>NC_060144.1:439504910-442072410 GCF_021461385.2 Schistocerca piceifrons | reverse complement strand
AACTAAAGGAAAAATAATGAGCGTAATGTGTGTTTCAGCTCACAAGTGACATTGAGGCATATAGTTCCCGTGACTTAGTATGGGCAGAGGTTATATTCGACAACCAGCATAAATTAATAACTGGCTGCTTTTAACGACCTCTGGTCTCAGATGAAACAGCTGCTGAACAGTTCAAAGAAAACTTGAGTCTCATCACAAATAGGTACGCTACTCATACAATTATAGTTGGCAGTGACTTCATTCTACCTTCCGTATGTTGACAAAAATACATTTTCAGACCCTATTGTAGATAGAAAACAGCTTCCGTAATTGTTCTAAATGCTTTTTTTCAAAAAAACTTATTTTGAACAATTAGTTCACGAGGCCATTCAAATTGTAAATGGTTACGAAAACACACTTGACCTCTTAGCCACAAATAATCCTGAGCATTACGACGGATACAGGGATTAGTGAACACACGGTCGAGCGAGGCTCAATTCCGTAACAAAAAAATTCACCAAAACTAAATGCGAAATATATCTATTTATAAAAGCAGCTAAAAATTCGCTTGACGTCTTTCTAAGAGACAGTCTCCAATACTTCCAGACTATGTAAGTGAAGACTATATGTGGCTTCAGTTCAAAGAAATAGTACCAACAGCAATCGAGAGATTCATACCAAATAAATTAATAAGAGACGGAACTGATCCCCCATGTTACACAAAACACGACAGAAAGCTGCTGCAGGAGCACCGAAAAAGGCACGTGTAATTTAGAAGAACGCAAAATCTCCAAGATTAGCAAAGTTGTACTGAGGCTAGAAATTTGGTGCGGATTTCAATGCGAGATGCATTTAATAGTTTCCATAACAAAAGTCTCTCTAGAAATGTGGCGGAAAATCCAAAGAGATTCTGGTCCTGTGTTAAGTAAACCAGCGGAAAGGCTCAGTAAGTACCTTTACTGCGCCACAGCGATGAGGAGGAGGAGGGGGAGACAAGGGACCCAACCCTTCGGAGCAGGTAAAATCGTGGCAAATGTCCGGCGTGGCAAATGTCCGCACACCTCCTGAACGTTCCGCTAAATAGGTTAGGAGTCCGTTACACGGAGGAGGCCGCTACACAGCGGGAGCTCTGTGCCGTGGACTGGTCGGATCTTTAGGTTAGAGGGCCGCTGAAAAACGAAAAAGGGCTTCAGTCTCAAAAGTTCAGGTCGAACACAGGAAGAACGAAGATCTAGAAACGATTGCCATAACAGCTGTAAATTGTTGCACCTGTATTTCGAAAGTACCAGAGCTCGAAGTGCTAACAGAAAGCACTGATACTCAAATCTTTATAGGCACTGAAAGCTAGCTGAAGTCGGAGGTAAGTTCGCCCGTAACGTTTGTTGCTGTAATAAGTAATTTATCTTGTAACGACGTAGAAATAGCTGCTGCTGTTAGAAGTAGTTTATCTTGCAGAAAAACTGAAATAGATAGTTCCTGTAAGCTAGTATGGGTAGACATCGTTACTGGCAACAGGTATAAAATAATAATGGGATCGTTTTACCGACTCCAATCTCTGATGATACAATTGCTGAAAGGTTCAAAGGAAACTTGAATTTAATTTCAAAGAGGTACCAGACTCGTACAATTATAGTTGATGGTGACTTCAATGAAACCTCGATATGTAGGCAAAGAAAAAAGAAAACAAAACTTTGGAATTCGGGGATACGCATAAAACCACATCTTAAATTATTCTAAACCTATTCTCTGAGGATTATTTTGAGCGGTGGCTTCATGAGCCAACTCGAACAGTAAACGTTTGTGAAAACACACTTTATCACTGAAGCAACAAATAATCCTGAGGTAATGACGAGTATCAAAACGGACACATGCGCTAATGAACACAGGATGTTGTAGCGAGACTAAATACCGTATCTCGCAAATCCTAAACGAAAAATATATCAATCCAAATACGCAGATAAAAGCTCGTTTGGGCCCTTCCTGGGAGACTACCTCCACTCCTTCCAAATTAACAAATTAAATGTGGACTAGATGGGGCTTGAATTCTAGGGAATAGTATCGACAGCAATTGAGATATTCGTATCAAATAAATTAAGAAACGATGGAGCGGATCCACCAAGGTACACAAAACACGTCAGAATGTTGTTGCAGAAACAACGAAAAAATCATGCAAAATTAAATCAAAGCAAAATCTCAAAGATTTGCTATGTTTTACGGAAGCTCGAAATCCAGCACAGAGTTCAGTGCGAGGTACGTATAACAGTTTCCACAACGAAACTTTATCTCGGAAAGTGGCAGAAAATCCAAAGAGATTACGGCCGTACGCAAAGTATGCTAGCGGCATGATACAATCAATATCTTCTATGCACGATAGCAACAGAAATACTATCGATGACAGTGCTGCTAAAGCAGAGTTACTAGACACAGACTTCCGAAATTTCTTCACCAAACAAGACGAGGTAAATATCTGAGAACTGGAAACAAGAGCAACTGCCAACATGAAAAATTTAGAGGTAGATACCCTCGTAGTAGTGAATCAGCTTAAATCACGTAATAAAAGCAAGTCTTCCGTTCCAAACTGTATACCAACTAGGTTCCTTTCAGATTATGCTCATGAAGTAGCTCCATACTTAACAATCATATACAACCACTCGCTCGACGAAAGATGCGTATCCAAATACTGAAAGTTGCACAGGTCACGCCAGTATTCAAGAAAGGCAATTTGAGTAATCTATTAAATTAGAGGTCCAGATCATTAACGTCGATATTCAGCAGGAACATATATTGTGTTCGAATATCATGAATTACCTCGAAGAACTGGAAGTTTGCTGTACGTGTATTTCCCGATTTGAACGCTTCGCAGCAGTGGTACCGCTATGATTCGATTGCACAGTATACGGAGAAACGTAAACGGGTTCCTGTACATCTGTCGTATGCAGCTCTCACTATATGTCACGTCACGTCTGGGTTCCGGGGCTGCACTGTTGATTCATAAACGGAGACGTGTCACTGCGAAACAGTGCGTGCCCAGAATGTGCTTTCGCCTCACTGCAAACTGATGCGTATGCGCCAGGGCACGGAAACACCCGTGGGCTGCTCGACGATCAAAGTGTGATACCTTTGCTAGTTATAAGCCGTACACTGGAGGACTTCATTATCAAAAAGTAATTGTAGTGCAGTAATTATAATAACCACTAACAACAACAATAATAGTAATAATTATACAAGTAATAATAATGATAATACTAATGAATGCAAGTAATAATAATAATAATAATATTTTTCTGTTATGAGATCCGCATCAGCTAATTAGTGGAACAAAGTATTCATAAAAATAACTGGAGGTGTACCTTGGGAAGCACACGGTGTTTAGTGTCGCACTGTTGCTGGGGATATTGCATGCAACTGACACACGGTGATTGCACGTTGCCAAAAGTTTCCAGTGAAGCTACATATCGTGGGAGTTTTGCCAATAATTATTGATTTTCCCATGCTAAACACTGCGTATATTCTAAAATCCAAGCCTATAAAATAGATTAATCACATTTATTTCCCAAGTTTGGCTAAAACTCAGTGTGAGTCCACAATGAAGGGAGAATATACTGGAGTGCAAAAATGATGGACGAAATTAACTTTCGCAATGTGTGTCACTGCCCATTAACACAGCTCGATGAAACTTGGGCCATACAACAGTACAGTACAGAAGTTAATCTAAAGAAATTTGCAGTGAAACTAACAGAAATGATACTTTCATCGAAAGACAATAATTAAACTGAAGTCATGTGATTTATGGTGAGCCTCAGGACATTAAAAATGGGGAGATCGTGTTTAATAGAGTGTACTGTCACCATGGGCGCCAATGCGTGATCTACAACGTGCTGTCACGCTGGCTATAAATGTGGTAAGGAGTTCTTGCCATAGGGCGTTCCATTCCTCTAACAGCGCGATTGACAATCGCTGGATGGTCTTTTGTGCGTGTGTACTTCCTACAATATGCCTCCTCAACGCATCCCACACGTGCACGATGAGCTTTAAGTCCGACAACGGGCCAGGCAATCTATTCGTCGAATATCCTCCAGCTCACCCTTTCCACCTGCGCTGTGTATTACCTGACTACTTCGACCTTCGGATGACCTAGAAGATGATGACGTAATCATCAAGAAATCATAGTGGTCATGCATGATATGATCACTAACCTTCAACACTTGCTGACATCATTCAATCAGTCAGTCATTCAGTCATTGGAAATGATCTCTACCAGTACCCTCCCCTTCTCCATCCATTTTCTCCACCCCTTCCCTTTTCGTCTATTCAATCCTAGCGCACTACTGAACGTTCAAGATTGTGGGAATAGCCCAACTGTGAAAGTGGCAAATTTAAAAATCCCCGACCTCTCGCTGTCTCCAACCAATCACACATTGTAGTACTCCTTATCTCCAGCCATTCACAGTGTGAAAAAATCCAAGATGACAGTAACAGCCGAATTGTTTTAATGGAAAATTTAAAACTTCTCCCCCCTTCCCCCGATACACTTCCACTTCAACTTCTTCACCAATCAATGAAGATTCAGAAAAGTTCAAGGCAATGGAAAATTTGTACTTTATAAACCACACCAACCTCTCTTTCCAACCAGTCAGAGCATAATATTTAAAAGATGTGCGAAAATAGTGTTGAAATACATTATTTTCGACGGACACTTCCCCATTTCCCACTAATCAGCGCTAAAGATGCGTAAAATAACTACGTAATCCTCAAGTGAAAATCAAAGATATCCTATATTTCAGAAAGAAACTTACATCTGGCGCCGAAATAGTGTCAAACTACATTTTATTTTTACACATATATACTCCGACTAATATAAGAATGACTGCAAGGTAAAAGAAATGCTTTATATGTGTAAAATGGTGCACACATACAGGCTGCATAGAGTACCACCTCCTTAAGCTCAACTCCAGTCGCAGCCTAGTACTAAAATGCAAGAGCCAGTTACAGTGTGGTGCCACCTGGGATATTTACTGAATAGTATCTAAACTACCTAAATTATTTATCAAGAAAGAAACCACATCACACGCCTCTGTCACGTCTTCTTCATACCAAATCCAACCTGTTCTAAAAATTATCCGAAATATTTATCAAGAGTATATGTCAAAGCATGAACAATACCAAAACTGATTACTATGTTTTCATGCCTGACTTCGAAAAAATCATTTGTGGGCTGCCTCACTAGTCACGTCAGCACATTCATTTGAAATTAATTAATTTATCGAGTATTTAACACTTTCTGCAGAAATAACTGAACACCAACTTCTACTTGTAGAATATATTAGGGATAAGTAGTTGCGAACTTATTTTCAACTGAAATGCTATCCTGTAAACCCCGAAAAAGACAAAGAAAGTCAACTCCCGTTTCACATCCCTTTTCCTTACTGTCAACAACAGATGGAACCATTCTTAAAAAGCAACAAAAGTTCCATATCCATAACACGAAATAGCTGTCTATATTGGTAAAAAAAACTCCAAATTTTCGACCTACGGACCACATTTGATTTAAGACCTAACAGAACTTTAAATTATCTTCCGCTTTTATGATCACTCAGTAATCTGAAATATCTGCAAAATATGTTGGCAGCAATAAAAGCGCAACATTTATTCGATTACCACAATGTCCTTTTCATCAAGTTAGTTTTCGTCTAATGAATATTGTTATGTGAACTAAAGTATGTGTTTCTGTGGCAAGGGGGGACAATGATGATCAAGTATCACTGAACATATACAATCGATAAGAATTACTGCAAATCATTGGAACCTAGTTAAAGTTAAGCGCAAGGAGAACGTTGTAAGCCTCAAATTAATTATGCTATTACAAGCTTGTCAGAGTACCACAACATTCTAAAATGCGTCAGAAAACTGATGTTTACGTTGAAACAGTATCAGAATCGTACAATATATCGAATGTGATGGAGTGTGTACTGTCATCACGTAACGCAGTTTCTTTCATGGCCAGTTTAGGAGGGTAGTGGGGCATATATAATGCATTACTAGAAGAAAGAGAATCGTTAATAACTTTTTTTGTCATCAGTCTTCTGACTGGTTTGATGCGGCACGCCACGAATTCCTCTCCTGTGCTAACCTCTTCATCTCAGAGTAGCACTTGCAACCTACGTCCTCAATTATCTGCTAAATGTATTCCAGTCTGTCTTCCTCTACAGTTTTTTTTCCCTCTACGCCTCCCTCTAGTACCATGGGACTCATTCCCTCATATCTTAACAGATGTCCTATCGTTCTGTCCCTTCTCCTTATCATTGTTTTCCACATATTCCTTTCCTCTCCCATTCTGCGTGGAACGTCCTCATTCCTTTACCTTATCAATCCACCTAATTTTCAACATTCGTCTGTATCTCCACATCTCAACTGCTTCGATTCTTTCTGTTCTGGTATTCCCACAGTCCATGTTTCACTGCCATACATGCTGTACTCCAGACGTACATTCTCAGAAATGTCTTCCTCAAATTAAGGCTGATATTTGATATTAGTAGACTTCTCTTGGCCAGGAATGCCCTTTTTGCCATTGCTAGTGCTCTGAGCACTATGCGACTGAACTTCTGAGGTCATCAGTCGCTTAGAACTTAGAACTAATTAAACCTAACTAACCTAAGGACATCACACACATTCATGCCCGAGGCAGGATTCGAACCTGCGACCGTAGCGGTCGCTCGGTTCCAGACTGTAGCGCCTAGAACGGCCTTTCGATGTCCTCCTTGCTCTGTCCGTCATTGGTTATTTTACTGCCTAGGTACCAGAATTTCTTCGTGACCATCAATCCTGATGTTAAGTTCCTCGCTGTTCTCATTTCTACTACTTCTCAGATCCTATTCCAGCTGTCCCTAATCTTAGATTCTGTCAGCGGAAAAGTAGCCATAAGTATTCCACTTCCCATCAGACTCCGTTAAAAATGTTAGAGAATAATATTTCTATAATCTTTTACTAGTACTTAACAGAGATATTTATGTGATATTACTCTCAATTTCAGATAATAATGCTGCTGTACCTGAAAAATCTCTCCAGGTCCTGACAGGGCTCAGCTAACACCTAAGGCCTAATGGGTACCAGCTAATGACTAATGCCTAATGCTTAACGTATAACACCCAGTGCCTAATACTTAACACCTAATGGCTAATGGCTAACAGTTAATGTATAATGAATAATTTCTAACTGCTAACACTAAAAATCTAACAGGTAATGCCTAATGCTTAGCCACTAATGACTTATGGCTAACGCCTAAGACCCAACACTTAAAGCCAACTTATCTTTATTATTGAAGTATTGTAGGCGTAATTAACATACTTCAATTGAATGCTGATGAGCAGTAATATTCAAAGTGATCTTGGGTGAGCTCCAGATAGTATTCTTATTACACACTCTTTGTGCAGTGAATAATTTTTCTCTTAATGATGAATTACCCAAAATATGACGCTATCTGAATGCTGTGAATGAAAACTGGCATAGTAGTCTAATTTTCTGATATGTTTATCACCAAAATTTGCATTAACCCTTATTGTATGTGTAGCTGAACCCAAATGTTTTAGTAGATCATCTATGATTTTCTCCCAGTTAAATTTCTCATCAATACACACACCCAGAAATTTTGAATATGCTGCCTTAGCAACAGACTTCTCTTCAATGTCAATATTTATCAACAGTGTTATGCCATTTACTGTGCAGATCTGTATACAACGTGTTTTCTCAAAATTTGGTGAGAGTCCATTTGCAGAGAACCACTCAATAATTTTCTGAAAGGCATTATTTACAATTTCCTCATCTAATTCTTGTTTTTTGGGTGTGATTATTATACTTGTATTATCAGCAAAAAGAACTAGCTTTGCATCTTCATGAATGCAGGGTGACTAGTCATTAATATGCATTGAGAAGAATAACAGACCCAACACAGAACCATGTGGGGCACTGTTGTTGACAACTCTGCAGTTAGAGAACTTCACAGAGTTTTGCTGACTGTCTGTACTATTAATATCAACTTTCTGCAGTCTTCTAGTTAAATATAAATTAAACCATTTGTGCACTGTCCTATTCATACCACAATACTATAGCTGATCTAGAAGTATTTCATGATTCACACAGTGAAAATCCCTTGAGAAATCACAAAAAATCACACTGGGTGATGCTGAGTTATTCAGAGCATTTAATTTTTCTTCAGTGAAAGCATATAATGCGTTTTCTGTTGAAAACGTTTCCCGAAACCTAATTGACATTTTATTAGTACTTCATTTTTTCAAATATATGAAACTACTGTTGCAAACACTACTTTTTCAAGAATATTTGATGAAGCAATCAGAGATGAGACCGAATGGTTAGCTGTCAGTATCAGACGTATCGTCCTTTTAGTGCAATGGTTCAACAATAGCATATTTCAGTTTAACCAGAAAGAAAACCCTTTTTCAGTGAGCTGCTATATATGTGGCTGAGAATCTTACGTGTCTGTTGGAAACAAGTTAGTACTCTGTTGGAAATGCCATCACTTCCATGTGAACTGTTACTTTTGGATGAATTTATTATCTTCCTAATTTCAGTAGGAGAAGGTGAATTTCAGTTTTATCAAACTGTGTAGGTATTGCCCCTTTCATATAGAGCTTTGCATTTTCTAATGAACAGCTGGATCATATTTTCTCTACAACACAACGAAATTGATTATTTTAAATATATTCTACTTCTGACCTTTTGTTAACAAACCTCACATTGAGTTTGATAGAAATATGGCCTTCCTATGCTCTCAGTAGCCCTGTTTCCCTTTTAACAATATTCCACTATGTTTTATTTTCATTGTCAGAGGTACTAATTTCAGACATAATGCACATACTTCTGACTTTTTAATAACTTTTCTTAATGCTATCCTGTATTTTTATAATCTAATTTTATATTTTAACTTTTAATGCTATTTATAAAATGACCAAAGACTTCTGTGGTAGCATAATTCAACCCCTTTCTGTGCCAAAGTCAGATGTGGCTCAAAATTGAGAAGATTGTCGTTTCTTCTAATGTTGTAGCTATGCACTTTGCTATTATTTTTTGGACTGAAGTGGGTTATCAATAAGAAAATACATAATATGTGTACTGTGAAGGTACTTTGAATATTCCTAGTTCCTTCAATAACAACAAGGGCTCTCAACAAGGGAAGTGTCCAGGCGCCATGGAGTGAACCAAAGCGATGTTTCTCGGACATGGAGGAGATACAAATAGACAGGAACCGTCGATGACATGCCTCGCTCAGGCCGCTCAAAGGAGCGACTGCTACCTACGGGTTATGGCTCTGAGGAACCCTGACAGCAACGGCACCATGTTGATGCCTTTCGTGCAGCCACAAGACATCGTGTTACGACTCATACTGTGCGCAATAGGCTGCATGATGCGCCACTTCACTCCCGACGTCCATAGCGAGGTCCATCTTTGCGACCACGACGCCGTGCAGCGCGGTAAGATGGGCCCAACAACATGCCGAATGGACCGCTCAGGATTGGCATCACGTTCTCTTCACCGATAAGAGTCGCATATGCCTTCAACCAGACAATCGTCGGAGACGTGTTTGGAGGCAAGCCTGTCAGGCTGAACGCCTTGACATACTGTCCAGCGAGTACAGGAAGGTGGAGGTTGCCTGCTGTTTGGGGGTGGCATTATGTGGGGCCGACGTTCGCCGCTGGTTGTTATGGGCGTACCATAACGGCTGTATAATACGTGAATGTCATCCTCCGACCGATAGTGCAACCATATCGGCAGTCAATTGGCGAGGTATTCGTCTTCATGGACGACAATTCGCGCTCTCATCATGCACATCTTGTGAATTACTTCCTACATGGCATGGCTCGACTAGAGTGTCCAGCATGCTCTCCAGACAGGAACCCTACCGAACATGCCTGGGATCGATTGAAAATTGCTGTTTCTGGACGACGTGACCCACCAACCACTCTGAGGGACCTACGCTGAATCGCTGTTGAGTAGTGGGACAGTCTGAACCAACAGTACCCTAATGAACTTGTGGACAGTATGCTACGACGAATACAGGCATGCATCAGTGCAAGAGGATGTGCTACTGGGTATTTGAGGTACCAGTTTGTATAGCAATCTGGACCACCACCTTTTAAGGTCTCGGTGTATGGTGGTACCACATGCAATTGCGGTTTTCATGAGCAATAAAAAGGGCGAAAATGATGTTTATGTTGATCTCTGTTCCAATTTTATGTATAAGTTCCGAAGCTCTCGGAACCGAGGTGACGCAAAATATTTTTTTAAGTGTGTGTAGTATCTGAGCGCGCTGTCCGTGTGTAAAGTGGCGAAAGCGCGCTATCTATCTGAGTTTGAGTGATGGAAGATACTCGGCACCAACACTGCGGAAACCGAACGACTTGTTGGGTGTTAGGGGAGTGCTGTTGTGAGTGTCTTCGACAAGTGGCAAAACCAGGGTAAAACAACGTCCAGACTTCGTGAGATTTTGGGGCTACCCCTTATTATCGATGCCGGACGTCGTAGGTGGGCAGGCTGGTAGAACAGGACAGGCGGCGAACTGTGACGGAACTAATATCATACTTTCATGCTGGGCAGAGACCAAGTGTATTCGAACATACACTGCACCAAGCACTCTTAACGATGAGCTGACGATCCTTGCATGTGCTATTATTAACATCCTAGAATCGGCAACTACGACTGAAATGGGCACATTATCATCGTTACTGGACACTGGCGCAAAGGTAAACGGTTGGGTGGTCTGCAGGGTCTGATGAATCAAGATACCTTTCGCGGTGTATCTTGCTGTCAGGTTCCGCGAGGGTGCGTTTCTGGATGAGGTATCGAATATATTGCTTCCTCCTACTTATACCTCCAGAGGAGATCACGAATGTAAAATTAGAGAGATTCGAGCGCGCACGGTGGCTTCCCGGCAGTCGTTCTTCCCGCGAACCATACGCGACTGGAACAGGAAAGGGAGGTAGTGACAGTGGCACGTAAAGTGCCCTCCGCCACACACCGTTGGGTGGCTTGTGGAGTATAAATGTAGATGTAGATGTAGATCATTCCTACGGGAGGGCGCAAATCTATCATCTTCCAGGGGAACAGCTTCTTGATGCCAGTACTTACGGACGGAGTCAAGCTGTCGGCGACGCCATTATCTCTGGCGAACATCCACGTGGGCATCCATGGGTCCTTTGGAGCTCATGCAAGGCCCCATGACGGCCAAGGAGTGTCTTACACTGGCTGCAGACCGCATACATCCCTTCATGACGATCTCGTTTCCCGGCAACAGTGCATTTTTCAGTAAAATGCTGGGAGTATGATGTAGTGGTTCGAGGAACACAAGGCAAGTTCCAATTGGCGTGCTGGCCCCATAACTTACCAGATCTGAACGGCATCGAACACATCAGGGATGTGATTGAATGTGGCGCGAGAGCTCATCGCAATCCTCCCCGGCATTCACGGGAATTAGATGACCTGTGTGTGTGCAGATATGGTGCCAGTTCCCTCCAGCGATATAGCAACTCCTTATTGCCTCCATGGCACGACGCGTCGCTCCTTGTATCCGGGCCAAAGGTGGACATATCGGGTATTAGATAGGTGATCTTAACATTCTGGTTTGTCAGTGTATACATTAAAAAAATTTTTAATGACCGTAGGGACCTTAGTTTTGGAATACGCCCTCTAGAATTTGAAATAAAACTGTTGGTGACTTGTGTAATCAGTATTAAATAGTAATATTTTAAATACAATTTGGTATCGTGGCTGAACACAATTGAAGCGTTCTGCTTTTACACCTCAGGAAATATTATTTTATCACTCAGTGGTTAATAACCCCAGGTTGAGAACGACTGTGGTAGAGAATTAAACGGAAACACAAATGGCTTATTGCAGATGGACAAAAGGAGCTGCGAAGCGAAGACAGCGCTCAAAGGACGGCCAACAACAACGGACCAGGTACGGTACGTCATAGCTGCTGAAAGGGATCCGTATATCTAATCACGCAGGATTTACTGGTGGGGGTGCGACACCGGCGACTGCGTGTGTGACTTGGGGGCGGCCGATACGGGTAATTAATGAGGGCTCCTCAGACGGCGCGTTGTTTAGCGCTCCCGGGAGGCGCCGTTAGCAGTAATGGATTTATGGCGGCGCCAGCACGTCCGTGTTACAGGGCCGCACTGGCTGGCGACATGCTAGCCGATCCGTCGAATCGGGTTACTGATATTGACCTACCGCATACCGTGTGAACCGTTAGGGCGCGGAGAAAATACAGCATTGGAAGTCTGTGTGGACCCAAACCACATTTCAGGGAAAAGAGGAATATTCATTAATTAAGCAAAATGGCTTCCTGCTTCGCAGTTTGATGTCTAAAGGGACATTAAAGGTAAAAGCATAACAGGATCAGTTCTGACGTTGCACTTGGCAATGGAAGGAAATTTTAAGGAAAACAAGACCTTTCATCAGATTTTGCGACTAGATGAAACATTTTATAGTGTAAGAGGAAGCAACATATACGCAGTTGTCCGGGAAATTGACGTGAACTTTAAGGAAAGATGGATACCATATAATATGTACAACAACAAAGAGTGAACAATAAGAAGGGAAGACCAAGAACGAAGTATTTTCCTCTGTAGTTCGAACTACATATCGATGGAGATAATATAGCTGTTCTGGAGTGGGATTAAAATTTAGCAATAAAATTAGGTAACTTCAGCGAAAGTGAGGAAAAGTTGCGAGACACGACGAAGAGAATGAATGGTTTAATGAGCAAACACTTGACAAATAGTAGACTTACACTGGCAAAGAAGGATGCTAGTATCAAACATCCTCCTTAATTTGATGTAGACTTTTCTGATAATGCACGCTTCGGGCAAGGAATTGTATAGAAGTGGGTAGTACATTGCGTGAAAACACCGAAAGAAGAAAAAAGGTACTCCTAACGTTTGAGATGAAGAAAAAAGAAGGATGTTCGATGTTTAGTGGCTCTGAGCACCATGCGACTTAACTTCTGAGGTCATCAGTCGCCTAGAACTTAAACTAATTAAACCTAACTAACCTAAGGACATCACACACATCCATGCCCGAGGCAGGATTCGAACCTGCGACCGTAGCGGTCACGCGGTTCCAGACTGAAGCGCCTTTAACCGCACGGCCACACCGGCCGGCGATGTTTAGTGCTCTGATAAAGTAAAGAATGAGGAACTTTCTTCGCAGAATCGTCGACGAGAGGAAAACGTGGATAACAATTACAAGTAGGACAGCATAATAGGACGTGTGTTGTAACATGAAGGAATAACTTCCATTTTATTTCAGGGAGCTGTAGGAGGAAAAAACAACAGGGGAAGATAGGGACTGGAATAACTCCAACAAATAATTGAGGATGTTGGATACAAATGCTACTGTGGCATTAAAAGCTTGCCACAGGAGATGACAATACCAAACTTCTCAAAAACCCGATGTATAGAAGACAAACAAGGATGTAAATTTAACACATCCAAAGCGAGATCGACACATATTAATCTTCAAATTACACAGTGTATTGCCACAGTAAAATTGAAACATTATCTTTTTAATGTATGAGTCCCAACAGAAATTTTTAAGAAATTGTGGCCACAGATATATAACACTCACTCTAAAAGTATGTGGTTTGACGATCTTCTTACCAAAACAGAAAATAAGCCACACCTATCTTAAAACTCCCTCCCCACAAAAGACAGATGTATGAGTAAAATTACTCAAAAAAATTTTTTTTTTGGCAGGTATAAAGAGAAGCCGATCAAAAAGTTTCCATGTGAGAGCGTTGATGCAGCGCATAAGCAGAGTAGCAGTTATACACGGTCCAGTCACATTAATGTGATCACCAACTACGCTCAACGTTAACGTGGAACAACCACTCACATACGGCAGGTGGCAGCACTAGCACTGAATGGTATATACGAGGGTTGTCCAGAAAGTAATTTCCGATCGGTCATGAAATGGACACCACAGTGAAAACCCGATGAGTGTTTGCTCAGATATGTTGGGTAGTGTCTCTAGTATGACTTTCGATCGCATCAAGACGCTCTTTTCAGTTGTGAACGCACTGTGAGCGAGTAAAGGTGCCTAGAACAACGATATCTCCCGCCAAGTAGGAGGGCCCGCTGAGAGGCTTCGCCTTAATGAATGCAGCCCACCTAACACAATTGCCACGCACTTCCTTCTTCATGGCAATTCTCAGCCGCACTCGGCAGGGGCAGTGAAGACGCTCCTGCAGCCGTTGCGATGGGAAGTGTTCGATCACCCACAACACAGCCCTAATTGGCTCTTCCTGAGTATCATCTCTGTTCACATGAAACGCTGGATACGAAGACACTTGGGTGCAGGCTACGCGCTATAGACCAGAGTAGAGAATTACCGGAAAGCACAGGCGGTTGCTTTCTGTGACGATGGTGTTGGAAATTTCGTATAACACTCCAATAAATGAGTAAGTAGGAGCGGCGGCTTTGTCAAGAAGTATCTGGGAAGTGTAGCTAACTCTTGTAAATAAAATGTTTCTGATTTTCACTGTGGTTTCCATTTAGCGACCGATCGGAACTTACTCTCTGGACAACCCTCGTAGAACATCCCAGGGGAACGTGGAAAACAGTCCCATCGTTGTAGTTATACGAATGATAACTCGCTTTCGGGTCAAGGGTGGAAGCATTTCCAAAACGGTTAAATTTCTAAACTGTCTGCGTGCCGCCTTGGTTAAAGTATAACGTGCGTGGCAAAATTGCGCTATTCGAAACAGGCCGGCTGGGCGGACTGGCCGCACGGTTAGAGGTGACATGTCACTAATAGTGGGGCCCCTCCCGCCGGAGGTTCGAGTCCTCCCTCGGGCATGGGTGTGAGTGTTGTCCTTAGCGTTAAGTTACTTTAAGTAGTGTGTAAGTCTAGGGACCGATGATCTCAGCAGTTTGGTCCCTTAGGAATTCACACACATTTTTGAAACTGGCCCCGAAGGAACTGTGGTGCGCCATGGGCCATAGAAAACAGGAAAGTATTACGGCTGCAGGGATGTATATCAGCAAACAGATATGTAACTGTTGAATAACCGCCCAGATGAACCTAGGTGCTACCAACAGTGTCTATTCATCGACCATTCAGAGAAAGCTGCTGCATATGGGCCTCCACAACAGGTGCCTGGTACATGTACCAACGCTGACTGCTGTTCATCAGAAAGAAACGGCTGTAATTTGCTCGCAGGTACCGCAACTGGATGTCCACTTAGTAACGACACGTGACGTTTTCAGATGAATCATGTTTCATGCTCATGGGAAAGATGGCAGCTAGTATATACGGCGTGACAACCCCTGGGTTACCTTGTCATTCTGCCATGTAAAAAGGATCAACAAAAGTATGCATCAATCCTTGGGAACTATGTCCACCCCTAAATCAGTTTGCTTTTCCTTCGCAAGGTGGTATCCACGAGGGTCACTCCAAAAGAAATGCACACTATCTTTTTTAATCCATCTTTTATTTTACATGTTTGGAAGTTTTACAGTGTCTAGATACATCCTTAAGGAACAATATTTTCATTTCTCCACATAATTTCCATCCCTCTCAACTGCCTTACGCCATCTTGGAACCAGAGCCTGTAATCCCGCACGGTAAAATTCTGGAACAACCTGTTGGAGCCACTGTTTGGCAGCGTACACAAGGGAGTCATCATCTTCAAACCTTATTCCACGAAGAGAGTCTTTTAGTTTCCCAAAGAGATGAAAGTCACATGGAGCCAGGTCAGAACGGTAAGGCGGGTGTTTCAGTGTTGTCCCTCTGAGTTTTGTGATCGCTTCCATGGTTTTTTTACTGACATGTGGCCGTGGATTTCGTGCATTGTCGTGCAACAGCAAAATACACTGCTTTTGCCGATGTGGTCGAACACGACTCAGTCGACCTTGAAGTGTCTTCAGTGTCGTCACATATGCATCAGAATTTATGGTGATTCCTTTTCGTATGATGTGCACAAGCAAGAGTCCTTCGGAACCGAAAAACACCGTAACCATAACTTTTCCAGCAGAATTTGTGGTTCGGAATTATTTTTTTTCTGGGGCCAAATGATGGAGCCATGTTTCATCACCTTTCACAATTCTTCCAAGAAATTCATCTCCACCATTCTCATACTGTTCCAAAAGTTCTCTGCATACCGTTTTTCTTGTTTCTTTGCGAGCCACTATCAACATCCCGGGAACCCACCTGGCACAAACCTTTTTTAACGCCAACGCTTTCAGTATTCAGCAAACACTTGCTTCCCCTATCCCAACGTAGCGTGACAATTTGTTCACTGTGATGCGTCTGTCAGCAGTCACCAATTCGTTAACTCTCTGCACATTGTCTGGAGTGTGTGCAGCACGAGGCTTGCTGCTGCGAGGACAATCCTCAATATTGCAGTGCCCGCTTTCATCACGTAACCTGCTTGCCCACCGACTAACTGTACTGCATTCGACAGCAGCATGTCCATACACCTTTTTCAACCTCTTGTGGATGTTTACCACTGTCTTGTTTTCATAGCACAGGAATTCTATGACAGCACGTTGCTTCTGACGAACGTCAAGTGTAGCAGCCATCTTGAAGACATGCTGTGACGGCGCCACTCACGGGAACAGGTTGAACTAAGTTAGAAAACAAGCCGGAAGGATGTATCCACACACTGTAAAACTTTCACACATGCAGAATGAAAACTGTATTTTTACAAAAATAGTGTGCCTTTCTTTTGGAGTGACCCTCGTACTAACAGGACAACGCAACGTGTCACACAGCTCGCAGTACACGTGCTTGATTCGAAGAGCACCAGGATGAGTTTACCATACTCCCCGGATTTAGAACCAATCGAGAATCCGTGAGATGACTTGTTCTCGTCCCGGATCCTGAGCCGAGAAGCCTCGCGCTTCTGGCCACGGCACTGAGACAGCAATGTCGGTACTTTCCAAAACGTCACTGACTCTCCTCCTGCAGATCTCGGAGCGGTCGACGCTGCAAAATGTTGTTTGAGGTTTTGGACAGGCGCTCACGCTAATGTCACTGGACTGCGTCTAAGCAAGGACGTGTAGGCAAGGGATTAGTGGAACGTCGTTTCTTTCCAATATGTGTGCGGTAAATGGGGAAACGTGACCTATGACGATATTATTACCAAATGTGTCCAAACGGGACAAACACGCTACTATTGCCGGCCGGAGTGGCCGTGCGGATCTAGGCGCTACAGTCTGCAGCCGAGCGACCGCTACGGTCGCAGGTTCGAATCCTGCCTCGGGCATGGATATCCTTAGGTTGCTTAGGTTTAATTAGTTCTAAGTTCTAGGCGACTGATGACCTCAGAAGTTAAGTCGCATAGTGCTCAGAGCCATTTGAACCATTTTGAACGCTACTATTCTTTTCTTGACTTTCGGAGGACAAACACAAGTAGACGTCCATCGGAGAATGAAGAATGTGGAAGGGGCAGCATATCTGCTGAAAGCCACTGTTGTGGAATTCCGTGCTGGTCGTGATTCGGTACAGGACGCCAGTTGATGTGCCAGGTCAGCCTCATCCACTACTGATAGCTTAAGTGGGAGACACTCGAGTACTCGCCCTAGTCTCTGATCTCTCCTCGCGCGTTTATCACGCCTTTGGTCTCTTAAAAAATGCCTTGAAGGATCAACGATTCCTATCGAATGATGATATACAGCAAGCAGTTACGGGACTTTTCATGCTACAGGACACGGTATTTTACCAGACGGGTATGTCATTGGGATGATTGACTCAGTGCTCACACTGTTCTTGCCTGATCGTCATACCCATTCTGGACTTCATGACTTTTGAACGGAAACTTTTTGATCGTCCCTTATACAGGGCGATTCAGCTGCTCCTGCCTATGGGTTTTATGAAACCCACAACACCTTCAAAATCAGTGTTCGACACTGTCATATTCTCTTGCTCGCTGTACACAAACAGCCCTACAGAGAAAATAAACTGGACTTTTTGGTAGGAAATTTAATGTAGTTAAATTTTGTACTGGGATACGTTTTATTTGGAGGCTACAGTTTTAGAGTTGTTCCTGAAAATCGTACAAAAGTGACCTTCAAATGCTTTTTCTTGTATTACCGGATAACAGCAGCCTTCACTGAAAACGTACCGCAATACAAAATTTAGCTACATAAAATTTCCTGCAAAAAAGGTCCTGTTAATTTTCTCTGTAGGGCGAATAGCTTCTGTGTAGCGAGCAAGAGAATATGACAGTCTCAAGAGAGGTTTCTTAAGGGGATTAAAGATTGCATAAAATCATACGTAGGGGCAGCCGAATCAGACCTGCTGGTCTGATATAATCTGAAATAATCGCACCACATTGCCATAGCACATCGCTAGAGAAGCTTAAACAAAATGCCGCGCCTCATTTTCACTTTACCATTGGATTGCGCCATTTTCTCTTGTTTTCGCTAGAGGAGTTCTACAACACTATGGATTTCAATGTGTATCAGAATTGCAGACAAATTCCCACAAACACCAAAAAATTTGTTTCCCTACATTATTTTTTGGAGTGATAGAAATCTGTGACTGTCCTCCTAGAAATTGGAAAGACTGTGATTGCTACTAAGACTTTTATACTTCATCACAATGCCAGCTTTTCTTTCTAATCAGTCTTGTTTAGAAGCATTTACACGCCATTCATCTGTAATGTGTGCATCTGTATCCGCTAGCTAACTGTTTGAATGACGACACACCATTGAAGGTGCTTTCCAGGCGTAAATAGTACGGAAATGGGACTGAACATAACCCATTCACACCCAAAACTGATCATAAAAAAATTTGTGTGCAATGAAGATGGTCAGTTACACTTTACTCGAAGTTAGCTAACTTTTAATCTACACTGGCAGAAAATACGCCACACAAAAAAAATAAATGAAAAACAAGTACAACACTTTATGGTTAGAGAGATATAAGTCACACAGGAACGAAATAAACAGGAAGTGCAGGGAAGCCAGTGCCAAATGACTACACGAAAAAATGTGAAGAAATCGGTAAAGAAACGATTGTCGGAAGGACTGACTCAGTATTTAGAAAGGCCTAAAAGAACCTTCGGTGCAATTAAACGCAAGAGTGGTAGCATTAAGAGTGCAATGGAAATTCAACTGTTCACTGCAGATTTGCAGAGGAAAGAGCGGATGGGTGGAGGGAATACAATGAATGCCCCTGTGAGGGGCAGGACATGTCTGATGACGCGACAGAAAGAGAAACAGAAGTCGATATGGAAGAGATAAGGGATAAACAATAAGAATTTAAACGAGCTTTGAAAGAATAAGGCAAGAAGTAGAGACAACTTTCCGTCAGAATTTCTAAAATCGTTGGGGGAAGTGGCAACAAAACGGCTATTCACATTGATGTTCAATACGTACGAGTCTGCCGATATATCTTCTGACTTTCGGAAAAATATCATTTACACTATTCTGAAGATTGCAAGAGCCGACAGGTGCGAGAATTATCGCACAATCAGCTTAACAGCTGATGAATCCAAGTTGCTGACAAGAATAATACACATCAGAAGGGAAAAGAAAATTGAGGAACTGTTAGATGATGATCGGTTTGGCTTTAGGAAAAGTACAGGCGCCAGGGAGATATTTCTGACGTAGCAGTTGATAATGCAAGACTAAGGAAAAATCAAGACAGGTTCATAGCATTTGCCAACACGGAAAAAGCCTTCAACAATGTAAAATATTGGAACACGCTCGAAATTCTGAGAAAAATAGGAGTAAGCAAAAGAAAAATACGAGTAATATACAACATGTATCAGATGCAAGGGCGAACAGTAAGAATGGAATGCCAAGAAAGAAGTTCTCGGATTAAAAAGTAAGTAGCCTTTGCCACTACTGCTCAATCTGTACACCGAAAAAGCACTAAGTTCCATGAGTGGAATTAAACTTCAAGTTGAAATGATATAAATGATAAGATTCACTGATGACATTGCCATCCTCAAAGTGAAGCAGAATTACAGGATGTGCTGAATGGAATGAACAGTCTAATGAGTATAGATTATGGACTAAGAGTAAAACGAGGAAAGACAGTAGTTATGAGCACCAGCAGACATGAGAACAGTGAGAAATGTAACATCAGTATTGGTAATCACGAAGGACATGAGGCTAAGGAATTCTGCTAAATGCAGCAAAGTAGCCCATGACTGACAGTGCAAGGAGGACATAAAATGCAGACTAGCTCTGACAAAAACAGCATTCCTGAACAAGAGAGCTGCACTAGCATGAAATTATTGTAATCTGAGGAAGAAATTTCTGAGAATGTCCGTTTGCAGTACAGCATTTTATGGTAGTAAAACAGGGACTGTGGCTATATCAGAACAGAAAAGAATCGAAGCATCTGAGATGTCGTACTACAAAAGAATGTTGAAAATAAGGTGAACTGAAAAGGTAAGGTAAGGAATGAGGAGGCCCTCGGAAAAATGTACGAGGAAAACACTCACAAAAAGGTGGTAGAAGATAACTTCCATGTTAGTAGAGGGAGCTGTAGAGCGTGAAAACTGTAGAGAAGGCAGACATTGCAATACATCAGGCAAATAACTGAGAACGTAGGTTGCAGGTGCTGCTCTGAGATGAAGAGGTTGCACAGGAGAGTAATTCGTGGCAGAACGCATCAAACCAGTGAGAAGACTGATGTCTCAAAAACCCTACCTCGACGCTGTTCACCGGGTTTTCCTACTGCACATTTCCCCTTGAGGGATAGGTGTGTACAGAATGTAATGACCATGGGAAGGCCTTAACCGTGATCTGACCACAATTTTTTGTGGAATACTGTGCACTGTGTAATAATGATGTAGAGAACCCTTAGAATATGCTCAGACAATATACATTGTGATCATTTGTATTTTATATACACAATATCAAATCGTATTATAGTTTCACAAGGTGCTAATTAGAATGTTCTCTATATGAGCTGAAATCCCCCAACACAGGATGGGATAGGACAAGGAAAGCATGATAGAGCGAACCCAGAATAGCAGCGTTATTTGTCTTTTGAACCGTTACATTTATTTAACCACCACATAACAGAATGAATAAATAAATACAGTAATCCGAAATAATTGTGAGTGACTAGTTAAGGTTAATTAGTTAATTACGAGCAATAATCAGCTTTAAAATATAATTTTACATCAACAAACCATAAAAAACACTACCTGAGTAAATATAAAATAGTAATTAAAGAAAATGTCTTTCTTTATAAAGCAGAAGCTGCAAATTGGGCAACTGCAAGGTATCTTCAAGACAATTTAAGAAAAGGTCACTTAAGGACTTCAAAGGGTTTCTGGAAAATTAATTAATTTTTTAATCAAACAGGAACTTAACGCACAACAATACAAACACACTGCTGAAATCTACTGAAGACTTTTTTTATCAAGTACCGAAACAGCAAAATAGATTAAGGTTGTCCACACGTGAGACAAGTATGAACCTAATTAGGCTCAAACCAGTAACTATGCTTAAAAGGTTTGTAAATAATTGCGTAAGACACAAGTGAATGAGAGTACTTATGCTTAAGGAAATTTAGAAACCGCTTATCTACCCAAAATTCATAACAGAGGCAATACAAGTTTAAGTAAAACTTTGAGTAAGGCTTCATAGATCAGAACATTAAGTCTTATAACCTCCACTTAACTTTAAAATTTACTAGCAGGCAGCGCAAGCCAGTGCACTAAACTAATGGCGGAAGCGCCTCAAAGGCAGCCAATAAACACCAAGGCAGTGCGTAGTATCAACAAGCTGTGACGGCCTCCAGCTGCTGAAAAAACCGGTTGCGAAGCTCAGAAGACTAAGTAGGGCTGTTAACAAACCCAACTTAGTGAAACAGGTCGAAACAACAGGTTAAGCAAATGTTAATGACCATCTACCCGAGAAATGGTCAGCATTAGGTCTTTTAACACACCACAAACATAAAAAATTTGTCGTACAAAATTAGAAAAATATCAAGAATCATCAGTAGCGGTGAGAGTAATGTCTCTTACCATTTGGCTGAATGAAATTTGACACAGGAGAACTTAATAAATGCCCAGAAATAAGATCTTACAGTAATTTAGTCAAACCACAAGGCAAGAAACTTTGCGCTAACCAAACAGCTATGTAAGTATAATAACTATCTTCCATCTACAAGGTGGTACTTAATTATTATATGTTACAAGTAATTCCCCCCCCCCCCCCCCCCAGCCCACCCTGATTCGTTGACCTTGCCGTAGGTGGGGAGGCTTGCGTGCCTCAGCGATACAGATAGCCGTACCGTAAGTGCAACTACAACGGAGGGGTATCTGTTGAGAGGCCAGACAAACGTGTGTATGCAGGAGCAAGAGTCTGGATGATTGACTAATATGGCCTTGTAACACTAACAAAAACGGCCATGCTGTGCTGGTACTGCGAACGGCTGAAAGCAAGGGGAAACTACAGCCGTAATTTTCCCCAAGGGCATGCAGCTTTACTGTATGGTTAAATGATGATGGCGTCCTCTTGGGTAAAATATCCCGGAGGTAAAATAGTCCCCCATTCGGATCTGCGGGCGGGGAATACACAGGAGGACGTCGCTATCAGGAGAAAGAAAACTGGCATTCTATGGATCGGAGCGTGGAATGTCAGATCCCTTAACCGGGCAGGCAGGTTAGAAAAATTAAAAAGGGAAATGGATAGGTTAAAGTCAGATATAGTGGGAATTAGTGAAGTTCGGTGGCAGGAAGAACATGACTTCTGGTCAGGTGAATACTGAGTTACAATTACAAAATCAAATAGAGGAAATGCTGGAGTATGTTTAATAATGAGTAAAAAAATAGGAGTGTGGGTAAGCTACTACAAACAGCATAGTGAACGCATTTTTGTGGCCACGATAGACACGAAGCCCACGCCTGCTACAGTAGTACAAGTTTATATGCCAAATAGCTCCGCAGATGACGAAGAGATTGATGAAATGTATGATGACATAAAAGAAATTATTCAGGTAGTGAAGGGAGTCGTAAATTTAATAGTCATGTGTGACTGGAATTCGACAGTAGGAAAAGGAATAGAAGGAAACGTAGTAGGTGAATGTGGATAGGGGGCAAGAAATGAAAGAGGAAGCCGCCCGGTAGATTTTTCCAGAGAGCATAACTTAATCACAGCTAACACTTGGTTCAAGAATCACCAAAGAAGGTTGTATACATGCAAGAAGCCTGGAGATACTGGAAGGGTTTAGATAGATTATATAATGGTAAGACAGAGATTTAGGAACCAGGTTTTAAATTGTAAGACATTTCCAGGGGCAGATGTGGACTCTGACCACAATTTATTGGTTCTGAACTGTAGATTAAAACTGAAGAAACTGCAAAAAGGTGGCAACTCAAGGAGATGGGACCTGGATAAACTGACTAAACCAGAGGTTGTACAGAGTTCTAGGAGTGTATAAGAGAACGACTGAAACAAATGGGGAAAAGAAATACAGTAGAAAAAGAATGGGTAACTTTGAGGGATGAAGTAGTGAAGGCAGCAGAGGATCAAGTAGGTAAAAAGACGAGTGCTAGTAGAAATCCATGCGTAACAGAAGAAATATTGAATTTAATTGATGAAAGGAGAAAATATAAAAATGCAGAAAACGAAGCAGGCAAAAACGAATACAAACGTCTCAAATATGAGATGGACAGGAAAAGCAAAACGGCTAAGCAGGGATGACTAGAGGACAAATGTAAGGATGTAAAGGCATATATCACTAGGGGTAAGATAGATACTGCCTACAGGAAAATAAAAGAGGCCTTTGGAGAAAAGAGCAGCCGTTGTATAAATATCAAGAGCTCAGATGGAAACCCAGTTCTAAGCAAAGAGGGGAAAGCAGAAAGGTGGAAGGAGTATATAGAGGGTCTATACAAGGGCGATATACTTGAGGACAATATTATGGAAATGGAAGAGGATTTAGTTGAAGATGAAATGGGAGATATGATACCACGTGAAGAGTTCGACAGAGCACTGAAAGACCTAAGTCGAAACAAGGCCCCGGGAGCAGACAGCATTCCATTAGAACTACTGACAGCCATGGGAGAGCCAGTCCTGACAAAACTCTACCCTCTGGTGAGCAAGATGTATGAGGCAGGCGAAATACCTTCAGACTTCAAGAAGAATATAATAATTCCAATCCCAAAGAAAGCAGGTGTCGTCAGATGTGAAAATTACCAATCTATGAGTTTAATAAAGTCACAGCTGCGAAATACTAAAACGAATCCTTTACAGACAATGGAAAAACTGGTAGAAGCTGACTTTGGGGAAGATCAGTTTGGATTCCGTACAAACAATGGAACACGTGAAGCAATACTGACCCTACGACTTATTTTCGAAAATAGATTAAGGAAAGGCAAACCTACGTATCTAGCATTTGTAGACTTAGAGAAAGCTTTTGACAATGTTGACTGGATTACTCTCTTTCAAATTCTGAAAGTGGCAGGTGTAAAATACAGGGAGCGAAAGGCTATTTACAATTTGTACAGAAACAGAAGGCAGTTATAAGAGACGAGGGGCATGAAAGGGAAACAGTATTCGGAAAGGGAGTGAGACAGGGCTGTAGCCTATCCCCGATGTTATTCAATCTGTATATTGAGCAAGGAGTAAAGTAAACAAAAGAAAAATTCGGAGTAGGTATTAAAATCCATGGAGAAGAAATAAAAACTTTGGGGTTCGCCGATGACATTGTAATTCTGGCGAGACAGCAAAGGACTGTGAAGAGTAGTTGAATTGATGATGGTCGAAGTAGAGAGGATATAAAATGTAAATTGGCAACGGCAAGAAAAGCGTTCCTGAAGAAGAGAAATTTGTTATCATCCAGTATAGATTTAAGTGTCAGGAAGGCGTTTCTGAAAGTATTTGTATGGGGTGTAGCCATGTATGGAAGTGAAACATGGACGATAAATAGTTTGGACGAGAAGAGAATAGAATCTTTCGAAATGTGGTGCTACAGAAGAATGCTGAAGATTAGATGGTTAGATCACATAACTAGTGAGGAGGTATTGTTAGAGCTGGGGAGAAGAGAAATTTGTGGCACAACTTGACTAGAAGAAGGGATCGGTTGGTAGGACATGTTCTGAGGCATCAAGGGATCACCAATTTAGTACTGGAGGGCAGCGTGGAGGGTAAAAGTCGTAGAGGGAGACCAAGAGACGAATACACTAAGCAGATTCAGAAGGATGTAGGTTGCAGTAGGTACTGGAAGATGAAGAAGCTTGCACAGGATAGAGTAGCATGGAGATCTGCATCAAACCAGTCTCTGGACTGAAGAGCACAACATCAACAAAGACGAACAATGATTCCTTTCATGGTATGCCGGCCGAAGTGGCCGTGCGGTTAAAGGCGCTGCAGTCTGGAACCGCAAGACCGCTACGGTCGCAGGTTCGAATCCTGCCTCGGGCATGGATGTTTGTGATGTCCTTAGGTTAGCTAGGTTTAAGTAGTTCTAAGTTCTAGGGAACTAATGACCTCAGCAGTTGAGTCCCATAGTGCTCAGAGCCATTTGAACCATTTTTTCATGGTATTTAGCCACGGAAATCTTCAAAGCAATTTTAGCCTATATATCAAATACAGAAATTTTCTGTTAAACAAACAAAACATAAAAGATACAATGCAAAATCTTTAAAAACACTTACGATTACAATTTAACCTGTAAGTTTTTGCCAAAATATTTTTCCGGAATACTACGGCATAAGAAAGCCGACGGTCATATGAATGAGAAAATCTGACATTAAGGTTAAGGACCGAATTTAGTCTTTCATACGGCATATAGCCAACACAAATATACTACAATGAAGCTCTCAGCGGCACACAGAAATCCCAAATAATCTGAAGCAACATACCTTACCTCAGATAATTACACTCAGTCAAATATTTCAGTAAGCCGCTAAGCGCAGGCAACAGATGCAGGATGACAAATACTGACCATAAACATGCGATTTGGCAAGTCTGATGATTCAGGAAATATGAAGTGCGGTTCCCAGCACCCAGTCCCACAGAGTATGGAATATCAAAGCCGGACAGATCAGTGAACGCGGACAGTAGGGCGCTGCACTCACCTCAGTATCGTAGCTCTGACCTCATCAGTCTTTACATAGATAGAGCTAACAGCCGACTGATCCACTATTTCTGGCACTAGGCCCATGATCCCTCTAGTCCGCTGTCACCCACTGTCTCGCTCTTACTGCTCCACCAATGCTGCTCAAGGCCTGCTCTACGACTCGGTGTGCCACAGACAATCAGCTGCAAGCTGTAATCGATTCGTGCTACCAGTAGCACCAACAGTGGATGATGCCCAAAATGAAGGCATGCGAAATCGATTGCGAACACCCTCGTGGTTCATGAGCATCATTAGATAACCATAAGCTGTCAAACTGTATGCAATGTGAAGTAAAACTGTTCAGTTGTAAGTTCAGTAGACCTAATGTAATGATAATGACAATGAAAAGAATTTGAAAGCTAGAGATTATTAAATCTAACACGGCAAGAGCTCTGTGAGGCATTTATCCAAGATTCAAAAATTTTCTGAATATCTGGCGTTGCCCAGGCACGTATTTATTCCAGTTCTATCAGTCCATCCTCTCCTTCAGCCCTCTCTGACTTCTTCTTCATCCTGCTCTGTCCACCTCATGCTCCCCACTTTCTCCGTTTACCTTCTCCATACTCCACTCACTGACCCTTTTCTCCTGTGTCTTCCTCTACCCATCTGCTCCTCCCCACACTCTCTGCTACCTACTCCTTCCCCCTCTGTCCACCTGCTCCTTCCCCTCTGTCTGTCTTATCTTTCTCCCTCTAAGTCCATGTCCTCCAGTGCCATTCATGTCCTACTCCTCTAAAAAAATGGTTCAAATGGCTCTGAGCACTATGGGACTTAACATCTATGGTCATCAGTTCCCTAGAACTAAGAACTACTTAAACCTAACTAACCTAAGGACATCACACACATCCATGCCCGAGGCAGGATTCGAACCTGCAACCGTAGCAGTCGCGCGGCTCCGGACTGAGCGCCTAGAACCGCTAGACCACCACAGCCGGCTCCTACTCCTCTGCTCCACCCTCTTTACCCCTTACCAACATCTCCAACTACCCGCTCTCTCTCTGTCCCTCTTCCGTTTCTCTGTCAATTTCTTTCCTCCCATTTGTCTGTCCATCTCGTCCTCCGACTCTAACATTGTGTCTCCCACTCCAACCTCTCTTTGCTCATATCCTCCTCTTTCCTTTGTCAGTCAGTCTCCTCCTCGCCCATCTCTCTATCCATCTCCACATTTTCCCTTCCTCTGTCCATTTCCGTCTCCTATACCACATCTGCATCTACCTCCTCCTCTTTGCCATCTGTGTGTCCATTACATTCTTCCTGGGTTCTCTCTCCATGTTATCACCCCTACCCCAATCGTAGGTTGCCGGTTTTTACCCCCACAAGATGTCGTCCCATACAGTAATACGTGTATTAAGTTTGGCTGAAATTCGTCCAGGAGTTTAGCAGGAGTTTTTATCCACTGCTTTGCCCCTATACTTACATGTAACTTATATTTCACATGCCTTTAACATGCTCCACACACACACACACACACACACACACACACACACACAGATATATATATATATATATATATATATATATATATATATAAGTACCAGTTGTATCTCTAACACTAACAAATTTCACCCTGCAGTTTAGTAATCTATGCGTCGTACAACGATAAGGGCGTATATGGGTACTGTCTCTGGGCAGTGGTAGTACAGTACTACGGCGGTAACGTCGTGTCCTTACAGCCAAATAACGGTCCACTCTTTCTGAGACGATGCCCAAGATGAAGGCATCCGAAATCGATTGCGAACCCCCTCGTGGTTCATGAGCATCGTTAAATAATCGTAATCTGTCAAACTGTATGCAATGTGAAGTAAAACTACCCCACTGTGTTAGGCATAGAGAGTTAGTGGAAAAGACATAACAAATTCAAATGTCATGGACAATGAGGCAGCTTTACTAAACTACGGCGAAAATGCGGTTAATGAAATCTTTTCTCCTTTCATAAAGGTTTCAAACTTATAGGTAAAGTTTTTTGCTAGTAACTAAGACAGCTAATTCGTAAATAATAGATAAATAGAGTCTGTGAATTCACATGTTGTGTACTTCGTTTTCATCCCGACTCCAGCCCCTTTCACAGATAGGCGGTTTTTGCCGCCACACCCTTTCCTTCACCTGTAGGTAAGATGCGTATCAAGTTCAGTAAAAATTGGTCCAGTGGTTTTGGAGGAGATGTGAAACATACACGGATACATAGATACATACATCCATTTTGTACTGCATATGGATTTCGCCGTGATAAGCTAAGATCTTCTATTGACATTGTAAGTTCTCTGTGCAGAGTGTTGAGTGTATCTGTTGTGTGGCAAGGCGTAGAGTTGTTCATCAACAGTATTTGAACTGTACAAAGGAGTTGTCTGTTCTCTGGTTTCCGCAGTTTTCGAACTTTATACTCGCAATCACAATACAAGAACAGCATTTTAAACCTGGAATGCACAAGCCTTGCTCTATGCTGATTCATCTACACAGCTTCATGAAGAGGTGTTCGAGTGGTCAACATAATCCATGCCCACACCATTAGGGATCCTCCTCGATATCGGTCTCTATCCACAATGTTTGGATTCCGAAATCGTGTTTCACGTGTCATCCAGATGCCAAACCTTTGGAAATCGCTCTACAGACTTAATCGGGACTCATCTGTGAACAGATCACTGGCCCCCTGTTCGATTGTCCTGGTGGCATGTTGACGGATCCACTCTAGATGTTCCCGTCTATCAACACACCCCAGAGGCAAAAAGACAACAGGTCTCGAACGATAATGGCGCATCTGCTGAAGCCTTCTGCAGACCGTTTGCCTCGATGCAACATGTACAGGGGATGCTGCGAGGTCAGATACCAGTGGTAGTGCAATACTAAAGCGGTAACGTCGTGCCCTTATTGTCAAATAACGGTCCACTCTTTCTGATGTCTCGGTCGGTCGGTCCTGTCCTGGTATTCAGGACACAGTTTAGGTCCCTATAAACTGTCGCCTCATCCGAGAAACAACAGAACGAGTGACATTAAGCCATCGGGCCACATTGGTTTGCGACTCTCATGCTTCCACTCTTCCTTTGGCCCTCCACAGCAGAGAGTCTGTAGCCGTCTTCTGTGTCCCATACTGCACCGTCTGTGACTGTTTGCACAGCAGTTGTGATATGGAAGTATCCTGCAAACACTACCCCGCTTGACAGGTGCCCTGATGTCATTACTGGCGTGGTTGTTCGTTGATCGGAATGCCGTCTCCCGTGCAGAACACAGTCCTAACGACATGTGTTGACTGTATGATTATACAGGGTGGTCCACTGATCGTCAAACAAAAAAACTATAAAGAACGAAACTTGTTTGGCTTGAAGGGGGAAACCAGACGGCGCTATGGTTGGCCCGCTAGATGGCGCTGCCATAGGTCAAACGGATATCGACTGCGTTTTTTTAAATAGGAACCCCCATTTTTTATTACATATTCGTGAACTACGTAAAGAAATATGAATGTTTTAGTTGGACCACTTCTTTCGTTTTGTGATAGATGGCGCTGTAATAGTCACAAACATCTGGCTCACAATTTTACATGAACAGTTGGTAACAGGTAGTTTATTTAAAATTAAAATACAGAACGTAGGTACGTTTGAACATTTTATTTCGGTTGTTCCACTGTGATACCTGTACCTTTGTGAAGTTATCATTTCTGAGAACGAATGCTGTTACAGCGTGATTACATGTAAATACCACATTAATCCAATATATGCTCAAAATGATGTCCGTCAACCTCAATGCATTTGGCAATACGTGTAACGACATTCCTGTTACCAGCGAGTAGCTCGCCGTTCGTAACGTTGGCACATGCATTGACAATGCGCTGACGCATGTTATCAGGCGTTGTCGGTGGATCACGATGGCAAATATCCTTTAACCTTCCCCAGAGAAAGAAATTCGGGAAAGTCAGATGTGGTGAACGTGCGGACCAATCCACCTGTCATGAAATATGTTATTTAATACCGCTTCAACCGCACGCGAGCTATGTGCCGGACATCCATCGTGTTGGAAGTACATCGCCGTTCTGTCATGCAGTGAAACATCTTGTAGTAACATCGGTAGAACATTACACAGGAAATCAGCATACATCGCACAATTTAGATTGCCATCGATAAAATGGGGGCCAATTATCCTTCCTCCCATAATGCCGCACCATGCATTAGCCCTCCAAGGTCGCTTATGTTCCACTTGTCGCAGCCATCGTGGGTCTTCCGTTGCCTAGTAGTGTATATTACGCCGGTTTACGTTACCGCTGTTGGTGAATGACGCTTCGTCGCTAAATAGAACGCGTGCAAAAGAACTGTCATCGTCCCGTAATTTCTCCTGTGCCCAGTGGCAGAACTGTACACGAGAACTGTACACGACGTCCAAAGTCGTCGCCATGCAACTCCTGGTGCATAGAAATATGGTACGGGTGCAACCGATGTTGATGTAGCATTCCCAACCCCGACGTTTTTGATTCCCGATTCTCGCGCAATTTGTCTGCTACTGATGTGCGGATTAGCCGCGACAGCAGCTAAAACACCTACTTGGGCATCATCATTTGTTGCAGGTCGTGGTTGACGTTTCACATGTGGCTGAATACTTCCTTAAATAAAGCAACTATCCGGCGAACGGTCCGGACACTTGGATGATGTCGTCCAGGATACCGAGCAGCATACATAGCACACGCCCGTTGGGCATTTTGATCACAATAGCCATACATCAACACGATATCGACCTTTTCCGCAAATGGTAAATGGTCAATTTTAAGACGGGTAATGTATCACGAAGCAAAAACCGTCAGCACTGGCCGAATGTTACATGATACCACGTACTTATACGTTTGTGACTATTACAGCGCCATCTATCACAAAGCGAAAAAAGTGGTCCATCTAAAACATTCATATTTCTTTACGTACTATAGGAATATGTAATAAAAATGAGGGTTCCTATTTTAAAAAACCGAGTTGATATCCGTTTGACCCATGGCAACGCCATCTAGCGGGTCAACCATAGCGCCATCTGGTTTCCCCTTCAAGCTAGACGAGTTTCGTTCTTTGAAGTTTTTTGTTTGATGCTTATTTGGTGACATATTTCTACATCTACATCTACATTTATACTCCGCAAGCCACCTAACGGTGTGTGGGAAGCAATGTATTCGATACCTCATCCAGAAACGCACCCTCTCGAAACCTGGACAGGAAGCTACACCGCGATGCAGAGCGCCTCTCTTCCAGATTCTGCCACTTGAGTGTGCTAAACATCTCCTTAACGCTATCACGCTTGCCAAATAACCCTGTGAGGAAACGCGCCGCTCTTCTTAGGATCTTCTCTATCTCCTCCGTCAACCCGATCTGGTACGGATCCCACACTGATGAGCAATACTCAAGTAAAGGTCGAACGAGTGTTTTGTAAGCCACCTGCTTTGTTGATGGACTAAATTTTCTAAGGACACTCCCAATGAATCTCAACCTGGTACCCGCCTTACCAACTAATAGTTTTGTATGAGCATTCCACTTCAAATCGTTCCGCACGCATACTCCCAGATATTTTACGGAAGTAACTGCTACCAGTGTTTGTTCCGCTATCATGTAATCATACAATAAAGTATTTTTCTTTCTATGTACTCGCATATTCGCAATACATTACATCTGTCTAACAAGGGGAGGCCGCCAATTGTGAAATTCAGATTCGATTCATACTGCGCATAATAAAAGCTCATGGCAAGAGGTGTAATGTGGCAAAGCACCAAGATGCACTTCTCAGCCGTTGTCGAGAAAATCGACATATAAAAGAAACCGTTGCCGTGAAATACTCTCTACGATTAATAGCGTTCTACAGCGTCGTGGTGCAGCGGTAAGCGCTCGGGTTCGTAATCCTAAGGTCGCCGGATCGAATTTCGCGCCATGCAACCTTTTTTTTTTAGTATTTGTTTTTTTTAATTCAAATATATATATATATATATATATATATATATATATATATATATAATTCCTGGCAATCAGTTACAACAATTCTGCAGATAATAAGTTGTTGAAAGTCGTTTGTCGTGGAAAATCTGGCGACTTCGAACGTCATTATGTTTTCCGTAAACAAAGTTGTATTTCACAAATGTTATTAATTGTCTTCATAATGTGAATAGAGACCCCACGAACACAAATTTGCTGTGGCAGGTGTGAAACATAAACTCCGTTACTCGCTCGTTACACTTGAAGAACAGACGTTGAATGGGCCGAAACGAGCCGCCGGATAACCAGCGTAGTTGCCTGCCAACTTCGAAAGAAGGTAGATTCGGTCCCTAGCGCAACTTATAATATCGTCGAAAATCAGTGCGGACGGGAGAGCTTCGGTACACCCTGTTAAACAAACGGAAAAATGGAGGCGGTACAATTGGAGAGCCGTCCGCCTTCACCAACATGCATAAGCAATTCATTAATAGTATATATATATATATATATATATATATATATATATATATATATTTGAATTACAAAAAACTAATTATAAAAAAAATTGCATGGCGCGAGATTCGATCCGGCGACTTTAGGATTACGAACCCGAGCGCTTACCGCTGCACGACGACGCTGTAGGAAGTTATTACTCCTAGAGAGGATTTCACCGCAACGGTTTCATTTAACTGTCGATTTTCTCGACAACGGCTGAGAAGTGCATCTTGGTGTTTTGCCACATTACACCTCTGGCCATGAGCTTTTATTATGCGCAGTATGAATTGAATCTGAATTTCACAATTGGCGGCCTCCCCTTGTAAGTTAAGAGTCAGTTGCCACTCCCTGCAGCAAGTGACTATCCGCTGCAGATCTTCCTGCATTTCGCTACAATTTCCTAATGCTGCAACTTCTCTGTATACTACAGCGTCATCCGCGAAAAGCCGCATGGAACTTCCCACACTATCTACTATCCTGCCCGGTCACTATCAATGGACCATCCTGTATAGTGAATTAGACAGAGCATGGGGAAATAGCAGTCTGTTGTTTTGAATTTGGATACCAGTGAATGCGAGGGCAAAACTGAGCCGTGTAGCGCACCACGCTTCATTGCAGAGTGGAACATGTGTTGCCAGACGAATGAAATGTAACAGAAACACTCAACTACGCCAGGTCATATCGTTAGTTACTCTCGACACGTATTTCGGGGCTGCGAAGCGCTGCGGTGTGGAGCTGTTTGCTCGACGTGTCAGCAGTGCGGAGAGAGGAGGAGGGGTCGCTTCCGCAGGTGCGTTGCGTCGTCCCTAGTTTACATCTCGGGCCCGCAGCCACAGTTCGGCCGGGGCTGCTCTTCCGCCGTCCGGTGGTGGCCACCTGCCCCGCCTGCCGTGTTTGCTCGCTCTCTATTTATACCTGGCGCAGAGCAGCGGCCAGGACGCGGCGCGATCCCCCACCAAGTCTGGAGGTCACGCACACCGCTGCCGCCGCCGCCTCGCCACCGCCTGCGGTTTCTGGCGCTAGTAAATTGGCTTGCCTGCAATGACGGCGCCGCTCAGGGTATTGTTACCGCCGGCAGGAAGGGAGGGGGGCGGGCGTGGTCCTGACAGCGGCCGACCGCGCCACCACCGCAAAATGAAGTCCGTGCGCCGCGCGATACGACCGCCGCATTTTGGGAAGTAACTGCGACCACAGAATTCCCTTTGCGTGCGACCTGGCAACCTAGGTTCCCCTAAAGGGAAACTGTTGCAGTACCAGTGACCACCGCACGAAGCCTTAAGGAAACGGAAAGAACGATGACCTCTGCTCTTGTTTTAACCGTCTTCTGGGCAAATATGTTTGTCAAAAAAAATGGTTAAATGGCTCTGAGCACTTTGGGACTTAACTTCTGACGTCATCAGTACCCTAGAGCTTAGAACTACTTAAACCCAACTAACCTATGGACATCACACACATCCATCCCCGAAGCAAGATTCGAACCTGCGACCGTAGCGGTCACGCGGTTCCAGACTATAGCACCTAGAACCGCTCGGCCACCCTGGCCGGCGATCCTGTGAGGTCAGATACCAGTGGTAGTGCAGTACTAAAGCGGTAACGTTGTGCCCTTACAGTCAAATAACGTCCACTGTTTCTGATGTCACAAGCGGTCGGTCCTTTGTGCTGAAAATGGTGTTTATTTTTAAGTTACAGACAGGAGGATGAGACTGTAGAACAAAAATGTTCTGCAGGTTGCGTGACTTCACTCAAAAGGGGAGGCCACGACGTTTGGAACGCCGATTTACTGCAAACATTGAATATTCATCGTACTCCATGAGGACAACAAAATGTGTAAGCAGTGGCGCGTACTTCTCAAGCGTTGTTGAGAAAATCGCAAGATAATTGCGCTCGTCAAATATATACCTCTACGTGGCCATTTTTACCAGGAAGCGTTCAAGCCCCGTAGTCGCTGGATCGAGTCCTGTTCGTCAGATTTTCTTTTTTTTTTTTTTATTCCCAACACAGTTATTTTCTGTACTATTTATATTGCAGTTGATATAATGGGAAAAATACGTGTAATCGGATTAAATTTTATTAAATTTACAATGTTATTTGGCGGTCTACAAATTTTTATTATCACAAGTAGTATAATATTCATAATTATCGACTAGTAACCGACCAAACGCATAAAGTGATACTGAAAATGTATGCTTGTCCGTGATTTGAGAAATCCCTTATACCTGGAAGGAGGCCGAAACGACTTGTTACCTCAAGGATTTGACCGCCACAGACGGCTTTCGAAAGATGTACAATCAATCGTCGCTTTCGACATTACGAGTACATGTTGCAGGATGGTATTTCTCGTAAATACATGGAAAACATAAATTTAAATGGCACCAGCTGCAGTGAATAAATGCTGTTTCCGCATACGCAAGGTCTTTTGAGGTTTTCCGTGGAAAAAACAAACCTCGTTAACATTTTCAAAAAAAACCCCTTTCAGCTGATAATTTGGAAGCAGACGATGCATAACGCAGCATTTCCTTAAATATCGGAGCTGATAATTGGTCATACAGTTTCGAGTGTATTTTAATAGCGTCTTCACGAGAAGCAATTTCTCGTTCTCTTTCGATTAAATACGAACAATTTTGAATACACGGACAAGCACACATTTTCAGTATCACTTTATGCGTTTGGTCGTTTACTAGTCGATAGTTATTAATATTATGTTATTTGTGCTAATAAAAATTTGTAGACCGCCAAATAACATTGTAAATTTAATAAAATTTGATCCGATTACATGTATTTTTCCCATTATATCAACTGTAATATAAATAGTAAAGAAAATGACTGTGTTAGAAATAAAAAAAACTGACGAACGAGACTCGATCCAGAAATTACTGGGCTTGAACGCTAACCACTTTATTTTTATTTTATTTTATTTTTTTTGAGTGAGGGTTTTTTTATTTATTTATATGAAGGAAGGTAGGAGAAACAGAAACCTTTATTATTCACAAAATAAACATAGTACGTCCTGTCACATGATAACTGTTCTGGAAGGATCCTTGCTGCCGTCCTACCATGCAGCATGAAATAACAACAAAATCGAAGTGGGGCCACCTCCGGCACCCTAAAGAAAAGTATTTTGGATATGAAAACAAAATTTGAAATACATCCATTCGATAACTGTTCAAGCGCGAGTTTTTCGCAAGTCGCATACTCGCATAGTGTTCTTAGTCGATCACTTTAACTTGGTCGGTTTCACAAGACAGCACCGCCGCTCATCTTTGCGCACCCGGCACACCCCAGGTATATGGCGGGTCCGCAAAAACCATTACTAGGAAATTGGCATACCAATCCTTGTACTTTTGTAGCCGTAATAGTTTTGTGTGTCCATCTTGCAAGTATTGCCAGTAATCCAGGACGTTCAGTAAGTTCGTACGTGTGTCTCTATAGATGTAATGGACCGTCATACCTGTGATCCACGCCACCGCGTTCGTCTTATGACGCGGAAAATACGTTTCCTCTGGAAAAAATACTATGTCAGAAGAGACTGCTGTATAGATAGTGCGCCGCATGAACGCTATTATCTTTCTTGCGAGAGTCCAGACAGCCAATGCCTCGCCGCAGACCAGCCGATGGTCGTCCGTATCCAGCACGCCGCATTGCTGACACAAGGGCGAATCCGCCAAATGTATTTCGTTCTTTTTATCATTTGTAGGGTATTTTCGGTTGACGACAAGGTACCATGTTGATCTGACTGATGTAGGTAGATGGGGGTGGTGGACCGTGCGCCACACCACGTGCCAATTAACAGCTGGATGTTTGCGTTCCACCCTATTCCGGGTGATCTGTCGAAGGAGCAGATGGTACACGTCCTTCGATGTCGACTGTCGGGTCGTCGGTAAACGCTCTCGAACGTAACTGTGTTCCACGATGAACGTGCGCACATACGTTAAAGGGGGCGATATATGGCTGACACTGACTGGAGGAAGATGCGATGTTGGTACGAGTTCTTCGATGATCGTCCCCGTAAGCGAGTGGTTCCTGTTGCGCCACCGTTTGATCATAGTATTAATAAACATGGCACGCGCCTTCTCGTGCACGTTCACTAAACCAACGCCCCCCTCTCGCGCTGGGAGGGTAAGCGTGTTGTACTGTACCTTAAAGAGTTGTCCCAGGCACACATAGTACCCAAAAGCCGTCTGAATCCTCATAGCCATCGTACGCGTCAAGGGGAGAAGGTGTGTCAGGTGGCACATCATGGGCGCGAGATAAAGGTTGACGAGTAACACTCGCTGCCGCATATCCATCGACCGTAGGGCGTTTAGTCGTACTGCCGTGCGGACTCTGAGTAACAATCTTCGGTAGTTGTCCGCAGCCGTTCCCGCTGTCTCTTTATGAAAGGTGATACCCAAACAGCGAAGGGTTTCCGCCGCAGGTAAGGGTCGTTCCGTTCCTGGTTCTAGGCCACGCCCCACATGCATGAATTGTGATTTTCGGTAGTTGACCACACTTCCAGCTGCCATCCCATACGTCTGTAGCCAATCCAGTGCTGTTTGAGTCTCCCTCTCATTCCGTACGAGGAACACAATATCATCCGCATATGCTCTGCATTTGAATGATAAATGCCGTAGGGAGATCCCGGTAAGACGGCGGCGAAGGCCTGCGAGGCACGGTTCTAAGGCAATCGCACAAAGGAGGATCGACGAGGGGCAACCCTGTCTCACTGATCTTAAGATCTTAAAATACTCTGTTCTCCCTCCGTTGACCACCATCGCTGATCTGGCGCCGTGCAACAGCCGCATCACAGCATTGGTCAATAATGGCGAGACACCCATCCTGTTCATCACCGCCGCGAGGTACACATGATCCACGCGATCAAAAGCATGATCGAAATCTACAGCAACCATCGCCCCCCGGATGCGGCATGCAGCCGCGAGGGCGACGACGTCACGATAGTCTCCCAAGGCTGTGTGGATATTACTGATGCCGCCAAGACAAGTCTGATCGGCATGTATTCGATGCTCCAGCGACTTTTTGATACGACTTCCCAGGATGCGCATGAAGATCTTGTAGTCACTATTAAGGAGGGTCAAGGGGCGATAATCACAAGGCCGTTTGCCACCACGGGGCTTCGGTATCGGTATCATGAGTCCTTCCGTGAACTGAATGTGAACCGGTACTTCTTGCCGCAGAAGCTCATTAAACATACATAGCCACATCGGTGTCATAATGGTCACGAAGGCACGGTAAAATTCCAACGGGAATCCATCTGGACCTGGGGACTTGTTGCAAGCACCTCGTGTAATCGCTTCTTCCAGCTCTTCACACGTAATTTCGGATAACCCGTCTGCTTCCCCGTTCACAGTCGTCGCGTCAGGGATCTCTTCCAGGACGTTCCCCAGCTCCCTCTGACCCTCCCCGTTGCTCGCATAGAATCTGCTAAAATGATCCGTGAACGCCTGTGCTATGCCCCTTTGGGTGGTATAACGACGTCCATCGCCGAGATCGATCTCATGTATTAAATTCCTGCGTCTTCTTCGTCTTTGCTTTATCACGTAATGCATCGAGGGAACCTCGTTGAGCAGGAAATCCTGCGACCTCGCGCGTATCATCGTACCTGCCATCCTCTGCGTCGCAAGTTGTACCAGCTTCGCCTTAACTCGGTGGACGGCCGTCTGGCGTTCTGGTGTAGGTGGTTGAATTAACAGTTCCCGGAGAGCCGTAAAGTAAAACTCAGGGGTCGTGCGCTGCCATTGAGAAACCTCCTTCCCATAACCTATTAACGTCCTCCGTAAAGCTGGCTTCGCGCACTCGACCCACCACTGCAGCATAGAACCGAAAGAATTTCGTCTACGGAGGCAGCCATGCCACGCGTCCTCCACCATGCGTCGGTATTCTGCATCTCGCAGGTGGGAGACGTTCATCTTCCAATTACCCCTCCGTCTCCAAACCTGCTGTCTATCAAGGTTAACCGTACAAATATATGCCTCGTGGTCTGTAAACGCTGTCGGCCATATTTCTGCGTCCACCGTCGACACTGCTAACGCCCTTGAAACGTAGATTCGATCCAAACGGACCGCGGAGTGGCTAGTAAAAAATGTATATCCTGGTTGGTTGCGATACTTCAGGTCCCATGTATCGACTAATTCCATCCCGTTGACCAGCTCCCTAAGTTCTTGGCTAGTAGTATAGTTAGGTTGTTGGTCCTTTCTGTCAAGCACACAATTAAAATCTCCGCCGAGTATGCAACCATCATATCGTCCCTGGAACAACGGTGCAACCTCATGGGCGTAAAAATCTGCTCTGTCCCTTCTCTTATCCGAACCTGACGGTGCGTATATGTTGATCAAACGTATTCCTCCTATGGTCACGGCCGTACCACGGGCAGAAGGCAAATACTCTACTTCGTCTGCACGTATCCCTTCCTTTAATAGTATAGCTGTACCAACGCCTCTCTCGTCACACGGGGAACAGTAAATGTCGTAACCGTAAAAGTCCGAAGGGGGAAGTACCCGAACTTCTTGTAATAGTGCGATGTCTAAATCCGCAGCCTTTATCATGTCACTGAGCATCTTGATTTTCACCGGCGTCCCAATGCGACTGATGTTAACAGACCCTATCCGATAAGCTTGGTGCATGGCGGTCAACGTAGATAGGGTACCGTACGGTCGCTAATTTTGACGTACATAGGCTGCTGTCGGACTAACGTCCCCCGCCGTCCCCTCATATAGTCTGCCATTATTCCGTGCACCCTGCCGGTCTTACACCGGCTGTTCCCCAAGGGAGTGGCTCTTCTGACCAGTCCCCTAGTGTCCCATTGTTGTCGTGCGATGCAGGCGCCGTAGCCTCCTCAGTATCCTGTTGCCGTCTATCGAGCTCCTTCGCTGTGTCTGGAGCATCGTCAGCAGTAGGTCGTGCCGCCGTCCCGCTGGCCACCGTTGCATCCACGCGAGGTAGTTCTTCTGTATCCATGGTCGTCTGTTCTGTACCCGTAAACTTCTCAGAATTATCTACTAGATCAGAGTGATCGTTCCCCACCGTGAGGCGGCGCTTCTTCCGGCGTTTTGGTGAGCGCTGTTTACGTTGCCGGGCCTCGGAATCAGAGGTCAGCATGGTCTCCAGTTGTTCGTGGGGGACGTCAGAATCGTGCGCCGTCGTATTTTCGACGTCTCCAAGTGCCTTATCTGAAGGGGCCTCAAGCGGAACCGAAGAGAGGGCGTCCTGTGACTGCTGCAGGCGGTCCAGCGCAACGTCGTCTTTCTGTGGCTCGCCACGATCCGCCGCTGTCTGTGTGTTCTGGTACGCGTCTGTCTCGCGGCCCACGTCATCGCGTAATGCGGCGACGTAAGCCATGGGGAGCACAGTCGGATGCGGCGTGAGGGGTGGATCAACCCGTGGCAGCTGTAATAACCTTCGTTGAGCACACTCAGAACGTATGTGTCCCTCCTTCCCACATCCAGAGCACGTCCTTGGTTGTCCGTCGTAAATGACAATCGCCCTACAACCGGCGATGTACAAGTATGACGGGACGTGTTTTCGGAGTTCAATCCGTATTTGTCTGACGCCATTGAGGACAGGATACGTCTTGAAGCTCGCCCATTTTTCAGCCACGTGGGATAGGACCGTTCCGTAAGGAAGCAGGGCGTCTGTCACCAATTCTTCTGGCACTTCGAATGGAAGCTCAAAGACGCGGATCGTTCTGAGTCCCATGCCGGCGTGTTCAACTGTTACCGCTACAACATTCCCGTCCGAATGACAGAAACGAAGTCCTTGTCTGTGTCGAAGTAGTAGTTCGTCACATGCCGCTTCATTTATAAGCTTGACATAAACCACGCTGCTGACTATAGATAAGTGGATTCCAACTAGAACGTCAGGTTCGATTTTCACCTCGTCCCGTAAATAACGTTCGATCTCGTAAGCCTTCGGTCGAGCATATTCGTTAACAAAACTAAATTTCAGTGTCGATTTGCGGAAGGACAAGGCCATGATTCGTTCTATGTATTACCGCGACACACCGCTACACATGTAACGTAAACAACTCTCGCGCAGACGTGCGGCAGGGACGTAAACACCGTCCGAACCGCTGCGCCGCCGAAAGCTGACTGCCACTCGGCTAACGCCGCTTCCTGGTGAAAATGGCCACGCACAGGTGTATGTTTGATGACCGAAATTATCTTGCGATTTTCTCAATAACGCTTGAGAAGTACGCACTACTGCTTACACATTTTGTTGTCCTCATGGAATACTACGAGTGTACGAAATCTGCAGTAGATCTGCGTTCCAAACGTCGTGGCCTCCCCTTTTGAGTGAAGTCACGTAACGTGCAGAAAATTTTTGTTCTACAGTCTTATCCTCTTGTCTGTAACTTAAAAATAAACAGCATTTTCACCAAAATTGAACTTTTCAGTATCTAATTTAGGTTTTGTTGGAAAATCGTTGATTTGTAACATTAAACGGACGGATGTTGCAGTAAAAATAAAGAAACCAACGATACATATTTATCTTACAGCGCTAGAAAACGCGTTTCCCACAACACAAAGGTAAAATTAAAATAAAACAAATGGAAAACATAAATATATCAAGTATTGCTTCAATACTTTGTCGAACTTATATAAAACATGTTTCTGTTATTCACAAACAACTTTCGCATTTGTCAATAATAAAAGGAAACTGTAGCCTCTGATCATGATGAAGAACATTGTGTTACGTCAAAAGTAGTTGCTTTGGTTATATACAAGCGCAGAAGTTATTCGATGAACTAATCTTTATCACTTGCAAAATGCAGCTTGTGTGCTGTAAAGATATAAGGTACACAATTGGCAAACACTGGATGATGTGCAGCTCTAATTATGTGCAAAGAAAAATAGAATAAAACAAAATAAAATAAAAAGAAGAGTCGTCGGCTTCCAGGTTCTCTCTTACACATTGATTTGTGTTTCTTTCCCTATCAATGCTACCGGTTATCCTATCACTTACTACTAGTGCCAGCGCATCTGAAATCACTGCACGTAGCTCACAATGAACTTCATTAGTGCTCCGCCAGAAGGCACATTTTCACAGGCAAGTCTCGATTCTCTAGTGCCTTCTGGCACTCTCTTCAGGTCCGTGTAATTACGTCGTCTGTCCTCTTGTATCTCTTCTTTCCTCTAAAACTCCTCCCTCAAACTAGACCTTCCAAAGTCTCTGTTAGCAAGTACTCCCCCTCAACGAATACCCATCCAGTTCGTCTTTCTTTATCTTGCGTATAATGCGCAGCAGTCTCCTCTTCTCACCAAACCTTTCCAACATTCTTTGTTGCTCACGGTTTCCATCCAGATTATCGATTCTCGTTCATAGCTACATCTCAAATACTAGTCTTTTATAAACCTGCTTCAGTGTCCTATAGTGAACCACACTCCAGACAAAGCACTTGCTAAGCTTTTCCTCAGAGCTTTACCTAATTTCAAATTTTAAGAGCTACAACAATAAGTCGGAAATAAACTACATATACACCTACATAGATACTCTGGCAGCTACCGTATGGTGCTTGGCGGAGGGTATCCTGTACCACTACTGGGCATTTACTTTCCTGTTCCATTCGTAAATACAGCGCTCGAAAAACGACTGTCTGTATGCCACCGTATGAGCTCTGGCTTCTCGCATCTTCGCGATCCTCATGCGCAATCTACAACGGCGACAGTAGAATCGTTTGTCAGTCAGCTTTAAATGCCGGTTCGCAAATTATCTCACAAGGGGAGGCCGCCAATTGTGAAATTCAGATTCGATTCATACTGCGCATAATAAAAGCTCATGGCCAGAGGTGTAATGTGGCAAAACACCAAAATGCACTTCTCAGCCGTTGTCGAGAAAATCGACAGTTAAAAGAAACCGTTGCGGTGAAATACTCTCTACGATTAATGGTTTTCCTACAGCGTCATAGCGCAGCGGTAAGCGCTTGGATTCGTAATCCGCAAGGCGCCGGATCGAATCTCGCGCCATGCAACATTTTTTTATTATTAGTTTTTTGCAGTTTTTATATATATATATATATATATATATATATATATATATATATATATATATAGACTATTAATGAATTGCTTATGCATGTTGGTGAAGGCGGATCGCTCTCCAATTGTACCGCCTCCATTTTTCCGTTTGTTTCACAGGGTGTACCAAAGCTGTCCCATCCGCACTGATTTTCGACGATGTTATAAGTTGCGCTAGGGACCGCATCTACCTTCTTTCGAAGTTAGCAGGCAACTACGCTGTTATGGGGCGGCTCATTTCGGCCCATTCAACATCTGTCCTTCAAGTGTAACGAGCGAGTAACGGAGTTTATATTTCATACCTGCCACAGCAAGTTTGTGTTCGTGGGGTCTCTATTCTAATTCGAACGTTTGACTTACGCCATACGTATTCGTTTCTACGTCTACCGCTAACTATACGTGGTTAACATTATGAAGACAATTAATAACATTTGTGAAATACAACTTTGTTTGCGGAAAACATAATGATGTTCGAAGTCGCCAGTTATTCCACGACAAGCGACTTTCAACAACTTATTATATGCATAATTGTTGCAACTGATTGCCGGGAATTTTATATATATATATGAATTACAAAAAAAATACTAAAAAAAAAAAGTTGCATGGAGCGAGATTCGATCCGGCGACCTTCGGATTACGAACCCGAGCGCTTACCGCTGCACCACCGCGCTGTAGAAAATTACTAATCGTAGAGAGTGTTTCACCGCAACGGTTTCTTTTAACTGTCGATTTTCTCGACTACGGCTGAGAAGTGCATCTTGGTGCTTTGCCACATTACACCTCTGGCCATGAGCTTTTATTATGCGCAGTATCAATCGAATCTGAATTTCACAATTGGCGGCCTCCCCTTGTCAGTAGTGTTCCTCGAAAAGAACGATTTCCCTCCAGGGATTTCCATTTGAGTTCCAGAAGCATCTCCGTAACACTTACGTGTTGTCCGAACCTACCAGAAAAAATTTTGCAGCCCGCGTCTGAATTGCTTCAACGTCTTGTTTTAATGTGACTTGGTGCGGATCCTAACCAATCGAGCAATACTCAAAAATAGGTCACACCGGCGTCCTATATGCGGTCACCTTTACAGGTGAACCACTTTCTCGTAAGATTGTCCCAATAAACCGAATTGGACCATTCGCCTTCCCTACCACAGTTCTCACATGCCTGTTCTGTTTCATATAGTTTTGTAACGTTACGCCCAGATATTTAAATGAGTCGACTGTGTCATTCGAGACACTAGTAACACTATATCAAAAAATTACAGGTTTATTCTTTCTACTCATCCGCATTAACCTATGTTTTTTTCAAAATTTAGAGCTAGCTGCCATTCATCACACCAACCAGAAATTTTGTCTAAGTCGTTTTGTATCTTCCTGCAATCACTCAATTTCGACACCTTACCGTTCACTACAGCATAATCAGGAAACAAACGCGGATTGCTGTTCACCCTGTCCGCCAAATCGTTTATACACTCCTGGAAATTGAAATAAGAACACCGTGAATTCATTGTCCCAGGAAGGGGAAACTTTATTGACACATTCCTGGGGTCAGATACATCACATGATCACACTGACAGAGCCACAGGCACATAGACACAGGCAACAGAGCATGCACAATGTCGGCACTAGTACAGTGTATATCCACCTTTCGCAGCAATGCAGGCTGCTATTCTCCCATGGAGACGATCGTAGAGATGCTGGATGTAGTCCTGTGGAACGGCTTGCCATGCCATTTCCACCTGGCGCTTCAGTTGGACCAGCGTTCGTGCTGGACGTGCAGACCGCGTGAGACGACGCTTCATCCAGTCCCAAACATGCTCAATGGGGGACAGATCCAGAGATCTTGCTGGCCAGGGTAGTTGACTTACACCTTCTAGAGCACGTTGGGTGGCACGAGATACATGCGGACGTGCATTGTCCTGTTGGAACAGCAAGTTCCCTTGCCGGTGTAGGAATGGCAGAACGATGGGTTCGATGACGGTTTGGATGTACCGTGCACTATTCAGTGCCCCTCGACGATACCAGTGGTGTACGGCCAGTGTAGGAGATCGCTCCCCACACCATGATGCCGGGTGTTGGCCCTGTGTGCCTCGGTCGTATGCAGTCCTGATTGTGGCACTCACCTGCACGGCGCCAAACACGCATACGACCATCATTGGCACCAAGGCAGAAGCGACTCTCATCGCTGAAGACGACACGTCTCCATTCGTCCCTCCATTCACGCCTGTCGCGACACCACTGGAGGCGGGCTGCACGATGTTGGGGCGTGAGCGGAAGATGGCCTAACGGTGTGCGGGACCGTAGCCCAGCTTCATGGAGACGGTTGCGAATGGTCCTCGCCGATACCCCAGGAGCAACAGTGTCCCTAATTTGCTGGGAAGTGGCGGTGCGGTCCCCTACGGCACTGCGTAGGATCCTACGGTCTTGGCGTGCATCCGTGCGTCGCTGCGGTCCGGTCCCAGGTCGACGGGCACGTGCACCTTCCGCCGACCACTGGCGACAACATCGATGTACTGTGGAGACCTCACGCCCCACGTGTTGAGCAATTCGGCGGTACGTCCACCCGGTCTCCCGCATGCCCACTATACGCCCTCGCTCAAAGTCCGTCAACTGCACATACGGTTCACGTCCACGCTGTCGCGGCATGCTACCGGTGTTAAAGACTGCGATGGAGCTCCGTATGCCACGGCAAACTGGCTGACACTGACGGCGGCGGTGCACAAATACTGCGCAGCTAGCGCCATTCGACCGCCAACACCGCGGTTTCTGGTGTGTCCGCTGAGCCGTGCGTGTGATCATTGCTTGTACAGCCCTCTCGCAGTGTCCGGAGCAGGTATGGTGGGTCTGACACACCGGTGTCAATGTGTTCTTTTTTCCATTTCCAGGAGTGTATATATAGAGAACAACTGCGGTCTTATCACACTTTCCTGGAACACTCCTGACGATACCCTTGTCACTGACCGACACTCGCCGTCGAGGACAACATGTTAGATTCTATTACTTAAGAAGTCTTCGAGTCACTCACCCTTATGTGAACTTATTCCGTACGCGCGTACCTTCGCGAACAGCCTGCAATGGGGCTTTCCGGAAATTTGTAAATATGGACCTGTTAGATATGGAATCTGCCTGTTGCTCTTCATACATAATTCGCAGTATATTATGTGAGAAAACGGCAAGCTGAGTTCCGAGCGAGCGATGCTTTCTAAACCCATGCTGATTCGTGGACATAAGCTTCTCAGTCTCAGAGGAAGTTAATATATTCCAACTGAGGATATGTTAAAGGATTCTGCAGCAAACCGAAGTTAGGGATATTGGTTTGTAATTTTGCAGTTCCGTTCTTTTACACTTCTTACACACTGGAGCCACCTACGCTTTTTTTCAGTCGCTTGGAACTATGTGCTGAGTGAGAGATTCACAGTAAATGTTGGCTAGTTAAGGAGCCAGTGGCGTAGAGTACTCATTGTAAAACCGAAATGGGGTTTCATCTGGACCTGGTGATTTATTTGCTTATAAATCTTTCGGTTGTTTCTGTACACTAGCGAATTTTATTACTATATCATCCGTACGGGAGGCAGCCGATGGTCAGATGACAGTATGTTTGCACGATTCTCTTGTGTGGACGATTTCTTGAACGTGATATTTAAATCCTCGGGTTTCATTTTGCTATCTTCAACTGCCACACCAGACTGGTCAACAAGGGACTGAATGGAAGCCTTAGACCCGCTTAGCGATAATGTTTATGGCATATCCAGATTTCGGTCAGTATGTGGCCAAGCGCAGTCTGTGTTCAGTGAAAAACATAAAGAGAACCAGCTACAATAAGTTGACAGGTATGTCATATAAAATTACCAGTTTTATAAGCTTTGAACATGAGTCAGTCATAATATACTTGAAGATAGCACTAAAAGTAAGTTAAAACATTACAATCACTTATCCACAAACATAGTCCCAGCTGGACTATTTATGTCGGAGGTTGAGTTCACAATGCCGCTGTCTGCATTTCCAACGCAGCTGGCTTCAGTACACGTCATACCAATCTACGCTGGCCGGGGTGGCCAAGCGGTTCTAGGCGCTACAGTCTGGAACCGCGCGACCGCTGCGGTCGCAGGTTCGAATCCTGCCTCGGGCATGGATGTGTGTGATGTTCTTAGGTTAGTTAGGTTTAAGTACTTCTTAGTTCTAGACGACTGATGACCTCAGAAGTTAAGTCCCATAGTGCTCAGAGCCATTTGATTTTGAAACCAATCTACAGCGTCATGTTTATGTTGACACCTTGTTATAACTTTCTTTTACTGTTCGTATGTTTTATCATTTTATTTGTCATTTTATGCTGTTTTGAGAACTTTTGAACGTAAAAAGATGAACTGGTTCTAACTAAAAATAGTGGCTATTGTTTTATAATTATACATGGCAATAACTGTGTGAATTAACCAGTGACATCGGTTATTGGTGCACGCTATACAACCAAACACCGTTTAAAATAAAAAACAGATGTCTTGTTCAAAGTACTTACGTCAATATTTCTTTTCATGAAAACCGTGTTACATACTAAGCACAGTGGAAGGAATTCGAAGAGTCAAGAGGGGTGTTATAAGTTACTGCACCAGAAGCAGTGTGCCAAGAGTTTGAAATCTTTCTGCTTTAATTAGTTCCTCACATGCTACTCTCATTTTCATTGAACGCCTCCTTCGTTATGACAGTGAGAGATTCTCCTCTTCATGATGCTTCTTGTCTTCGGTTATCGTACTTCCTAGTTATTTAAATATCCTTATTTGGCTAATAGTGAGTTGCCCTATCTTAATATCTGCCAGTCTCCTTCCTGTGCCGCCGTCCTTGCTCATTGTTTTTGCTGTACTGATTCTCTTCCTATGTTCCACTCAAGCTTCAGATATTTCAGCAATTTACTTACAGATCGTTCACTTTCTGCCACTAATAAGGATGTCATCAGCAAACCTTATAAATTCTATTTGTTAGCTTCTCACCTATACATAACTCTCTTTTTCCATCTAGGCCTATCGCAATAATCTCTTCCTGGCATAAATTGGACAACAAAGGGGAGAGAAAACAACTTTGTCTAACGCCTCTTCCAATGCTACTTGTTGCCGACATTTCATTTCCAGTCTTTTTTCTTACCTTCTGTTGTCAACATAAATGCTCTACTAATCGTCTCTCTTTCAAATTTAATTCATTCGTCTTCCAAACACCCATTAGATTCTAATTAGATTGGGATCCATATAATCCCATTGTGCGTAGCGGTCCTTGAAAGAACGGCGGTCAATCGCGAAATCAGTCGTTTCGTTACAGGTGATTTTTATTACAGCAGATCTAGACTTTAACCGTAACGCAGTTGCCTCCTGTGCTAAAAATTACAAAACAGGAGAATCCGGAATAAATGTAAGACTAGTTATTAACAAATAGTAAGTGCAAACATAAGCACTCACACCCACAGTTACATTCAATATAACAAGAGGTGACGTTAGTCCAAAGTGCCATGTAATAAACAATACTGGACAATGTAGAACATACAAGAGTGGAACATGACCTGAGACAGTGGCTTACATGGTTGAACAGGAAGAAAATATGACGTCAAAGGTGTGTGGCATGAAAGCAGATCTGTGTGGCTCTACCCTATGGGTACATCGAGCGACTATTTTTAAAGAGAGCCATCCATAGCCCAAATACCTGAAGTACAAGTAACTGCAGTTAAATACACAATAAGTTTGCTCTTGTCAATAGCATCCCTTGTACTTTTTCCAATCTATCTATAAAACTTTCTGTATAACATTTTATTCAGAACTGTCATTATATAACTCCAGAAATGTGTAAAATGAGATAATACCACTCCCTTATAGGGGGTAGTGGCAACTTTATTTGAGAGAAAGGGTGACACATTATTTCGAATGCTGTAGCCAGGATGCATTTGTGAATATGGGGTTAGCATGCTTAGATGCAAATAACCTTCATGCAGATGGCTGTAAGCGCATTACGCCCCCTCATATATTCGTTTTCAAATGTGGACAGTAGGGCACAGGCCTACATATCCTCTTCTGTAAGATCTGAGATAACAATGTTTCAAAGCGTCTTATGATTATCCCTATCCACAACATTCGGTGTTTCACAGTTTGTTGATGTCATTGTTGACTTCATTGTTGTATTCACCAGCCACAACAATTCAGGGCCCATAGAGCCATGTGGCATTGAATTATTCTTGGGTTACAGAGATGCTTATTGGAAGTAGAGACCTACTGTTAGTGAAATCATCGTGAAGGTGTTCTTGATAGTGGTTTTACTTGAGTAAATCCAGTACATTATTCATCAGTACCGTAAGTGAATTAAAGATGATTATGATTAGTGAAATGGCTCACAGGAGAGTTTCTTTGTTCATAAAGGATGGTGACAACTTGGAAGAGGCAGAAACAAGGAAAGTCGGTTCAAGAGATAAGGTTTAATGGAACTTCTTTTCTCCTCTCTCTCTCTCTCTCTCTCTCTCTCTCTCTCTCTCTCTCTCTGCCCTCCACTCCCAAAACCGTGGACCTTGGCGTTGGAACTGTTGGTGGGGAAGCTTGCACGCCTCAGTGATACAGATAGCCGTACCGTAGGTGCTACCACAAGAGAATGGTCTCTCTTGAGAGGCCAGATAAATGTGTGGTTCCTGAAGAGGGGCAGCAGCCTTTTCAGTAGTTGCAGGGGCAACAGTCTCGATGATTTACTGACCTGGCCTTGTACATCAACCAAAGCGGCCTTGCTGTGTTGGTATTGTGAACAGCTGAAAGGAAGAGAAACGACAGTCATAACTGTTCCCGAGAACTTGCAGCCCTACTATATAGTTAATTGATGATAACATCCTCTTAGGTAAAATATTGCGGAGGTAAAATAGTCCCCCATTCGGATCTCCAGGCAGGGAATACTCAGAAGGACCTTGTTACCAGGAGAAAAAAAAACTGGCTTTCTACTGACCGGGGCGTGGAATGTCAGATCCTTTAATCGGGCAGGTAGGTTAGCAAATTTAAAGACGGAAATGGATAAGTGAAAGTTAGATATAGTACGAATTAGTGAAGTTCTATGGCAGTATGAACAAGACTTCTAGCCAGGTAAATACAGGGCTATAAATACAAAATCAAATAGGGGTAATGCTGGAGTAGGTTTAATAACGAGTAAAAAAATAAGAACATGGATAAGCTGCTATGAACAGCATAGTGAACGCATTATTGCAGTCAAGAATGACACAAAGCCCACATCCACCACAGTAGTACAAGTTTATATGCCAGCTCACCACACAGATGCGATGGAGACAGAGGAAATGTATGACTATACAACAGAAATTATTCGGATGGTTAAGGGAGCCGAAAATTTAGTAGTCATGTGAAACTGGAATTCGATAGTAGGAAAAGAAAGAGAAAAAAACTTGTAGGTGAATACTGACTGGGGCAAAGGAATGAAAGAGGAGGTCACCTCGTAGAACTTTGCACAGAGCATAATTTAATCATAGCTAAAACTTGTTTTAATAATTATGAGAGATAAAATTATAAACAGCCGACCAGTTGCAATGGATAAAGAATTCTTTGCCTAGGTTTCGACAAATATAAATTTGTCTTCTTCAGAAGGTGGCCTAAGGACAATGAACATCATAGCTTACATTAGAAAAGTATGAAACTTATGCCAAGAACAAATTTTAACACAAATTAGAGAGCTCTTGCATTACAGAAATATGAGAACGACGACTGGTACTTACAATTTTACATTAGTAAGGACTAATGTACCATTGCCGTTTTTACAAATGTCGGCTTAGATCCATTTCTCAAAAATGAAATATAGCCCTAGAATTAGGGTTTGTCACGTAAATATAAATTAGTACATGGATCTTGCTGAGCTCACAACCGACTGAGTGTAATCGGCGAGCGTAGTTACTGTGAGACCAGGGCAGGTGGTGCTCGTGGCGAGAACCATGTGCCAATTGGCGTACAAAGGCAACGTGTGAATTATAACGTCCTTAGATAAAGTAAGAATAAAAAAGAAGGAAGGCGTTTAACACTCCCGTTATAACAGTATGGCAGCATTAGTACGAATAATGTTATACATCAAAGAAGCAGGTGGCGCTTACGCCGAGAGAATTACGCATAGTAGCATGTACAGCCAAAATATACAAAATTACATTACTATATTAGTGAAGCCCACAAACGGTATGTATGTCTGAACTTTAAAATTGACAATAATCGCTCTTGTCAAGACACAATTACGAACACTGGTACACAATCCAGTTAATACACATTCGCAGGGAACCAAAGTTTTAGAGCCAGACAAAATCACATAAGGGCCGATGTAGTGGCAAACATACATCGTGAGAAAATCACATTACATAAAGGGTAGTGAGCTTAAAGCATTGAACGTGCATCATAGCTTCCTGAGGAAATAGACCACTAAGGTTACCAGCATTAATGTTATACCATAAACAGTACAGGTTTAAAGCCTTCGAAAAATTGTCTACAAGCAAGGTTCAACCGGTCGTTCAGTATATTACCGTCCTTGAGCTCTAGATGTTTGAAAATTTGTAGCTCTTCCCACAGATCTAATCTACGCCCTTTGACTTCACTGTGTAGGATAACAGTGTCTTCTAAATGTTTAGGCGTATGAACGGCTATCAAGAGGTGTTCAGCAAAAGTAGAGCTGTGTATATTCGCACCTTTTTTACCTAATAGGTGTTCTTTATATCTTGTTTTCACAGCTCTGCCTGTTTGACCAATATAATATGCAGGGCAGTTATTGTAGGTTAGTTTGTAAACCCCTGAATTGGAAAACCAATCGCTGGCAATCTCTACTGAATGTACAAGTTTTCTTTTTAAACTGTTATCTGTAGAGAAGGAGGTTACAGTTATATTTTTTCATTAGAAGACGTTTAATCCTATACGATATATTACCCAAGAAAGGAATAGAAATAAATTTTTTAGCTTCTTTGCTATCAGTGGGGAGGTTGTTGCTCAAAGTCGAGCAGTTTTGGGAAGTTTTCTTACCGAACAAGTAATCAATCATATTCTGATTGTACCCATTAGTAACCGTAATCGCTTTGATGACATTCAATTACTTTTTGTTGATCGGCAGGTGATAAAGGAGTAGTTACCATACGGTGAATGGCAGAATGAAAAAACGCCTGTTTATGAGTTTTTGGATGAGCTGAGTCAGCAGGGATGACATTATCTGAATACGTTTCCTTACGGAAGATATTGAAATTAATGGAACTATTCTGTATAGAAATTGTTAAATCGAGGAAATTAAGTTCACATTTTTCATTCTGAAGTTCTTTTGTGAAGGAAATCTTTTCATGTAAACCATTGAAAGTATTGAAGAGAAGCTCTAACTCATGATCAGTACCGTTAAAAGCAATGATAATGTCGTCAACATAACATGCATAATAGCGGATTTTGTTGCGTAATTCTGAACTTGAATTGAAGAACGTTATTTCCAGGGCGTTGATGAAAACATCTGCCAAATACCAGCGAGGGGGCTACCCATTGCTAAACCATCTGGTTGCACATACATTTTCCCATTGAACGTGAAATAATTGTATTTCAGAACGACGTTAAGCAAACTAATCAGTTCCGCAATCTGAATTTCACTTAGTTTTTTATGTTTTAATAGATTCTTTTTTACAAGGGCTATGGTTTCATCGACCGGGACATTTGTATAAAGGCTGACAATGTCAAAGGAAACCAGTCTAGTGTCAGGTGTACATCTTACAGTTTGAATATTGTTGATTAATTCCTTGCTATTTTTAACCGAAAAACTATTTTCAAATATGAAAGCATCTTTAATTTTGAAATGGAGGCGCCTAGCGAGTGTGTGATGTGGACTACCTATTCCATTCACTACAGGGCGAATCGGGTGATTTTGTTTGTGTAGTTTAAACCGACTTCTAAGCACGGGTGGTTTCGGGTTCATATTTATAAGCCCGTTCTTTTGGAAGTTATTGAACAAGCTGACAGAACTAGCTAAAGTACGCCGGATTTCTTTTTGCAATTCCGTGGTTGGATCTACGGTAACCTCAATGATATTTTCCTCAAAAAACTTTACAGTCTTTTCTATGTATTCATTTTCATTTTTATGAGCCACGACAGCAGTGTTCCCTTTGTCACTCTTAGTGATTAAGGCGTTTTGCAATCAAGTGGATGTTGCAATTGGAATGATGGGAGAAGTGCATTGTTTGGCCAAAGCTAAAACAATTTGCTCACTGCTGAGTGACGGGCCTGTTGCCAGTTATTATTAACACAAAATGCATTACGACGCTCCATCTGATACTCACCGCAAAGTAAGATTCTTCCTTTTAGCAGCATACTTTGGTATAAGACTGGTCAGTGTCGTCGACTCAGTCAGAGCCAACATACCGATATTTTGCCAACTGCTGAGTAGCTTCAGTGTTGCTAATTTATCCGCGTCATCAACCGTAGTAAGGTGATTCCCTATTATCATCATTAAAACTGAGTGTCAGTTTATTGAAAGAAATGCTATTCAATCTAAAAGAGAAATATACTTGCCATTGAAAAATAAAATATAGCTACTTCCAAGGCTGGAGGCAATAGTAATTAAGTGATATTTAGTGTATATTGCAGCACATCTTTTGCTATCAGAGAACCCAGTGCAGAATGAGAAAGTAACTTCCAATTACTGGCAAAGGGTAATTAATCTTAGTATTTAAAAATAGTCATTAAATTCTCTGTAAAGAGTACGTGTATTATGTAATCTCGTCTGTCCTGATTGCGTCATTGTTTACAGTTTTTGATACTATTTGTCCAACCTAGTTGAGAGTAAGTGCTAGGAACTTTATTACGGATTATTAATTAGTATTGCTGACGACAAACAACATTACTAACATTATAGCGCTACTTGTTGCTGGACACGAATCAGTTTGGTTTTGGTGATCATAAGATTCGTGTTACAGCTGTAAAATTTTAGTTTTAATTTTTCCGCAAATTCGAATTGGGTCAACATTTGTAAAACTCTAATTCCTCTCTCTCAGACCCCACCCTATGGGGAGAGAGGGACTGTTTTAGTTTTAGCGAATCAAAATTTACGAAGTAAATAAGTATTTTTCATTTATCCGTAACCATTTTAGATGTAATAATGAGAACATGAATTTTCTTGAATTACAGCACCAACTACCAAGAATCAAAATAAATGTTTAAGACAAAATGTACATAGTGTTTATGTAGAATCTGATTCTGCAATAAAATATGTGGGTTCCCATTTGAAATTTTAAAGTTGCCTCCCACGCCACCTCCAAGGGCCCAGGGTGGAGGGCTAATTTTAACACCAGCAGATGTCCTCCTCGAAAACAATCAACTTCGGATTCTACACATTTTTTCGTGTGAAGCTCATTTTTCGAGTTATTCTGGTTTGTCAACTTAAAATTTACACCCTGTATAAAGCTCCCCGCGAGGATACGGGAAACAGTGCAGTTGTTGTCGTAACGCGGAAACGGACCTATTTATCTGACGTCGAAAAGGGCATGATCATTGGCTTTCGAGCCAAGGATGGAAGCATTTCCTATACGACTAGGTCCATAAAGTGCTCAGATGTCACGTTAGTTAAAGTATACTGTGCATGGAAAAATGGTGCTGCCTAAAACTATCGCTGCGGAAATTGTACTTCACAGGCCATAGAGCACAGGGTTGAACAATGGCTACGGTCGAATAGATGTACAACCGTTGAGCAGCTGGCCATCCATGTGATCCTCCGCTGCAGGTAGCTGGTTCATGCACCCATACTGACTGTTACCCAACGGCGATGTAGGCTGGAATTTGCATGCTGTACCATCACTGCACGTCCACAGAATGCCGACAGGAGGCCTTTCCGGATGTCCACACCTACGTGCTGTTTGTTTTTCGTTGGCACGACGGCATTTTCCAGCAGGACAATGCAATGTGTCAAACTACGTGCGGTGTACGTCCGTGGTTCCAAGAGCATAAAGTTTCCGTACACCCCTGGCCACCAGAGGCTCGGATTTAAAGCCAGTCAAGAATTTGTGGGACTACCTCGATTGGTTTATTTGCGCCGTGGCTCCTCAGCCGAGAAACCTAGCACACAACACTGGAGCCGGGACGGCTCCACAACCCTGTCAGCACCTTCTAGAACCTCATTGATTCTCTTCCTGCACTTCTCGCAGCGGTTTGCGCTGGAAATGTGATTATTAAGGCTTTTGACGAATCGTTAGATTAATGTGATTGCACTGTCTATAATGGAACGAACTCGGATGAATTTTTGCAACGTCTTTTCTCTACAGATGTAGAACACAGATTACTGCACTAAATTAATGGGCTGCACCATTTCATTTTGTATCCTCTAGTAACGTGCTATGGTTGTGTCTCGTGGTGACTTAGATCTGTAACAGGACGGCAGACTGGTACCCGTAAACAAACAAGAAATACTTAATTATTTGGAGCAACAATCTCTATTTTATGAGTTGACCGCGTACATAGTGTTTTTTATATTAAACTTCCTTCACAAAAATCTTTTGACAGTAGTATATTTTTATGAGCAGCAGCGTGCGTAAAGGAGGTAGGAACTGTAAAATACTGGTGAGACGAGACACCCAGCCGGTAGTTAATAACAGACGAGATGGGATTCCGGAAGGTAGTAGGCGCCAGAAGGTCATTTAGAGAGACGAACTGCCACCTCATAACAGAGGGGGCTGTAAGCGCTTGGAACCAGTAATCTACAGGTGGACAATGAAACCCACAGACTGGAAGGCCGAGACGGTCGCCAAGCCAGAGGTGAGCCTCCTAATGACATTGTTCGACAGAAGGCGACAGTTCTGTGCCTGGACCACATTAGGCCATTTGCAAGCACCAAGAAATACAAGGTTTCTAGACTACTTCATTTACACAACTCCATGTCCATAACTCGTCGGAGAACAAGCAAACTGGAGAAAGAATGAATGAATGCCTTCAAGGTAAACTTTCCTTAATAATAAATGAACGCAGCAGCCGCCGTGAGATTTATTGACCTATTGGTTCACAACTAGTTTCTTGACTATAATGACCCATCCTTAAGTGTTCAACAATTAAATTAATGAAGGTGCAAATATAAAAGGAAAAATCTTTTATTATTTGCGAGTGTTAGTTTTTTAATTTTTTAATTTGGCGGTATTTCGTAAAGCTTCGTCTCCACTACACTGTTGTAGTAGTTTTCTGCGGGAACATATACCAATACTGCAGTCGATTGCAAAGCGGCCGTCTTCGATGTTCGTATTAGAGAGCATTCTGTGATAGAATTCTTGAATGCAAAAAGTGGAAGGCGGATTCGGATTCATGAACAACTGAGAAATATGGACGGACATGCAGTAGAGGATATCAGTACTGTTAGACGGTGCGTTTGTACCTGTAACGAAGTTGAAGGGCAAACCCCTTTTTGACGAAACACAGAACTCCAGGTCGTTGGTTGCAGCGATTCCACACAGCATCCAGCGAATCGATGACGTCATTCGTGGTGGTCGCTGGGAGATGGTAAATTGTCTGTGCCGCATTACTTCCCTCAGGAAAGGCAGTATGGCGACGATAACTCAACAACTAGAACACTTAAAAGTTTCTATCACTTCGGTGCCATGTTTGTTAACTGACGAAGAAAGAGACAAGAAAAGCAAATGCCTTCCAAAGCTTGCAGCCCTTCTGTTTGAAGGGAGAGGAGTTTCTGGCAAAAACTGTGATTTTAGAAGAGACTTGGGCTCATTTTTTGAACCAAAATCAAAGAGGCAGTCAGTAGAACAGTACCCCAGAAACACGTTGTGCTATCGGCGGGGAAACCTGTGGCTACAGTGTTCTGGGATACAGAGGGTGTGATTGTAGTTCATTTTTTGGAGCAGGTATGGACAGTAAATTCTGTCAAACACGTCAGAACCCTCAGCTACTTCACCCAACAAAACCTATGGCAGATTTTCTTCTTTTGCATGACCACTGGAAAGATAGTGAAAATTGTATGAGAAATCTTGCCTCATCCCCCATGCGGCTGTGACCTGGCACTACCAGACTCCCATCTCTTCAGGCCGCTAAAAGAAGCTCATCGTGGAATTCATTTTGAAACTTATGGAACAGTATCATCCATTTTGTTGCACTGGAATACGTGACCATACTAAAAGATGGATCAAAACTGTGGAAATGGACGGAAATTATGTTGAAAAGTCATAAATTAATCGTCAATATTGTGATTTTAAGTCTGTGTAGTTTACTTTGAAATTCCTGACAGATAAAAAAAATAGGACCATTACTTTTTTATGTCGTCTCTTTGTCTATATAGAGCTGTACCATGGGAAGCAAAAACAGGATGTTGTTTGCTGGCTGGGATCCTCTTTCTACAGTAAAAACTGCATTTATATATTAACTGGCTTCTTTATTCAAAAGAATGGAAAGGTCACTTAATATAATCGTTGGGGTACAAGCTCTTCTGTATAGTCCACATAAGTATCACTGCTGCTGAAGTAAAGTCCGCTATGCTCACAATTATGGTTGCTATGTCTGTCTCTGAGTTAATGATGGAACTATTGCTACTGCGATTCCCACTGGGCTGCGACTGATGACACTGGAACTTATTCGGCGTGACAGTCTGTGACAGACTCGAATTAACTAGCCCTTCAGTCAGTGGCGGCTATCTAAATAACGACGGCGTTGGCGGCGCGTTTCCTGCGAGTCTGTTTTTGGCCTCTTTCAATCTTCACACAACCTCTGTGCCGAATGGTGTGCTGGCATCAGCTTCCACCATACCATTGATGTTTAGTGAGGCTGTGACTGACAACATGGAGGGAGGCAAGACACTGGACATAGAGATGGGCCAATTAGCCATGGCTATGGAGGACGGTGTACTCCTGACCGTGCCTTGAGAGGCAACAGGAACATCCTCTGGTAAACTGTTACCAGGGCGTGGATGCCCACATTAAACAGATGATATCATAGTGTCGTGCATATGTGGAAAACTAATCTGCTCTGCCACAGACATTCTCAGCTTGGCCTAAGACTTAATCGTTGTGGCAACGAGTGCACACTGACTTTCCAGGACCATTTTGGAACACTCGTTGGCTCATAGTGGATTCAATTACATAGACTGAAAACCACAACATTAACGATTAATTTATGACCTCCATTGGACTGGAAGTGAAACAGAACTCTTGTTAGATGACGAATCCCATTGCATTCACAAAAGTGTTCAAAGTCACGTGAAGTGAAGTGTGGTCTGTTGTCCGACACGAGGACTTCTTGTAAACCTTCGATGAAAAATATAGAGGACAACACTTTCATGGTGTTATGTGATGTAGTAGAGTTCATCACTTGCTTAAAGGGTCTACCACTACGAGCCAACATGTGTTCCAAAATGGTCCTGCCAAGTCATTTTGCACTCGTTGCCATGGCGATTGAGCCTTAGTCCAAGCTGAGAATGTCTGGGGTGGAGCGGATTTGGTTTTCCGCGCATGCGTGACACTGTGACGTCATCTGTTGAAAGTTGGTGTCTATGCTCTGCCAAATACAATGCCGTCTCGCTAACTGTTTAGTTCGAAGATATCTGCAATATCCTTCGTGGAGCAATCGCCACACATCCTTTTGCAACCATTTGGGAAGAAGCACACGTGATTGTCCCCTGTCATTCTGACCTGGAATCATAGACTGTTGAACTGAAAGGCTATATTGACGTGCATAATATAGGAGCACAACTGAGTTCTGGATACTGTTCCATGAACGAAGCCAAGCTGTGCGAATGTAATGAAATAAAATCTTGAGGTCTAGGTCTGCTTCCGTGCCCTGTGCAATTTTTCTGTAGTGCAAGGGAAAAGTTTTTCAGCAATTCAGAGTCCTGCACATCGAATTGGCAACAAAATGGAACAGAAGCATCAAAATCAGAGTCTTCGCCACTCGGAAGGCGAGATACGGCGTCTGCATTGCCATACTCTGCTGTAGGCCCGTACACAATTTCGTACTCATACTGCGAAAGCAACAAATCCCAGCGTTGCAGTTCGTGAGGAGTGTTTGTAGGAACCGGCTTTGACGGCTGAAGCAAGAACTGCAAAGGTTTATGATCTGTCACTAAATAGAGTTCACGACCATATAAATAGTGATGAAATTTTGTCACATCATATACAGTTGCGAGAACCTATTTTACGATTTGCGAACAATTGCGCCGAGTTGCAGTCAACAACTTTGAGGTAAAAGGAATAGTTCTGTCTCGTACACCAATTCGGTGCGAAAGCGATTCCGTAAGAAGAAGCGTCGACTTGCAAAAACACTCGTTTGGCAGGATCAAAATGCACTAAACATCTGTCACTAAGCAAAGCATTTTCGGGTTTCTGAAATGAGTCTCGACAATCTTTAGTCCACGTAAAGGGTACATTTTTGCGATGCAAAGCGATGCAATGGAGCCGCGATCTATGCGGCCTTCGATATGAACCGAATGTAGTATGACATCTTGCCTAGCACTGACTGCAGTTCATACACATTGCGAGGAACAGGCAGGTCACGGATTGCAAGCAAATGAGATTGGAGGGGGTGTACATCCTGACCGTTTATCGCATGACCTAAGTACTGTAGCTCATTTGAAAAAAAGTCATACTTTGGGAGACGACACTTGGGCCCTGCTTCTGACAACACTCGAAAAAGAGTACGCACAATTGGCAATATGTTCCCCTTGTGTACGACCGGAGACAACAGTATCGTCAAGATTGTTTGAATAAACTGGCACTTTTGCAGTCAGCTGTTCCAAGTAACGTTGAAAAATGGCGGGTGCGGTAGTACTGCTGATGGGCAAACTCTAATACTTGAAGAGTCCTTACAACAGAATCATTCTGCGATTCTTCATCCATTGAAATTTGCAAACAGGCATCACGAAAGTCTGTCTTAGAAAAGAACCGTCCTGCACCAAACCATGAGTTCTTCAGGGCGAGGTAACGCATAAGTGGCGACTACTATCTGTGGATTGACTGTAGACTTGAAGTCAACACAAGTCCGAATGCGACCAGAAGGCTTAGGCAACAAAACTAATGGACTTGCCCATTGACTAGCTTGAATGGGAACAATTACACCATTATCTTGCAAATCTTTCAATTCACTGGTTACTTTCTCTTTAAAGCAATTGGAATAGGGCGGTCCTGGAGAAACTTAGGCTGTTCATTGTCTTTCAATGTAACATGCACTACAAAGTTATTAGCTTTCCCCATTCCTTCTGAAAATAGTTTCGGAAATTCTTTAAGCAAGGTATCTACACTGTCTTGTAGTAAAAATGTACAGACCGAGAGTACATTGTCGTAGATGCGTAGATGCTAAGGCCAAACAGATGAAAGGCATCTAAATGGAAGAAACTGTCTCTTGACTTTAATACAGTAAAATTTACTGTCCTAGTATGGGATTTGTGAGTGGCAGGCAAATTATACTGGCCGAGCCCTGATATTTCCTGTCCGTTGTAAGCAATGAGGTGCTTGCTAGGTTTAGAAAGGTTTGGTTAGACTAATTGTTTTTACGTCGCACGATTAAGCAAAGTGACTGATGCACCTGCGTCTAACTGAAAATTCACAAAACGGCCAGCTATTCGTAATGACACAAGTAGTTTGTTAGAACGTCGTTGCACAGCACTAGTGCGGGAAGGAGGCACAACTTCAATCTTACTTTCGTCAAACCCTGTTGTAGGTTTGGAAAACACAATGTTCACTGTATGTGTACGAGCCTGTTTTTGTTCTGGGAGCGGAAAAATTGGTGTTTTTGTGCCGTTGCAAACAAACTGCTTGGACATGGCCTTTTCTTCCGCACCTGTAACACGTTGCTTTACGTGAGGGGCGATCTTGTCTTTTATGGCGAGCAAAAAATCTAGGGCAGGACTTCACTAAATTCATACGTCTGTTTACATGTTTATTTGGCTGTTCGTGCGGCTGTGTACGCGCTCGCTGTTGTGGCTGCTTGGGGCGGTCGTCAGCAAGGGGCGACTGGTCCAACTTATCGGCCGCTACGGCATACAAACCTAATTGGTAAGATTTGCAACACTTGAGTTAGTGAAGAATCAGAGTACTATAGTATCTGTTCTCATATTTTACTTTCGGGGACATTGAAAATTACAGCATGCATAATTATTAAGTCACTATAAAACAGCCGCAACCACAGTTAAATATACACTTCCTAGCCACGCCCAATAATTCTGTATACCAATGACAGTACATCTGTTCCGGCGTTTTCTGCAAACGAAAAAACTTGATATCTGGCTGCAGCTACTTGAACTTGCTGATCATAGTACTGAGTTAATATAGCGATTGCTTCATCATAACTGAGTTGTGACACACAGTTGAGAAGAGTTTTTGTATCAACCTTTAGCAATCGAAAGAAATTATTGTATCTTGTACGCTATGAACTGCACAATGAGCTTGGAACTGTGTCTGGTTCCTGCTGGAACTTACTCTGCGCGACAGACTGCGACGGACTCGAACTAACTGGCCCTCTGGTCCATGGCGTCTGTCTAAATACCGGCGGCCGAGAGGGTGTTGGCGGCGTGTTTCCTGCGAGTCTTTTTTTGGCCTCTGTCGATCTTCATGCAACCTCTACGCCACATTGTATGCTGCCGGCAGCTTACGCCAGCACAACTTTCTGACTGATCATCGCACATGAGCTAAGTATATGACAATATTTTAGTTGTTTTGTAAATAAAAAAAGAAATATGCATCTTTTTTAAGACATGGAAGATGTACCTCAATAATTCATAGAGGTCCCCTACCCTCATGCTAATCATAGCATGAAAACGCAGTTGTCAACAACCTTACAGTGGACTATGGACAGTGGATATGTAAACTGGACAAATGGGGTTAAGAACCCAATAGTGATTGCTCTAGGGAAGATGAGAATCCAGTTTAAAAACTCCACTTATAAACAGTGCTTACACAAGTGGCAGTGAGAGGACATGTGTGGAGCAACCCAGCTCAAAGCACAGCATGTTGTGACAGTTCATGAGTAATTTACGGAAATACCGTCTGTCGCACATGTGCAGAAAGGTGCACCAGGCTCAGCCAAGTCTTAGCCACGACAGTCATCGGATGCAGTGGAGAGCCAATCTAATCCAAATTAAAATTAGAAGTGTCTGTCAGCAAAGAAGGTAGGCGAACATCTGTACAATAAAACACTGAAACACAAAACATTAGTAAAATCCATGTACTGTATCTTCCCCTAACAGAGATGGTCCAATGTGTGGAGAGACAAATATTTACAGTGATGTATCTCCTGGTGGAAAAGTAAATACGTTTTACCAGTGAAGACGTATAATAACAAAGAGTTATCTCGTAATAAAATGAAAACAAATATAAAATAATGAGATTGTGTCCTGCCCAAGTGTTCATAAATGACAAAATTCCAGTGGAGTTAACCAGAGGTATTATTGCAATATATACAGGAACCAAATGACAATAGTTTAAATGTGGCTGTGACACACAAAAAATCAGTTACATAAATTTCAAAAATTACTGATTAACAATGGTTAGCAAAATACCAGTGCAGTAAAATTTATAAAAGTCGGGAGAAAAGTTTTTGGTAGTCAGTTAGCAACAAGATCGGGGACAGTCATCGCTAAGATGGAAAATCAAGCTACAGGTACCTGGGCACAAATAGTAATTGTGTTTAGAGAAAGAAACACAGTTAAAATGGATATATTGTCTAACATGAGAATCATGACCATGGGTCTTAATATCCCTATTTGTTCTAAGCTACAGCTCTCTCGTAGTCCACCGGCAAGTTGTTCACGATTGAATTTAATCGGTATGATCAGCATCAGGAGAAGGGTCCATCTATGTCTAAAAACTGGTCCGTAGTCTTTCAATAATTATTTATAAGGTAATGAAAACTTTTTCATATACAGGGTGTTACAAAAAGGTACGGCCAAACTTTCAGGAAACATTCCTCACACACAAATAAAGAAAAGATGTTATGTGGACATGCGTCCGGAAACGCTTAATTTCCATGTTAGAGCTCATTTTAGTTTCGTCAGTATGTACTGTAAATTTTCACAATCAACATGTGTGGGCTGACGAGAATCCGCACGCAATTGTGCAATCACGTCATCAACACAGATTCTCTGTGAACGTTTGGGCAGGCATTGTTCGTGATGTCTTGATTTGGCCCCATGTTCTTCCACCAACGCTCAATGGAGCACGTTATCATGATTTAATACGGGATATTCTACCTGTGCTGCTAGAACATGTGCCTTTACAAGTGCGACACAACATGTGGTTCATGCACGATGGAGCTCCTGCACATTTCAGTCGAAGTGTTCGTACGCTTCTCAACAACAGATTCTGTGAGCGATGGAATGGTAGAGGCGGACCAGTTCCATGGCCTCCACGCTCTCCTGACCTCAACCCTCTTGACTTTCATTTATGGAGGCATTTGAAAGCTCTTGTCTACGCAACCCCGGTACCAAATGTAGAGACTCTTCGTGCTCGTATTGTGGACGGCTGTGATACAATACGCCATTCTCCAGGGCTGCATCAGCGCATCAGGGATTCCATGCGACGGAGGGTGGATGCATGTATCCTCGCTAACGGAGGACATTTTGAACATTTCCTGTAACAAAGTGTTTGAAGTCACACTGGTATGTTCTGTTGCTGTGTGTTTCCATTCCATGATTAATGTGATTTGAAGACAAGTAATAAAATGAGCTCTAACATGGAAAGTAAGCATTTCCGGACACATCTCCACATAACATACTTTCTTTCTTTGTGTGTGAGGAATGTTTCCTGAAAGTTTGGCCGTACCTTTTTGTAATACCCTGTATAGTTGATCTGTGTAGGTCAACAAAGGATTTGTACATGTCTTCTTTAGGTCAATTGTTTGGCATATGTGGACATGATTTCGTAGTCAGACTATTTGTGAACCGATAGGAGATTATTAATTCTTTTCGCGGCCGCTGTTGCGATTATTTATTATTCAAATGGATGTCCACAGCCGTAGCTGCCCCACTCACCAACTGAACTGTTCCATGTGTGTTTATGATCTTTTTACTACGGGAATGAGAACTCAAGGTAGCAACTATGAAGGTAATATTAAAATAATTTTAATACCGAGAAAAATAACTTATGTAAACCAAACAGATGCACGGTCACTCCCAGACGGGTCTCGTGTTTTTCCTTACCAAGGAAGCCCATGGTCTGCTCCCAATGCAGTCTAATTCTCGACGCTATTTCATTAGTCTTTAGACTACTTTGATGTGGCTTCGCTAAGAATTACTCTCCTCCGCCAGCAGCTTCGTCTCAGCATAGTATTTCCACTGAAGTTCTTCATTTATCTGTTAGATATATTCCAATTTCTGGCTTCACATACAGTTTATTTCCTACTACTCTGCCTCAGCTACAATGGAGGTTACTCCTTGACTTCTCAAAAGATTTCATGCATTCTTATCGCTTCTTGTTATCACTGTATTCCACATGTTCCTCATCTCGCCAATTCTGCGGACGCCTTACTAATTTATTATCTGTCTACCTAATCTTCAACACGCTACTAAATCACGGCATTGCAAATGCCTTCTCTTCTTTCTATGATTTTTTATACCGCAGGAATCCCTTCCATATAAAGATGTACTCCAAACGTGCATTCTAAAAATTTTCTCTTGAAATTAAGGCCGATGTGTCATGATACGAGGGTGACTCTGAAAATTTTTTATGTAAAAACTCTTAAACCTTTTTAAATAAAATAAGATTTATTAACATTCTACATGTTTATTCATCATGTCCGCGCATTTATTTCTTTACATAGCCATCCTGGCGACGAACACATTTCTCTCAACGGGAGACCAGTTTGTTGATACCGTCACAGTTTTATGTTTGACTTTGTTGACGGAGCCGCAAACTCCCTCTGCGTCCACTGCTTCATCACTATTAAAGTGAGTTCCCCGAAGGGTACTTTAAGTATTTTCTGGAACATTGTTCGAGGCAAACAGTGATCTCAGGTAAATCGATAGAATTTGCTAAAAACAGTCCTGATCGCATCAATATTTTATTTAAACAGATGACAGGTTTCGATCTATCTGCTTAGATCATCTTCAAGACCTTGTACTCCATGATGGTGACAGCAGCTAGGCTAGCTGAGCAAGGCCCGCTAGAGAGATGTAATCGAGTGCATCTCTCTAGAGCAGCTAGCCTAACTGCTGTCACCATCATGGAGTACAAGCTCTGAAGATGATGTAAGTACAATAAATCGAAACCCATTTCAATAAAATATTTCTGCGATCAAGGCTGTTTTTAATAATTTTTACTGTGCCTTAAGTTTTGAAAGAGATGAAAATCGAATGGGACCAGGTCGGGTCTATTTGCAGGATAGTGAACCCATGGCGTCGGATTATTACATGTGTCTCAGCGCTCGTGTGTGGTGTGGCATTGTTGTAGTGAGGTCACCGTCTTAACACATCAAGAACACCTCACTATAATTTCTGGAAACAAATTGAACGTATCGTAAAACTATAAAACTCTAACCACATACGTTTGAATGAAACTCAAAGTAGTGGGCAGAATTGTCAGCAAATATGCCGCTACCCTCTGGTCTGAAGATAAAGCACATCCTAGCAAAATGTGTGCTCTACATTTTACTAGACAGTGTTTTATTTTCAGACCAAAGATCAGTGGCAGATTTTCTGACGGATCAGTCCACTATTTTGAGTGTCATTCAATCGAATGGAGCTACAATTTTAAGGTTTTATGTTATGCCCAAATTTTTTCCTAACATTTTATGGAGATGGTTTCTAACGTGTTTTATAAGTGGTCAATCAGTAACATTCCCTTAGATTGCTATTTTCGCACTTCTCTCGTATTTCTACCTTTACTTTCAGTTCTAAAACTTTAATGTATTTTACAGACTTGCTCTCCCCTGTTCTTGTGCGTGCTCACTCAGTCACATTTCCCTGTGCTGTTATTTTAGACCGTCTGTCGCTTATGTTTTAATATCGGGTATACCACCTTTCACATTTCTCGGTTGTATTATGACATGTGACATAGAGTGATCCTGTGGGTCAGCGCGTGTGAGTTGGGAATGAGCGAGTAACCGTCAGTCTGTAGGTTTATTCATCATAGTGTAACAACGTTTTTAGCTCTTACACAAATTCGTTTCTTTTAATATTTGTAAGAGAGCTGATAACATCGCCGTTGAGCGCCCTCCAAACACTAACACACACACACACACACAAACGGACACGAACACACACACATTTGCACTTTGAAGGGGAGGGTGCTCCATACGTCGACGATCTCTTAGAATTTGAAACTCGATTACAGCACACTGTTTCTCATTTACCAACATAGTTACCTTACACACTGCCATGTTATATGCTACAATTCAGAGCTCTCTACCGGCAGAGAGTTGCAAATATGGACATGAATTACAAAGTGGAATATTAATAACGTTTCTTTTGTTTAAAAAGCTTTAAGAGTTTTCAGATAATGAATTCGGCGGCATTACTTTTTAGCAAGCCTTCGTAATAACTTCTGTTGCTTAGGAACCTTTGTGTGTGCTAGTCTGCATTTTAATCCTACTTCTTTTTCTTACCACATTGGTTATTGTTATTGCTTTAGTTCGCGTTATTCATGCTCGTCGCTTATTATGTTAACTTTATTGGTAATCTCAATTATACTACTTCTCATTACTTTCGTGATTCTTAGGTTTACACCCAGTCGATAGTGTATGCTCATTACACCACTCCATTGAAGAGGTCTCTCTCTTCTTCCTCACTTTCCCTGAAAATTGCTATGTCTAGCGAAACTTGCCACTGACATAATATCATTCTCAATTTTATTCCCTCTACAGCTTCTTTCTTTTATTTCCATATTTTATCATCGGCGTACAGATTTAATAATAGGAGACAAAGACTGCTTCCCTGTCTTACACTTACTCTGATTGGAGCTTTTGTCACTTAGTCTTCCAGTCTCGTTGTATTGATTTCTGTATGTATTGCACATTACCCGTCCTTCCCTATAGCTTTCCTGTCTTACACTTATTCTAATTGGCGTTCTTCTCTTTTGGTTTTCAGTCTTATTATTCTCTCTAGGTTCTTGTACATATTGTTTATTACCCATCTTTCCCTGCAACTTATTTATGCTTATTTTCCTGAGAGTTGAGAACGACTTCTAACGTTTTATATTGCCCAACGATTTTTCTAAATCGACAAATCTTATGAACGTTTGACGTTTCGATAGGCACATTTGTTTCGCCTGTGGCCAGAATTACGCTTTGTAGACGTGTCGTGCTAGTGCCACAAGGGGGCGGGCTGCCCATGCACGTGATCGAGGCAGGGACCGCTCGGGCGGAGGCGGAAGGACCTGTGAAGTAAAGCCGTCAATTGGTGGAGAGCCAAGAACAGGAAGCCTGGTACGCCAAGGAGCTGTCTACGGGACGTCTCTTATCATCAGCGTGCGGTGTGACCACTGTGTGGACACAAATCACCAAGTTGCGCGATTGGTATTTTTGTCGGGCGAGAGGAAAGCGATTCTACTGAAGACACAGAGAGAAGCCCTCAGATTACAAGCACATACTGGGTGCTTTAGTGACCGACAGCAGTATTTTTATCGGTCTGGTGATACATACTGAGTGTATTACATGATCAGTAATATTACACACGGAAGGCCAGTAGGTACAGAGCGGCGGTTATGGTTATATGTGGTGGCACAGTGGGCGTATGGATGTTTTCAATAAGGGACACTAAGTTTGCTTTTGCTATTTGTATCGTGTGAATGTGATTGATTTTAAATGTGTCATTGTACAGGATAAAATCTTGTTACCATTACGCTGTGAGCATGAATGAATGCCTTTGCTTAAGGAAGCGTTAATAGGTCTACATTTAGTTAAGTGCTAATGTATATACCATTAATTAAATGAGAGAGCTGTTGTCCCGGGGTCAATTGATGACGGCGTAGCCTTTGCCCGTGCACAGTAACCAGATACAGTGAGCTCTTATTGTGAAATATTATTCATCCGATTCTATGTTCTGGTGCGAGGCCTATTTGAATTTTGTATGCATTGTGTTAAACGGATTTTATCTTGTTATTCTCTTGTTGAACCCTGCCTTCAAGAACTATACTTAGCTGTATATTAAGTTTTCTTTTGTTGTCATTCATCTGCTATCAAGAAGAATATTATATGTTTAGAAAATCGTTAGTAAAATTTAGCCCATACCTGCACAACCGCCTAGCTTCAACTATGTTTCAAGTACTGTTATCAGTACAGTCTAATGTACCCACTGGGAAAACACTCAAAATGCATCTCAAGTAAAAGGAAAACGGTATTTGCAATTAACCAAGCAAAGGTAGTTAGGTCACAAGGTACGTTGTTGTTGTTGTTCTTTTCAGTCCTGCGACTGGTTTGATGCAGCTATCCATGCTACTCTATCCTGTGCAAACTGCTTCATCTTCCAGTACGTACTGCAGCCTACATCCTTCTGAATCTACTTAGTGTATTCGTCTCTTGGTCTCCCTCTACGATTTTTACCCTCCACGCTGTCCTCCAGTGCTAAATTGGTGATCCATTGATGCCTCAGAACATGTCCTACCAACCGATCTCCTTCTTCTAGTCAAGCTGTGCCACAAACTTCTCTTATTCCCAGTTCTGTTCAATACCTCCTCATTCGTTTTGTGATCTACCCATGTAATCTTCAGCAATCTTCTGTAGCACCACATTTCGAAAGCTTTTATTCTCTTCTTGTCCGAACTATTTATCGTCCATGTTTCACTTCAAAATGGTTCAAATGGCTCTGAGCACTATGGGACTTAACATCTGTGGTCATCAGTCCCCTAGGACTTAGAACTACTTAAACCTAACTAACCTAAGGACATCACACACATCCATGCCCGAGGCAGGATTCGAACCTGCGACCGCAGCAGTCGCGCGGTTCCGGACTAAGCGCCTAGAACCGCTAGACCACCGCGGCCGGCGTTTCACTTCTATACATGGCTACACACCATACAAATACTCTCAGAAACGACTTCCTGACATTTAAATCTATACTCGATGTTAACAAATTTCTCTTCTTCAGAAACGCTTTCCTTCCCATTGTCACTCTATATTTTATATCCTCTCTACTTCGACCATCATCAGTTATTTTGCTCCCCAAATAGCAAAACTCCTTTACTACCATAAGTGTCTCATTCCCTAATCTAATTCCCTCAGCATCACCCGAGTTAACAAGGAACGTATTTACAACTAAAAGTGACGACACAGTAACATAACGATGTTTCGCCCGCTACCTTAGTCTAATCGCTGATGAAATTCTCGCTAGGTAGTGCAGCTTACGTCACAATATCTAGGTGCACTTTAGCGAGACATTTATAAACTTGCCAAGCATTTACTACCGTGTGAGGTTATCCATTGCTAGGAACACCAAAACATCTACGACGGCCCTGAAAAGTCATGCCCAGAATTTTTTGTGTGAAAACTCAAAATTTTTTAAATCAACATCTACATCTGTATGGATACTCAGCAAATCACATTTAAGTGCCTGGCAGAGCGTTCATCGAACCACCTACACAATTCTCTATTATTCGAAACTCGTGTAGCGCTCGGAAAGAACGAACGCCTATATCTTTCCGTAGAAGCTCTGACTTTCCTTATTTTATCATTTTTATCAAGGCGATCGTTTCTTCCTATGTAGGCCTGCATCAAAAAAATATTTTCGCATTCGGAGGAGAAAACTGGTGACTGGAATTTCGCGAGAAGATTCCGCCGTAACGAAAAACGCCTTTGTTTTAATGATGTCCACGCCAAATCCTGTATCATTTCAACGACATTCTCTCCCCTAATTCGCGATAATACGAAACGTGCTGCCCTTCATTGAACTTTATCGATGTATTCCGTCGATCCAACCTGGTAGAGATCCCACACAGCACAGCAGTATTCTAAAAGAGGAAGGACGAGAGTAGTATAGACAGTCTCTTTAGTAGATCTGTTACATTTTCTAAGTGTGTAAGGTGGCTGTAATTTCGCACCTTACAAGCACTCATCTACCAACTTTGCTGTGATTTACAATTGGATAGGTTGTACATCGTATACATGAATAGTGCCATGTAAACCTTGTAAATAGTTGTTAATGCTTATTGCATGAAAGGTGATGTAGTGTCTTTATTATCAAAATGGGAACGATTGCCCATACTAGTAGAGGTTGAAACTCCAGTGGAAATGAAAGGGCAGGCGTAACTCAGGCCCTGGATGGAAAAGCCTACACATGTGTGTTGGTCCTGCTTAACACAGGAAGTAGCAAAGACGAACGGTTGGGGCACCAGAGCGCTGAAACACAATACAGCGGTAGCTGGCTGCTATTGTAGTGGGGCAGGAAGGATAACTGGATAATATTTCGGAAACTCTGAAAATCTTGTACGCAGCAGAAAGGAACGAGGAAGCGTTACCTCGTAAATCACGCAGGATGGGTTATTTCCGAGGATTTTTACTCTGTGAAGCGTACCATTGTATGTATTCCTAATTTCCTCGCAAACTTTCTGCACTGGACGACAAAAGACTAAAATTTGGTTGGTCGGCGTTCGGAAGAATCTGTAGAAAGGGAGAATATTCCATGGCTTCGAGAATATGATTCGCCTTCTGCAATTACGAGGGAGGGGAGCCGAGCTTTGCTAGGAGCCCAGCAGTGAAGAGAAAGAGGTCTTCCGTTTTGAGGGCCCACGTTTGACGGTCGCTTAGTATCAGCTTTTGTTGGTACAGACGGACTTGCTGTCTTTGCTCTCAGGAGATTTTATTGTTAGAACAGTTAGGGACTGTACTGTTGCGAACTTATACGATTCCGGACTTGGCCTCCAGGTAGGGAGTCGTCGTTGAGCACGCAGCATTCACTGATTGAGAGCACGTAGAGACGTTACCTGAATTTCGTCCTTGTGGCTAGGGGTTTGGGTTTCTTGTCCGCAGAACACAGAGAGGAGAAGACAGTATTAGATTACACTAGTCAGAGGACTGCCTTCTGGCGTCCTAGTGTTTGAAAGACTTTATTTTGTGGCTGGAGTTATTCCATCGTCACAGAAATGCACATGAACCATCACTCCGACGCACGGGATGCAGAAGATACAGTGATATTGCTAATTGCTTTGCCTTATTAGGGCTATAAAGCTAAACAGCTGTGTTCACGTAAGTTTTATTTCCACTGAGGTTGCACACCAGTGTAGTTCATCTTTGAAAGTATTCTAGTGTTTGGTACGTAGATGATATCAGTAATCTGGAGTTATTTATTTTAGATCGCGTAGCTATAAAAAAGGGGCAGATTTGGGCAATTTATCAGTAATATTAGTGGAGAAATTCATTTGTGTCTGTTTATGTCCACTTGACATTGATATATAAACATATGTAACGTATAAAATAAGTTTTATTCTACAATAAACGTATAAGGGTAATCAACATTTTTCATTTTGTAGTTACTAGTTCCCTTAATCATTCATTTATGTAATTTGTGTGTTAAAGAGGAACAAGGAGGAAATAATATCACCATTAAGAGATCCTAAGATCTGCTTCAGAAGTTAGTCAAAGTCAAATCTTCATTTTCGCATTTAGTATTTTCCACATTCATTTTACAACTGCTTGGAGCAGCATCTTGGATATGGCTTACTCTACCAGGATTCTTCTTAGAGCCTTCTGATAACAGCCATATAGTTTGGTTTGAAACCTCGGAAATTTTCAATTTTTTTTCCATTTAGAATCTTTAGGTGTTATTGACAGTGATCACCAGCTTGTGTGTATAGTTTGCAGTGGTGAAGTCACGCGATAACATTAAAAATAATATTTGTGTATTTTATTGTATTTCTTTTCAGAGGCGTTGCGCTTCAGTCCGCTGGCTGCAATTTATTGACACATAATAAATGTGGGTACTGTCAATTGTGTGTACTTTTAAGAGAGAACTGTTGTCAGGGATCAGTCCATGATAACTAGGGCGAAAGCGCGATTAGTGTCACAACAGATCACTAGAAATGGCAGATACACGGGGTAGTCAAGAAAGTGTGTGGAATAAGAAAGAGTTAGCTTTGTTAGCAGGACAAGGCACAGGTGAGGAGAATACCGATCCAAGGCAACTTTTTGAGGATGATAGACAAAGTCAAGCACGTGGCTGGCAATCGTATAGCGAAGATGAGGAACAGAGACACATCGAGGCAATCGTAAAGATACGAGACTATAATGTAGGGAGTCCAAGTGAGCGCGGAACAACTAAGAATCGTGATAGATCGCCGTCAGTGACTTCGTCACGAGTCAGCACATCCGGGGAGCGCGGTGATAACTTTCTTGAATACCAAGAAATGGAAAGGGGAAAGGGGAGAAAATCACCTAAGAGTAGTGGAAGAGAAAGTCACAACAGGAGATAAGATTTAGATAACACAGGTGTGTTGGACATCCTTGCGTACCTGAAATAAATGGAAGTGGAATGGGAAGTAAAATTCAGAAGCTGAGCTCAGAAATGGGAAATAAATTCAAAAGGTCACCACTGAATTGGGAGATTTAGTAAAAAAGGGGAATGGTGAAGTACGCTCTGAAATGGGAAGTAAAATTCAAGACGTTAGTGCTGAAATGCGATGTAAAATTCAAAATGTTAGTGTCGATAAAACATGAAACGAGGAAAGTGAAAAATGAGATAGTGATGCTCCGAACGAAACTAGAACGAGACATTGCAGAGGTCAGAAGAACCGCGAACGAGGCGCTATTACTAGCGAGGAGGGCAAATCGGATTGTTCTTGAGAAATTGAGGAAGACAGAAATCACGACAAAGATAGGTAGAGGTGCATTAACGAAGTTGCAGGGGCGCGTGAAACAAGTAGAAATAACGCAGGTGCAAAAGACAGAAATTTGCGCAAAATAAGGCATTGACCGCGGAGCTCTCACAGTTTAAACAAATCTTAGAAAGCGAAATTAAGTCATTATCTCAGAAAGTCAGGTCCCACCCTAGTCAAAAATTACATCTCAGAAAAGAAACAGTCGGTGATTTGAAAATAACAGAAACCGAAAGAGCCAGTTCAAACTCAGCACGATCATGTCCAAGCCCAGACGATACTAGAATGTGTTCGAATGTAAGAGTTGCTCCACTACAGACTGAAAGCATATATGCAAAGCCACGGCTTCACAAGGCACGTCTGGGTCGCAAACTGCGAATACGGAGAACGGCAATGAGATATTTCAAATGCATAATTGTTACCCGAGAGTGCGCACCGTAGGACATTTTTCCAGTGATGAAAATGTAACAGGGAGTAGAAGAGAAGATGCCCAAAGTAGCAGTAGACCGGAAACATTAGCACCAAGTGAGAATGTGGCAGGCCGAGTGGGGAGAAATGCTAATGAAATTTTCGATTTTAAGCATTTTATCTCTGTACGAAAATTCCAGCATTACAAAGACGAGGGCAATGTCTGCACCCAAGAACTTTTATTGGACAATTTGATTTATCATTACCTCCTCACTGGCCTCTGATGTACAAACTGGACTTCGTATGTTCACATATCTAGGGAACATCGGCCGAATGCATGCGGAACATTGCAAAAACGTGCACGTCATACAAAGAGTTTCGTGACACATTTTTAAACAAATACTGGTCCAAGGAGACACAGAACAGGATCAAACAGGAAATAATGATGAGCAGAGACTTGGAGAGCTCAGGGTTCCATAGTCCGGTGAAGTATTTCGAACACTTGACGAAGAAAAATTACTGTTTGGACGACCCATGCACACCGGCTGAGCTCATAAGATTGTGTTGCATGAAGTTGCCAATTTCCTACCATCAAACGTTCCTCAGCCGATGTGGAAATGATGTAGGAGGATTCAAGGGTACCCTAAGACAGTTGGAGTTCGCTTTCAACGAGCAGCATGCGCGAGAAAACGTAGACGGAGAAACATGCAAAGTCAAAGATGGGAGAACAACGGAGGGAATAATAGAGGCCTTAATAGGCAGAACAATGTAAATCGGCTGCCTCACCAAAACATGGACCATAGATATCAAGGTGGGAAAGCGTACAGTGGAAGAACTATGACAGAGAATATACGCAACAAAAGGAACGCAGATGGGTGCCATAAAATTATGGCGCATCATAGGGCGACAATAGAGAAACTCGTCAACGGTCTGACTAAGGATGGGGTGGAAAGAGTAACAACAAGAATCAGGAACAACCAATTGAAATTAGACCACATAACCCTGGGAGACCACGCCAAAATGACATAGAAACTGAACAATGAGTAGGCCAGACGACTGGCACTAGTGAAAATACGCCCGTAAGCCTTCTCGGAAATAATAACATAAATATTATAGAATATGAGGACATGAGGGAGATATTACTCGAAGAAAAGGAAACGTTACCGAAACAGGAAGTCTATCCGGTGGTATAAGTACAAATTGGAGAAATTATGGGTACTGCTGAAACAGATAGTGGAAGCGAAATCTCAGTTATTTCAGATGGGCTGTTCGCTAAATGCAAGGATTTAGTTAATCCACCTATGCTCACAGTACAAAAAAACATGGGTGCGAGGTGCGTTAGTTGGAAAGGGTATAGAAATATCGCAACAAACACGTCTAGATTTTGAATTCCAAGGACACCATATGACTGCAAATCGGTTCATAATACCGAAACTAACACCCGATATAATAAAGTAAAAATCAGTTTTGTTGAGAAGGCAATAAATGCTCAAATTCCGGCGAGCTGTTTAAAAATACAATTCATGGACCAACATGTAGTTCAGAGGGAAGGGTGTAGAAAAAATAATGAGAAAAGAGCAGAGTTCAAGTCAGAACCTGAGCAGATTAATGAAATTAACAGTAAGATTGATTCGAAACAAGAGAATCTGGAAAACGTAGATAATATGGACAGGCAATGGTCGGGGCATGTACTCAAAAATAAAGCAGAGATCTTGTTACCTAAAACCGGATGCATTAAGGGGTATCAATATCAATCTGAGGTAAAGAAACGTAGACCATTTGGGGTACCTCCATATGCCATCTCGTGGTCATACCGGGAAAGAACTCTTGGTGAACTACGGAGAATGGAGGACGAAGGTGTAATTGAGCCCGAGAGATCTGACAAAGGGAGGCCACAACGTTTGGAACGCGGATTTACTGTAAACTTCGTACACTCGTAGTACTCCATGAGGACAACAAAATGTGTTAGCATTAGCGCGTACTTCTCAAGCGTTATTGAGAAAATCGCAAGATAATTTCGGTCGTCAAATATATATCTGTGCTTGGCCATTTTTACCACGAAGCGGCGACAGCCGAGTGGCGCCGCACGGTAGCTCAGCGTGTTCGGTCAGAGCGTTAGCTAACCTTTGTAATAAAAAAACTGAGCGAACGGATCAACGAACAAACTGAACGGATGTCATCGGACGTCCGCCCTGAACAAATTCCACGGACAATATAGAACAAATTGAATAAAAAAAAGTGGTTGGCGTTCAAGCCCCGCAATCGCAGGATCGAGTCCCGTTCGCCAGTTTTTTTCAACACTATTTTCTTTACTAATTATATTACAATTGATATAATGATATAATGGGAAAATACGTGTAATCGGATGAACTTTCATTAAATTTACAATGTTATTTGGCAGTCTACAAATTTTTATTGTCAAAAATAATATAATATTCATAATTGACGACTAGTAAACGACCAAACGCATGAAGTGATACTGAAAATGTATGCTTGTCCGTGTCTTCAAAATTGTTCGTATTTAATCGAAAGAGAATGAGAAACAGCTTCTCGGAAGACGCTATAAAAATACACTCGATACTGCATAACCAATTATCAGCACCGATTTTTAAGGAAATACTGCGTTATGCATGGTTTGCTTCCAAATTGTCGTCTGAAAGAGAGGTTTTTGAAAATGTTAACGAGGTTCGTTTTTCCACGGAAAACCGCAAAAGACGTTGCGTATGCGGAAAAATAGCATTTATTCAACGCAGCTGGTGCCGTTTAATTTTATGTTCTCCATTTTTTTCCGAAAAATACCATTCTGCAACTTGTAGTCGTAATGTCGAAAGCGACGATTAATTGTACATCTTTCTAAAGCCGTCTGTGCCGGTCAAAACTTGCAGCTAACTAGTGGTTTCGTGCTCCTTCCAGGTATAAGGGATTTCTCAAATCACGGACAAGCATAGATTTTCAGCATCACTTTGTGCGTTTGGTTGTTTACTAGTCGATAGTTATGAAAATTATATTACTTGTGATAATAAAAATTACACGTATTTTTCCCATTATATCAGTTGTAATATTAATAGTAAAGAAAATGACTGTGTTGAAAATAAAATTAAAAAAAAAAAAAAACAGACGAACGGGCTCGATCCAGTGTTTACGGGGCTTGAACGCTAACCTTTTTTTTAAATCTAATTTTGTTCGTTATAGTTTATTCCTTGTGTTCGGGGCAGACGTCCTACGACGTCCGTTTAAGTTCTTCGTTCATCCATACACTCAGTTTTTTTTATTGCAGAGGGCAGCTAACCCTCTGACTGAGCACGCTGAGCTACCGTGCCGGTGGCCACTGGACTGCCGCCGCTTCCTGGTAAAAACGGTCACGCACAGGTGTATATTTGACGATCGAAATTATCTTGCGATTTTCTCAATAACGCTTGAGAAGTACGCGCTACTGCTTACGAATTTTGTTGTCCTCATGGAGAACTACGAGTGTACGAAGTTTGCAGTAAATCCGCCTTCCAAACGTCGTGGCCTCCCCTTGTGAGTATAATAGGCCACTACTCATAGTAGACAAAAATGACTGTGGAATTCGATTAGTGTGCGGGGTCGGTGTGTCAAACCCGGGACTCCAGATGGCAGAGCTGAAGCCGGGACCCAACGAATCGGCCACCACTCTCCCGGTCGCCGCCTGCCGATGCGTTGCGACTTACGCCTCACTGCTGCCTGCAATTCCGGAGACAGCTACAGTCCCCGTTACTCGCCGCCCTCCACCCCATTTGGCCTGCTCTGCCTGACCTTGGGACGAAGGTGGACGTACTAGTCACCCGTGGCCCTCGGGCCGCCACTGCTCCCAGGACGGGCCCGGACTAGAACCCGAGCCCTCCTGGACGCTGTGCCGCAACTTGCCGCTAGTGGTGCTTGCCAGATGGCAACACCCACCACCGTCTCTGGCGCTGCCACAGTGCTGCTGCACCTTCCTCAGCATATGCCTCACCCAGACCCCACTACGCCAGGTGGGAAGCGAACGTGGCCCGTAGACTGGAGTGGAATCAAGCCTCTCCCACTGCAGACCTCGGTCACTGCCCTCTTTCAGGCAGAGCGTGCAAACTCCAAATTCCATGATGCTGTTCCGCCCCATCCCGGTGTTGTGTCCCTGGATGCAGAATATAGCCCGAAGAAGTACATAGAAACACAGTACAATTTTAGGTATAATACTTATAACCTCGCTGCCAGACTGGCCCCTATAAGTGTAGACCAGTACATGTCCGTCCCAACGCTCGACTGACCTTGCACACTCTGTCAAGCTAAAATTGCAAGTCTGTTTATATTGGTTTCTCCCTCGCTTCTTACTTACAAGGGAACCTCCCCATCGCACCCCCCTCAGATTTAGTTATAAGTTGGCACAGTGGATAGGCCTTGAAAAACTGAACACAGATCAATCGAGAAAACAGGAAGAAGTTGTGTGGAACTATGAAAAAAATAAGCAAAATATACAAACCGAGTAGTCCATGCGCAACATAGGCAACAACAAGGATTGTCTACGTTGAGGATCGCCGTGGTCCCGTGGTTAGCGCGAGGAGCTGCGGAATCAGAGGTCCTTGGTTCAAGTCATCCTCGACTGAAAAGTTTAATGTTTTATTTTCAGACAATTATTATCTGTCCGTCCGTCCGATGCGAGGTAACTGCACCGTAGTATGGGGACGTTGTATGAAAACGTTAAAAAAATATGTTTTGACAGAGCACAGGGAAAACCGTGTGACTATGAAACTGTTGCATTCATTTGTTGCAGTTTATGTGGCAAACTCTTATGTTTTCATCACTTTTTTGGGAGTGATTATCACATCCACAAGAAAACCTAAATCGGGCAAGGTAGAAGAATCTTTTTACCCATTCGCCAAGTGTGCAAGTTAGGTGAGTCGACAACATATTCCTGTCATGTGACGCACATGTCGTCACCATTGTAGTATAGAATATATTAGACGTGTTTTCCTGTGGAGGAATGGGTTGACCTATGACCTTGCGATCAAATGTTTTATGTTCCCATTGGAGAGGCACGTCCTTTCGTCGACTAATCGCACGGTTTCGCGGTACGGTCGCAAAACACAGATACAAAACTTATTACAGTGAACAGAGACGTCAATGAACGGACGGACAGATCATAACTTTGCGAAAATAAAGAAACTAAAATTTTCACTCGACGGAAGGTTTTAACCGAGGCCCTGTCTATCCGCAGCTCCTCACGCTAACCACGGGACCACGGTGCTCCTGATCTCACATACACCTTAATGTTGCCTATGTAGCGCATGGACTACTCGGTTTGTATATTTTGCTTATCATTTCAAAGTTCCACACAACTTCTTCCTGTTTTCTCGATTGATCTGTGTTCAGTTTTTCAAGGCCTATCCACTGTGCCAACTTATAACTAAATCTGAGGGGGGTGCGATGGGGAGGTTCCCTTGTTAGTGTCAAAGAGAGACAGAAACTACGGCAGGGATAAATTTCCACACGTGAGCCATTTACAAATCGCCACTCTTGGCTCTGACCTAATGCTCCGCCTCATACATCGCAATAACTTAAAGCAACGCTGCAGTTTCCTGCCTCGTTGTTGCTCAACTCAAAACAAATCGTGCGTGCAATGCCGCCGTCGCTGCTCCGCGCCCGTGACTGCCATGTTTACCTTGCCTGGCCTGCTGGCTGTCGTCTTTTACCACACTCTGCCAACGGCCCCAGATTTCATCGCCCAACCGCACCTTCATTGAATTTTGATAAAATTTCCCTTTCCCTCGACTTGGACTGACACTAGCGCAGCATGTGTTAGACTCACGCCAAATAAATACCATTATCGTGCCGAAGACCAATCGTCCTGAAAGGCTTGAGGAGTTCCTTCAAAAATTTCATGGGGTTTCGGTGTTTTCCTAGCTTGATTTGCGATCGAGCTTTTGGCAGCTAGAGCTTGATCCTGACTGCCGAAAATACACGGCCTTTATTGCCTTCAAACAGGGTTTTCAATTGGAAAGGCTCCCTTTCAGATCGAATATATCTTCAACTGCATTTATCAGGGGTTTTAGCAAAATACTGAGTGAAGAGTTAAAAGAGAAGATCACCTGTTACGTAGACAATATACTGATAGCAGAAAATACCTGGGAGAGACATAACAAACTCTTAGAGGAGGTGTTAAGCAGTTTAAAAAGGTATGTGGTGACTGCAAATATTGATAAGTCTTGTTTTGGGAGCAGAAGGGTTAGCTTTCTGGGACATGTGATAACAGGAGAAGGGATTAGTCCCAACCCAGACAGAATGGTAGAAATTGCATAGTTTAGCACTCTTACAACCAGAAAACAACTGAGAGGGTTTCTAGAGAAAATAAATTTTTATAAAAAGATTATCTATGTAGAAACGTTGATTAGTCCCCGACTATGCCCACTGATAGGAAAACCATCACTTAATGAACTATTTTGAACTAGCGTTGGGTAATTCTTATTGTATTATCTCGTCCAGTACAAACTAATATTACCTTCAATTGTCTGTATAAGGGCAGAGGAACAATTGAATCATGATATGTTCTCCTACAGTCATTCTGCGTTCATTCATGGGCTTACTGTCATAAATTTATTTACTACATTTTTATTATTTAATCAGTCTGCTCCTTATGTTTGGAACAATTTCCTTTTAGACATGACAATTGGAATATATAATAACACGCAAAATAACCCATGTTATCAATATAAATTTAGCTAACATTACAAAAAATTTTCAAGCTCTTTAAAAAATGGCAGTTCCCATCTTTCTTTAGACTTAAGGCCCATGCTCTCTGTCATTCATCCACCCTTAAGACAAAGACTGAGACAATAAACATGAAGGTATCCTAATCTTTTCAAGGTTGTCGTCCAATAAATTACATGTGCTTCGTTTATCCATTAATTTGCAAAACAAGTAGTTACATCAAGAATTTCAGGTAGCCGCATCTGAATAGGCCTGCGGTTTGCCCACGTCCACAACGTAGCTTCGGCTTACCGATGTTGTCCCTTGCGTCCGGTTTTCTCTGGAGTTGTGCCATTAGCCTCCAGATCCATCCACACATCACATTGTTGCTTCCAATGTGCTCGCAACAGTTTCTTTCTGCGAAACCTGTATCCACTATTACATACAATTAGTTTCCAGTCTACACAAATACTGTACAATATATAACACAAAATCATTGACTTGTTTCTGTTATGAAACATAATTTTTTTGTAAGATGCACTCACCAGTGAGGTCATTTATCTTTACATTTATTATTGTTCTAGTTGTACAATCATCCTAGATGCTCACTTATTTACTCTTATCATTCTGATCATGTACAAGGTTAATGTTAATTATAAATGAAAATATTTCTCAACCTATGTAATTTAATTATTAAATATGTGGTGGCACCTATATACCTATGAAAAAATACAGATCCCAATGTTAATAATTGTAAATACTACTTGTTAAACTACTGGAAAGTAGGGTGTTTATACTAGCCTAACTACAACCCTGTTCAGAGTACTATACTGTCGTCGGGTATAACAAGATCGTTCGATCTCATGGCTCTTGGTTTCGTCGTGGATGTCATCGTGAACATCTGTGAACAATAAAGTGCATGTCTGCACTTAACATACATGAATGAATGATTATGCAGGCCTCTTCCTCACTTCATGCTTCGACGTGCTTGCTGTGGACAATCATAAACTACATAGCAAGTTTAGTACAAAATTACTGATACTTTGTTTAATCATACTGTCATGTATTTCTTTCAGGTTTTACTCAGTAACACCTTCTCTGTCACTGTCCTTTTTCCAGACCTGCTGCTATTACCTTTATCTGTCATTAACTCTTCCTTTTATGTTGATAAAGTTACATCTTATTTTATTAGTGGTTTTGCAAATATAAATATTTTAGTGCACTTTATAAAATCACTGCTCAGCAACACAACTGCCATGCCCTTATGTATTACCAACAATGTCATGTGCTTAGAACGTATACCATTTCTTACTTTCTTTTCTTAATTTTTACGTGTCAGTATCCCCTTATTACTTCTATTTCATGTCGCTATAACACTCAAACAATATTTTGGTGCACCCATATGGTGCCCCTCAGAACTGGCCACCATGTACACAATTCTTCCACCTCTCTTGACAGCATAAATACAACACTTATATACGTAACTAACGGTTGACCCTCGCATAGCCACGTGGAGCAGGCCAGCAAGTGAACTCTCGTTTCTCTGAATGAAGAGACATCATATTTGGATGACACATCTGCGTGTCACTGCAAACCACTACTAGTAAGTCACTCATTTGTGACCCCATTGCTAAATGTGGAAAACAGATACTCATTTCATGGAGTAGTTCCAAAATCTTTTGAAGATGCAGACACTCCTTGCAAATACATTTCACATAAATTAGGTAATAAATTTATCTATTCACCCATCTTTACAACATTTTTCCAGTACCAAACATTTCTCATTTTTAGTTTATTCCTTCATGGACAGATAGCACATCTTAAACTCCAGACACCTTTTAAATTGTATGCTCAGCTTGCTGTGCACATACTTATAGCCTACACAAAGAAACATACCCTAATTTTCTCACTCTCATAATCCTGCCCTTTTATGCACTATAGGACCCTTTTTAACATTATAATAGCACAGAAGATATTGATAAATCGACATGTTCCTTCACTGCAATAACTTAACTTAATTGCTAACTATGTACGATAGACTTTAATTTCGCCATAAAAGCTCACATTAATTCATCCTCCTTATTCTATAAATGGCTTGAGATGGCTCTTATGTTGGAGTCCCAAAGATTTTCCTGAAGTCACAGACTAAGGGCCCTAAAATGGAACATGTAATTAGTTCCTAGGTGTCATCCAACTGGGAACTAATTACATGTGAGGTCCGACAAGGTTCCATTACCAGATACCAAGTTCGTTTTGTTTGCTGATGCTACAAACATTGTAAGAAATAGCAAATCAAGTGTAGTCCTAGAAAGATCGGCTAGTAAAATATATGTGGATGTTAATCACTGATTCCTAGCCAATGCCTTGTCACTAAACTTTGAAAAAGCACTCTACATGCATTTCAGAACTTGTAAGAAGTGTCCCAGGAATATATGTCTAACATACGATGACAAGCAGATAGAAGAAGTGGACAGTGTTGAATTCTTGGGATTACAGCTTGATAATAAATTCAACTGGGAGAAGCACAGCACAAAACTGCTGAAGCATCTTAACAAATCTCTATTTGCAATGCGAATTGTGTCACACATAGGGCATATAAAAATGAAAAAGCTGGCATACTAAGCTTAATTTCATTCTATAATGTCATGTGGGATTATTTTTTGGGGTAATTCATCAAGCCAAGCTAAAGTTTTCCGCACACAAAAACGTGCAGTAAGAGGTATATGTGGTGTGAACTCAAGAACATCCAATTTCTCATGAAGTTAGATTAGCTTTGATTTTATTATCTTTAATTATTTTGATGGGTAATTTTAACACGTTTGATTCTATAAATTGTCAGGTTTATTGTTGATTTATTATTATTTCTTTCCCCTTAGCTTTAGCTTGTTTTGCTTCTTGTTTAGCTGAAATTAATCGTACCCCTTTTGATTTTGCTGAAGGTGAGTCTGAGTTAGTTTCAAGTTTTAATATTGAATATGGTGCGGGTTTTAAGAGTTGTCATTTAAAAAAATCTGAGGCATTGCTCTTCAGCACGCATTTCCATATTACAACACGGCAGAAGGTAGCACGTATGGATTTCCTATTTAACGGCTTTCTGGGAGAACAAAAATTTAATTTTAGTCCACCCTAACATTACAGATGTGAAGGTAACTCTGTGGGCTACACTTTTGCCGACGAAACAGTTTAACTGATTTTAATGGAACATTCTTTAAAGTCAGTGAATATAAACTAAGTTAAAAATAATTAATTTTTTTCTATAATGTACATGTCGTATAATGCTCAGCTACTTCAATAGCACGATTCATTGATGCCCGCTCTTGTCCATGTCCCTCTGCGCGCTCCGCTGGGTAGTGACATTGCGGTTGGCGCGACATAGCTTGTTGAGGCAGTTTTGACAGGGGAGAGGAGGCACTCGTCACGTATTATGCTTAACCGAAAGCAGAAACATGTAAGGGTAGTTGTCGTTATTGCACACACAAATATTACAAAATTAGCGCCTCATCGAACTGCAAATTATTTATTTCCTTTCTTCCTCAGTTTAGCACTATTTATAAATTTTCGAAATTCCTCACTTTATTTTAATGTCCATCTTGGTTCCTTATAAGAGGCATCCATTTTGTAGTAGGTAATAAATATTTTGTAATTAACAGTAATTTATCTAATTTATTTTTGATAATATGATTGTAAATTAAGCAGTTTATTATCTTTTTCTTCGTTATCCGTTTCTCTTTGAATATTTTTCCTGAGTTTTCTAAGTAACTATTGATGAAGGAAGTAAGCAAAGTTGCTCTTCTTATCATTTCACAAAAATAATATTAAATTGAGTAGTGATGCAGCTTTAATTGTTCCTTTGGTTCTTTAACAACCTTTTCCTATTTTTTAGCTTCTAAAATGTTTTCAGTCTTTCTAAAACCACCTTTCAATCTATTTTTTAAGTTGGATAGTTGTACTATGTTTTCGAGTATTACTTTTCTTAAAGGTGGTATATTTCAATGGAATGCTGACAATGCTTGTACGCATGTGGGGGACTGGGAGTGCTTGTAGATTACTACCCATTGTGACAAAATTACTGATATGCAAGTGCAGATGCAGGAATCTACTAAAAACTAAACTGAACTCCTCCCGACTGGCCTCCGCGTCATCCTCAGCCCACAGACGTCACTGGATTCGGATATGGAGCGGCATGTGGTCAGCACACCGCTCTCCTGCCCGTCTGTCAGTTTACAATATCGTAGCCGCTACTTCTCAGTCACGAGCTAAGGGCACCCCACTTACCAACAGCGCTGGGCAGACCGGATGGTCACCCATCCAAGTGTTAACGCAGCCCGGCAGCGCTTAGCTTCGCTAATCTGACGGGATCCGGTGTTACCTCTGCGTCAAGGCCGTTGGCCAGGAAACTACTAGCATTTCATGCAATTATTGTCCGAATTTAAAATTTAAAATACTGTCGTATTCTATTCATGAATAAATATAATCTTACGTTCATGCAGTAAGTCAAGTGTTCAAGTTAGAAAATGTAGTGAAGCTGTTTAATTCACAGCTCCCAAATTACACAGTCTACATCCATGCAGTATTTGAGAATGACATCACTTAATTTTGCAGTTATTTCAACGCTTTTAAACCTTTTTCTCGTGGATGCACCCCACAAAATAACTAAGAGAAGAATACTTTACGTTGTTCATGCACTAAGACTTTAGTATAAGGCAGGACGTATTCGTTTTTTACTTCTTTACTACTATCTCTATACGCAACAAACTTTGAAGACACTATCTCTTTTGTGGCGGTGTTCGTAGCGACAAACACTTGGCTGTAGAAATGGCTTACGAAGTCACCGCCACACTTTTAATAGCGGGCCGACCGGTCCGCTGGAACAGTGAACAGAAAGATGAAAACCCAAACACTCTGATTAAATAAAAGTCGGTACTTATCTTTATTGATGAAGATACAGAAACACAATAGTGAACTCCGTGTCTACAGAAATCTGTCTAGTTCGAGTCGGAGCCGATAGGTCAGCGTCGGCTGACTACAAACAACAACTCTGCGGCGATGAACACACAACTGACTAGCAAGTACACAATTCGGTGGCGAGTATACAACTGAGAGGCGAATACAGAACTGTCCTAGCGCTCGCGACTCCAGCGCTTAAGAAGCCAGAAGCCAGCGGTGGCGCGCGCAGACTTGCGGCGATTTGCTGTCTCGCTGGCGCTGCTTATGCGGACGGCGTCCGGACTTTGATGCTGCCAACCTTTTGGCAGCGGGCTCGGGTGGCATTACTGGCTAGGATATAACACTCCTCCCCCCCAAATCGCCGCACCGTCGTTGAGTAATGACGTGGCGAGCGTCGACGGCGGGGGAGGGGTCTGGCCACAGGCGTAGCAGAAGAGACCGGGGCGGAGACTGTTGTCGGTGGCAGTCCCCGGTCCGCACCCCAGCATTGGCTGCGCGGGGCCTCGGGAAACACCGACTGAAAACCGAGGTCAGGGTGCACGCCTGTGACCACGGGCGCAGCTTCTGGTACTGGACGCGACGGGGCGTTTGACCCACGAAGAGAGGCAGCGTCTCCTGACGCGGCGTCGACGGCTGCTGAGTGGGCGCCGGACAAGGCGCTGCGGTGTCAGACTCCTTGGGGGTGCCCAAGGAAAGCGGCTGCAGTACAGGCTGCACAGCCACCGCTTGGGAAGGCGGCCCGGCTGAGGGGTCGACGTCCATCAGCTCCGAAGGCGGTGGCGACTGAAGAGGGACCGCAGGCGCCGGAGCGACCACCGGGGGCGCTCCCGGATGAAGCTGCGCGGGAGGCATCAACGGGACGGGCTGTCGGCGTGGTAGCGGCGACGGCTGCTGCTGCTGCCCTGGGGGCGGCAGCGAAGTCGGAAGGCGCGGCTGGAACCCGCCGCGGACCAAATCTGTGGACAAAGAACGAGCGGCAGAATCCGGGCGGCCAGCGCGGCGCAACTGGTTCTGCTGTGCACCCCAGTAGCACCTGGAACAGTATAAAAACCGCGACCCTGGACACTTATCACGGTACCACGTTCCCAACGACGGTGACCGTGATAAACTCTGAAAAAAACGGCGTCGTCGCGCTGAAAACGCGTGCGATGCTCAGAAGCGGCGGGTCGATCCGGGGGGTGCAACAACCGTAGTAGGGTGCGATGACGACGGCCGTGGAGATTCTCCGCAGGCGAAGGGCCGTCGCGTGGTGTGGTCCGGTACGACGACAGGAACGTGATGAGGGCCTGCTGACGAGAGTGCGTAGCACGAAGGCGGTCCATATGATCCTTGAATGTGCGTACAAAACGTTCCGCTGCACCATTCGATTGAGGGTGGAACGGCGGAGTAAGAACATGGCGAATGCCATTGGCAGAACAAAAACTTTCAAATTCAGCAGAGGTAAATTGTGGACCATTGTCAGACACTAAAACTGCTGGAAGACCCTCAATACAAAAAATTGAAGTCAACGCCTGTATAGTTTGTGCAGACGTTGTAGACTGCATGGGCACAACAAACGGAAAATTACTAAATGCATCTATCACGATGAGCCAACGTGAATTCCAATATGGACCAGCGAAATCAATATGTACTCGCTGCCAGGGACCGGTAGGGCGTGCCCACTCAAAATAGCGTTGAGGCGGAGCAGCTTGGTGTTCGGCACACGTCGAACAATCTGTAGACATCTGCGTAATCTGCTTATCAATGCCGATCCATGTACAATGACGGCGGGCAAGCTGCTTGGTGCGGACCACTCCCCAATGACCTTGATGCAAAAGCCGAGGACCTTGGATTGGAGCACTTGGGGAACCACTACACGAAGCTGGTCATTCTCGGTGCGTAACAGCAAAACTCCGTGCGAAACAGACAACAGATGACGTTGCGGATAATAGCGACGAACCACAGGATCCGATATGTCCTTTGCCTTGGACGGCCAACCACGTTGAACAAAACGTAATAGTAAACTCAGATGAGGATCCGTAGCTGTCTCACATGCCACCTGACGATAATCAATCGGAAAATCCCGGAGGGATTGATGCTCATCGGCGTCAATCTGATGGCAAGAGTCGTCAGAGGAATCGAAGACATCATCCGCAGCAATCGGCAATCTAGAAAGCGCGTCAGCGTTTGCATGCTGAGCTGTAGGGCGATACAGTATCTCATACTGGTATTGTGATAACAAAAGAGCCCAACGTTGTAGTCTGTGAGCTGTCCGCTGAGGAACTGGTTTAGACGGATGAAACAGTGACGTCAGGGGCTTGTGATCTGTTACTAAATAGAATGGCCTACCATAGAGGTAGTGATGGAATTTTGTGACACCGAACACAATAGCCAACGCTTCCTTGTCCAATTGGCTATAATTACTCTGAGCTTTGTTTAGCAATTTAGATGCGAACGCAATAGGACGTTCGGTGTTACCGACTCGGTGAGACAACACAGCACCGAGGCCGAAAGAAGAGGCATCACAAGCTAACACCAGAGGCTTGTTAGGGTCTTAATGGACCAGACAACGATCATTCAATAAAGCCTCTTTAAGCTGCTGAAAGGCTGATTGGCAATCAGCTGACCACACAAACGGAACATTCTTACGGCGGAGACGATGCAACGGTGCAGCAATCTGTGATGCATTAGGTATAAACCTAATATAATACGTCAATTTGCCAAGAACTGCTTGCAATTCATGCAGATTGCGAGGGGCGGGCAAATCACGAATAGCTGCTAAATGTGACTGGGAGGGATGAATGCCTTGAGCATTAATAACATGTCCCAGATACTCCAGCTCCGTAAGGAAAAATGAACATTTATCGATGTTGCAACGTAGGCCTGCCTGAGACAACACTTTAAACAAACACTCCAAATTACGGAAATGTTCAGCAGGCGTCCGACCGGACACAACAATATCGTCTAAATAGTTGCAACACGATGGCACATTAGCCAGAAGTTGTGACAAAAAACGCTGAAAAACAGCTGGAGCTGACGCACAACCAAAAGGCAAACGCAGAAAACAGAACAACCCCAACGACGTGTTTATGACAAAATACTGTTGTGATTGCTCGTCGAGGGGCAATTGCAAATATGCTTCACGGAGATCAATTTTGGAAAAGAAACGAGCTTCCCCTAACTTATCCATCAGCTCGTCCGGTCTAGGCGAAGGAAAAGAATCAATGACAGTCTGAGGATTAACTGTCGACTTAAAATCAGCACACAAACGTAACTTGCCAGACGGTTTCTTCATAATAACTAAGGGAGAAGCCCACTGGCTCGCTGAAACGGGTTGAATAACACCGTTGTTTTGCCAACGACGAAGTTCATCTTCTACAGGTGCCCGGAGGGCGTGAGGCACTGGACGAGCACGACAAAATCGAGGCTGAGCATTATCTTTTAACGTAATATGAGCGGCAAAGTTCGCAGCACAACCTAGTTCGTCTTTAAATATGTCACTGTATCGTGTACACAACTCGGTTATGCTGTCTTGAGGAACAACAACAGAATTAATTTGCAACACATTGTCTTGGATAGACAGGCCAAACAAGTCAAAACAGTCTAATCCGAAAATGTTTACACTGTCTGTAGCGCGGAGCACTATGAATGAAACTGTTTTTGTATTGCCACGGAATGTGGCTGGCACGCTACATACACCTAACACAGGAATTTGTTCTCCACTATAAGTAGCCAAAGAATGTTTTGCCGCTGAAAGTTTAGGGCGGCCGATAGCCGCATACGTAGCACTATTTATGAGAGTCACAGACGCACCAGTGTCTAATTGAAAATTGAAGGTCATATCCTGGATGCGTAGCTTCACAAATAGTTTATTACACTGTCTCTGGATCGTTGCAGTGGAGGCAGAAGACACAAAATCAGCGCGTTTAGCGCGTGTTCGCTGCTTACGACAACACGTGGGTTGGGCGGGTGGAACAACTCCCGCTTCACTTGCAGTCTGTACATTACTTTTTACAGCGTTTGAATTACGCTTGGGTCGCATAGCAGAGGGCTGGGTGGGTGGCTTATTGCGAACAAGTTTATTACCCACACGAACCGTGGAAGAGTCTTTAAACGCGACCTTCTGGGCGGGCTGGCTTTGAAGAACATGAATATCCATGGGCTGGGCAGCACTAGAATTGTACTTGCGTTTACGCAAACAAACAGTCTGGATGTGTCCTTTCCTTTGACAAAAGTGACAAACCGCGTTTCTTAACGGGCAACGTTCACGAAGATGAGCAAGAACACACTTAGGGCAAGACTTAACTCTATCATTTTGCACACGCGGCTGACGAATGTGTTTAACAGGACGCGGCCGGCTAGTGTTTACAGTCTGACTCTGCTGGTGGGGCCGCGGGCGTGACAGAACTTGCTTAGCACAGGCAATTTGAGAAATACATGGCTGATCTAACTCACACTCAGCATAATCAAAAGTATCTTGGGCTTCAATGATGTTCATCACAGTCTCTAATGACGGGTCAGGCAACTTTAAGATAGCAGCACGAATACGAGAATCTGCAATGTTTTGAGTAATAGCGTCTCGTAACATGACATCACTGTAGGAAGCTCCACACACACAATTAAATCGGCACTGACGGGTGAGGCCCCGTAAATCTGTTAACCACTGTTTATTAGATTGATGTGGCAGTTTCTTTAATCTGAAGAACTTGAATCTGGCTGCTGCCACATGAACTCGCGACTCGAAATACTCAGCAAGCTTGTTAACAACAACGTCATAGTCTAAAGCTTCTGGCTGGGATTCCGGGAACAACTTACAAAGTAGTCGATAGATTTCCACGCCTGCAGTGGAAATTAAATAAAGCTGCCGCTCAGTACCTGTGATTTTGTGGACTGTCATGTGCGCCTGCAACTGCGCGAAATATTCTCGCCATTCTTCTCTGGATGCATCAAAAGCACGGAAATGTGGTGCTGCCTGTGCTTGTTCCTTTTGTGTTGGAGGATTAGCCGCTTGTTTGGCGATTGCTTCCACCAGACTTTGTATTTGCTGACTCTGCAACAAGATCAACTGTTGTAATTCGGCAGACATAGTGAACACAAATTAAACCAGCCCCCAAAAGTTTATCGCTATAATTAGTATAACCAGAAACAAGTTGAACCAGCCCTGCACACGAGTTCGGAAGTCCTCGTCGCCAGTTTTGTGGCGGTGTTCGTAGTGACAAACACTTGGCTGTAGAAATGGCTTACGAAGTCACTGCCACACTTTTAATAGCGGGCCGACCGGTCCGCTGGAACAGTGAACAGAAAGATGAAAACCCAAACACTCTGATTAAATAAAAGTCGGTACTTATCTTTATTGATGAAGATACAGAAACACAATAGTGAACTCCGTGTCTACAGAAATCTGTCTAGTTCGAGTCGGAGCCGATAGGTCAGCGTCGGCTGACTACAAACAACAACTCTGCGGCGATGAACACACAACTGACTAGCAAGTACACAATTCGGTGGCGAGTATACAACTGAGCGGCGAATACAGAACTGTCCTAGCGCTCGCGACTCTAGCGCTTAAGAAGCCAGAAGCCAGCGGTGGCGCGCGCAGACTTGCGGCGATTTGCTGTCTCGCTGGCGCTGCTTATGCGGACGGCGTCCGGACTTTGATGCTGCCAACCTTTTGGCAGCGGGCTCGGGTGGCATTACTGGCTAGGATATAACAATCTCCACATACCACTGAATGACTGCAGACTTACAATGTCGTACGACACAGAGATCATGTGATGTGACGTATTTTCTTAAAACGAAGCACAAACAACTAGTTCACAGTCTTTCAGCGTTTGATAATGAGAGCACTAAGCGATTTCTGACAGGCTTTAAACATGTTGTTTTAAAAGTCGCAGTTCGATTCTTTACAGAATCGGGGTGGAGGGGGTGGCTTGATTAATACTAAATATCAATTAATGATGCATCAAAGCAAGAAACAGAGGGACTCGAGAATGAAGGTTCAGCCGCTCTGCTGGTTCTTCTATATTGAGAGAAACAGGTCATTAAAACTGGCTACATTTCCTTAAGAGCTGTGGTCAGTGGAAGGCAAGCCGTCGAACCTGTGGTATCTGGAACTAACCAGACTTTCAAGGCACAACATTAAGGGCCGCTACTACAGCCGACTAATGGTGTTAGGAATCTCTGTGAAACGAATATGTCGACAAGTCCGGTCCCTTGACAAAAATTCGACAAATTGATAAAATTAAATGTGTTTTGGCACACTCGACAAATTGTAGCTACGCAATCACTGTAATTCGAGTGTCGTGGCTATCTGCCAGTCGGTAGTTCGAATTTGTCGTCGACATTTCCGTACTTCTTTCGTCGTTCAACTGTCCGCGATAATTTCATTTCTTAATCAATTGTTAATCCAATACAGCACGTCAATGAGTTATAAAAACGGCTTCAAAGAAGTACATGACTTTCCCTCTTGCAGAAAATAGCAGATTATTGGGCCGTGTAATATCGAATTAAATCAAGGATTTAGATAAAATTCACTGGATTCCGTCATCAAAGCAGCCGATAAACCTGAAGCAGAATGGTGGGGTTGTAGAATTAGTGCTTGCAAGGTGAGTTGCCAGGTGCTGAAGAATGATCACTAAAACGACTTAGTCTGTGAACATCGGAAAACATACCTGTATGGCGTTAACAGCCATTTGCTGTTAGTCTCGACGTTGGAGTGTTTACCACTAACGAGGAGATAAAAAGATATAATATCATTTAAGGTGATTGTGGTGAACAGTATTGATGGCGCAGTTTGTTCAGCGCGGAAAAATGATTTAAAAAGCCTACTTCAAAATACAATTCCGTCGATTTTGTTCAATACTGAGGAAACGGGAATTTTTCGAAATTTCTCTCGTGACTGCAAATTGGCTGTTAGTGATGAAAAACGTTTTAGTGGAAACATAGCAAAGAAACAATATCTCTGACGTTTAGAGAGAACATGGATGATTCTCAGAAACTAAAACTTATTTTGGTAGCTAAAGCTGATAACTTTCAAGGGTATCAGAGCATTTCCTGTATCTTGGCGCTACAACAAAAAGGTATGGATATCGACAGACTAGTCCAATGGATCGCTTTTGAGGTTGGAGAAATACCTGAAAAACAGAAACCAGATTCGTTCCGTTTCTTTACATTTGCGTAATTCACCTCTGGATAATGTGAGACTTCATTTGCTTCTTCCAAGCACCTCTTAGAAACTGCAGCCGTTTGGCCACGTAATATTTCATGATGATATAACTTTGTACGGCAAAGAATTTGTGATGACGGTGTTGGATAATACTGCAGATGGTCACAGGCCCTACATAATGGTTTTGATAGCGATAACCATGGCTGATAAAGTAACGAAGAATGTCACACCGGCGACAGTATCGAACAGTTTCAAGAAATGCAGTTTCATGGAGCTACAGAATCAACTGAAACGGCAGGAGAAGGAGAAATACAGTCAGGTTTCCACGATACATGAGCACTTCTTCCTGACTGAGAAAATAATGTCGCATTAGATGATTTCGTACATTTCGATAGTCATGTCGAAGTGTGCTGTCCCTTTACTGACGGCGAAATTTTGCCTGTCCCTGGTCATAAGAACGATGTCGCAGTGAAAGGAGAGGCAGAGTCGACTCCACTTGCGAATACAAAAGAGGCAAAGTTGTCACTTTTAATTCAGTTTCTGAGGTGAATTCTCAACTTAGACTCTTTCTTGATTAGTCCTTGATCACTGAAACTTTCGTTAAATCGAGCTCTCAACTATCCTTTATTTGGGGTGCCATGTACTTCGAATTTTTTATATTCGATTTGGCAAATAGTCCTCGATACTACCTCTGAGACAGTTGATGGACATTAAAACCTTAAATCAGTGACGGAAGTGGTCGAAATACTTCCTGAAATTATGTAACCACACTGATTGAAAGAAAACAACACCAAAAATTATTAATTGATTGGTTGAATGATTTGGGGGAGGGGACCAAACGGCGACGTCATCGGTCTCGTCGGATTAGGGAAGGATGGGGAAGGAAGTCGACCGCAACCTTTCAAAGGACCCATCCCGGCATTCGCCTGAAGTGATTTTGGGAAATCACGGAAAACCGAAATCAAAATGGCCGCACGCGGGTCTAAACCGTCGTCCTCCAGAATGCGAGTCAGTATGCTAACCACTGCGCCGCCTCACTCGATCAAAATTAATTAATCCAGAGTAATAACATTTCGGAGTCCAACGGCCTTGCCGCAGTGGTAACACCGGTTCCCGTCAGATAACCGAAGTTGAGCGCTATTGGGCTGGGCTAGCACTTGGATGGGTTACCATGCGGTCTGCCGAGAGCTGTTGGCAAGCGGCGTGCACTCAGCCCTTGTGAGGCAAACTAAGGAGCTACTTGTTTGAAAAGTAGCGGCTCCGGTCTCTGAAAGTGACATACGGCCGGGAGAGCAGTGTGCTGACGACATGCCCCTCCATAACCGCATCCAGTGACCTTATGTGCTGAGGATGACAAGGCGGCCGGTCGGTACCTTTGGGCCTTCATGGCCTGTGCGGGAGAAGCTTTTTGATAATATTTCGGGAAACACTTGTCTGGGTAACATATTTAACTAATTAACATTGCAAGATCACAGGTTAATGTAAGAGCGAAATAAACCATTGCAAATGTTAATGCTGGCACATTAATAACCGTTGTGAGCGCCAGACATTTAAATGTCAGCATGAACACTTGCATGCATTGTGTTGTACAGGTCCCGGATTCAGTGTGTGGGATGGCGTTCCATGCCTGTTGTACATGATCCGTCAATACAAGGCGGTTAATGCCGTTCGTGGATGACTCTGGAGTTGTCGTCCGATGATGTCCCATATGTGCTCGATTGGAGGCAGTTCTGGTGACCGATCAGACGCTTTGTAGACCATGTTGGATCACAACAGAAGTAAGTGGGCGATCGTTATCCTATTGGAAAACACCCAGTGACATGTTATTCATGAACAGTAGCACAACAAGGTGAATCACCAGACTGGCATCAAACTTGTATTCAGATTGCATGGGATAACCATGAGAGAGCTCCTGCTGTCACACGAAATCGCACCCAGACCGTAACTCCAGGTATAGGTCCAGTGTGTCTAGCACCTAGATAGGTTCGTTGCAGGTACTCAACTCGCATTCTGGAGGACGACAGTTCAATCCCGCGTCCAGCCATCGTGATTTAGGTTTTCCGTGATTTCCCTAAATCGCTCCAGGCAAATGCCGGGATGGTTCCTTTGAAAGGGCAACCGGCTTCCTTACCCGTCCTTCCCCAATCCGATGAGACCGATGACCTCGCTGTCTGGTCTCCTCCCCCAAACAATCCAAAAAAATCCTCAACTGGCCACCTTGTAACCAACACACGGCCATCGTTGGCACCGAGACAGATCCACCTTTCACCAGAAATCACAACAGACCTCCATCCTACCCTCCAGGGACATCTCACTTGACACCAATGAAGTCGCAAATGGCTGTGGTTTGAGCCACTGGAATATATGCTACAGGGCGTCGGGCTCCGAGTGTCCTTGAAGAAACCGGTTTGAAACAGTTCGTTGTGTCACTGTGGTACCAACTCCTGCTCAAATTGTTGCTGCAGATGAAGTAAGATGCGGCAGAGCCATACAGGATGGTCGTTCCTCTTTTTACGAGAGAACGTTCTCGTGACCACTACTGCCAGCAACCGGGTGTAGTGTCTAAATTCCTGCTAAATTTTTCTGCAGTATCTCAGAAGGAACATCCAGTTTCTCGTAGCCCTATTACATGACCTCGTTAAAAGTCAGTGAGTTGTTGATGATGGCGTCTTTGTCGCCTCAAAGCCATTCATGACTAAAATCAAATCAAGACGTCAAATCTCAAAGGTAACCAGATATCATGACCGTTACAGCGTGTGTATAAAGCAAACCCATTAGCGCCACTCTTATGCTACTGGCATGAAATTTGAATATACGAGGGTGAGTCAAACGAAAACCTTAAATTAGTAATAACAAATCGAAATTTCGCTTCGTTATCCTGTAAGTTGGTAAGCGTGCTGCAAACAGCGTGCAGAATGGCCTGTAGATGGCAGCTTAATGCAGATGCACACATACCGTCGCAGTATCAGTATAAAGATGGCCGCCCCACTTGCGACTTGCACCATGGAAGAACAGCGTCCTGTTATTCGGTTTTTGCGTAGTGAAGGTGTGAAACCTATTGTAATTCATCGGCGAATGAAGGTTCAGTACGGTGATGCATGTTTGTCACAGCAGCGAGTCTACGAATGGAGTAGGAAGTTCGCAAATGCTGTGACTTCGGTGTAAGATGCTCATCGTCCAGGTCGGGCACAACGAGTTGTGACTCCACAGAACATTGCAGGAGTTGAAGCCATAGTGAAGGAAAACTGCCGAGTGACACTGAATGACATTGCAGCATGCTTATAGATTGGTCATGGGTCAGTACACCACATTGTACATGATGTGCTCCAGTTTCACAAAGTGTCTGCAAGATGGGTGCCACGGCAGCTGACTCCTGAAATGTGAGAACGAGGTGATGATGCTTGTGAAGAACTTCTTCGGTGCTTTGAACGAGAAGGTGATGGCTTACTTGCAAGAATCGTTAGTGGGGACGGAATCTGGGTTCACTTCCACCAAATGGAAACGAAGACAGCGCAAGGAATGGCGCCATTCCTCATGACCAAAACCATAGAAGTTTCGAACAGAACCATCAGCAGGATAGGTTACGCTGACTCTCTTTTGGGACGCAAAAGGAGTAATTTTGGAGCATTACAAGCCTAGAGCGACCATTGTCACCAGTGCATCATAAACAGATCTCCTAAAAAGTCATTTGCGGCCGGCAATCAAATCAAAGCGACGTGGATTGCTGTCAGCAGGTGTGTTTTTGCAACATGAGAATGCAATGTCCACACTGCCCATACAACAGTTGCAACAATCACAGATGTGCATTTTGAGTGTCTTATTCATCCAACATACTCACCAGATCTTGCCCCCAGTGATTTCCATATGTCTGGACCACTCAAAGACGCAATGGGAGGAAAGAAGTTCCGTTCTGAGGAAGAGGTACGTCACACGATGCATGAGTGGTTGTGCCTACTAACAAAAGAATTTTTTTCTAACGGAATTTATGCACTTTGTAAGCGCTGTAGGACTTGCAGAGAGCGTGGGGGAGATTATGTTGAAAAGTGATACAGATTTTTACCATTTCTGCACAATATATAATATTTAAAAAAAAACTTTAAGATTTTCATTTGACTCACCATCGTACATCATCTTTGAGATGTAGAAAAACGCCTACCACCTTACGTTTATGTCGCACAACTCTTTCTTGGTGCTGAGATTTCTTTTCCGTTAGTGTAATTATCTAAAATTTGTGGAGGCTCGGCTTTAGATCAGCGCTCGAACAAAGGCGTAGAGAATGCAGAGCATGGGCGCAACAGAAAGGTTCCAGAAAGTACACCGGTTTTCGTCTTGAGAGTGGAGACGTGAGGACTCTCACTTCTGAGCTTCACTGGGCTAACATCGGACGTTTATCTCTGGTCGCAGGCACGACACGCAACGCTCGCCGCAGCCACTCAGCCGCCCTAGGGAACCGCTAGTCGACTCACGCACGCGCTTTAGCTGCCGCGCCAGCAGCGCTTTAATCGCCCGGTAAACTACTGAGGCTGCAGCACCCCTATCAAAGTCTGGCTGTAAATGTCCCGTTTATCCCTTAGAAACGACAAGTAAAGGTCATGGTAACAGCTCTGAGAGGTTCTTATTGATAATGGGTACATTACAGTGGTCGTCACACACTATGGTGCCAAGAATAGCTTTAGTTTTGGAGCTATTTTGTTCGTGCAGCCAAAAGAAAGAAAACATGCAGATGAATCTGAACATAAAAATTATCTACTCGTATGCAGCATGAAAGCAGCACTGAATCATTATAAAGTAAACACATAAAACACACACTGACACTGACACTAGTTTACATCTACATCTACATGGATACTCTGCAAATCACATTTAAGTGCCTGGCACAGGGTTAATCGAAACCACCTTCACCATTCTCTATTATTCCAATCTCGTACAGCGCACTGAAAGAATGAACACCTGTATCTTTCTGTACGAAGATTTCCCTTATTTTATCATGGTGATCGTTCCTCCCTATGTAGTTCGGTGTCAACAAAATATTTTCGCATTCGGAGGAGAAAGTTCGTGATTGGAATTTCGTGACAAGATTCCGTCGCAACGAAAAACGCCTTTCTTTTAATGATGTCCAGCCCAAATCCTGTATCATTTCTGTGACACTCTCTCCCATATTTCGCGATAATACAAAACGTGCTGCCTTTCTTTGGACTTTTTCGATGTACTCCGTCAGTCCTATCTGGTAAGGATCCCACACCGCGCAGCTGCATTCTAAAAGAGGACGGGCAAGCGTAGCGTAGGCAGTCTCCTCTGTAGGACTGTTACATTTTGTAAGTGTGCTGCCAATAAAACGTAGTCTTTGGTTAGCCTTCCCCACAACATTTTCTACTGGTTGCTTCCAATTTAAGTTGTTCGTAATTGTAATACCTAGGTATGTAATTGAATTTACGGCTTATAGATAAGACTGATTTATCGTGTAACCGAAGTATAACGAGTTCCTTTTAGCACTCATGTGGATGACCTCACACCTCTCGTTATTTAGGGTCAACTGCCACTTTTTGCACCATTCAGATATATTTTCTAAATCGTTTTGCAGATTGTTTTGTATTTCTGATGACTCTATTAGACGATAAACGAGTCATCTGCAAATAACCGAAGGCGGCAGCACGGATTGTCTCCCAAATCGTTTATATGGATAAGGAACAGCAAAGAGCCTGTAACACTATCTTTGGGAACGCCGGAAATCACTTCTGTTTTTCTCGATGACTTTCTGTCAATTACTACGAACTTCTGACAGGAAAACACAAATCCAGTCACATAACTGAGACAATATTCCATAAGCACGTAATTTCACTACGAGCTGCTTGTGTTGTACAGTGTCAAAAGCCTTCCGGAAATCCAGAAATACGGAATCGATCTGAAATCCCTTGTCAATAGCAATCAATACTTCATGTGAATAAAGAGCTAGTTGTGTTTCACAGGGACGATGTTTCCTAAACCCATGTTTACTGTGTGTCAATAGACCGTTTTCTTCTAGGTAATTCATGATGTTCGAACACAATATATGTTCTAAAATCCTGCTGCACATCGACGTTAACGATATGGGCCTGTAATTTAGTGGATTACTCCTACTACCTTTCTCCTATCGTCGAGCGAACGGCTGTATATGATTGTTAAGTATGGAGCTAAGGCATCAGCATACTCCGAAAGGAACCTAATTGGTATACACTCTGGTCCAGAAGACTTGCTTTTATGAAGTGATTTAAGTTGCTTCACTACTCCGAGGATATTTACTTCTACGTTACTCATGTTGGCAGCTGTTCTCGATTCGAATTCTGGAATATTTACTTCATTCGTCTTTTGTGAAGGCATTTCGGAAGGCTGTGTTTAGTAACTCTGCTTTGGCAGCACTGTCTTCAATAGTATCTCCATTGCTATCACGCAGAAAAGGCATTGATTGTTTCTTGCCGCTAGTATACTTCACATACGACCAGAATCTCTTTGGATTTCCTGCCAGGTTTCGAGACAAAGTTTCGTTGTGAAAACTGTTGTAAGCATCTCGCATTGAAGTCCGCGGGAAATTTAGAACAACCTCAGCTCCGTTTATGTGATTGACTACTTTGTGACTGACGCTGTCGCGTGAGTGGAAGACAGGCTAGAGGTATGCACACGCGCAGTCCTGCTGCTAGTAATCAGTTCGCAACAGTTCGGAATGACACGTCTGGACTCACAAGCTGTGTTATCTATGCCGTGGTAGCTGTACGATCTGCCGTTGCTGCCTTTACAATGCGACGATACTTGCGGGCGTCTGTGTTGTGTGAACGTCCAGAAACTGTTCTACGAGTGTGAGGACGTTCACAAGGCCACTGTTACCAGCATCGTTGCACAACTGACTCAGCACGTCCAACTTACGCAGCAGTTCTCCGAAAGTACCATCCCGCTGCTCGGAAAGCCACGATCTGACCCCTTCGATCTCGCTGATTTGGCTACAGGACGCACAAGTGAATTTCTGCGGCATGGTTGCCTGCTTGCTTCCGACGTCCGAACCATACTGACCCTTCTGACTGTGAGCATGCCCTATTAAAGGGTAGACACAGGTGATACTATGGTAGCTGTGCCTCTACGTTACCTGTTGGCGGACGTCGACGCTGGAACCACTACCAGCTCAGCTGCTATAAGGCGGCATATGCCGTCATCGGAACAAATCGACATCGTCTTTGCAGGTGGACAAATTTTTTTTCCGGCACTGTATTTTGGAAGACGAATGGCTACTTCTAAGTAGCCATAAAAAGTTCCAGTTCCGACCCTGTCAGAAACCTACATTTCGTAGAATGAAAAGTATTTTATTAGAATGTATTTTTGTCCTCTCCCTAAGCTAAAAGTTATGGGGGGCCCCCACTCCCCCCTCCCTCCCCCCAACCGTGGATGCTGGGTATGGTTATTTCCATGTTTACTCAAAAGTTTGATATCTGAATGGTGCGAAAAGTGGCAGTTGACCCTAAATAACGAGAAGTGTGAGGTCATCCATATGAGTGCTAAAAGGAACTCGTTAAACTTCGGTTACACGATAAATCAGTCTAATTTAAAAGCCGTAAATTCAACTAAATACCTAGGTATTACAATTACGAACAACTGAAGTTGCAAGGAAGACACAGAAAATGTTGTGGGGAAGGCAAAGCAAAGACTGCGTTTTATTGACAGCACACTTACAAAATGTAACAGACCTACTAAGGAGACTGCCAACACTACGCTTGTCCGTCCTCTTTTAGAATACTGCTGGGGGGGTGTGGGATCCTTACCAGATAGGACTGACGGGGTACATCGAAAAAATTCAAAGAAAGGCAGCACGTTTTGTATTATCACGAAATATGGGAGAGAGTGTCACAGAAATGATACAGGATTTAGGCTGGACACCATTAAAAGAAAGTCATTTTTCGTTGGGACGGAATCTTCTCACGAAATTGCAATCACCAACTTTCTCCTCCGAATGCGAAAATATTTTGTTGATACCGACTTATATAGGGAGGAACTATCACGACGATAAAATAAGGGAAAGATATAGGTGTTCATTCTTTCCGCGCGATGTACGAGATTGGAATAATAGAGAAATGTGAAGGTGGTTCGATTAACACTCTGTCAGGCACTTAAATGTGCTTTGCAGAGCATACATGTGGAAGTAGTTTAAATTTATCTTTGTCGCTTTCCTTCACTTTCGAAGACCCTCCACCCAAGCTTTACAAACGTTATGGGGAGCCCCGGCCTTATATTAGTCCCCAAGATGAATATCGGAGTAAGCCAAACATGTTTGTTTCGCTACGATAATGATGTTCTAACTATTTTCCAATGAAGTGTATTCACAACACACACAGCAGAACTCACCAAGGAACGTAAGCCAACCTCCTCACGAAGAGGTGATGCTCCATATTTCACGGCAACAATGGTAGAAAATGTGAACTTTGATATTTAATTTAACACTGTGCAATGTTATATTACAATAAGCAAGGAAACATAAAATTAAAATAATGAAAGATTGTCCTACATAAGTTAGCGGAGATAAGTTAAGTCAGGCTATAAGTTCTTTTGAAAAAACATACTGTATCTTAAAAAAAATAGAGCAAATACAGAAAAAGCAGAGACAGATTCGGATTCAGTGACACAACAATACCCAATATTCGTTGCAACTTCCGCAGCACTTCGATTTTCTTTTTTTACGTGTAATATTATTTTTTCATTAGCGAAGATAAGAAAATAAAATTTTTCGATCTAATCTATAGGGTTGTTGGTAATTTTAGAAGCGGACTCTGCTTGAACTACAGGACATCATAAAATACACACATACCAATGGACAGAGTAATCTTCCAAGATTTTACTCACATTAACGGTGGTCAATGTGAGTATCGTCTGTTACGCATCAAACATCAATATGTGCGAGCAGGTTGTTGAAGCAAATTGCCTGGGAAATAATGACAGCAGCCCGCTTTGGAAATCTACTGGATTGGCTGTATGTAGGTGCGAACTAATTCGCCACGGTGATACAGAGCAGATACAGGGGTTGGAAAAAATTACGGAAACACCGCAAGGAATCCATGCTTGAACATAACTACGGATGTAAGCCAAGCCTGCAGGTTGTGCTGTTGTATTACACCACGAATGGCACCTGTGCAACGTCCTCAACACTTTTCAAGTGTCAGTCATCGTCAGAACAGCGTCCTGTGAAGTTGTGAGTGCACTTTCTTAGAGCTAAATCACTTCGAACAAGTGCATATTTTCGATGTTCGTATGGTATGTGCTTCCGTAACCAAGGTAGCCCCAGTGTTTCAGGACCCAATGTATCGAAGACTTGTACCGTGTGCAGGGAATGAGGAAAAATATTATCCGCTGTGTCACAACGTGGACGAAAGTGTGTGTTCAGTGATCGTAGACAATCATTGACGAGGATTGTGACGAAAAATGGCTACAAAAGTCAACGCAGAGCTGAGTGCTGGACTCGCGATCCGTTTTAGCATCAAGATAACACGAAGAAAACTCCACAAACAGGGAACTGCAGAGCGAACTGGAATGCCAAAACTACCCATCTGTGATGCTGACGCCCGAAACAGGAGAATGTCGAGCCTAAGCCATAAAATCTGAACTATGGTGCTGTGCCGTGGCTAGCTCTAGTCATGCTTGTCTTGGGTTAAACCTCGGTTGCAGTCCTGTGGTTTTATTTCTCCTGCGGTTATCGCGATAATGTTACTGTCCTCTCCGTGAGTGTCAGCAGCAGCGTGTATCGATACTAGTACTGCTGTAGTATCTTTGGTGTGCGGATATGGTTTCCGGCTGGGCGGTGTGTGAACGGTCGGTCGGTTGGCGTGGAGCAGCAAGGAAGTCTCCATCACGCATACTCTGGCTGGGGCCGCTGGCGGTGTGAGGTGCTGCTTGGGGTGCTACGAAATTAGTCGCCCACTGATCTCGAACATGAAAGTTGAATCCTCACTTAATCCTACTATCGAGCTTGAACTGTTTACTTTTCTTCGTTTGATCCTGGTTGTCGCTTTTGGGACATTCCCGCGAGCAACAACGTGCGTGTATTCAAGTCGGCTAGGATTCCAGCCGTCATCCTGTGGAGGTTAACTTAATTTATTCCCTGTTATTGAAGTTGACCAGCGGTGTCTTCTGCCTTGTGGCCGTTGACGTTCCGGTTACCTGCCCTGGTCGTTGACGTAATTTTCGGCAGTGTATTTTCCTCGTCATGTTGTTCCTGTCCAGAGCGGCGTGTAGTTCGACAGCTGAGGTGTTGCTGGTCGTTGTGGTCGCCAATATTCTGTGTGTCGTTGTATTCAAATCTTGTCGTCGTTTTACTGGTTGCGTGGAGCGGATCTGTCTGTCGGTTGGGTTGCCTACAGAGTAAGAAGTCGTTGGACTGGCTGCCTATCTCACCTAAACGGGCGTTAGTGTTACGATCTCAGGCCAATCCTTGGAAACTTCTGAGCGCCGTTCCCTGTGTGTTACACAATAATTTTCCTGTTTGGGTTTTAGTTATTTGGTTGATGTGTGGCCTTTAGCCGAGTACCAACATCTCTTAAACTAATGTTCTTATCTTGCCCTTAAGGCATGAGATGTTTCTTTGGCCCCATAGTTACTTTACAGGGTCGCGTTACAGTCAAGGATTATGGGACCATTTTGGCTGATCAGGTTCATCCCATAGTACAATATTTATTCATCAATGGTGATGCTGTGTTCGAGGAGGACAGAGCTCCTCTTCGCGTCATACACGTCTCGTTTTGTGAGCAAGAGGGTCAATTGTAGGATCTTCCGTAGCCACCACTCTCATTAGATCTCCATTTTACTGAGCCTTTGTTGTCTAGTCAGAAGAGAAGGGTGCGTCATCGTTGTCCACCTTCATGATCATTGCCTGAACTTGCCACTATTTCGAAGGAATAGTGACACACTTATATGTAAATTGAAGGTGGAAGGGAGGAGTAGGAGAAAGGAAAGAAAAGGCATTACTGATGTTGAAAATGTGTACTGCACCGGGATTCAGACTCGAGAACTTCTTACTATTCTGGTGCGTTAACCACTGCGCCATTCGAGGCATAGTGTTGTCGCAACTGCAAGGATTATCTCCGCACGGTTCACGGTCGACCCACATTTTCACCCAGCCCCACCTATCTGAAGTTACTGTCCGTATCGTCCATCCTCGCAACTCTGAGATTCCCGCAGGGGGTCAGATGTACTTGGGCATCTACACTGAAGAATGTGGATCCATTGCCCATCTAGGCGAATCAATTATATGAATGAGTGGTGCCTCTTACTTCGGACATTTATAAGATTGCCTTGAAAATCGTGCAGGACCTGTATTTATCCATTCTGAGTGTACTGGATGTTGTTTTGAATGCCAACGGTTTTCCTACGTCGTATTAGGCATGGTTAAATGCTGTGTTTGTGGTGTTTCCATGTTTTCGTCCGTTCCCTGCATTTTTTACATGATCTGTCACACCCGCCTCCTATCATAATCACGTGACGGCGTATATCACGGATTGAAATGTGGAGAGATGCTGTATCTACTGATGTTTGTCAATATTTGCTATCTCTTCATGTTCTGAAGCCCTAGAGATATGAACAACAATACATCTAACCCTACATCTACTATTAGCAGTTGGCACAGCTAATATCTTTCCTGATTATTAACATACATCTGCCACACTCGACGGTAAGTAATTTATAATTCATAAACCAGCAAACTTTAACCTGAAAGAATCTATCCCTACACAGCTGGCACCCGTTTTGGGGCTTTCGCTGAATCTTTCATTACATAAGTACAGCCCAAAGTAGGATCTGGTAAAAATTGGAGCAACATACATAGAGGTTACAAGGAATTCCCCTATAGTGGTATTTCTTGAAGAAGGCTAACAGCCCTATGAATGGAGAGGAAGTCCTTAAGAAATGTAAATTGGGTTTTAAAACGTAATACATAAATAAATGGAAGAATTCAAAAAGTATAGGGTAATATGTTTAACGTCCTCTGTGAGTGCGCTGTACGGAAGAATCATAAAAATGAATACATCAGCAAAAAATCTGGGAGACCTGATGGGACTTACACAGGTAGATCATGGACGGATAGTACAGGGTAATTATAATGTCTATGAAACATTTGAAAATTAGGTACAGATAAACAACCAACAACAACACAACGAACGATACAGTACGGGAAAGGTAAACTCAAAATTCCTTTCCAATGTTTACAAATTTTTCGTGTGTGCGTACGTCTAATCGGTAGTCAGATTCAGCCCTACCCGATCCAACATATCAGTAGTGACGGTAAAAATAGCTGCTTCCTTGTAGTGTCGCAAATGTTCGAGATTTTTCAGTAGAGATGGAACATAAACGCTATCCTTGAAGCAACTACACAATCTCAGTACTTCATTTCTAGTGACTGTGGCGACTATTCGAGTCGCACCAGGTAAGTCGTCGCAACACACCTCTCCAGTTACCTGGCAACGTCTCATTCAAGTAAACAACTGTGGAAATATGAATGGGCGCCTTCTTGTTGAAAGATTAAATCCCTGTTATTGATATATAGTTGTGGCATGAGTAACAGTTGCTGCATGGCGAGATAGTTGACGCTGCTGACACTTCTCACAACGAAGAAGAAAGGTTCAGGGACAATGTTTTCAGACACGACAGAACACGTTGACTTTCCATGAACTCTGGCAGTGTTTGGAAGTTGTACGGTGATTCTCTGTCATCTATGTTCTTGTGTAGTGTCGATTGGTCTTTCCCGAAAGATAAAAAGTGATTTTGCTATTAAAGATTAATTTACTTGAAAAGTAATAATTTTCAAGGTGGTTGTGCATAACAGTGTTGAACTGCAGACGGTGTAGATCGTCACCATGTTTTACAGCTTGTTGAAGATGCAATTGTTACAGCTTTTCTCTTAATCGCTTACGAAGAGTTTTCCTCAACGTCGGCTGAGATATGTTCATCTCAATAGGTAGACGATGTGGGACTTTGTAATGCCATGTCCTTCAAATGGTTCACTGTCTGTTCTGACGCGCCCAGTCGGCCTCAAAGTTCTGCATCGCACAAACCAACACCCTCCTCGAATTTCTTGTACAGCTCCACTACGTTGCTGTAAACTGGTAATGTCTTGTGAAAGTTGCCACGAAACGTTCTGTGTACGGGTGCTACTGATTGACAACGAGCAAATTCTAGCACACAAAATGCTTTCTCTGCTTGTAAAGGACATAATATTTACACCAGTGACTGTAACTGTATAAAATGTTCTCTGCTTGGTTCGCCGGCATTTTCAGCAGCTACGGCCGCTGGAGCGTATGGCTGTTCCAAATTAACTTGCTGGCACTACGATCAAAAAGAAAATTGAGAATCTATCTTCCACATAAAGTTTAATTTATGTTTAGCCATTTACCTACAGCGATTTTTTAGTGTTTCACGGACTTTATAATTACCCTGTGAGTTCTGCCTCAAACGGGTAACAGAGAACGTAACAGCAAGGTGTTGCATATAACTTTAGTATTCAAAAGATTACAGACTTTCCCAGACTCCATGTGGTGTCACCGCCAGACACCAACCACACTTGCTAGGTGATAGCCTTAAATCGGCCGCGGTCCGTTAGTATACCTCGGACGCGCGTGTCGCCACTATCAGTGATTGCAGACCGAGCGCCCCCACACGGCAGGTCTAGTCTAGAGAGACTCCCTAGCACTCGCCCCAGCTGTACAGCCGACTTTGCTAGCGATTAGCGATGGTTCACTGACTACATACGCTCTCATTTGCAGAGACGACAGTTTAGCATAGCCTTCAACTACGTCATTTGCTACGACCTAGCAAGGCGCCATATTCAGTTACTATAATTACTTCAAGAATGTATTCTGAACAGATAATATTGTGAATCATGTGCCGTCAAGAGCGACGTTCGTCATTAATGGATTAAAGTTAAGTATCAAACTAATTACGTCCGCTTTCTGAATTCTCATTCCTTGTCATGTTCCAGACCTCACGTCAGTATAGTTCTTCCCTCCTCACGCCAGCCTGCATGAGCTAAAACGCGTGCACGTCGGCCTCCACTCGTAACACTGTGTTGGCTCTTCTGCTAACACAAAACTCCACTTCACTGAAGTCGACTATTCGCACAACACACATGCCGACTTTGGAATACTTATTCGATCATCAGATGTATCTAGGAAACAGTCAGTTGTGATCGGTAGGGTTCACGGTCAGTTTAGTGTTTCATAAATATCAAAAAATTAAATAACAATTTTCGAGTAAATTCACGTGATTGAAACTGTGCTGTAAAATGTATTTGCAGGATACAGATGGTAATCGGCTGTCCGTGCATGGACGTATTTCATTGAAACGATAGAAATGTATTTGGTTTCCGAGAGGCATCTGAAGACGGAATGAGAATCCGGAAAACGATCACATATGTTGTATGAAAAATCAACACCAATATCGTACAGCCTCAGGAACTGTGAAATCTGCGGCTACAAGACTCTGAGATGCTATCAGCAACGACGACGGTAGAGAGATTAAAATCGGATGCGTATTATGTTCATTACTGTTAAGAAATTCCTGGAAGCATGTTCCGTCCTTGCAAACTAAATGAAAGGCAGTTTTGCTTCTTTTATTTACGAAGCTTCTTCAATGGCCTCTAATTAATGTTTATTCATATATGTATATGGAAATTTGTGGTAAGGTGTGATGGGACCAAACAAGCTAGGTCGTCGGTTCCTGAGCATACACACTACTTAAGCTAACTCAAACTAACTTACGATAAGGACGAAACACACACCCATGCCCGAGGGAGCGACGCGGGGAGCCGCACGGCAGACCGTGGCAAGGTGCCTTAGACACACGCGCGGCATATATATATATATATATATGCATTATGTAGTATGTAGTAGTTACGAGTATGTTACTATGTTACGCTTTCCATTGCTGTTGCCTTTTTTCTTATGTTAGAAACAACTTTCACAGATTCATGATGTTAATTTATCTTTTGGTGTTATGATTCTCAACGTTGCTAGTCCATGTGTGTTGTCCTGTAAATGTATTTTCTCGGTCCCCATGTTCCACACGTCCCAATTTCGGCGTTTTTCATTCACATTTATTACACCACTTCACTTGCACTTTTCCCTGTGTGTTGAATATGTGTGTGTTTGCTGTTTGTAGACTTGCCAACTGTTGCTATGTGTTATCTTTCCTCTTATGTTGGTGTTGAGTATTGAAATTTGTCTTGTGTGTGTGTGTGTGTGTGTGACAAAAGAAAGGATACAAAATTGTTTCCTGGTACAATACGTTGATGATGTAATCTGTATAATAGATGAACTAACAGAGGAAATAGATACGCTTCACACAGACATATATAGTATACATAACAGTGATTAGTTCACATTTCTTGGGTACAACAATAAAAAGAGACAGCAACTAGCACACAAGTAACGTCTTCAGAAAGCCAGCATCCACAGACACAATTATACATGCCTTATCCAACCACCAAAAAAAAAATTAGCAGCCCTATGACACACATTAAAGAGACTAAAAATATTCCATTGAAGAAAGAAAACTATGGAAAAGAATTACTAACAACTCTTGACCACAGACAATCGTTACAACGCCGATCACCGACGGGAGGCCCTAGCCACACGACATTTCCATTTCCATTGGGCCTTAAGGCGTTTGTGGAGTCGCTAAGTGAAGCTGTTGCTTTGAGCAATTGATGTTCTTGATATGTAATTGTTAACGAGTAACGCTATAAGCCAATTGATAAATCTTTCCTAATGATGCTAAGTAATTTAAAATATTTTGATAATTTTGGGTTGGACCCACCAACATGTGGCGATTTTGTCTTTTATTTTTTTTAAATTGACAACTTGCGTTCAAGAAGTGTATTTATTGATGATGATGGCCTTATCTTCAACTGTTATTCAATAGTCACTCGTGCTTGCACTCTTATGTTGTGTATCTTTTAATTTTAAGTAATTTAATTGTTTTGATAGTAAACTGCTGATGAAGTGTACATAATTTTGTAACCATAATACATTACCACCCGCAGCCCCACCAGCTCCCTACCGCTTCAGTGGTACCAGAGCATTGTTACACTTCAGTGGCATTGACGGAATAAAAGTCTCTGCTGCTCTTGTGTGTACTGATTTTGGTTTATCAGTGTATGATCAAGAGATGAAGAGCCATGGATTGGGGAGGGGGCCATGGGAATATCCTGTCTCAACCAAGACACTGAGTGCAAAGAAACAGAGGACGGCATTTCGGAGATGGGATGATGGTTGCGGGCTTCACTGAACTGTGGTCTTATCATTACTCCTAAAGCTGTGGGTCAGGTAATTTATGCCCGTTCAGTTTCTGGCAGCCTGGTCTGTAAGCCAACACTGAATTGTGGCAGGGCAGTGTCCCCATCAGCACTCGCGTGGTGAGAATCCAGGTTCAACTAATTATTGATGTTATGGATTCGAAACCCAGGAAGTGAAGACTGCCAATCGGTCAACTGATAGAACGTGGGTGATGTTTCTGAGCTAGGCGAATAGCAACCAATCGCGAAGTCCAGTGGGCAGGGCCAAGGATAAGTGTGGAAGTGGGATAGCTAATTAGCCAAACCTCTCTGGCTTATGGTGCAGGGAATCGTGAACTTCTCTATCGACGCTAATTAACAAGTGGTAGGTGTGCTATGGTCCACAAAGTGCTTGCAAGACAAATCGGCCATCTTGCACATTGCCGATTTGGTAAGTTTTCGGATTACCTAGCCTTTGACTCGTGGGAAGATTTCGGAAGCTCTTGGTGTGGAGAAAACATTGAGTGCGTTCCAACGGATGCTGTTAGACAAAATTCTTTCGGTCGGTGTCGCAAAGACTTAAAAAGACAATATTTTTTCCGGTTCAATGGCATGATAAAATTTGGTATGGTATACTGAAGATGTCCGCATCGCGATAATGGCTTCATGCCTTGATGTTTCTGAACCAGTAGTTGTTACTAACATTTGGAAGGATTGCGTCCAGAGGACAGGTCGCCGGTTTTATTATCTAGTAAGTCCAAAACAGCCTCTGAGTTAGATGAGCTGGTGTCCATTATCGAAAATGCCCACTTCAGTGACGGTGAGCGTCCTCCAGTACTATATATTTCTAGAGCGTGAGAGCGAAGATCAGCTGCCTGCTATGGTCAACCTAAAGTCAAATTTAAAAATGAGTGGCCGCATTTTCGGTGCAACCAAGTGAGGCACTTACACACAAAAAGGGTGAGCAGTATTGACGCCATTCGGGCGCTGACTGTTGCGTGGGTCTGCTTGGGTTAATACACCAATGACCATTAAAACAGCTACACAACAAAGATGACGTGCTACAGACGCGAAATTTAACCGACAGAAAAAAGATGCTGTGCCATGCAAATGATAAGCTTTTCAGAGCATTCACACAAGGTTGGCGCCGGTGGCGACACCTACAACGTGCAGACATGAGGAAAGTTTCCAACCGATTTCTCATACACAAACAGCAGATGACCGGCGTTGCCTGGTGAAACGTTGTTGTGATGCCTCGTGTAAGGAGGAGAAATGCGTACCATCGCGCTTCCGACTTTAATAAAGGTCGTATTGTAGCCTATCGCGATTGCGGTTTATCGTAACGCGACATTGCTGCACGCGTTGGCAGAGATCCAATGACTGTTAGCAGAATATGGAATGGGTGGGTTCAGGAGAGTAATACAGAACGCCGTGCTGGATCCCAACGGCCTCGTATCACTAGCAGTCCAGATGACAGGCATCTTATTCGCATGGCTCTAACGGATCGTGCAGCCACGTCTCGATCCCTGAGTCAAGAGATTGGGACGTTTGCAAGACAATAACCATCTGCACGAACAGTTCGACGGCGTTTGCAGCAGCATGGACTATCAGATCGCAGACCATGGGTGCGGTTACCCTTGACTCTGCATCACAGACAAGAGCGCCTGCGATGCTGTACTCAACGACGAACCTGGGTGCACGAATGCCAAAACGTAATTTTTTCGGATGAATCCAGGTTCTGTTTACAGCATCATGATGGTCGCATCCGTGTTTGGCAACATCGTGGTGAACGCAAGTTGGAAGCATGTATTCGTCATCGCCGTACTGGTGTATCACCCGGCGTGATGGTATGGGGTGCCATTGGTTATGCGTTTCGGTCACCTCTTGTTCACATTGACGGCACTTAGAACAGTGGACGTTACATTTCAGCAGAATAATGCACGACCGCATGTTGCAGGTCCTGTAGGGGCCTTTCTGGATACAGAAAATGTTCGGCTGCTGCCCTGGCCAGCACGTTCTCCCGATCTCTCACCAACTGAAAACGTCTGGTCAATGGTGGCCGAGCAACTGGCTCGTCACAATGCGCCAGTCACTACTCTTGATGACCTATGGTATCGTGTTGAAGCTGCATGGGCAGCTGTACCTGTACACGCCATCCAAGCTCTGTTTGACTCAATGCCCAGGCGTATGAAGGCCGTTATTACGGACAGAGGTGGTTGTTCTGGGTACAGATTTCTCAGGATCTATGCACCCAAATCGCGTGAAAATGTAATCACATGGCAGTTCTAGTATAACATATTTGTCCAATGAATACCCGTTTATCATCTGCATTTCTTCTTGGTGTATCAATTTTAATGGCCGCTAGTGCAAAATGTTGCGATAAGGTCAAGATTCTCGTAAGAGCTGACATACCATTAGTTGTTCTACCGTTAATCATGACCCGGTTTACACACTTAGATTTTTGTGGTAATGTGTCACTGGCAAATTGGCAACGCTACAGCAAAGTTTGTCGCATATGTAAGTTACCTGGTATACAGAAATCAAATATCGTATGTCTCACTGTGAATGGGAATCCGTTATCTGTGGTGGGCTAAGTGCGACTGCACCTTGGAGTTAAAGGGCACTCTTAACCTACTGCATTCACCATTATTAAAGGAGGAACAGTGACGGCTCGTAGAGTGCGTTTCCTTGAGTACACTGGGTACTTATTACGTGAAAAGGTCATTATGCTGAAATGTATGACAAGGGAGAGGTATTTTTTGGGCTTGCACTAGCACTAAACTGGTGAGTGTTCTGCGGAGGCAGAGCAGTTGTTGGCTGATGTATCCCATTTGAGTAAGGAGCAATGATGTGGCTTGATTGCTGTCTTGGGATTGTATCCAGAAGTCCTCAACAATAGGCTGTGACTTACTAACCAAATACAGTATGAGATGTATACGTAGGCATCTGCGGCCGTTGTCACAGTTAATAAAATTCTTCTGGGTTTGAGGCCGCGTAGTTGACAATGAGGCCTCAAAACCAGAAGAATTTTATTTATTTTTGACAGGATGAGTTCTTGCTGACGGATCAAGTGTCAGTTCGGCAGTGATCTTACCGGTTATCGCCTCTGAAGATGACAGAAATAAGAAAAATTGATCAGCTTTTGATTGATGGTATAATTCGATCGTCGATCTAGCGCTACTCATCACTTATCTTTTTTGGTGCCAAAACTATTGGGGAAGGGTACAAACCGGTTTTGGATTATAGAGCACTGAATAAAAAGGTGATTCAGAAAACGGCACAATTGCCCGACCTTCATAATTGTCTTACTTCGTTGTCAGGTGAACAATATTTTACTGTTCTTCAGCTGAATCTGTCTTACCACCTGGTGGCCCTCATGGAGGAGTCAAGCCTCTTACTGCTTTTTGTATTGATTGGAAACTCTTGCAATATAACCCAGTTCCGTTTGGGTTAGCTACCGGAGAAGCCGTATTGTTGTCCTTAATAGATTCTGTTTTGGATCGTTTAATTTAAGACATAACCGTGTGTACATCTATTTGGGCGACGCGTTTATTTACAGCAAAATTTTCAGTAGGCACCTAGATCATATAGGTAAAGTCCTTCACCATCTATGGGGAGCCGTGCTGACTGTAAACAAGCAAAATTCAACCTGGCCTCGAAAGAGATCTAGTTCTTTGGTCATCTTATGTCCGGTGAAGGCTTGAAGGTGGACCATGATCGAACTAATGGTACTCATCTGCTTTCCTGGCTAAGAATAAAAACGGTATAGCTAGATTTCTAGGGATGGTGAATTTTTTCCACAAATTCATTTCCAACTTTGCACCTGCTTAACCAACGGTGAAGGAAAGGTGAACATATCTGTGGCGTGATATTCGATGGACATTCTTCGATGTTCTGAAGTCAGCACTAGCTTAGTGTGCTCGTCATAGCTGTACCGGATTTCGACAGAGAGTCTGTCTATCTTGCAGATAGACACCTCCAATTCAGGTGCTATGGCCATAGTCCTCCAAGAGGAGACGGGGAGGAGGGAGGTAAGACTATCAGGTACCTCTTCAGATCATTGTCCTTGATAGAGAATAAGTACTCGGTATACAAACTAGAAGCACTAGCAGAATTATTTGGATTGAAATGGTTCGAGTTTTTACCGTGAATATAAGCCATTCAGCTTAGAGATTGATAACCAGGTCTTCACGTGGATGCTAGCTATGTCAGGGAATACAGGTAGAACAGCCTGTTGGATTGTCTTTGCCACATAATGGGTTCGTATAACTGGTGGCTGAAGTCCTTAGCCAGATGTTTCATCACGAATATGAGGCAGTGGACCTCCAACAAGGTGAGGAGGAGTTGCTTGTGTAGGGACAGTCCTTCGAAAGATTCCGGAACTTCTCAGAGGTTTAGACCGAAAACAGGACGCAGATCCTCGATTACTGAAAATAAAACAACAGCACAAAGGAAGGGAAGAGGTGTCAGAGTATACTTTCAGCAATGAATTACTCTGCTACCAATACGTGCTACGACAGGAATGATAAGGCATGCCTGCTACAAGAGCTGATCCCTGCATTATGAGTACCTACATCATTCCTTGTGTCCAGGGCACCTGAGGCTATTAAGACCATTATGGGGATTAAAGAGCACCTCACTTGCTCTACATTACACCGCGACGTAAATTAGTGGGTCAATGTGGGGAATGTATGCATGCACAAAAGTGGGAAAACTCACGTGCTAAATAATCGTTGAAATTTATGGTGAAAACCTTCAGCTGTCATTTATTTTGCATAGTACTACTAGTTTTGTTCAAGACCATTTTCCAGCTTAACAGGCGCAGATGTTAGGACTGTTATACCATGACGTAAACATGTAACCGTTTACATAATGGTACACCATTCCTGCCATTTATGTCTGCTAAGCTTGAAAATGATCTGGTAGCACTGTCTAAAATAAAAGACAGCTGCAGATTGTCGCCACGATAAGGAATGCTTGGCAACGAAACCTAAGCCCAACGCCAAGATGAGGAAGCTTATCTCTAACAGGGCAGAGCACCCTTTTGACAAGGTGTTCGTCGGTTACCTACGTCCCCTACCCCAGTATATGTTGGAGGTGGGGGTTTATTCCATTTCGTTTGGCTATTGCTTAGTAGGGCATGTCAGCGACAATGTACCAGCCTTTGTGTTTGGTGAATTTAAAAAGTTCTGTTTTACCAGCGCTATTTCTCATGTGACCATCACCCCCTACTACACACACTTCTCCTTCATGGAGTTTGTGATTTGCAGTCTTATTTCGCCCATGATTATTTACCAAGTGAAGTCACAGACGAAGTAAAGGGGGCCATTTTGCCTTTAACACAGCTGTGCAAAAGGTTGGTAGGACCATTCCCTCCAAACGTACGTCCACATTCCCTGTTAAGTGGCCACGTTCCAACCTTTGATCAATTGATGACCTTCACCATGGAAATAGCGATACTCATATCATTACACAGAATTGCGAATCTGCAAGAATTAATGTTATGCTTGCACATTGTACCCGACAGTTGAATTAGCAACAAGGGCCGGACGACAGAACTTGTCTCCCATAACCCGCACGTACACACGATCTGACGCCATACGACTTTTACCTTTGCGAGTTCATAAAAGATTACGTTTGTGTACCTGAGCTACCTGCTTATCCACCCGCAACGATTACTCCACACACACTGATGACAGTTTGAGAAGAAGTCACCCATCGACTCGATATATGTCGAAGGGCGCTCACGTTCAACACTTCTAAGAATAAACTGTTCGAGTTGCTCTTTCATTTGATGTATTATTTGTAATTGTAAGTTGAATTTACCAAAAGCTAGAAAGCTTAAAAGCCCCTACATTCATTTTGAAACACCTCCTATTGGGACAGCCATAGCCGGCCGAGGTGGCCGAGCGGTTCTAGGCGCTACAGTCTGGAACCACGCGACTGCTACCGTCGCAGGTTCGAATTCTGCCTCGGGCATGGATGTGTGTGATGTCCTTAGGTTAGTTAGGTTTAAGTAGTTCTAAGTTCTGGGGGACTGATGACCTCAGAAGTTAAGTCCCATAGTTCTCAGAGCCATTTGAACCATTTTTTTGGACAGCCATATGTAATGCGGAACTGACCGATAGATACGAGACGTGGACCCTCCAGTGTAAAATGAGGCGGAGATATAATGTCTGTAGAGAAGCAGTCACAGCAGAATGGATCAGGCGGGCTCAGTCACGTCGAACGGCGATTAGTCATTGAATGTCACCTGAAAAACGAATGCATCAAGGACATTTCACCATTCCAGATCTGCCCAAGTCGTGTAAAGTGCAAACACGAACTAACAATTAAAGCTAAACCAAATCTAGGCGACATCACATAAAACATCTCAGGGAATCAACGGAAGGAAACACGGACGAGTTCCAAAGTGTTACCAGCAGCCCATCTAACATAACGACTGTGTAGGGAGTTAGGCAGAATAGGGTAAAATGGACGAGCAGCTCCTCATAAATCACACGTATCTTTAGTCACTTGTAAGGTGCCAGGACATGGGCACTTACACCTTAGCTTACCAACATTAATATTAATAATAAAGGGACTGTCAAGGGCATCAGATCATGACTCTATTGAATTATGATAAATATAAGGCACTCTCGAGCAGTATTCCCTGCATGTCTGCATGTTTAAGTCACTAACTTAAAGCTTTGTTGAAAAGTGTCGGAAGTTGAGAATTGTTGAATATAACGTCTGCAACTGGCCGTAGCTCGCCGGGCCGCCGTGGGCGGCAGGTACCGGTCACCGGAAGCGCGGGACAATGCGGCGCTCTTGGGGATAGCACACCTGTGCTGGGCAACACGTGGCGATGGCGGGAATTTCGTTTGCCTAGGTGCGTTATGACCTACTCGATCATTGGGTAGATCTCAAAAATTCCGTTGGGGGGATTTCGGCGAGAATAGAGCGTTCGGCATTGGTCGCAAATGAGCATTCTTCCGCCGCGTTTTCGTACGCGTGGGAGACGGGAGAATTGTGGAGAGAGTGGACTTCGCCTTCAGCCATCGAGCGGTACGGACTTGGAGACGGCGTCTTGGCCATCGTCTTCGAAGGGAGATATACAGTCTGCACCGCAGCACTGCATCAACGCGTGTTCCGTGCAGAGTTCTGCGGTTAGAGCTCTTTGTGTGCCGAGAAGCGAGATTTTTACCAACGCGTAACCATTTCTACCAACTTACCTAATATTCTTGATTTGGTAGTTATCCTTGCGAGATGCTGAGTATTTGTCAACGTAGCTGTCGGTAACAGGGGCGCGTAATTGCAAATTGTTACTGTCCCATTCTCAGGAGTATGTGGGTGGACAAAGAAATTCACATTTTTTTGTAAATTTTGTCAGCTATGGGGGATATCAAATTAAAATGCCAGTATTACAATCGAATTATCGACACCATTGTCTGGGTGTTGTGTGCTGTCCTTAGGTTAGTTAGGTTTAAGTAGTTCTAAGTTCTAGGGGACTGATGACCATAGATGTTAAGTCCCATAGTGCTCAGAGCCATTTTAACCATTTTTGACATCATTTACCCTGTCCCAGTAAGCCTTACATGTACTCTACCCACTACACAGCTTGCCCAGACGGGAAGGAAAGAAGGTTTGCGGTCTTCTATGTCAGCGACACACACATAAGTTTACACAATGTTAACCGACGCAGTACGTAGGGTAAACAGAGACGCCACAGGACGGTAGATGACTCGAAGCGAATCTTCTGGCGTGGCGGAATCGCACTACGACCTGTGCCAGTCTGATGGAAGAGTTTAGGTTTTGCGAACGCGCGGAGAAGGGTAGCTGCGATCATGTGTATTGCCAACAGTGAAGTACGGAGGAGATGGATTTCCCCCTTCTACGCTTCGGTAACGCTAAATACGGCAGTATATGCACACTTGTACTGCGTACACCAGCAATACAGTTAAGAGGCGACACTTATTTCTATCTGCAAGACATCCAACCCGTCATAAAGTAGCATTTGTGACGTAATGTTTCGTGGACCAGAAGATTCCTTAAATGATTGACGGCCTCAGCGTCCCGATCCGAACCAAATAGAGCACGTTTGGTTGTGATAGAACATTGAGATCCAAGCGTCCGACAATATTATTTTCTCTGGTTTTAGCCTCTAACTTGAATTAGCTTCCATTCCTCCACAAAGAGACACCTGGTTGAAGGTATCCTCAGCAGGAGTCCACATAAGTTGAAATGTTCAAATGTGTGTGGATTCCTATGGGACCAAACTGCTGATGTCGTTGGTCCCTAGACGACTTACACACTACTTAAACTAACTTCAACCTATGCGAAGAACAACACACACACCCATGCACGAGGGAGGACTCGAATCTCCGGCAGGAGAGGCCGCGCAGTCCGTGATGCGGCGCCTCAAACCGCGGGGCCATTCCACGCGGCTGTCCGCCTACTACTCATTATATATGAAGCACCAAAGAAACTGGTATGAGCATGCGTGTTCAAATACAGGGATGTGTAAACAGGCAGAATATGGCGCTGCGGACGGCAACGCCTATATAAGGCAATAAGTGCCAGGCGCAATTGTTAAGTCCGTCATTGCTGCTGGGATGGCAGGTTATCAAGATTAAAGTGAGTTAAACGTCGTGATATAGTTGGCGTACGAGCGATGGGACACAGCATCTCAGAGGTGGCCATGAACAGCAGATTTTGCCGTACGACCTTTTCAAGAGTGTACTCTCAATATCAGGAAGCCGGTAAAACATCAAATCTCCGACATGGCTGCGACCGGAAAAAGATCCCACAAGAACAGGACCAACGACGACTGAAGAGAATCGTTCAGCGTGACAGAAGTTTAACCCTTCCTCATATTTCTGCGAATTTTAATGCTGAGCCATCAACAAGTGTCAGCGTGTCAATCATTCAACGAAACATCATCGATATGGGCTTTCAGAGTAGAAAGCCCACTCGTTGATGAGTGTACAACACAAAGCTTTACGCCTCACCTGGGCTCGTCAGCACTGGCATTGCCTGGTCGGAAGGGTCTCGTTTCAAATTCTATCGAGCAGATGAATGTGTACGGATATTGAAACCACCTCACGAATCCATGGAGCCTGCATGTCAGCAGAGGAGCTTTCAAGCTCGTGGAAGCTCTGTAATGGTGTGGGGCGTGTGCAGCTGGAGTGATATGGAACCCTCGATACGTCTAGATACGACTCTGATAGGGGACACGTACGTAATCATCCTGTGTGATCACATGCATCCATTCATTTCCATTGTGCTTTCCGATGAACTTGGCCAATTCCAGCAGGACTCTGCTCTGAGTTTATACACTTCCGCTGGTCACCAAACTCCCCAGACGTGGACATTATTGAGTGTATTTAGGATGCTTTGCAACGTGGTGTTCCGAAGAGATATTCACCCCCCCGTACTCTTACGGTTTTATTGACAGCCCTGCAGGATTCATGGTGTCAGTTCCCTCCAGCACTACTTCAGAAATTAGTCGAGTCCACGCCACGTCGTGTCGCGGCACTTCTCCTTGTTCGCGGGGGCCCTACACGATATTAGGCAAGTGTATCAGTTTCTTTGGCTTTTAGGTGTTTATGCTAGTGTCTGTCCTAAAAAAATGGTGCAAATGGCTCTGAGCACTATGGGACTTAACATCTGAGGTCATCAGTCCCCTAGAACTTAGAATTACTTAAAACTAACTAACCTGAGGACATCACACACATCCATGCCCGAGGCAGGATTCGAACCTGCGACCATAGCTGTTGCGCGGTTCCAGACTGAAGCGCCTTGAATCGCTCGGCCACTGCGGCCGGCTGCACAGACAAAGCAATAGCCTACCCCCTGCTTGATGGAACACAGCGCTCTGAGGGCACATACGCCCGCTAGACTCGGACACGTGGGCAGACGCAGAGGGATGCGACACGTGGTCGCCAGCTGACGCGGCGCCGCCCGCGGGAGCTTCCGATGTGGGGAAGAAGCGGCCGATGGGGTCCCACCGGCAGGCAACGTGTCACTCGGCGCGTGCCGAAGTCACTGTATGTAAATTTAATTAAAGTTCACGATTTGTCAGCGAACGCGCGACACAATACCAATTTGGCCGGCGAGGTTCGGCGCCGCGCCGCGCTGGGTCGCTAGCGCAATTTCCTGGCAGTTCTGAAGTTGGCAAATTTTAATTAAAGCCTCCGCTGGTAGGGTCCCGCGGGCAGATAGCCGGACAGGTCCACGCGTCACGGCGGCGCAAGTCGAACAGCGGCAGCGGCCCGCCCCTCCAAATGACCCAGCAGGTGATTCGCCGCCTGAGACTCAGTCTCAAGTTCGCCGTACTAAACCCATCTGACATTATTACTGCTAAGGATTGTAGCACAGAAATGTGAACTCTGAATAAACCTTCAGCTTCGAAGATCGCTAACATCATTTGTTTAGGTTGGCAGGAGAGCCAACACCGTGTTACTAGAGGAGGCCGAAAGGCACGCATTTTAGCTCACGCGGGCTGGCGTGAGATCTGGAACAGGACAAGGAAATTAGAATTTAGAAAAACTGACTTAGCTGGTGGAATACGTAAATTTAATCCATTAATGAAGAACGTCGCTCTTGACGGTACATGAATCAATATCAATAGTAACTGATAATGGCGCCTTGCTAGGTCGTAGCAAATGACGTAGCTGACGGCCATGTTAAACTATCGTCTCGGCAAATGAGAGCGTATTTTGTCAGTGAACCATCGCTACCAAAGTCGGTTGTACAACTGGGGCGAGTGCTAGGAAGTCTCTCTAGACCTGCCGTGTGGCGGCGCTCGGTCTGCAATCACTGATAGTGGCGACACGCGGGTCCGACGTATACTAACGGACCGCGGCCGATTTAAAGGCTACCACCTAGCAAGTGTGGTGTCTGGCGGTGACACCACATCATTTATTCATATAGATTACCGGTTCGGCGATTCTCTGTTCCCATCTTCCGATATTTGTTTACGTCATTACACTGCCTCCTTGAGATTGAGGGCAACAGACGACTGCCGAGACCGGTAATCTGTATGAGTAAATAGTTTTAGCGATCTTGGCATTATTCATTGTTCACAATACTACAGATTACCCCCAGGTTGACGATGTTAGAAGTGCACAGAAATATGATGGACCCGTTTCAAAAAATATCTTAGCTACGAAAGTGTAAAATATTACTTTATTCCTTTCAACTGATATTAATGCCAGAAAACTAGCCACCGGCAAAAATAAAAATGGCCCTCAAAAATAGGAAAAAATGTAAGTAGCCAGATGAAAAACCGACTGAATGTCTAAAGACGTGCAAAAATTCAAACGTATTATTGCTCAACAAACTACACTGCTCAAAAGAATTAGGGTAATAATGATCTCGAGTGTCTGCCCTACTCCACTGAACAACGTCTGAGGCCTGCTTGTTCCAACTTTTTCATCTCTAGCACTTGCAACCTACGTCCTCAATTATTTGCTGGACGTATTTAGATATACTTTTACCCTTTACAGCTTCCTCCAGTGCCATGGAAGTTACTCCCTGATGTCTCAGCAGGTGTCCTAATATCCCATCCCTTCTTTTTGTCGGTGTTTTCAATATATTCACTCCCCCGCCGATTCTGTGGAGAACCTCCACATTTCTTAACTAAACAGTCCACCTAATTTCCACTATTCTTCTGTAGCACCACAAACGCTTCGATTCTCTTCTATGTGTCACTACCAACAATGCTATACTCCAAAACGTCCAATCTCAGAAATTTCTTATTCAAAAAAATGATTCAAATGGCTCTAAGCACTATGGGACTTAACATCTGAGGTCATCAGTCCCCTAGACTTAGAACAACCTAAACCTAACTAACCTAAGAACATCACATATATCCATGCCCGAGGCAGGATTCGAACCTGCGACCGTAGCAGCAGCGCGGTTCCGGACTGAATCCCCTAGAACCACTCGGCCACAGCGACCGGCAATTTCTTCTTCAAACTAAGAACTATGTTTGATAATGATACACTTTCATTGGGCAGGAATGCCCTTTTTGCCACTACTAGTATGCTATTTATGGCCTCCTTGCTCTTTCCATCATGGGCTATTTTACTGCCTAGGTACCAGATTTCTTTAACTTCGTCTACTTAGTGATCCACAATTCTGATGTTGAATTCCTCGCCTTACTTTCATCTTTCATCAGTTTGCTCTAAATTCACATTCTGCACTCTTTGGGATGTTCATTCCATTATACAAATCCTTTGGTTTGTCTTTACTTTCACTGAGGAGCGCAATATCAGTAGCGAAAATTATCTTCAAATCCCTTAACTCTACATTTCAACTCATCTTTCAGTTCAGACATTTCTTCTTCGATTTGTAGATTGAATAGTAGAGACAAAAGACTGCATGCCTACCTTTTATTGTTCCCTCTAGGCTCTTGTCCATACTGTACATTACCTGTCTTTCCATATAGCTTATCCCTATGTTTCTCAAAACGTCGATCATCTCGCACCATTTTCTATCGTCGAAAGTTTTTCACACATCGAAATATTCTATGAACATAGCTTAACCTTTCTTCAGTCTTGTTTTCGTTATCAACCATACTGTACGAACAGCCTCTCTGATGCCGTTACCTCTCCTAGAGCAAAACTGATTCCCATCTAACTGATCTTCACTCTTCTTTTCCATTCTTCTGTATATTAATCTTGTCATCTACTTGGATGCACTATCTTAAAAACTGTGTGGTAATTCTCACACTTATCGGTTCTTTCTACACACCAATGTGAGTAATCGTTTTGTTGCCACATTCCCTAATGATTTTTAGAAATTCTGGTGAAACTTAGTCTATCCCTTCTGCCTTATTTGATCTAATCTTCCAAAGCACTTTTAGGTTTTGGTTTTAGTGGTGGATTTCCTGTCTCTTCCTTGTGTACTCATGCCACTATTATCACGTTATCAGACATGTCCTCCTTCTCATTGAAGCCTTCAATGAGTTTTTTCCAACTAGCCGCTCCCTACTTTGCATTCAGCAGTGGAATTTCCGTCGCACTTTTAATGTTACTACCTTAGCGCTTAATTTCATCGAAGGTTGTTTCACTTTTCTCTGTGCTGAGTCAGTCCTTCCGACAATCACTTCTTTTTCCATTTCTTCACATTTTTCATGCATCTGTTTAGCCTTAGCATCCCTCACTTCCTTTCTATTTCATTCCTAATTGACTTGTATATCTGTATTCCTTAATTTTCCCGAACACTTTTGTACTTGCTCCTTTCGTCGATGAACTGAAGCATTTATTCGCAGTTACTTATTCATAGTTTTTTTTTTTTCTTTTCAACTTCTGTGATTGCCTTTTTTATAAATGTACATCACACTTCAACTATTCTGCTTATTGAACTATGAATTACCGTGTTGTCTATAGCCTCAGGGAACCTAGAGCATATCTTTTCATTCATTAGACGTCATTATCTTAATCTTCAGCCTAGTTTTCGTCATTAAATTGTGATCGAGTCTGCATCTGATCCTGCCACGCCTTGCAATCCAACAATTAACTTTGGAATTCCTGCCTGACTATGACGTAATCTAAGTGACACCTTCACGTATCTTCCGGCCTTTTCATCGTATCCCTCCGCCTCTTGCGGTACTGGAGCACAATATACGCTGAAATTGATTGCAAAACTTAATTAGCCTTTCTTCTCTCACACTCCTATTGCCGTGCCCATATTTTCCTGTAACCGTTTCTTCTACTCCTTTCTCTGCAACCACATTCCCATCCAAGACATCATACCAATGGACAGATCGTCATGACACTTTTTAGATTACAGACCCCACGTGCTGTAAATGCACGTTATGTATCTTTAATACAGCGGTTTCCGTTGTCTTCTGTAGCCTCATGCCGTTGTTCGTTGTTGATTTTTCCTCTTTTTAGGGGCAGTTTCCAACCCCGAAGACGAGGGAGTGCCATTAACCACTTCCCGCTCCTTTGCCCTCTTTGATAAGACAGTTGGCAGAACGAGGGTGGCTTCTTATGTCAGAAGTCTTCGGCCGAGAATGCTGGTGACTTTTATTTAAAATTTAAGAATTTGCAAACTTCGAACGCTGGAGATAGGAAGTTCTGGTTACTATTAAAAAAAACACTACCCCATTGTTATTGTTATTATTATTATTATTATTATTATTATTACCAGAATGACTGGGTATTTTTATGAACATTCAGATAACCATAGAAATTATCATGCAATGTGTGCCGCAAAGTGAAAAGCAAATTGCATCAGTGTCAAAACAGGAGAAAAAGATTCGGCTTCAGAAGGAAACTAGCTCACAACCGAATGTCCTTCTCTTTCTAATTTTTGTACAAGGAAAAAAAGTGAACAAAACAAGGTTTCGTGCGATTGAGCGTTAAAAAGGACTTAACCAATGCCCTGTCAACTAAAGACAAGAAAAGCATATTTTCAGAAAGCGATCTACAACTTGGCAACCACATCCACTTTCAACGCACGGTCTCCAGACACTGGTGAAAGAGTCGGGTATCAGAGTGGTTCCCTCCAGCATCATAGCGAACGTACGGATCCAGGAGCCAGACAATCGCTTTCGTTTTCGTCCTAGGAAAAAGTGATAGGTCCAGATGACTAAGAAATTTATCCGAATAAGCAGATTTGGGCCCTCGGGAAAGAAAAGGCAACTGTCGACGAATACAGAGCCAATGAACCTGTCAACGAGAGACCAGCCTGTGAAGTAAGCTATCAGTTTCATGACATTCGTCACACTGATCAGCAGGGCGAAGGCCTATGCGAAAAAGACGGTCCCCAGTCGCTGTCAAATGATGAATGTCCACATACCACGACGAAGCGAACTCCATCGGTAATATAGGAATACTAAGATGCTACCAGACTGTTTTCCAGGATGTTAACCCAGGCAGTTTTCCAGGATATTAACGAGAAAGTTGGTTCAACAGAGAAGAGCCAAGACTGTTTACACCAACGGGATACTAAGACTCTGGTAGCGATGGGCGTCTTTGAAAGGATATGAGCAACTAAGAAACTGACAGTTAAAAAATATTCCCGGATGTACCGCAATTAAGGGTACATCCATCCAGCATCAACGGGAGGAGTCAGACTAACTGGTTGACACAGGAAAATAAACGAGATAGTGGAATAGGGCGTCTGTGTACATGTTAATACACTGCGTAGTAAAAACAGGACTGATATCTTTACTTTACTATTGTCAAGACAGTCCTTCGAGCTTGTGGGGCCTGGTCACCACCTCATACTAAACTCGAAAGATGTGTCGCCGTCACAAGAATCGCCCGAATGATTGTTTGAGTCTGCGGGCCATCATCGTGGGAAGTGGGAATATCTGTGCAGCGTAACACACTAGTGAAAATATAGGTGCCTAAGACCCGCGCTTGGTGAAGGAGGCTAAGGCAACGGGGTTCGTGTTCAAGAATCTCTCCCTGAACACGAACCGTAACCCCTCACCAGTTAAGTGCCACCACATTCGTTGGGTTGCGATCCACTATGATCCCTGAAGCCTTGTGGCGATCAGCCACTGTCGCCCAAGGAATTGCCACTTGGCAAAGCCCCACAACGCCGTTTGCGATAGTTAATGTCGTCAATATTAAGGCGATGAAGGTAATCGAAGGTATCCTTGAGCTCGGAATGTCGTCGGCATTTCGTACTAAAACCACGACGTCATCGGCGGACGAGTGGACGGAAAATCGTTCTCTCAGTGTAGGCCAGCCACGTAGTTGCATGTCAGTACGGCGAAGCAAGGGTTTCAAGAGCCCGACCAGCTAGCCGCGCGGTCCAACGCGCTGTTTCCCGAGCTTGAAGGCTACGTCACAATGATCAGCAACTTTCAAAAGCTGGCAGTACAAGGAAACAGAGTATCACATTATCTTCCAAAAGTTGTCCGCACAAGGAATTAGAAAGGTAAAAGCAATAACTCAGCTGGTAGAGGTAGCACTAAAATAAGTGTATCGGACAAGTGTAGGGTACCGACATATCAATGCATCACGTAGGTGTAAAGAGCGCAAACTAAAATTAGTGACTGATCCACCTGCCGGAAATCACCACTAAAGTCATTCTCCCCCCCCCCCCCCCCAATAGAATCTATGTAGGGCATTTACGAAGTAGATAAATGGGTCAATGATTCCCTCTTTGTAGAAACGTGAACGTTCCATAGAACGATCAGACCCAGAGTGCGGAGAGAGAAGAAGTAAAGTGAGATCACTTCATCGAGAACCTCAAAATCTCTCAATGGAATTCTTTCTTTGTAAATCGAGGCAGTAACTGAAGAAGGTTCGGAAAATACACCGAAAAAGGCCGAGAATCCAGGAAGTGAAAACTGGTGAAATAAAACTACCTGTAAAAATTGACAACTGCACCAGAGTCGTATATAAACTGTCGCAAAGCGGCGAAACAAGGTTGAGAACCAATACTCTGTTCAAAACGAGAAAAGTATATGCTTGCATAGATAATTCAACTGGATCTAAAACTACCAAACACAAAACCATCATCATACGGAGCCATGTACCAGTGTCCATCGCAGAATCAGTGGAAGAAACGGAGGAAGAAGTGTGAACATCTCCCTCATCTTCCAACTGTTTTTTCTACTTCCGTGATGCGACTCTGTCGGACTGAATACGTTTTTTTTGCTTCTGCACCTCAGTAATGTCGCTACCTCTTGCGGTTGTATGGGTGGATCATACGGAAAGCCCGTTTCAAACTGACAAGGAAACACTTGAGTGCGAAGTCGCAAGTTCAATCTTTAGTGAGTCTCATTTGAAATTGTTGTATTAACAACTACGACAGGAAAAGTATTAGCCTCTAATGACTCACCATGTGCATCAGGAAGGCGACAGAAATTGAATGTCCGGAAAGTGCAGAGATCAACACTCTAAAAATGTATGTATTATGATCCACAAAATCGACATCGTCGACATTCAACAAATGTTCAAACCTAACCACTAACCTGCACCATGAACGTCAAATGAAAATTTTTCCGTAGTGATCACAATGGTTCGCACCATCAAGACCGAAGGCGAACTCCTCGGTAGTTACAAACCGTGTAAGATCTTCAGCTAGGTATCCGCTGTTAAAGGATGGAGCTGAACATATTGGTATAACGTGGTGACGAGAACTCAGGCAATGTGATGGCATGCAAGCGAATGTGAAACAGTCTCTCATGAAGCTTATCGTGAAACTGACTATCGTTTACGGCATAGCTGCAGATAGTGCGATAATATGTTTTATAAGCATGTAAAAAACAAACACCCAGAGCTTGAATTTGTACAGGGGTTTCAATTGTTATGAATGCAGTATGACAGGTTTTTGAAGAGCGACAATTTGATCTGAAGGAGAATGATTTTTGTACGCAGACCAGAAATCAAGCAAAAGCAAATTATTTTGACCAGGTATTGGCCAAAAGCAGTGCTCATGCCGTAGTAGTACATCTACATCTACGTGATTACTCTGAAAATCATAATAAAGTGCCTGGCAGTTCACTCGTGCCCATTTTTCCAGTCTTGCTTGTTACCTCGTAAATATTTCCTGCTACCTTTGCAAGGTCAAGCACAGAGACAGAGCTCCTCCAACTTCACGCAGCACAGTAAATAACTTTCCAGCCAATTTATCATCTAGATTAATAGTTGGTATAATTACATAAGAATGCATTAAGGCATTGATGTTAGTTGATCTTGATACAGCTCTTTTGGTACCTCCAATTTCTGTGGTTCCTTTCACATGCATTTCCTCTTCAAATTCCGATTGTGTGGAGTTGAAAACAAATTCCTTACTGAACGATGGGATAAGTACGTTTACCTTATCTACAACTTTTCGGACCGGTTCTGCAGTTTTCAGTGCGTTGTCAAGCTGACATTTTGCTTGAAATTTCGCTGCCTTTCGTCTTCCAGAGCACTATTTGAATTTATGGAACCATCCACTGCTTCCCTAGAAATCACTGTAATCTTTGTTCCACGCAGTTTGATGTGCATAACGTAGTAGCTAACTCTCATAAGATCCTGTAAATTGTAGTGGGCATCCTTGAAACGCGTATAAACCAGTTTTCGAAACAGCGGCGCTTTATCCTCCCTTGAACATCCGTAGTATGCACTACACGGTGCTGCGGACGTACTCGCAATCTGTTCATAACTGCCGTTTTACTACGCTGCGGATGGTCTTCGATGTACATAATTATGTTTAGTACCCGCTACTTGGACAACGATTATCCTTTACTACGTTTCACTGGAGACGGAATTTGCGGCTCTCCATCCAACAAGGATGATATAATACATGGCCCAACACCTGTATCAATATCACTTTCACCTGTTAAGCACGTGTCGTCGTCATCGTATTCCTGTTGCACCATGTCCGTGCAATCGAGCTTATACGACACCACACATTCTACTAACTCATCTTGCAGAAACGTAAATATTTCATCTACCACTCTTTTCTCACTTTTGGAAATACCTTGCATTCTTTTCTGACGACTTGTCAACTTGCTCAATTGTTGTTGTATATACTGTATAATGCACTGCTGAGTTTGTTTATCGGTGCCATTGCTCTGCTTTGTATCAACACCATTAACACTGTAGCACATATGTGAGTTACTCGCCAACTAAGCAGGTTAACTACGCTCCGTAGCCTCATGCTATTCTCACCATTGTCCCGCCTCCTGTAGCCGTTGTCAGACGGTATTGTGGTTGCGTGGTAGAGAATATGTGGGACTTCGAATTCGGTAAACGTCGTTAGCCTTTTGCGATCTCGCACTCAAGGGGTTTCTTGTGGGAGGCAGAAACCTCCGCACCCAACTCATCGGCGGACAGGGGTTCCCGCATGGAGATTTGCTTAGTAACGACGGGATCTTCCTGCTCTTGAGAATCAGTCAAGTTATGCCCATCAAGAACCTGTGACATAGAGGCCGCGACAGAAGGCGCGGAAGTGGTTTGTTAAGCTGAGGCAAGAAGAGAGGAATTCGATAAAGCCGAGGGAGACAAGTGGGCTTCTGAAAGAGATTCCTTAACAGGTGGTACCGACGGGGCGGCGTCGATGACGGAAGAATCGCCAAGTAATGTATCAGTAACGACCTGGTTTGGTGCAGAAGTACGCATGGCGTCCTCGTACACCAACTCATGTCCTTCAATGGAGGACTATGCGAAGGGCGAGAAAAGGGAAAGGCTCGTCAACTGCGTGTTCTGCAACGTTTGCTTTGAATAACCTGACCTGGCATCGCGGAAGTGACGGCGTTAATGTCCCTAAGCATGGAGAGCGGGGGAAAATCAAGAGCGTTATCCATCAAAGGTCCATTTTGACCCTCAATAACTACGGGAAAGATTCCCCACATACCGTTTTTTATGCTGTTCGTAAGCGGTTTTAGTACCACCACACGACGTGAACAACTGGTACAGAGGTGGCCGCTCTGATTACAAATAAAGCAGGTTCCTTCCTGGCTGTATGCGGCTCGCGTTGGTGCCGTTGCTGGGTTGGCATCGTGTAATAGGTATAGTGGCGTTTCGTTTTCTTCTTCTGTTTACTGTGGCCACTACGTTTGCTAGCGTTGTCTGTCTGTGAGTGGCAGCAGCAGCGTTTGTCGAAATCTAGTATCCGTACTATATTTGGAAGAACGTGAAGTGTTTTCTGGGTCGGGTGTGTCGGTAGTTCGCTTGGGACGGAGCAGCAGAGAGATCCGGCAGCACAAGGACTTGCCGGTATCGCTGTCTACCTTGGTTGTAGTGGTTCCTTCTGCCTTTCGATGTTTTAATGACCGGATTCTGAAGACTCAGTGCTGTCTGTCACTTCGCCCTCTCTTGAATTATTCCATTGTTGTACTGGTTATCACACGTTAGGTGCAGTTGGTAAGACGACTGATCGGCGTTTAAACTGTCCCTAGTTTGAGTTGGCATTCTATTAGGTGAACATCACTCTTGGCTGCCTGTCTCAGTGCTTACGCAGCTGTAGAGACTTGGTCGATACTTGGAGCACTGTCTGTGGGTTACTTCCTTCTTATTTGGTCTGACAGTCTCAATTTTTAAAAAATAATATTTTGTTTAAATTATTCCTATTGCTTGTGGCCTTCAGCCAACAAATGGTTTGAACTCTTCTCAATAAGGCCTTCAGCAGTCAGTATAGCTTGTGTTACTGTCAACTTTTTTAGTGATTGTTTTAAAAATTATTTTGGTATTTTCAACTTGCAGTTGTCTTCCTCACTTGTAATTCAGGCCTTCAGCCGCTAATGGTTCTGAAGTATTACTTGTGGCCTTCAGCCGACGAATAATTTTGAATTCTTTCTTAATAAGGCCTTCAGCCGACAGTGTAGCTTGTATTACAGTCAATTTAAAAAAAACTGTTTTTATTAAAATTATTTCCTTAAATAAACTGTATGTGTTTACTGTGCAACAAACGGTAACTGATTAGGCCCCATCCACACCTTTCCCTGCTATCCGTAAGTACCATGTCTCAATAAACCCGACAACCACAAACCTGCAAGTGAGAGTGAATAATTCTTTTTTCATTCACCATTTCTGTTGACCAAACACCGCTATAGACCTGTAAGTGGTACTCAGTGGACCAGCGTTCTCTTCGGAAGTGTTGTATATCACCATAACGGAGCTGGAAGGATCTCAGGAAATTGTCACCTACGCCGGACAGGAGATTAAAAGCCGAACATTTGTACAGAGCATTTCTGCCTTCGGCAAAAGAAGCGTGCTAGTGAGACCATGTACTCGTTTCATTCTGAGGTGTGATCTGATACTGTAATGCATAACACAGCCGATAGATTGCAAATGACTCTGGTTGCTGCGCACATTGAACGCGAAGATCTCAGGCTTTACAGTAAGACCACAGGCACTGCCTGTATCAAAAGGTATTTTACGTATCGGGCGTTGACACACGTGTTCTGCTAATTCTTCTGAGCAGTATATTTAGATCGCTTCCGCAACCGAATGCTTGCCGGCGCAGTAGCTGAGCGTGTTCGCCCAGGGAACTGGTCATCAGTTCTCATAAAAAAGCAAGTTTCTCATCGACTGTATCTGAAAGATGTCATGCGACATCCGTAGAGAACCACTGACAAAAAATTGACCATGAAACAGACGGAACACAAATAAAAAATGGGGCAGAAGGACAGCGTTTCGAATACGGTACCTCCTAACAATTTTCCTCAGGGGTATGGGGTCGGCCTAGTCATTATGAGGCCAAATGAAGAGCTGCTTCAGTACAGAAGCAGCGGCATCATCAGGAGCCATCCACTGGCAGTAACGGCTGGAGGGACTGGCGACACGCTGGCCACAAGCCGCATGATAATGGATCACTCCTACTACTGCCTTCTTTGCAGCAGTCGGAACTACCTAAAGCCTAATCAATGAGTGGTGTTTATGTTTACGAAACTAAATACCTTTACGTTAACAAAAGGGAGAATTTCTGATATCTGGATGCGAACCAATCTGTCACACTGTACAACGACAAGTGTGGTGTGGCTGACTGTGGAAACTACATTGCAATAAAGGTAACGTTACAAATAATGAAGAAATTGATAAGAGTATTTTTGAACAGATCAGAGAAAGAAACAGAAATTACGTCCTTCCAATGTAGTTTTACCAACAGGATAGGCGTTATTGACGGTATGCACACCCTTAAAATCCTAATGGAGAAACTGAAAGACCTCAGGATATACTGCCAGCTAGTGTTCATCGACTTCAGATAAGCTTTCGACCGACGCCAAGGAAGTCTTATACGGTAAGTGCTTTGAACTCAGTGTGTCCAAGACTACTACAACTATACACTGAGGTGGCAGAGGTCATGGCACACCTCCTAATCTCATGTCGGACCTCCTTTTTCCCGATGTAATGCAGCTACGCTACGTGACATGGACTCAAAAAGTCGTTGGAAGTCCCCTGCAGAAATACTGGACAATGCTGCCTCTACAGACCTCCATAATTGCGAAGGTGTTGCTGGTGTAGGATTGGGGACTGGTTTAGTGGCGTCTGTGCCACACTCGGAACATACCATCAGCTGTTGCCAACTGAAATCGTGACTTATCTGGCCAGGCTATGGTTTTACAATCGCCTAGGGTTCAACAGATATGGTCACGAGCCCATGACAGGCGCTACAGGCAATGTCCTACAAAGGCACTCCTGTCGGTGGACTGCTTCCATTGCCCAGTCGCCGATTAACAAGAAATTTTGCCACACTGTGCTAACGATAAGTTCGTCGTACGTCTCTCGCAGATTTCTGCGTTTATTTCAGGTAGTGTTGCTTGTCTGTTAATACTAACAACGCTACGCAAAAGCGTCTGTTCCTGGTTGTTAAGTAAGGGCGTCTACCAATGAGTTGTCCGTTCTGAGAGGTAATTCCTGAAATTTGGTATTCTCGGAACGCTCTTGACATTGTGGATCGCGGAATATTGAATTCCCTAACGATTTCCGAAATGGAACGTCCAATGCGTGTAGAATCCAACTACCATTCCACGTTCAGTGCTTGTTAATTCCCGCTGTTCGGCCAAAATCATGTCGGAAACGTTTTCACAGGACTCAATCTCAGTCCAAATGACAGATCAACCATTGCACTGCACTTTTATATCTTGCGTGCGCGATACTACCGCCATCTGTACGTACCGCTATCCCATGGCTTTTCTCACCTCACTGTATTCTTAAGACCATGTATTCGAGCAAGCAAGACAAAAGTTCGCCGGCCGGGGTGGCTCTGCGGTTCTAGGCGCTACAGTCTGGAACCGCGCGACCGCTACGGTCGCAGGTTCGAATCCTGCCTCGGGCATGGATGTGTGTGATGTCCTTAGGTTAGTTCTGTTTAAGTAGTTCTAAGTTCTAGGGGATTGATGACCTCAGTATTTAAGTCCCATAGTGCTCAGAGCCATTTGAAGACAAAAGTTCTTAAGCCCTGCAGCTGTTAGCGAAGATTTAGAGCCAAAAGTTGAGGCCCATGAAGGATCTGCTTCGAGTCTACTGTTATACAGTCGAGTCATGAACTATGTCACGAAACGTCACAGAGACGAACTTCATTAACACTTGGTTTACACTTGCTACAGAGTTATAATACCAAAATCTCTACAGCAAGGACAGAGGACTTAATATCTTATGCTTGAAGTTCCCTTCTTGTCCACGTTGGTTTCCTAATACATAACGTTGTTCTGTATGAGTACACTGAATTCTTCTAATTTTACTAAAGAAATATGTTTCGGAGAAGTTTACCTCTCATCGATGAGTTAATTGATTCTCTGTTAAATAACGTTCACTGATGCGCCCAAGAAACTGGTATAGGTATGCGTATTCAAATACAGAGATATGTAAACAGGCAGAATGCGGTGCTGCGTTCGGCAACGCCTTTATAAGACAACAAGTGTATGGCGCAGATCGGTTACTGCTGCTACAGTGGCAGGTTATCAAGATTTAAGTGAGTTTCATTGTGGTGTTGCAGTCGGCTCACGAGCGATGGGACAAGGCATCTCCGAGGTAACGATGAAGTGCGGGTTTTCCGTGCGTCCATTTCACGACTGTAGTGTAATTACCAGGAATCCGGTGAAACATCAAATCTCTGACAGAGCTGCAGTTGGATCCTGCAAGAACGCGACTCACGACGACTGAAGAGAATCGTTCACCGTGACAGAAGTGTAATCTTTCCGCAAACTGTTGCAGATTTCAATTCAGGGCCATTAACAAGAGTCAACGCTCGAACCATTCTCCGAAACATCATCGATAGTTTTTTGGAGCCGAATGCTTACTCATGTACCCAAGATGACTGAACGCCACAAAGCTTTACGCCTTGCCTAGACCCGTCAACACCGACATTGGATTGTTGATGACTGAAAAAATGTTGCCTGGTCGGGACGTGTATGGGTATGTGCCTATGCGATGGTAGGGTACGGGTATGGCGAATGCCCGGTGAACGTCGTCTGCCTCCGTGTGCAGTGCCAACAATAAAATTGGGAGGCGTTGGTGTTACTGTGTGGTCGTGTTTTTCATAGAGGGGGCTTGCACCCCTTGTTGTTTCGCGTGGCACTATCACAACACAGGCCAACACTGATGTTTTAAGCACCTTTTTGCTTCCCACTGTTGATGAGCAATTCGGGGACTGCAATTGCATGTTTCAACACGATCGAGCACTTGTTGATAATGGACGGCCTGTGCCGAAGACGTTACACGACAATGACATCCCTGTAATGGACTGGCCTTCATGGACTCCTGACCTGAATGCTATAGAACACCTTTAGGATATTTTGAGACGTCGACTTCGTGCCACGCCTCACCGACCGACATCGGTACCTCTCTTCAGTGCAGCACTCCGTGAAGAATGGACTGCCATTCCCCAAGAAACCTTCCAGCACCTGACTGAACATGTGCCTGCGAGAGTGGAAGCCGTCATCAAGGCTAAGTGTGGTCCAACACCATATTGAAATTATAATGAAATCTGGACCTTTAGTTGCTTACAGGCGTTGATAATTATCAACGGGGCAGTTGAAAAATGTGTGCCCCGACCGGGACCCGAACCCGGGACTTCCTGCCCACATGGCAGACGATCTATCCACCTCAGCCACCGAAGACACAGACGATAGAGTGACTGCAGGGACTTATCTCTGGTACACTCCCCGCAAGATCCACACTTATAACTTACTGTCCACACACTACATTCGCAGTGCCCCTGCCCACTATACTCATTACTCGCCACAGTCAGTCTACCGACTCCCGGAAGAGTTTGAGCAATGTGACTGCATTCGCACTGAAGAAGACCATTAGCCGGTAAGTCTTATCTATATGATGATGGTATCTGTTCTGCCGCGAGTAATGAGTATACTGGGCAGGGGCACCACAAATGTAGTGTGTGGACAGTAAGTTGGAAATGAGGGTCTCACGGGGAGCATGCCAGAGATAATATCCTGCAGTCGCACTATCCACTGTGTCCTCGATTGCTCGTGGCTATCTGATGATAAGTGCAAGAACATGTTTTAGTCACAATTATTTTAGAACACTTACAATATTGCGCGTGGAAAGTTTATAAGCTAGATAAGATCCGATTATGTAAATTGTTGTCATTTGCCGTTTGGTAGCGTATTGTTTGAAACAACTGTTAATAGCGATATTGCTCGATATTTCAAGAAGCAGTATATACATGAATTTCGTGAGTGCTTCTATCTGTTCGCACGAAGTGGACAGATTCGTAGTTTGGATGAGTTTTTTAATGAGATCGCTGGGTATGAGCCCAACGAATCAGGAACTTAAAAAGTGTACGAAAGAGAGAGAGGTGGAAAGATGTCATTTGCAGAGTTCCTTGAAGTGATGGATACCCACAGCTAGGCAGAAGTTTTACCAGATGAAGTAGTGGCAACATTTCAAGCAGCTGATTCTGGAAAGAAAGGTGTGTTACCAGCTACATAGTTGAAGCATATGCTGCTTAACTGGGGTGAAAGACTTAGTGGGAAGGAAGTGGAACAGATTTTTAGAGAAGCAAATGTTTCACACAATGGACAGGACTTTGTGAAGATTGCGTGTGCCCCTATGCCAGATTACTATTGATGCCTCATAGATCACATGTGCCTGAATTACAAGAGTATTTTATACGGTTTGCATTTATAATCCATTTGTTGAAGACAGTGGAAACTTGTCTATTTTTTGAAACTCCATGAGTTGCTTAGAGATCCGCTCATGTTATATTATTGGTATTATATTTTGTATATGAAATGTGTGTATCTGTAATAATTTTTTATCCGATGAAAAGTATGTGATAAAATTGTTTTTCTTTTGCTTGGAAAAAATCCATAATTACTTCTCAAAGGTTACATAATCTGACTGTACAATAGTATGATACTGAATTTTAAGGAATTGCTGTGGTATCGAATATAAGTACTTAATTGAAACATTTGATTTATGGACATTGCCGATAAACTATTTGCTTTAATGCACTTTTATATATTGTATTCTTGATGTGCATGGAAAACACATTGTAAAGAGAGAGAGAGATAAAGTTTATTATGTCGAAAAAAAAAGTTGCTGAGTCAGATAGAGCGTCTGCATTTAGGTAGGAGATCCCGGGTTGCAGTCCCGGTCGGGGCACACATTTTTCAACTGCCCCCGTTGATATTTATCAACGTCTGTAAGCAGCCAAAGGTCTAGATTTCATTGTAATTTCATTCTTCTAGAGCTGCAAGATTACTAGTGATATCTGCACAGGTACCAGCTCCACAACACCATATTATATTCCAGCATTACCGATGGAGGGCGCCACGAACTTGTAAGTCAATTTCAGCCAGGTGTCCGGATACTTTTGATCACATAGGGTTTATTCAAAACACAATGACTGAAAATCACAGACAGAACACACAACTCCATAGAAAAGGAAGTGAGGGCGCCTAATAATAAAATCCACGAACACGTCTGGAATCTACAAACTAACTCACATGGCAACACTGCAGCATTCTTCTCAAAGTGTGCTTTCTTTTTCTCTACAATAGTGGCACAGGTTTCTGCAAAATGTTTGAAGAGCATCAAGCTGTTCATGACTAACATTTCACGTTTATAATAAGCAAATCCAATTAATCCTCGATTAAAGTCATGAACTAATTATTAATTTTAGTTAGGAGATTAACAACAGACTGTAAAGGTCAATCCACCTTTTAATTTTCTTCCCAACACTGTAATTGGGTATCCGTGCACAAAACGGTTGATTTTTGGCCTGTGGGTTTGGAAAGGCAGCAGGAGATGTGAACTGAGACGCCCCGGTGTCTTACTCTCTAAGAACCAGCGGCGCCTTGTGAAGAACTCACCGAGCGGAGGAATGAGTTGTTGACCCCATACAGGCGTGGCGGGTACGCTGACGGTCCATGTTGCTTTTAGTCGACGTCGCTCTGGCGCCCGTACTAAACTTTTTCTTCGTGCTTTAGACAACAGTGCACAATACGAGAGTCCAGCAGAACACCAAAAATGGCGACCCATCATGGAGACTCGCTCCGACAAATAACTATCAACCGTCAAAGCTTTTTAGAGAGAGCACCGTACCTTGCCCAATGAGCTCTCTGAAGGCAAGTGAAAGTGGGACCCATTTGAACAGATTGCTTTCTGCCTATCTTGCTGAAAAGTAGCCAAACCTTTCAGACTCATTGCTTGTGTTTCCCACTGGTGATGAAATCACACAGTAACGAACAGATGCCAAGAGCTGGTGGGATGGAGATTCTTTTCTCACACTCTGACAAGAAAGACACTTGTTGAGTGTTATTAAAACAGCTAGAGCGGGAGGGCAGGAGATCTTTTCTGAAGTTTTGTACATGAAAAGACCTTGCCGTCGTGGAACAAACAAGTGAGATGATGACGTAGGCTCGCTAGTCAGAAATTTATTGGACACTGAAAGCGGAAAGGCGCCCGATCGGATAATGACTTTTTATACAGTTATTGATCGGAGGAAACTGAAATTATAACAATTACAACACTGGTTAGACTTGGGCAAAGCTCTTCTCATTCGTGAGCGTTTTTTAGACATGAACTGAACCGAGCAGGAAAGGCAGTTGCTTTCTAGTTACTCTTAGCGCCAGGGAGATGAAGAAGACAAGCTTCTCGGCAGAGATTTGAAGATTCCTTGCTGCTGGTGATGCAGCCTGCATTGGCCGACGAGTTTCGTTCACATCCATCTACATTCGCAGCTGAGTGAAAAATCTCATTCCATTTACAGTGTTTGCAGTCTATCGATTCACTCCTAACAATTGTGGTGAGAATATCTAGCGGTATCAGCGGGTTAGAATGAAACGAATTTAGGGATTTTCCATATTTCAGCAGATTCTCATGGGGTTATTCATGATAGGGCAGATAGGCATAGGTCTGTGTAATTTCACTTTCCTTTCCGGTGTGATAGGAAAATCACTGTTATTAACCCACGGATATGTCGTACTGGGTGTTGGGTGTTGATTACCTCCCCATTTCCTTTTCAGATCAATTTGTCAAACTTATCAGTGTTAATTATAGTTTAATTTCAATTTTCACTCAGACATTCTTTGTCAAGGGCTCAACTAAATTCTATGTAACGTCCTGATTCATTTGTGCACACTGAACATTTTGTTACAAATATTAAGTTTACTTGGGGTGATTTCTTGATTTCATAGTTAGATAATCACTTTATTAATTCTGTTCTATCGGAGTGTCAATATCCAAGACTCAATCCTGGGGCCACTTCTTTTACAATAGCGTCAAATAAAATCGATCACATAACATCCGAATTGAGTATCTGCATGTCAGTGGTCTAGAAGTAGCGTCTTTGACTAGTAATCAAAACGTCTTCGTCCACGCCACTCCCTAAATTTTTAATAAAAATCATCAGCAATGTCGGCCAAAGACTTCCAGCAAAAGAAATCAGCCTCCTTCTGCTAGTGACCTTGTGAAAGGAAGAGAAGCGGACGGAGGTTCAGGGTACTCTCTTGCTCCTTGGGGAGGGAAACTGCCCTTAAAAGGCGGAATAATCAGCAACGATCAAATGCATGAGGATGCAGAAATCAATGGAAGCCACTGCGTGAAAGACACTTAAAACATCATGATGACCTCTCCATGAACAAAAGAATCGCATGAAGTGGAGGTATACTTGGAAAAGACCGGCAGATGCCGAAAGATTTCAGTTAGATTACATGATGCCCAGGCAGAGATTCCAAAATCAGATATTGGGCTGTAAGGCGTATCCAGTAGCAGATACAGGCTCAGATTACTATTTAGTATTGATGAAGATTAAGCTGAAGTTTAAAAGACTGGTCATAAATAATTTGTGAACACAAAGATGGGATACAGATGTACTGAGGAATGGTGAGTTCAGTGAGGCTACAGATACTGCAATAAGGAATAGCTCAATAAGCATTTCAGTTGAAGAGGAACGGACGTCTCTAAAAAGAGCAATCACTTAAGTTGGAAGGGAAAACATAGGTACAAGGAAGGAAGTACAAAAATGTCCATGGAAGTTCAGGAATTCAGAAAGGCAAGTCAGTTACGAATGAAATAAGTACGAATTGCAGAGAAGCTAGGGCGAAATAGCTGTAGGGAGAAGCTAATGCAAAATAGTTGTAGGAAAAATGTGCGGAAATTGTAATAGAAACAATTTTCTGAAATACCGACCCAGCACACACAAAGGTCGCAGCTTGTGTAAGTCAAAACTACCTTAGGTGAAATTAAAAGCGAGTGTGATAACATAAAGAATGCAATGGGAATTCCACTGTTGAATGCAGAGTAGGCAGCGGCTACGTTTAGAAAGTACATTTAAGGCCTCTATGAGAGGGAGGACCTGTCTGATGCCATGGAAGAAGAAAAAACAGAAATAGATAGGGAAGAGGCAAGGGATCCAGTGTTAGTATCAGAACTTAAAAAGAGTTTTGGAGGACTTAAGATCAAATGTGTTAGAAGGGGTAGAGAACACTCAATCGGAATTTTGAAAGTCATTAGAGAAAGTGGCAAAAAAGGAGTATTCCCGTTGATGTGTAGAATGAATGAAACTAGCGAAATACCGTTAAACTTTCGCAAAAACTTAATCCACAGACATGCCGAAAATAGGAAGACCCGACAACTGCTAGCCTTATAGCACATATAGCTCAACAGCTTATGCATCCAGATTCCTGACAAGGATGATATACAGAAAAGAAAGGATATATTAGATTACGATCAGTCTGGTTTTAAAGAAAGGTAACAGCACAGGAGAGGCAGTGCTCACGTTGTGGTCGATAATGGAAACAAGACTGAAGAAAAGATACGTTCATAGGATTTGTTGACCTATAAAAAGCTTTCGACAATGTTAAATGTGGCAAGATTTTCGAGATTTTGAGACAAATAAAGGTAAGATGTAGGAAAGACGGCTAATACACTTTATGTACAAGAGCCAAAAGGAAACAATAAGACCTGAAAACTAAGAATGAATTGTTCGGATTAACAAGGATGTAAAGACACTGATGCAGTCTTTCGTCCGTACAGTTCAACCTGTGCATCGAAGAATTAATGACGGAAGTAAAAGAGAGGTTCAACAGTGGGATTAAAATTCAAAGTGAAAGGATATCAATGATAAGAATTGCTGATGACACTGTTATCCTCACTGAAAGTGAAGAAGAATTACCGGATGTGTTGAACGGCATAAACACTCTGACGAGTACAGAATATGCTTTGAGAGTAAATCGAAGAAGGATGAGGGTAATGATATGTAGCAGAGCTGAGAATACCGAAAAACTTAACATCAGAAAAGATGGTCAAGAAGTAGAGAAAGTGAAGGAATTCTGCTACCTAGGCATCAACATAATCCATGGTCGACGGAGCAGGGAGGATATACTCTCCTGGAAATGGAAAAAAGAACACATTGACACCGGTGTGTCAGACCCACCATACTTGCTCCGGACACTGCGAGAGGGCTGTACAAGCAATGATCACACGCACGGCACAGCGGACACACCAGGAACCGCGGTGTTGGCCGTCGAATGGCGCTAGCTGCGCAGCATTTGTGCACCGCCGCCGTCAGTGTCAGCCAGTTTGCCGTGGCATACGGAGCTCCATCGCAGTCTTTAACACTGGTAGCATGCCGCGACAGCGTGGACGTGAACCGTATGTGCAGTTGACGGACTTTGAGCGAGGGCGTATAGTGGGCATGCGGGAGGCCGGGTGGACGTACCGCCGAATTGCTCAACACGTGGGGCGTGAGGTCTCCACAGTACATCGATGTTGTCGCCAGTGGTCGGCGGAAGGTGCACGTGCCCGTCGACCTGGGACCGGACCGCAGCGACGCACGGATGCACGCCAAGACCGTAGGATCCTACGCAGTGCCGTAGGGGACCGCACCGCCACTTCCCAGCAAATTAGGGACACTGTTGCTCCTGGGGTATCGGCGAGGACCATTCGCAACCGTCTCCGTGAAGCTGGGCTACGGTCCCGCACACCGTTAGGCCGTCTTCCGCTCACGCCCCAACATCGTGCAGCCCGCCTCCAGTGGTGTCGCGACAGGCGTGAATGAAGGGACGAATGGAGACGTGTCGTCTTTACCAATGAGAGTCGCTTCTGCCTTGGTGCCAATGATGGTCGTATGCGTGTTTGGCGCCGTGCAGGTGAGCGCCACAATCAGGACTGCATACGACCGAGGCACACAGGGCCAACACCCGGCATCATGGTGTGGGGAGCGATCTTCTACACTGGCCGTACACCACTGGTGATCGTCGAGGGGACACTGAATAGTGCACGGTACATCCAAACCGTCATCGAACCCATCGTTCTACCATTCCTAGACCGGCAAGGGAACTTGCTGTTCCAACAGGACAATGCACGTCCGCATGTATCCCGTGCCACCCAACGTGCTCTAGAAGGTGTAAGTCAACTACCCTGGCCAGCAAGATCTCCGGATCTGTCCCCCATTGAGCATGTTTGGGACTGGATGAAGCGTCGTCTCACGCGGTCTGCACGTCCAGCACGAACGCTGGTCCAACTGAGGCGCCAGGTGGAAATGGCATGGCAAGCCGTTCCACAGGACTACATCCAGCATCTCTACGATCGTCTCCATGGGAGAATAGCAGCCTGCATTGCTGCGAAAGGTGGATATACACTGTACTAGTGCCGACATTGTGCATGCTCTGTTGCCTGTGTCTATGTGCCTGTGGTTCTGTCAGTGTGATCATGTGATGTATCTGACCCCAGGAATGTGTCAATAAGGTTTCCCCTTCCTGGGACAATGAATTCACGGTGTTCTTATTTCAATTTCCAGGAGTGTAAATAGCAAACTAGCACAGACGAAATGTTGTTCTTGGTCAAGAGAAGTCCTCTAGTGTGAAACGTATACCTTAATGTCTAAGATTGTAGGTATGTGGTGCAGCGTTGTATGGTAGTGAAACATGGACTGTACGAAAACCGTAACAAAGAAGAAAACATGCATTTGGGATGTGGTGCTACAGAACAATCCTGAAAATTAGGTAAACGAATAAGTTAAGGTAAGGAATGAGCAGGTTTTGCGTAAAATCGGCGAGGAATGGAATATATGGAAAAAACTGAAAAGAAGATGGGGTCAGAATGACACGTCTGTTAAGACATCAGGGAATATCTTCCATGGTCTAGAGGGAACTATGGGGGGTAAAAACTGCAGAATAAGACAGAGATTGGAAGACATCCTGCATATAATTGAGTGCTACTCTGAGGTGAAAAGAAAATAATTCGTGGTAGATCGCAGCAAATTAAAAACAAAATTGAGATCTTTGGGTAGCGACCTGCATCTCAACAGCTGAACAGATGCACGTCATTGTACTGTTCCAGAAGGAAAGTTCAACTTGACTGGCACTTCACCTACATTGCCTGCCAGGGTATAAATTAAGTAGGTGGTTATTTTGTGAACTGGTTATTTTGTGAATCAATCAGATAATTTTCGCTTTTCTTATTGATTTTTGTTTTAGTCAGAAATTTAGCGTCAAGGACTAGACAAATTCAAGAAACTTAATCGAAGTTGCTGGCACTAATAATTTATACTTTCAGCTTGAAAACATGTTCTGTGGCTTCTGCTTCACTATTTCTGTCAGTGAGAGTTGCGACAAGTATTGCAAAAGATTTGGAATTGTTGTATATATGAAAAGTGATAATATTCTGTAGCTAGTGTCCTAACTAAAATAGGTATGACCAAATTATTATTTGTTCAGTTTAAATAAGAGAATGCAAACTATGAGCCAAACCATGTTATAGAGGGAATTAGCAATAAATAATCAGTTAGGAATCATGGAGGTTGATTATTGTAGGGAGGAGACTGCAGTAGGAGGAGACCAGTTAGCTCCATGTAATAGATAGTTACGGACAGATTTAGCAGTTAGTGTGCAAATATATTTGAGAGCCAATATTAATGAAGAAGAGGACGAGTTAGCAACACAGTACTTAGACATAATCATTACGAATCGGCACGAAAAAGTGGAGGACAAAGGATGAAAACCGCATCTGCAGGAAATACTCAATTTAGCGCGCCCACCACATCCTTGAATAGACATCTGAACGAAAGAAGGGAACATTGTGATCACTGAACATCTAGAAGAACGGATGAATAAACAAGAAAGTAGGAGTAACTGGCAAACAAAACTTTGAAATAAATGGAAAAGACAAAGGAAGAAACAAGGAGTAATAAAGGTAACATAGGTAGGTGAAATGGCAACAAAATTAGAAAAGATTCCGACCTTCCAGCAACATCTCACCAGTGTACACGTAAGCGGAAGACAGGGTCGAGAGACCACCAGCAGTTGTTCATAAAATAGTTATAGTCATGAATGTTCTCTTGACATATGAGACATCAAAGAAAGAAGAGGTCCGCCAATGGGAGCTAGAATGAAATGACGAGAGGAAAAGTCGTTTGAGCAAACATTCTTTCTTGGTGCTCAAATTGCAAGAGTTCAGGGATAATGACAATACCTTACACCCCAAAGCATGAATTGTACAATTCAGCTCATCAGTACTACCGCTATGGTCATTAAGGCATGATATGGAATTTCTTTGTGATTACTGAGGTGCATAGCTTTAAGATGCACAAAATACGTAGAATTTCGGAAAGCATTCTTGGCAAACTATTGGTCGAAGGCAATGCAGGAGAGGATTAAACAACGGATTATAATGAGCAGGAACTGTCTTGAGAGTCCTTGTATCCTCTGAGGCAATGCTCAAGAACATTCAATTTCTTAATCTTCCATATAGTCCGTGAGAAATAATTAGATTTTGCTTCATGAAATAGTTTGCTGATATCAGTACAGCTTTTTGGAGAATACAGAGAAGAATTCAAAAGTTTCCTATAGGGACTGGATTTTTTACCTGGCGAGAACAATGTACGAGAAGAACGAAGTGAGACATAGAACAATTTTTTCAGACAGCAACGCAAGTAGAGTGAATACAGGAACAAGTACTTTAGACCACAAGGACAACAATTTCACATGATTAGGTTGGAATCGTTAGCAAAATTACAGCGAACAGTAATTTAGACAGAACTGAAATGAAAGAGAGAGTAGCAGTCATCAAGCTAAGACTTCCTAATCTGGTGGATAGTAACAACGCAGGAACTCTTCATCAGAACGACTAGTAACAGACATGGAAATGGCTGCAGTAGGATACACGAACTATAACAGATCCAGATAAGTAAATACGGCAGGATATGAGTATATAGCCAAAGCATTACTGAAAGATGAAGAGGATCCCACAATGCAAAATCTGAACACTCCAATCAGAGTAACAATAGGAGGAAGATGGTAGAATCTCCACCACAGGCAGAACAGTGGCATGAGGAGGTGGTAAATCTTCAAAATTTTGGATTTGTGTAGATTAATTGTGTGTGATTATGAATTGTACGTTGTGCTTGAACCATTATGTGTTCATATTAGATTAGATAGAGAATAGATATTGTGTGGTTGTGATTGTAACATGTTTACAGTGGCATTGTTTTTCTCCTGTAGATAGGTTTCTCATGCCTTAGAAAAAATTAGAGATCTTGAAGTGAGTTCTCCATGGATATTTCTGTGAAAGAGTTTAATAGGAGCAATAACAAGATGAATAAAGCATTTCTGTAATGTTGTTCTGACTAAGTGACTGTCAAACGGTTGTATTACATGAGGTACTTCACAAGTGAATTGGAGAACCATGAATAATTGTGGCAAATAAAGAGTTAATGGGAATGTAAGTTGTACTCTGAGCCGTGGTGCACCTTTTCTGGCACACCAGCTCTTTGGCACGTAACTATCTATTACCCGGCTGTACTACGATCTTTGCACCTGTTGTGATCTGGCGGCTGTTTTGGCTGTCGGAGAGTTGGGGCCGGACTCGCTACGAGGCGGAAGGACGTGCTCACGGGGACGAAGGAAGTGAACACGCGGGCTCGGTCACCAGAGGCGCGGCCGGTCTGCCTTGCAAGACGGGCGCGAGTTTGGAGGGGGACCTGCCTGAGGTCAACTACCGGCGTTGCTCGTTGCATTGCTTCGGTGCCTGTTTTCTAGGAGAGACCCATCCATCGAGACCATCTCGAACCACGCTCTCTATCGAAGGTGTAAGTGGTTTTGGTGCCTTCGTTTCGTTGAACAATTTGCGTTCCAGCGAGTGTACTTGTTTGTTCGCTGTCGTAATGTACGTGTTGCTGAAGTAAGAGCAGCCGGCAACGTGTGTCACCACATGGAGACCAGCAGTCTCTACCTCCTTTAAAATGTCAGTGTTCCCTAAAGATGTATGTGAAGTATTCAAGTTAGTAGGTCATAATCTAGTTGTAATTTTCTGCACGCCAAGCTTACAAAATTCGCAGCTACATCGCAGACCTATGCAACGATATTAGAGTGCACAACCTAGTATCCTTGTGAAGTTGTTCATTTGAATAACGTGATATTATCTTGAACTCATTTACATTTCATCTTTGTACACACTGTCGGCCTTAATCATATGTGTAAATTTTGTTTGACAAACTATGAGAGTGTAAAGGTCTGATACTATATTTTCAGCATTGGAGTTGTGTAAAGTTCTTAGTTTAAATATTTTACAGCATTGATAATGCTGAAAAATTTCACACACTTTACTGAAAGCATTTATGGGTTCTTCATTTACATTGTTCATTGATCTCTTAATTTATATTAATTGATGTTTGCTTAGTGTTTGTCGTGCTTTCTGCGGTCTGTTCGTGTTCCAGTTTCCTGCGAGTTGGGGTGTGTGGGAGTGGCGCCACGTTCTGCTTCGGTGCACAGAAGCTGTGACGTGTCGTCGAATGGGAAGCGACTCCCGGCTGGGCTCCGGCATTTAGGTGTTGTTTTGGATGGCTGGTGTGCTGCTACCGGCATTTTAAGTTAAGTCACCTTTTCCCCAGGACAGCCTGGCGTCACTGCCCGTCTGGTAGTTATTGAACCCATTTTATGTATATGTAAAAACGACTTTTTTTAATTTGCTGTTCTCCTAGTGTTATTTGGGTTCGTAATAAACTGGTGCGTGTTTTAAATCACTTCCATATTGTACATTACTGCCTTAAAAAAAACGAAACTACCTGAGCCACCCTTAAAATCATCTTCAGATTGTAATTTGGCTATTAAGTCTTGGAATCTCCGTGGCTCTTATTTTAAGTAAGTTGTTTTAACTGTACACTTTGATATCGTCTTAAGAACGGCCACGTGTTCATTGCCTCTAATCTGTTTTATAAAATTTGTTTTGATTAAATTGTTAATTAATTATTGGCTAGTTGTTGCGTTAGGGAGTGACGTAGGAGGAGCCTTGTACGTCCATACTAAGTGTATCCCTCATCCCGGCTTCCTAAACCACACACTGTTTTGACTGAGTTGTTCGAAAAAATGGGGAAGACTTTCCTGAGTTCAGTATAGTGACAGTCATATGAATTTTCTTCGTTGCTTGGTTGTCCTTAGCTGGAGGAAAGTGTTATAGTGAATTAATGTGTATTTATGTCCACACCAGAGGAGCATCAGGACCATGTAGTCAAGAGAGAGTTATGTGATTAATGTCCATGTCAAAGCAGCATTTCGTCCAAGTTAAGAAGAGAGAGTACAAGTACTGCGGGTATCAGTCCAAAATCAAGTTTATGTGTTGGTCCAGACAGGAGCGCCTGCGATGGTGTACTCAACGACGAACCTGGGTGCACGAGTGGGAAAACGTAATTTTTTCGGATGAATCCAGGTTCTGTTTACAGCATCATAATGGTCGCATCCGTGTTTGGCGACATCGCGGTGAACGCACATTGGAAGCGTGTATTCGTCTTCGCCATACTGGCGTATCACCCGGCGTGATGGTATGTGGTGCCACTGGTTACACGTACGCATTTCTCCTCCTTACACGAGGCATCACAACAACGTTTCACCAGCCAACGCCGGTCAACTGCTGTTTGTGACTGAGAAATCGGTTGGAAACTTTCCTCATGTCAGCACGTTGTAGGTGTCGCCACCGGCGCCAACCTTGCGTGAATGCTCTCAAAAGCTTATCATTTGCGTATTACAGCATCTTCTTACTGCCGGTTAAATTTCGCATCTGTAGCACGTCATCTTCGTGGTGTAGCGATTTTAATGGCCAGTAGTGTAGTTTTTGTAAGAAAGTTTCTTATACATTTTAGAGAGGACTATTAGAAATTTAAATCTGTAATACCAATAACTAGAATTACGACAAATAAAAGTCAGTGAATGAACTTCATTTGCAACACCGAAACAATGAATTGAGTCGATGGCCATCTGATAATATTTGTTTTGTTTAGGTAGTAGAAATTAATACAATGGAAATTAGTAAAGCAAAGGAAAGGAACACACGTCAGGAGAAAATACTGATAGTGAAATATAGTTTCTGAAAACGATATAAGAACAAAAATTTACTATTAACGTTGTCAAATGTGAACATATATAAAGAATAGGAGTAAGCAACTCAGCAAGGATATGAATATATAATTATTTTTATTTGGTTTGTTATCCCTTATATCGGTGCAGAAAGAGGATGTGGTGTTGTATGTTTTTTATGAAATTATTGTTCACAGATTTGGTGTATTCTATACGTTACATGTCGAAAATGAGAAGCCAAATAGTAATTATGATTACTTGTGGTACTATGGGGAGACAAGGTAGAAGGTTGAAACGATGCACTGAGGAAAAGAGGGGAAAGTCTGACCAATGGCCACAGAATAGGTGACGGTTTTTTTTCTCTTTCTTTATAGTGTTTATATGTATTAACTTCAGTAACAACTATGATAATATAACAATTCAGGGCATGTGCACAAACTAACTTACTGCACAGATAGAGAAGTGATATTATAATTTTAATTGATCTAACAAACTAACTGAACAATGTATGTTGAGACAGTCAAGCTAATTATCTGGAGATAATTATGTGATAAGACCTGAATATAATGTTGTAAGATGAGAAGTTTTTCAGTTAGTGAAGATGTATGGCAAATGAGAATAATTATTCATAGCTAATGAGGATCAATGTAAATTTATTCAATTAAACTGCTAGTTTGCAAGCCGTGGAAAGATTTGATGATGTAATGAAATGACTAATTAACACAGTAATTTCTAAGGATGCAGCTTCATTTTCAGTGACTGATTCAGTAAATGAAAATTTAATAAAAAATGGCTCTGAGCACTATGCGACTTAACTTCTGAGGTCATCAGTCTCCTAGAACTTAGAACTAATTAAACCTAACGAACCTAAGGACATCACACACATCCATGCCCGAGGCAGGATTCGAACCTGCGACCGTAGCGGTTGCTCGGTTCCAGACTGTAGCGCCTAGAACCGCACGGCCGCTCCGGCCGGCTTTAATAAAATATCATGTTCTGTAAATACTGTATCATAAGTTATGGTAAGATAGTAATTTGAGGACTATTTAAACGGGTTGCACATGTAAGTGGCCGACACTGTTTGAATGACAGACAGTCGTCCGTCTGATGATGTGGGCTTGTGGCAAGCATGCTGCCAGGCCAAAGACAAGCAAAGCAGGAGGAAAGGGGCAGAAAGGAGAACAATTGGCTGGTGGCGTCAACGTTACCTGTCACTTTGGAGACGCAGCGGTGCTGACTCGGAGTCAGGAAGCCTGGAGGGACGACTCTGGGGGAAGGCAACCAGTTCAGCACGCAAGTGCGTACGAGCCACTTGCCACATATGGGGGGGGGGGGGGGGGGGGGAGGATCAAGAACAATAGCAGGCATCACGCCTGTGATGTCAACGTTAGTAAATACACGATGAAAGGTGTAGTGATGACTTGTAATCTGGATTTCATTTGCTCTCCATAACAGCAGAGAGCAGACATTTAATACTGCTCTGAATCCCAACCACAGGTGGAAACACAAGCGGCCAAAGACACTGCTAGCTAGGGCATAACCACCTATGGTAAACTAACATACGCAAACAGCGACAAACGCCGGTAAGCCCCTGCATATCAGCAACACTGACTGGCAACTACCAGCTGCTATCAGAGCCAACCAACAGGCCACAGCAGGGACACCGACGAGCTCGCCCACAGACGCACGAACAATCTGCCAACACTCCCTCACACTGTGCCTCCGGTATATGACCTATCGGACACAAGACCGATAACAAACCTAACTGTTGCAGGCTGCAGGACGCTGAACGAGGACTCTGTACCAGCACCCAGCGCCAGCCGCCGAGCAGCACAAACGCACAACGTCAAGGTATCGACATGCATGATACCCACTACTAACAAAGCCTATCCTTACACAACCTATCGCAGGCAGCAAGACAACCGCTACTGCTCTTGCCGCCCGACCTAACTTTCGCAGAGGTTTTTTTCCCTTGGCTCTTGCCTTGGCACTTTTTTTCCTCTGCCCTTCAAACCGCTACCCTTTGTCAGATTTCGACCAATCTATCTACAGATGAGCGCGTATTAATGGTTAATCCTAACCAGACGTACGCAGACATCGCAGTACCCACATCCTGCGACACCTCACTTTAGTGAATACTAACCCTTATGCAGAGATGGCAGTAGACCTTTTGTGTTGGCCATCATGCCGGTGTGGGCGTGGAGGGGCTCCACCTCTATTTTAAAAAAAAAAAAAGTTGCCATGTTATCCAACGTAGAATCTTTTTTGTCTGGTGACAATTATTTCGGGCTCTCTGTCACCCCCATCAGTGCAGTGCTGGAAAAAGAGTTTCCTGCCTTTTCTTTTACTCTTCGAGAGAAATTGCTCGTTGTATCACCTGTGCACAAGCGGTGTTGAACAAAGTTCCTAACTTAACCGTTACCCACGGATAGCAATACGACTTTTTCTCCGCTGAACGTTTTTACCATCTCGCTGTTGTCAGTATAGCTGAGAGGCATACCTTGACATGGGGCGTCCGGACACAATGGAATTAAGTCCATTTTTGGTCGTTTTGGACTATTCCACTTTTTAGTACTATTATTCAGATTTGTAAATAACTGCTATAGGATTGACAACCCTGTTGAGCATGGAGGGCAGCAGCCTTTTCTTCAGAGCACAATGGGAACTTATACATTGTCACAGATGGCATGGTTCGTTCTGTCGGTGTGTGAGCTCTATTTATAGTGGACATGATTATGAATGATTTCTCTCAAGATAAGGAAAATACCGCATCGGAATATTAACATTGTATCTCAGGTACGCTAATAATTCTTTTGCAAATTTGATACGGAATAATTAAATAACGAGTTAACAACGAGACTAGGCTGTTGAGTTTAAATGTGTAATAACAATATTTTATTGTACTGACATCATATACTATATTAGCACATTTTTCTTTCACTGTACGAAGAGGTAAGGAAGATATATGACAATAATGTCTGCGACAAGGATGAAGTAAGGAAATCCGAAAGGAGATTTTCTCGACATCCAGAGAAAAGGGTGAGGAGTATTAGGCAGAGGCAGCGGAGCTGTTGGCAGGAATACACTACAAGCAACGGAATAAGTGTTCCAGCTAAAAGTCTTACAGCTTCTTCCTCCTCCAACCCCCCCCCCCCCCTTCTCCCTCTGCTGTAAGTTTCAACGCCACATTCACCTTGAAGGAGAAGAGAGAGAATCATATTTCGTTCCTTCTGCAAACTTAGTGATTACAGACGGTACAATATGAAGTAGCTCCAGGGACTTGTTAGTCAGGTCCGATTATGAGGTCTTGGTTCAAGAAATCCTAAATACGTTACCTTTAAATATTTCTTAAGGTTGGTGAGAGATCTTTAAGGGTGTGTAACCTTTACACATAATGAAATAACCTTATGCTTAGACTCCTGTGTACGCAAAAACAGGAACATTGAAATGGCATTGCAACTCACGAAGTCAAGATTCGAGCGTGAAGTCTCATCCATTTATCACGAATTTTTGGTATCAGGATATCGTTACTTAACTGAAGATAGTAATTTCGATTTGGTGGAGAAGGCCAGTAGAAAAATTTCGCACATTCACACCAAATGATTCGATGGATGTTGTTTGACAAGCAAATAAAATGTCCCATAGATTTGATATTACTGAAATGAAATTCTTGAATTCTTTCCTTCAGGAAAATGAATGATTCAGTAACGAATGGAAAAAATGGTCGATGGTTTGAGATCAACTGGCTGACTGTGATATGCTTATGCTATAAAACAGAATCTCGTTTTGCCATGAAAACTTTTACGCAGACTGTGAAATCTGATGTGCAATTTGACGAAGCTGACTGAAGAAAGATGCCCGGCTGTCCCATGACATACTTCTGTAACATCCAGCACAGCCCTCTTTATATCGAGGGTCGACCAGCACCAAAAGCAAAGAAAAAGGACATGAAAGATTTATTGCTATACATTCCATGCGACCATCACCTTTTTTTTTTTTTCAAGAACCTGCCGTGTGCCACCTCAACAAGAGCTTCCTCATCTTTGCTAGAGAACATAGACGAAAGTGAATACGTTATTATTTGAATCTGAATTACACAACATGCTGTTCGGAAATATTTGTTATAAGCATACACAATGAATGAAATTATAATTATGCAAATAAGAAATGTATTTGTCTTACTGTTTTCTTAATCAAGCCTGAGTACTAGAACAAAGTGGAAGATAAATATACAATACGTTCAGTGCGCACAAGAATCAAGTCCATAATTTTAGTTTGCTATTCAAGGTAACCTACTTCGCTTTGAGAAAGTGTTATACGAAATATCCTCTATCATGCAGACATTTTAGGATGGTGTAAACTTCATCCTGCAATTAATTACTCAGAATAAACTTTGCCTATTTTTCTCAAACCTCGCTTTTTGTGACTTAATGTCCTTCTTCACCGTACGATGTAAATGTCAATTTCTGTATGTGGGCTGCTTCACTTTGTAGTGATGATATAAATGAACATTTCCTCTTTTCTTGAGTAATGATGAGACTGAGATAGAACGCAGATATACTGGGAAAAGAAAATGTATTTTGTCATCGCCTTTGCATTCGCCACCACATCTCATCAAACTACGTGAATAACAACCTTATCTGAACAACTCGTACGTTGAAAGAAGGAGGCCTGCCAGATGAAAGAACCCACTGACAAGCTTCCGCATTGCTATGCATGCAACCGTCACTAAGCAGTGACTACTGTCAGCTTCTACTGAACTTAACAATGTCTTTCTCCGATTCTCGTGTGCCAGGACTGTCTACTTTCCTCAGGTACTGAACTGAGACATGACACAGTTCTCAAAAGAAATTTGGCTTTTTTCCCTCTTTGTGTAAAGTGTACTGTTACTTAAAATTCTTATCAGGGGCTTCGTCCACAAAAGTACGGAAAAGGTCATATTATCTATGATGATATTTGTTAAATATTTGTATGTACATTTGTAACTGCACCATTTTATGTCGTACTAATGTAAGCTGACACTTTAAGTAACACAACCGTTCTACCCTCATGGTATTACTTCATTGTAACCCATAAAAAGATCTTAGTGTCTGTACACTTTCCATTGTTAAAAATATTTTACTGTATACTAGAGACAGTTTTAGGTACATGCACAGATAATATGCATGGAACTATATATTTCCTAATATCATGTTCGGTCACTGAATGTGTTTTTATAATTTCGTTTTAGTAGAGAGGTTGACATCCAGTCAAATGTCAATGACGCATCGCATTATGTTGTTTGCTAATCAATTTCTTTTTCTGTAAATTACCACCATTTGTTTTTAAATTGAATAAATATTTTCTTTCACACTATTGCTACTACAACTGAGAAAACCAAAAGTGTATTTTTGTGTTTTTCGATAGGAATTAATTTATGCTTTCACCCTAAGTGAATATACATATGGTTTCTTGCGAGCAACAAGCGGTCAACATTATATATGTAGTAAGCATGAGTGGATTTAAGTTTTATTACTGTTTGAATCTAGGGAACTTTCAATTGGTTTAAGTGGTTACGTGAGAGTGGAACATAGATTAAAAGAACTGTTAGTACTTGAGAATGAATGAACGAAGATTAAACTAACCTATATTATAAAGATTTTGAATTTGGAGTGGATAAGTTTTGAAAGCTTAATACATTCTAAATATAAATTTGTATGTCAATAAATCGTAAACATAACAAAACATTGAATAAAAGTCTTAAGTGACATTTACCAATAGAGAGAAGTATTTAGTTTCGGTTGTTACAAAAAATGTAAGTGAAATACTTTTAATAAAAGTAAAAGTTTAGTAAAATTATCCCATTTCCATATCTTACTTCACGCTATTTCAAGTGATTGTATGGTACGACCACCTGTCAAGCAAAGTACACTCCTGGAAATGGAAAAAAGAACACATTGACACCGGTGTGTCAGACCCACCATACTTGCTCCGGACACTGCGAGAGGGCTGTACAAGCAATGATCACACGCACGGCACAGCGGACACACCAGGAACCGCGGTGTTGGCCGTCGAATGGCGCTAGCTGCGCAGCATTTGTGCACCGCCGCCGTCAGTGTCAGCCAGTTTGCCGTGGCATACGGAGCTCCATCGCAGTCTTTAACACTGGTAGCATGCCGCGACAGCGTGGACGTGAACCGTATGTGCAGTTGACGGACTTTGAGCGAGGGCGTATAGTGGGCATGCGGGAGGCCGGGTGGACGTACCGCCGAATTGCTCAACACGTGGGGCGTGAGGTCTCCACAGTACATCGCTGTTGTCGCCAGTGATCGGCGGAAGGTGCACGTGCCCGTCGACCTGGGACCGGATCGCAGCGACGCACGGATGCACGCCAAGACCGTAGGATCCTACGCAGTGCCGTAGGGGACCGCACCGCCACTTCCCAGCAAATTAGGGACACTGTTGCTCCTGGGGTATCGGCGAGGACCATTCGCAACCGTCTCCATGAAGCTGGGCTAAGGTCCCGCACACCGTTAGGCCGTCTTCCGCTCACGCCCCAACATCGTGCAGCCCGCCTCCAGTGGTGTCGCGACAGGCGTGAATGGAGGGACGAATGGAGACGTGTCGTCTTCAGCGATGAGAGTCGCTTCTGCCTTGGTGCCAATGATGGTCGTATGCGTGTTTGGCACCGTGCAGGTGAGCGCCACAATCAGGACTGCATACGACCGAGGCACACAGGGCCAACACCCGGCATCATGGTGTGGAGAGCGATCTCCTACACTGGCCGTACACCACTGGTGATCGTCGAGGGGACACTGAATAGTGCACGGCACATCCAAACCGTCATCGAACCCATCGTTCTACCATTCCTAGACCGGCAAGGGAACTTGCTGTTCCAACAGGACAATGCACGTCCGCATGTATCCCGTGCCACACAACGTGCTCTAGAAGGTGTAAGTCAACTACCCTGGCCAGCAAGATCTCCGGATATGTCCCCCATTGAGCATGTTTGGGACTGGATGAAGCGTCGTCTCACGCGGTCTGCTCGTCCAGCACGAACGCTGGTCCAACTGAGGCGCCAGGTGGAAATGGCATGGCAAGCCGTTCCACAGGACTACAACCAGCATCTCTACGATCGTCTCCATGGGCGAATAGCAGCCTGCATTGCTGCGAAAGGTGGATATACACTGTACTAGTGCCGACATTGTGCATGCTCTGTTGCCTGTGTCTATGTGCCTGTGGTTCTGTCAGTGTGATCATGTGATGTATCTGACCCCAGGAATGTGTCAATAAAGTTTCCCCTTCCTGGGACAATGAATTCACGGTGTTCTTATTTCAATTTCCAGGAGTGTAAAAATAAGGGGACAGCGAAAATTTGCTTCTTGGTGTCGCACTGTAAGCCTTAGTGTAATACCACGCACATATAGTTTCATTCCGTGTTGGTGTGATGAAAAGCGCCAAGTCATTCTTGACCTGATACCCTCATTTTTAATAAACAAATCCAGTTAACAATCGATTAAAGTCATTTTTAAACTGCTCAAGATATTTTCAATTACAGTTACGAGATTTGATTGTAAACCTTTGAATCTTCTTCTCTATATCGTAATTCTGTTTCTGTATTTGTAGTCGTAGACTTTTCGCCTTTATAAGCCGAGGTTTCTGGAAGCCTGCAGATGGGTACCAGGGGACCCGAGCCCAGATGCCCTGCAGTATCACTCTCTGAGGACGTAGGGCCACTTGTGAGGAACTTGTTCACCGAGAGGATGAGGCTCAGCTTGGCAAACTTTTACCTCGTGCCTTAGGAAACAGTGCGCTATGCGAGACTAAAAACGGTGACCCATGGAAACACCAAATAAATAGCCATTTACACCTGGGTCCTTCCATCAAAGCACTTTTTGCTGAGGGCATTACACCTTGCCAAGTGAGTTCTCACGCAGCGAAAATTTTCAGTCATTTCCTGTGATTTTGCCGTTTGAAGAAAGCACATTGTAACAGATACCAAGAACCAATGATATGGGACTTTCTTTGACGCGTGGACAAGAAACAGACAGCTAGAGTTGGCGGCCACGAACACTTTATTGAATATTTGGGTACGAAATGACAGTAGTTGACGGAACATAGAAACGACACATTGGAATCGGCTTGTGAGTTTAAATTTCTTGAAAGAGTGCAGGCGAAAAGCCACTCAATTGGAGAACGATTTTTCCACAGTTTCTGGTGGGAGAAAAACGATAAGATAAAAATTGTGCCATTGGTCAGAGCTGGGTGAACTTTTTATTTTTGGTGGGCGATTTTTACATGCAGACTCTGAGTAGACACAGCAGACGCGCTGTAATTTAGCTTAGCATGAGAGAGACGAAGAAGACACACTTTTGGACAGTGATTCGAGGGCGACTGTTGAACTCGATTCCTCGCGGTGAGGCAGCCTGATTAGGCGGATGAATTCCTTTGGCATCTGTTTGAATCATTTACTGTCTACCCATTCACACACAACAGTAATGTTGGAAATGTCTAATAGCATCGGTTGGTTACTACGTAACGAAGTTAGGGATTTTCCGTATATCAGTAAATTCACGTAGGGTCATCCACGATCAGGCAGACAGGCATCGTTCCATATATTTCATTTCCCTCTCCAGTAAGTCTTATTCACTGATGTTAACGGCACGGGTATACCATGCTGAATTAATATGTTAGTAATCTGATACCAGTGACCGAATTTCCCCGTCAGATAACCTTGCCAAATGTATCAGTGTTTATTAGAAGGTAATTTCATGTTTCTATTAGATGCACTTTGGCGTGTGCTGAAGCAAATTCTATGTAATGTCCGTATTCATTTGTACACACTGAACATTTTGCAATTAAAACTGGATTCCTTTGGACTATACTTTTTATTTCATAGTTAATTTTTAATGCAGTTTATTAATATTGAATTTGTGGAGTGTTAATATCCAAGACTCTGCTGAGGCCAACTTTTTAACAGTTTTCAGTGATATTAGTTGCATAATGTTTTAATTGAGTATCTGAATTTTTCGTGCACATAACTCCATCTGACGATGGATGGTTCGAAGTTTCGAAACGTGTTATTGTAACATATAAAGAGTGACTGCCAACAGTAAACTTGTTGTTCCATTCGATATCCGTAACGGTTACGCAAACCCTAGTCGAATAATGATCGCTTTTATAATGGATAACTATTCATCACAGAAACTAGGTTATGAAAATCGAAAAAGGGGTGTTACGATGAAGCAGGGTTACGCGAGGGTAGTGCCTTGCTAATCATTGCAACATGGAAAGAAATGAAAGGGAATCTGCTTTGTAGGAAACCAGATTACACGTAAACACAGAATAATGATTCAGACAGCTGACGGCCAAGAAAGATTCATCAAAAGCCGTCTACTAGTGTCATATATATAGACTTAGGGCAGCACTCAAAGTTGTAGAAACTGTTTTTCTCGATGAAATGCTTTTGATTTCATAGTTAGTTTTTCATGAAGTTTATATTAACTGCACAATACTTTAATTGAGTATCTGAGTTTTTCGTGCACATAAAGCCATCTGATGCTGTAGGGTTTGAACCCTCTAAACGTGTTGTTGTCACATGTAAACAGTGTCTACCAACAGTAAACTTATTGTTTCACTCGATACCAGTAACGGCTACCAAACCCTAGCCAAAAATGGCAGCACTCGAAGTTGTAGAAACTGTACTTCGCGATGAAATCAGTCTGGACATAAAATGTTCATCGTGGGTGCAACGCAGTGGACGAAAATTGAAACATTTCAATCATGGTAGTGTAACGAATAGAGCAAGTGCTGCATCAGGAGGATCTACTACAAAGCCTGAGTGATGAAAGACGACTATAACAGATAAGAGGGCGGTAATTTTCCTAACGCATTCGGGAACGGGACGTTGTGTGCGAGTGCTGCACTGAAATGCTGAGGTTTGGCGCACGAGTGGCAGCCGTGGTAGGACGCATCAGACAAGTCAGAGGAAAAAAATCTGATGGGTTTGTAGTTACATTTTATGCCTTTAATATGGTGGACTGTAATGAAAACTTGTAAACCTCAATAACTGTGTACTATTTCGAATATGGATTTCTGTTTGAAGATAACTGTTATTAAAAAACTCGTAATACCAGTTATCAACTAAATTACATTATTAAAATATGTATTTACAGAGAACTGAGCATTTCTGTAACTATTGGGTATATAAAATATACAAATTACTCACTTTCTACGGCCGTGGTGATATATAGGATAGACCTCTACACTCCGGCCCTAGAGCTTTGGAATTCAGTCTCAGATAGGGTTAGAGCGATTCAACAATCGTCCTGATACACGAATTATTCCCAATGCTTCAGTTTACAGTAACGGAACACTAGCTGCTAGACTGAATGTGTTTCTAACACTTTAAAGAAAAGAGGACAGATTTGAGAAAGTTTTCCCTTTCTGCATTCAGAATGGTTTAGAGGGCTTTACTGGTACGTTAAAATTTGTTAACCGATTGAGGAGTGGGACACAACTGGTTGACTTATCTATTTCGCAATAAATAACAAATTTCGAGTCAGTTAAATGACTTGGGTAATGTGCCACCGAAACGGAGCAAAGTCGTTGCGTCATTAAGGGATTTTATCAAATTGTGGGCTCAAGTAGGTGTCACTGATATGGAAAATATCACGAAAAGGGTAGACGGAGAACCAGTGAAACGAGACTTCTTTGTTATTACCCAGTAGCACAACGCTTCCACAACATATCAAGCCAGGTTTAATTCGCCTAATAATGAGGCCCTATATTAACAACACAGTGAGTTTTGTACACATATCTTTGGGCATACCGCTCTATCATGTAAGGAAGAACTCACATGCGGCGTATGTGAGAAGTTCGCCGCCGAATGAGTCGTTTTTTTTCATCTTCTCCAAGGTGTGTAACCATACCTGTCTGGAATGAGACTGTAGTGTCCATCTAGAAGAATGAAAGATTCAGGAGCCCAAAACAACCTGAGCGTGTGGTGAGCCCAAAAAAAGACCTACGAGCCATGCCACCTCCTACTTTCACTACTTCGTTTGCTTCCTCTCTTAAGAACCCTATTCAGAAAGCCAGTGCCTCTACCCAAACAGATGTTGCTAGTGTCAACAGAATTACCTGCGTTTGACAGTGCAGTTTGTGAAGGTTCCATCATTAAGAAGCCTATGGCTCCGCGCAGTACATTAGAAAAGGCCACGTTTGCCACATTTCCACCTTGCAGCGCTTCCAGCTGATTCCAGCGAACAGGCCACCCTGTTTGCTGGAATCAGCACTGCCACGACCACAGCCACAGTCACTCCTCCGAAGCTCTCTTCACAAATAAACCCAAAGGAAAGCGTCAACGTAAGAAGATGATTGGTCATAAACCTTCGGACTATGTAGCCTTATTCTGTCTGACGATTCTAATGATTCCGCTTCGGAGTTAATGCAATATGAATTCCACCTGAAGCAACACCCGTCCCAATGGCGAAGCCTCCGACATCTGCTGTATCGCCAATCTGGTGGAGGGACAGAGTGAAAGAAAACGTGACCTATAAAATGATTACCATGCTACAGTGGAACTCCAATGGGTTCAAGACGCTTGTGGAGAAACTGAAACTCCTCGTGCGCTACTACCCAGAAGAAAGACACCTCCTCCAACAGCCTGTTTTAACAAAGAATCAAAAGTCTTGTGACATGTCAGATTTGTTCCCCAAAATTTTAGAGATGTATTGGTGGAGACATCAAATGTAGTGGCTGGGTGCCAGGGGGTACCGTATTAAAACTCGGCGAGAACTTTCCAAGTGATTTATTGTTTTTTAGCTACAGTGCCCTCGTTCCTCTTGGTTTTGCATCACAGGGCCCCTCAGTGCTGAGGAAGCACCCCAGCGGCCCATGTAATGCAACGCTGTGTCGAGCCGGCCTTGTATACCAGCAAAGTTGCGTCTTCGTCAGGATGCCGCAATTGACACAGCGGTCTGCACCCGTGCCAACTCAGCTATCCCCATCCTTGTTTCCTCTGCGCCACTCCAAGGAGCCACCATGTAGCCCTCTGACAACTTCAAGATGGTCTCCACCGTGCTCCTTTGCCGGCGTGGCTTAGGATGTGGCGATAACAAGCAGACATGACCCCGAGTCTGCGACCCTCGCCCCGGTTGTCACCGGCGTGTGTTGGAAGATGGAGCTGTGGAGTGGTCCACCGCTGGCTGGCTGGCTACGGACCCCACGTCGACCTCAGGGGGTCGAACCAACGACCCGCCATGGAATGCGACCCTGGCGCACCATCTGTAGCTGTGTGTAGCTGGTGGTGTTCAAAATGACTCTAAGCAGTATGGGACTTAACATCTGAGGTCATCAATCTCCTGGACTTAAAAGTACTTAAACCTAACTAACCTAAGGACATCACACACATCCATGCCCAAGGCAGGATTCGAAAATGCGACTGCACCATTCCAGCCCCTCCAGGATGACCTTAGGTCCACTCTCGACGCTTTCCAATTCTCGGGTATAAGGGCTGGCCGGGAAGCTGGGGCATGTCACCCGCCCCCTCTTAGTGCCACAGTAAGGAGGGACTGTACGTACGGTCACGTGTTTGCACTACAGATCTTACTTTATCTCACTTTATAATGTGTGCAGACACATAGACTTGCAGTCCAGTCATTTCAAGCTTTTTATTTTTGCGTATCTACTCTGTTTCATGACCAAGCTTGTTTTATTGATATATTGAAACGCTGTAGCATTCCATTTTATATTTACTAAGTTTCATAGAAGGAAGATTATAATAAATCTCCTCTCCATATCAAATATCCCTTTAACTAACACTGAGATAGAAAATGTTTGTTTTATCGTGCAGTGAAAAATCTACAGGGTGTTTCAAAATGAACATACCGGTTTTAAGGCATTGTAGCACTTATTATGTTCAACTTTAAATTGTAAATAATACATCAAATGAAAGAGCAACTCAAACAGTTTTGTTTATATATCTGTGCACAACAGGAAGAATATTGAATGACAATGAGTGACTGAAAAACATGTTGAACGAGCGAGAGTCTTTCACGCTTCTCCCCGAGAAATATCCCTGCGGAAAGTTTATGGGCCTTTCTCTTTTGGTGAATCAACTGTAGCTCATGTTTCTTATCCTGATGTGCTACAGCTATGGGCTGTGCCTCAAAGGGAAGAAGCTGAACAACACATCTTCATTTGGGAGCAAGATGGTGTGCCGCCTCACTGACATAACAAACTGGTTAGACGACGTTGTATGTGACCGGTGGATTGGGCGCAAGGGGCCGGTTGACACAGCATTTTATGCATAACCTCCATGTTCATACACGATCTGATGCGATCCTGTGTATGTACCTCCGAAACCAGCTGATCTATCCGACTTTAGAAACAGTGCTATTGCAACAGTTACTCCTGACACATTGATCAAGATTTCGGAACACTTCACCTATGGGCTCGATGTGTGATTGGTGTTAACAATGAATAATTGTGCAAAAAAATGTTTGTGTTTCTCTTTCATTTGGTGTATTATTTATGATTGTAAGGTGAATGTAATATGAGATACAAAGTCTTAAAACCTGTATATTCATTTTGAAACACCCTGTATATCGGCATCTAATCTGGCCGTACACGTACAGGTAACGACGAAACAGTGAACAGTAATCAAACACAAATCCCGCGGTACACGAGGCCGAAGCCTTGAAGCAGTGTAAAATCGCTGCTATCTGCGGAATTTCCAATTCTGCTTTCGCTAATGATTGTGCACACTCGATACTGTACGTACCCTTTACCGATTCTGCAGCCGTGTTTAATTAACTTCGTTTTCGGCTTTAACAGACTGCTGATATCATTTATTCCTACACAGTCTTTTTCACCTCTGTTTGCTTATTACGTTCTCTTTTTCGAACGGAAACTGGAATCAAATTCTCACTGGATAACCATCTTGTTTGCAAGCAGTACTGTTATGCGCGTTTGTTTACTTCAGTAGAGGGTAATATCTGGAAACGATTTACGAAGAAATGTTCGCTGTAAGTTTCTTAAATTCGAAACAGACCGACCTGATACAGGCGGCTGTAATATAAATACGTATCTGTCGTCAAATGAAGCCCTTTTTTACCATTCTCAAGCATAACGTATACTTAAGAATAAATAGCGTAGAAAAGCGAAGGTGCAGTGCTAACATCAAGGAGTGAGCCTAAATTTCCAGTTCGTTATTCTCTTGGTGTCACCAGAATGCCGCCATTGTCCTGGCAATGCGCATAGAACAGCGGCTCATCGGATGACGGAGGAGAGAGCTTAATTTTTTTTACTTCTGCACTTGATTTTCGATAGCATTGTTGCAAAGTATGGTGCATTTTGTTTCTGACAAAGTGGTCTTCTTGAGATGGTTGTTAATCCTCAAACGAAACCGTTAACGGAATGACACAGAAAGAAGTCTCCACAAAAAATATCCGTGGAACTGAATCAATACGTTCGGTGTTCCAGTAAGACACTAATCCTACTGCTCTTGTCACGCAGACGTTTCAGTACAGAATGTGTACAAAATACCACCAGCAGCAGAAAACGATAGCTTTGCTAACGTATCGAAAGGCCGCTTAGGTATATTACAAATGTCTCACAAGTCATCAGTTTTACTGTGCACAAATAGCACAGTACACAGAGCATGGTAAAAAGGGCAGATTTCCTAGTCTGCGATATATTGTCACACAATTTAATTCGGACTAGATCGGTTCCTCAGTTCTGATCAAGATAATAGGAGGAATCCATTGATTGTAAGCCACGGCTGGAACTGGTAATTCCGTCACCAGATATTCCCAAATCGGAAGATGCAGATGGTAAACGGGTATTCACTGGACAAATATATTGTACTAGAACTAACGTGGGATTTCATTTTCACGCAATTTGTGTGCATAGATCCTGAGATATCAGTAACCAGAACAACCACCTCTGGCCGTAATAACGGCCTTCATACACGTGGGCTATGAGTCAAACAGAGCTTGGATGGTGTGTACAGGTACAGCTGCCCATGCAGCTTCAACACGATACCACAGTTCATCAAGAATAGTGACTGGCGTATTGTGACGAGCGAGTTACTCGGCCACCATTGACCAGACGTTTTCAGTTGGTGAGAGATCTGGAGAATGAGCTGGCAAGGGCAGCAATCGAGCATTTTCTGTATCCAGAAAGGCCCGTACCGGACCTGCAACATGTGGTCGTGCATTATCGTGCTGAAATGTAGGGTTTCGCAGGGATCGAATGAAGGGTAGAGCCACAGGTCGTAACACATCTGAAATGTAACGTCCACTGTTGAAAGTGCCGTCAATGCGAACAAGAGGCGACCGAGACGTGTAACCAATGCCACCCCATACCATCACGCCGGGTGATACGCCAGTATGGCGATGACGAATACACGCTTCCAATGTGCGTTCACAGCAATGTCGCCAAACACGGATGCGACCATCATGATACTGTAAACAAAACCTGGATTGATCCGAAAAAAATGACGTTTTGCCATTCGGGCACCCAGGATCGTTGTTGAGTACACCATCGCAGTCGCTCCTGTCTGTGATGCAGCGTCAAGGGTAGCCGCAGCCATGGTCTCCGAGCTGATAGTCCATGCTGCTGCAAACGTCGTCGGACTGTTCGTGCAGATGGTTGTTGTCTTGCAAATGTCCCCATCTGTTCACTCAGGGATCGAGACATGGCTGCACGATCCGTTACAGCTAGGCGGATAAGATGCCTGTCATCTGGACTGCTAGTGATACGAGGCCGTTGGGATCCAGAACGGCGTTCCGTATTACCCTCCTGAACCCACCGGTTCAATATTATGCTAACAGTTATTGGATCTCAACTAACGCAAGAAGCAATGTCAGGATACGATAAACCGCAACTACGATAGGCTACAACCCTATCTTTATCAAAGTCGGAAACGTGATGGTACACATTTCTCCTTGTTACACGTGGCATCACAACATTTCAACAGGCAACGCCGGTCAACTGCTGTTTGTTTATGAGAAATCGGTTGGAAACTTCCCTCATGTCAGCAGGTTGTAGGTGTCACCACTGGCGTCAACCTTGTGTGAATGTTCTGAAAAGCTAATCGTTTGCATATCACAGCATCTTCTTCCTGTCGGTTAAATTTCGCGTCTGCAGCACGTCATCTTCGTGGTGTAACAGTTTTAATGGCCAGTAGTGTAAGTTTTAAATCACTTTGGACGCGGTGGAGAAGAAATCTCCAGCAATGGTGATAGAAGTATAATTTACCGTATAGACTTATAATCTATCACACAGTTTCATTTATCATGAACGGTTATTGTTATGCACATTACGAATAACATTCCAGAGAATAAAATTCTGATGCTGAAATGCAGTAATACTTTGATAATGACGAATTCTGTGGTCTCATTAATGGTTTCTTCATATCCGCCAATACTTACGCGCGGCCAGAGAGCAGAAACCCCAAGCTACGTGAAGATCAGTGCTACGTGGATGGCATATTCCTGCCAGTACAGCAAGAAAAACAATTCATCGGGCGCGCGTATGCGTGTTGACTCGCGAAGAGTTATGTACTCGACTGCAGGTTTCCATCAGGAGGAAACTGAATTTTTCGCCGACATTTGTGTGTGTTTGTGTGTCCTGGGATTCCCCGCGGGAGGACCGCCGGCCGGCCAATCGGCCGTCCAAATATTTGCGCTCGGCGCTGCCGCCCCAACGCCGCCCCTCCGCCGCTGAAGCCGCCGCCACCGACAAATCGCAGCTTGGCAGAGCCGGCCCTACACCACTGTCAAAGTGGTGCCACATTGTCGGAACGCCAGCTGCAAAACCAAGGACCACTCTCTGCCGCATGTTAACACGAGCATCTACAGAGTCTGTCACGGGTACGGTACCGGTCAAAAGTTTTCGAATACCCACGATAAAAAGTATGTAGAGTGTACGATAGAGTAACAAGATAAATATTTTCTATCATTAAGTAGAGTATAGTACGGTGTAGATTTTAACCACTTCAAAATACCCTTCCTTTACTCTCAGAACAGCTGCACAAACTCTTGGGATTCTGGAGATATTGCCGATATTGAGTCCAAACCTCTGTAAATTAGTTCAAATGTGTGTGAAATCTTATGGGACTTAACTGCTAAGCTCATCAGTCCCTAAGCTTACACACTACTTAACCTAAATTATCCTAAGGACAAACACGCACACTCATGCCCGAGGGAGGACTCGAACCTCCGCCGGGACCAGCCGCGCAGTCCACGACTGCAGCGCCCAGACCGCTCGGCTAATCCCGCGCGGCTCTGTAAATTACTCCATAGATCTTCAAAATTGGATGACCTCTGTTTTATGACCCCTCTATCAGGTTCAGTGGGATTTAGGCCAGGTGACCAACAAGGCCAAATTACGTTTTCAAGTTCGACACATTTATCTTTTCCATTGACTTACGCTGTGCACAATTCAGGAGCATGTCCTCGATCATTGTCGTGTTGCAGAACAAATCCACGAGCAATAAGCCTCTTGGCAGGTGGAACTGCATTGTTCATCAGTAGTCCCTTCTTTAATGTCCCGTTAATTTTCCGTGCAGAGAAATTTATTTCTGTTTAATAGCTTGCGGTCTCAGAGTGCAGTGAGAAATCTGCTCGTCAACTTTTTGTATTACTTTATTCTCCTTTGGTATATTTTCAGATTCAGTAGAATCATTTGATACCTTACATCTATTTCATACACAGTACAATATGGCTAGGGACGTGCTTGTTGTGAGCGGGTTGGCTGCTGTCCGTAAACACCTGGAAGCTGCGGTGGCGACCATCGACAAGCTTCTAGCTAATGCTCGACGTTGCGGTGACGCCGGGGCGCCAGTGACGAATCCCCTGGTGACCCGGACGTCACTGCGGCTTCCAATACGCAACATCTGACCGGTTCGTCCTCACTCCAGAGTGATTGGAGACAGTGGTGGGTCCGCGTGTCACTAGGCGGAAGGCGAAAGACGGAGCAGGCCGTAAGGCTGGCTCCCTACGTCTTATCAACAAGTACGAGGTGCTTCCCAATGGTGAAGATAACTCTGAGGCAGCACGGCATGCCTTTCCTGTTGGGCCAGCGGTCGATTATCCTGCCCACTGCGGAAAAGTACAGAGGATGGGTACGCTAGTCTTTGGGAGATCCAATGTTAGGCGGGTGATGGAGCCCCTCAGGGAGGTACAAGCAAGGCGGGAAAGAATTCCAGTGTGCATTCGGTATGTTTGCCGGGAGATCTCATCCGTGATGTGAAGGAGGCCCTGCCGGAGGCTATCGAGCGCACTGGGTGCAACCGGCTGCATGTAGCGGAACATGTCGGCATAAATGACGCCTGCCGCTTGAGTTCTAGCTGGGTTCTGGCTGATTTGGTGAAGGCAACTAGCAACGCACGCGGGATGCAGGCTAAACTGTCTATTTGCAGCATCGTATCCAGTGTTGATCGGGGCCCTCTGGTTTGGAGCAGAGTAGAAGGTCTAAACCAGAGGCTCAGACGGGTCTTCGACGGTATCGGATGCGAATTTATCGACCTCTGCTATCGGGTGCAGAATTGTAGTGTTCCCCTTAATAGGTCAGTCGTGCACCAGACGAAGGTAGCCGCTACTAGGCTAGCGGAGTATGTGTGGCATGCATATGGGGCTTTTTTAGGTTAGAGGACCCCTCCCTAACGAAGATTTGCCTGTCAAATCAACCACAGCAACCTCAGAGAATTTTGGACCTTGCAGATCAGAGATAGAAAAGAGATAGTGAAGAGATAGAGAAGAGATAGTAAAATGCAGGAGCATCCAAGGAAAGGTTCCAGAATTAGTATCGCTTACTGAAGGTTATAATGCACATCTAGTATTGGGAACAGAAAGCCGGCTGAAGCGGGCGTCAATGACCACGAAGCCTAAGTTGAGACTGGAATGTTTATTGTAAGGATAGGATAGTCGCTAACAGCGTCGGCGTGCTTATTGCAGTACAAAATTCGATAAAATATAGCGAGGTTATCACGGATTCAGAATGTAAATTAATCTGTGTGAACCTGAGTATCAAGGAACGGGCAAAAATGGTGATCGGATGCTTTTATGGACCACCTGGTTCAGGATCTGTAGTTGTAGAGCGCTTCAGGCAGAACTTGCAGAATATCATTAGTAATTTTCCTGATCATGCCGCTGTAATAGGGTGCAGGTATAGGTTGGGAGTGTTATGACATCAAAACTGGGGCCAGAAACAGGTAATCGTGTGGCTTTGTTCTGATGTCTTGTCCGAAAACTACCTTGAGCAGATAGAGAACCAACTCGTGCGGGAAACATCTTAGACCTCCTGACAATAACGCCTGGACGCCTGAACTTATCGAATCAGTTAACGTAGAGGACGATATCAGTGATCATAAGGCTGTGACAGCTTCAATGACGAAGGGACCTACAAGGTTCAAATGGCTCTGAGCACTATGGGACTCAACTGCTGAGGTCATCAGTCCCCTAGAACTTAGAACTAGTTAAACCTAACTAACCTAAGGACATCACAAACATCCATGCCCGAGGCAGGATTCGAACCTGCGACCGTAGCGGTCTTGCGGTTTCAGACTGCAGCGCCTTTAACCGCACGGCCAACCTACAAGGAATGTTAAGAAAGGTAGGAAGACATATTTGCTCAGCAAGGGTGCCTCGATACAAATTTCAGAATATCTCAGCAGTTAGCGTCAAATATCGGTGATGAACACTTAGATGTGGAGAACAAATAGAAAAAATTCGAAGGCATCGTTCAATATGCCGCAGACAAGTATGTTCCGAGTAAGGTTTTAAGGGTTAGGAGAGATCCACCATGGCTTAACATCAATGCTAGAAAAGAGCTACGTAAACAAAGAGCACTTCATCTCAGATTCAAGGGAAGTAAGAACCAGTGATTCTTCAATTCCTCCAGGCGTATTTCATGACGAAATAAATCTCGAGTGAACAGCCTGGTGTGTGTGTACAAAGGACACAATACTTCGGTAATTGACCTTTTTGCCATTATCAGGTGTGCTGATGTGATATCAGCACATCTGATGATAGCAACAAGGTCGATTGCCGACGTATTGTGTCCTTTGTACACTCACACCAGGCTGTTCACCCGAGATTTATTTCGTCAAGTAGAAACCTAGCTAACAAACAAAAGCTGAACGAAGCGAAAATGAGCGTAAGGTGAGCAATGAGAGAAGCGTTTAATGATTTTGAAAGTAAGACGTTGTCAACCGACCTGAGTAAAAACACAAAGAGCTTTTGGTCATATCTAAAATTAGTAAGTGAGTCAAAATCATCTATTCATTCTCTCAGCGACCACACCGGCATCGAAACGGAAGATAACAGAGAGAAGGCCGAAATACTGAATTCGGTCTTCCGAAGTTGTTTCACCGCGGAAGATCGTAACACTGTCCCTCATTTCAATCATCGTGCGAAAGTCTAAATGACAGATATTGAGATAACAGATCGCGGAACTGGAATGCAGCTACAATCGCCTATGTAGTGGAAAGGCTTTAGGACAACATGAGATACCTATAAGATTCTATAACGTTTATGCGAAAGAACTTGCTACCCTTCTAGCAGTAATTTATCGTAGATCGCTTGGGCAACGAAAGGTACCTAAAGACTGGAAAAAAGCGCAGGTCTTCCCCGTTTTAAAATAAGGCCATAAGAAAGACCCACACAATTACAGACCTATATCGTTGACGTCAATCAGTTGTAGAATTATGGAACATGTTTTATGCTCAAGAATTATGACATTCTCGTAAAATGAACATATCCTCCATAAAAATCAACATGGATTCCGCAAACAGAGATCCTGAGAAACTCATCTCACTCTGTTACTCCATGAGATCCACAGCGCAGTGGACAACGGCGCTCAGGCTGATGCCGTGTTCCTTTACTTCAGTAACGCATTTGACACCGTCCCGCATTGCCGTTTAATGAAAAAAATACGTGCTTACGGAGTCTACATCTGCAGACCTGCAATTGGATTCAAGACTTTTTTGTAGACAGAACTCAACACGTCACTCTTGACGGAACTAAATCGTCAGATGTAAAGGTAATATCCGGAGAACCACAGGGAAGTGTGAAAGGACAGTTGCTGTTCACAATATACACTCCTGGAAATGGAAAAAAGAATACATTGACACCGGTGTGTCAGACCCACCACACTTGCTCCGGACACTGCGAGAGGGCTGTACAAGCAATGATCACACGCACGGCACAGCGGACACACCAGGAACCGCGGTGTTGGCCGTCGAATGGCGCTAGCTGCGCAGCATTTGTGCACCGCCGCCGTCAGTGTCAGCCAGTTTGCCGTGGCATACGGAGCTCCATCGCAGTCTTTAACACCGGTAGCATGCCGCGACAGCGTGGACGTGAACCGTATGTGCAGTTGACGGACTTTGAGCGAGGGCGTATAGTGGGCATGCGGGAGGCCGGGTGGACGTACCGCCGAATTGCTCAACACGTGGGGCGTGAGGTCTCCACAGTACATCGATGTTGTCGCCAGTGGTCGGCGGAAGGTGCACGTGCCCGTCGACCTGGGACCGGACCGCAGCGACGCACGGATGCACGCCAAGACCGTAGGATCCTACGCAGTGCCGTAGGGGACCGCACCGCCACTTCCCAGCAAATTAGGGACACTGTTGCTCCTGGGGTATCGGCGAGGACCATTCGCAACCGTCTCCATGAAGCTGGGCTACGGTCCCGCACACCGTTAGGCCTTCGTCCGCTCACGCCCCAACATCGTGCAGCCCGCCTCCAGTGGTGTCGCGACAGGTGTGAATGGAGGGACGAATGGAGACGTGTCGTCTTCAGCGATGAGAGTCGCTTCTGCCTTGGTGCCAATGATGGTCGTATGCATGTTTGGCGCCGTGCAGGTGAGCGCCACAGTCAGGACTGCATACGACCGAGGCACACAGGGCCAACACCCGGCATCATGGTGTGGGGAGCGATCTCCTACACTGGCCGTACACCACTGGTGATCGTCGAGGGGACACTGAATAGTGCACGGTACATCCAAACCGTCATCGAACCCATCGTTCTACCATTCCTAGACCGGCAAGGGAACTTGCTGTTCCAACAGGACAATGCACGTCCGCATGTATCCCGTGCCACCCAACGTGCTCTAGAAGGTGTAAGTCAACTACCCTGGCCAGCAAGATCTCCGGATCTGTCCCCCATTGAGCATGTTTGGGACTGGATGAAGCGTCGTCTCACGCGGTCTGCACGTCCAGCACGAACGCTGGTCCAACTGAGGCGCCAGGTGGAAATGGCATGGCAAGCCGTTCCACAGGACTACATCCAGCATCTCTACGATCGTCTCCATGGGAGAATAGCAGCCTGCATTGCTGCAAAGTTGGATATACACTGTACTAGTGCCGACATTGTGCATGCTCTGTTGCCTGTGTCTATGTGCCTGTGGTTCTGTCAGTGTGATCATGTGATGTATCTGACCCCAGGAATGTGTCAATAAAGTTTCCCCTTCCTGGGACAATGAATTCACGGTGTTCTTATTTCAATTTCCAGGAGTGTATATAAATGATCTAGTAGAAAGCGTCGGCTGCTCTTTGAGGTTATTCGCAGATGATGCAATTGTTTATACCAAAGTAGCAACGCCAAAAGATAGTAAGAATTTGCAGAACGTCCTGCAGAGAACTGATGAATGGTGCAGACTCTGGCAGCTGACCCTGAACGTAAATCAATGTAACATGTTGGGCATACATAGGAAAAGAAATCCACTTCTGTACAGCTACACTATTGATGACAACAGCTGGAGACAGCGTCTGCCGTAAAATATCTAGGCGTAGCTATCCAGAGCGACCTTAAGTGGAATGATCATATAAAACAGATAGTGTGAAAAGCAGTCACCAGACTTAGATTCATCGGAAGAATCTTACGGAAATGTAACTCATCCACGAAAGAAGTGGCTTATAAGGCGCTTGTTCGCCCGATTCTTGAGTACTGGGATCCCTATCAGGTAGGACTGATAGATGAGATAGAGAAGATCCAACGAAGAGTGGCGCGTTTCTTCACAGGATCGTGGCGAGAGAGAGTTACAGAGATGCTAAACGAACTCCACTGGCAGGTGTTACGAGACAGGCGTTGTGCATCACGGAGAAATTTTCTATTGAAATATCGGGACAGCACATTTCAGGAGGGGTCAGACAACATATTACTTGCCCCCCCCCCTCCCCCCCCCCCCACATACATCTCGCGTATTGACCACGCGGAGAAAATTCGAAAAATTAGAACCAATACAAAGGCTTACCGACAGTCATTCTTCGCCGCGCACTATTCGCGAGTGGAATAGGGTTAAAGGGATAAGTACCCTCCGCCACACACCATTAGGTAGGTGGCTTGTAGAGTATAATGTAAATGTAGATGAAGGAAAGTGCAATTGAGGTGGGCAAGCCATGTATCAGGTGAATTGATGATAGAAGCACTATGGAAGCTTATTTTTTCTTTAATGTCATGAAATCTGAAAAGATGTGTACATAGAAAGACTGCATTGATGGCATCGAAGTGTAGGAGGACATATTAGAATCAGGGGTACAGAGCTACGGATAGCTTCCGATTTAACTAGGCACAGGGAATAGACATTATGCCCCTAGAACGTCTGATTATTGAAGCTAGATTATTGAAGCTAGTACGTTGAGTCCATGAGACTATGAGCGTACTATTCGACTTTAAAAGAAAATAAATCATTGAACAGCAAAGATAGAAAATGCAGACAGATGTGAGGATTATCGAATAATCATAATAACAGCTCCATCATCCACATTTCTGACAGCAATAATGTATAGAAAAATGTAGAAGTGAGTAGAGGATACGTAAGATGGTAATTAGTTAGGCTTTATAAAAAATAAAGACCAAAGAGGCACATTTGACACTGTGATTGATAGTGAAGACAAGGCTAAAGTATAGTCAAGACAAAGTTATAGAATCTGTCGATCTAGACAAAGCGTTCGACCACGTAAAATGGTGGAAAATGTTCGTAATTCTCACGTCAGAAGAAGTAGGTGTAAATTCAATGGAAATATGGGTAATATACGATATCTACCAAGAGGGCACAGTAAAAATGGATGACCAAGAACGAAGTGTTTGGATTAGAAAGAGTGTAACAGAGGGATGTAGGCTTTGGTCCCTATTCTTCAATCGAAAAAGTAACGACAAAAATAAAAGAAAGATAGACCGCGCCGCTCGAAGTATCAACACAATTGGCACTGCTAAGAGTATCCTACGACTTCCATATCGCTGGCAACGGGTTATACACAATTCTGGTGACTACTTTGAAGGTCAGTAAAACTTTGAAACACGTATCTATTTTGTACGAGCTGTAAAAAAATAGTTTCCACTATTAAAGTTCCAACCCTCGTATTTGTGACACGAAAGAATACGTCATTTAAGCTGCGCTCTTAGGTTCCTGCATAACCACACCCTCAAAAATCGCGACATATTCGGAATAAACAACAAAGTATTCTTAAAAATCTGCGATATAAATATCAGTGCTGGTCGCTTTAATTGCAGAAGTTTCACCTTTCGTTTTTTAATTAGACTCCAGTTAGATAATCGAAGAAACTCATTGCTGAGATAGCATGCTCTTACATGTGAATAACATTGTATATAACAGAACATATTTCTATTATATGAACACAAAAGAACTAGAATTTATTATAAATGTGAAAATAAAAAAATGTTGTAGCACGTAATTGAACGTGAACCTGAATCATCCAACACCATAACCACGAGACCGTGCATTCACATACAACTCTCTTCATCAGTATTGTCTATATTAGTACCTCCTGAAGGACTTTTACTGTTGATGTGTCGTTAACTGACGTTCAATTGTAACAAATCGTACCAAGCGTGTCGTTTGTGTTAAATCTTCAATGTGCACTTGCCTCGAAACGGCACTCAAGTTATGATACAGAAACACCAAAATACGATGAAATCGATATGATGTCTCCAAAGTAGCAAGAAAGGGACGTCATGTGATTCAACCCGAATGTCGTGAAATGCTAATGGTTGTTCTTGTTTCGGGCCGAGCTGTCCCTAATGATAAGTGCCTATCGAAAGTCGCTTTCGATCTCTGACATGCTTCCGTGAGACAAAGACCGACTCCTCGGACATGGAGCACTCTTTCAAAACTTATCACATGCTGGAAGAATGCTGCAGCGCTACATTTTTCGCATGGTTAGCCCTCAGACAATAGTATTTATAATTCCTGGTGCCAGCCGTTCACCATCAGACAGCTGGATTTTGGTGTGACGCTCATCCTGTACGGGACGCTGATGTGAAGACAAAGACAGCTATGATGCAGCTGTCAACATCTTCACCTGGCCTCGAAATGTCAGCTACTGCCTGACTGCCAAAGGTCTTTGGAGCTCTGCGCTCTGCAGCTACATCTGCATCTACATACATATTCCGTACACCACCGTACGATGCACGGCGGAGGGTACCTCGTACCACAACTAATATTTTTCTTTTCTGTTCCACTCGAAAATAGAGGGAAGGAAAAACAACTGTCTATAAGCCTCCATACGGGTCCTAATTTCTCGCATTTTATCATGATGGTCCTTACGCGAAATGTACGTTCCTGGCAGTAGAGTTGTTTTGCGGTCAGCATCAAATACCAGTTTACTAAATTTTCGCAATTGTGCCTTGCTAAAAGAGCGTCGTTTTCCCTCCGCGAATTCCTTTTTGAATTCTAAAAACATCTCCATTATACTTGCATCCTGATCGAAACTACCGGTAACAAACCTAGCAGCATGGCTCTGAACTGGTTGGACTTCTTCCTTCAGTTCTGTCAGCTGGGAATCCCAAAAGCTGAACAGTTACTCAAAAATAATCCGCCTCCTTTATACATGAGCTTCACCTACCCGGAATTCTCCCAATGAAACGAAGTCGAGCATTCGCTTTCTCTACTACCTACCTGACGCGCTCACTGCATTTCATATCGCTTTGTAACGTTACGCCTAGATATCTAATGGATGTGACTGTGTCAACCTGCACCCTAGTAACGCTGTATTCGAACCTTAAGGGATCGTTTCCTGTACTTATCCGCATTAACTTACATTTCTCTAGATTTACAATAAGCTGCCATTCATTACACCAACTTGAAATTTTGTCTGAGTTATTTTGTACACTCTACCTCCTAGAGTCACTCAAGAGGCACCTTCCCATGCACCACAGCGTTGTCAGGAAACAGTCATGATTTGCTGCGCACCCTATCCGTCAGGTCATTTATATATGTGGAGAATAAGATCGGTTCTATCACACTCCCCTGGGGCACTCCTGATGGCACCTATGTCTCTGATGATCACTTTGCCGTCGAGAACAACGTACTGCGTTTTTACTACTTAAAAAGGCTTCGAACCACTCACATATCATGAAGCACAAACTGTATGCTCGAACGTTTGTCCACAGCCTGCAATGGGGCACCGGGTGAAACGCTTTCCGGATATCTAGGAATACTGGAACTGCCTGTTCCTTTCCGTCCATGGTTTCTATGATATTTTGCAAAAAAAAGAGCAAGTTGAGGTTCAGTGCTGACTTGTGGGAATAAGCTTTTCTGTCTCAAGGAAATTTATTATATTCTGACTCAGAATGTGTTCAAGAATTCTGCAGCAAATCGATGTTAAAGATATTTGTAATTATGCAGGTAAGTTCTTATACCTAGCTATATACAGGAGTCACCACTGCTCTATTCCAGTCCATTGGAACATTTAGCTGGGAAGGAGATTTGCCATAAATGGAGGCTAAGTAAGAGGCCAATGTCGCAGAGTTGTCCCCGTAAAACCGATCTGGGATTCCACCAGAACTGGCGACTTGTTTGGTGTCAACTTTTTCAATTGCTGTTCTACGCCACTGATGCCAATTTCTGTGTCCTACATGCGGGAGACTTTACGACATTCAAAAGACGGTATGTCTGTACGATCCTCCTGCCTGAATGATTTCCCCAACGTGAAATTATCTCTCTTCTGCTCCCACCCCAGACTGGTCGACGAGTGACTGGACAGAAGACGAAGACGCGTTTAGTGCCGCCACCGCTGGTACACTCAGCCTCGCTCCCATGCCGCGGGGCTTGATCGTCGAAGACCAGCGCCACTGGAATCTGCAGGTCACCCGCAGTGGTGCAAGTCTTTGCTTGGCTACCACCGGCTGTCACGTGAGCCGAGTGCTGCGATCTCCGTCGCCGTCTCATCATCAGGCGCGCCAACTTCGACGAGTATGCATACTGCTTCCTAGCAGCATGCGTTCACCGCATGAGCATCCGTCCCGGCTACTGTACCGAAGCGGGGACATCACGGGAGGACAGCACTCTGTGCCCAAGCCGAGGTCATGCATATGTAATGCATCATAACTCATGCCACTTTTCCAGAGAGGGATTTTCTCTGCCTCGTGATGACTAGATGTTGTGTGACGTCCTTAGGTTAGTTAGGTTTAAGTAGTTCTAAGTTCTAGGGGACTGATGCCCATAGATGTTAAGTCTCATAGTGCTCAGAGCCATTTGAACCATTTTTCCAGAGAAACTAAAGTAACCCGTTGTCAAACTCCTCTTTAATAGAGAAGTTAGGAGAGATGTCAGTAACTACCGACGTCTTTTTTCCAAAATGTTTGAGAATGCCCTCAGAAATCACAGTTTTGATCGCAGAAGAATTGCTTACTGAGAATGCCATTCACATGTTCACTCGCCCACCAAATTTTAGAAGCGTTAATTAGGAAAACAGCGCCTTCTGCGACATATTTAAGACTTTTTAGAGTGTCAATCACAATATTCCCCTAGGTAAATTGAATGGATAATGTCAGTTCTAACGAAAGGAATGGAGAAGGTTGTAAGTAGTACTTCAACCATTGTACTCTGGGGACGTTATTCTGTCTAGGAAAAAAATCGCGTGTGGATACCCCCTTGGCTCAATCTCAGGTGCGCTATTGTTCGTCATATATGTAAACGCTCCTCCGTCTAACATACGACACACAGAATTAATTCTTTTTTCTGATGAGACTAGTATTGTAATCAAACCAAGTATACTGACAGAAATAGATGAAATGGTAAGCAGTGTTCTTGAAAGTATCACTGACTATTTTTCGGCGAATCGACTCTCCCACAATTTTAAGAAGACACATTGTATTCAGTTCTCCATATCTAGGGAACTACATCAATGATAAGTGGAGCAAATGGTGAGGAAATAATAAACAGAGCAAAAAATCCTAAATTCTTAGGGCCCTTATTAGTGAGAGTTTAAACTCGAAAAAGCGTATTTTTAAACACTTAAAACAACTTAGTTTAGCCACATTTGCACTTAGATTGATCGCAGATCGTGGGGAGAGAGAAATCAATAAGTTGGAATATTTTCATTCGGTAATGTCATATGGAATAATGTTCTGGGATAGCCCATCCTCTTAAAACAAGTTTTCATTGCACAAAACCGTGATCATATTGTAGACCTCTGTTTAAGGAGTTGGACGTTCTGGCTACTGCTTCACAGAATATTAATTCCCTCATGAAGTTTGTTGTAAATAATCCACTACAGTACAAAAGTGACAATGAGATACATTATTACAATACCAGAAGGAAAAATGACATACATTACTCCACATCAAGGTTTTCTTTAGCACAAGGGATGCACAATGCCTCAACTGAAATTTTTATCCAGTGATGTAAAATGTTCGACAGATAACAAATTCGGAAACAAAGTGGAGACGTTTCTATTTGACAACTCCTTCTATTCCGTAGAAGAATTTCTATTATTGTAATGTGCTGAAGTGTGCTGGTAGGAACTACTAACTCACATGTGCATGTTTAATTTTAAAGAAATCGCTTATAAAAATAACTTACAAATGGTCCGCTGTTGTCATATTTAGAAATCAATTTGCATTGTGAATATAAAATGGCTCGTTCCACATTATTACGATTTATCGTGCAGGTGACCCACGGATCATGAAAGTAACTAACTAACTAACTAGACAACTAACTAATCTGAAGCTGCTCAAGCTTGCCAAAACAATGAGAAATTGTCATTTTTGTCGACTCTCTTTCCGCTCCTACCACCGACGTATTCTGATTTCCTTCGCCAGCGATACGAATCCAGGACGCCTTGGTGAGAGAGCCGTACGCCTCCAGCCACAACAGGGAAACGGCTTTTCCACGCTTTCGTAGCGGTCATTTCCAACTCCCACCACCACCACCACCACCACCACCACCACCACCACCACCACCGTCGCCTCCGCCGTCGCCTCCGCCGCCACCGCCGCCGCCTCCGCCGCCGCCGCCGCCGACAACGACGACCACCACCATGCTCCAGGCACCAGGCCAGCTTCAGCAAATTCTGTTGCTGGCCTCGTGTGATGGTGTGCAAGATGCATAAGTAACGACTAATGTAGTACCATACCTCAGTATGCTCCGCCACTGTTGGATGGCCCAACAGGAGCAGACACGCATTTCTCTGTGTTCCTAAACAGTATCTGAAATGGTTCAAATGGCTCTGAGCACTATGGGACTTAACTTCTGAGGTCATCAGTCGCCTAGAGCTCAAAACTACTTAAACCTAACTAACCTAAGGACATCACACAGACTGAAGCGGCTAGAACCGCTCGGCCACACTGGCCGGCTAAGCAGTATCTGAGCCGTGCTCTCTCCCGACTATGCGTTTTCGTAAACATCGCTGTCTATCTGTATTTGGTTTCCCGCCCTTGTCGCGGTTACGTCGTGGTTCTTCTTCCTTCTACGTGTGGCAGCAGTGATGTGTGCCCATATTTGCGCCGTGTACCATCGTTGGTTTGGTGCATATAGTTTCCGGCAAGGGGGTCTGGAATGAGTGGGTCGGAAGTTATCTCCGCGCGGTGTGCAGTCGGCTGGGTCCGCTGGCAGTCCCTGCGCAGTGTCGGAGCGTGTGTGGAGCTGTCCGACGCTACGAGCTTCGTTGTTCGCCGACCCAGGACGTCAAAGTTGAGTAGTGGTTTCAACTAGACAAGCCAGGTCTATTCGTGTTGTGGTGGTTCGTTTCGGTGGTTTGCTGTTGGGGAGGTTTTCCGGTGAGCAACACCGGGTGGTTCTACTGCTGAGATTTAGCCGCCATGCGGTGCAATTAACTATTTTGGTCGACTACGATTTGAGTGCACCAGCGGAAATTTCTGCCTAGTGGCCGTTAGTGTTCCGGTTACCTGCCCTGGCCACTAACGTAATTTCAGGCAGCGTCACTTCCTCACCTGTTGTCGGTGTCCAGCATGGTGTGTAATTTTGACAGCTAATACATACTCCAATGTGGATTTTTACGTTTGTAACATTGCCGGTTTGAGTTCCCATGTGCCGATTGACGGGAAGCAAGTCGTTGTGTCGGTCGGTCCATGGCTGTCCCCTGGTTCCAACGGATCAGTTATAGCTGGGCTCACCACCTGTCTCACCTAAGTGAACGAGGGTAGACCAACCTATCCGGAAGCTTTCCGAGTGCCACTGGTGTTTAATTATCTTCTGTCAGCTTTTAAATTTTAGGCTTATGGTTATTTGTTTTTTCTTTAAATTTTGCAAAATTAATTTTTAAATTTATCTTAATTGGATTTTTATCTTATTAAGATTTTTTGTTGGAGGCCTTCAGCCGTGAAAGAGTTGCATTCGGTAAAGATTCGGCTATGTGCCGCTTTGGTTGTAAAGGTTATTAAATTACAATAAATGACAATTAGATCCTGAAACTGACATCAAACCTCAACCCTTGGCCCTTTCCACAATCCTATTACTTGTTCTGGCCAGTGGGTTTAGCGGGCGTTTCAGTATCCTCAACCAGTTAATTAGATAGTCTGGCTTTTTGTGCACATGTATAACGTAACATATTAGTAGATTTGAGAGAAATATATTAAAAGTATGTAGGAAAGCTATGTGCAATGGTGTATCTTACAATCGTGAACAGGCAGTGAAGGCAGCATTGTAGGCAGATCGGACAACAAATCAGTCACATCAATGCGCATACACAGTAGTTAAGCCTTTATAGATTGCGCAGCAATCGAGTCATGTGCTCAACCGCGCCTACACTTACTGTACATGGGCATAAGGCAGTAGTGGTCATAAGACATTTATGTTTCAGGCGTGAATATAGGTAAATTTATGGGCATGACAGTGTGGCTAAAAGGGGCAGTCGTGTTTTAACGTGCCTATGGCCATACGGTGTGTGAATCCGTTGGATTTGTTGATGCTTCACGGCATACTATTAAACATGTTTACAAGCAGTGATGTAACACACGTGGCTACGAAACACGGCGTGAGAAATACGATTTGTAAAAGATCCTAAGTGAGAGGGACCAGAGACCCGTTTCAAAATTTGTGATTACAAATCGTTTCAGACCCGATAGGAACTGCAGTGAATGAAGCTCACAGCCCAGCTAGTTTAGTCACATAACATGGCGACGGGAACTGCTGACCTCAACATTTGGAGTCCGTCGCCTCGCAAGTGACCGTTGCTCACGCAGGCATGTGAAGCAACCTCGATCCTTACTTCAACCCCGTAGAAAATCCGTGGAACAAGTTGGAAGGGCGGGTAAAACGCCGATATCGGCATCACCTCAATTTAATGGAATTGCACGACTAAATCCTCAGCAAGTGGATTAACCTGGATGCGACGTATCTGCACAACCTTGTAGACTCACTTCCTAAGCGTATCCAAACGGTTGCTGCGTCCAGGCATGGAATTACATGATATTAAAATATGATGCTTGTAATGAATTCTCTAGGTGTGAGTAATTTTTTTGTTTGGTGAGCTTACCATTTTAACGGCACCTACTAGCCGGCAGACGTGGTATCACAGGAGCTTAATGGAGCGTCTTTGTCTGGGTAACATTTAGGAAGTCTTTTATCTGGGAAATGAAGAACGTATATGCCATAGGCTATGCCATCACGGATGAAGTCTAAATGTGGAATCATCTGCTTCATTGATTATAAGTGAAGACTAAACTCAGGAACTACTGAAGGGCTTTTGATAGGGCTGTCTGTAATAGGTAGACTGATAACGAGGAATATTTCTGTTTATAGTTTATTATCGCTAAGCCACACAAGTCGTCTTGGCGAACGTACTTATTATTATTCTTGTGAAGCAGGAGCAAACCTCTATTTTTCAAATAATATGCCTTACGCAGGAATGTCTCATAAGTTAATTAAGTTCCAAGGAAGCCTACTGGTGTTGGTAGCAGTTTCTGGTGTAATGCAATCACATGTATATTTGATCAGATGAAATCTCAGGTAATAAATTTAATCGAAAACTCTTCTGAGAAATGTTATTACCGTGGTCCTCAGTCCAGAGACTGGTTTGATGCAGCTCCCCATGCGACTCTATCCTGTGCAAGCTTGTTCATCTCCCAGTACGTACTGCAACCTACATCCTTCTGAATATATTTAATGTATTCATCTCTTGGTCTCCCTCTATGATTTTTACCCTCCACGCTGCCATCCAATACTAAATTGGTGATCCCTTGATGCCTCAGAATATGTCCTACCAGGCGATCCCTTCTTCTAGTCGAATTGTGCCACAAATTTCTCTTCTCCCCAATTCTATTCAATACCTCTTCATTAGTTATGCGATCTACCCATCTAATCTTCAGCATTCTTCTGTAGCACAACATTTCGAAAGCTTCTGTTCTCTTCTTGACTAAATTATTTATCGTGCACGTTTCACTTCCATACATGGCTACATTCCATATAAATACTTTCACAAAAGAATTCCTGACACTTAAATCTATACTCGATGTTAACAAATTTCTCTTCTTCAGAAATTCTTTCATTGCCATTGCCAGTCTACATTTTATATCGTCTCTATTTCGATCATTTCAAGACACTGTCCATTCCTTGCAACTAGTCTTCCAGGTCCTTTGCTGTCTCTGACAGAATTACAATGTCATCGACGAACCTCAAATTTTTTTTATTTCTTGTCCATGGATTTTAATTCCTACTCCGAATTTTTCTTTTTTTCCCTTTCGTGCTTGCCAAATATACAGATTGAATAGCATCTCGGATAGGCTACAACCGTGCCTCACTCCCTTCCCAACCACTGTTTCCCTTTCATGTCCCGCGACTCTTATAACTGCCATCTGCTTTCTGTACAAATTGTAAATAGCCTTCGCTCCCCGTATTTTACCCCTACCACCTTCGAAATTTGAAAGAGAGTATTCCAGTCAGCATTGTCAAAAGCTTTCTCTAAGCCTACAAATGCCTGAAACGTAGGTTTGCCTTTCCTTGATCTATTTTCTAAGATACGTCGTAGGGTCAGTATTGCCTCACGTGTTCGAAAATTACTACGTAATCCAAACTGATCTTCCCCGATGTCGGCTTCTACCAGTTTTTCCATTCGTCTGTAATGAATTTGCGTTAGTATTTTGCAGCCGTGGCTTATTAAACTAATAGTTCGGTAGTCTTCACATCTGTCAACACTTCCTTTCTTTGGGATTTGAATTAGTATATTCCTCTTGAACTCCGGGGGTACTTCGCCTGTCTCTCACATCTTTCTCACCAGATGGCAGAGTTTTGTCGGGCTATCAGTAGTTCTAATGGAATGTTGTCTCCTCCCGGGGCCTTGTTTCGACTTAGGTCTTTCAGTGCTCTGTCAGACTCTTCACGCAGTATCATTTCTCCCATTTCATCTTCATTTACATCCTCTTCCATTTCCATAATATTGCCCTCAAGAACATCGCCCTTGTATAGACCCTGTATATACTCCTTCCACCTTTCTGCTTTCCCTTCTTTGCTTAGAACTGGGTTTCCATCTGAGCTCTTGATATTCATACAAGTGGTTCTCTTTTCTCCAAGGGTCTCTTTAATTTTCCTGTTGGCAGTATCTATCTCACCCCTAGTGAGATAAGCCTCTTTATCCTTACATTTGTCCTCTAGCCATCCCTGCTTAGCCATTTTGCACTTCCTCTCGATCTCGTTTTTGAGACGTTTGTATTCCTTTTTGACTGCTTAATTTACTGCATTTTTTATTTTCTCCTTTCATCAATTAAATTCAATATTTCTTCTGTTACCCAAGGATTTCTACTAGCCTTCGTCTTTTTACCTATTTGATTCTCTCCTGCCTTCACTACTTCATCCATCAGAGCTACCCATTCTTCTTCTAATGTATTTCTTTCCCCATTCCTGCCAATTGTTTCCTTAATCTCTCCCTGAAACTCCTTAAATTCCCACCTTTTTGCAGTTTCTTCAGTTTTGATCTACAGTTCATAACAAATAGATTGTGGTCAGAGTCCACATCTGCCCCTGGAAATGTCTTACAATTTAAAACCTGGTTCTTAACTCTCTGTCTTACCATTATATAATCTATTTGATACCTTTTAGTATCTCCAGGATTTTTCCATGTACACAACCTTCTTTTATGATTCTTGAACCAAGTGTTGGCTATGATTGAGTTATGCTCTGTGCAAAATTCTACCAGACGACTCCCTCTTTCATTTCTTACCTCCAATCCATATTCACCTACTATGTTTCCTTCTCTCCCTTTTCCTACTATTGAATTCCAGTCACCCATGACTATTAAATTTTCGTCTCCCTTCACCACCTAAATAATTTCTGTTATCTCATCATACATTCATCAATTTCTTCATCATCTGCAGAGGTAGTTGGCATATAAACCTGTACTACTGTAGTAGGCGTGGGCTTCGTGTCTATGTCGGCCACAATAACGCGTTCACTATGCTGTTTGTAGTAGCTTACCCGCACTCTTATTTTTTTATTCATTATTAAACCTACTCCTGCATTACCCCTATTTGATTTTGTATTTACAACCCTGTATTCCCCTGACCAAAAGTCTTGTTCCTCCTGACGCCGAACTTCGCTAATTCCCACTATATCTAACTTTCTCCTGATAACAACGCCATCCTGATGAGTCCCCGCCCGGAGACCCGAATAGGGTACTATTTTACCTCTGGAATATTTTACCCAAGAGAACGCCATCATCATTTAACCATACAGTAAAGCTGCATGCCCGCGGGAAAAATTATGGCCATAGTTTCCTCCTGCTTTCAGCCGGTTGCAGTACCAGCACAGAAGGGCCGTTTTGGTTAGTGTTACAAGGCCAGATCAGTCAATCATCCAGACTGTTGCCCTGCACCTACTGAAAAGGCTGCTGCCTCTCTTCAGGAACCACACGTTTGTCTGGCCTCTCAACAGATACCCCTCCGTTGTGGTTGCACCTACGGTACGGCTATTTGTATTGCTGAGGTACGCAAGCCTCCCCACCAACGGCAAGTTCCATGGTTCATGGGGGGAGGAGGGTGGGGTCTTCCGAGAAATAAGTACAGTAAAATCGTGATAATTTGGACACTACAAAACCCATACATGAGTCATAGTTTTGTGGTGACTGATTTGTTTAATCAAGTTTCTCTATATAATCATCACCAAATAATCTAAAAAAGCAACAAAATCTCAAATAGAACAGTGGATATAGATCGATTGTTGAAAAAATTATTACATAAATATTTCAAAAACTAGAACAAAATTTATGCAAAAGTACATACCAGTATATGAACGGGATCTACATGAGAGTAATCTGGATTCATGTAACTTACAAGTAAGCCAACTCAATTGATATACTTCGTTTATGGTCGACTTTGAATATATTGTAATGTAGAGCCAAATAAAAGATTCGCATCTTTTTGTACATGTTCATATGATCGTTAAACGGATGAAACATGCCCCTGAAAAAAATTGAGTTCACTATTTCTGAATGAAAACCCTCGAAACCGTAACAAATACGAGGGTTGTCCAGAAAGTTAGTTCCGATCGGGAGCGAAATGGAAATCACTGGGAAAATCCGGTAAAGCTTTGCACAGATGTGTTGGACAGTGTCTCTACGATGCCCGTCGATCGGGTCGCGTCTCTCTTTTCAATTTTGAGTGAAGAGTGAGCACGTAAAGACGCGTAGGGAATAGCGTCTCCCGCCAAGTATGAGGGCCTGGTTAGAGATTTCGCCTGTGTCATGCAGCCCACATAACACAGCTGTCGAGCAGTTCCTTTTTCATACTAATTCAAGGCCTCACACTGCAGGGGCAATGAAGACGCTCCTGCAGCGTTTCCGATGAGAAGTGTTTGATCACCCACAATACAGTCCGTAATTGGCTCCCCCTGAGTCTCACCTCTGCTCACAAGAACCGCTGGCTATGAAGACAAAATTTTTCCACAGACAACGAGCTGCAGACCAGTGCAGATAACTGGCCGAAAGCACAGGCAGCTGCCTTCTATGACAAGGATGTTGGAAAGTTGATACAACACAACGACAAAACTGGTAGTTGGAGATGCGACTATGTAGGGAAGTAGGTGGAAGGTGTACCTAACTGTTGCAAATAAAACGTTTCTGGTTTTCACTGTGGTTTCCATTTCGCGAGCGATCGGAACTTACTTTCTGGACGACCCTCGTAAAACAACAACTTTAAATAAAGGTTCTCTATTTTCTAATGTACGCTACAACATGGCACCCAGATTTGTCAAAAAAAATATTTTTTCGTAATCCACTACACCCAATTTTTTTGTTTCTTTTTGTGTTGGTATTTGACTAATAAAACAATGTATAGCATGGTTAACACTAGGTTCAATCGCATATGATGAACTGGTATTCGAAAGACGTATTTGTCAGAAATAAGCTAGAAATATCTCTATAACGCTGTACGCACAGCTAATATATGCCCGTTTCAATGCCAAATGTCATTATGGGTTGTTAAATAATACTTTCCTGCCGGCCGCGGTGGTCTAGCGGTTCTAGGCGCTCAGTCCGGAACCGCGCGACTGCTACGGTCGCAGGTTCGAATCCTGCCTCGGGCATGGATGTGTGTGATGTCCTTAGGTTCGTTAGGTTTAAGTAGTTGTAAGTTCTAGGGGACTGATAACCATAGATGTTAAGTCCCATAGTGCTCAGAGCGAATACCTTCGCAGATAAATATATTCTAAATGTATATTATACATATACTACTCCGTACAAAGGTTTTCTTTTAATTTTATGAAATACAAAGTATCTAATGTATTTTTATATTCTTTTTAAATTTGGTGTAACTTTTTACTGTGAAGTTCCTGTCTTTACAGCTTTCATTACGTTAGATTTGAAATTGTTTGTACATTATCGTTGTAACGTTTATTGTAAATCTATACAATAATGAAACAGGCGCTGAAATGTTTGGGTCAAAAAATACTGTATGCACTTTGATATGGAGATATTTCTAGCTCATTTCTGACAGATAAGCTACGGTCGCAGGTTCGAATCCTGCCTCGGGCATGGATGTTTGTGATGTCCTTAGGTTAGTTAGGTTTAAGTAGTTCTAAGTTCTAGGGGATTGATGACCACAGATGTTAAGTCCCATAGTGCTCAGAGCCATTGGGACCATTTGACAGATACGTTTCTGGAACACCACTTTGTCATATATGACTGAATTTGGTACTAGCGCCGCTATACGTTTTGCAGTCAGTCAGACATCGAAATGAAAAATAGTGCTGGAGAGAGGATTTCGAAAAAATGTGTTCTATCGACGAATCCGTATGTATCATTGCAACGTACACTGAAAAAACCGCAGAACTTTTATTTGAAGCTTTTTCTGTGTATTACCATTTTAACGGTGCCCATTCTGATACATTAAACGCAGTTTTTGTCAGGTGTGTGCTTGACCCACTTAGCGGCCGTATGGCCACGTATAAAACGATTGTGTCCCTTATTTGGCTCTACAGTATAACATATTCAAAGCGTTCAGAAAAATAGTATATCTCTTGGGTAGGTTTACTTGTTAGACACATGCCCAGTTGACATCGAGGTGAACTATCCCTCGTAAATTCACAAACTAGCCACTAGGTGGCATCAGTTGTGTGGCGTAATCCGTACAGATTGACGTATATGTTATACATAACAGAAAATAGGAATATATATCCATTTGGAGCTTTAACAAAAGATGCAAAATTGTTCAAAGTCAAAGACAAGAGAATGTCATTAACATAGCACTAGCGTATAACCATACGGGAGTAGAACGAAATGCGTCATTAAAGAAATTAGTCACCACAAAACCAGTGTCTCCAGTATATTTTTTGTGGTGTCTACATTAGCACTGTTTCAACGTTTAAAAATATTCACAACGGACGCATACCCCACAGTTGAGAAATCTGTTTACACTGACTGTGCTTAATAACAGCCTACCAATTTCTGCTCTACTTTATTCCCGTGAAATTTTACATTATGCAACTGCTACTTGTCAGGCTAAAACAAGAAGCAGAATAGCAAAGGTCTCATTTGCTAACTATTTATTCAGACTGCGAAAGAGATTCATGGAATAAGCCAACACGGCAATGAGAGTTTAAATTTCCATTGAGAAGGATTGCGTTCTTAAAGTTTGCGGCGTTGATGTAGTCCTTTACTCGGACTGCAGCACAAGTACTTTTCAAGGATGGAACGATTCAGCGAGGGAGACTACTGTTCAGTGATATTCTTTATGAATGAAGATTCAGACGTCCTTGTGTAAATTACCGTGCTCCTGTTTTACACAATACAGAATGGAGGAACCGGTAACTAAGTGAAGATCCTTTTAAATTCTCCCTTAGTGGTAGCTCAAACAGTTCCGTTCATTCCCTTCACACGACAGTACGTGCTCGAGCTAGGAGACAGTCACTTTGTATGGAAGAAATAATGTATTTTCGAGTTAAACTTCATTACAGATTAAGAGGCTCTTGAGTAAAGGAAGTGCCGCTTTATCACTTTTTGCGATTTACCTTACACGGATGATTTCTAAGACACACCACATCAAATGTATTCCCTATGTCTCCCATAAGACTATCCAACTGTTTCTGTTTTAGAAACTGAACTAACGCTAAGACTCTGAAGTAAGTAGTTTATAATTCTTAGAAGCTTGGAGCTAAATGTTCACAAAGAAATGGCCTGCAACATACGAAATATTCTAAAAGAAGAAGCTAGGAAGCACAAGTTCTTCTTAAGAATGGCGTAAGACTGCAGTTCCTCACCGCTGTTGTTCAGCTTTGAAGAAGCGTTGAAAGAAGTCAAAGAACAATAGTGTAAGGAGATATCAGATGCAAAAGTTAAGGGTTTTCGGATGGACGGCCCATCCGTTAGAATGTAAGGAGTGGAAAGCATACTCTACTCGGACTATGGCTTAAGGTTAAACGAAACAAAAACGACTTGGCAAGGAGTAGCCGAAAGGTGAATAATGGCTTACTCAGCGTCAGAATTGTAAAGACACTGAAATCAGAGAAGTAAGAAAGTTCTCCTGCCTAGGAAACTTGATCCACAAGGAGGCCAAATCATGGGAAAATACTAGAAAGTGATTGGTGCAAGAGAGGAGAGGTTTCTTCAGTGGCGAAGTATTTTCTGGCAACAGATATTTGGATAGATTTAAGCTATATGACTAGCCACAGCATTTCGTTAAAATCGATTCTAGACCATTGACGACCCGGAGAACGAACATGAAGCACTTAAAATGCGCTACTATAGAATAACGTTAAAACTGAGTGGACAGATAATTAAAAAAATGAAAGAAATAGATGAGGAGAAGAGTTACTGTAGAGAATTAATTTTGATGCCTAGGGTCCACAGTCAAAATGAATTTCTTGAAGGACATTATCTTTCTACAATTGGCTGTAGCGTTTTATTTTTCAATATACGATAGCAACGGCAGCACTTAAGCCACTTTCAAGTACTTCTGCAACATAAATACAGTTTTTAAATATTTGATGACCTGTAACTGTCGAAACGTTACGTATAACGTTCGAACCAAGGTGTAAATACTTACAATACGGCGCATTAGCGTTAAGCCAAAAATACCCGACCATTATACAAACTTCGATATATTTGAGGCTGTTGTCATGAAAGCCTGGGTGGAATCTACATAAAAGTAGCTAGATATGTCACTACAACGTTATTTAATCAGGCTAGACTTCGTGAACTCTGCGACCGTTAATGCTTGTTGGTTAATAAAGGAACTGACCACAAATACTTTTAAAAAACCTTCATTTCAGTGGCATAGCTGGCTTCGAGCATTCATGCTCATCTTTAAGTGCTAATGTTTCCAGTTACACTAATGTTTTCATCAACAGCATGTCGCCAGATACAGCGCTACACAAGAATGGTTGAACATAGAGTGCAACTTTATATGGTGTTTCGATAGTAAAAAGACGTCAATGTGCCTGTATTTATTGAGATTTAAGGTGAAACATGCGCCACCACTAACTAACTGACTGACACAATGCCTGTATCCCATGTAGCTTAAATGAAAAGAGTTTGCCCCAGCTGGCAGGCGACATAAATACCAACAGGCCATTGGAATCTCAAATCATCATATCAATTTCAATTGGCTCTGAGCACTATGGGACTCAACTGCTGAGGTCATTAGTCCCCTAGAACTTAGAACTAGTTAAACCTAACTAACCTAAGGACATCACAAACATCCATGCTCGAGGCAGGATTCGAACCTGCGACCGTAGCGGTCTTGCGGTTCCAGACTGCAGCGCCTTTAACCGCACGTCCACACCGGCCGGCCATCATATCAAGCATCAGACTTTGGGAAGGCAGTGATTTCGTCCCTAGTTGCAGCGGGGTGGGGGTAGAGCACTGATTTGTATGGATACGGGGAAAAGGTAGTACATATCGCAACACTATTAAATACAAGTTTTAAAAAATATTTGATTGGTGCATAAGTTTTGGCGTTTTTGTTTTGCATGTTGATATTCCAGTTGCTATGGATTTGTTTACCGATTTTCATTTCTTATTTGTAGTCCACTGTTGCTATTTGTGCGTCACTTGATCCGCCAGGATAGCCGAGAGCGCTAACGCGCTGCTTCCTGGACTCGGGTGGGCGCGCCGGACCCGAATCGATTCCGCCCGGAGGATTAACGACGGTGGCCGGTGTGCCGCCAGCCTGGATGTGGTTTTTAGGCGGTTTTCCACATCCTACTAGGTGAATACCGGGCTGGTCCCCAAGTCTCGCCTCATTTACACAACTCACAGATATTTGAAACACATTCACACTATTTCACGATTTACACTCGATGCAGACAGCTGGGGTACACTAATTCCGTCCCGGGGGGGTACGGGGTGGCAGCAGGAAGGGCATCTGGCCACCACTTAAAATTAACATGCCAAATTCAGTTAACCGTGGCCGATCCTGCATAACCGCGGGACAAGGCGCAAGCGATAGAATAGAACTGTCATTTTGTCATCTGAAGAGCGCGAGTGGAACTGTTGACGCTAGAAAATGGAGTGTCAAGTGGAGAAATCAGAACATTTTCGACATATTATTCCATTGGAGTTCAGTGGGAAGATTGCAGCAACGAAGGCAGCCAGAAACATTTGCACCTTGTTTGGGGATAACGCCACTAGACAGAGCACGGCAAGAAAATGGTTTTTTTTTCGAGAAGGATGGTTTTGATATTAGTAATTTTACATGTCCAGGAAGACCTTCTCGGTTTGATGAAGATCGTTTAAACGAATTAATCCATGTCAGTGTACTCGAAGATTGGCAGATATGATGAAATGTGATCATTCCACCATCGTATGGCATTTGAATGCAACGGGGAGGGTTCAAAAATCGGGTGTGCGGATACCGCATGCTCTAAGCCAATACTACAAAAATCAGCGGGTGACCACATGCGCATCTCCGCTTACTTGTCACCAATTCCGAACAACACCAACAATTCCTATCATATATCGTTATTGGTGACGAGAAATGGTGTATTTATGCTATCATAAGGTAAAGAAAGGAATGGTTGAGGCCAAACAAAGCAGTTACTTCTAGTACAAATACCTGCGCGCATCCACAAAAGATAATATTATGCATCTTGTGAAAGAGCTACGATGCGGTGTAAGGCGAATTTTTTCGCCCATGTGTAACTATCACCTCTCAATTTCACTGTCAACAACTGAGATGTCTTGCAGATGCAGTCCAAGAACAACGTCCAGGATGAGTGAGTGAAGTGACGTTACTTCACGACACCGCCCGTACGCAGTCTACAAGATTGACAAAAAAACTATACAGGAGCTGGCTGCGAAGTCATTCCTCACACACCTTATTCACCTGATCTTGCGTCTTCAGATTTTCACCTTTCCCGATTTCTATGGAACAACTATTAAGGAACTTTTTTTCCGTATGAAAATGCGCTCCGAACATGGCTCGACCAGTTCTTCGCCTCAAAACCACGCGATTTCTGCAGTCGCAGAATCGAAAAGGTATCCCAGCACTGGCAGGTCGCTGCAAATAGTTAAGGATTATATGTTATTGTCATGTGTATATTTTGCGTATATTAAACTTATGGAAAAACGCTACGAACTTATGCACCAACCGAATATAACAATAGAGATGGATCCTGAAATCAAAACAGAAAACGAAAATCAAAATCGAGGGCAGGTTCCAGTTGCTCTTTGAGTCTACATACTGTCATTTTGTCATCTGGAGAGAGCGAGTGGAACTGTTGACGCTAGAAAATGGAGTATCAAGTGGAGAAATCAGAACACCCTGTGGCACCTACAACGTGCTGACAAGAGGAAAGTTTACAACCGATTTCTCATACACAAACAGCAGTCGACCGGCGTTGCCTGGTGAAACGTTGTTGTGATGCCTCGTGTAAGGAGGAGAAATGCGTACCATCACGTTTCCGACTTTGATAAAGGTCGGATTGTAGCCTATCGCGATTGCAGTTTATCGTATCGCGGCGTTGCTGCTCGCGTTGGTCGACATCCAGTGACTGTTAGCAGAGTATGGAATTGGTGGGTTCAGGACGGTAATACAGAACGCCGTGCTGGATCCCAACGGCCTCGTACCACTAGCAGTCGAGATGACAGGCATCTTAACCGCATGGCTGTAACGGATACTGCAGACACGTCTCGATCCCTGAATCAACCGATGGGGACGTTTGCAAGACAACAACCAACAGTTCGACGATGTTTGCAGCAGCATGGACTATCAGCTCGAAGACCATGGCTGCGGTTACCCTTGATGCTGCATCACAGACAGGAGCGCCTGAGATGGTGTACTCAACGAAGAACCTGGGTGCACGAATGGCAAAACGTCATTTTTTTCTGATGAATCCAGGTTCTGTTTACAGCATCATTATGGTCGCATCTGTGTTTGGCGACATCGCGGTGAACGCACATTGGAAGCGTGTATTCGTCGTCGCCATACTGGCGTATCGCCCGGCGTGATTGGATGGGGTGCCATTGGTTACACGTCTCGGTCACCTCTTGTTCGCATTGACGGCACTTTGAACAGTGGACGTTACATTTGAGATGTGTTACGACCCATGGCTCTACTCTTCATTCGATGCCTGCGAAACCCTACAGTTCAGCAGGATAATGCACGACCGCATGTTGCAGGTCCTGTACGGGCCTTTCTGGACACAGAAAATGTTCGACGCCATCCAAACTCTGTTCCCAGGCGTATCAAGGCCGTTATTACGGCCAGAGGTGGTTGTTCTGGGTACTGATTTCTCAGGATCTATGCACCCAAATTGTGTGAAAATGTAATCACATGTCAGTTCTAGTACAATATATTTGTTCAATGAATACCCATTTATCATCTGCATTTCTTCTTGGTGTAGCAATTTTAATGGCCAGTAGTGTATAAACGCTTCATCCGATTTTGTCGATCGACGTCTCATGAGAAAGCTATAAGTGTAAACCTAAATTGGTATAAATTACAGGCATTTAGAATGAATAGTACATGAGTTATTGGAGGTCTAAGTGGACCATTACTATCGATCGCGTCAGGTCATAAGTACTCCATAGTTACAGGAAAAAACGGTAGCAGCATGCTTATAAATATATTTATTCGCCTATGTGTTTGTTTATATCCGATAGATACTATTCATGAAGAAATTTGTTAAATATTTACTGTGTGTTAGAAAGCACAGAGACATTATGCTCCTGGCCTACGTTTTACTTCTTTTCTTTTGATATATGTTTATGTATTTAATAATGTGTGTTAGAGCGTGTTTATGGTCCAGCCGTAGGAATATTTATTTAATTTCAAGTATTTAAATGTAAATCCGGTATTTCGAATATGATTCATTGTGTTTGTGACTGTGCGTTGGCATGAAGACATGGCGTGAGCGCTATAGCCAATCACAGTGCTCGTGAATGGGGAGACTGGATGGAAGCGAGTTTCCGGAGAGGACACGGGGGAGTTCTGGGCAGTCCTGAGAGGGGGCAGTTCTGGAGGGTACGGCACTGGACGCGACGGACGCGGAATCTCGAAGAGACTTGGAGTGTGGAGCGGTTTGCGCGTGGTCGCGAGAGATAAAAATACTTCGGAGTGCGGACTTGTGAACTTGAGAGATTTCTGTGCCTTCTACAGTGAAGACGTAGTGTGCATTTGGAAGTGAATATCTCGTGAGCCGTGTTGTTATTCATAACTAATTACGTGCAGTAGGAATCTTTTGTTTCCCTGTTATTCAACTAATATTTTATTTAATTGCTGGACCACCGACACCAATAATTGTTTTGTAGAACTATACCGCATCCTCAAAAGTACTTCTGCTATCGTACTTCTCATTTTAAGTCGTTAAGATAGTACCTGCAGAATTTATTTAATTGTAATCTCTCATTTATAAATTTATATGTTACTTTCATAATTCGCAATTGCCGAGTGACAGAAACCTTCGACCATTCGATTCATGTGTATATTCTTATCGTATACTGTAGACTCAGCAGTATTTGGCCTGTAATGTGGCAACTACGTATCCCAGCCCCTACACAACTAAACCAGCCAAAATTTTTAGTATTTCAACTCTAAGTCGGAGAGAGCGTAGTTATTTTGAAAGCCCGCACAGTGTCATAAACACATTTACAAAAAGACATACAAAGTGAATAGTCATACAATGAAGGCTTTCAGGCCCGGATGTTCCAGCTGCTGGGAATTCTTCTGGGTTGTATGGTCGTTGTCCATGGAACCCTTCTATCCCTGACGTTTCGTCCAAAGCTACGTTGGACATCTTCGGAGGTGCTCCTGGTTGTCCTGAGTCTTGCCGACTGACGAGTCGGACGTCGAAGAACGGCCTAAATACCGTGGAAAGTGAGTGTGGTCTGGATTTCACGTGACAGCAGAGATAAACCTTGTCAAGAATAAAATATAACTATCGATTATAGTACCTCAAAGAAACACTTTTCATCGATTCTGTAGCGCCACTGCCACGTATCGCTGAGTTTCATAGCTTCTTATTTTCTGTTAAAATTATCCCCCTGTTTATACACTCCTGGAAATGGAAAAAAGAACACATTGACACCGGTGTGTCAGACCCACCATACTTGCTCCGGACACTGCGAGAGGGCTGTACAAGCAATGATCACACGCACGGCACAGCGGACACACCAGGAACCTCGGTGTTGGCCGTCGAATGGCGCTAGCTGCGCAGCATTTGTGCACCGCCGCCGTCAGTGTCAGCCAGTTTGCCGTGGCATACGGAGCTCCATCGCAGTCTCTAACACTGGTAGCATGCCGCGACAGCGTGGACGTGAACCGTATGTGCAGTTGACGGACTTTGAGCGAGGGCGTATAGTGGGCATGCGGGAGGCCGGGTGGACGTACCGCCGAATTGCTCAACACGTGGGGCGTGAGGTCTCCACAGTACATCGATGTTGTTGCCAGTGGTCGGCGGAAGGTGCACGTGCCCGTCGACCAGGGACCGGACCGCAGCGACGCACGGATGCACGCCAAGACCGTAGGATCCTACGCAGTGCCGTAGGACCATTCGCAACCGTCTCCATGAAGCTGGGCTACGGTCCCGCACACCGTTAGGCCGTCTTCCGCTCACGCCCCAACATCGTGCAGCCCGCCTCCAGTGGTGTCGCGACAGGTGTGAATGGAGGGACGAATGGAGACGTGTCGTCTTCAGCGATGAGAGTCGCTTCTGCCTTGGTGCCAATGATGGTCGTATGCGTGTTTGGCGCCGTGCAGGTGAGCGCCACAATCAGGACTGCATACGACCGAGGCACACAGGGCCAACACCCGGCATCATGGTGTACGGAGCGATCTCCTACACTGGCCGTACACCACTGGTGATCGTCGAGGGGACACTGAATAGTGCACGGTACATCCAAACAGTCATCGAACCCATCGTTCTACCATTCCTAGACCGGCAAGGGAACTTGCTGTTCCAACAGGACAATGCACGTCCGCATGTATCCCGTGCCACCCAACGTGCTCTAGAAGGTGTAAGTCAACTACACTGGCCAGCAAGATCTCCGGATCTGTCCCCCATTGAGCATGTTTGGGACTGGATGAAGCGTCGTCTCACGCGGTCTGCATGTCCAGCACGAACGCTGGTCCAACTGAGGCGCCAGGTGGAAATGGCATGGCAAGCCGTTCCACAGGACTACATCCAGCATCTCTACGATCGTCTCCATGGGAGAATAGCAGCCTGCATTGCTGCGAAAGGTTGATATACACTGTACTAGTGCCGACATTGTGCATGCTCTGTTGCCTGTGTCTATGTGCCTGTGGTTCTGTCAGTGTGATCATGTGATGTATCTGACCCCAGGAATGTGTCAATGAAGTTTCCCCTTCCTGGGACAATGAATTCACGGTGTTCTTATTTCAGTTTCCAGGAGTGTATGTTTCTATGGCTTCTCTGTATAGCCGTGGATAATAGTTCGTCATAGTACATAAAACTTCAGTTTCCGAAAATTTCACTACGTGATCACCCGACTGAAGAGCATGTTCCACCACGGCTGACTTGTCTGTTTTCCCTAGTCGGGCGACTCAGCGATATATTAACAGTGGCGCTACAGAATCGATGAGAAGGTTTTATCTTTGACATACTATGATCGACAGTTATATTTTATCCTTGACAAGGTTTATCTCTGCTATCACGTGAAATCCAGACCACGTCCACTTTCCACGGTATTTAGGCCGTTCTTCCGTCTCATCAGTCGGCAAGACTCAGCACAATTAGGAGCACCTCCGAAGATGTCCAACGTAGCTTTGGACGAAACGTCAGGGATAGAAGAGTTCCATGGACCACGGCCATGCAATCTGGAAGAATTCTCTGCAGCTAAAATGAATAGTGAACTATAGCTATGCACGTATAACTGGAAAAACATCGGAGAGAGAATGCTGAAGCTTGAAAACCAGGTTTATGCAGCAAGGATGGGGGGGGGGGGGGGGGGGGTTGGTGAAGGGGTGTTTCGATGAATCTTGTCGCACGATTGGCGCTGTTGCTCTCCCGCTGTATCGCGAAATACCATAAACGATCTCCAAACGACCGAAACGGCCATCGAATCCGTGCGACATTATTAAACTCTGTCCAAAGTAATGAACAGTTAAACTTTATTGTAGCGTGGCGGCGAGTTTCGAACGAGACGGTAGTTACTGAGCCTTCTAATATCGTATCACAGAACGGTCCGGTGCAGCAGTGGTCAGGGGTTTGGTTAGTTGGCCGTTGCTTCACGCTCGTATGCCTACATTTTGAATGAAACTACCCGCAGTGGCTGTAAAGTGATTTTATTCAAAGTCGCTAACGGTTTAACGTCAACTGAAGGCACGTCATCAGATGATAGAGATTCTATTTGTCACCTCATAGCGAAAAGGTAAGTCGTCTTAGAGCTATTCGTCATTATTCCCGTCTAGTGCTCTAAATGCGGTACGCCATATTTAAAAAGACAAAAGCAGAGAATTGCACAGAACCGTGCCACGAATACTGCACCATTGCTGTAAATCCGGGTACAACTTGACCGCCGTGATTACTTTGATGTCTCATACACCAAAAGTTTTACACCTCTCTGCCGTTAAGTAGTTGGGTGTTTAGTACTCGTAAATGCTGTTTGGCGGTAAAGTTCCATCAGAATACGCTAAATGGCGCCATATAGTGCCGATTTTCTTGCTCAACAGTTCGCGAAGCTGTTGCGACTTTACACGCAAAAAGTGTGTTAAAATCAGGTTGTGCTAAATCAGCCATTATCATTTAACTGCAAAGCGGTCGCTGTTTTCAAGCGTATCATGTTACTGTAATAATTCTCAAAACAGACCACTAATTAGTTCTTTGTTCATTTGTATGTATGTGCCCCTATATTACGATTTCTCATGCCATGTGCAAGGTCATTGTTACCCAGGAACACAAATGCACAATTTATTAAACAATGTTGGGCCGCTCAGAGTGTGAAACTAAGGAATACATACATTAACCATCGGTATATACACGAAGGCTCATACGTAATTGCCGCGCGGGGTAGCCGCGCCGTCTATGGGGCCTTGTCGCTGTCCGCGTGGCTTCCTCTGTCGGAGGTTCGATTCCTTCCTCGGGCATGGGTAATTGTGTTTTCCTTAGCGTAAGTTAGTTTAAGTTAGATTAAGTAGTGTGTAAGCTTAGGGACCGATGATCTCAGCAGTTTGGTCCCATAAGATCTTACCACAAATTTCCAAAATATGTAGTTGTTAATATGGCTACAACTGATTAAAGTACAATATACCGTTTCAAGTATCTGTGGAAATGACGTTTGTTTGGCCACAAGTGTCAGATAGCGTTTGGAAGTATGTTTGTGTTAGTACATGTTTGTACATTACTTGATCAAAAGTATCCGAATACCACCAAAAACATACGTTTTTCATATTAAGAGCACTGCGCTGCCACCTACTGCCAGGTACTCCATATCAGCGACCTCAGTAGTCATTAGGCATCGCAAGAGAGCAGGATTGGCCGCTCCGTGAAACCCACGGATTTCGAACGTGGTCAGGTGATTGTGTGTCACTTGTGTCATACGTCTGTACGCTAGATTTTCACACTCCTTAACATCCCTAGGTACACTGTTTCCGATGTAATAGTGAAGTGGAAACGTGAAGGGACACGTACAGCACAAAAGCGTACAGGCCGACCTCTTCTGTTGACTGACGGAGACTGCCGACAGTTGAAGAGGGTCGTAATGTGTAATAGGCAGACATCTATCCAGATCATCACACACGAATTCCAAACTGCATCAGGATCCACTGCAGGTACTATGGTAATTAGTTGGAAGGTGAGAAAACGTGGATTTCATGGTCGAGCGACTGCTGATAAGCCACACATCACACCGGTAAATGCCAAACGACGCCTTGCTTGGTGTAAGGAGCGTAAACATTGGACGATTGAACGGTGGAAAAACGTTGTGTGGAGTGACGAATCACGGTACACAATGTGGCGATCCGACGGCAGGGTGTGGGTATGGCGAATTCCCGGTAAACGTCATCTGCCAGCATGTGTAGTGCCAACAGTAACATTCGGAGGCGGTGACGTTATGGTGTGGTCGTGTTTTCCGTGGAGGGGGCTTGCACCCCTTGTTGTTCTGCGTGGCACTATCACAGCACAGGCCTACGGTGATGTTTTAAGCATCTTCTTGTTTCCCACTGTTGAAGAGCAATTCGGGGATGGCGACTGCACCTTTCAACACGATCGAGCACCTGTTCGTAATGCACGGCCTGTGGCGGAGTGGTTACACGACAATAACTGGCCTGCACAGAGTCCTGACCTGAATCCTACAGAACACCTTTGGGATATTTGGGAGCGCCGACTTCATACCAAGCCTCACCGACCAACATCCATACCTCAACCCAGTGCAACACTCCGTGCAGAATGGACTTCCGTTCCTCAAGATACCTTCCAGAAGCTGATTGAACGTATGCCTGCGAGAGTGGAACTGTCATCAAGGCTAAGGCTGGGCCAACGCCACACTGAATTCCAGCATTACCGGTGGAGGGTGCCATGAACTTATAAGTAATTTTTAGCCAGGCGTCAGGATACTTTTGATCACATGGTGTACCTTTCATCATATTTATAATTTTGATGATGGATCACACTGATTTACGTACCACATTTTGTTTTTTGTATGAGCGTTAATCAGCACTTAAGAAAACATTAGATCAATGTATTTATTTCTGGCTTGCCGAAGTTTCACTTCGTTTTTGAAATATTGATCACGAATGGCATGGGAGCTGACAGTTGTGGAAGAACAGGCCGTTTACTGTATCCCCAAATCCATGATAACTTAGACCAACAAAATTTTTTTCCATTGCATGTATTGTATTGTATGTTAACCGGGGACCTAGAAACGACGGAGAGACTCCGTCCCTGCCGCAGCCGCAGTGGTCCACAACCCCACGCCGACTACCGCAGTCCACTTCACCCCTCCGCAGCCCCACACCAAACCCAAGGTTATTGTGCGGTTCGACCTCCGGTGGACCCCCCCCCCCCCCCCCCCCCGCAGGGAACGTCTCACACCAGACGAGTGGAGTGTAACCCCTATGTTTGCATGGTAGAATAATGGTGGTGTACGCGTACGTGGAGAACTTGTTTGCGCAGCAATCGCCGACATAGTGTAACTGAGGCGGAATAAGGGGAACTAGCCCGCATTCGCCGAGGCAGATGGAAAACCGCCTAAAAACCATCCACAGACTGGCCGGTTCACCGGAACTCGACACAAAACCGCCGGGCGCTCCTTCCCGCTGTGAAGTATTGTTTTATATATATAAATTTTCGGTGCTTACAGTTTAACGTCTTTCAGTGTCACATAAATTTTTATTTTTAAAGGGGATCACTTAAGTCTATTTCCATGGGTTCGCCGTTCAAATTTCTCCCTCATATCACAAAATTGTCGTCTGATGTAGTACAAACTGAAAAATTAAATTCCTTTTAAAGCACAGTTTCGTTTATAATTTATATTCAAAACCTTACACCTGTGTCACAGAACAAATCCTACATCAAGAATACTTTACACAAGTTTAAAGGAAGAAATGCTTCCGATAATTATTACAGTATTTAAAGAGCATCAAAATATGAACAGGCTGGAATGGACAAACAGTACATGAGACCGTGCTAATCAATTCAAATGTAAGAAGCTAAGGAGCATATTATTACCAAGATGAGAAATATGTAAAAGTGAAATGCTAAAATGAGCACTTCTCAATTGGGAGTAAATTAAAACAATCAGAATGGCTGAAAGAGATCACAATAATATTAGCCATAAACGACTAAGAGCTAAGCAACTAAGCAAATAAGAGGTTAGGAAAAAATGAGATGCCAAACAAAATGAGCACTGGCCTTACGTGGATCTGCACGGAGATAACTTGTCCCCCGATGTGTGATGGAGTTCGCAGCAGTTATTGCTTTGCCTCCCACGCATGCCGATGTAATGCGTCTTCACGTGTAGATTGTTTTCTTGGGTGTCTACTGAGCAATGGCCGAACTCCGTCGGCACTTATATACGGTTGCGCTCGTGGCGGCACCTCGCGCCCGTACGCAACACGAGCGCCTTTTTTCCATAACTTCTTCTGCAATTTAGAAAATGTATTGTACTAATTAGTATATAATCGTTTCACACAAGCCCCTATGTTCACTAACATAAATATCACGGAAGTTAGAAAACAGCCTTCATAATCACATTTTAATCTGAAAATCGGTCGAAGTATAACCGTTCTACGGCACTGCCTTGCCTCTCAACAAGCTTCCTGCTCGTGGCACGGTTCTGTGCTATCCGCTACTTTTTAACTAAGGCATGCCGCTTTTAGCGCACTAGAATCGGAAGATGGGAAGTGGCTCAAGGCAGTTACCTTTCCACTATGAGTTGATAAACAGAATCTGGTACTCTGAGTCTCCTTTTTGTTGTCTCAGATCCTTTTTACAACAGTTACAATTATGATGGCGCTATGTAGTGCAAGTGTTATTGTGTTGCAGTTAGGATATTCTTGCTCAGGTTTCTGACTGCTGGGGGTCTGCGTTATGTTTTATGTGTGTGTACGGGTCAAGTGGATCATTTAAAAACTATTTGTTAGCTAGCTTTAGCTGCTCATTACGATAAACTGAAGAGGTGGACCTATTTTTCTAGTTCTCTGGAGGTCCATCTTGGTTCAAATGGCTCTGAGCACTATGGGACTTAACTGCTGTGGTCACCAGTCCCCTAGAACTTAGAACTACTTAAACCTAACTAACCTAAGGACATCACACACATCCACGCCCGAGGCAGGATTCGAAACTGCGACCGTAGCGGTCACGCGGCTCCAGACTATAGCGCCTAGAACCGCACGGCCACTCTGGCCGACGAGGTCCATCTTCTTCTCGTTTTTGGTGGTATATTCTTTGCTTTGTAAACAAAGCACGAGTGTGAAGCTCAATTTGCCATGAAGAAGATTACTAAGTGTGTTATATATAATATAGTGATTGTTTAGAGTATGCGTGGTGTTTGAACAGCAACAGTTTATGCGTTATCCTTGAAAATGATAAGGGACACAGACACATGTAAGTGTGTACAACTGTTTTTCCTTACATATAAATAAATTCAGATACATCAGCATATTTTCATTGTCCAAACAACATATAAAGTGGTACTATACAGGGTGGTCCATTGATAGTGACCGGGACAAATATCACACGAAATAAGCGTTAAACAAAAAAACTGCAAAGAACGAAAAACGTCTAGCTTGAAGTGGGAAACCAGATGGCGCTATGGTTGGCCCGCTAGATGGCGGTGCCATAGGTCAAACGGATATCAACTGCGTTTTTAGAAATAGAAACCCCCTTTTTTTATTACATGTTCGTGTAGTACGTAAAGAAATATGAATGTTTTAGTTGGACCACTTTTTTCGCTTTGTGATGGATGGCGCTGTAACAGTCACAAACATATGGCTCACAATTTTAGACGAACAGTTGGTAACAGGGAGGTTTTTTTAAATTGAAATACAGAACGTAGTTCCGTTTGAACATTTTATTTCGGTTGTTCCAATGTGATACATGTACCTTTGTGAACTTATCATTTCTGAGAACGCATACTGTTACAGCGTGATTACCTGTAAATACCACATTATGCAATAAATGCTCAAAATGATGTCCGTCAACCTCAATCCATTTGGCAATTCGTGTAACGACATTCCTCTCAACAGCGAGTAGTTCGCCTTCCGTAATGTTCGCACATGCACTGCCAATGCGCTGACGCATGTTGTCAGGCGTTGTCGGTGGATCACTATAGCAAATATCCACTTTCCCCACAGAAAGATATCCGGGGACGTCAGATCCGGTGAACGTGCGGTCTATGGTATGGTGCTTCGACGATCAATCCACCTGTCATGAAATATACTATTCAATACCGCTTCAACCGCAAACGAGCTATGTGCCGGACATATAGCATGTTGGTAGTACATCGCCATTCCGTCATGCAGTGAAACACCTAGTAGTAACATCGGTAGAACATTACGTAGGAAATCAGCATACATTGCACCATTTAGATTGCCATCGATAAAATGGGGGCCAATTATCCTTCCTCCCATAATGCCGCACCATACATTAACCCGCCAAGGTCGCTGATGTTACACTTGTCGCAGCTATCGTGGATTTTCCGTTGCCCAATAGTTCATATTATGCCAGTTTACGTTACCGCTGTTGGTGAATAAAGCTTCGTCGCTAAATAGAACACGTGCAAAAAATCTGTCGTCGTCCCGTAATTTCTCTTGTGCCCAGAGTCAGAACTGTACACGACGTTCATTGTCGACGCCATGCAATTCCTGGTGCATAGAAATATGGTATGGGTGCAATCGATGTTGATGTAGCATTTTCAACACCGACGTTTCTGAGATTCCCGATTCTCCCGCAATTTTTCTGCTACTGATGTGCGGATTAGCCACGACAGAAGCTAAAACACCTACTTGGGCATCATCATTTGTTGCAGGTCGTGATTGACGTTTCACATGTGGCTGAACACTTCCTGTTTCCTTAAATAACGTAACTATCCGGCGAACGTTCCGGACACTTGGATGATGTCGTCCAGGATAACGAGCAGCATACATAGCACACGCCCGTTGGGCATTTTGATCACAACAGGCATACATCAACAAGATATCGACCTTCTCCGCAATTGGTAAACGGTCCATTTTAACACGGGTAATGTATCACGAAGCAAATACCGTCCGCACTGGCGGAATGTTACGTGATACCACGTACTTATACGTTTCTGACTATTACTGCGCCATCTATCACAAAGCGAAAAAAGTGGTCCAACTAAAAGATTCATATTTCTTTACGTACTACACGAATATGTAGTAAAAAATGGGGATTCGTATATTAGAAAACGCAGTTGATATCCGTTTGACCTATGGCAGCCCCATCTAGCGGGCCACCATAGCGCCTTCTGGTGCCCCCTCCAACTAGACGAGTTTCGTTCTTTGTAGTTTTTTCGTTTGATGCTTATTTCGTGAGGTATTTGGTCCGGTCACTATCAATGGACCACTCTGTATATTCAAGTATTCTTGTGCAATGCTGACGACATGCTTCTGATGAAAACAGCATCGATTTGAAGACTGGCATAAATGCCCGAAACCTGTTATGGCACTGAAATACTATTGGCTGGTTTCGTTATTAGCCAACTAATAATACAGATGCTATTAGTATGTTTTAACTTTACTCTGTAATGTCGGTAATAAATAATAAGAAAAATTTCCACCACTTTCTACTGATTGTAATATGTAAACTTACCGTAAGACTAGTATATATGATTAGGTATGTAGTTATCTGCCGAAATACTAGTAGAGAATGATCGTTGAACAGCTGTCGTTGGCGAATTGCGCATTTTACTTTCTGAGAAGGTGTTGATAATACAGAGAAACCTGTTTCATAGGATTTTTACTTAAAGGCCAAATTATGGGAAAGAAAGACCTTAAGGCTATCAACAAAATATGTTCCACTACAGTACTGATAAATTTTGGTATTTCTACGCAGGCGCTAGGCAGGCTTTCTTGGAAGGCTTCGGAATATCTCGACGTGTGTATAACTGATGGATATTTTCAACTTCTGCTAAGGCACTGTTCTCTGAATACTTTAACATTTGCGGTTATGTTACGGAAGCACTTGACAAGTGTCAGAACTGCAATCGTGTATTGAAAAACACAACATTACAATCGACTGTTGGAAGATGACGTCATTCAAATAGTTTAAAGAGACCTCTGATATGGCGTCCCTGAATAGTTATTTAGCGTTAAGGGATTACTACAGGGGAAGAATAATAGGAGAGGCGAAAGACTGGAATATCCAAATGAGATTATAGAGGACACAGCTTCCTCGGGATGGAGACATGAGAATAAGACAGACAAATATGGACACCATAAAACCATTATAAATACTGATGGCTAAAGAATGCGTGGATGATTCCTTTGAAGATTCCACTGCCGACTGCCTTCCCCCTCTCTGGTCGACCAAGCGTATGTTTCGTCTGTACATGACCTCGTCCTTGATGCGATGTTGGGTCTTGACGCTCAAATTCTAAGGGGGATGAATATTTCCAGGCGTATTCAATTCTGATAGCCATGGAAATGGGCCAGGGAGATAAACTTACTGGCGAGGATAATGTCTTGAAATTAGTTTACTGATTAAACATCGACAAAATTAAAACAAGGCTAATGAAGTGTAGCCGGGATTAAGTCAACTTGTGGTACAGGAACTAGATTATAAAATCAGTTGCTTAGAATATTAGAAGGATCTTGCTATTTCAGTAGAAAATAACTTAAGGTCGAAGTAAAGAGGATGGAAACTACAGACTCGTAATACAGGGTGTCTCAAAACGTACGACACAAATTTAGTGTGCCATAGCATCCAAACTAATGAAGCTATTCACACCATGTTTAGCTTACGTGTGACACTAACTCACAAAGTGTTTATGTCATTCATTCAGTTTGATAATGTGCGTGTTTGGTGGCACACGCAACATCCAGACTGTGTTCAAGCTCTATCCACACCCGACGCATCATATCCGCATCAGTTGTGGCAATAGTAGGGACGATTCGGTGTTGGAAGGCGTTGGAAAGTCTGGAAATTCATTTGAGCTTGTGGGTCCTATTTTGTCTGAATAAACCATCCCACACACTGAGTCTTCTCTCGAACCGTTGTCATTATGCTTCAGTTGAGACAACCTGGAACACACACACAAGTAAAACTTGTGTGTCACATAAGTCTAACGTGGTGTAAATATCGTTATTAGTTTCGCCGATCCAAAAGTTTCCGTTCGAAGGCCGTATAGTCCAGAATCCGTGTACCAATAACACAAAATCGTCGTCAATGTTGAAATAATCATCCAATCGCCGCAAAAGACTGAAAACACCCGTTTGATAAAACTCTGCGTCCTGCTCCGTGAAGAAGTCCGTAACTGTCTGCTACACATCTTGACGCCTCAAGGCATCTTTTAAGGGACCGAAGGCGTGATAATCTCATTGAGAAAGATCAGCACTGCAGAGCTGCTGCTCGATTGTCTCCCACATGAGTTGCTTTTACTTACATACTAAACGGGTCGTGTTCAGTGGCTCCGATGCTCTTAAACAATATTTAACCTGAAGTTTTAGTTGTCATACCACACTAACATTCTTCTCTGGCACATGAAGTGCATGTTTCACTTAAATGGAAGACTAGTCGTCTATGTCGTACCTCCTTTTGCTACACCAATAACATTTGCTTATGGATTAGGTGTACATTCTGACATACTTGCAGCCAAGGTACTTTCTTTACAAAAATTAAAACTTAGTGGGTGGTGGTAATTAAAGTTCCTTAACATTATTAATTGAGCATAAAATTATATGCATTGCAATTAGTAGAATTGTATTACTGAAGTCTACACTCATCCTGTCTTATTGGTTCTGTCAATATATGCTTTGAGCTTTTGAAAATGCTTCTTCAAGACTTCATGAGGGTACAGATCTTTACTTTTCTTTGTAATCGGGAAGGCCAATAGATAACTACCTTCGTGGGGAATTTGGATTATCTGGAATCATCCAATGTACAGTTTCATCAAGTTACCTTCCATTAGGAGTGTAGATGCACTCAACGACTGTGATACGTCTTCCAAAATGATGGAGCACAGTAGTCAGTCTTCCTTTTCTTTCATGTTTTATTAAAGCAATTCTAGATGTCGGCAAGGTCCTAGCCATTATCAATGCACTATTTCATAATTTAGATACATGTCCTAGTACATCGACCCTCTGTTGTTCGAGCTTCTGTCACAGTTCCTTCAAGACATGTAGGAACTATGACAGATAATGGCTAGGCACTCACCGAAATCTGCATTTTCTTTAATAAAACCTGAAAGAAAAAGACAATTGATTGCTGTGTTCCATCGTTTTGAAAGTATATAGTATTCTGCATTTCTTATGCTTTCTTGATTATAATGAAGTTTGGTAGTATGTTTTCAAAATCAGGACTATAGTGTGGATGATCAAGTGTCTCTCACTTGTGTTGCTATAACTTCCGACTGGCCTCTCAGGTCGACCAACACGGAACTTCGAGTATCAAAGGCGGTTTTCGACATACATGGTGGCCCCCTACACATTCTTGAATCTCCGATGGATATCTACCGTTGTTTATCCTTCGGCAGTGATGAAAAGAATAACAGCTCGTTGGTCCTGTTCGGTCGCATTTGGTAATAACTGTTTTATAGTTAACATTTCCACAATAACTGCACTTGCGTCGGAAAGATGTGGATGAACACTAATCCCTCGATTACATATCGATACTTCTCTACCCACAATGGAGTCGCACTACGTAGCATATACCTTATCAGCAACTTCCTCATACGGAAAATCTTTGAACGCTTTGTATATACCGCACCGAAATTGTAACGTATACTTCATGATACGTACGTATTATGGTACCTTGTAGCAACGAAAACTTTTCGTCATCAGAGTATTTCGTGGCAGCATATCTGCATTAAATGTTCTTGATTATGCAGCCGCGTCAACTTCGATAAAAATCTCTTGATTCCGAGAGCTGTTAAAGCCATCGTCTTCAGAAGGTACAGCTGCTGAAGATGTGTTAATTCCCGAAGACGGTGGCAGTGAAAACTATCGAAAGCTCGAGACTTTTATCTCTCTAAATCGATGGCATTTATCCAAGAGGAGCTTCCTTGAAAAAGGTAAATTTGTTAACGTGAAATTAAAATGTTGAGGCCTTCTCTCAAAGTGCGATACTGGTGTGTAGTCTCGTATGTAAGTAAAGCATATAGTGTTAACTTGTATAGATAAGAGGTGACTAGAAACTTTAGAAATGCGGCAGTGAAGGAAAATCCTAAAGATTACGTGGATAGATCGAATAAATAACGAAAAGGTACTGAATCGCACTGGGGAAAAATAAATTTGTGGTACAACTTTACTAAATGAAGGGAACTGCTGATAGAACACATCCTGAAGTATCAAGTAATCATCAGTTTGACAATGGCTGGAAGTTTTGGGTGAACACGGCTTGAACACAATAGGTATTTTGAGATATATGTAGTATGCAGTAGCTATGCTGTGAAGTAGAGACTTACACAGGATGGAATTGTGTGGATAGCTACATCAAATCAGTTTTCGGGCTCAAGAGTACGACAACAAACTACAGTCGAGTAAAATACATCATGCCTTATTCTGTAACTAACTGACTTTCGGGGGTTCACATTGTTCTCAGTATCAATTCTGACACCTCTTTTTCAAACTAGTTTATGAATTAGAATGGTAAAATATGGCACCTTTAACTTTCACCGGTAAGCGCATCTGTCGCTTTGTTCCACCCGACAAAACTACGTTTCCAGACTATGCACAGAGAGGAACGGTGTAAGAGGGACCGAGACTAGGTATAAAATGTGAATGTATGTTGGAACAATCGTACTTACTTCCTTGTATCGAATCACTCTAGTTCAGATTGATGAATTTGCAATGGAGGTGAACTGATAAACACTCTTCATTCTCGTGGATTTTATACGTACCATTGACAAGAATTTCAGTTTATAAGTAACAGTGAAACTGGTAGTTGTTTTGATACTCAAAGTAATGGCGGAGTGACCACTTAATTCTGTTATTGTTGTTTAATTTCCGGGAGATCATAATACAATAAACCGTTATTGGAGATGCGATACCAAATTAAATTAAAGTAAATCGTATTCACACACATGTAGGAAAACGAGATTGCAGCTGAAACTGAAATAAACAGTTTCGAGGCTAATTAAATCTCTACTCTATTGCACTCACTCTGTCTCTCTCCCTTTCTCTCTCTCTCTCTCTCTCTCTCTCTCTCTCTCACACACACACACACACACACACACACACACTCACACACACTCACGCGCACACACACACACACGCACAAACATGCTGGGATGTGTGCTTCCTGTTTATTCTAACTTAGGAACGACAATAAACATTACTGTTGCAGTATTTAACAGTGTTTGACGTCAATAAGTGTGTAGTTCAGCAAGTCAAAGGGAAACTAGGCCGCAAACACTACCGGCAAACGCGAAGATACCTGGAAACCGAGCATGTACACGAAACTCCCGAATGTAAACAAAATCTTCTGAACATGCTACCGCCGATGCTGTTTTAAATGATTAAACTGAATCGTTCATGGTGGAACAAATGAACTATTTTTTTATTAGTTGCAGAAACGGATGATTAGATACCTTTCGTAAACATAAAGCTACTAGGAACCACATGGTAACACAGTTCAAGAACTTTTGTTCACTTCTTGTCACCGATCGAGCTGGCACAGTGATTTAGACAGTATAAGAATGGCCCCTTAGAAAAGATACGAACGATTTCCTTCCGTACTCGCATTCTCCCTACAACAACACAGTCGTTGAAGGGACGCAAAACATTGAACTTCCTGTCATTTTTTTCTGTCTCAGCAGCTATTCACAGTGAATGGAAGGTCTAAGTAAACAATATTCGAACACAATATCTTATTTACATTCAATAATAAATATTCTAATAAATGATGTGTAATGAGTCGCTGTATCCAACAAAAACGACACATTTCGGTTTTAATTTTTTTACAGACTTGATAACCTATTCCGGGATCGAATCATACATTTTTAAACTGTAATTATAGAAATTCAATTGGATCCATAACGACCTTCTATGTGCTAACGAATGTAGCACGGATTAAAATATATTGTGAATAAATTTATCGGTTCTGCACAACTTAGAATATGCCCAACACTGGTAAATCGTTTATTTACCTCTACCGACATGTCAAGGAGATACAGCGTAAATCAATGATTATAAATATCTCTTAAGTAACTGTGACCTTTCATGCTCGAAGCGAAATAACTTTCGTCTGGTAAATTGTTATGAGGTCGAGATTAGTCTATTAGGTAAAGAGATGTGTTTTCTTGTTTCATCCGCCCTCTGACTATTTTGATGCAACTCGTCACTGCTTCCTCTCTTACGTCAACCTGTCGGTGTAACGCCATCATTTACTCGTCCGTTATATTCCAATCTCTGAGTTTCCATACAGTTTTTGCCCTGTACCTCTACAGAACCCACTAGGAACTTGGAAGTTATTCCTGCTTCTCTTAACTCGTGTCTGACCACCCAGTATCTTTCTTTGCGTAGAATGCTGTGCGCCAAAAGTACATCTCTAAAAATTTCTTCCTCAAATAAAGGCCTATGTTTGATGATCGTAGAGTTATTTTGGTGAGGAATACCTCTTCGCCTGTGCTGGTCTGCTTTTTATGTCCTCCTTGCTTCGTTCGCCATACGCTACTTTGCTTCCAAGGTAGTAGAATTGTTTCACTTCGTCTGTTGTTCATCCCAAGTTTTGATGGTGTGTTTCTCGTTTTCTTTTCTGCTGCTCCTCACTGCTTTCGTCTTTCTTCACTTTACTCTCATTCGATATCAGTGCCCAACTGATTGTTCATTCTATTCATTATGTCCTGTTGTAAGCCCTCGCTTTCACTGAAGACAGCAGCGTCCTCAACGAATCATATCATTGATATCCTTCCATACTGAATTTCTATTCCATCCCAGAACTCATTTCCGTCATTGCCTCTTCGATATACAGACTGAACAGTGGGGGAAAAGCCTACATCTCTCTCTGACATCCTTCCATTTCTACGTTTCTTCACGGTTCTTGTAAGTATTGTTCGTTCCCCGTATTTCCTTTGGCTTACATCTACTTTTCTCAGAATTTCGAAAACCTTCTACCAAATTACATTGTCGAACCTTCCTCTAGATCGACAAATCACCTATCGTATGGTTTACCTTTCCAAAAACCAGTTGATAATAATTTTAAAAATTCTCAATTTTCTTTCCAGAATTCTGCAACTCGCCCCTGTGAGCAACTGGGGAACATTAGCTGTTAAGGTAATTGTGTGATATATCTCGCACTTATCTGCTCTTGGTATCTCCAGAATTGTAGAATTGTGTGGATTAAATTTTCTTTAGTACTTGATGGTAGTGATATGGTGAGAAATAACTATTCATAACAGGCTCCTGCAATTCAAGGGCACCCAGTCAACACCCTAAATAAGCTCGGGTCCGTGCAAGTGGCGTGTGTGCCTTACAAGTCAGAAATACCACTAGCGCCAATGGACCACTTGACTACAACATACAGAAAGGAAATCTATACATATTCCATACACATGAAAAAGTAAGAAATATAACCACTCAATGGACACTTAACATGAAATGCGTGCCAGGAACAATTATTGGGTAAGCTGTGTTTGGCAGTACACTGGTCTTGATATTTCGAAAATTCGAAGGCACCGATGTCATCAGTTTCAAGTTGACTTGTACTTTATGCTAATAAACTTCGAGAAACCAACCAGAATACAAACTGGGTTCTGATATCTTCACAATTTTCTTGCTATCACTTTACCTTAGCTCTGCTGCCCTTCCCACTTTTCTTTATTTCTAAGTGGGTCACTTCTGTATTTTCCGTCACCGCGTACTTCCTTTTTTTGTCAATCATTTGAAGTATTTCTTCTTTTAGCGAAGTTTTTTTTTTTTTGTACAGTTAACTTACTTATCTGTCCAACTTATGAGATTGTATATTTTTGGAAGGTCCATTCTTCTTCATGTTACGGTCTACTGTGGTGTACATTATAGCAGTATCTACAACCTCACAGAATCTCAAAACCAACTTAACGTCCCTCAGTACTTCAGTATTCCATTTCTGTCCTTCTGGATTTACTCTCAATCCATATTCTGCCCTCTTTAGACTGTTCATTCCATTTAGCATATCGTGTAATTCTTCTTCACGTTCACTCTGGATAGCCATGTCATCAGCGAATCGTATCATTGATATCCTTGCACTTTGAATTTTAATTCCACTCCTGAGCCTTTCTTTTATTTGCCTTTTCCGATGTACAGTTTCAACAGTAGGGGCGAAAGACTTACATCCCTGTCTTAACCCTTTTTAATCCGAGAACGCCGGCCGGTGTGGCCGTGCGGATAAGGCGCTTCAGTCTGAAACCGCGTGACCGCTACGGTCGCAGGTTCGAATCCTGCCTCGGGCATGGATGTGTGTGATGTCCTTAGGTTAGTTAGGTTTAATTAGTTCTAAGTTCTAGGCGACTGATGACCTCAGCAGTTGAGTCCCATAGTGCTCAGGGCCATTAATCCGAGCACTTCGTTCTTGGTCGTCCACTATTATTATCCCCTCTTGGCTCTCCTAAATATTGTATATTACCCGTCTCCCACTATAGCTTACTCTTATTTTTCTCAGAATTTCGAACACCTTTCACCATTTTACACTGTCGAAAGCTTTTTCCAGGTACACAAATCCTATGAACGTGTCCTGATTTTTCTTTAGTCTTTCTTCCACTAGCAAGGGCAAGGTCAGAATTGCCTCTCTGGTGCCTTTACCTTTCCTAAATCCAAACTTCTTTTCCATTTCATTCTTCTGTATATTATTCTTGTCAACAACTTGGATGCAAGAGCTTTTAAGCTTAATGTACGATAATTCTTGCACTTGTCAGCTCTTGCAGTCTTCGGAAATGTGTAGATAATTTTTTTTCCGAAAGTGAAATGGCATGTCGTCAGACTCATACAATCTACACAGAAACTTGAAGAGTCGTTTTGTTGCCACTTCCCCCAATGTTTTTAGAGTTTCTGATGGAATGTTATCTACCTCTTCTGCTTTGTTTGATCTTAAGTCCTCCAAAGCTCTCTGATTCCAATACTGGATCTCCTATCTCTTTTAAATCGACTCTTGTTTCTTCTTCTATAACATCAGACGATTCTTTCCCTTCAGAGGCATTCAGTGAACTCTTTCCACCTATCCGATCTCTCCTCTGCGTTTAACTGTGGTAATCGCGTTGCACTCTTAGTGTTGCCATCCTTGCTTTTAATTTCATCGTAGGTTATTTTGACTTTCCTGAATCCTGAGTCAGTCCTTCCGACAATCAGTTCTTTTCCGATTTCTTCTCCTTTTTCCTTCTGCCATCTCGTCTTAGTTTCTCTTCACTCCCTATTCATTTCATTCTTAAGCGACTTGTATGTCTGTGTTCCTGAATTTCCGTTAACATTTCTGTATATGTCCTTGTTTCGTTGATCAACTTAAGTATTTCTTCTGCTACCCATGGCTTTTTTGCAGTTACATTCTTAGTATCTACGTTTTTCTTTCCAACTTCTGTGATTGACCTTTCTAGAGATTCGATTGCTCTTCAACTGTACTGCCTACTGAGCTATTTCTTATTGTGTGTCTATAGCTTTAGAGAAGTTAAAGCGTATCTCGTCATTCTTTAGCACTTCCTCATCTAACCTCTTGAATAATCTCCTGAATGTCTGCCTACTCTTCATCACTACTTCATTGCGATCTGATTATATCTGCTGTTGTGTATGCCTTACAATCCAGTATCTGATTTTGGAATCTCTGTCTGACCATAATGTAATCTAATTGAAATCTTACGATATGACTCCGCCTTTCCCAAGGATCCCTCCTATTCTTGTGATACTTGAATAGAGTATTTGGTATTACTAGCTGAAATTTATTACAAAACGCAATTAATCTTTCTCCTCCTTCATTCATTGTCCCAAGCCCATGTTCTCCTGTAAGCTTTTCTTCTATTCCTTCCCGCACAACTGCATTCCAGTCCCCTATGAATGTTAGATTTTAATCTCCCATACCGTACTGCATTACCCTTTCAGTATCCTCATATAGTTTCTCTATCTCTTCAACCTGTGACGTTGGCATGTATACCTGAGCTATAGTCGACCGTGTTGGTTTGCTGTCGATACTGATAACAACAACCCTGTCACTGAACTGTTCACTGTAAAACATTCGCTGCCCTGCCTTCCCGTTCATAATGAATCCTTCTCCCGTTATACCATTTTCTGCTGCTGTTGATATCCTATACTCGTCTGTTCAGAAATCCTTGTCTTCTTTCCATTCAGTTCATTCATCACCCCTATGTCTAGATTGAGCCTTTTCGTTTCCCTTTTCAGACTTTCTGATTTTCATACCACATTCAGATTCCACACTCCGACCTGTCAGACGTTATGATTTCGTTGATAATTCATTATTTTTGTGGTGGTTATCTATTAGGCAGTCTCCACCCGAAAATCCAACTGAGGAATACTATGGAATCTTTTGAAAATGGGGAGAAGGACCACGACGACACATTTTCTATAACAGGACACATGCTCTGTGTTTACACAATAAGTGTCAGTAATGCAGTGGTTTCCATTGTGTGTTGTCATGCCGTTGGTCATTCCTCATTCTACCATCTTTTAGGGCAGGTTCCTACATCAGGAGCAACAGTGTCCCGAACCTCTGTCAGTGCCTCCGTAGTCTTTGACAAGATCGTTGAAAATGGCTTCTTAAGCCAAAAGTATTTGACCTCAATTGTCGATGATTTTTATTCAAAATTGAAGCAGTGGCTGGGATCAAAGCCAAGATCCAGGTTGTTTTACTAGACATAGATACTGACGCTAGACCACAGTGAACAATAGAAATTAAAAACTTATACTGAGAAAACAGTTAAACGTGCTGTAAAATACATTTAAAGTTCATGTGCTTTAAATTATGGTTAAAATATTTTTTCCTCGATAAAGTTAACGAAATAAAATCTGTAGTTTTTGTAGGACATTTGTCAGATGAAACTCCTCGAACACTGAAAGGTGAACACATTGCTACCTTCCGTTACCGGATACAGTGGGTATTGAATACGTCCTACTGTCGCATCACAGGAATGATCACGAAAGCAGGTCTTGTACTACCGTTTGTTTTCAACCTACTTACATAATCCACCCTCCATTCATTTAAATAAGCCGTTCATTTGTTGCTGCAACTGTTACTCTTCTCTTTCCCTACTCCTTTCCTTCTTCTAATACCATTGTAGGTGTTCGTCAAATCATCAGCATGCCAGATCCTTCTTCTGGTAATTTTTTTTCGTAATTAAATATTCAAATCTCTGAAAATTTCTGATTATCTAAATTTCCGGTGTCATGCATATGAACAGGTTTATTTCTAGTATCAATTTCTAATCAGCGCCTTGCGAGGCTATGATTACTCGCGCATCGAAAGTGGTTTATGATCTCCATAATTTTTGATAAATGTAATCAATTTTGTTCTTGCAAGGTAAATTTTCTGTTTGCTTTCTTCTTCTTCTGATTTTATCTAGCATTCATCCCGTCTAGTAGGATTCCGCTTCCTCACGATTTGAAAAATTTACTTTATTATGCTCCTCCTGACGTCACACTTGTCAAGATAACTGAAGGGAGGAAAGTCGTACACGTCACATGTTCGTGAGTCTATATTGTAACTGTCTCTGTATATTTATCTCCGATGCAGAATTTCGCGAGCAGCCCATGATTTACGTAATTTATTGCGGAAAAACCACACCCATACTTGCGGGTTTTACTACCCCGTATTCGTTAATGTTCCGCGCACATTTCGGGATATGCGTCACATGAAAGGCATGGAAGGGCCGCAGTGGTTGAGAAGGGAGTGAAAATGGGTTGTAGCCTATCCCCGACGTTATCCTATCTACACATTGAGTGGACAGTAAAGGAAACTTTGGAGAAGGAATTAAAGTTCAGGGAGAATAAATATAAACTTTGAGATTTACCAATTACACTGTAATTCTAAGAACTATTGAACAGAATGAACAGCGGGTTGCGAGGATATAAGATGAACATCAATATTAGCAAAACAAAGATAGCGGAATGTAGTCGAATTAAATCAGATGAAGCTGGGAGAGTTAGATTAGGAAACAAGACACTAAAAAGTAGCAAATGGGTTTTGATATTTGAGCAGTAAATAACTGAAAACGGCTCAAGTGTAGGTGATACAAAATGTTGGTTGGCAATGGGAATTTGAAATCCTGCTGAATTTTATTTTATATTGTGTTCTCGTATAGTCGTGTATTTTATGTCACGAAATTTGATTCACTTTATGTTCATGATGTAAAAACAAGCCATTTTCAGCATTTCCTTTCTAAAGATTATTATTGTAGTTTTTTTTTATCATATTTATTTATTAATTTAATTTAATAAAATACACGCATATGAAACAGTAAACGGAAAAATCCAAGTAAGTAGGACTCACGCACCTGGAGTTCTCTACAAACTTAGCAATAATTCAACCATCCCGTATATCGAGGATACCAACAGTTTTTTGTCTGTTGTCATATCGATACTGGCAAGATATCAAAATATGTAATATCAATGGCCGTATCTTTTGATTAAACTGACGTAGTATCTTTCACCGCCAAGGGACCGTGGACCTAATTATGTGACCTGAATTTGAACTTCCGGTTCCTGAGGAAAAGAAGGTTCAACAGACAGACAGACACAGTCGGATAACACGCCAAATTTTTTTCTCATGTCAATTATAAATGATCAGTTTTAGATTTTTTTTCTTTTCTTGTACTGTTCAACTGGTTCAACTGGCTCTGAGCACTATGGGACTTAACAGCTGTGGTCATCAGTCCCCTAGAACTTAGAACTACTTAAACCTAACTAACCTAAGGACATCACACACATCCATGCCCGAGGCAGGATTTGAACCTGCGACCGTAGCAGTCGCGCGGTTCCGGACTGAGCGCCTAGAACAGCGAGACCACCGCGGCCGGCTTCTTGTACTGTGAAGGCTTGCTTCTTATCGAATTTCATGATTCTAATTAGATGTATCTATAGGTTTTAATGAGTGAGCTTGCGAGATCATAGTATGTTACATAAATATCTGTACGGCATTGACTTTCAAGATTAAAAAGGGCCGTAGACCTTAGTAAGTAACACTAATTTCGGATTGATACGTCTCCCCGTTCCTTAGAGAAAGGGTTCTTCAACACAGACAGACAGACAGTAGAAATAAATTTTATTTTGGATCATATAACGACAGTAATCCAATTTTCAGATAGTTTCCTCCAGTTACACTGTGGAACCTTGCTGTCTTCCAAATATCATGATTCTAGGTCAACGGGAACTACCCTATATGTTTTCATGCGTGAGTTTACAATTATCATAACATGTGACAGATATGGTTGTACCTTTTGATTGCAGTGACGTAGAAGCGTACGGGTTTTACATCACTAATGGACCGTAGATCATAGTACGTGGCATTAATGTCAGCTTCATGCAACCATCCATTCTTGTGAGGAAAATTCATAACGGTCGGACAGATAGACGGATAGACAGGAGAGTTACCCTGTAAGGATTCCGTTTTTACAGATCGAGGAAAAAAATGTAAAACGTAAGGTAACAATTTAAAATGTAAAAGAAAAAAGATGCATAAGTAAAATAACTAATTAGAATAATAATAGAAAATAATCCTACAGCACAATGTGTACAGGAAATTTTCCAGGAACGGTATTCCAGAAACCAGCTTCATTACACATGGATGCATGAGGCTTGAAAACTTCTTTAATATATGTAGCAACAGAAGTTTTCATTTTTCGTTTTTAATTAATTGTGAGGAATATTTTACAAAATTTCAGATTATTACAAAAGTTGATAATACAGTTTTCAAGAACTTTAATTAATATCAACTTTTATATGAAAATCATTTTTAAACACCACCGTTTCTAACATATTCCCTCTGCACCTGATATTCTGAATTATCTTTTGGCGTGTTTTTTAACACAAACAAAGAAAAAAAAGTATTGCATAATTTGTTCCTCCCTCAACCCCCTCCCCCTCCCTCCCCTACACACCAACCAAGTTTCATGAAGTTTATACTTGTTAGTACTGTCTACGCTTTTAATTTATGGGTGAATAAAGGGCAGTAGCATTATTGAATGGAATAAATAAATAAGCTGAAGATGAAAGCTAGTAATAGTATTCTACTTTGTTTTCCTCTGCAGTTCTATGCATTTTTTTCTCCCTAGCAAAATGTAACGAATGAAAAAGAAAATCTTTTACAGATTCCAGTTCAAACAAACAGGCATCAATAGTATGACCAGTAAGTACAACCTGCCTAATACAGAATGGTACAACATGGTTCCTCCTTTCGCCTCCTGTACAGGTGCAAAGTTCGGTAGTCTTTGTTTTGTGTTGTACTGAACACCGAAAATGCAGGATGCATGGCACCTGCTACCGATATATAATTTTTTTTTTTTTTGCTGAATTGTTTGTAAATATATTTTTAATTCAAATGCTTTCTTTTAATAAGTAAGTACATTGTTTCACTGTATGTGTAAATTTAGGTAGAAGTCTGTTGACATTTCATTGTATTTATCTGTATCTTCCTGTGAAACTAATAAGGTCTGAGGAAAAGGCAAAGGAATTGTTATTTGCATCGACTAGCAACGATAATAGCAGTGCTTGTGTATTGTAAAATCTTTGGGTGGTTGGTTGTTGCGCGGAGTGTGCGGAGAGAGAGAGAGAGAGACAGGTTCCAGCACTTGTAGTGTGCGGAAATGTGTTGTTAGGCTCTCGCAGTAGAGAGTACCATTTTGGCGGCGTCATGTACGTGTGCCGGACAGATGTCTAGCAGCAGGAGTAACGACAGTGGATGGGCGGAAGAGGCTGTATTAAGTATGATTGCCCGTTCCTGTAACTAGCCATGCTCCACAAGATGCTACCGTCTTCAACAACAGCAACAGTTCCAGCAACACAGATTCGTCATCGGCTCCGAGTTTCATCGTATGCACAGAGCTGAAGTAAGACTGTTCATTGGTAGCAAGTATTAATGGCTCACCCAGCAGCACAACTGAATGTGATTTGTTTGATAAAATTTATTTAAATAAGAATCAGTTAAACTCAGGACGAGTGAGTCCTCATTGTTCTCAGACATTGTTACCAAGCACGGTCCTTGTACTTTTTTTTCCTTATATGCTAACCAAGTGTCATTAGCAACTAACTGAATAGTTGCGGCCAGTTTATTAATGAATAATTTCACTTTTAAGAAATTTTGCCTCAGGCTACTTTCAATTAACTGTGGTACAACCGAGGTTTCAGTATGTGAGTAAAGTAATTTTATTTGTCAAGTTTGAGAATCAGTCACTGGAAAAATCCAAATATAAAGAAATGCACTAATTAAGAGTGCAGAAATTTTATTTATTCTGCATATAGCTTGGAGCACATGGCTGTTTGGTTTCGTTCGTATTCTATTATTAGTTAGTAAAAAAAAGGCTCAGTTGTTCAGACAATAATTTGAAATCCAGTTTGCAAAATAAGTAACTGTAAAGTAAAAAGTGCTTGTCTTTTTTCTAAATTTCTTTGATGATGTTACGTTGTTGTCACTGGAAGTCGTTGTTCATGTAACGAAATTCAAAACTAACATACAATTAAATTACATATTCTCAAATCATTACTCGATAGTTTTTTCCAAAACTTAATGACAAACATAACGTAAGAGTAACTTCTCAGTTTTCTTTATCATTACATATTCACTTAAAATTAGTGTTAAAGAAAAAGAAGAAAGAACGTGACAGCCTTCAGTTGCCACGTCAGTGTTTAAGAATACATGTTTTTCTTTCTCATCATCTTGTACAGGATTTTGGATGTAAATTGCCCTAGTGTGCTGGCGAGTGTTAATTATTTCCTTTTCGTTCATTAGTGTAACTTGTGGATTCATGATCAGTAGTATCCCTTTTCTGTCCAGTATTGTTCGTGACTGAATGCACAAAATAGCTTTCAATTTTCCAAATTACAGCCCTGTCCGGTTTAATTTCTTTCTAATTTTAGTAGACTTTTCCATCAGCAAGGTCTGTTGTACACTTTCCTCCTACTTATCGGTATTATTTCTTCGGGAAAGATAGCCTTATCCGATTAGAAAAAAATCCATAATGCATACACGCGATCCACGGTCATATTTTATATCGCAAGACCGATAGGCCGATTAGTAAGCGGGAGGTTACAGTACCTAGTGACTCAGTCTTCATCTCAGTATGAGGTTCAGAAGTATCGAGTAGCCAGGTAATATGCATACTCGAAATTTTTCTATAGCACTGTGATATGGGGAGATTCCTCACCTCACCCCCTTGCCCTCCGCTGGTATTTTGTAATTTTATTTATGGGATAAAACGCAAAATTGTCATCTGGACCAACTATGCACGTAGATCCTAATACTTAATACCAATTACATGTTAAGGAAAGAGAAGTAGAAATATTCATAGTAATCACAGATTTAAAATATCAACATAAATAATTAATAATAATGTGAAACAAAATGGTTCAAATGGTTCTGAACATTATGGGACTTAACTTCTAAGGTCATCAGTCCCCTATAACTTAGAACTACTTAAACCTAACTAACCTAAGTATATCACACACATTCATGCCCGAGGCAGGATTCGAACCTGCGACCGTAGCGGTCGCGCGGTTCCAGACTGTAGCGCCTAGAACCGCTCGGCCACCCCGGCCGGCAATGTGGGACAGAATAATAAATAAAACCCCTCGGAGGATAGAACAGGAACTGCTGAACGATGTTTCGGTGAAATAAAACTGGACAAGCGATGTCTTACCCTAGGCGAAATTTTTCTCAAGTTTTCTGAATAAATACGGAAAGTGAGAAATGTAGCATTATGCAGAAGATGATTATAGCGGCAGGATGACTGTTACTAAATATCGTTCATGTTCAGTTATTCAAGTAAACGGAAATAAAAAGTATTCGAAAATAACTCTCACCGCGCGTCTTTGCACTAGTATGTCGATACCACTGGAACTGAGAGGGTGCACATGTCTTTAAACTTGCACAATTATTTAGTTCCCGCTTCCGCATTATTTTTCCTGTTAGTGATATTCACTTCTGATTTGTACGACGCTACTAAATATTGGTCTTGTTCTTCAAAACGTGCAACCTAATCCGGGAGACCCCGTTGTAATTAAACGTCCTTCCTTAGCAGATCACCTGCGGAATGTGTTTTCGTACACTACAGGTTCAAGCAACATACCATATTCCTCGACGAGGGTTCCGGACACAAGTCTGCTGTCAGCATGGATAAAACTTAGTCTCCTCTAACATCGCTTACATGTCTTTTATATTCATATATTTTTTTATTTTAACATGGACTTACAATAATAGTTAATAACTTCACCCTCGCGCCATTCTCTCAGCAAACGAGTATAGATATGTTTGTAAAAGTTCTTTTTCGTCTTTTCCTTCACACGTTTTGTTAATAATATTGGACACATAAGTGTAATATAAAATTCGTAACACCATGTTACTTTTGAGTGAGTATACTAAAGTATATAGTGACAGTTATTATGCATATTTCTAAGGACATCTCGACCTCATTTTCTATTAAAATTGCGTAGATTGAATTCAGTCTGAACTTACGGTCAGATAAAACCAAATTAAATGAATTGATTCTTTATTCATATTTGAGATAGTTGAGGTTGAAAAGAAACAACCTGTATTTTTCTATTTGGACACATAAGTGTAATATAAAATTCGTAACACCATGTTACTTTTGAGTGAGCATACTAAAGTATATAGTGACAGTTATTATGCATATTTCTAAGGACATCTCGACCTCATTTTCTATTAAAATTGCGTAGATTGAATTCAGTCTGAACTTACGGTCAAATAAAACCAAATTAAATGAATTGATTCTTTATTCATATTTAAGATAGTTGAGGTTGAAAAGAAACAACCTGTATTTTTCTATTTGGACACATAAGTGTAATATAAAATTCGTAACACCATGTTACTTTTGAGTGAGTATACTAAAGTATATAGTGACAGTTATTATGCATATTTCTAAGGACATCTCGACCTCATTTTCTGTTAAAATTGCATAGATTGAATTCAGTCTGAACTTACGGTCAAATAAAACCAAATTAAATGAATTGATTCTTTATTCATATTTGAGATAGTTGAGGTTGAAAAGAAACAACCTGTATTTTTCTATTAACATTGGTTGAACAAAACTCAGTTTGATTGCCTCCAAATCTTCAAAATGTTACGTTTCCTGTGGTGCTGGCTTGTGAAAGACTCTATTTATATACCTCAATTTACAACTTGGGATGAACTGTAACGGCATTTAGCAACAGTGGTGACTGAAATAACTATAAACGCTCACAAAATTTGTAAAATATCTGAATATAGTCTGCATTTTTGCTGTGTGTCAGAGTCCGGCCGTTACCAGAACTGTGAAAAATGTCACAACGTTATATGTGAGTGCTTAAGAAATTCTAAATGTGGGTAGTTCCTTAGGTTTAGCCTTAAACCTACATTACAATTATGCGATATGAAGTTTTCCCGGCGTATTTCCAATTTGAACAGTCCTCTGGTATGCGATCGGGTAGCGTCGTAATTTCTCCACAATATTTCGGCAGACGTACACGCTGCCATCTTCAGGTGGTTCCTGACGAATACTGTGCCGCTCCTCTCGGCGCCCTATATATACTAGCCGTTACCCCCTCCACCGTTCCTCTCCTGGTGTCTTTGGTGCCGCCGGCGTGGCGGCTACTGGAGGTGGTGGGGGAAGCGGCACCTGGGTCTGAACTGGGGTCTGCAGTCTCCCTGCTGCCGCCGTCGGGGGCGGTCTTCTATCTCTGGGACCACATCTTTCTCTCCAGGGTGAGTGCAGGGTTCTAGCCTGTCTTTATTAATTAGATCGTCCTGTAGTCGGATTTCGATGGCCTCTTTAGTAACGCAGTCCAGAAGTGGAAGGATTGACAGAGTATTTTTGTATACTGTGATCACTGAATATCAAACGATATAGTGAGACGTTTCGCCTACGGTCCGTCAGTGTACAATGTCACGTACGATGCCGAAATTATGACCTAAGGGCAGCGGCCGATGCCCATAACTTTAAAGTTCCGTAGAGTCATTGGACAATATTTCTGGACACGGGTTCCTACCCTCGATTTGTTGCTCACGACACCCACTAAAAGTTTTCAAAGCTCTTCGCAGTATTTCTGGGATACCATGTGTACAATACGCATTATGGAGGAAATGAACAAACTCTTGTAATAATGTTCCCGAAATCCCTTAATCTGTTACCTAGTAAAAGTATCTCTGTTGTGAAAATAGACTGTACTTAACGTCCTGTTGAGCCACAATTAGTTTGCTTGGAATGGGTAGGTACACTCAAACACTACCCGTGGCTAATGCAGAATGCTATGGAAGGTCAATATGGGCTGGACAGTTGAAGCTACGCCAAATGCTACCTGCTGATACGACAAGTACTCTCTGAAGCGTCGCATGGTATGGCCAAGCAGTGGGCCACAGCTGTAATAGCACTGACGCAGCGGAAGCCTAGAGCAGCTGCGGCATAAGTGACCTAATAGCCTTACAACCAGAAGCATGGCTCCGTTGCGGCTTAGTGACAGAAAATGTGCAAAACAGCGATGAGCCAGGCTCATATAAATACCACCCATTTCTAGACAGAGGGCTTTTAATCTGAAGGCCACCAGCTTCAAGGAGGGACATATGATGGTCAATGGATCTACAAGTCTATGAGACTACGTGATTCAACAAGTCACCCCCTCTGGACTCTGTCACAGATAGCTGTGGCCCTGCTGACTTAATGCGCTCCAGCTAGTGATTCATCTGCGGGTCTACCTCAGTCGCTGCTGGCTTCCTATTCTGGACGTCTATAGTTAGAAGCCAGAACTGCAAGCATCATCACGACTGCTGATCTTTAATGACCAATAAATGAATGTTTTAATTAAGATATTTTCATGACGACACGTCGGACGACTACCAGGCATCCACTTGCCACTCAACCGCTACCTCATCCCGGGTGGGTGACTACTAGCCTCCAGATTCCTGTCCAGTTTGTTCCACCACCCACCACAGTGGATTTGTAAAGAGAATGAGTAGCCATCACATGTTAAGATCAGCTTACATTAAAGGAGCACTTGCATAGATTATTCTTAATTCTTATCACTATCTGTGGCATGTATGAGCTGACGTCAATATTGTTGAAGAGGTACCTGCGTGAGGCACTTGATTTCACGAATTACTCATTCACAAAGGTTTGGCTAATACAGTAAGTAATTTATCGATTTATACTTCATCTCGCAGCGTTTACACAACAAAAGTATGAATAAATTGAATGTAAACGAAACTAAGGCCCACACAATTCTATCATCAATTTCTCAGTGTCCCGATCATCTTTGAATTTTGAAATAATCCAGCAGAACTGTCGCCATTCTTTGGAAATTTTGAAAATTTGTGGTAAGGGCTTATGGGACCATACTACTGAGCTCATCGGTCGCTAGACTTCCGCACTACTTAATCTAACTTAAACTAACTTACGCTAAGGACGACCACACACACCCATCCCCGAGGGAGGACTCGAATCGCCAACGGGGGCAGCCGTGTGAACCGTGACAAGATGCTTCAGGCCGCGTGGCTACCTCACGCGTCACATCATTCCTTATATTAAAATGAAACTTTCTGGCAGATTAAAACTGTGTGCCCGACCGAGACTCGAACTCGGGACCTTTGCCTTTCGCGGGCAAGTGCTCTAACATCTGAGGTAGCGAAGCACGACTCACGCCCGGTACTCACAGCTTTACTTCTGCCAGTACCTCGTCTCCTACCTTCCAAACTTTACAGAAGCTCTCCTGCGAACCTTGCAGAACTAGCACTCCTGAAAGAAAGGATATTGCGGAGACATGGCTTAGCCACAGCCTGGGGGATGTTTCCAGAATGAGATTTTCACTCTGCAGCGGAGTGTGCGCTGATATGAAACTTTCTGGCAGATTAAAACTGTGTGCCCGACCGAGACTCGAACTCGGGACCTTTGCCTTTCGCGGGCAAGTGCTCTACCATCTGAGGTAGAGAAGCATGACTCACGCCCGGTACTCACAGCTTTACTTCTGCCAGTACCTCGTCTCCTACCTTCCAAACTTTACAGAAGCTCTCTTGCGAACCATGCAGAACTAGCACTCCTGAAAGAAAGGATATTGTGGAGACATGGCTTAGCCACAGCCTGGGGGATGTTTCCAGAGTGAGATTTTCACTCTGCAGCGGAGTGTGCGCTGATATGAAACTTTCTGGCAGATTAAAACTGTGTGCCCGACCGAGACTCGAACTCGGGACCTTTGCCTTTCGTGGGCAAGTGCTCTAACATCTGAGGTAGCGAAGCACGACTCACGCCCGGTACTCACAGCTTTACTTCTGCCAGTACCTCGTCTCCTACCTTCCAAACTTTACAGAAGCTCTCCTGCGAACCTTGCAGAACTAGCACTCCTGAAAGAAAGGATATTACGGAGACATGGCTTAGCCACAGCCTGGGGGATGTTTCCAGAATGAGATTTTCACTCTGCAGCGGAGTGTGCGCTGATATGAAACTTTCTGGCAGATTAAAACTGTGTGCCCGACCGAGATGAAATGGTTAATACACCGTGTGTGTTGTAACACGGTCAGTGTGTGCTTGAACGTAGGGGTTTCTTTTGATGCCCCCACCCTCTTCAGCAACGAAAACCCTGTGCCCAAGCACACATTGACCGTGTCACACAGTGTTTTCTGGTTGAACTAAGAACGAGCAGAGTCGTAAATGAGATTTCGGCTTGCTTTCATATGAAAATTTCTCAGTGTACATGCTTTTCTGATACATAAATTACGAAAGGAATTTCAAGAAAGTGGATTCGTGGTAGGCGAAAACAGTGCTAAGAAAGTGATGTATTGTGTTATCGAGTCTTCGGGATCACTGTATGTGGGTAGTTACCTCAGTCATGATCAGGTTTTGGAACACACATTCAAAAATTAATCGGTACTATGAAATTAAACACTTATTTACTGCAACACACACAAATACACACACACAAACCATAAAATCGATTCAGTTTAGAGATACGTATTAATCTGTCGAGGCTGAGAACTGAGCCCCATAACAGTTACAGAAGTAAACATCCATCCGACTAAGTCCACAAGCAAAGTCTCTGAGGCAAGAGCTTCAGTGGTTCCTATCATCATTGGCTGTTCACTGCAGCCGTCTGATTCCGGACTGGCGGCTGCTCTCTTCAGGTGTTTGTGGAGTGTCGACTCTGTGGTGCGTAGCTGATACTCTCTCGATGACTCTGTTGCTGCCTACGAACTGTTGCTGACTGTTGGCCGCGAGTTAAACGGTTCAGTCACATTAAGGTGCCCACCGCCTATGTTAGATGTCAACATGCAATGACAATTCACAGAGGCAAGTGGCAGCACTAGCAGTGGATGCCATAGAAAGCATGTTGAGAGACATGGACAAAAGTGCAGTCGTTGTCATAATGTGGAAATGGAGAGTTTTTCTGTCGTCCAAAATGGCCTGATCATTGTCCTTTGAGCTAGGTGTGGAAGCATTTCCCGAGCCGCCGCGGTTAAAGTATATCGTGCAAAATGACGCTTTTCAAAACCAGAGCTAAGGCAACTGTGTTTCACCATGGGCCATAGATGACAGGTGACAATGTTTGCGGGCGAACAGACGCGCTACTGTCGAGTAACAGACTGACCAGATGAACCATGGGGCTACCTACAGTCACTCCTCCCAGAGAACGTTGCAACGTATAGGACTCCGCATTAGGTGCCTGTTTCATGCATCATACTGACTGCTGAAACTTCCTGGCAGATTAAAACCGTTTGCCGGACCGAGACTTGAACTCGGGACCATTGCCTTTCGCGGGCAAGTGCTCTACCAGATGGTAGATGCAGATGGTAGAGCACTTGCCCACGAAAGGCAAAGGTCCCGAGTTCGAGTCTCGGTCCGGCATACAGTTTTAATCTGCCAGGAAGTTTCATATCTGCACACACTCCGCTGCAGAGTGAAAATCTCATTCTGGATACTGACTGTGGTTGATGCGCAACAAAGTCTCGAATTTGCACTCTAGTACCGCAGCTAGAAGTCCACCGAGGGCTGAAAGGTGACCTTCTCAAATGAATCACGTTTTGCGCTCCATCGGACAGATGGCTGCTGGCTTGAGTAGCGTGAAACGTCTGAAAGCAAACTCTCTACCTGCGTTATGGTCTGGGGCACGTTTCGGTGGCATTCCCTGGGTAATCTCATCATTCTATGTTGACTGGGGAACCTGTCCACCCCTTCATTTAGTTTGCTTTTCCTGGTGTGGTGGCATTAACTAGCAGCACAATGAAACGTGTCACACTGTTCAGAGTGTACGTGAGTGGTTCGAAATGCAGCGGGATGAGCTTACTGTACCACCACGTCGCTAAACTCTCGGAATTTAAGCTCAATTTAGAATCTATGGAACCACCTCGATTGGACTCTTTGCGGCATGGATCCTCAGCCGAGAAACCTAGCCCAGCTGGCCATAGCGCTGAGTCCACATGGCTCCACATCGCTGTATGTACCTTCGAGAACATCACTAGCTCACTTCCTGAACGCCTGAGTTGCAAAAGGTGGTTACTCGCGTTTTTGACAGGTATTCACTTTAACGCGACTAGACGGGCCTAAATGCATGTGCTTTGACGCACGTAATCCACATGTATCTCTGACGCCGCTAGCAACATCCCACGACCCAGTCGTTGGCTGTGCAGGTGGTGCACCTTATGAGGCGTCCGCCTGCTTAGCTGAGTGATTACGTGCTTGCCTCCCATATGGCGGGCCCAGGTTTGATTCCCGGCCGGGTTGGAGACTTTCTCCTCTCGTGGACTGGTGTTGTTTTGTCCTCATCACCATTTCCTCCTCATCACGGGCACGCAAGTCGCCCAATGAGGCGTCGACTGAAATAAGACTTGCACTCGGCCGCCCAACTTCCCCGGATGGGGCCTCCTGGCCAACAATGCCACAAGCTCATTTCCATTTACCTTATGAAACGTGGCAAATTAGGGTGACCGCTGTTGGTGACCCCTGCCAATTACCGACAAACTGCTCATTGCTCTTGACCTTGGCTACATAAAGGCTGCGCTGATACACTACTGTGACGCAAGGGTGGACTATCTGATGGGAGTGGTGCGATGGGAGACAACATATTACAAGTGACATATCTACGAATAAACTAGACGGGCTAAGAGTGGTTTTGGAAAGAAGTGAAAGAAAATCATTGCGACATTTAGTTGTTGTTGTTGTTGTTTTTTGGGGGAAGGAGACCAGACAGCGAGGTCGTCGGTCTCATCGGATTAACGAAGGACGGGGAAGGAAGTCGGCCGTGCCCTTTCACAGGAACCATCCCGGCATTTGCCTGGAGCGATTTAGGGAAATCACGGAAAACCTAAATCAGGATGGCCGGACGCGGGCGACATTTAGTAAACCAGACCAGTGTGTCAGTAACATCTGGTCACAGAGTCGTGTATAAACTACAACTGAATTCTTACTAAGAAATGGTGGACTGTCGACCGACCAATAAGATACTATTGCTTTTCGTCAGAACTACAACAGTCTAGTGCAGTTTGCATGTCATGGGAATGTTTATCCTGAAATTTTCATTCACTGTTATAAAATATGGCTGCATTTATTAGGTATAGTTTAAGTCCTTTTTCACCATTCCATAACTTCTCTTAGGCCTGGGTGAACATTTTATCCTGCAAAGTTGTCTCACTGAAATAAAAGCAAGTGAAAAGGCCTATGTTTATTTCATGCACGGCAGTACAGGCATTCAGACACTGACGTGGCGTCTACGACAGTTTTATTCAGCAATTTTCAAGGTATTATAGTTATTGACCTTCTAGTTTACCAGGTCTAAATGGACGAAGTTTTTATGTCTGTAGAACGTAAAATGTTATACGATACGATACTGCTGTGACTGCATCATTCTGGTTACGACACAAAGTTCCTTTGAACACACATACGTGTCCAAAGGAACTTTGCATCGTAATCAGAATAACACAGGCACTGCAATATCGTATATATCTGCCGATATCGGGAAAGCAACTTTCCAGTACAATGTCTGATCTGTACCGGAATATACCTAATGGGTGTACGAGTGCAGGTCGTAGACACATGATTGACGACATATGGGTGTTCTGGGTCTGACCCTGAACCGTGTACGGGTCGCCAAATGGTTAGGCGTCCGCCCGCGATAAGCGGGACATGCGGGTTAGAATCCCGCTCAGACACAAATTTTCACTGTCGTCATTCTCCTTTATAGACGATGGTAGTCCTTATCCGCAATTACGAATTCATTTGATGTGTAAAAAAGTTATGGTACGTGCACACAGTCTTATTAAACTGAAGAGTCAAAACATTATGATTCCTTCTTAATAGCTTCTTTGTCTACCTTTGAAACGAAATACGTCACTGATTCCACGTGCCAGGGATCCGACAGTTTTTTGGTAGGTTTGTAAAGGTAGTATGTGGCAATAGATCTCAACGTACAGGTCATGTAATTCGCGTAATAATTGTGCCACTGATTTACGTTCGAGGTGATAGCGCCCGCTAGCGATCCCGATGTGTTCCATAGGGATCGCCGAGACATCAACATGAGTTCACTACAACGCTCCTGAAACCTATTGGAGCACGGTTCTGGCTCCGAGACACGCACAATTGTTCTGCTGAAAGGTGCCATCGACGTCGGGGAAGACATCAAACATGAAGGGATGCAGGTGGTTCGCAGCTGTCAGAATGCCTCCGATTACTGACACCGGCCCCATGCAAGAGAATGTCTCCCGTAACATAACACTGCTCCCTCCGGCCTGCGTCCATGACGCGACGCACGTTTCGAGCCGCCGTTCACCTGAGAGACGGGGTTCATGGGGACGACCATCTGCACACTGTGGCAAAACGTGATTCATCAGAAGAGACGACATGTTTCCATTTATAGACGGTTGAATCCCGATGGTCTCGTGCCTACTGTAATCGTAATTGGCGATGTCGTTGGGTCTACATGCGAACGTGTAAGGATGGTATGTTGCGGAGCTCCGTGTTCAACAACGTATGGTGAACGGTGTGCTCCGAAACACTTGTGCGTGCACCAGCATTGTGCTCTTTCTGCAGAGATGCCACAGATCACCATGTATCCTACTTTACAGAGCAGACAAGCATCCGAACCACACATTCTGTGAAGAGTCGTGGTCGTCCATCTACTTAGCGCCAAGTAGTAGTTTCGCTGTTCTTCTACCTCTTTCCGTAGATGCCCGCGACAGCAGCACGTGTAAATTACTCGGTCTCAGGCTCTGCATAATAATGAGCTTTCCTATTCAAAGTCTGTTATCTTAATGAATTTCCCCATTTGCACCTTAGCTCCGCTAGGGTGATTGCCCGTCCGTGTTTGCTCCGCTTGCATACTTGTGTCGCAGCGTCACGTGCCCGCAACGCCACCAGGCGGCCCACAGCTTCTCGGTGGACAGTGGTGATAATGTTTTGGTTTATCAGTGTACATGCGTTGAATCTCAGTACAAGCAAGACAGTTATGTTATGTTATGTTAACCGGGGACCTAGAAACGACGGAGAGGCTCCGTCCCCGCCGCAGCCGCAGTGGTCCACAACCCCACGACGACTACCGCAGTCCAATTCACCACTCCGCCGCCCCACACCGAACCCGGGGTTATTGTGCGGTTCGGCCGCCGGTGGACCCCCCAGGGAACATCTCACACCAGACGAGTGCAGCCCCTATGTTTGCGTGGTAGAGTAATGGTGGTGTACGCGTACGTGGAGAACTTGTTTGCGCAGCAATCGCCGAATTAGTGTAGCTGAGGCGGAATAAGGGGAACCAGACCGCATTTGCCGAAGCAGATGGAAAACCGCCTAAAAATCAGACTGGCCGGCTCAGCGGCTCTCGACACAAATCCGCCAGGCGGATTCGTGCCGGGGACCGGAGCTCCTTCCCGCCCGGAAAGCAAGACAGTACTCGGCTTAAGATTTCAAGAATTTTGGTAGCCGAAATTCAACAAGTATCCCGAAACGTGTTCAAAAATTTTTGGAGTGTTATTTCACGGAGAGACGTAATTATAAGTACTTTATGTAAATATAGGTAACATAATTTAGTGGCATTGTAGCTCAGTTTACACTTACCCATGGAATCATTAAAAAGCTTCGGAGAAAACTACCGGATGCATACTTTCATCTACAGGTATATCTACATAATAACTATGGTCTCCATATTTAATTATTTGGCGGAAGGTTCATAGAACTACTTTCACACTATTCCTTATACTCTCGAATAGCATGTGAAAAAAATATAAAATCTTCTCAGGCTGGCTCTGATTCCCCTTATTTTAACACGATGGTCATTTCTCACAAGGTGGATGCGATCAAAATCTTTTGGCACTCGGAGTAGAAATCTGATGAGTGTAATTTTGTGGATAGATCTCACCGCAAAAAATGTTGCATTTGATCTAATGATTGCTACGCTAACTAGCTCAACACGTCCGAGGCACTCTTCTCAGTTTAGTGATAATTAAATTGGGGAGTTACATTTCTGTGAACATTTTTTATGTCATAATGGTTCAAATTGCTCTGAGTTCATCAGTCCCCTAGAACTTAGAACCACTTAAACCTAACTAACCTAAGGACATCACACACATCCATGCCCAAGGCAGGATTCGAACCTGCGACCGTAACGGTCGCGCAGTTCCAGACTGGAGCGCCTAGAACCGCTCGGCCACACTGGCCGGCTTTTTTATGTCTTCCGTGAATCACATGGGGTAAGGATGACATAACGAGCAATAGTAATACAGAAGAGGACGGACAATCGTTGTGTAAGCATTCTCTTTGCCAGATATTTTGCCTCTCCTACGTGTTCCACCAATAAAACACAGCCTATTTTTCGTTTCCCAATAATATTTTCTGTGTGATGGTTCACATTTAGATTCTTTATCCTTGGGATAATTTCAAATTTTTATCAGTCATCGTGTAACCGAAAGTTAACAAAATTTTCCAGTACTCATGTAGAAGACTTCAGGCATTTTTATTGTTCAGGTCTAACTGTCGCTTTTCAAGCCATGCAGCTTGGACCCTTTCAGCCAGATCTTGACGGAATCATTTGTAATTCGTTTGGACCAAGTGATATCTTTACTATACGGCAAACGACGGCATCATTCTCAAACAGTCTAAGAGGGCTGCTCAGACTGCTTTTAGAATTGTTTACACAGAATGAGAACAGCAGAGGGTTAACGGTTCTTTGGGAACCAAAGTTACAATTTTAGTTTCGCTGGATCACTTTCCGTCAGTTATTACTCAGTGAGACCTTTGTGATACTAAATTACGAGTCATGTCAAACAGCTGAGACGATATCCCACAAGTATGCAAACTGATTAGTAATCGCTTGCGATGAATATTGATAAAATCCTGCGGGAGATCTAGAAATACGGAATAGATCTCCAGTTTTGCAAAAAAAAATAGCCAATTGTTTTTCAAAAGAACGCTCCACAGTTGAAAGCAGTACCATTCACTCAGAACGCAACAGGAAGCTGACAACGAAAATCTATTGTGCCAGAGTTATGACGGTCTTAGTGACAAATGTCAAAAATGTTTTGCTGTTTGCATCACAAGTTTGTGCTTCCGGCGATGTCGTGCGTTATGGCTCTCGATGTGTCATGTCACATCTCTAACAGGCGCGAAGAAAAGGTTCCAGAAGAAACGGCTGTAAGAAAGTAGCAAACGCGGCGTTTAAAATGCTGTTTTATTGAGGCAATCTAAGGAGAAAGAGCCTCTCACAGCTTGTTCGTTGGACCCTTTCAGCCAGATTGCAAGGCGCGTTCCCCAGGCGTACATAAATTCCCCGAGCGCTACAGTTTAAGTCCGGCTCTCGTACAAACACGGGACATACTGCTTCGCATTTCGTATCCGTGCTGTTCTCAAGGAGCGTCCGTGTAAGACAAACAGGCTGTGATCTCTAGCCAGCTCATGCCTCCGCCATCTAGGGTGTCGGCCCACGTAGGGGCATTTTATGCAAAAAGTTGGCCAAAATTATTTTCTGTACTGTGAGACCCTAGAGAATATATTTGTTAGATAATAATGTATGAACTTTTGTAACATGAAATAAACCAAAGTCGTGGTATTTATATCTTAGCTACAATATTATATATTATTCGGATGATGACTCACTGTCTTTTCATTTGAGAGGCCTGTTTCTACCGGGGACACCTCCTAATCATCATTTTCTTGACCGACGTGTCTTAGTCATCTTCCGCTTGAGAGCAGCAAATGCAATGTCTCTTTTAGGAAATGTTTGCTGGTTTTTGTAGCCTTCGGTCTCATATCTGTTAATACTGGATCAGGTATCACTAGCAGTCATTTTGCTATGTCCAGATAGTATTCTTCTCGTGAAAACTTCCTGGCAGACTTTTGTCTGTACAGCTCACTGCGAACCTCAGATGCTTCTTCTGATAAGTTGCCTATGGCTGAGAGAGCACATTCGAAGACAGTTGGATCAATCACCAAAATCTTACGCGCAGTGGGAGACATAGATGCAACGGACATACAGTCTCACTGTTTCAACAGTATGAGCACCGAATTTTTCTATGTCTGTTTTATGTCCACTGGAAATAGCTTCTAGAATAACCCTGAATAGATTAATTGCAGATAAACACCTATTATTTCTGCTGAATTGATGAATTGCAGATAAACAGCCATTATTTCTGCTGATGTTTCAGAGTCTGCAAAAAATCTTCTACTGGTATAAACATCGTTTCTATTTCCATAGCCTTGCTTCGCAATACCTGCCAATCGGTTTCTAAGCATTTCTTGATGACTTTTTCCTCTCTTGGACTTGCCACTTCTTGATGTTTATTATGTAAGAGAAATGCTACAAAAGTTCGAAACATCTAACTCGGGGATGGAGTGTAGACAACCCGAACTGAAGACCTTCCGTATTTACTAGTTTGGTTTTCAGCAAGACATCGTAGTCTTTTGAGGTAGCTTTGCAAGTATAACATCTCATTGTCGATGGTGTCCCTGTCGCTGCATTGCTGACCTTTGCATCTACCGTAGTCATCAGCAATGAGTGTTTTATGGTTAAATCACCTTCTGTTCTTGCAATTCTTATTTTTTAATGTTTCAATTTGCCTGTTGATATTACCAATTTCCTCATTAATAACATCAGTCGTTTCATGAATGAATTTGATTGTTATTGGTCTTCAATAGCGAGGAGATGAATGTGTAGAATTGTTTTCTTTCCAAACAACAAAGTTTTCATTCGTTTGACTAACAAGTTGGGGAAACACTCAAGATGAGTGAAATATGTTCACATTAGAATTACGGTTGTTTTCAGATTTTGGTTTAAACTGAATTCGTTGTGAACCATCACAATCCAATTTGTACATTAGTTCTTATGCATTTATGTCACCATTTGGAACAACATTTAAAACCTCTTCCAAATGTAATATTTATTATATAATATTTATTGCTCAGCCAAACGGTAGCAATGCGTTTTAGTCTCTTGAAAGATACTGTAACAGGGATCGACCTTCTTAAAACAGCTGTTCGGATTATTCTATTCTGTTTCTTTGTTAGCGAGGCTTCCAAAAAAGATTGGCTGGGTTTGGATACATGAAAGTAGTTTTTGTGCTTGTAACTCTCTACGACTCCGATCCAATGCTTGTCTGTATTTAGCTCCTCGTGTAGGAGATGAAGTAATATGTTTAACCAGTTTGGAACCTTTAACATTTCCAGATTCTCGGAGATTTATTTGATGGTGGTTCTAATATAGTTTCTCAGTAGCTGTATCATACGCCTTTTACTGCGTTCGCTTAACGCCACGAACGACTTTGATGGACTACTAACTTGAGTTTCGCAACAATGAATTTTAATGGCATTTTGCAGCCAGTTATTGCTTTTTTTTTTTTTTTTTTTTTTTTTTTTTTTTTTTTAAGAAGGTACTTTCAACTTTGTGAAAGCATGCCATCGGTTCTTTAACTGTGACTGTATACAATACTGTTTATGTTTAAAGCCTTTCTTTTCTTCATCAGGGAAGGTAGGATCTGACAATACGTAATTTTCCATAACGCTGAGTCTTTTTAAAAACTCTTTTTCAGAACATCTCTTCATAAGATCAAAGAGGCCTTTTCTTGTCACAAATATGACTTTCTAAGGATTAGGATACAAACAAAATGCTTTCAGAAATCATTTCGGAGGTGACATTATTTACAGCTGACTACACTTTAATGTGAAACAATTGTACAAAATCAAATTGCGGTGTTGAGCGGCTACTTTTTTAAATTTCCAGTAGAGGAATGATTTTTCTATAACGCTGTACTAACGAATACGCAGGGTAACATTCTGGACTGCAACAGAAAGAGTGATTGCTAACAGAAGTAGTAAATAATGAGAATGAAAATAATTATAAATAACAGTGCATACCCTGATCCTTGCAATCCATATCGCTTTTCATCACACTTGAAGTAAAAACACGATCTGTCGCATTCACAAGCGCAGAATGATTTCAAGCCAGCAGAGAAGCTATAGATGCACTGCAAGACAGACGTAAATAGATACTAGCTCTATCGTGTATCAGTGCACAATAGGCAAAAAACCCACTGCCTCAGCAAAGCTCCAACTATTAGACCATAGCGAGAAGTTATGCATTCCGGGAAGCACTCGTTTTTAAAAGTGGACTTACGGCCAGCTTTTTCAGGCAGAATACTCCTATGTATGGCCATAAGACCGTTGAATAAAAAATTTTTAACCGTGCTCCCTCCACGATTTACACTCCAAGAATGATATAGTACTCATTTATGACCCACTCACTGCGCCTTCCGAGGTAACAAAATATTTTAGAGAAGTTTTCGATTGAGCACTACTCCGATGCCTGTGAAACTAAGCAACCAGGCACTATTCAACGTCCTCCATTTGGAGTAGTCCGCAATATGCTATGCTGCAAACACTTTAAATTAAAAAAAAATCAGGTAGACAGCTCTGACGTACTTCTAAACAAAATATTAAAGATTCGCATTTAAACAACATATGAAGCTTTCATTAGCTCTCAGAACTATGTCTCCATGCTACCTGAGGATCCTCCCCCTTCATAAAACACTTTATTTCTATTTACTTTATTTTCATCCTTAGTGGAATACAAATTTCTTACACATAATTGATTGACCATTCGTACAGTATAAAACAGTTGTTTACATACAGGTGTTTAAACTTTTAAAAATAGAAGAGTAAACGAAAAGTTTAATTGTTTGCAATAGCTGCATTTACGGAAGTCGATTAGAGACCCACACAATAGGTTTTTAACTTTACAAGTTTCATATTGTGGTGTATTTCTGTACCGAAATTTTTATAAATTAATAGTTTGCTAATGGGGAATTGAAGCTCTCTGACATATTTTTAAAGTACTGAATGGATAGATTTAACTATTTAAATAAGGAAGAAAATATCATGCCTCTGGTTAGGAAATGAAGAGAGAATCACATAAGCCCCAGAAAGAAAGGTTCTGTTCGTATATGATGAATAAAATTTATAATTTGATACCGAAAAGTGGCTACTTACAACGTTATTTCATCTGTATGGGAGCTATTACAGAATCCAGCAGAGTAACAGTTGGCATGGCTGGGAAAAGTTCTCAGGCTTCTTCAATTTGTAAAACCATCATCAGTGAAGAATGTCCAGTATATAAACCTGAAGGACTGGAATTAGGAATCAGAAACCGATCCTTGACCAAAACTGACCTGTCTTAGAATCACGATAAGCTGTCTGTTACAAGACTGATAGTAAAATTGTGCTTCTGTGCGCCTATGTCAACTAGAGGGCGATGCTCCTCGTAAATGTTATCTAGGAAAGTACTGGGTCTTGGAGTGACTGAAGAATAAAAATTATTGAAGTTAATGATCAAAACTAATAAAATTAATGTATAAAACACATGGAATAAAAATTTTAACACATTTTTGGGGGCAGCAATGAACTAAATGAAGAAGATTTTGCTGAAGGTTAAACTTATTGGAAGCGACACTGTTATGTGTGTCACCAACATAGTAGAAATCGTAGTGGCTGACATCACAAGTTACAAGGTGTCCAGTGTGTTGTTGCAGCGTGTGCGGTGGCTGCCGGCCAGATGCTCAGAGGAGCACTTGCATCCTACGTCCTCATTATTTTTTTGTGGATTCCTATCCTTGACCTAGTATCGTGGAAGTTATCCCCTGATGTATTAAAAGAAGTCCTTGACTGTTACCCTCCTCCCTCTGCAGCATCCTCTAGTACCATGGAAGTTATTTCCTGCTGTCGAAACACATGTCCCATCATCCCGTTCCTTCTTACAGTCAGTGTTTTCCACATGTTCCTTTCTTCGCCGATTCTGCATAGGACGTCCTCATTCATTATCTTACAGTCCACATAATTTTCAAAATTATTCTGTAATACCACATCTCAAAGTTTTTGATTCTCTTCTGCTTCTCTTTTCCTGCAGTCCATGTCTGACTATCAGACATTCTCAGAAATTTCTTCCTGAAATTAAGCCCTATTTTTGATATTAGTACACTTCTCTGGACCAGGAATGCCCTCTTTCCAGAACTAGTCTGTTTTCATGTCCTCCTTCTTCTGTCCATCATGGGTTATTTAGCTGCCTTTGGAGCAGAATTCCTTAAATTAATCCATTTCCTGGCCCCAAATTACGATGTTTCTCACTGTTCTCATTTCTATTACTTCTCACTACTTTTGTCTTTTTTTCGATTTACTCTCAGTCCATGTTCTCTACTCATTACACTGTTCACTCCATTCAAGAGATCCTGTTATTCTTTTTCACTTTCACTAAGGATAGCAATGTCATCAGCGAATCTTATCGTTGATATCCTTTGACCTAGATTTTAGTCCAACTTTCGAACTTGCCTTTTATTTCCGTCACAGCTTCTTCGATGTGTAGATTGAACAGTATGGGTTCTGGGTCTTCCAGTCTTATGTTACGATTTTGGTTTTTGGGTTTACTGTATATTATCTGCTACTCCCTACAGCTTACCCTAATTTTTCTCGGAATTTCGAACATCTTGCACTATTTCATATTATCGAACGCTTTCGAGGTCGACAAATCCTGTGAAAATATTTAGTCTTGCTTCCATTCCGCAATACCACAACTGCCTGTCGGGGCTTACCTGTCCTCAAGCCAAGCTAATAGTCATCTAACAGGAACCCCAATCTCTGTCGTATTCTTCTGTATATTATTTTTGGCAGCAATTTGGATGCATGAGCTGTTGAGCTGATTCTGCAATAATTATCGTAGTTGTGGGCTCTTGCTATCTTCAGAATTGTAGGGATCATATTTTTCCGAAGGTCAGTCTCACACATTTCGCACACCAACGTGAATACTCGTTTTACTCTCAGTTTACCCAATCATTTGAGAAATTCTGATGGAATTTTATATAGCCCTGCTGATTGGCGCCTAAGTCAGCAAGGCCTCTTTTAAAATTTGATTGCAATACTCAGATAGATTATATAATGGTAAGACAGAGATTTAGGAACCAGGTTTTAAATTGTAAGACATTTCCAGGGGCAGATGTCGACTCTGACCACAATCTATTGGTTATGAACTGCAAATTAAAAAAGAAGAAACTGCAAAAAGGCGGGAATTTAAGGAGGTGGGACCTGGATAAACTGAAAGAACCAGAGGTTTTACAGAGTTTCAGGGAGAGCATAAGGGAACAATTGACAGGAATGCAGTAGAAGAAGAATGGGTAGCTCTGAGGGATGAAATAGTGAAGGTAGCAGAGGATCGAGTAGGTAAAAAGACGAGGGCTAGTAGAAATCTTTGGGTAACAGAAGAAATATTGAATTTAATTGATGAAAGGAGAAAATATAAAAACGCAGTAAATGAAGCAGGCAAAAAGGAATACAAACGTCTCAAAAATGAGATCGACAGGAAGTGCAAAATGGCTAAGCAGGGATCGCTAGAGGACAAATGTAAGGATGTAGAGGCATATCTCACGAGGCGTAAGATAGATACTGCCTACAGGAAAATTAAAGAGACCTTTGGAGAAAATATAACCACTTGCATGAATATCAAGAGCTCAGATGGAAACCCAGTTCTAAGCAAAGAAGGGAAAGCAGAAAGATGGAAGGAGTATATAGAGGGTCTATACAGGGGCGACGTTCTTGAGGACAATATTATGGAAATGGAAGAGGAGGTAGATGAAGATGAAATGGGAGATATGATACTGTGTGAAGAGTTTGACAGAGCACTGAAAGACCTAAATCGAAACAAGGCCCCGGGAGTAGACAACATTCCATCAGAACCGCTGACAGCTTTGGGTGAGGCATTCCTGACAAAACTCTACCATCTGCTGAGCAAGATGTATGAAACAGGCGAAATTCCCTCAGACTTCAAGAAGAATATAATAATTCCAGTCCCAAAGAAAGCAGGTGTTGACAGATGTGAAAATTACCGAACTATCAGTTTAATAAGCAACAGCAGCAAAATACTAACGCGAATTCTTTACAGACGAATGGAAAAACTGGTAGAAGCCGACCTCGGCGAAGATCAGTTTGGATTCCGCAGAAATGTTGGAACACGTGAGGCAATACTGACTCTACGACTTATCTTAGAAGATAGAGTAAGGAAAGACTAACCTACATTTCTAGCATTTGTAGATTTAGAGAAAGCTTTTGACAATGTTGACTGGAATACTCTCTTTCACATTCTAAAGGCGGCAGGGGTACAGAAACCAGATGGCAGTTATAAGAGTCGAGGGGCATGAAAGGAAAGCAGTGGTTGGGAAGGGAGTGAGACAGGGTTGTAGCCTCTCCCCGATGTCATTCAATCTGTATATTGAGCAAGCGGTAAAGGAAACAAAAGAAAAATTCGGAGTAGGTATTAAAGTCCATGGAGAAGAAATAAAAACGTTGAGGTTCACCGATGACATTCTAATTCTGTCAGACTGCAAAGGACTTGGAAGAGCAGTTGAACGAAATGGACAGTGTCTTGAAAAGAGGATATAAGATGAACATCAACAAAACAAAAAGAGGATAATGGAATGTAGTCTAATTAAGTCGGGTGATGCTGAGGAAATTAGATTAGGAAATGCGACACTTAAAGAAGTAAAGGAGTTTCGCTATTTGGGGAGCAAAATAACTGATGATGGAAAAAGTAGAGAGGATATAAAATGTAGACTGGCAATGGCAAGGAAAGCGTTTCTGAAGAAGAGAAATTTGTTAACATCGAGTATAGATTTAAGGGTCAGGAAGCCGTTTCTGAAAGTATTTGTGTGGAGTGTAGCCATGTATGGAAGTGAAACATGGACAATAAATAGTTTGGACAAGAAGAGAATAGAAGCTTTCGAAATGTGGTCCTACAGAAGAATGCTGAAGATTAGATGGGTAGATCACATAACTAATGAGGAGGTATTGAATAGAATTGGGGAGAAGAGGAGTTTGTGGCGCAACTTGACAAGAAGAAGGGACCGGTTGGTAGGACATGGTCTGAGGCACTAAGGGATCACAAATTTAGCATTGGAGGGCAGCGTGGAGGGTAAAAATCGTAGAGGGAGACCAAGAGATGAATACACTAAGCAGATTCAGAAGGATGTAGGTTGCAGTAAGTACTGGGAGATGAAGAAGCTTGCACAGGATAGAGTAGCCTGGAGAGCTGCATCAAACCAGTCTCAGGACTGAAGACAACAACAACTGTATCCTCTAACTCTATCCTCTCTCTATCTCTATCCTCTCCCCTGTCGATTTCTGTTTCTTCTACCATCACGTAATCAGACAAGTCTTCGCCGCACAGAGGCCTTCAGTGTACTTCAGTGTACTTTCTTCTTTGCAATTGATAGTGGAATACCCATTGCACTCTTAATTATTCCGCTTTGCTTTTAATTTCAGTAACGGTAGTTTTGACTTTTCCCTATGCAGTGATTTTTTAAAGTCCTACACATTTTTCATGTGGCTATTTCACCTTAGCGTCCCTGCACTTCCTGTTTATTTATTTCCAAAGTAATTTGTGTTTCGGTATTCCTGAATTTCCCTGAAAAATTTGGTGCTTTCTTTTTTCGTCGATCAGCTGGGTATTTCTTCTGTTACCCATGGTTTCCTCGCAGATATTCTACTTGTACCCATGTTTCTTTTTACAATTTCAGTGACTGCTCTTTCAAAAGACGTCCATTCCTCTTCAGATCAACAGCGTACTATTGTATTCATTATCGCAATATCTATAGCCTCAGATTACTTCAAGCGTGTCTCGTCTTGCCTCAGTACTTCCGTATCCCACTTCTATGCGCATTGATTTTTTCTGACTAGTCACTTAAACTTCAACCTACTCTTTATCATTACTAAAATGCCATTTGTGTCTATACCTGCCTCTAGGTACGCCTCATAATGCCAAAGTATGATGTAATCTAACTGGAATCTTCCCATATGTCCCGCCTTTTCCAAGTATATATCCTCCTGAACAATTCGTTGTTACTAACTGATGTTAGGTTTCATCTTTTGTTCCTGTTATCAAGTCCATATTCTCCTGTAATCCTTTCCTCTCTTCCTCCCCCTACAACCGCAGTCCAATCCTCACGACTATTAGATTTTAATCTTCATCTGTGTACTGAATTACCGGTTCAGTATCCTCATACACATTCTCTATCTCTTCGTCTTCTGCTTGTGACGTCGGCATGCATACCTCACCTATTGTCGGCACGTATAGCTGACCTGTTGTTGTCGATGTTGGTTTGCTGTCAAATTCTGATGCGAGCAAACTTATCACTGCTGATTACTTTTTACTGAAAATGTAAGCAGTGGTTGCGTTCGAACTTAGGACCGAGGATGTTTTGAGTACTAGTAAAAGACGCTACCATAAAAGACACTACCACAAGATTACGCGTCCTCTCTAGGTACTACTGGATTATTATTTCTGTGTTGTCTTGCCAGTATTAATCCTGAGAAGGAGGAGATAAGCGTTTAACGCCCCACCGACAACGATATCATTAAAGACGGAACACGATTTCGGATTGAGGAAGGATGGGAAAGGAAATCGCTCCAGCCCTTTCGAAAGAAACATCCCGGCGATTGCCTGAAGCGATTTAGGGAAATCACGGAAAACCTAAATCAGGATGGCCGCACGTGTGTTCAAACCGTCGTCCTCCCGAATGCGTCTGCAGTGTGCTAACCACCGCGCCATCTCGCTCTGTATATTAATTCTGAGTCGCGAAACTTGATAACGGTGAATAAAATACAAGGCGTCACCATTTTTGAGGATGTTCATTGTTGAGTCCGTAGCTCACTATGAAAGGGTAAAGTAGTTTCAGCTAGTAAACGAGCGGAGAAAAATAAGGAGACAAAAGTGCTGAGGTGACAGACTAAGATATCTGTTGATAACCTTGTTCTTACATTTTTTGATTGGTCGAGGATGTCTTTTCATTTGTGAAGCATCTACGGCGATCAGCTGACATAGGCAATTATTACAGATAGCAATGTCACGTGTAACAGGAGAAGCGAAGTCGTTAGTAGTGTGAACAGAGGTTCTGCTTATAACGGTACTTTGCGGGCAGGCGTCTCAATTAGCATCATATTAATTAAAATCGGGGATAAATAGACTTTATTTTGGAAGAATGAAAAAGGGGAAATTAATACGAAACTTCAATAACTGCACAGTATTACTAAGAAGTAATATAATGAAAAGTAATAGAAAGCAAAGTAGCAAAGACCAAGCGGGACAGAAAGATATAGAGGCGCGTGTGTTTTTTAATACATATAAAAGAACATGTAACACATTATTGAGCTCTCTACCTTCAGTTATCGAGATCGGGCTACTCGATGAAAAAGTGGTACGCGACTGCGAAATTCGTTAAGGAGATTATTTAAAGACTCTTCAAGCACGTTTAAAATACTTTACGTGTGACGAAGTGATCAGAGACGTTTATTGTCGCGTGAAGTGAAAATGATTCTGACAACATAATTCTAACTTTGTGTTACCTGGGAAAAATACTCTTGGGAAACTATTATGATTGTGAAACCCACGAAAGTTTTACGCAACGGAAAGCTATGGTTTACGTAATTCTGCATTTTATAAAATTGTGAAACGCGTGTGCGCGGAGCATTAAGAGAATCTTATCCTTGGACGGTTGCGGGGGTAACTGATACAAACAACGCGCCAGCATAAGAATAGTTCGCTTATTAACTACCAGATATTAATTAACGGGGACCTATAATACCAAAAACAGTGCATACACCGTTAAATTGAACCCTGCGTGTGAAAGACAACCACATCGAACGCTTCAAGAGCGAACAATAGGCATTTAAGTGCCGAATTGAGAGCCTGGGGCGTGTCGATATTTGGGCATTATATGACACGTGTTATTCAGAACACGATATCGACCATTCTAATACTGAAAAGAAGGATAGGATCATCACCGCCAATCCCGATTCATATTTCATATTTAGTTGGTGAAAAGAAATGTGTTAATAAACAAACTACATTTCAGTTTTATCCACGATTTTGGCTTTATTACGTAGTCTTGACTACATGATAAACAATACCTGTGGAAGTTGTATACAACGTATCGTCATAATATTTAGCCAACCAATATTGTGTGACACCAAAAATGTAAATGCATGAAATTGTTCTTACAGCGGATGTATAATGTGTGAGTGCGACCAACTATATTGAGAAACTGAACATCCATTACGTACTGGCATGTTTATATGCGAAAATGGTCCTTGTCTGTACATCAGCATAGAGTTCGAATAGAATCGCTGGAACATTGCAAACCATTCAGATTAATCGAACATCTAAATACGCATAATGCTGGTATCACCAGGATGTGTTCTTTCTCCTCACCCCCGTGGCAGTAATTGAATTAAGAGTGAGCCGGGAATAACATTTGAATCAATTGACGACCATTGAGCTAGCGTCACGAATTTTCAAACGTCCACTGCCATGTATGAAAGCGAGTGACATCACGAGCGCTAACGTCGATCGAGGGGTGTCGTCGTGATCGTATTGAATGACATTGAGCCGTCACATGCTTAAGGCAGAGACTTTTTATCAACTAAGATGGGGTTTAGAACAGAGATACAGGGGACAGGATAGTGTCCGGTTTTTCCGTGAGCAGTTGAGCGTGTTTTCGAAAAGGCGTAATGAAGCAGAAGAATACTGTGTAGATTAAACTAGGAAATTGGTCGTACCTACTTATGAGTTAACTCAGAGCGAAGAGATAGGCGAATTGTTGCTACAGGGAGCAGAGCAACATGTGCTAGGTGCTGTCCTTCTCTGGGACACACGAAGATCTCCATTTAGTGGTTAGATTAGCATTGGACTTTGGGTAACCTGATGTGTCTACTGGAGTGAGGGATCAGAGAAATATGTTCATGTCGAATGTATTATTTTTTTTTAATTTGTGGAAGTACAGGGCTTGTGCAGAGGCAATACTGCCAGTTACGAACGGGTAATACGGATGGCATAGACTCCCAGCGATTTAATAGCAGTAGTGGAAGGGATGGACTGGTTGGTAAGAAGTACCAGGTAACGTTAAGAGGGAAGCCCAGAACTGCCAAGAAAATGCCCAGTATAGATTAATGCAGAAAACACGAGGCCGCGGTCTTGAGGAAGCGTACGTGGTCTACGGGTAGCGTCTTTGATCAGTAGTCAAAACGTTCTCGATCTCAGGTTCAAAACCCGCTGCCGTATAGATTTTGATTAATAATCAGCATTGACGGTCAAAGACTTCCAGCATAAGAACTCACCCTCATTCCGCCAACGACTTGTCAAAGAGGGCCGAGGAGGTTCAGGGCACCCTCTTGTCCTTTGGGAGGAAAACTACCCCTAAAGGTGGAAGGATCAGCAATGATCAAGGCATGAGGATGCAGAAGTCAATGGAAACCACTGCATTAAAGACACATAACGTGTATCCACAGCACATGTGGCCCTAATTGAAAAGAGTGTCACGATGATCTCTCCATTGGCAAAAGACTCCAGAATAGACCCCCATTCCAGGTGGAGGCTGCCAAGGGAGAGGTGACAATGAGAAAAAGATTGAATAATCAACGAAAGGATAACGTTCTACAAGTCGGGGCGTGGAATGTCAAATGGTTGAATGTCGTAGGCAAACTACAAAATCTGAAAAGGGTAATGCAAAGGCTCAATCTAGATATAGTAGAGGTCATTTAAGTGAAGTGGAAAGAAGAAAGCGATGAATGGTCAGATGAATATAGGGTAAAATCAACAGTTTCAGAAAATGGTATAATAGGAGTAGGATTCGTTACGAATGGTAAGGTAGGACAGAGAGTGTGTTACGTTAAACAGTTCAGTGATAGGGTCATTCTTATTAGAACTGACAGTAAACCAACACCGACAAGGATAGTTCAGGTATACATTCCGGCGTCGCAAACTGAAGATGAAGAGATAAAGTGTACTATGATACTGAAAGGGTAATAAAATACGCAAAGAGAGATTAAAATCTAACAGTCATTGGGGACTGGAATTCAATTGTAAGGGAAGGAGTACGAAATGGAATATGGACTTGGGACAAGGAACGAGAGAGGAGAAATAATAATTGAGTTCTTTAATAAATTTCAGCTAGTAACAGCGAATAGCCTGTTAAAGAATCACAAGAGGAGGAGGTACACTTGGAAAAGGCCGGGTGATACGGGAAGATTTCAGTGAGATTACATCATGGTCAGGAGAGATTTCGAAATCATCCACTGGATTGTAAGGTGTACACAGGAGCAGATATACACTCAGATCAAAATGTAGTAGAGATGGAGAGGTAGACTGAAGTATAAGAGATAAGTCAAGAAGAATCAGTGCGCAAAGACGGGGACACGCAAGTACTAAGAAATGACGAGGTACGCTTAAAGTTCTCTAAGGACATAGATATAGCAATAAGGAATAGCTCAGGAGGCAGTACTGTTTAAGACGAATGGACATCTCTAACAGCGGCAATCACAGTAGCTGGAAACGAAAACATGGATGCAAAGGAGGTCACTGCAAAGAAACCATTGGTAACAGAAGATGCACGTCAGCTGATGGAATAATGAAGAAAGTAAAAAATGTTCAGAGAAACTCAGAAAAGCAAAAATACAAGTCGCTGAGGATTGAAGTAAGTAGGAAGTGTATGGAAGGCTAAGACGAAATACTTGCATGATAAATGTGAAGAAATCGTAACAGAAATGGTTGTCGGAGCACTGACTCAGCATATAGGAAAATCAAAACAACCTTCAGAGAATTTAAAAGCAAGGGCGGTAACAACAGTGCAACAGGAATTGCCACTGTTAAATGCAGAGAAGAGAGCGGATGGGTGGAAAGAGTACATGGAAGGCCTCTATGAGGGGAAAGATTTGTTAAATGTGATAGAGGAAGAAACATGAATCGATTTAGAAAAGATAGGAGATCCCGTATTAAAATCAGAATTTAAAAGAGCGTTTGAGGACTTAAGATCAAATAAGGCAGAAAGGATCGATAACATTCCATCAGAATTCTAAAATCATTGGTGTGTAGAGGTACGTGTATGAGACTAAATAATCAACTTTCAAACACTATCTGACTGAGAGGTTAACACAGGAGCACAAACTTACAGAACTTCTCCCTAATGAAAAAATGTCACGCATAGCTTTCACAATTCAACATCAAAAGCAGTGTGAACATTCTTGAAAGCCTTTCACACCTACAGAGTGTAACTCAGTAAGTTTGACAGGCTTTCAAGAGTGTTCACACAGAATTTTTTCATTAGGGAGAATTTCTGTAAGTTTGTGCTCCTGTGTTAACTTCATTCGCTGTCAGATAGTGTTTGAAAGTTTGTAAGTAGGCTGTTTAGGTCTTTTATTGGTAACGCCAACTCTGTATGACAATCACTGGCTGTGCTGTGGGCAGTCTGTGTCTGCTTTGCATTGTTGTAATACTCGCCATTGTAGTGTTAGGCAGCTGGCTGTGAACAGCGCGTAGCGTTGCGCAGTTGGAGGTGAGCCGCCAGCAGTGGTGGATGTGGGGAGAGAGATGGCGGAGGTTTGCAATTTGTCATGAACTGATATATATATTATGACTTGTGATGATATTAAGGTAAATACATTGTTTGTTCTCTATTAATATCTTTCATTTGCTAACTATCCCTATCAGTAGTTAGTGCCTTTAGTAGTTTGAATCTTTTATTTAGCTGGCAGTAGTGGCGCTTGCTGTATTGCAGTAGCTTGAGCAGCGAAGATTTTTCTGAGGTAAGTGATTTGTGAAAGGTATAGTTTAATGTTAGTCAGGGCCATTCTTTTGTAGGGAATTTTGAAAGTCAGATTGCGTTGCGCTAACAAAGTATTGTGTGTCAGGTTAAGCACAGTCCTATATAAATTGTTCAAAGGGGACGTTTCAAGTTGATTATGTAGTTGATTATTTAGTCACGTACACATACATGTACCCTGGCCACCACAATCAGCAGATCTCAACATTGTTAAGCTTATGTGGTCTACTTTGGAGAGAAAAGTGCGTAACCACTACCCACTTCATTGTTACCCGAACTTGGCACTACTTAACAGGCAGACTGGTATAAGATGCTCCTGAAAACCAAACGAGATCTGTATTTATTCCTTCCCGGACGACTGGAAGCTGCTTTGAATGCCAACGGTTTTTTACACCGTATTAGGCATGGTAAGGTGTTGTGTTTTTGTGTTTCCATCATTTCGACTACTCCCCGTATAATTTATGTTTAAAACCTTTAGACTTCAACAACATTAAATTGTGCAAGATAATATGTTAGTTGTCAACGCGTGACAATATAACTCATACAATTAGTTTCCTCAGTCATACATGCCATGTGTGCGCCTCTGGTGGCACGAACAACGTCCAATCGTTACTGAATTTCTCTCCATGCATGTGCTAAACACTGCACGGCGAGATGTTTAAATGTATTGCGCATGGCCGCCTTCAAGTCTTGTAGGTCTGCAGCCTGGGGTAAGGGTGATCGTTGCAGCCACTAAATCGAACCATCTCTTCCTGTCCACCTACCTGAAAACTTTGAAATTTACATGTTAAACAGCACTTTCATGTCATCTGCGCTTCTGCTTTCTTTAAATTGCAAACTCATTTTTACATACAGTTTGCCGAGGTATCTAACCACGATACAATGGGATGTTTTCTGTTGATTTTAATCTGAAAACGGTCTAGTGTAGAAAACACTTCAATGCGTAATGACATAATCCAAGAAATATATTTACATATAATTGTTGCAAATGCTGAAACTCTTACCAACATATTCGGCACAATTTATCGCATGGGAACGTGAATGTATGTATTACAAAGATTCGCCATAGCAAAGCCCTTTCCAAGAATCAAAAGAGAAATTCATGTTTCAAAACCTGGAAATTATACGTGTCGAACGTGGGAAATTTATTACTAACTCATACGAGAAACTATATAGGGCGGAAATATTTCAATATCTCCTTCATAGATAATCACAGAATTGATGAAGAACACATTGACAATGGGTATCGCAAGCTTTCATCAATAACGTGTGCTTTAATATGATGCATGATAATTAATTATATGAGGCAGTTTTCAGTACACATATTCCAACTGTGCAGTAAATCACCTGAGCGGCACTTCCTGCTTGCAAGGAGTAATCGATCTCTCAGCCTCTGAAATACTAAGTGGCTTAATATAGGTCCAGGCTCACAATTCATCACGAAACTAATATCTGAAATGATAGTAATCAAATGTACAAAATCTAATACCATCCAATTGACATATCTTACAAGTATTATGTTAAACATCACTGCAAATAACAATAACGATAGCGCCAAATCTCTAACTACAATCATCAGCTCTGATTTGCTTACAACTCATCGCCACAGTTTCAACTTCGTTGACCTTATGCGTGATTTGACGAACCAAATTGAACTCACCAAAGGTGAAAAGGATTTTCACAAAGACATAACTTAAACAGCTTGCATGACCTATCGATAACAAAGTGTTGTTTAACACGCAAATTTCAAAGTTTCCGGGTAGGTGGACAGGAAGAGATGGTTCGATTTAGTGGCCGATCACCCTTACCCCTGGTTACTGACCTACAAGACTTGAAGACGGCTATGCGCAATACATTTAAACATCTCACCGTGCACGACCTACCACATTGCGATATTTGAACCCATTGCATGCTTCGCCTCAAGTGCTTGGGCTCACAGACTGAACATACAGACTAACAAGACAACTGCAAGACGAGGTCAATGCAGTGTACCCCTGAGAATGAGCGGAGCCTTCAACACTACGTCACTACAGGCACTTGTGTTGTGATGGGGACCTGACCTATAGACAAAACAACACGGTATAGAGCTGCACTTTACTGGATTAAGAGGGACAGACTCGATAAAGTGACCGAAATGACGGGAACCAACATTATGAACAAAACACAAATGAAACAATGGTGGATTCAAACGTGGCAGAGAGGGTGGGATGCATCCGACAAGGGTCGCCGAGTACACTCTCTCTTTCCTGATGTACACGAAAGACTACAACTGAAACACGTCGACCCAAGCCGGGGGATGGTCCATTTCCTGACAGGCCACGGGCCGTATCCGATACATTTAAACCGTATGGGACTAAGTAACGATGAAGTATGCGTATACGGAGAAACTGGGACACCAGAACATGTTACACTGCTGTGCAACACGCTAGATCAAGTGAGAGCTATACAGAACGACAATGACACCGCCAGAATAATACGTAATCCCTAATATTGGAACACAATAAATAGGTTAACCGATATTGTATCGAACACACTGCACGACGATTACAAGCACCAAATCCCATATGGAAGGAGGCGTAGACAAGCACAAACAACACAACAAACCACATGGGAGGGCACAAACACGATCAAAGATTCGAAAACCGAGGAAAGAACACTAAGTGAACACGAATTAGAAGGGATCAACACGTAAGGGACCAAAACCAATAATGCATGACGCTGCCTGCCACAACACAGTCACGAACAACACAACAATCATAAAACCAACATCGGCACCACACACTAAGACTGTAGTAATAAGGTAATGTCGCTTTGGAGGAGAAGGTTCGAAGAATTTTTGTTCCGAGGCTCCTCCTTCCCAATGACATACTGCATAGTGTTTAAAGTATACTGCACACTAGCAGTAATGTATTGCTCGTCTTACTGTGTGTAGACAAGTATATTCTCTTCTCTATTCAAAGCTACAATCAATGAATTTTATATATGAGAAATATATTCTGTTATTTAAGGAATAATGCATTCAACTAGCAATGAACTATATTCTATTTCTACTAATAAGTTACAAACATGAGTGTATTTCTCATGTAAAGCTAAACTTCATGTATTCCATGTATGAAGTGCTCAATCAGCATTTAATCTGTATAATCTGTGTAAACATACATTAGCACAAACCATTTCAGATGAGAATAGCTCGAGCAGATCTCTTTGGCCGAGCGGTTCTGGGCGCTTCAGTCCGGAACCGCGTGACTGCTACGGTCACAGGTGCGAATCCTGCCTAGAGCATGGATGTGTGTGATGTCCTTAGGTTAGTTAGGTTTAAGTAGTTCTAAGTCTAGGGGACCTCAGCTGTTAAGTCGCATAGTGCTTGGAGCCATTTGAATCACTTTTTGAACTTTTCTGACCGTGACTGATACTTGCAGCGTATTTAGAATATTACACAGGTGCCGTTAGCGGCCAAATGCAATTGCGCAACCTATAGGTTTGCTAACGTCTGCATTTATGCTTAAGCATGTGTTCCTCGCAGTATTTCCACAGTTTTTGTGTTACCACTACAGATACCATGTACGGTGCTACTTCAGCAGTTGTGATACGAACAAAACTTTTTACATGCAGTATCGTCAAATACGCACTTTTTTGTCATTCATAACTTCCAGTTATTTCCTATTTTTTCGCTTCAGGCCTCGGAGCTATTTATTTGCAGATCACTGCAACCTTTTCTGTTTGCCGGATCCGGACCACAGCTGACGGTGTGATTGGAGGGATCGCAGCTGCGCCGTGACGCGGCAACACTCCCGGCGGCGCTGTTGTGCCGGTTGCCGGCTACGGCCTCACCAGGCGCAGAAGGGACGCATCGCATCGTATCGCATCGCCATTTACAGCGGCAGGCGCGATACATAATGCAGGGCCCGCGCGTGTGCGGGGGTGGGAAGGTTGGGGGGCGGCGGGCGCGTGAGGGAGCGGGAGGCGCGAGAGGCGGCCCGGGCCCAGCTGCAGCGGCGGCGGCGGGGGCGGGGGCGCGGAGGCTTTCCCCCGCCCTTCTCCCTCTGTCCGCCGGCGGCAAACAGTTCCGGGAGGCCTACGGCGGATCCAGCTGGGGCTTACCGAGCTACGTGTGCCGAACGACCCGATAACTACATAACGCCCACTCGTCGTATGTTTGTATTTGGAGCTGGTCCTCTTCTCGAGAGGGTGTGCTATCGTATGTTAAAAGCGGACTTGCCAGTTTCGTACGAGTATACAGACAACTGTACTCATTCTATCATTGCAGACATACAATTTCGGAGTGAACTAATGTTCCACATAAGAGGACAAAATCGAAACATTTTTTATCTTGTTTCATTCCCTAATTATTCGGCTACAAAATGCCGTTCATTTCATTAAAATTTGATAATTATGTCTGGAGTCATTAATTTTTTTCATTTTTCAAGGTATTTAAGTAGCACCCCCACTTTTGTTTTGTCTTGCTGAGGTTTGTTGTCCTCTGCAGCAGCAAAAGAAAAGGTTCAGTTGAATGATTCAAAATCGAACCCGAGGTTTTGACGTCATTTGGCAGAAAGATGGACATTCATACCCAAACGCCATTGTGTCAGCCACTTCTTTCGATTCTACCAAGGTTCTGGACATTGAAATAATTACTAAGTTCTATGACATTTGTAGTGAAAATTCCGCTATGCAACATATGTGCAAAGAGGACTATAATGTATCTAGTGGAGGCAAGGAAGTCGCTGGTGTTCTTAATATTTTCAGAAGGTCTTGGCCCTCGAGAGGTGACCTGTATACAGACTTTCTTCGGGATGGGAACGGTAAGGCTTATCAGAAAGTGGTAGAAGAGAAACTATTTGGCCCAACAGTCAATATTAATAAACGGCTGTGTGTAAGACGTGTACACAAAAGAAAGGAATCACGAATTCTGAAATTATGTAATGCAAGAACGGTGATAAAGACGACCTGACAAAGGCTGAAGTAGACAGGCTCCAGAATTATTAAGGTATGGCCAATTAGGAATAACTGCAAAAAATGCAGAAGCAATGAGAACAGCTACCTGGGCTATGTTCTTTCATAAAGTGCCAACGCTTGAGGACCCACCACTTTATTCTTCCCCACTGGAACAGTAAAGCTGGTGCAAATTCAACAACACAGATCAAGCTTTCAATTATAAGCATAAACATTCAATTCTAGAAACTGTCCTACTTGCTGTCAAACATTAGTCAACAAGAGCTCTTCATATTCAGAACTCTGTTATTTGCACAAGGCTGTCAAACACTAAAAAGTAAACAGATTTTGCTGTTCATGACGAAGCGATGTGGATCGACGAGAGTGTGTCAAAGAGGGCTGTTGTGTTATGGCTTTTGGGAACAAAGGATGGTATCAATAATGGAAGGGGGATGTATCGCATGCCCTGTGCTGAAATTTCTACAGTAAATACCATCAAGGAGGTTAGGATAGCCAGAAGATCAACGAAAAGAAGAAAAGAAAATGAAAAGGATGAGGCTCAGGCACAATATAGTTCTGTATTATTCTAAAAGTATGTATGTCTGGTGGTGTAGATTGGTTTCTTGTATGTAACACTTGCACATAGTTTTTTTCAAAACTACATTTTTTAGATATTCTGGTACACTTTCCTCAGAAACTAACTCTAATAAAGACATCAAACTGTCAGTATCTCTTATTCCTGTGTTGTCCATGTTTTACTGCTGAGACCCTGCTTCATCCCACGCTTCGGTGTGGGTGAGCACATATTTTTCACGATTGTTTTATGTTCCGTTTTATATTCCTGTTCTGGGATTTTTCTTGACACCCGTCTCACTATGTTACTAAACGGGCGCTGAAGACCTTGCTGTCGTGCGCCCAAAAACCCCTCTACTACTACTACTCTCACGAATAAAACAATAATTAATATATAAAAGAAGGGATCTGCTGTTACGTTATGGACAAATTTACACTCTCGAAGTTGTTTATACAAAACTACACTTCCTTTTCCTTTTCTTAAAAAAATCGTTACTCATAACATGTACAAATAACAGTAACCAATTTTTATGTGATTCGGGAATGGTGTTTCATCTGGATTCTGTAAAAGTTTCGGGTCTTTATCACTATCACGTTCTTCAGAAAGTGTGCCTGATGTATGCTCATTTTGACATTGATTCCTTACAGCAGTTCCTTCGTGACTGTATCCCCTTAAGTTATGAAATTTCATTATCACTTTATCTAAAATCGGCAGAAGGAGATCGCATTCTACTACAGTGTAATACAATGGCCGATCATTTCTGCGTATTAACAGAGTGAAGGAAATTTTTGCTACTACCGAGAAAGTGTTTCGGGCTTCCTTCTTAGTTACAGAGCAGGTGAACCACAGCTATGAAATGAACTGACGTATAACCATCAGAAGGTATTATGGACAGGTAATGGAGAGATATAAGACCCTAATAATTTAGCTGGAACGGAATACACGGCCGAAGTAAATATCTGTGGTAATTATCATCCGCACTGGCTATCGTCACTTGTATTAGAATACCGCTTAATGTTTTGTGTTTCATTGTGGCACAGTTTCCGCTGGGCATCCGTTATCAAGTGAATGGTTTAGTCCGTCAAATTTATTTACAGGGGTGGACAAAACATGGAAACACCAGAAAAACAACACACTACCACGCCTAATAGGGCGTAGGAGCATCGTTAGCACTCAAAACAGCTTCCAGTGGACACGGTATCGATAAATACGAATACTGTGTGGTTTACACGGGAGTGGCGTACCATTCTTCCTGCAGAACAGAGGCAGGCTGAGGTAAATATGATGTGGGTGTACAGCAATAATGCACCTTCTCTCCAAAGTAGACCACAAAGTCTCAATAATATACATATCTGCTGACTGTGGTGGCCAGAGGAGAAGCGACAATTCAATCTGATATTTACAAGACCAGTCCTGGACAATGCGAGCTGTGTGAACGGGGCTCGGTCACCTTGGAACACAGCATCTCCAAGGAGGACAAACATAGTGCTGTGAGATGGATCTGATCAGCACAATCAGGGTAATCATGGGGCCCACGGAATACCACGATATTGGCGGCCAAATCATCAACGGACCCCCGGCATGTGTCGCGCTCGGGACATATAATCGGCCAGAAGTTGAGAACGGTGTGAAACAAGACTCTACCAACCAAATAACTGTCATATTGCTCCATAGTCCAGATTTGATAGCTTCGGTACCTCGTTTTCCTGTTACGGGTGTTAGCATCACTGATGAATGATTTTCCAGTCTCAGCTCTACAGAGATTACGGATCTCCCTTCGTGTTGTTTTAGTGTTGACAGTGTTCCCGAGTACGACTTTCACTGACTTTTGCAACCGAATTCCTATAATTTTTTGTTACAATCCCCTTCAGTGACCGCCCGTTTCGCTCAATCTACATACACTTTCGTCCGAGTTGTGTCTTAGCTGACGGTATTTTTCCGCTTTCGCTCTATGCGGTAAAGGCTAAATCATCGATACGGTGCCTCTTGAAACACCAAAGACATCGGCTACCTTGTTTACCTATTCACCTGCCTTAGAAGCATCAACAATGTAACCCATTCAAAAGCACTGCGTTTCGACATAATTCACTCACATTTACATAGAACACTCGCCACGACCGATACTTGTAACGCTTTGAGGACAATGCACAGAAGCCATTTGTGGTTAAATATAAAAGTGCAATCTGCAGGTTTGGTAACCGGCTGTGTTCGTCTTCAAGCATCCTTTTCCTGTGGTGTTTCCATACTTTTATTCACCCCTTTTGTTTGGTTTACAGTCAGAACGTAAGTGGGCCATAGACTGCTAAAATACAGTTGTGTGGCGTTAGCATAGAGATCAAATGCGATAGTACGAGCTACACATTTGTTATACCATCGAAGTTGCTTTATTGACAAAATACAATCGAAATCTGTCACAACATGTTTCATGTTCTTAGGTTTTGGTTACTCGACCAAACCTGTCCAATAGTAAGAATGACAAAATAAAAGTATATTCTACTCCAATAGCTGATGCGGCGTCTTATTGTGATTAAAAAAATCATGAAACAGCGCCAATTCTAATACAAGCAACAATATGTCTTGAGGAAAACAATGTGTAGAAGGTGATAACCTTACCTGTTTAACCGGCATGAAGAGTGTTGAGAAAGTGACCACAAAATACTTAGCGTCAAAGTGAAACTCATATTCGAGCAATGGTTTCGTTAATGTCCTAACGCGCTGTTAGCATGCAAGAGCACAAACTAACCAATTATAACAGGTGGATGTCAAGCACAATGACAAAAATATATAGTCGAAAATGAAACGAGATAGACGGGACGATAAATTAACTAAACTCCTATTGACAAAGGCGACACACACACACACACACACACACACACACACACACACACACACACACACACAAACAAACACAAACACACATTATATAAAGCTTACGTGGGTATGTCCTGAGGTTGGATTCAGTCAAACGCGGATCATACACTCAAATAAGCTTAGTGCGAAACCGCTTTCAATTTACGTATAGTGCTTCTCAGCTGCGGGATCAGCGTGCTGTCTGTTCTTTCGAAGGAGCAGACACCATGCATTCAAATAAAAATTACTTCGTCCACGATATAATGAAATTATTAATACTCGTACACAGAATTATACCGAAAGCTTTGCGTGTTTAACAGTATAGTCTACTCCGAAAAGTAGTGATACACCTAGATACTTTCATGAACGCAGAATGTCCTAGAGAATGTCCCGGAAAAAGTAATTTATGGGAACGAAAAAAAATGATTCTGTATTCTGAACTTGTGTTTATACCAGTGCGCCTTGCGACTGGTCGCCGTGCGACTGTAGTATGCCCCACACGGAAACAGAGGTGCCCAGAGTAAACACAGGTATGCCTGGAATCAATGGCACACTCATGTTGAGGAAGAGAAACGCAATCTACACATATCGCTCTACTTGCGTGTGGGGAAAGAACAGTCGCAGGCGACTTGGCTTAAGGTGCACAGATGTAATACGTGTATATTGAACTACAAGTGGATCGAAGTGGATCGTTGTGTCAGTGGCTTATACTGAACGTGTGCTAGCGTACTGCGGCTGTCTCCTCATGTGTGACTCACAAATTTGGTAAACAGTACCGTAAGACAGTTAATCATCTTAGTGGTTCCTCAGATCCTGGCACTCCTTTGTACGTAATGTCGTAAGAGTGAGTGAGATTATGTTTCACAATGTCTTACAAACTGCGCTCATCACAGAAGCATGCTTCGACTGTGCTTTATCAGCACATGAAGCCTAAGTAAGGCATGCTTCACCAATATCCATTAATGGCAACTCAACAGATGATTGTCTGTGCATCAGAGTGCATGTGAGTCGTGTGGTTTGCTCATGTAAATAACAAGAAGGTGTCTAAGCAAAGTGGTACACTGAAGTGGTTGAATGCAAAGAATCATAAGGTTCAGCGTACAACGAAATTACAAACACTCTGCGATATTTCAGCCTAAAACTGCTATATTTAAATTTACTAGCAGAAGAAGTATCATCTGCGCAACTCTTAATTTTTGCTGAGTGGAAAGCTAGTCCTTTACTTCAGGAGAAGATAACATCTTTGAGTTTACTGTATCACGAAGTGGAATAAATTACACTGAGCCGATAAAAGTCATGGGATAGCGAAATGAACATGTGGCAGATGGCGGTAGTATTGCGGAAATAGGACAGTGAAGCTGTCATTTGTACTCAGGTAATTCATAAGAAACGGCTTCCGACGTGATTATGGGCGCTCTTATTCATACCTGTATTGGCACATACAGCTGCATATCTTCAATGGCACAACGAAAATTAACAAACTTGCGGAATGGTAAGTGTACCTGGACAAATGGGACATTACATTTCAGAAATCGTTAGGGAATACAATATTCCGCGATCCACAGCGTCAAGAGTGAGCGAGAATACCATATTTCAGGCATTATCTTAACAACGAACAACGAGGTGGCCGATCGAGAGCAGCGGCCTTTGCGTAGAACTGCCAGTGCTAATGGACACTGCGTGTAATAACCGCAGAAATCAGTGAGGAATGTACGACGAAGGTATCCGTTAGGGCAGTGCGGCGAAATGTGGCGTTAATGGCCTGTCGTTGCAGGGGACCGGCGCGAGTGTCTCTGCTAAGAGCGCGACATCGCCTGCGCACTTCTCTTTGGCATGTGACCATACCGGTAGGACCCCAGACTACTTGAAAACTGTGGCCTGGTCATAAGAGTCCAGATTTCAGTTGGTAAGAGCTGATGGTAGGGTTAGTGTGTTGCGCAGACTCCACGAAGCAATGGATCCAAGTTGTCAAGGTGGTGGTGGCTCCATGATGGTGTGAGCTGTGACTACATGGAATGACTGGATCTGGAAATGGTTATGTTCGGCAACTTGGAGATCATTTGCAACCATTCGTGGATTCGTGGACTTCATGTTCCCAAACAACGATGTCACGTCACCAGGACGCGATTGGTTTGAAGAACATTCTGCACAGTTCGAGCGAATGAGTTGGCCACCCAGATTGCCCGACATAAATCCACCGAAGATTTATGGGACGCATTCGAGAGCCCAGTTCATGCACAAATTCCTGCACCAACAACACTTCCGCCATTACGAACGGCTATAGAGGCAGCATGACTCGGCATTTCTGCAGGGCCTTCGAACAACTTGTTGAGTCCATGCCATGTCGAGCTGCTGCACAACGCCGAGCAAAAGGAGAGCCGACACGATATTGGGAGGTATCCCATGACTTTTGTCACCCTTTTGCAATGTACGATTATATAACAAGCTCGCAATCAATAATTTATAGGTAGCCTATGAGCTACGACTCTACTGCGCGCAAGCACACGAACAGATACCCACTCGCGGAATGATCTGTACCAACCAGTGCCAAACTAACCTCACCACGAAAAGTAATCTTTATCACAAGAAATAAATTGTAATAGTCTCACACGTGATATTTTATGTATTTCGGTATCTGCACATAAACATGGCCTTCCGTTCGACGAAGGCAGTATTAGCCTCAAAATCAGAATACAACACTGACTACACTCCTTCACAGAACTGCATCGGAGCAGCGAAACTAGAAAAACGGTGAACACTCTTCAGACGAAAAGAGCACACGGGCAGCCACTCGCTGATTACTTCAAGGGAAGTGAAAATGGTTCCAAAAATAACATTGCAACAGTAACCAAGCTAGAGGATGCTACAGAGCTTGTATGGATTAATGGGAACTAATAATATCAGACTCACACAGAGTACTGCAATGATAAATATCGCGATCAATTAGAATGAAAATATAAATGGGGGAAATTGAACAGTCGAATAAACAGACACCTTTCAATATCCCAAATGTAATAATTGCCGGAAATAGGCGACATTCCAGGACATTCAGTGCTATCTCTCTCGACCCTGTTTCTGCAAAAAAAAACTGACAGGAAGTCTCAGGATGTGTAATAATTAGGAATATAGATACAGATATTGTGATAATTGGTACCTCATTAAGTACCCAGTTCAGTGTGTTAGTTGTTTTCTCTCTGTGTCTAACAGTCTTTCCGCAAGCACACCATGTAATTTACTATCTGATGTTTCCTGCAGGGTCGTAGCTGCACCGCAAACTGGCCTACACCTATCAGTGTAGACTGCCTATTTTCCGTCGATTTGTCCACACTTCACTCCCAGAAATAAGTATTAGTGGCTTGTTCTTGCCATAAGTACTTGGAGAAAGTAACCAAACTAAACATATACTACTCATAACAGCTATAATTATTACTCTGCAAATGAAGCAATACTGATGTAATGTCGTTCAGTACATAGTCCTCTGTCATCAGTAGATATATATCTACACTTACGACCCTAACACCGTGTATGAGCTACAATATCAAAAACAGCATATATTGTAGAGATGGTAACAGGCGATCACGTGACCCATCACTGCAGACGTAAACATGGCAGTGATACTATGTGAAGGTGGCATTCGGCTGTATGGAATCAGTGCAGTATGATGGACCGAGTGAAGACGTGACAGAACGGCACAGGGGATCTACCACGTTTAGAAGCTGAATAGAGTTGACCGATGTGTTCATTCAGCGTCTACTCGTGATATATATATATGAGCTGGGTCGGAGATAAGTGTGTCTCGCGTGAACAATAACAATACCCCAGGAATTCCTGCTGTCAGCAAATGAAGTATCATGTTAACCACTTCTCGAGTGCACATTACGAAAGAAAATATGTTCACTGGACATTTGTGGTCAGGTATCTCGCTAAAGGCTCTTATTCATACCTGTATTGGCACATACAGCTGCATGTTCACTGGACATTTGTGGTCAGGTATCTCGCTAAAGGCTCTTATTCATACCTGTGTTGGCACATACAGCTGCATATCTTCAATGGAAAAGCAACTCAGAAATTGGGCAGCAGCTGAGTGATGATCCGCAGGGCGGTCTGATTAAGCGTGGTTTTTCCCCTTTTCAAATGATGGAATCCGTCGAGTGCGCCGCAGGCTTAATGGGGAATTTAACCAGCCGTGTGTGGAGCGTGTAGTAAAAGTTGGAAATGCTTTTGTGTTGCTTTTTGTACCACGATTTGGGCCCACCCATTCACGTCACCACTAAGAAGGACCAGGATTTCTATTTCCACATTCTCGGTGACTTACGTTATCCTCCATCACTGGCCTACCAAATCTACATCTACATGATGATTCCGCAATTCACATTTAAGTGCGTGTCAGATGTTTCATCTAACCACAATCATACTATCTCTCTACCATTCCACTCCCGAACAGCGCGCGGGAAAAACGAACACCTAAACCTTTCTGTTCGAGCTCTGATTTCTCTTATTTTATTTTGATGATCATTCCTACCTATTTAGGTTGGGCTCAACGAAATATTTTCGCATTCGGAAGAGAAAGTTGGTGACTGAAATTTCGTAAATAGATCTCGCCGCGACGAAAAATGTCTTTGCTTTAATGACTTCCAGCCCAACTCGTGTATCATCCCTACCACACCCTCTCCCCTATTACGTGATAATACAAAACGAGCTGCCCTTTTTTGTACCCTGTCGATGTCCTCCGTCAATCCCACCTGGTAAGGATCCCACACCGCACAGCAATATTCTAACAGAGGACGAACGAGTGTAGTGTAAGCTGTCTCTTTAGTGGACTTGTTGCATCTTCTAAGTGTCCTGCCGATGAAACGCAACCTTTGGCTCGCCTTCCCCACAACATTATCTATGTGGTCTTTCCAACTGAAGTTGTTCGTAATTTTTACACCCAGGTACTTAGTTGAATTGACAGCCTTGAGAATTGTACTATTTATCGAGTAATCGAATTCCAACGGATTTCTTTTGGAACTCATGTGGATCATCTCACACTTTTCGTTATTTAGCGTCAACTGTCACTTGCCACACCATACAGCAATCTTTTCTAAATCGCTTTGCAACTGATACTGATCTTCGGATGACCTTACTAGACGGTAAATTGCAGCATCATCTGCGAACAACCTAAGAGAACTGCTCAGATTGTCACCCAGGTCATTTATATAGATCAGGAACAGTAGAGGTTCCAGGACGCTTCCCTGGGGAACACCTAATATCACTTCAGTTTTACTCGATGATTTGCCGTCTATTACTACGAACTGCGACCTTCCTGACAGGAAATCACGAATCCAGTCGCACAACTGAGACGATACCCTATAGGCCCGCAGCTTGATTAGAAGTCGCTTGTGAGGAACGGTGTCAAAAGCTTTCCGGAAATCTAGAAATACGGAATCAACTTGAGATCCCCTGTCGATAGTGGCCATTACTTCGTGCTAATAAAGAGCTAGCTGCGTTGCAGAAGAACGATGTTTTCTGAAACCATGCTGATTACGTATCAATAGATCGTTCCCTTCGGGGTGATTCATAATGTTTGAATACAGTATATGTTCCAAAACCCTACTGCAAACCGACGTCAGTGATATAGGTCTGTAGTTCGATGGATTACTCCCACTACCCTTCTTAAACACTGGTGCGACCTGCGCAATTTTCCAATCTGTAGGTACAGATCTATCGGTGAGCAAGCGGTTGTATGTGATTGCTAAGTAGGGAGTTATTGTAGCAGCGTAATCTGAAAGGAACCTAATCGGTATACAATCTGGGCCTGAAGACTTGCCCGTATCAAGAGATTTGAGTTGCTTCGCAACCCCTAAGGTATCTACTTCTAAGAAACTCATGCTAGCAGCTGTTCGTGTTTCAAATTCTGGAATATTCCATTCGTCTTCCCTGGTGAAGGAATTTCGGAAAACTGCATTCAATAACTCCGCTTTAGCGGTACAGTTGTCGGTAACAGTACCATCGGCACTGCGCAGCGAAGGTATTGACTGCGTCTTGCCGCTTGTGTACTTTACATACGACCAGAATTTCTTCGGATTTTCTACCAAATTTCGAGACAATTTTTCGTTGTGGAACCTATTAAAGGCATCTCGCATTGAAGTCCGTGCCAAATTTCGCGCATCTGTAAATTTTAGCCAATCTTCGGGATTTCGCGCTCTTCTGAACTTCGCATGCTTTTTCCGTTGCCTCTGCAACAGCGTTCGGACCTGTTTTGTGTACCATGGGGGATCAGTTCCATCCCTTACCAATTTACGGGGTATGAATCTCTCAATTGCTGTTGCTACTATATCTTTGAATCTGAGCCACATCTCGTCTACATTTGCATAGGCAGTTCGGAAGGAATGGAGATTGTCTCTTAGGAAGGCTTCTAGTGACACTATATCCGCTTTTTAAGTAAAATTATTTTGCGTTTGTTTCTGGTGGATTCGGAACAGACGGTATTGAGCCTAGCTACAACGACCTTGTGATCTCTAATCCCTGTATCAGTCTCTATTAGCTCTGGATTGTTTGTGGCTAAGAGGTCAAGTGTGTTTTCGCAACCATTTACAATTCACGTGGGATCGTGGACTAACTGCTCGAAATAATTTTCGGAGAAAGCATTTAGGACAATCTCGGAAGATGTTTCCTGCCTACCACCGGTTTTGAACAAGTATTTTTGCCAACATATCGAGGGAAGGTTGAAGTCCCCACCAACTATAACCGTATGAGTGGGGTATTTATTTGTTACAAGACTCAAATTTTCTCTGAACTGTTCAGCAACTATATCATCGGAGTCTGGGGGTCGGTAGAAGGAGCCAATTATTAACTTAGTGGCCGGCCGGTGTGGCCGTGCGGTTCTAGGCGCTTCAGTCTGGAACCGCGTGACCGCTACGGTCGCAGGTTCGAATCCTGCCTCGGGCATGGATGTGTGTGATGTCCTTAGGTTAGTTAGGTTTAAGTAGTTCTAAGTTCTAGGGGACTGATGACCACAGATGTTAAGTCCCATAGTGCTCAGAGCCATTTGAACCATTTGAACCATTAACTTAGTTCGGCTGTTAAGTATAACCTCCACCCATACCAATGCGCACGGAGTATCTACTTCGACTTCACTACTAGATAAACCACTACTGACAGACACAAACACTCCACCACCAATTCTGCCTAATCTACCTTTCCTGAACACCGTCTGAGACGTCGTAAAAATTTCTGCAGAACTTATTTCAGGCTACACAACTACAACAATTTACAACTACAATTCCGACTGTTCCTTGATCCAAGCATGTATCTTAATCCCTTGAGAACGCCTGGTACTGCTTGTAATTGCAGATGAGGTGATAAAATCGTCAGTGACTGTCTCCGGTTGGGTCTGGAGTAACCTAAGAAATTTGTGGGCCCTCTGCCTCGGTGAACTGAGGCTATTACTGAATCTAGAGGTAGTGCGACAATCATTACAATTTTGTCCGATGTTCTTTTTAGTGTGATAATTACATAGATACGTAGTGCCTTATGATAGCGACCGTCATAAGTGTTCCGCTATAACATTGTAGTACTTCAGTGTTCTACATTTCTAGTCAGTACGCACATTTATATTCCAGCCTACGTATTTCGCTGGTATTTTTCCTCGGTCACCCATCTTCTCTCATACTATGCCAATCTTTTTAGTGTGCCTACTACAGCCAATGACAATGATCCGCTGTCCGTTGGGTTCCACAGGCGATAAACATTCATTGATTAGAAGGTTAGAAAGTGATATTACCCAGGCTGCCAACGCTCCTCAAATTAAAAATATGTAGCCATACACTGTACATATGTATCAAAAGAAACCTAAACAAACTTACATTGGCAGACATCTAGACGGCAAATTGAAAGCATGTTGATGCGCATAAGCACCTCACAATGTCTCAAACGCCGAAAGAGGTTGCTAGTAATAAATTTGTTGGTAACAAATTTTTAATTTTTACAGAACTTCACATACACCGTCGACCATGGATTTCATCTTCATTAATGTTTAAATATTTGTATCCTTGTCTACTCAAAAATATTCCAGGCCTATATTTCGTTTTGCGATAAGGTGTTCACAAAAGCCTCATCACAAACGACACTATTTTCTACCAGCTGTTACGTTGTAGTTTTCGTCTTAAACTGTTCATTGTGAATTTATTGTAGATGCCTACTGTGTAACGTCATATATTGTGTGGTAGCCTATGATTGGAGCAGAATGACTTTTTGATGCTTAAAGTCAATAGTGAGAATTGAGTAATTAATTGTTATCTATACGGGCAGCAGGGGATGTGTGGGTGGACTGGGCATTTTTTTGGGCTAGAGGGTCTCGGGAAAACACAAAAAGAGCTCTAGTCTCAAAGGGGCCTCTAGTCTCAAAGGGTGCAGGTCGAACAGAAGAACAACGTAAATAGAGGAACCATCGGTATAACAGTTGTAAACTGTATTACCTGTGTTGAGAAAGAACCGGGGCTCCAAGCGCTAATAGAAAGCACTGAAGCACAAATTGTAAGCACTGAAAGCTGACTAAAGCAGGAAATAAGTTCAGCCGTAATTTTGAGAATAATCTAACAGTCTTCCAGAAGGATACGCCAAACACAGTTACCTGTGGCGTGTTTGTTGCTGTTAGAAGTAGATTATCTTGAAGCAGAGTTGAAGTAGGTAGTTCCTGTGAGCTAATATGGACAGAGGTCATTCTTACCAAACGAAATACAATAATAATTGCATCCTTTTACCGGCCTCCCAATTCAGATGATACAATTTCTGAAAGTTCAAAGAAAACTTGAGTTCAATTTCAAACACGACCCGACTTATACAATGTTAGTTGGTGGTGATTTAAATTTACCCTCGATATGTTGACGAAAAAACATTTTTAAATCAGGAGGTACGCATAAAGCACATGAAATTATTTCGAGCAGTTAGTTCATGAGCCCACGCGAATAGTAAGCGATTGTGAAAATACACTTGACCTCTTAGCAACAAATAATCCTCAGCTAATAACAAACATCAAAAAGGATACCGAGATAAGTGAAAACAGGGTTGTCGTGGCGAGACTGAATATTGTAACCCCCAAATCCTCCAAAAATAAGCAAAAAATATACTTATTCAAAAAAGCAGAAAAAATTAACTTTACGCCTTCCTTAGCGACAATCTGCACTCGCTCCAGGTTAACAATGACAGACTGGATGTGGCTTGAATTCAAAGAAATAGAATCGGCAGCAATTGAGAGATTTATAGCAAATAAACTAACAAACGACGGAGCTGATCCTCCTTGGTACACAAAACGGGTCAAAGCACTGTTGCAGAAACAAAGAGAAAAAAATACCAAATTTAAACGGACGCAAAATCTCCAAGACTGGCGATCTTTTACAGAAGCTTGAAATTTAGCGCGGACTTCAAAGCGAGGTGAGATGCTTACAACAGTTTCCACAAAGAAACTGTCTCGATACCTGGCAGAAAATCCAAAGAGAATCTGGTCGTATGTGAAGAATGTTAGCGGCAAGATACAATCAATGCCTTCTTTGCGCGATAGCAATGGATTTACTATAGACGACACTGCTGCCAAAGCAGAGTTACTAAACACAGCCTTCCGAAATTCCTTCACCAAAGAAGAAGTAAATATTCCAGAATTCGAATCAACAACAGCTGCCAACATGAGTAGTGTAGAAGAAGATATCCTCGGAGTAGTGAAGCAACTTAAATCACTTAGCAAAAAGCAAACTGTATACTAGCTGGATTCCTTTCAGAGTATGCTGATACAACAGCTCCATACTTAACAATGGTATACAACCGTTCGCTTGATGAAACATCCGTACCCAAAGACTGGAAAGTTGCACAGGTCACACCAGTATTCAAGAAAGGCGATAGGAGTAATCCACCAAATTACAGGCTCATATCATTAACGTCGATATGCAGCAGAATTTTGGAACAAATATTGTGTTCGAACATTATGAATTACCTCGAACAAAACGGTCTGTTGACACAGTCAACATGGATTTAGCAAAATTCGTTCTTGTGAGTTACAAGTAGCTCTTTACTCACCGGAAGTGTTGAGTGTTATCGACAAAGGATTTCAGATTGATTCCGTATTTCTAGTTTTCCAGAAGGCTTTTGATACTGTACCACAGAAGCAGCTTGTAGTGAAATGGTGTGCTTCTGGAATATCGTGATTTCCTGTCAGAGAGGTCACAGTTCGTAGTAATTGACGGAAAGTTCCATCAACATAAATGATTTAGGAGACAATCAGAGCAGCCATCTTAGTTTTTTTTGCAGATGATGCTGTTGTTTCTGTTGTTTATTGTCTAGTTAACTTATCAGAAGATCAAAACAAATTGCAAAACAATTTAAAAAGATATCTGAATGGTGCGGAAATTGGCAGTTGACCCTAAACAATGAGTAGTGTGAGATCATCCATTTGGGTACTAAAAGGAATCCGTTAAATTTCGGTTACACAATAAATCAGTCAAATCTAAAGGCAATACATTCAACTAATTACCTAGGAATTACAATTACGAACAACTTAGAAAATGTAACAGATCTAGTAAGGAGACTGCCTACACTATGCTTGTCCCTCCTCTTTTAGAATACTGCTAAGCGGTGTGGGATTGACGGAGTATATCGAGAAAGTTCGAAGAAGGGCAGCACGTTTTGTATTATCGCGGAATAGGGGAGAGAGTGCCACCGAAACGATACAGGATTTCTGATGGATATCATTAAAATAAAGGCGGAATCAAAATGGTTCAAATGGCTCTGAGCACTATGGGACTTAACATCTTATGTCATCAGTCCCCTAGAACTTAGAACTACTTAAACCTAAATAACCTAAGGACATCACACACATCCATGCCCGAGGCAGGATTCGAACCTGCGACTGTAGCAGTCCCGCGGTTCCGGACTGCAGCGCCTAGAACCGCACGGCCACCGCGGCCGGCGGTGGCGGAATCATCTCACGAAATTTCAATTGCCAACTTTTCCCTCCGAACGCGAAAATATTTTATTGACGCTGAGCTACATAGGGAGAAACTATCACCACAATGAAATACGGCAAATCAGAGCTCGCACTGAAAGACATACGAGTTCGTTTTCTCCGTGCGCCGTACAAGATTGGAATAATAGAGAATTATTTTGAAGGCAGTTCTATGAATTCTCTGGCAGGCACTTAAATGTGATTTGCAGAATATCCATGTAGATAGAAAATCAAACCAGAAATTCTAATGAACATTTGACCCTTCTAATACCAACGAATTTGCTGTAACGCGTCTTAATAACAGGGGGCCGAGCGGTTCTAGGCGCTTCAGTCCGGAACAGCGCTGCTGCTACGGTCGCAGGTTCGAATCCTGCCTCGGGCATGGATGTGTGTGATGTCCTTAGGTTAGTTAGGTTTAAGTATTTCTAAGTCTAGGGGACTGATGACCTCAAATGTTAAGTCGCGTAGTCCATAGAGCCATTTGAACCATTTTTGAAAACAGGGGGTACATTAAACTGAGATGGCTAAAGTAATGGGATACAGATATTCACATACACAGATGAAAGTAGAGTCGTGTACACAACGAACAGAAGGGGAGTGCGTTGGCCGAACTGTCATTTGTACTCAGGCGACTCAAGTGAAAAGGTGTTCGACGTTATTATGGACGCATGTCAGGAATTAATAGTCTTTGAAAGTGGACCGATAGATGGGGCTAGACGCATGGGACGTCTCATTGCACAAAACATTAGCAAATTCAACATTCCGAAAGCCAGCGTGTCGAGAATTCCAAATTACCTCTTACCACGACAATGCAGTGGCCGACGGCCTTCACTTAACATCTGAGAGCAGCAATGTCTGCGTAGAGTTTCCAGTGTAAACAGGCAAGCAACACTGCATGAAATAAACTAGAAATCAACATGGGACGTACCTCAAACGTATCCTTAGGACAGTGCGGCGAAATCTGGCGTTAATAGGCTATGGCAACACATGACCGACGGTAGTGCTTTTGCTAACAACACGACGTCGCTTTCAGCGCATCTCCTGGGCACGTGACCCTATCGGCTGGATCCTAGACGACTGAGCTAAAGAAGGTCCGACGCAATATTAGTAGGTACCCCATGACGTTTGTCATCTCAGTGTATGTACACCCCCCAAAACAGTAAGAAACATTAAATTAAAAATAAAATAGTAAAAAAATTCGTTAATTCAATAATGTGTAGCTAGAAAGTGGGGAGGTACTTTGTGCCAACCAAAAAAAATTAAAAAAAGCAAATTTCGTTAAATTTTGTTGGGTCTTGCTCACACCTCAGCTTTTAAGCAGATATCAACATGTGAGCGAGGTCCTGAAAATGAAAAAATTGGATAAGAGATTCGCTCGAGAAACTAAGATCTACTGCTAAGACTTAAAGTTTGTGTCAAGTTTAACTGAAAACTTGAAAACATTTTGGGAATATGGTAAACTAATACATTAAAAACAGTAAATATTGTAAGAAAAAATTAAATGTAAAGTAACTGACTAGATTGCAGCAGCTTTAAAAGCTGGGCATAAAGTACTATCCCTCCCGCAGCGTTGTGAGGACTACTCATGATACCTACAACAAAAAAATTTGTTTTGTGGCAATGAAATTTGTAAACTCTTCCGTTGGCCACGTTTGTTTCTCGGAAAGGACAAATACCCTTTGAACAGTAAAAATCGTGGCTATTCGGATTATAATAATCAGCACGCTTTAATTCAACGCATTAACAATCACAATCTCATGTCCATGGATGAATATTCCTGAGCTCATTTGCTAAGAGTTGGATTGATTTGCAGTTAGATGAAGAGAAACGTGCAAGCACTTTAAAACCCAATGATCACTGAAAGAGAACGGGGAAGTAAGTAAGAGAGTGACAGCAGGCCCCTGCTTGCTAGGACAGCAAGAATTATTAGTTCGAGGACAAAGATTCCTCTATTCGAATGAGCACCACACTCTACTTCGAAAATGCTGCCTACTGATTTTAACCTTACTGGCTGAATCGTTCTCAGAAGAACAGAAGAGATAAAGACCTTCATTAGGAATGTTCAAGGACAACGCCGTCTCTCCTAATCTCCATCATGTCCGTAGAAATCCGTTGAAGGACACGAAAGTTCAAAACTCATTTCTCGACGTTGTAACTGAGGGGTTCTGCAAGAACTACAGGTAAATCCATGGTGAGTCACAACAACTCTTAAGTTCCCTGTTGTATGGCTTAAGGACTTTTTGAAGATTAGAGCCTAATATCTTTCCAGATTCTATTATCACTCGCATTACCGCAGCGCGTACTAGAAACTTCAACCTGGAAATGGCTCCTTTCCGTTGCTCTACTGCTCAGTTAGTTAAGCAGCAGGCGCTATTCTGAAGGCTCGATTCCTGCTTGGGAACACTGTTTTAATATTTCATGTGTAATTAATATAAAGCCATAGAGCGAAGTGGAAAATCAGGCAGACGAAGATATAAAATGATAACATTCTTCGCAGGACCCACAACACAAAGAATAAGTGGACAACACTGAGAAGAAGGGGGAAAAGGTGATAGGACTTGTGAAAAGTCATAGGAGAGTGACTTCCAATGTTTTGGAGGCAGCTACTGTCACTAAAAGCGCTAGATGAAGACAGACATTGGAATATAACCCAAAAATGATTGAGAGCATTTGCCATAAGTGTTGCTCTGAGCTGAAGACATTAGCAGAACAGAGGAAGTCGTGGCGCACTACACCATATCACTCCGAGGATTAATTGGGGGGGGGGGGGGATAATAAATAAATACAGTGAATACCTCGCGACGGGTAAAAGAATTCGGCCACGGTGGACAGGACTGTTTGCAGGAGCAAAGTTTCGCGTCGAAAATTGACATCAGGACTACAGAGATCCGGAGCCCAGCGCGAAACCGCCATCTCGCTGCTGGCCCGCTTATTCTCGCCCGCGCTGCAGGGAGCGGATTACGGCAGCCGCAAGCAGCTTGTTGCCAGTTGCGGCCCTGACTTCTCCTGTTTCGTGGGGCCGCGCAGTCTGCGGCAGGTAATGAGCTAAGAGGCTGATCGTGACTCCTGTGCCGGAGCGCTCTATCGACCCTCCGGTGGAACGCTGTGCAAACAAGCAGTGCCGGAGCACACCACCAGTCGGATGCAGGAACCACTGGAGCACGAGCTATTGCTAAAATTGAACAATAATGAGAAAACGAAATGATAGCAAAATTGTCGTCATGCCGGCGTTCTCCTACCTCGATCTAACGCAGGCTGTTGGTAACAAGTCATCTGTGGAAAGTTAATTGTAAATGAAAAAAAAAAGCCTCTTCCAAACAACCTACTGTCGCTCCAAACAGCATCACAATCATTACTTTTTCCATATTTTGGATTCCGTTAACGACCAAGAAATTGATATCGTACACGATGTGTAGTCTTACAATTTCAGTTATCACCTCTAAAAATATAAAATTACATAGGCCTCTTTTTCGGGTACACGTATAAGCACTCGCTTTCCAGTGTATCTGTCTCAGCTCGCGTACTCGTGCGCCATGCATACGTCACGTGTCAACTCAAAGACGATCAAGCAATAGCCAATCCGTCTGCTGGAGGGATGCGTCTTAGGAAAGCAATCGCCAGGTATCTCCTAAGACGTACTCACATGGGACACGGCAGCTAACGTCGACCTGCACGCGAACGGGATATCCGTCACGAGACACAGCACCATCGACACACGGGACGAGTTGGTTAACGAGATTTTGCGCTCTAGGCTCTCTCCAGTGGCAGTTGTCGGCTTTATTTCGCTAGCAAATTGCGCAATTTGTTCACGAAAAAGTATGCGAGTAAAATTCCTAAGTTTGCTCCATTAATACGCAGTTCCCGCCCTTGTCCATATGCCAGTCATGTTGTTCTGTCTGTGGTACATACAAATAAAAACTGCAATATACATGAACATATACAAAGACAAAAAGAAAAGAAACATTCAATTTACTAAGGAAATCAGCTTGTGAAAGTTCCAAAAATCGAAAAACACTTACTGCTGACAGAAAGAGCAGTTACATCAAATATTACAAAAGTTACTTCTATTAATTTCATAACAAAGTCATACACTTTTTTTAGAAAACGCCAAGGTGGAAAGAAACTTGGATAAAGTGGGAAGACAACCGTCCTAGGTTAAAACCTTACTACTCCATTACGCAGTGGCCTTAGCAGCTACGCTATGCTGAAGCTTAGCAACAAGACTTGTATTTGATGTTGCCGTCTTCTAAAGCTTTAATCTCCGATATTTTAGTAACTGACATTTAATTACAGCAAATCCTAACAGCAACGACACGTTTTTCATGAAAATGTGCTGTCGGCTTAAAATGACTTACTTCTATAACGCGTGAGTTATAACGTGGAAATAACTAATACAAAAATTCTTTAATCACAAATATGAAGTTCCCGTTATTTGTTAGGGCAAATTGTGCCTATAATGACGCAATCTCCAGATATTGAATGTTCTTGTGCTTAGAAACAGCACATATTCATATAGTGTAAGGCTTAACATAAAACCCACTGAATCTGGCTTTCTACTGTGCACGAAAAATACCCACGTTCTGCTCGTGACGTACAGAGAGTCCTTGCTTCTTATTGGTTCCACTTTACGTGGCAGGTTTTCCGAATTATTGCAGATCTTTTTTTTTTCACTTGACGAAATAGCTAGAAGTGACTTCACAAATCTCTTAGATCGTCAAGTCAATGAAAGCTAACTCTTACTGTGCGGCGACGGCCTCGTGGTCACACGGAACCTTTGATCAGTGACGGCCAGTCAGAACACTGGGCACGGCTATTTCAGTTGGGATACTTTGTACAGCTAAACACACAGCACTCTTGTTCCTAGTAGTATACTCAATGTATGTGATACTTATGTTTTCGAGGTGGGCGCATTCACCCGACAACTTCCAGCAACAGAGTGATCGCAGCGTGTATTCAGGTTTTATAAATGTGATTGGAATTTACGTGTCCCGTACGATTATCCTAAACAGTGCTCCCCTTATACTTTGCATGTTTTATTCCAACTTGCCATGGGGAACGTTATGCCATCTTTTATCCCACCATAACACGTAGCGACGTATTCGTTTCTGATTTAGCCATCCGTAAATTCAGGGGGCCTGGAGTGTGATTGTAGAGGAAGGAGTAGAAGAAAGAGTTAGGGGAGAATATCGGCTCGATAGTAGAAATAAGAGAAGAGAATGATAATTCAGTTCTGAGATAAATTTCAGCTAGTAATAGCGAATACTTTGTTCAAGAAGGCACACTAGGAATATATCAAGAGATACGGGAAGATTTCAGTTAGGTTACATCGTGGCACAGATTCCGAAATCAGATACTGGATTTAAGGCATACCCAGGAGCATAGGAAGACTCAGAACACAATTTAGTATTGATGCAGATGTGGCCCAAGTTTAAGAGACTAGGCAGGAAGAATCAATCCCCTAAAAAGTGGGATACGGAAGTACTAAGGAATGAAGAAATACGCTTGAAGTTCATTGAAGCTATAGGTACTGCGATAATGAATGGCTCAGTAGGCAGGTCGGTTGAAGAGAGACGGACATCTCCAAAAAGGGCGACCACAGAAGCTAGAAAGAAAAATATGGATACAAAAAAGGTAACAGCAAAAAAATCTTGGGTAACAGAAGAAATACTTCAGCTAATCGATAAAAGAAGGAAGTACAAAATTTTGAAGGGAAATTCAGTCACTTGGGAATGAAATAAACGGGAAGTGCAGCGAAGCTAAGGCGAACTGGCTGCTTCAAAATGTGAAGAAATCCAAAAACAGATGAGTGTCGGAAAGACAGCATGCAGAAAAGCAAAAACAACCTTTGGTGAAATTAAAAGCAAGAGTGGTAATATTAAGAGTGCAATGGGCAATGGGAATAGGTTGAGTGATAAGGTAAGGAATGAGGAGGTCCTCCACAGAATAAGAGAGGAAAGAAACACGCGGGAAACACAAGAAGAAGGGACAGGATGACAGGACAAGTGATAAAATATCAGCGAATAACTTTCATGGTACTAGAGGAGCTGCAGAGGGCAAAAACCGTGCATTAAAACAGAAAAATTGAGGAGATAAATTGCAACTGCTACTCTATGATAAAGAGAGAAATTCGTGGTGGGCCGCATCAAACCAATTAGAAGACTGATGACTCAAAAAAAGCTTCTCTTATTTGTAAGGTCATCTTACAGAATCTTGTAGTGTCATTCTGAATTTTGTTTGAGCTATGGTGTCTTGTGGGCGAAGTAATGACTCAAAAAAAGACAAAACGTTACAGCTTCTCTTATTTGTAAGATCATCTTACAGAAGCTTGTTTGAGCTATGGTGTCTTGTGGGCGGAGTAAATGATTTGACCTGATACTTTGTATTCATCTGTAGATGACACCTACGTGGGCATTATCTCCTTTCAAGCATAATATTACAGTTTTCAAACGTTTAATATTCGGAAACTGATTATCTTGCACACCTTCGTTTATTTACGGGATCCACCATACGTTCCAAATCTGTACGTGTGGGTAGTTACGGTCTGCTTCATGAAAACCTCATTTACATACTTTGCTCTAATTCTGTGGTAGCGCAGCGCAAATAGGTACCAATTACAATTATTTTCCGTAAGTATTTAACAACTACAGTGGTAAGCTTACACAACACAGGACTTCAACAATTTGAGCCTGAAATCAACGATTTCTTTTAGTAGTAGTAGTAGTAGTAGCAGTGGTCTTCCTGTGAAATCAACGATGCTATTGCAAGATCTCCAAGGTCACACAACTCCCCCCTGCTAACGTAGATCAAGGCAGCAGGCGCTTACAATGTTGAAAGACACAGACGGCGCGGAGTTATTGCTACGTGGTTGTAGAAGATTTGTGTATGCTAATTTTTGTTACGTAACTTCTTGATATGTGGTTTTTGCATAGTGATCACGCTGACAGTGAAATTACGTATACGTAAAGTTATTGTAACCTAACTTTGAGTTAGTACCATAGCTTTTTTAATGATGTCGACAGAAAGCCGCCAGGGCTGAAGCACTTTTATAATTAATTCTGTATTAGATGTAAATTTATTGAATTTTAGGCCCGTTTTTCGCTTGTTGTTTAGCATAGCGCGGACGTTTAGATGACTTGTACAGGGTGTTACAAAAAGGTAGGGCCAAACTTTCAGGAAACATTCCTCACACGCAAATAAAGAAAAGATGTTATGTGGACATGTGTCCGGAAACGCTTAATTTCCATGCTAGAGCTCATTTTAGTTTCGTCCACCTACGCTCAATGGAGCACGTTATCATGATATCATACGGGATACTCTACCTGTGCTACTAGAACATGTGCCTTTACAAGTACGACACAACATGTGGTTCATGCACGATGGAGCTCCTGCACATTTCAGTCGAAGTGTTCGTACGCTTCTCAACAACAAATTCGGTGACCAATGGATTGGTAGAGGCGGACCAATTTCATGGCCTCCAAGCTCTCCTGACCTCAACCCTCTTGTCTTTCATTTATGGGGGCATTTGAAAGCTCTTGTCTACGCAGCCCCGGTACCAAATGTAGAGGCTCTTCGTGCTCATATTGTGGACGGCTGTGATACAATGCGCCATTCTCCAGGGCTGCATTAGCGCATCAGGGATTCCATGCGACGGAGGGTGGCTGCATGTATCCTCGCCAACGGAGGACATTTTGAACATTTCCTGTAACAAAGTGTTTGAAGTCACGCTGGTATGTTCTGTTGCTGTGTGTTTCCATTCCATGATTAATGTGATTTGAAGAGAAGTAATAAAATGAGCTCTAACATGGAGAGTAAGCGTTTCAGGACACATGTCCACATAACATATTTTCTTTCTTTGTGTGTGAGGAATGTTTCCTGAAAGTTTGGCCCTACCTTTTTGTAACACAGTGTATAGCTGTGTGTATAGGGGCCTCGAGATGGTGCCAATAAGGCGCCGAAACTGGCAATCCAACAAAATAATTAATAAAACTACGGTTGTCGGTATTCATTTTCTTCAGGGCAAGTAGAAGTGTCGAAGAGCATGAAAGGGAACGAGTGGTTCACGCCTATACACAATGTTATTCATTCTGTAAATTGAGAAAGCAGTTAACGAAACGAAAGAAAAATTTGCAGAAGGAATTTAAGTTCAGGAAGAAGGAACAAAAACGTTGAGATTTGCCGATGACATTGTTATTCTGCCAGAGGTGGCAAAGGACTAAGATGAACATCAAAAAAAGCAAAACAAGAGTAATGGAATATAGTAAAATTAAATCAGGTGATGCTATATCAGATTAAAAAGTGAGACACTACAGTCATTCAGCGAATTTTGTTATTTCGGCAGTAGCAGAATTGGTGACGAGAAAATATAAAATACTGACTGACACAGCCATGAAACGCGTTTCGGAAAAACAGACTGTGTCATCACCGAATATAAATGTAAGCCACAAATATGCAACCGTAAGAGAGCTTCTATTAATAAAGTTAGCAAATAATCACTTACCAGAAGTTTATTTGTTTAATTTCGACGTAGATTTCTACACTAACATGAGTCTCTTCTTTAAAAGTCCATGATGCCACTCAAAATATTATAAAAAACCTTAATTTGTGGCTACCAATTATGATATAAAATAATTAAACTTTCCAATTGGAAACTGAAACCGTAACTTACTTGGACACATTAATTAAAACATGTTACATGAACCAGGAGCTAACCAGCTGATGTCATATGCAGTAATTAAAGTTCAAATGTCCATTAAAACTATAAAGGTGAAACACATATGGCTGTCGCAAAGAGGCAAAAGTGGAATTAAACGCGTGGCATTTAACTACAGTGCTGGCGTAAACTGCACCTGAAGCTGAAAAATGATGCAGCAATATGAAGCTCAGTTACGTAAATGTTTATCTTTTTATGCACCGACATACCATGGTAATACACAAATAATAATCTATGTTGCACCTGCATAAATCAGCATGATAATAATACCCTGTTAACAATAAAATTAAAATGAACAGTAACAAAGGTACCAAATGAACTAATACATGTTTCCATAACATAGAGGACTAAAAATCTGCATTACCTGAGTTAATAAATTACATTCTTCTCTAGCGAAAAATTATGGAGCAAATTAAAGTTCCGAATACGACTTTACAGAAAATACATAAAAGTGCCCTGTCTTGGTAAAATAACTTATCGAAGATTAATGCCAGCTAGTGAATGTAATACACACACATTACGGCACTGTGTGTTTAAAGAATACATTTACCTGTAAACAAGTAAATGTGAGTGAGTAAACTATCCTCATCAAGTTTCCTTATGTAATGATATATAAATACGTAGATAATTTCCTTGCGTATACGATGGTATAGAGCTGCGTCAGGAAAAGTAGACAAATCTAAGGGTCTTCAAGATTTTAAGTTTCAGCAACTGAGCATGTTGCTATGAAGAAACGCTGAACGTAGAAATATATGTGATAGATATAGGTACACAACGATAACTCCCTGTGAGACAGTCGCCGAGTAAAAGAGGGTGTGCATTCTCTTTTCTCCTTGTAGAAGAGAAAGACAAATGAACTATAGTGTCGAGGATCCATTTTGATTAAATAATGTTAATATTTATAACAATAACAATTACAATTTAATAAAAATAAGGTGGGAATAATAGTACATTAAATTGTTATTATAATTGTGTAAATAATAACGTTGTTTCAAAACTGATGAAAAACTGCAACTCTAAGGCCAGTAGTCTTATTTGGGGCCAATAACATAAATAAATTTACAATTTGTACAGAAACCAGATGGCACTTATAAGAGCAGAGGGGCACGAAAGGGAAACACAGTGGTTGGGAAGGGAGTGAGACAGGGTTGTAGCCTCTCCCCAATGTTATTCAATCTGTATATTGAGCAAGCAGTGAAGGATACAAAAGAAAAATTTGGAGTAGTTATTACAATCAATGGAGAAGAAATAAAAACTTTGAGGTTCGCCGATGACATTGTAATTCTGTCAGAGACAGCAAAGGACCTGGAAGAGCAGTTGAACGAAATGGACAGTGTCTTGAAAGGAGGGTATAAGATGAACATCAACGAAAGCAAAACGAGTATAATGAAATGTAGTCGAATTAAATCGGGCGATGCTGAGGGAATTAGATTAGGAAATGAGACACTTAAAGCAGTAAAAGAGTTTTGCTATTTGCTGAGCAAAATAACTGATGATGGTCGAAGTAGAGAGGATATAAAATGTAGACTGGTAATGGCAAGGAAAGCGTTTTTGAAGAAGAGAAATTTGTTAACATCGAGTATAGATTTGAGTGTCTGGAAGTCTTTTCTGAAAGTATTTGTATGGAGTGTAGCCATGTATGGAAGTGAAACATGGACCATAAATAGTTTGGACAAGAAGAGAATAGAAGCTTTCGAAATGTGGAGCTACAGAAGAATGCTGAAGATTAGATGGGTAGATCACATAAATAATGAGGAGGTATTGAATAGAATTGGGGAGAAGAGGAGTTTTTGGCACAACTTGACTAGAAGAAGGGATCGTTTGGTAGGACAGGTTCTGAGGCATCAAGGGATCACCAATTTAGTATCGGAGGGCATCGTGGAGGGTAAAAATCGTAGAGGGAGACCTAGAGATGAATACACTAAGCAGATTCAGAAGGATGTAGGTTGCCGTACGAAGCAGCTTTCACAGGATAGAGTAGCATGGAGAGCTGCATTAAACTAGTCTCTGGGCTGAAGACCACAAAAACAACAACATAAATAATATAAATTTCCTTTACTTTACGTCTGTGGGCAGTTGTTTTGAACATTATTGCTGCTCGCAAGATGACTGTTACATGTGGTGTTATTTATACATACGAGGGCAGTTCAATAAGTAATGCAACCCATTTTTTTTCTGAAACAGGGGTTGTTTTATTCAGCATTGAAATACACCATGTTATTCCCCAATCTTTTAGCTACACAACACTATTTTTCAACGTAATCTCCATTCAATGCTACGGCCTTACGCCACCTTGAAATGATGGCCTGTATGCCTGCACGGTACCATTCCACTGGTCGATGTCGGAGCCAACGTCGTACTGCATCAATAACTTCTTCATCATCCGCGTAGTGCCTCCCACGGATTGCGTCCTTCATTGGGCCAAACATATGGAAATCCGACGGTGCGAGATCGGGGCTGTAGGGTGCATGAGGAAGAACAGTCCACTGAAGTTTTGTGAGCTCCTCTCGGGTGCGAAGACTTGTGTGAGGTCTTGCGTTGTCATGAAGAAGGAGAAGTTCGTTCAGATTTTTGTGCCTACGAACACGCTGAAGCCGTTTCTTCAATTTCTGAAGAGTAGCACAATACACTTCAGAGTTGATCGTTTGACCATGGGGAAGGACATCGAACAGAATAACCCCTTCAGCGTCCCAGAAGACTGTGACCATGACTTTACCGGCTGAGGGTATGGCTTTAAACTTTTTCTTGGTAGGGGACTGGGTGTGGCGCCACTCCATTGATTGCGTTTTGTTTCAGGTTCGAAGTGATGAACCCATGTTTCATCGCCTGTAACAATCTTTGACAAGAAATTGTCACCCTCAGCCACATGATGGTTCTCCTTTGCTCTTTATGGTGTTCGGTTAGACAACGAGGGACCCAGCGGGAACAAACCTTTGAATATCCCAACTGGTGAACAATTGTGACAGCACTACCAACAGAGATGTCAAGTTGAGCACTGAGTTGTTTGATGGTGATCCGTCGATCATCTCGAACGAGTGTGTTCGCACGCTCCGCCATTGCAGGAGTCACAGCTGTGAACGGCCGGCCCGCACGCGGGAGATCAGACAGTCTTGCTTGACCTTGTGACGATGATGACACACGCTTTGCCCAACGACTCACCGTGCTTTTGTCCACTGCCAGATCACCGTAGACATTCTGCAAGCGCCTATGAATATCTGAGATGCCCTGGTTTTCCGCCAAAAGAAACTCGATCACTGCCCGTTGTTTGCAACGCACATCCGTTACAGACGCCATTTTAACAGCTCCGTACAGCGCTGCCACCTGTCGGAAGTCAATGAAACTATACGAGACGAAGCGGGAATGTTTGAAAATATTCCACAAGAAATTTCCGGTTTTTTCAACCAAAATTGGCCGAGAAAAAAAAAAGTGTTGCATTACTTATTGAACTGCCCTCGTATTTGACGATGCTGATGCTAATTGTGTGATTAACTTTTGACGATGTCACTATGGCTGCAGCACATTAGGACATGTTTTCATGGAGCAGATCTGAAGATGGTCATTATAGACTGAAACCGGAAGTCTGATAACAAAAAATTTCTGACCATTGACATAAAGTAAAGGAAATTTATTCTATATTCGGATTACTGTTTTTATCTGCGAGCATGTCGCAGCTTGTGAAACATAAATAATAATAATTTTTTACTAATAAATATAAAACTTTTTACGAAATTTGAAATCTGTAGTCAGTATTTTGCGTTTTGAAACCTGCAATAATTTCAACTACATAAATGTACAATATATTAATAACAAATCTGCAGTATTAAAATACCTTTCAAATTTTACATATTTTCTTTAAAAAAGAGATTAATAAATGAGAAAATTACATTTTAAAGCCTATTAATATGTTTATTGCAATATAATCAATTTAATTTAGTGAACAATTTAAAATACAGAGAGCTAAGAGCTACTCAGAATCAGATGCTTCAGAAGCTGGAATCCATACATATTATTAAATTTGATGTATGATGTGCGTATGTTCTACATTTCCTGTTAAAACACTCAACGGATTTGAACCAGACTTGGTACACATATCTCCTACTGTCAGGCAACAATCGCTGTTTGGGTAAAAGTCACCAGCTATCGTAGTTCATGCGATATGACGTCAAAAGCAATGAGATATGTGAAAAACTGCTGTATCTTGCCTGACTTTTAAATTTATTACTTATGTGGTGCTAATTCTATTCACAATAAATTTCGTAGACAGTATCCACATATGACGCTAAATGCACCTACAAAATTAAATCATAGTACCACACATAGTTCAGGAAATATGACGTCATAAACAGTCAGGCGCGTGAAAAACTGCGGCGTTGTGCATGACGTTTAAATGTAGTATTTCTTCGCTAATATGTTTATTCATAACACATTTTGCAAACGGTATCCAGATATGCCGCTTAATATACCGTCCCCCCCCCCCCCTTCCTCTCCCAGCATATCATTGTACCAACCATAGTTTAAGAGATAGGGCGTCAGAAACACTGATATGCGCGTAAAAATGCCGCATCATTACTACTAAGACGACAGTCGACTGAGCGTATTAAACGGCTGTTGGCGTAAACAGTAGGAAGACCCCAACGCGGCGCCTGATTATCTGTTTCTAATCTGAGTTTCGTATTCTCCAAGTAAAAGCAGAAGTTTTCTGGGGCGAAAAGGACTACCAAAGCTTCCAACTCGTAATCAGAGTAATTTATTTCCGCTTGTCTCTAGAACTATGAAGAGACTTTGCTTTGGGGACGTTTACAAAATCGCGTTGTAGACACGCGACGCAGCTGCGCCCAGTGAACAGAAACTATTTTATAATCAGAAGTTGCCATACTCAAATAAAAAGTTAGGGACTGGCACCATTATTACCTTATCTGTAACCTGTAGTATTGTCAACTTGATTTCCAACTTAACGGAATCAAATTTCAACTGAAATTTCAATTCTTTTAGGAATTGGTCATTGTTTTTCTTGGCTGAATGATTCATCTACTATATATGATACCTCTCATGATTATCTCTAGTGCACTGCCTTATGTCATAGAGCAGAGCGTTCACCCTTGAACCATCTAAATTGTTTCATGGATGAAAATGACAGCATCATTCGTCAATGACGCGAAAGTTCTTTTGTAGGTTTTGTTTTCTTAAACAGTTTTACAAGGTCTGACATTTCCTTTATTGTAGAAACTGGCGGTGTAATAGCAGTCCGTAAATGTGAGGAATGCTACTACAACCAAATTTCAAATTCTGAAACTTCATGAATAATGGGCAGCAGAACTATTAAATCATCTGTATTAGAGGAAAAAATTTTGAAGCTGGTGGCATATTGTTGACATGGAAAGTAAATCATATATGTGTTTCTTCATTTTGCCATTCATAATCAGTTTCTTCGCATTTAAGTGATTTTTCTTTCCCAACCATTATAAAGAATATCGTCACTTGTATTATTGATACCAAATGGTCATTCTTTTGCTAATTAAGTAACAAGTGTACCAAAGCCTTCTTAAGCGATAATTCTTAAGACTTCCGAACAAATCTGTAGGTCTAGGTTGTAGAGGTCCTGTAATTCTACATGGACTATCAAACACTTGTCGACTTTGCCGTCCAGAACCTTTTTATTGATAGTGATAGACATCGATAAAACGTAATGTATACCTCTGCAGCATTTCTTGAACAAAGTTTTCTGAGAATAGATTCAGCTACTTTATCAAAGGTTTGTGGCGAGGGGAATGCGATCTCTATATCAACGTCGATACGTGTCACCCGAACCATGTGGAATTGCGATTTCAGTGTCTTGGCTATGTTTGTAACATTTCACGAGTACACGAGAACAGAGTAGGTTGCATTGGTGCAAGTGGAAATGTCGAATAGTTTCGTTTTGTTTATTTTCCAGGGCTAAGTGAGCGTATCTGACCAAAAATTTCTCGTTCCGTTTTTAGTATTGTGTCTTTAGCTTCTTCCACCTGAACTGTTCTGCTTCCCAAATCTCCCGATAGCAGAATTGGACTCAGAAATAACTTTCATTGATATCTACAGTTAATATTAAACATAAAATCAGTAACATCTGTAGGTCCTGCTTAACCGGTAGAAATACTGTATTAAATAAAACGTTCTACCGATATTATCAAATAGACTGACGGTATTTTTTTTATCGTTTTAATATGCTGTGAAGACTTGCTTTATTTTCTTTTATTCTGATTTCTGCCAGGAATGGGATGTATATTTTTTTGTGAGAAAGCGAGATTCTTGTCCCGCGTGTCTCTGGTCAATAGCCAATAGACCACAGGAAGCCTGACCGGACGTCCGGGCTTACCGAGGACGTGTGAGCACTCGGGTCGACCGAACATAGCTGGAAGGCAGCGGCCTCACCTTGAGTGTCTCTGGAGCCTTCACGTTAGTTGCAGTTCAACTTTCAGCTTCTCGATCGTTGAAGATTTGCTGCCTGGGAACCGTTGTGTGCCCATATTGTGGACTATGTGATGAGGCCCTTTCTGTAACGGGCAGTAATTTTGTCTCAACCTACGTGTAAGTCACTGCACCCAGGTTCGTCTCGGGCCTACTTGATATTTGTGTCGTTTCTCCGCTCTGCTGTTGTGAGCCAAAGGCTCACTTTTGTATCTTCTACATCTAAATCTACATCTACATACAAACTCCGCAATCCACCATACGGTGCGTGGCGGAGGGTACCTCGTACCACAATTAGCATCTTCTGTCCCTGTTCCACTCCCAAACAGAACGAGGGAAAAATAACAGCCTATATGCCTCTGTACGAGCCCTAATCTCTCTTATCTTATCATTGTGGTCTTTCCGCGAAATAGAAGTTGCCGGCAGTAAAATTGTACTGCAGTCAGCCGCAAATGCTGGTTCTCTAAATTTCCTCAGTAGCGATTCACGAAAAGAACGCCTCCTTTCCTCTAGAGACTCCCACCCGAGTTCCTGAAGCATTTCCGTAACACTCGCGTGATGATCAAACCTGCCAGTAACAAATCTAGCAGCCCGCCTCTCAATTGCTTCTATCTCCTCCCTCAATTCGACCTGATAGGGGTCCCAAACGCTCGAGCAGTACTCAGTAGGTCGTATTAGTGTTTTATAAGCGGGCTCCTTTACAGATGAACCACATCTTCCCAAAATTCTACCAATGAACCGAAGACGACTATCCGCCTTCCCCACAACCGCCATTACATGCTTGTCCCACTTCATATCGCTCTGCAATGTTACGCCCAAATATTTAATCGACGGGACTGTGTCAAGCGCTACACTACTAATGGAGTGTTCAAACATTACGGAATTCTTTTTCCTATTCATCTGCATTAATTTACATTTATCTATATTTAGAGTTAGCTGCCGTTCTTTAAACCAATTACAAATACTGTCCAAGTCATCTTGTATCCTCCCACAGTCACTCAACGACGACACCTCCGTACACCACAGCATCATCAGCAAACAGCCGCACATTCCTATCCACCCTATCCAAAAGATAATTTGTGTAGTAGAAAACAACAGCGGACCTACCACACTTACCTGGGGCACTCCAGATGATACCCTCACCTCCGATGAACACTCACCATCGAGGACAACGTACTGGGTTCTATTACTTAAGAAGTCTTCGAGCCACTCACATATTTGGGAACCAATCCCATATGCTTAGTTAGGAGTCTGCAGTGGGGCACCGAGTCAAACGCTTTCCGGAAGTCAAGGAATATGGCATCCGTCTGATACCCTTCATCTATGGTTCGGAAGATATCATGTGAAAAAAGGGCGAGTTGCGTTTCGCAGGAGTGATGCTTTCTAAAGCCGTGCTGATAGATGGACAGCAACTTCTCTGTCTCAAGGAAATTCATTATGTTGTAACTGAGAATATATTCGATAATCCTGCAACAAACCGATGTTAAGGATATTGTCTGTAATTATCTGTTTCTTGCCGATTTTCTGTACACATTTCCGTGACTTGCGGACATTTAAGATCTTGTTGTCCACTCGCCATGTCACTATCGAAGGTGGCTTTTCTGCGTGCGCAAGACGTGCTTTCTGTCACATCATTCTGTAGGTTACACGTCCGATTTTGGTTTACTTATGCAACATTTGCCAGCCATATTTAAAATGTAGTTTATAAAAGTAGTATTCTTAGTGTAAAGGTTAACTGTAAACTGGCTGATATACAGGGTGAGTCACCTAACGTTACCGCTGGGTATATTTCGTAAAACACATCAAATACTGACGAACCGTTCCACAGACCGAACGTGAGGAGAGGGGCTAGTGTAATTGTTTAATACAAACCATACAAAAATGCACTGAAGTATGTTTTTTAACACAAACCTACGTTTTTTTTTAAATGGAACCACGTTAGTTTTGTTAGCACATCTGAACATATAAACAAATACGTAATCAGTGCCGTTTGTTGCATTGTAAAATGTTAATTACATCCGGAGATATTGTAACCTAAATTTGACGCTTCAGTACCACTCCCCCGCTGTTCGATCGTGTGTATCGGAGAGCACCGAATTACGTAGGGATCCAAAGGTCACCGCTTTCACCCGTTTCATGTGTCGCTACATCAGCAATTACGTGGTGGTGACTTTAAATATCGAGTGCAATTCTGTCAATGGGTATTAACAGAGAATGCGTTGCAGTTCTACCTTTTTACCGATGAAGCGGGTTTCACAAACCACGGGGCAGTGAATCTACGGAACATGCATTACTGGTCCGTGGACAGTCCTCGCTGGCTCAGACAGGTAGAGCGACAGCGACCGTGGACTGCATTGCAGGGGCCCAAACAGCTGCAACATACATCGCGTTTCTACAGAATGATCTGCCAACGTTGCTCGAAAATGTCCCACTGGAAACGCGTCGATGTATGTGGTATCAGCATGATGGTGCACCTGCACATTCCGCAATTAACACTAGGCTGACCCTTGACAGGATGTTCGACGGGCATTTCATAGGACGTGGAGGACGCATAAATTGGCCAGCCCGTTCTGCTGATCTTACACCTCTGGACTTCTTTCTTTGGGGTACGTTAAAGGAGAATGTGTACCGTGATGTGCCTACAACCCCAGAGGATATGAAACAACGTATTGTGGCAGCCTGCGGCGACATTACACCAGATGTACTGCGGCGTGTACGACATTCATTACGTCAGAGATTACAATTGTTTGCAGCAAATGATGGCCACCACATTGAATATCTATTGGCCTGACATGTCGGGGCACACTCTTTTCCACTCCGTAATAGAAAACGGAAACCACGTGTGTACGTGTACCTCACCCCTCATGGTAATGTTCATGTGCGTCAGTGAAAAAGACCAATAAAAAGGTGTTAGCATGTGGACGTAATGTGCTGTTCCAGTCTCTTCTGTACCTAAGGTCCATCACCGTTCCCTTTGGATCCCTACGTAATTCGGTGCTCTCCGATACACACGATCGAACAGCGGAGGAGTGGTACTCAATCGTCAACTTTAAGTAGCAATATCTCCGGATGTAATTAACATTTTACAATGCAACAAACGGCACTGATTACGTTTTTGTTTATATGTTCAGATGTTCTAAGAAAACTAACGGGGTTCCATTTAAAAAAACGTAGGTTTGTGTTAAAAAACATACTTCCGTGCATTTTTTATGGTTTGTATTAACCAATTACACTAGCCCCTCTCCTCACATTCGGTCTGTGGAATCGATTCGTCAGTATTTGATGTGGTTTACGAAATATATCCAACGGTAATGTTAGGTGACTCACCCTGTATTACCTAGTATCTTGTATTTTATGAAAATAGTGTTCATTCAGCGTCTGTTAGCCTGTAATGCACTGATGGCTTGGCATTTCATTAGAGCAGTGTTTAGCGCTTAGTGCTTACACAATTGAATTAAATCATTGGCCTCCTGTATTTTATTGGATTGCTGTTTAACGCTTTAACTGCTTGTCAAACTTGTTTTACGCACTGGTATTATGTTTAATTAGGATAATGTTTAATTCAGCCTATACGTGTTTGTGTTACAGGACGGGTAGCCGTTATTTAACGCATTATTTATCAGGGGACTCACTGTATGCTTTGGTCGATCTGGTGCCACTCACCAAACGATTTTGTAATACACCTGTTGAAAGGGTATCTATTCTTGTATGACAGCTGGCCAGCATTACTTTGCTATTTTTCGAACTAGCCACCTGTGGGTTAATTGACTTGTCACTTATTTATTTACCGTTACTGCCCACCGGGCTTAGCTGGTTCCATCTATATATTTTGTCGGCTGTTGCTGCTTTTAACTTTCTTGTTTTATATCTTAATTATACATGATTTCATGAACATGATTTCTTATAAATCCCCTTGAGTGAATCTAAGCGTCACCGTCTAAAGGCGGCCTGCAGTAAAAGCTTATGCTGATGTATTGCTCGGCCATTACGCTGTAAGGCTCTCAGAGCTTAAGCTTAAGATTATCCAAAATAGTTACTAATTTCTGTAAATTCTCAAGCACTTTCATCAACTGTAGAGGTGTTAAATGACTTCTGGCCGTAAAGTCTGTTGCTCTGTGTTTGTCGTAAATCCTACTAAGGTTCCTCGTAGCTAATTCTGTCCAATTACGTTTCGTCAGTATTATCGGTAAGCTGGTCTTTACGGACGAGGCAACGTGACCTATAATGAAAATTGTATGTAATGCTGTATTAATTGAAATGGCTTCACCGTAGTATGTATTTATAACCGAATCTTAAGCCGTTTATTTAACTGCTAAGAACAGTTATTTGATTCGTCTTGACCTGTAACTCTTTATAACAAATTTTACGCAACTGCTTAGTATTTTAAGTTACTTTGGCTTAGACAGTTATTATTGGGCCTTAAGCCGTTTCAGTAGTTCCTAAGTATAGCCAAACCGATGATCTTGAATTATTTGTTAACGAACAACGCCGCAGGGCGATTAACAGTTTGGTAACAACTGCTTAGTATTGGAATTATTTTATAATTTCATTTCGACCTGCATTGTGGGATGACCTTTGTTGATTTTTAACTATCATCTTTCTATCATCCATTTCAAGGGTTATATTTAACTGTATTTTTCGTTTATTGTAAAAAGTTTAATTTTTTGTTAATGAAGTCCTGTGCTGGTACACTGTATTTTGAGGTCCCAGAACCTTTCCACCCCCACCCCTCACCTCCGCAACCAGCTCCCTAACAGTTCAGTTCTCCTCCACAGTAGTCTATATTTTTGTTCTCACACTTCGACTGAGAAATCATCCTTGACACATAGCTATGGAGTCCGCAGTAAGATTATTTGCCAAATAACAAATTTCAGCTAATGAAGTTCCACTCATGGAGCGTTTGTAACAGACCTGATGTTTCGGAATCAGGCCACAACGCGACGCCTAAATCGCTGCCGTATAAACTAAATCACGTCTACCTAAGATTTTCCTACTTTTTCTGAGGAAACACTATACCATTATATTTGGAATAAAGTTATATACAATAAATTTCCTCTATTTCCGTCACTGACCACAAAACTAGTGGACTTAGACTACCGGTTTCGGTAGCAATTATCTGTAAAAAGCATGGGAAAAACACAACTAGTGCACAGATTATATCTTAAAACAATGAAACATGCGATAACGAAAAATTATTACCTTCATGGCTGTGGATACAAGTGTTTAAAATATGATGACGCATACCTATTTTATAACGTGTCCTAATATAATAAAGCCATAGTAGCATGGTCACAAAATATACGCAAAATCAGCTTAGCATTGGAGCACATATTTAAAATATGATGTTAACTAGGTGAGATTGCAGGTGGTGATACCGTCGAGCGCTTGTTCGTAACAAACAGCAGTGCGGTATCCCCAACATATGATTGTGCCGTAAGCTCGTTAGGTATCGCCTCTGTAATACTACTCACATTCGACAATTATAAAATTGTACGGATTGCAGGAAAGAGAGGTACCATGGGTAAAGTCCACTATATGATTGCCAAAAGCAAAAATTATTACATTTATAATATATAATAATTGAAAACTGAATAAAGTTAAATTCAAAATTGTGCTTAAGCGATAATATGTGATTCTGAGACGGTCTTGTGGTCATTTCAGATATAAATATTAACAATAACAAGCTTATGGAGCTAATAAAATAATATTAAGTTGGTAGAATAACTAGGGAAAGAAGCGAAAAGGATGAAAACAAAATATTGAATTACAAATAATCTGCTACATATGCTGGCGTAACCGTCAGAATGCAGCATAGGCGAGAAGTGGGAAAACTTACCTTCCTGAGGTTCTCAAGTACTCTACGGCAAATATTGTAAAAGTCATTTAATAAGATTTTCTTGTTAATGACATGAATTACATATACAGAGACGGAACAATCAAACTCGAGAGGAAAACGAACAACGGAAGGAAAAAGAGCAAATATTTGACGCACTCTATACTGTGTAATGACAGGGCAAGTATATATACAAGAGGCGTCAAGCAATTGATTTACAACATTATCAAATAAAGCGAAGCAGGCAGTGGGCACTTTTGCAGGTTCCTGGTTTTTAGCTTTATGAATTTCAAACACTCCCAATAATGAGTACGCCCTTTTTGCCCTCTGTGGTGAATACACGTACTTTTGTCAATGCTTTCTATAGTATGGCCGGTTTTTACTAAGCGTAAACCAAGTTTTGTTACTTGGTTGTAAAATCTCCTTAAGCCTTACATTAAAAGTCTACCGGTTTCACCGATATAATACATTTTGCAATTATTACACTCGATCCTGTTACATCACAGCCGTCAAATTAATAATGTGCACTTGGTAACTTACGTTCTAGGCGAAGTTGTAGCGAGCATTGATTTGAAAACGGCATCTGGCTTTAGATTTTCTGAAGCATTTCACTATTTGGTAGGAAAGAGCGTTGTGATGACTTTCATTGTTTCTTTATTAGTGCTGTTTCCTGGATGATGGGACGCTATTATTTTCTATATGCATGAATCATCTAGCGGACAGGTTAGGCTGAAGTCTGCGGCTGTTTCCTGATGATGATGTGATGTGCGGGAAGGTGTCATCGTCTGCAGCTCGTGGTCGTGCGGTAGCGTTTTCGATTCCCACGCCCGGGTTCCCGGGTTCGATTCCCGGCGGGGTCAGGGATTTTCTCTGCCTCGTGATGACTGGGTGTTGTGTGATGTGCTTAGGTTAATTAGGTTTAAGTAGTTCTAAGTTGTAGGGGACTGATGACCATAGATGTTAAGTCCCATAGTGCTCAGAGCCATTTGAACCATTTTTGAAGGTGTCATCGTAGAGTGAATCTAGCAGGATACAAGATGGTTTGGGTAAAATTCCTAGTTGGTGTGATGAATGGCAGCTAGCTCTAAAAGTGGAAAACGTAAGTTAATGCAGAATATTAGAAAAAATAAACCTGTAATGTTTGAATACAGCACTAGTAGTGTGCTGGTTAACGCAGTCACACCAATTAAATATCTAGGCGTAACGAGCATTTAGTGATTTTTCTAGGGAAGGTAAATGGTCGACTTCGGTTTGTTGATAGAATTTTAGGAAAGTGTGTTTCATCTGAAAAGGAGGCCGCATATAGGTCTCTAGTGCGACCTATTCTTGAGTAACGCTCGAGTGCGGAGTATCCGTCCCGGGTCAGATTAAAGGAATACACTAAAGCTATCCAGAGACGGCCTGCTAGACTGATTAGCAACAGGCAAATATTACAGATATTCTTCGAGAATTCAAAATGGAATCCGCGGAAGGAAGGCGGCGTTCCTTTCGAGGAACACTATCGAAAAAATTTGGAGAACTGACATTTGAAGATGATTGCAGAACGACTCTACTGCCGACAATGTACATTTCGCGCAAGGACAATGAAAATAAGATGTAATTAGTGCTCATACGGAGGCATATAGGCAATCGTTTCTCCCTCGATTAGTGTGCGAAGGGAACAGGAAAGAAAAAGACTAGTAGTGGTATAGGGTACCGTCGGCATCACACCGTAAGCTAACTTGCGGAGTGTGTATATAGGTGTAGATTATACGCTGACGGAAAAAACAACACCAAAAATAATTAATCTAGAGTAATGAAATTACGGGAGTAACTTTCTCTATGTAATATATTGAAGTGATTAAAATTGCAAGATCGAAGGTTAACATACGTGCGAGACGAACCATTGCAAATATTAAGTCATGGTACGTTTATAGCCGTTGTAAGCCCCAGGAAGTTAAATGCATGCATGCAAAGGTGCATACACTGTGTTGTACAGGAGCCGGATGTTAGTTTGCAGGATGGAGTTCCATGCCTGCTGCACTTGGGCGACCAATATGCACTCCTGGAAATTGAAATAAGAACACCGTGAATTCATTGTCTCAGGAAGGGGAAACTTTATTGACACATTCCTGGGGTCAGATACATCACATGATCACACTGACAGAACCACAGGCACATAGACACAGGCAACAGAGCATGCACAATGTCGGCACTAGTACAGTGTATATCCACCCTTCGCAGCGATGTAGGCTGCTATTCTCCCATGGAGACGATCGTAGAGATGCTGGATGTAGTCCTGTGGAACGGCTTGCCATGCCATTTCCACCTGGCGCCTCAGTTGGACCAGCGTTCGTGCTGGACGTGCAGACCGCGTGAGACGACGCTTCATCCAGTCCCAAACATGCTCAATGGGGGACAGATCCGGAGATCTTGCTGGCCAGGGTAGTTGACTTACACCTTCTAGAGCACGTTGGGTGGCACGGGATACATGCGGACGTGCATTGTCCTGTTGGAACAGCAAGTTCCCTTGCCGGTCTAGGAATGGTAGAACGATGGGTTCGATGACGGTTTGGATGTACCGTGCACTATTCAGTGTCCCCTCGACGATCACCAGTGGTGTACGGCCAGTGTAGGAGATCGCTCCCCACACCATGATGCCGGGTGTTGGCCCTGTGTGCCTCGGTCGTATGCAGTCCTGATTGTGGCGCTCACCTGCACGGCGCCAAACACGCATACGACCATCACTGGCACCAAGGCAGAAGCGACTCTCATCGCTGAAGACGACACGTCTCCATTCGTCCCTCCATTCACGCCTGTCGCGACACCACTGGAGGCGGGCTGCACGATGTTGGGGCGTGAGCGGAAGACGGCCTAACGGTGTGTGGGACCGTAGCCCAGCTTCATGGAGACGGTTGCGAATGGTCCTCGCCGATACCCCAGGAGCAACAGTGTCCCTAATTTGCTGGGAAGTGGCGATGCAGTCCCCTACGGCACTGCGTAGGATCCTGCGGTCTTGGCGTGCATCCGTGCGTCGCTGCAGTCCGGTCCCAGGTCGACGGGCACGTGCACCTTCCGCCGACCACTAGCGACAACATCGATGTACTGTGGAGACCTCACGCCCCACGTGTTGAGCAATTCGGCGGTACGTCCACCCGGCCTCCCGCATGCCCACTATACGCCCTCGCTCAAAGTCCGTCAACTGCACATACGGTTCACGTCCACGCTGTCGCGGCATGCTACCAGTGTTAAAGACTGCGATGGAGCTCCGTATACCACGGCAAACTGGCTGACATTGACGGCGGCGGTGCACAAATGCTGCGCAGCTAGCGCCATTCGACGGCCAACACCGCGGTTCCTGGTGTGTCCGCTGTGCCGTGCGTGTGATCATTGCTTGTACAGCCCTCTCGCAGTGTCCGGAGCAAGTATGGTGGGTCTGACACACCGGTGTCAATGTGTTCTTTTTTCCATTTCCAGGAGTGTAGATACAGTTAATGCTGTTTGTGAAGGATGCTGGAGATGTCGTCCGATGGCGTCCCGTATGTGCTCGATTAGAGGCAGATCTGGTGATCTAGCAGGTCAAGCCTGTGGTGTCACCGCCAGACACCACACTTGCTAGGTGGTAGCCTTTAAATCGGCCGCGGTCCGTTAGTATACGTCCGACCCGCGTGTCGCCATTGTCAGTGATTGCAGACCGAGCGCCGCCACACGGCAGTTCTAGAGAGACGTTCTAGCACTCGCCCCAGTTGTACAGCCGACTTAGCCAGAGATGGATCACTGACAACTACGCTCTCATTGGCCGAGACGATAGTTAGCATAGCCTTCAGCTACGACCTAGCAAGGCGCCATAGCATTTGATATTGAGATTATAACATGTACCGTCAAGAGCGATGTACACCAATTATGGATAAAAGTTAAGTATTATATCAACTACGTACTTTATTTGCTACTATTAATTCCCTTAACTGTTCCAGACCTCGCGCCAGTCAGCGTGTAATTAAACGCGTGCATTTCGGCCTCCTCTAGCAACACGGTGTTGGCTCTTCTGCCAACACATCAAAGCCAACGTGTCGACACTCTGTAGAGCTTGTTGGACTACAACAGTGGCATGTGGGCGAACGTTATACTATTGAAAAAAATCCCCTGAATTGCTGTTCTTGAATGGCTGCGCAACACATCGAATCATCAGACTGACCTACAGATTTACCCAATGACATGTTGTTCATTAACGGTAGCACGTAAGGCTGAGTCACCAGACTGACATCTAATTTGTAATCAGGGTGCATGGGATAACCGTGACAGTGCTCCTGCTGTCATACGAAACTGCACCCCGGACCATAGCTCCAGGTGTAAGTCCAGTGTATCTAGCACGAAGGCAAGTTGGTTGCAGGCCCTCATCTGGCCTCCTTCTAGCCAATACAGGGCCATCACTGGCACCAAAGCAGAACCAGCTTCGATTAGAGAACACAGCAGACCCCCAGCTTGCTCTCCAAAGAGCTTTCACTTGACATTACTGAAGTCGTAAATGGGAGTGGTTTGCGGTCAATGGAATCCACGCATCACGGTGTCTGGCTCGGAACTGTCATTGAAGTAACCGATTTGTAACAGGTCCTTGTGCCACTATGGTGAGAACTGCAGCTGAAATTACTGCCGCAGATGCGGTACGATGCGCCAGTGTCACGGCAGTATCACGGGGCCGTCCGGAGACCAGTCTTCTGTTGACTGTAAATTCTCGTGACCACCGTTGCCAGAATTCATGTACAGTGGCTACATTTCTGCCAAATCTTTCTGCAGTTCGCAGAAGGCACATCAGCTTCACTTAGCGTTATTGCGCGAACTCTTTCAAACTCTGTGAGGTGTTGATAATGTGGGCCTCGTCGCCTTAAAGGTATTCTTGACTAACATCAGCTCACCACGTCCAATCCCAAAAGTAACTAACGCTCACGACCATTATACGGTGTATTTAAATCAAACCTGATTTGCATCCTCCTTATGAGACTTTCGTGAAATTTGAACAGACATGACTTTCAGATGCAGAAACACGCCTACCAACTTTCGTTTATGTCGCACAACTCCTCGGATAGCGACTTCTTTTCTGTCAGTCTATGTACATAATTCCACTCACTCTATGTACCACATATCATGATAATTAACATTTCAATAGTTCTGTATCCCATTGCACCTATTCGAGAAAAGTCTTTACGTTTGATAGCCGAAGCAGCCCTCGGAACATTCTAGTTCGGAGTGTCTCCAGTTTCAATCTATTTAAGGTGTGCGACTCATATCACCGAAAACTTACGAGTGTGCGCAGGAAAGAACTCATGAGTCAGAGAGAATCGCTGTTCGACAGCTGCCTATTCCCCCGTGTAAATGTTCCTCCCACTCTCGCCACTTTCTCTCTCCCTTTTCTCACCTCTCCACCGCCTGCACGATATTAACCATTGGCCACTTCACTACAACACTATGACAAGTTTTCAAGTAGTATGGTAAAAATAGAAGCTCAAAAACTGTCTCCACTGTAGTTAGGAATGAACTAGTATCATACGTAGCTCATAGTAACTTGCTGAAATTACTGACATCCATGTCCAAGTAAAGATGACGATGACAACAGTAAAGATGATATAAACTTTCTTACCTCCTTCATCACACGTTCCGATGAGTTCAATGGTATGTTGATATAAAAAATGTTAAACCAAAAATTGTGAGGCGTTGTCTGAGATGACCTTACCCGTGTGACTGACCAGTTTTATTTCTGTACAAAAGTATGTGATATAGATTTGGTGGTAGCCTTTCTCAGTGGCTTCAATGGTACAAATTTTGTGGTCAGTACCAAAGCTACAAAATATACTAAAAACCCTTTTCGATAAACATTAGCATATTCTTTAGCTTCGAAGGAATAAGGAGAAACAGTGATGTAATGTGCACAGTCGGAGGTTTTGTGTTCTGGAATGGTTTATATTTAGGTAAAACTCTAAGAGTTTCTATGATACTGAAATAAGAAATATCACAAACCTTGTGATAGCATTTCCTTGGTCCAAAGTTTGCAAAACTGACGTGACTGTAACAAATCAGTATGAACTACTGGGATTCTTATGTTGAATAAGATACCATTTTTGATTGTATGTTACTGCCTTATCGCTGTATTAGAATGAGCTTAACACTTCAACTTGACTCTGTTGAACGAATGGTCCTTGTCTTGTTCCTTGCTACAGCCATAAGGAACATGCAATGAGATATTTGAAAGCCACATCTATCGAATATAGACTATTCTTTCCATTAAGACTTTCCTGAATTCCATTACTTAATCTTGTGGACAATCGGGAAACTGTGCCAGCTGCTACATTTTCTTTCCAGGTATGTGAATGACAGTGAACGTGAACCCCTGCAGATACTACACCTACCTTACCATAGCTTAGCAATCACCAAAAACTGCAAAACTCCACCATCTATATAGACCTTGGTTCCATGACCAAACAAATACGGTGGTCTAGCGGTTCTAGGCGCTCAGTCCAGAACTGCGCGACTGCTACGGTCGCAGGTTCGAATCCTGCCTCGGGCATGGATGTGTGTGATGTCCTTAGGTTAGTTAGGTTTAAGTAGTTCTAAGTTCTAGGGGACTGATGACCAAAGATGTTAAGTCCCATAGTGCTCAGAGCCATTTGAACCATTTTGGAGGACGTCGGTTCAATCCCGCGTCCGGCCATCCTGATTTAGGTTTTCCGTGATTTCCCTAAATCATTCCAGGCAAATGCCGGGATGGGTCCTCTGAAAGGGCACGGCCGACTTCCTTCCCCATCCTTCCCTAATCCGATGAGACCGATGACCACGCTGTCTGGTCTCCTTCCCCAACCAACCAACCAACCAACCAAACAAACAAATAGCCACGTGACTCAGTGAATCCCCCGATCAAAAGCCAGTGTTTCAGACTGTAATTGAGTCGTCAAACCTTGTGATTGCTTTACTCGGAGAAGTGACAGTCCGATGAAGTACCCTTCCATCTTCCTCAAATTCGTTAAGAGTTCTTAGTCTAATCTATCTTTAAACTGTCAGTCCCAAAACAATTTTTTTTATTTAAATCAGGATTTTATAAGACAGGAGCAGTAAGAAAAACGTCTTTTATGCCATCAAACTCTGTCTGTGTTTGTTCTTACTAATCCCGTTGAAAATACCTAACTTCCTACAAGCTTTCCACTAACAGTACATCATCCATGTACGCGGTAATATGCTAATGAGATGCTCTTAAAGCCTCGTGTGAGGTAGCCGAACTTACCTTCAGCTTGAAAGGCAGATTTCAGAATTGATAACATGTACCATAACACAGAAATTCAGTATACTTGCGACGTGAAGTGTGCACCACAATTCGGCAGTAACTCTCGCAAAGTTCCATGGACGACAGAACATTGACTCTAGGGAAAATTCTGTATCAATTCAGCCAGCGTTTTAGTGCGATTAGTTTCCGATAGGAAGATGGGTATGTATTTGTCGTCAGTCCAATACAAGTCTAACTGAATCAACTTTGTTAGGCACCACAATGAAAGCACTTTCATACGAACTAACAGCGGGTTTAATGACACGCTGTTCCAACATTTTTTACATGATATCTTGTCCATAAAAAAGGGGTACCGAATATTGCTTAACAAAACCCTTATTATGTTCCTTACCTGAAACTGATACTTGAAAATTCTGATTGTCCCAGGAATATCAGAGAACAGAAATGAATGTTGCGGCAAATTACTGAAAAAGTCTTTGATTGATTCACTGACATCCTCTACACGGTGGGTTTGACACTGTATTTCTTCTGAAACATTCATTCAATAATCATAGCGTTTAGTATCACTACAAAATAACATTCATCATATATATTCAAAAATCCCACATTATTCCAACCTAATTGAAACATAACCTCCACACCAGATGCATCTGATATTCTGCTCACACGTGCCGCAAACCTAAATACAATATTACTCCCACAAAAATGTACCCAGATATGAAAGCTTCTATCCCCAGAAATTATAGTGTTAGAAAGCCCTATCTACGCATAAAATTCCCCTTAATTAAGTACCGTTGAATACAAGATACTCTCTAACTGTAGGAAAAGCATTAATGCTTGATGAGTATTGTGTCGCTGGTCAAAAGCAATGTAAACTATGTCAGGTTTTAGTTTCTCCCGGAGTGTACATGGTCATATAGCTTACAGACATGCAGCCGGGTAACTTCGTCGACAACTGCCGATATTTCGATAGGAGCAAACCCTGTAGTTTTGCCTTGAAATTGGCAAGGTGTGCTCCTGTCAAAATATCGGCGGTTGTCGACGACGTCACCTGGCTGTATACCCGTAAGTTACCTGAACAATGTCAATCAGTTCTTTTTTTGCACGTGAGGCACAATATCAACCGAAATAATTTATAATTCGTGAAATGAAAACGATCTACGTAATGGCACCCACAAGATCTTGTGTGTCAGTTGCAGGAGGTGGATCCTACAACACAAAACTTGCATGGATAAAATTTATACTTTTTTATTAGCGCTACTGACATGTAATCGGGCAAAGGTAAATACTTAACCTATTCTACAGGGTGAAAAGTATTTAATCCGACAAAGTCTGGGAGGTTGTAGGAGACATCAAAAGAAATATTTTTCCCTAGAGTAATTTTTTCTTATGAGGAGTATTTAAACCGGTAGAGGAAGATTTCGCTGGCTGGAAATCAATTAAACCAACAAACACTTTTCCATTTTTTATGACCAAGAGACAACAACTAGGTAGCAGATACCGCCCAATTAAACAAGCCCCAACAACACCGACCCACACATTAACGAACAACCGCACTTGATGAGTGCTAATAACTGCGGCATGTGGGTTACCCTCACTTCAAACATGCGAATTGTGCATGTTGAAGATTCCATCACCCCCGAACGTTGCTTCATCGGTATACAACACAGAGGATGGAAATGTAGGATCCATGTCACACTGTTCCAAATACCACTGCGAAAACTGTGCTCTGGACGGATAACCAACTGGTTCCAGGTTGTGGACACGCTGTAAGTGAAATGAACGCAACAATTGCTCTCGAAGGGCTGTTCTTACATTCGTCAGATTCGTCTCCATGTTATGTGAAATTGCACGAGTACCGATTGAAGGATCCCGCTCCACATGTTGCAAGACAGCTTCCTCAACTTGCAGCGTTCTAACCGTGCGACGGCGTCCCTGTCCAGGTAATCTGCAAAATGACCCCGTCTCATGCAGACGTTGGTACACAGCAGCAAAGGTCGTATGATGCGGGATACGGCGATTAGGATATTGTTGATAAACCCGATGTGCAGCTCGTCCGTTGTGGTGCGCTACGTAGTACGCACCAACCATATCAGTGTACTCACTCCAGGCGTATCGCTACATTAGAGACAATGCACTACTTCACTGGTGGACAGCAGTTGCCTACAACTGAAGAGCGTAATACGGCCTCTAACAACTGAAGAGCGTAATACGGCCTCCACAGGTTTAAATAATCCTCACAGGAAAAAAAATGACATTAGGGGAAAATATTTGTTTATATGTCCCCTACAACCTCCCAGAGTTTGTCGGTTTAAAAACTTTTCACCCTGTACAGCATTTAAAATTGTTCATCTAACCGAATATCATCATTGGTCGGCTGACTCAATCGCTTCTAGTAAGTGCTGGTCGTGGTGCATACATCGATGGCAGTCTTCCAAATGGTACCATCTCTTCTGCCTCAACATCTACGTGCGCCGACATATAAAGAGGTGTTGAAGGATACTATTTTCTCTGTTGAGGCCGTGCCCATCAGCGGAAATCTTTATCTGCATAACGCCACCCAGGGGTCATGCGGCAAGTTTCCGGAAGCATCTGCCGGAAAACCGGAAACTGGACGGGAGACGGTAGCACTGGCGCTGAAGATGACGACGCTGAGGTTGATAATGGATCGACATACATGAAGGGTGTCGCTGATAACAGAGACGGATGCTTCCGGCAGCGTTTGAGACGACTGTTGTGTAGGCAACGTCCGCGTAGGGGGGCACGGATAGACGCGCATGGACATCACGTCTGATGGTGACACGTGCGTTTGAACCCCTGGCATCGGCAGTGGCTGCATATATGTACTGGACTGTTTTTCTGGCTCTCTTGCCCGCTAGCTTGTTTAGCCTCTGGACGTGTCTACCAGTCGTTCCTATTGGGAGCGAAATGCTCTTTCCTTACCATGTGCTGCCCACACTGCCACTGTAGTCAGTTTTCGGGAATATGGTACCCCTTAATGGTAGGTTTTGGAAATACATACCATTCTTCTCTGAATCCTGACGTTTCTCATTTTACGTGTAGGAAAAACATCCCGGTTGCCCACCCGAGCTCCTGATACCATCATGACATGTACATTCCTACGTGCCTTCCCCTATAGTTTTCCTATCTACAGCTCTGTTTATTAGACGTACCCAACATCTTGTCCCTACTTCTTGCAAATGTTTACCGTATGTTTCATGGATAAGCTTTTCATTTCTTATTTTATCAAACTACTGAATTTTCAGCATCCTTCTCTAACAACACATCTCAAAAGCCACTGAAATGTGGGACTTAAGGAAAGCTATAAAGAGTGTGAACGGAGCTTAATCACTTAACGTTGGTTGCACGATTTATTTAAGGAAATAATTTATTAAAACAATCGTATTTTTTAAAAAAATGACTGTAACGCAAGCTACACTGACGCTGAAGGTCTTATTAAAAAAGAATTCAAAATTATTTGTCAGCTGAAGGCCACAAGCAATACTTCAGAAGAATTAACGGCTGAAGGCCTGAATCACAAATGAGGAAGACAATTACACGTTAAAAATACCGAAGTAATTTTTAAAACAATCATTAAAGAAAATTTACTCTAACGCAAGCTACACTGATAGCTGAAGGCCTTATTCAGAAGAACTGACATTATTTGTCGGCTGAAGGCCACAAGCAATAGAAATAACTTAAACAATATATTAATTTTAAACAATTGACACAATCAGATCAGATAAAGAAGGGAGTGATCCACAGACAGTGCTCCAAGGATCGACCTGAGGGAAGTCCCTACAGCTGCGTAAGCGGTGAGACAAGCAGCGAAGAATTATGCTCACCTAACAGGATGGCAACTCAAACTAGGAACAGTTTAAACGCCGATCAATCCTCTTACCCACTCCACCTAACCTGTAATAACCAGTACAACGACGGAATAGTTCAAAAGAGGGTGAAGTGACCGACAGCACTGCGTCTTCAGAATCTGGTGTTTAAAACATCGAAAGTCAGAAGGAACCACTACAACCAAGGCAGACAAAAGAAACCACAATCCGCACCGCAATCAAGCAGGCTGTTGAACTACACATCATACCGGACAGCATCGACGAGGCAAAGTATACTGCCGCAAAAATACGTTAACGTCCAGAGCAGGTAACTCGAGCGTTAGCGGCCACTAGGCAGTAATATACCGCTGGTTGCACTTCACCAAATAATAACACAAAATTAAAAAACTAATAACAGGCAGTAGAAGATGGCTAATATATTCCGCCAACTCGACACACTCCACTTGCCGCTGTTCGTGTCACAGCGACCCTCAGACATCAAAGCACGAACAAAAGGCTGATTACAAAATAGTGGAGGTTTCACGACTGGATTAATGTTTAGTCAACTCAATGACTGGGTGCGGTGGACAACGAGATTGTGGCCCTCGCAACTACAGCCCCTCGATCCGGCAGTGCCCGTGTGCCGCCAGCGGTCCCGGCGTGTCTACGCGCTGCCGGACCTCTCTTCTGTTCCGTGCCAACCGAACTCTCACACGTCGACCCGGAAATACTAGAGGTCAGCCTCTGTTCTCTTCTTTTCCAGTTTTTCCACAGTCCATGATTGCCTACCATACAAAGCTGTGCTCCAAATGTATTGCTCTTATTAGGATTTCCGATTGATACTCGTAGACTTCTTTCGGCCAGGAAGGCTTTTACCCCTGTCGCACTTACTTTTAACTCTGAGCTTATCACTCCTATTCTTCCATTCTTATTGTTCCCTCTTTATTCCTGTACATAGCACTCTTTACCTACAGCTTACTCCTTTATATATATATATATATATATATATATATATATATATATATATATATATATATATATATATATATAATTTACATCTTGCGCCATTTTACTTTGTCGAACGCTTTCTTTAAGGTCCTGTGAACGTAGTTTGATTTCTGTAAACGTTGATTTAACTGTCAGCCACACCGTCAGAACTGCCTCTTTTGTGCCTTTCCTGTCGTAAACGCAAAATGGTCTTCCTATAGCTGATCCTCTGTTCTTCTTCCCATTCCTCTATAGATAATTCATGTCAGCAACTTGCATGCTGTTATGTTGCTTGTGCAAAATCATGCGAAATGGTCTGCCTTCACTATTTACGACGATCTCTCGTATTTTTCCAGAAGTGTGATGGTATGTCTAAAGTCGCATAGATTCTACACACTGATTACTTACTGATTACCGCATTTGTTTACTGCTAACGTCGCACAAGATGGTGGCAAGTAGTATATTTACAAATGGGTCAGCTTCCAATAAAAGCAGAATCTTGACGTGTATAAAGAGTAAAAAAAGTAATAAAAATACGAAAAACGGAGCTTGGGAATATATATATATATATATATATATGCAGTCTGCCAAGGAAGGAAAGTAAGGGATATTATTGAGAACAGTGCGAGCGATCGTGTTTCAACCACATTAAAACCTAGTACAAAATTTGGAGATGTTGTGGCAAGTTCATCACCAACAAATCACACTGAAATGTCAGTTTTTCTTGCTAGTACATATCATGTAGCGGAGAATGAGGAAAAGCCTTCTTACTGTAATTAAGAAAAAAGCTGGATAAACTACTAAACCCTTCTGAGCACAGTTTCGGCACGATTTTTCGTCCTGGTCATGCGTGAACGTAGAAACGGCACGAGTAAATCAATAAACGAAGACTGTAAATATTCTGAAAATGTCCCTTTTGTAGGGTAGAAGGTAGCAAACCACCCACGGATTTCGTCTGAATGAACTTGGAAAAAAAGATATGTGAGTGAAGAAACCAGAAATCTAGCTGATAAGTTAAGCTTAGCACAGACAAATAGGCTGGAATAAACATCACTTACTTGTAAGGAAAATTAGTTTTTACAGGAGACAAAGAAGGCATGGGACTAGCTGGTTTACCCAGTTTCATACAAGGGAAAGAGCTTAAAGATATACTACAAGGCTTATCAAGATGGTCAGAACCAAATTAGCGGTCGTCCGAAGTTAATCATTGTTTTGAGGGAAAAAGCAGGAATACTGAGTGCCCTTACAATACAACTAGCTAAAACTAAACTGAACTAAAACCAACTCCTTGATCAATTTTGTCATTGAAGATAAGCTATCTCAATGTTGAAGCTAGTCAATAGTTTCAGCAAAGAGCAGCATATTAATGCGGTGTGTCAATTCGAGTTAAGAAACCTTCAATGAATGGTAACAGTGGATTAGATCTAGGTTTATTGATTAGCGTCTCGCAGTTTGAAACTGCAGCTATACACTGAGGTGGCAAAGCTAACAAGACGCCTCCCAATATCGTGCAGCAACTGGACGTGGCTTGCAGTCAAGAAGTGGCTGGAAATCCTGTGTAGAAATACTGAGCCATTCTGCCTCCATAGACGTCCATAATAGCAAAAGTGTTGCCACGGCGGGATTTTCTGCACGAACCTCTCAACAGTGTCCCATACATGTTCGACGGGATTCATGTCGACGATCTGGGTGGCCAAATCATTCGCTCGAATTGTCCAGAATGATCTTCAAAAAATCGAGAACAACTGTGGCCAGTGACACGGCTCATTGTCATCAATAAAACTTCTGTCGTTGTTTGGGAACGTGACGTCCATGAATAGTTGCAAAAGGTCTCCTAGTAGCCGAACATAATCATTAGCAGTCAATAATCGGTTCAGTTTGACCAGAGGACTAAGTCCATTCCATGCAAACCCAGCCCACACCATCATGGGGCCACTACGAGCTTACACAGCTCCTCGTTGACATCTGTCTCCATGGCTTCGTAGTGTCTGACCAAATACTCGAATTATACCATCAACACTTATCAGCTGAGATTTGGACTCATCTGACCACGCCATGGTTTTCCAGTTGTCTAGGGTCCAAACGATATGGGCTCGATCCCAGGGAAACCGAGTGAGGTGACGCGTGGTTAGCACACTGGACTCACTTTCGGGAGGACGGCGCTTCAGGCACGCGTTCGACCATCCGGATTTAGGTTTTCCCGAATTTCCCTAAAAAGCTTCAGGCAAATGTCGGGTTGGTTCCCTCGAAAGGGAACGCCTCATTCCCATCCGCATCCTTGACCCAATCAGGGCTTGTTATCCGTTTCTAATGATCTCGACATCGACGGAACGTTAAACCCAGTCTTTCTTCCTTTCTTCTCTCCACGAGAGGCGATGACGGGCTGTTAGCAAAAGCACTCGCGTCGGTCATCTCCTACCATAGCCCATTAACGCCAGATTTCGCTTCACTGTCCCAACGTATACGTTCATCGTACGTTCCACATTGATTTGTGCGGTTATTTCACATAATATTGCTTGTCTGTTAGTACTAACAACTCTACCCAAACGCCGCTGCTATCGGCCTTTAAGTCATAGCCGTCAGCCACTGCGTTGTCCATGCAGCATGGAGAGAGGTAATACCTGAAATTTGGCATTCTGGGCACACTTTTGACACTGTGGATCTCGGATTATTCAATTCCTTAAAGATTTCCGGAATGGAATGTCCCATGCGTCGGGCTCCAAGTACCATTCGTCATTCAAAATTTGTTAATTTCCGTCATGAGATCATAATCACGTCGGAAACATTTTTACGAGAATCACCTGAGTACAAATGAAGCGTCACCAATACATTGCCCTTTTATACCTTTATACCTTATGCGCGTAATTTTACCACCGTATGTACAAGTATGTATGCATGCGGCTATCCCATGGCTTTTGTCACCTTAGTCTACGCTTTGAGCATATAAAAATTGTCATGTATCAGTTTATAAGTTGTCCAATAGTGATCTACCAACAATTTTCGGAAAATTTTAAATTATTAAATGTTTTCGTGGTCCTCAGTTGTGAAAGTATAGCAGAGTGATTGGTGCTGACACAAATACTGTATTTGATGTAGCAAAATATGCCCTCAATGTGAATAAATTTAAAAATCTGTTAAGACAATTTAAAATTAGTTTTGTTAACTACAAACGGACAAGAGAGACTTCTTACCTTGACTATATACCTCCAAATGTTACTAAAGGTTTGGTGTGTTCGATTGTAGCTGCTTTTTCTTTCTTCGATAAAAAATGCAAAGAATTAAATTATATAGGAACACTTACGTAGATCCCGTGAACAGTTCACATGCTTTCCGACTGGGTTATATTTAGTATTCACAGTTTTCCTCTTGGTAGGTCGTTCGGGCAGCACATGAACTGTTTACGGTATCTTGTGGGTTTCTACATTTTTCTCCCTTTTCCTGTTGGATTGCATCTTAGATCCTCCGTGATTCAATTGACTCTTATAATTTCTAAGACTTTCCATGCGATTTGTTGTCATCTCGTGGAATCTGGCGTACTGCCGGTGGTCCGCTTCTTCCCAACACGATATTGTCTCAGGGAACACCTGATGAAGACGCCGAATTACGACGTCGAAATATCGTGCTGGGAAGACGTGGACCACCAGCAGTACATTCGATTTTACGAGATGTCAATTGACTCTTATTTTCTGTGATTTTCTAATTTACACTTTATAGTGTAGTTTTGGTAAATTCTTAGGTTCTCCTTTTCATACTTTAGACTCGGAATATTTGTTCAATGACAACATTGGGATGGAGGATGACCTCAAATGGTTCAAATGGCTCTGAGCACTATGGGACTTAACATCTGAGGTCATCAGTCCCCTATAACTTAGAACTACTTAAACCTAACTAACCTAAGGACATCACACACATCCATGCCCGAGGCAGGATTCGAACCTGCGACCGTAGCAGTAGCGCGGTTCCGGACTGAAGCGCCTAGAACCGCTCGGCCACCGCGGCCGGCAAGATGACCTCTGTCTGTTAAGTGCTTTTTATGTGAGTAACGTCCAGTCTCCTATTTTACTGATTCATTTAGAAGTTCTTAAGTGTGTTTATTTGCTTATCCGTTACATTTCTAATTTTTTAAGGACTGCTTGTTTAGTCGTGTAAAACATTCATTTAATCATTCCAGTTTACAACATTCCATTTTAATAATGCCAGTTTTGGTATTGTAAAACCGATAGTATAAGTAATAAAAGTATTGATGAAGGCTCGAATTTTTTAAAGAAGAAGTATTAGTTGTGGGGGAACCACGATATCTTAGGGAGAATGGGAATGTAGGAAAAGGAACTTGACGTGTGAGATCCTTCTTGTGGGAAGCAGACGAAGTTGAAGTGGGGCGACGTGCGGAACGTCAGAAGTGACTGGGGCTGTTTGGGACGCTGCGACTGCTGTCGGGGGGCAGAGAACCGTAGAGCGCCCTGCGTGGTAAAACGCGCCGCAGCGCCTGCTCGGCCGTACAGCAGCCGTGATCAACGGCGCGCTGCAGGTAGGCCTGCCTGCTAGGCGCCAGACGGCCGCTGGCAGGGCAGGTGATGCACGCGCCAAGCACCGGCCGCCGGGGCGAGGCGCGCGCCCGCCTCAATGTTTCAAGAGCACTCGCGACCGCGCCGGCACCTCGGGCGCTGCATGGCTTATTCAGGACGCGGTGACCGGCGGCAGCGGCGGCCCTTAGCAGAAAGACGCGTCGTGCCGGCGAAAGGACACCCAGGGCGGCGGATACGGCAGCGGGGACAGGGCGGCGGACACTGAAAGGGAAGCGCCGCTTCACTCGCAGTCTCTTCCTGCGTGGGCGCGCTTACATTCGAGCATTTGCGCCACCGTCGAGTCCACGTATACGACTCGAGCAATGAGACAGAACTGCAAAAAGAGTTCACCGTGTTACTGAAACATCACACCACACGTGATCTTGTCAAAACCCAATGTTATTAAAGTATAATATTAAATACGTTTGTGGCGAAACAAGCGTGGTATCATTTGAGAGATACACAGGCGAGCGAATATGCCAGGACTTACTCCGGTTCACTGCTACTAGCGCCACGTCAACATGATGCACCTGCGAGTAGCATACAAAGTATTACGCCATAACAAAAGAATGAAATTAAAAACTAAATTAACTTTTCGAAACTTTGTCAATATATGCTTCAGTATGTTAATGTTAAAATAATTAAATATCAGAATGATCAAATATACATGTTTTGCTAAATACGTTGTTTTAAGAAAAAAAAACAAGTGGCGCTAAATAATGCAGCTATAAAGCTAGAAATAGTACGGAATGTGTGAATGTATGTCACAATCAACTGTTACAAGGCTCGACTTCAACGGTGCAATATTTTGATTAGAATCGGCGTTTTTAAGAAAAATTGAAGGCTCTAAGTATTACACATAGAAAGATGAAAATGTTTATGAAGCTTCAGTTTGATATAAAAACATTACCTATGTCATTCCATTAAGCTACCTCTAATTGTTTTCAAGTTTTTTATGAAAAACTAAATTTGTAACAAAAACGTCCTTATTCGTTATACACTCCTGGAAATGGAAAAAAGAACACATTGACACCGGTGTGTCAGACCCACCATACTTGCTCCGGACACTGCGAGAGGGCTGTACAAGCAATGATCACACGCACGGCACAGCGGACGCACCAGGACCCACGGTGTTGGCCGTCGAATGGCGCTAGCTGCGCAGCATTGGTGCACCGCCGCCGTCAGTGTCAGCCAGTTTGCCGTGCCATACGGAGCTCCATCGCAGTCTTTAACACTCGTAGCATGCCACGACAGCGTGGACGTGAACCGTATGTGCAGTTGACGGACTTTGAGCGAGGGCGTGTAGTGGGCATGCGGGAGGCCGGGTGGACGTACCGCCGAATTGCTCAACACATGGGGCGTGAGGTCTCCACAGTACATCGATGTTGTCGCTAGTGGTCGGCGGAAGGTGCACGTGCCCGTCGACCTGGGACCAGACCGCAGCGACGCACGGATGCACGCCAAGACCGTAGGATCCTACGCAGTGCCGTAGGGGACCGCACCGCCACTTCCCAGCAAATTAGGGACACTGTTGCTCCTGGGGTATCGTTGAGGACCATTCGCAACCGTCTCCATGAAGCTGGGCTACGGTCCCGCACACCGTTAGGCCGTCTTCCGCTCACGCCCCAACATCGTGCAGCCCGCCTCCAGTGGTGTCGCGACAGGCGTGAATGGAGGGACGAATGGAGACGTGTCGTCTTCAGCGATGAGAGTCGCTTCTGCCTTGGTGCCAATGATGGTCGTATGCGTGTTTGGCGCCGTGCAGGTGAGCGCCACAATCAGGACTGCATACGACCGAGGCACACAGGGCCAACACCCGGCATCATGGCGTGGGGAGCGATCTCCTACACTGGCCGTACACCACTGGTGATCGTCGAGGGGACACTGAATAGTGCACGGTACATCCAAACCGTCATCGAACCCATCGTTCTACCATTCCTAGACCGGCAAAGGAACTTGCTGTTCCAACAGGACAATGCACGTCCGCGTGTATCCCGTGCCACCCAACGTGCTCTAGAAGGTGTAAGTCAACTACCCTGGCCAGCAAGATCTCCGGATCTGTCCTCCATTGAGCATGTTTGGGACTGGATGAAGCGTCGTCTCACGCGGTCTGCACGTCCAGCACGAACGCTGGTCCAACTGAGGCGCCAGGTGGAAATGGCATGGCAAGCCGTTCCACAGGACTACATCCAGCATCTCTACGATCGTCTCCATGGGAGAATAGCAGCCTGCATTGCTGCGAAAGGTGGATATACACTGTACTAGTGCCGACATTGTGCATGCTCTGTTGCCTGTGTCTATGTGCCTGTGGTTCTGTCAGTGTGATCATGTGATGTATCTGACCCCAGGAATGTGTCAATAAAGTTTCCCCTTCCTGGGACAATGAATTCACGGTGTTCTTATTTCAATTTCCAGGAGTGTATATTAAGTATCATTTGTATTAATGATGGAAAGTTCTAATTACAGAACTTGAATACATCTAATGAATAATAAACTCTAGCAAGTTTCAAGACTTTAATGTCAATAACAATCAACACAAGGACTCTTAAAGAAGTGGTTCAGATGTCGTGTTCTTCTGTCGGTTCCGTTCTAAAAATTATAGCTGGCAAAATTTAAATGCAATCGAGCTAAAGCTTTTTCGGTAACTACTGCCAACTTAATTCTATACATATAAAAATTACGAATATTGTAAATTGATACACATCGGAGTTATTAAATATTAAGTGTCCGACAAAGTGGACATTTAGATGTTACTACCTGGGCGTAGAATGTTTGAGAGTAGATGTTCCGTTCGGCTGTCCACTGCGGCCATATATAAATATGGCCAGAGATACAGGGAGATTTTGATGTGGTGGACACCATTCAACACGTGGTATGTCGTGAACGTCTACCATTTCTCCGCGATGTTGCCCACAACATTGCCGTAGGGTCGGAAAGCTTCGAAGAGCACGTCTTGTGGCACTTCGAAAGGGAGCTCAAAGATCCGAAATGTTCGAAGACCAAAACCAGCGTGATCTACCGTTACCTCTCCAATATGCCCGTCAGAATGTTTAAACTTGAGTCCGTGTTGTCGAACTACCTCAGCACATGCTTCCTCCGTCGGCATTTTGATATAGACGATACTGCCAGTGATAGAGAAGTGAATACCTATCACTTCTTGAGGGTCCAGTCGTAGCTCTTCGCGAATGAATCGTTCAGTTTCATAAGCGCGTGGTCTTGCATGTTCGGCTTGGAATGTTACTTAAAGTATCGCTCGGCGATAACATTGAGCCATGAGCTGCAGCAGTAATGGACGCTACACAGCACGAAATACCGCGACGCGGAAGTAAACAACTGCGGTCCTCCGTACGGCGCGCGCAGCCGGTCCGCCCGCGACCACAGCCGAAAGCCGACTATCTGAACACGCTTCCTGTCAAACCCAAATTCTCATGTGCTGAACACCACTGATGTTGTGACCCCATTCATTCTCCCCATAACCCGCAGCCTCACTGTATTCCAGCAAGGTGAAAAACGAGGGTCAGCATCTGCATTAAAATGCTTTTCAAGGCATATTTATACGATGGTTGTTCGGAAAGTAAGGAACGATCGGTCGCGAAATGGAAAGCAAAACGAAAATCAAAACTGTTTTCTTTGCACATTTAGCTACACCTTCCAGGTACTTCTATACACAGTCGCCGCTCCAACTTAAACTTTTTTTCGGATCGTTGTACCAAATTTCCAACACCATCGTCATAGAACGCAGCCGCCGTGCTTACCGATAATTCTCTACGCTGGTCTATAGCAAGTAGCCTGCGCCCAAGTGTTGTCTTCGTATCCTGCGTTTCTTGTGATCAGTGATGATACTCAGGACAAGCCAATTAGTGCTGTTTCGTGGCTGATCGAACACTTCCCATCGAAAAGGCTGCAGGAGCGTCTTAACTGCCCCTGCAGAGTGCGGCTGAGAATTGCCATGAAGAAGGAAGTGCGTGGCAGTTGTGTTAGGTGGGCTGCATTCATTAAGGCGAAGCCTCTCAGCGGGCCCTCCTACTTGGCGGGAGACATTGTGGTTCTACGCACCTTTACTCGCTCACAACTGAAAAGAGCGTTTTGATGCGATCGACGGGCATACTAGAGACACTGCCCAAAACGTCTGTGAAAAGCCCATCGGATTTTCACAGTGGTTTCCATTTCATGACCGATCGTTCTTCACTTTCCGAATAGCCCTCGTACAACTAATTACAAGTATGGTGTGTGTCCATCCGGGCATGTGCAGAAGAACAGACACCACACATACCAGGGCTATTCGACAAGTAAGCAACTGAGAGAATCCGATGAAGTTTCGCACAAATATGTTGGGTATTATCTCTACTACGGCCGTCGATCACGGCACGTAGCTCTTTCAATTCTGAGCGCAAGGTGAAAGAGTTTCGGTTTCATGACACTTCTCGGCCGCACCCTGCAGCGGCAATGAAGATGCCCATGCAGCGTTTTCAATGGGAAGTGTTTAATCACCTACTGCACAGCCCGTCATTGTCTCGTCCTGAGTTTCATCTCTGCTCACGTGAACCGCTGGCTATGAAGAAAATATTTTCGCACAAAGATCTGTAGGCGAGTGTAAAGTACTGGCGGAAAGTACTGGCGGCTGTCTTCTGTGACGAAGGTATTGGTAAGTTGGTAAAACGCTACGACAAATGTCTAAGCGGCGTCTACATAGAGAAGTAGCTGTAAGTTGTAGCTAATTATGCAAATAAAACAGTATTGATTTTCACAGTGGTTTCCATTTCGCGACCGATCGGAACTTACTTTCCGAAAAGCCCTCGTATAAATGTATAGATACAACTGTTGAGTTAGTTTATTTCAACGTTCGAAGGAAATACGTCATAAAAATTTCTCTTCAGTTACGAATGTAAAGACATGTCCGAAAGAATAGACAGCACACATATAATTATAATATTGCCATTAAGTACACGCATGGAAATGCAAACGGCTGTCGTTTACGACCAACTAAACCAAGTTTGTAAGAGTTACTCCATCTATGTTCTATATGTATACTTTGCTTGACAGAGAGAAAGTTGGCATGCAGGTAGCGAGGACGGAACGAAGTGAAACTTCACAGGTCGTTAGGTTATATAGTGCACACACCAAAAAAAGTTTTGCATCACCGCAGTTCCCAGAATTCCTGAAGACAGACGTTGACTGTGGATATTGTATCACAGATACAGTCCCTTCGACTGTTCAAAGATGTCACTCAACCCGCCCAAAGATGTAAACAAACATACACGAGCAGCGCCTGTTAGTCGGAGGGTGTCCGACACCCGATCAGTTCCAGTTCTTCCACCAGGAAGGAGGTACACGGCTCGTGTTGTCTGTAGTTAAGCCGCGCTTCGATCGCGTCCGCATTGTTACTTTGTGCCAGGAAGGACTCTCAACAAGGGAAGTATCCAGGCGTCTCAGAGTGAACCAAGGCGATGTTTTTCGGACATGGAGGAGATACAGAAGGATAGGAACTGTCGATGACATGTCTCGCTCAGGCCGCCCAAAGGCTACTACTGCAGTGGATGACCGCTACCTATGGATTATGGCTCGTAGGAACCGTGACAACAACGCCACCATGTTGAATTATGCTTTTCCTGCAGTCACAGTACGTTGTTTTATGACTCAAACTGTGCTCAATAGGCTGCATGATGCGCAACTTCACTCCCCACGTCCGTGGCGAGGTCCATCTTTGCAACCACGACACCATGCAGCCCGGTACAGACGGGTCCAACAATATTAAAAACCAACCGCTCAGGATTGACATCACGTTCCAGTCACCGATGAGTGTCTCTTATGCCTTCAACCAGACAATCGTCGGAGGCTTGTTTGGTGGCAACCCAGTCAGGCTGGACACACTGTCCAGCCAGTGCAGCAAGGTGGAGGTTCCCTGATACTTTGGGATGGGCTGGTTATCATGCAAGGCGCCGTAACGGCTTTAGGATACGTGAGTGCCATCCTCCGACCGATAGTGCAACCACATCGGCAATATACTGGTGAGGCATTCGTCTTCATGGACGATAATTTGCGCCCCCATCGTGCACATCTTGTGAATGATTTCCTTCGGGGTAATGCCATCGCTCGACTAAAGTGGCCAGCTTGTTCTTGGCAAGGCATTCGTCTTCATGGACGATAATTTGCGCCCCCATCGTGCACATCTTGTGAATTATTTACTTCGGGATAATGACATCGCTCGACTAGAGTGGCCAGCTTGTTCTCCAGACATGAATCCTATCGAACATGCCTGGGATGGATTGAAAAGGGCTGTTTATGGACTACGTGACCCCTCAACCACTCTGAGGGAACTACGCCGAATCGCCGATGAAGAGTGGGACAACTTGTAGATAGTATGCCACGACGAATACAGGCATGCATCAATGCAAGAGAACGTGCCTGTGATTTCAACGGCGAAACTTGTTGTTAAGAAAGCGGTCTATTTCGTTAAAATACAGTTTTCTTAATAATTTAACTGTATCACGTACTAGGATAACTAACTGCACTGACTGTGACAGGACTCACAAAGATTACGGTTCGAACTTTGCTGTTTCTTATTGTCGCTCTTCGATGACCAGCGACTTTGTAATAGTAGCTGCCTACTCATGGAGGTGTTGTCCCTATGTCACGAACTCGAAACCGACATTCGCCACGTTAGTTGCCCTAAATATTAGCTCCTGGTGGAAGCGCTTTCATCAAAAATGCCAGCTTGCGTCATTTATGAACGTACTAATCATTCTTATTACAGTATAAATTGTAGAGGAATCACATTTAATTCCTAAGTGTACTCATTTAAGTGATATTTTCTTTTACAACCATGAATTTTTGTTTGCGCTGTTTACTTTTACTGTAGCGGTTTTATATCTGTCTTTTAACTTTAGTTTTGGGCTCAATCCAACGAAAGCTCTCTGCGTGAGCGCTGTGAGACGAAAAGATTGTAAAACGCCCTTATACATAAAAAAGTATGTCCTCAGCATTCTCCGGAAGAGGACTCATTTCGAACATCGGTTCCGTGTCTGCATTAAGAAAAATGCTGGATCACAAAAGCAGTCTTTTAGCACCACATACTTCTGTTCGTGGCTATTAACAAAAGGAAAACTACATTAACGAGGCGAAACGCGTTGCACACCCCGTATTACTAGATCATATAAGCATTTAAAGCCAGTAAAATGACGAATATGGGTCCCTGACACTATGACATTCACGAAATCACTGTGACATTTCCAGAGTCCCTTCAGATCTTCTTATTCATGAATTTTCAAAACTAGATACCTCTGCCCTCTATTCAACTTCTCACTTCTATTTCCTGGTTTCCTTCCATCCATCAACAGCCCTTGTGTACTTCAAACAATCGTTAGCTGAACATAAAGTTTACCGAATGGCCCCAACACCATTATGCGATGGAACAACATGACTTTTTGTCACTCGCCTGTACCTCTCAAATGCAATTCCGCTATATCCTCTACATCTACATTACTTCTTGTAACGTTCCGTGTAAGTCACTGCCCAAATACCACTACACACATTTTGTACTTACAGTATTTCATAAACCGTTTACACCAGCATAAATCCATTCATACCGCCTCTATCATCGACTCTCTCCCAATAAACACAGACTGCGTTTATTCCTAACTGGGCATAGCACATAAGTCAATCTAGAACAATTTTTACAAATCATAATTTTACGTAACTGAAAGTATATTCATATACAATTAATACTAGTATGGAAAGAAAATATACCAGAAAATTTGAAAATAATATATGCTGAAACAAAAACAAGTAGAAAACAGAACGACAAGAAGAGTTAAGTACCTAAAAAGATCGGTTACAGGCATATATGGAACATAACTTGTCGCTATAATAGCTCAATTTGCACACTGCGATAAGCTTTGAGGAGCTTAAAGAGGATATGGAATAAATAAAAAGTAACGGATACGAAGTCAGAATGATAGGATTTGCTGAAGAAATATCTGTTGTTGAGAAAGATAAAGAGTAACGGCAATGACTAAATAAATAAATAAATAAAAATAAAAAGTAAATGTAAGTATGGACGAACATGATTGTGCAAGAGAAGTAGAACGTGACAATTAAAACCAATAGCGCCGAAATCATTATTTTCAACCCTCAGCACGTGCCAGGAAACATTAAAGGTACGATAAACCATTCACTCAGACAAATAAATTCCTTTAACTACTCTTTAACTACTTAAGAAGTAAAATCACCTGAGGTATTAATGGTTAAGCCAACATAAAGAGCTGAACTCCACAGGCAAAGCCAGCCCATTGAAAGAAAATAGTGTTGCTTACCTAGATGTAGAGACCAAAACTATATTTTTTTACAAACTTTGTCTGAAACCTGGCTTTGTATGGCGTAGAAACGTGGAGTACTGGTGCATACGAGAATGTGTGCAAGTCTTTGAACTCTGTGTGCTGTAGGAAGCTAGAAAAGTTCTGGTGAACAGCAAAGCTCACAAATCTAAAAAATTTACAGAAGAGTAAGTGAGAAAAAAGATCTATGTTACCAACAGTATTGTAAAGAAGAAATCGATTAATTGACCACCTCTACGGGAGTGACAGTTTTCTAGTTAATGTAATGGAAGAAATGATTCATGACCTAGACTGCAATAATCCAGACATCAAATAAGATGTATCAGCTTGCTCAGATGAGGAAATGAGGGGACTAAAAAGGAAAAGAGGGAAGTGGATATGGAAAATTGATGCCAATAATTCCTCGGATTGAAATTTAAGGTAGCCCTTGAAGTATTGTGATATTTAAGCAATTATGAGTTCCACAAATTAAACTGGAATAAAATGGTTTAAGCCGAATTCTTCATAAACAGAAACTATTAATTATTATTTATTAATTTATTTACTAAGATTACAGATTGACCCACCACCTTAGTAACTAAGGTGTGTCGTTTGCTACTAAAAATTAGTAAAAAGCTGCAGAGACAGACTCTTCGCCTTTTTCTACAGCTTCTCTCAGTGCTGTTATTTTACTTGTCTTTTGCCGGCCGCGGTGGCCGTGCGGTTCTAGGCGCTGCAGTCCGGAACCGCGGGACTGATACGGTCGCAGGTTCGAATCCAGCCTCGGGCATGGATGTGTGTGATGTCGTTAGGTTAGTTAGGTTTAAGTAGTTCTAAGTTCTAGGGGACTGATGACCTAAGATGTTAAGTCCCATAGTGTTCAGAGCCATTTGAACCAACTTGTCTTTTAGTTAATTACTTTGTTAATTTAAGAAAAGCAGATACATTAAGTACATTTTGCAGAAGGAAAAATTCTTACTGTATTCTTAAGGAGAAGTAACAGAAGAAAGGAAACATTTAGATAAAAAAAATAGGTCCCTTTGCCTGATTATTTGAAGTGGGAGGACTTCGGTAAACACTTCGAGCCTGTCTCATCCGAATTTGCATATTCTGTTTTACTATGGTTCCTGTGTTATGTATATGTATCCCATGACATTAACGCTACATGTTTTGTGTATGAGGCTGAAGAGTATTATTTCTTATTGCGATCACTCCCACCATTTGCCCGCGCCAAAAGCTGTAGAGAAGCCTCGGAGGCGTGACCTCGAGCCTCGTCTCCCTGAAATGAACTTCTTATCTACGTTGCACGTTGGTGTATGTGAAGTTTAGTCCCATGATGCTCCATATGTATGTTTATGTACAATACTATGAAAGTCACATGTTTTACAGATTGCATCTTATACAGTTAACGCATAATACAATTACATGTATGAAAATAATGATACAAACAAACTATAGAATTATTTGTTTTACTTCGTACAAACAGAATAATTATTGTTATATTTCTTATTACCCATTTCTTTTTAAATTCCATGTACGTATTACTTGTAGTTTTGTTGTAGTCATGTGATCTGCTACTGCTCCGTATATGTGTCTGTATCTTGTGATTACGGTGTGTTCACTTCATCATCTGTTTCCATATAAGTGTCTGAATGACTGTTGTTCCATGTATCATGTTGTGGTGTAGGGTTTGTGTCTGGTCGTGATCGTGTATGTGATCACTCCTTTCTTATCTGGGTCTGGTCCTGTGACGAACCGGTATTTTAATCCAGAATGAGATTTTCACTCTGCAGCGGAGTGTGCGCTGATATGAAACTTCCTGGCAGATTAAAACTGTGTGCCCGACCGAGACTCGAACTCGGGGCCTTTGCCTTTCGCGGGCAAGTGCTCTACCATCTGAGCTACCGAAGCACGACTCACGCCCGGTACTCACAGCCTTACTTCTGCCAGTATCTCGTCTCCTACCTTCCAAACTTTACAGAAGCGCAGGAGAGCTTCTGTAAAGTTTGGAAGCCTTACTTCTGCCAGTATCTCGTCTCCTACCTTCCAAACTTTACAGAAGCGCAGGAGAGCTTCTGTAAAGTTTGGAAGGTAGGGGACGAGATACTGGCAGAAGTAAAGCTGTGAGTACCGAGGGTGAGTCGTGCTTCGGTAGCTCAGATGGTAGAGCACTTACCCCCGAAGGCAAAGGTCTCGAGTTCGAGTCTCGGTCGGGCACACAGTTTTAATCTGCCAGGAAGTTTCATATCAATGCACACTCCGCTGCAGAGTGAAAATCTCATTCTGGAAACATCCCCCAGGCTGTGGCTAAGCCATGTCTCCGCTATATCCTTTCTTTCAGGAGTGCTAGTTCTGCAAGGTACGCAGGAGAACTTCTGTAAAGTTTGGAAGGTAGGAGACGAGATACTCACAGAAGTAAGGCTGTGAGTACCGGGCGGGAGTCGTGCTTCGGTAGCTCAGATGGTAGAGCCCTTGCCCGCGAAAGGCAAAGGTCCCGAGTTCGAGTCTCGGTCGGGCACACAGTTTTAATCTGCCAGGATGTTTCATATCAGCACACACTCCGCTGCAGAGTGAAAATCTCATTCTGGAAACATCCCCCAGGCTGTGGCTAAGCCATGTCTCCGCTATATCCTTTCTTTCAGGAGTGCTAGTTCTGCAAGTTATGCAGGAGAGCTTCTGTAAAGTTTGGAAGGTAGGAGACGAGAGACTGGCAGAAGTAAGGCTGTGAGTACCGGGCGTGAGTTGTGCTTCGGTAGCTCAGATGGTAGAGCACTTGCCCGCGAAAGGCAAAGGTCCCGACTTCGAGTCTCGGTCGGGCACACAGTTTTAATCTGCCAGGAAGTTTCATTTCGGTATTTTAATGTTCATTTTGCAGAGTATGTTTTCTCCCCACCGATGTGGCGGTAAAACCCATAACAATAATATTATTCGGCTAATATCGATTTTGTGAAGTGACCTATTGAATTAAAGAACTATCATTTTGGTTACAGCAAATTTCGCAGCCGTTAAAACATACTTGAGAAGCTGCAAATAGTGTAAACAACTTTTTATATGGGTCTCTGCATGTGAACTTGTATATACTCTGGTTAAAAAGCTGGTGATAAATGCTGTTAGCCTTTAAAAATTATTCTCAAGTAAGAATTGTTACGACATAATAAAATGAAAGTGAACAAAGAATCTCAGATTTATATGGTCTGTGTTTTAAGACATGCACATTTTATTGAATATTTCGTCAGTTCTGCTCCACATTTCTCCGAATTTAATTTACTATCATAATTTAATAACAGGAGTCCGCTCTGTCTGTAGGTGTTCACATTTTGCTCTTAAGCTTGTACTGGGTGAAAATGTGCTGTACGTCTTTCAGACGTGTGTAGTGACATTTTTCAAAACTTGAAAACAATAAATTATCTGTTAACTATTAATTAAAAGAAACAGTTCGTTATCGATCCATTTTTGGTGTGTGTGTTTAGATATTAATTGCCGTATTACAAATAATATGTATCTATTTGCCTCATTAACAATAACTGAATGAAATAGTTCGTTATCGATCCCTTTCAGGTATGTTACAGATTTTCCCGTCATTACCCGTTATATGTTGTTACAATGATATGACTATATCACGTTCGTTTAGTTTTCTTTAACACCATAGAAGTCTAATTTAATTAAAAAAAAGGCGTGACACACAAATTCTAACGCTGTTGTTAAGTAGTCACTAATTCACTGTTTAATGAAATAAACAATGTGTGCTGCAAGTATGATTAGTCGTCCCAGTACTAGAACCCTGTATAAATTTATCTCAGATTCCGACAGTGTGTTACTGGCTGCCAGTTAGATCAGATTACACTTTTACTAGTGCTTAGCCATTGCTAAGGCTCTCCAATAAATGTGAAGCTGTGCAACTTTATAGAGATATGTCACGTTACTTTACATATATGGTGGTTCAAACTCATCGGAGCACGTCTGTGGGGGTAACAGATCACACCAAGGGGAGCAACAATCGTTAGAGACAAATGGTTCGCTCACACTTCCCAGCCACATTATATCTCCTTCGGTATTCGCCTGCCGTGGGACAACGAGATTTCACTGAACTACCAAGGCCTACTATCAAGGTGTACAGCATACTACATACACCAGTAAATTGAGAGCGTGACTTTCAACAGGAAAACCACGAGACTGAGTGTCTTTAAGTGAAGAAAGGTAATTTAGAGACAAAAGTAACTGTCGAACAATTTGGCCAGTGTAATGAGTTCATAACTTTTGATGTTGTGCAGTTGGCTATGGGACTGCGCTTTACGTCCAAATGTCATAATCTAGGGAAACAGGAGAATGCACGTTTCTCAGATTGTTCTCCTGCTGCTTTCTTCCTTTCCCTGGTCTTTCTACAGTATCTTCTGGGGTCGCTACGTCAATTATTGAATTTTCCAATATCAACGGTAGAGGGCGCTTGATGCCCTTCCAGTTACCACCATAGTTGTATACCAACTATCTGCGTATTGTGTTATCCAATGTGAAAGTGTGCGAATGTTTTCCTGAATGTCTCAGGATCTTGTTACTGAGGCAGAACCTAGGTACCTGTCTGGTATTCACCTAGTCACCGGGCGGAATGGGTCTGGGGCCGGAAGCAGCGTTGTGACACTCGCGGCTACAAAGTACTCTCGGGTTTGTGGAGAAAAGGGACGTAAAATACATGAAAAATTGAGTAAGTGGAATATGAAACTTCCTGGCAGATTAAAACTGTGTGCCGGACCGAGACTCGAACATGAGACCTTTGCCTTTCGCAGGCAAGTGCTCTACGATCTGAGCTACCCAAGCACGACTCTCGCCCCGTCCTCACAGATTTAATTCCGCCACTACCTCGTCTCCTACCTTCCAAACTTCACAGAAGCTCTCCTGCGAACCTTGCAGAACTAGCACTCCTGAAAGAAAGGATATTGCGGAGACATGGTAGAGCACTTGCCCGTGAAAGGCAAAGTTCCCGAGTTCGAGTCTCGGTCCAGCACACAGTTTTAGTCTGCCAGGAAGTTTCATATCAGTCCACACTCCGCTGCAGAGTGAAAATCTCATTCAAGTGGAATAAAATGGTTCAAATGGCTCTGAGCACTATGGGACTTAACATCTGTGGTCATCAGTCCCCTAGAACTTAGAACTACTTAAACCTAACTAACCTAAGGACATCACACACATCCATACCCGAGGCAGGATTCGAACCTGCGACCGTAGCGGTCACACGGTTCCAGACTGAAGCGCCTAGAACCGCACGGCCACACCGGCCGGCTCAAGTGGAATATGTTCAACCGAAACTGGGACGGTTGCACGGATATACAGGATGTAACAAAAGCACACCAATAATCTTCGACGAGCTGTAGAGAATTCTTGAGGAACACATCGAGGACAGCGACACATGGCCGTATCAACGTAATGACACTACACAACAAATAATTTATAGGGATCAGCACTTGTCCCTCAGCAATAAATGTGTGTTCTGTAGCGCAGCTCTTAGTTGCCTCTACAGAGTTGTGACGGCAGCTAACGCCTTCTGTGTTGTCAGACGCATTGCGTCAGCGCACAAACGCGTTTGTTTCTGGTGGGGTTTTCTCGTAGATAATATTGTATTTCCGTGTATTCGACTCTATCCTCAGTTTGTTCCTCAAGTCCGTACAACCGCTTCGTGTTTGACGCTGCCAGTTTGGTACACCCATTATGTTGTATCCACGAACCCAACCGACCACCCAACTAGCGCACTCGCGCCCTGACCGTGACATCGCCGGCCACAGTTCCCGTCGCGGCCGTCGTCGTCTCAGGGCGTTACCGCCGACGGAAGAGGTCGCGCCATGGGTGAGCTCGGGTCCGCAGCGCCCTCTGCCTTTTGCATATAAGGAGGAGCGCTGGCCCCGGGCCGGACAGTCTATTGTCTATTGCTAGCCTTTCGTGGAGTTTATAGCGGAGCCATTGCAGTGTGATATTGTATTCAACTAGGCTCAGTACACGGATTACTCTAGGATATTACTTGGACTTGTATTGCTGGTGCACGTTTCGTCAGAAATAAAGATATGTTGTCTCTTCATTCTAGCTGGCGCAATTCTTGTTATTAATTATTTTTCGGCCAACAGACATAGCTACATCCTGGTCACTACCCACGATTTATACAATTTGTGGTGGCTGCCCCAAAAGTACTGCCGAGGACCTTGGGTTTCGGAGCCGTCACAAAACATTATCTATATCTAAATTCAAGTCCCCTGCTGTGTTTTTCTGTATGTATGTATGTAACAGAAAGAATGAGTCACGAGGAACTTTTGTGAATACAATTTATCACCGCTTCACCTTTTGGCCTAGTCGTAGGTAATTAGTTCTACTTGCGCGAAGCCAGGACTGGTAGCTGGTAAATACTTAATTCATCAATGGAGAGCCAAAGGCCTTGCCGTACCGGTACCACCGGTTCCCATCAGATCACCGAAGTTGAGCGCTGTCGGGCTGGGCTAGCACTTGGACGGCTGACCATCCGATCTGCCGAGCGTTGTTGGTAAGCTGAGTGCACTCAGCCCTTGTGAGGCAAACTGAAGAGCTACTTGACTGAGAAGTAGTCGGTCCGGTGACTTAAACTGACATACGTCCAGGATAGCTGTGTGCTGACCGCGTGCTGCAGTCTGGAACCGCAAGACCGCTACGGTCGCAGGTTCGAATCCTGCCTCGGGCATGGATGTTTGTGATGTCCTTAGGTTAGTTAGGTTTAACTAGTTCTAAGTTCTAGGGGACTAATGACCTCAGCAGTTGAGTCCCATAGTGCTCAGAGCCATTTGAACCATTTTGCTGACCACGTGTCCCTCCACATCCGCGTAAAGGGACGATGGCTGGTTCAAATGGCTCTGAGCACTATGGGACTTAACTTCTGAGGTCATCAGTCCCGTACAACTTAGAACTACTTAAACCTAACTAACCTAAGGACATCACAAACATCCAAGCCCGAGGCAGCGGTCGCGCGGTTCCAGACTGTAGCGTAAAGGGACGCGTCTGGGCTGAGGGTGACACGGCGGCCTGTCGATACCGTTGGGCCTTCACGGCCTCTTCGGGAGGAGTTTACTTTAGTTTTTTATCAATGGAGAAGACGAAGATTACAGTTATGGCTGAGTGCAAAGTATTCAATACGTAGCATATAATATGAGACTCCTATAGTCGGGAAGGAGTGGAAGATTGAACAAAAGATGTCAAAATCTGAACGATAAAATAATAACTGGCGTCTTGTTCAGTTATCGGTGTCCGGCGGCAGATATGTGTGTGGAATTAATTAAAAACTGAGTGGTTCAACAGTGAGATGACGAGCTTGTTTTATAGGTTACATGAAATGTTAAACACGCAAGAAATAAAGGACTCTGACTTCCGGTGGCTAGTTCCTCGAACTGCTGCGACAAACATCAAGGAGAGAACAAGGCAAAGTAATTGCACAGGGATGACTCTGGTGGCAGTTCAAAGTTGCGCTCAAGGAGGTACTTAGATGTATTGCGCCATTGTCCTTTTATTACCTTTAGCTTAGCTGTCGAAAGGGCTTCGGAACCGGCGAGTGTTGCAACAAAGCCTTATTTTTTCACAACGAAATTTACTCCAGTTTTGAAAAAGCAGATACTTCGAAAATGTTATGTCGATTTATGTGCATTTATGGCACACGAAGTGCTACGTCCATACATGGGAGCACTTTACAGTTTTCCATCACAACCGCGGTCTGCATTAACAGTGTTGAAAATGTGTAATTAGTGGCACATCTATAAGGTGAATTCATCGCTGCTAATTGAGTTCGTAAGTTTTAAATAATGAAGTTTTAAAAATTGTAACAGTCGCCGAAGCCAAAGAGGTGACAGGTGAGTTTGCAATTATAGCGGTATTTCCAACGGGCATTTGCGACTGCTGCAATGTTTCCGAAATTATTAGTTCTGGAACGTGCTAGTTCACGGGACGAGTTATTAACTGCTGCCTTTGAGCGGCGGCGACTGCCTCTCGATTAAGCTTCCGACGTGTCGAAGCTTGTGTTCCTTTTGGGACGGTTTATCGCTGACAAGCCGTTATTTATTTATGTCTTGTGCGCGTTATTAGCTTCTGTTAGTCCCTGTGACGTACAAAATTCCATGAAATTACGTTCCGACTAATTCAATTAGCGCATCCTCTGTACGCTGTGCTGTCAAAAATACTCGCGCGAGAAAATTAGACAGCCGTGTCTGTGGCGCGGACAGGCGAATACGATGTACCGTTTCGCGATATTTACCGTTCCTCTCCCCCTCTAGCGCAATATCGACTGCAGGACTGCCGCGTCGCTACGCGGCACGTGGAAAGATTGTGGGGTGGGATGCGAGGTAATTGTTGGCTGGTGTTTAAGAGTTCATTATGCTGTTCAAAAAACTATGGATATTTTCCTTTCATTATATTTGCATTACATCAGACAGTACACATTGCTCCTGGTAACCAATGCTTTCTGCTTTTCTTTTCTTTTCTTTTTGTTTAAAATAAAAAGAAAATTGTAAGTTATCTGTGTAAAAAATGTGAACAACTTATCACCATACTACACAGTGTTGTCTAAATTAAACGACCAGCGTTCTGTAAGTGTGAAGAAACAAACACTACAACACAATATAATTTTTTTTCTTTTTCTTGAACATTCTTTTTCTTTGTTTCCTACGAGGGACATTCAATAAATAATGCAATACATTTATTTTCTTCTGAAGGCAGGATAATTTTATTCTGGATTCCAACAAACCGTATTATTTCCCACTCTTTCGACTATTTTTCACCACAGTCCCTGATCAGTGTGACAGCCATACGCCTTCTTACCGGGGGGGGGGGGGGGGGGGGGGGGGAGGAGGCGGCACGCATCGTACCACTCAACTGGTCGATGGCTTCCTGCATCAATAACCTTTCCATCGTCCTCGTACTGCTGCCCGTAGACTGCACGCTCTAATAGACCAGAGACCAGTCAGATGGAAATCGGAAGGTGCGAGATGCTAGCTGTAGGGTGGATGTAGTAGAATAATCCAATGTAGTTTTTTGGGTTCCTCTCAGGTGCGCACACTAGGGTGAGGCCTTTAGTTGTCTTCGAGAAGGAGAAGATCATTTGCATTTTTGTTGCAACGAACACGGTGAAGTCGTTTCTCCAGTTTCCTGAGGGGAGCACTACACACTTCAGAACTAATAGTTTCACCATGAAGGAGGACATCAACAGAATAACGCCTTGCCCAACGACACGCCGTGCTTTTGTTCACTGGCAGCTCTCCGTAGACATTCTGTCCAAAAAAGGTGTTATATTTATTTTAGGATGAGCCTGGCAACTTCATTTCTTTGTACAAATATGTTTACGTTTACGCCACTCCAGTTGTTATGAATGTAATTACTAATTTCATTTTTATGATGTTGTGTGTTCGCACGTTTATAAACATGATGTTTAAATTCATTTTCCATGGGCAGAATAATTGGACGCTGTAGTTTTGTATTAAAATAAATCGTGAAACTCATTGTACGCTGGGCGATGTATGTTGAGCGGTGTAGGTTGGATCTGAGCACTATCGGACTTAACATCTGAGGTCATCAGTCCCCTAGAACTGAGAACTACTTAAACCTAACTAACCTAAGGACATCACACACATCCATGCCCAAGGCAGGATTCGAACCTGCGACCGTAGCTGTCGCGTGGTTCCAGAATCAAGTGCCGAACCGCTCGGCCACCACGGCCGGCAGCGGTGTAGGAAGATATCCATTTGTCAGTAGAGAAAGCAGCAGTAAAAGGGACTGGAGCGAGGGCAGGAAGGTGACTCGTGGCGCGTGAGTGCTAGTGCGTACTGTTTGCCGTCACGTAAAATAACTGTCTGAGTAGTTTTATGCTTTTCTGATTCAGTGTCTACCGTGTATAAGGAACTAATAACCATTCGTTATCTTTACTTATTAGTCGAAACTGCTACTCGGCACTTCAGTCTTAAGAACTGTTATTTGCTGAACGTGAAGCTATGCGAACGCTGTAAGTGCACGGTTTATGTTGTATTGATTTGGTGGAAGAGATCAAACACTGAGGTCATCGGTCTCATTGGATTAGGGAATAATGGGGAAGGAAGCCGCCCGTGCCATTTCAAAGGAACCATCCCGGCATTTGCCTGAAGCGGTTTAGGGAAATCGCGGAAAACCTCCCTCCCGCCCTAAGGCTCCCAGTTCGGATCCCAGTCTGGCACACGGTTTTAATGTGCCAAGAACTTTTCCGGACCAGTCACACTCCTGCCCTCTCACGAAATGACCACTGATAGATAGCTATAGATGACAGAAGGCAATATCCAGTACCAGCCGCCGCTGATGGCTAGTCCAGGGTCCAACCAACACCACACCATGCCAGCCCGGGGCACAAACTACTCTGAACCCTAGCGTCCCTTGGAGCGAACGGTATACTGAACTGGGTGCCAGGATCAGCATACAACACGTCCTCACGGCATCCGACACAGCGGTCAGTTTGATGGGAAAATATGAGCACTGACCTGGGAAGGACAGAGTAGTCCCAGAACGGCGTGTGATACACATCAGCCACCCATCGTGGCCACCGTCATCTCCGTGTATAGCTTGCACACCAAAGGCAGCAACGCACTTACTAGGAGTCAAGGGCCAGGGCATGGGGCTCAGGCAGCAAACTATAGCAGCCTCAACCAGCTGCTGGGTTCAGCAGATTCTTCGCTAGCTGGCTAAGCTACCAGTCACCGCCGAAGATGCGGCAGCGAGTTGTATACAGAGAAATAAGTGTAGTAATATTTAATTTTCTCTTCTATTTAGTGGCACCACGCAGTTCCAGCAAACTTCATTCTGGCAAAACAGTTGGGGTTTCCATCCTACAAATTGGTTGTCAGAAGTTTCCGACCCTACAAGCACCAATAGGAACAGGAGGACGACAGTTTCTAAACCGCTTCCGATACGACATACCGATCTCTGCAACAGTCCATTGGGTGAATTGGGAAAAGAAACATCGTTATTTGTTCTCACAGGAACTGTATTTGTAGCCATGTCTAGGATAGAAACTGAAGATTGCAAATTTACTTTCTGTGCGCCTAATAAGCCAGCTAATCTACCTGAGTTTAAGTGTAATACTCGACAAGAGTACCTTGTTCCGGCATGGTGTAAGAATTGCAATTTAATGGGGCACAGCGCACCATATGATAGATTTATATCTGCAACATGTGGTGTATGTACAAGATACAGGCACACAATAGTTGATGGCTCACAATGTCGCTGTACAGTGATTAGGTGTAAGAATTAAGTGTAACGTTTTGATTCGGAACTTCAGATATTGGGTTATTGTTTGGAAGTGATATTAGATTGCTTGTGCAAAAAAATAAATAAATAAATAAAAATAAAAATAAAAGAGGAAAGGGAAATGTAAACTGCACAAAACTGATGCAGACGCAGTCAGCTAGTACTAGTGATGCGAAAACCGTTCTTCTGGAGTTATTTTCCAAATTATTAGAGGATAGTTAACAAGAAAAAGCAATTAATGAACACCTCAGTTAGCGGTTACAACCTTTATTAGCAGAGCAGCAGACAAAATCAGGTTTGACTGAAATTAAAACTGTAGTAAATATCCCCCCCCCCCCCCTCATTCGTTGATCTTTCAGTCATGAATCTCTTAGCCACGTTCTCCAGGAAAACATCAGAGGACATTACTGTTTTGTAGACGATGTGTAAACCACGGCCGAGTTGTGTAGCCTGTCACATGTTTGCGGATGGCCAAGTTACATACCACAGGTGAGGCCAAGACTTTTATCACGTATCGTGAAATTCTTAATAAGGCATCCATATTCGGAGAAATGGCAGAGTTTACAGCAAAGGTTTTTAGGGAGAAATTAAACAGCTTACCACAGTAAGAGAATGAAAGAGGTGAGTCTTTTCTGACCGGATACGCAACGTAACTGTACAGACGTACAAGCTGACACAAGAGCCAAATGCAGATAAGGTCATGCTCAAATAATAAGAGAATTGGGCATTATACCTTTCCCTGAGCGGCATTCTGCCAGATTTTTCATGATGGGTGCAACTGTAAAACCCTGAGGATTTAGCCGCAGCACTCCACTTTGCCACATATTTACAAGAAATAAATAGCACAACAAAGATGTGCAGTGAGTGGAAGATATTTACAATTGGTAAGCAATGTTACTGTTGTGGCCATCAGGAATATTTGAAGGCACAATGTTACCAACCACAATGTTATAGTTACCAATGCTTCTGCATAAGGTTCAGGATTGTGAATCCGAAAAGCAGGGCAAATACAATAGAAAAAGTAACAGTTAAGGACTGATGACTTCAGAAGTTATGTCCCATAGTGCTTAGAGCCATTTGAATCATTTGACAAGCCATGGCCCGGTCGACCCTGCACAGCTGTCATCCCTCGCAATGAAGAGCGTGTTGATCAACTTATCTTTGCCGGTCGGCGGATAACGACCAGAGAATTGTGTGCATAGCTGAATATCGGCTTTAATTTCTTGGGAACAATGTTGGAACATCTTGATTATGGCAAAGTCTGTCAGAGATGGGTCCTGTGGATGCTTACTGAACGAAAGGCTGACTGAATGGAAATTTGTCGGTACCTGCTGGACCGATATAAAGCTGAATGTGACAATTTTCTGAATTGCGTCGTCACCGGGAATGAGATGTGGTGTAACCACTACGAGCCGGAATCCAAAAGATAGTGCATGGAATGGCTACAGGCAGATTCTCCGTCACAGAAGAAATGCATGACGCAGCCATCTGGAGGTAAAGCAATGTGCACAGTCTTCTGGGATAGCAAGGGTGTGGTTCCTTTGGATGTCCTGGAGCTTGAGTAAACTGTCAATTCAGCACTCTGCAAGACGAGACTGGCTACGCTGAAAGCCCAAATTTCCAGGCCAGAGTAGAAGACCAGCTTTCACCTGCAACATGATAACACCAGACCTTGTCCCAGTTTTGTGACCACCCATCTCATTGCAGAATTCGGCTGGCATGTCTTACCATATCAACCGCTCAGTTCCGATTTAGCGCCTTCAAACTTCCATCTCTTTGGGCCTTTGGAAGATGGACTATGTGGCGAACATTTTCAAGACTCGGGTGCTGGTCTCTTTCTTACACGCGCGACATACAGGCAAAAGTACATAACGAATGGCGGATGCTATGTCGGAAAATAAGTCTGTAGCTGAAATATTGGTCTATTTAGTTGCGCTCTTGTGATTTTTGTATCTCCTGTAGTTTCCATGAATAAAAAATAGGAGGCATTACTTTCGGAGTGACCCTCGTACCGCTGCAGCTTCTATTAGTACTACAGCAATCAGAAAACGAATTTCCGACAGGGCTACATCACGTTGTACATATAATAAAAGGTAATATATCACAGAAAAATAAAATAAAATAAGATTAAATTCTGTTTTACTGCGTCTAGAGACACCACACAGGTTCCTCGGCCTTGATTCTGGCAAAACAGCAGGTGTTTCCAGCCCGGGTGTGGGCGACCCATACGGTTTTCTTCTGCCGTTGACCGATAGTTTCCCTGCTTGCTATTTCTGTTTCATTCATTAGGAACATAATTTAACTTACCACAAAATTACAGACGCATCAGGCATTCTCTTTACAGACTAAAAGTATCATTTAGTCTTTAACTTATTCTGGGATGCTTCCATTGCAGTCACTTTATATAACAAGGAAGGAAAAGCGTTATAGAATCTGGAGGACAAACATACAAAGCGATATTCGTCGTGAAGTCCTCGTTGGTCCTTTGCTTCAAGAATAAATTCACTGGAAAGAGAATTCCAGAACAAACGCTGCCTAATTGGCTCTAACGACGATGTATGACTTTGTAGCCCGTTAAATTATGTTTTTTCTTAATTCTCTATCAGCGGTATTCAAATTTACAATTGTTTCCTCTCTTTATTTCTTTTCTACAGACGGTACAAGCACAAGCCGGTCAGAATAAAATCACTTCTATCAGGGCTGTTGCCGTCTGGTGGAATAGCCACACGCGCCGTGTCATAGAGAATAGCAAAATGGGTTAAATATTGTTCACTAGATTATTCATCTGACTGTGAAGTTCTCGCTGCGAGAGCAAATTGTATGTTACAAATTGTAACTGACATCCCCATTACCACTGATACTTTCTTCTTAAAAGAATTACTATCACTATTATACAGTCCGTCTCAGTTAACCTGTTATTAAAGTAATGATTGTGTTTTCACTTAATATAAACAAAGATAGCGTCTGGTTCGAAGTCAATTTGCCAGCCACTGTGGTCGAGCGGTTCTAAGCGCTTCAGTCTGGAACCAAGCGGCTGTTACGGTCGTAGGTGCGAATCCTGCTTCGGGCATGGATGTGTGTGATGTCCTTAGGTTGGTCAGGTTTAAGTAGATCTAAGTCTTGGGGTACTGATGACCTCAGATGTTAAGTCCCATAGTGCTTAGAGCCATTTCAACCATTTTTTAAGTCCATTTGTTTGCCTAACCTGTGTCTCCGCAAGGTCACCGCTGCCGTGGAGGATGCACTTAGGATCTGGCGCTTTGCTTTTTTCGAAGACCGCTGGTCTGCAGCGGTGGCCTTGACATTTTTGACAAAGCCCTAACTAAAAAATTACGGTCGTCTCGTCGCATCGATTAGCGGCAGAAATCCCAAAAGAATTAAACTTCAACAATCTTTCATACTGGATATGGGACTAGATTTTGTAAGGTTAGAAACTGATAAATGCCTTAACAGTGACGACAGCTTAATTACACATTAAGATATCTAGCCGTCGGGTTACTACTCCACTCAAAATCAAACCATGCAAGTTTGGCCTTCACACTTCTACACACAGTTTTGTACGAAGTATAAGACAGTTCGGTGTTCAAAATGAGTTCTGTAAATTTCCACCCGTTAGTAACGCGAAACAACGAAGATCAGTCACTACATCGACTTTTATTTCACGCGAAGAAGCTCGATTGCTTGCTCCAAATAAATCATTGTGAAATAGTATTCTCCAAAATATTCCTTATTTTCACACTCCTTAAACAGTTCTCCTTCTCACAAATCAACAGAATTGTACCACACTCGTGACGTCCCGTCTTACAGAACCGAGTTCTTCCCTCAACCGGTTCACTCATTAGTTATCTACTTTGCGTTCCTAAACGTTTTACACAGCTATCATTTCTTCTGCTGGGCCAAGGAGTCCAGAAATACATAGGCGGTATGGACAGGTAGATATTATTACAATTTATAATAACAGCAATTTACATATCACTTTCTCATGACATCTTAGTACACAAAAATTATAAGATAACTAAAGGTACCTAAAAAAAAAAAAAAAAAAAAAAAAACAAGGAAAATACAGCGTGAATCACCTAAACCAGAGGTTTCCCAAACTTTTGTTTGTCACGCCCCCCTTCTGCCGAAAAGAAAACTTCCGTGCCCCCCCCACACCCCCCAAAAAAAATAGAGATTTATCATCATATTTACGTTTTTTCACGACACTCATGGTGAAGGAAAAAGAAAACATGAAGTAAACAGTATAATTTCGCACTAACACTGATTTTACTGAGGCACAACTGTGAAAGATTCAATGCGATTTCAGCAAAATCCAATACATCAGATGTGTCAACAACTGCAAGCAACCAACTGAAATAAAGGAAAGCTACTGTCGTCTCTTGGCACCTCAGATGGCTGCCTGTGAGGAGTGGGGCGAAGAACGGGGAAGCCCAGCCCCAGCGCAGATGGTCAGTGCACTGTCTGTCTGCGACGTGGTGGCCGAGCAGGGCTCTTGCTGGGAGAAACGGGCTTTTCCCGGATTAGGGCGGAAACAGCCCACAGGCACCCTAAGAATATGCTACCTGTTCTGTGGTGCTGTTCTGAGCAGTGCAGCCTGGGGTTTTATGTGGAAATCGTTTTCGTGCCCCCTATCTTTCGTTACTTATAAATGAAAGGTTATAAGTTTTGAGATAACATCAATGAATTGGTTGTCAAATTTCACAGTAATTAAGAAAGGTCATGGATACACCTCATACATCGCTGGAAACTGTGCACAGTGCCAAGCAGTTATCTCTGTACTCGTGCCAAAAGAAGCCATTGTCGCAGCAAAGAACTTACACTATTTCAAACGAAATTATACCGTATTTCAAAAAGGCAGAAGAAAAATAACTGTTTTGTCAGATAAATAATCCGAATGAAAGAGCTGCCGTTAAATTAAAAAAAAGAAAAATAGCCTCACTAATGGACTTCATTGTCTACCTAGCTGGGTTTTATGTTTCATAGTTAGCAGTCACGACAATGTTTCCAGAACGGCGTGAAGTACCCTGCTCAGAACGAACACTTGTACTAGTTTCGCATTCACGTCGTGCACATTTTCCTGGTGACATAGGGCATAAGCCTGGCGTCCAAATTACGAACCCACCAGTTCATTTGAAGCGTATACAGTCTATTAAAGTCACTGTAATCGCATCACATGGGGATCCGCAGGTTGACAGGGTAATAAAACGGCATTTTTGCATTTACGCAGTATAAGTGATTATTACACTGATGAACATAGCCTACTACGGCTAAAAGTTATAACATGATTACGTTCAGTTCATGTGTACAAATGTACGGAATAGTTAATACCTGACTTTTCTGTTTTCCAGTTGTCAGAAGTAAGTTGTTTACAAATCTGATATATTAGAATTAACGCATATGGCCATATCGCCTTCGTAATTTTGAGAGTTTCTGTGTGTGACATTCTAAACATGATCTTCAAAAGCTGTATTTTCTAGGATAGGTTATTGAGATAGGATAGTGGGAAGTGGGACGCCAAACGATTGCATTTAGCACCATAATCTATCATTAATACCCGCACATTCATTTTTATTAAAATATCGGTATTAAAAAGAAATATTAGGTTTATACCCGCGCCCCCCTTGCAATATCATCACGCCCCCCCCCCCCTCCCCAGGTGGGCGCGCCCCCCAGTTTGGGAACCCATGACCTAAACCTTCCACCGAAAATATTGCGGAAATGGAATGTGCTAATGATTTGCGGTTTTCATACAATGGATTGATAGACAGAAGTTCGTATTCTTATCGAATCAACAGATTGCAATGATACTTTAAAAGGGTATTTTTGAGCAAACATACACGTTTTATTTGGAAAATGCCTATTGACATTAACAAACTAATTTTAGATTAAATTAGAAAGTCAGTAGCCTCAGTTTCAGGATTCTAGTGGATTCGTATACGAGATACTGTATTTGAAAAGTTGTGACACCGTACTTGTTTGCGCCATTCAACCTGCATAGTTGCTAGATATGGCGTTGTTAGGTTGAATGTAGGTTGATTCTTACAAAGAAGAAGACAGCAACCAGCGGCTATTAATACTGCTATTTATTTATGTTAATAGCACCGTAACCGGTTTCTAACTGACAAGTTCATCATCAAACGGCTGTTCACATTATTTGCAAGATACACTTTACATGATCGTCAGTTTTCGTTGTATTTGTAAACCTGCAATCTTTGTGCTAACTTCACATGTTGCAAATACTTTTTGATGTGTGTGTGTGTGTGTGTGGTGCTTTGCACAATATGGTGTTGTACATATTATATAAGTGCTTCATATATTTTGGAATATTTTATAAATACAATCCTGCAACTTCGCAACAAAATCGCGCGGAATTTTCTGTGGCACCAACACACCAAGAATATTTCGCCACAGTGGAAGAATAAAAATCTAAAACTGACGATCATGTAAAGTTTATCTTGCAAATCATGTGAACAACCTTCTGATGATGAACTTGTTAGTTCGAAACCAGTTACGGCGCTATTTACTTAAATAAATAGCAGTATTAATGGTGGCTGGTTGCTGTCTTCTTCTTTGCAAGGATCAACCTACATTACTTGTAGGCAGCCACGGTCTCACTATGTCAGTTTTAGAGAAAATAGCGTTGTTAGGTTTGCTAGTGTGTTCCTCGAGTGCGCTGCAACTTGCTAGTCAGTATGTGTATGATGGTCCAACTAGTAGGTTGTGAGTAGACGATGGGATTTTCCAATGCAGAAAAGGCCGACATGCTCATGGTGTATGCAAAGTGTAGGAAGAATGCAATGCGTTCTTGTACGGTTTCGCGGCTAGATATCCTAATAGACATCAACCATCTCGGAAGTTATTTATCAACATCTACAGCCAGTTGCATGAATGTGATAGTGTAACATCTAGAAAATGGTTCAAATGGCTCTGAGCACTATGGGACTTAACTTCTGAGGTCATCAGTCCCCTAGAACGTAGAACTACATAAACCTAAATAACCTAAGGACATCACACACATCCATTCCCGAGGCAGGATTCGAACCTGCGACCGTAGCGATCGCGCGGTTCCAGACTGTAGCGCCTAGAACCGCTCGGTCACCCCGGCAGGCGTAACATCAAGACAATGCAACAGAAGAAAACAAGTGACGACAGAAGAGGGGGAAACTAATGTTCTTCTTGCTGTTGCATTTGATCCGCACGTCAGCTCCCGCTCAACCGTACGGGGAAGCGACAGGAGACAGGCAAGTGTCCTAGACGTTCTCCATCGACGTAGGTAGCACCCCATTACATCTCTCATCTCATTTAGTGATGAAGGCACATTTACCAGTCATGCTCTTTTGGCAGTCCCCATTGCCATCGTCGGGTGAAACGTCAGCATCCATGGACTGTAAATGTGTGATGGGGTATAGCGAGCCATCAGCTCATAGACCTGTTTTGCATAGACGGGTCCAGGCGTCCGCGGCCTCCTAACAGACCATCTTCCACGGATACTAGAACACGTTCCTCTGCAGACTAGGAGGAACCTGTGGTACCGACATGATGGCTATCTGGCCGCCAGTGCACGAACTACTATAGCATGTCTTCACGAACTGTTTCCAAACCTTTGGGTTGGACGCAAAGGTCCTGTATCTTGGTCGGTCCGTCCCCCGGATTTGATGCCTATAGATTTTTTTTCTGTGGGTAAAGTTGAAAGTTGCTGTCTACAACGACACACCAACTATACCTGATGATAAACAATGACGTATTACGGCAGCCTGCTCGGACGTCTCCGCTGAAAGGCTACCAGATGTGCAGCCGTCGCTCCTTACCACACTGGAAGCGTGTATTTCCGCTGCGTCGTTTTGAACATTAACTTGATTGTCAATTGTCTCGTTATTGCGCAGAATTCACATAACTGGTGTATGCACTTTGGATGTTGATTAGTGTGTGTACCACAGCTATTGTGCGAGTATCAGTGTGGGAACATTTCAAAATACATCTCGTAAGCGACTCCCACTAGATTCCTGCAACTAACATTACTATAATTTACCCCACTTTTAGTTTATTAATATCAATAGGCATTTTCCACTCAAAGAAGTAAAATGCAAATGTCGTGTGACTAGGGCCTCTCGTCGGGTAGACCGCTTGCCGGGTGCAAGTCTTTCGATTTGACGTCACTTCGGTGACTTGCGCATCGATGGAGATGAAATGATGATGATTAGAACAACACAACACCCAGTCCCTGGGCCGAGAAAATCTCCAGCCCAGACGGGAATCGAACCCGGGCCTCTCTGATTGACAGTCTGTCGCGCTGACCACTTTTTTTTCTTTAATTTATTTTGTTCGATATTGTTCGTTGAGTTTGGTCTTGGCGGATGTCACAAGACATTCGTTCAATTTCATCCTTGATTCTTTGACTCAGTTTTTTTTTATTACAGAGAGCACGCAGCCCTCTGACCGAACACGCTGAGCTACCGTGCCGGCAACCTCTCAGCTACCGGGGGCGGACACTCAAAGAAGTGATCGTAAGGATCACTGCATCGTTCCTCTTGACAACACAGGCACTGTGATATGGTATTTATCCGCCAGTACCAGACAGCGACTGTGCGGGAGCTACATTATGTGTGTACGAGTACAGATTGTGACTCTGGAACGACGACATATGGAAATTTGGGCCTCGACGTGAGTCTTGCGCTGATAGCCATAGCGGTGAAGGCGAGCGCTCACATAAAGCGGAAGTTCCGGTCCGGTACAAATTTTCAGAGTCGCCATTCCCTTATACAGCTGCTAGTTATCCGTATTTGCAACTGCGAATACATTTCATGTAAAATATGTACAGTTTTGTGCTTCTTCCTTCGAGTTATGGACTTCGTGAAACACTGTCACCAGAGTACCAAAAGTGGGGCCAAAATACATCCTTCACAAGCCGGGTTTACGGGAATTCACACGTGTCTTCCTCGTTTAACCAACTCTCAGGCCCCTTGGCCTTCGAAATCATCTTTGTCACAGAAAACGTCAGACTATTTGGAACAGCGTGTGAAATGTATCAACCAACAGTCTCGCAATTTGACATCGTTACGAGATGTCATCAGCAGTAGATGGCTTCAGGTGCAGATGGCATACATGTTGAAACTTGTGTATTCTCTTCCTCGTCGCATTACCAAGATTAATGGCTATGTTACAAGGTATCAGCGCGGTATCTCCTGCGGAACAAATTTTTTTTTGTCTGTTATGCTCACGTACTATGGCAGCACTTGCAACAATAAAAATGAAGTACAATAAATCTTTATATTAGACATTAATATTAGAATCATAATTACCGATATTTACGTATAACGGCAAGCTCGGGAAACTAAGTTTGCCAATCCCAGTTTCTACAACTAATTTATAAGGAAATCGATGAACTCGGCTAGAAATACGTGTTAACCGAACCCATATTACTTTCGTTGACCTAATCTCTTTCTCGGAACTGAAGTTACATAATTCTGAAGCATTTGAGTACCTTGTCATAACTCCGATCCTCCCAGTATCGTTTGCGTCTCCTGTATCTAAAATAGCCACGATCTAGTGGTTAGTGTTGCTATCTACCGGTCGCAGGGACGCAGACTCGATTCCGTGACATGTCTTAGTGTTTCGTCATTCGGGGACTGAGTGTGTTTCTCTCATCATTTCATCTTCATGACATATAGACGGAACTTACCGAAATGGTGTCAAATAGGAAGACTTGCATCAGACAGCAGAATAGTCCCAACAATGCCATATGATCAACCATTCATCGAAACTATGAACCAGGTAATCAGTATTACCTGTTACATATGCGTATATTGCAACCGAATTTAAGTCTTATATGGGCTGCTGACTTAACTCATGGTTTGTGGTTCCGCCTCAATCGTCGAGCCGGGCGGGGTGGCCGAGCGGTTCTAGGCGCTACAGTCTGGAACCGCGGGACCGCTACGGTCGCAGGTTCGAATCCTGCCTCGGGCATGGATGTGTGTGATATCCTTAGGTTAGTTAGGTTTAAGTAGTTCTAAGTTCTAGGGGACTGATGACCTCAGAAGTTAAGTCTCATAGTGCTCAGAGCCATTTGAACTATTTTTTTCAATCGTTGATTGTTTAGTGCCTCACCACAGCGTCGCGCACGCCTGCACAGCTTTTCCTCCATATTGTTTGTGTCTTCGTGTGTATCACATCGTTGACTGGTATGTAGAGTTAGCTGTTGTGTCTGTTTTTTGGTAGCTGTGTGGTGGGCTTCATAATGTCGACCATGGGTTCATACTGCCTATTTTGATTCTGATAACTGTGTCTTCTTCAGAATAATTTTTTTTTATTTCCGTCTATGAGCACAAACTTGTTAGGTCCTTACACCACCGGTTTCGGCCAGCAGTCATCGTCTTCAGCTCTGCAGCAATACACAGAAAAGAAACACAGATACAGCTGGTGGTTCGTCTACATCTTAAAACAATGAAATAAGCCATAATGAAATGTATTACTCACATATATGTGAAAAACATGCGCTTCACTTATGACGAGCTACACCTGTTTTAAAAATATATCGTAATTTAATGAATCCATAGTGGCATCGTGAAAAGGTAAACACAAAATCAACTTAGCATCGTTTCACATATTTAAAATATCGTATATGCTAGGGCACAGTGTCGGCGGAGTCATTTTCTTAACAACTCTACGGTTCATAACAAACTGCTGTATAGGAACAACAAAACGTTTGTGTCATAAGATAGTTTGACGTCATGACTATAGATATTACACCTACAGTCGTGCCATCAAACAATTCGTCAATTGTACAACCATACTATATGGAACAAGAAGAAGACTACAGTAGGTTAAGTCTATTGTGAGTTTACCAGGTACATGAGTCAACACAACAATGAAATGCAATAAATTAAAAACACTATTAGAGTAAAATTTTTAAAAAGGAAGTAATTAAGTGACACTAAATCTGATACGCTCTTGTGGATAATTTTGGATAATGTAATGACATACATAAGAACAAGCTTACTGTTAAGACAACAACATAAAAATTATAAATAACGATAAAACTCCATACCAGCTAATTAATAAGATTACCTAGTTAATGAAATACACTGTACAGATAGAAAAGGGACTAGGAACACAAGAGTAATATGATCAATGCAAGAGAAGGAAATAAATGTGTAAAGCATGCTATAGTATGGAAAGACAAAGGGGGGTGTAGTCTGGCCAAACTTAAGGACTGAACCCCTCTACCATCCTCCACACCTACAAATCCTTAATCTGTCCCATCTTCTGTTATGCTAGTCCCACTGGGACATATCCACAACCCCCAAATTCTACAAGTCCCTCCAGATCTTCGAGCGCCATGCACACCACCTCGCCTTCTGTAAATCCCTCCCGTACTCCACGTGGATTCTCTATGACCTAATTCCTTTCCCACATCTGCTCCTTTTCCTCGAATGTATCTGCATCCTCTACACCACCCGCCAACTTGATCCCCCGCTTCCCCTGGTTGCTTCTCTCCTCTCCAACCCACACCCTCTGCCGTGCCTTCACCTTTGTGTCCCCCTTCCCTCCTACTCTATACACTTCATCTCCTTACCTGAGGTGGCTTCCATCACCTCCCCCTCCCGGATGATGCCCTCTCTCCCTCCATTTATCCATCCTATCAACTCTGATCCTCACCTCCCCCTCCCTCCTTCTGTCCTTTTCTCGGGGGCCTTCTCCCCCCCCCCCTTCCATCCTGTTTTTTCACCACATTCCCTCTCTCTGTTTCCCTTCTCTCCCCCCAGTCCTTTTGCTTTCCCCTCCACGGCCTTCCCCAATCCTTCTGCGTCTGCCCTGCCCCCCTTTAATATATGTCCTATCCCTTATTGGCTCCCCCCTTTTCCTCGTCTCCCCCCTCTTTTCCCCCTCACTGCTCTGGGTCCTCCCCCGCTCACATCTGCTGCCATGTTGCCTCTAAAGTGACGTTCAAAGTGAATGTTCAGTGTTGTGCGTCCCCTGCCAGTATTGCAAACAGCCACCATGTCTGTAATTGTGTTATTTATCTCGTGGGAACAGACTCAAGACTGTCGCTGTGTTGTTTTAATTGTGCCTGTCTACTTACTGTGTGTCTTCATCCGCGTTTTTAGATTTTAAATTCCACAGCTGTCCGCCATTTTACAGTTTTTTACAATGTCCTCGTTTTATCACCTGTTTTTATTGTTTATTTTATGTTTCTCATCTGTTCTGTAGGCTGTAGAGCAGCCTATTACGCTGCTACCAGACCCCCCCCCCCTCGGGGGGAGTGAAGTGGAACACTGCAAACAAAATAGGCATGGCGTACGTATTCGCTCTGACCATTGGGCTCTTTTGTTTGCTTTCATTTTTCGTTTTACGTCTTTTTCGTCAAGTTTGTGGATTCCCTGCAATAATTAAGGTTGCTTTTGAGTCGTAGTTCTCAAGTTCCCTTTAAGCATCGTGATCGTTCCATAAGCACGGTGCTTCTTGCTAACGTGGAACTGGATTTTATAAATGTCCGAGTGTTCACTCTCCCGATGGAGGTTGACGAAAGTTTATTTATGTTAATGTGGTGGACGTAAGAAGCGAACGCTAGTCCACTCAACACCGGTTGTAATGTTGTAGCGGTATCCGTTCAGTAGAGATGGTAGTCAAACATAATATTCATCCGGTCTACGGGGACATGGCTGCCGCGTTCATCTAACGTGTATTGGAGAAGCGGGGACTTGCTTTTCCCTGCAGTGAAAGTGGCCACCATAGATCTAATTGCATGCGGCAGGTGTTTTTATTGCAGTCCTTATTTGAACAGCGTCGAAAATTGACACTGCTGATCTCGCTTCGCCCGTGAGGTTGGTGCCACGTCTGCTCATTTGAAATGGAACAACAGAGGGACACGCAGTTTACGGATACCGAATTTCCGCCAGTACCCTCGCAGCACTGTCCTGAAACTGTTGCTGCCAAACCGGCAGTGTCCGCAGTGCAAGACAAGAAACGTCATGCGGATGATGGTGATGAGGCGGATACGTCATCTCCTCACCCACCCTCTCTGAAATAAGTTTGTCGGTTGACATATCTTTTAGTGGTGAGTCGTACACACTCCTGATGGGGTCGGTGATAACGAAAATAGTGAACTGCAAGGATCCTACCTTGCGCACTGGGCCAAAGAGGCTTCTTATTTGTCACGTAATTTGGAAAATGTTCAAGAACCGCCTGCGTCCCTAACTGCACACGCTGCATTGCCTCGTAGTCGCTGTAAACTCGGTGGCTCGTAAGGTGAAGAAACATAAATAGTCGTAGATGGGGGTGCAAGCTGCCCCCCCCCCCTCCCCCCGCCTACCCCCGCCCACCATTTCGGACTCTTCAGTCGACTTGGCAGTGAGTGGAGGAGACTGACGCACATTGATGACGTAATTAAGTTGGTGATCAAATCGAATTTTGTTAAACTAAGCAGACGTATACTTTTCTTTGTCTGATTGTTGATCGGAACTAAGCTACGCTTCGTTGCGTCACTTTATCTACCGAACCCTTTGCGGATGTCCTTCGTTGTGTCGCTTTATCTACCGATGCCTTTGCGTATGTCGTATTCCTACGAGAAATTGCAATTTACGATTTTTTCTCACCATGGTTCTTGGACCTCGTTTAACATGGCTCCCGAATGTTACAAGGGAACTGACTTGCTTTTTAGTGGTCGCATTCCCATTCAAGGGGTTGAATTTTTTGATAACAGTAGAGGAACAGTATGTACTTTTCTTCATCTGGCCTTCAGTAGCTTTGACAGATTTTATTTATCTCAGTGGATGCGTGGCAGGGTTTTGGCTGTCGATGTCATTTCCGCCAGTTTCATGCACCTCTGCGCGTGACTGTCACTTTAAATCACTTCCGACAGTCGGTGAAATAGCTTTGATCGCTTTGGGTGCTGGATGTGGCGCATTTGGAGCATCTCTCTCAAGGTGAGGTGAACCCAGAAGTGCGGGACCGTAGTCTCCGTTCCACTGCGTGATGCGTCTCCAGTTTGAAATAGTGGGTTCAACTTACAAAGCCGAGGCTCCGACAAACGTTGATACGATTCTGCGCTGATAGGGCACGGGAATTCTGGTTCAAATGGCTCTGAGCACTATGGGACTCAACTGCTGTGGTCATAAGTCCCCTAGAACTTAGAACTACTTAAACCTAACTAACCTAAGGACAGCACACAACACCCAGCCATCACGAGGCAGAGAAAATCCCTGACCCCGCCGGGAATCGAACCCGGGAACCCGGGCGTGGGAAGCAAGAACGCTACCGCACGACCACGAGATGCGGGCACGGGAATTCTGGAGGAAGCAATAATTTTACTAATCTCTCTTACTTAACCTTTATGAAGGTGCTCATCAAGCTCCCTTGTGGATTGTATACGTCAGCCGTGTAATGGCGTAATTGCTACGGGTGAAGTTATAGTTGAAGTAGCGTCAAAAGAACGGTTTAAGAATGCTATACAGACCACGTTCCTTGGCAGCGAATGGACTGCTGCTCTGTATCATCTGATTCGACGAGCTTTTATCACGTCTCTCAAGGCCGAAGACGTCAATATTGCGACGGCACAGAATAACATGTTGCATGCTGTACGTCAGTTCTGTGTTGGACTGTCGATATGTCACCCATTTTTTTTGTTCGCGCTCTGGATCGTAAACGTTCCCCCGCTCATAGTGCTCCGGTTTTATCCGCTATTCAGTGTGAAGATGTGTATGAAGATATTGCCAGATCATCTTCTCATAAGCTTTCTGGGTTGGATGGATTGCGAAAGGAGTTTTATGTGCTTTTCTGACCTTTGTTGGGTACTACTTTAATATTGCTTGTGACAAATGGTTCAAATGGCTCTGAGCACTATGGGACTTAACATCTATGGTCATCAGTCCCCTAGAACTTAGAACTACTTAAACCTAACTAACCTAAGGACATCGCACAACACCCAGCCATCACGAGGCAGAGAAAATCCCTGACCCCGCCGGGAATCGAACCCGGGAACCCGGGCGTGGGAAGCGAGAACGCTACCGCACGACCACGAGATGCGGGCTATATTGCTTGTGAATGAAGTGTTGAGAGGAGGGTATATACCACACTCGTTTAGAGTTTTAAAAATGTGCTAGTTCTTAAAAGTCCTGGTCAGGCTGCAACTGATAAATTTCGTCGAATTACCTCATTAAATTTCTAAATTTCTAAATTACAAAACGCAGCAATCAGTCGTCCTTTTTTGTAGGTTTTGTTACGCAAATCCTGATTTCTTTATAAAGAAATTTTAAATTAATGTAAAATGTTTCTTTATAAAGAAATTTTAAATTAATGTAAAATGTTTCTTTATAAAAAAATTTTAAATTAATGTAAAATTTTTCGTTTCATGGTCCACTCAAAAAAGATTATTCAGATGTTATTACCTTAAGAATTGTTTTATTAAAATGAATATTCGCCATTAATATATACGGTGAAATAATCTCAGTTGCACAATTGTTATAGGTAGAGGGCACTTTTTACTGTTACCAATCAGGTTACTCTTAAAAATGCGATATAATGTATTAACAGATTGAAATTTACTGTACTTATGACAGTGAACCGTGTGTTCTGTACGGACAAGTTACTCTGTAACTACAACATATGGTACGTTGGCATTTAATACGTTCCAAAATTTCTTTTTGTAAACTAAGATATTTCGATCACTAACTGTATCTCTCTTATTAATTACATTTTTAACTTTGTCTAACAGATCTGGAGCTGGGCAGCTAGCCCGAAACCGGTAACAGAAAATAAAGAATAGCGATCGAAGACTGAAACGCCATATTTTACTCAATTCCCATTGAGACAATCATGTCTAGTTTTGTTTCTTTTTTATTTTGAGAAGGCGTTCGACCGGGTAAGCCATGGCTTTCTATTGAAGGAACTAGAGGCCAGTGGACTTACAATTGACGAATTCAGACGGGTATCCAAGCTTTGGTGGCTGTCAATGGCCAACTGACACCATCAATTGACATCCACAGGAGTTTTCGTCAGGGAAGTCCGCTTCCAATGACGTTGTTTATTCTATCACGTTATGCCACTCAGTTAAAAGGATGGACACTCTTGGGCAAGACGATCTCGATGTGTGTGTACGCGAAAAATGTCATGGTGTTACTCCGTTCTCCTGCTAAGATTCCGTTCTCAAGGTTATATTGGATGTTTTTTACCTTGTTTCTGGAGTCCGCATCAAAGAAGGCGAATTCGGCTGATGAAATTATGAGATTTTAATAATGCTGTCCTTTCGTGTGCGACGGTGGTCGATAGACATAAATCTCTGGGAACCTTAACTGATAATTCTCCATTCCAGATGCTTCCACTTAATTGGAAGTATGCTACAGAGAACATATAAGGTGCAATAATGGAATATATACGGCATTCCCTTAATCTGCTTCAGAAAGTTCGGATCTCTAAGACCTACGTCTTTCGCAAAGAATACTTTATCCCCAGATTTTCCACGATGGTGCATAAGAAACTAAAACAGCTGCCTACTCATTTTTTTATGGAAACATCACATTTTTCGTTCACAACACGAAGTGTTCCATGTGCACATTCCCTCGGAGGTTTGGGGCTTTCTGATATTCAAAAGATAGCGTGTGTGTCACTTGTTCGGCGGGCCATGTTGACCACCTTTCGCGCAATCCACGTCTCGGTTATTTTACTTTTGCAGCCTGGCACTCTTGATCCGCCTGTCGATACTGATCGATTGAATTTCAAGTTAAAACACATCAGTGAATTTTACATTGCTGTCCGTCATTTGGAGGCTGACATTCTACAAGAAGCAACATCTCACTACCACATTTTTGTTAATGAATGGGGGCGGATTTGATTGTACGGCGCCTGTTGAGCGGCCATCGCCACAAATGTCTTGGACATCTACATCTACGTCTACATGGTTACTCTGCAATTCACACTTAAGTGCCTGGCAGAGGGTTCATCGAACCGTTTTCATGCTACTTCTCTGCCATTCCACTCTCGAATGGCGCGTGGGAAAAAGGAACACCTAAATCTTTCCGCTCGAGCTCTGATTTCTCTTACTTTATTATGATGATCACTTCTCCCTACGTAGGTGGGTGTCAACAAAATATTTTCGCATTCGGAATAGAAATTTGGTGATTGAAACTTCGTAAATAGATCTCGCCGCAAAGAAATCCGCCTTTGTTTCAGTGACTGACACCCCAACTCGCGTATCATATTAGTGACACTCTCACCCTTATTGCGCGATAACACGAAACGAGCTGCCCTTCTTTGCACTTTTTCGATGTCCTCCGTCAATCCCACCTAGTAAGGATCCCACACCGCGCAGCAACATTCCAGCAGAGGACGGACGATTGTAGTGTAGGCTGTCTCTTTAGTGTGTTTGTCGCATCTTCTAAGTGTTCTGCCAACAAAGCGCAGTCTTTGTTTCGCCTTCTCCACAATATTATCTCTGTGGTCTTTCCAATTTAAGTTACTCGTCACCGTAATTCCTAGGTATTTAGTCGAATTGACAGCCCTTAGATTTGTGCGATTTATCGTATACCCAAAATTTATCGGATTTCTTTTAGAACCCATGTGGATGACCTCGCACTTTTCTTTGTTTAGTGCCAATTGCCACTTTTCGCACCATACACAAATTATCTCTAGATCATTTTGTAATTGGAATTGATCGTCTGATTATTTTACTAGACGGTAAATTACAGCGTCATCTGCAAACTATCTAAGGGGGCTGCTCAGATTATCACCTACATCATTTATGTAAATCAGGAACTGCAGAGGCCCTATGACACTACCTTGCGGAACGGCAGATATCACTTCTGTTCTACTCGATGATGTACCGTTTATCACTATGAAGTGTGACCTCTCTGAGAGGAAATCACTAATCCAGTCACACAACTGAGACGATACTCCGTATGCACGCAATTTGATTAATAGTCGCTTGTGAGGAACGGTATCAAAAGCCTTCTGGAAATCTAGGAACATGGAATCGCTTTTGAGATCACTTGTCGACAGCACTCATTACTTCATGGGAATAAAGAGCTAGCTGTGTTACACAAGAACGATATTTTCTAGATCCGTACCAGTAAGTCATTTTCTTCAAGGTACAGTACAGTATATGCTCCAAAATCTTACTGCAAATTGAGGCCAGTGATACAGGTCTGTAATTCAATGGGTTACTCCTATTTTCTTTCTTGAATATTGGTGTGACCTGTGCTACTTTCCAGTCTTTAGGAACAGATCTTTCGTCAAGTGAGCGGTTGTATATGATTGCTAAGAAAGGCGCTATTGGAAGATGATGTGGTTTCATCTTAGCTTTCCTATCCTATCAATGGCGGCGCGACCTCATGATATCAGGTGGAACACGACCAATTATCCACCATTGGGCGCCTATTCCGTATTGGACTGCAGGTATCAATGCAGTAGCCGTCTCGCCATAAAGACGCTACAACGTAGATTTACCTGTAGTGATCACGAATCGAACTGGCATTGGCTTAAAAAATAGTTTGCGTTTCTAACTCGATCCGTTGAGACTGCTGTTTTGACTCATATGCTGTTGCGTCCAGGCTTCTCCTAGTTTACGAGCGCAAAATCAAATGCAATTGCATGGCCGTTGAGTCGCTGTGTTCATTATATTGTAGATGGGGAGATACGGACCTCTCGCCTTCCACGAATACATGGCCATTGCACATAGAAAGTCTCTGCACTTACGACTGACGACTAGGGAAAAACTGTCGGTGGCACATAGTATTAACTCCCCTTTCTGTGCCATTTTTTTAGATCAAGTGCAAAAAATTTGGTAAAGCGAGAAAAAGAAAAAGATAGTTTTGTATTTCGACATAACTGTCATCAAGGAGTGTGACTGAATAAAATTTAAAATGTTTGACACCACAAACGGTCGTCAAGCCACAGTCACTCAAACAATGAAGTTTTTAAAAGGTTACATAACTAGTTTCCACGCATTGAGTCTTCATTTAAAATGTAATCATAACCTTAGGTAATTGCATTTATAATTGCAACCAAACTTATTACAAATATTACGAAAACTATAGCAAAACCAGCAAACTGAAGCAAGGCCTCTGAAACGGGTCACAAGCCGTCATGACAGTTCTTGGTTGATAAGTCATATCAAACCTTAATCCAGTGTAGATGAAAACTAAATCTGGATGAAAGATATTTGCACTACGTCCTGCAATGATGCAACGATCATTTTGCAAACGAAGGCTCACACGTCTTAATCTTATAAAGTGCAGCAAGCCCAAAACTACAACACAGCACTCAATCGTAGAGTGTTCTGCTAAAGAAATCTTACAAAAGAGTTTTCGTAATATTTAAAAGAAGTATGGGTGGAATTATCAATGTAGTTGTCCGGGTTTGTGATTACATTTGAAAATGACGACTCAGTACGTCGAAACTATTTATGTAAACTTTTAAAAGTTTCGTTGTTTTAGTGACTGTGGTTTGACGACCGTTTATGGTGTCAAATATATATGTTTAAAAAATGTGGTGTTGGGGAATGTATTCAACGAATAATCAAAACGTCAGGAGTCTCGGACTTGAACCCAGCTGCTACTTAAATGTTAAATAAAAATTATCATCTGTGGTGGGCAAACACCTTCGCCATAGGAGTTAGCTTTGTTCTAACAATGGCCTTATCTAAAAGGGTGGAGGAGCGGAAAGACATGCTCTCTGGTGAGAAACAGACCCCTAAAAGGCGAAAAAATCAACAATGATTTACAGCATTCGGATGCAGAAGGCAGCGACAACCTCTACACCAAAGCAACGTAATGTGTATGCACAGAAAATGTGGCCTTTAACTGCAAAAGGGGCGCGATGCTCTCTCCATTGGCATAATATTCCGAATTAGTCCATCATTCGGATCTCTGGAAGGAGCCTGCCAAGGGGGAGGTAACGATGAGAAAAAGATGGAATAACCAACAACATTATACGAGTCGGAGAACGGAATGTTAAAGGAAAGGAATACCAGAAAATTTGAAAAGGGAAATGGAAAGGATCAGTCTACATTTAATGGGAGTCAGTGAAGTGAAATGCAAAGAAGACAAGGAAGTCTGGATACATCAGACTTTCGGGAAAATATCGCTCGCATAATTCCAAAGACAGCGAGGGCAAATAAGTGCGAAAACACCTCATTGATCAAAGGTTCTGCCAAGAATAATACACAGAAGAAAAGAAGAGAAAACTGAGGATCTGTTAGACGACGATCAATATGGCTATAGGAACGATAAAGCTACCAGAGCGGTTCTAGGGGCTTCAGTCCGGAACCGCACTGCTGCTACGGTCGCAGGATCGAATCCTGCCTTGGTCATGGATGTGTGTGATGTCCTTAGGTTAGTTAGGTTTAAGTAGTTCTAAGTCTAAGGGACTGATGACCTCAGATGTTAAGTCCCATAGTGTTCAGAACCATTTGAACCATCAGTTCTGACATTGTGATAACGAAAGCAAGGATGAGGAAAAATCAAGACACTCGCATGGGAGTCGTCGACCTACAAACAGTGTTCGAGAGTGTACAATGCTACAAGATGTCCACAATTCTGAGAAAAACAGAACTGCAGGTAAAGATGGGCAATATTCAATATGTATTTAAGAACCATTAAGAGTAGAAGACCAAGAACGAAATGATCGGACTAAAAAGCGTGTAAGCCGTGGATGTAGCCTTTCGTCCCTACTGTTTAGTGTATACATGGAAGAACCAATGATGGAATTAAAAGAACGGTTCAATAGTGGCATTAGCATTCCAGGTGTAATTAAGAGAGGACAAGGCACTCTCTCACTGGACCTCAGTCATCTCAGACAACTCGTTATGTCGAGGACAGTCTTATTCGTATCAGGTCTGCTGCCCTGACGTTTGATATCCTTGTGCCCACTGCCCTATAAGTGATTCAAATTTGTCCATGGCATGACCGGCGAGCAAGAGTGTCGCACACGTTGGAATGTGCCGATATTTCAGATACAGTAACTGTGATCCGTGTGACAGATCGCCTGCCCGCGATAACGAATTAAAGGCGCCGCACATCGCTCCTCTGCTGACGCTTGCACCACGATCATCTCCGGAGACAGTGCTACGAATCGGGGGAGCTGCTTCGGCTTATTAGAGCAAACAGAATCACTGTCTCGCCACTTGTTCTCAGCTGCGCCAACGTAGTGTAATTGCTGTGCGGAATAAAGAAATCAAAATCTACTCAGCGCTATATAATTTCAGATCGCGTCATCCATGTTTTGAGCCAGGGTGAATAGATTGTACAGATAAATGTTAGTCTTTGCCATCCAAACGCCACCCACTGGAGAGCTAATTATTTGTCGCTTCTATATCTGTTGTGAACAGTTCACGATTTAATTTGTCATCTCGCTTAACTCTTGCATTTTTTTTTATAAAAGATAAATCACATGTTGGTATATTAATCACCCATTACTTAGTGAATACAATAATGATGGGGCCACCATTTTGTTAATTTCAAATGGTTCAAATGGCTCTGAACACTATGGGACTTAACTTCTGAGGTCATCAGTCCCCTAGAACTTAGAACTACTTAAACCTAACTAACCTAAGGACATCACACACATCCATGCCCAGGGCAGGATTCGAACCTGCGACCGTAGTGGTCGCACGGCTCCAGACTGTAGCGCCTAGAACCGCTCGGCCAACCGGGCAGGATTTGTTAATTTGTCTCAGAATTAAATTTTTCTTTAAGAGTTTGATAAAAGTGATAACTTCCAATGCATGAGCAAACGCGTTGACAGGTAGAAAAGTGGACGACTTATAAGTTAAAGCAATTACTGTCAGGGTATAAACTCTCAGTCGCCTGTAGTCTTTCAAATCAAACAGCAAGACCGGTGTAGTCATGCAAAAGGACATCAACGATAAGATTCACTGATGACATCGCTATTTTCAGTGGAACTGAAGAATAATTACAGGATCTGGTGAATGGTTTGAACAGTCTAATGAGCACACAGTATGGATTGAGAGTAAATCGAAGAAAGACGAGAGCAATGAGAAGTAGCAGAAATGAGAAGAGCGAGAAATATAACATCAGGGCTGATGGCCATGAAGTAAATGAAGTTAAGGAGGTCTGCTACCTAGGTAGCAAAATAACCAATGACACACGGTGCTCAAGGAGGACAAGAAAAACATACTAGCACTGGCAGAAAGTGCATTCCTGGCCAAGAGAGGCCTACTAGTTTCAAACATAGGCCTTATTTGACAAGGAAATTTCTGAGTATGTACACTTTTGAAGCACATCATTGTACTGTGGCGAAACAAGTACTGTATCTTTGTGAGAGATATAGAGGCGAGCGAGTGTGCCGGGACTTACTCCAGATCACTGCTACTAGCGTCATCATAAGGCACCTGTGTGTAGCACACAAAGGATTGCACCATAATTTAAGAATGAAATTAAAAATTAAAATCGTTTTTCCAAACTTTGTCGGTGTATATTGATGCTAACGTTGTGAAGTCTCAGAATGATCTAATGAATATGTTTCACTAAATATAATAGCTTAAGAAAAAATAAGTGGCGCTAAATAATGAATCTAGAAAGCTGAAAATTGTTCACAATGTGTAAATGCGTGTCACAATCAAAAGTTACAAGTCTCAACTTGGTCGAAACAATAGTTTGGTCAAAATCGGCGCTTTTACGAAAAATTGAAGGCGCTAAATATTAGGCTCAGAGAGATGAAAATTCGTTTGTGGCCTCGGTTTGCTATAAAAACATTAACTAGGTGACTCCATTTTCAAGTTATCGACTAAAAGTAAATTTTGAACGAAAATGTACCCATTCATATTAGATTAGGTAGCATTTGTATTTGCTAGTAGAAAGTTCTAATTGCAACACTTGATTAAATTAATTAAATAATGCAGCAGTGCCAAGTTTCAAGACTTTATTGTAAATGACAATCATTACAAGGATCTTATAGAGACAGTTCGGAGATCATGTTCTACGCTCGAATCCGTTCTAAAATCTCTAGACGGCAATTTTTAAAGGGTGAAGCTATAACTTTTTCAGTAGCTAAATCAAACTTAGCTCCATTCAATAAAAATTAATAAGATTGTAAATTAATATACGACAGAGATATTAATTAATGTGTTTCTCAGAAAGGATCTATTTAGATGCTGCTACCTGTATCTATAACGGCTGATAGCATATATTCCATTCGGTAGCCCGCTGCACCCATACATAGAAACGACCAGTGAGACAGTAAGAAGAGACACCTCGCACCGAGCTATCAATCTGTCAGCGTTCGTCAAACACCGGCATTCGCTATACCTTGAATGACGTCAGATCCAGGCACTTACCAAACGCATGTTTCAAGTAAAAGTAGGAACTGAACTCGCGAGGACTGTGAACATTCCTGGATCCCTTAGGTATCATAGAAGTAACTGTTTGTGTGCCGCCTGTAATGTTGACAAAACCGTGCGGCAAGTGGCGAGATTATTTTCCACTTTTAAGGTGAGCAATTAACTTTTGGTGATAGGAAGTGAGAGCGATAGACCATTTTACCTGGAACTTCCGTAGAGGTCGCCTCTGAACTGTTTCCAGTAGGGATGTTTTTATCATTATTGTTAGAGATATTTTATATACTGCGTGTGTGAACTTTGGCTGACTATATTAATTAGTTAAAGCCCAAAAATTTATTTATAATGCAGTTTCCTGAGCCTGCTGAGTGAATAGCAAGTAGGAACGTTTTCTTTCAGTGAGTATAAATATTTAAGTGGACTCGCAGAGTGGAAATTATGACCAGTACGTTCTCCATCGCTTTCTGGCTGACCTCAAAAGATAGTTTCCAGGAGATTGTAAATGGCGAAGTCTTATATTTTACTTTATACGCCACCCCACAGTATGATAGTGAAACATGGACTGTGGGAAAACCGGATCAGAAGAGAATCGAAGCATTTGAGATGTGGTGCTACAGAAGAACAATGAAAAATTTTGTAGAGACTGATAATATGAGAAATGAGCAGGTTCTCATCAGAGGAAAGGAATATAGGAAAACACTAACAGGTTGAAGGTCAGGATGATGGTCCATTCGCAGGGTCGAGCAGCGGTCATGTACCAAATTGTTTTATCTTGTGACTTCGGTTTTACATATCTCTTGGAAAAGAATAACCAGGAGAGCAGTTGTTTCTTAATTTTTGTGACAATGATTTTATATGAGCTGGTTTGCCTCATGTATCGTTATATCCAAATGGTTTATAAATGTTAATCTACATTCAGATACGATGATGGCACCTTAAGTGTGTTGAACCGGTTATCCAGCAAACAGTATTTAAGCGATCTTGGCATCTGAATTATTTCTACAACAGAGTGATCGCCCCACTACACACTATGTGTTCACTGCAGAAAATGTGTGTGTTTATGAGGCGCTTCAATTAAATCTGTAGGTATCTCGCAATGCGAATTGTCTAAAAACTTACTAAACACTAATTCGGGAACCTCGAATATGTTACGACGTGTTTGTAAATTTGATCACCTGTTTCTCCACTCCATAAATGTTTTGGAAGGGCATAGAGACTTCGTGGTGTGCTAAGGACTTTGGACCACGTGGCACTACAACAGGAAAAAAAGTGGCTCAGTGTATATTAAAAGCCTTATTAGGGTGGTATGCAAAGTAGTGCGAATCAAACTTGGTATGAAGAACAAGTTCCTTTTTTCAGGCAGGTGCTTTTTAGATTAATATAATATGGAAAACGAACTTCATGTCTTCTGAAATACATCTGAGAAATTTACAATGAAACATTTTGCCACTCAGACTGAATTCGGCGAAGCTCTGGAAAAGTGGTTAAAATTGGTATGAATGGGGTCATATTTGGCTGTAACACACTGAGTTTACAGAAACCAAACTTATTTTACTTCACTCTAGTTGGCGTTCAGTATAACAAACATCTTCGGGCTGTTATGTGCGTCGGCACTCGACTTACAGAGATGGTACTGATTAAAGCAGAAAACATGAATTACACAGCTCTACAAAATAAATTTTTTTTTCGTTGCCAGGGAAGTTTGAACGAAAATGGGATATTGTTATGATACTCATTCCGAGTATATTTGTACTTTTTCCAAATTGGCTCTGGTTTTTGAGATATAGGTTATTTGTGGAAATGAGAGTTTCATGTGGATAATATCGACTGCAGGGTCCATATATGGTGTAATGTATTTGCTACCTGTTTTTTAATTAGTGATATTGTACTATCTTTATTAAACAATTGTGCTCAGGCAGTGCATCTGTGTGGTTGAGGATTACATCATGCAAACATCACACTGTCAGCATGTGTTAAGTCCTGTTGTGCGGTGCGTGTGTTGAAGATATTGAGGGTTGTGCAGATTTGAATTCGGCGGTACTCGACATTCATTTGTTGGCCGAGGTAATCCCCGCAACAGCCGATAGGTAGCGTTCAGTGTAAACAAGAAAAATGGCGATGGTCGAAAGTCACACACATGTGCAGTGCAGCTTCAAGGAGATAGAACCTTTTCATCGTGACGTAGCAAATAAGAGGTGAGTATTCATTTCACACAAAACGATTAATTGGATGTGATTGACATGCAAATACAAGAAAGTTCTGCATAATATGTAGTATTTGTGCAATTTTGTTTTAGGAAAACATGAGTTCTTCACGCCGTCTTTGCGTGAACCATCCAGATGAGTTCTGCTACATTTGTGGTGAATACGTTCTTCAAAAGAACAGGAAGAATATCACTCCTTTTGTGAAGGAAGCGTATCTGGCATATTTCGGAATTAAACTTGGAGATCAAGACAAGGCGTGGGCACCCCATAAAGTTTGTAAATGCTGTGTGGAGTGCTTACGGCAGTGGACAAAACGAAAAAGGAAAAGCTTAAACTTCGGAGTGCCTATGGTATAACGAGAGCAGAAGAACCATACAGATGATTGCTATTTTTGCATTGTTAATGTGAAAGGTTTTAATAGGTTCAAAAAACGAAAGTGGGAATATCCCGATTTGGAGTCAGCAAGAAGACCGGTGGTGCACAGCAACGATGTTCCTGTACCAACCTTCACAACATTACCCACGCTAACATCATCAGATGACGATGTGCACGGCGAGGAATGTACAAGTAGTGGTTCGGAATACAAAGGACGTGAGACACAACCCCAGCAGTTCGACCAGAAGGAGCTCAGTGACTTGATACGAGAACTCAATCTTTCAAAGCAAGCATCAGAACTCTTAGCATCCAGGCTTAAGGAAAAGAACTGTCTTCATCCAAGTGTTAAAATAACAGCTTACCGGACGAGAGAAGAAAACCTTCTTCCATACTTCAACCAAGAAGAGGTTATAGTGTATTGCAGCAATATACCTGGACTTTTACTTGAATTGGGGCTGCCGGAATATAGACCAGAGGACTGACGTCTCTTCATAGACAGTTCCACTGGAAGTTTAAAATGTGTTCTCCTACACAATGGCAATCGTTACGCATCTATTCCAATTGCCCACTCAACAAAACTTTGTGAAGCATATGCTAACATCAAGATGGTTCTGCAGAAAATTCAGTATATGCAGCACCAGTGGTTGATTTGTGTTGATTTGAAAATGGTGAACTTCTTGCTTGGACAACAAAGTGGATACACAAAGCACCCATGTTTTATCTGCATGTGGGATAGTAGGGCAAAGCACGAACATTGAAAGCAGAAAACATGGCCTCCAAGGAAACATATGGCTGTTGGTGAAGCAAACATCATTAATGAACCTCTGGTTAGTAGGGACAAGATTGTTCTTCCACCATTACATATTAAGTTAGGACTAATGAAGCAATTCACCAAAGCTTTAGACAGAAATGGTAATTGATTCACATACATCTGCAATACGTTCCCTGGACTCAGTAGTGAAAAACTTAAGGCAGGAATATTTGATGGTCCTCAAATTCGCAGGCTCATCAACGATACCAATTTTACAAGTGTCATGACTGTCACTGAAGCATCGGCCTGGGACAGTTTTGTCGCTGTTGTAAAATGTTTTTTGGGCAATCATAAAGCTCCCAATTACGAGGAACTGGTCAAAAACATGCTCACTAACTTTCAAAACTTAGGAGCTAACATGAGCATAAAGTTGCACTTCCTTCACAGCCACTTGGATCGATTTCCTCGTAATCTAGGTGATTTCAGTGAGGAACAAGGAGAGCGGTTCCATCAAGATATGAAAGGAATAGAGGAAAGATATAAAGGAAGATGGGACAGGCATATGATGGCAGATTATTGCTGGAATCTGCAACGTGACTGTTCTGAAGAGACCTATAAAAGGAAAGCGTGCAGGAAGCGGTTCGTCATGGACGGAAAATGATATACTTATAGAGAAACTTTTCAATTATGTTTTATACGTGGACAAATGCCTATCAGGTTTTCATAGAAGCTATTTATAAAGATTATTTTCTTTTTTCATTGTAGTTTGTAGCGCTCGAGTTCAGTATTAGCAATTTTTTCTAATTTTTTGAATAAATCATGCATTATCTCAAAAACTAGAGCCAAACTGCATAAATGGTTGCTATATTCGTCCTCAGCACCACTAACCCATCCTAAAGCCACTCAAATATCCTTGGCAAGAAAATGAGTGTTGACCAGTGTTATAGGTAACCTGGTGTTGGTTTATATTGAGAAATTCCAGTACCGAGACTATAATAAATCGATCAGATCGTGGAGGATACCTGCCGCACCGCCTGTACGGCTCTCAAGAGGAAAGCTAAAGATATAAATGATTGACGAAATGCTGCTAACCAGCTTGATGGTTGAAGACCTAAGAAGAAGTATTAGCCGAAAGTTGGTAAAGTTGAGAGTTGGCAATAATCTCTTAGGATGTAAAGGTTGGCTACAGCGCGCATACACAAGCTCTGGAATCTAAGAGATTGTTGTCGCGCTTCGCAGAGCACGGATTAACTAGTGGCAGTTTTCAAGCCAGTGTTGGGAGCCCACCTGGTGTGGTACACACGTGTGTTGGGCGAGGAGTCGTCGCCGAGCTGCCGTACTGCCGTGTCCGCCAGCAGCGACACAGGATTTGGTATTTAGTTGATATTTTTTTATAATTTGCAGCGCGCTTATTAATTTAAAGAAAAGGGTTTGTGTATGTGCGTAGCAGCAGACGGTAATTTTGATAATGATAGGAGTTGAATTCTTAAGGGAACCCATTGTTAGATTAAGTATTGATTTTGTCATTGATTTCTTTTGTAATTGTCAGGGAATTGTTTCACTATGCATTCAATTGAGAAGTATTTCAGTCTGTCTCAGGAGTTTGATTAATTTGTAATATTGCTTTAATGCCACTGGAGGCAGATTTACATACGAAGCGATTGTTCAAAGAGCTTCTAGCGATTTGTTGATTGAATGAGAAAGAATCGCTTTCAGAATATAGTTTTTTGTTTGGGTTATCATTTATCGAGATTATATTTGACCAAACCCTTTCTCTTGAATCATATGTAGTTGTAGCAAGCAGCAGCAGCCGCAGCAACAGCAAGAGCCGCCATACAGAACATGCATTGCACTAAGCATGAATAATAGGTATTTTTATGTTTTTGTTAAATAATGGAATGCAGCAGATCAAGCAGTGGCAGCAGAAAGACCAAGTAAGTTATTTGCTCCGCACAGGACTAATACAAAATAAATAAAGTTTAAGCGATCTCTGTAATAGCAAAGTTAACAAGAGTACAAGCACGAGATTTTCAGTAGAAAACACGAGATAAGAAGAAGAAAGAGCTTAGGATTGACTTGCTGCATATAACGACGCAGCCTCACATGAGAGCTCTGCCTGGCGGTGTTTACACCGCAATAGGTGACTCCGGAAATAATGTTTTTAAATTTTAGTACATTTCTCGGATTCTTTTGCGAAGGTCTTCAATCTCAATATTAACAAATACTACATTACTGTATTCGATTTTTCCAGCATTTTTGGGTACCGTTAAATACATATCATTCTATTTTTAAAAATTATACTTGCTTCAGTATCTCCTGTATACACAGATTAAGACACTTTATCACATAAAAAAGTACTTTCCTCCTAGCGTACTATTATTTGCCGAAAATCTCGTTTCAATACCCGGAGCCGTTCAGGAAATAGAAAGAGTGTTACTTCTTACGTGACTGACTCTGTATCCAAGAAATTACGCCTGGCACGGAGTCGGTGTTCCAAAACTTCCCAAAGGTGTACTATAGGATTCAGGTCAGAACTCTGTGCAGGCCAGTCCATTACAGTTATTGTTGTGTAACCACTCCGCCACAGGCCGTGCATTATGAACTGGTGCTCGATCGTGTTGAAAGACGCAATCGCCATCCCAGAATTGCTCTCCAACAGTAGGGACAAGAAGGTGCTTAAAACATAAATGTAGGCCTGTGCTGTAATAGTACCACGCAAAACAATAAGGGGTGCAAGCCTCCTCCATGAAAAATACCACCACACCTAACATCACCGCCTCCGAATTTTACTATTGGCACTACGCACGCCGGCAGATGACGTTCACCGGGCATTCGCCATACCCACACACTGCCATCGGATCGCCACATTGTGTACCGTGATTCGTCACTACGCGCAACATTTTTCCGCTGTTCAATCGTCCAATGTTTCCGATCCTTACATCAAAAGAGGCATCATTGGCGTGATGTGTGGCTTACGAGCAGCCGCTCGACCATGAAATCCAAGTTTTCTCACGGCCGGCCTAACTGTGATAGTACTTGCAGTGGATCCTGATGCGGTTTGGAATTCCTGTGTGATGGTCTGGGTAGACGTGTGCCTATTACACATTACGACCCTCTTCAACTGTTGGCGGTCGCTGTCAGTCAACAGACGAGGTCGGCCTGTACCCTTTGTGCTGTACGTGACACTTCACGTTTCCACTTCACTATCACATCGGAAACGGTGGACCTAGGGATGTTTAGGAGTGCGGAAACCTCGCGTGCAGACGTATGATACAATTGACACCCACTCACCTGACCACGTTCGAAGTTCGTCAGTTCTGCGGAGTGCCCCATTCGGCTCTCCCACGATGTCTAGTGACTACTGAGGTCGCTGATATGGAGTACCTGGCAGTAGGTGGCAGCACAATGCACATAATATGAAGAACGTACGTTTTTGTGGCTGTCCGGATACTTTTGATCACATAGTGTATCTAAGAAAATAAAATAAAAGCTACAACGTTCGAGCAGTGTTGAGAAATGTTTATTAAGCGCACTGAATTTGGAAGACATTATGTTTTTCTGCGTGAAGTATATTTGTTCTACACTATCGAGTACAGTTTTTTTTTAATCAGCAAAGAGACTATCTGTACAAATAACCAATTTTCTACTTCATCGTGATACAAGTGGCCATTTTCAAACGGAAAGTTATAGCGGTATATCTTAATACGGATTATACTGCTGAATATGGTTTATGCCCAACAACCTGGAATGACGACATGTCAGTTATCACAGTTAAGTATTTTCTATCCAACATTTTGAGTGTTAGGATGCTGTCCTGTTGTTAATAAATATTCAGTTATGCTCCCGTATTTACGTGTACGATTATTCTTTGTTTTTATCTGTCCCCATTAATGTTTACAGTTCTTTTATATTATTTTTATTAATTTTAAAAGATTAAAATGAATCTAAAACTGCTATTATATGTTTTATCATACTGATATAATATACATTCGTGAACGTTTTCTGTTTCACATTGCTTACATTTTTGTGGTACTTGCAGTAATACAAAATTCTCCAGTCTATGCTGTCCAGTCACATTAATGTGACCACCTGTCACAACCCGGAATAATCACCTTCTGCAGCACAGAGCGCTGCGAGACGTGCAGGAAGAGAGTAGATGAGGTTCTGGAGGGTACTTACAGGGATTCTGAGTTATAATGATTCCGCTGCTGTGACTAGCTGCGCTAGGTTTCTCGGTTGAGGATCCATGGCGCGAACAGCCCGATTGACGAGTTTGATGGCCACAGGGGTTCGGAAAACTCATCCTTGTGCTATTGGAACCACGCACGTTGCATTGTCCTGCTGCTAGTTGCCATCGTGCCGAGGTAAAAACAAACTGCATCTACGGGTAGACATTATCCCCAAGGATAGATGCCTATTTCTGTTGATCCATTGTGCCTTCCAAAATGACGAGCGCACACAAGAAGTGCCATGAAAACATTCTCCACGCCAACGCCACAACGCTCCCTCCCGTATTTACTTTCAGATTTTTCACACCGTACACGTCAACGACCATCTGTCAGATGCAGCATAAAACGTGATTCATCTGAAAGTCCGCTTGTAGCCATTTATTTGCGGTACTGACACGCAAAGTCCACCCTTCGTCACCGACGAACAGCAATCTGCATTGACGCATGAACCAGATACCTGCTGCGGAAATCCGTACGCAGCAACTTTCGTTGGACGATCGTTGTGGTGACACTGTTGGTAGTCCTTCGGTTCATCTGGGTGGTCAGTTGCTCAACAGTTAGGCGCCTATTTGCCCATATACATCTCCGTAGCCGTCATTTACCAATCTCACCTATTGGCCGTGGTGCACAACCATTGCATAGGCGCTAGTTTAGGATCTGTATTCTTTATCGTCGGCGGTCCGACAGCAGTTTACAAACTTAGGCGTTTCCAAAATGATTTTACCGTTGGCTTGAAAGCCAATGATCATGCCACTTTGGGTATTGCACAGATCGCTCCGTTTCCTCAATGCGACAACGATTGCATAAATTTTGCCGCGTCACCCCGACACATTTTATGTACCCTCCACTAATTGTATTTCCACCTGCCGTCTGTGAGCGGTGAATGTACGTTGACGTCGAACACAGATGGGACTGCATCTTTCCTTCGTGTTTTACTGCACAAAAATGTTTATTTGTAGTTTTTGTGAGTTTTACTCCTTCTTTCCTGTATTTGTACAAATCGCATGTATAATTCATGGTACCTTGTTCAACAAGTCGATAAAATACCCTCATCGTGTAAGAGCCACCAATAACTCCGTCAGGAAAGAGTACTGTCCACGCAAAGATAAGCTGACACTCGGTGCGATGGCTGGTGGGAGAAATAATATACTACCGGCCATTAAAATTGCTACACCACGAAGACGACGTGCTACAGACGCGGAATTTAACCGACAGTAAAAAGATGCTGTGATATGCAAATGATTAGCTTTTCAGAGCATTCACACAAGGATGGCGCCGGTGGCGACACCTACAACGTGTTGACATGAGGAAAGTTTCCAACCGATTTCTCATACACAAACAGCAGTTGACCGGCGTTGTCTGGTGAAACGTTGTTCAGATGCCTCGTGTAAGGAGGAGAAATGCGTACCATCACGTTTCCGACTTTGATAAAGGTCGGATTGTAGCCTATCGCGGTTGCACTTTATCGTATCACAACATTGCTGCTCGCGTTGGTCGAGATATAATGACTGTTAGCAGAATATGGAATCGGTGGGTTCAGGAGGGTAATACAGAACGCCGTGCTGGATCCCAACGGCCTCGTATCACTAGCAGACGAGATGACAGGCATCTTATCCGCATGGCTGTAACGGATCGTGCAGCCACGTCTCGATTCCTGAGTCAACAGATGGGCACGTTTGCAAGACAAAAACCATCTGCACGAAGAGTTCGACGACGTTTGCAGCAGCGTGAACTATCGGCTCGGAGACCATGGCTGCGGTTACTCTTGACGCTGCATCACAGACAGGAGCGCCTGCGATGGTGTACTCAACGACTAACCTGGGTGCACGAATGGCAAAACATAATTTTTTCTGATGAATCCAGGTTCTGTTTACAGCAACATGATGCTCGCAAACGTGTTTGGCGACATCGCGGTGAACGCACATTGGAAGCGTGTATTCGTCATCGCCATACTGGCGTATCACTCGGCGTAATGGTATGGGGTGCCATTGGTTACGCGTCTCGGTCACCTTTTGTTCGCATTGACGACACTTTGAACAGTGTTACGACCCATGGCTCTACCCTTCATTCGATCCCTGCGAAACCCTACATTTCAGCAGGATAATGCACGACCGCATGTTGCAGTTCCGCTACAGGCCTTTCTGGATACAGAATATGTTCGACTGCTGCCCTGGCCAGCACATTCTCCAGATCTCTCACCAACTGAAAACGTCTCGTCAATGGTGGTCGAGCAACTGGCTCGTTACAATACGCCAGTCATTACTCTTGATGAACTGTGGTATCGTGTTGAAGCTGCATGGGCAGCTGTACCTGTAGACGCCATCCAAGCTCTGTTTGACTCAATGCCCAGGCGTTATCATGTCCGTTATTACGGCCAGAGGTGGTTGTTCTGGATACCGATTTCTCAGGATCTATGTACCCAAATTGCGTGAAAATGTAATCACATGTCCGTTTTAATATAATACATTTGTCCAGTGAATACCCGTTTCTCGTCTGCATTTCTTCTTGGTGTTACAATTTTAATGTCCAGTAGTGTAATTGGGAAATGCCTTTCTGGCTGTTCCCATCAGCCAGCGCGCCGAGTGTCAAGTTATTTTGCACGGACTATACGTGGATTTCCATTGTTGAAGCTTTCAAAGAGCTTGAAAATATAAAACCTTTGTTGACTAGAGTTTGCTTGTAGCACAGAACACATCATTCTGCAGTATTCCAGAGTCATTGTGTGACCGTCCTTATCGTTTTCTATGAATACCAGTGGTAGTTTTAGGCCAAGTGAATGTAATTTTCAGCGAATTCTGGAAACGGTAACATCTTTATCTTCTGCAAGGTCACTCACGGAAGATTTCAGTAGTGAAGCAACAGCTTTCATTTCTCTTTTAACACTCATTCAATTTAATGGTAATATATTTAATCGTTAAATTTTTACCTGGAAACGGCCATTTATGGCAAAAGTATTATCAGGAGGGATCCTGTTGCGCTAAAGTCGAAGCTAGGGTTTCAATCCATAGTATTTACTTTAACATAACGATTGCGAATACTAGAAAAATGCTGACACTTCCCTAGTTCTGATTCGCATGCAAACAACATCCACCGTTTATTAATTATCAGAGGGAGATTTAGTTTCAGCACCACTCCTTTCAATATAAGAATCTCGCACCGAAGCTTAATTTCAATGTGGAACTCACAACTGAGTATTCAGAAGATACTAATTACTTGTTTTAATTTTACCGAAGTAATATTCATAAATACTCCTGTTAGCAAAAATAAATGGTAAAAATTATGTGTTTCATTATGAGTACTTTCGTATCTCACTTCTTTGGGTCTTGCTTCCATTATCAACCGCATCGTCAGATTTACCTCTCTGGTGCCTTTAGCTTCCCTAAAGCCAAACTGATCGTCATCTAACTTCTCATCACTTTTCTTTTAAATCTGCTGTATATTATTCTTATCAGCAACATGGATGCATAAGCGATTAAGCTAATGTGCGATAATACTCGCACTTACTAGCTCTTTCAATTTTAGGAAATGTGTGAAAGGAATTTAACTTAGAATCAGATGGTATATCGCCAGACTCATGCATTCTACAACCCATCGTGGATACTTTTTCTGTTGCTACATCTCCCAATGAATTTAGAAATGCTGGTGGAATGTTATCTATCCCCTCTACCTTATTTGATCATAAGTTTTCCAAAGCTATATTAAATTCTAACACTGGATCTGCTATCTCCTCTATATCGACCCCTGTTTCTTCGTCTACCACTTCTCCTTCATAGAGGCCTTCAGTGTACGCTTTCAACCTGTCCGCTCACTCCTCTCGATTTAACAGACCGATTCCCATTTCACTAGAAGTTTTTTGTGACTTTATGTATGCTGAGTCAGTCCTTCGCCAATCATTTCCCCTTCGATTTCTTCATAGTTTTCATGCTACCTTTTTGCCTTAGCTTGCCTGCGCTTTCTCTTTGTTACATCTCTAAGCAGTTTTCTATATTCCTGAATTTCCTGAATTACCTTCTTTGTACCAACGTTTTTCTTTACGGATTCTCTGATTGGCCTTTTTAGAGACCTCCATTCCTCTTCAGCTTAAAGATCTACTGAGCTATTCCTTATCGCAGTATCTACAGTCTCAGAGAACTTCAAGCGTTTTTCTTCATTCCATAGTATTTCCGTATTCCACTTCTATACGTATTGATTTTTCCTGTCTAGTCTCTTAAACTTCAGCCTACTCTTCATCACTATTAAATTGTGATGTGAATCTAAATCTGTATGCCTTACAATCAAATATCTGATTTCGAAATCTCTGTCTGACCATGATGTAAACCAGCTGAAATCTTTCCATATTTAGCTGACTTTTCGTAGTATACATCCTCCACTTGTGATTCTTGAATAGAGTATTCGCTATTACTAAATGAAATTTATTGCAGAATTCAATTAGTCTTTCTCCTCTCTCAATCCTAGCACCAAGCTCATATTCTCCCGTAACCCTTTCTGCTACTTTTTCGCCTATAACCGCATTCCCGTTCCCCATAACAGTCAGATTTTTATCTCCCTTTACGTACTGAATTAACCGTTCATCATCCTCATACGCTTTCTCTATCTCTTCATCCTCTGCATGCGACGTCGGGATGTGTATCTGAATTATTGTTGTCGCTGTTGGTTTGCTGTCGATTCTGATGGTTAGGAAAGGCAGCATTTGTAGACTTAGAGAAAGCTTCTGAAAAAACTGCCTGGAATACTCTCTTTGCTATTCAACAAAAGTAACAGGGGTAAAATACAGGGAGCGGAAAGCTATTTACAACTTTTACAGAAACCTAACGGCAATTATAAGAGTCGAGGGTCATGAAAGGAAAAGCAGTTTCTGGGAAGGAAGTGAGACAAAGTTGTAGCCTATCCCTATGTTATTAAATCAGTACATTGTGCAAGCATTAAAGATAAATAAAGAAACATTTGGAAGAGGAATTGAAGTTCAAGGAGAAGAAATAAAAACTTTGAGGTTTGTCAGTGGCATTGTCATTCTGTCAAACACAGTAAAGGACCTGCAAGAGCAGTTGAACAGAATAGTCAGCCTCTTGAAAGAAGGATATAATATCAACAAAAATAAATCAAGGATAATGGAATGTAGTAGAATCAAATAAGGTGATGCTGAGAGAGTTACATCAGAAAACGAACACTTAATGTAGTAGATGAGTTTTCCTATTTCGCAGTACAATAACTGATGGTGGTCGAAGTAAATGGATGTAAAATATAGATTTGCAATGGCAAGAAAAGCCTTTTGAGGAAGATAAATTTGTTAACATCGAATATAAATTTAAGTGCTAGAAAATGTTTTCCTTGAGGTTTTTCTTTGGGTGAGTGGAACATGAACGATAAACTGTTTAGACAGGAATAGAAAACAAAACTTTGAAATATGTTGCTAGAAAATAATTCTGAAGACCAGATGGGTAAATTGCAGGACTAATAATGGGGTACTAAACAGAATAGGTGAGAAAAGAAATTTGTGGCATAACCTCACTACAAGATGGGATCCATTGATAGGACACATTCTGAGACATCAAGGGATCGGTAATTGATTATGGGATGGATCTGTGAGAGGTAAAAATCGTAAAGAAAGACCACGAGATGAATACAGTGACCAGATTCACAAGGATTTTGGTTGCTTCAGTTATTAAGAGACGAAGAGTCTTGCACAGGATAGAATAGAATGAAGAGCTACATCAAACCCGTCTTTGGACTCACGACCACAACAACAACGTGAGTCACGACATTTTCTTATATTCATTAATTATCTGTGTGTTATTATCTTCTCATTTCTCCTTCTCTTCTACCCTTTTCTCTCATGCCCTTTGCTTCTAGCGCTCATAATTAAAACCTACTTTTCCATCATTTTATTTGTTATTGCGCTTATCATGAATGAGCATAAAGTGGTTCTGTTAATTTTTATTTGTACTATTGTAATTTTAAGTTTGTAAATTTTGTGTATCATGCTTATCGTACTATACGTACTGTGAAATATGTAGAACGTTGCGCTAGATGTAAGAGCTTGTCTGGTGGCCCTAAACTTGCCAGTTTCAATAAATCAATAAATAACATAAATAAAATGAATGTAAGGGAACTGAAAATTATGATGCTATAATGCTGCAACGAAATCTTTGCTACAGAAGAATGTTGAAAGTTAGGTGGGCTGTTAAGGATTCAGGAGATTTTCCTCCGAAACAGTGAAGAAAGGAACATATGGAAAACACTCCGAAGAAAAAAGACGGGACAAGTAGACATGTGTTAAGACATTAAGTAACCTCCGTGGTACTAGAGGAAGCTGTAGAGGGTAAAAACTGTGCGGAAACACAGAGGCTGGAATACATCTAACAAACACTTGAGGACGTAGGGGGTAGGTGCTACTGTAAGACCAAGAGGTTAGCGCAGGAGAGGAATTCGTTTCGGGCCGCATGAAACCAGTCAAAACATATACCTATAGAGTACTAAACTTTTATATAGTTTAATGCTTGCATAGAAGAGTTTTATTCGTTTAAGTGTTTAGTAAATGTCGCTGGTCGCATGAGTCAAAGTAACTTTACAATATAGGAGACGTGTACGTGCACATCCCACTGGTTCCAAGCAGTAGGATTCTGGAATTATTCCTCCATTCCTCTGTTTGATGCGAAGGGTGATATATGAGAACGGACAGCGTTAGTTCGATTTCCAGTCTCGAATAGAATCTTTGCTAATAATTCGACATCCTTTTGTTTTCCCAAGATGGCTAATTGTGGGGGCCCGATTAGCTGGAGCATTAGTAACCAAAACACTCAACTTGTTGAATGTTTCGAGAAAAACTGTTTCAACAGTTATAACAGCCTACACAAAACATGGAAAGACATCATCGGGTAAACGTCATACTGTGTGCAAATCAAAACTAAATGACAGAGATCGTCATACGCTAACACAAATTGTGTCAAAACAACACAAAAATACGATTGCTAAAGTGCCTGCAGAGCTCGACAGCCATCTTCGAGACCCCGTATCCATCTACACTGTCCGCCGAGAACTCCATAAAGCGAATATTCATGGACGAGCTGCTATACCGAAGACATTAGTGACGACGGCCGACGCAAAGAAGCGTATAACATGTTATCAGGAGTATAAATCCTGGATTGCTGATCAGTGGAAACACGTCATATAGTTCGGCAAGTCAGAGTGTTCGTTATTTCCAACATCGGGTCGGTTTTACGTCAGGAGGACGCCAAACGAAGCCTACAGTCCTGATTGCTTGGTTCCAACGGTTAAGCATGGAGATGTAAGTGTGATGGTGTGGGCAGCCATCGGGTCGGTTTTACGTCAGGAGGACGCCAAACGAAGCCTACAGTCCTGATTGCTTGGTTCCAACGGTTAAGCATGGAGATGTAAGTGTGATGGTGTGGGCAGCCATATCATGGTATTCTGCTGGTCCCTTCGTTACTCTAAAGGGCCATGTTACAGGCAACGATTATGCGAACATTTTAGGTGATCAGGTGCACAAGATTCAAATATTGTTCCCCAAGAATTATGCCATATTTCAGGACGATAAAGCATCCATTCACACATCCATGACAGTACAATCGTGGTATGAGGAGCATGCAACTCAACTGCAGCGCCTCTCCTGGCCAACACAGTCCCCGGACTAGAAAAGTATCGAACCCTTTTGGGCGGTATTGGAGCGCAGACTCCGGAGCATATTTCAGCCTCCCTCGTCACATCACTGCAGGAGGTAGAAGAGGTTCTTATTGAAGGGTGGCATAACATTCTGCTGGAGCCTATGAAATCATTTAATGCCAGTATTCCAAGAAGAATCGCATCTGTACTACGGGCAAATGGGGGTCCAACCCCTTATTAATAAACCATTTCAAAATAAGTGCAGGCGTTCACATTATTTTGCCTATCTCCTGTATCTGCTGGAGGCACGTTGACTCTGGGGTATTCCATAAATAGGACGTTATGCAACTAGCAATATACCACGCAAATCGCATGCATAGGGGTTCAAGAAATTATTATATTTTATTACTTTAGAGTCGTACGATTTCACGTACTGTACACTGAAGCGGCAGAGAAACTGCCGTAGACATGCGTATTCAAATACAGAGATATGTAAACAGGCAGAAAAAAATGTAAATGTCGTGTGCCTAGGGCCTCCCATCGGGTAGACCTTATGCCAGGTGCAAGTCTTTCGATTTGACGCCACTTCGGCGACTTTCGCGTCGATGGGGATGAAATTACGATGATTAGGACAACACAACACCCAGTCCCTGAGCGGAGAAAAACTCCGACCCAGCCGGGAATCGAACCCGTGCCCTTAGGATTGACGTTCTGTCACGACCACTCAGCTACCGGGGGCGTACTGAACAGGCAGAATACGGCGCTGCGGTCGACAACGCCTGTATATGACAAAAAGTGTCTGGCGCAGTTGTTAGATCGGTTATTGCTGCTACAATGGCAGGTTATCGAGATTTAAGTGAGTCTGAACGAGATGTTATAGTCGGCGCACGAGCGAGGGGACACAGCATCTCCGAGGTAGCGATGAAGTGCGGAATTTCCCGTATCGTGGATGTCAGGAATCCTGTAAAACATCAAATATCCGACATCAATACGGCCAGTAAAAGATCCTGCAAGAACGGGACCAACGACGACTGAAGAGAATCGTTCAACGTGACAGAAGTGCAACCTTTCCGCAGATAACTGCAGATTTCAAATGTTGGACCATCAACAAGTTTCAGCACGCTAACCATTCAACGAAAAATTATCGACACGGTAAATGATAATAGCCAAACAGTTGCAGGATAAAGATTTATTGAAATCCTTGACCACAGTTTCGGTGTATCTAAATATACCTTCATCAGAAGCAAAAATACACTATTTTTGCTTCCGATGCACGTATATTTAGATATAGCGAAACCGTGGACAAGGATTTCAATAAATCTTTATCCTGCAACTGTTTGACTGTTATCATTTACCGTGAAGATTTTCTACAGTTGCTGCTTCAGATATATTTAAAATTTTGAAAAATCATCAATATAGCCTACGGAGCCAAAGGCTCACTCGTGTACCCTTGATAACTGCTCGACACAAAGCTGTACGCTTCACCTTGGCCCGTCACTGGATTGTTGATTGGAGACATGTTGACTGATCGGATGAGTTTCGTTTCAAATTGTACCGAGCGGATGAACGTGTACGGGTATGGAGACAACCTCATGAACCCATGGACCCTGCATGTCAGCAGGGGTTTGCTCACGCTGGCGTAGGCTCTCTAATGGTGCGGGGCGTGTGCAATTGGAGTAATATGAGACCCCTAAAGCGTCTAGATAGACTCTGACAAGTGACACGTACGTAAGCATCATGTCTGATCACTTGCATCCATTCATGTCCATTCCGACGGACTTGGCCAATTTCTAGCGGGACAATGCGACACCCCGGACGTCCGTAATTCTTACAGAGTGGCTCCAAGAACACTTTTCTGAATTCAGACACTTCCGCTGGCCACCAGACCCCTCAGACATGAACATTAGTGAGCAGTCTGGGATGCCTTGCAACGTGCTGTTCAAAAGACATCTCCTTCCCGTCGTACTCTTAAGGATTTATGGACGGCCCTGCAGGATTCATGGTGTCAGCACTACTGCAGACATTAGTCGAGTCCATGCCACGTCATGTTGTGGCAGTTCCATTAGCTCTTCAGTGTATACATGTACGTTAACTGATAAATTTGTATCTAATACTATCTGTAGGTAAAAATTGTATTTCAAGTAGATGGTCAAATCTAAGCGTCGTGCTGCGTAGGTACTTGAAAATGAGACAGTATTGTCCGTAAAACAATTGTCTGTACCTAAGATGACCATCGAAATAAAATAAATTAAGCTGAAACGAAGATGGTTTTCATTGGCATACCTCTATATTTAATCCAAAGTCGCAAAAGGCCACAAACAGACCAGCGGATTGTCGTTAGAGGCCGGCCAGAGTGGCCGAGCGGTTCTAGGCGCTTCAGTCTGGAACCGCGCGACCGCTACGGCCGCAGGTTCGAATCCTGCCTCGGGCATGGATGTGTGTGTTGTCCTTAGGTTAGTTAGGTTTACCTAGTTCTAAGTTCTAGGGGATCGATGACCTCAGCTGTTAAGTCCTATAGTGCTCAGAGCCATTTGAACCATTTTTTGTCATTACAGATTAGCGTACAGAGCCTTGAAATGTTTTTGCGAATTAACTTTCAATACTCATCAAGCGTGTCATTCACTGTACGCACTGAAGATAGTCATTGCTCACCGAATATGGTAGTCTAAGGATACAAAGTTTTGCGATCAGCGGTGGAAGTAAAAGAAATTCATTAAATACATGAAATGTAGTCGTAACTACGAATACGGACTACCAGCTGCTGCATAATGGAATGACGACAGTGAAAATTTGTATTCGATCTGGACTCGAACCCGGATTTTCCGCATATCATGAGCGGTCGCCTTAATATTTGGCTATCTGAGAACAACTCACTGCTCGTCCCAAACTTCCATCTGTCATCCACCATGTGATCACAGCCTGTGCTCGTTTATCCATTATGTATATTCCCGTATAGGGGCGACATTTTATGAGTACTTGAAACTCGCTTGCCCGGTGTCGGCGGATAAATACGATACTGCAGTGCCTATGTTATTCCGAATAACGATGCAAAGTTTCTTCAGACGTGAATGCATTCGGAATAACACAGGCACTGCAATATCGTATTTATTCGCCGGCACCGGGCAAGGGACTTTCACGTAAAATTTCAACTCTGTACGGGAATATACACTACTGGCTATTAAAATTGCTACACCACGAAGATGACGTGCTACCGACGCGAAATTTAACCAACAGGAAGAAGATGCTGTGATATGCAAATGATTTTAGCTCTTCAGAGCATTAACACAGGGTTGGCGCCGGTGGTGACACCTACAACGTGCTGCATGAGGAAAGTTTCCAACCGATCTCTCATACACAAACAGCAGTTGACAGGCGTTGCCTGGTGAAACGTTGTTATGATGCCTCGTGTAAGGAGGAGAAATGCGTACCATCACGCTTCCGACGTTGATAAAGGGCGGATTGTAGCCTATCGTGATTGCGGTTCATCGTATCGCGACACTGCTGCTCGCGTTGGTCGAGATCCAACGACTGTTAGCAGAATATGGAAACGGTGGGTTCAGGAGGGTAATACGGAACGCCGTGCTGGATCCCAACGGCCTCATATCACAAGCCGTCGAGATGACAGGCATCTTATCAGCATGGCTGTAACGGATTGTGCAGCACGTCTCGATCCCTGAGTCACCAGATGGGGACGTTTGCAAGACAACAACCATCTGCACGAACAGTTCGACGACGTTTGCAGCAGCATGGACTATCAGCCCGGAGACCATGGCTGCGGTTACTATTGACGCTGCATCACAGACAGGAGCGCCTGCGATAGTGTACTCAACGACGAACGTGGCTGCACGAAGGGCAAAACGTCGTTTTTCGGATGAATGCAGGTTCTGTTTACAGCATCATGATGGTCACATCCGTGTTTGGCGACGTCGCGGTGAACGCACATTGGAAGCGTGTATTCGTCATCGCCATACTGGCGTATCACCCGGCGTGATGGAATGGGGTGCAATTGATTACACGTCTCGGTCACCTCTTGTTCACATTGACGGCACTTTGAACAGTGGACATTACATTTCAGATGTGTGAAGCCATCAGATGGTTCGGAAACTTTTGGGCACAAATGTTGCATGCATGCATGTAAATCCGAAGGAACTTTGACAGTAACAGATGTGTTACGACCCATGGCTCCACCCTTCATTCGATCCCTGTGAAACCCTACATTTCAGCAGGATAATGCACGACCGCATGTAGCAGGTCCTGTACGGGCCTTTCTGGATACACAAAATGTTCGACTGCTGCCCTGGCCAGCACTTTCTCCAGATCAATTAAAAACGTCTGGTCAATGGTGGCCGAGCAACTGGCTCGTCACCATACGCCAGTCACTATCCTTGATGAACTATGGTATCGTATTGAAGCTGCATGGGCAGCTGTACCTGTACACGCCATCCAAGCTCTGTTTGATTCAATGACCAGGCGTATCAAGGCCGTTATTACGGCCAGAGGTGGTTGTTGTTGGTACTGATTTCACATGTCAGTTCTAGTATAATACATATGTCCAATGAATACCCGTTTATCATCTGCATTTCTTCTTGGTGTAGCAATTTTAACGGCCAGTAGTGTAGTTGAACTTAAGTCATGTATCTGTATCAGATGCGAAGTCTGCGACGAATACAAAATGACGATTATAATAAAGCATACTCAACACTTGCAACTGAAGTTGCAATTACGATACTGAAGTGAGAACGTTTACCTTAGCCTCAGTAATGCATCAGTTGATGTGCTCATGCCTCAACGATGAAAGTGAATTCAGTTCTCGTTGCCAAGCAGTGGAATTTGCATTGAATGTGTATACCACATTCAATCGTCTCTGAGTATGAAATATTTCATATTAAAACTGTATTCATCGGCTGTCACTCAGAAAAATTCAGAGTAATTAAATTACCACTGTATGCGCTCATGTGATTAAATACGCGTACTCCAGAACGTGTGCACCGGACATTATTGCTGCTATGTAAGCAGGGAAGCGTGTGATCGGACAGCCAGCACCCGGTATTAGTCACTCCATCCCTCCCCTCTTTATCGGGAGCTAGTAAATTCTCTGTCAATTATCGATACATTACTCGTTTCCCTCTTCCTCGGAAGGCAATCGCTACTTGATAGGTAATGTGTTTCAATTACAGTGAATATGTTAGACAAGTGAATTTCTTTCAGTAAGAACATAGTAAGAAATTCATAAACATGGAAAAATACAAACAAAGCTGCTGAACGCTGAGCCAGCCGAAAAGAGGAAATAGTTTCACTAGTTGTAACATGTTCACGGTTTAAATCAGTGATCCAGGAAATGTAGAATGAATTTCCTTTATACGATACGATATATACGATACTGCGGTGCCTGTGTTATTGCGAATTACTGTCTAAGTTCCTTCGGATTTACATGCATGCATGCAACATTTGTGCCCAAAAGTTTCCGAACCATCTGATGGCTTCACACCACCGTACACGCAGGTGTATGCGGTGTGACCATCTGCGTAACACCAGCACTGGACGGTCTAGGACGCCCTGTCATGGCTCGCGTGACTGCCCCCGTCGGAGGTTCGAGTCCTCCCTCGGGCATGGGTGTGTGTTTCATCCTTAGCGTAAGTTAGTTTAAGTAGTGTGTAAGCTTAGGGGCAGATGACCTCAGCAGTTTGGTTCTCCCCACAAATTTCCAATTTCTAACAGCATTACCCCAGTGTCACACCAACGTCACGTTATCCCAGTACCATCATGCATTGATGTCCGAACGAACACGCTATGCGGCGACTGCAGCCGCTATGAATCACGTGAAATGTATTTGCCATTGCGAATATGGACTTCCATCTGCTGGAATGACGACAATGAAAATGTGTGCCGGAAAGGGACTCAAACCCTAATTTCCCGCTTATCGCGAGCGGTCGCCTTAGAATTTGCCAATCCGAAGCCTGCTCGGGGTCAGATCCAAGCTTCTATATGTCTTCTACCGCGTGTCCACAATCTGAACTCGTACATCCGTTATGTGCACTACTGGCCATTAAAATTGCTACACCGAGAAGAAATGCACACGATAAACGGGTATTCATTGGACAAATACATCATACTACAACTGACATGTTATTACATTTTCACGCAATTTAGGTGCATAGATCCTGAGAAATTAGTACCCACAACAACCACCTCTGGCCGTAATAAAGGCCTTGTTACTCCTGGTCATTGAGTCAAACAGAGCTTGGATGGCGCGTACAGGTACAGTTGCCCTTGCAGCTTCAACACGATACCATAGTTCATCAAGAGTAGTGACTGACGTATTGTGACGAGCCAGTTGCTAGGCCACCATTGACCAGACATTTTCAGTTGGTGAGAGATCTGGAGAATGTTCTGGCCAGAGCAGCAGTCTAACATATTCTGTATCAATAACAGCCCGTACGGGACCTGCAACATTCGGTCGTGCATTATCCTGCTGAAATGTAGGGTTTCGCTTTGATCGAATGAAGGATGGAGCCACGGGTCGTAACACATCTAAAATGTAACGTCCACTGTTCAAAGTGCCGTCAATGCGAACAAGAGGTGCCCGAGACGTGTAACCAATTGCACCCCCTACCATCATGCAGTGTGGTACGCAAGAATGGCGATGACGATACACGGTTCCAATGTGTGTTCACCGCGACTTCGCCAAACACGGATGCGACCATCATGATGCTGTAAACAGAACCTCGATTCATCCGAAAAAATGACGTTTTTCCACTCTTGCACCCAGGTTCGTCGTTGAGTACACCATCGCAGGTGTTCCTGTCTGTGATGCTGCGTCAAGGGAAACCGCAGCCATGGTCTCCGAGCTGATAGTCCATGCTGCTGCAAACGTCTCGAACTGTTCATGCAGATTGTTGTTGTCTTGCAAACGTCCCCATCTGTTGACTCAGGGATCGAGACGTGCCTGCACAATCCGTTACAGCCATGCGGATAAGAAGCCTGTCATCTCGACTGCTAGTGATACGAGGCCGTTGGGATCCAGCACGGCGTTCCGTATTACCCTCCTGAACCCACCGATTCCATGTTCTGCTTACAGTCATTGGATCTCGACCAACGTGAGCAGCAATGTCGCTATACGATAAACCGCAATCGCGATAAGCTACAGTCCGACCATTATCAAAGTCGGAAACGTGATGGTACGCATTTCTCCTCCTTACACGAGGCATCTGAACAACGTTTCACCAGGCAACGACGGTCAACTGCTGTTTGTGTATGAGAAATCGGTTGGAAACTTTCCTCATGTCAGCACGTTGTAGGAGTCGCCACCGGCGCCAACCTTGTGTGAATGTTCTGAAAAGCTAATCATTTGCATAATACAGCATCTTCTTCCTGTCGGTTAAATTTCGCGTCTGTAGCACGTCATCTTCGTGGTGTAGCCATTTCAATGTCCAGTAGTGTACTTACGAAGCTTTCCCTTAGAACTTACTACGATAATATAGTCTAAGACATATGCTATTTGATTCACTGCATGTAAGTGTTACCACTCTCATTTGCTGTCAAAAATCTCAAGCATCACTTAATCCTAGATTTCAAAATGAACTATTATCTAGTGTAATGACTAAATTTTAACCCCTATCTAAATCTATTAATGTTACATTCGTCCTTGTGAGTAGCAATTCAGTTTCAGCATTTAAATCAACGAAACTGTGTTATTTTTCTCTAATAACTGTTTATTGTTAATCGGTGTGACGTTATGTGATGAGTGGTTGAAACTGTGACGTTTGTTTTCAACCGGTTCAGTTGTGACTGAATGGTATGCTTATCAAAAGATCTCGAAATTCCATTGAGCAGAATATTAGTCTCAAAAGCCAAGTTTCATAAATTATTCAGAGCAAATTCCTTAGTAGCAGGGGGCGTCTCTCAACTAGAAGTTAGCAGATAATACTACTACGTTATTTTTTGCCCCTGTCAAAGTATCTTACTTCACCATTTTTTTAACTCTGCTTCGTGCTACAGAACCTGATCCCCTTATTACAGCGCACAAGCCTCGAATGGAGAGCGCTAAATATAGATGTCAGCAGTGCTTGTTGGTATTTGGGTAACGTGACGTCGATGTTAAATCGATGTTTACAAACGCCATCAGATGGTTCGGAATCTTTTGGCGACATATCCTCTTATTAGATTTGGTTCCATTGGAGTAGCATTTTACAGACTGTGCTATGACGTCAAACTATTTTATACAGCGTGTTTCTCACTACAGTGTCGCGTAATTGTAGTAATAAGAATAAAAATAATTTTTATAACAAATAGCCTTACCCTAAACCTCTGGCTACAAAGCGCTGAGCCAGAATGGAGAGCTTCGGCATGTTTCTGAGGCGAAAGAAAGAGTTAAAATTTACGATAATAGACTTAAAAAGTAGATTAATAACGAATAATACAAGGAACCACGCGACTATATCACGCTCTGATCCACTATATGCACATCGCGAAGTACATGTTAACATATAATGCTACACGCACAAACTAAGTTGACACTCGGCGCGTTAGCTGAAGGGAGCGACCGTAAAGACGTTTCCCATTTACAGTCGCCCCCATTACCCACCGCGCTGAGTGTCAGCTTAATCTGCGCGAATTTTACAGACCCGAAAGTTTTACCAGGAGCACTCTGTGAAATAACATCCACTTCGAGAAAAGCAGGCATTGTCTACCAATTTTACGTTTTTAACACTAAAATCGTAACTCCTTAATGACGACCATTTTTACAGCTGGTAAAGCTTTGTATGCGTACTCTAGAATTATAAAATTTGCGTAACACTAACTGTGGAGTGCAACTGCAGAATACTACACTGAGGCGCCAAACGAATTGCTATGGAAATGGAAATGAGCGTTTGGCATCATCGGCCGACAGGCCCCTTGCGTGGCAGGTTCGGCCGCCTTGGTACCGGTCTTATTACATTCGACGCCACATTGGGCGACATGCGCACCCGATGGGGATGAAATGTTGATGAAGACAACGTAACACCCAGCCCCTGAGCGGACGAAATCCCCGACCCAGCCGGGAATCGTCCCGGGCCGGTAATACGGCAATCCGCCACGCTGACTACTCAACTATCGGGGCGGACAACGAACTGCACTAGGCATGCGAATTCAAATATAAAGATATGTAAACAGGCAGAATACGGTGCCGCTGTCGGCTACGCCTATATAAGACAACAAGTGTCTGGCGCAGTTGTTAGATCGGTTACTGCTGCTACAATGGTATGTTATCAAGATTTAAGTGAGTTTGAACGTGAAGTGGCTCTGAGCACTATGGGACTCAACTGCTGAGGTCATTAGTCCCCTAGAACTTAGAACTAGTTAAACCTAACTAACCTAAGCACATCACAAACATCCATGCCCGAGGCAGGATTCGAACCTGCGACCGTAGCGGTCTTGCGGTTCCAGACTGCAGCGCCTTTAACCGCACGGCCACTTAGGCCGGCGAGTTTGAACGTGGCGCACTAGCGATGGGACACAACATCTCCGACATAAGGATGAAGTGGGGATTTGCCCGCACGACTGTTTCACGAGTGTACCGTGAATATCAGGAATTCGGTAGAACATCAATTTCTGACATCGCTGCGGCCGAAAAAAGATTCTGCAAGCACGGGACCACCGACGATTGAAGAGAATTGTTCAACGTGGCAGAAGTGCAGCCCTTCCGCAAATTGCAGCAGATTTCAATGTTGGGCCGTCAACAAGTATCAGCGTGAAAAACATTCAACGATAAATCATCGATATGGACTTTCGGAGCCGAAGTCCCACTCGTTCATTCTTGATGATGCACGACAAGAAGCTTTACGCCTGGCCCGGGCCCGTCAACACCGACATTGGTCTGTTGATGAATGGAGACATTTTTCCTGGTCGGACGAGTCTTGTTTCAAATTGTATCGGGCGGATGGACGTGTACGGGGATGGAGACGACCTCATGAATCCATGGACCCTGCATGTCAACAGAGGACTGTTCAAGCTGGTGGAGGAGCTGTAATGGTGTGGGGCATGTAGAATTGGAGTGACATGCGGCCCCAAATACGTCTAGATACGAAACTGACAGATGACACGTACGTAAGCATCTTGTCTGATCACCTGCATCCATTCATGTCCATTGTGCATTCCGATGGACTTGGGCAATTCCAGCAGGACAATGCGACACGCCACTCGTCCTTAATTGCTATAGAGAATCTCCACGGGAGCCTCTTCTGAGTTTTAACACTGCCCCTGGTCACCAAAGTCCCCAGACATGAACGCTGTTGATCAAATCTGCGATGCCTTGCTGCTCATTATAAATAGGCCTGCTTTCATTCAGTGATAAACAGACCCCTTAAATTGCCACTGGAAGCTAAGGAAGTTGAGAATAAACTTGGCCGGTTGCCAAATATAGCACGGAATAATGGCTATCACAGCAGGAACGCTGATGAAATTTACAATTTGACGAAGTCTAGACAGAATCGATTCACACAAAACGAGGCACTGCATTAAAAAACAAAAATGGTTTCATTTTCCTTTCAATTCAGTGTCTAGGTCTCGTCCAAACTAAGTACCCTTATTAATAAATAGAATGTGGAAAGCGCTTATAAATCTCAATCGCCACTTTTACACCTTGCACTTTTACGCGTTTTACATCATGACATTAACACTACACAAGACGTATACCAAAACAGTGGCACAGACAAAATTCACTGCTCTGACTATAAGGCGAGTTACATCAGACAAACCGGCAGAAAGTTCAAAATGTTATTTAAGGAACACACTGAATTAAAAAGAAAAACATAGATATCAAATCCATATTACACAAGTTAATTACAAGATACACACTATTGCAAACAAACTTGTAACCTTTCATACAACGCCGAAGAATTACTTTATGGACATTTATGAAGAAAGGAAAATTTACGCCCACATACAAAATTCCAAGGAGAAGACGCTGAATGAGCAATGCACATGAGTGAGAGCAAATTTCTGGGATATCTACCCCCTGTTTACTGACAACTTCCTTTCAAGTTTTTCTGCAAGCTCGCAGCTGCAGCTAGTTGTTTGTAAACAGACTTCTGTAAGCAGTCAACGATGAGTCCAAGCTATGCGAGAGTCCTCGATGGTTCCTGATGGTTCTAATATTACTCGTTAGAGGTCGTATCTTTTCGCTAGACTCGGACACCTTGTCCATTGGAACTATTTTGCACTTTTTATAATTCCAAATAATTTTCAACTTTTGTTTTTATAAACATGCATTTTTTATTCTGAAAGGCGTCGGAATATAACTCTCTTAAGCTAAAGTATGTTAACATATTTTCGGATTGCACATCTTTATAATTACGACACTCCAAATTTATCTTTACGTCTTACGGCGCAAAATTTTTAAATCTACTTGGCTTTGTTGTTTATCGTTAGCATTTTATCTGTAAAAACATTCAATCTCATTTTTAAATGTTAACAGTATTGAAGTATCATATTATATGGTTATTATAGTTACGAAATGCCCATTTTCTCATGACATCACTGGGTGCGAAACTTCTTTATATTCAAATAACTTATATTTTATATTACTTCTGCGCTTGTTGTGTACATACATAAGCACTGTCCCACATCTCTTGGTCTAGAAAACAAAAATATCAATATCCTCATCATATTACGTATTAACATGTCACATTTTCATATGCACATGATAGTGGACTGATAAAAAGACCAAAACCGAATTTGTGAACTTAACAAATTTCTAAAAACATTAACAGACCAACAGTTATGGAATCAACAGCATCATCCAGTTATGGAGAAACTAACATTTTAGATTGTTGTGACACTATTAACAACCATCTCAGATGAGGTGCAGTAATTAATTTGAACCTTAAAACGCTTTTCTTGCACGTAAACGCAACTAGCTCCCAGTTAATCCATGTAAAAAGCGTTCCCAACGTATTTTGCAAACATTTTAGAATACTCTGACATCACAAATGCAGAAAATAATTTATTTATGGTTCTTTTATGCCTTACACCAAGTGTGGTCCATAGTTCGAAATCTGAATGTTTTTATCTTGCAGAAACGCCTGATGGTGACAGTGAGAATGACTTGACAGTGAGAATGACTTGTATCGATTTTTAACAGTAGAGCCATTTGTTGGTGACTGTATGCAAATTGGATGTGAAACAGCAGTTGATTTTATATCATATCTCCAGGATTTACAGAATTCCTTATTCTTATTTTAGAAGAAAAGTTGGTTTATAACTATTTACAAAGAATATGGGTATATACTCGTCCCAATATTCCATCGAAAAGATGAATAACTTCGAATGAAATTTACTGATATGGTGGTGAGCCAATCCACAAACAATTTCTTGGAGGTCAGTAATACAAACATAATTGACAACATTTTTTATAAGCATTCCAGATGCTTTTTAGTGCAGCCCAGATGAGACCACAATGTAGTAGAAATACTAGGCTCTGATTGGAGGGAAAGAGAGCTAGGTGCAACAATATGTAACATGTGTGCGGCATTTTACGTATATAATGCTTACGCTTGACCTTGCAGTCATTTTAATATTATGTCAGAAGTGTGTAGTTGTTTGTAAATAATGTAAATTTGTCACTCTTTTTACACCAGAGGTAAACGTCTTTAGAAATAACGAATATCTTTAAGTTTAATCTGAGGGACATATTATTGTTCCTACATATTCGATGCTGTTTTTAATGCAATACTCTGACTGGTTGGAAAGAGGAAGGGTTGTGGGGTATACAGCACATAATTGGTCTGTTTTCATGGATTTGGGGTTTTTAATTATTTTTTTTCTCTAACAATACCGTACATCTCATCGGTTCTTTCATTTTTAGTAGTGTGCTGTGATTGGTTGGAGATAGGGTGGAAAATAGGGGTGGTTAGGGGGAGAATGAAGAGGTGAGGGGCTGGAGGTGAGGGGAAGGGTTTGTGGGTGTGGCCTGGTGATGAGATACGCGTAAGGTCATTGTACTTTCCCCTGAGTTAAGCCAATCCCAATGAAAAGGTCTAAGTGGGCTGGATAGTATCTTACTGTGCTCTCACATTATTTTTTCCTGTTACACATGCCGCCAAATTTAAAAACAAGTTGTGTGGTTTTATAACAGCCTACCAGCTTTTAAATAAAAAATCGTCCATGGAATAGAAGGAGTTGTCCGGTGGAAATGATTTTAGGTTAGATTTAAAACTTGCATTGCTATTTGTGAGACATTTTATGTTACTGTCAAATGATTAAACATGTTTATTGCAGTACGTTTAATACCTTTCCGGGCCACTGACAGCTTTAAAAATGGGTAGTAGAGATCATTTTTTCTCTACTGTTGTGTAAGGACATCATTTTTCTTCTCAAATTTTGATGGAGTATTTATGAAGTATTTCATTAGGAATATATTTATTGTGATGGTGAAGTCAAAATTCTCAACTTCTTTAAGAAGCACTTACATGACGACCGTGGGTAAACACCACATATTATTTTTATTGATCGTTATTGAGGAATCAGTACTTTTTTCAGAGTGATGCTTTATCTCATAAGACATTATTCAGTTTAAATATGTAAAATGTATCAGGGAGTTGATTCGTTCGTTTCCAAGAATAGCAATTATACGAACAAACTGAAGATAATAAAATAGAAAGTGTACAGAAAATATCAAATCTAATGCTCATTACTAGCGTCAAATATGTTATAACGATGTCTTTACTTACATTAAGGACAAAGAAGCTACGATATAAATACTGGGCACTACACTAGAAAACATTTCAACATAAACATCACACGTGCTCTAACTTGTAAAACAAGTTATACACACGGACTTTAATATACATGGTATGATACAATTAACAGCGGAAATGACGCGGGTGAAAGTATACGATAATAGAAGTAAAACCATTTCAGTAAACATGGAACCGCAAATCTGCCATTTGCGAGATAATTGCGATTGTGTGGTTGCGAGCGGCCAGTAACTTCATTCGCTGTAAACTTCATTGCACATCACCGGTAGTGCAGAAGAGGCGATCTGCGCACTAGGGTCATTCACTGAACTCAACATTGCTGAAAGGTGGATTTTTACATGTATAAGACAGATAGGGCTCTCAGTTCTGTAGAAATGCGTCATTTTTATGAACAGTACCAGGTGTAATTACAATGACTCCTTACGCCAGTGAAGACTACGTGGTAGCCCTTAGGCCAATGCATCAGAAGCTAAACGTATTGCTCAAATAATCTGATGGGAGATACCGTGAAAGTCGTACATAAACAAGGATGTATCAGCGTCTGTGGCAACAGGGGAGCGTTGGAATGAGGAAGGCCAAGGCAGATTACATCCACAGTTGGGGATACGATTTTAGAAACAGTACAGCTCCTTCTAGGAACTTCGAGAGCAGACTGTTTGCACAAGTGTGTATACAGGGCCTCACCAATGTACGAAGAATTTTACACTATAATTCACTGCACCCGTAAGACCCACTACCAGTGCAACGTCTCAGTAAAAGGGACGTTACTCCTTGTGTGATATTTAGTCAGTGGATCCACTAACAGATTGCATACAATCGTGGGTTTACAGGTAACATTTTATTATCAAGTCACTTTTCATACGCTATTATATTCCCAAGTTTTGTAACTCATCTTCCTGTTGTGGCGTAAACGAACATGCTGCTCGTGATTCATCAGATTACCAACGTTTTATCATTGAATGTGTTGTTACGGGTACCAGATCCACATATTCTTCCAAGAAAACAACAGTATCTCTGTTATGACGACACGAAACTACTACCATCCAGCCATAATAGTGGGCCCTCTGACTGCTCTTGAAGAGGGCTCATAAGAACTACATCATATGAAATATTAGTTCACATTATTACAGGAATAATTGGAAATATTTACTTAACTAGATACACTCCTTTGCTATTAAAGTACCATTTGATACGCTAATTAGCAAACTGTTCTCTTGCAGTACTATTTTTAGCGTTACAAAATTACACTTCCATCTGAGACTTGAAAAACACTTTAATTCTACCCAGTTACGTTGACTACTTCAGCTGAGGTCACGAGCTGAGCAGAGCACTTCCATGCTCAGTTCTGTAATAACCTCCGTGTAAGCCGGCCGCTGTGGCCGAGCGGTTCTAGGTGCTTCAGTCAGGAACCGCGCTGCCCCTACGGTCGCAGGTTCGCATCCTGACTCGGGCATGTATGTGTATGATGTCCTTAGGTTAGTTACAGTTAAGTAGTTCTAAGTCTAGGGGACTGATGACCTCAGATGTTAAGTCCCATAGTGCTCAGAGCGATTTGAACCTCCGTGTGAGGTCACTGCTGTGCTGAGAGGCAGAGCATTTCTTCTTCAGCCTCTCCCATTCATCGTTACGGATTGCAGCGAGACATCGATAATGTCTGTGGTATCGATGTGGGTTGCCCGGTCTGGAGTAGGATCTCCCAGGTTTGCTTGAGACTGTCCCTATTAAGCTGCATTGGGTTATGTGGCACATGCAGGATGGATACCTGCATGACACCTAATGCGTGAATATGATCCAAGACGTATGGGACAGGCAGGGCTTATATCTTTGCCCTCAAGATGCCCTGACCTCAGTCTTCTGGATTTCTTCTGAAACCGCCTTAATAATGAAATGTACGGCCCTTCTGCTGATACAATTTGAAAAACTGCAACAGCCATTTGTAATGTGTTAGTAAACCTTACGAGTAGATTCAAGGGTGTCTGAAACCATTGCTAACTACTGCAGAAACGACTGTAATATTGCACCCAAATGTGAGCACTTGCTGAAGTTATGTTGTGGTTTTTGTTAAGGTAAACAAAGGGTGAAAATTGAGCGCCTTCAGGTTGGGACTGAGTCGAAAATTTAATACACCAACTATATTTATACTAAGTAGGGCAATACACCGCGACAACAGAAGTTATGGGATACATCTTAATACTTTGTCGGACCTCCCGTTTGTTCGGCGTAGTGCAGCAACTCGACGTGGCGTGAACTTGAAAAGTCGTTGGAAGTTTCTTGCAAAAATATTGAGACATGCTGCCTCTATTGCCATCCATAACTGCGAAAGTGTTGCCAGTGCAGGATTTTGTGCCCAAATTGACCTCTCGATTACGTTCCATAAATGTTCGATGGTTTACCAAATTATTCGGTCGAATTGTCCAGAATGTTCTTCAAACTAATCGTGAACAACTGTGACATGGCGCATTGTCGTCCGTAAAAGTTCCACCGCTGTCTGGGAACGTGAAGTCCATCAATGGCTGCAGATGGACTCCAGTAGTAGAACATAACCATTTCCAGTCAATGATCGGTTCAGTCGGACCAGAGGACTAAGTCCATTCCATGCAAACCCAGCCCATACCATTATGGGACCACTACGAGCTTGCGCAGCTCCTCGTTGACATCTGTCTCCATGACTTCGTAGTATCTGCGCCACACTCGAACCATACCATCAGCACTTACCAACTGAAATCTGGACTCATTGAACCAGGCTAAGGTTTTCCAATTGCCTACGGTCCAACCGATAAGGTCTCGAGCCCAAGTAAACCAAGCGAGGTGATGTGTGGTTAGTACATTGGACTCGCATTCGTGAGGACGACAATTCAAACCCGCTTTCGGCCATCCAGATTTAGGTTTTCTGTAATTTCCCTAAAAAGCTCCAGGCAATGGACCAGAGGACCCAGCCCATACCGTGTAAACACAGCCCTCAACATTGTCCAGCCACCACCAGCTCGCACATTGCCTTGTTGACAACTTGGGTCCACGGTTTCGTGGTGTCTGCACCACACTCGAAGCCTATCAAAAGTTCTTATCAACTTAAGTCGAGACTCATATGACCAGGCCAAGTTTTTTAACCTTCTAGGGTCCAAGCAATGTGGTCACGACCCCGAAAAAGGCACCCAAGGCGACGTCGTGGTTGTAGCATTGACACACGTGTTGGTCGTCTACTGCTATAGCCCATTAACGCCAAATTTCGCCGCACACATTTCTGCGGCTATTTCACGGAGTATTGCTTGTCTCTTAGCACTGACAATTCTACGCAAACGCCGCTGCTCTCGGCCGTTAAGTGATGGACGTCGGCCAATGCGTTGTCTGTGGTGAGGCGTAAAGCCTGAAATTTAGTGTTCTTGGCACTCTCTTGACACTGTGAGTTTCGGAATATTGAGTTCCCTAACGATTTCCGAAATCGAATGTCCCATTCCTCTAGCGCCAATTACCATACCGCGTTCAAATTACCGTCGTGCGGCCGTAATCGCGTCGGAAACTTTTTTACATAAAACATCTGATTGTGAATACAAATGGCAGCTCCTCCAATGCTCTGATCTTTTATCACTTGTGTACGCGATACTACCGCCATCTGCATATGCACATATCGCTATCCCATGACTTACGCCACCTCAGTGTATTTCACACTGTGACGGTGTCACATAAGTTTTGACATTTTTATCGGTAGTAAACCGCAGTTTATGTATTTTATGAATATAATTAATATAAAAGATATCAAGATAACAACTGATAAGCAGCGATAATTTAAGACTAACATCTTTATTTAATGTCTATGAAAATAAAAAAGGATCGAAAGCCGGTCAACTGCTGTTTGTGTATGAGAAATCGGTTGGATACTTTCCTCATGTCAGCACGTTGTAAGTGTCGTCACCGGCGGCAACCTTGTGTGAATGCTCTGAAAAGCTAATCATTTGCATATCACAGCATCTTCTTCGTGTCGGTTAAATTTCGCGTCTGTAGCACATCATCTTCGTGGCGTAGCAATTTTTATGGTCAGTAGTGTACATTGATGGAATGACCTAGAAACGACTTTTTTTTTTTTCATCGCCAGGGGAACGTAAATGTTAATATGCGACATAAATATGAACATTATATATCTACCCGATCCTGAAAAATAGGGTTTTGAACAGTGGGAGAGACAGACAACAAAGTGATTCTATAAGCGTTCCGGTTTTACCTACTGAGGTACAGAACTTAAAAACGAACTTAATTAGTAGGCTAATGAATGATTTCTAAAGGAAGGAAAAAGGAATAGAGTGTCCTAACAGTTTTCCTACTGCTCATTCACAAAAGAAAATGTCCTTCGTAATCAACAATGTACGTGCATTATAAAATTGAAATACGTTTGCAAGACTAAAGAACAAGAGAATCATGACAAGGGGTGAGCGGAAAGTAGACAAGAGTTTCCTTAAGCTGCCAGATCTGAGCTGTACTTTACCGTATCGAGCGTGTGTGCTGCGTCGTTGTGGCTGAGTCTGTAGTGTGACATGGCTCGTGTGCTGTATGAATGGTTTCTTTGTACAGACACGTCCGGTGACTTATGGTAAAAATGTGGCAAATCCTGCCCTATGCTGAAATTAGTACCGATAATCCCTGTTCAAATTTACGTTCGTGAGGAGGACAAAGCGCGTCCATACGAACGCAAAACCTATCTTTAAACTTTCAAGCAACCAAACCGAAATGTCATGAAATGCTTTGTCGATACAGATAAAGTAAGAAGGACTAAATTCAGTTCATCATTTGCTCCTGAGTGAGGCTCATATCGAACCTGCACTTACAGTGAAGCTCTCACAGTAGGAGCGAAGAACGCTAACTCGTTTACACTCTCAGAGATCTGAGCCAGAAGTCCGTTAAATCCCTAAGCTAATGACAGATCTTAGTCTGTCAAAAAAGAAGGCTGAGCAGAAATCTGTCTAGGGAGCTGAATGCTAAGCCACAAGGTGACTTCGCAGTTGCATGGTACTGCAGATGTTATCACCGAGACATTCAGTACAAAGCTTCCCCATGTTTTTTTTCCTGTTTTTTATAACTTTAACCAAACCATTACATTTTCCCTGCTACTGATCTAAATGTCGAGTTGGCAAAATACATGTGTTGCATTTTATAAGGTCGTAATCTCCATGATTTGCTCCATCCACCAATTTAATCTGCTGCACTATATTCTTACGTTAATGTCGCAGGCCTTCCATGTTCCCAGCACCATAATTCTTAATTCCTCGTCTCTGAGCAAGATAGTATTTAATTTCCAGTACCCTTCTCCACATAAAGTTGTTTGCTTCTGTAAACTGATTCTGGTAATATAAGAACGATGACTGGAAAATTTACAGGGCAGATTTTGGACTTAGTGACGTTCGTACCAGGTTTTGTGAGATGACAATCCGGACTCTATTGCTTCCGTAATGAGTAGTGACGTACTTGTAAATTAATGAGCCTGCGTTTGTTGCCTCCCGTGTGTTAATCATATTTAAATTTCTAATCGTGTATTCGAGTTCCTCACATCTGCTGAAATGTGACTTTTGGTCTTTTTTGCTAATAACAGATTGAAAATCAAAAGCAAATGCGTCTCTGTTCCATGTCGTTGGTAAAACAGACGTAATGTCCTGTTTGATAAACTCGGCCAACGCCTCTCTACGATTGCTTCCAGATGGAGTGTATGCATTTACAAAGCTTGTATCTTCTGCTTGTGCTGATATTTCTCTGCCGCTTAAAGCCACTCAGTTTCTGTCACTAGAAAGCCGTCTTCCCTCAATATCGCTGTACCTGGACTTTCATATCTTTTGGGAATTACGTTGTGTCCTGCAATTTCATCATATTGTTAGTCTCGGCTTCCTGCAGTAATGCTGCTTCAATTTTAGCCGATTGTGAGAACCTTGGTGACAGATCAATTCAAACTTTGAATTTTGTAATTATCATGGGTCAAAAAGGTCTTTTGCGGTCGTGAATTAATTTTTTTAGATTGGTGCCTATACGTATCTTTCCTGATCTGGTTTGGATTTTGGAGTGAGTCTAGGCTTCGCCGCTGTTTTCCTGTATTTCCGCTTGGTTCTACTTTATCCCACAATCCCCAGTTTCTGTACTTTTTTCCACCCTTACGATTCTCATTAGACAATTGAAGTTCGCACATGGAAGATCTCTTCTGAGTCAGACATTTTTATATCTTCAACCTGGCTTTCCCCTAGGTTGGTAATGGAAGTTTCGACCCTGTCCGTTACTACTCACAGAGATTTTCTCTTAGCCTTCTCACATGAAACTTGACTAAACGTTTCTGTACCAGCAGACGCAGCTATGTTCATTTGTGATTGCACTATTATTTCTGATGGTGAAACCGCAGGTTCGTCCTTTGGAGATGTCGTCGATTTACAGAATGAAATTTTCACTCTGCAGTGTGCGCTAATATGAAACTTCCTGGCACATTGTGTGCCGGACCGAAACACGAACTCGAGATCTTTGCCTTTCTCGGGCAAGTGCTCTACCAACTGATCTATCCAAGCACGATTCACGACCCGCCCTTACAGCTTCAGTTCTGCCAGTACCTCGATTCCGACCTTCCAAACTTCACAGAGGCTCTCCTGCGAACCTTGCAGAACTAGCAATCCTGGAAGAAAGGATTTTGTGTCAAGGTTTGGCTCAGGCGCACCGCCCATCGCCTCTCCATGAACGACCTTCAACGCTGACGATTCTGAGTTGGTTATTGTAAACTATCCGTCCGCGATTACATAGTCCCTTTGAAGGTCGAATGTTTTACCATTTGTTGCCTCGATATTGCTAGTAAAAAAATGGTTCAAATGGCTCTGAGCACTATGGGACTTAACTTCTAAGGTCATCAGGCCCCTAGAACTTAGAACTACTTAAACCTAACTAACCTAAGGACATCACACACATCCATGTCCGAGGCAGAATTCGAACCTGCGACCGCAGCGGCCGCGCAGTTCCAGGCTGTACGCCTAGAACCGCTCGGCCACCCCGGTGGGCTATATTGCTAGTATTAGTTGTGCTTACACCTTCAGTTATATACTGAAGTGGGCGTGGCTGTCAGGTAATGGATGAGTCTTCCCGGTTCCTAAATCGGTCTGACATTCCACGTTCGTTTGAAACGTTTGGAACATCACTACTTTATTCAAACTTATTGTTTACAGTCTCCGTATTATTAACAACAACTGAAATACTTTCAGCTGACGTGACTCTGCTTGCTACCGATTCACTACTAATGCCTGTGAGCCGTGTCGCGGCTCTCGGCCGGCTCTCGATTACTCGTCTGGTTGAGGTTGGCACTACGTGCGATCGCGAGCGCCTCCTGTCGGAGCGGGTCCAAACGGGGGAGTGAGTGCGAGTACGAGATTCTGGGGCGGACAGCAGGGGAGAATGGACATTGCGGCCGCACTCCGAGGCGACAAGAGAAGAGTTGTTGTGCACGGCCGAGAAGGGAGCGTTGAACAAGGCGGCAGTCAGCATCGCTTTCCGGGGGACTGAGAGTTGCGGCCGTCCAGCCAGCAGACACCAGCTCCGGGAGCAGTGCTCCGATTTGTGGACGTGACTCGGGTCGTATTTTTGGTGCAGTATAGTTTGCTTGGTACGCATCTGCTGCTCCTTTTATGCCCACGTTCTGTCCGTATGTGCATTGAAAAGGTTACGCTCCGGCTGGAACAGTGGCTTGTGCTTTACGTTCATGCACCCTGACTCATTTGTTTTGCTGCAGGCAGCTGTAATTTCAGAGATTTTTTTTTCGCGATTGTCTTAGCCCTGTGGTGCCTAGTATCCGAGAACAAGACAGGTAACGTGTGACCTGTTTCGGGTTTTGGAGACCTGTTTGGGCAACCCAGTTATCATGCACACAAATGTATTGCTGCCGAGTAAGATTAGCCCTAATCTTGTGAAACTGACCTTTCAGTGACTGGCTCGTCTGCAAATTAATTAATTTAACCTTTGTGGTGTGTTTTTTTTTTCTTTCACTGGTGAGTTTGTCATTCATTTGTGTATGTTTCGCCGTTAATGATAACTGTAAGATAGCAAGGTTTTGAAGGGCTTGCGTATCGTGACTGTATTTTAGGCAACTGTTTAATTTGCTTTCTTGTTTATCGCTCTGGTGGTAAACTTATGCCAAGTTTACTAATTTCCGCCTGTGGCCCGGAAGTTAGTTTGAAGGTAAATCCGTTGGTAAATCTTTACTGGACCTAACTGTCAACTGATCTTGCGTTGAACTAATGCCATTTTTAAATCGTTTCTTGTGTGCTATAAATTGTATTACCATAGACAAGGAGACAGGGCGCATTCTGTGGTCGAGGGGTAGGCACGGTTGCTGCTTTGCGCGTGACGTCTTGTCGTCCGCTATCATTTCCCGCGTTAGTACGGGTGGCGTGAGATTTTTTTGCTCGCGGTTGTATGGCCGCTAGTCAGCTGTGCCTGCTCCCGCTTCAGGGTGTGCCGTGTTTCGTAAGGCGTACGCTTTCAGTCACTGTTACCCCTGTGTTGCTGTCGGTCGCTTACCGAAACGTTAGTCTGTTTTAGCACGGTGGCCACTGGGCCCTGACAATGTCGGTTGATGACCAGCGTTGCGGCGGTCGTCCGCTCTGAGTGGCTTCGGTCGCTTGGACTTGGCAGTTACCTTCTCGTTAAACAGACCAAATTTATTTGTTGTAGATTCCTAAGTAGTTTGTGAGAAAAGGTGTAACTCAGCTTTTCATGATTTTAGACAATTCAAGCATTTTGGTAAGGCATTTTCCTATCTGTTTTATTTAAATGAGAATTCTTTATTGGGGTTATTCACCTGTTGCAGCTTAACATAAAATTCGTTACTTAGCTTTCATGATTTTACTTCATTCAAGCATTCTTGTAAAGCAGTCCTTTATCTACGTTTTATTGATTGATAATTCTTTATTGGGGTTATTCACTGGTTGAAGGTTAACATATGTTTGTAACCAAGTTTATGTTCTTGCTTAATTGAGATTTGTTAAGAGCCTTTATTGCTGGAAGATCATTAAAGCTTGGGTGCTTGTAATTGTGAATACTGTTGTTTATGTTGTGGGCTACCCTTCCACTTCCACAGCCAAGCTGTCCTACCTACAAGTACAGTCTGCTGCGATGGCAGAAAATAAAAGTTTACCTTTATTCAAGTTGAGTTCCAGACCGAGTTTTCGTCTGGGACAGTCTTGTTTAATGTGATCTGTTTCATTACATATGAAGCATACTGGTAACTGCCCCATGCATGTGATGTGTGCTAGATAGCCCTCAATACTCATTACAGATAGGATTGGTTTTTAACTTCTAATTTCATAGACCATATTCCATTTGGGACAGGAACCGGATAGAAAGCCTAGACCTCGTCCCGAATTGCAAGAACGTTCCCATAGGTTGCAATTTGAGTTTTATTACTTCGTTTGGAACCTCCATCGGGTTATTAAAGGTGCGCACATTTTTCAAAATACCTTCAACCGGACTAACGGTAAATTTAGCGACAGAGGTGTGGCTAATGTTAAACTGATCAGTATACTCGTTAGTGCTCACGGATTACGTGCTCATACACTAAGTTAAGCTAAATTTTGAATAACAGAACTAGTAGTTGGTATTAAGTTGCACACTGTTTACTTGATCTCTTGTTAGTCTTATGTTGGTAGTTTCCCATATCTGGATTTCGAGAACTGTTGGCCACTCGTTGTCTGTGACGAATTTAAGTTCGACACTGTTCTTCCGGGGGTAGATTTCATGGTTGTTTATACTATGTCACACACTTAGGAAAGCGTAAAGACTTCCATTTTTGCGTAAGGCTGCTATGTGAAGAAGCTACAGCAGAAGGCACCGATAGCACGTAAACTTTACTTTATTTTGGGTTTGGGCAGCAATGACCATACACTCAACAGTAGTTACAAAAGTATCGTATTAAAATAATTGCAATTTACGTAGTAGAAAAATAGAGTTCGATGTACAAACGTGACGTTCTTAATATAAAATAAAAACACCAAGACGAACACGGTACAGCCAGCCGTTCTACAACATTGCAAAGTTAGGATTATGCGAATTTTCACAATAGAACAATTATAACAGCGTGAAATACAGAGAAGTTCTTTATACAAATTAAATAACAAAAATTACCAACTGGGCTTTTTACAGAGAATGACATACACAGCAACTTATAATTGAAAGCTGGACGACGATGTCGTATACAAAGGTAAGTTTTAAAGGAAAGTAAAAAGCTAAACAGAAGCCCCAGTTTCCGAACCGGAAAGGTTCCATGGAAGGACAAGCTCCACACAGCTTATACATCAAAGTTGGAAACCAGAGTCTTTTAAATTGTTAGAGAGCAATTTATACCTATAGATGTATCATACAGGTTAAGTAAGACAATTACATTTATAGGGAGGGGGTACCACTTCGCAACCATTTATTTCTACAAGAGCGCTTGTGAAATCTAATAGTTGGTACATGCCAATATGACATGGTTCAGATCTGCCACCGCCGTTCTGTCCTAATCATAGTGTACAGAAGCGGGTTAACACCCATGTCTCAGTCTCATGCGGATGAGAGAGGTCACATGACGTCTACAAATCTGCACCGAGGTGAGCCATGATCTCGAAGATATGTTCCTTTGTATGTAATACGTGACGTAAGCAGGGTGCGGCGCACACAAGTAAACAGCACGTGACCGACAGCTACGATCGCCGGAGCGGAACAGGCTCCTAGACCGCCAGGCTCGAAATCTCGCCATCCTGTTTTAACACTTCATTGTGCCACAACACCTATTGGTATGTTTTTTGTAGAACTTCTGCCTGTTCTTTGTTCCCTTCAACATAACAGACGCTACGTGAGAAGGCGCCAATAGCACGTGAACTTTTATTTATTTACTTTCGCTCTTGACAGCAAATACCACACTGTCAACAGTAGTTCTGCTTTTATTCTTCTTCTCATTCTACTTCATCTTCTCTACAGATATTAGTCGAAACTGGCTGTTACGGTACCCGTCGTTGCTGGGGTCTTCCTCTGTCTCTTCCTCCTTGGAAATTATATCTTCTAGTCTTTAAGAGAAGTCTGTTACTTTCTATGCTTTCTAGGTGTTCGTTCAACTTTCTCCTGTATTCTGCAATTTTATCATTTAGACTACAAACTTCTAGTTTTACTCTAATATCTTGATTCCTTGGTCTGTCTTCTCTTGTGCAACCTTTAACTCGTCTCAGGGATTACATTTCTTGTTCCTGAATACGGCTTCCTTGCTTTTTTCTAACCACTCCATAGGGCAGTGTGGGGACTGCAGCTGTTGGACCTGTACCTGCTCTGTCTAAACCACTCCATAGGGCAGTGTGGGGACTGCAGCTGTTGGACCTGTACCTGCTCTGTCTGGGTAGCTGGTGCCACGATTATTGTGGCCCTGGACATGTGATGTGATCCGTCCTGCCGTCCTGTGGGTAACAATCAGCTCACCTTTTGAAACTTGCATCATAGGGTCCCCTACTGGTATTGATGCTGTGCCTCAAAGCTCCTTCAGCTTCAACTGCGTCTCCTTCTGCCCATTCCCCTCGCATGTCGCTCGTATTGATCAGACTTCTACGTGTGAACGGTTTGACCTACCCATATCAGATAAAAATACCTAAATAGACTGTCTCCCTGTAAACAAAAAGAAACACAGTCCTATGAAATAAATGATTTTCTGTACTTTCAGGGACAGAATTCTAGATACGCAAAATTTTATCCCCAAAAATACAAATAGAGAAATACCATCAGACACCAATCAATGCTGTAGTGCAACACTGTGACTTAACGCAGTGACTCACTGTGCAATTCACGACTCCGTGACTCCTGCACGTGAAATTACAAATTAAACATTCCATTTAATCCAACAGCTAACCAGAAGTTTCGTGATATGTATTAATATGGGAGGCTTCAGCATTCAGAAGGTGGCCACATCTTATTTTAAAACATTCTGCGTCTATTCATCTTCTTCTTCTCCTCTTCAGGTATTAGGTGAAATGGCCTGTTACAGTAACCATAGTTGCCGAGGTCTTCTATCTCTTCTTTCTTGGCACTTATATTTTCTAGCCTTTAAGGGGAATTTCTCACTCTCCATTCTTTCTAGGTGTTTGTTGCATTTTCTCCTATACTCAACAATTATAACATTTAAAGTGAAAATGTTTAGTTCTTCTCTAATTTCTTGATTCTTTAGTCTGTTTTCTGTTGTGCAACCTTTAACTCATCTCGGGAAATTTATTTCTTGTGCCTAAGTACGGATTCCTTTATCTCTGTTAACCATCCAGGTCTCGCTTCCATAGAGGAGTGTGGGGACTGCAACTGTTTTGTAGAATTTAATTTGAATATCGTTCCTAGTGTTGTTCTTAAGGTTTCTATTAATGTTCCACATACACGAGTAAATTTAATAATATTAATATCCATATTTTGGTGCAGCCATTTGTCACTTCACGTCCTAGGTAACTGATGTGGTTTAATTGTTCTAAAATCTTTTGACCTACCGCTCTTTTGGCTTTAATATTTTCTTTCCCCGTGAATGCCATAGTCTTACATTTTTCTGTTCATATCTCCATGTCAAAATTCGCACTTCCTTGTTTCAGTAAGTAAATCCTTTCTGAAAGTCCTCTTCTTTACCTGCTAGGATCACTGCATCGTCAGCAAATGGTAAGTTATTTAAAGGAGTTGTCCTGTCTAGGTATACACCTTTTCGAAATTCCGTTTTCCATATAAGCATTATTTCAGTATGTAAATGTTAAACAAAGTTGGAAAGATACAGCAGCCTTGTTCATTGTTAGTTGACATGTCATTAGTTTTTCCGTTGAGATTAGAGAGTGATAATCGTGTTCTGATACATACTACTTATCGCATTTATTAGATGTTTAGGGTATCCGCGATTGGTCACTATCTTCCAAAGTTTCTGTTTATTTACATTGTCAAAAGCTTTTTTAAAAAATCGATAAAGGAAGTTTGTGTTTTTTACTATATTCTCTGCTTTCTTGTAATATCTGTTGTGAAATGAAAACCGCATCTATCGCGGAGCGTCCTTTCCTAAAACCCATCTGTTTCTCGTGCAGTAATGCTTACGTTATGTTTTTAAGTCTTGTGTTTAAAATCTTAGCATACATCTTGTATGCTGAGTCTATTAAACATATTCCTCTGTAGTTGCTTCATAGGCTTTTGTCCCCCCTGCGGGTCCGGGGTAAGAATAGGCCCGAGGTATTCCTGCCTGTCATAAGAGGCGACTCAAAGGAGTTTCAACCGTTTCGGCCTTCGATGTGATGGTCCCCCTTGGGGTTTGACTTCCATTTTTCAAAATTCTACAGAAGTACGAGCCTTTTGGGGAAGGACGCCTTACGTGGTGTACCAGTGGTCCTCAGTGCACTAAAACCTTGGCACTCAGCACGGTACCGGCGTTATAACCATACCCACTGTTCCTCAAATTGGGCCTAAACGCCTGATGGGTTGTACAAGTTACGCCCATAGTGCGTCCCCATCTGCACCTACGATCATGGACTTTCCATGGCACCAGAAATCCAGCACAGTAGCCAGCCCGTTGTGGTGGGGTCGTCATGTACCCTCTAGGTTGTAGCCCCCTGACAACACAGGGATCGTACTGCCGATACCTGAGCTGCACCCTCCCCACATCGGCCAAGGAGTAGATGCCAGTCTCCTTGGGGCATCAGGACTCCCGGCAACGGTCATCCTGCCAGGTGGCCCTTGCTGAGGCTGGGTGGCGCCCATGGGTAGAGCCCCTGGTCGGAGTGGGTGGTATCGGGGCCGACGTTTCGCAGATGAAACGTCAACACATATCAGGTCGCTCTGCGGCCGAGTCTTTCAAAAGGAAAGGTACTGTTTCTAGTTCTGGTTCTCCTGCCCTTTCCCCCTTGGCCGCTCCCTGGGAGGAGGGACAGGCCCGCCGGCTTGGGGCGAAGGACTTCCCCAGCTATTTGGTCTGTTCTCGAACCGATGGGGGGACGTTCGCCACCTCCAAGCCCATGTTCTTTGTTCAGCACATTGAGGACATCTTCGGGGAAATCGAGGCTCTCAGTAAGATGCCTTCGGGGTCCGTTCTAATAAAGACCACCTCCGCCACACAGTCGGCGGCGCTCCAGGCGTGCGACCGAGCGAGGTGGCACAGTGGTTAGCTCACTGGACTCGCATTCGGGAGGACGGCGGTTCAATCCCGCGTCCGGCCATCTTGATTTAGGTTTTCCGTGATTTCCCTAAATCGCTTCAGGCAAATGCCGGGATGGTTCCTTAGAAAGGGCACGGCCGATTTCCTTCCCCATCCTTCCCTAATCCGAGCTTGTGCTCCGTCTCTAATGACCTCGTTGTCGACGGGACGTTAAACAGTAATCTCCTCCTCCTCCTCCTCCAGGCGTGCGACTGCCTATGGGACATCCCAGTGTCCATTGTCCCGCATCTGGCACTAAATAGGATGCAGGGGGTTATTTTCATCGTGACCTCCTGCTACAATCTGATGAGGAGCTCAGGGCCAACCTGGAGCGCCGAGGCGTGCATTTCGTCCGGCGAGTCCAGCGCGGCCCCAAAGACCGTCGCATCGACACCGGGGCCTTTATCCTCGCCTTCGAGGGGGACGTTCTCCCGGAGAAGGTAAAGGTGATGTGCTACCGGTGCGACGTGCGACCTTACGTCCCGCCTCCTATGTGCTGTTTTTGGTGTTTGCGCTTTGGGCACATGTCGTCACGGTGTGAGTCTGAGCCCCTTTGTGGCGATTGTGGACGTCCTCTTCGTGAGGAACATACATGCACCCCACCACCTCAGTGCATTAATTGTCCTGGCATCCACTCGCCTAGATCCTCAGACTGCCCCGCATATCAGAAGGAGAAGAAGATACAAGAAAAAACTTTGGATCAGCTCTCTTATTCTGAGGCCAGGAAGAAGTATGACCGCCTCCATCCCGTGCCGTTGACCACTTCGTTTGCCTCAGTTGTGTCCACTCTTTCCGCGGTATCCTCACCCCGATCCTGTCCCCCCTCCACCTCCTCCCCCCATCCTTCCAAATCCTCCTCCCCCATGGCCCCCACCCCAGGGGCCACCCTTCCTCCTCCTCCTCCTCTCCCCCCACCCGCCGCCTGAGAAGCGATCCTCTTCTCAGGCGTCCATTGGGGAAACGTTCCGGACCCCAGCATCCGAGGTCCGGCACTCCAAAACGGACCCCGCACGTGAGGACCTTCTTCGGGTCCAGCCCACCATCCCTGTGCCTCCTCGGACTTCCAAGAAGGCCTCCAAGAAGAAGTCTCTATCCCCCTCTCCACCCCGGCGCGTTTCGTCTGACGCTCCATCAGCAAGTCGCTGCTCCCGGCCATCCTCAGTTTCGCCGGGACGCTCTGCTGCTAGGCGCTCAGCTGGCCTCTCGTCGGCAAATGATGCTGCCCCTCCTACACAACCAGGGACAGCGGCCGCAGCTGGCGACGACTCGATGGAACAGGATCCGCCTCCCGCCGGTTGTAGCGTTGTTCCCTCTAAACCTGGCCCTCCGCAGCTGTTGAGGTGACCAGCTCTTCGCCCGTCTCGTTCCCCCTCCTTTTTGACTAGCAGTGGCCTTGTTACATTGGAACATAAGAGGTATTCGATCTAATTGAGAGGAATTACAACTGCTCCTCCGCCTGCACTGTCCGCTCGTCCTTGGTCTCCAGGAAACCAAGTTGCGCCCGACTGACCGTATTGCCTTTACCCACTATACCTTGGAGTGGTATGACCTCACCCCTGTGGACGGTATCCCAGCTCATGGTGGGGTCATGTTGCTCGTTCGGGACGATGTCTATTACCATCCCATCCCATTGACCACCCCACTCCAAGCAATAGCTGTCCGTATTACTCTTTCTGCTTTTACTTTTCAGTTTGTACCATCTACTCTCCATCGTCATCTGCTGTTAGTCGGGCTGACATGATGCACCTGATCGTTCAGCTTCCCCCGCCGTTTTTATTGTTTGGCGACTTCAATGCCCATCATCCCCTCTGGGGCTCTCCTGCATCCTGTCAAAGAGGCTCACTCTTGGTGGATGTCTTCAACCATCTCAATCTTGTCTGCCTCAATACTGGCGCCCCGACTTTCCTCTCGGACTCTACTCATACCTACTCCCACTTGGACCTCTCGATCTGTTCTACCACTCTTGCCCGTCGGTTCGAGTGGTATGTCCTTCCTGACACCTATTCGTGCGACCACTTCCCCTGTGTCGTTCGTCTCCTGCACCACACCCCATCCCCACATCCTTCGAGCTGGAACATACCGAAAGCTGACTGGGGACTTTACTCCTCCCTGGCGACCTTTCCGGACCACGATTTTCTCAGTTGTGACAGTCAGGTCGAATACCTCACGGCTGTTATCATCAATGCTGCCAAACGTTCCATTCCTCGTATTACCTCTTCTTCACGTCGCGTTTCCGTCCCCTGGTGGAACAAGGCTTGTAGAGACGCTATCCGTGCTCGACGACGTGCATTACGCACCTTTCGCCGCCATCCTACGTTGGCGAATTGTATTCGATACAAACGACTCCGAGCGCAATGCCGTAGAGTCATCAAAGACAGCAAAAAAGCTTGTTGGGCCTTTTTCACCAGCTCCTTCAACAGTTTTACTCCCTCTTCTGTCGTATGGGGTGGCCTGCGCCGGCTGTCGGGCATTAAGGCCCACTCCTCGGTACCTGGCCTGACCTCAGGTAATGAGGTCCTCGTTGATCCTGTGGCTAACGCCTTCGGCTGGTTTTTCGCGGAGGATTCAAGCTCCGCCCATTACCACCCTGCCTGTCTTCCCAGGAAAGAGGCAGAAGAGGCTCGGCGACCTTCCTTCCACTCGCTGAATCTGGAAACTTATAATGCCCCCTTTACTATGCGGGAACTCGAACGTGCGCTTGCACTGTGCCGGTCCTCTTCTCCGGGGCCAGATGCCATTCTCGTTCAGATGCTGGCACACCTTTCTCTGGTGGGCAAAAGCTTCCTTCTACGTACCTACAATCGTGTCTGGACCGAAGGTCAGGTCCCCATGCGTTGGCGTGACGCCGTCGTTGTTCCTATACCCAAACCCGGGAAGGATAGACACCTTCCTTCTAGTTACTGCCCCATTTCTCTTACAAGCTGTGTCTGTAAGGTGATGGAGCACATGGTTCATGCTCGGTTAGATTGGATTCTTGAATCTCGACTGCTGCTTACCAATGTCCAATGCGGCTTTCGTCGCCACCGCTCCGCTGTTGACCACCTTGTGACCTTGTCGACATTCATCATGAACAACTTTTTGCGAAGGCGCGAAACGGTAGCCGTGTTCTTCGATTTGGAGAAGGCTTATGATACCTGTTGGAGAGGAGGTATCCTCCGCACTATGCACAGGTGGGGCCTACGCGGTCGCCTGCCCCTTTTTATTGATTCCTTTTTAACGGATCGAAAGTTTAGGGTACGTGTGGGTTCCGTATTGTCCGACATCTTCCTCCAGGAGAACGGAGTGCCTCAGGGCTCCGTCTTGAGCGTAGCCCTTTTTGCCACCGCGATCAATCCAATTATGGATTGCATTCCACCTATTGTCTCAGGCTCTCTCTTTGTCGATGACTTCGCGATCTACTGCAGTGCCCAGAGAACATGCCTCCTGGAGCGCTGCCTTCAGCGTTGTCTAGACAGCCTATACTCATGGGCGTGGCAAATGGCTTCCAGTTCTCTGAAGAGAAGACGGTTTGTATCAACTTTTGGCAATATAAAGCGTTCCTTCCGCCATCCTTACATCTCGGTCCCGTTGTTCTCCCATTTGTGGAAACAACTAAGTTTATAGGGCTCACGTTGGACAGGAAACTGTGTTGGTCTCCGCATGTCTCTTATTTGGCGGCCCGTTGTACACGTTCCCTTAATGTCCTCAGAGTTCTTAGTGGTTCATCTTGGGGAGCGGATCGCACTGTCCTGCTTCACTTGTATCGGTCCATAGTCCGATCGAAGCTGGATTATGGGAGCTTCGTCTACTCGTCTGCTCGGCCATCCCTCTTACGCCGTCTCAACTCCATCCACCATCGGGGGTTACGTCTTGCGACCGGAGCCTTCTACACTAGTCCTGTTGAGAGTCTTTATGCTGAAGCTACTGAATTACCATTGACCTACCGGCGCGACATACTGCTGTGTCGGTATGCCTGCCGGCTGTTGTCTATGCCCGACCACCCCTCTTACCAGTCCTTCTTCGCCGATTCTCACGACCATCAGTACAGGTTGTATATCTCTGCCCTGCTGCCCCCCGGAGTCCGCTTCCGTCGCCTGCTTCGACAATTGGATTTTGCCCTCCCTACCTCCTTCAGAGAGGGTGAGAGCCCGACACCACCTTGGCTCCAGGCTCTGGTTCATATTTATCTCGACCTCAGCTCACTCCCGAAGGAGGGTACTCCGTCTGCAGCGTATTGCTCACGGTTTGTCGAACTTCGTGCTCGACTTGCTGGTCACACCTTTATTTACACCGATGGCTCCAAAACTGACGATGGTGTCGGCTGTGCCTTTGTCGTCGGGGCCGCCACCTTTAAATACCGGCTCCTCGACCAATGTTCCAGCTTTACGGCCGAGCTTTTTGCTCTCCATCAGGCCGTTCAGTATGCCCGCCGCCACCGCCATTCATCGTATGTACTCTGCTCGGACTCACTCAGTGCTCTTCAGAGCCTTGGAGCTCCCTATCCGGTCCATCCCTTGATTCAATGGATACAGCAGTCCCTCCATTCTTTCGCTGATAATGGTTCTCCTATCAGCTTTCTGTGGGTTCCCGGACATGTAGGAGTGCCTGGGAATGAGGCTGCGGATGCTGCAGCCAAGGCTGCAGTCCTCCTGCCTTGGCCAGCCTCCCATTGTGTCCCGTCATCTGACGTTCGTGGGGATGTTTGTAAGAGGCTTGTGTCGTTGTGGTGGGATACTTGGTCATCCCTCCAAGGAAACAAGCTCCAGGCAGTAAAACCGCTCCCAACTGCTTGGACAACCTCCTCCCGACCATCTCGGCGAGAGGAGGTCCTTCTGACCAGGTTGCGGATTGGGCATTGCCGGTTTAGCCACCGCTCCCTGCTCTCCGGTGACCCAGCCCCGCAGTGCCCTTGTGGTCAGGCATTAACAGTGCGCCATGTTTTATTGTCGTGTCCCCGCTTTAGTCAATCTCGTGTTGTCCTGTCCCTGCCATCTACTTTACCGGATATTTTAGCTGATGACGCTCGAGCAGCTGCTCGTGTTCTGCGTTTTATAACTTTAACTGGCTTGTCCAGACATCTAACCTTTTTACTTCTTTTATCTGCATCTTTGTCAGGTCTTTCTGGTGTCCCCCCCCCCTCCCTCCCCTTGAGTTTTACTAGATTCCATGTGCTCTAACAACGGTGACTGGGCGCTAATGACCTCAGTAGTTGAGCGCCCTTAAACCCCACAAAAAAATTGGATTTTCTCCTTTTTCAAAATTTGATATCACTCTAGTAATCTTCCAGTCTTTGGGGATACTTTTGTCGTAGATGTAGCATCATTCCTACATATTTTAGCAATTCGGCATTAATACCACCTCTTCCTGTCGCTTTTCTGTTCTTAAGTGATGTTAAGCCAGCTTTTATTTCGTCAGGCTGTATTTCATCTAATCATTTGTCATCTATTCTTTCAGTTTCAGCCTGTTGTGCTGTATCATCACACCATAATGCTTCGCAAAAAGTTACCCACTGTTCTTCTTCACTACTGTTTATTTGTACCTTCCCTTACTCTGCTGGCTTTGAAGTTTTTAAAACCTTATAGATCATTTGCTGTCTCCCGTGAACATCATTCTCAGTATTAGAAATAAATCTACTCCAATGATCTTGATGTGCCTATCTCATTACACATTTAGCAATATCTCTTCTCACCTTACAACACTGCAGGTTTTAGGTGTGGGGTTGCGTACGTATTTTATATATGCATCCTGTTTCTCCATAACAGCTTTTCGTATGTGCTCATTCCAGATTTTTAGTCCCTTTTTCCCCCTCTTTTCCGAGAGCTTCTCCTGGTACTCCATATATCAGGTTCTTCGGATTTTGGCCATTCTTTTTCTGTATTATCTTTAGTTGCAAGTTTGTGAGCTCTTTATTCAAGCTGTGCGTATATCTCTCTTTTTGAAAAGTTAAGTTTATTATTTTTATTGTACGTTGTAAAATTTTAAAAACGCCCACTAAAATTTGATGAATGACTCAGACCTTAAATTCAAGCGGTTCTGCTAACAACCCCTACTCCCACGTCCAAGAACTCATGACTTGTGTGAGTCCTGCTCAATGCATGGCGTGCTGTGGCTGCACGTTATGTGGTCAACTGGAGAGGATGAAACGCGCCTTTAGATAACCAGAACATATCGGCTAAGGGAGACAACAGCGAAAGAAAAATCGTGGTCCTCCTAGAAAGGGGACTGAGCAAAGGCTGGTAACCAACTCTCGGAAAAGACTCATTACTCCTAGTACCCTAAGAAGCCTCGGAAACAGGATGGTCTCAGTGACAAAGATACGAAGGAGGCCCACGGATATATTAAAGTAGCAACCTAGGGAATGTCAGGAATTTTCCAAAAAGAGGTAGAGCTAGCAAACATATTAAAAGACATGATTATGGATGCTGTAGCAATCACGGAAAAGAAGATGAAAATGAGAGGTAATAAATATGTAGTCGATTACGTTGTTTTATTGTGGAGTAGAAAAAATGAAAGAGCAAGCAAAGGTATGGCATTACTCCTCCATAAGAGCTGGTAAAAGAGCTCAGATTTCACATATATAAGCGAAAGAATACTATAGTCACACTGAAACTGAGAAGAGGCAACGCCACCATTATAAGCATATATGCACAACGAGAAGGAAACAAAAAGTGCGTCTAGAAACTTCTTCGAAGAACTGCAGAAGACTCTGAATAAGTACAGTGCTACTGGTCAGATAATTATGACGGGTGATTTCAGTGCCACAACAGGTAGTATCCCAGTAACGAATGCTATAGGGTATTTTGTGGAACTAGTGTACTTCTATTCCTGATACTTATTCATAGCGGATTTCTTATTTTTCTGATCACACTTTCCACCTTATTCTATGGACTTTTCGAAACTACTATGATTCTTATTCATAGTGAAGAAAGCTCTGCTGTATTCCATTTCCACCGTATATGTCATATCAAGACTTCAGCAGTGCGGTAAATGGAATGGTTTTTATTAAATATTTGCTATTCATTTTTCAAGCAGGAATTTTTCCATCCATCATTTTACGGTGGAAGCAAGGAAATGGTAGATGCACATGGCAAAGAACAAAGAGTGATTTATATTGCATGATATAAATTTTTATTAGCCAGAAAAATTTTTCCTCTTTACTCATACATTCAAGAACAAGAACGTAGTATGGTAAGAGGGGGTGGATTTCCCTTAAACAGTCTACCTTTGATAAGAGCTACTGATTTTTGCTCAAAGCTGACAGGATAGGGATACTTTTGGGAACACAATTAGCTTATAACATTTCTGTACACAGCACTCGTACGAGTCAGAAAAGATATTCCATGGGATGAGGTTGCATAGGGTCTGCAGTTCAGCATGCGCTATCAATACAGATGCTTCCCAAAGGAAACAGGAATTAAGGTCCACCCTGTTATATGAAGGTCTAAAAATCCTAACCAATTCCAAACTGTCAACATATTAACTGACTCCAGAGCATTCTGACGAGGAAATTGAATAGGATACGATTTGTGGTCCTACCGTCACTGGATCCTAATTTCAGCTAAACCATCAAAAACATATTAAGATTGCTAAAACTTGGCACATGCAAATTTTGGTATACACCCAGGAGCTCATTCCACTCAGCATAAAAGCAATCATCAGTTTTGTATAATTGATGCACAGATCATACTCACGGTTCGAAAAAGGGAAACAACAAATCTAAGTAAATATTCGCTTCAAACGATATCACAAAGGGTTTATTCTCTTGATTGTTAATTAAAGTAAATATGTCATTTACCTATATCGAAAATCGAAATGTTTTACGGATTCTGACCCAGATTGTAACTTATACTAAGCGTGCTCCAGAGAGCTTGATCCATCATTCACCATGCCATCACTAGGAACAATCTCCTTTGAAAAACCATACAGATTCCTTTGCTGGCCACTGTTGTCTGTCGCACCTTCACAGAGTAGGGGTGGGAAAGGGGGACGTCAGAGCAATCACAAAAACGCCAAAGAGACGCTCGCATTTGCTGAACCTGCTAGACGCTAAAACTGGCGGAGGTCGTTGTTCTGCACCCATACCAGCTTACCAGACCAAATTTTGAACACAGTTCGAAGGTAAATTTGCAATACTTCGCACGTTGGCTTACTTGACCGACCGCAAACGTCTGTCTTTGTCCACATCAAGTCACAGCCTATGTTTGAACAAAATTCAACAGAACGTCCCCAAGACTCTACAATGTGAAGTAAGAAAAGCTACGCTGGTGGCTATTGGCACATGTGCACATCCCAGCACCTGTTCATCCATACACTGCAGAGCCTGTTCGTAGTGAGCATTACGGAAGAATATTAAAACAGGTCATAGTCTGAGACACAAAAAACTTCATAATAAAAATGGATCCTTACTCAATCATTCGCCCACAATAGGAATTACCAGGATTGTTAAATTTACAAACTTTCACTACATGAGCCAGTGAGACGGAAAACTATATACCATATGAGGCTGATTTCAGACTATGCAATGTATGACTTGCGGATGCTGACTGTTACACGGCCTTTTTTCCAGAAAGTCACTTAGCATAAGAAAATTCATTTTGAAAGACTCATTACATCTGAATATTTAACTGACTTTGAGGAATATTATAAACACCAGTACTAATGATTGCTGATAACTGACAAATGCACTTACTTTCCGTTTCCTCTTGATCCGTATTTGCACTCCTCATAAAAGTGAGAAAACGTTGAAATGTTTCAGAGTGGTGAAAAAGGCATGCGGTTCGTCAGGGACAGTAGAGTCAGCCTGTGTTTGTAAACGTATGACACCGCTGTATGTATTGACTCTGCAAAAAGTAAGTGTTTACATAATGTGAGAACTGCCGGCATTTGCTAAAACTAGAGGCTAGAGAGAGAAAAGGGACGTTGACGATGAAGACCACCTCATTGGTTACAGAAAGAGAGATCTAGAAAGTGGAGATGGTAGGACGAACGTTATTCGTTAACCAGCTAGAGGAAGGGGACTAGTCTTCTCTGAGGAACATATTTATCAGTCAGACACTCGGAAAATCTGAAGTTCAGCCAACCTGAATTTAGTGAGACATAAAATGCGGCAGTGTGAGGTTTCTTTGTAGTCAAAGAAATTGTTCAAATGGCTCTGAGCACTATGGGACAACATCTGAGGTCATCAGTCCCCTAGAACTGAGAACTAATTAAACCTAACTAACCTAAGGACATCACACACATCCATGCCCGAGGTAGGATTCGAACCTGCGACCGTAGAGGTCGCGCGGTTCAAGACTGAAGCGCCTAGAACTGCATGGCCACTGCGGCCGGCCCTTGTAGTGAACTATCGATAAAAAATTACTGTTCGATCTTTGGCAGCCTCCGTCGCCAGACACCCCACTGCCATCGACTCCGCCGACCTGACGTAACACCCAAGCCGATGCATTGGGGACGTAGGACAACTTTGGGTTGATCTGCACTTAGCCGCTTTCGAGAGTAGTTGCTTCTACCAACGAATTCATTCTGCAACCACTTGAGCCTCCACCTGGTGTACTATAGCGAGATCGAGCGGCAACGACGAGATGATATGTACCGATATTAAAGCAATTTCTTAGTAATACGGTTACTTCAAGCTTCACTCTAAAGATTCGCATTTTAATACCAATGAACAGTCTGCTTTCATCTGCGACCGCAGATGTGACGAATTCGCTTCTGTAATACTATCTGTTATCAATTAACCTCACAATCTCTGGGAGTTTCAAGTGTACAATTAATTCAGTTGCGCGATTCTTTGCATTTCCCCCCTGACCCCTATGTCAGATACACCAAATCATTATTACAATAATGTTTCCTGTGTTTTTCGTTTGTTTTGTCAATAACTTTATAGGAATAAATCAAAGTATTTTAAATGCCTGAGTAGCAGGACAGAGCGGATTAGGTTGTGGAAAGCGGTCAAGATGAGTTCCTGTCAGTTGCACTCAACATACAAACTTTATTTATCAACACACAATATTACAACAAGGATGCAAGACATTCAAAACTTTAATCGACCTCCCTTGATTAACTTTAGATGGGCTGTAGGTCACATTCAAAACCCAAGACACAAGGCCTAAGCAATAAATTGAAATACAAGGTTTTTCTGGAGGTTTCACTCAAAAATATTTTCTAAATCTTCAATCTAAACGAGCTGAAGGCCTTAGCAATTTAATTTTAATGGAACTTGGCTGGAGGCTGCATATTAAGCAATAAGAAGTTACAATCAAAAGGCAGGAGGTCTTATATTAAAACATTTCATGCAAGTTGGGCTGAAGGCCCCATCAAAAGCATAACAATCTTATGCCTTAAGAGAAAGAGAAGATTAATTTAAGTGATATTAAAGCTCGGCTGAAGGCCGCTCACCAACAAATAATTTAACAGCTTAAGCCCTAGGATAAGTGTTTCAATTGTAAAGGGCAGAAAGCTGTATCTTAAAACATTTCACACAAAATAAAGAATAACAATCTCATGCCTTAAGGGCAAGACAAGAACATTAATTTAAGAGATATTGATACTCGGCTGAAAGCCTCACATTACCAAATAACTAAAATCCAAAATGGGAAACTACTACATAACACACAAGGAACGGCCCTCAGAAGTTTCCAAGGGTCGGCCCACGATTGTAACACTAACGCCCATTTAGATGTGACAGGCAAGTGTGTCCAACGACAACTTAATATGGAGGCAAACCAACCAACCAACCAACAGATAGCTGACTGACCAATCAACCAAATCAGTTCCGCTCCAAGCAATCAGCAAAACGACCACAAGATTTCAATACACGACATACAAAATAAATGCCCCCACAACGATCAACAACACCTTAGCTGTCGAACTACACGCCGCGCTGGACAGCAACAACATGGCGAGGAAAATACATTGCCTAAAATTACGTCAACCGGAACATCAACGGCCACAAGCCAGAAGATACCGCTGGTAAACTTTCACAACAGGGTATAAATTAAGTTAAATTTCACAAGAAGAAGGCTGGAATCTTAGCGGACTCAAATACACACATGTTGTTGCTCACGGTAATGTCCCAAAAGCGACAACCAGGATCAAACGAAGAAATTTAAACAGGTGACGCTCGATAGTAAGTGAAATGAGGACTCAACTTTCATGTCTAAGATCGGTGGGCGACGAACTTCGTAGCACTCGCAAGCAGCACATCACACTCCAATCGCGCGTGCACGATGCCAGCGGCTCCAGCCCGGATCTGCTGCTCCACGCCAAACGACCGACTGGACTGATGGTCCGTCCACGACCGCTGCTCCGTCGCGACTGCACTGCTGGTGCGTCTCCCACTCACAGACTACCCGACACACGACGACTCGGTCGCTCCAGAGATGGTACAACAGTGCGCTTATCGATACGTACTGCTGCAGCCACTCACGGGCCAGTAAGGCAGGAAGTTAGTGACACCAGGAAATGGAATAAGAAAACGAGGCAACACTACCGTTATAGAAGATGACAAACAATTAATGGCACGAACACGAGCCGTGCACTGCTCAGTATTGTGTCTCATTTAGTTGTCATACGTTCCCCCATTCATGATTTTGGCGGACTCCATGGAGTACTGAGAGACTTGGTTGGCTTACTTTGCAATTTTAAAACCAAGCACCTTACAAGGGTTGAATCACAAGCATCATTGTGCCACACAGTTGCAGACACTGAACACGGACCTGAACAAGGTGAGCTGGGCTTTACTCTCCAAGCTATTTTAGCAAAACAACTGCAATACTGCGGCTGCTCTTCGCGAGTATCGACACTTTAAAGGAATATGGGGAGGTCCTCTTTTCGCACCGGGGTTGAAGAACTTAATTCGAAAAAATTGGTGATTTCGGAACTGCTCCTAGGAGAGTCCTGCACCACAAATTGTTGAATATGTTACTGTTCCATGGTTCAGAATGCAGGACGCAATGTGCCATATTCAAGCAGCGCACGTGCTGCGACATGACAGCTGAACATTCCATCGGCAGCCGTTCGAAAATTCCTGCGAACAATTGCGAAACTGTATCCCTATCGTGGTTCAAGGCTGTCGTGGATACAGATAGTCGTCACATTGAGCATCGTTTGTAAGCTGGAACGTAAATGTAGTATGCAGTTAACAAATGTTGCCCTCTCATGTAGAAATTATTCCTTCATCTTCCGCATGTCCTAACAAATGTTTTCACTTTCCTACGATCACTCGCTTTTGACCGCCCAAGTAGCAAAAAGTTTAATTGCAGCCCCCCCGTATAACAAAAAAATAAAAAAACACTTACCAATGTAATCTGCTAGGCTAATTAAAAGAAGCTAGGTATTATAAATGACAATTACTTGAAACGGGCTTATAACAGGCCCTTTCTATAATGAGCACACCTTATGAATTGAGTGTAAAACGAAGAAAGTCGAAACTAACGAGGAGCAGCACATAAGAGAGTACAGATAAACCTAAAATTAGAGGTGGTGACCATGAAGCAGACGGAATGAAGGAATTCTACTGCCTTGGACCCAAAGTGACAATTGGCGGACTAGGCTCAAAGGACATAACAAGCTAACGAGCACAGGCAAAGGGACATGAATCGTCAAAAGAAGTCTACTGCAATCAAACATTACTAAGGATCTACAACATTATGTGGATGTGACCATACACCGTGCGAAAACAGGAAAACAAATGATAAGAGATGGAGAAGCTACCCGCAGAATCCGCAAGGAAAGGAAAATATGGAGGACACTGACAAGAAGATATAGGACGTATGTTAAGACAACAGGGAATAATTTCCAAGGTGTAAGGGATAGTGGAGGCTAAAAACTGTAGGGAAAGGCAGAGATAATTTCTCCAACAAACTGGATGTAAATGCTGCTCTGAGGTGATCAGGTTGGCACAAGTGAGCAATTTGTGGCGTGCTGTATCAAGCAAATCACAAGACTGATGTCCATTCCCCGCCCATTTTAAAGAAATAAAAATAATTTTAAAAATTAGGTAGTCTGCAGCTGGTTCTGCTCGATTTGTGCCATACTGCAATTTCATTCATGTTTATCTGTTTCACTATGCAGCACATTATTCACATCTCTGCTTATGTATCGTGTTGTGTTACATGTTTATGTGAACGACCAAACTTTTGTAGTTACTGTCATTGTACTGTTCGTGCATACGAACGGTTCAGCGAAGTTTCCTTCTTTTTGCTTCCACTTGTCAGTAACAGAAGCCAACCTCTCCACAACTGATACAGCAGAAATCGCTTCCTCCTACAGTTCAGCAAATGGAAGTAACTTGCCATACGACGTCCTTTGCGCCCGAAACCATCCACGTGGCAGAACGTCTTGTTATAAACCGTTCAGCAGACTTTTCCAAAGTCTTAAGGATACAGGGCCTCTGTCTCTTCAAAAGGTCGACAGTGGCAAGCCTCGTTCATTTGCTCATCTGAGATGCTAGAACGGGCGCTACATTTAGCCAACGAAAATTTTAGAAGTTGTGTGCGACGATTGGCATTAGCGTCATTGTCCAGTCTGTGCTGTAGATCATGAAAAAATTGCTGTGCTTCAAAGTATCGATGCATTCTTTCATCAAAGGGAAGTCGGATGCATTGCACGAAAACCGTCTGTGAACTTGTTCGTATCTTAGGAAATATGTTTCCGGGCCCATGTTTATTGGACTACTGTTTTCAAAGATTACTACCACCTCTCATAACTATCGAAACATTTGAACCCTTTGTATACAGGATGAGACAGCTAAAATAGGTGGCTCCAAATATACCGGGGAGCAGTTTTTAAGCTGTAGCGGACCACGAAGTACCAATAACAGACCGAAGGACAGAAATAAGGTCAAACAACGATATCCCAGAGAAGCTTAAGATGTTCATCACATCCAGGCAGGCAGGTTTTGAAGAGCACCATAAGATCTGATCTTCACTCAACAGAATAGCGACGAATAGGACTTGCGCAGAGAAAAAGTACAAATGGGGTCAAAAATGTCGCCCACTTCTGACAGTGGTGCAGAATAACAAGCCGTTCAACGTATCATACGTGTGTGCCCAAAAGCATCATTTCCTGGCAATCCATACGAGTTACTGATTGGACCAAAGCCATCAAATGACTTTATTGAGCAGTTGGCAAGGGCGCCCTGATCTGTATCCGGATGCTAGGGGGGATGGAGGTTTTACTCCGCTCCCCCCTCCCCTTACGTCTAGCAATCATGGAAAAAAATAATGTAGTCTTTCAATAAAATGCTTTGAAAGTCGCTATTACGCAGGTTTTTAACAGATTGCAATGGAACTTTCTTATGGCTGCTTACAAGTCGCCATTTGTCTTACAAGATATTAAAAATAGTCCATATCCACAGTTTTGCCCCCACCCCACAACAGAACATCGTCAGGGGCCCTTGGGAGGTTTGTATGTGTCTGTGACCTTCTGTGCTTGTAAATACAGTAAATTTAATTTACTTACAACTTAAAATTTTTCTGTTTCTTAAATGTGTGTGTATGTACTGTTAAGGAAAAATAAGTTTTTCTTACGTTGTGTGACACGAAACATGTACTACTGAAACGTCCCCTTAGAAAAATTAATGAATGATTGTGCTGATAAACCTCTTACATTATTTGATTTTCAAACAGCTGAGCAGAACTGAACGTACTCAGACATTACGCTCTTTACCTATTCTGATCAGCACTAAGCTGACACACAGTATTTTTAGCGCAACGCAATCTGACTTTTAATAATCCCTACGAAAGAATGGCCCTGACTAACAATAACCTATACCTTTCGTGAATCACTTACCTCACAAAAATCTTCGTTACTCGGACAATTGCAATACAGCGACCGCCACTACTGCCAGCTACATAAAAGATTCAAACTACTGAAGGTACTAACTACTGATAGGCATAGTTAGCAAATGAAAGATTTTGATAAAGAACAAACAATGTATTTACCTTAACAGTGTTCAAAAGTCATAATATATATATCAGTTCATAACATCCAGTCTTACAAATTTACTGTCTCTGATGGACACATGTCCAGATCATCCGCCCTCAAAACTCCACCATCTCTCTCCCCACATCCACCACTGCTGGCGGCTCACCTCCAACTGCGCTGTTAACAGCCAACAGCCAACTGCCCAACACTACAATAGCCAACAACAATGCAAACTAGCCACAGACTGCACACAGCACAGCCAGTGATTTTCACACAGAGCGCTACGTGGCTTTACCAATAAACAAACCTATACAGCCTACTTACACTACATCTTTTTATGCTAATAATATTATAAGTAAATCTCTTGTATCTCTCTGTTTATTTGTTTGAACAAGATGACCTCTTTCATGGGGATTTTCACGAGTAACTTCAGCATAGCTTGGAGCACCGTACAACCTTTACTTCATCAGAATCGGATCACGGAAAAATAAGGTATCGTAATTGAAATTTTATCCACATTAATATTATAAATGCGAAAGTAGCTCTATCTGTTACATTTTCACCCTGAGGAAGAACACAGGCTACCTTATAACGTGTTTAGTGCAAGTCACTGATGTGATGAACAGTACACGAATTAGGGACAAATATTTGTTCTTTGGAAAAGTAGTTTAATCTCTGACTTTTGAGCAATGTCATACCTCTGAAAATGCTTTTATTGGTTGATACGACTCGAAGTAATATATCCAGTGCTTATGCAATCTTCAGTGTTCCATGCTAATTGTCTTCTAACGTACACATTGTATGATGTACAGGTACTTCATTAGCACGATGCATAAAAGTGCGTTCCCGCTCAAACCCTCTGTAGACACTGCTTGGCAGCGATAGTACACATGCCGACACACTGTGCTGTGGGACAGCTCGGGAGGGGGCGCATCATCACCTATGATTACCTAAACACGCAGAAACGTGAGGGCAGCTGATCTTATTGCACATACGGTAGTTTACTTACTCACCATGACTCATCATAACATAACTACTGAAAAGCATGTGCAGCCACCGGTGCCGGTCGTGGTGGCCGTGCGGTTCTAGGCGCTGCAGTCCGGAACCGCAGGACTGCTATGGTCGCGGGTTCGAGTCCTTCCTCGGACATGGATCTGTGTGATGTCCTTAGGTTAGTTAAGTTTAAGTAGTTATAAGTTCTAGGGGACTGATGACCTGGGATGTTGGGTCCCATAGTGCTCAGAACCATTTTGAACCACCGGTAATAGATAGGAAATAAATAAATAGTGGACTATGAGGCGAATTTTCTGATATACACCAGCAACTGTCTAATGATTATAGCTGCTGCACTAACATCTACTTTGTTCTATTCTTCAGATGAAACTATTTACTTTTAGTGTGGTGTTGGAAAGAGGCTTCGAAGAGGATTTCACTGACGTAACATTTGAGGAATTTCATCAGTGGATAACAGGACAACAAAACACTGTCCAGGTGTCACGAGAAGAGATCCCACATATGTATGCCCTACTATACCAAATGCAAGGAACCACCTAAATGAGCTACGTTTCGTGTGTTTACATGTGTGCTTTAACTCATCAGTTTTTCTGCTGTAGTACCGATCAGACAACTTGCTCCTACAGTTATCCAGACTTTCACGATATTATGACAATAGAACAATAGTTTTCAGTTTTCACTCTAGAGCAGCGATGCGACTGTATGTTCAAAGTATCATAATCGTGATGAGCACTAGAGATCTTTCTTTACAAACATTATCAAAAAGGAAATTGAAAATTAATTGATGTGATTCTACATAGCCGCAGATACCTACAGTTCCCATCAGCTGTGCTACAGATATTGTTGGAAGATCTTCCTGAGTGTCAAGCACTACATGTCATACCAACATGACGGCTGTCTCGCCTGTAAGTCACAGGCAATTGCAAAACATCTTAATATAACATTTGCTGACCTCTAGTTTGGCAGTGAGTGAGGAAACAGTTTTGAGATTTCATGACAAACTGTTCTCGGTACAGATGCTATTAGTCAGTATGAAATGTGTTGGCTTTCTTCAAAATGACATTGAACTGCTACTTCTACTCGTTTGGCAGGGCAGAAAGGGAGTCATGGCAGTTTGGCGTATAATACTGCATATAATGCGATTTTTATTGAGTCTGTATTCTTTTGCTGTAGAATTATTCCGTACGTATTTTATCTGGTATTAACTGATAAATGCATGACCAACGCTAACGATTGCGTTTTAAGTTAGTTGTTGTACTTATCAGTTAAATTTCTGTTCATTTACGAGTAAAATAATGCTTCAAAATATTTTAATAAATTAAGTTGTTTGAGGCTGCACCAGAAGTCGACCGAAAAAATTCGTTTAATTTCTTATTTCTACTTCCTATACATGAGGTGCATTCAAGTTCTACGGCCTCCGATTTTTTTTCTCCAGACTGGAAATAGATAGAAACATGCGCATTGTTTTAAAATGAGGCCGCATTCATTGTCAATACGTCCCAGAGATGGCAGCACCGTATGGCAGATGGAATTTTACCGCCAGCGGCGAGAATGAGAACTGTTTTAAATACTTAAAATGGCGACGTTTTCCTTTCTTGAACAGCGTGCAATCATTCGATTTCTGAATTTGCGTGGTGTGAAACCAATTGAAATTCGACAGTTGAAGGAGACATGTGGTGATGGAGTTATGAATGTGTCGAAAGTGCGTTCATGGGTGCGACAGTTTAACGAAGGCAGAACATCGTGTGACAACAAACCAAAACAACCTCGGGCTCGCTCAAGCCGGTGTGACGACATGATCGAGAAAGTGGAGAGAATTGTTTTGGGGGATCGCCGAATGATTGTTGAACAGATCGCCTCCAGAGTTGACATTTCTGTGGTTTCTGTGCACACAATCCTGCATGACAACCTGAAAATGCGAAAAGTGTCATCCAGGTGGGTGCCACGAATGCTGACGGACGACCACATGGCTGCCTGTGTGGCATGTTGCCAATAAATGTTGATGCGCAACGACAGCATGAATGGGACTTTCTTTTCGTCGGTTGTGACAATGGATGAGACGTGGATGCCATTTTTCAATTCAGAAACAAAGCGCCAGTCAGCTCAATGGAAGCACACAGATTCACCGCCACCAAAAAAATTTCGGGTAACGGCCAGTGCTGAAAAAATGATCGTGTCCATGTTCTGAGACAGCGAGGGCGTAATCCTTACCCATTGGGTTCCAAAGGGCACTACGGTAACAGGTGCATCCTACGAAAATGTTTTTAAGAACAAATTCCTTCCTACACTGCAACAAAAACGTCCGGGAAGGGCTGCGCGTGTGCTGTTTCACCAAGACAACGCAGCTGCACATCGAGCTAACGTTACGCAACAGTTTCTTCGTGATAACGAATTTGAAGTGATTCCTCATGCTCCCTACTCACCTGACCTGGCTCCTAGTGACTTTTGGCTTTTTCCAACAATGAAAGACACTCTCTGTGGCCGCACATTCACCAGCTGTGCTGCTATTGCCTCAGCGATTTTCCACTGGTCAAAACAGACTCCTAAAGAAGCCTTCGCCGCTGCCATGGAATCGTGGCGTCAGCGTCGTGAAAAATGTTACACGTCTGCAGGGCGATTACGTCGAGAAGTAACGCCAGTTTCATCGATTTCGGGTGAGTAATTAATTAGAAAAAAAATCGGAGTCCTTAGAACTTGAATGCACCTCGTATGTACATAAAATGGTCCAAATGTCGACGGCATGAGCTGTGCGTCTTGTTTGAAGGCAAACTTGCTCCATTCACTCACGGCTCTTTCTGTTGACAATCTTAATGCCCACTTTAACGTTCCTCCTCAAGTGTGCGTTCACTAATCCTCGCTTGTGGAGGAGATTAGCATTAAATTTCCCGTCGACATCGAAGTCATTAGAGACGGAGCATAAACTCGGATTGGGGAAGAATGAGAAAGGAAATTAGCAGTGATATTTCAAAGGAACCATACCGTCAATTGCCTGAACCGATTTATAGGAATCCATGGGAAACCTAGATTAGGATAGCCGGACGCGGGTTTGAACTGCAACCACTTCACAGCACTGTTGCTTGTGGCTGGAGGTCGTTGCTTTTCTCTATGTTTTGTGTTGTACATTTTGATGATCACATATTACTGGCTTTTCGTTTCTGTAAATGTATTTCCACAGAAACAACGGTGACTGGACTCACAAATCGAATAAATAATAATCACATTAAATTTAAAACCTTCTGGGTTGTTAGGCGGCGTCATATTTCCTTCTAAAATAATCGACGTTTCGACCCTCTCCTGAGATCTTCTTCAGGATGTTTTGGTGTCCACTATTGCTATGTTCTAACAATAGTGGACACCGAAACATCCTGAAGAAGTTCCCAGCAGAGGGGTCGAGACGTCGATTATTTTAGAAGGAAATATGACTTGGCCTAACAACCCAGAAGGTTAACTTTAATAATCACATTACGGTATATCTCCGGACCGAAGACTACCCCCATTCTTCAACAAGGGATTACAGTAGAAAACGTGTATTCACGTGCTAAGTTTATTTTGAGAACTTACAAACTATTACCTTGTTACAGATGACTGAAGGAGACAATAAAAGTACCAGTACACTAAAATCGTTGGTGAAATTCAGATGTTATTTAATCTTCCTCAGTGGATTGGTCCACGGAATCTGCAGTGTCACTTCCACTGTGATCATTAGCACCCATTTCTTTCCATACAAGATCGTCTTCACTCCCATCTAACGCATTTGTTACACAGCACCTCCTGAAGTCGTTCGCAACTGACGCACTCTGGATCCATTCCGCAATTAGAGATATTGAAGGCTTCGTCAGCTTCTCAGTAGCGGTCAGTGCTTGACCACCTTGAAGTAATCAACTGCTGTACAGCTGTTTCACGTCGTCTTTAAATGGCTCAGTCACCATCTTATCTAACATATGTAGTAGTGGAGGCTGCTTCCTGGAGTGACGAAAATATGTATGTTTAATTTCAAGATATCTGCGTTCACTACTGCTGTCAGATGCCCATTGGAGCCATCACAGTTCAACATCGCACGATTCTTTAGAGGAGTGCCTGGCCTCCTGCTCCAGTCTGTACGGAGCCAATCTGTAACCCACTCATTACTCATCCATCCTTTTCCGGTGCAACGAAATATGACACCAGGCGGCAGTGTTTCCTTTGGCATAGTTTTACAACTGAGGACGACTCAGGGTCGCATCTGTCTTCTTTCGCGAAGCACATACATCACGGCTATTCACGGTTTCTCATTGCCTGTAGTGTGAAGCTACACACTTTTGGCACCTTTCTCTTCAATTCTTGTGCTGGTGGGCATACTGAAGTAAACAGGTGTCTCGTCAGAGTTTCCGAATTTCCCCAAAACATAAACATGTTGTCGTTTCAGTCTTGTAACATGTCGCTGATGCTCGACCAATTTCTCCATATACGATGCTAGAAGACGCTGAGTAAGGGATGTTCTATGTCGGAGTAAAGGTCCATTGTGTTGTGCCGTCCTTGTACACTACCCAGAGCGGAATTTAAATTTAATATCGTGTTCCTGTGTTCACGTCCTTTTGTTTCATATGACATCGTGGGAAACTGCCTTTCCTTCTTTACGTTTCTCGTTCAGGAATGCCACGACCTTCATTTCAGTATTTTCGAAACGTCCACTCTGTGGGCCACTGAAAGCTTTGCTAGTAGACTTAGTATTTTTGGGCGTTCTGTGGCCTTTCACCGCCTCCAAACATTGGTTTCTGTGACTCAATACTTCCTCGATGCCACGAAAGTGTTTGTTGCGCTTCTGCATGGTAAACAATCATAATTTTGAAATTTGCGTCAAAGTAACGACCACATCCTGCTCAAAAAGTCGATTCTGAACCTCGTTGTTCCACAAAATGGCTCTGAGCACTATGCGACTTAACTGCTGAGGTCATCAGTCGCCTAGAACTTAGAACTAATTAAACCTAACTAACCTAAGGACATCACACACATCCATGCCCGAGGCAGGATTCGAACCTGCGACCGTAGCGGTCACGCGGTTCCAAACTGAAGCGCTAGAACCGCAAGGCCACACCGGCCGGCCGTTGTTCCACACCACGATCCATTACACAATTTACTACGCAGTTTAGAAGTGGGGTCTCTCAAGTCAAACAACAACAGATAAAAGAAGTTGTTCCAACAAATACTTCCTGCTATCGTGCAACAACTCTTAAAGCGCATGTTTACGTTGAAGGTTAAGGCGGTAGTCGTGAAAGAGAGTAGAGTTACAGATTAATTGAAGCACAAGTTCTCTTCGGTAAAGAAAAGAAAAACTCCACGCCACCTCCCGTGAATGCAAGACGACCCCTCTACTTCTGGGAACGAACTTCCGGGAAATTCTCGTCTTAGATTCGGAAGCATACTGTATTACTCTGCATCAGGACACCTGAGATCGGGATCCCTTGCACCAAGAAACTCAGATATCTCTGAACTATCTGCAATATTATATCATTAAAGTTCGCTGTGCTGTGTATTTAAAGGTGCTCGTTACCAGTCAGTTTAATTCCAACATTATCTCCTCCCAAGTTTCTAGGAAAGCAAAGTGTATAGTGTTTCTCCTAAAAGCGGTGTTTAGTACATCATTCGTGTTTTACATGAACAGCAGCGTTTTCTGTAAGTCCTTCTCTTTCAGTCTGAAACCTGAGCGGACTACTTTTAGCACCGCCATGACAGCCGGCTGTAGTGAATCATCCGGCTTTAGCCGAACTGTTAATACGTTAAACCAGAGTGAGGAGCTCGGGCATTCGTCGGCGTTACTCGGCGCATACCTAGCTACACAAGGCGCGTTGTTTATTTGCCGGCCGGCCTGAGGTGGTCGATACGCCACAGAGGGGCGCTCCCTGTCCGCCTGCGCCGCCTAGACGCGGTAGCGGCTTCGCTCTCCTCCCCACTGCTAAATGTCAGCTGGGCCCACTGCCCGGGCCCTCAATAAAACACGGCCAGGCCGACAATGGGCGGCCAGCACAAAGGCGACACGCCGGCCCGCTGCTGCATACATCGGCCGAGTCTGGCGCGCAGTCACTGCGCAGCCGCGCCGGGCCGGTAAGTCTGCGAGACAATAGCAAAGGTCACCGCGGAACTCCATCCTGCGTCTCGTGTGTCGTTAGCCCCTCCTAAATTGCCACACGGAACCGCACACTAGTCTCGTCATAAATTCCTATTATACTCAGCCCGTAAAAACATTGCAACTCCAGGAAGCATTACACATTACAATACAAATATTGTGGGGCATACAGTACAGCAGGACAAATACATCATCATATCTGTAGCTGAACTGGGCCTACACTGGACTCGGAATTTAGCAGTCAGTGTAGCTATCTGCACTACTGGCCACTAAAATTGCTACACCACGAAGATGACGTGCTACAGACGCGAAATTTAACCTACAGGAACAAGATACTGTGACATACAAATGATAAGCTTTTCAAAGCATTCACACAAGGTTGGCGCCGGTGGCGACACCTACGACATGCTGGCATGAGGAAAATTTCCAACCGATTTCTCATACACAAACAGCAGTTGACCGGCGTTGCCTGGTGAAACGTTGTTGCCTCGTGTAAGGAAGAGAAATGCTTACCATCACGTTTCCCACTTTGATAAAGGTCGGATTGTAGCCTATCGCGATTGCGGTTTATCGTATCGCGACATCACTGCTCGCGTTGGTCGAGATCCAATGACTGTTAGCAGTATATGGAACCGGTGCGTTCAGGAGAGTAATACGGAATGCCGTGCTGGATCCCAACGGCGTCGTATCACTAGCAGTCGAGATGACAGGCATCTTATCCGCATGGCTGTAACGCATCCTGTAGCCATGTCTCGATCCCTGAGTCAACAGATGGGGACGTTTGCAAGACAACAACCATCTGCACGAACAGTTCGACGACGTTTGCAGCAGCATGGACTATCAGCTCGGAGACCATGGCTGCGGTTACCCTTGACGCTGCATCACAGACAGGAGCGCCTGCGATGGTGTACTCAATGACGAACCTGGGTGCACGAATGGCAAAACGTCACTTTTTAGGATGAATCCAGGTTCTGTTTACAGCATCATGATGGCCGATCCGTGTTTGGCAATATCGTGGTGAAGGCACTTTGGAAGCGTGTATTCGTCATCGCCATACTGGCGTATCACGTGGCGTGATGGTACGGGGTGCCATTGGTTACATGTCTCGGTCGCCTCTTGTTCGCATTGGCGACACTTTGAACAGTGGACGTTACATTTCAGATGTGTTACGACTCCTACATTTCAGCAGGATAAAGCACGAGCGCGTGTTGCAGGTCCTGTACGGCCTTTCTGGATACAGAAAATGTTGGACTGCTGCCCTGGCCAGCACATCCTCAAGATCTCTGACCAATTGAAAACGTCTGGTCGATAGTGGCCGAGCAACTGGCTCGTCACAATACGCCAGTCACTACTCTTGATGAACTGTGGAATCGTGTTGAAGCTGCATGGGCAGCTGTACCTGTACACGCCACCCATGCTCTGTTTGACTCAATGCCCAGGCGTATCAAGGCCGTTATTACGGCCAGAGGTGGTTGTTCTGGGTACTGATTTCTCAGGATCTATGCACCCAAACTGCGTGAAAATGTAATCACATGTCAGTTCTAGTATAAAATATTTGTCCAATGAATACCCGTTTAACATCTGCATTGCTTTTTTGTTGTAGCAATTTTAATGGCCAGTAGTGTACTTCTACATACTCTGAAAACCACTGTGAAGTGCATGACGGAAGGCATGTCCGATCGTAGCAGTTATTAGGGTTTCTTCCCGTTTCATTTACTTGAAGGGCGCTAGAAGAATGGCTGAATGCCTCTGTATCTGCTGTTATTATTCTATTGTTGTCCTCACGACCCATACGTGAACGATACGTTGGTGATTGTAGTATACTCATAGACTCATCATTTAGAGCCGATTCTTGAAACTTTGTTAGCAGATTTTCTCTTCAAGAGTCTGCCAGTACAGTTTCTTCAGCACGCCTGTTAACACTTTCTCACGGGTCAAACAAATCTGTGACCATTCGTGCCGCTCCTCTCTGTATACGTTCCGTATCCCCTGTTAGCCTTGTTTGGTACAGGTCCCACACACTTGAGCAGTATACGAGAATGGGTCTAGTGAATGATTTGTAGTTGCACTTCCCCAGTAGTCTACCAACAAACCGATGTCTACCACGTGCTTTACCAATGACTGAGCCAATGTGATCATTGCATTTAATATACCTACAAAGTGGTACACTCAAGTATTTCTATGAGTTAACCGATTCCAACTGTGATTCATTGTTACTGTAGTCATCGGGTATTATGTTTTTTTTTTTTCGTTTTGTGAATTGCACAGTTTTACATTTCTGATCATTTAAAGCAAGTTACCAATCTTCGCCCAGCTTTGAAACCAAAATTATAATGACCATTTATGCAGCCTTTTTTGGACAGCACTTCGTTATACATATATGCATCATCTGAAGTCTGCAGTTGCTATTAATATTTTCTGCAATGTTTTAATACACAATATGAACAGCAAGGGTACCAACACTCATCCCTGGGGTCCACCTGAAGTTATTTCTACATCTGATGATGATGATTCCATTCATCTTTGGTGGCATGACCAACAGGTCTGACAAGGCTGGGCAATGAGTTGAAATGTTATTGGATGATAGATGCTTCAACGCTATGTGCTTCAACGCTACAGAGTGTAAGAAAAAAATACTTCAATATTTAATAGAAGATTTAGTATGCAAGAAAGGAGGAAACATAGTTCCTTACTACCTTGACATAAACCTCATATCCTTGGAGATAGGACTACTACCACTGATGTCAATGATCACCATGTCTCCGCATTACTCTTCACAACATGTGCTTGCTGTGACTGCCATCCATTGCAATGCAGTTTTCCTCTCTACATTCATTCGTTGGAACATACCTGGTTGTTGCCAGACTGTGTCGCAGGCACTAAACACTTGTTCTCATAGTGTATCTACATCATTTATAGGACCAGTACACACCAAAGTCTTTACACATCCCCAGAACCAAAAATCGACGGGATTAAGATCCCCAAAGCCAAAAATCCACAGGATTAAGGCAGTAGAATGGGCAGGCAATGTATTCCCCCTCCCCCCCCCCCCCACATCGACCCATCCATCGCTCCTGGAAGAGTCGTGATAGGTGTCGTCTTACTTGAAGTTGAAAGTGAGCTGGTGCCCCATCAGGCATGTATCACATCTGCAGTTGTTCAAGTAATGGCACATTCTCCAGAAAAACAGGTAACTGGTTCCGAAGTAAATGACGATACCAGCACCATTCAGTGTGTTGTGTGGAATGTAGGAATCCACTACCCCATCGACACCTGTCCCAACTTTCATACTAAATGTGTGCTGATGTCTCTCTTCAAGTGCATACAGATTGGCATCAGCCTGTACATGCCTATTATGGTATTTTATGACACCATCTCTTGTGAAGACCACCTCATCATTAAGCAACACCATCGCCAAGAACTGCATATCCGGAGCACACAAATGGAGAAACCACTGGCAGAACTGCAGTCTGGCAGATCAGTAGTGTTTCAGCAAAGGATTGACTCCCTGAATATGGTAGGGATAGAGCAACTGTTATTGCAGGACTTCCCAGACAACACACACAGTAAGCCGGCCGGAGTGGCCGTGCGATTCTAGGCCCTACAGTCTGGAGCCGAGCGACTGCTCCGGTCGCAGGTTCGAATCCTGCCTCGGGCACGGATGTGTGTGATGTCCTTAGGTTAGTTAGGTTTAATTAGTTCTAAGTTCTAGGCGACTGATGACGTTAGAAGTTAAGTCGCATAGAGCTCAGAGCCATTTGAACCATTTGAACACACACAGTAACTACTTCCGCAGCAGCTGTCTTTCACTTATTGTACGGTTTGTCTTCTACATGTTTTAATATTCGTTGCTCCATATCAGGTGTGCACACACTCTGATGTCTGTGACGAACCAGCGTTCATGGTACAACGAATTCCATTTCCGAAAGTCGTTGGAACAAGATATAAAACATCTTTACAGATATCATACGGCGTCATGGGTATTTAGCAGCATACTGGTTACATACCGGCAGGCTGTTTTGAATAGTTGGCCACCATTGGGAGCTGGATGTTCATTGCACCATATGAACACTACAGGTACACTGTATGAAAATAACACACCTGACCAAAACGGTATGCACTGTAGTATACAGTGGAATACTCTACGTGTTCTTGTGTTGGATGCACGCTTGATACTAATGCAAACACTTGTGCTGCACAAATGTCTAGTACATACATTATTTCCTCATTTATCTCATGCCATAGTGCTCAGTGTGCAAAATATGCTCCACATATACATGCAGACCATAGCTCTGAAGATATGTTGATGACCAATGTTTACAGGAAACTTTTTCCGTCCCTTGATGTACACTACAGCCTCTCTAAATATTGGAACCTGTTTTCCACACACCCTGTATATCACAGTCCATCAGTTGTAGCAGCTGGTGAGTGTTGGCGTGGCAGTCTGTCGGCAACTTATGACCAGACATGGTTAGTGGGTGAGAAATACAGAGAATCTGCTAGTCAGGTGAACACGAGCAACTCTTGGTCTTCCACTATCTTGTTGAAACATAACATCAAGTAAACCTCACAGACAGGGCACAGCCGCCGGCCTTAACACGTCAGAAGTGAAATGACATCTGACCAAATTACAAGCATGCAAACCCAGTGACACAGCATGCCGTCGCGGCATGTGTTGAACGTGTGTGACTATTCGAATGCAATCTGGCAACGTTCGTTTCCCATGCAGCCTCCACACACATGGATATGACCATTGTGATGCAAGAAGAACCAGGATTCATCTGAAGGCAAGACTTGGTACCACGCTTGTGGCTAGTATGCACCACTATTGGCGATCCTCTCTCTGTTATCGTGTCAAGGCAACCCACAACACTGGTTGCTGTGCTGACAGTTTATGGTGTTCCAGGCATCACCCTGTTCGTGTGAATACTTGCCTTGCAAGCAAGAACACTCATTTTTTGCCTCAAGGTATATGGCATGGCTGTACAATCGAGCATGGCCAAGCAAACAACACGTTTGTCTGCTCGTGCGCTATTCACTTGGGGCACCTGAGTTCTCACATGGCGTTGAGTATGCTCCTTCTGTACCAGTCGATCCCAAATTCGCATGAAAGTCATGTGATCCTTAACACCTTGAGCAGCAATATAGTGGAACTATAAATTGTGTTTCTGAAAGACTATGATCCTGCAGTTTGCGAATTCCGACAAATGCTGGTTGACGTTTTCTCCTACTCACACGAAGCATAACACGATATTCGAGGCAACTTTCGGATGGTGTTTATGAACGAGTGAGATAATACACTCCTGGAAATTGAAATAAGAACACCGTGAATTCATTGTCCCAGGAAGGGGAAACTTTATTGACACATTCCTGGGGTCAGATACATCACATGATCACACTGACACAACCACAGGCACATAGACACAGGCAACACAGCATGCACAATGTCGGCACTAGTACAGTGTATATCCACCTTTCGCAGCAATGCAGGCTCCTATTCTCCCATGGAGACGATCGTAGAGATGCTGGATGTAGTCCTGTGGAACGGCTTGCCATGCCATTTCCACCTGGCGCCTCAGTTGGACCAGCGTTCGTGCTGGACGTGCAGACCGCGTGAGACGACGCTTCATCCAGTCCCAAACATGCTCAATGGGGGACAGATCCGGAGATCTTGCTGGCCAGGGTAGTTGACTTACACCTTCTAGAGCACGTTGGGTGGCACGGGATACATGCGGACGTGCATTGTCCTGTTGGAACAGCAAGTTCCCTTGCCGGTCTAGGAATGGTAGAACGATGGGTTCGATGACGGTTTGGATGTACCGTGCACTATTCAGTGTCCCCTCGACGATCACCAGTGGTGTACGGCCAGTGTAGGAGATCGCTCCCCACACCATGATGCCGGGTGTTGGCCCTGTGTGCCTCGGTCGTATGCAGTCCTGATTGTGGCGCTCACCTGCACGGCGCCAAACACGCATACGACCATCATTGGCACCAAGGCAGAAGCGACTCTCATCGCTGAAGACGACACGTCTCCGTTCGTCCCTCCATTCACGACTGTCGCGACACCACTGGAGGTGGGCTCCACGATGTTGGGGCGTGAGCGGAAGACGGCCTAACGGTGTGCGGGACCGTAGCCCAGCTTCATGGAGACGGTTGCGAATGGTCCTCGCCGATACCCCCAGGAGCAACAGTGTCCCTAATTTGCTGGGAAGTGGCGGTGCGGTCCCCTACGGCACTGCGTAGGATCCTACGGTCTTGGCGTGCATCCGTGCGTCGCTGCGGTCCGGTCCCAGGTCGACGGGCACGTGCACCTTCCGCCGACCACTGGCGACAACATCGATGTACTGTGGAGACCTCACGCCCCACGTGTTGAGCAATTCGGCGGTACGTCCACCCGGCCTCCCGCATGCCCACTATACGCCCTCGCTCAAAGTCCGTCAACTGCACATACGGTTCACGTCCACGCTGTCGCGGCATGCTACCAGTGTTAAAGACTGCGATGGAGCTCCGTATGCCACGGCAAACTGGCTGACACTGACGGCGGCGGTGCACAAATGCTGCGCAGCTAGCGCCATTCGACGGCCAACACCGCGGTTCCTGGTGTGTCCGCTGTACCGTGCGTGTGATCATTGCTTGTACAGTCCTCTCGCAGTGTCCGGAGCAAGTATGGTGGGTCTGACACACCGGTGTCAATGTGTTCTTTTTTCCATTTCCAGGAGTGTATTAAAATGTTGCACGTGGTTTCGAAGTCGTTGCAGGCTGCATAAAACCTGTAGATACAGGCAGCTGTATCACCATGTACTCGGAGCTGGTAATTTCACAGTTGAAATGCTAATCACCTGCATATCCAAGCAAGTGCAAAGCATTCCAGTCTGAAGCTTGTTGCATGCCAATTTCGTCGTATTGCAATTTCAGTGGCCAGCAGTGTGTATCTCTGGTGAGACACTGTACTCGTGACGGGGTTGCACAGTTGCTCTTATCATTGTCAATTGTTCTAGATTGAAAATTTCATTAGTTTCATTAAATCTCAAAGACAAATGTCAGTATGGCTTCCTTGAAAATAACACGTCAGTTTGTATGATAACAGGATTTTCTCCATAAAATGGAGAGTCTTACAGGACGGTGATCGTGACAAAACGCACATGGAGTTGTCAGATTCAGCAGAAAATTGGACACCACCTATGGTTTCTCAACTCAGCGCTCGCGAGAAATGAGAGTCTTACTGTCAACAAAACCAGACAATTGTTTAAGTTATTATCCTCTCCAAACTGTTTCAAAAGATGATACAGTACGTACGTATACTAATAAACCGCTAAAACGATCAACCTTTCCGACTAGCAGGTTGCCTATATAACAGCTTCCAGGGGCAACAAAAAATTGATTTTCGGTATTTCATATAAGTATTGACCAAATTTAAAAACTTAAATTCTTTTGTAAACAACAATTAAGAGATGTAATCTTATGTTGAAGGTTTAACGTATAAGACAAGTATTACAGTTACAAACTGTCGAAGCAGCGTGACTCACAGTGCGGAAATTACCTAGACTACATTCATCTAGCATTTGAGAATGATAATACTCAAGCGACTTCCAACAAACTTATAACCTAATTGCAAACCTGTTACAAACTTATTTCTTTAGTGCATGGATGATTAATCCTAAACTAAAAACAACAATTAATCAGAATTTTTGGGTCTTCCACCACAAAGGTTTTACGTCCTTAACTTCAAGTATTCAACACGTTAACTCATTTGTAAAGTAATGAGACGTTTGAAGCTGTTTTATATAGAAGAGCTCGATTCCCTCAAGAATCGGGGGTGAGAGACTTCCTGATACTAATAGAGTATGAGAAACAGTTACCCCAAAGTTACATTGTACAATACTGTAAATATTGAGGATTAATTTTCTCTTACAGCAGCTCTTAGTTCTATGTATAGTTCCGCTTCACACGTATTTGTCCTTTCATTCGTCTTTGTAGAAGGGAATTTATAATTTCACGAGCTTTTTTTTACATTTTATCATTTTTGTTTAACTATACATGTAGACATAAAATTGTATTTCATTTTACAAAGCTATATGAGTTGTTGAATTGGTGCTGTCAGACTAATGTAGTTTCTAAATTAATTGCATCACATAACTGTTCGCTTATCTTCAGAAAACTTGGTTTTATGTTCCACATTTCGTAGTGGAATTAGACAAATGTCCTGTTTGTAACACAAACGTTTGAGGACAACAACATAACAGATATGCTTGGAAAACACCCAGAGAAAGAGGAAAACATCAACTGGACTTTAAAGTGGAGACACAGAAATTTCCGAGCCAGATACTGGATTTTAAGGAGTACCCAGGAGAGTGAAGCTTAAGAATCGTCACAAACAGTCGGGTAGTAGGAGATCGCAGTACTGATGAATGATGAGTTTCCGAAGTTTGGCGAGCATCAAGATACTATGATACTGAGTCCCACAGCATATAGTCCACTTTAGAAAGACAGGACATCAAACAGAATGGCTGTCATGGGAGCTGGACAGACACAAATAAGTGCAAGAACGGTAAGTGCGAAGAAACTATTGGTAACAGAAGAAATACATAAATTGTTCGACGAAATCGGCATACATAAATATGTTCAAGAAAAGAAAGTAAAATACAAATTCAGACTGCTTAGGACTGAAGTCGGTAGGAAATCCAGGAGAGCTAAAGCGAAACGGCTGCGAGAGAACTGTGACAAAACCTAAATGAAAATGGTATTCAGGAGTGAGTCAGGCGTCATCTCCAGCACTTTTTCCTATCTCTTAAGAATGTTTGTCACTGACTCGTTCTCACAACACAGTAACTCTAAGAATACAACAGCGTATTGCATCAGAATGATATCAAGTGCAGCAGGCATCTTGATGGAGTGTTACCACAGTGCGACTTGTAGAAAAACGTAAAACTGAATATGAATAAAAGACCTCCGTGAATATCAAATATATAGGAAAAACTTTAAATTTTGGAAAAAATAATGTGCATTTCTTTTGGAGTGACCCTCGTATACACTGTACATTCTAGTTACAATATCTCCGATATTTTTTTTCTAACATACTAATCAAACGAAAACTACTAAACTTGTGTTATTCCTCGACGTACTCTCCCTGCAGCCGCACACATTTCTCACATGACTGCATGGCCAGTGCTTCTTTACTAGGGTGGATCGGACGCTGGAAAATCACTGATGCAGTAGCGGCACGGCTAGTAATTGTGAGACCATATACAGTGTGTTTCTTCGTTGTAAGCAGCCAAATGTCGCTAGCAGCCAGGTCAGGAGAGTAGGGAACATGAGACTCACTTCAAAGGTGCTGTCGCCAAGAAACTGCAGCGTTGCGTACGCCTGATGCTACTGTGCGTTGACTTGGTGAAAGAGCATTCGTGCAGCCTTTTACGGCCATTTTTCACGCAATACTGGAAGCAAATCATTGTTCGGAACATCTTGATAGGACGCACTCCACCACTGCGCTCTTTGGAACGCAATGAGTAAGGATTACGCCACCGCTGTCCCAGACCATGATCGCCATCATTTTTTCAGCACTGGCGACTACCCGAAATATTTTTGTGGTGGTGACTGTGTGTGCTTTCATTGAGCTGACTGGCGCCTCGTTTCCAGACTGAAAAACGGCACTCATCATCCAGTGTCACAAACAGTGAAAAGAGTGTCCCATTCGTGCCGTCATCACGCGTCAGCATTGACTAGCAACATACCACGGGCACGACTTTGTGGTCGTCCTTCAGTGCTTGTGAAACCCACCTGGAGGACACTATTTTCAGGTGTCCATGCGGTATTGTGTGTACATACCCCACGGAAACGCCAGCTTTGGAGGCGACGTGTTCCACACTTATTAGGTGATCCTCCAAAACAGCTTTCTCTATTCACTCGATCTCGATCATATCGTCAGACACAGTGGCGTGAGGCTGAGATTGTCTCGGTTTGTTGCCGTACTACGTCGTGCCTTCTCTGAAATGTCATACCCACAGACGAATATTAGACATATTGTGACATCACTAAATGTCTCATTCAATTGGAAATGAAATTCAGTCGGTGTCACACCACGCAAATGGAGAAAACGAACGATTACATGCCGTTCTTCTAATGAAAAGTATGCCATTCTTACCCTTAACTATACCTGCCATTTCGACTGACGTTAGTAACTTCGTGGGATAATTTTCGACCCCTAAATAAAAACCATCCGAAACTTATTCAGTTACATATTTCTGTAAACTGTTACGAAGGAATCAGTAAGAGGAAGGTTTCTACTTATGAAAAATCAATCTTCGTTAAAAGAAGAAAACATGACCTTTCCAACAATTAAGGCTCTTACATTAACATTGCCCTCTGAAACAGAGGTTTTGGAATTAACTTAATAAAACAAAGAAAATCTACATTAATAACTTTCAGAAACATATTTTGCGATCAAATAACAATAAATAAAATAAATTATAAAGAATAAAATAAAGAATGACTTCTAATGAAAGAAACGACTGTAGGTACTGACCGCATCCACTAAGCACTTACTTTCGCTCATCACAGCAAATTAACACCTTTTTGGCAATGGAATGCACTTTACATACGTATTTTTTATATTTAGAACATGGTTTTTGGAGTTTTTCTGTTTTTAAGGCGCGGACATACACGACATCGTGCGGATTTTGACGCTTTTGGCTTTCTCTGTCCCGCTTGGAGTTGTACTGCAGATTCGTCGACCCTGCTATCACTTTCAAAATTGGTACTCTATTTCGCTGTCAGTCTCAGTATCATATTTTTCTGTTTCATTGTCGCGAAACTCGGCTGCATCTTGAAAAGATTCTGGTGTAGTCAATGGATCAACAGTCTTTATCAACTAACAATAACTCAAAAATTTGATCATCGTTCTCACGTCGGTCCATTCTGTCCAAAACAATTAAAAAACAATTTGTGATGACAAATAATAAAAGTTACGTTCATAGCTTCGTGGGGTGGATTTTGATCCCAACGCTAAGTACCTACGGAAATAATGACAGCTGGCAAGCACGCGTCTGTACAATTCAAAAGCACAGCCGGTACTAAGTTCACATAGAGGCTTAGTGGCAACGTTGCAATAGGAACGGAATTGTAAAACATGTGACACTAGCGGTTGTAAATTACGCCACTATTGTACGCTGAGATCACAAAAGTCATGTGCGAGCGATATGCACATGTACAGATGGCGGCAGTATCGCACACACAAGGTATAAAAGGGCGGTGCATTGCTGGAGCTCTCATATGTACTCAGGTGGTTCATGTGAAACGGTTTCCGACGTGATTACGCTCGCACTACGGGAATTAACAGGCTTCGAACGCGCAATGGTAGCTGGAGCAAGACCCATTGGATATGAAATCGTTAGGGAATTCAATATTCCAAGATACACAGTGTCAAGAGTACGCCGAGAATACCACATTGCAAGCAATACCTCTCACCACGGACAATGCACTGGCCGACGGCTTCCACTGAACGGCAGACAGCAGCGTCATCTTCGTAGATTTCTCAGTGCTAACAGGCAAGCAACACTGCGTAAAATAACAGCGGAAATCAATTTAGGACGTACGCCGAACGTATCCCTTAAGACAGTTCGGCGAAATTTGACGTTAATGGGCTATGGCAGTATCGCAGATTTGCTAACAGCACGACATCGCCTGCATCTCCACTCCTGGGCTCGTGACCATTTGGGTTGGACCCTCTGCGAATGGTACAACCGTGGCCTCGTCAGATGAATCCCGATTTCAGCTCGTAAGAGCTGGTGGTAGGGCTCGAGTGTGGCACAGATCCCACGAAACTATGGATGCAAGTTGTCAAAGTGGCGCCGGCCGCTGTGACCGAGTGGTTCTAGGCGCATCAGTCTGGAATGACGCTGGTGCAACGGTCGCAAGTTCGAATCCTGCCTCGGGCATAGATATGTGTCTACATCTACATCTACATTTATACTCCGCAAGCCACCCAACGGTGTGTGGCGGAGGGCACTTTACGTGCCACTGTCATTACCTCCCTTTCCTGTTCCAGTCGCGTATGGTTCGCGGGAAGAACGACTGTCTGAAAGCCTCCGTGCGCGCTCTAATCTCTCTAATTTTACATTCATGATCTCCTCGGGAGGTATAAGTAGGGGGAAGCAATATATGCGATACCTCATCCAGAAACGCACCCTCTCGAAACCTGGCGAGCAAGCTACACCGCGATGCAGAGCGCCTCTCTTGCAGAGTCTGCCACTTGAGTTTATTAAACATCTCCGTAACGCTATCACGGTTACCAAATAACCCTGTGACGAAACGCGCCGCTCTTCTTTGGATCTTCTCTATCTCCTCCGTCAAACCGATCTGGTACGGATCCCACACTGATGAGCAATACTCAAGTATAGGTCAAACGAGTGTTTTGTAAGCCACCTCCTTTGTTGATGGACTGCATTTTCTAAGCACTCTCCCAATGAATCTCAACCTGGTACCCGCCTTACCAACAATTAATTTTATATGATCATTCCACTTCAAATCGTTCCGCACGCATACTCCCAGATATTTTACAGAAGTAACTGCTACCAGTGTTTGTTCCGCTATCATATAATCATACAATAAAGGATCCTTCTTTCTATGTATTCGCAATACATTACATTTGGCTATGTTAAGGGTCAGTTGCCACTCCCTGCACCAAGTGCCTATCCGCTGCAGATCTTCCTGCATTTCGCTACAATTTTCTAATGCTGCAACTTCTCTGTATACTACAGCATCATCCGCGAAAAGCCGCATGGAACTTCCGACACTATCTACTAGGTCATTTATATATATTGTGAAAAGCAATGGTCCCATAACACTCCCCTGTGGCACGCCAGAGGTTACTTTAACGTCTGTAGACTTCTCTCCATTGATAACAACATGCTGTGTTCTGTTTGCTAAAAACTCTTCAATCCAGCCACACAGCTGGTCTGATATTCCGTAGGCTCTTACTTTGTTTATCAGGCGACAGTGCGGAACTGTATCGAACGCCTTCCGGAAGTCAAGAAAAATAGCATCTACCTGGGAGCCTGTATCTAATATTTTCTGGGTCTCATGAACAAATAAAGCGAGTTGGGTTTCACACGATCGCTGTTTCCGGAATCCATGTTGATTCCTACATAGTAGATTCTGGGTTTCCATAAACGACATGATACTCGAGCAAAAAACATGTTCTAAAATTCTACAACAGATCGACGTCAGAGATATAGGTCTATAGTTTTGCGCATCTGCTCGACGACTCTTCTTGAAGACTGGGACTACCTGTGCTCTTTTCCAATCATTTGGAACCTTCCGTTCCTCTAGAGAATTGCGGTACACGGCTGTTAGAAGGGGGGCAAGTTCTTTCGCGTACTCTATGTAGAATCGAATTGGTATCCCGTCAGGTCCAGTGGACTTTCCTCTGTTGAGTGATTCCAGTTACTTTTCTATTCCTTGGACGCTTATTTCATTGTCAGCCATTTTTTCATTTATGCGAGGATTTAGAGAAGGAACTGCAGTGCGGTCTCCCTCTGTGAAACAGCTTTGGAAAAAGGTGTTTAGTATTTCAGCTTTACGCGTGTCATCCTTTGTTTCAATGCCATCATCATCCCGTAGTGTCTGGATATGCTGTTTCGAGCCACTTACTGATTTAACGTAAGACCAGAACTTCCTAGGATTTTCTGTCAAGTCGGTACATAGAATTTTACTTTCGAATTCACTGAACGCTTCACGCATAGCCCTCCTTACGCTAACTTTGACATCGTTTAGCTTCTGTTTGTCTGAGAGGTTTTGGCTGCGTTTAAACTTGGAGTGGAGCTCTCTTTGCTTTCGCAGTAGTTTCCTAACTTTGTTGTTGTACCACGGTGGGTTTTTCCCGTCCCTCACAGTTTTACTCGGCACGTGTGATGTCTTTAGGTTAGTTAGGTTTAAGTAGTTCTAAGTCTAGGGGACTGATGACCTCAGATGTTAAGTGCCATAGTGCTTAGAGCCATTTGAACCATTTTTTTTTTGTCAAAGAGGCACAATGCAAGCTGGTGGTGGCTCCATAGTGGTGTGGACTGTATTTACATAGATTGGACTGGGTCCTCTGGTCGAACTGAACTGATCTGACGGGAAATGATCCCGTTCGGCTACTTGGAGACCATTTGCAGCGTTTGATGGACTTCGTGTTCCCAAATAACGATGGAATTTTTAAGGATAACAGTGCGTAATGTCAGAAAGCCACAATTCTTCTCGAGTGGTTTGAAGAACATTCTGAACAATTTGAACCAATGACTTAGCAATCCAAATCGCCCGACCTGAATCCCATCGAACGTTTATGGGACGTAATCGAGAGGTCAGTTCATGCCCAAAATCCTCCACAGCCAATACTTTGACAGTTATGGACGGCTGTGGAGACAGCATGGCTCAGTATTTCTGCAGGGGACTTCCAACGTCTTGTCGAGCCCATGCCACGTCGAGTAACTGCACTACGTTGGGAAAAAGGAGGACCGACACGATATTAGGAAGTATCTCATGACTTTCGTCACCGCAGTGTAATTAAGGGTTACGTATAAAAAAATGCTTACTCTCGCAACCATGGCTGGAGTTATTTTTGCCGTACAGTACTGCCATTTGTGTCACGCTATGGTAACGAGTTTTTTAAAAGGAACCGGGTTTTTTCATCTGTTCTAGGCCTAATCAAAAATTACAGAGGTGTTATAACTTGAATGCGTCTAGTAACAGTCAGAAGATGACGAAAAATGATAGCTACCTGTGAATATCTCTGGACTATGTGTAACGATGGATGAAGAGCAGGAGGATGCTGGGAGGAGATGCAACAGGTTGCCCTGTGTATCTCGTTACTTTCTATACGTGAAAGATTGTCTAACTTCTGATAGTGGCAATATTTACAGTAGCTGCGGTCTGCGGTCAGGGACGGGGCGGAGGAAACACGGGACGACGAGAGCCGGCAGGGCGAGTGTTTGTAGCCGTGCTGCGGCCTGGCCGTGCTATCGACGCAGCGCGTGATGAGCGTCCGGGCTGTCGCCGTGGCAACAGCTGGCGCGGCGCGCAGAGGCCGGCTCGCCGTGGCCGCCGGTGACCCCGTGACCCCTGCGCGCCGCGGCTGTCCGCAGCGCAGAGCGGGGCAAAGCGGAGCTCGGAGCGGCGCGATGGCAACGGGACGGACTGAACGCTGGTCAGGGGCGCCAGCGCAACGCTGCGGGCCGTGCCCAAGGGGCCGCGCATGCTACCGTCCTTGCCCACCAGTATCTCGGCTCAGTACCTGTTGTCGCTCGTCTCTGAGTCCGGTAGTTAAGTCGGCGTAAGTTGATCCTTGACACTTGCAGTGGACTGCATCGCTGGCCTGTCTCAGCCAATAACCTAAGGCCTAAGGCGAGTTTTCTAATAGTTTCTATGGCAAAGCTTCATTGTTGTCACAGGTCTGTACATGCCTACTGTTTTCGCCCGCAGCCTTTAGTGCTACGCAGTAAGAAAGCTGGCGACAGTACTGCGAGTTGTCATAGTGACAGCGACAGACGTCGCACGACAACATCGCCCGACAGCTTGGTCACAGTGCGCCCTATCTCCTTCATCAGTTTCTGACTGCCGGCCAAAATTAGCGCTACTCTACAAAAAATTCTAGGAGGCTTTTGTCATAAGTTAAACTACCTGTTAAAGCCAGCATTGCCTGGATACACATTGTGCCAGCTTTTTATTACATGCCCTCCTGCAGTAGACACGGTGTGAGATGATCCCGGACTGTTTCTGTGTGCTGTGTGCAGCTGCTTCTCGTGTCTACAACGCCAACTTATATACGTCTTGAAGCGTCCCCTTGGAAAATTTATATATTACTGTGCTGATAAACCCCTTACGTTACTTGATTTTCAAACAGCTGAGCAGAACTGAACGTACTTAGACATTTCTCTCTTTACTTATTCTGATCATCGCTAAACTGACACACAATATTTTTAGCGCAACGCAATCTGATTTTCAATAATCCCTACAAAAGAATGGCTCTGACTAACAACACCCTATACCTGTCATGAATCACTTACTTCACAAAAGTCTTCGTTACTCGAACTACTGCAATACAGCGAGCGCAAATACTGCCAGCTAAAAAAAAAAGGCATAGTTAGCAAATGAAAGATTTTGACAGCGAACAAATAATGTATTCACCTTAATGGTATTCAAAAGTCATCATATATATATATATATATATATATATATATATATATATATATATATATATATATATATATATATATTGTAACGCCGGAAATGCATATACTCCTATTTCCATCTATTGTACTATTATTTTTTTTCCTTGTTTTGTTACCTCAAGATATGACATTTCTGTCTCTTTATATATTGTAATTGTTTTACTGTTTGTATATATATATTTATGCACTCATGTCGATGTATAATTGGTTTGTTTCGTAAATATTATTTGTATTTTTACGCTGGGTCTTGCCTAGGGAAAACTGCTATCGAACGATTACGTCGATAGGTCGTGTGACGAATCAAAGTGTGTAGGATCTTTGGTAGTGTTAACTCTGCCGCGTGGAGCGCGGGCAGAACAGTGAGAGTCTGGCTGGAGTAGCGAGTGGAGCAGGTGTGTTGTGTGACGCTCCCGCGAGTTGCCGCGCTTTCGGGGTTTGGCAGCATGTAATTGCGCTCGACTCGCGATGATAGTTTCTGACATGGTGTCGCGGACGGGAAGCATTAGCTGGCGCACATCAAGAGCCCGTTTCGCCTGGTGGCCGTGTCGAGAAGAAGGCGCGCCAACATCCAGCTTCTGCAACAGCGACGGCCGACAATGAGTGACTGTCGCCACCTCCTCGATCGACGGCTTCAAACCTTCAATCAACCAACAAGGAAGACTAAAAGCACGTAAAGTTTCAGAACTGTATGGCAGACCTCAGCTTTTCAAATTGTTCCATTTGCCTCGCAAAATTACAGCAACTTAGCTTGAACCTTTGTTGCTCATTGTCCCAATTGCATTGCCAAGCAGGGTCCCTTCCTTTTCCGAAATGAACCCGAGTGTCGTTGAAATTCAAACGCCAGCATTAAAATAATATGATTAGATTTCACTGCTTTAATTTCAAAGTTCAGTAGCTGGCTACAATATTTAGGTTACACGAGCACAAATTTAGAGTGCGAGTTTTGTTAGCATATTTTAGCTTACCTGTGACTGCAGCTCAGCTTGGTACGTACTAAATTTTACTATTGTTAATAGTTCAGAATCATTTAATTCAAGTTCAAAGTTATATATCTTGTTTCTAAATTGCGTAGAGTCAAGTTGCTTTTGAAATGATTGTTGAGGTAGTCCAAGACTAACCGTATTTTACTGGATTTCGATGTGCTTCAGAAAGAAAGCTCACTATTAACTTCAGTCACTAAGTTAATTTTCGATTTTCCGGTTTTATTAATTCTTTTGCTAAATTAAGTCAGGGTGTAGCGAAATTTATTACTTCTGACAAACTTTCAGTTTTCACACTACACGTGTCAACCTTCAGTTGCCACGCTTCTAGTGCTAATTATATGTGTAATAACCTTTCTTTTTCAGTTACTATAGTAATTGTCCTTAGGACTGGCGACCGTGATTTCCCCCAAATCTCAAATATCTAATTACCGCTAGTTAATTGTTAACGTAACGGCCGCACATTTACTTTCTTTATTAACTTTACCCCTTTTCAAAATTGATTTCCACCAGTTTCATTTGTATTTTTCCTTTCATTTAGATGTAACCCTTTCCTCCCTCTTTACCGATAGATTAACTTCGGTGACGATTGCTTTTCCCAAATTTCCATTAGGTACACGCGGTTTAATTTTTCACTGTCATTAAGGTCGATAAGTGAGGGGGGAGGTTACACGTGGCGACCGTGACAGGACAATCTTCAAATTTGAGGTTGTTCTGGACACGAATTTTGCATTGTACAAATCTCGTAACAAAGTACTGGTTACGAAATGGTCGATACGTCAGCGAGAATATTAGTGTGAGGAATCCTAATTAGATTTGAGATTTGGCATATATATTGAAAATTATTAAAATGAGTGAAGGCAACAATTACCAAAATTTGGTAGGCTTGGATAAGGAACAATCGGTCGAACAGTGGGGAACGCGCACCGCGGTACCCATTGTTCAGGGACAGGCGGCTAGCATGAAAGATGCGACCGCCGAAACGCAACAAAGAGCAGAAATGGAATTCCACACTTTAGAAAATGTTTCGGAGTCGGAAGTGAAAATCAAATGCGAATCCCTTGATGACGAATACGGGGGGACAATTAAAGAGGAAGCCGCGACGGAAGTAAAACCGGTAGTTTCCGGGAATTTAACTGATTTATTGAACGTTTTGATTAACGAAATCAAGAGTCAATCGGTCAAGCAAGAAGCTCAGTCTGAAAAATTTGAACGGATGCTAGACAATCAGAACAAAGCTATTAACGTTGTTAACAACAATGTTGGAGTTGTTAACACAAAAGTTGATAAAATCAAAGAAGATATTGTTGTGATTAATAGCGAAATCGGTAATCTTAAACAGGAAATGATAGGCGTTCAGGCGGAAATTGCGAGCATAAATACTCGTTTTGATTCCGAAATTAGCAGAATCGAGAAAAGTGTAGGAGACGCAGTTGCTCCGATCATCGAGAATAAGGTGACGGAACGAATTCAATTAGTGAGAAAAGAGGATCAACAGAAGGTGGAAACTTTAAAGGCTTTAGTATCCGAAGTAGATACCAAAGTGACGAAGCAGGCTAACACCTGCGAAGAGAAAAAGAGGGAAGTGGAAACGCTTGCGACAACCACTTGCCAAGTGATTACGAGGGTGTCGGAATTAGAAAGGAAACTTGACGAAAAACAGAGCTATGTGCCAATCTGTGCACATAGTTCGGAGTTGTTGACGAAAGAGGAGCGGTTCGACCCCTTGAAAAAAGGCGGTATACACCCGACGGATTTCATTAAAAATTGTGAAAGAGTTTTACCCAGATCATGGACTGATGAGAGAAAAATTAATGCGATTATTGATGTGTTGGCTGGTGATGCCAAGCGTTGGGGCTTAAACCTCAACATTACGAACCTGACTTTTGACGAATTTAAAAATTTGTTTCTGGCTGAATACTGGTCAGAGCAAAAACAGCAAAGTGTCTGGCGCGAATTTGTCGTATCGAGGCCTTTCGATGCGAATTCGCGCGGTTCGATGAAGGAGTTTTGTGAGGGCTGGATCCGCAAGTTGGAATATTTGCGTGACCGCCGCTCGGAATCCGAAATAGTCTGGGAACTCTACAAGAAGCTTCCAGATGATACGAAACGATACGTAGGAAGCAATTACAGGACAATCAATGATTTCCTGGAAAGAGTGGAGGACGAGGACAATTGGCGCAATAATCGCGACAGTGGCAGAGGCCGTGGTAACAACAACGGGTACCACAGCAACCACAACAACGATAACCACGGGAATAATGCATACCGCAACCATGGCAGCAATAACAATAATGGTTCGGACCGTAATAACAATCGGTACAATGCAAATAATAACAGGAATGACGGAAACCAGTATCATACTAACGTGATACGGGCTTCACAGAATAGTAATAACGCCAGAGGGTGTGATCAGCCGCCTCAGCAGCATCCGGGGAGCGTATCTGCTGGGACGAGACAGGGAAACCATTAGCCTCGCCGGTGAGGGGCCGACCGGGCGTGGAGAAATTTTGGCGGCCCAATAGAAGGAGAAAACCCAGGTGTCGTCGTTATGAAAATTCCGTATGGAATAATCAACGGCGGGAGAGTGTGCCAGTGTTAAGAGAAAGGAGTGCGCCCACAAGTAGTAGATCAGCTGTATACACGGCAGTAGAAGGTACATTCACTGTCTGTGAGAACAATTTAAGTAGTGTTCCGGAAATCGATTATAAGGTGCCAGCTGTAATACCCACAGCGGAACTGGAGATTGAGTTTAAGAATGATTCGCAATTGTTGAGAGAAGATCAGATGTCGGATAAAACGTCCGTCATCGAGCGAGGGGATGCAGAGAGGGATGAGGTCTGGTTAAGGCAGTTCGGTCGCTTATACGACGAACTAAGAGATTATAGGGGTCTGTATGGGAGAAGTGTTTATGGGGAGCGCGTGCAGTATTTGCCGCGTCTCGTCCCACAGGAAGATAGTATTTGTGAAGTGATTGAAAGTTCTGGCCCTAACCGGCAGACTTTACCAGAAATAGTTGATGTTAATGGGGAGCACGAGCAAGATTCGTCGTGTTTCGTCCCGCAGGAGTTAGATGTTGAAGGAGTAACGGAAAGTTCTGGCCCTAACCGGCAGACTTTACCGAAAGTTATAGTGGTAGAAGTAGCCGACCCATCCGACGCAAACCTCCAGTTTAAACATTGCGAGAGTATTAAGGGGAAAGATTACGAAAATTTTAGTGATAGCCGGACACAATTGGTAGAAAAGCACATAGATTTCAGCGTGTATGAGGTTAGAGCTGACGTTATGCGGTCAGACGGTAGCAGTGTGGGTTGCGCAGATCCAGAGGAAGTAATTTCAGATGCGACTGGGCACATTCCTCCAGGTAGATTGGCAGATGAGATCAATCTGATTAAAGAGGAATCAACGAAGGTGACAATTAGTGAATTGATAGCAAAGCAACACTCACTAGTTGACGAGTTACAGGAAAAGGTTTCGGTATTGGAGGCGAAGCTACAGACTAAGCCTCAGGACAAACGTGTTGAAATTAAAACTGTATGTGAACAGAGGCAGAAAAAGCCGCCAGATAAACCGGATTTAGGATCAAAGCCGGATGGTTTTTTCTGGAATGACCTGGATATAGACGAGGATTTACTGTGGGAAAATAAAGAAACAGTCGAGGACAAGTGTAGACAGATAGTAGTGTCTGTTAATATGCACGACCTACAACTTAACGTGTTGATTGACACCGGTGCAGAATTGAGTGCTGTATCTGGGAAAATATTTGAGTTACTGAAAGACAGACCTGGCATCGTAGTTATGCCAGTAACAGGAGTGAAAATTATCGGTGCTACTGGAAAGGCCAGTAAACCGGTCACAAAACAGATTTTTGTCAGCTTCGAGATATGTGGGGCACGATTTGAACAAGAGTTTGTCGTCGTGCCAGACTTAACTACGGAAGTAATTATCGGGTTAGATTGGCTGTTAAAGTACCGTGCAGCGATTAACTGCGAAAGCAAAACGTTGACATGTACGTCCCAAGATAAAACAATAGTAGTTAGTTTTGACGAGGCAGGAGACGGTGTGCATAGGCAATACCAGCCTATACACATTGTTAACTGGCCGGATGGTATTGACGTAGGTATGAAGCTGAACTACTGTAATGTGAAGAATCTCGGCATTGACAATAATGTAGAAAGTGAATTGGAAAGTATTGTAGACGGTGTGTCAAACGTAACACACGAACAAAGACGAGGCCGACTTTCCCGTACCTATTGCCATCACAACCATAGGGCATGGGGCAAATATGTAGCAGTATTTGAGAGAATTATGAACTCCTTGAGACATAAATCTACGGGATTTTCTCCAGAGGAAATCCTGTTGGGTGACAGAAGTACAAGTTTAGTGGAAGAGATAATCAAATTCCCTCCACGGATTGACATTAGTATTGGTGTGAAAAAGGATCGTTTGCGAGAAGTAATGAAGCTAAAAGCCGATGCTCGCATACGTCGTCATGACACTAAAGCGCGTTTTGATTAATCAATTTAATTTTAATCAGTTTAATCATGATCTAATCAACTGAAAAATCCAAGCTGCTAGTTTAAGTTTTCAGCTGAGTCACAGTAGATTAAGGAATGTAAATATGATTTTGTAAATAGCTGTAAGATTTCATAAATATGTGATTTACTAGTCATTGCCGATGTACTTAGACGCTGTTTTAAGTTTCAGGCTAGTACATGCGTGTGATGATGGACAGTGTTGAGTTATCCACTGTGATAGTATTAAGGGACTCCTTGAGATTACTCGGGAGTGAGTTTTTCCTAAAGAATTCACTGAAACGGACGTTCTGGAAACGCCGTCACAAGGGCGAGTGAGATCAAGCGTGCCGCACACGCGGGCGCAACAATACTGGCGAGGCGAGGCGCTGTCGGCTCTTGTGCCGCTGTCGGCATTCTTTGTACTTGCGAGTACGAAAGGCGGAATAGTTTTTCTTCCCGGACAGCTGATGTGAAAGAATTCTGCTGTCAATATTTATGTTTTTTTCGATCTACTGAATATTATTTTCTTGTTTAGCGTTAAGTGGAATCTCATGACGAGATATTAATTATGAAAAGGTTATGTAAAAATGTGTATTCTATGTAATTAATTATTAATTTGCGTATTTTGATCTACCTCTTTTTATGACCATGTACTCTGATTAATTTTGCAAATAGTATTCAATTTCTCATAGTGTTACGAATTTTAATGATTTTGGAATAGCTAAACCATTTTCTATATCTTCTATGAATTTTAATATGTTGTCAACCTGTTTTATTTTGTGCAAGGTGACAGAGTGGAATAAGATTAGGAGTGTCTCCACTCAATTATTATGGTCTAAAAATTGATTTATGGTTAATTAGACGAATGCTAACTTTTGTTGATGTTTTGAGCATATGCATTTCCGCTGTTTCTTTTTTGGGACATTTTCTGAGTCTGTTTACGTTACACGAACATCCTCAGACAATGTGGGGCACGTGTAACGCCGGAAATGCATATACTCCTATTTCCATCTATTGTACTATTATTTTTTTTCCTTGTTTTGTTACCTCAAGATATGACATTTCTGTCTCTTTATATATTGTAATTGTTTTACTGTTTGTATATATATATTTATGCACTCATGTCGATGTATAATTGGTTTGTTTCGTAAATATTATTTGTATTTTTACGCTGGGTCTTGCCTAGGGAAAACTGCTATCGAACGATTACGTCGATAGGTCGTGTGACGAATCAAAGTGTGTAGGATCTTTGGTAGTGTTAACTCTGCCGCGTGGAGCGCGGGCAGAACAGTGAGAGTCTGGCTGGAGTAGCGAGTGGAGCAGGTGTGTTGTGTGACGCTCCCGCGAGTTGCCGCGCTTTCGGGGTTTGGCAGCAGGTAATTGCGCTCGACTCGCGATGATAGTTTCTGACATGGTGTCGCGGACGGGAAGCATTAGCTGGCGCACATCAAGAGCCCGTTTCGCCTGGTGACCGTGTCGAGAAGAAGGCGCGCCAACATCCAGCTTCTGCAACAGCGACGGCCGACAATGAGTGACTGTCGCCACCTCCTCGATCGACGGCTTCAAACCTTCAATCAACCAACAAGGAAGACTAAAAGCACGTAAAGTTTCAGAACTGTATGGCAGACCTCAGCTTTTCAAATTGTTCCATTTGCCTCGCAAAATTACAGCAACTTAGCATGAACCTTTGTTGCTCATTGTCCCAATTGCATTGCCAAGCAGGGTCCCTTCCTTTTCCGAAATGAACCCGAGTGTCGTTGAAATTCAAACGCCAGCATTAAAATAATATGATTAGATTTCACTGCTTTAATTTCAAAGTTCAGTAGCTGGCTACAATATTTAGGTTACACGAGCACAAATTTAGAGTGCGAGTTTTGTTAGCATATTTTAGCTTACCTGTGACTGCAGCTCAGCTTGGTACGTACTAAATTTTACTATTGTTAATAGTTCAGAATCATTTAATTCAAGTTCAAAGTTAAATATCTTGTTTCTAAATTGCGTAGAGTCAAGTTGCTTTTGAAATGATTGTTGAGGTAGTCCAAGACTAACCGTATTTTACTGGATTTCGATGTGCTTCAGAAAGAAAGCTCACTATTAACTTCAGTCACTAAGTTAATTTTCGATTTTCCGGTTTTATTAATTCTTTTGCTAAATTAAGTCAGAGTGTAGCGAAATTTATTACTTCTGACAAACTTTCAGTTTTCACACTACACGTGTCAACCTTCAGTTGCCACGCTTCTAGTGCTAATTATATGTGTAATAACCTTTCTTTTTCAGTTACTATAGTAATTGTCCTTAGGACTGGCGACCGTGATTTCCCCCAAATCTCAAATATCTAATTACCGCTAGTTAATTGTTAACGTAACGGCCGCACATTTACTTTCTTTATTAACTTTACCCCTTTTCAAAATTGATTTCCACCAGTTTCATTTGCATTTTTCCTTTCATTTAGATGTAACCCTTTCCTCCCTCTTTACCGATAGATTAACTTCGGTGACGATTGCTTTTCCCAAATTTCCATTAGGTACACGCGGTTTAATTTTTCACTGTCATTAAGGTCGATAAGTGAGGGGGGAGGTTACAATATATATATATATATATATATATATATATATATATATATATATATATATATATATATATCTCAGTTCACGATATCCAGTATTACAAATTTACTCTTTCTGATGGACACACGTCCAGACTGTCCGCTCTCAAAATTCTCCCATCTCTCTCCCCACATCCACCACTGCTGGCGGCTCCCCTCCAACTGCGCAACGCTACGCGCTGTTCACATCCCAACACTACAATAGCGAATATTCCAACAATGACAACTAACCACAGACTGCACGCAGCACAGCCAGTGATTTTCATACAGAGCGCTACGTGACGTTACCAACGTAAAAACCTAAATAGCCTACTTACAGTCTCTATGGCAAGCCTCTTCATAGCTCTTTGGATGGATACTGGTTTCACCTACTGCCATTAGCGCTTTCGAAAGCTGTCAAAACCGCCGCCAAGTCTTAGGAATTTTGTTAAGCTGACTCGACTGTAGGAGTGTCTTGCTAGTAAACAATAGGTTTATTAAAATTTCATTCACCTATCTCAGTATTTATGATGCAATCTCTCTTTAACTATGCATCGTACATTGATATATTGGTGTAGGTACATTCAGGGGCATATGTGGATAGCGTCTCTGAACTACGAAATAGTAGCGATGGAAATGGAAATAAAGTCCCATGTTTCTTGACAGTGCGTAGGGGAACGATGCGGGAGACCCGCACCGCCGTACTAGGCAAGGTGCTAATGCAGGTGATTTGCCATTGCCTTCCTCCGACCGTTATAGGGATGAATGATAATGATGAAGACGACACAACAACACCCAATAATCGCGAGGCAGGTAAAAATCCCTGACCTCGCCGGGAATCGAACCCGGGACCCCGTGCTCGGGAAGCGAGAGCGCTACCGCGAGAGCATGAGCTGCGGACAAATTCTAGCAAAGGCGTAATAAATTAAAACGTCAAGCATGATGCTCAGTTTTTCGTGAAATTTCATTATTTATGACGTCACGTCCCCTGAAATATGATAGGTAGCTATCCCCAGGGCAATTGTTGCCTGACAGGGTATATGCACCAAGACGTCCTTCCGAAAGTTGATTACAGTACCGTGTAAAAATCCGAAGTGAATCGGTTTAGAACTTTTCAACACTTTTGATAACAAAGTTTCCCGTTTATATATTGCATACATATATTGTTGTATTAAAAACTATATAGCATATGTCCTTTCGAATGTTGATTGGAGAATCGTGTAAAAATTTTAATTACTTTTCGAGGTTTTTGTAACAACATTAAACAGTGCTTTGTAGTCTAGAGTAACTATACTAACATTTTGTGTATTCTTAGTAATAGCGAATATTCTGCTCAAGAATTACAAGAGAAGAAGGTGTACTTGAAAAATACCTGAATGTATAGCATGTTTTTAGTTACCTTACATCATGGTCAGACAGAGATTCCGAAATGAGATACTGGTTTGTAAGACGTATCGAGGACCAGACATAGACTCAGATCACAATTCATTGATGGTAAAGAGTAGGCTGAAGTTTAAGAGTCTAATCAGGAATAATCAAAACGCAAAGAAGTGGAATACGGAAATCGGAAATACTAAGGGGGGGGGGGGGGGGAGGGGGACTACAGAGGACACAGCTCAGTTGAAGAGGAATCGACATCTCCAATGAAAAGGCAATCACAGGACTTGAAAAGAATAACGTTGGTACAAAGATGTTATCTGCGTAGAAGCCATGGGTAGCAGAATACATACATAGTTGATCGATAGGATGAAGGAAGTACAAAAATGTTCATGGAAATTCAAGAATGCAGAAATAAAATTCGCTGACGACTGAAATCAATAGGAAGTGCAGGAAAGCTAAGACGAAATGAATGCCTGAGAAATGTGAAGAAATCGAAAAAGAAATTATTGTCGGAAGGACCGGCTCATAATACAGGAAAAATCAAAACAAACTTCGAAGAAATTAAAAGCAAGGGTGTTAACATTAAGGCTGGAATGGTAATTCTACAGTTAAATATAGAGCTGATAGGTTTAAAAAGTACACTGAAAGCCTCTACCAAGGAGAAGGTTTGCCTGATATGATAGAAGGAGAAACAGGAGTCGATGTAGTAGGGATAGGAGACCCAGTATTAGACTCAGCACTTTTTTTTTTGGTCATCAGTCTACTGACTGGTTTCATGCGGCCCGCCACGAATTCCTTTCCTGTGCTAACCTCTTCATCTCAGAGTAGCACTTGCAACCTACGTCCTCAATTATTTGCTTGACGTATTCCAATCTCTGTCTTCCTCTACAGTTTTTGCCCTCTACAGCTCCCTCTAGTACCATGGAAGTCATTCCCTCATGTCTTAGCAGATGTCCTATCATCCTGTCCCTTCTCCTTATCAGTGTTTTCCACATATTCCTTTCCTCTCCGATTCTGCGTAGAACCTCCTCATTCCTTACCTTATCAGTCCACCTAATTTTCAACATTCGTCTATAGCACCACATCTCAAATGCTTCGATTCTCTTCTGTTCCGGTTTTCTCACAGTCCATGTTTCACTACCATACAATGCTGTACTCCAGACGTACATCCTCAGAAATTTCTTTCTCAAATTAAGGCCGGTATTTGATATTAGTAGACTTCTCTTGGCCAGAAATGCCTTTTTTGCCATAGCGAGTCTGCTTTTGATGTCCTCCTTGCTCCGTCCGTCATTGGTTATTTTACTGCCTAGGTAGCAGAATTCCTTAACTTCATTGACTTCGTGGCCATCAATCCTGATGTTAAGTTTCTCGCTGTTCTCATTTCTACTACTTCTCATTACCTTCATCTTTCTCCGATTTACTCTCAAACCATACTGTGTACTCATTAGACTGTTCATTCCGTTCAGAAGATCATTTAATTCTTCTTCACTTTCACTCAGGATAGCAATGTCATCAGCGAATCGCATCATTGATATCCTTTCACCTTGTATTTTAATTCCACTCCTGAACCTTTCTTTTATTTCCATCATTGCTTTTTCGATGTACAGATTGAAGAGTAGGGGCGAAAGGCTACAACCTTGTCTTGCACCCTTCTTAATACGAGCACTTCGTTCTTGATCGTCCACTCTTATTATTCCCTCTTGGTTGTTGTACATATTGTATATGACCCGTCTCTCCCTATAGCTTACCCCTACTTTTTTCAGAATCTCGAACAGCTTGCACCATTTTATATTGTCGAACGCTTTTTCCAGGTCGACAAATCCTATGAAAGTGTCTTGATTTTTTTTTAGCCTTGCTTCCATTATTAGCCGTAACGTCAGAATTGCCTCTCTCGTCCCTTTACTTTTCCTAAAGACAAACTGATCGTCACCTAGCGCTTTCTCAATTTTCTTTTCCATTCTTCTGTATATTATTCTTGTAAGCAGCTTCGATGCGTGAGCTGTTAAGCTGATTGTGCGATAATTCTCGCACTTGTCAGCTCTTGCCGTCTTCGGAATTGTGTGGATGAGTCTTTTCCGAAAGTCAGATGGTATATCGCCAGACTCATATATTCTACACAACAACGTGAATAGTCGTTTTGTTGCCACTTCCCCCAATGATTTTAGAAATTCTGATGGAATGTTATCTATCCCTTCTGCCTTATTTGACCGTAAGTCCTCCAAAGCTCTTTTAAATTCCGATTCTAATACTGGATCCCCTATCTCTTCTAAATCGACTCCTGTTTCTTCTTCTATCACATCAGACAAATCTTCACCCTCATAGAGGCTTTCAATGCATTCTTTCCAGCTATCTGCTCTCTCCTCTGCATTTAACAGTGGAATTCCCGTTGCACTCTTAATGTTACCACCGTTGCCTTTAATGTCACCAAAGGTTGTTTTGACTTTCCTGTATGCTGAGTCTGTCCTTCCGATAATCATATCTTTTTCGATGTCTTCACATTTTTCCTTCAGCCATTTCGTCTTAGCTTCCCTGCACTTCCTATTTATTTCATTCCTCAGCGACTTGTATTTCTGTATTCCTGATTTTCCCGGAACATGTTTGTACTTCCTCCTTTCATCAATCAACTGAAGTATTTCTTCTGTTACCCATGGTTTCTTCGCAGCTACCTTCTTTGTACATATGGTTTCCTTCCCAACTACTGTGATGGCCCTTTTTAGAGATGTCCATTCCTCTTCAACTGTACTGCCTACTGCGCTATTCCTTATTGCTGTATCTATAGCGTTAGAGAACTTCAAACGTATCTCGTCATTCCTTAGCACTTCCGTATCCCACTTCTTTGCGTATTGATTCTTCCTGACTAATGTCTTGAACTTCAGCCTACTCTCATCACTACTATATTGTGATCTGAATCTATATCTGCTCCTGGGTACGCCTTACAATCCAGTATCTGATTTCGGAATCTCTGTCTGACCATGATGTAATCTAATTGAAATCTTCCCGTATCTCCGAGCCTTTTCCAAGTATACCTCCTCCTCTTGTGATTCTTGAACAGGGAATTCGCTATTACTAGCTGAAACTTGTTACAGAACTCAATTAGTCTTTCTCCTCTTTCTTTCCTAGTCCCAAGCCCATATTCTCCTGTAACCTTTTCTTCTACTCCTTCCCCTACAACTGCATTCCAGTCGCCCGTGACTATTAGATTTTCGTCCCCCTTTACATACTGCATTACCCTTTCAATATCCTCATACACTTTCTCTACCTGTTCATCTTCAGCTTGCGACGTCGGCATGTATACCTGTACTATCGTTGTCGATGTTGGTCTGCTGTCGATTCTGATTAGAACAATCCGGTCACTGAACTGTTCACAGTAACACACCCTCTCCCCTACCTTCCTATTCATAACGAATCCTACACCTGTTATACCATTTTCTGCTGCTGTTGATATTACCCGATACTCATCTGACCAGAAATCCTTGTCTTCCGTCCACTTCACTTCACTGACCCCTACTATATCTAGACTGAGCCTTTGCATTTCCCTTTTCAGATTTTCTAGTTTCCCTACCACGTTAAAGCTTCTGACATTCCACGCCCCGACTAGTAGAACGTTATCCTTTCGTTGATTATTCAATCTTTTTCTCAAGGTAACCTCCCCCTTGGCAGTCCCCTCACAGACATCCGAATGGGGGACTATTCCGGAATCTTTTGCCAATGGAGAGATCATCATGACACTTCTTCAATTACAGGCCACATGTCCTGTGGATACACGTTACTTGTCTTTAATGCAGTGGTTTCCATTGCCTACTGCATCCTCTTGTCGTTGATCATTGCTGATTCTTCCGCCTTTAGGGGCAATTTCCCACCCCTAGGACAAGAGAGTGCCCTGAACCTCTATTCGCTCCTCCGCCCTCTTTCACAAGGCCGTTGGCAGAATGAGGCTTACTTCTTATGCCGGAAGTCTTCGGCCGCCAATACTGATTATTTATAAAAATTTAGGCTGTGGCGGGAATCGAACCCTGGACCGAAGACGTTTTGATTATGAATCAAAGACGCTACCCCTAGACCACTTAAAATAGCTTTGGAAGACTTTAGATCAAATAAGGGAGAAGGGATGAATAACATCCTATAAGAATTTTTAAAATCACTGGGGGAATTGGCAATAAAACAACTATTCGAGTTGGTGTGTAGAATGGATGAACTATCTGACATTTCCAAAAATACCATCCACACAATTACGGAGACTGGAAGAGCTGAAAATTGCGAAAATATCACACAATCAGCCTAAAAGCTCATTCATTTAATATGCTTTCAATAATAATATACAGAAGAATGGAAAAGGAAACTGAAAATTTATCATATGACGATCAGCTTGGCTTCAAGAAAGTAATAGGTACCAGAGGGGCAGTTTTGATGATGTGGCTGATAAGAGAAGCAAAATTTAAGAAAAATCAAGACACATTCATAGGATTTGTCGACCTGGAAAAGCGTTCAACAATGTTAAATGATACAAGATGTTCGAAATTCTGGGGAAAATAGGGGCAAGCTATGGGGACAGATAGGATAAATACAGTTTGTACAAGAACCAAGAGGGAATAATAAGAGTGCATGACCAAGAACGAAGCCCTCGGATTGAGAAGGGTATAAGACTGGGATTTAGTTTTTCACACCCAATGTTAAACCTATACCTCGATGATGCACAGACGGAAATATAAGAAAGGTTCAAGAGTCAAATTAAAATTCAATGTGAAAGGATATCAACGATAAAATTTGCTGATGACTTTGCTATCCTCAGTGAAAGTGAAGCATAATTACACGACCTGATGAGTACAGAATATGGAGTGAGAGTAAATCGAAGAAAAACGAAAGTAATGACAATTAGCAAAAATGGGAACGGCGAGAAACTTAAATCAGGACTGATGGTAACGAAGCAGGTGAAGTTAACGAATTCCCCTATGAGTTTCAAACATAGATCTTACTTTGAGGAATAAATTTCTGAGAGTGTTCATTTGGAGCACAGCACTGTGTGGTAGTGAAATGTGGACTGTGGGGAAACCAGAAGATAGTCAAAGCATATGAGATGTGGTGATACAGGTGAACGTTGAAAATTAGGTAGAATGAGGAGGGTCTCCGTATAATCGGAAAGGAAAGAAACGTATGGAAATCACTGACAAGAAGAACGGACAGGATGATAGGACATCTGTTAAGACATTAGGAAATAAGTTGCATGGTACTAGAGGGAGATGTAAAGTTTAAAAACAGTAGAGGAAAACACAGTTTGGAATATATCCAGAAAATAACTTAGGAGTGCTACCCTGAGATGAAAAATTTGGCACAGGAGAGGAATTCGTGCCGGGCAACATCAAACCAGTCAGAAGAAAAAACAAGAAGGAAACTACACTCCTGGAAATGGAAAAAAGAACACATTGACACCAGTGTGTCAGACCCACCATACTTGCTCCGGACACTGCGAGAGGGCTGTACAAGCAATGATCACACGCACGGCACAGCGGACACACCAGGAACCGCGGTGTTGGCCGTCGAATGGCGCTAGCTGCGCAGCATTTGTGCACCGCCGCCGTCAGTGTCAGCCAGTTTGCCGTGGCATACGGAGCTCCATCGCAGTCTTTAACACTGGTAGCATGCCGCGACAGCGTGGACGTGAACCGTATGTGCAGTTGACGGACTTTGAGCGAGGGCGTATAGTGGGCATGCGGGAGGCCGGGTGGACGTACCACCGAATTGCTCAACACGTGGGGCGTGAGGTCTTCACAGTACATCAATGTTGTCGCCAGTGGTCGGCGGAAGGTGCACGTGCCCGTCGACCTGGGACCGGACCGCAGCGACGCACGGATGCACGCCAAGACCGTAGGATCCTACGCAGTGCCGTAGGGGACCGCACCGCCACTTCCCAGCAAATTAGGGACACTGTTGCTCCTGGGGTATCGGCGAGGACCATTCGCAACCGTCTCCATGAAGCTGGGCTACGGTCCGGCACACCGTTAGGCCGTCTTCCGCTCACGCCCCAACATCGTGCAGCCCGCCTCCAGTGGTGTCGCGACAGGCGTGAATGGAGGGACGAATGGAGACGTGTCGTCTTCAGCGATGAGAGTCGCTTCTGCCTTGGTGCCAATGATGGTCGTATGCGTGTTTGGCGCCGTGCAGGTGAGCGCCACAATCAGGACCGAGGCACACAGGGCCAACACCCGGCATCATGGTGTGGGGAGCGATCTCCTACACTGGCCGTACACCACTGGTGATCGTCGAGGGGACACTGAATAGTGCACGGTACATCCAAACCGTCATCGAACCCATCGTTCTACCATTCCTAGACCGGCAAGGGAACTTGCTGTTCCAACAGGACAATGCACGTCCGCATGTATCCCGTGCCACCCAACGTGCTCTAGAAGGTGTAAGTCAACTACCCTGGCCAGCAAGATCTCCGGATCTGTCCCCCGTTGAGCATGTTTGGGACTGGATGAAGCGTCGTCTCACGCGGTCTGCACGTCCAGCACGAACGCTGGTCCAACTGAGGCGCCAGGTGGAAATGGCATGGCAAGCCGTTCCACAGGACTACATCCAGCATCTCTACGATCGTCTCCATGGGAGAATAGCAGCCTGCATTGCTGCGAAAGGTGGATATACACTGTACTAGTGCCGACATTGTGCATGCTCTGTTGCCTGTGTCTATGTGCCTGTGGTTCTGTCAGTGTGATCATGTGATGTATCTGACCCCAGGAATGTGTCAATAAAGTTTCCCCTTCCTGGGACAATGAATTCACTGTGTTCTTATTTCAATTTCCAGGAGTGTATTTTCGAACGTGGGCAAATTTTTGGTGCACGCATGGTGGATGCTTCCGTAAGCAGAAGAGCCGAAGTGTGCGATGTTTGAGTGCTTCAAGAGGAACCACTTCTTAGAGGTTTATACCTCATATAGGAAAAGTGGAAAAACATCATTCACTAAGTCACAACGCGGACGAAAGTGGCGTTGAGTGATAGTGATAGACGGCCGTTGAAGAGCATAAGAAAATTAAGAGAGCGTTGCAAAAGTCATCACAGAGCTGAATGTCGCACTCGCGAATCTTATCAGCATCGAAATCACGCTAACAACTTTTCTTCAAAAACCATTCAATAGCCAAGATCGCATTTTTTCTTTTTTATTTAATACAACCCGTTTCAACAGAGTATACGGGTATCTTCGGGTCTTAAAATCTTTTGTTGTAAGGCACGTTCATTTTATGCTGACCATGTTCTGCAACAAAAGATTTTAAGACCTGAAGATGACAGCATAGACTTCTGAAACTGGTTGTCTTAAATTACAAAATTCGATTTTGGCTGTTGAATGGTTTTAACAACTAAACAGATCGCCCATCAGTTTCTCAAACCAAAAGTTTGAGTCTTTCTTTCGTAAATGAATCAGTGTTCTGGCAATATCTGCAAATCCTTTTCAGAACCTTCCATCACAATTTTCAGTTCAAAGAAATAATTTCAATTCCTTCGCCGATTCAGATACAGAAAATTCAAGGACAGCTTTAATTAACCTCGGGTTCGTCCACACTCCATCCATAACATTCATGTGACCAAGGTATGCTGCAAAATTAGACTTCTCTGTAACTTCTCTTGTGTGACGAGCTGCTTGCTTCCGAGAGAAGAATTCACCTTCAGAACTACAGCCAGCCAGCTTGAATGAGACTTAGGTTAGCAGCTCCAAGCTGCCTCTGCTGTTACGTCGCTGCCTTGATTATACATATGGGCAGGCCTGGGCCTTCCCCTGGTAAGGTCCGTACCGGGTGTCTGCAGACTACCACCTACAAATTGCCAGGCGAGACGTCTGAGTACCATATCCCTGGCTGTAGGTTGTGTTGCTAATTCGGGCGCTGGTCTTCCGCCTTCACACCACTCAGCAGCCGTGAAATGCTGTCGGCTCTCGCTTAGGAGCACGTCCCGCTTATAGAACGCTGGAATCGGCCTCACGAGTTGTGAGCAAGCTGTGGAAGGCTTGCGCCGATGAAGTCCCGTCCGGCCACTTGCACAACATCGCTTCTTGGTCCTGACCTGCACGGCGATCGCAGCCGACGACGCTGCTGTGTTCGCATTCCTTGTGGCACTCATGTGTGAATCAGCAGACGACATTCTGTATTGTAAAACCATCGGTATTAAATACGATTGCAAGCAACGCTTTTTCACTCATGCCTTGCCCTACAGCAGGCTACCGTACGCTATCGTAAGTAAGCGTAAACTGTGCTAGTTTTAAATTGCAGTTGTTTCAAAGAAATGCCTTTTGCATGCTGCAAATCGAAATTTTTATTTTTATTTCTGCACCTAGACGTGTTTCGCCTTTTTTGCAAGACATCTTCAGTGGGGGGGTCCTGAAATATTACATGATTGATCCATTTTACACATATGCTATGGTTTCACATCTAGGTTCAAATGGCTCTGAGCACTATGGGACTTAACAGCTGTGGTCATCAGTCCAATAGAACTTAGAACTACTTAAACCTAACTAACCTAAGGACATCACACACATCCATGCCCGAGGCAGGATTCGAACCTGCGACCGTAGCAGTCGCACGGTTCCGGACTGCGCGCCTAGAACCGCGAGACCACCGCGGCCGGCTCACATCTAGGATATAGATTTAAAAACCTAGATGTGAAACCATAACCTATGTGTAAAAAGGACAAATCATGTAATATTTCAGGACACCCACTGAAGATGCCTTGTAAAAAAGGCGGAACGCGTCTGGGTGCATAAATAAAAATAAAAATTTCGATGTGCATCATGCAAAAGAGGCATTTTCTTTGAAACGAATGCAATTTATATACAGCTGCTGCGAAAATGGCCACTACAAGAAACGTGCGCTAGTTTTCCTCGTAGCCTAAGTCAGTTAAGATCATAACCGTGTTGCCTGCACGTTAGGTGTGTTGCGTACCTACTGGTCGTTACCCTATCTCGATCCCTTTGATTGCGAATGCCATCAGTGTCTACTAGCTTCCCCTAGAAAGTGGAAGCGATGAACCGTCTATAAACTGAGTGACGATATATATGGGGTGTCCCATTTATCTAGACCACCCTAAAGAACTGTTTGTCCAGATGCAAATTACAAAATGTTTCAAGCAAATATTCTTTAGGCCTTATGGAGACATCAATCAGCATGATTGCCTTCGCTGTAACTTTGTTTTTTACAAAGATATGAATAGCGGTATGACATTTCAAATGGCACCCTGTATTTTTTATTCGGTAATCCATTTCCTCTCCTAGAGATAAATTCAAAATGTATCACAGTGTACCATACGCTGAAACACAACGTTATTAATTACCTAACACAACATTGTCTTTGGACCCAGGATCACAAATTCGTCCAATTGCTGGAAGTGTCAGAAAACAAATGAAAACCAAGTAAAAACATAACACAAAATTGACTTTGACTCTCCTGTACCATTGCCCGGGAGTAGAACATTCAAAGGTGCTCAGCGTGTGACCCTGGACACCGATACATTGGTGCACTCGTTGAATGAAAGAATTATTTACTGCTTCCATTGTTGCCTGCTGAAAAGAATTACAAGCAAGCACGATACGTTCCTGCATGTCCTCTGGAGTTGTTGGAATATCGTGATAGACAACGTCTTTAATGCATCCCATAAGAAAAAAGTCCAGAGGATTTAAATCAGGAGACCTATCAGGCCAAGTAACTGTTCCTCCTCGACCAGTCCATCTGGCAGGATACCTTCGGTTCAGAAGACGACGTGCACGCAAGGCATTATGTGCTGGACATCCATTCTGGTTCTTAGCGGCACTTCATCCAGAAGTGGAGGAAGAATTCGTCTGAGGAAGTTGCCATGCGCTAGACTACCACTGATAAAATAACGTCCAATAATTGTAGTACTAAGCATCCCACACCAGACGTTAACTCTCCATTGACACTGATGTTCCACCTGTCTAAGCCATCGTTGGTTGTCACTGGACCAATAATGCATGTTCCTTGTATTTAACTGTCCTTTGTTTGAGAAGGAACATTCACCGGTAAATAGAACATTGGAGAAGAAGTTCAGGTTGGCGAGGATTTGCTGCTGTGTCCACTGACAGAACTGTACACGATTCTGGAAATCATTCCCATGCTATTCTTGATGAAGGTGTACATGGTAAGGATGGAACCGGTGACGTGTAAGAATACGAAGTACACTGGTTTTAAGAATGGCACTCTCGTGTTCAAGCTGTCGTGTGCTCACATGTGGATTCATAGCAACGGAAGCGAGAACAGTAACTTCGGCACCGTCTGTGCGAGTGCTACGACGATTGCGTTGTCATGAGTTGAAAATTCCGCTTCCTGAAACGTCGCAACAAGACGAGAAAACTTTCGTCAGGAAGGTGGGTTCTTGTCAGGATATTGCTCTCTGCACATTTCCACTGCCTGCGTAACATTTCGCCTACCCTCAACAATAACAACAAAAGAAACGTTATGTCGATGCAGTTTGTAGGAAGGACAGCCTTTACTGTATGTCTACTCTACACAACAGTATTTAAAAGGACTAAACTACTGTACTAAATGTACCCATACATAAGAAAACAGTACTGCCATTACTGTTCTGCTTACTTACATTCCCCATATATGAGTAGCATTTCTACCTTCTCATCGTTGGTGTACATTCTGTTCACACAACTGACGGTTGACGGAATGATAGGTGTGTACTCTCCTTATGTTTACATTTGTCTTCTGTCAACGTCAGCACTTGGATGTGTTCCATTACCCCGAGTACCTGCACTAAGCGCTGGGATCGTCAGCGTCAATGTTCTATTACGTAAATAATAACGTTGTGTTTCAGTGAATGATACACAGTGATACATTTTTGAATCTGTCTTTAGGAGAGGAAATGAATTACCAAATAAAAACTACAGCGTGCCACTTAAAAAAGTTATACTGCTGTTCATATCTTTGTAGAAAAACAAAGCTACAACGAAGGCAATCATGCTGAATGATGTCCCCCTGACGGCTAAAGAACGTTTGCTTGAAACGTTTTGTAATTTGCATCTGGACAAACAGTTATTTGGGGTGGTCAAGATAAATGGGGCACCCTGTATAGGACCGCGTAACTTACGGTACATTTTTTCCACGTAGTACGTAGCTTCAACACTTCGTCGTTTTCTTTAAAACATGTTATTGTTATTCATAAACAACCATGGCACTTATCATTAATAACAGGAAACATTTGCCACACATCACGATGAAGAACGTTCTACTGTGTACAAAATAACAACAATAATTTTATAGTTTATGTGTATGCATGTAAACTATACTTGCATCATCAGTAACTGCTTTGGTTGTGTAGAAGAGCAGAAGTTACGTTGTCAACTAATTTTTATTACATATAAATTGCAATTTATATTTTGTAAGGATATAAAACACACAATAGACTAACACTGAACATTGTGCGGCTCTAATTATGTGCAAAAATAAAGCAAAAAGAACAGCTTCCAGTTCCAGTTTTTCCATTATACGTTCATTTACGTTTCTTTCCCTATCAATGTTACCAATAGTACCTGTAATCCTGCCCTTTACTACGTCATTTATTTATTGTACCAAAACTACCGAAACGTAGTTTTGGTAGAGATCAACTCTAATTGGGACGTATGACAGTCACTCACACTAGTTCCCAAGTTCAGCATCCTAAACCAGTTGCATCACCTCACCTGTTAAGTTTTCATGCCCACCAAAAATATTGACCAAGGAGTGGGCGCTACAGCGTTCTCAAGTTGACAGAGTTCGATAGCGAGTCTTACATTATGTGAATAGACTACAGGGTATGGGTAGCATTAAGGAAGTAGAAAAAACTGAGAAATCTATTACCTCGTTACAGATTCAATTTCAGGGTTTACAAGTCCCTATAAAAGCGCAATTGAGTAAGATTTCAGAACTTTCATACGGTGAAAGATATTATGACAGCCAGTTACGGAATAGCGACAGTTTGCTGTCCGGATACTTTGAACATATTTCTGAATTATTTGCTTCTAGAGTGTGATGAAAACTAATGCCACCGATTTTTTGTGTGAAAACTCTTAAATTTTTTTTTAAATAAAACAAGCGTTATTATGAGTCTGCATCTTTAGTCTTCATGACTACATAATTATTTCTCAGCTCTTAGAGGTTTTTAATAAAACAAACGCTATTAACATTATTCATCTCTACCCTTCATGTGTGTATATGTATTTCTCAACATAGTGACCCTAGCGACGAACACGTTTCTTCCTGTGAGGGGCCAGTTTGTTGCTACCATCAGTGTACAGTGTTTGACTTCGTTGACGGAGCCACAACCTCACCACTGCTTACACCGCTTCAACACTATCAAAATAAATCCTTGAAGGTTTTCTTTGAGTTTTGGAAACAAATGAAAATCGGATGAGGCCAAGTTGGGACTGTATGAAGGATGATCACTGTCAGTCAACTCAAGGAGTCGGATTGTTGCAGATGTCGAAGCGCTCGTGTGTGATCTGGCATCGTCATACTGAAGGAGAGGATGTTCTACGGTGGACAAATTCTTCGAATTCGTGCTTTCAGTTTTTTTCTCACGCACCGACAGACTTATTTTACAAACCACCAAGTTACACGTTACAATTCGGAGCCCTCTAGCGGCACAGGTTTGCAGTTTGCGTCAGCGAAGACGGGGAAGTAGACCGAGAAATATCCATGACATGCAATTCCGCAGTCAATATTGAGAATAGAATAAAAAATTCGGAGCCATTACTTTTCAGCACTTCCTCGTATGTTACCTATTCCTTCTCGAGCTACTGGATGAAGGAGAAGTAATAAAGTTAAAGGAATTTCATTGTATCAGGTATTGGAACTAATGGTCTCTGTCACACATCGCTCTAACAGAGCTTGACATGATTTAGCGGTTAAATTATATTTTAGGGTACAGGATCCCTGTGAGCCACTGCGGGACTATGTCAACAGAATTAAAAAAGCACGCAATGTACGTCCCTCGCCTTTTCTAAGGATTAAATCGTTAATAACTTATCTGAACGCGTATGCTCGAAGGATAGAATCCAATTAACGTTCAGTACGTGAGCAAGATGTTTTGTGCGGCTGGAGCAAGTTATTTCAAAAGTTGAAGCTGTACGGAAACCTGAAAGGAAAGATCTGCGTGAGAGGGACTTGGCGTTGGTAAGGGAGAAGAATAGACAAACCCCTATTGAGGAACATAATATGGTAAAATCAGACGTTTCAGGTGTAACTATCCGGGACATTTGGCCAGTAACTGTACATAAAAGGGGAAGCGGGATGATAATAAATAACGTGTAAGAATCCGGGTGCCGCTGCCAGATTCACGATGTTATGTGACCCTTGTCACACGTTCTTTTTCGGTTCCTTCAGCATGTGCTGAAATTAATGGAGAACCTATATATGTTCCCTGCTTGATACGGATATTTCTCTAACTGTGATTAGTCAAGTATTTTTACGTGGCAAATTCAAGTGAAATGTCTTTGTTTGGCGATCTGTGGTTACGTTATGTATTCAATAATTTACATGACCGTGATTACACAGGGGCTATTTGTCCTGGTAACTTTAGGAATGTAATTTGTTCATTATGTAATGTAAATCCCCAGTTGGTGTGATAAGAGATTTTCCTTAGATTTCACTCCTTGCATGGCTACTGTAATCAGTCAGCATGTTGCACAAGAGAGTGTGCACTCAGCGGTTAGTGATAGTGGTGCTAGAACAGTATCTGATTACGAACTGAGTTAATCGAACCTTATGCGGCGTGAACAGTTGGAGAACTTGTGTGAAGAATTTAGGGACGTTCCGACAAATCGACTAGGACTGGTAAGGTGCGGAAGATAAAATAGAACTGACTATTCCGGTTATGCATTGTCCCATACGAATGAAGCGATTAAAAGTGACAGTGTATAAGATGCTGAGGAGGGAATTGCTTACTACGCCATCCAAGTTCCACATTCTTAATCTATTTTCCTGGTTGAAAAACTCAGGGAGGATTACCTATGGTGGATTAACACACCGCCGGCCGCGGTGGTCTAGCGGTTCTAGGCACTCAGTTCGGAACCGCGCGACTGATACGGTCGCAGGTTCGAATCCTGCCTCGGGCATGGATGTGTGTGATGTCCTTAGGTTAGTTAGGTTTAAGTAGTTCTAAGTTCTAGGGGACTAATGACCACAGATGTTAAGTCCCATAGTGCTCAGAACCGTTTGAACCGTTTTTGATTAACACACCCTCAATATGAACACTGTTTTAATGACTGGTCCGTTGCCGGATTTGCACACCTGATTTTCGTGATTTCAAGAGACAAAGATATTCACAACCTTTGACCTAAATCTCGCTTATTTCCGACTGCCTTTAGCTGAGGAGTCGAAACCAGTAATGGCCTTTGCCACTGGAACGTCTTTGAGTATAATCGGGTTTTCTTTTGGCCTTCTATTGGAGCAGCAGAACTGTCACGTGTTCTAGATAACGTTCTTTTTTTACCGTTTGTTTCACTCTAAAGTTCAGTTGCGCTTATCATTGCTTAGATTATTCGGTTATTTTCAATCGAGATTGTTAGGAGCATCTGGGCTATGTTAAGGAAGTTCTTCATTGTTTACTAGAGGCTGCATTTACCGTCAAACCATCAAACGCAAAATCTACCCAGCCAGAGATTTCCTTTGTAGGACATATAGCGTCTCCAACAGGAGTAATTATTTATACCTGCCCACGGCCTAGAAATGTGAAGCCAGTAGCTCGTTTCATAGGAATTCTTTCTTTCTCTAGTCCGTTCCGAATTTCACCAATTACCAGTCCCACTTAAGTGACTTGTAGAGAAAAGGGAAAAGGTTTTAGTGAGGTCTGCTGTAGAAGGCATCGTTTGGAACCCTACAGATGGTTCTGTCAAGCGGTCCAGTGGCAGCAAATTTCCGATTTCTGGAATCAACTTATTGTCCAGACAGATATTTCTATATCGGGGTGGCCGCTAACCTACTGGGAGCTGTCCTATTGCTTACACGTCCTAAACCCATTCCTATCTGGAAGCGAAATGTTCTGTATATGAACTTGAGGCTTTGGCAGAGATGTTTGCCTTAGGGGAACTTAAGATGCATTTAGAACACTGTATGGTTTAGCTGTTAACCAAGCCCTTACACCCACACCTCCAGATGCCAGACGCTCACATAAGTACAAAACATTGTGTGTCGATAGTATATCAACAAAAACATAGATTTAGTTCGTGCTGTGTTCTGTCGTCCAGTAGAAGACGTGTCAACGGTAATAAAAAGCAACACCAGAACTACGGAGTCTGCACAAACCGTATCTGTGAGGTCTGAATTTGAAGACGTTTGGTAGAGCCGGCACGGTAGCTCAGCGTATTCGGTCAGATGGTTAACTGCTCTCTGTAATGAAAAAAACTGAGTTAATGGATCTATGTTGAGGTTGAACAAGCGTCATGGGACGTCCGCCCCGAACAAACAGAACGAACGATAACGAATAAAATGAAATAAAGAGAAAAAGGTACGTAGGTTCAAATGGTTCAAATGGCTCTGAGCACTATGGGACTCAACTGCTGAGGTCATTAGTCCCCTAGAACTTAGAACCAGTTAAACCTAACTAACCTAAGGACTTCACAAACATCCATGCCCGAGGCAGGATTCGAACCTGCGACCGTAGCGGTCTTGCGGGGTACGTAGGTTGGTAACTTATTGGAGCATCAGATCGTTGTACTAAAGTTCATGATTTCGAAACCCAATGACGACAATTTTTTTTACAAATTTCGCGTGAAATTATTGTATGGGTGAACATTTTCTGCCATATGAAAGGACGTTTCAGAGTTTGTAGCAATGTTCTTTTGGCAGTCTGCTTTCACTTCGTTAGTTAAAAGAAAAAAACCTATAGAGTACATTTGTACACGTAGGTGTGGTGTTACCTCTTGAAATGTATGCAATAGGTTTGCTACTTTCAACCAACGGAGCGAAAGCAGACTGCCATAAGAAAAGTACTACGAAATACGATACGTCCTTTTACATGGCAGAAAAATTTTCTTCCATATAACAATTTCAAGCGTAATCTGTTAAAAAATGTCACTGTAGGAGGGTTTAGTGCTCGGTACCTTTAGTGCGACAATTTGACGATCTACCAACTCACCTACCAAAGAACTTCAATTGAGTGCTTGGAGATATGGTTTAGCAGTACTCGCTAGTTCTTGCTTTACTTTTAATTACCGTTTACGTATCTTGTACTGAACGACAGCACAGAGACCAAACTATATCGGTGTTTTGGTTGATACTCTATCGCCACACGTTTGGCAGCGATCTGAGTATCTGACTTCTGGAGGTTTGGGTGTTAGTTGGGCGCTTGCCAGGCCGCGGCTGACAGGAGGGTAGTCACGATCTCAGCGTTTCAGTTAAACACATACGGGGTGCAGACAACGTGGTAGCTGATGTTCTGAGCCGCATTTTCGGCGAGAACAAGGAAAATATCCAGGAAGAGGGACAGGTACAGGTTATAACATCGAAATTGGGGAAGTAGGAAGCCTGATTTTGAAGAGACTTCCGCTTCCATTTCAGGACGTTGCTCAACAACGAGATGTACCCCCAGAGTTGGTACCCATTAAACAGTGTTCGGAAAATGGAGAGATATTCATACTTTGTCCAGCTAAGGGACGCAGTAGAGATAAAATTGTGTTTCTATGAGGACTAGTACCATGCATGTTCAAGTACCATCATGGAACAGCTTACAGCGCCATTGAGGAATCTTTAAAGCTGGAATGAAGATCCAAGAGAACTTTAATAGGAAATCCAGAAGTTGGTGCAGCCTTGTAAGACCTGTTGCCTAATGCGTTAAATGCCCCACAATTTTTACTGTCCTTCGATATTACACAAACCTTGGTGAACAAAGCGTACATTGATTCTGTCGATCAGTTCCCACGGTCAAAAGAGGGAAACCATTTCGCGCTAGTTATAGTGGACGGGCAGACGCCGTTTTGTTGGTTAAACCTCAGCAGGAACGTTAATGCGCCGACAACGATAAAAGGTCTGAAGGAAACTCTCGGTACTTTGGCGTCGTTAAGAACCGTAGTAGCCGATAATGAAACGGCTTTTACGTCAGTGGCGTTTAGGAGCATTTGTTCCGAGATGGTAGTAGCGTATACTACAATACCACATCAACAGCCGAATCCTTCATTTGCGGAATGCCTCATTTGAAATTTACGAGCCGCGCTCGTTGCCTTCCGTCACAACCATCACGCTTGTTATGACCAGACGAAACTGCAATCGTCCGGGCAAAACTATGAGTTCTCTGATTGCTCTAGAACATGGCTCGTTCGAAGTACAATAAATGAAATATTAGTTCACTTTTTTACAGAAATGAATACAAAGATATACTTGATACTCTCGTTGACACAGGAGTGACTGAGTTTTTTGCAACCGTCATTCTGATTAACAAACTGTTCTCTTGAAGTACAATGTTCAACATTAACGAACATACACTACTGGCCATTGAAATTGCTCCGCCAAGAAGAAATGCAGATGATAAACGGGTATTCATTGGACAAATATATTATACTAGAGCTGACATGTGATTACATTTGCAAGCTATTTGGGTGCATAGATCCTGAGAAATCAGTACCCGGAACAACCACCTTTGGCCATAATAACGGCCTTGATATGCCTGGGCATTGAGTCAAACAGAGCTTGGATGGCGTGTACAGGTACAACTGCCCATGCAGCTTCAACACCCTATCACAGTTCATCAAGAACAGTGACTGGCGTATTGCGACGACACAGTTGCTCGGCCACCGTTGACCAGACGTTTTCAATTGGTGAGAGATCTGGAGAATGTGCTGGCCAGGGCAGCAGTCGAACATTTTCTGTATCCAGAAAAGCCCGTACAGGACCTGCAACATGCTGTCGTGCATTCTCCTGCTGAAATATAGGGTTTCGCAGGGATCAAATGAAGGGTAGAGCCACGGATCGTAACACATCTGAAATGTAACGTCCACTGTTCAAAGTGCCGTCAATGCGAACAAGAGGTGACCTAGACTTGTAACCAATGGCACCCCATACCGTCACGCCGGGTGATACGCCAGTATGGCGATGACGAATACAAGCTTCCAATGTGCGTTCACCGCGATGTCGCCAAACACGGATGCGACCATCATGATGCTGTAAACAGAACCTGGATTCATCCGAATGTGCGTTCACCACGATGTCGCCAAACACGGATGCGACCATCATGATGCTGTAAACAGAACCTGGATTCATCCGAATGTGCGTTCACCGCGATGTTACCAAACACGGATGCTACCATCATGATGCTGTAAACAGAACCTGGATTCATCCGAAGAAATGACGTTTTGCCATTGGTGCAACCAGGTTCGTCGTTGGGTACAGCATCGCAGGCGCTCCTGTCTGTGATGCAGCGTCGAGGGTAACCGCAGCCATGGTCTCCGAGCTGATAGTCCACGTTGCTGCAAACGTCGACGAATTGTTCGTGCAGATGGTTGTTGTCCTTCAAACGTCCCCATCTGTTGACTCAGGGACCCAGACGTGGCTGCACGATCCGTTACAGCCATGTGGATAAGATGCCTGTCGTCTCGACTGCTAGTGATACTAGGCCGTTCGGATCCAGCACGGCGTTCCGTATTACCCTCCTGAACCCACCGATTCCATATTCTGCTAACAGTCACTGGACCTCGATCAACGCGAACAGCAATGTCGCGATACGATAAATCGCAATCGCGATAGGCTACAATCCGGTCTTTATCAAAGTCGGAAACGTGATGGTACGCATTTCTCCTCCTTACACGAGGCATCACAACAACGTTTCGCCGGTGAACTGCTGTTTGTGTATGAGAAATCGGTTGGAAACTTTCCACATGTCAGCACGTTGTAGGTGTCGCCACCGGCGCCGACCTTGTGTGAATGCTCTGAAAAGCTAATCATTTGCATATCACAGCATCTTCTTCCTGTTGGTTAAATTTCGCGTCTGTAGCACGTCATCTTCGTGGTGTAGCAATTTTAATGGCCGGTAGTGTACATTTCCATCTGAGATTTCAATAACCCTTTAGTCCTACTCGATGATGATGATGATGATGATGATGATGATGACTGCTTCAGTTGAGCTCCGTAACTGGGTAAGAGCTTCCATGATCGGCTCTATTTGACCTCCGTGCTAGGGAGTTTCTGTACTGAGAGAGAAGGCATATCTTCTTCAGTCTCTCCCATTCACCATTGCGGATTACAGCGAGACGTCGCTAATGTCTTTGCTATACTTTTGCATTGGCGACGTTGGTGTGGCATCAAGATCTTTGAGTGATACCACGACACTCACTGGGATATGTCCTTGTACTGGTTGAGTTACACGCTTGACACGCCTGTCCATATAGTGCACAGGGGTACCCCAGCCAGCCCTATATTTCCATTCAATCTTAATATGCCCTCCTCCAACCCGTAGACTCTGAGTGACTAATGCTGCGCAGATCTAAGAGATGCGGAAATGGCCAAACAAAAATATGAAAATCATTAAATAGTTGCTCACTGTTATAGTGTGGAGAGGCGACCCACCTCATTGAAGCCAAATGGTCAGATATTTGATAAATATTTTGGTGCGGTAAGCAAGGGGACCCGTAAGATCATGGACCAGCTTCTTCTCTGTTTCAGGGGTCCTGTTCAAATGGTACAGATCATCACTCTAGTTACTATACTGGTAAGGCATCCAAAGAGAGGGTTAATATCTCGCAGACTCGGCTAATCTGGGTGGAGGCTTTTTTCTTAATGTAACTTATCTTTTACATGATTGTTCTTATTTTGCGTATTTCTTAGTAATCCTGTACCATAATGTTCTGTGCTATTTAGTGGTACAATTTAGTCGAATTAAGTTTTTTATGCAGTCGGGTGTGTGTTTTATTTCACAGATGAAACCTCTTTTTTTTTATTTTTGAATTTTTTTTCTTGTAAGTAATGATAAATAAGGTTGTATATTTGCGTTATAATTAGTTGCAATTAATCAAATCTTATCATCCTATCAAACATAAGGATTTAAATATCCACCATGTAAACTGTTTAGTTTTGGATGAAAAAAAAAAGACCAGGAGAAAGCAAATTTCCTCTTATAAACTAACTGAAGAAACAACCGTAGACGAAAGTGACACTTGAAAACGCATGAGATGCTTTTATACCATGGTCAGATGCCCATTTCTTGTGGTTTTCAGAGGTTGTTTGCAATAGTTTTACAAAGAACGAGGTAGGGGGAAGGTTAACACTGTTATCACCGATATCTTGCGCTTTTAATATAATGTTTTTTTAAATGTTCTTTATAGGTCATTGCAACGAGCATTGAATAGTACGATACCAAAAAATCACTACTGTAGGTAGAGACAACTGAATAATGAGGTAATAGAGCTTTGATATCAATTTACACAAAATGGTTAAAATGTAAGCTGACTCACTGTCATTCCAAAGAGTTGAACATGCAATCGGTCTGAGTGAGTTCGACTATATTAATTTAGACTACTGTTAAATGTTTATGAGACTGATTTTAAGCAGGAGCTTTAAGTTGAATTGTACATTAAAATGGCAGTGCTCACTGATCGAAAATGTTTTTGTTTTACCTTTCTGTACGTACCTGAGTATTAGACTAGTCGACATATGTCAGCTATAGAGGTAATCTGATTAATTCTGAGTGCGTGAGTCATAAGGGACTTCGGCACTATTAACTGGTGCTGAACTTCCTGCTAAATTTTTTTGGTGCTCTGCTTTCATTTGCATTCAATGTAATAAAGTAAATTTTTTTCTCCTTTTTAATATTTTAAATAATATCATACGTTCCATTTTTGAACAATGGAATTTTATTTGGCTTTCAAGATTTTTATGTAGTGTAAATGCAACACTTGATTTTAATATGTTTGATTGTTATTATGTTTGTTCCTTGGTGTTTCGCAATCACTGCGATTTAAATTAGACTCTGTTGACTCTTCCTCTTGGCTTCTATTGACGAAGCGTTGTCCTGTCAACAACTTCTTGTTGTTGACTTGCCTATCCTGGTGAGTGGTTCAAAATTAATACAGGTTATAGTGAAATTCTGTAAACAGAGACTTTACGTGGTTGGTAAATAAATAATTAAAAGCATATGTTCACTCAAAAATCAACCCATTACTACCACTCCCACCACCACCATTACACTCGTAATGCAATTACAGATAATTATGATGGAACCAGCTGCTATCTTATTTCCATACCAAAAGTCGATAGTCGATAGTTAATCGTTTCTACAGTTCATTAGGTAACACCGGCACTGCACAACTTTCGCTGCAGTGAAGTTACATGGCACTTTTGTGCCAAGTCTGGCGCCAGTACATTTCTTCTTCCTGTAATAAATCGCTGAATTTCTCAAGTCTTGTGTCGCGTAGCACGCCGGAAACATCGCTGAAGTTCCCAAAGGGTCGCCCTTCCATTCTCCTCAAGAATTATCCGTGCACCCTCGAAAACACTATATATGGGTGTCTCGCACATTTCTCAGAACAGGGGAATTTATTGCCTGTCACGGGTTTGCGGACTGAACACAACGGTACCCGCAGGACATTTCGTACCTACCTGCTTCCTTTTGTGTCCATAAAACGTTGCACATGTACGGTAAGAAAGGAATGAGAAGAAAGCGAAACAAATACATCTGCAGACATACCACTATCGTTGATTTACAGAACAGATAATAAATGAAAAATTGTTGTTTACGGCACAGAGATAGCGCAACCTCAAGAAATAAAAGTTTACTTACTACTCCGTACAGAATAAACACAATGTAGTACCAATTAAGAACAATTCAGATAATTGTGGGCAATTAGAAATGTTACAGCTCATATATATTTTCAAACAAACATCTATAAAATTAAATCAAGGGTCAGAAAATTCGTCTGCCGATCCCATCGATTATTATAACATTATCTGGTCTGGCCACAGAGAAAAATACACAGTTTCAGTTACACTTAATATTTAAATCACCCCTCCTGCAGGGGTTTCCTTTTTCAGATTTCTTTCACTCAAACTGCAGGTTCAGTGACCACTTTTACAGAAAGCAGTTAACTAAAAAAAATTTTGATGACATTTCTTTTCCATTCCTACAACGTAAAATAAGTCAAGTTTTTCTTTTGCTAACGTGTAATTAATTTTGGTAAGCTCGATAATACATTTTCCTCAACGAGAATAATTAACAAGCCTTATTCCTTTTTGTGATGTTGTTGCCTCTAGTCCGAAGACAGATTTCATACATCTGTCCACGGTACTATGTCCACTGCAAGCTAATTCTCTACGAATAACTGTAGCAAACCACATCCATTTGAGCATGCTTACTGTACTCGTCTCTTGCGTCCCCCTATGTAATTTAAACTCCATACACTTCCCTTCAATACTGAAATTACGATTCCTTGATATCTCAGAATGTGCCCTATCAACCGATCCTATTTTTAAGTTACGCCACAAATTTAATTTCTCTCCAGTTCTGTTCGGTACCTCGTCATTCGTTACGAGATCTACCCATCTAACTTCTAGCATTCTTCTGTAGCACCACATTTCAAATGCTTCTATTCTCTTTTTGCCTGAACTGTTTACTGTTCACGTTTCACTTCAGTACATGCAACACTCTAGATAAATAGCTTCAAAAAAAGACTTCCTAACACTTAAATTTATATTCTATGTTAGCAAATTTGTTTCCTTCAGAAACTCGCACATTGCTATTGCCAGTCTATATTTTATATCCTGTCTACTTCGGCCACCATCACTTAATTTACAGCCCAAATAGCATAATTCATGTGATACTTATAGTTCCCCATTTCCTATCCTAATTCCTTCAGCATCACATTAGTTGTTCCACAAAATTAAGGCCAACAGCCGGACATTCATAACTTCCTGCCACAATATTTCGGCGCAAAGTGTTCTGGCCATCTTCAGGTGGTACTGGCGAAAACGCATTGAGCTCTGGTATTTAAATGCCCCGCCGACAAATGCATGGTGGATTCATTTGGCGTTGCGCGTGCGCTATTTGAGCGCGTTCGATTCTGCTGCGCCGCGCGCCCTCCGTGGTGAAAACTCGCTGCACCGATATCAATACAAATTGTCTTCCCGCGGTTCCACTACAGAACTACGCCGGGTAAGGAGATCACGAAGTTTTTCAATGATTGGACTCCATGTCGAATTCAACTGAAATCCCCCGTCTCGCTTAATAAGAGACTCACTATCAGACAGTCGTATTTGCACGGATTCATTAATAACAGAATTCCAAAAGTTAGACGTAGGGGGCCACAATTTTGGTCTCACTGTAATTCATTACATGACCAGGGGAAATACTGTGTTCGGCGATGGCAGATTTTCAAGACTGAAGGAGGCGAGTATGCCGCTGATCAAACATCCACAGTTAGCCCAAAATTTTGTGAAACAATATGTACGCCGTGCAAGTTTTAAATCTCACATCACCTTAGTTAATTCCACTAAATTCCATTACCCTTATTTACCTCTTGTTGATGTTGATCTTACATCCTCTTCTCAAGACAATGTCCATTCCGTTCAACTGCTCTTCCAGGTCCTTTGTTGCCTGTAACAGGACTACAATGTCGTTGGCCAACTTAGAAGTTTTTATTTCTTCTCTATAAGATTTGATTCCGTCTATAAATTTTTCTTTGGCCTCTTTTGCAGCTTTTCCAGTGGTAAGTTGAATAACGCTGGAAATAGGCTACAACCCTGTCTCACTTCCTCCTCAACCACTGCTTCCCTTTTATGCCCCTCTACACTAATAACTGCTGTCTGGTTTCAGTACAATTTGTATATCAACTGTTAGTCTCTCAACTTTTACCCGGTCAGTGCGCAATTTGAATAACAACGAGAATAGGCTACAATCATGTCTCACACCCTTCTCAACCACTGCTTCCCTTTCATATCCTTCGACTCTAGTAACTGCCGTCTGGTTTCGGGACAATTTGTATATCAACTTTTGCTTCATGTGTTTGCACCTACCACCTGCAGAATTTCAAAGAGTATACTTTGGCCATTTTTATCAAAAGCTTTCTCTAAGTCTACAAAAGGTATAAATGTAGGTTTGCCTTTCATTAATCTCTCTTCAAAGGTAAGTCGTAGGATCAATTTCCTTGCATGTTCCAACGTTTCTCTGGGACCGAAGCTGATCTTCCCCAAATGCATCTTCTACCGATTTCTCCATTCTTTCTGTTTATATTTTCCAAACATGACTTATTAAACTGATAGTTCGGTAAGAGTAGACTGAAGTATAAGAGAATCATCCGGAAGAATCGGTGAGGAAGGATGTGGGATGCCTAGGTACTGAGGAGCAATGCGACGCGTTTGAAGTTCGCTAAGGATGTGAATACTGTGATAGGGGTATCAGGGTAAACACATCAGTTGAAAAGGAGTGGACATACCTAAAAAGAGCAATCAGAGGAGTTGGACAGACATAAGTACGAAGAAAGTAACTGAGAGGAATGAAATTTTGGGAATTCATTTGTATACTTAACGTATTTAAGCGATTAACACTGTAAGATAACTGTTTAATGTAAGTGCGAGATAACCCGTTGCAAACGTGGAACACTGGCACATTAACAACAGGTGCAATCGCCAGAATGTTGCTTTCATGAATGCAAACGTGCATGCATTGTTTTATATGGATGCCGGAAATCAACTTGCTGGATAGGGCCGGCCGCGGTGGCCGAGCGGTTCTAGGCACTACAGTACGGAACCGCGCGACTGCTACGGTCGCAGGTTCGAATCCTTCCTCGGGCATGGATGTGTGTGATGTCCTTAGGTTAATTAGGTTTAAGTAGTTCTAAGTTCTAGGGGACTGATGACCTCGGATGTTAAGTTCCATAGTGCATAGAGTCATTTGAACCATTTTGATGGATGGAGTTCCATGTCTGCTGCACTTGGTTAGCCAATACAGAGACGGTTAATGGTGTTTGTGGATGACGCAGAAGTTGTTCGATGAAGTCCCGTATGTGCCCGATTGGAGACAGACCTGGTGACCAAGTCGGCCAAGGCAACATGTTGACACTTTGTAGAACATGTTGGGTTACAACAGCGGTATGTGGGCGAGCGTTATCCTGTTGAAACACTCCCCATGGGATGCATTTCATGAATGGCAGCACAGCTTGTCGAATCACCTGACTGACACACAAAGTTGCTGCCAGGATGCGTGGGATAACGACGAGAGTGCAACTGCTGTCATACGAAATTACATCCCAGACCTTAACTCCAGGTGTGGGTCCAGTTTGTCTGGCACGCAGACTGGTTGTTTGCAGGCCCTGAACAACCCACGGCCATTACTGGCACAGAGCCAGAAAGAACTTTATTGAGAAAACACAACATACATCCACTGTCCTCCAATGAGCTCACACTTAACACCACTGAATTCGCAAATGGCTCTGATATGGGGTCAGTAGAATGCACGCTCCAGTGCGTCTGTCACGGAGCTGTCCTTAGAGTAACCTGCTGTATATTCAGTATGATGGGCCACAGCCATATGCCGAACACGATGGTATTTCGTCTCGGTAGTGCCATATGTTCGTCAACAGCCCAGTCTTCTTGTGACCGAATATTCTCGTGACTACCGTTGCCAGCAGTCATTCCTGCCAAGTCTTTTTGCGATATCGCAGAAGGAACATGCTCCTTCTTGTAGCTCTGTTACACCATCTCGTTCAAACTCAGTGAGCTGTTGATAATGGCGTCCTTGTCGCCTTAAAGGCATTCCTGACTAACATCGACTCATCACGCCCAATCTCACGACCGTTACAGCGTGTATTTAAAGCAAACGATTTCCATCCTCATAGTGGCGCTACTAACGCCAATCTTACGCGTCTGGCGCGAAATTTAGACAGCATCTATCAAACGTAGAAACACGCCTACCATCTTTGCTTTATGTCGCACAACTCTTTTTGGTGCTGCGTTTCTTTCCGTCAGCGTATATACATACTCTGGGAGCTCCCTCACAGTACATCGTGGAGGGGAGATCACACCAATTACCGCTTATATTTCCTTTTGTATTTGCGACAACGGCGAGAGAGAAATGACTGTAGGCTTCTGTATAAGTGCTCTAATACCTCTTCTCTTATTCTCGTGATTTCTACGTGACATTTACGATGGTGGATGGATAATCGTCACAGTCTTCTTCGAATACAGATTCTCTAAATTTGCTCAGCAACGTTTCGAAAGAAGTAAATCGTCTTCTTCCAAGAATTTTCGTTTAATTTCCCCATGCATTCCTGTTATACTTTCGTATTGGCTACACCGGTCTATTACGATCCAAGCATAGCGGCTTAGAGTTCGTTCGATGTCTTTGATATGCTTACTTGATAAGGATTCGAAACACTGGAACAGTAATCTAGAATTCAGCAGTCGAAACGATTAATTTTAATAGCGCAACGTACAGTTATTATGTCAGTGGTAGAACCATTTTGGTGTGCCATAAGGCACATTAATTTGGATTTGTATACGGTTCTTAAACCATTAAATAATGCACTTTTTCATCTGTGTCAATGTTGAGTAATTATATATTCCGTATCTGTGCGGTATTGTTTTCAAGCAAGATGAGCACTATCACAGCTGGCCTGGAGGTTCAATGATTCTCGAACGTACTTAGTTTCAAAACATCCTCCTTCATGCATATGGCATTCTCTGTACATTTCTCTTTAATAGCTAAAGCCTAAGCAAATTTAGAATATGTATACATCACTACCATAATTACATAGAACCATGGTCGTCTTGCAAATACTGTCTGAGGTCGAGAAGAACACGGTTTCATATCTCACTGAGTCCTTTAATAACCACATGCCTGCCGGAGAATAACTTTGAATTGATTTTTGACAACTGTGTCCACACACAAGAAGTTAGAAACATTCTACCTTATCGTTTTGATATCTGAAGCATTTGTATTGAAAACGTTTTGATGTTTCTGACCTGCTGAAATGTTTCAAACAACAGCGTTAACACATCCCTAATGATAATTTCATACTTTATATGAGATCGTTTTCATGACTTGTCTGTAGATGTTTGATGAAAGTTCGTGATTTTTAAAATTTCGTCACACCGCTTTAGACATTTACTCATCACAGCGGAAAGTTTCATCACGAATATTATCCAGCAAACCCTGTGTTCCTTCGAATTCCCTGTCACCACTCCTTATGACACATTCGTCTAAAGTTACATATAAGCCTCCTAACATTAGTAACTTCCAGGCATTTTTATACTGACGTTCGGTAGTTCTGTCCAGCTGACTGCTTTGTCTCCATGAGAGAAATTCTCGAAAGGTTTCTTCTGCTATTTTTATTCCCTCTTCTACTTCTTCTTCTTCTTGAATAGGTTTTATAATTATGTGATCTAGTTTCACAATAATCAGTCTGTGTCACTCGATAGCTTTGTGTTCATCATACAGCGGCTACGGCTTTTGGCGAAGTCCTCCTCGTTTCGCAGATAGCACACGGTGTCGCCACGTTATACACTATACAGACTGGGTACACGGCCGGTACACAACTATTATACACTATGGGTGCGTTTTCAGAGCCGCTTTGTATAGTTCTGGATGATTTGTCAGAGAAAGAGAAGTGGTTATTTTACTTAAAACAACCTCCTTTTTTTCAGTGAACCTCTGTTTATCCCGAAGAACGGTCAACAGTTCCCTTTCACGTTACGTAATATTTTGAGGTATTCACTCTGAGTACTGTATTCCTTCCAATAGCTATAAGATGATAGGTAGTGAAGAAATGTTTATAGAAACACCACTAGTCTCCGGCTATTAATGGCACCGCCTCCTGCCACGCTTGTTCATAGTGGTGTAATGAGTAACTCAATACTATGGAATATATATTTGTGATGGAAGTGGTTTCCGTAAGCCTTGTACCGCAGCTACTAAATATTTGAAGAACCTAACTATAGGACACTACAAAGCTGCTGAGGGGAAATATTCTTTATTCTTTGGAAGAGTTTCGATCGAAAAGCTATTTTCAGATAACGAAGTTATCGTGGCAGCAATTACAAGGAAACTTCCTTAGTCAATTATTCACTATGAGTTTTGACTCCAAAGAGCGTTATCCATAAACGTACCTGTAACGGCAACGTTAGTCGACTGAAGATGATCTTTCTACCGAAACTAGTCTCGACAATAATGAATATTTCCTTGGAGCAGGTTTTAGTGGAAAATAATTAGTGTCTACAAATGTTCCAGAAATTGATTGAAACCTTATCTGTGTCAGCTCTCACTTAAATATCATATTTTTTCAAATCTTAATTGGACAAATCATCCCAGTAGTCCATGAAGATGTTTTAGAAGTCGTTGAAAGACATTTCCATCCTAACAGACGAACTGCAGAAAAAATAATTTTTTTTTGAAAACGTAATATGTCATGAGGCCTTAGCAATGTTATATCCATATTTATTTCACCGCAGTTTCAGGAACCGACCTCAGTAACTCTTACAGAATCAGTTAATATATAGCCGTCACGCTTTCCTGTTCTTGCTGCACACATTTTGGCTGCATGGCCAGTTACTTACCATAAACTCCATACGATAGGGTTATTTCACATATTTCATCATAAATGAGTGCACTGACACTGAACGTATTAAAAAAGCAAGGATTATATAGGAAATAAAGATAAATTTATTAGTCACAATTAATATAACAGCATATATAAACAATTTAGCGTAATATCGTATTTCGGCCGTAATATCTTATATACTTCTCAAATTGTTTGTCAGAAAACGGTACTAATCCCAAGCCAACGGAGGTTTCTATTGGTAATTTCTTATAGAATTTGTACACACAGTACCGCAGTTCGGTTTGTTCATCCAGCTGTCATTCAGCTGTATACCTTTCATACATCAGGTTCTTGAATGATAATCCTCCTGAGTATACCTCTTAACATCCGTCTCATGGACGTTGTTGAAACTGCAGATTGTGTTATTATTCAGGACAAAATTTGATGATTAACCACCAACATGGGATATTAGAGGACTATAAATCGACATATTGCGTAACTGATAGCATTCCTGAGTGGATAAAACCGCTGTCCTGACATTTGGCCTCTGGCACAAACTGACTCTCCAAAAACTATCGCTGGCACTCAGTCAGTAAATACACTCCTGGAAATTGAAATAAGAACACCGTGAATTCATTGTCCCAGGAAGGGGAAACTTTATTGACACATTCCTGGGATCAGATACATCACATGATCACACTGACAGAACCACAGGCACATAGACACAGGCAACAGAGCATGCACAATGTCGGTACTAGTACAGTGTATATCCACCTTTCGCAGCAATGCAGGCTGCTATTCTCCCATGGAGACGATCGTAGAGATGCTGGATGTAGTCCTGTGGAACGGCTTGCCATGCCATTTCCACCTGGCGCCTCAGTTGGACCAGCGTTCGTGCTGGACGTGCAGACCGCGTGAGACGACGCTTCATCCAGTCCCAAACATGCTCAATGGGGGACAGATCCGGAGATCTTGCTGGCCAGGGTAGTTGACTTACACCTTCTAGAGCACGTTGGGTGGCACGGGATACATGCGGACGTGCATTGTCCTGTTGGAACAGCAAGTTCCCTTGCCGGTCTAGGAATGGTAGAACGATGGGTTCGATGACGGTTTGGATGTACCGTGCACTATTCAATGTCCCCTCGACGATCACCAGTGGTGTACGGCCAGTGTAGGAGATCGCTCCCCACACCCTGATGCCGGGTGTTGGCCCTGTGTGCCTCGGTCGTATGCAGTCCTGATTGTGGCGCTCACCTGCACGGCGCCAAACACGCATACGACCATCATTGGCACCAAGGCAGAAGCGACTCTCATCGCTGAAGACGACACGTCTCCATTCGTCCCTCCATTCACGCCTGTCGCGACACCACTGGAGGCGGGCTGCACGATGTTGGGGCGTGAGCGGAAGACGGCCTAACGGTGTGCGAAACCGTAGCCCAGCTTCATGGAGGCGGTTGCGAATGGTCCTCGCCGATACCCCAGGAGCAACAGTGTCCCTAATTTGCTGGGAAGTGGCGGTGCGGTCCCCTACGGCACTGCGTAGGATCCTACGGTCTTGGCGTGCATCCGTGCGTCGCTGCGGTCCGGTCCCAGGTCGACGGGCACGTGCACCTTCCGCCGACCACTGGCGACAACATCGATGTACTGTGGAGACCTCACGCCCCACGTGTTGAGCAATTCGGCGGTACGTCCACCCGGCCTCCCGCATGCCCACTATACGCCCTCGCTCAAAGTCCGTCAACTGCACATACGGTCCACGTCCACGCTGTCGCGGCATGCTACCAGTGTTAAAGACTGCGATGGAGCTCCGTATGCCACGGCAAACTGGCTGACACTGACGGCGGCGGTGCACAAATGCTGCGCAGCTAGCGCCATTCGACGGCCAACACCGCGGTTCCTGGTGTGTCCGCTGTGCCGTGCGTGTGATCATTGCTTGTACAGCCCTCTCGCAGTGTCCGAAGCAAGTATGGTGGGTCTGACACACCGGTGTCAATGTGTTCTTTTTTCCATTTCCAGGAGTGTAGTAGTAATCAGTAGTACATTTGTCATCCCGAACTTGTGCTGAGCAACTGACGTGAAAACAATCTTTTTGGGGCATATTTCATGAAAGAAAAATATTATTCTCTCGCGTTTAGACCCCCTTTCTCACAGGTAGGTAAAGTGGCTTTGACTAGTGGGAAACGTTGAGTGTTTGTAAATCAGACTCGAAATTTCACTGCACAAAAAACTTGTAAGAGTTTAGCGAAAGAGGCGTGAAACCAGCGTGTCTGCAGGCCGATCCTGCGATGTCTCACGCAATATCGTTAGATGAATGTATTGATGCATCCGTGCAAGTGTTGAAATACCAGAAAAGATAGAGCCGGCCGAAGTGGCCGCGCGGTTCTGGCGCTGCAGTCTGGAACCGCGAGACCGCTACGGTCGCAGGTTCGAATCCTGCCTCGGGCATGGATGTGTGTGATGTCCTTAGGTTAGTTAGGTTTAACTAGTTGTAAGTTCTAGGGGACTAATGACCTCAGCAGTTGAGTCCCATAGTGCTCAGAGCCATTTGAACCATTTTTTGCCAGAAAAGATAGAAATTCAGGAAAAGTACTGGGGGTTGATTTCAGTAGCTCTTTAACTTAGTATTAATGATCTAGTCTCCTGAACCCACCAAAATACGAAGTTCTCACCATTTTTCTATTGGTCAAATGGGATCCTCTAAAATGCTACATCCAGTACATCTTGTTGACATTCTGAAAGCCACTTTACGGTATGCCGCGCAGGGTGATTTTGATGCCATTTTCATTTCTAGCCCGCCCCTCTCGTTTGCTTCTTCCATTGGGGTACAAACTGTGCTAGAACTTAGTACAACCTATAATTTCTAACTTAACTGTAATAATGCTGCCAGATATACGTGGCGCAAGTAATAATTTTCGTGAGTCTTCGCAGTTCTAAGAGCATACCTCTCCATAAATTTTAACTTCCACACAGGAGTTTTATAATCTCCATGACGCTCTCACATCATTAAAAGTCCTTTTCTTCTTAGGATATTTATCTTAACTGTTAATCTAATGTCTAAAAGTCAAAATATTTTTGTAAGCTGTCACTTCTGACAGTGAGTAACATGTTCTTAGCCTTTTAACGATGAACCTCACTGCAAGTATGGCATCTGCCGTTCCTTCAGCTAGTAGAGTTGCGTGTGATTTACGATAGAACTTCTTGCGATCCTAATCTTTAATTGTTGCGTTATCAGTCTCTTAAACATTATGGTGTTTTCAAATCATTCTGAAGCTTCATCATTCTGTGTGTGAATGACACGAAAGCCCAAATCGCCTTTACATGAATTCTTTGCTAAAGGGGCCACACTGTTACCTAGGAACTCACCTGAGTAGTACGTATTTCTTAGAAACGTTGCATCAAGAAACGTGGTGGACTTAGAGTACTACAGATCCTTCGACCCCGGGAGAAGTCTTTCGATTTAATCTCGTTTTCCCACATGGTGCCCCTCCGTAATAAAAAGTAGTTACAAGCTTTCTGATCAGCGTGCAACACAGTTTCCTCGCTTTCTTCTTTTATCTATACTAATAATACGTCTATCAAAATCTAGTGTTTGTCTGCTTGTCTGTTTGAACACGATTATGTGACCACATAGGCCTCATTTCACCAAAATCGGATCACGGAAAAAGGATATGGTGACTTAAACCTTCTACAAATGCCGTCTTGTCCTATGTTTTTCTGTTTTATCACGCTAATCTTCAAAACTACTAGCAGGGGTTTTAGCAGGTAACTTGAGTATAGCTTGGGGCACTGTATAAGCTTTATTTCCTCAAAATCGTATCGCTGAAAAAAGGATATCATATCTGAAGGGTGTATTACATTTCCGCGACTAATCTGCTGACCCACTTCAGGTGAAATTTTGTATGGAGATAGATTGAACACCACAGGAGAATATAAGCTATTTCAAATAGATACTTACCGATTTGAAGAATATTCGGGCGAATTGGGAAGAAATATTTACTCTTCGGAAGAAGCCACCTACTCTTTGACTTCTGATCTTTACCACATTTGTAAAAGTGCTTTTATTGGTTGATGATTGCTGCTTCATACGATACAATGCAATGAATACAATGCTTATACAATCTACAGTGTGTGTAATCACTATTTCCATACTTTTTGTAGCATAATATACACGTTGTATAGCGCATAGCCACTTCAATAGCGCTATGCATAGGAATGCGTTCCTCTGTACACAATACCCGGCAGTGAGGCTGGGCGTGCCGACGCATTGTGCTTTGTGATAGCTTAGGGACGGCGAAAGGTGGGGGGGGGGGGGGGGGGGGAGGCTGCAGAGTGGGCTCACATTACTAGCTACGCTGACATCCGAGGGCAGCTGATGTTACTGCACGTGCAGTAGCTTACTTACTCACCAACACTCGTGATAACAAGACTGCTGACATGCGGACACAGCTGCTTGTAGCAGCTATTTAATCATTAATTTGTCAACAGATATATCATCGTAGGACAATATTAATTATAGAATAGTATAACTTGTATTGTTTTGCAGTTCGAATGTGACACCTACGCTGTTTTCCACATCGGGAATACGAGGGGCATTTGGAAAGTAACGAACGATAGGTCGCGATATGGAAACCACAGTGATAATCAAAACTGTTTTATTTGCAACGGTTAGCTACACCTTCCAGCTACTTCTCTTCATAGTCGCCGCTCAGACTTAGACATCTGTCGTTAGAGTTGTACCAACTTTTCAATTCCCTCGTTATAGAAGACAGCCGACAGCGCTTTTCGACAATTTTCTACTCTGCATTGCAACTCGTTGTCTGTGTCAAAATATTGTCTTCATAGCCAGCGGTTCATTTGAGCAGAGATGAACCTCAGGGGTAGCCAATTACGGGCTGTATTGTGGACGACCAAACACTTCCAATCGAAAATGCTGCAGGAGCATCTTCATTACCCTTGCAGAGTGGGCCGAGAATTGCCGTGTAGAACGAACTGCATGACAGTTATGTTATGTGGATTGCATAGCTTCAGGCGAAATCTTTCTCCAGGCCCTCATACTTGGTGGGAGAGCCTAATTTCTAGCCATCTTTACGTTCTCACTGTAAGCTCAGAACTGAAAAGAATGACATGATGCGATCGACGGGCGTAGAGTCAACTAGACACAGTGCCCAACGCATCTTGTGAAGCTTCATCACATTTTCACTGTATTTTCCATTTCGCGACCGATCGTTCCTTACTTTCCGAATAACCCTCGTACCATCTCTAGCATTTGGACAAATTAATATCCAGATTAGAAAGGTATTTCAACAATCGTCTTTCAGATAGCATAAATGTGAAATTTGTTGATAAAACGTTTAGACACGAGATTCTAGTGCTTACTCAGCTTAATAATTCATTGGAAACAGTACTAGCCATCCACTTAGAACAGCAGCCTGGTCGTTTCAGAGCGCTGTAGATAGTGCACACCTTTCCCAACGTGACCATGTCACCTTCTGTCGCTGTCATAGCAGTGAAGTGAATGTGCTAACCGGTTGTATGGACTCAACGCAGTAAGGTGGGTCGACGGAGACACGTGGTAGAATGAGAGATACGAACTATCGTGATTGGACATGTTCATGGCCATATCGTGAAAGAAGTGGTCCGATATGATTGTGTGTCAAAGAGGAGTGTTAGCTTGTCTAGAAGCAATGAGGCGTGAGAACAGTGGTTGTAAGAAGATCTTAAGTCACAGAAAATGGAGACGAGTGTCTCATGTTATCAATGCCAGTAGCTTTCAAACTTTTAAGCAATTCCTGTCAGTGAACGTAGATACGTCTCAACCAGATTTCGAACGAACATTGCGAAGGAAACTGCATGCAGTAAACATTAGGAGTCAGGAGGTATTAATTTCGACGTTCCGGCACCTCCCAGGGATTTTTCTTAACTCTCTGTAAAATGTCGGAATCGGAGATTTAAAACAATACACGTGTGTTAAATCGCAACGGAGGTATAATTTGCCACTGCGCCGGTACCAGTGAAAGTGACAGTGGGTGGCCAACGTGACACGATGGGCAGAGGCGTTGAGCGAGAAAGTACTCTGTGAGTGTACGGGTGCGGGTGCGTGTATGTGTGTGTGTGTGTGTGTGTGTGTGTGTGTGTGTGTGTGTGTGTGTGCGTATGTACAGCATACTTAAGACAAGTTGAGCTTCGTTCCCAAGTAGTGATCGTTACATATCACATTCTTTTGTTTATGACTGCCAGCAGCCCAGCAGCCTCAGCGATCTAGTAGCATGAGTATGTGTTTCGTGTCACATCGTGTTTAGTTTTTTGTAACTCTTCGGAAAGTCGAAATTGCACGTGAACCCGATGGACCAGGAATATCTTCATCGTCATTCACCGCCAAATGCTTTATTTCACCGAGCAGCTGCAATACAACTGTTTGAAAACATGATGTCATAGTCATGAAGACTACCAACTTGTGCCGATATGCACTGAACAGAAATAGGAGGCAAAGTGACACTGCTAAGGTGACAGACAGTAGTACCTGTTGTTTATATCAAATTTTGAGGTTTTATTGTTTTGATTATAAGCAATTACGTTTTAAAAACCTGAACTACAGAACAGTATTTTGTGAAAAATATGTTTTCTCAGTGCAAGTTTTATCACAAATTTTCAGTAATCGACATTTCTGACTTTTTGCGGTCATGTGTGGGGGGTGGGGGGGTGGGGAAGTGTTATATGGTCGAAGGGGTGTGTTGCAGCACCTAAAATTATAAATTTTAGATATTAGGCATTGGAGTCGGGTAGCTCACGGAAAGCTGTATACACATCAACAGATAAAGCTACATGTCGTGTGGATGCGTCCAGTGTGGTCCGACGAGCAACATTTTGCGCCTTTTCAAATCATGCCTGCTTCCTAGACAGAGACTGCAAGTTAAAAAGTTTAATCCGCAGTGCGTGGAAGCTGTCGTTTCGGCCGGAGGTAGTACTGCTATGTTTTCGGAGTGTTTTTCGTACCACGAATTGGACAGGCACATTAAGATCCTCCGTGTCATAAAACTCTATATTTATTTCAAAACACTCGCTAATCAAGCGTTACCATTTTGTCTAAATGTTCATGAAGAGTGTTCTACAGATCCTTCCGTTTTCCAAGATATCAGCAGTCATGCATACAGCTTTGCAGGTATATGTTCCTGATTTGTTAAACACTCAGGCACTTTGTAGCTCATCGATTAATCCGCCAAATCCCCCGATCTTTACCCCATAGAAAATGTCGTGGACTATTTGGAAGAGCAGATGAAACGTATCACTGAACAGCCCCTCAATATGGGATCACCAATAATTAGCTCCAGCTGAATACCGGTTACCTGAATACGCTTGTGGACTACCTCATTCAACGGATAGTGGATTTGAAACACCTAATCAGAGCCCATGACATAACGTGACATCACAGCCGATTACGTAATACGACATTGCAACCATCTCCCCCCTCACAACGAAACGTTCTTCATCTATGACGTTGCTTGGCGGGAAGCTTTCTGATTAGTCGTGTTTTGTCGCTATGCATTTTTCCAAAGCCAATTACCGTCTAACACGGGTACTAGAAGGGTGTGGTATGAGCTTAGATTTAATTAAGTTTGCTAATCAACCGCTAAGAGATAAATGGAAGCCATTATAAAATTTGTAAACCAATCAGAGACAATGGCACAGACAGATGACATGCGTGCCAACCATTTTAATCTGAATTTAGTGTCACTTCCCCGACTTTACAAACCGCTCACTGTATGCAGTTAGATGAGTATGTGCCAAGCAAGATCGTAAGAGATGGAAAAGAGCCACCGTGGTACAACAACCGAGTTAGAAAACTGCTGCGGAAGCAAAGGGAACTTCACAGCAAACATAAACATCGCCAAAGCCTTGCAGACAAACAAAAATTGCGCGAAGCGAAATGTAGTGTGAGGAGGGCTATGCGAGAGGCGTTTAATGAATTCGAAAGTAAAGTTCTATGTACTGACTTGCAGAAAATCCTAAGAAATTTTGGTCTTATGTCAACGCGGTAGGTGGATAACAAAATGTCCAGAAACTCTGTGACCAAAATGGTACTGAAACAGAGGACGACAGACTAAAGGCCGAATTACAAAATGTCTTTTTCCAAAGTTGTTTCACAGTGGAAGACTGCACTGTAGTTCCTTCTCTAGATTGTCGCACAGATGACAAAATGGTAGATATCGAAATAGACGACAGAGGGATAGAGAAACAATTAAAATCGCTCAAAAGAGGAAAGGCCTCTGGACCTGATGGGATACCACTTCGATTTTACACAGAGTACGCGAAGGAACTTGCCCCCCTTCTTGCAACCGGCCGAGGTGGCCGTGCGGTTAAAGGCGCTGCAGTCTGGAACCGCGAGACCGCTACGGTCGCAGGTTCGAATCCTGCCTCGGACATGGATGTTTGTGATGTCCTTAGGTTAGTTAGGTTTAACTAGTTCTAAGTTCTAGGGGACTAATGACCTCAGCCGTTGAGTCCCATAGTGCTCAGAGCCATTAGAACCAACCCTTCTTGCAGCGGTGTACCGTAGGTCTCTAGAAGAACGTAGCGTTCCAAGGGATTGGAAAAGGGCACAGGTCATCCCCGTTTTCAAGAAGGGACGTCGAACACATGTGCAGAACTATAGACCTATATCTCTAACGTCGATCAGTTGTAGAATTTTGGAACACGTATTATGTTCGAGTATAATGACTTTTCTGGAGACTAGAAATCTACTCTGTAGGAATCAGCATGGGTTTCGAAAAAGACGGTCATGTGAAACCCAGCTCGCGCTATTCGTCCACGAGACTCAGAGGGCCATAGACACGGGTTCACAGGTAGATGCCGTATTTCTTGACTTCCGCAAGGCGTTCGATACAGTTCCCCACAGTCGTCTAATGAACAAAGTAAGAGCATATGGAATATCAGACCAATTGTGTGACTGGATTGAGGAGTTCCTAGATAACAGAACGCAGCATGTCATTCTCAATGGAGAGAAGTCTTCCGAAGTAAGAGTGATTTCAGGTGTGCCGCAGGGGAGTGTCATAGGACCGTTGCCATTCACAATATACATAAATGACCTGGTGGATGACATTGGAAGTTCACTGAGGCTTTTTGCAGATGATGCTGTGGTGTATCGAGAGGTTGTAACAATGGAAAATTGTACTGAAATGCAGGAGGATCTGCAGCGAATTGACCCATGGTGCAGGGAATGGCAACTGAATCTCAATGTAGACAAGTGTAATGTGCTGCGAATACATAGAAAGATAGATCCCTTATCATTTAGCTACAAAATAGCAGGTCAGCAACTGGAAGCAGTTAATTCCATAAATTATCTGGGAGTACGCATTAGGAGTGATTTAAAATGGAATGATCATATAACGTTGATCGTCGGTAAAGCAGATGCCAGACTGAGATTCATTGGAAGAATCCTAAGGAAATGCAATCTGAAAACAAAGGAAGTAGGTTACAGTACGCTTGTTCGCCCACTGCTTTAATACTGCTCAGCAGTGTGGGATCCGTACCAGATAGGGTTGATAGAAGAGATAGAGAAGATCCAACGGAGAGCAGCGCGCTTCGTTACAGGATCATTTAGTAATCGCGAAAGTGTTACGGAGATGATAGATAAACTCCAGTGGAAGACTCTGCAGGAGAGACGCTCAGTAGCTCGGTACGGGCTTTTGTTAAAGTTTCGAGAACATACCTTCACAGAAGAGTCAAGCAGTATATTGCTCCCTCCTACGAATATCTCGCGAAGAGACCATGAGGATAAAATCAGAGACATTGGAGCCCACACAGAGGCATACCGACAATCCTTCTTTCCATGAACAATACGAGACTGGAATAGAAGGGAGAACCGATAGAGGTACTCAAGGTACTTTCCGCCACACACCGTCAGGTGGCTTGCGGAGTATGGATGTAGATGTAGATGTAGATGTAGATGTAGATGCTAATGGGAGAGGGAAACTGTAAGTTACGTGAAAGACAGACACAGGTGAATGTGCTCTCCTAGAAGACCGTAGTCGTTGTCACGCCACATCTTCTGGACATAGCAAATCAGGTAAATCACACTTGTACGTTTCTCTTCCATCTATGTGTTGATTCACTTCGACAGTGGGTGGTATAAGTAGTATGACTCAGGCACAACGTGTAGTTTCGTGCAGTCAATAGACTTGTGTATTGATACATGCGTATTACATACAATCTAGTGTTATACACCGCCGTACAGTTAGCGTTATTTATGCTTAGAGGAGGGACGTGTACACTACGTGATTAAAATCATTCTGACACCTGTTAATGGACATTAATATGGAATGTGTCCTCCCTTCGCCTTCGTGACTGCTTGAATTCCACAGAGGGCACTTTCAGTGACGTGTCTGAATGTATGTGAAGGAATGGCAGCCCATTTTTCCTCAAAGGCCGAAATCAGGGATGGCAGTTTTGTTGCACGCTGGAGTCTGGACCGAAGTCGGTGTTCTAATTCATCCCAAAGGTGTTCCCTTGGGTTGAGTTCGGGACTCTGGCCGGGTTAGTCCATTTCGAGAATATTATTGTTCAGAAAGCATTGTCTCACAGATGCTATATGGCAGGGTGCATTTTCGTGCTGACACAATTATGGTGTCCTAATTGCTCCCCTACTATAAGCAGAAAATAATGTTTTAAAATTTGTTTATATCCTTCAGTACTTAGCGTTTGCTTAAGCAAAATAGGGAGAGCACACACTAAGCACGGAAAACACACACGTGCCATAGCATCAACTCCTTCGTACTCCACTGTCGACACTGCATATGATAGCATGTTAAAATACTCCAGGCAGCTGCCAAACTGGAGCCCTTCCACTGGACTGCCACAGGGTATAGCGGGATTCGTCACTCCAAATCGCTCGTTTCTAATTATACAATGTCCTAATGCCCTATGCCGTTGCTCTTACATCGCCTCCAACTTCGCTTATCAATGACTACACAACTGTATGCAGCGCATTTACGAAGTAACCCTACGGATAGAAAGGAACACAAATTGCCATTTCAAAAAAATAAGTACTTTGCTATTTAAAATAATAATACATCTTAACGTCTAGTTTCAACGTAAAGTATAGAACGTGCATTGACACTGAATGATGTTCTGATAACGTACTGAGCTTCACTAAATACAAACGAAATGAACATTACGTAATAAACGAGTGTTTCCCACGCTTCTTAAGCACCGGTGATCTACGGGTAGCGTCCTTGATTAGTAATCAAAATGTACTCTGTCCCAGGATCGAATACCGCCGCTGCTTAAATTTTGATTAACAAAAAGCATTGGCCGCCGAAGACTTCCGCCATAAGAAGTTACCCTCATACTGCCAACGGTCTTGTCAAGAGGACGGAGGAGTGGACAGAGGACTAGGGCACTCTCTTGTCATACTGATGGGAAACTACCCCTAAAGGCGGAACTATCAGCAGTGGTCAAACGGCATGAGGATGCAGAATGCATGGAAACCTCTACAATAAAGACACGTAACGTGTATCAACAGTACATGTGACCTGTAATTGAAAAAGTGTCACTATTATGTCTCCGTTGGCAAAAGGTTCCACAGTAGTCTCCCATTCGAATCTCCAGGAGGGGCTGCCAATTGGGAGGTGAACATGAGAAAAAGATTGAGTAATCAATGAAAGGATAACGTTCTACGAGTCGGGGCGTGTAATGTCAGCAGCTTGTCTAGATGTAGCAGAGATCAGTGAAGTGAAATGGAAAGAAGAGCAGGATTTCTGGTCAGATGAAAAATGGTTCAAATGGCTCTGAGCACTATGGGACTTAATTTATGAGCTCATCAGTCCCCTAGAACTTAGAACTACTTAAACCTAACTAACCTAAGGACATCACACGCATCCATGCCACAGGCAGGATTCGAACTTGCAGTCACGCTGTTCCAGACTGTAGCGCCTAGAACCGCTCGGCCACCCCTGCCAGACGGTCAGGTGAGTATATATTTATACCAACAGAAGCAGAAAATGTTATAATGGGAGTAGAATTCATTATGAACAGGAAGGTAGGGTAGAGTGTGTGTTACTGTCGATTCTTACCAGAATCGACGGCAAACCTACACCAACAACGATAGTTCAGGTATACACGCCGACGTCGCAAGCTGAAGAGATAAAGTATATGATGATACTGAAAGAGTAACACAGTACGTAAAGGGACATGAAAATCGAATAGGGGACTGGAAAGCAGTTTTAAGAGAAGGGGTAGAAGAAAAGGTTACAAGAGAATATTGGCTTGGGACAAGTAATTAGAGAGGAGAAAGACTAATTGAGTTCTGTAATAAATTTCAGCTAAGAACATCGAATACTCCGTACAAGAATCGCAAGAGGAGGAGGTATACTTGGAAAAGGGCGGGTGATACGAGAATATTTCAATTAGAGTACATCGTGCTGAAACCGGGTGTCCGATATCAGATATTGGAGTGTAAGGCGTACCCAGGAGCAGATATAGACTCAGATCACAATATACTTTTGATGAAGAGTAGGTTGAAGTTTAAAGCATTAGTCAGGAAGGATCCATATGCAAAGAAGTGGGTTACACAAGTACTAAGAAATGACGAGATATAGATACAGCAATAACGAATAGCGTAGAAGGCAGTACAGTTGAAGAGGAATGGACATCTCTAAAAAGGGCTATGACAGAAGTTGGAAAGAGAAACATACGTACAAGGAAGGTAACTGTGAAGAAACCATGGGTAACAGAAGAAATACTTTAGTTGATCGCTGAAAAGAGGAAGTACAAAAATGTTCCGGGAAACTCAGTAATACAGAAATACAAGTCAGTGAGCAGGGAAGCAAACAAGAAATGGCTGGATGAAAAATGTAAAGGAATCGAGAATAAAATGATTGTCGGAAGGACAGACTCAGCATACAGGAAAGTCAAAACAACCTTCGGTGACATTAAAAGCAAGGGTGGTAACACTAAGGGTGCAACGGGAATTCCACTGTTAAATGCAGAGGAGAGAGCGGATAGGTGGAAAGAATACATTGCAAGCCACTATGAGGTGGAGGGTTTGTCTGATGTGATAGAAGAAGAAACAAGTTGTCGATTTAGACGAGATACGAGTTCCAGTATTAGAATCAGAATTTAAAAGAGCTTTGGAGGAATTAAGATAAAATAAGGCGTAAGGCATACATAAAATTAAATCAGAATTTCTATAACCATTTGGAAAAGTAGCAACAAAACTACTATTTACCTTGATGTGTAGAATGTATTACTCTGTCGATTACTGTCCGACTTTCGGAAAAATATCGTACACACAATTCCGAAGTACGCTGGCAAGTGCGAGAATTATTGCACAGTCAGCTTCACAGCTCATGCATCCAACTTGCTGACAATAATAGCATACATAAGACTCGAAAAGCAAACTGAGGATGTTTCCAGCATGAGATTTTCACTCTGCAGCGGAGTGTGCGCTGATATGAAACTTCCTGGCAGATTAAAACTGTGTGCCCGACCGAGACTCGAACTCGGGACCTTTGCCTTTCGCGGGCAAGCGCTCTACCATCTGAGCTACCGAAGCACGTCTCACGTCCGGTACTCACAGCTTTACTTCTGCCAGTATCTCGTCTCCTACCTTCCAAACTTTACAGAAGCTCTCCTGCGAACCTTGCAGAACTAGCACTCCTGAAAGAAAGGATATAGCGGAGACATGGCTGTGGCTAAGCCATGTCTCCGCTATATCCTTTCTTTCAGGATTGCTAGTTCTGCAAGGTTCGCAGGAGAGCTTCTGTAAAGTTTGGAAGGTAGGAGACGAGACACTGGCAGAAGTAAAGCTGTGAGTATTGGGCGTGACTCGTGCTTCGGTAGCTCAGATGGTAGAGCGCTTGCCCGCGAAAGGCAAAGGTCCCGAGTTCGAGTCTCGGGCGGGCACACAGTTTTAATCTGCCAGGAAGTTTCAAATTGAGGATGTGTTAGATGACTATCAGTTTGGATTTAAAAAAGGTAAAGGCACGAGAGAGGCAATTCTGACATTGCGGTTGATAATGGAAGAGAGGCTAAAGAAAAATCAAATCATAGATTTGTCGACCTGAAACAAGCGTTCGACACTGTAAAATGGTGTAGCATTTTCGAAATTCTGAGAAAAATAGCGAGAAGCTACAGGAACAGACGGGTTACTTACAATATGTACAAGAGCCAAGAGGGAATAATAAGAGTAGACAACCAAGACCGAAGTGCTCGGATTCAAAAAGGTATAAGACAGGGATGTAGTCTTTCGCCCGTACTGTTCAATCTGTACGTCGAAGAAGCGATGACGTATATAAAAGAAAGGTTTAGGAGTGGAATTAAAATTCACGGTGAAAGGATATCAATGATACAGTACCATTCGCTGATGACATTCATATCGTGAGCGAAAGTAAAGAAGAATTACATTGTCTGATGAATGGAATAAACAATCTAATGAACACAGAATATGGACTGAGAGTAAATCGAAGAAAGACGAAAGTAATGAAAAATAGCAGAAATGAGAACAGCGAGAAAACATCAGGATTGATGGTCACTAAGTAGATGAAGTTAAGGAATTCTGCTATCTGGGCAGTAAAATAAGTACTGACGGACGGAGCAAGGAGGACATCAAAAGGAGGCCAACAATCGTAAAAAGGGCATTCCTGGCCAAGAGAAGTCTATTAATATCAAACATAAGCCTTAATCCGAGGAAGAAATTACTGAGAATGTACCTTCGGAGTACAGAATTTTATGGTAGTGAAACACGGACTGTGGGAGAACCGGAATAGAAGAGAATCGAAGCATTTAAGATGATGTGCTACAGACGAATGTTGAAAATTAGGTGGACTGATAAGGTAAGGAATGAGGAGGTTCTACGCAGAATCGGAGAGGAAAGGAATATGTGGAAAACACTGATAAGGAGAAGGGACAGGATGATAGGACATCTGCTAAGACATGAGGGAATGACTTCCATGGTACTAGAGGGAGCTGTAGAGGGCAAAAACTGTAGAGGAAGACAGACATTGGAATACGTCAAGCAAATAATTGAGGACGTAGGTTGCAAGTGTTACTCTGAGATGAAGAGGTTGGCACAGGAGAATAATTCGAGGCATTCCTCATCAAACCAGTCAGAAGACTGATGACGCAGAAAAATGGTGTGTTTAAAGAAATTAAGGCTGCATCACAAATTGAAACATCATAGAACAGGCTGTGCGACTCACTAAATAGCAGCAAGCAAGTTCCACACACAGTTACATAGGAACTTCAGACTGCTGTATCACGTCTAGTTAGACCAAATGTCTTACAGGCCAGCTGCGAACCTCTTCGCGCTATATTACATGAAACAACTTTGATGTTAAAAGCGCCACAGACTTGAAAACAGAATAAACAAATCTGATTAAATACCCAACCAAGTAATGTACAGTGCTTCTCGAGAGAAATTTATACCGGTTTTAACAACTCCTTCCCAGATTCCGTCACTGATATCCGCTAAGGTAGCGAGTGATAAAAATCCTCAGCCTAAGTCAAACTGTAACCATGTCATTGATACCCCTAAATAGCTGTCTCGTGGTACCATCACTTTCCAAACTACGTACCTAAATTTGAGCAGCAAAAACACAGCATTTCTACTAGTTTTTAAAATGGCAATAAGTTAAAGAAATACAAAATGTTTTGCTTTGTACATACTCTGACATAAGAAACCAGACACCATGTTCAAAAGCATTTGAACAACCTGAATTCCAATGTTTGTGTAAGTTACCGTGTTTCCACATCCAAAATGCTTGTATTATTTATCAGAGATGTATAGGAACGAAAACAATGTTCATGTGAAGTTTATTTCCACAGCTTACGTATTTAAAGCTATTAACAATGCTATTATAACTTACAGTATTTCCACGACTGTATTATTTATCAAAAATACGTAAGCACACACACAAGGTTTATGTTAACGTTATTTCCACATCTAAAATGTCCATCAAAAATACTTAAAACGTGTCACTAATAGTATTCCCTATCTAAAATGTTATACACTGATTTCATTTTATGACTCTTAGCACAACAGACCGTACTAAAAACGGCGAATTTTGACTGTATCTTTAATGGATTGCATTATTTAAGCTGCCGAACTGTGTCGTCATCAGTACCCGTACAAGGTCGCAATATGTTAAGTCCAATTTTTTTTCACAGTCAAATTTAGGCACTGTCCTCCCCGGGCTGAGAAAATTCCCAACCCGGCCGGAAATCGAACCCGGGACCCCATGATCCAGAGGTAGCAACGCTAGCCACTAAACATGAGCTGCGGACAAGTAGAACTTTGAAATGCACATAATGAAATATGTAATCACGCTCCGTGAAAGACAATGATGGAAAAGGTTCCACATAGAGTAATGAATCGACTATCAAAAGTCGATCTTGTCACCGAAGTAAAATTGTCTGTATTACGTATCAAAATATGTAATTACTTCTTCTACAGCAATAAAAAGTAAAGACAGCTCGATATTGGGCACTACTGCTGATCTTACATGTTAAGCTGCACTCGGCTACAAGCAAAGTCTGCTCATGCACCATATTTTAAAAAAAGTCAAATGTTGTCTTTATCATTTATCAAATAATGTAGATATTTGTTCTACAACGTTGGAAAACACACGGTACTAGTGATAAAATTTATGGGTTGAACTACACTTTTGGACGACAATACTTCGAACTTCGCACTACACTATAAATAAACAAAAAATTACATGTGTTATTTGTCAAATACGTAAAGAATTTCTTCTTTAGCAGTAAAAAGCACACACGGCTCGCTTCTTGGTACTAGTAATCCAGCTTACAGTTTAAGTAGCTCTTGTTGATGATCAAATTTCGCTTATTGCAACACACTTGGTGCATGGTATAATAAAACCTAAAATAAATACTCTCACATCGAATTTTATCTATAATATTAAAAAGATATAAACGCAGCACTATTGCTGATCTAACGTACAATGACAAAGTTCTATCATTCCTTTTTTTAATTTGATTTTTCAGTCGTCTGACTGGTTTTATGCAGCCCACCAAGTAATCTTCTCCTCAGTCATTGTACCACACTTTTAAACCAAAAAGCGTTTGTATTATTTATTAAAATATATGAAGTATTGCATTATTAATAGAAAAAAATTCCACACGCCACTAGCGATCTTTGTTTCACATCCATCTGTCCCAGAACCTTATTTTCAGTGTAACGGTAGTCACCATGATTTCATAATGACAGTCAACATGTCAACTGACCCTCACTATTTCTAACAGCATCCACCATGCATTCAGGGGTAATGGTAGTCTTTGTAATTGGGGTAATGAGTGTCACCATGCCATCTGACCTTCATTATCCCAATAGTATCCACAGTGCATTAGGGTTACTGGTAGTCACCACGATCAGGGGTAATGGCAGTCACTGTATCAATTTAATCTCATTATCCCCCTAGTATCCACCGTGTGTTGGGAGTAACAGTAGTCACAATGAGCGAGGTAACGACAGTCAAACAAGATCTAGTGTTCAGTTTTTTATTTTCTTAAAGTGTAATAAACTGTGTGGACGGCGTAAGTTAGCATTATCAGCGAAAGATGACGAAAGTTTCGTACAGCACAGTAAAAATTTCACCCTATCATTGAGTCGCTATAATGTTTGGGTGACTGAAAAATAGTTGAAAGTGGACAGCTGGAAGTCTACCATCAGTACGTATTTGTATGATATCGCAATGCCTTATTCATCCGCCGACACAGGGCAAGCGATTATCAAAGAAAAAGTGTCGCCTGTACGAGAATATACACAATAGATGTAAGAGTACAGGTTGTCGACACATGGTAGTGGACCTCTGGATGTTTGGGTGTGCGTCGTGAAGGGATAGCCAAATAGTAAAGCGACGCTCACGATAAGCGAGAAGTCCACCTTCGATTCCGGGTCGGGCACAAATTTTCCTTGCCGTCATTCCATTGATACAGCTGATGGTGGTCCATATTGGTAATTGCGATTACATTTAATGTACATATTAGTGTTGTCCCTTGTGATGTTATAGAACAACCTGTTATATATTTAGACAAATAAAACAGATAGTTTTTGGTTTCTTTGAAGTGCGGTACAATGACTGAGTCTTGCTCATAGACAGGTGCACCTTAACCCGCAAGTTAGATCACTAGTGCCTATAAGTGAGCCATGTGTATTTTGTACTTTTACAGAAGAATTCTTTTACGTGTCTTGGTAAATAATACACACAATTCTTTCTTTCCTTAAAGTGCAGTACAATGATCGAAGTATTCTCGTTGACAAGTGCACTTTGACCTGTAAGTTGGATCAATAAAGCCATGGGACTGTTGTAATGTTACAGAACAGACTGTTACGTGTTTTGATTCATTGGCATAAAGATAGTGTGGTGCAGATGAAGCTTACATGTTTTTTTATAAATAACACAAAGGTGGAATACTGTAAGTTACACTGGTATTATCATTATGTTTACTTATTTTCCACAGACATTTTAGATATGGAAATAACAGACGATTTTTTTGTTTCTTTAACGAGTGGTACAATGATCGGGTGTGATAATATAACTTTGGCCACAGCCAGGTACAGCTTAAACTGTAACTCACATCAGGAGTAATGGCAATATGCGTGTCATCTGTACTTCCTGCTGTTACAGAAGAAATATTTACATATTTTGATAAATAATAAAAACATTTTATTTTTCTGTAGAGATCGAATTTTCGTAGCTCAGTATTTCCTCAATGCAGTATCTTGTCCATCATTATCTTTGAAGAAGTATTGTCCAGCAAGTCTTTTACTAAGCGGTATTTACATATTGTATTTCGTGCATTTAAAAACTCTTCTTGTACATTAGTAAAATATTCCGTTTAACTGATAGAACGCATTAGACAGCTCGGCAAAACATAATTTTAGTATGTTTGTTCATTTCATGTGTTGGAAAATGTGACGTTGGTAGATAACACTTTAGATCTAGAAATAATCCAAGTTACATCATTTTCGTATTTCTGACTGTCATTTTTAGCTGTGGAAGTAACTTTCCATGACCGTATTGTGTGTATGTGTGCTTACATATTCTTCATAAATGATGTAGATATGGAAATAATACAGACGTGGAAATACTGCAAGTTATACCCTTTATGTACTTATAAATGCTGCAATCAAATTCATGAACATTGCTTGTTCGTTTGTATGTATGTATGTATGTAGGTGTGTGTGTGTGTGTGTGTGTGTGTGTGTGTGTGTGTGTGTGTGTGTGTGTGTGTGTGTGTTTACGTATGCATTTTTCTTCAATAATGACATTTTGTACGTGGAAATACTGTAAGTTACATCAATATTGTCACTATCTATATGTATTTTAGACTTGGGATTAACATTGGCATAAAGATAGTGTGGTGCAAACGAAGCTTACATGTTTTTTATAAATAACTCAAAGGTGGAATACTGTAGATTACACTGGTATTATCATTAGACATTTTATATGTGGAAATAACATTGACATAAACATTGTGTGGTTCCGCTCAAGTGTTTTCGATAAATAATACAGATATATTAGACTTGGTAATGCTATATGATTCGCAAAGATTGTCAATATCTTTAAGCACTTTATTTCTGGAAATAGTATTGACATGAACAATGTGTATTTCAGACGAGGTTTACATATTTTTAATTGATAATACAGCCATTTCAGATATGGAAACACAGTAATTTACGTCGATATGTCAATACCTCTACCTATTTTTGATAAATTACTCAGGTCGTTCAGATACCTTTGAACATGGTGCTTGGACTGTGAGGTCAAAGTCATTACAAAGCATATCAGCGCTAGCTCCGCCATCTTCGAGTTTTTAATGTTTCGCTACCATGACGTTATGCACAGGCTGCAGGGCCACCAGGGTGAGGCCATCTTAACTCGGTAAGTTGCCCAGAAGCCTGAAGCTCAACTGTTCCCCTCACATTTCCTTTAAATAGCGTGCACTATATATGGGATATGCGCATGCATTTGTTGATAAAAATAATTATTTCCTCTCGAAGTCTTATTACACACGATGAGCAAAAACATTATGACCACATACTTAATAGCGTGTTGATTCACATTAGAAATCGACTAAAACAGTGAATCAGTTTCTCATAATTTCGACAAGTCATTTTCATGTGTCTGGAAGTACGTGGTATCAGAGGTCTACACACAGGTAGCGCAGTTCCCACACTTTACAGGCCGATGCTAAGGAGATGTAGTCCATCAACAAATGAAGTAGTTTACAGAATACTCGCTCGACCGACGTATGAATATTGCTCAACAGTATTGGCTCTGTACTATGGAGAACTGAAACAGAAAATACAGAAGATCCAGAGAAAAGCGGCGCGTTTTGTTACAGGTACATTTAGTAAGCACGAAAGTGTCACAAAGGTTGATCATCCAACTCCAGTTGCAGACACTGGAAGAGGCGTTCTGCATCATGGTGTGGTTTACTGTTAAAATTCCGGAGTGTACACTCCTATGGGGATCAACAAGTATATTGCTTCCTCCTACGTATATCTCGCGGAAGTCCATAAAGATAAAACGAGAATGATTCGAGCCCACAGGGAAACTTACCGGCAAACGTCCATCCCACGAACTCTTCGCGACTGGAACAGCAGACGGAAGAATTACAATGGTAGAAAAAGTACCCTCCGTCACACATACACCACAAGATGGCCTGCGAAGAATAAATGCATATGTAGGTGCAGATGTGAGTGCGTAGCTTACACCCTATAGCATATGAAATGCGTTTCATCACGTTCGTTTCAGGCGAGACTGGTGGCCAAGACATTTTGTGAGTTGGCTGTCACGGTCCTCAAATCACTACCTAGTGACAAGGACGTATCTTGCTGTAATTTGCCATCAGCTTTCAGGGAGACTTCAAGCATAAAGGGATGCAGGTGGTCTGTAGTAGTGTTGACGTAATGCCTTCGATTATTATTGTTATCACAGGTCGTGGGTAATGATGTATTGGGACACGATCATCACTCTGGTGCAACAGGAAACGTGACTCATCTGACCAGACAGTAAGTTTCGATGAATCCACGGGGTTCTGTGCCGATGATCCAGTGTCCATTGGAACTGTAATCAACGGTTTCGTTGGGTCACCATGGGAGCACATAGTGGTCGCCTGCTGCGGAGCTCAATGTTCAACAAAGTGCGCTAAACAGTGTGCTACGAAACTCTTCTACCTGCTCTACAAACCACTCTGTCGTCACATACGGCACAGATCGCTGCCTATTCTGCTGTACGGACACCTGGCAGCCACTGAAGCTTCACGTTCTGTGATGAGGTGTGGATGTGAAGCACCTTGTCACCTGTTTGTGGTTTCAACGTCCTTCAACCATCTTCCATGTACACATTACATGTATTCACGATTCCGCAGAAGGATAAGTATCAGCTGTAGAGTGTAATGACGACAGTGGAAAATTTGTGCCGGAATATACGTGGAAATGAAATGAGCGTTTGGCGTCATTAGCCGGGAGGCCCCTTACAGGTCAGGTCTGGCCGCCTTGGTGCAGGTCTTATTACGTTCCACGCCACATTGGGCGACCTACGCGCCGGATGGGGATGAAATTATGATGAAGACAACACAACACCCGGTCCCTGTGCGGAGAAAATCCCCGACCCAGCGGGGAATGAAGCCGGGCCCGTAGGACGGCATTCAGTCACTCTGACCACTCAGCTACCGGGGCGGACGGAATATATGTGATGGGTGTTCGAGTACAGGTCGTAGACGCATGGTTCACGACATATAGAAGCTTGAGTCTGGCCGTGAGTCATGCACGGATAGTCAAATGGTAAAGCGACCGCTCGCGATAAGTGGGAAATCCGGGTTCCAGTCCAGGTTCCGGGACAAATGTTCATTGTCGTCATTCCATTCTACAGCTGATGGTTGTCTTTATTCGAAATCGTGAATACATTTAATGTGATTCATAACGGCCGTAGTCGCCGCAGTGCCTATTCCTTTTCACATGCATGCATGTCCACAGATGTTCCCAACGCTATCACACGAACAGCCGACCAACTCCGTCGCTTCTGAGGTGCACTTTTACATAACAACCTATCCTTAGTCACAGTCGTTTACGTCAATTGATATTTTCCCATTTTCGGCCAGTATCATTGGTAGAATAATTCACTATACGACACCTTCTCTCTAAACGCTGTGCTCCGGTGACTGGGATAACAGCCTGGCCAAACACGTGAGGGCTGTATTTGGATGTGCACAGCGTCAGGTGCACATCACAGGGTTCTGAATCTCACCTTACATTTTCTAAAGTTGATCGTCATCCTCACTGCCGAAGATCACGCTCGGTCGCGGTCCCGTTTATGAACTGCTGCTGCAACTGTCGTGATTGCTGAAAAACACAAGTCTACTTTCAGTAAAAAGCGCGTAAGTTTGTTTTAAGAGATGTCCGTCATTTATGCACTGCTGTACTTCTTGCCACGGCGCTGTTACAATTACACACGAAACATTACACAACATTCCGACTGTGTAAACCAGTAGTTGGCACTTGCGAATAATAATACTGACTAACTTTATGTTTCACAAAATGACTGCCAAAGATCATTATGCCTGTTCTACGCGTCTGACACACATTACAAACCTCCTATCTCGCGACGTCACACTCACGACCGTTCTCTTCGACCGCTGCCACACAGCTCTTAATGCTGCATTCAGACCCAGTTAATTCTTTCATGAATAAATCTGTGAGTGATTTTTACAAACTACCTGCTTAGTGACGTCATACTCGCTGTCGCTGGTGTCGTCCGCCACCACACTCAACTACAGCCTCCTCCCAGCTCTCTTGGCAGTGACAGTATAACTTCTATTTTTGACGTGTAGGCCAATCACAGCTCAGGAAGTTCCCTGTTATCCTCCCTCCTCATGCTTTGCTCAGCCAATAAAAAGCGAAGGTTATGTCTCCAAGTGGATTCTGCACCTTAACTCGAGACCAAGATAACGCAGTGTTCTACCCAGACGGCTGGGCTTGTGACATATTGCACAACACTACGATTTACTCATATCAATCTGCTGTAAATGTTACACCTATTCGCCTGTTCTCCGCTCATATGCTTTCCTCATCGAGTCACGTGCATGCAGTGACACCAAGTGCATCCAGTCCAGCGGAAGACAACAGTGGTCATAATGTTGTGGCTCCTGTGTAGTGAACTGTGCAGCCTCCATTTATGTATGTTTTTATGGTCTCAGTGAAAGTATGTTAGCAGAGTTTCCGTGTGAGTGTTTGGTATGTGTACTCTTGTCCTTGCCCTGTTGTTCATGTGGCCTTTAGTGTGACGACTGGCGTGATGCAGCTGGACTATCGTAGAAGCCCCTTCATCGATGCATTACTCCTGCATCTTGAAACACCCTGCCACATAAAAACTGTGTGCCCAACCGGGACTCGAACCTGGAACTTCTGATTTTTGCGGGTAGTGTCCCTACCGACCTTCTTTTTAGGGTTCCGTATCTCACTCGGTAAAAATGAAACTCTTACAGGCTCACTTCGTTGCCCACGTGTCCGTCCGTATGTTTGTTAACACCTCTTTTTCTCGTGATCGGTTAGAGTTATCAGGCTGAAATTCATGACACATACCAACATCTATGGCCCCTTTGAGGTGTAAAAAATTTAAGCCATTAAGTCAATTCATTACGAAGAAACGGATATTTCTTTTATACTCGCATACTCACTGAACGAAACCGGCAGTGTATTTCTCGTTGTTTTAGAATCACGAACTTTGGAAAGAAGAAAAAATCCAAACATTTTTAATTTTTAATTACCTCACATAATTATTTTTTCATAATAAACTTGCATTACATTCGTAATATGTCAAAATCTAAGGAACTACTTTAGGGATTTTGATCTGGTTTACAGTGCATTTTCCATCAAACGATGACAGGCGTAAGGCTGCTGGACTTCCGCCTCACGCCAGCTTACCCTCCTTATGAACATTCCCTGACAGTCTATGCTTCCGATAGTACATCATCTGTAATGTTTAAAGCCTGCCGGAGTGGCCGAGCGGTTCTGGGCGCTACAGTCTAGAACCGCGCGATCGCTACGGTCGCAGGTTCGAATCCTGCCTCGGGCATGGATGTATGTGATGTCCTTAGGTTAGTTAGGTTTAAGTAGTTCTAAGTTGTGGGGGACTGATGACCTCAGATGTTAAGTCCCATAGTGCTTAGAGCCACTTCAAGCATTTGAAGGGGGCGCTGAGCTCTGTCTTCTTGGAGAAGTGACGCTGCTCGCTCTTTCCGTTGGCGTGCCTGTCAGCGGATCCTTTATGCCTTTTCGAGGCGCTGCGCTAGGCGATGTGCAGTCGATGCTTTAGGACTCCACAGTTGGCTTCATGGTTCCGTTTTTGATCTACTTGTTATCAATGTAGCAGTTCCAGTGCTAAAATGTATTTCTCGTATTCGGATGTAGAAGGAATTGAGACAATGCTCCATGACTACTGTAAGTAATACCTTCAGCGGCTTCAATGTTTATCTGTATGGTGAAATCCTAGCAATACTCAGTTATGTGACTGGATTTGCGATTTCCTGTCAGAGAGGTCACAGTTCGTAGTAATATTGACGGAAAGTCATCGAATAAAACAGAAGTGATTTCAGGCGTTCCCCAAGGTAGTGTTATAGGCCCTTTGCTGTTCCTTATCTATATAAACTATTTGGGAGACAATCTGAGCAGCCGTCTTCGGTTGTTTGCAGATGACGCTGTCGTTTATCGACTAATAAAGTCATCAGAAGATCAAAACAAACTGCAAAACGATTTAGAAAAAATATCTGAATGGTGCGAGAAGTGACGGTTGACCCTAAATAACGAAAAGTGTGAGGTCAATCACGTGAGAGCTAAAAGAAATTCGTTAAACTTCGGTTACACGATAAATCAGTCTAATCTAAAAGCCGTAAATTCAACTACATACCTAAGTATTACAATTAAGAACAACTTAAGTTGGAAAGAACACATAGAAAATGTTGTGGGGAAGGCTAACCAAAGGCTGCGTTTTATTGGCTGGACACCTATAAGATGTAACAGACCTCCTAAGAAGACTGACTCTTTTAGAATAGTGCTGCGCGGTGTGGGATCCCTACCAGATAGGACTGATGGAGTACATCGAAAAAGTTCAAAGGAAGGCAGCACGTTTTGTATTATCGCGAAATATGGGAGAGTGTGTCACAGAAATGATACAGGATTTGGGCTGGAAATCATTGAAAGATAGGCGTTTTTCGTTGCGACGGAATCTTCTCACGAAATTCCAACCACCGACTTTCTCCTCCGAATGCGAAAAAATTTTGTTGACACCGGCCTACATAGGGAGGAACGATCACCACGGTAAAATAAGGGAAATCAGAGCTTGTAAGGAAAGATATAGCTGTTCATTCTTTCCGCGCGCTATACGAGATTGGAATGATACGGAATTGTGAAGGTGGTTCGATGAACTCTCTGCCAGGCACTTAACTGTGATTTGCAGAATATCCATGTAGATGTAAATACTCTTTTGTGTCATACATATCTCGCGCAGAACAATTATCCTATGTTTAAGTTAAGAATTTTCATTGCTCCTTTACCTAATTGCAACACCATGCTGGCTAAGAACGAGACCATGATATGTTTTCCGTCTGGTCCCCTAAGAAGCGCGCGGTATTGGAGTTTTGACGAATATTCTTTCTTCTTTCGTTTCACCGTCTTTTGGGTGCGCTGGATCAATCATTTCTTTGTGCGTTGTTCTTTTCTTAGGCCCCAGTATTTCTTCATTCTTTCTGATCTTCTTCTCCTCTCTTCTTCCGAGATGAAGGGCTTGGACTTTTGTGTGGATTTGTCTTGGAACCTTATGTTTTCATCTTTAGTAATTCAATTGTTCGATCAATAAGTGAATTTTCTGAAATCTTTAATTCTACTAGGTCTTTCTCAGTTTCTTTAAATCAGTTGGGTTTCGTTTTTCGATTACGGAAGAAGTCAAAGATTTGTTTAGTTAATCTGTTGGAATTCATTCTGAGAAGATGACCATAAAAATTTATTCTCCTTTTTCGCATAGAATCTGAAAGTTTTTCAGTTTTCTTGTAGAGTTTTATTTTTGATGAAATTTTGGCCCAATGATTTTTCTTACAATTTTTCTTTCCTTTAGCTCAAGTTTCTCCATTTGGCCTTTGAAATTCATGTTACGTGTTTTTGCTGCATACAGTGCTTCTGGCTTAATTACTGTCTTGTAATGTGAATTTTGAACCCCCATGAAAGGGATTTTTTGCTGTATGTGTTTTTAGTTAGTTGGAAAGCCAATTCAAGTTTATTTTTTCTGGATTCCATTGCTTTGGTTTTCCCAGCATTCCAACTAATCCATTCTCCGAGATATTTGAATTCTTTTACTATTTCAATCTTGAACTTTGAGGTATTTACATGAGTGCTTGATCTTTGTCAATATCTTAGTTTTCTCAAAGGAGATGTGAAGACCTATTTTAGCTGCTTGTTTCATTAGTTCAAGAATTTTCTCCCGTGCTTCTTCCGCTGTTTCAGCAAACAGGGCCATATCATCTGCAAAAGCAATGCAATTTACTTTAAGGTTCTTCTTTTTGCAAACCCAGTCTTATACCACTCTTAATATTTGTGTTCCTTTCTCTGACTACTTTCTCAAGCGCACAATTGAACAGCAACGGTGAGAGCCCATCCCCCTGTCGCAGTCCCGTTTTTATTTCAAAGGGTTCCGATAGTTCGCCCATAAATTTAACTTTCGAAAGTGTATTTGTAAAGGTCGCTTTTATAATGTTAGTTGTTTTCTTATCCAAACCCATTTCTTCCAGTACTGATAATAGAGATTCTCTATCAATCGAATCATATGCTTTTTTGGAATCAACGAAGGAGATTACGTATGTCTTTGTCCTTGATTTTTGGTATGCCATAATGTTTTTGAGATTTAGTATTTGTTCTGAATATGATCTACCCTTTCTAAAACCTCCCTGGTATTCCCAGATTTGCGGTTCCAATTGCGGCTCTGCGCTGTTCAAAAGGACTTTAAAAAGAATCTAACACACAAATATTATTTCATTCTCCTTAAAAATTAAATAACATGCGAAGCTATATTCTTTCGTAGCTCGTCTCTTTTTACGTCGTAACTGCACCTTCTCACATCATTGAAGGTTGGTTGGACCAGTTGGCTAGCCAGTGTTGTCCAAGTTAAATACGTCGGTAAAGCTGCTGTCTCATATTACCTGTCAGTCAGTGTACGCGTAACGCACAGCATAAAACGTACCCTTATTATCGTTTCTGACTCTTCAAATCAGCTTGGTTTCCGCTCCACCTGAAACGAAATCCAATGAGATTACAACAAACGCTCAAGAATAAGAGGTGTAATGTTTACATCAGGTTTACTCTTGTGATGAAAACAGTGTAGTCGAACGCAGCCCAACGGCTGCGGCGTCGTCTGTAGTGCGGGTGGCCAGGCGGTAAGGGGCGGCAGAGTCGGCCAGCGAACGAGCGCGTCTCATTGAGCGTCTCCCAACGGCGCGGACGCGAGCGCGGAACGGGGCCCCATGCGTGTGTGTTTTTAACGCTCCGCCTGTTCGGTCGTCAGCTCCCGCTTCACAGGTCCGCTTATAAATATTTTTATTTCCTCTGAGAGCCAAATGGGCCACTCTCTTTTGCACCGCTCTGCGCCCGCCCGTCTAGCCGCGTTTTCCCCCATACCTCCCTCCCTCCCCCTCGCCATCTCTCTCTCTCTCTCTCTCTCTCTCTCTCTCTCTCTCTCTCTCTCTTCTACCCCGCTGGCGCCTATTTTTTGCTTTTGCTTTTGTTTTCGCTCAACCGCTGAATGTATTTGCAGGTTGCGTTGGCCACACACAGCAGTCTTCGTGCATCCATTCGGGCGCCTGCAGCCGCGCGGCAGCTAGATTAGCAGCTTAAGCGAACTCCACAAACAACGCTGCGGCCAGTGGTGAATCCGCACAGAACACCGCCAGAATAAAATCACTGGCTCTCTTTTACCCTTTCCATTCTACTTTCCGACCAAAAAAGTACGAATTGTCCGTTTGGTGATTTTACTCTCTTCTTGATACAATTCAATTCGCGAGATCGAAATTAGTACTAACGGTTGCTTTTCAGTACGTACTCATCAAACAGCATCGGAATATGCTATATTCCAATGTACACGTAAACCGTAATCGTCTAACGTGACAACAAGGACTGTCTGATCACTTACTTATTAGCTTTATTATAATTCCAGTCTTGGATTACAATGTTTATTTGCAATCAAGTTATGGATTTCGGTCGGTGATGGGCATTTTCATAGCAATCGAGGTAGCTTCATTTAAAAAACGCTCCTAACCATACGAATGCGAAGCAGAAGACAACTATGAAACAATAGTGTGTTACTCGTATCATGGTATTACATATTCAGAGTCATTAGCCATTTCGGATTCATGAAACAAATAAAATATGGTACCTAAAGAGCACCATTGAAGAGTACACATTTCACGTTATACTGCAGTGCAGCGGCAACAAACATGTCTCCAATCAGGTCCGCTAGATGTCGTCGCTGCACTCCAGTTTTCATGATTGCTTTCTTTCTTCATTGTTATTTCATCCCCCCGCGCCCTATGTCGGTAGGGGGGGGGGGGCGGGGTGTTGGCTATCACCGGTACAGTCAACCGATTCTTCAGCCAACAGACAATAGAAAATTAAAGGTTACGATAAAAGAAGAAACAGAAGGATGGGATATTACGAGTATAAAACTTTCTGGAAGGGGAAATAAAATGTAAGTTTTTATATAAACGAGACAGGACATCTTTCACTTGTAGTTAAAAAGAAGTAATGAAATTTAAAACGAAAAGCAGTAACTGCGCATTTAAAAACATTTAAAACATAAAGCTCAAACACTGACATTTAAAATGGGCACTTTCCTGGCACTAAAAACTGGAAGGACCTGCCCTGTAATAGGGAGTCTGCTGTTGAATAATTGGGCGGTGAGGAGGGTAGAAATGTGTTGGCATAAGGATGGAGGACCGGTGCATAGTAACAATGGCTTAAAAGTGGCTGCTGGGGCAGAAGAGCGGGTGGACTACTTGGGGGGGGGGGGGGGGAGGAGTATGAGTGGGGCTAATACTTATTGGGAGAAAGAGAGGAGGGGAAAGAAAAGCAGAGGGGGCAATAAGGGGGGGTAAGTAAATGTGGAGAGGGGAGGGAGAGAGAACCCTAGTGAGGTGAAAATTCGTGGGGTGGACTTATAGGTGAAGTTCCTAATCTGGAAGGGAAGACGGTAGAAGTTTCTTTGGGAGGGTACGTAGGGAGTGCGTAGGTGTAGGGTCGGTTGACGCAGCGGCGTACAAAGATCGGTAAGTCAGGGGAACGCACGTGATTTTTTGAGTCGATTTTGCGGATGGTGTAGATTATTCGGAGCTGTTCAGTGTGGACGAATGCTGAAAGCGAGATGGACTGCATGGGGTTCCAGGACCTGGTGCGACTGGATAGGGCAGAGATTCATGCAACACTCGCGCAGAAAAAATGGAACGAATCAAGGTGTTATAGGTTTGTAGTAAAGTGGAGTGGTGCAATCCCAGTTTCAGCAAGTTTGCAGTTTTAGTAGTTCTAGTCTGTTATGAGCCTTCTGTTGGATGGTTATTAGGTGAAGTTTCCGCATTAACTGCCGATAGATTGATAGACCAAGGTGTTTTAGTGTATTAGTTAGCTGGATGAGACGGTTGTTAATCGTAAGATAGAAATCGTGGAGACGGAAGGTACTGGTGATGCGTCCTATAGCTACTGACTGGATTTTGGAATGGTTGGTCTTGAAGAGGCATTGGTTGAATCACAAGGCAGACTGATCGAGGTGGCTCTAGAGGGGTCGTTGGGATTTCTGGGGTGTAGGATAGGAAACGAGGAAAACGGTGTCACCAGAATACTGAAAGAGGAAGGAGTTTGGGCATATCGGACGTGTAGAGGAAACAGAGGAGAGAGAGGAGAGGATGGGGCCTTGGGGCATGCCTGCAGCAGGATGCAAGGTACAGGAATTGATGAACATAGGATAGTCGATTAGAGTGTAGGGATGCAATAAAGCGGATGTAATTAATTAAGATAAATGATTTCAAAGAAGTACATTCCTGACGAATGAATGAATGAATGAAAATAGCCTGTGTTGTCCCATTGAGGGCAAAGGCCTCCTACGAGTAGGGGTAGCTGCTTTTGAAGACTCACGCAGTGAGCTAGTTAACCTAAGAGGGTGACACACTTAAAGCACACTACGCATTGAATTACACTTCATCACTTAGTTGTAGTTCTAGTTCTTTCCACTCCTTTCTGTTTCTGGCAATGCTGTTTCACTGTCTTCGTGCTTGTTTTCTGAATAAGCCTGGGAGTCTCTTGCCGATGTAGAGGTCCCATGTGGTAGCTCATGCCGTCCATCTGTCGTCTTTCAGCCTCACCACGTGCCCGCCCCACTTACATTTGATCTTCATAGCCTGTCGTGCTATCTCTATTGATGCTGATCGAGGTATTCGATATTCTGTCTTTCAGATAGGTGCCAAGGATCTTCCTCTGCATTTTCTTTGACATACCTGTACAGTAATTCTCTTTGGCTTTGAGAGCCCAAGTCTGACGTACATATAATAACACTGGAAAAACGCAGCTTTTGAGCCTTGTATCCAGGGTTCTGTCTAGCAATACGAACTTTAAGGCCCAGAAAACTTTCCAAGCTAAGGAAACTCTGCGTTTATTTCTTTTTCCATTTTCTTGTTAAAGGAAATTATTTGGCATAGGTATATATATTGTGATGCATACGCACATTAGTTCCGTTTGTAAGGTGACAGAAAAAATGAAGGAAAATTTCACACTTTACATAAGAGTTTTATACATCGTAATAGGAAGTTGAATATGTCACCTAACTTCAGCAGTAATGAGCAGATTTGCCTATAAGTATGTAATGCAAAAGGAAAGACACTCAATTGATGATGTTAACACACCGCTTTTATATAATGCATGTCAATGAGCAGAAGGTGAAACAAGCAGCGAGAGGAAATATTTTCCATGGAAGCCAGCGTCGGCAGATGCAGAGGCCGCACCATGGGAGGCACCATGAAAAGCTCTTAGGGGTGTCCCGCAGTGGGAATCAGCGACCGGACAAATGACGAATACTGCAGAGCAAGTAACGGGTCACCAGAAGTAGGACCAAAAAAATGGATCAGATGGCTCTAAGCACTACGGGACTTAACATCTGAGGTCATCAGTCCCCTAGACTTGAATCTACTTAAACCTAACTAACCTAAGGACACCACACACATCCATGCCCAAGGCATGATTCGAACCTGCGTCCGTAGCAGCAGTGCGGTTCCGGACTGAAGCGCCTAGAAGCGCTCGGCCACAGCGACCGGGAGAAGTAGGACAGAAAGAAGCTTTATAAAACTGCATTTCGGACTTCCAAATGGATATCCACAAAACCGATGACACAGTTAATCACGTGAACAGCGAATGGTACACATGTGAAAGGACACATAACGTCCGATTCGCGGAAATGAACTAGGAAAGAGTAAAGTGCCGAGCTTTCGACGCAGTTCAATGGTAGGGGCCTTGCCATTGGCAGAGAGGGCGTCCACAAAATAAGAAGAACGCTCCCATTGGTCGAAAAAAGCCATGACTTGGAGAACGAAAGAACCCAGGTCGGGAGAGAGTTTGGCTAGAGAGAGAGGAGAGCGAAATTTTCGGGGACTCTTCTCTGAACTGCTGTCAAGTGCAGAGCGGGGTGCATAACACTCTGTACGACGCAGAGGAAAAATTTGAGTGAACGCTGCGTTCACTGCGGCTGACATTCAGCTAGATATTAGCTGAAGCGTAGTTGAGCTCCAACTGTATAGAAACGAACCAGCCAGTTAGTTGATTGTCCTTGAGAGGACTGAGAGGGCATTTTAATATTCACACTGTTCCAGCCATGAGCGTGCATATCGCCATATTCCAAGCTAGGGATTAGTGTGTGTTTTCTTGCATAATGAGAAACATAGGGAGAGCTTCTGTTGGGAAAATCAGCAAAGGCTTAATTAGTTTTTATAGGAATTTCAGGGGATGAGAGCAGCCATGCAGCTCATTGCAGCTAAGGTAAATACTGCACGCAGAGGCATAAACTTCTTCGTTCACCAGCTTGCGTCCACTGTAAATTCGAGCGACCTTGGGTAATCTTTTGCTCAACTTGTCACAAAACTAACCATCCTCCATAGACTTGATTGTCATCCTAAATAATACCGAACTTCGAACCGGAACCGGATGATTATCGTAGTACTGGCCAACATCATGACGTAGTCGTAAGAATAATTTTGAAAAGAAACATCTAGTTAAAATTTACCGTTGTTGTGTTTAGGATTATTTCACTTTCTGAAGACGAGATGCGTTCGTTTGACAACTGTCGTAACGTTGTCACATTGTAAACTGTGTAAATTCCTGTATTTCTGTGATAAGATTGCTACATTAAACCAAAAATTATTTACAGCTTACACAGTCGTTGTTCTAACACCCGAAACCTTACACGTTCCTTCAAGATATTGGGGTTTCAAATCCATTTGTCATTACTTGCGTTTTAGATTTGTGCGTTGTGAGTCCTACCATTTTGCATTGTACGTTAAGTTCCTGGAGTATTGATTGCAGTTCCCTTGCAGTTTTGGCGAAGAGGACTATGTCGTCAGCGAACCTCAAATTTGTTAGTCTCTTGTCGCTAAGGCATAGTCTGTCTTTCTTATTCCATTTTAGTTTCGTGAATACGTCCTCCAGCATGCAGGTAAATAGTTTTGGGGAGATGGGATCCCCTTGTCTAACTCCTCTTCCCATGCGCGAAGGTTGGCCTGTCTTTTCGGTTTTAACTCTAGCGAAGCTGTGGTTTTGAGTGTTTCTTAGTAACTGAATGTATTTTGCTTCTGTTCCTTGAATTCTTAGTGTTTATAAACAAATATATAAAGACGTAGTTCACATTTTGTAGAATTGAATGGGAAATAATGCTTTATAAAAACAAACACCTGTGTTAGAAGATTACATTATCTCTTTATGCAATCGAAACAATTTAATTACAGAAAGAATTACAGCTCACTACTGAAAAGTTATCAAATATGGACAACGCATTCGCGCCAGACGGGAGCTCGCAATAAATCACAGGCAAAGCAACAAAATGGAGTAAAAAAGGCATTGAACGTTACAACATCACTGCCACACGTCGTACATACAACAACCATATCTATAAAGTATCAGTAAGTTAAAATACATGTTATAAAATTATACAGTCTTAAAAGGTATAGTAACATATACACTAGCGAGTATAATGCGGAAGCATAGACTGTCCACTAAAAAATTTGTTTTATTTACGAGCCAATCATTTGAAATATCTTGAACAGCTACACTTACAGAAGCCTGGAACTGGGCACGTTGAACAGTTGTTTTATAGTTGTCATCTCTTTTACATTCATATAGTTTGAAGTGTTTTGTAAATTAGCCTACTTTTGCGTGCTGCCGGCCGGAGTGGCCGAGCGATTCTAGGCGCTACAGTCTGGAACCACGCGACCGCTACGGGCATGGATATGTGTAGGTTAGTTCGATTTAAGTAGTTCTAAGTTCTAGGGGACTGACGACCTCAGCAGTTAAGTCCCATAGTGCTCAAAGCCATTTTGCGTGCTTATATTTTCTAGGTCTGAACATGATCATTACTGATAGAAAGTAAAAATCTGATTACAGACAAACATTGTGGCCCAAGACTTGAATTATAGTAAAGTAAATATTTTCCGGGATCGCTAGAAATGTTTTCGTGTCTATATCAGAACTTGTAAATTTACTTATTCCTTAATCTTTGTTTTGCAGTGTTAGAAATTATTCGTTGCACATTCATACGAAGCTTTCCACAACACCCAGGTTACTTTAAACATCACAATGCTGGTCCAACAAGTGGCGATATCCTCTTATCTAACTTTGATCTACGACCACACTTAGCCAGGAACGGGTGTGGGGCTAAGATGGCGACAGAAGCTCCTGATAAAGTAGCATTTTTACACACACAAGTAAAGTAAGCTATACTTTACAGAAAATGTCGGAATGTCTACTGAGAACTGAACATCTTTTCGATTTACAGTCTAAACAAAAGAATCTGTGACCTGCGAACAGCGTCTTTAAATATGAGTTAAAGTTTTTTCGTTTCCAGGTTCGATCCATGCCGCTCCCTACATCTTAAATAAATATCATCAGCAGTGGTGAATCATGACTTTCGTTGTAAGAAGACCCCCTTGTTCTGCCAATGACCTTGTCAACCTTTTTTCCTTGGGGTGGAAACTGCCGCTAAAAGGTGAAAGAATCAGCAATGATTAAAAACGTGAGCACGCAGAAGGCAATGGAAAAGTCTGCATTGATGGGCACATAAAGATCTATAAGTGTAAACGTGACATGATGATCTCTCTATCGGCAAAAGATTTCGGAGTAGTTTCCTGTTTGAATCTCCGAAAGGGGATTGCCAAAGGGAAGGTGTCCATGGAAGAAATATTGAATAACCAACGACAGGGTAACATTACGCCAATCGGGGCGCGGAATGTCGTAAATTTTAATGTGATAGGGAAGCTTGAAAATCTGAAAATGGAAATGCAAAAACTTACTCTACATATAATGAGCGTGAAATGGAAAGAAGATAACGATTCCTGTCAGACAAATATAGGCTAATATCATGCCCAGCATAAAACAGGATAACGGTGGTTGTATTCGTTACGAGTAAAAAATTAGAGAAAAGTATGAGTTACTGTCAGCAGATCAGTGGTACGGTTTTTCTCATTAGAATCGGCAGAAAACCATTCCGAAAACAATAGTTTCGCAAAAGAATTATATTGGTAAATGACACAGAAACACGCAATGATTCCAGCTGAATTGCATCACGGTCAAAACGAGACTCCGAAGTCAGATATGCGATTCAACCATAATTTAGTAGTGATGAAGAGTAGACTGAAGATCGGCAGACTCAATGTGTAACAAGTGGGGACTGAACTACTGAGGATAAATGAGATGCATTAAGTTCTCTAAGCCTGTAGATTCTGCGATAATGATAACCGCTGTAGCTAGTTGAGTTGAAGAGGAATGAACATATCTGAAAACAGCAGTCGCAGAACAATCAAATATAGGGGCTTGGAAGGTAACTGTAAACTTGGGTAACAGAAACATAGTTAAATTGATCAACTAAAGGTATAAGCACAAAAATTTTCAAGGAAAGATGGAAACACAACAATAAAGTCACTCAGGAATGAAGTCTATAGGAAGCGCAGGAAGAATAAGAGCAATAGCTGCCAGAAAAACATGAAGAAATCGAAAAACAAACGGACCTCGGATTTGGTATACATGGAAGTAAAATTAACTTTCGGTTAAATTAAGAGCAACAGTGTCGACATTATACCAAAGTATTTCTAGTCTTAAACGCAGCGGAGAGAGCGGCTCGATGGAAAGAGTACACCGAAAGTCAGTACGAGAGGGAGGAGAAGTTGCTGGCTTGGCAGCAGAAGGAATGAATGTCGGTTTGGTAGGCGTAGGGTATCCAGAGTTTGTCAGAGCCTTGGAAGTCTTGCTGTGGAACAAAGCAGAACAGATTAATAACATCAATTAGGAATTTCAGAATTGCTGGAGAAAGGGGAGGGGGCTTGGTGGCACTCAAACAATTATCCAAGTTTGTGTGTTGGATCTAAGAGCCTGGGAAGTACCGTGGTATTTTCAGAAGAAAAACCTCCACAAAATCCTGATTATATAAAAGGCAGATAATTGCTAGAAGTATCATGTAATCAGCTTAACAACTCATGCACCCAGTTTGCTGGCAATAACGGTATACATAAGAACAGAAAAGAATATTCACGGCGTGTGAGATGACGATCAGTTTCGTATTACCAAATGTAGATGTACCTGAGAGGCATTCCTTACGCTGCACTTTATAATTGAGGTGAGACTTATTAATAATCAAGACACATTAATATAATTTGTCAGACGATCAAATGCGTTCGGCAACATAAAAGATGTTTGAAATTTAAAAAAAAATACGAGCTGTAAGGACAGAAGAGTAATATATATAATTTCTACAATAGGGAAGAGGTAGCAATAATAATGGGAGACCGAGAAAAAGTGTTCGGTTTAAAAAAAAGTAAAAGACAGGGACAGAGTCTTTCTTCCCTGAAATTTAGACTGTAAATGGGAGAATCAATGGGGTAAAGTACGAGGAATAGGCAAGAGAAGGATTAAAACTAATGGTGGAAGGATAACAGTGATGACATTTCTATCCACAGTGAATGTGAAGAAAAATTATAGGACTTTTTGACTGAAATAAAGAGCACCATGAGCAGAGAAGATGAACTGAGAACAAATTGAGAAAGGTGTAAGTAATGAGGAGAAAAATAAATGCGATTATCAAAAAACTTAACATCAAAATTGAGGATCATCTAGTAAACGAAGCGATGGAACTCTGGTACCTTGGAAGCTAAATGACGCATAAACGACGAAGCAAGGAACGGATTACTACAGGCAAAGATAGCATAACTCTCTAAATGCAGTCTTCCGGTACGAACATATGTGTTACTTAGAGGAGTAAATTTCTGAGAACGTTCATCTGGAACACAGCATTGAATGAATGTGAATCATAAAATGATGGAGAATAGGAAAAGAGGACATACTATGCGTTTCAGATGCGGTATTGCTTAACAATGCCATTCTTTAAGATCTCATTCTTTATAATGCGCTGCCAATACACGTAATGAGATTGGAGACGGAAACGGCTTTTCGATCAGAGTTAAAATCTTTTTTTTTTTCTGCGAGGCGTTCCTACAATTTAAATGAACATATTAGCTTATAGGATTTCTAGGAGATCATTCACTGGTGGTTCTCTTCTTTTTTATTCTCTTCGTGTAAGATGTGTTAGTTTCGACAAAGAGTGTTCCTGCTGTTGGCTTTTTGTTTCCTATGTTTCTCATGCAGTGCCACACAACTCTTATGTGAAATGATCTGGCACTAACCTATTTGTGATCGGTATAGTGTCGGCAGGTTTTTCGTGTGTTCGTGCACTATACATCACTTAGCAGTGCCATATAATGTGCTATTGCGTTCTACTTTTTTGAGGGTTATTTTAAATCAAAGTTTCAAGTTGTACGTATATCATTGATTGATCTATTGTGCAGTTTTTATTTTTCTGCAGTGTTTTGTAATTTCCTTAAGCGTTTTCCATTTTTCAGTCGTATTTTTATTTTCAAAATTTGTTTTTAATTTTTATACCCACAATTCATATCTATTTTGTGATTCCCCTTCCAATCTTGTACTGCACGACATGGCTACTCCAGTGCTTGTGTACTGGACTTGCATTAGGGAGGGCAGGAATTTCTCGCCGTATGGTAATCCTGACTCGGCCTTCTGTGGTTTCCCCTTGTCACTAAGGTGAATGCTGGTATGATTCCTTTGATTAGACGATGACCGATTTCCTGCCCTATCCTCACCTTATCCTATCCGAATGTTTAATATGTTAACATTATTTCTTTATGGCTCTGACATGTCTGATACTATTGTACCAAGTGGTCTATGGACGAATAAAAAAATAAATTTACAGGATAAGATATGAGAAGTTTATGGGTGCGGTCGGCGAGGAAATGATTACGTGGGAAACACTGATTAGAAGAGACAGGTTATCAAGATGTGTATTACGACTTCAGGGAATACCTCCCTTGGGATTAGAGGAAACTGCGGAAGAGGGCAGGGATTGGAATATATTCAACAAATACTTGAGGGTGTTGAGTCTAATTGCCACTCTCAAATGTTGTTGTTGCTACAAGAGTGTAAATATGGCTTCTCGCATCAAACAGTCACTGCCACCACTCCCCCCCCCCCCCCCCTCCGTAACTCCCAAAGAACTAACTACTACTATCTGAGAGAACTGCTTCGCTGCTTCTACTCGTTGTGAGCTTATGTTTGGCTGTCACATCGTGTCTGCGCTCTGGCCGCTGAACGACATGCAGGTAATGGCTCAGACCACCTATGTAGTCACGTAGCAGCAGACCGTTGGAAAACTGCGCCGATGAGGTGCTGCCACCGTAATTATGCACATTTATGCATAATTCAGGGATGCTTATACGCGTTATGCTCCTTCCCCCCCCCCCCCCCCAAACACACACACACACAAACACACACACACACACACACACACACACACACACATACACATACACACACACACACACACACACACACACACACACACACATCCCTCGTCATTAATTCATCCAACAAGTTCTTCTAATAATCCATTTATAGGTGAGCTGTTCGAGTGGCATCACTTTACGTTCACAGTCCTTGCACTCGCGTACGCACTACATCTCTGAGGTGTACACCACTCTTACGTTTTGGCAATAATTTTCTGAAATATTATAATGCAAGCATGTAGTTAGGCTGTCATCATTCCGTTCGTAAGAGCATAATACACTACTAGTCAATAAAATTGCTACACCAAGAAGAAATGCAGATGATAAACGGGTATTCATTGGACAAATATATTATACTAGAACTGAAATGTGATTACATTTGCACGCAACTTGGGTGCATGGATCCTGAGAAATCAGTACCCACAACAGCCACCTCTGGCCGTAATAACGGCATTGAGTCAAACAGAGCTTGGATGGCGTGTACAGGTACAGCTGCCCATGCAGCTTCAACACGATACCACAGTTCATCAAGAGCAGTGACTGGCTTATTGTGACGAGCCAGTTGCTCGGCCACCATTGATAAGACGTTTTCAACTGGTGAGAGATCTGGACAATGTGCTGGCCAGGACAGCAGTCGAACATTTTCTGTATCCAGAAAGCCCCGTACAGGACCTGCAACATGCGGTCGTGCATTATCCTGCTGAAATGTAAGGTTTCGCTGGGATCGAATGAAGGGTAGAGCCATGGGTCGTCACACATCTGAAATGTAAAGTACACTGTTTAAAGTGCCGTCAATGCGAACAAGAGGAGACCTACACGTGTAACCAATGGCACCCCATACCATCGCGCCGGGTGATACGCCAGTATGGCGATGACGAATACACGCTTCCAATGTGCATTCAGCGCAATGTCGCCAAACACAGATGCGACCATCTTGATGCTGTAAACAGAACCTGCATTCATCCGAAAAAATGACGTTTTGCCATTCGTGCACCAAGGTTCATCGTTGAGTACACCATCGCGGGCTCTCCTGTCTGTTCAGATGCCTCTGAGCACTATGGGACTTAGCTTCTGAGGTCATCAGTCCCCTAGAACGTAGAACTACTTAAACCTAACTAACCTAAGGACATCACACACATCCATGTCCGAGGCAGGATTCGGACCTGAGGCCGTAGCGGTCGCGCGGTTCCAGACTGTAGCGACTAGAACCGCTCGGCCACTCCGGCCAGCGCGCCTGTCTGTGATGCAGCGTCAAGGATAACCGCAGCCATGGTCTCCGAGCTGATGGGCCACAGTGCTGCAAACGTTGTCGTACTGTTCGTGCAGATGGTGGTTGTCTTGCAAACGCCCCATCTGTTGACTCAGGGATCGAGACGTGGTTGCACGATCCGTTACAGCCATGCAGATAAGATGCCTGTCATCTCGACTGCTAGTGATACGCGGCCGTTGGGATCCAGCACGGCGTTCCGTATTACCCTCCTAAACCCGCCGATTCCATATTCTGCTAAGTAATTGGATCTCGACCAACGTGTGCAGCAATGTCGCGATAGGATAAATCACAATCGCGATAGGCTACAATCCGACCTTTATCAAAGTCGGGAACGTGATGGTACGCATTTCTCCTCCTTACACGAGGCATCACAACAACGTTTCACCAGGCAATGCCGGTCAACTACTGTTTGTGTATCGGTTGGAAACGTACCTCATGTCAGCACGTTGTAGGTGTCACCACCGGCGCCAACCTTGTGTGAATGCTCTGAAAAGCTATACATTTGCATATCACAACATCTTCTTCCTGTCGGTTAAATTTCGCGTCTGTAGCACGTCATCTACGTGGTGTAGCAATTTTAATGGCCAGCGGTGTATTTTAGGACTCTTTCATAAGTTGTTGTATAGGTCCTCTCTTTACCGCTGCCTTGATTTAAGCCTGCAATTGTGCACCGACTAACACACATTTCTGGCATTCATTGGCTTAAGAAAAAGCTTTTAACGATGTTGATTAGGATACACTCTTTGGTATTCCGAAGGCAATAGGGATAAAATACGGAGAATCAAACATCTATAGCGAAAGTCAGAATCGAAAAACATGAAAGGCTGCCAGTAGTCAAGGAAGGGCGTGTCAGCCAACTCATCTATACTAGTTAGTGCGTACTTAAAGCAATGAAGGATATCAGTGCAAACTTTAGAGGTGCGTTTATTCAGGAAGAAAAAATAAGTTAAGTTTTGCCAGTGACTTTATAATCCTTCCAGGGACGACAGAAGACTTCAGATGTCAAAGCAATGGATACTAACTTCAAAAAAGCTAAAAGATTGTTGCGGGCGCCTCGGGGGTTGGTGATTGGATCGTGCTCTTTTTTTTCTATGTATAAATGATATGCTTTCTGATATGACAGCCGATCCTAAACTATTAGTGCACGAATTAAAAAGGATGTAGTCATTCCTCCCATCTGTTCTGACTATACGCAGAAAACGCAAGGACGGAAATAAAAGAAAGGCTCAAGACTAGGAATAAAATTCAAGGTGAAAGGATATCAATGTTAAGATTCGCTGATGACATGCTATCCTCGGTAAAAACGAAGAAGAATTACAGAACCGGTTGAATGTAGGGAATGGTGTAATGAGTGAAGAAGAAAGCCGAAAGTAATGACAAGCGGCAGAAATGAGAACGGCGAGAAACTTAATATCAGTCTGGGGATCACGAGGTAGGCGAAGTTAAGGGATTCCGCTACCTAGACAGCAAAACAGCCCCGTGACGGAAGCAGCAAGAAGAACCACTACTAAATAGGTTATTCCTGGCCAAGTGAAGTCTACTAGTATCGAACATATGTCTTAATTTGAAGAAGAAATTTCTGAGAATGTACGTTTGGCGCATAGCATTATATGGAGTATATCGTGGACTGTGGAAAAACCGGAACAGAAGAAAATAGAAGCATTTGATGTGAGGTACTGCCATGGAATATAGAGTATTAATTAGTCCTGATAAGATAAAGACTGTGGAGATTCTCAGCAGGATCGGCGAGAAAGATATATGTGGAAAGTACTGACAATAAGAAGGTCAGGCTAACTGGATATCGTTAAGACAGCAGGGAATAACTTCCACGATACCAGAAAAAAGTAAACGGTAGAGTAAGACACAGAATGGAATACATACATCAAATAATTTAGGTCACTGATTGAAAGTGCTACTTTGAGATGTAAAGGTTGGCACGAGAGAGAATTTCAGACAGAACACTGATGATTCAAACGAAAAAAAGAGTATTATGTGTCAATCACTATATGGTGTTTAGACGAAATCTACCTGTTTGTCTAATATTGCTGAAGTTATTTCATGCGTAGCCTGGTGCCTAAGCCATGCATTTTTCTTAAAACAGTGAAAAAACTGCCTTCCATCTAATCATTAAGCAAATAGTTGATGGACATAGGAACCATGTTCTGAAGAAAGTTGAGTCTCGTAAGACTGGTATTGCAAATGTGTCACACACTACCATAAGTAGTTGAGTCCCAAGTGAAATTATGGATAATGTGGTGTCACCGCCAGACACCACACTTGCTAGTTGGTAGCCTTTAAATCGGCCGCGGTCCGTTAGTATACGTTGGACACGCGTGTCGCCACTGTCAGTGATTGCAGACCCAGCGCCGCCACACGGCAGGTCTAGAGACACTTCCTAGCACTCGCCCCAGTTGTACAGCCGACTTTGCTAGCGATGGTTCACTGACAAATTACGCTCTCATTTGCCGAGACGATAGTCAGCATAGCCTTCAACTACACTCCTGGAAATTGAAATAAGAACACCGTGAATTCATTGTCCCAGGAAGGGGAAACTTTATTGACACATTCCTGGGGTCAGATACATCACATGATCACACTGACAGAACCACAGGCACATAGATACAGGCAACAGAGCATGCACAATGTCGGCACTAGTACAGTGTATATCCACCATTCGCAGCAATGCAGGCTGCTATTCTCCCATGGAGACGATCGTAGAGATGCTGGATGTAGTCCTGTGGAACGGCTTGCCATGCCATTTCCACCTGGCGCCTCAGTTGGACCAGCGTTCGTGCTGGACGTGCAGACCGCGTGAGACGACGCTTCATCCAGTCCCAAACATACTCAATGGGGGACAGATCCGGAGATCTTGCTGGCCAGGGTAGTTGACTTACACCTTCTAGAGCACGTTGGGTGGCACGGGATACATGCGGACGTGCATTGTCCTGTTGGAACAGCAAGTTCCCTTGCCGGTCTAGGAATGGTAGAACGATGGGTTAGATGACGGTTTGGATGTACCGTGCACTATTCAGTGTCCCCTCGACGATCACCAGTGGTGTACGGCCAGTGTAGGAGATCGCTCCCCACACCATGATGCCGGGTGTTGGCCCTGTGTGCCTCGGTCGTACGACACGTCTCCATTCGTCCCTCCATTCACGCCTGTCGCGACACCACTGGAGGCGGGCTGCACGATGTTGGGGCGTGAGCGGAAGACGGCCTAACGGTGTGCGGGACCGTAGCCCAGCTTCATGGAGACGGTTGCGAATGGTCCTCGCCGATACCCCAGGAGCAACAGTGTCCCTAATTTGCTGGGAAGTGGCGGTGCGGTCCCCTACGGCACTGCGTAGGATCCTACGGTCTTGGCGTGCATCCGTGCGTCGCTGCGGTCCGGTTCCAGGTCGACGGGCACGTGCACCTTCCGCCGACCACTGGCGACAACATCGATGTACTGTGGAGACCTCACGCCCCACGTGTTGAGCAATTCGGCGGTACGTCCACCCGGCCTCCCGCATGTCCACTATACGCCCTCGCTCAAAGTCCGTCAACTGCACATACGGTTCACGTCCACGCTGTCGCGGCATGCTACCAGTGTTAAAGACTGCGATGGAGCTCCGTATGCCACGGCAAACTGGCTGACACTGACGGCGGCGGTGCACAAATGCTGCGCAGCTAGCGCCATTCGACGGCCAACACCGCGGTTCCTGGTGTGTCCGCTGTGCCGTGCGTGTGATCATTGCTTGTACAGCCCTCTCGCAGTGTCCGGAGCAAGTATGGTGGGTCTGACACACCGGTGTCAATGTGTTCTTTTTTCCATTTCCAGGAGTGTACGTCATTTGCTACGACCTAGCAAGGCACCATTATCATTTGTTATTTCTCTTGCGATGCATGTACCGTCAGACCGATGTTCACCAATTATGGATTAAAGTTAAGTATTCCAGAAGCTCAGTACTTTATTTACTAGACTCAACTCCTTTAACTGTTCCAGACCTCACGCCAGCCTGCGTCAGGTTAAACGCGTGCCTTTCGGCTACCCGTAATTGTGGATTGGCTGTCTTGCCAGTCCACAACAGATAATATGGCTTGTATATTTTCGAGTTTCCTCAGTTTTATAACACTGAAAAAAAATTCTGTATCTTTAGATTCCAAGTAAAGTGATGTTTTGCTTTAAGTAAAGTCTGTCTAAACATTTGTTCCGAGTCGTTGTTTTCCGATTCAGATTGCTGAGCTTATCTTTAAAACCATATTTTCTTAACTATTTGGTGTGTGCTACCGGTGCATATAATTCTAAATGTCTTAGTAAAAAGATAAATAAACAAATTAACACACATTTTTCATGTATCCCCGACTTGGGTTCAGACCCTCCACTCCAGCAGCTCGTGTCCGGCCTACCTACCATATCAAATCGAATGTTTACAGAATATGGATTGTGGGTAAACCCGAAAAAGATAAATGTAGTGATAAGAAGAAAAAAATGAGAATAGCGAGAAACTTAACATTAAAACTGGTGGTCACGAAGTAAACCAAGTTAAGGAATTCCTCTACCTCGGAGACAAAAATTATCCATGACGGACGAAGCACGGGGGAAAAAAAAAGCGGAAGTGTCATTCCTGCGCAAGAGAAATCTACTGGTTTCAAATATAGATCTTAATTTGAGGAAGGAATTTCTGAGAATATACGTTTGGAGTATAGCATTGTACACCACTGGCCATTAAAATTGCTACACCACGAAGATGACGTGCTACAGACGCTAAATTTAACTGACAGGAAGAAGATGCTGTGATATGCAAATGATTAGCTTTTCACAGCATTCACACAAAGTTGGCGCCCGTGGCGACACCTACAACGTGCTGACATGAGAAAAGTTTCCAACCGATTTCTCATACACAAACAGCAGTTCACCGGCGTTGCCTGGTGAAACGTTGCTGTGATGCCTCGTGTAAGGAGGAGATATGCGTACCAACACGTTCTGGCCTTTGATAAAGATCGGATTGTAGCCTATCGTGATTGCGGTTTATCATATCGCGACATTGCTGCTCGCGTTGATCGAGATCCAGTGACTGTTAGCAGAATATGGAATCGGTGGGTTCAGGAGGCTAATACGGAACGCCGTGCTGGGTCCCAACGGCCTCGTATCACCAGCAGTTGAGATGACAGGCATCTTATCCGCATGGCTGTAACGGATCGTGCAGCCACGTCTCGATCCCAGAGTCAACAGATGCGGACGTTAGCAACACAACAACCACCTGCACAAACAGTTCGACGACGTTTGCAGCAGCATGGACTATCAGCTCGGAGACCGTGGTTGCGGTTACCCTTGACGCTCATCACATACAGGAGCGCCTGCGATGGTGTACTCAACGACGAACCTGGGTGCACGAATGGTCGCATCCGTGTTTGACGACATCGCCGTGAGCGCACATTGGAAGCGTGTATTCGTCATCGCCATACTGGCGTATCGCCCGGCGTCATGGTATGGGGTGCCATTGGCTACACGTCTCGGTCACCTCTTGTTCGCATTGACGGCACTTTGAACAGTGGATGTTACATTTCAGATGTGTTACGACCCGTGGCTCTATCCTTCATTCGATCCCAGCGAAACCCTACATTTCAGAATGTTGCAGGTCCTGTACGGGCCTTTCTGGATACAGAAAATGTTCCACTTCTGCCCTGGCCAGCACATTCTCCAGACCTCTCACCAACTGAAAACGTCTGGTCAATGGTGGCCGAGCAACTGGCTCGTCACAATACGCCAGTCACTACTCTTGATGAACTGTGGTATCGTGTTGAAGATGCATGGGCAGCTGTACCTGTACACGCCACCCAAGCTCTGTTTGACTCAGTGACCAGGCATATCAAGGCCGTTATTACGGCTAGAGGCGTTTGTTGTAGGTACTGATTTCTCAGGATCTATGCACCCAAACTGCGTGAAAATGTAATCACATGTCAGTTCCAGTATAATATATTTGTCCAATGAATACCCGTTTATCATATGCATTTCTTCTTGGTGTAGCAACTTTAATGGCCAGTAGTGTATAATAGTGAATCATGGTCGGTGGGAAATCCGAAACAAAAGAGAGTCGAAGCGTTATGTTATTGAATCATGCACAGCCGGAAAACCAGAACAGAAGAGGATCGAAGCGTTTGAGATATGGTGCTACAGAATAATGTTGGAAATCGGGTTTACTGGTATGAGGAGATTCTCCTTACCATCGGCTAATAAGTGAGCATACGGAAGACACTGACAAGAAGAAGGGACAGGATGGTAGGATATGTTTTAAGGAATCAGGGAATAACTACCATTGTCTACAGGAAACTGCTGAGGGCAAAAACTATAGGAGAGGCCAGAGAGTGGAATAATCAGCAAGTAATTGAGAACGATTGGTGTAAGTGCTTCCCTGCCCGAGGTGAAGAGATTGGCACAGAAGAGGAACTCGTGGGGTGACGCATAATACGAGTCAGACGACTGATGACTTAGACAAAAAGTTCTTGCGTGTTTAAAATAGTCTTAGCCTCTCAGAACACGAAGCGCGACTATAGAAGTCTGGCGCCCTGAAGAAACAGATATCAGTGCAACTTTGTACACTAAACACCATCGGCTGGTATGTAAATAATTAAAGTTGTAATTTTATGACAATTACTCCATCTGCACACATAGGAATAATAACGGTGGACGCGGCTTAGGTGAACTTTTTGTAAGGTTATAATTTTTCTAAGATATCTTAAAATGTAATACGTGTTTTTGCTTAGTTCTTAAATGATTGCTAATACAGTGAACGTATAGTTCTTCCGTTTTATAGATACCGTATTTTACGGACTATAAGACACATCTTAATTCTTAAGCAATTCCTTAACAAATGATATTTTTACCGTTTATATTATTAGATTACAAAGCCAGGCTAAAACCGTCACCTGTACTTCTTAGTCTTCTTCGTCTTCGTCGACATCATTGTCCTCTTTATATGTAAGATGGTCTCACTGTCACCGAATGCGTTACTTAAGCCGCACTTCTTGAATGATATGACATTAACGTCTTCTTTCACTCTAGACCACCCCTGTTTCATCCGCTGAAACACTTGTCTGATTGTAGGTCTTTGTAAGCTCCCTTCGGCGTAGGGTCTCGTCCATCATCCATTTGTTCCATCTCTCTCATACACATAATACACGAGAACTTCTTTAATAAAGCACCTTTCTTTCTCTCTCACATTCTGCTAATCCATAATTTCATACCAACCTCGTCCATCCAGCCTTTGTCATGGACGTGAACATCAACACCTAGCGGTAATTGAGACGGTTTTGGCATTGTGTTGGGCTTTAAAATGATCATTGGATTAAGTTTAGTACCTTCAGCACGACATGAAAAAACAGTAGTATAGTGCATTTTTTCATTCCCACTTGTTTTTATTGTTGGAGTTTTAGCGTATTTCATTGCAACAGTTCTGATATTCGGCACATCAAAAGTGAGAGGAGTTTCATCCATAGTCGATATTTGTCTTAGTTCCACATTGGTTACCTTTCCATGTCGAATAATAAGGCGATGGAAAGTGTAGCACCAACCACCTCCAACCTTAAAGTCTTTTAAGTTCCACTGTAGCGCTAACTTACGAGCGTGTATTTGAACCACTTTTGCATTAATTCCACAGCCGTTTTGACGGTGTCCTTGATTCCATTTGAATACGTCATCTTCCATTTTGTATTCAGTCCTTTATTTGCACATTTATTCGTCCTCATGTGTTTTAGTTCTTCTTTACTAGTCCGCCAATCGCATATGGTTTCTCCTGTTGGTGGAGGGCCGAAATGCCGCTCAGTTGCTCTGCTTTGATGTTCTTCTGCATATGCTACCATACGAATACCTTTTTTCCGTTATGAATCTAGGTACTAACAAAAATGTCATACTGTTACCGAAAATACAAATCACTTTCAAGTTCACTGACACAGTAGTCTGCAATGATGCATCGTAGGCTAGACTGTGTTCTGGATTTGTGTTGGCGGGGTGGGCGGGACACAGTGTTAGCAAGCTTGTGAATCCCCACAACTTACGTTCTTCGCATCGGTGCACTACTGCTGCCAATCGAATCCAACGTTGCCAGGTAGAAACAGGTTTACCGCGGCACCGAATATGTGGCCATTTTTAAGACTGGCGAAAATTTTAAATCGGACATTGCACTTTTTTATGTTGATTTGGACATAAGACGCGCCTGAATTTTGGAGTCAATTTTTCGAAGAAAGATGCGTGTTTTATAATCTATAAAATACTGTACTTAATAATGGTATATGACCGAAACTCTACAACGGTACAACCAATAAGTTTAAGGAAAAGGGACAGGTGTATTCGGCACTAAAACTTTTCAGCACTAATCGGAGCTGTGGAACCACTGCTAGTAAAGATCATCCGTGCGACAGGTAGAACGTCCACAAGAGTTTAGTGTGGTTACTAGCCATGTCAGGGTGTACAACAGCCATGTAGAGCGTCAAATGTTTAATGATCCCTTTCAAGGACACGGAAATGACGTTTACTCATCTAAAACAGCGTTATCAGCGCCTGATAGGCTTTGAAATGGGCGTCATTGTGGGTAAAATCGCGCATTGTTCACATTTTTTAGGTGTTCGGATGTGATCATCATCCGATGTTGGAGGCCATGGGAACGTGAAGGCACGCATACTCCTCGATATGGTCCCAATCGACCGCAGTCTATCCCCAGAAATGAGGATTGTCGTATTGTGCACCAAGCACATCGTAACCCCTCCATACTTGCATCTGCCCTCGAGATCAAGTACGGACTGTTGCTGAATGGTGTTGCATGCGTTCAGCAATAAACCGTGGCTTAGAACTACTCCTTATCATCGCCAGCGAATATGGGGGCGGCCTGGGGAAGGTCCCAATCTTCCAATGTTTTGAAGAAGGGCAGTTTTATTCCTGGCATCATGGTCTGGGGAGTCGTCGGGTATGACTTTAGGTCACGCCTTATACACTAACGTGACCGAAAACATGGGATACCTCCTAATATCGTGTCGGACGTCGTTTTCTTCAGCGTAGCGCAGCGACTCGACGTGACATGGACACTACAAGTTGTTGGAAGTCCCCTGCAGAAGTATTGAGCCATGCTGCCTTGGTAGCCGTTCATAATTACGAAAGTGTTCCCCTTGCACGATTTGGTGCACGAGCTATCCTCTCGATATAGCCCATAAATGCTCGATGGGATTCGTGTCGGAAGATCTATGTGGCAATATCATTCCCTCGAAGTGTCCAAAGTGTCCTTCAAACCAATCACGAACAAGTGTGGCCCAGCGACATGTCTGCAAACATGAGGTCCATGAGTGGCTGCGGATGGTGGTCTCCAAGTAACCGAACATAGACATTTCTAGTCAATAATCGGTTCAGTTAGATCAGCTGACGTAGTCCGTTCCATGTAAACACAGTCCACACTATTACTGAACAATGACCAGCTTGCAGTGTGCTTTGTCGACAGTATGGGTTCACGGCTTCGTGGGGCCTGCGCTACACTCGAAACCTACCACCAACTCTTACCAATTGAGATCTGGACTCATCTCACCAGGTCACGGTTTTTTAGTAGTCTAGGATGCAACCGATATGGTCACGAGGCCAGAGAAGCAGCTGCAGGCGATGTCGTGCTGTTAGCAAAGGCACTCGTTTGGTTGTCTGCTGCTACAGCCCATTAACGCCAATTTTTGCCGCAGTGTCCTAACGGATATGTTCGTCGTACGTTTGACACTGATTTCTGCTGTCATTTCAGAAAGTGTTGCTCGTCTGTTAGCACTAACAGCTCTGTACAAACGCCGTTGCACTCAGTTGTTAAATGAAGTCCTTCGGTCGCTGCTTTGTCCGTAATGAGAGCTAACGGCTGAAATTCGGTTCTCGGCACACACTTAACATTGAGGATCTAGGAATATTGAATTTGCTAACCATTCTCGAAATAGAATGTCCTATGCGTGTAGCACCAACCACGATTCCGCATTAAAAGTCTCTTTATTACCGTCGCGCGGCCATAGATAGAACACGTGCGAAACCAGTCAGGATCTCAACACTGTCACACAGCTAGTATCGAGGATATCAACAGCGTCTTATTTATAAGTGGGCTCATACTGACAAGTTCACTGTAAGTTCGACTCCATCTTGTAATTACTGGGATAACAACAGATACTTCTCGGCACTTCACTTTTCCAACAGGCAGTGTTGTTCAGTCAGGTCTTCTTCGAACAGTGCAGAACATTGGAGGTTATCCAACAATTTCGATTGCCGTTTCACCCTCCTTTGGTGTCTGCTAAGGTTCCATTTTTAGGAAAAATAAATGGTACAATCTATAAATCCATTTTAGCTAAAATGATGCAGAAATTGTTCTCGCTAATGGACTGCACTTTTCTAAGATAGTAATGGCCGCATTCTCGAGACTGGATATGTTCACAATGATGATGAGACCTGTAAGGATGAAATTAAACGTAGACGTTGACCTCCATAGTCTCTGAGTATGAATACCCTCCAGCTGTTGTGTAATAAGTATGATATTAACCAGCACCTCACAAAGAAATGGCGCTGTTTATTGGTGATTGAAAGTACACACTCGCATTTCTGTGTCTCCGTGAGTTAAATGCGCTGATCCGTATTCAGCCAGTCATGGATGCTATATTAAATATTCTCATTTTGGTTGGTTTGCAGCTATAATAAAACCAAATGTAATGTATTAAATAAGATTAGTAAACGTTTGTCGGTAGTTTGACAAATAATGAACAGATTAGAATAAAATGGACGTAATTTTCGTTCCAATGGTCCATATTTTCATTTAAACATACTTTTATTTAAAAGATAATAAATAACTTATCACAAAATGCGTAAATTTTCAATACACTGAGATACGTATGCTACTTCTTAGGCTATGAGTACCCCTGCATCTTCAAATAGAAATATCATTTTATGATACTTATTTACAACGATAGAACTACTTCACTGAATTTATACACAAGTAATATTCTGCTAGTACTCAAATTATTTGATATTTAAGACCAGTAACATACACACATCAGTTGGATCTTCTTAGAAATTCTTCAGTGAAGTAGAAGCAGTTGGTCACCAATAGCTCCTTTAGGCCCCTCGTAAACTGACCTTTATTAGTGGTGAAACATTTTATGGTTGCTGGCAAGTTACTGAAAATGTATAAATGGCTCTGAGCACTATGGAACTTAACATCTGAGGTCATCAGTCCCCTAGAACTTAGAACTACTTAAACCTAACTAACCTAAGGACATCACACACATCCATGCCCGAGACAGGATTCGAACCTGCGACCACAGCGGTCGCGCGGTTCCAGACGGAAGCGCCTAGAACCGCTCGGCCACAACGGCCAGCAAAAAAAATGTATATTCCTGAATAATGGCCACCTTTATAGAGGAGCTGTTGGTTTGGGAAAGAGATATATTCTTAGAGCTAAACCTCATTACGGAATAAAAATGTCGGAAATTAGTAGTTAGTATCCCTAATCCTCCAGACAGGCTTCTGCAGGACTTCTTGAGCTCACAGGACTAATACTTATTACATATTTTTGAACGGGTTAAACTTCAGCTTCGCTTGATGAGTTACCTCAAAAAATAATACCTTACGACATTGTGAAATGAAAGTACGCATAAACGGATTAAACTTCAGCTTCGCTTGATGAATTACCTCAAAAAATAATACCTTACGACATTGTGAAACGAAAGTAAGCATAGTGTGCTAGCTTCTTTATGTCACCTATTTATGACAGTAAAACAAACGGCATATACTGGTCTCTGATATACACAGAAAAACGTTGAAACCGTGTGGGCCATCACACTTGATTATTTCCCGGTTGTATGTTGCCTGATAGTTAATGAAATTTTAATGGACATTAATAAATAGCTTCTAGTTAATTCTTTGTCACTAAACGTTAAAAAAGAGGAAAAGAAACTGGCTACTCGCAGCTTAGAACGTGTAAGAGGTTTCCCGCCAGTATATGCCGGGTCCTAATGACACACTACGTTTCCTATCAGAGATAAGGTACCTGAACCATTTGGTAGCATTTCCTATAACATCATAATTTCTAATGTTCTTCTAGCAAATTAATTTGTAAGAGACACGAATACTGGGAAGATAATCAGAAGTTCACCTTTTTCAGCGTTTTTATGAACGTCAGTTTGTTGTCACGCAGACTATACAAAGGATGCAAAACGACACATTGCAGCTAACACACGCAGAAACGACCAAAGTTGGGGAGATAACGCCAGTTTTACGGTAGCAGCTTTCTTTTTCTTTCCCAGTTTCCCTTTTATGTCTCTGTGGAAAGGGCAGGCGAGTCACAATGGGCTCTAGGAGCTCCCAGAGGAACTCATACGAGTCTAGAAAACTGTATGCAACCCATGTTTAAGTTGGAAATTGCGTCAGCAGCTCACTTCCTTCGCTTCGCTGCGTTCAGCTCACGTGGTGCTCCAAAGTCTTTGTTTCTCAATAGCGACAGCGTCTGGGCAGCAATTCAAAACACTCATTTGCTTTAGTGCAGATAACTTCCCGGGGAGGGAAAACAAAGCTCAGAGACATTGCGCATAACAACAAAAAACATTCAGTACTCAAAAACCATCACATTATCATAAACATTACAACAATTAAAAAAGTCAAGAATGATGAGGTGTTTAAAAAAGAGAACAGACGGGTAGCGGTAAGTTTCCCAAGATGACTAAATACAAACGCAAAGAAAAGAAAGTGATTTACAAAGAAGAGCGAATTACAAACTGAACATTGTAAGGTTTCTAGTTTATTGTTGGTCTTCAAAAAGTGATCTTAGCTCTGTTTTCATTCGATGTGTCATACTTCATATGTATATACTGGATACTTTTCAAACAGAGGTTATCAGTGCTCGATAGGTTCTGAGTACAAGCAATGCGATCTTTGGTTGCAAATAGCGTTGTTGCTATAGCATTCTAAAAGAAGTTAGTGAGTTAGTTGATAATTGGCTAAGATACTGAGCGTTCAATACAGATACAGAGGATGATGAATTTTGGAATAGGATTTGATAAAGATTAATTTGACAAGTAAAGATTTGAGGTAATATTGTTGCTACACTGTTTGCTTGAGCGTAGTTATATGTGTGAATGACGGAAGGTTTTAATGGAATTTTCCTTTACTGGTTTGCGTTAATTAATTCCACGACCGTCTCCTCATGGAAGAATTTTTTTTTCTGATTACATGCGTCACCGCTTTCACTCTGCAGTATACCGTTTTATTATTCTGAAGAATCACAATATTTGAAGTACTGAAGAAAGTATACGGGCTACTTACCTGCATAACCAGAATTTTGGTGCTCTGCCGTAAAACCGGAAAATCATTGTCTGTACATAATGACGTAGTGATTTACAGCTCATTAAGACAATGAGATTCATAATTCCATGCACATCATGGAGTACACTGGCAGCCAACTACATACACGCCTGGGTGCATACGCCAGAGTCAGTAAGAGTTCCATATAGTCTTGCTTGCTGCAGATTCATCTACATCTACATCATACTCTGCAAGCCACCTAACTGTGTGTGAAAGAGCGTAGTTCTGGTATCAATAACAGGCTCTCCCTTCCCTATTCCACTTGTGAAGGTCGCGTGGAAGAAGACTTATTTTAATAGCGCAGCAAACAGTGTGATTTTTGCCAGTTGTACGAGGGCAAATCAGCAAGTCTTTGCCACTATTTTTTACTAGCCAAAGTAAGCTACACACAGGTAATGACAAATATACATCCTATCCCACATACCTTACACTATTTTACCATGTAGTCCTCACATCGGATCACACATTTGTCCCATCGCAGCACTAAATTTGAGATGCTCGCGCGGTAGAATTCGTCCGGCTGACTATGAAACCACCGTCGGACTGCTGTCTTGGCTTCGTCGTTACTCCTGAATCGCTGTCCTGCCAGGAACTTCTTCAGCGGTCCGAAAACGCAGAAATCACTAGCGGGCGAGGTTTGGACTGTGTGGTGGTTGGTCCACAATCTCCCAGTGAAATGTCCGGAGCTTTTCGGCGGTTCTGATTGGTCACAGCGAACGCGAGTGTTTCCACACCATGCCCTGCTGCTTGGATTCCGGGGTTAAATGTGGAATCCACGTTTCTTCGCCAGTAACAATGTGGCCCAGGAAATCTTGAACCTCCTTGGAGTAGCATTCCAGATGATTCACTGATGACGTGAGTCGCTTGCCTTTTCATGTCATCCAGCAGCTTAGGCACCCACTGACATGAATCCTTCTGGTAGTCTAAGGGTCTGTGAACGAAACGATGTCCTAAGCACTCCCATTCGATATGCCACGCTCTTGGGAAATGGCCGTGATGTGCACAGGCCGATCTGCTCTCACCATTGCGTCCAGGCGAAATGCGTCGTCAGTCAGCGACGAACGCGACCTCCCCTAACGCTCATTGTCGTGCAAGACTTCGCGGCCTTCGTCGAACTCACAACACCATCATCTCATATTTCTCTAAGCGAGACCTTTTTCGCCTTATGCGAGCTGCATTTCGCTTTAGATCTCGATGGGCGTTCGTTCCGTGCTCCATAGAAAATGAATCATACTTCGTCGCTCTAATGCCATGGACGTCTGAAGCACAACCGCCGTCTCTAACAACCGACAGCAGCGCCGTGCGGCGTAACTACCAGCAGGTAAGGACGGTACGAACCAGGAAAGGTCCGGCGCTGGGAATGGATGTGTCGGCTTCGCATATAAATCCGTAATTTGGCTAAAAAAACATAGGAACAAAGATTTTCTGATATGCCCTGGTAGACTGATTTTCGTGAGCCATTAAGGAGTCATAATTGTAATGATATATTGTTCTTAAAACAAGAAATAATGTACGTTTTGATCTATCTCAGTGTTGAACAATAATGTATTTCGTATCTGTATGTTATTGTTTTCACGTGAGCGTTAGCACTATCATAGCTGGTCTAGAGGTTCAATGATTCTCGAATGTACCTAGTTTGAAAATACCCCACCAGTGCATACGACATTCACTCAATATTTCTCTCCAACAGCTAAAGCCTAAGCAAATTTATAATATGTATATGCGTAAGAACCGATAGGGAACAATAAGACTGGACTAACAAGAACGAAGTGCTCGGATTAAGAAGGGTTTATGACTGTGGTGCAGTCTTTCATCGCTACTGTTCAGTTTATACATCGAAGAAGCAATGTGTAAGGTATGTGGAATAGGATGTATATTTGTCATTACCTGTGTGTAGCTTACTTTGGCTAGTAAAAAACAGTGGCAAAGACTTGCTGATTTGCCCTCGTACAACTGGCAAAAATCACACTGTTTGCTGCGCTATTAAAATAAGTCTTCTTCCACGCGACCTTCACAAGTGGAATAGGGAAGGTACCAGAACTACGCTCTTTCACACACCGTTAGGTGGCTTGCAGAGTATGATGTAGATGTAGATGAATCTGCAGCAAGCAAGACTATATGGAACTCTTACTGACTCTGGCGTCTTTCATCGCTGCTGTTCAGTTTATACATCGAAGAAGCAATGACGGGTAAAAAGAAAAGTTAAGATCTGGATTAAGATTCGGGACGAGAAGATATCAGTGTTATGAGACACTGATGACATGGCTATCCTCAGTGAATTTGAAGAATTACAGGATCGGTTGAATGGAATGAACAGTCTACTGAGTACAGAATACTGACTGAGAGTAAACTGAGAAATGACAAAGGGAATGACACGCAGCAGAAATGAGCACAGCGAGAAATAGACCAAGTTAAGGAATTCTGCTACCTAGGGAACAAAATAACCCACGGTATACGAAACAAGGAGGACATCAAAATCAGGCTAGCACTGGCAAAGCGGGCATTCCTGGCCAAGAGAAATCTACTAGTATCAATATAGGCCTTAATTTGAGGAAGAAGTTTCTAGAATACGCGTTTGGAGCACATGATTGTATGGTAGTGAAACACGAGCTGTGGAAAAACCAGAAAAGAAGAGAATCGGGGCATGTGACATGTGGTGCTACAGATGAACTTTGAAAATTAGATGGACTGATAACGTAAGGATTGAGTTTCTGTGCAGAATCGGAGAGAAAAGAAACTTATAGAAAACACTGACAAGAAGAGGGGAGAGGATGATAGTACATCTGTTAAGACATCAGGGAATAGCTTCCATGGTACTAGACGGAGCTCTAGAGGGAAAACTGTACAGGAAGGCAGAGATTAGAATACATCTAGCTAACAATCGAGGACGTGAGTTGCAGGTGCTACTCTGAGATGAAGAGGTAGCCACAGGAGAGGAACTCGTGGCTGGCCGCATCAAATCCTGATGGTTAAAAAAACAAAATTTAAAAAGCTATCACGTTTGATGCTCGCATTGGGTATGCATTTACAGCAGAGCGATCAGAAGGCTACTGAACGCTCACTGGCTGTCAGCGAATGCGTGACGTAGGTGCGCAGAAAGAGCCTAAACTCGACCATCGTCGGTTGTGACTCAAACTACAACATCGACTCACCACGTCCAATCGCAAAGTTAACTAACGCTCACGACCTTTACAGCGGATATTTAAAGCTAACCTGATATGCATCCTCATATTGGCGCTACTAGGCCACTCTTGTTCGGCTAGTTCGAAATTTGAATAGACATCATCTTTCAGATGCAGAAACGCTCCTTTCGTTTATGCCGCACAACTCCTTAGCGTTGCGATTTTTTTCCCGACAGTGTATATTTGCTTTATGCTGTCATTCCGCTTAAGGTCGCTCTGGATAGTTACCCATAGATATCGTACGGTAAATACTATATCCAGAGTATATGAGAATGCAGGCTTTCTCGGCGAATCTGAGTGCTAAAATCTTCTCGGGTTGACAGCCGAGCCGACGTGTCGTTCTTCGGCAACGTTTCAGCAAGTTTCTTATTTACCATCTTCAGCCGACAATGGTAAGTATGAAACTTGCTGTAACATTTCCGAAGAACGACGCAATGGCTCTGAGCACTATGGGACTCAACTGCTGTGGTCATAAGTCCCCTACGACGCAATGGCTGAGCTGTCAACCCGAGAAGATTTTATCAACTATAATCACCACTTTGTCACCAGTAATGAAGTTGTGCAGTAGTCGATTTCTTCTGCTATGTACACGCAGTATGTTACTTTCAAGGTTAATTGCTGGAACCTGAAAAGTTTTTTTCTCCTCTGTAGGTCATTCTGCAAACCGATACTGTCTTCTGGCGTTTGTACTTCCTTGTAGACAATCGCATTCCCTCGTAGGATGCATCTTATCGGATTTTCATCACCCCGCTACACAAGCGAGTTAAGATTTGCAATTCCACTAAGTAAATAATAGGTGGACGTTTTACAATTTCGTTCCTTACAGCCAAACATTCCAGCAACTTGGGAGTCAAAAAAATGGTTCAAATGGCTCTGAGCACTATGGGACTTAACTGCTGAAGTCATCAGTCCCCTAGAACTTAGAACTACCTAAACCTAACTAACCTAAGGACATCACACACATCCATGCCCGAGGCAGGATTGGAACCTGCGACCGTAGCAGTCGCGCGGTTCCAGACTGTAGCGCCTAGAACCGCTCGGCCACACCGGCAGGCCAATTTGGGAGTCAGATAAAGGTATGTTTGGAATGTTTGGGAGGGGATCTCTAATTCCGGCATTAACCTGGATGCAAAGGGAAACCTTCCAAAACTATATTCGGACGGGGGTGCTGGAGATAATTTAATTCTGGGACAGTCCATAGTCCCAGACAAAAACACAATTTTGCGTATGGGTGTATGTATGTGACTTCTGGTGTTTTTCTGTTGGATTTAAATTGTGTAGCTAATAACGTATACAACGTACTCGTCTGTCAACCACGTGGAAGAACTATCAATGTGCGTACTAATCAGCGGCCTATGGGTGATAATCTAATGAATTCCGCAAGCCACAATAATTATCCTCTCGCAGTTATTAAGTATTTTTAAATCTCGGTGCGTCCTCCGTCAATTTTCAATTATGGACACAACCTGAAACAACAATTACACTCCATAGTCGTAAGAAGGTTACGGTATGAAGCTATCATAACAGAAAAATCGATATTCCGTTAAGTGAAAACAATTCATCACTTTCTCGTGACATTAAAAATAAAATTTTCATCAGAATGTAAGTGAAAATATCAGAGTGATCCCCTATTTCAGTGTATTCCAAAAACTCTAATGAAGTCACACGTTTCATATACACGATTGAGTTAATCTAACAAGGGAACATCCCCATCACACCCCCCTCAGCTGTAGTTATAAGTTGGCACAGTGGATAGGCCTTGAAAAACTGAACACAGATCACTCGAGAAAACAGGAAGAAGTTTTGTGGAACTATGAAAAAAATGAGCAAAATATACAAACTGAGTAGTCCATGTGCAACATACGCAACATCAAGGACCACGTAAGAGGATGAGAGTAGTGGTCCCGTGGTTAGCGGGAGCAGCTGCGAAATAAGAAGTCCTGGGATCAAGCCTTCCCTCGAGTGCAGATTTTTTGTTTTCAGACAATTATTATGCGAAGCTGCACAGGTACACAGAGCAGTATCGTTTATATGATCGTGTGTCAATTATCAAAGTTCATGCACTCACACATAATCAACTTCACTCTTCAAAATGCCAGGACATGTTCAGATTTACTTGGACATATGCAGGATTTGACGGTCTACACTCGGAAAAATTTGAAAACGTTAAAAACATATGTTTTGACAGAGCACAGGGAAAACTGTGCGCCTGTGAAACCGTTGCATTCATTTGTTGCAGTTTATGTGACAAACTCTTCATCACCTTTTTGGGAGTGATTATCACATCCACAAGAAAACCTAAATCGGGGCAAGGTAGAAGAATCTTTTTACCCATTCGCCAAGTGTACAAGTTAGGTCGGTCGCCAACATATTCCTGTCATGTGACGCGCATGCCGTCACCAGTGTCGTATAGAATATATCAGACGTGTTTTCCTGTGGAGGAATCGGTTAACCTATGACCTTGCGATCAAATGTTTTCGGTTCCCATTTGAGAGGCACGTCCTTTCGTCTACTAATCGCACGGTTTTGCGGTGCGGTCGCAAAACACAGACACTAAACTTATTACAGTGAACAGAGACGTCAATGAACGAACGGACAAATCATAACTATGCGAAAATAAAGAACGTAAACTTTTCACTCGAGGGAAGACTTGAACCAAAGACCTCTCGTTCCGCAGCTGCTCACGCTAACCACGGGACCACGGCGCTCCTGAGCTGGCACTATCCTTTATGTTGCCTATCTTGCCCATGGACTACTCAGTTTGTATATTTTGCTTGTTTTTTTCATAGTTCCACACAACTTCTTCCTGTTTTCTCGATTGATCTGTGTTCAGTTTTTCAAGGCCCATCCACTGTGCGAACTTATAACTAAATCTGAGGGGGTTGCGATGGGGAGGTTCCCTTGTAAGTATTCACAACGGTCGCTCATCTGTATTTTTAAACGTAGTTGATGTAGTTCTTGTTACCTGCCGTATTTATTTAGATATTCTCGATGTTTCTAGAAGCTAAGCTGACCAATTAAGACTACACAGATACGGACATAGTTAAGCCATGCGACCACATATTAGTATCGCGCTACTACTGACCTCCCAACTCACAGTCGGTACTAGCGACTGGCACTCCTGGGAAATCATAGCTGCTGGCATTTAATTGCATCCCTAGCAAGATAAATGACAAATCCGTTAAACCTACGTTAACCGAAATGGCTAATGATTTTGATTGCAGCATCACAAGTTATGGCGTAATACGTACACTGACGTGGCTGAAGTCACGGGATAGTGATATGCACATATACAGGTGGCGATAGTAGCGCATTTGAAAGGTCACTGCAATGGCGTGAAACGTCCCCTGTGAACGATTATACATGACTGTGCTTAAACTGACACACAATATTTTTAGCGCAACGCAATCTGACTTTCAAAAGTCCCTACAAAAGAATGGCCCTGACTAACATTCACCTATACGTTTCACAAATCACTTACCTCACAAAAATCTTCGTTACTCGAACTACTGCCATACAGCGAGCGCCACTACTGCCAGCTAAATAAAAGATTCAAACTACTGAAGGCACTAACTACTGATAGGCATAGTTAGCAAATGAAAGATTTTGATAGAGAACAAACAATGTATTTACCTTATAGTGTTCAAAAGTCATAATATACTTAGCAGTTCATGACATCCAGTCTTACATATTTCAAAACTCCGCCATTTCTCTCCCCACATCCAGCACTGCTGGCGGCTCACCTCCAACTGCGCAACGCTACGCGCTGTTAATAGCCAACTGCCCAACGCTACAATGGCGAGTATTACAACAATGCCAACCAGCCACAGACTGCACACAACACAGCCAGTGATTTTCATACAGAGCGCTACATGGCGTTATCAACATAAAAACCAAAGCAGCCTACTTACAGGCGGAGCTCTCGCTTGGACTCAGGTGATTCACGTGAAAAGGTTTCCGACATGACTACAGCACGACAGAAGTTAACAGACTCTGAACATGGAATGGTAGTTGGAGCTGGAGGCGTTGGACTTTCTATTTCGGAAACTTAAGGAATTCAGTATTCCAAGGTCCACAGTGTCAAGGGGTTGCCAAGAATACTATATTTCACACATTACCTCTCACCACGGACAGCGCAAGGGCCGACGGCCTTCACTTAACTACCAAGAGCAGCGGCGTTTACATAGAGTTGTCAGTGTTAACAGACAAGCAACAGTACGTGAAACAACCGCACAAATCAATTTGGGACGTTCGACGAACTTATCCTCTAGGGCTGGGCCGAAATTTGACCCTAATGGGCTACGGCAGCAGACGACAGAGGCTAGTGCCTTTGCCAACAGCACGACGTCCCCCACAGCGCCCCTCCTGGACTCAAGGCCAAATAGGTTGGACCCTAGACGACTAGAAAACCATGGCCTGGTCAGATGAGGCCAAAATTCAGTTGCTAAAAGCTGATGGTAGGGTTCGAATGTGGCGCAGATCTCACAAAGCCATGGACTCAAACTGTCAACAAGGTGATGGCTCCGAAACGGTGTGCGCCGTGTTTACATGGAATGGACTGGATCATCTAGTCCAACTGAATCGATCATTGACAGAAAATGTTTATGTTCAGCTACATGGTGACCACCTGCAGCCATTCACTTACTTCATGTTACCAAACAGTGCTGTCATGTCACCTGGCCTCAGTTGTTGGTGACTGGTTTGAGAAATATTCTGGACAATTCGAGCGAATGACATGGCAACCCAGGTCGTCCAAGATGAATCCCACTGAACATTTATGTAACATAATCAAGAGATTAGTTCGTGCACAGCATCCTGCACTGACAACAGTTCTGCAATTATGGATGGCTACAGAGGTAACATGACTCCGTATTTCTACAGGGGCTCCCAGCGACATGTTGAGTCCAAGCAACATCGAGCTACTGCACTACACTGGGCAAAAGGAGGCCCGACGCGATATTAGGAAGTATCTCATAACTTTTGTCACCTCACGTTACTACTCAGGTCTGAAGACGATCATTACCATCCGAACATTGCGATCCAAAGCCAAAATTATAATAAAGTAAATAACTTCTAAAATACAGCATACCATTGGTTGTTACTTTAGAATAGGACTTCAACCTTATGTCCTCAATTATTTGTTGATGGCATTCCAGTCCTTGCTTTTTCCCATAGTTTCCACCAAGATATTCGTTCCCTGATCTTTTAATGCATATCCTGCCATCTTATCCGTTCTTCTTATCAGTGTTTCCCATAAGTCCCGTTATTCCACAATCCTGTGGTGAACCTCCCCATCCTTTATAATCATTTAATTTTCAGCGTCTTTCTATAGCAACACTTCTCAACGACTTTATTTTAGTCTTTTCCGGTTGTCCCATAAACCATCGTACACCAACATACAACGCCTTTCTCCAGAGATACATTCTTAAATATTTCTTCCTCACCTTACGGCCTAGTTTTGACTAGGAATGTCGTTTTTTCATGAGCTACTCTGCTGTTTACGTCTTCCCTGCTATGCCTGTATGGCGTTATTTTGCTTCCAAAGTAGAAGAAATCCTTCACTTAGAGTATTTAGCTGTCAACAATTTCTATGTTAAGTGTATCACTAATCTGATTTCTACTACTCCTCATTACTTTCGTCATTCTTCGGTTTACTGTAAAACCACGCTCTGCATTCATTAAACAGTACATTCCATTGAACAGGTCTCGTAATTCTTCACTTGCAATGAGGAGAGCAATGTCTTCAGAGAATTTTATCATTGTTATTCTTTCAACCTGTATTTTAATTCCACTCCTGAAACTTCATTTTAATTCCGCCATTGCTTCGTCGATGTGTAATTTGAATAGTAGGGGTGACAGAATGCATCCCTGTCTTACACCATTTTTAGTGGAGCGCTTTGTCTTTGGTATTCCATTGTTGTTTTTCCTTGTTGGTTGCTGTACATATCGCATATTACTTCTCTGTCTCCAGAATTTACTAATATATTGCTGATAATATCGAACATCTTGCCCCATTTTACATTATGCAGGGCTTTTTTTATCGATAAATCGTGTTAATGTGTCTGGATTTTTCATCAGTCTTGGTTCCATCAACAAGTGCAAAATCTCAACAGCATGTCTACCTTCCCATAGCCAAACTGGTCTTCATTTAACAGGTCCTCGATTTTCTGTTCATTCTTATGTGTATTATTCATGTCAGAAGCTTCTATGCTTGAGCTGTTAAGCTGATTGTGCGATTGTTCTCACACTTATCTGCCGCTGCTGTCTTCGGTACTATGTGGATGACATTTTCCCGAAAGTCTGATGATATATCTCTAGTTGCACAGACTGCACACAAACTTGGATAGACCTTTTGCCTTCAGCCTATTTCCTCTCTCCGTTACGTTTAAGAGTAGAATTCTCTTTGCACTCCTAGTGTTGACACATTTGCTTTTAATTTTACAGACGGTGATTTTGATTATTCTATATGTTGAGTCAGTCCTTCCGACGACCGTTTCTTTTCAGATTTTTCTGCATTTTTGCTTTAGCCATGGCGCCTTGGTTTCCTCCAATTCTTGTTTATATCCCTCCCAAGCAACTTATATTTTTGTATTCCCTTCTTTTCCGGAATATTTTATACTTCTTTTTCGTCGATCAATTAAAGAATTTCTTCTTTACCTGAGGCTTCTTCACAATTATCTTCCATCAACCTATGCTTGTCTGTCCCACTTCAATTACTGCGGTCTTCAGATTTTAACTTTCCTTTTCAACTGACCTGCCTAATGTAGTATTCATTAATTTAAAACGCATACCATCCTCTGCTAGTACCTCGGCATCACAACTTCTTTCTGCAGGATGACTCCATGATGACGTTACAAACTTTCAAGGGTTATGGAGAAGGGTGAATATATCAACTCGAGGTAAGTGATTCGAGTCAGGAAACGACCGAGTCTTCAGGTATAAGCGAAAATCGTAGTCATACCTCTGACAGTAGAATATGAGCACCCAGGTTCCTGGCACGTCTCCTACTTGTTATTCCTTGAAAGGATGTAGTTCGAACTTCGGTCTAATTAGTTTTTTTTTCTCGGAGGTGTGTGATTTGTCATTCGGAAAAAATTGTTACTTCTGTATAACTGGTGTACGATCATGTAGATTACTACATTAACGTTATTTTATCCGTACATTGTAGAGATGAAAATTTGGGGATGACGGATAGGTACTCTCGAAACTGGGCATGAAATGAACAGTTTCACATCAAGTGATCTTGCGCTTCTAATATTATAAATCCCAAAACGTGCGCCGCCAGTCACGCCGAAGCGTCTTCTACAGCCGCCACTGAGGCACGAGGGGGCTGCCACGAACGATTACGCCGCTGCCAATGAGACACAAACATCTGAAACGTTTCCTTTAATGTGTAAAAAAATTTAAGCTTCAAACCTAAAGTAATTTACTTGAACCTACGTAAGCAATGGTGTATTTTTGTATTAATCCCGCGTATTGTCTTTAAACTGTCTTATAATGTAAATGTGCGAGAGCATACATATGTTAAAATTAGCGAAAGAGAGCAGTAGTATTTTTTAATTGGCAAATAATGCATGAGACGCATCACAAGCGGCGTCAACAATCAAATTCCATGCGATCAGCCGCGCCGGAAAGGAGCGCAGCGAAGTCTCTCGAACATTTTTCCACGCAAGAGGCTTCCAGAAAAGGAAGAGACTGAGGAAAAGTGACAGTAAAGTTTCCTTCAGTTGTCTACTTCTATATAAAGAGGAGCGGCGTCTGGCTCGCTCTCGATACTTCTTTTGTCCTAAGGCCCGCTCTCTACTGATGTCTCCGCTCTTGTCAGTCGCTCACTCTTAATGATCGCTCTCTTGAATGATTTTCTAACAGGTAGTTGTACTTGAAAGATATCTTCAAGGTGTGTAAAGTATTTATCTATGTAAAAGTATCGTCAATATGAAACTTCCTGGCAGATCAAAACTGTGTGCCCGACCGAGACTCGAACTCGGGACCTTTGCCTTTCGCGGGTAAGTGCTCTACCATCTGAGCTACCGAATGGTAGAGCACTTGCCTGCGAAAGGCAAAGGTCCCGAGTTCGAGTCTCGGTCGGGAACACAGTTTTAATCTGCCAGGAAGTTTCATATCAGCGCACACTCCGCTGCAGAGTGAAAATCTCATTCTGGTATCGTCAATAATCTCAAAATGGTTCAAATGGCTCTGAGCACTATGCGACTTAACTTCTGAGGTCATCAGGCGCCTAGAACTTAGAACTAATTAAACCTAACCAACCTAAGGACATCACACACATCCATACCCGAGACAGGATTCGAACCTGCGACCGTAGCGGTCGCTTGGCTCCAGACTGTAGCGCCTAGAACCGCTCGGCCACTCCGGCCGGCTCAATATCTCAATAATTATTATTGTTAAGCAATGTTTTATTTCAACAACATTGACCTTGCCTGCCAACTTTATGTTTCAGCTAGGAGAACTGCACGACTGCTGACATATAGTTTGCTGGACGCTGCCGAACATCATTGATCATTGAATTTGTAGATGCCACTCATGCGTCCCTGAGATCTGTTAAGCCGATCTTTAAACGCAGTTTCTGGGCAGCACTTCTGTGCATGACGCGTAACTGTAATGATCTTCATACGGCCAACAAACGATGTGCGCGGTCAGACCACCGACGTTATTAAAGCAGGTTAGACAAAATCTTGAATTATTAATTTTTTCTCTCTTAGTGGTAAATTTATCTGTGCTATATGATGATTCAAACATATCATTTTTCTTTACTTGGCTGCTTCTTTTAACTAACGGCACTCCAGTTAATTTCCTCTTAACAAAATTTATCTTTCAATTACCACTAAAGAGCGCCACACAATACGAATCCCGACTCCTGTGCTCCAGTGGTGGGTGTACTTTACTGTACATTCGTGCACTGACCCCATTGTTCTGTGACTAGCGGTTGAATAACATTTACAGACATTCATAGCGGCCGAAGCTCGTCGTTTACTGAACAGTGAAACTATTGGAAACTCTCCCAACTGTAAATCATTTGTATCCATATACAGGGTGTTACAGAAAGGTACGGCCAAACTTTCAGGAAACATTCCTCACACACAAAGAAAGAAAATATGTTATGTTGACATGTGTCCGGAAACGCTTACTTTCTATGTTAGAGCTCATTTTATTACTTCTCTTCAAACGTCCTCCGTTAGCGAGGATACATGCATCCACCCTCCGTCGCATGGAATCCCTGATACGCTGATGCAGCCCTGGAGAATGGCGTATTGTATCACAGCCGTCCACAATATGAGCACGAAGAGTCTCTACATTTGGTAACGGGGTTGCGTAGACAAGAGCTTTCAAATGCTCCCATAAATGAAAGTCAAGAGAGTTGAGGTCAGGAGAGTGTGGAGGCCATGGAATTGGTCCGCCTCTACCAATCCATCGGTCACCGAATCTGTTGTTGAGAAGCGTACGAACACTTCGACTGAAACGTGCAGGAGCTCCATCGTGCATGAACGAGATGTTGTGTCGTACTTGTAAAGCCACATGTTCTAGCAGCACAGCTAGAGTATCCCGTATGAAATCATGATAACGTGCTCCATTGAGCGTAGGTGGAACAACATGGGGCCCAATCAAGACATCACCAACAATGCCTGCCCAAACGTTCACAGAAAATCTGTGTTGATGACGTGATTGCACAATTGCGTGCGGATTCTCGTCAGCCCACTCGTTGATTGTGAATATTTACACTTTAATCACGTTGGAATCAAGCCTCATCCGTAAAGAGAACTTTTGCACTGAAATGAGGATTGACACATTGTTGGATGCACCATTCGCAGAAGTGTACCCGTGGAGGCCAATCAGCTACTATAGTGCCTGCACACGCTGTACATGGTACGGAAACAACTGGTTCTCCCGTAGCACTCTCCTTACAGTGACGTGGTCAACGTCACCTTGTACAGCAGCAACTTCTCTGACGCTGACATTAGGGTTATCGTCAACTGCACGAAGAATTGCCTCGTCCATTGCAGGTGTCCTCGTCGTTCTAGGTCTTCCCCAGTCGCGAGTCATAGGCTGGAATGTTCCGTGCTCCCTAAGACGCCGATCAATTGCTTCGAACGTCTTCCTATCGGGACACCTTTGTTCTGGAAATTTGTCTCGATACAAACGTACCGCGCCCTAGCTATTGCCCCGTGCTAACCCATACATCAAATGGGCATCTGCCAACTCCGTATTTGTAAACATTGCACTGACTGCAAAACCACGTTCGTGATGAACACTAAGCTGTTGAAGCTACGTACGGATGTGCTTGGTGCTAGTACTGTAGAGCAATGAGTCGCATGTCAACACAAGCACCGAAGTCAACATTACCTTCCTTCAATTGGGCCAACTGGCGGTGAATCGAGGAAGTACAGTACATACTGACGAAACTAAAATGAGCTCTAACATGGAAAGTAAGCGTTTCCGGACACATGTCCACGTAACATCTTTTCTTTATTTGCGTGTGAGGAATGTTTCCTGAAAGTTTGGCCGTACCTTTTTATAACACCCTGTATATATATCTCAACATTCAAATCTACTGATGCTGCTATTTCACCAACAAAATTATATATTACTTTTATTATTTGATATTAGGTGTTGAATAAATTGACATCTGTATTCTCTGATCATGAACAGTATCAGTTTCTCGCTCCTGTATCCACTAAAGAAGCACACATCGGTAGTTACGCCAACGACAATGGATATTTGAGTCACGCCAGCAGACGTGCCCTGTTTACCTTAATAGCTAAGGTGACTAATCGCAATAACAGTTAATTCAGGTTGGAGTCTTGGTTTCGCTATCATTTTCAATAGTCAGTCGGTGGAATAACAATAATTTCTCTGCTGCAGGTTAACTGCAATGTCGTCCAAGGGCACCATTAATTAATCCTCTGGGTTGATCCGTGTGCTCTGTCGACCTAGCGAGCACGGCTCTGCCTAGATGCAGGGGAGCTCTGTGCGCCTCGTTAACAATGCCAGTGGACCCACACAATCGCTCCAAAGCCGGCAGGCTGCAGCTGGTACACGCGATGCGCCCGCAGCGCCAACTTGTGTACAGCAGGTCCTACATGTGCTGCTTCATGTCGCAACCGCTACTACATGGCTCCATATAAAGCTGTGCCCATTGTACAGGTGGAATCATAAGTATCTGCAAAGGATACTAAAAGCTGAGAGGAACGTTCCATGACTTCAGTGTTACTAACTTGCAAACAGACTTCTCGTTTTGCGCCGGCTGGGGTGGCCGATCGGTTCTAGGCGCTACAGTCTGGAACCGCGCGACCGCTACGATCGCAGGTTCGAATCCTGCCTCGGGCAAGGATGTGTGTTATGTCCTTAGGTTAGTTAGTTTTAAGTAGTTCTAAGTTCTAGGAGACTGATGACCTTAGAAGTTAAGTCCCATAGTGCTCAGAGCCATTTGAACTATTTTTTTCTCGTTTTGCGTAGCATCGGTAACGATATTTAAATAGACGGAGCACAGATTGAGGAAGGCTAGTAAAGGAAATCGGCTGTGTGTTTTTCATAGAAATCTTGCTGGTATTTGCCTTAAGTGGTTTTAGGGAGACCGTGCCAAACCTCAATCTGCATGCACCGGTGTTCTCTCGAACGTTCTTTTACATAACCACTGCCTATTTGACGTGGTAGGGAAATATTAGCAGGGCCACCATTACTTCACGCACATTCTAAGGTGAAAAACCGACACACCGCAAGGAATTATCCGAATAGGAAGGATATTGACAGATGTTATGTACATGTACAGACAAACAAATGATTACAATTACAGGAAAATTGGGAGACGTCCGAAAGAACAGATACCATCTTCATATACACCCATGCTAATAAATTAAGGATAATGCTGATACATGGTGAAATAACTCTCTGGTGGGCGGTTTGCGGGTATGAATCACCTCGGGGTATGACCATACGGTGCATTGGACCTGCGGTCGTCACACGGTGGCGCTGGCAGCAGTCCACATACACAGAGGTGTGTTGGTGCATGTCAGAGTACGGTGCAGCAAATAAGTGTGCAGACGTTTTCAGACGTCCTAATACTGGCTGTGTATTGAAAATGGCTCAAGGAACACATATTGATGACGTTATGAGGGGTAGAATACTAGGGCGACTGGAGGCTGGTCAAACATAGCAGGTCGTAGCACGGGCCTTCCGTGTGCCACAAAGTGTGATCTCAAGATTATGGCAACGATTCCAGCAGACAGGAAACGTATCAAGGCGCTATAGTACGAGACGTCCACAGTGTAAAACACCACAAGAAGACCAATATCTCACCATCAGTGCCCGCAGACGGCCACGGAGTACTGCAGGTAGCCTTGCTCGGGACCTTACCGCAGCCACTGGAACAGTTGTCTACAGACACACAGTCTACAGACGACTAAACAGACATGGTTTATTCACCAGGAGACCTGCAAGGTGCATTCCACTGACCCCTGGTCACAGGATAGCCCGTAAAGCCTGGTGTCAAGAACACAGTATATGGCCATTGGAACAGTGTTCCAAGGTTATGTTCACGGACGAGTCCAGGTATAGTTTGAACAGTGATTCTCGCCGGGTTTTCATCTGGCGTGAACCAGGAAACAAATACCAACCCCTTAATATCCTTGAAACGGAACTGTATGGAGGTCTTGGTTTGATGGTATGGATTGGGATTATGATTGGTCCACGTACACCCCTGCATGTCTTTGACAGAGGAACTGTAACAGGTCAGGTGTATCGGGACGTCATTTTGCACCAGTATGTCCGCCTTTTATGGGGTGCAGTGGATCCCACCTTCCTCCTGATGGATGATAACGCCCGGCCCCACCGAGCTGCCGTCGTGAAGGAGTACCTTCAAACAGAAGATATCAGGCGAATGGCCTGCTTGTTCTCCAGACCTAAACCCCATCGAGAATATCTGGGGTGCTCTCGGTCGACGTATCGCTGCACGTCTTCAAACCGCTATGACACTTAAGGAGCTCCGACAGGCACTGGTATAAGAATGGGAGGCTATACCCCAGCAGCTCCTCGACAACCTGATCCAGAGTATGCCAACCCGTTGTGCGGCCTGCGTACGTGTGCATGGTGATCATATCCCATATTGATGTCGGGGTACATGCGCGGGAAACAGTGGCGTTTTGTAGCACATGTGTTTCGGGACGGTTTTCTCAACTTATTACCAATACCGTGGACGTACAGGCCTGTGTCATGTGTTTTCCTATGTGCCTATACTATTAACGCCAATTTTCTGTAGTGCCACGTTTTGTGGCACCACATTCTGCAATTATCCTTAATTTACGAGCGTGAGTGTAGTTAAGGCTTTCCGGCCAATGATCTTCTTCAGTGCAGATGCACTCACATTGCTCAATCTCTTCCGGGAGTGGGTAGACTGACTGTCGCGAATAATAAATATAGTGGGCAGGGGCACTACAAATGTAGTGTGTGGACAGTAAGTTGGAAGTGTGGGTCTCACAGGGAGCGTGCCAGAGATAAGTCCCTGCAGTCGGACTGTCCTCTGCGTCCTCGGTGGCTCAGTCGGATAGAGCGTCTGCCATGTAGGTAGGAGATCCCGGGTTCGAGTCCCTGTCAGGGCTCACACTTCCAACTGTCCCCTTTGATATTTATCAACGCCTGTAAGCAGCTAATTGTCTGGATTTCTTTGTATCTCCAGATACGTCTTCGGCCTTGAATCGCTTTGACTGATGTAGAACTTTCAGTGATGAGTGCCGCTTCAAACTGAGCACCGATGACCGTCCCACTTCAGATTGAGCAGCAATGACTAGCAATGAGTTGTCTGGAGACAACCTGAACGGCAGTGGGATGCCAACCTGATTGTCACCCACCCATACGAGCTAACAACCAGGAGTGATGGCCTTGGGTACCATTTCTTTTGGACTACCGACTTCTTGACGGTTAAACGGTTGTATGACAATAGGAGAAAAAATGTTAGGTTATTTGCTGCTTATCGCTTGGAATAATTCTAAATCAGCATCCCTGAAGATGTGGCTCTAACACCGCGAAACTAATTCGATCAGAAATAAAGATTTGTCATAAGCTGAAGCAGTCTAATCCATCAGGCTCTAATCATAGCAGGATCTCTGTCATCCTGGCACTTTCACAGCAGATCTCTATGGAGCGATGGGAACAACAGAAGAAAACAACTGATTCATTCAGTTCTTGGAAAACAATCGCCTCATTCGGTCCAGTAACACGTATCACTTGAATTATTCATTAATTCTTTTCAGTGAATCTAGTCTGTGGGATCAACCGAATAAAAACAATCCTGTAAGCCGGTTGTGGTATTACCTGTCGGTTAAATTATTATTCACTCACTTTTTTCGAGTGAAAGGAGTCCGTAAGGATTCTACACCGCTGTAACTTTGCATCTCTACATCTACATGGTTTCTCTGCAGTTCACATTTAAGTGCCTGGCAGAGGGTTCATCGAACCATTTTCATACTACTTCTCTACCATTCCACTCTCTAATGGCGCGTGGGGAAAAGGAACACCTAAATTCCGTTCGAGCTCTGATTTCTCTTTTTTTTTTTTTGATGATCATTTCTCCCGACGTAGGTGTGTGTCAAAAAAATATTTTCGCATTCGGAAGAGAAAGTTGGTGACTGAAATTTCGTAAATAGATCTCGCCGCAAAGAAAACCGCCTCTGTTTCAGTGACTGCCACCCCAACTCGCGTATCGTATCAGTGACACTCTCACCCCTATCGCGAGATAACACCAAACGACCTGCCCTTCTTTGCACTTTTTCGATGTCCTCCGTCAATCCTACCTGGTAAGGATCCCACACCGCGCAGCAATATTCCAGCAGAGGAAGGACAAGTGTACTGTAGGCTATCTCTTTAGTGGGTTTGTCGCATCTTCTAAAGTGTTCTGCCAACAAAGCGCAGTCTTTGTTTCGCCTTCCCCACAATATTATCTATGTGGTCTTTCCAATTTAAGTTGCTCGTAATTGTAATTCGTAGGTATTCAGTCGAATTGACAGCACTTAGATTTCTGCGATTTATCGCATACCCAAAATTTATCGGATTTCTTTTAGTACCCATGTGGATGACCTCGCACTTTTCTTTGTTTAGTGCCAATTGCCACTTTTCGCACCATACAGATATTCTCTCTAGATATGGACTAAACTCTTCATTCTTTCTAGGCGCTACAGTCTGGAACCGCGAGACCGCTACGGTCGTAACTTCGAATCCTGCCTCGGACATGCATGTGTATGACGTCCTTAGGTTAGTTAGGTTTAAGTAGTTCTAAGTTCGAGGGGACTGATGACCTCAGAAGCTAAGTCCCATAGTGCTCAGGGCCATTTGAACCATTCTTCATTCTTTCTTTTCAAACTATCAGTAGTTTTTCAGTCGGTTGAACCATGTGTTCGTGCTTTTAACTGAAACCACTCTTTATTGTTTTAGATGACTGAACTATCCGTTCATTCTTCTGCAATAATTGAGTTAGTTGAACTATAGCGGTGCTCCGGTATATTGAGAGAGAGTGGTCCTAAGTGAAGACGTATCTCATGGGTATGCCAGAGTCAAAATAAGAAGTATACATGTTCATTTAATTATACAGTGACTGGATTAATTTTTCTTTTCATCACTTAAAACTGATTCATGTTCTGTTGTCGATTAAATGGTTCCAAGTGCCATTAAAGTGTTACTAATTAACCTGACGTATCGTTGGGTAGGCTTTCCATAACTTAAATTGCCGACCCCAGACAAAAACTTCGGAAACCCAGGTCAATTGGTTCAGATCTGATTAGTTTTCAGGACACAGACAGTATGTAGACGATAATTTGGTCAATGGCCAGGATGTTGCGCTGGGAGCGGGAACATGAGAGGGGGGAATGTTTTCTCGCTTGCGTTTCAGTACCGACAACGTCAGCGAGTGCCCGCCTCCATTCGACCATCTGATATTAGGTACACATGAGTGACAAGGATTTGTGAAAACGCATTATAGAGACGTTCATGTTCATACTTAGTGTTAATTTGCAGTAAGGAATATCAACGTAAATGAAATCAGTTTTATGCAGCTCAGTGAGTAGAAGCCAGATGACAATTAAGATACTCAGATGACTGGCGGGCAGGATGGCGTCGCGGTGTATGCGATCGCCCATTGTCGGCGGCTTCGCATTGTCGGCGGCTTCTTATTGTCTCAATAAAGAAGCATGGAAAATATAGGGCGTTCCGCAATCGTCAGGTAGAAAAGCGCGGTTTGCATCATAATGTTCATACATACTTCAGGCTCTAGTAGCCTCTTAACAGAGTTCAGTGTTTACGTGACCATATTTTCTAGAGCCAAATTCGGGACACATCAAGAATTTTTGATATTACAAAAATGTCGCAACTGAATGCAATAATTGCAAACCAACACTTTAATTTGTTACAAAAAGTACATTAATTTTTTATTTTATTAGTTCCTTCTAAGATGGAGTGCCAGCAGACATACAATATTTATCAGTGCTGTGAAGTTTCTTCAGCTTGTCTATATTCTTCAACAGCGTTATGAAAACATTCACGTTTCATCACAATTCACTCTAGTCACTAACATTGCTTTCGTAGTTTCTACAATAAATTGCTCTTCTTCACTGTACCATAGATTACTCATTTGAAAAAATGCCCCTTCAGTAACAGTACACCGATACAGGTTAAATGAAGTCATAATTCGGAAAAAATCGTTTCATAATTGTTAAACCCAGGAAAAATAGGTGTCCTACAAAATTGTGACTGTCACGGTAAAAGGGGGGACGAAGGGACGGATGGTCATCTCAAATGTGTGCGCCGTCTGTAGCACACGGGTAATCTAAGCGATGTTTCGGTTCCATGTCCGGTCTAGGATGTCCTCATTAAAGTGTACTACTGCTGCTCTGATGCGAGCTCATAGTTACTGAAAGCTCCCCCGAAAGAAAAAAGTGTAATGAGGTTCTACAGGACCTGGGTGTCAGTTGTCGTCTGAACCAACCATTCCACACACCGTGGCAATTGCAGGGTGGCCAGTCGATAACTGTCATGAGAAAATAAGCTTGACGTGTTTGTGAACCTTATGCCGTAAACCGCACCTTTGTACCTATTCCCATTTCTAAAATATACGTGATCAAATTTATAAAGATCATTATGGAACATACTGTAAGCGTGTAGGAGTGCGTCTAACCATGCTTACCTCTGCGTTCTTAATCGAATAAAACAAAGATATTACCTGTGGTTCTGTCTTCCTTTAACGACTTTTAACTAAGATTTGTTAAATCTATTTCTTGTCAATTTCCGCAGAAACGAAAAGTGGTGCAGGTGACCCGAGAAAGTAGTATAAAAACCCCTCTAGCTCGCCTCTGGACGCCTTCAACTTAGGAACAATACCTGGAAACCCGCACGTATTGTAGCCCTGATTGGGGATGCAAAGACGAGAACAATGGTTCCTTTCATGAAATCTGAAGAAGAAAGGCATTTTGCCTCGTTTTAGATACAGTTTTCATTCCGTTTTAAAAGTAATGTCTCAGGATGTCCATAAATACAAAACATTTGAGTATTCAGCCACTTATTTGTGTGGAACTTAAATATTTTGTACAAAAAATTACGCCACCAGCTACATACGTGCCGCCGACATTTTCATTTTTACATGTAATGTCATAGCTAAAGAAAATTCACGAGCACAAATTTTCAGGACTATCTGTATCACGTTAGGAATCTGTAAGGGGCTATGAGAATTTACCTAATATTTATTAGTCCATTTTAAAACCGTTTTGTATTAAAAAGTTTCTATATTGCTTCTTCATAGTCATATCTCGCGGAAAGACAGAAAATGTAGAAATGAGAGAGAATCGAGCTCGCAGAGAAGCTTAGCAGCAATCGTTCTTAACTGCGAAACATCGGCGACTGGAACAAGGAAACAGGGAAGTAGCAGTGGTACTGTAAGTGCCTACTCTCCGCCACACACCAGAAGAGAAAGCGAGTAAATATTGCACTGTCATGCAGTTCTGGGTAAAGTTGAAAGTCTCAAGTCTTTAGCTTATAGAAAAATTAGTTTAAAATCAATTGCAAAGTTTGTACCGAACATACAGACAAATCGACAGAGAGACCGACAGACAGAGACACAGACGGAAAAACAAAGTACCCTCAACCACACACCAGACTCGAAAGTGCGTTAATATTACAGTGTCATCCAGTTCTGAGCTACGTAGAAAATTTCAAGTCTCTAGCTTATCGGGAAGCTAGTTTAAAATCAACTGCAAAATTTGAACCGAAAGAAAACCAGAAGAAACCGACCAACTGAAAATGTGTTAAAAATGATTTTTCGTTTGTATCTACACAAATCTATAGTACAGCACCAGATATTACACTTTTGAAACCAACAACAAACTGAGAATTAATGCCACAAGTACGAAAATCTGTATCTCAGTAAGTAATACATACTTTTTGAAAAGGCTTTATTTTTAGAAATATACTTTTCATTCACAACTTCTCAAAGTAAGATACTTCATTTGTCTCTAAAAAACTTTTCAATCCTAGACGTGATTCATGTATAACCGAAAAGCCTGAAAAAGATGTAAGTAAAATCACTCAAATAAGGTGAGTGAGTGAAAACATTCACTGGAAATCATTAAAAGAAAGGCGTTTTTCGTTGTGACGGAATCTTCTCACGAAATTCCAATCACCACTTTCTCCTCCGAATGCGAAAATATTTTGCTGACACCGACCTACATAGGGAGGAACGATCACCACGATAAAATATATAAAAAAATATTCCATGGCGCGTTTTATCGTTCATGGCAAGCCATCTGGGGTTTACATCTCTGCAAAATAATGGCCACCCGCACAGGGTGGGAATTTCTACTGCTTGTCTTGGTGCTTGCCAAATCCTACCTTGGCCAGCAAGGTCGCCGCATCTCTCCCCAGTTGACAACGTTTAGAGCATTATAGGCAGGGCCGTCCAATCATTTCAGGATTTTAACGATTTAACGCACCGGTTGCCCCCGGTAGCTGAGTGGTCAGTGCGACAGGATGTCAATCATAAGTGCCCGGGTGCGATTCCCGGCTGGGCCGGGTATTTTTTCCGCTCAGGGACTGGGTGTTGTGTTGTCCTAATGATCATCATTGCATCCCCATCGACGCGCAAGTCGAAAAAGTGGTGTCAAATCGAAAGACTTGCACCTCGCGATCAGTCTACCCGACAGGAGGCCCTAGTCACACAACTCACCGGTTGGACAGAATTTGGCTCGGTACCAAGCAGAACGACATCCAGCAACTTGTCAATCTATGCCAAGTGCAATAACTGCTTGCATAAGGCCCGGAGGTGGAGCAACGCGTTACTGACTTGCTCGATTTGTGAAGCTCTTTCTCTTGAATGATCATCCGATTTCAAGGGAATTGTAATCATATTGTTTGTTTGTACACGCGCATCACAGCTACCCATTTCCGTCCCATTCGGACCATTCCTTCGTGGTGCTAGAGTGGATTACGACACCCGAGATATTCCTCATTCCAGTACTTCTTATCATTTATTTTTGAAAGTCTTACTTCCTGCGTGAAGAAAGTAAATGGCAGCAATTATGACGATGCAAGATATCTTCATAATCAGCAAAGGTGTAGTGGCCCTGGGTCCATGTGAACCGAATCTACTCGGTCATGGAATCAATCACTATATAATTCATGGACAGCTAATGAGAAAATTTCAAACCAGAAACGTAAGACTATAAAATAAAAACCAAATAATTTTTTCCATAGTATCAACTGTGAAAAATTATGTGGCGTTGCATGGATCTTAATTACTGCGAGGAAATCTGGTACGGAAGAAAGTAGTATGCCGTAAGGAACCCTTTCAACATAAACTTGAAACATGTTAGCCTCATCACGACATTTTTTCATATCGACTGGAAGCCTACTGAAAACGACATCTGCCAAGTAGATGTCCAAATGTGTGTGAATTCCTAAGGGACCAAACTGCTGAGGTCATCGATCCCTGGACTTACATACCACTTAAACTAAGTTTTGCTAAGAGCAAGACATACACACACAGACCGACACACACACACACACACACACACACACACACACACACACACACACACACACACACACAGACACATACATCCATGCCCGAGGGAGGACTCGAACCTCCGGCGGGAGGGGCCGTGCCGAGTAGAGTACATCTGTATGTGTTTGATAGTTTCATCCAAGTGCAAATCGTGCCCCCGTCTAATGTTCACTGAATGAATGTGGCTGAAACATACCATACTGCTAACCACAAACGCTATGAGGGAGCATCTGTGCAGCGATGACAGACTAAGTATTTCACACCACAACAGCGAGAAATACGGAAAAATGTGGCAGCCGATCAGTTAGAGCAAACGGAAATCAAACCAGAATTGTTGAGCCGTGTTATCACTGGTGATGAAAGTTTTTTTTTTTTTCAGTACGATCCAGAGACAAAGCGCCAAAGTTCGCAATGGTGCTCAAAGGGATCACCCAGTTCAAAAAAAGCTCTCATGTCAAAGTCAAAAGTTAAATGCATGCTTTTGTGCTTCTTTGATTCCAAGAGAATTGTTCATAAAGAGTGGGTGCCTCCTGGACAAACAGTTAACCAATATCACAACAAAGAAATTTTAGAAAGACTTCGTAAAAGAGTTCTTCGTGTCTGTGCCAACATTGTTGATAATTGGGTTCTGCATCACAACAATACGCCATCCCATACTGCTCTGTCAGTACAGAATTTCTTAACCTCAAAACAAATTTCAGTACTACCACAGCCACTTTATTCACCAGATATAGCTGCGTGCGACTTTTTTATATTTCCAAGAGTCAAAACGGCGGTCAAGGGACACCATTATCAAACAACACAAGATGTCCAAGAAGCTGTGACAAGAGTCTTGGAGGATATTACATAAGATGAGTTCCAGAAATGTTAACATCAATGGCAGAAGCGCTGGAAAAAGTCTGTGCAATCAGAAGGGAACTACTTTGAAAGAGACAACACTAAACTTGACTAAAACGGCAAGCAACATTTTTTTCCTTATCAGTCTCATTACTTTACAGTCGCACCTCGTATATCCAGCCCATTTACCGGTTGATAATTATCACTGTTTTCTTTCAATTATTTCTTTCAGAATTCCTCTGTAGTGTACAAAGATCTGTCAAGGAAAACCTACTTGACTCTATGTTTGGAAACACTTCTGCTGTCTGACATTTAATGTCAGTGGGTAATCTGTTAAAGAGTCTTATAGCTATATATCTCACGTTTTTCTGTGGTAAACTTGCATTTAGTAAAGCGTTAGGCAGATCATTTTCCTTCTATCGTTGTGCATATCTCTGTTATTCTCAAACTCAGATGGATTGTTGATAGCAAATTCATGAGTAAATTCACAAATTTCGTGAGTGAATAAATGGATTGTGGGGCTGTGGTTAGTATTCGCAGTTGCCGTCCGCTGTGGCCGAGCGGTTCTAGGTGCTTTTGTCCGGGACCGCACTGCTGCTATAGTCGCAGGTTCGAATCCTGCCTCGGGCATGGGAGTGTGTGATGTCCTTAGATTAGTTAAGTTTAAGTAGTTCTAAGTCTAAGGGACTGATGACCTCAGATGTTAAGTCCCATAGTGTTTAGAGCCAATATTCGCAGTTGATTAAAGGGATTCCTGCAAGATTTATGTGAGAGAACCCCACATGCAATTACAATTATTTTCTTCTGCGCGGTCAGTCCTTTTTGCCTAAGTGAGGTGCTACAACAGAATATTATCCAGAAAGATATCACTGAATTAAAATATGTTAACTTAGCGATATCTGTATCTTCAAATCTAGCAGTTATTTTAATGGCAAAGGTAATTTAACCGAAAGGTTTTAGCCAATCCACTTTTTTGGTTTTTCCAATCTAAGTTTTCATCATCTTGCACAACATAGAACCTAGAACTTTTTTACCAAGTTTTATTGTTACTTGTTTGCATACTTTCGTTGCACTCTACCCCACTTTCTAAATGATAACAAGGTAAATAACTGTTAATTTCAATCCAAAAGCCAGATAAAGAAAACTAAAATTCCATTCGAATAGGCCTCGGAAGATCCAATGCTTCCGATCAACCGCTGTGTCATCTTCACCTGATAGGCGTCACTGAACGTGGATACGGACTGGCATATGGTTAGTACTCCACTCTCCCAGCCCTTGCCAGTTTTCGTTGGTGGAACAGTTAGCCCTCAATCAAGTAGCCCCTCAACTAACCTCACAAGGACTGAGTGTACCAGTCAGATAGGTACACTGAAATTAGTTGCTACTTTGGCATTTCCTCCGAATGATCTGGTATGGTAAGATTCTCTACATGTTGCGCCATGTAATTATACATCATTCGAATGCTTGCTTCCAGTTCAGATTTATGTTATCTGATGGTGGAGTTAAGCCTTTTTGACTGCAATAAATAGCAGTATGTTGAGAGCTCCAGAAAATGTTCAGTGTCTGGAATAGGACGGCTTTGTTGATTGTGATAACAATTACAAAAGATATGGGACACCCAGTGAGTCTAAAAAGTTTCAAAGAGGAAGGTTAACGTGGCGGTTTCAATGGTTCAGGTGTTCGACCACACCGGCCTCCGCGTGCCGCACCGGCCTCCGTGTACCACAGTCTTCCTGCTGATATCACGAAGTCTCCAAGCCCATAATGGTTATTTACAGAATAGAATTGTTCGCGTTTTTTTTATTTTTTTTTTCTGTCAAGTCGCCGCAGGCACCCACGCGTCGTTGCTTTTCTTCAGCAGTCGAGGTGTGCGGGACACACTTTAACTCACTTTCCTTCTTAAAATCATTCTGGAAGAGTTCCTTGAACACTTGTTTTACAGGTGTTGCTCCAATGCGATTTGTGACACAACATCGTTGACACACTACTGCCACACATCCACTACTTCACACTGTCTGCTCACAACTGATTGGCAGAAATGGACATTTCTAGAGTTATTTCTCAAGTTGCCACGGTAGTTATTGCGCTGACGTCGTTTACACGCCAGGAGTAAAGATAATCTCAGATCTTCTTAGACGGACAGTGTATGTGAGCCTGGGTTGCACGCATGAGCTGAAGAAGTACTTCATATGAGGAATCAAATACATAGGAAGCAATGGGCCATTAAAAACATTTTTAAAAAAGCATAAGAGTGGAGAAGACGATAACACCTGCGGAGCACCAAAGGACAGCTTGTGTACAGAGCTCTCTCAAATGAAAAGCACGGAGAAACTTTAAAAGGTAAGCAAGATATTGGAAGAGTGACTCCAAGATTCTGAACAATTCTTGAGACAAAATTAACAAGAGTCCGGTTATGAAACAGTGCATAAATTCTTCAGGAAACCGTAGAATCGGATATAATGGCGTAGAAGATAAAAATGGCACAATAATATAAGATCAAGAGGCACTGGTAGAAAGGTGGAAATTATCTACACATTATGTTTTGTGTGATGCACAAAAGGCTATGAAGGAAAGCTCTGGAAAATGGGAGAGAAATCGACCAAGTAGACTAGAGAGACAACGCAATGAAAGAAGATTTCGTAGAACATAATGAAATCTTCAGAATAAAAAAGCATCAAAAGAGCTCCTGACGACGGCTGGAGAAACAATACGCTGTCAAACCAGTGAACGGCGTATATTAAATAGGATTAATGGAAAAACGTTCTCCCCACTGTCAAAGAAATCATCAAAACCGAGCGAGGTAGAGCAGTGGCTAGCACACTAGACTCACATTGGGGAGGACGACGGTTCAAACCCTCGTCCGGTCATCCTGATTTAGGCTTTCCGTGATTTCCCTACACCGCTTCAGGCAAATTCCGGGATGGTTTCTTTGAGAAGGCACAGCCAACTTCCTTCCCTATCGCTCCCTAATCCGACGGGACCGATGACCTCGCTGTTCGGTCCCCTCCGGCAAATCAGCCAACCGAAACACCAAAGTACTGTGTTGCAATCTCGATCAGAAAAGATTTCGTCTTTGGTACTAACAAAACAATTTAGAGCTTTATTTTTAGACCCTACCGGCTTCATGGCAGTAAGAGGCACACCTTCAGATGAACGTGTAACAAAAAGATTAGAACTAAAACGTTCAGAAGTTGGCAATATATTGCCCATTAAAATGCTCGCTACCAAGTTCCGAGCTTTTTAGCATTTTAGATCTAAAACTGAAAAAAAGAGTTAAATACAGCTGAGCCAGTTTGTTAACACCCGACATGATTACTCACAGCTGTGGGATCTCTTAATTTGTCTTCTGAAAAGTCTCGTTGACGTGAAATACAACCAACGGCCATCGTGTACACGCGCTACTCTTCGTATATAGCAATGACTTTCTTCTGCTCTGAAAACGCTGGAAATAAGCCAGCATAATAATGAAATATTAACAAATGTCTGCCTCCATAGTTGAGTGGTCGGCGTAGATAGTTACCACGTGGAGGATCCAGTAAGATTCCCGGTACTCATAAGGATCTTTCCTTGGTGGGAGGTTTTATGGAGTGCACTTGGCCAAATACTCGAAAGGGTAGTTGCGGCCCCACGGTCTGGAAAGTCTATAAAGCGGCTAGCAGAGCGGTGTGCTTACCCCATACCTCAACAAACTGCATCTGTCTGACGCCGTAAGGCCGGTCCACATCCCTAGAGCCTTCACGGCCTCGACGAGTAACTCTTTTTTATCAACATACACCTAAGTGGGAACAAAAACCCTGGATAAAATGGCATTCCCTCACAATTATTGAGATCCTTCGAAAAACCAGCCAGGACACAGATATTGCACTCAGTGCGGAAAATACGTGGCAAAGCTCGGAATACCATCAGACCTCAACAAGAATGTAATAACACCCAATCCGAAGGCAGCAGATATTTATGGGTGTGACTACTCAGATCATCAGTTTAAAAGTGATGGTTGCAAAATATTAACACGAATTAGTTACAGAAGAATGGAAAACTGGTAGAAGCCAACCCTGATGGAGATGAGTTAGGGTTCTAGAGAAATGTAGAGCACGGGAGACAATACTGAGTCTACGACCTGTCTTAGAAGATAAGACGAGAAAGGGTTGGGTTGGGTTGTTTGGGAGAAGAGACCAAACAGCGAGGTCATCGGTCCCATCAGATTAGGGAAGGAAGTCGGCCGTGCCCTTTCAAAGCAACCATCCCGGCATTTGTCTGGAGTGATTTAGGGAAATCACGGAAAACCTAAATCAGGATGGCCGGACGCGGGATTGAACCGTCGTCCTCCCGAATGCGAGTCCAGTGTGCTAACCACCGCGCCATCTCGCTCGGTGAGGAAGGGCAAACTTACATTTGTAGAAGTTGTGAAACGTCCCCTTCGAAAAATTATAAATGACTGTGCTTAAACTGACACACAATATTTTTTAGCGCAACGCAATCTGACTTTCAATAATCCCTACAAAAGAATGGCCCTGACTTACATTAACCTATACCTTTCACAAATCACTTACCTCACAAAAATCTTCGTTACTCGAACTACTGCAATACAGCGAGCGCCACTACTGCCAGCTAAATAAAAGATTCAAACTACTGAAGGCACTAACTACTAATAGGCGTAGTTAGCAAATGAAAGATTTTGATAGAGAACAAACAATGTATTTACCTTAATAGTGTTCAAAAGCATAATATACATAGCAGTTCATGACATCCAGTCTTACATATTTCAAAACTCCGCCATTTCTCTCCCCACATCCACCACTGCTGGCGGCTCACCTCCAACTGCGCAACGCTCTGCGCTGTTAACATCCAGCTGCCAAACACTACAATGGCAGACAACAATGCAAACTAGCCACAGACTGCACACAGCACAGCCAGTGATTTTCATACAGAGCGCTACGTGGCGTTACCAATAAAAAAACCTAAACAGCCTACTTACAGTTGTAAATTTAGAGAAAGCGTTTGAATATGTTGCTCTGTCTCTGTAGCTTAGTGGTGAGCGTGGCTGACTGGGATGCAGAGGATCTGAGTTCGACTGCCAGTGCTGCTAGGTATTTTTCCTCAGTGAGAGGTCTGGCCCAAGGTACACTCAGCCTCACGAGGGGAGCTACTCCTCTGCTTATTAGCGATTCCTAGGACTAAATACCTGGCAACTACCGGAAGAGCGGAATGGTGACCACTTGCCCCTCCATAAAGCATCCGATGACGTCGTTGGCAGAGGATGACCATGGCAGTCGTTCGGGCACAATTGGCCGGTCTAGCTTATACAGCCAGAACACCGAACTTTGCCTTTCCATTTTTGAAAATGTAGACGGGACTAGACTCTTTCAAATTTTGAAGATAGCCAGGATAAAACACCGGGAGCGAAAATTTATTTACAACTTTTGTAGCAACCAGACTGTAGTTGTAAGAGACCAAGGGCATGAAAGAGAATTAGAGATTGAGAAGGTAGTGAAATATTTTCAGCCTATCCACGTTGCTATTTGGTCTGTGCATTGAGCAAACACTATAAGAAACCAAGGGAAAATTTGGGAAGGGAATTTAAGTACAGGCAAGTGTGGGGCGCAAAAATTGAAGAGGAAGAACAAGGCTTGAACACAGAAGTCAGGCTAAAATTGGTATAAGTTGTAATAGTTCTTCACAGATAAAGAGGACAGACTACCGAAACTGATGACCACAACAACAACATCCCTCAGGAATTCAAATAGTGAAGTACGAATTTAGTAGCGTTCGGTGAAGGTTTTCACATCTACATCTATATCTACTTGATTATTCTGAAATTAACAGTTACGTGCCCAGAAGAGGGTTCATTGAACCACCTTTAAGCCACTTCTCTACCGTTCCTCTCTCGAACGGTGCGCGGAAAAACGAACACGTACAGCTTTCCATGCGAACTCTGATTTCTGTTTTGCTATGATGATTATTTCTCCCTGTGTAGGTGGGCGCCAACAAAATATTTTCACACTCTGAGGAGAAAGTTGGTGATAGAAATTTCATGATAATGACTGCCCCAAGTCGTGTATCGTACCCGTGATGCACTCTACCCTATTGCACGATAATACAAAATGAACTGCCTTCTTTGAACTTTTCCGATATCTCCCTCAACCCTATCCGATCGGAATTCTACACCACACACCATTACTCGAAAAGATGGAAGACAAGCATAGTGTAAGCGGTCTTTTACTGAAGCAGTTATATTTTCTAAGTGTTCTGACAATAAATCGCACTCTTTGGTTTGCTTTCCCCACAACATTATCTATATGATCTTTCCGTTTTAAGTTACTTGTAATTGTGATCCCTAAGTGTTTAGTTGAGTTTATGGCCTTCAGATTTGTGTAATTTATTGCGTAACTGAAATTTAAGGGATTCTTTTCAGTTCTGATGTGGATGGTATCACATTTTCGTGATTTACTGACAATTGCCACTTTTTTGCACCATACAAATATATTGTCTAAATCATTTTTCAGTTCGTTTTGATCATGTGGTGATAAATAAATGCATCATCTACAAAGTGTCTAAGAGGACTGCTCACATTGTCTCCTAAATCGTTTATGTAGATTAGGAAAAACTGGGGGACTATAACACTAACTTGGGGAACGCCAGATATTACTTCTGTTTTACTCTGTGCACATTCCATACTCGTCACTGTAAGCGCAGATTTTATGGGTAATAAAGAAAAAGAAAAGAATTTCGTGCTTTTCATTCTCCCCGTTATCTCAGAACTGAGACGTAGAGCTTCCTGGGAAACATTCTAGATTATACATCACACTATATTCCATCCGTAAACTCTAAGAACGTCCGCGAAAACGTTCCCAGCATTAAAACCGAAAGGATAAGGAGTGCGCTGCAGTTCCGTCGCAAGGAGGTAGCGATGGCCCCAGGGGTGGGCGGTGGGGCCCGCGGCGGCAGACAAGACGCCCCAACCGAGCGAGCCCAGCCCTGCAAAGCGCGGCGTACCACGGTGGGCCACTGCCACTGGCGCGGTCTCATCTGCGCGTGATTACAGCGCCCCTGGTGGTCATTACTGCAGCCGCCGCTGCTCAATTATTCCGGCATCCGCCGCCCGCCCCCAGCACCGCGCTGCGCCGGGCTGCTCACCTGCAACTTCCCACCTGTCGCGCTCTCCCCCCATTGTGGCCGCCTGCTTCTCATTCCGCGGGTCTCACCAGCAACCAGCGTTGCCGCGAACCCCCAGCGCCTCGGCCTGCATTCGTTTTGCTCGACATTCTCCGGCAGGTTACCAGACACTGTCCTCTTTTACGCTTTTCTTCAACTTTCAGAAAACTATTGCGAATTGCGTGGCAGAGAGTACTTATCTTCTACTACTTACCATGTTATGTGTATTATATAATCACACTTAACAAACAGAACGCAGAAGCTTGCGCTGAATAATTCAGACAATGTCAGAAAGGTAGTAAATTTAAGTGGCTGGTGAAAAATCTCAAAGTGAGTCCCACAGGGCTCCATTCTGAAAATGGTTCAAATGGCTCTGAGCACTATGGGACTCAACTGCTGAGGTCATTAGTCCCCTAGAACTTAGAACTAGTTAAACCTAACTAACCTAAGGACATCACAGACATCCATGCCCGAGGCAGGATTCGAACCTGCGACTGTAGCGGTCTTGCGGTTCCAGACTGCAGCGCCTTTAACCGCACGGCCACTTCGGCCGGCATAGTCATATAAACAACTATACAACTGATGTGACACGTCAGCAGGGTCAGTAAATAACTTAGAATGCTCCAAAGTTTTGAGAGTACACATTGATGAAAACTTCAACTGAACAAGCATATTATTGATCTTCTCAAACAATTAGTTCAGCTACTTTTGCTCTTCCTATAATTGCTAATCTCGAAAGCAAACGTATCAACCTACTGACATATTTTGGACGTTTCCACGCAATAATGTCTTATGGAATATTTTCTTGGGTTACTCATCACTTAAAATGAAAGTATTGATTGTGAAAAAGATAAAAGTAAGAATAATGTGTGGTTTTCACCCACGAACGACATGTAGGTACATATTCAAGGAGCTAGGCGTTTAATATGCGCCGTCATAGTACTATACTCGCTAATGAAATTCATCATAAACAATCCGTCAAAATTTGAGAAGATTTGTGATGTTCATACCTATAACATTAGAGGGAAAAATGATCTTTATTGGCTTTTGTTAAAGCTGTCACAGTCTCAGAAAGGAGTTCAGTATACAGCAATAAAAATTTTGATCATTTTCCCAGTTAAATAAGACTTCTGATAGGTAGCGAAGCAAGTTTTAAATCTAATTTAAAATCATTTCTCCTGGACGACTCCTATTCCATTGTCGACTTTCTACTAAAAACTGGTAGCCAATTAAAAAAAATGAATAAATAAAAGTGTATTTGCATGAGCACACATAAAAATAATGTGTTCATTAATGTTAACACTAATTATGTAAACATCTAAGCCCGCCCAGCTAGCCACGCAGTTTAACACGCTGCTTCCCGAGAGGGAAGGCGTGCCGGTCCCCAGCACGAATCCGCCCGGCGGATTAGTGTCGAGGTCCGGTGTGCTGGCCAGCCTATAGATAGTTTTTAAGGGGAGTTTCCCATCTACCTCAGCAAATGCGGGCTGGTTCCCCTTTTTCCGTCTCAGTTTACACTGTGTCGGCGATTGCTGCGCAAACAGTGTTTCCACGTACACACACACACACACACACACACACACACACACCATCATTACTTACAATGCAAACATTTGGGGTTACACTCGTCTGGTATGAGACGCTTCCGGAAGGATCCACTGGAGGGGGGGGGGGGAAGGGGGGGGGCGAACCGTACAATAACCATAGGATCGGTGGCGTGGCGGTGGGGTGTGTTTACTGTTGTGGGGTTGTGAACCACTGAGGGCTATGGAGGGACGAAGCCTCTCCGTCGTTTGTAGGTCCCCAGTTTAGTACAAAACAATGTATGCATCTCCTGTAAACTGGTCGTTCCACATCATTCCCATAAAAGAATCGTTGCAATGATCTACGGAACTTGTAACTAACTAACTGACTAACTATTAGGCCGTTCTTCCTCTTTCATTTTCGCACGGAACGCGGGATTAACAACCACTTAAATGCCTCTGTATGCATTGTAAAAGTTTTAATCTTGTTTTCTGACTCCACAAACTTTTTTGAGGTCATAAGTTTTCTGAATGGTTTTATGCGGCCCGCCACGAATTACTCTCCTGTGCCAACCTCTTTATCTCCGAATAGCACTTACACCATGCGTCCCAAATTATTTGTAGAATTTTTCCCAGTCTCTGTCTTGTCCTGCAGTTTTTAATATGTACATCTCCCTCAAGTGCCACGGAGGTTATTCCTTTATGTTGAACACCTGTCCTTCCATACTGTCTCTTATGGTTCTCAATATTCTCCACACGTCTCTCTTCTCATGTCTTATCAGTCCACGTAATTTTCAACAACCTTCTATAGCAACCACATCTCTAACGCTTCTGTTCCCTTCCTTTCACAGCCCATGATTCACATCCATCAATACTGTGCTGCAAAAGGACATTCTCAAGGTCTCAAGGGAGGTGTTCAACACCAGTAGACTTCCATGCTCTCTTTGTCTGTGCTAGTCTGATTTATTTGTCCTTCTTGCTTCGTCCGTCATCTGTTATTTTGCTTCCTAGACCGCATATTGCATTCACTTGGCTATTCCGTGGTCCTCAGTTGTTCGAGTTTATCGTTAATCTCATTTCTCATGCTCCTCATTGCTTCCGTACTTCGGTTTACTCTCACTCTAGAGCAGGAGCTCAACAGACTATTCATTCCAGTGGTCGTCAAAGTGCGCCGCAGTTGCTTCATACGACCCCAATCAAGTATTTGTGCGGCCCGCTGTTCTCAGACGTATTTTGTAATAAAGGGTGGTTATAAATAAATTTCTATTTCAGAGGGCCTCCATGAAAACTCCATGATATTTGTGGAAACATTTGTAAAATATTCGGAAGAGGAATAACGAATAAATTGTTAAAAACACACACACTTTACTTTCCATGTGGTGGGTTAAAATCTGTACTTGTTTACCATGTTTACGTTACAGGTTACAAACGTTGCTCGATGTGTGTTCATGAGAGCCTGAAACCGCACTTGCGATTGCTCTACTGCTGCCTGAAAAGTCTCGGGTGAGATTTTGGCTACCTCCCTTGCTCTGCTCATCTTCAACTTCCAACGTGTGTTAGTGTCTTGTTGATAAAACCTGTCCTTCAGGTAACCCCAAAACCAGAAATCACACTGGTACAAATCTCGTGATCTCGGAGGCTAGCAAGGTTGGAACGATCGGCCAATGCTTCAGTTTTCTGTAAGTCTGTTACGGAGTAACCGAGTGACATCACAACAGTGTGAGTAGAAACTGCACTGTGGATCGAAACAGTTGAATTCAAAGCTCCTTTCTCCCGAAGAGGAGCGATCACGTGTTGTCGAAGCAGATGACAGATACGTGTGCCGTTCACGGTGCATGTCCTTGGTCCTTGGCGGCCGAGTATCTCCATTCCCGAACCAGCACCGGAGCCTAACAGCAAGTCATGACACTAACACGACTAACAACGCAAATCCTGCAGCACACAGTCTGAACGTCATTCCTCAACAGTTGGGCAAATAGTTTTCCTGTTACGCTAGCTTAAGTAGCGGAATTTTAATTACAACCACGCTGTAATACAATGAAGAGCCAAAGAATTTGGTACACCTGCCTAATATTGTGCAGATCCCCCGCGAGCAAGCAGAAGTGCCGCAACATGACGTGGCATGGGACTTGACTAACGTCTGAATTAGTGCTGGATGGAATTGACACCACGAAACCTGCACGGTTGTCCATAAATCCGTAAGAGTACAAAGGGTTGGAGATCTCTTCTGAACAACACGTTGCAAGGCATCCTATATATGCTCAATAATGTTCATGTGTGGTGGCGAGAGGAATTGTTAAAACTCAGAAGAGTGTTCCTGGAGCCACTCTTTAACAATTCTGGACGTGTCGGGTGTCGCATTGTCCTGCTGAAATTGCCCAAGTCGCCGGAATGCGTCATGGTCATGAATGGATACAGGTGATCAGACAGGATTCTTATGTACGTGTCACGTGTCAGAGTCGTATCTAGTCGTATCAGGGGTTCCATATCACTCCAATTGCACACGCCCCACACCATTACAGAGCCTCCACCAGCTTGAACACTCCGCTGATGACATGCGGTGTCCATGGATTCGTGCTATTGTCTCCATACCGGTACACGTCCATCCGCTCTATACAATTTGAAACGAGACTAGTCTGACGAGGTAACATGTTTCGAGTCATCAACAGCTCAATGTCCGCATTCACGGGCCCAGGCGAAGCGTAAGACTTTGATTCGTGCAATCATCAAGGGTACACGAGTGGGCCTTTGGCTTCGAAAGCCCTTATCGGTGATGTTTCGTCGAATTGTTCGCCAACTGATGCTTGTTGATACCCCATCATTGAAATCTGCAGCAGTTTGCGGAAGGGTTGCATTTCTGTCACGCTGAACGATTCATTTCAGTCGTCGCTGATCCCGTCCTTTGGCCGCAGCGACGTCGAAGATTTGATGTTTTACCGGATTCCTGATATTCAGAGTACACTCGTGAAATGATCGTGCAGGAAAATTCCCATTTCATTGCTACCTCGAAGATGCTGGGTTCCATCACTCGTGCACCGACTGTAATACCACGTTCAAACTCTCTTAAATCTTGATAATCTGCCGTTGTAGCAGCAGTAACCGGCCTAAGAACTGCGCCGGACACTTGTCTTATATAGGCGTTGCCAACGGCAGCGCCGTGTTCTGCCTGTTTACATAAGTCTGAATTTGAATAAACATACCAGTGTCTTTCGTGATTCAGTGTGTGTGTCTAGCAACTATCAGCCGAATCTTGAGAGTATATTTTTCATGTTCAGTAACAAGCAAAAATACTTGCAGAGACAGCAGTATTTTAAAGTGTGCTTAATTTTAATTGATGTTGATCAAGTCGGCAGTGATCTAGGGAAAGCTGGCCCCTTACTTCAAGAGCAGACGGGTATGTAGCGCGGCAACTGCGGGGTTAGAGGATGTGAGACGGGATACTGTTTGTCTTGTATTATTGGGCGTGCGCGATCCTAACAGATCAGCTTCTATGGTACACATTTTGACACATAGACCCTACAGAGCCGGTCATTTTCAAATGTACTGTAGCAAAGAATATCAAATCAAATTAAGTCTTGTGTAATACAACGCAGTGAGTAAAAGAAAGATGTCTTATACTCTATAGTGCAATTAAATATAAGTAAAACTACTGTTATTAATTAAAGCAATTCGCAGAGGTAGTAAAATCAAACCTTCACCATGCAACTACAGTGTCACAACTGTTTGATGGATGCAGTTGGCATCAATCTGAAACAGACGACAATCAACCTGAAATGTTCCAAATGGTTCTGACGAGTAAAGATCAGTACTTGGGCGATAGTGATCAATTTATCGCACCCTCGTTGCGGGTTTTCAGTTGGAGGTTTATAACTCACCAATGTATGTAGGTTAACAGTTAATAATAAGATGTTACATGCGTCAGTATTGGCCACTGGACAATAAAGTTTGGTGTTCACTAACTCATTCCATTCACAAAGTCAGGTAATTCTTTCTCACTTTCGTTGAGGGCACCAATGTCGTCAGTGAACTTGATCACTGATATCCTTCCACAATGAATTTTAGTACCATTACTGTACCTGTCGGATAGGTGATGGCAGAGCACCTGTCTGCGGGAATAGGAGAACCAGACATATTTACGGACACAATGTAACAATCCCGTATTTACTTCCCTTATTTACCGCAACATAATAGGAAGACAGTAACTAGTTCTCGAAAGAACAGTTACTGTTGATGACCGTGCAGCTTTTCCCTGCAATAAATGATGACTAACTGACAACCTCAGCTGGCGACAGGTCTTGTTGTTATACCACGATGTGGACAGCTGAAAATGTGTGCCCCGACCGGGACTCGAACGCGGGATCTCCTGCTTACATGGCAGACGCTCTATCCATCTGAGCCACCGAGCATACAGATGAACAGCGCGACTGCAGGGACTCATCCCTTGCACGCTTCCCGTGAGACTCACATTCCCAACTGTCCACAATTCTACATATGTATTGTACCTTATAGACATTTGCCCACCCACTCATCACTCGCGCACGCTTTGGCGATTCCCGTAAGAGTTTGGGCAACCTGTGCCCATTTGCACAGACGAAGGTCAACGGCTGGGTAGCCTTTAACTACATATACGAAGACAGTAACTGGTTCTCGAAAGAACAGTTACTGTTGATGACCGTGCAGCCATTGACCTTCGTCTGTGCGAACGGGCACAGATGGATAGAGCGTCTGCCATGTAAGCAGAAGATCCCGGGTTCGAGTCCCGGTCAGGGCACACATTTTCAGCTGTCCACATCGTGGTAAAACAACACCACCTGTCAGCAGCTGAGGTTGTCAGTTAGTCATCATTTACAACATAATAGCGTAACAGCACGGCACACTGGTCATAGCATAGATATTTAGGCTACAGTAATGGTAAATGTGACCTGGTAGTTTGAGAGAGGCAGGATAAGGCAACGATTGTGGATGGGGCCGTAATCAGCTAACGTTGGCTACAGTAAACACACTTTATTTGAGGAAATAATTTTCAACAATCATTTTAAAGCAATTTATGACACTGTCTGCTGAAGGCCTTACTAAGAAAGAATTCAAAATTATTTGTCGGCTGAAGGCCACAAGCAACTTTAGAATACTCAAGAGCTGAAGGCATGAATTACAAGTGAGGAAAACAGTTGCATGTTAACAAATACTAAGGTATTTTCAGCTTAAACAATCAAAAATCTGTAACAAGCTATAGTGAGGGCTGAAGGCCTTATTAAGACAGAATTCAAAATTATTTGTTGGCTGAAGGCCACAAGCAATGCGACAAACAATTAACGGCTGAAGCCTGAATTGCAAGTGAGGGCAGCAATTACACATTAAAAATACAAAAACCTTTTCAAACAATCTTAACAAAATGTAATAAGCTATAGTGATGGCTGAAGGCCTTGTCAGGACAGCCCGAAACTTATTTGTCAGCTGAAAGCCACAAACAATGTTACAAACACTTAACAGCTGAAGGTCTGAATTACAAGTGAGGAAGGCAATTACACGTTAAAACATTAGGGTAAATTTTAAACAATTATGTCAACTTGACCAAGTAAGACAGAGTGATCCACAGACAGTGCTCCACGGATCGACTTGAGAAAGGTCACTACAGCTGTGCAAGCATTGAGACTGGCAGCCAAGAGTAATTTTGACTTAAGGAGGGCAACTCAAACTAGAGGTAGTTTAAACGCCGATCAACCCTCTTACCAAATCCACTTAACGCCAGATAACCAGTACAACGATGGAATAATTCAGGTGAGGGCGAAGAGACAGATAGCAATGCGTCTCCAGAATCTGGTGTTTAAAATACCGAAAGGCAGAAGGAACCACTATAACCAAGATAGACGAGGAAAACAATTATTCATACCCCAATCAAAGAAGATGTCAAATTACGCGCCATGCTGGACAGCATCGGCAAGGTGAGGAAAAGTACACTGCCGCAAATTACGCTAACCTCCAGGGCAGGTACCTGGGGCGTTAGCGGGCACTAGGCAGTAAGATACCGCTGGTTGCACTTCACCAATAACAACACCAAATTCAAACGAATATCAAACAGTAGAAGACGGCTAATAGCTTCCGCCAACCGGACAGATTCCATTTGCTGCGGTTGCCGGGAGCAGCAACATGCTAACAACAGTGAGAACTCAAACATTGGAGGTTTCACTACTGTATAAGGTTTACTCAACTTCAAACATTCGGTCGTCGGCCACAGCCCCTCGATCCAACAATGCCTGCACGCCGCCAGTGGTGCCTGCCCTCGCGCTGCCCACCTCCTCGCTGCTCCGTCTGAAGACGAACTGCCTGACACACACGGCGACCCGGAAACACAAGTAGTAGCACCAAAGATAGTACTACAGTACTGGCTATCGATAACCGCTGCTGCTGCCACTCGTGGACAAACAATACTAGCAAACTCAGTGGCGCCAATAACAGAACAAGGAAACGAGATGCCACTACCGCTGTTACAAGACACCAAGTCATGAAAGGCAAGATCGCGTGCCGCACACGGCTGAGTAAACTTTATTTAAATAAAATTTAACAATAAATGAAAAGCTAAAACTGACAATATACTGAATTTATGGTTCGGAGCCAATGGCGATTAGCAAGTGATATATAACACACAATAATTAAAAGCGTAAATTCTTCACAAAAATATAAAATTTACATATGAATGCCTCAATGTAAGACAAAATCAATCTCGTAACGTGAACAAAGAGACATAGCTAGTAAAATTATACCTCAACTGTATTTAAACTTCAGTTTCAAAAATGTAGCAATTGCATAAAAAATTTAAACATCACAAGGATATAGCCAAACTTTGTCAAGATGACTTTAAGCAAGACACAATGTCATACCATTTAAATCAACTTAGAAAGAAATAGAAAAAACAAAATCCTTCAAACAACAATTTCAGTTTATCTATTCTGCACCCTGATGAGCCCAGTAGAATCAGTACCCTCAGCTTCTTCTTAGTTTGCGTGCATAACAACTAAAAAAATTTCTTAAGGAAGGCGCCATCTCATCGACATTGTGTCGTTGCACTACAGCCCCTTGAGATAGCGTAGGTCCCACTGACTGCACCCGACGGCAGCAGCACCTAAGGTAGCCTCGGACACGACACAGACAAACAAGCAGCACTCCAAAACATATGGAAAAGCCAAGATATTTACAGCCAAGCGTCGTCACCCTTGTGAAGCCGTCAACCGTTTACCCAGCACTATCCTAACATGCAGCTCGTGGTCTCGCGGTAGCGATCTCGCTTCCCGAGCACAGGGTCCCGGGTTCGATTCCCGGCGGGGTTAGGAATTTTTCCTGCCTTGAGATGACTGGGTGTTGTTGTGTCGTCTTCATCATCATCATTCATCATCGGAGGAAGGCAATGGCAAACCACCTCCACTAGAACCTTGCCTAGTACAGCGGTGCGGGTCTTCCGTATCGCTCCCCTACGCTCTGTCCTAGAGTACGGGACTTCCATTCCAACCTAAGATAGCAAACATTGAATTAACCGTTCAGAGGAACCAATTGTCTCTGTAAATACCACACAGCTCATATTGCGACTCATATACTGAGAGGCAGCGTGTGAATCGGACATTCAACAACGCTACTATCCCCCTTGAAAATGTCCTCCGCAGATGGGGACGAAACGTCGGGTTTTGAAGTTAAATCCCTTGGACGACGGCATAATAGCCCGGAATATTTTATTAATTGTGACAATTCCGGTCGTGAAAGTTAACATTTTACAATCTGTCAATATCGTCATCCGCAACGTCCGACTCCAGGGCATACGCTTTTCACCACAATCACGTAACGGCTTCGAGAAAGGAGTACCTTCACTACAGGCGTGATTGTGGTGCTCCAAGGAGACACCGCACACGCTAATTGGAAGAGCCCATACTGCATCACGTTGAAGGGAGCAACATCATTCGTAGGTACAGTGCGTGCACCGAACTTGGTGGTCGCCACATCAGACCTTACCTGCGGTGGATCAGAATGCTAACCCCTCCTATGAAAAAGACAAGTATAACTGCAAAGAGCAGTGTCTGTGAAAACTGATTGTTTCATTTTTGTTTTTTGCTTATTAGTAAGTGAAATTATAAAACAAGTGATGTACTGGGTCGCGATTAATAAATTACTTGTAAAAGTAGCTACGTTATCAACATGTTTTCAACTGGTTGTAGCTTGGAACCGGTACGCTTGCAGACATGGATTAGAGTTGAGAATATTAAACTACTCAGTTCCATCTAAAAGTCCTAGAAGTCTGGTAGGGGAATTTTAGAATACCATGTATAACATCTCTGGATACTTTCTCTCTATGAGATCAGGCAGACGGCTGTAGTACGAAGGTTATTCATAAACTAAGGTACAATTTTTTAAGTCATCGTTTTCTGCTTGGTTTCATGTGGCCTACCACGAATTCCTCTCCTGTGCCAGCCTCTTCATCTCAAGAGTAGCACTTGCAACCTTTGTCCTCAATTATTTTCTTGATGTATTCCAATCTCTCTCTTCCTCTACAATTTTCAGCTCTACAGCTCTATCCAGTACCATGGAAGTTATTCCGTGATGTCTTAAAGGATGTCCTACCATTCTCTCCTTTCTTCTTGTCAATGTTTCCCATATAGTCCTTTCCTTTCCCATTCTCCGGATAGTCTCCTCATTCCTTGTCAGTCCACCTAATTTTCAACATTCTTCTGTAGCACCACATTCCAAACGCTCCGATTTTCTTCTGGTCCGGTTTCCCCACAGTCCAAGTTTCATTACGATACAATGCTGTGCTCCAAACGTACATTCTCAGTAATTTCTTCCTCAAATTAAGGCCTCTGTTTGATACTAGTAGACTTCTCGTGGCGAGGAATCCGTTTTTGCCAGTGCTAGCCTGCTTCTGATATCGTCCTTACTCTGTCCGTCATAGGTTATTTTCCTGTCTAGGTAGAAGAATTCCGTAACTTCATCTATTTCGTCATATCCAATTCAGATATGAAATTTCTTGCTATCCTCATTCCTGCTACTTTCGTCTTTCTTAGATTTACTCTCGGTCCTTATTCTGTACTCGTTAGACTATCCATTCCATTCAGCAGATTCTGTAATTCTTCTACACTTGCACTGAGGACAGCAAAGTCATTAGCGAATCTCATCATTGATATGCTTTCACATTGAATTTTAATTCCATTCTTGAACCTTTCTTCTATTTCGTCATTGATTCTTCAATGTATAGGCTAAACAGTAGGGCCAAACACTACACGTCTGGCTTACACCCTTTTTTTAATCCGAGTGCTTTGTTCTTGGTCTTTTATTGTTCCCTCTTGGCTCTTGTATGTTTCGTATAATACCCGTCTTTTTTTTAGAATTTCGAACATTTTGCATTGTCGAATGCTTTTTCCAGGTCGATAAATCCTATGAACGTGTCTTGATTTTTCTTTAGTCTTGCTTCCGTTAGCAAGATCCGATTTCTTGCAAAACGTAAACCATTAGGACATGTCCGAAGAACAGAGAACAGATACCACTGGTGACCTTGCAGCTCTCGAAGAATGAAATTACAATGAAATTCAGACCATTAGCTGCTTACAGTATAAGTAGCCTGTTTATGTGTTTGTATGTTGGCAGCGGTATGTAGCGCTCTGCATTAGTAACTTGGACAGCGCTGTGCGGTCTCTGTAAGAGACTCTGTGGCTGGTCGGACTAGTAGTTGGAAGTGAATCGCCAGCAGTGGTGGAACTTGGAGATGAACAGGCAGCAGTGATTGAAGTTGGGAGTGAGTAGTCAGCAGTGATGAAGGTTAGAGGTTAATAATTGGCAGTGATGGAGGTTTGCAGTATTAGCACGAGCGGACGGTCTGAATTTATATCCGTCATTTATTACTGATGATTTTAGAACTGGTTGTCCCATTCTTAAGGTAAATACATAGTTTGATCTGCAACAAAATCTATCCTTTGCTAACCACATGCCTATTAGTAGTTAGACCCCACAGTAAGTAGAATCTTTTATTTAGTTAGCTGTATTGGCGCTTGCTGTAGGGGAGTAGTTCGTATAATGAAGATTTTTGTGAGGTAAGTGACTTATGATACGTATAGGTTATTGTTAGCATTTCCTCTAATTCACGGCCATTCTTTTGTCTAATTATTTGAAGTCAGGTTATCAGTTTTAAAGCAGTCAGATCGGGTTATCCTTGAATATTGTGAGTAATTAATGAATAGGAAAAGTTCGAGTTCTGTTTGTCATGGCAAATTCTCTAGGTCAGTGTTCAAATGATAAGAATAAGTAAACAGAAAGTAGGCTCAGTACGTTCAGTTTCACTCAGCAGCTGAAGAACATTGCGTAAGCATTCAGCACTTTAAGCAAAAACATTTTAATCGAGAAGTTTCACCTGTCGACCCTTAGCCGAGGATACCTCACTGGAATCTTCTGATTTTTCTTGTAGTTTGAATAATTAGTACACGATTAGAAATTAGTTATTGCTATTGCTAACTCATAATTGTATAGAGAATTTACTTTGTAGTTCTAGTTTCTCACTGCTGTATAATATTGTAATAACTAAAGCAGTTATGGCATGTATGTCGATTTGCATTAAGAATATCGCAGTCGCGTTTGCAATTAATTGGATATTTACTATTTTCAGTGTTATTATAGTTTTTCGTTCCAATTTTTGTTTTTCAAACTGCTGTTTTTGTGTGTTATTGTGCATAATAGTGTGACAATCATTACCTGTGAAAAATGTAATATTAGGCTGAAAGCAAACTGAGACATTACAGTGAAGATGAGAATAGCGCGTTTCTGTCACCTTCTAACGACGTGATAAATATTTAAGACAGTAATTTGATAATTGTGTATAGGGACATGGATCGGGCAGTAAACGACGATGTAGAAATGAAAATAATCAGTCAACAGGGAAGTATTGTCGATCGATCGATCAGTAACTCTTCGCCTCAGGAATTCGGAATAACAAAACGAAATCTCGCAAATTCCATAGATTTAGGTTTTGCGTCATTACCCGTTTCTGAATTTACTCAAGATACACTTTCTGTTTTTCGATATATAACTATTGCCGGTGTGGATGCATTTCCGAAAAGCGCATTGGGACATGTTTCAGTCACTCATGCATTGTTATTGCTACTACTTCAAAAAGTTAATCAAATGAACCAGGAGCTTCAAAAATTTAACACAACGGAACAACTACTTGAAGTAACATGTGAAGATTTAACTGCTGATACATACGAAACCGAATCGAAACATCAAAAAGTTTCTGAAGATGTAAAAACGCAAATTTGTGACCATTTTCAGCCCATTTTTTCCCAACGTTACAGAATCATGAAGCTGACATACAAGAACAGCAGGTTATTGTACACGAAAATCACGACACCTTGCAAGCTAAAATTGACTCAATTGCATCTACAGATGCAGTTACGCAACCTGTAAAAGTACAGGAAAACTTAAAGGGCACAGTAGTTACGATTACAAAACTAATGAACACGCTAGAACTTGGTTCAGAAAAACACACGGAGGAAATTAGCACATTATCGGAAAAAGTAGCCGACCTTTCGGAGCAGTTAACAATTAATGTATCTACGAACGTAGATGATGATCTGAATGAAACAAAACCGGCAGCTTTCACTGACACAGAAAAGTACAAGGAAATTAAGAAACTTAAACAAGATCAGTCAAATTAATATGCAACACAACAAAGGAATGTAGGAAGTAAAAAATCACTTGGCACACGTGATAAAAGAACTACACATTTCAGAGGATACTCGCGTTCCGACACGGGAAGAGGGATTTAAAAATAAAGAAGAGTCATGGTACTTCGGAGATCTTGAAAGCAGTCGGGAAGGTGCAGCGAGCCTTGGGAAGGAACCGCCGACACAATGTAAGACTGACAGATTTGCGACTCGGCGTTGTGGTGACTTTGATTGTAGGCCTTTCATCACAGCGCGTAAATTCAGAACATTCAAGAACTATAGTAGTGATATACATCCACCGGCTTGGTTTAATCAATTTTCTTATTTTTTTCCTCTTAACTAATTATTAGAGCAAAACAAAAAACAAAAAGAAACACAAGAAAATAACAAAAGTTTATACCACATTTCTTGTGTAAAACCGATTATTGAGAATCAATTTATTTTCTGACTTAGTCTTTGCCATTAAATTTTTCACTTCACGCTACTATTACGCTTTGTTACATTTAGAAACTGATAACATACAGCGGTGTTTTGAAGTTAACTCTCCACGAAACCTATTAAAAAAAATGGTTCAAATGGCTCTGAGCACTATGGGACTCAACTGCTGAGGTCATAAGTCCCCTAGAACTTAGAACTACTTAAACCTAACTAACCTAAGGACAGCACACACATCCATGCCCGAGGCAGGATTCGAACCTGCGACCGTAGCGGTCGCGCGGTTCCAGACTGTAGCGCCAGAACCGCTCGGCCACCAGCGGCCGGCGAAACCTATTAATGCAGTAATTTTACGAGTACTGCAAAATTATGGTTTACTTGAAGACGTTTTTTATGTACAGTACTTTCTGAGAGATTACAGATGTCACAGTATTTGGTTTGTTTGACAGCTACACGATTATATTACGACGCTACTAATGAGTGACACAATTTTCATTATTGCTTTTACTCTGTATCTGTTTTATGTCTGTGCAATTTTCTGTATTCTTCTGGAAAGTAAAATATGTTTTGGTAATGACTTTTGTGGCATAGCTACAATGAGATAGGTATTTTTCGTAACGTAACAATACGTTACAGTATGGTACTTTCAAGGTCACGGCAATAAATATAATAACTACGACATTTTTACGCATACTACTTCACTTTTGTATATGACAAATGTAAGTACATTGATTTTTGGAGAACTTTGCTTATGAACGACCATAATTACGACACTTGATACATTTCTTCTGTTAAGCAATGACAGAAATTATCTTACAACAAGAAGCACAATTTATCGCTGCAGGACACCAATTTGAGTGATTAATTTTTGTACTTGGAACATTTGTAAGAAATATTTTTGAATTCCTGTGATAGAGAGAAGGTTTTCGGCGATACATTTACTTCTGCAGTTTTAATCTGAAACATCTCAGGGTATAATTACATTAGCCCTCATGGGGGTACACCTACTTTGTGTACCATGCGTGTGGGAAGAGCAAGGAGCCCTAGCTAATATGGTATTTGCTTATACAATTTTATGCTTCGGTACCACATTTCTCTAACACAGAATTACACAGCTATCTTACCATTTAACTGATACAAACTTTTTTTTACTATGTCTCTGACACGTCTAGTTAACTGTGCAGTTGGATTACTTCACACTTATGAAATTGTACTTTGTCTGTATTTTGGTAACTGTTTATTTACTTTCGGAACCATTGTGATACTGCGAGAGATTTGACTGATGTGTTTTGCTTGGGATCATGACTTTTGAAGTACGTTTGAGGTAGATGACACTATCGAAACGAGCAGAGAGCATTTTTTTTAGAGGTTTCGAGAATATTAAAGGAAGCTACGACGATTCTGAAATTTGATTGAGGAGCTATGATGATATTATTATGATGACAATGTGTGTTATGATGCTGAGTTATGTTTATGATCAATGAGATGAGGAATTTGACTATGTTATATATTTATTATGATGAAATATTGAATAAGTGTCAACGAGTATGTATATGTGTAATTAGGTAACGAGTAATGAGTAGTGGTTTGGGACTCTGGTTTGTGAAAAATGTTGGAAACCAAGAATTGTACTTTAAGAGTTACTAAGGTGAGTATATATGTGAATGTGAGTACCACAATGCCAACAGAAATTTTTGGATACTGTTATTCATGAGATTTCGTTTCTATATGCTTCCAATGTAAATTTTCAACATGTGAAATTTTTTATTTGTATGAAACTGTCACTGTAGCAGAAACTGTAGTTATAAATATCTCTGTAAAGAGTACATGTGACCTTGACGTAACGCTGGGCTGAGCTGCGCGATAGCCGCTTTGAAATATACCTATTGTTGCGTGGACTTTAAACTTTCCTCGTGCCGCTGAAGCAACTTTGAAGCTTGCTGCACTTCCGTAAGCATTCGCATAGCTGTAGAAAAGAGAGGCCATTGACCTCGCTTTTGAAATTTCTATGCAGAACGCTCCACAAACATGACACATTATTACTTGGAAACATACGATTTCACTTTGGACTTTGTACTTTGTGCTACTTACTGAAATGGTTATGAAATGATTAGAAATATTCTTACGTCAACACACCTGATTATGATAAGTGCTTTTCACGAGAGTTTAAAGAATTTTTACTGACTTATGAAATGCCATATGGCTATTGAATGATTTTTTCATGCTTTGCCTTGTACATATTTGCTTATTTTAATTAATATCTGGTTGCTAGCTGCGCTGCAGCGTTGGTTGTGTAGAATAAAATTTTATACATATACTAATGTAAATACTTTGTGTCTAAAGATCCATTAAATAATAATCTTATCATATACATTCTTAAAAAAGGAGCATTAGGAAAGGAAAGAGGCTTAAGCAGGAGAAGGGGCTAATAACAGGAACTGCATACGCAATTTTCTTTTCAAGGACTTAGTAATTTTTTGGTAGAATAAGTTGTTGTGGTGCATCACTCTAGTGCTAAGATGTGACATAGACATTAAAATGAGAATAGACATTTCTCTTATCTGCATTGCTGTCTTTACTGTAATATTTTTTTCTGCCTGTGCTTAATCATGTTTAGGTATAAGTTATTGAATTTGCTGCGATTATTTGTCAGGCATAGTTCTACTGAATTTTACGTTGTGTTTCTGTCATGAGTCAGTTTCACCAATGATTTATTTTTCTTGTTTCTGCATACTGCCTTATATTAGTTGTAATGTTGCATTTTCTTTATCAATTTAGATACACTGCTACTTGCTTTGCCAATTTGCATTCTTTGTCGTTGCTTATGTTAATTGTTTTGTGCTGCTGAGTTGCCTCATTCTCTAATTTATATATCTGAGATCAGTAGATTTAAGTTAGTTTAAGAGGGGGTATGCTATATAAGAAAATGAGTTTTGATGAGTTGGGAAGAAATGCATTGTGAAGCTATAAGAAAAAAGGTTTGGCCAAAGAGTATTGTACAATGAGGAATAATTATTTTGAAAGAGGAAATGAACAGATGTAAGTAGGGTATAGTGACAACAGGTTTAGGTAGGATTTTCTTGGAAATAAATGATGGGGTAAGACATACATGTGAAAGTATAAATCCAGAAAGCAAGCTTGGATAGGACTTTTTTTGGGAACAGTGTTGAACTAAGGGAGATCTCCGAGAATTAAATGAAGTTTTGGTTGGAAATGAAGTACCATAAGTACTGCAGTACCAAATGTTACACTGAAAATAGACCCTGTCCTTTCCTTTTGTGTTATTCCGCTATGTGTTTATGTGCGCCCTTGTGTGTCTGTGTTCTTCCTGTCTCAGTGTGTTTACCTGATAAGATAAATTTGGTAGAATTTTTTTTCTTCTAGTACTAAGATGGGTTCACTATGATGAGGAATACTGTTGTCTGCAAATCTAATTTTGTTTTGTAACTTATTCTAAGGTGTTCAGACATTATTTATTCTATTCTGTTTCCTTTTAATGTTCATGTGTCAGTGTTTCTAAAGATATTATCATTTTTCATTTATTTACTTATGTCATAATTCCTGTAATACTAATGTATATGTTTATCTTTATTCTTTTTGTAAATCCTGTATTACTACAAATGTTGTCTGTATTATTATGTTCTTGATGGTAATGATGTTTTCTGCACCTTTGTAATTGCATTCTTATTCTGTAAAATTGTCGATTGTATAGACACCAGTTCTTCAAGTTAAGTAAGTAATGCGGATTCATTTTACTGCACACATTTCTGTTGGTCATTCTATATGTATAAAATGTAAGAGGTTATATGACTGTGTTAGTGCTTGCACGTGTGTTGATAATTCAACAAGGGACTAGTTAACAGCATTACTGGTTCTAAGGATATTGCAAAAAGTTAGTGATTGCACAAGTGGTGGTTTATGGACTTGCTATATTATCCGCAAGACTCTTCAATTGTGATTGTGTACCCGCACAGTCGCAACGGATGGCTGCTGGCCATCTCTTCAAGGACTACAGTGGGTCTGCACTTTTGATAGCCCATTACCACCACAATTTCTACAAGGCATACAGTGGGTCTGCTCTGTAGTGACCTACCTACCAATATTCTTCAGGACTTCGACTGACGCTGCTGTGGGTTTGTTCTGTTGTGGTCCACTACCATTCATCATGTCAAGAGACAGCACTGAGTTTCCGTTAGGAAAATAACCACTCTCCATTTCGGACCAACAGTTAGTGACTGGATGCCCAAAGGAACTGGAGCATGTATCTCCTAATGAGCCAACTGCCCTTTTCTGGTTATCTGGATTCGAATAGTTATACAATGAATCTTCTTTGTGCAGCAACACTCCATGCGGAACACTACTTCTTCAAGACTGCATGGAGGGCCATTACTTACATGTGCATTTTCTTTTACTGCTCAGACTTTGTGCATAAAGCTGTCCTAGACTTCTCTTCTGATAAATGATTAGGACTGTCTTTAGTTGCTTTGAGGTGAATTTTTTTATTTATTGACCAACAGTATATTACTAATTGTGTGCATCTGATCTAACTGATATTGTTAATAAGAAAAAACTCTTAACAAATTAGTCTTGGTCACTGCCCAAACCGTTTTGTATAATTTTTTAAGAGGAGCAAGGGAGCTATGTAAATAGGCTGTTTATGTGTTTGTATGTTGACAGCACTATGTAGCGCTCTACATTAATAACTCTGACAGCACTGTGGGCACTCTGTAAGAGACTCTGGTCAGACTAGCAATTGGAGGTGAATCGCCAGCAGTGGTGAACAGCCAGCAGTGTTGGAAGCTGGGAGTGAGTAGTCAGCAGTGATGGAGGTTAGATGTTAATAATCAGCAGTGTTGGAGGTTTGCAGTATTAGCACGAGTGGACAGTCTGAACGTATATCCATCATTGAGATTTATTACTGATGAATATATCATTTTTGAACTGGTTGTCCCATTCTTAAGGTAAATACATTGTTTGCTCTGCAACAAAATCTTTCCTTTGCTAACCACACGACTGTTAGTAGTTAGACCCTACAGTAGGTAGAATCTTTTATTTAGCTAGCTGTATTGGCGCTAGCTGTATGGGAGTAGCTTGTGTAATGAAGACTTTTGTGAGGTAAGTGACTTGTGATATGCATAGGTTATTGTCAGGCTTACCTCTAATTCAGGGCCATTCTTTTGTATTAATTATTTGAAGTCAGATTATCAATTTTAAACCAGTCAGATCGTGTTATCCTTGAATATTGTAAGTAATTAATGAATATTAAAAGTTTGAGTTCTGTTTGTCACTGTAGGTCAGTGATGAAATGATAAGAATTAGCAAAGAGAAAATAGGCTCAGTACGTACAGTTTCAAAATGGTTCAAATGGCTCTGAGCACGATGGGGCTTAACAGTTGAGGTCATCAGTCCCCTAGAACTTAGAACTACTTAAACCTAACTAACCTAAGGATTCGAACCTGCGATCGCTCGGCCACACCGGCCGGCCGTTCAGATTCACTCAGCAGCTTAAGAACATAGAGTAAGCAGTCCGAAGTTTAAGTAAAAACATTTTTACTCAAGAAGTTTCAACAGGTGTTGATAAATATCAACGGGGGCAGTTGAGAATGTGTGACCCGGCCGCGACTCGAACCCGCGATCTCCTGCTTACATGGCAGACTCTCTATCCCACTGAGCCATTTTTTTTCTTTTTTCATGTATCATACCGATTTATTTTTATTTTTTAAATATTTATTGAGATCACATAGGACGCCCTCCAGGCGAAAAGTAGTGACGAGTAATTACCATTAATAATAAACAAAATATAAAGGGGATTAAAGAAATTAAAGAAATCGCCCTCCTGGCACAACAAAAGAAATGGCATCCACGTCCCGCCAACTTGTGGATCGACACGCACTGAATTCCAAGGCAGTCAGGCATTTTCCAGGTGCGCCTTCACGAGGAACATTGCATTTTGCCGGTACATTGGACCGAGTCCTCGTGTTACACTGAAATCACCTTCTCATACCTTGGACACCCCAGCTGCAGGGCGGATCGAATAAGGCAGTACCCAAAAAGTTGCCATAGTACTGACGGTATCGCGGATGGTGCACCGGGAGAGTAAAGCGATTGTGCAGGAACTTCCAAATATGAAGAACACTCTTATCACGTTCATGGAACAAATAAGAGATCGAGAGGCCTTTTATCCAGATCAGTGTTGGTCTTCGTACGAGGGAAATATGTCGCATATGTGAGCAGAAGTGCTTTCGGTGTAATGGCATGGGGAGCCGTACACAGAAGAAAGTCAAGAATCTTCTGAATCAGCTGCCACACCTCTGCAGAAGATCCACACATCAGTCGATGTTCATCCGTATCAGGCGTTTAACAATGAGGACGCAGCAACGAATCTGTCATTTTTATGGCATTTAGACGTCGTGCATTTTCCATTAACAACCAGACACCAGGTCGCACGAGCGCTCGTTTCGAGGAGGACGTGGTGCACAGAACGCCAAATCACGGGCCATGCGATCACAGAATATCGGCTTTCCACAATATTCTGAGTATTACTTCTCATCATTAGGCGGTAAACATCACATGCCGTAAAATTCCTGGTACTAGGCAAGTCGGCATGGACATAACTGTATTCGGTGAAAAAGGTCCTGACATGTGAGAGAGAGGAAGAAATATGGGCTACTGCAACGGGTGCCACTTGAGAGTGAGGGGCCAGTTCGTCAATCAGGCTTCCCGATAATCTGGTTCGGCGGCGGGTCCACGATTTAATCATTGTACTTACATAAAGGTCAGCTGCTCTCGCTTGGACGTTGACAAGGCCAAGGCCGCCATCTCGAGGAGGAAGTGTCAGTGTGTCGCAGAGGAAGATAAGACCCGCGCTTACAAAGTAGCCGAACGCCCCCTGAAGTCTGTGTGCCATTGCCTTTGGCATTGGTAAAATCTGTACTAAATGGGTAGCCGTGAGACTAGATGAGTGTTAACAAAATCCACCCGTCGAAACATGTCCAATGCTCTCAGAAGGTTGCCACAAACGTTCGTGCGGACAGCTTGACGCAGTGGTTTGTAGTTAAATGAGATTGTGTGCTGTATATCACTCGTGAAGGTAATCCCCAAACATTTGGTCTTGTCCACTAATGGCAATGTAGCCACACCCTCTGCTTTAAGACCTCTACCGACGGACGTAGCACTAGATTTCATCAGCCTCACACGGCTGCCTGCAGTAGTCCCGTACTGGTTGATCTATGCCAGTGCCTCTCGCATTTCATCCTCCGATAGAACACCACGTCATCTGTATAGGCACGGCAGATGAAAGCATGCCACCTCGTTGTTACCCCTGTCAGCTGGCTCCTCAAATCGTGTATCAGTGGCTCAAGGGCAATAGCGGAAAGCAGCATCGACAGAGGACATCCTTGACGGACTGACTGCATGACATTCATAGGGCCCGCCACATGGCCATTGACCGACAATCGCGACGTGCCACCTCGGAGAAGTCGCAAGACGATGTGTATAAACCTATGGGAAAAGGCCATCCGTCGGAGCACGTTTTCTAGAAAGCCATGACTCACTATATCAAAGGCGTGGTGGAAGTCCACAGTCACTAAGGCACCACGACTCCGACAGGTCGTGGCCAGGGATATGACGTCACGGTAACGGTGCGTGCCGTCTGAATGTTACTGTCACCACCAAAGCACGTCTGACCCAGAGAAATGACTTGAGGGATGATGCGCCGAAGACAAGCGGCAAGAATCCGGGTAAGAATCTTGAAGTCATAATTTAACATGGTCAACGGCCGATAATGTCCAACTCCCCGACCTTCTTATGGCTTGGGGACCAGGATAAGCAAGCCTTCTGCGAATTCGGGTGTGAGGGGAAGGTCAGGGTTCATCAGTTCTTCATATATCGCATTCCAGCGTGAGCCCTTGACGCCGTGGAATGTGCGATAAAACTCCAGCAGAAACCCATCGGAGCGGTCGTGGCCTGGAGGTCCCCAGCGGTGACTGTGTGTTTCTGCGTTGCAGACAGCTGGAGCGGAGGTTTCCTTCATTGCCACATCCCGAGCATGTCTTCGGCTGGCTGTCAAAAATTATAATTGCACGTTAGCCATCAAAATATACGTAGGATGGCACAAGTTTGGTTAGCTCTATGCGGATCTGTCGTACTCCGTTGAGAGCCAGATATGTAGTGAACTGAACCAACTTTTCAGCTGTATGACTAATCACCTTTCCATATAGGCGGAATGCAGATACCACGACCTCTGAAGGTACCTCGAAAGGGAGTTCAAACACGCCGATCGACCGCAGTCCAAGTCCCGCATGTTCCGCAGTTACGTCACCGTGCAGAACTTAAGACCACTTCGAGTTGCACTTCGAATTTAGTCACATATGTCTTCGTTTACCAATTTCACATACACCACAGTGCTCACTACAGACAGGTGGAGGCCAAACCGATTTAAAGTGCTTTTGGTCGGGCATATTCAGGTGCAAAGCTGTTCTTCAGTGTCGGTCTTCCGTGGGCATAAGCCGTTCTCTTTCCAAGGAAATATAGCGCGATAAGACGGCAGAATCACGTAAACAACTCCGCGCGGCGAGGACGTAAACAAGACGTCCGTGCCACTAGTGTGCCGCAAGGCGACTGACCTCATCGAGGACACAGAAGATAGTGCGACTGCAGTGACTTATCTCTGGCACGCTCCCCGTGAGCCCCACATTTCCAACTTACTGTCCACACACTACATTTGTAGTGCCCCTGCCCACTGTACTCATTACTCGCGGCAGAACAGATACCATCATCACATAGATAATGCTTACCGGCCATTCCTCAGTGCGGATACACCCACATTGCTCAAACTCTAACAGGAATCGGTAGATTGACTGCCACGAGTAATTAGTGGGCAGGGGCACCACAAATGTAGTGTGTGGACAGTAAGTTGGAAATGTGGGTCTCACGGGGAGCGTGCCAGAGATTAGCTCCTGCAATCGCGCTATCCTGTGTGTCCTCGATAGCTCAGTCAGCCTTCAGAGGCGCAGCGGTTCGGACGGCGTTTACGTCCCTGCCGCACGTGTACAGGAGAGGTGTTTACGGTACGTGTGTAGCGGTGTGCAGCTTTAATACATAGAACGAATCATGGCCTTGTCGTTCCCAATTCGACACTAAGACTTAGTTTTGCTAACGAATATGCTGGGACGAAGGCTGAGAAGATAGAACGTTATTTACGAAACGAGGTAAAAATCGAACCTGACGTACTAATTGGAATACACTTATCTATAGTCAGCAGCGTGGTCTGTGTCAAGCTCATCAATGAAGCGGCATGTGACGAACTACTCCTCCGACACCGACAAGGACTTCGTTTCTGTCATTCGGACGGGAATGTTGGAGCGATTACAGTTGAACACGCATGGGACTACGAACGATCCACGTCTTTGAGCTTCATTTCGAAGTGCCAGAAGAATTGGTGACAGACACCCTGCGTCCTTACGGAACGGTCCTATCCCATGTGTCTGAAAAATAGGCGAGTTTCAAAACGTATTCTGTCCTCAGCGGCGTCAGACAAATATGGATCGAATTCCGGAAACATGTTCCAACACACTTGTACATTGCTGCATTGCTGGTTGTAGGGCGATTGTCATCTACGACGGACCACCGAGGACTTTCTCTGGGTGTGGGAAGAAGGGAATGTACTCAACGAAGGTTGTTACAGCTGCTGCGGGATGAACCACCACTCACACCGCATACGACTGTGCTCCCCATGACCTATGTAGCCGCATTACGCGGTGACATAGGCCGCGAGACAAACGTACCAAAACGTACAGACAGAGGCAGATCGTGGCGAGTCACGGAAGGAAGGCGTTACGCTGGACCGCCTGCGGTAGTCCCAGGACGCCCTCTCTTCAGTGCCGCTTGCTGCAGAAAGCAACTTTTGGAGAATACTTCGGGAGGGATAGGACTTCTCATTTCAACGTTTCCATGTATATTTTGACGAGTTTTGCGACATGAGGTCGAGCACTGACCTGCTGCAAAATTACCTTTACGTGTCCATCGCTGTATTGTGGCGGTTTGCGTTTCAGTGTTGGGCTCTAACGCATCAATTGCTTTCGATAATGATGTCCTGTGACTGTCTTCGTCTCTTTCAGTGGCTACGAAAACGTTTTGTCTTCCCCCGGCCAAGCCGGTCTTCGACATCAAAATCACCGTTCTGAAGGCGTTGGAAACATTCTCTGTACGTTCTTCCACTAATAGTTCTCTCACTGTTGGTCTTACCCAGTATTTTAAGAGCCACAGCCGCAGATTTCCCGCAAATGGCGAGAAATGGGTACGTAAGTTAATGTACTTAATCGAGAATAACCTTATGATGCAATCACAAATCGACAAATATTTTATGGCATTATGTTTACAGATGCCTAAGCTTATTGTATGATCAACCACCTGAACCCCACTTGCCGCTACTGCCGTCAATTGCAAAACGGCGGAAGCAAAGTTGTAGACCTAATATTTTCGACATATGATTCAAAATTTATCGTAATGTTCTATAAACTTTTGCATCGCTATGCGATAGACCTCTGCTGCCTGTAAGGATTCTTTCACCTCGTCATATGTTGCGAAGGGCTTGCTTGCCACGTTACAATGTTCACTAAGAATTGATCACCTTCCTTATGATACCGGAACAAAAACTCAAGAGCACAAGCCATTCTTTCTACTTTGTGTTATTTCCTAAGCAGCCTTGTAAGGCAAAATGTGCACAATTTGCGAAATTGCTACTTTTCAGAGACAATATTGCGCAAAATTGCTCTACCCACATTCGGAGTTTCCAATATCAAAGTAGAAACTGTGAATCGTCGGTCTTTACGAATCTATTCTTTCACGGCTTTGACCAAATCTTCTGACATCACTGATGGTCGGCCTGATCGCGGTTCATCAAGGACGCCAGCATCTCGTGGTCGTGCGGTAGCGTTCTCGCTTCCCACGCCCGGGTTCCCGGGTTCCATTCCCGGCGGGGTCAGGGATTTTCTCTGCCTCGTGATGGCTGGTTGTTGTGTGATGTCCTTAGGTTAGTTAGGTTTAAGTAGTTCTAAGTTCTAGGGGACTGATGACCATAGATGTTAAGTCCCATAGTGCTCCGACCCATTTGAACCATTTTTTTCATCAAGGACATTTTCCCTTCCGTCCTTGAAAGCTCTTACCCACTTAACGACTTTGTTGCCGCTCATCGCATTGGGGCTATACATCTTACTTATTTGACGATGAACTTCCGCTGCTGCAACGTTACCTGTTGTCAGAAATCGAATCATCCACCGTATTTCACAATCGGCGGAGTGATTAACTGTTTTAAACATTTTGAACTGACGCTATGAACAGTACAATGCGACAATAACAATGAAAATGGCGTCGTTCGACCAGCAGGGCCAGGGAGTCGGTTCACATGCGCGTTTCAATGTTCGCGCGACATTCGATTAGCTACGGCGATACGATCTCTTAATCCTCCTTTTTGAAAATTTTCAAGCTTGTTTGACTCCACTGGCACCCTCTTACACAAATACGCGATATTTAATGGTTTGTTAATCATGTCCCTTGTCTTCTGTTCTTGACATGTACCAGCAGATGACTGCCCGAATCTGGGCGGAATTCACTCGTACCGATAACTGCCACAAAAGTCCGGCACATACTGCTCATCTACTCTAGACAAGGAATGCTGTTGTGACTGCGCTGCTAAAAATTTATCTTTCTTCGTGCCTAAGACACAAACAAATGACAGAAATAATTCCATACAAATGACCATCGTATAGATACTACCAAACTGCCACGATTTACGTCAGCGGTGGAGTAGCACATGACCGCCTGGTATCAGTTTCGCGCCATGTACAATGCTCCAGAGGCCTGCTGTTTTAAGGGCATGACTCACATTTCATCCCGTGAGATTTTTGCTCTACAGATCTGAGAGTAAAGACAGTACACCTATTCTGATTAGTCAGTATCAGCAATTGTGCAGCACAAATGGAAAAAATTTTACAATATGACGTATGTACATATCGATAAATGTTGTTTGCGATGGGAAGAAATGTCCGCTGTGATTCAGTCACTGTGTTATTAAGTTACTGCGGCAGCACAGAGAGCTTATCACAGAGTCAAATGACGTGTAAGCCTTGCTGAAAAACAAAAGCTGAATGAAACCAAAATGAGCAATGTGAAAAGCATTCAATTAAATCAAAAGGCAAAAATCCTCTGGCCAATGTGCCGAAAATCCCAAGATATTTTGGTATAGTGTAGAGTAAGTAAACGGATCAAAATCATCTACCTCACTTTCATATAATTGTACGTAACACACAACTGTGACTCCTCATAGGCATCGCACTGAGGCATTGAAGTTCATAACCCAAACAAACATTAAATACAAAACTTTAATTTTTACTTTACAAAAATCATGAGATGGGAGTATTGGTCTGATCACGGTAAAGAAACTGGAAAATTCAAATTAACTTCCAGTATACAAAAATGGTTGAAATGGCTCTGAGCACTATGGGACTTAACTTCTGAGGTCATCAGTCCCTAATAACTTAGAACTACTTAAACCTAACTAACCTAAGGACATCACACACATTCATGCCCGAGGCAGGATTCGAACCCGCGACCGTAGCGGTCGCGCGGTTCCAGACTGTAGCGCCTAGACCCGCTTGGCCACTAAGGCCGGCTTTCCAGTACGCACTGAAGCGCCAAAGAAACTGGTACAGGCATGCGCATTCAAACACATAGATATGTAAACAGGCAGAAGACGGCGCTGCAATCGGCAACGTCTATATAAGACAAGTGTCTGGCATAGTTGTTTGATCGGTTACTGCTAGCACAATGGCAGCTTATCAAGATTTACGTGAGTTTGAACGTGGTGTTACAGTTGGCGCACGAGCGATGAGCCACAGCACCTCCGATGTAGCAATGAAGTGGTGATTTTCTCGTACGGCCATTTCACGAATGTACCGTGAGTATCAGGAATCCTGTAAAACATCAAATCTCCGATTTCGCTGCGACCGGTAAAAGATCCTGCAAGAACGGGACCAACGACGACTGAGAAGAATCGTTCAACGTGACAAAAGAGCAACCCTTCCCCAATTGCGGCAGATTTCAATGCTGGGCCGTCAACAAGTGCCAACGTGCGAACCATTCAACGAATCATCATCGATATGGGCTTTCGGAGCCGAAGGCCTACTCGTGTACCATGACGTCACGACACAAAGTCTTACTCCTCGCCTAGGCTTGTCAACAACGACATGAGACGTTGATGACAGGAGACATGTTGCCTTGTCGGACGAATCTTGTTTCAAATTGTATCGAGCGGATGGAAGTGTACAGGCATGGAGACAACCTCCTCATGAATCCATGGACCCTGCATGTCAGCAGGGGAATGTTCAAGCTGGCGGAGGCTCTGCAATGGTGTGGGACGTGTGCAGTTGGAGTGAATGGGAGCCCTCATACGTCCAGATACGACTATGGCAGATGACACTTACGTAATAATCCTGTCTGATCACCTGCATCCATTCATGTCTATTCTGCAATCCGACGGACTTACGCAATTCAAGCAGAACGATACGACACCCTACATGTCCAGAATTGCTACAGAGTGGCTCCAGGAACAGTCGTCTGAGTTTAACTCTCCAAATATGAACATTATTGAGCATATCTGGGATGCCGTGCAACGCGTTGTTCAGAAGAGATCTCCACGCCCTCGTACTCTTACTGATTTATGGAGAACACCGCAGGATTCGTGGTGTCAGTTCCCTCCAGCACTGCTTCAGACATTAGTCGAGTACATGACAAATCGTGTTACGACACTTCTGTGAGCTCGCTGGGACTCTACAGAATATTAGGCAAGTGTACCAGTTTCTTTGGCTCTTCTGTGTATTAGAAGAATTACTACAACAAACCCTTAATCCAGTTAACAAAAGATGTAGCATTTGCTGTACATAAAAGAGTTAGATTTGACTCAGTTCCTAGATCGGCAATATTATGAAAATACGTAAATATTTCCCGTCTGTTGGTGAGTGAAAACAGTGATATACTAACTTCCCACTTAGCCCGCGAACGTAGCTTGTTATGAACACTGAAGTCATCCTAATCAAAATGGTTCAAATGGCTCTGAGCACTATGGGACTTAACATCTGTGGTCATCAGTCCCCTAGAACTTAGAACTACTTAAACCTAACTAACCTAAGGAAATCACACACATCCATGCCCGAGGCAGGATTCGAACCTGCGACCGTAGCAGTCGCGCGGTTCCGGACTGAGCGCCTAGAACCGCTAGACCACCGCGGCCAGCTCATCCTAATCGTCACTGTGCTACGCAGTTCGTCAGAAAACCTAATCAGTCACACTGCCACTAGATACATGCTAACCACTAAGAAAAGAAAAGAAAAGCATCAACACCTTACCTCGGACTCTGAGCACAGAGCGTAGAAAGGAACAGCATGTGCTTGTCAACATCGGTTCAAAAAACGTAGCTTGGTCTCTCGAAACTAATAATGCCACTCTCAATGCCAACACCAATGTCGTGCAACTCCGTGGCATCGAGTTTATCAGACCATTACTTGTCTGGTATAAACAACTTTCAAGAGGTCTCTTCCGGCTCATCCAAGTCTACTCCACTAACTCACAATAAAATACAGTTCACGAACAAAATGGCTTAGTACCGTCTAACTTAAAATGCATTGCACTACGTGGTGAGCCCTCTTAGGATTGAGCTTATTGGACAACAACAGACTGACTGCCTCCGTACGACTGGTTCCACATAATGACGCTTTACAGCTGCCACATTGCAACTGCCCCCTTTCCTTCCACATACAACTTGCTCACGGGGCACCACAACGCCCTAGGCTTGGCTGAGATATTCACTCCAAAGATCGAAAGTCAAACCTTAGTACCTTCAATACAGCAGAGGGACAGCAAAATCGATCGCGAGCAGTCGGAAAATACACCAAACACTCCCGTAAACGATAGGCAAAAATACGAAACCGAAATGAAGGGTGACTCATTCAAAACACACCTTTCACCGTCAACTCCTTTATGTGAAATAATTTTCCTTCCAGCACCAGTTTTCAAAGGTCCTGGAACAAATGGTTCCAAGCGATTAGAAAAATAAGTAAATAATTAGTTTTTCCAGTAGGGGCCACCGAACACGCAGATACAGGCCTCGTGACATTTCAGGGCAAGAGTAGTTGTGCAGTTCTGTTCGCGTTACAGGCCAAATAATTAAGATCTCTGACGGTAAATTTGTATTGAGTAACCACGATGCTGCGTGCCAAGCAGAGAAGAACAGTATAGTATTGTATATTATAATTGTGAACATAGTTTCTCAAGGTTTGCTTATCGTAATAAACTTGATTCGAACACAAAACGTGAATCGTATAACTTCATAGGAGTACATTTGTAACATATATTGTGTGCAGTTTGATGCCTCATCTGCAAAGTGATTCGTGTGACGAGTGAATAAAAAAAAAAAAGCATCTGGCATCCCCAATTTGGAGTTTAAGAGATCATCTAGTACATCTGAGAGCCTTATCTGTCCTACCAATTATTTTACAGTTTCACCTCAATAATTACGAAATCGTTACCTGAGAACTACATCTGCACTGGGAGAAGGACAACTGTAGAAGATCTCAGGTAAGTAATTACAGGATCACCGTGTTCTACCTAGCTCCTCGCATGTTCTGCATTTCCAGTACAAATGGAAACATGTACGTGTCTTTCTCGGAAACGTGGAAGACCGAAATGAGGAAGGAATTAACGTGGAAAATGAGTGTTTTATTGTATACTGATTAAACTCGTTACATTCGATGATTAACTCAGGTAACTCACGATCTGAGGGGAATCCCACACAACCCCTGTTCCCTATGGTTCAGTCGTCAAATTCTTATTGCTTTGTACAGCCGTTGTCTATATCGCTGACATCAATTTTTTTGCAAAATAATGTATCTCGTTTTATGAAGCCGAGTAGACAAGGCTCACTAGAAAACACAGCAGATGTCATGACTGATATTACACAAATGTGCTGGGCTTAAACTTTGAAAAATCACAGCTCATCCAGTTTTGTATTATAAAAAAATGTCCTGCTCCTCTATCAACCAAGAATACCTTAATTCATAGTATACTTGGTCCAAAGGTTTAAATTCTAAGGTGTCTATACCGTTGAAATGAAACTCGAAATACCATGTTGTAGATCTACTAAAAGTTTACATTCGGCTACTTTAGCCATAAGAATAATTCCCAACTTTGGTGATACAGAAATCACAAAGTTAACCTATTTCGCATATTTTCATTTTATGATGTCTTCTGGGAATATCTTGAGCGGCAACTCCTCACTAACGCAAAAAGTATTCATTGTACGAAAAGAAGTCATTAGAACTACGTTTTGGGTTCACACATGTGTGTCTTACAGGCATCTGTTTAAGCAACTGGGAATATCAAGCACAGCTTCACGTTAAATTTATTCACTTACGAAATTTGCTGTCAACAACCAACCTGAATCCCAGAGTAACAGTACTGTTTACAAGAAAAACACTAGCATTATCCATTAATGAATCTAGCATTAATCCATTAATGAATCTAGCATTAACACAGAAACTAGTGAAACAAAAAATCTCCTTGCTTATCTGTCCGTGGAATTACAACGTCTGATGGTTAAAGAAAAAATATCCAGTAAACAGGTGCTCTACAATGCATACCTTAAAAGTTATGAGCATTTGTTCATTAGAAGAGTTACGTTCCAAAGTAGCGAACATGAGAATGTGCTCATAGTTCTTCGCGTATGTATTTTAGAGCACACGTTTAGTGGACATTTTTTTCTTGTTTTGGTCCATACTGCCACTTCCCAAGATATGGAAAGCAAAAAGGTTGCAGTGGAAGAGATTTGTTTCACAGTATCGAAGATGAAAAATTGCTCGTAGCTCTTAAGATATGCGTTTTCGACCCTATGTTTTCTGAGACTTTTTTGCTTCTATTATCGTGTTCTTTCGACTGTGTGCGTTTACGGCCGGAAACAGAGGGAAAACGGTGCTATGAATATGTGTCCGGCAACTCATCGTTCCCACGGTAGTTGGTGCTGACGGATGAACGTTTCTCTGACCAAGTGCCGTGTGTTCCTTGTGTGCTGCAGGCTTTGTGATTGAGGCAGCGTACTGTAAGCAGCAGAATATTCATGTAGGTATTCATGTAGGGAACAAGCCGAGGTGATGTATGTGAACGGCCAAGCACATGAAAACGGTCGATAAGCGGCACGGCTGTACCAAAGCAAGAACCCTCTCAGACACCAACCACATCACACAACATTTGAATCTCTTTTTGGACGTTGTGTGAACATGGGTCCTTTCAGACAGACGAACGCACAGGGAGGCGACTGACTTTTGTATACCAGATCTCCAGGACAGAATTCGACATGATATTAAGACGAGCCCTAGTACAAGCTCCAGACAAGGGGTCCACCAACATGGTGAAAGCCAAAGTACGATTATGTTCATGACAACCGCTATTACCCCTGCAAGGAGTGCAAGGATGATCAGCAGCGTATTTCCCTCTATGGGAAGGATTTTGTCGACGGTTTTTGCACCAGAGCATCACAATTATGGGATTTCTGTCATCAGTCGTCTTGAGTGACGAAGAAACCTTTTCCAGAAGTAGCATCATAAATCTGCATAATTGTCATCTCTGGTCGACCAAAAATTCTCGAGGAATGGTTGAGACGTTTCATCAGCATCGCTTCAGCGTCAGTGGATGAGCAGCTTTCCTCGGCGTCACGTAATTGGACCAATTATTATTCAACAACACCTTGACCGAAGAGCGTACTTTCACTTCCTGTAGAATACTCTGCTTGGACTGCTTGAGGTTGTGTAGTTTCTGCATGATGGAGCACCACTCCAAATCCGCAATACAGTTCGCCGACACCTCAACAACATCTACCCCGGATATTGGATAGTACGCGGAAGCCCTGTATCATGGCCTGATAGGTCACCGGAGTTAAAACACTCGGATTTTTACCTCTGGGGACATCTGAAAAGCGTAGTGTTTGCTGAACAAGTTCCTGATGTGCAGATCCTTCAAGGGCGTGTTCGCGAAGTCTATTCGGAGAGAGGTCAGAAGGTGTAAATGAGTGCAATCCAGGATAGGACGTGTGACTGCGTACACCGCATCCCATGGAGGCCACTTTGAAACTCTGTTGTGACGAGGAAGTGCTGAAACTCTGAGCCGTCTTCCGGGACGATTTCTTGTCGTCGTACGCCCAGCGTCCATTTCCGGAAACACGTTCATAGGACCTTTTTCCTCCATTTCCAATCAGGAATCCGTTCCTGCAGTTCGTCGGTTTTATTACACTACTGGCCATTAAAACTGCTACACCACGAAGATGACGTGCTACAGACGCGAAATTTAACCGACAGGAAGAAGATGCTTTGATATGCAAATAATTAGCTTTTCAGTGCATTCACAAAAGGTTGGCGCCGGTGGCGACACCGACAACGTGCTGACATGAGGAAAGTTTCCAACAGATTTCTCATTCACAAACAGCAGTTGACCGGCGTTGCCTGGTGAAACGTTGTTGTGATGCCTCGTGTAAGGAGGAGAAATGCGTACCATCACGTTTCCGACTTTGATAAAGGTCGGATTGTGGCCTATCGCGATTGCGGTTTATCGTACCGCGACATTGCTGCTCGCATTGGTCAAGATCCAATGACTGTTAGCAGAATATGGAATCGATGGGTTCAGGAGCGTAATACGGAACGCCGTGCTGGATCCCAACGGCCTCGTATCACTAGCAGTCGAGATGACAGGCATCTTATCCGCATGGCTGTAACGGATCGTGCAGCCACGTCTCGATACCTGAGTCAGATGGGGACGTTTGCAAGACAACAACCACCTACACGAACAGTTCAACGACGTTTGCAGCAGCATGGACTATCAGCTCGGACACCGTGGCTGCGGTTACCCTTGACGCTGGATCACAGACAGGAGCGCCTGCGATGGTGTACTCAACGATGGACCTGGGTGCATGAATGGCAAAACGTCATTTTTCTGTTGAATCCCGGTTCTCTTTACAGCATCATGATGGCCGCATCCGTGTTTGACGACATCGCGGCGAACGCAATTTGGAAGCGTGTATTCGACATCGCCATACTGGCGTATCACCCGGCGTGATGGTATGGGGTGCCATTGGTTACACGTCTCGGTCACCTCTTGTTCGCATTGACGGCACTTTGAACAGTGGACGTTACATTTCAGATGTGTTACGACCCGTGGCTCTAGCCTTCATTGTATCCCTGCGAACCCTACATTTCAGCTGGATAAAGCACGACCGCATGTTACAGGTCCTGTACGGGCCTTTCTGGATACAGAAAATGTTCGACTGCTGCCCTGGCCAGCACATTCTCCAGATCTCTCACCTACTGAAAACGTCTGGTCAATGGTGGCCGAGCAACTAGCTCGTCAGGATACGACAGTCACTACTCTTGATGAACTGTAGTATTGCTTTGAAGCTGCAATGGCAGCTGTACCTGTACACGCCATCCAAGCTCTGTTTGACTCGATGCTCAGGCGTATGAAGGCCGTTATTACGGCCAGAGATGGTTGTTCTGGGTACTGATTTCTCAAGATTTATGCACCCAAATTGCGTGAAAATGTAATTACATGTCAGTTCTAGTATAATATATTTGTCCAATGAATACCCGTTTATCATCTGCATTTCTTCTTGGCGTAGCAATTTTAATGGCCAGTACTGTACTTTGACCTAGAGGGGTACTAAAAAGATAAGGAAACACTGTGAGAAATGCTGCTTGAAAATAAACACAGATACAAGGGTCATAACAGTTTCTTTGCTCTTGTGAATCCGTTGTGTGACAGCTAAGTGCATTACAGTGTGAAAAAATTGTTGGTTCCCGTATGGTGCGTGTTTCCGTAACCAAGGTAGCCGAAGTGTTTGGTGTTTCAAGAGGCACCATATCGAGGATTTATATCGCATACAGGGAAAGCTGAAAAACATAACCCGCAAAGTCACAACGCGGACGAAATTACGTGTTGACTGATTGTGATAGACGGTTGTTAAGAGGACTGTGACGATAAATGAAGAGGACGAAAGCTACAGGACTCACTGCAGAACTGAATGTCGAAATCGTGAGCCCTATCAGCACTAACACATTTTTCCAGCTTCTGGCAGAATTTACGTCCCAAGAGTAGTAGGTGGCAGCAGTTCGATGATGATTTAAGGAGTCATATCGTAGCATTCCATGGCCCCTTCGGTTTCTCCGCAAACTCGCTTTACTACGAAGGGTTATGTGCCCATTTTGGTCGACCAGGTCTACCCATGGTATAACGTTCGTTCAAAGTAGTCATGCTGTTTTCCAAGACGATAGAGCCCGTGTTTACACAGGTCGCATCGACCAGGGCCGGGTTTTGTGAGCACGAGAATGGAATGTAACATCTCTCTTTGGACACCACAGTCACCAGATCTCAATATTAATGAATCTTTGTGATCTACTATGGAGAAAATGGCACGTAGTCGCTTTGCAACTGCGTTGTTACCAGAACTTTCCGATATTTTGCAGAACAAATTGTATACGTTTACCTCGAAAAACATACAGTACCTGTATTTATTGATTCCGAGATGACTGGAAGTTGTTTATAATGTCAACGGTTTTCTTACACCGTATTTGGAATAGTATGTGTGTTTTGTGGTGCCATATATTTATCCACTTCCTGACTATAAAAAGAAGCAGGACGCAGCCTCCAAGCGCCATAGGTTCACAGAGGCTGTAGTGCATTCGCGTTTCGTGAGACTCTGTATACAGAAACGTGCAACAGGCTGTTGAGAGACTTCAACAGAGTTCACATTCCAGAAACACCGCCATAAAAACCACGTTTCGAACTGCAAGCAAAAAATAAAGGCAAATTTAGCTGAGTAAAACTTATTCTTAAGGCCTCCGTTTGTGGAAGCTTCCCTATATTTAAGGAATTATAATTGCGAGCAAACACAGTTATTTCAATTACTATTCAAATTCGCAATGCCCAAGCATTGCACATACAATTCCTTTACATTATCAGTAAGTAATACGTAATAGCACGTCCGGTTAGCCGTGCTGTCTAAAGCACGGCTTTCCGGATCGGAACGGAGCGCGTAGTCCCCGGCACGAATCCGCCCGGCGGACTTGTGTCGAGGCCGGTTAGCTGGCCAGTCTGGGGATGGTTTTTAGGTGGTTTTCCATCTGCCTCGGTGAATGCTGGCTGGTTCCCCTTATTCCGTCTCAGCTACACTATGTCGGCAATTGCTGCGCAAGCAAGTTCTCCACGTACGCATACACCACCGTTACTCTACCGCGCAAACATAGGGGCTACACTCGTCTGGTGTGAGACGTTCCCTCGGGGGGTCCACCGCGGACCGAACTGCACAATAACCATTAAAGAGTGTTTCGGTGCTGGTGGCGGAGCTGTGAATTGGACTGTGGTAGTCGTCGTGGGATTGTGGACCACTACGGCTGCGGCGGGGAGGGAGCCTCTCCGTCGTTTCTAGGCCCCCGGTTAACATACAATACAATACAATACGTAATAGGTCTCACATGTACGACAAAGAAATCTGCGTTACAAGTGACATAAAAGTTCTCATACTTCGTACTATAATCGCTCGAAAAAAGAGTAACCGTTTGTTGTTCAAAAAGGGCCTGTCGAAAAGCAGGGAGTAGCAGTTACCAACATTTCCCTGCCCACAGAATTTAGAATAAAGCACAGTTAAACAAGGCGCAAAGTACAGAAGTCAGAGAGCATGTCACTTACCGTTCATTGGGCTATGTGCTACCGGCGCACTTCTTAACCATGTCCAAATTGCGATACTGTGTTCCGACGCTCACTCGCGCGCACAACTGTAGAGTTGTCCTAAAATGGCATTACCGTAGCAAATTTCGGTGCAGCAAAATGTCACTTTTTTTACACGAACTGTTGACTGACACTGATTGACTACGTTGTTTATGTGGCGATCCAGTATGTCTGTAACCACATTGACTACTACGGATCGTCTCATTAGGCTCTAACATCTCGCCAACGAAGAAGCTCGTAATTCTCTGCAGTCCCTAAAACGACACGCCGTACATACTGTTCTGGCTGCATCTCTGCATCGAAATCTACTATTGCTGTCCTACTAAAAAATTTGTTACAGTGTCATTATGTTTGTGACGTCGTCAGTCATACGACCACATCGCCGCCCGAGAGATCGATCTGCCGTATGCGATTCTCTCGATAAACGGAACAGAAGAACGGCTGTTCTAGCCAAACAGTACACAGCCAGTCGCAGTACTTAACGCTCGCCACGAGGCGCCACTAGGCCACTTCATGTGTAGCAGGAGTGTAGTGTAGTTGTGTCAGTCTACAGTTCGTAGCCCTACTTAGGGGTCAGCCGGCGTCGAAGTTAGACATCGTCTGCAGCTCAGTCATTGCTGCCATCAAGTCTTTGTAGATCACTTGTAAAGTTCCGTAATAGTACTACAGTAAGGTCAACAGTGCTAAGTTGGCAGTTATAAACAATTCTACGGTCTGTCATGTCGACAGCCAAGTTAGTCTTCAAATTCACCAGATTCGACTTTTAAGATTACGAGAGATTAATTCGTCACTGCAAGATTTGTGACTTGTAAATTATGTCATTCTATAGACGGTTAGTGTAGTCGCGTCTTCTATAATTGTCAACCAACAGATCATGAACTACAACAAAGTTAAGTAATTAACACTTTCTTATTTTGTACATCTGCTAATTAATTGTGCTTTCCTGTAGTAGCTACCAAGGAGCCTTGGTATAGTTGAACCCACGTTTCCTCCTCCTTGGATACCTCATATTTGCTATCTCATGTTGATGATCTCGGTTATGGTGGAAGATCGAGAGCCATCAATTTTATTATCCTACCGAATAAATAATTTAAGTGATGCTCAGATTCCAAAACCTTAAAAAATGTCTTTATTTAATGCGTCGGAGCTAGATTTGCGATCTGTGAGATACTTGAAAAAAATTATGGTGCCTGTAGTTTTGAGATACAGTACTAACATTCAGTACTCAGTATCAGCATTTTAATGACAGTATTGGGATCGTACTTCAGCTTACTGCAAGGAAAAGAAGTGGCTTCCAAACACTCGTTCGATCAGTTCCTGAATAATGATAAAATGCTCCCGAGCATCCTGTCGCTTGAAGTGATTTGAAATCCACAGAGCTTTCGCCCGAGTACTCTTCAGACGTTGTCAAATGGTGACAGTGTTTCGGTTGCTGCTACTGTCCTTACATAGCCGCGCTATCTTCTGTGACGTCACTGGTGCTCGCTGCAACGCTGCCTTGAATAGAAAACAATTCCACGTTTTGCCTCCCTGAGCTTCCATACCAACACTGCTGCGGCGAAGAGAATATTTCGTCGTACCAGCTTTACCCTGGTGCGAAGGAACTGAGCCACTTACGGAAAGTATTCATGAGAAACATCTACGACAACCGCCAGATTTCGCAAGCTATCTTTCCGAAAACACGGAAGCAGAAGGATACCGAGGAAGCCTCGAAGAAGCTTGCGTTTTTGCCGTTCTATGGGTCAATAACAGGAAAGATTAGCAGAGTTCTTTCCTGACTGGTTTGATGTGGGCCGCCATGAATACCTCTCCCGTGCCAATAGCTTCAATTCAGAGTAGCACTTGCAAACTGCGACCAGAATTATTTACTGGATGAATTCCAATTTCTGCCTTCCTCTATACACCCTTTTACCCACTATCACTCCCTCTAGTACCATGGGAGTTATTCCCTGGTGTCTTAACAGAGGTCCTACTATCCTCTCTCTTCTTGTCAGTGTTCAAATGCTTCGATTCTCTTCTCTTCTACTTCTCTTACAATTCATGTTTCACTGCAATACAAAACTGTAGTCCAAACGTACATTCTCAGAAATTTCTTCCCAAATTAAAGCCTATGTTTGATACTAGTAGACTTCTCATGTCCAGGAACGCCCTTTTTGGCAGTTCTAGTCCTCTTCTTCCCCCCATGAACCGTGGACCTTGGCGTTGGTGGGGAGGCTTGCGTGCCTCAGCGATAGAGATGGCCGTACCGTAGGTGCAACCACAACGGAGGGGTATCTCCTGAGAGGCAACACAAACATGTGATTCCAGAAGAGGGGCACCAGCCTTTTCAGTAGTTGCATGGGCAACAGTCTGGATGATTGACTAATCTGGCCTTGTAACACTACCCAAAACGGCATTGCTGTGCTGGTACTGCGAACGGCTGAAAGCAAGGGGAAACTACATCCGTAATTTTTCCCGAGGGCATGCAGCTTTACTGTGTGGTTAAATGATGATGGCGTCCTCTTGGGAATATTCCGGAGGTAAAATAGTCCCACATTCGGATCTCCGTGCGGGGACTATTCAAGAGTACGTAGTTATCAGGAGAAACAAAACTGGCGTTCTACGAATCGGAGCGTGGAATGTCAGATTCCTCAATCGGGCAGGTACGTTAGAAAATTTAAAAAGGGAAATGGATAGGTTAAAGTTAGCTATAGTGGGAATTAGTGAAGTTCGGTGGCAGGAGGAACAAGACTTTTGGTCAGGTGAATACAGGGTTATAAATACAAAATCAAATAGGGGTAATGCAGGAGTAGGTTTAATAATGAATAAAAAAATTGGAATGCGGGTAAGCTACTACCAACAGCATAGTGAACGCATTATTGTGGCCAAGATAGACACGAAGCCCATGACTACTACAGTAGTGCAAGTTTATATGCAACTTGCTCTGCAGATGATGAAGAAATTGATTAAATGTATGATGAGATAAAAGAAACTATTCAGGTAGTGAAGGGAGACGAAAATTTAATAGTCATGGGTGACTGGAATTCGAGAGTAGGAAAAGGGAGAGAAGGAAACATAGTGGATGAATATGGATTGGGGGAGAGAAATGAAAGAGGAAGCCGTCTGGTAGAATTTTGCACAGAGCATAACTTAATCATAGCAAACACTTGGTTCAAGAATCATAAAAGAAGGTTGTATACATGGAAGAATCCTAGAGATACTAGAAGGTATCAGATAGATTACATAATGGTAAGACAGAGATTTAGGAACCAGATTTTAAATTGTAAGACATTTCAAGGGGCAGATGTGGACTCTGACCACAATCTTTTGGTTATGAAATATAGATTAAAATGAAGAAACTGCAAAAAGGTGCGAATTTGAGGAGATGCAACCTGGATAAACTGACTAAACCAGAGCATAAGGTAACAACTGACAGGAATGGGGAAAAGAAGCACAGTAGAAGAATGGGTAGCTCTGAGGGATGAAGTAGTGTAGGCAGCAAGGATCAAGTAGGTAAAAAGACGAGGGCTAGTAGAAATCCTTGGGTGACAGAAGAAATATCGAATTTAATTGATGAAAGCAGAAAATATAAAAATGCAGTAAATGAAGCAGGCAAAAAGAAATACAAACGTCTCAAAAATGAGATCGACAGAAAGTGCAAAATGGCTAAGCAGGGATGGCTAGAGGACAAATGTAAGGATGTAGAGGCGCATATCACTAGGGGTAAGATAGATACTGCCTACAGGAAAATTAAAGAGACCTTTAGAGAAAAGAGAACCACTTGTATGAATATCAAAAGCTCAGATGGAAACCCAGTTCTAAGCAAAGAAGGGAAAGCAGAAAGGTGGAAGGGGTATATAGAGGGTCTATGCAAGGACGATGTACTTGAGGACAATTTTATGGAAATGGAAGAGGATGTAGATGACGATGAAATGGGAGACACGATACTGCGTGAAGAGTTTGACAGAGCACTGAAAGACCTGAGTCGAAACAAGGCCCCGGAAGTAGACAACATTCCATTAGAACTACTGACGGCCTTGGGAGAGCCAGTCCTGACAAAACTCTACCATCTGGTGGGCAAGATGTGTGAGACAGGCGACATACCCTCAGGCTTCAAGAAAAATATAATAATTCCAATCCCACAGAAAGAAGGTGTTGACAGATGTGAAAAATACCGAACTATCAGGTTTTTAAGTCACAGCTGCAAAATACTAACGCGAATTCTTTACAGAAGAATGGAAAAACTGGTAGAAGCCGACCTCGGGGAAGATCAGTTTGGATTCCGTAGAAATATTGGAACACATGAGGCAATACTGACCTTACGACTTATCTTAGAAGAAAGATAAAGGAAAGGCAAACCTACGTTTCTAGCATTTGTAGACTTAGAGAAAGCTTTTGACAATGTTGACTGGAATGTTCTCTTTCAAATTCTAAAGGTGGCAGGGGTAAAATACATGGAGCGAAAGGCTATTTACAATTTGTACAGAAACCAGATGGCGGTTATAAAAGTCGAGGGGTATGAAAGGGAAGCAGTGGTTCGGAATGGAGTGACACAGGGTTGTAGCTACTCCCCGATGTTATTCAATCTGCATATTGAGCAAGCAGTAAAGGAAACAAAAGAAAAATTCGGAGTAGGTATTAAAATCCATGGAGAAGAAATAAAAACTTTGAGGTTCGCCTATGACATTGTAATTCTATCAGGGACAGAAAAAGACTTGGAGGAGCAGTTGAACGGAATGGACACTGTCTTGAAAGGAGGATATAAGATGAACACCAACAAAAGCAAAACGAAGATAATGGAATGTAGTCGAATTAAGTCGGGTGATGCTGAAGGAATTAGATTAGGAAATGAGACACTTAAAGTAGTAAAGGAGTTTTGCTATTTGGGGAGCAAAATAACTGATGATGGTCGAAGTAGAGAGGATATTAAATGTAGACTGGTTATGGCAAGGAAAGCGTTTCTGAAGAAGAGATATTTGTTAGGATCGAGTATAGATTTAAGTGTCAGGATGTCGTTTCTGCAAGTATTTGTATGGAGTGTAGCCACGTATGGAAGTGAAACATGGACGATATATAGTCTGGACAGGAAGAGAATAGAAGCTTTCGAAATGTGGTGCTACGGAAGAATGCTGAAGATTAGACTGGTAGATCACATAAGGTATTGAATAGAATTGGGGAGAAGAGGAGTTTGTGGCACAACTTGACAAGAAGAAGGGACCGGTTGGTAGGACATGTTCTGAGGTATCAATTGATCACAAATTTAACACTGGAGGGCAGCGTGGAGGGTAAAAAACGTAGAGAGAGACCAAGAGATGAATACACTAAGCAGATTCAGAAGGATGTAGGTTGCAGTAAGTACTGGGAGATGAAGAAGCTTGCACAGGATAGAGTAGCATGGAGAGCTGCATCAAACCAATCTCAGGACTGAAGACCACAACAACAACAACAACAACAAGTCCTCTTCCTATGCCCTGCGTGCTCCGACCGTCGACGGTTATTTTGCTGCCTATGTAGCAGAATTCTTAACCTTCATCTACTTCCTAATCACCAATCTTGATGTTAAGTTTCTCGTTGTTCTCATTCCTGCTACTTTTCATTACTTCTCGATTCCTTCGATTTATTCTCAGTTCACATGGTCGCAAAATATGCTGAGTAGCACAATCACAATGGTCTAGTGGAAAGTGCTGCGAGGCGGTCACGCGCCAGAGCGCTGCGGGCGAGGCGCGCACGGTGTGTTTGTGTTTACTTCGGCCGCTGTAAGTGCCGTTTTTCCCTTCTAGACCACCATGGCGCTCAACTATCGGAAGAAGACATTACATTTCAACTTTTGTTCCGACTTCGCCCGACCCAAGGCCCTGGAGGTAGAACGATTTATTCGCGATGAAGTTAAAATACCACCAACGGATCTAATTGGTATCCACTTGTCCATAGATAGCAGTACCGTCTACGACCTACGTCAAAATGATCAACGATGCGGCGTGCGACAAGGTGCTTCAAGAGGCAAAACGTGGACTGCACTTCTGTCATTCCGACGGCAACGTCGGACCCGTTACCGTCGATCACGCAGGTCTCGGCACACGGACGATAAGGATCTTCGAACTGCCGTGCGCACTACCTGCAGACGTCGTCATTGAGGCGCTCCGTCACTATGGCAACGTTCTGGAACATGTTGCCGAACGATGGGTACAATTTCAAACCTATCCCGTTTTAAACGGTGTTAGACAAGTTCGCATCGAGTTGCAGAAACACGTGCCTTCCTATCTATCGTAGGCTGCCGTGCCATTATAATGTACGACGGCCAACCTCGGACCTGTTCCGAATGCGGGAAAGAAGGTCACCTACGGTGTGAATGCATCCGGCCACCCGCGACGACGAAGACGACACCCAAGCAGCCGACATTTCCACGCAGAGGTCGGCGGACAACTTTCACGATGAACAAGACGTTTCGCAGGACGGGACCACCATGGAGGTCGCCACGCACGGTGTAACGATCGGTGCGCAGGTTGAGATGCCTGTCTCCCCGCCGACAACTCAAGATCTCTCTCACCACGACGCAATTCCCATGGGCATTGGACAGAACCACGGCACAGGAGCATGGGCCGACGACATTGAGGAAGATACGCCCCCTCCTCCGGATGAATTGCCTCCGCCGGACAAGTCTGCCTGTTAACATCAAAAGCGAGGCACTGCAGTTGATGGGACGGGACTTCCTGTCGGTGCCCTCCTCATGCTTCCCTTGGTGATGGTAGATGCGCATCCACCACCACTGAAACAAACGTACAGGTTTGCCTCACTGAACATCAACATGATCGGCACTGCACCCAAGTTGCAACTCCTATGTGACATGCTTCGGGCCTCTGAGGTCGACGTCGCCCTTCTTCAGGAAGTACGCTTAGCCACACTACCACCAGTCTACGGCTATGACTCATACACGTCCACATGTGATCAATCAGGGCGTGGAGTGGCTTTCTACATACGCGAAGGAATTCCACTCAAGGACACGACAATACTTTCCTGAGGAAGGGGCATGCCTGTTACCATCTTCGACACGCGCGTCATCAATATCTACGCTCCGTCTGGCTCCGCGAACCGTCGGCAGCGGTCCACTTTCTTCGGACATGACGGACATTTTCTGGACTCTATGATCGCCTTATCATGGGAGGCGATTTCAGCTGCGTCCTCCATTCGCAGCACCAAATGCCTGGTTATTCACCATGCCCGGCGCTGCTCACCTTAATCGAAGATTTTCATCTAGTGGATGTTTGGGAGAAAATTCATGGCAATACCCCCGGTTTTAGCCATTATACAGCACATTCTGCGAGCAGACTGGACCGGTTTTATGTCTCTGCCCACCTTGGCAATGAAGTCGCCCAAGCTGAACGATGGCCCCTTGCATTTTCGGACCACTGCGCCGTTATTTGCTCCCTGGCTCTGCCACCTCAGTCAGTGTGGCGCAGCAGAGGTTACTGGAAGCTTAATACCCCCCCCCCCCTTAATTATCCACACTGCCGACAATGTATTGCCACTACATGGGCGTCTTGCGAAAGACGCCTCCCGCAGTACACATCCAAGTTCCATTGGTGGCTCAAATGTGCCAAACCTGCGATCAGAAAGGTCTTCATACAAAGTGGCAAGGAAGCAGCAGCATGGCATTGCGACACCACAAATTTTCACTACGCCGTCCTCCGTGATCTCGATGCGCTCCCTCCATCACTTGACACCCATAGGGAAGGACAGCGTACTAAAGCTCGTCTCCTCTCTCACCAACGTGCACGACTGCATGGTGTCGTGGTGCGTTCCCGACGACAAGACCTCCTCCACGACAAAATCCCATCCACAATCCATGCCGCATCCGACCATAGTCGTCGACGTCGACTTTTCGTCCCCAACATCACGACCTCCGATGGTGTTCACCACACAACACAGGTGGCGGTGGTGTCTGCCTTTGCTGAACATTATCGCCAATTTTATGATGATGAACCGATGGCAACGGCAATTCCTGATTTTATTTATTTAGCTTATGGCATATAACACATCATATAGAAAAGACATAAAAATCATAAGACACAGAAATAAAGAGTAGTCACAGTGTGTAACATATAGTTGTAGATATAAAAGTGTTTAAAAATAGTGTATATAACAAATAAAAGTTCACAAACAAACATCCAGATTTGTCTATTGCACTTTCAGTCGCGGTCAGAAACTCATTGGGGTCTCCTGCAAAACGTCTCAGAGGGCAATCTTCCACGATGTGACGAATCGTCTGCCGGTCCGCACCGCAATCACATCTCGGGGTGGTGATTTTACCCCACCTGTGGAGGCTGTCTGCACATCTGCCGTTATCTGTCCGAATTCGATTCAGGGTCGTCCAACTTTTCCTTGGCAAATTGAATCCTGGTGGTTGGACATTGATGCATGGCATATTCTGCAAGTTTTGGGGCAAAGATTCTCTCCACCGCATTTTCCAGAGGTTGCCACAATCCGGGTTGAGAGGATGCGTATTTTTTGCCTTTTTTAAATAGGGGTATCTTGATCGCAATCTGTTCATCTCCAGGGCAGGAACATCCTTATGGATTGGCAGTTTCTCGTTGTTCAGCACTTTTCCATACTCGCGTAAGAGAGCGTTCTCTCTGCGCAGGTCCGGTGGGGGAATGTTGCTCAGTATAGGTAGCCAGTGTAAAGGCGTTGGCTTTATTGTTCCTGATATCATCCTCATTATGTAGTTTAGTTGAGCATCGATCAAGCCTGTGTGTTTACTGTTTAGCCATACCGGTGCGGCATATTCTGCTGTTGTGTAGACAAGTCCCAGAGCCGAAGATCTCAGTACAGCCGCGGAAGAGCCCCACGTGGTCCCACATAGCTTCTGTATGATATTATTTCGAGTTTTAAGTTTTGCGGCTGTATTACGTAGGTGTTCCTTGAATGTTAGGGTTCTGTCAAAGGTGACGCCCAGATATCTGGGGTAATTATTATGGTTTAGCTGCCTGTTTTCGAAATAAACGTTGAGCTTTCTTTTTGCTTGGGCATTGTCGAGGTGAAAGCATGTCACCTCCGTTGTTGTCGCGTTTGGCCGTAATCTCCACCTTCGGAAGTAATCTCCCAGCTTTGTTAGATCCGCAGTTAATGTGTTTTCCGTTGCCTCCATTGATCTGCCTCTTGCAGCTATTGCCCGGTCGTCGGCATATCCGAATTTTTGAGAAGTGGTTTCAGGTAAGTCGGATATGTAGAGGTTAAACATCAATGGCGCCAGAACGGAGCCTTGTGGTAAACCATTGTTGAGCTTCATTTGGTCACTTTTTAAGTCGCCCATTATGACTCTGAAACTTCTATCTGTGAGCATGTTATCAATGAAGTTGGCCAGCTTATTACATGGTATGACCCGCAGCAACTTAAATATCAGGCCTTGTCGCCAAACGGTATCATAAGCGGCTGATAGGTCAATAAAGGCTACTGATGTTTTGAGTTTTTTCTGAAAGCTCGCCTCTATATCAGTTGCTAGGGAGAGGATCTGGTCGGTGCAACTGCGGTTGGGTCGAAAACCTGCCTGTTCAATCGGTACCACTTCAAGAATTTTTCCGCTTATTCTATTGTAGATGATACGTTCCAACAGCCTATAGACACAGTTCAGCAGAGCGATATGGCGGTAGTTTTGGGGCATGTCATTAGGTTTGCCTGGCTTTAGTATCGTTATAATCTTTGCTCGTTTAAGCTGGTGTGGGATATTACCCAATTCTAAAATATCTGTTAAGAAGTTTGCGAGCCATGTTCTAGTATATTTCCCACAGTGAAGTAGGAATTCCGGGTGGGTGCCATCGAAGGCTGCTGCAACTTCTTCCGCTGTGATAGGCTGGGAAAATTCGGAGGTAGGCGATGCCCTTTGTTTTAAGGATCTTAATTCACGTTTGACGGTCGTGGTGTGTGTTCTGTCCCTTGGTGCTCTTGAGGTTCTAACTATGTGTGCGGCCACATTGTTAGGGGTTATCGGGTGGGTGTCTTTTATTTTACGTTTACTGCCTCCCAGGTTACGGAGTAGGGTCCTTGCTTGCCTACTGGATTTAGTGAAATCTAGATTCTCCACGGTGTCCATCCATTTTTCCCGTCGAGCTGCGTCTAAGCTGTGCAACAGTTCGTCCGCGATTTCTTGGTTGTTGGTTTCGGTAAATTCCTGGTACAGGTCTTCGCATCTCTCATTCCAGCCAGGGATGTACTCTTTCCGGTAGCCTCGGGGTACATTCCTCTTAGCCGTGGCGATGACTGCTCCCACAAATCTGTCATAGTTGTCCCTAGTCGGGGGTATCCAACCTAGACACTTGTCAAGGTTTTCTGCAAAGGTGGCCCAGTCTGCCTTCTGGAAATTCCATCGTGGGCGAGGAAAGGATTTTATGATTGGGATATTAATTCCGACTTTTAAGATAACAGGGCGATGCTGGCTATGTGGGAAATCAGACAGGACTTCACGAGTTGCGGCTAGCGGTTGGTTGTTTTTGTTTTTAGTGACAAAACATAAATCAGGGTTATAATCTCGTCTCCATGCTGCTGATCGAAATGTTCCGCGGTCCTTGGCGTCGAAAATCAGGTGGGTGTTAGTCTCCTCACTCCAGCTCATCAGGGATTCACCGTTCTGGTCGTTTCGTGCGTACTTCCAGTTCTCATGGTGACTATTAAAGTCTCCTACGTAGATAGCAGGGTGAGTATATTCTTGGAGTACTTCTGGAGGCCATGGACAGCCGGGAAGCTTATAGATGTTAACTATAGTGGTCTCGCCAATTTTGACAGCAACTTCATGTATGTTGTTGTCTGTAGATATCTTACACAGGGAAGCATTTTCTGTCTTATTTCGTATGTAGGTTGCCACGCCGTAATTGCGGTGATAGGTGGCTCCCAGTATCTCGAATCCAGGGATTTTTCCTCTAGAGGCCAGCTGATCTATGTTTTCCGCATGAGTCTCTTGTATCGCGAGTACGTCGATTTTGTTCTGAGTGAGAACTCTCTGGAGAAATTCACATTTGCTCCTACTTATGCCTTCAATGTTTAGGTGGCAGACTCGGAGGCACGGTCCGAGTGCTCTAGTCAATTCTTCATCGTTCATTTGGTCGGTATCATTCATGATGTGTTTACCAGGAGATCCAGCACACGATTATCTGGATTATCTGGTTGCCTTTAGTGCTATTTCATTTAGCGTTACCCAGGGTGCACGTGTAGTATTCTACTACGGACGCGAACTAGCCTTACACCCCAATTCCTGATGATCTCCGTCCTTCCCCTGATCGGACCCTCACCGTAGCGGAGTGAACGTCCATGATGTCTGCAATCACCGCAGAAGAGGTGGTAGATGCGATCAACACCGGGGCCAAGAACAAATCACCAGGACCAGATGGTCTCGCAGTGGAGTTTTACCGGGCGTTCACCACGTTAATGCTTCCTCGCTAGACGGAAATGATTCAGGAACTCTTTACTCCGTCCTTCCCAATTCCACCTGAATTCGTCACTGGCATTCTTCTACCTGTGCCTAAGCCGAAGGGAGGACCTCATGTCTCTGCATATCGCCCCCTTACACTACTGAATGCAGACTATAAAACCTATGCACGCCTCTTAGCAGCGCGCATACGCACCGTCTTACCTACGGTCCTTTCACCGGAGCAGACTGCACGTGGTTGTGGGGCCACCTTGCACACAGCCCTAGGAGAATGCCGTGACCTCATCGCACTGGCGTCGGTTTGTCGCCTTCGTGCAGCACTGGTATCCGTTGATTTCACGAGTGCCTTTGATCGCGTTCGACACCCATTCCTCCTCATGGTGGCGACACGTATGGGGTTCCCATTACATTTTGTCGATGCCATTCGCCGGTTACTACTTCCCGCGGTCTCGATGGCACAAGTCAGTGGGAGGCTTGTAGGACCGATTACTATACGCCGCTCTGTGCGTCGAAGATGCCCTATGTATACTTTACTATATGCCATTGCACTCGAGCCCCTCATCACTGGCCTTACCTCTAGACTGCAGGGTCTCACTTTGCGTGACTACACCTTTCACTGTAGGGCTTATGCGGACGACCTCCTCTTTCTCACCAGCTCCTCCACGGAACTCAATGACGCCATCCAATGGATCCACCAGTATGGACGTCTTTCTGGTAGCATTCTTAATGTCCGTAAATCGACTATGATGCACACTGGGCACGTCCTCCCGGCTATTATGGTGCCGACCCCACTCTCAGTCAGTATCACCCTTCGTTACTTGGGTATCGAATTTACGAGCTCCACACACCGCACAGTGGCACTGGCTTACCGGCGGCTTTTGCAGTCGATTCGGCACCATGTCCGCGGTCAAGTGCACCGTAACTTAAACCAACTCCAACGTGTGTCCTATGTCAACATGTATGTCGACCCTAAACTGGTACACGTCGCCCAGATCCTCCCAATGCCGTTACTCCTTGGCCGCCGCATCCAATCAGCCTTTGGATATTTCGTCTCAGCAGGGGCACTTTTCAAAGTCCGCTACAACACTCTAACACTGCCTCCTGCAAAAGGTGGCCTCGGACTCGTCAACGTGCGCGCACGTTCTTCTGCACTCTTTGCCCACACTCTGTTGCGGCACTGGCAGGGGCCGGTCCCGTCCTTAACATGCAGTCCCTTAGATATCCTCCGACCAGCTTCTCTCGATCCACCGATCAATGTGGCACCTATTTCACCATTATTGTACCACGTCGCCAATTGTTTCATAGAACTCAGCTACGTTCGGGCCGATTTTCCAGTCACCTGTCCTCCCCGTACAAAAGATTATTATCGTTTGTTTATGCTGTCCAACCCTTGCGACCCCATGGTGCTACAGCATCCTGACATTAACGGGCGAACGGTTTGGGGGTGTGTGCATGCACGCTTTTTACCGTCGTCTATGTCTGCACTCTGGTATGTTTTAGTCTATGGAAAATTCCCGACTAATAGTCGACTTTATCGCATAGGACTGGCCACCTCCCCACTCTGCCCTCACTGTCAGCTCGAAGACACCGACGTGCACCGTCTTACGTGCCCCCTGAAACAAAACGTATGGCTCCTCATCCAACGAATCGTGGGCTTTTACCTCCGTGCCCCGCCAACGACGGTAACCCCGGATTTCCTGTTATTGCCCCAGACATTTCACTATCCTCTTGCTAAGCACCATACCCTAATCTGTTTTCGAAGACAGGCTTTAGAATACCTCTTTCAGAGTGGTCCGCATACAGTCCTTGACTTCTGGTGCAAAGTTGTGACCGCGCATAGCACCCTCACCCGAAAACCATCTTACCGACAAACTTTCGCCGGTTATCTCCGCAGCGTCTTCCTTGACCCCCCTCAAAGTTGGGGTGTGCCATGCCTACCTGTCACATGATGCAACACCCTTATCCACGTTCTAATGCATCGACCGAAAAACAAATTTAAAAAAAAGGAAGAAGACAGAATATGTTATATTTTGTAGTATTTAATGTTATTTTAAAAATTTTTTTTGTTTAACTAACAGTCATTTGTATATTTCTAAATGGTACCTTGAAGAACTCATGCATACTGACTATATATGTACTTTTAGTTTGTTCAATAAAAATTATTAAAAAAAGAAAGAAAGTGGATGTCATATTAGACTGTTGCATGGAGGGTTGTGAGTTCAAAACTCTGCTGAACTGTAAAATTTTAATTTCTATATTCGGTTCGAGTACATTCTAGAAGTATCCAAAAATGTCAAGAATCATTGTACTGCGGTGTTCTGTAACCGTATACCGTATGTATTCTGGTCGGAGGCACTCTTGTATGTGCAAGTACTGAATAAACCTTCGTCAGAGCCGCCGTTTACGTGGCGAGAAACCCGAGTTCGAGCCATTTTCAACAGATCGCAATCTATCGCAGGCATAAGAAGAAGACATTACGATGACAGCAACTGTGTGCCACCACATGAGACATCCTTCCGGGTTCTCTGGTGACGATGGCCAAGATCCAAACAAGCGGCTCAAGGTATATGAGCGTATAGCCAAATCTAACAAATGGGATGACACCGTGTGTTTGGCTAACGTATTTTACGACTTGGAGGGCATTGCCAAGCAATGGTATGAGAATAACGAGGAGAAGTTCACAAGCTGGGAAGTATTCCAGGTGCTGCGCAAGTATTTCGGCGACACACAATGACAGAAGTACAAAGCTGAAGATAAATTGAAGTGCAGGGCACAGCGTCCACGAGAAACTACAGCATCCTACATCCAAGACATCTTGGAGCTGTGTGAAGTAGTGGGCCTTAGAATGAAGGAGGAAGATAAGGTTGCACATCTCATGACTGGTGTTGCTGAGGACATGTATGAAGCCCTACTCATGAAGGAGGTTTCGACAGCAGATGACTTCATAAACTACACTCCAGGAAATTGAAATAAGAACACCGTGAATTCATTGTCCCAGGAAGGGGAAACTTTATTGACACATTCCTGGGGTCAGATACATCACATGATCACACTGACAGAGCCACAGGCACATAGACACAGGCAACAGAGCATGCACAATGTCGGCACTAGTACAGTGTATATCCACCTTTCGCAGCAATGCAGGCTGCTATTCTCCCATGGAGACGATCGTAGAGATGCTGGATGTAGTCCTGTGGAACGGCTTGCCATGCCATTTCCACCTGGCGCCTCAGTTGGACCAGCGTTCGTGCTGGACGTGCAGACCGCGTGAGACGACGCTTCATCCAGTCCCAAACATGCTCAATGGAGGACAGATCCGGAGATCTTGCTGGCCAGGGTAGTTGACTTACACCCTCTAGAGCACGTTGGGTGGCACGGGATACATGCGAACGTGCATTGTCCTGTTGGAGCAGCAAGTTCCCTTGCCGGTCTAGGAATGGTAGAACGATGGGTTCGATGACGGTTTGGATGTACCGTGCACTATTCAGTGTCCCCTCGACGATCACCAGTGGTGTACGGCCAGTGTAGGAGATCGCTCCCCACACCATGATGCCGGGTGTTGGCCCTGTGTGCCTCGGTCGTATGCAGTCCTGATTGTGGCGCTCACCTGCACGGCGCCAAACACGCATACGACCATCATTGACACCAAGGCAGAAGCGACTCTCATCGCTGAAGACGACACGTCTCCATTCGTCCCTCCATTCACGCCTGTCGCGACACCACTGGAGGCGGGCTGCACGATGTTGGGGCGTGAGCGGAAGGCGGCCTAACGGTGTGCGGGACCGTAGCCCAGCTTCATGGAGACGGTTGCGAATGGTCCTCGCCGATACCCCAGGAGCAACAGTGTCCCTAATTTGCTGGGAAGTGGCGGTGCGGTCCCCTACGGCACTGCGTAGGATCCTACGGTCTTGGCGTGCATCCGTGCGTCGCTGCGGTCCGGTCCCAGGTCGACGGGCACGTGCACCTTCCGCCGACCACTGGCGACAACATCGATGTACTGTGGAGACCTCACGCCCCACGTGTTGAGCAATTCGGCGGTACGTCCACCCGGCCTCCCGCATGCCCACTATACGCTCTCGCTCAAAGTCCGTCAACTGCACATACGGTTCACGTCCACGCTGTCGCGGCTTGCTACCAGTGTTAAAGACTGCGATGGAGCTCCGTATGCCACGGAAAACTGGCTGACACTGACGGCGGCGGTGCACAAATGCTGCGCAGCTAGCGCCATTCGACGGCCAACACCGCGGTTCCTGGTGTGTCCGCTGTGCCGTGCGTGTGATCATTGCTTGTACAGCCCTCTCGCAGTGTCCGGAGCAAGTATGATGGGTCTGACACACCGGTGTCAATGTGTTCTTTTTTCCATTTCCAGGAGTGTAGTACCAGTACATCCAGACAATGCATCAAAAAAAGAATTACACGAAAGAAGTTTGAACGGCTTCCAAACGTCGTATCGATATATGTGCTGGAGGAAAAAACTGATTTCACAAGTGTTCTTCATCTGATAGTGAGAGAGGAAGTTCAGAAGACACTTGGATTGCACGGCGAGCAAAAAACCGAGACACTTCAAGAGGTCATAAGGGAGGAAGTGGAATAGACATTGAACCCAATCTCTCGTCCTTCATTTCCTTTTAAACCGGTGAAAAAGTCGAGACACAGGCGACATTACGTGGCTACAATGCCGCATGAGGAAACCAACCTGTAAAACTAAAGGGTCTGACCTTCCTTGGAGTGAGGCCCTCGTAGAGAAGCATCCTCCACCGTCGATCACTACAAAAATGATAGGAACCTACGTCGATATCCTCATGGATGGCCGACCAGCCGAAGCTCTCGTGGACTCTGGAGCATCATATTCAGTCATTTCGGACAAGTACCGTCCTCAGTTGCAGAAAACCGTAGTCGTCGACAACAAAACACCTCTGCTGAAGGTGGGTAATGCGAAATACGTAAAACCTACAGGAAGATGTGTCATTCGCGTGGGTATAAGTGGCCATGCACACCCCTTAGAATTCATCGTCTTAGAAGAGTTTAGTCATGACGTCATTCTCGGATGGGACTTTTTGAAAGCTTCTCAGGCAATTATAGATTGTGATCGCTCGAAGATTATGCTAGACAAGATGAGATACTGTGGACAGGAAGATGCGCATCCGAATGTGTGGAGACTATGTGTGCTGCATGAAGTGATCACTCCTGCAGTCAGCACTAGAAAGGTAACTGTCAAGTGTCATGCCATGCATCAACCCATGGACCTTGTAGTGGAATGTAAGAGAAGCATACCACTGAAGAATAACTTGGTCATCCCAGCCTCTGTCGCCTCGGTCAAGAACGGATTCGGTGAATAGTGGATAGTTAACTGTCGCCTAGAATTGCAGATCCCTCCAAGAAGTATGGCGTAGCGAAAGCTGAGCAGTTAACTGCAGAACAGCCGAGCGTCATAGAAACCTCCGATGCCGAGTCTGTGGGCGAAATTAGCGCTACCACTACGAGACAAGATCATCTAGCTCGACTATCACCAGATATCACTAAGGAACAACAGAAGAAGCTACTTGCCATTCTTCAAGAGTTCTCTGAATGCTTCAATCCACAGGTGAAGAGCAAATTAGGCAAATCGACGGTGAAGCACCGGATTAGCACTGGAGACCATCAAACAATAAGCCAGAGAGCATACCGTGTGTCAGCAACGGAACGTCGAATAATTCGAGACGAGGTAGAGAAAACGATGAAGAATGACATCATTCAGCCTTCGCAGAGCCCATGGTCGTCATCAGTGGTTCTCGTCAGGAAGAAGAATGGCAGTGGGCGCTTAATAAGATAACTAAAAACGACGTTTACCCTCTTCCACTTGACGATACACTAGATTGTCTGAAGGGGGCTAAGTTTCTCTCACCCATGGAGACGTACTCGGGATACTGGCAAATCGAGTAAATGAGGCTGGTCGTGAGAACACTGCATTCATCACCTCTGAGGGCCTGTGTGAGTTTAAGGTAATGCCGTTTGGTTTGTGTAATGCACCAGCAGTTTTTGAGCGGATGATTGATAATCTTCTAAGTCACCTGAAGAGGATGATGCGTCTTTGTTATTTGGATGACATTATAGTGTTCTCAGAGACATTTAATGAAGACATAAAAAGACTGAGGGCCGTTCTTAAGCGTCTCCAACAAAGGCGGACTGAAACTTAATCCAAGAAAGTGTCTCTTTGGAGCAAAATAAATCAAAATACTTGGACACCTTGTGTCAAACGAAGATGTGCGGCCTGACCCAGAGAAGGCGCGATCTATAACGGAATTTCCTATTCCTAAAAGTATTAGAGATGTGAGAAGTTTTCTCGGATTATGTTCTTATTACCGTCGTTTTAGCAAAGACTTTTGCATCAAAGCCAGGCTACTCCAAGAGTTCTTAAAAGCCGACGCTAAATTTATCTGGGGTGGTGCTCTGCAAGATTCTTTCGATGTGCTGCGAAAAGCTCTGACGACTGACCCTGTACTTGGTCTGTATGATGAGAGAGCACCTACAGAACTACACACAGATGCCGGTGGGTATGGGATCGGTGCTGTTCTGGAGCAAATTTCGGATGGAAAGGAGAAGGTTATATCCTATGCTTCTAGGACACTTACAAAAGCCGAGAGAAACTACTCAACTACAGAAAGAGAATGCCTTGCTGTGTTCTGGGCCATGTGCAAATTTCGACAGTATCTCCACGGAAGGCCATTCACAGTTGTTACATACCACCATTCACTTTTTCGGTTGACAGGTCTTAAGGATCCAACAGGACTACTCGCCAGGTGGGCACTACGTCTTCAAAAGTATGACATTACCATAGTGTACAATAGTGGAAGAAAACATCAAGATGCCGACTGTCTCTCAAGAAACCCTGTGCAGGACCATCAAGACTTTGATGAAGATAGTGACTGTCTCGCTGCACACCAGGATCTCCCTCCTGAGCAGAAAAAGGACGCCAAGATACGTCAAATTATGCTTGTCTTAAATCGGTCAGAGGATGTTATTTTGCAAGAAAAACTTTGATCCGTTAGGAAAGAGGTGGCTACCAGTGATTCCTAAATACATTCTCTTAGATCTTCTACAGAAATTAAATGACACACCTGAGGCCAGACATTTAGGATTTATTAAGACATTAGATAGGATCCGCAAGATATTTTTCAGGCCAGCTTTATTTAGGAGTGTCCGTCACCATGTGTTGCACTGTTGAGAGTGCCAGAGGAGAAAGGCACTTCCTCAGAAACCACCTGGCCGACTCATACCAATTCCATCAGCCGAAACTCCTTTCCAGCGTGTTGGGATTGACCTCATCGGACGATTTACAACGTCTGCTGGTGGTAATAGATGTATTATTTTTAGAACTGATTGTCTGACACGCTATGCCATTACAAAAGCCGTGAAAACAGCCGAAACATTCGAGGAAGCCGAATTCATCGTGGAAGACATTGTATTAAAACACGGTGCTCCAAGGTTGTTAATTACGGATCGAGAGAAAGTTTTTCAATCGAATCTTGTGACAGGGATAAACCGTCGGTGCAACATCACTCATCACATGACGACTACCTACCATCCGCAAACTAACAGGCTTACTGAACGCCTTAATAAGACCTTGGCCGACATGCTATCAATGTTCGTCAATGTTGAGTAGAGCAACTGGGATGAGGTGCTACCTTTCGTGACGTTTGCCTGCAACACCGCCAAACAAGATACCACAGGGTTTACGCCATTTTTCCTGGTGCATGAGTGTGAGGCGACAAAGAAGATGGACACTGTGTTTCCGTAACATCCAAATGACGTGGACGACGACTACATCGACCAGGTGTTAACCAGAGCTGAGGAAGCTCGGTAGTTAGCTCGACTCCACACACTGAAGGCTCAAGAAAACGATCGCTGCCCTGTTGTCTACCAGCCTGGTGACCTCGTCTGGCTCTGCACTCCTGTTCGGAAGGCTGGTCTCTCTGAGAAGCTCGTTAGACGCTACTTTGAACCTTATAAGATTGTAAGACAGTTGTCTGATGTTACTTGTTAAGTTGAAGTTTTTGACCCCGACACAAGACGACGAAAGATCAGAGATACAGTCCACGTTCTTCGAATGAAGCCCTATAAGGATCCTGCAATCCAGGGTAAATTCGAAGCTCCAGCGACAGGCAACAAGCGGAAAGGTGACGAAGAGCATAGCGGCAAAGGAAGTTCTAAGAAGATCACCGCCAGGACCAACATCAGTCATCGGGAGTCGGAATATGCAGTACCGATGATTCTTTCCCGGACTAGGATGACGTAACACCAAGACGCTGTTCCCTTAAGGAGCAATGTCGCAGAAGAAGCTGAGTATCACAGTCACCATGGTATAGTGGTTATGATACTAGGCTGTTGCTTGGAGGGTCGTGAGTACAAAACTCCCCTAATCTGCAAAATTTTATTTTCTACATTCGGTTCGAGTACCTTCTAGAAGTATCCACAAATGTCAAGAATCATTGTACTGGAATGTTCTGTAACTGTATATATACCGTATGTGTTCTGGGTGGAGGCAATTCGCTTCGCACTCTTGTATGTGCAAGTGCTAAATAAACCTTCGTTAAGTGAAGTTAGTGTTCGTCATTCATCAAATTACACCTTCATCTCCGTGACAATATTATATACTCATTAGACTGTTCATTCCATTCAGCAGGTCCTCTAATTCTTCTTCAGTTTCGCTGAGGACACCAATGTTATCAGCGAATCGCATCATTGATACGATTTCACCTTGAGTTTTAATTCCATTCTTAAACCTTTCCTTTATTTCCGTCATTGCGTCTTCGATGAATAGCTCGTACAGTAAGGCGGAAAGACTACATCCTGTCTCAAATCTTTTTGATCCGAGCACTTCGTTCTTCGTCTCCTACTCTTTCTGTTCCCTGTTGGTGCTCGTGTGTATTGTATATTACCCCCATTTCCTATAGCTTACCCTTACTTTTCTCGGGATTTCTGATATCTTGCACCATTTCACATTGTCGAACGCTTTTTCCATGTCGAGAAATCCTACGAAACTGTCTTACTTCCTGTATCAACTGCAACGCCAGAATTACTTCTCTGATGCCTTTACGTTTCTTAAAATTAAACTGATCGTCATCCAACAATCAACAATTTTCTTTCTATTCTTCTGTTAATTATTCTTGTCAGCAACTCTGATGATGATAACGGAGATAGTTGCTGCTGAAATTGGGAGAGCGTGGGTTCGAAGAAAAGTCGGGAAACATATTAGTCTCTCCTATATATATCTCGCAAAATAATCATAACCACAAAATGGTGCAAATGGCTCTGAGCACTATGGGACTTAACATCTGTGGTCATCAGTCCCCTAGAACTTAGAACTACTTAAACCTAACTAACCTAAGGACATCACACACATCCATGCCCGAGGCAGGATTCGAACCTGCAACCGCAGCAGTGGCACGGTTCCGGACTGCGCGCCTAGAACCGCTAGACCACCGCGGCCGGCATAACCACAAAATCTGAGAAATTGGAGCTCGTACGTAAGTTTGTCGACAGTCGTTCTTTCCATGACTCATCTGTGGAACGAATAGAAACGGGAGAAAATGATGGCGGTACCACATGTACCCTCCGCTACGTACCTTGTGGAGTACAGATATATGTATACATGTTGGTGTAAACGTAGATGTAGAGAAAAGATACTTCATCCTCGGTGTAGCAAAGCAACTTAAATCACTTAATAAAGGCAAGGCCTCCTGACCAGACTGTATACCAGTCAGGTTCCTTTCAGAGTATGCTGATACAATAGCTCCATATTTAGCAATTATACACACCGCTCGCTCACAGAAAGTTCCGTACCTAAAGACCGGAAAATTGATCAAATTACACCAAAACCCAAAAATGGAGATAGGAGCAATCTGCTGAATTACGGGCCACATCACTAACGTAGATTTGCAGTAGGATTTTGGAAGATATACTGGGTCCGAACATTATGAATTATGTCGAGAAAAAGATGTGTTGACACATAGTCAGCAGGGATTCAGAAAATATCGTTCTTGTGAAATACAACTAGCTCTTTATACTCATGAAGTAATGAGTGCTTTCGACAGGGAATGTTAAATTGATTCCATATTTCTAGATTCCCAGAACGCTTTCGACACCGTCTCTCACAAGCACCTTCTAACCAAACTGCATGCCTATGGAAAATTGCCTCTGTTGTGAGATTGGATTCCTGATTTCCTGTCAGAAAGGTCGCAGTTCGTAGTAACAGACGGAAAGTCATCGAGCAAAACAGAAGTAATATCTGGCGTTCCCAAAGGAAATGTTATAGGCCCTCTACTGTTCCTGATCTATATTAACGACATAGGAGACGATCTGAGTAGACGTCTTAGATTGTTTGCAGATGATGCTGTCATTTACCGTCTTGTAAGGTCATCAGATGATGAAAACGACTTGCAAAATGATTTAGATAAGATATCTGTATCGTGCGAAAAGTGGCAATCGACCCTGAATAAAGAAAAGTGTGAAGTTGTTCACATGAGTACTAAAAGAAATCCGCTAAATTTCGATTACGCGATAATCACACAAATCTGAGGGCTGTAAATTCAACTAAATACTTAGGGATTACAATTACAAATAACCTAAATTGGAACGATCACATAGATAATATTATGGGTAGAGCAAACCAAAGACTGCTATTCATTGGCAGAATACTTAGAAGATTCAACAGGTCTGCCAAAGAGGCTGCTTACTCCACGCTTGTCCGCCCTATCCTGGAGTATTGCTGTACGGTGTGGGATCCGCATCAGGTGGGACTGACGGATGACATCGAAAAAGTACAAAGAAGGGCAGCTCGTTTTGTATTATCGCGAAATAGGGGAGATAGTGTCACAGACATGATAAGTGAATTGGAGTGGCAATCATCAAAACAAAGGCGTTTTTCGTTGCGACGGGATCTTCTCATGAAATTTCAGTCACCAGTTTTCTCTTCCGATTGTGAAAACATTCTGTTGCCACCCATCTACATAGGGAGAAATGATCATCACGATAAAATAAGAGAAATCAGGGCTCGCACAGAAAAATTTAAGTGCTCGTCTTTCCCGCTCTCCGTTCGAGATTGGAACGGTAGAGAGAGAGCTTGAAGGTGGTTCATTGAACCCTCTGCCAGGCATTTTATTGTGAAAAGCAGAGTAATCACGTAGATGTGAACGAAGAATCTTCACAGTATATGGAAAACTTTGAAAAACACGGCTAATTCTGAAACGTCCCCTTTGAACAATTATACATGACTGTGTTTAAACTGACACACAATATTTTTGGCGCAACGCAATCTGACTTTCAAAATCCCTACAAAAGAATCGCCCTGTCTAACATTAACCTATACGTTTCACAAATCACTTACCTCACCAAAAACCTTCGTTATTCGAACTACTGCAATACAGCGAGTGCCACTACTGCCAGCTAAATAAAAGATTCAAACTACTGAAGGCACTAACTACTAATAGGCATAGTTAGCAAATGAAAGATTTTGATAGAGAACAAACAATGCATTTACCTCAATAGTGTTCAAAAGTCATAATGTATATAGCAGTTCATGACATCCAGTCTTACAAATTTCAAAACTCCGCCATCTCTCTCCCCACATCCACCACTGCTGGCGGCTCATCTCCAACTGCGCAACGCTGCGCGCTGTTAACAGCCGACAGCCCAACACTACAATAGCGAATATTACAACAATGCAAACCAGCCACAGACTGCACACAGCACAGCCAGTGATTTTCATAAAGAGCGCTACGTGGCGTTGCCAGTAAGAAAACATAAACAGCCTACTTACATAGCCCCCATGCTCCCCACAAAAAAATTTTACAAATTGTTTTGGGCACTGGCCAATACAGATTTGAAAAAATTTTTCATAATTACAGTAAGAAAGATATCAAATGCACACACTTATTAATACAATGTTGGTCAAAAGCTAAAATTTTCTCACAGTCCATAAAGACAGTCCTGATCATTCATCACAGTAAAACTGCCGTTTCTTTTCTCAAAGTCTGAGCAGTAAAAGACAATGCACAAGGAAGTAGTGGATTTCCATGCAGTCTTGAAGAAGTAGTGTTGTCCTTCCAACAGAAAGACAATGCTGACTCTTGACATGCTGACATGTAATGGGCCACAACAGAGCAAACCCACCGCAGAGTCAGTCGCAGTTTTGAAGAATATTGGTAGGTAGGTCATCACAGAACAGACCACTGTAGTCTTGTTAGAGATTACGGTATTGGTGGGCCACCAGCTTCTAGAGACGGCCAGCAGCCATCTATTGCGACTGTGCAGGTGCACAATCACCATCGAAGAGTCTTGCGGAGAATATAGCAAGTCTATAAACCACCACTTGTGCAAGCACAAAGTTTTTGGAATTGTCCTTAGAACCAGCAATGCTGTTAACCAGTCCCTTGCTGAATTATTAACACACATGCAAACACTATGAGTCCCTACTTCTCACATATTGTCCATATACTATGACCAACAGAAACGTGTGCAGTGAAATGTAACTTACAAGTTACTTAATTTGATGAACTGGTGTCATTTACAATTTTATAGCATAAGAATACAATAACAAACGTACAAAATGCATCATTAAAGAACATAACAATACAGATAACATTTGTAGTACAGGCTTTACAAAAGAATCGAAATAACATATACATCAGTGTTACAGGAATTGACATAAGTACATACATAAAAGATCAGAATAACTTTTGAAACATCAACTTCACACATGAGCAACAAAACAGAACAGATAAATAATGTCTAAACATCTTTACAAAGTAAATAACATAGTATTAGAAAAATTCTACAACATAACTCGTATCAGCTAAACACATAAAGACAGGAAAGACACAAATACACAAGAGTACACAGACACACAGTGGAGTAACACAAAAGGAAAAGACAGGGTTTGTTTTACTGCAGTATTTTGCAAACAGAACTTTCTTTACTTCTTGGAGATCTCCCTTCGTTGATCATTATTCCCAAAAAGTCCTATCTATTCATGTTGTCCCTAAACCCTACTGTTTTGTTCATATCCTGTTTCTAAATAATTATTTCTCGTTGTACAATACTCATTTTGGCCCAAATCTTTTTCATATAAATTCTGAATGCGTTCTTTCCCTATTCTCCATAGTCACTTTCTTATATAGTCTACCCCCTCTTAAGCTAACTTAAATCTACTGATCTCAGATGCTAAACTAAGGGACGAGGTAATGCAGCAGCACAAAACAATTAACACAAACATCAATGACAAAAAATTCAAATTGGCAAAGCAATTGCAATATTACAACTAATATAAGGCACTGTGCAGCAAACAAGAAAAATAAATCTGTAGTAAAACTGGCTTAACAGCGTAATACAAAGTCAAATTCAGTAACATTATGCCTGGGAAACAGCAGCAGCAAATGTAATAACTTATATCTAAACATGACATAGCTCAAGCAGAAAAAATATTACAGTAAAAATGGCCATGTTTAATACCTATGTCACATCTTAACACTAGGGTGATGCATCACGAGAACTTACTCTAGCAGACAAGTTACCAAATTGTAAAAAAAAAATATTTATGCAGTTCCTGTGAAGGGAAATGTCTATTTATGTTCCCTCGTTTTCTTGGAATTAGATCATAATTTTTTTTACTGGATCTGTAGGCATAAAATAACTATATTAGTACATCTATTAAATTTTATTTTAACCAATGCTGCAGTGCAGCTAGAAACTAGATATTAAACAAAATGAGTAAATAAATACATAAAGCAAGCCATATGGCATTTCTCTCAACTAGCAAGACAATAGCCGTGAAATGTTTCTCATCGTTTCATTAGGCATTTTAGTAAATATCATAAATTAAGAGCTCCACAGTGTAATCATATGTTTTCATGTTTGGGCGTGTCGTATTTGCGATGCTTTCTACAAAGAAATGTCAATAGCGAGGACAATGCCCTCTTTTTTTCTACCTGTGCCTCTGAAAGGCACACACTAATGGCTTTTTTCCAGGTGTCTGTCATGCAGCTGCCCACGTAATGCGTCTTGCCCACTATGCATTACGTGAAGGTCACTTAACTTTTTTACTGATATATTTACAACACCAGTTCGCACTACAGTGGCAGTCTCATATAAAAAATTTCACAGGTCGAGAATTTGCGTTACAAATGTGTAGAAACAAAATCCTATGAATATAACAGTGTCCAAAAAATTTTCTCCGGCATTGTGATACATTCACGCATTTACACACATTTCATAACTCTTAAAGTACGATTCTTGATTTCCAACATCCTTTTTCACAAGTCAGAGTCCCTAACCACTATTCATTACTCCTTACCTTATTACACATATACATATTCGTCGACACGTCAATCTTGCGACGACACTTCAATATTTCATCATAATAAATACATAGCACAATCAGATTCCTCATATAGCATCAGCTTTTTGATCATAAACATACCTCAACAGCATAATACACATTGTCATCGTAATAATATCATAACATCTCAGTCAGTTCTCAAAATTGTCGTAGCTTCCTCCAATAATTTCAAAACCTAAAAAAAAATTCTCTGCTCATTTCAATAGTGACATCTACCTCTAACTTACTTTAAAAATCATGATCTCATACCAAATACATCATTCAAAGCTCTCATAGTATCACAATGGTTCTGAAAAAATATGAACAGTTCACAAAGTACAGACAAAATACAGTTTCATAAGTGTGAAGTTATCCAACTGTGTAATTACGTAAACATCTGTCACTGATGTAGTAAAAAAAATGTTTGTCTCTCAGTTAAATGATCAGATAACTGTGTAATTTATGTGTTAGAGAAATATGGTACCGATGTGTCAAGTTGTATAAGCAAATACCATATTAGCTAGGGCTCTTTGTGCTTGCCACACACATGGTACACAAAGTAAGTGTGTACCCCCCTGAGGATTAATGTAATTATGCCCTCAGGTGTTACAGATTACAGCAATGGAATGAAATGTATCACGGAAAAATTTCTTTGTAATTCAAAAATCTTGAAAAATAAATTGTTTAAGTACAAAATTAATCACTCAAATGCGTGTCCTGTAGCGCTAAATGTGCGTCTTGTTGTAAGATAATTCTGTGGAAGTGTCGTAGTTATCGTTCTCTGTAAGCAAAGTTCTGCTGAAGTCAATGTACTTACCTCATCATAAACGAAAGTGAAATGCTTTGCGTATAGATTTCATAGTTATTACGTACCTTACCGTGATCAAGAAAGTACTATAGTGTAACGCATTGTTGTGCTACGGAAAAGGCTGTCTCCTTGTAGCTATACCACAAAAGTTACTACTAAAACATGTTTTACTTTCCAGAATAATGCAGAAAAACTGTGCAGATATAAAACAGAAACACCGCAAAAGCAACATTCGAAATTGTCACTAATTTGTAGCGTCGTGATAAAACCGTGTAGTTGTCACATAAACTAACCACAGTGTCGTCTGGTATCTCACAGAAAGTACTTTAAATCAAGAATGTATTTTCAAGTAAACCAAAATGTTGCACTAAAATCTCATTAGTAGTACTGGTAAATGTTCTAAGTATGTGAGCCTTATAGTCGTTACATAATCGTGCAACTAACAAGCAAGAATGTACACACACAATAACACTGTGACGTCTGTTCACTATAACAATGCATTCGTAATTTCTGTTTCAATAAGTTCTCTTGGTTCTTGACTGGATATTTAACTTCAAACATTGTTGCATGTTAACAGATTCTAAGTCTGACAAGCATACTAGTAGCGTGAAGTGAAAAGTTTTGTGGCAAAGACTAAGTTAAAAAAAACAGATTATCTTTCAATAAACGGTTTTACATGTGAAATGTGGTGTAAACCATTACTCTTCCTAGAACGCAGAGTTTCAACTTCAACACAATTATCATATCGTACACGTCGGTAAAAAATACTGGAATTTTTCTCAAGGTTAGCGTCTATGTTATTTTTCGCTGAGCCAGCCAGCGCACGTGGCTGCCTGCGGTGCAAGTCATTGTCTGTCTCTTTGTTGGTGCGCGTCGTTATTGGGATTAGGAGACCCAACTTCTACAAATTCTCCTTGCCGAGAGTGCCCTGCTCTGTTTGAGTCCCGCCAGTTCTGATAAAAATCAGGTCTGTCGTTATGATTACATCGTATGTCGTCATGTCGGTAGATTCCATAATTTCTTTCCTGTCGGTCACGTGGTGGAGAATTTCTCCCTGAATCATAACTGTGCGCTGAACTGTTGCATCTGAAGTTATTCTGTCTCCCTTGATAATAATTGTTTCTGTTCCCATATTGTCTGTTTCTATGGTAATCTCTGTCATATTCATTACTATGGAAATGCGATCTTTCTCTGTAACTATTATTACTCTGCCAGTGATTGTCATATGGGTGGTGTCTGTTTTGGTCACGATTTGCGTTCTAAGAATAGACTTGCCGTGTCCAGTTATTGTTTCTGTCGTCACAGAATTGTGACGGATTTGACCTGTAGTGATTGTTTTCCTCTTTTTGCATCCCGTGACTGTCTGTGTCAATTTCTAATTCTTGGAAGAGTCCCTGAAAAGCTTCAATGTCGTCTTTGCAACGTCCTGCCAAAATAATATGTCATAAATGTTGAGGTAATTTGATTAAGCAAATGCGGATGAGTTCTGAGGGGCTGTATGGGTTTGAAAGATACTGATTCTTGTGCAAAATGTCTTCAAAATATTTGACAAGACTGGAAAATTCAGATTGTTCAAAGTGTTTCATCATCATGATGCTATGTTTTACTCGGTCTTGTGTAGCTTGAGACCAATATGCTGAAAGGAAGGCATGGTAAAACTCTCCTTCACTGTGACAATCGTGCATGACCGATCGCATTCTTACAGCTGGTTCATTCTCTTAATAGCCACACATAAATTCTAATCTGTGCTCTAATGACCAGTTGGGAGAAAAACAATGAGAGAATTGATGGAGCCACGCTTGTGGATGAATGTCGTTGTCAGAATTCTTAAATGTTTTAAATTTACATGTAGTAATAAACAGCTTATAGTCAAAATCATCATGTCGGCGAGTCGCATATCGGTCATTGTTACGTAGTTTCGGCGGTTCCATCTTAAAATTCGGTGTACCTTGCCAATTTCTTTCATAATTTTCGAAGTGCCCTGAGTTATTATTTTGTGGCTGTTCCGTATTTCTATGTCCCTCTTCCCGTATTGGAGCGCGAGTGGCCTCTGAAATACGTAATTCTTGTATTACCTGAGTCAGCTGATCTTGTACTTCCCGGATTCCTCTTTGGTGTTGCGTATTAATTTGGTTCTGATTTCGTTTGAATTTGTTCGCACTCTTCTGTGTCATTAAAGACTACCGGTTTTGTGTCATTCAGATTATCATCTACCTTCGTAGATAAGTTAGTGAACTGATCCGAAAGTTCGGCTACTTTCTCCGATAGTGAACACATTTCCTCAGTGTGCTTTTCTGAACCAAGTTTCAGAGTGTCCATTTGTGTTGAAATCGAATCTACTGTGTCCTTTAAGTTTTCCTGAGTTTTTGCAAGTTGCGTAACCGAATCGGTAGATGCAACTGAGTCAATTTTAGCCCACAAGGTCTCATGATTTTCATGAACAATGGTTTTCAGTTCTTTTATGGCTGCTTCATGATTCTGTAATGCATTTTCATGCCGCGAAAAAATAGGTTGAAAATTCTCACAAATACGTGTTTCACGTCATTACAGACTTTTTGACATTTCGATTCAATGTTATGTAACTCAGTAGTTAAATCTTCACGTGTTTGTTCAAGTGTGGTGTCTAACTTCCGCAGATTTTGTTCCATTGTGTCTAGCTTTTGAAGCTTTTACTGTGTTTGTCTCTGATTTTGTTCCATTTGTTGCATTAATTGCAATAATAATGTATTAGTGTCTGGAATGTGTTTCTCTATGCTTTTTGGCAGTGCATTTTCACCGGCAACATTCACGTTTTGACAAGCAGAAAATGTGTCTTGACTCATTTGAGAAAACGGTGAGGACCCAAAACCTTAGTCTACAGTATTTGCAATATTGTGTTCTGTCATTTCGGATTCCTGAGGCGAGCTGTTGCCGACCGATTGATCGATAATGCTTCCCTGTTCACTAATTGTTTCACTGCCTACACCATTATTTGCAGCCCACTCCATTTCCCTATGCACAATTACCAAGTTACTACTTTGAACATTAGTTAATTCATTACTCTGCGGCGCTAACACACTGCTTTCGTCTTCACTGTCATATCTCAGCTTACTTTGAAGCCTAGTATTACGTTTTTCACACGCCATTATTGTCACAATATTTCACACGACAACACACAAAAGCACAATTTGAAGAGCAAAATAACGAAACACATTAACATAGCATTGAAAATAATATCTAGTTAATTGCAAGCGCAGCTGCGAAATACTTGGTGCAAATCTACATGCATGCCACAACTGTGTACAACAATGAAAAACTACAGCTACAAAGGAAATTCTCTCTATAATTACGCGCTAGCAATAAACAAAAGCTACACTAATTACACAAACTACAAGAAAAAATCAGAAGATTCCAGTGAGGTATCCTCGGCTAAGGGTCGACATATGAAACGTCCCCTTTGAACAATTATACATGACTGTGTTTAAACTGACACACAATATTTTTGGCGCAACGTAATCTGACTTTCAAAAATCCCTACAAAAGAATGTCCCTGACTAACATTAACCTATACGTTTCACAAATCACTTACCTCACCAAAAATCTTCGTTATTCGAACTACTGCAATACAGCTAGCGCCACTACTGCCAGCTAAATAAAAGATTCAAACTACTGAAGGCACTAACTACTAATAGGCATAGTTAGCAAATGAAAGATTTTGATAGAGAACAAACAATGTATTTACCTCAATAGTGTTCAAAAGTCATAATGTATATAGCAGTTCATGACATCCAGTCTTACAAATTTCAAAACTCCGCCATCTCTCTCCCCACATCCACCACTGCTGGCGGCTCACCTCCAACTGCGCAACGCTACGCGCTGTTAACAGCCGACAGCCCAACACTACAATAGCGAATATTACAACAATGCAAACCAGCCACAGACTGCACACAGCACAGCCAGTGATTTTCATAAAGAGCGCTACGTGGCGTTGCCAATAAGAAAACATAAACAGCCTACTTACAATTCCTATAATTTTTCATTTATCGAAAAACTGCATTGAGGTTGTTCGAAATCATCAGGTAGAATTGGCGTTTGTAGGTTAGACAATGGATATAAAATTTCTATCGTGTTCACCCTATCTGATGCGAACATTGACATTTTGCTCTCTCATACAACTAAACAGAATTACGTAACTGTACATAAACACTCATATTGCACTATTAGCGTAAAAAATCCCGCGTCTGCGAGAAAAGTACAAACGTTTCACTCGGTTCGGGGCTCTTCCTTATCGAAGTAGCTGTGCGTCTTCCTGCCGGGATGCTGCGATGGAAAGCACTTGGCTATTACCGAGCGCCGATATCAGCCTATGTTAACCGGACTGCTTCCTTGCAAATGGACGTAATCAAGTACCGGCACTAAAAACTTACGTGTGACGACGATGGCGATGAGGTTGGTCAACAACATGGAGTAAACAAGCGAGGTGACGTTTTATAGCGGCAGAGACAAGATGTCCAAAGGATCCACTGCGAACAAACCGAGGACCATTTACGACACATCGAGAAGGGAAGATTCCAATACGCGCGAAGAAAACGAGCTTTTTTTTTTCTTTAACTTAGCCGCCTGAGCGCTCCGACAACTCTGTCCACTTATAACACACGACTCATTAGGGGAAAATTGCCTTCATTCCATTAATAAAGTGAAGAGGATTTAATTTCAGTTTCTTATTTTTTCCCCTAACTGATTATACGACTGCGTTCCCCAAACGCCCATCAGCGAAGGAAAGTTGAAAAACTACGTGACTCCTCTTTTTGTACGTCATCCAATTAGGCTGTAGATATATCAAGATCTCCCAGTTTGTGAAGTGTTTCTCGTCTAGTTCGGACCAAAATAACTTTTTGCTGGTGTACTGATTTCCGTATCAACCTGTGTACCTTCTCCTGGCAACCATTAACCTAGATATAGGATTAAGCACTAGACAGTTATTTAACGATCCTTTCAGACGTATACTGTGTATAAAAAAACCTGTAAAATTGTAGACCATTCACTTTATGCCAACAAACTACAAAAGCAATATCAATTTGGAAAATTTCTCTGAAGTATACCACCTGGGAAAGGCAGTTGCAAACGATAATACAATAACAAGCTAACATCGAATTGCCAGAAGCCTTTTTTGTCCAGTAGGTTGAAAATAAAATGTCTTTTGAAACGTTACGATCAGCAAGCGTAATATGCTTTAAATTCTGACAGGTGTCAATTTGCTTCTGATAGGGAAAGAGAGCAGTGTTTTATCTCCGTGCCAATAGCAGTGCTGCGTGAAATCGGCGGACGCAAATTGGAATTCGATGTTACTTAGTCCTCTGGAAATTTATGCTGTCCGTAGTATTTACGAGTTTTGAGAGATTTCCAACGGTTACGGAGATAATCGACAAACGGATGGCTCTGGAGTTACATTATCTGCGAAATTAGTAACATTCAGTCGTCTGTCAATCGCAGGCTGTCACAGACCTCCCCGGGAAACATTAAACCTCGACAATACTGCGTTACTCTCTCCATGTTGCCCTCATTATTACCGTTTTCAAATTAACAAAAAGGCATTTTGTCTAATGTTTCAGAACGTACATCATGCACGTACTTAAAATGCAGCATAAGAATTACAGTTTTTGGTCTTATCACATTGGTTACCTGACATTTATCAAGATACCGTTCCTTCTTCAAGCTAAGGTATTATTATTCATTTATTCATTCGATTGTTGGTCTTCACGCCCTCCGTTCACTATCATGCTCCTCATACCATTGCAGCACGATTCTGGCCTTGTAATACTGATCTTTCTGGAACATTCCATCGCTGTCGGGAAGATTCCAAGAATGGACGGACGCAGTTGGTCGATTGTAACCACATAGTCCACAGTTGTTTAGTGCACCCCTCGGTTGTTCCGAATAAACGTTGAAAGAGGAATTAATAATCAGGAATTAATAATCAGGAATACCCAGAACTTCAAGTTTACTCAGCAGTTCTACCATCACATGTAATAGCTTACTTTGAACCGGCCGAGATATCTGCGCGCCTTAGTTCGCCACTTCCGAGATTCTGGGAGGCGTGAAAGCCTCGGCTCAAAGGAGTTCGAAAGATTAACAACGAGGACTGGTGTGTCACCCAGCCTGAATGTGGTTTTCTAACCCCCCCTCCCCCCCCCCTCTAAACGAATACTCACCTCAGTTCCATGATTTGCAAACGTTTACAAATCGAAATTGTCGGCATATTTTTACAAGGGATAACACTAGGGTATAGAGAGACGGGGTGCTCAGTTTTCGTCCCGGAGGTGGTAGGGGGTTGGGGGGAGGGGAGAAGGGGAGAGGAGGAAGGAAGTACGTATATCACGTTAACAGTACTGAAACAGAAACAGATTTACAGCGATAAAGAAAGAACAGAAAAGGAAGTGGAGCAAAAGAAATTCGAATAAGAGATTTATAAAGTAATATGTTTGTATACATGGCGATCTTCCGCAGTAGCTGTTACAGAGTATACCAATTGTTACTACAATTTAAGAGTGTTTTACATCAGATGCATTTTGCTTTTATTTACAAAGCATCGTCACGATTCTTGTTGTAAATACAGTACACAGGAAATATTTCTACATAAACGATCTCGGTATTTGCTGTAACAGTTAATGAAAACCAAGGGAAAAAATGGATCACTATTATTAAGCCAATATAAATCTCAGAAGCCTCTGTCTTCATGAAAGCGTTTAGCAATTTATAAGTTGTAGTAAAGCATGAAGATTAAAGGAGAAATTGGACAGTTTTTACTTCAGTCTGAATGCTGAAGAGACAATGTTCATTGAATACTTTGAATACTAGTATTCAAAGAACTGTGACTGGCACCCGAACAACGGGGAACTAACATGCATCGAGATTAGAAAATGTTGCATTAATAATGGCTAGGCACTAGCCGAAATCTGGATTTGCGTAATAAAACCTAAAAAAAGGACAACTGATTGCTGCGCTCTATAATTTGTAAATCACATAACATTTTCCCTAAAGTATGGGGCCCCTTCACGCCCACACCAACGTGGTGACCAAACCAAAAGTTCTACTGTCACCTCCGTGTAACATGTTAGTTTACAAATAATGAGTCACAAGATGCCGGCTGTGATCTTATCAATGCGTCTGGGTAGGATTACTCATTGACGTCGTCCATCAGGAGACAGAAAGTGGACGATAGCGATCGAAGGGTGGCGGTTTATAAGGGAAGAGGGAAAAAAGTGCCAAGGCAAGCGCCAAGGGGAAAAAAAAACCTCTGGGAATGTAGGACGGTTTAGTAAGGGCAGTAGCGGCTCGCTAGCTGCGACAGTGCATGCAAGGTTTGGTTATGTTAGTGCGAGGTATCATGCATCGTTACCTTTGTCGTTGCGGGTGTTCGTTGTAGGGCTTTCTGCAGGTGCTGCGTCCATGTAACAGTTCAAGGTCGTCATTCATTAGCGGGCGATCGGTCATAGATCAGCTCACAGTGTAAGGGGTGTGTGTGGCTGGTTTGCGTGCTGTGTGCAGTACGGTTTCTCTGCGATTGCCTGTTTTTCGGCGGGTCGAGCATCTGGGGTTGCCAGTAGTAGTTGTGTTGCAGGGGCGCGCCCGAACTGTCGCGTTAGCGTGCTATGGACCATAGATGCTTAGTTTCTTGCTAGTGGTGTCTTTGGTCTATTATGTTTCCATCTATGGTTGTGGTCGTAGTTACCCAGAGAAAGGATAAACGGGTTATGCGAGTGTCTCGTGTTTCTGTACAGTCGTGCGGAGAGTTTTTGGAATACCTGCAAGATGTTACCTAGCCGATATTCCCGGTGAAGATCCGCGGTGCGTGTGTAGCGCGGAGCGTTTCTTATGATTCTGAGTACGGGCAGGCGTGTGGGCGCAGCGTATCCCCAGACAGGGGCGGCGTACGTCATCACATAACAGTCGCTGAGCGCATCCACTTTCCTAATGGAAGGTAACCGCAGACAATGTTCAGTTACGAACAGCAATAAAAGCAATAGTGAAGGAGAAGGAGAAGACTATCGTTTAACGTCTCGTCGATAACGAGGTCATTAGAGACAGAGCACAGGCTAGGATTAGGGAAGTATGGGGAATGAAATCGGCAGTGCCGTTTCAAAGGAACGATCCTGGCATTTCTTTTTTTTTTTTTGTTAATCTCATTTTGTTCGATAGTGTTCGTTGCATTTATTCGGGGCGGACGTCCCTTGACAACCGTTCAAGTTCATCGATGATCCATTCACGCAGTTTTTTTTGTTGCAGAGTGTAGTTACCCCTCTGACCGAACACGCTGAGCTACCGTGCCGGCGGCATTTGCCTGAAACGATTTAGGGAAAACACGGAAAACCTAAATCAGGATGATCGGACGCGAGTTTGAACCGTCGCCCTCCATAATGCGAATCGAGTGTGCTAACGACTACTGCATCTCGCTCGGTAGTGATACTGAAGATGATAATGACGGTAATTATTGCATACGGCATTGATCTTCCGGTTGAAAAGGTTTCGAAAGAAATATGCTAGCAGAAAAACGTACTTCCGTGTCTGGAGCGAGAATGAGAATATTTAATATTTGCTTTTCGCAGGTTATTAACGAACCTCGGTTGGCGTCTGAAAACGCGTCTCTGAAATCGAAGAAAACAGGGGCAGCATAGGGTGAGCTATGGGGACGAATAACTCCTTGTGCTTTGTCCCACAGTGGGTTTAAGCTCCTTCATGCAGGGGAGTAAGAGGCAGTAAGGGGCTTTGTGCGTAGGTACATAATCGCTGATCTCTTTCTGATACTCACTCATGAGATTTAATCCACTTTTGGTGTTTAACATGTCGAGAAACTACTGACATAGGTCCTTAATTTTCCTACCTTACTCAGATCCAAAATACTTGCGTAGGTTTTGGGTTCTCTTCCAGACTATCGCTACATCCAATTCCCACGCCATATTTTCTGTACTAGAGCCTCGTCTAATTTCCTCATACCGACAAAAGATCATTTTAGGCCCCTGACGAAATTTGAAGAAAAATTGTTATCAATCCAATTAATTACTAACACAAATGTTCTAATGAAAGTTGAGATAACTAAATTATAGGTTGGCATAGAAGTTATCTGAGCATCGTAAAGAGTCAGAATATACAAAAAAAATACAACAATGTAGAAACAACGTTTCGGACATGGTAACTTATTTTTTGCGTAATGATGTGTTTAAGTTCGTAAAAATTTTGTTTTGCTTCTTGGTATTTCGGTTGCTATGGGTTTGTTGTTACATTTTACTTGTAGTTTACTGATCCTATTTGAGTTTACATATTGTCATTTTGTCATTCGGACATAACGAGTGGAGCTGTGGACTCTAGAAAATTAGATACCAAGTGAAGAAATCGGAACATATCCGACTATTACTTCCGTTTGAGTTCAATAAAGGGGTGGGTGAAAGCAGCAGGGGGAGTCACAAACGTTTGCTCCAGGTATGAGGATAGTGCCATTGTCATGGCAAGAAAATGGTTTTCTCGTTTTACGGAGGGTCGTTTTGACGTTAGTGACCCTCCTCGTTCAGGAAGACCTTTGGGGTTTGATGAAGATCGTCTAAACTCATTGATCCACAACGATTCACGTCATTGTGCTCGAGAACTGGCAGATGTGGCGAACTGCGATCATTCCCCTATCATAGAGAACGTTAAAAAAAAAAGTGTATGGGTATCACATGCTCTAAGCCAAAACATAAAAATAAACGGGTGGCAATGCGTGCAACTCTGCTTGTCCGTCATCAATTGGCTCATGAACAACCCCGATTATTCGTCACTGTTGCCGAGAAATTGTGCATTTACGCTATCACAAGGAAAAGTGGGATGGTTGAGCCAAAACGAAGCAGCAACTCCCCGCGCGAAAACCTACGCTCGTCCGTAACAGATAATGTCATGCATCTGGTGGAACAGTGACGGTATAGTGTATGACGAATTGCTCCCTCAAGATGTAACCCTCGCTGCTGACATTTTCTGTCAACAACTCAGACTTTTGCGATGTAATCCAAGAAAAAGACCAGGAAGACCGCGTGGAGTGTTGCTACTCCACAATAACGGCCGCCCGCATTCTGCTAGACTGACCAAAATGTTTTGAGTTGGGGTTGGAAGTCATTCCGCACCCACCTTATTCAATTGAGCTTGCGACCCAGACTTTAAGCGCAACTTCCTTTCCGGATGAAAATGCGTCCCGAATATGGCTCTAAGAGCTCTTCGCCTCAAAACCACGTAATCTGTACGGTCGTAGTATCTAAAAGTTAACCCAGCGTTGGCAAACTGTCGTAAATTATGAAGAAGGATATATTATTGATGACTTTCATGTGTATCCTTAGTGTTTAATAAACTTATGAAAATCCGCTAGGAACTTACCCACAAGTCTAATAGATATAGTTCTGACAGTTTTCCAGGAGCGACGTTCTTATAAATAACTCCCTTCACTCTTACTTGAATATTGTTACCAGCTGCATACCCCCTTTCCTCCAAGTTTAATGGACCCTATTTACAGATACTCTGATTTTCATAAAACTAACCCTCATCCAATGCATCGAAAAGACTGCTGAAATCCAAGAGTCCACAAACTGGCTAGTTACTCAGAAGGCAACGAACAAAAGGCAAACCTTTATTTTCCTTTTCATGTATGTCATTCATATTATACTTCTACTTAACTAGTCGTAAATTTTCCCGCTGCTGAGTCCTTTGCTCTCTGTTTCTTGCTTGCAACAGTTAAAGCATTTAATCTGCCCACCCTTCATCTCACTAGGAAGATCCACCCTATTTTCGGTGGGGACCCTTTGACTAACTTCCTTCCTTCCGTCATCAACATAACCCAAGCCCCAGATATATCAGAAAACGATATAGAGCGTGGGAATCTTGGTAAAAGACTCAAAAAGTGCGTGCCGCCGTTCCTCTAACCCTAAAACACTTAGAATGTGTTGTACAATTTGTTTCATTGCATCCGAAACACAAAGCCACCACACTCCCTTTTACCCCATTCAAAAATGGCTGTAAGGACTATGGGACTTAACATTGGAGGTCATCAGTCCCCTAGACTTAGAACTACTTAAACCTAATTAATCTAAGGACATCACACACACATCCATGCCCGAGGCAGGATTCGAACCTGCCACCGTAGCAGAAGCGCGGTTTAGGACTGAAGCGCCTAGAACCGCTCGGCCACTAACCCCGGTCAGCTGGTAATCCGATACTATCTTGTTCCCTACGATACCTCTCGTAAATTAATACACGGAGTGCTCTAGCTGTGATTAGCTCCTCTACCATATTCTTACGAAACTGGGTAAAATTAGAACATTGAATAATATCCTTCTGTCCTAATAGCAATAAACTGCTTTTATCTTAACCACTAATACACATAACTAATGATGATCAGTTACATCCAATACTTCACCTTTACTCCGCAGTTCTACCATCACATATAATAGCTGCAACGCTTGTGTAAATGAACTAACTGCTCAGTGTGCTTGTTCGCACAAGTTCCCCAATAGCTTGGGAAGTTTTAAAAATAAGATTACTTAGTAAGTTAACCTTTCGCCACGATTCTACCAACTTTCTTCAAAACTTCCTCATTAGCTCCGGTTTAATGGTCCAACCTTAACTATAGGAGAGATTTGTTTCTACAAACAACTCTCTCCGAACATGAAATGCAGCGGTACAACAGAAATTACCTTCCTCAGATTCAGTGGCGGGCTTAGGGTCAGTTTATCCAGAATATCCATTAACTGTGATATTAATCCATTGCTGTTTCCTTTACATCATTTGAAACCTCTAATTTGTAATTAATGGACTACTTCTTCCTCTTTCCCCATAAGATTTGTTATGTACATTTCTTGCTCACTTGCCAGAACTCAAAACGTCAAACAGTATCCTCTTCCAATGCTGTTGACCTGTATAAAAATATCCAGAGAAACCATACTCCGCGTGGCCGAACGGCTCTAGGCGCTACAGTCTGGAACCGCGCGACCGCTACGGTCGAACGTTAGAATCCTGCCTGGGGTATGGATGTGTGTCATGTCCTTAGGTTAGTTAGGTTTAAGTAGTTCTAAGTTCCAGGGGACTGATGACCATTTGAGCCAAACCATACTCCGCCACCAATTGAGCCCCAATTATTCCTTCTAACCTTGGGGTGGACAACAAGACACAGTATCAAAATATCAGAAACGTATTAGGGAGAAACGGCGTGGTTCGTTGGACTAATTTACATATAGGTTGGACATCTTACTACACATTTAATTCCAGACAGACAAACGGCATTAAACTGAAGACTATCTTGATTAACAAATTTCTGCTTTCTCACAAAGGAACCTCCCCATCGCACCCCCGTCAGATTTAGTTATAAGTTGGCACAGTGGGTAGGCCTTGAAAAACTGAACACAGATCAATTGAGAAAACAGGAAGAAGTTGTGTGGAACTGTGAAAAAATAAGCAAAATATACAAACTGAATAGTTCATGGGAAGATATGCAACATCAAGGACACTGGGAACGCAGGAGCGCTGTGGTCTCGTGGTAACGTGAGCAGCTGCGGAGCGAAAGGTCCATGGTTCACATCTTCCATAGAGTGAAAAGTTCAATTTTTTATTTTCAGTGTATGTGACAAACTCTAATGTTTTCATCACTTTTTTGGGAGTGATTATCACATCCAGAAGAAAACCTAACTCGAGCAAGGTAGAAAATCTTTTTACCCATTCGCCAAGTGTACAAGTTAGGTGGGTCGACAACATATTCCTGTCATGTGACCCACATGCCGTCACCAGTGTCGTATAGAATATATCAGACGTGTTTTCCTGTGGAGGAATCGGTTGACCTATGACCATGCGATCAAATGTTTTCGGTTCCCATTGGAGAGGCACGTCCTTTCGCGTACTAATCGCACAGTTTTGCGGTGCGGCCGCAAAACACAGACACTAAACTTATTACAGTGAACAGAGACGTCAATGAACGAACGGACAGATAATAACTATGCAAAAATAAAGAAAGTAAAAGTTTCACTCGAGGGAACACTTGAACCAAGGACCTCTCCTTCTGCAGCTGCTCACGCTACCACGGGACCACGGCGCTCCTGAGCTCACGTTCTCCATGATGTTGCCTATGTGGCCCATGAACTACCCAGTTTGTATATTTTGCTTATTTTTTCACAGTTCCACACAACTTCTTCCTGTTTTCTCAATTGATCTGTGTTCAGTTTATCAAGGCCTATCCACAGTGCCTACTTATAACTAAATCTGAGAGGGGTGCGATGGGGAGGTTCCCTTGTCAGCATTAGAATGCAATCATTTAACTGGTATACAACACCCAAACACAAGCTTATTTAAGCTTTCTATTAGTTAATATGTTATAATTTGAACATTTAGCACAATGTTCCATTAAATTTCGCACGTGTAGCCGGATAAACTCAGTTTCTTCACTAACATTGTATTTCGGCATTATATCGTTCAGCCATCTTCAGAGTAGTGCTCCCGGACCGCACTATGCGCATGCGGCTATAGATACACAGGCGCGTGAGACGTTGACCGGCGACAAAGAAGTGCAATGCGCATGAATTATATCTGTGGTTGTATCACTCTAAGCTGCCCTGTCGTGATGTCTTTACAAATTTATTACAGAAAGCGCCGGATTCTTTGAGTTATACGAACTGAAGCCGCTATCTTTAGCAATGAAATTCGTCACCAAGCGAGTTTCAGTTGCCTCTTTCACCACCGAGTACGAGAAAGATGACGCAAACGCTAAAATTTCGACGTTTTATTACAACATTCGAGAGTGAACAGTGTCAATAAAATCCTCTACAATGGCCTTTTTATTTGGTTGTAAGAGGCGGGTGTTCCTATGGTGTTCCGCACATCTCGCATGGACTATACGAATCGTCTGTCCGATGTATCAAATGCCACATACGCAGGGAATTTCGTGAACCTCAAACTTCTGGAGGATCAGATCATCTTTAACGGGACCCAAGAGTGCTGCTGTCTTCATTACAGGACGAAAAATCACTTTTGCTTTGTTCTTGCTGAAGATCCGTCCTATTTGACTATAGGTTTCCTACATCAAGGCTGAGTCCATAGGTAAACAGTTGTGCCCAACGACTTTACTCATTTCAAGTACTAGAGGGTACAGTAATCACACGAAATTATGTTTATTTCATATATAGATTTCGGTCACCGTGTAGCCATTTTCAGTGTAGAAATTTAATTTACAAAGTTAAAAACACTTGTATCTGCACATAGTCCCAAGTGGACCATTCGTGCCATGAACTCAGCCTCTGAGAGGAAGAGTCCACTTGTAACTATGTGCATATACAAGTGTTTTTAACTTTGTAAATTAAATTTCAGCACTGAAGATGGCCGACAGTGACCGAAATACACGTATAAAATAAACATCATAGCGACTGATTGCTGTACCTTTTGCTACATCCCACATATGGCAAGAAAACCATGGATTTAAATCATTCTGTGTTCTCTTTGTCTTCTTCTGCTTTGCTTATGGCAATCTGTGGTTTCGTTCGTAGCGCCTCACGCAGCTGCTTTTGGGAACACCCGTTGGCTTCTCAAATTCTGTTTAGCTGTAGGAGCTAGTCCTGCAGATTGCTCCTCATCAGCAAAGACGTTTGCTGTGTGAACCAAAGTTCTGAGAACACTCGTCGTCTGAGATGAATGGTGGCAGCTGTGCGGCTGCACACCCGAAATTTAATGGAGCCGTCATTGCACCGCAAAAACATGAAGATGCACATTAAGCACAATGATCAACAATTCTGTGAAACTTCTTCTTAAATACAGCTATTATAATATTCAAAAGCGAGAAATTTGTAGGAAATCAAACAATTAAAAAAATGTCAAACATGCTCCGACATCTCCTCTATTGGCTTCACATAAACAAATATGAACAACTTCTGACCACAGCCGTAAACGGTGTACCGCAAACGACGTTGATAAAACTTTCAATACGATTCATTTCCCTTAATATAATTCGATCAGCAACCCATCTCTAATAAACGCAAGGAATGTAGCCACTTAGATGGTAACCTGTTGTTAACCATCTGTTGTTAATACCATACACCAGTAACCTAAATTTTCTATTCCTATTATTTTTCGCAGCAGGCGACACGGCTAATATCTCCTGTATACATTAGCATTTAAATAACTAAGAACTTATCAGCAAAACCGCACTTCACATGATAGTTTACAAGCTACAGTACAAAGCACGTCCATTTAACACTAAATTTCAGAGGTTACTTTTTTTAAAAAAAGAAAAATATTTTGTTTAATAACCAGAGTATCCACACGTTATTAATACAACACAACTGCGCACGAAGATCACAACACGGTTAGTTAAAATTCATTCGATAATCTGGGGAGGACGTAACAACCGTTCAATCAGAACATGCTATGCAAAATTACAACAATGCGCATATCACTGTTGTCACCTAAGATATGTCCAGGAAGGAAATCGAGAATCTCCGGATAAAAATCCGTACTAAAGGTAGTATGCACACATAAAGCTTTTAGCGACTGCAGTCGACGTCCATTGTTCTGAATAGAGTTCAAGACAATGGTCTCGCATTAAAAAAGCAGAGTACAATAGCAGTTCAATAATTTGTGATTTGTAACCAAAAAAAATGTTCAAATGTGTGTGAAATCTTATGGGACTTAACTGCTAAGGTCATCAGTCCCTAAGCTTACACACTACTTAACCTAAATTATCCTAAGGACAAACAAACACACCCATGCCCGAGGGAGGACTCGAACCTCCGCCAGGGCCAGTCGCATAGTCCTCAGACCGCTCGACTAATCCCGCGCGGCGATTTGTAACTGCAGAACACATTACGTGCTCCGTAACACAACAGCCACTTCAAGAACAGGCCACCATAATGTCTTTCTACGGCTCCCATCATCGAGTTAATGTAACATGAGCAAAATTTTGTTCTTTCCATATAGTTGCTACTCTCATTAACTCCAGTATGACATTGCTTGAATTTCCACCCTGAGAACAAAGTTGCCTAGTGGCCTGCAGCAAGACTGCCTCTTTTCATAAAACCACGACCACTGCCTTCAGTCTACAGTACACAGGCGAAGCTCCAAGAGACTCGCATGCCCGATGTTCTCCACCAACTCCGGGTAAATGATGCGGTGCGCAACTTCGTCACGACTACACACAGAGGCGACAAAAATCTTGGGATACCTCTTAATTTCCTGTCGGACCACCATTTTCCCGACTTAGCGCAGCAAATCAACATGGCATGGACTCAACAAGTCGTTGGAAGTCCTCTGCAGAAATATTCCGCCTTGCTGCCTATATAGCCGTCCATATCTGCGAAAGCGTTGCTGGTGCAGGATTTCGTGCACTAGTCGACCTCTGTATTACGTCCATAAATGTTCTATGGGATTAATGTAGGGCGACCTGGGTGGCAATACCATTCGCTCGGATCGTCCAGAATTTTTTTTCAAACTAATTGATATTATTTGTGGGCCTGTGACATGACGCATTGTCACTCATAACAATTCCATTGTTTGGTTGCAAATGGTCTCCCAGTAGCCGAGCATAACCATTTCCAGTCGATGGTCGGTCCGTCTAAATACATTCAACAACATTATGGAGCTTGCACAGTGCTTGTTGACAAGTTGGGTCTTCGGCTTCGTGGGGTCTGCGCCCTACCATCAGCTCTTACCAACTAAACCACGGCTTTCCAGCCGTCAGGGTTCCAATCGATAAGTCCACGAGCCCAGGATAGGCGCTGCAGGCGATGTCGCGCTGTTTGCAAAGCAACTCGCGTCGATCGTCTGCTACCACAGCCTGTTAACGACAAATGTGGCCGCACTGTCATTCGTCGTACATCCCAGACTGATTTCCGCAATTATTTTACACATTGTTTGCTTGTCCGTCAGCACTGACAGCTCCACGCAAACACGGCTGCCTTCGGTCGCTGAGTGAAGGACGTCGACCACCGTGTTGTCCGTGGGGATAGTTAAACGCCTGAAATTTGGTATCCTCGGCACACTCTTGACATTGTGGATTACGGAATACTGAATCCCGCAACGATTTCCGAAACCGAATTCCGTATGCGTCCTAGCTCCAACTGCAGTTCCACGTTTAGTATCGGTGAACTCCCTTCGTGCGGCCATACTCACATCGGAAATCCTTTCATATGATTCACCTGAATACAAATGAGATCTCCACCGTTGCCCTGTGTATGTGACATTACCGCCATCTGTATATGTGCTATCCCACGATGTTTGTTACCTCAGGGTTGAACCAGAGGCAGATTATAAACGTGCGGGGAACCGGCGTTGTTGCCACAATGAGTTTCAATCTGCATACAGTAACAGCAGAAACTACTGTCGGGTTTTGAACCGGCTGTCGCTGACAAAGGGGCAGCGTCTTTTTACAGTCAGTGTTGTTAGGCTGTGTTGAGTCACTGCAGGCGGTACACCTTTCCTCGAAGACATGCTGGACACTCTACGTAGATATTCACTCAATTGGGGCATCTTCATTCACGATGCTTCGAGGCACGACAAATGTTTTCTGCCATTCTGTCACTCTTCACACCGACACATCAGTGTACAGATTTCATACGACCGATTGGAAAGTACACACCACTTCACTCCCATCACGCAAGCCAGCATCGTATGGTCACGTGGCCAAATAGCATCAATTCTAAGCCATTTACAAAAATGTTCAAATGTGTGTGAAATCTTATGTGACTTAACTGCTAAGGTCATCAGTCCATAAGCTTACGCACTACTTAACCTAAATTATCCTAAGGACAAACACACACACCCATGCCCGAGGGAGGACTCGAACCTCCGCCGGGATCAGCCGCACAGTCCATGACTGCAGCGCCTTAGATCGCTCGGCTAATCCCGCGCGGCTAAGCCATTTACAGCCTTCAATAGAGACCAGTGAAGTCTTTGGAGGCAATGCCTGATATTTTTCCCGGCGAGCTTACAAACACGATATTCAGACAGAAACGACATCTATCATACGTATTACGCTACACGATGTGACCTGAGAAAACAGGCGTCGTTGACATCAAGGCCATGAATGGTAGAAACCTTGTGCACTCACGATTCGGGTAATAAGGGGTTTCCAGTTACGATACTATGCAGATACGACCATACATTTGACACCATTACAAATATTATGAAATGACGACGTTATGGACCGTTCGAAAAGAAATATACGACCAGTGTTTGAGTCGCTGTATTGTACGTACTAAGCATTGCATAAATTTCATTATTATTAGCAAACATTTTTAAAATCAGATTCTTATATACAGGGCATCACTGCATAGCTATTGAAAACAGCTGATGATATACCCACATTCACTATAAACATAATGTCTCATACGCAAGGTGGGTTTACATGAAAATTAACTAATTAATTTCTCATGAAGCAATTATTTTTTTATTTTACTTATTTATTGCTTTCATCTGACCAGAAAAAATACGTACAAAAATATATAACAATCACAATAGTAATAATTTGCTTATTAATAAAAAGCGATTGGCAATGATAACAATAACTATAGAGTACTAATAATGTTGATAAAGTAATGGAGTAAATAAGAATGATATCGCGTAGCTGGTAATTACAAACTCTAAAATAATAATCCTAATTAATAATGAATAGTGATAATTGACAATAATAATAATAATAATAATGGAGGCATTAGGAATGGTATTGATTCGTTTAGCACTTTTGAAGCCTTGTTTGCTGTTAGAAGAAGTGGAACCTTTAATGAAAGAGGACAAGATTGAAATGAAAGTGACAATAGTTGCCAGGTAAGAAGAGAAATTCAGTAGAGAAATCTGTAGGCAAGCGAAGGAAACATGTCGGATAAGAGTGGCATGACAAGGGTGAGGCTGAACAACAGAGAGCTACTGCGATAGAAGGTGGGCCGTTAGCTGTCTTTTGAAGTCCGAAAGCTTCAGAACACGCCAGTGAGTATTATTATCAGTTACAAAATAACGGTCATTTCAGGATGTTATTTGGTTTGCAGCTAGTGAGCCGGCCCCTGTGGCCGAGCGGTTCTACGTGCTTCAGTCCGGAACCACGCTGCTGCTACGGTCGCAGGTTTGAATCCTGCCTCGGGCATGGATGTGTATGACGTCCTTAGGTAAGTTAGGTGTAAATAGTTCTAAGACTAGGGGACTGATGACCTCAGATGTTGATTCCCATAGTGCTTAGAGCCATTTGAACCATTTTTGAGCAGCTAGTGAGCAGCAAATAATGTCACTTATGTTTAAATTTGTGGTTTCTGATAATTTAATTGTTCAAAGTATGTAATAGGTTATGTCTTTCGAGGGCATCAAATGTCAATTTGAGCGGACGCAGATACGATTCGATTTGTGGTATTACCAACCGCTTCTCCCTCTGCCTCGGCTGGTATGTCGCTTATCTTTGCTTTTACTATCTACGTCACACTGCTTCAGTCATTGCTAGTGTTACTCTTCAGTAGTGTGGATTAGCCCTGTGAATAGGCACATCAGTCATCTGCACACATGCTAGCCGTTACGCAACATCTTCCGACTAGTTCACAAGGTCTGTGCAACTTACGACAAAGTTAGGATATCGACGTAAGCTCAAATTCTCAAACTAGGCAAACGTATACACAGAAATGCAGCAACTACAGAGCCAGACAGTGAAATATGCGAGAACACGCACCCTATGTTGATGTTTTTAGCTTCTAGTGAGATAAATTTAGTAAATTCAAATTGCTGGGACAGTGATTTCATTATTAGCGTTAAGCGCGATTCTAATTTTTCTAACTTGCAGTCAGAAACTTCATTATTTCGTGCAAAGTGGCAATGACAACAAATAAAAAGCAGACGCAATCTGAAAAGACAGTCGAATTACCTAGTTTAAAAAGGTCTCTTCTTAGATCTCATGAATGAGAGTGAGCATGTGCATGTACTATGTGCCACTATATCAAATATTTGTTATTTTAAAGACAATCAGTCAACTATCATATGTACACCATCATGGCCACACTAGTTTGCACTCACGCAAAAACTTTACTGGCTAATTAGTTTACACCTTCAACTGTGAGCAAGAGTTTCGTCTTTATTTCAGATCTGCAACAGCTCACCATTGTGAACTCAAGAGAAAAATCACATGTATAGTGTTGACAGAAGGTATACAGGATGTTTCCCAATTCCTATTACAGGTTTATAGGACTTGAAGAGAGGACTTAATAGATAAGTCCTTAGTAGGAAACCCACGTTCAGAGGTGCCGTGAATGATAAAACCTCTTGCCTCCTCCACAAACAAAAAATAGCATTCTTCTAAACTACGTGCATAGGGCTAATTCCACCCGAGCTAAGTCTTCTGAATGGTTTGATATGGCCCGCCATGAATCTCTCTCCTGTGCGAAACTTTTCATCTCGGAGTGGAACTTCCAGCCTACGTTCCCAGTTATTTGCCGGAAGTAGTCCCATCTCTGTCTCCCTATACAGTTGTAAGTAGGCTGTTTAGGTTTTTATGTTGGTAACGGCACATAGTGCTCTGAATGAAAATCGCTGACTGCGCTGTGTGCAGTCTGTGGCTGGTTGGACTCATTGTTGGAATATTTGCTCGTGTAGTGTTGGGCAGTTGGATGCGAACAGCGCGTAGCGTTGGGCGTTGGAAGTGAGCCGCCAGCAGTGGTGGATGTGGGGAGAGAGATGCCAGAGTTTTGAGAGCGCACGATCTGGACATGTGTCCGTCAGAAAAAGGAAATTTGTAAGACTGTATGTCATGAACTGATTATATATATAATGACTTTTGAACACTATTAAGGTAAATACATTGTTTGTTCTGTATCAAAAATCTTTCATTTGCTAACTATGCCTATCAGTAGTTAGTTCCTTCAGTAGTTAGTGCCTTCAGTAGTTAGAATCTTTTATTTAGCTGGCAGTATTGGCGCTCGCTGTATTGCAGTAGTTCGAGAAACGAAGATTTTTGTGAGGTAAGCGATTCATGAAGGGTATAGGTTGTCGATTCATGAAGGGTATAGGTTGTTGTTAGTCAGGGCTATTCGTTTGTAGGGATTATTGAATGTCAGATTGTGTTGCGCTAAAAATATTGTGTGGGGCAGTTTAGTGATGATCAGAATAAGTAAAGAGAGAATTGTCGGAGTACGTTCAGTTTTGCTCAGCTGTTTAAAAATCAGATAACGTGAGAGTTTTTCCAGCACTGTCATTCTTTACATACAAAGGGGAAGTTTCACAGTTTTGACCATATAGAGTCCCTCTTGTACAAAGGGAGTCATTCTCTGATGTCTTAACAGATATGCTATCTCCCTGTACCTTCTTCGTATCTCAGTTTTCTGATGTTCTTTTCCTCGCCTATTCTTCGAAGAACCTTCTCATTCTTTATCTTATCAGCCCATCTAATTTACAATATTCCTCTGTAGCACCATATCTCAAAGGCTTCTATTCTCCTCCGTTCCGTTCACCTGCTTAGCTGGGTGGTAACGTGATCGCTTCCCACACAAGCGGGCCTGGATTCGATTCCCGGCTGCGTTGGAGATTTTTCTCCACTGGGGGACTGGGTGCTGCGTTGTCTTCATCGTCATCACCGGCGCGCAAGCCGCCCAATGTGGCGTCGGCTGAAATAAGACTTGCACTCGGCGGCCGAATTTCCCCAGCCCGGGCCTCTCGGCCAACGATGCCATACGATCATTTCATTTTCCTCTGTACCGGTTTTCAAACAATCCATGTCTCACTAACATGCAGCGCTGTTGTTCAAACGTTAATTCTCAGAAATTTTGTCCTCACTTTATAACCTATGTTTGATACTAGCAGACTTCTCTTGCCCAGGAATCCACTTTTTGACGGTGCAAATCTCCTTTTTATGTCCTTGCTCCGTTCGTCAAGAGTTATTTTGTTGCCTACGTAGCAGAATTCCTTTACTTCATCTTCTTCGTGATCAATCTCTATGTTAAGTTTCTTGCTGTTCTCATTCCCTCTAATTCTCATTGCTTTCGCCTCTCTTCGGTTTATTCTCAACCTATGTTCTGTACCTTTAGGCTGTTCATTCCGTTCAACATATTCTGTTATTCTTCTTCACTGTCATTCAGGATACCAGTGCCATCAGCGAATCTTATCATTGATATTCTTTCACCCTGTATTTTAACGTTACTCTTGAACCTTTCTTTTATATCTGTCATTCCTTCTACAACGTACAGATTGAATAATGGCGGTGAAAGACTACATACCTGTCTTACAATATTTTTAATCCGGGGACATCATTCCTGGTTTTCCAGGCTTATCGTTCCCTCTTGATTCTTGTACAAAGTGAATATTACCCCAATATCACCATAGTACATCCATATTTTTCTCAGAGTTTCGAACATCTTGCAACATATTACAATGCTGAATCCTTTCTCCACAGCAACAAATCCAATCGACGTGTCTCGATTTTTATTCAGTCGCTCTTCCATTATCAGCCGCAACGTCGGAATTGCCTCCTGGTGCCTTTACCTTTCCTAAACCCAAACTAATCCTCGTCTAACACATCCTCAATTTTCTTTTCCATTCTTCTGTCCATTATTCTTGTCAGAAGCACGAATGCAAGAGCTGTTAAGCTGATTGTGTAATAATTCTCGCTTGTCGGCTCTTGCTATCTTCTGAAATGTGCTGATGATGTTTTTGCATAAGTCTGTTGGTATATCACCAGTCCCATATATTCTACGCGCCAGCGTGAATAGTCGTTTTGTTGCCACTTTCCCCATGGTTTTAGAAATTCCGATAGGATGTTACACTATGTGATCAAAAGTATCCGGACGCCCCCAAAAACATACGTTTTTCACGTCAGGTGTATTGTGCTGCCACCTACTGCCCGGTACTCCATATCTGCGACCTCAGTAGTCATTAGACATCGTGAGAGAGCAGAATGGGGCGCTCCGCGGAACTCACGGACTTCGAACGAGGTCAGGTGATTAGGTGTCACTTGTGTCATACGTCTGTACGTAAGATTTCCACACACCTAAACATCCCTAGGTCCACTGTTCCGGATGTGACAGTGAAGTGGAAAAGTCAACGGACACGTACAGCGCAAAAACGTACAGGCCGACCTCGTCTGTTGACTAACAGAGACCGCCGACAGTTGAAGAGGTTCAAATGGCTCTGAGCACTATGCGACTTAACTTCTGAGGTCATCAGTCGCCTAGAACTTAGAACTAATTAAACTTAACCAACCTAAGGACATGACACACATCCATGCCCGAGGCAGGATTCGAACCTACGACCGTAGCGGTCGCTCGGTTCCAGACTGTAGCGCCTAGAACCGCACGGCCACTCCGGCCGGCAGTTGAAGAGGGTCGTAATGTGTAATAGGCAGACATCTATCCAGACCATTACACAGGAATCCCAAACTGCATCAGGATCCACTGCAAGTACTATGACAGTTAGGTGGGAGGTGAGAAAACTTGGATTTCATGGTCGAGCGGGTGCTCATAAGCCACACATCACGCCGGTAAATGCCAAACGACGCCTCGCTTGGTGTAAGGAGCGCAAACATTGGACGACTGAAAAGTGGAAAAACGTTATGTGGAGTGAATAATCACGGTACACAACGTGCCGATGCGATGGCAAGGTGTGAGTGTGGCGAACGCCCGGTGAACGTCATCTGCCGGCGTGTGTAGTGCGAACAGTAAAATTCGGAGGCGGTGATGTTATGTTGTGGTCGTGTTGTTCTTGGAGAGGGCTTGTACCCCTTGTTGTTTTGCGTGACACTAGCACAGCACAGCCCTAAATTGACGTTTTAAGCACCTTCTTGCTTCCCACTGTTGAAGAGCAATTCAGGGATGGCGATTGCATCTTTCAACACGATCGAGCACCAGTTCATAATGCATGGCCTGTTGCGGAGTGGTTACATGACAATAACATCCCTGTAATGGACTCGCCTCCACAGAGTCCTGACGTGAATCCTATAGAACACATTTGGCATGTTTTGGAACCCCAAATTCGTGCCAGGTCTCACGACCGACATCGAGACCTCTCCTCAGTGCAGCACTCCGTGAAGAATGGGCTGCCATTCCCCGAGAAACCTTCCAGGACCTGATTGAACGTATGCCTGCGAGAGTGTAAGCTGTAATCAAGGTTAAGGATGGGACAAATCCATATTGAATTCCACCATTACCGATGGAGGGCGCCACGAACTTGTAAGTCATTTTCGGCCAGGTGTCCGGATACTTTTGATCACATAGTATATCTGTTCTTTCTGCCTTATTCGATTTTACGTCTTCCAAAGCTCTTTTTCTAAAGGCAAAGTCTATAAATTCAGTCCTTTTTGAAGATCTATGTGAGAAGATAGGTGCTGAACACAGTTGGTGTTTTTTTAGTAATTCACGATTACTTTCAAGGAGTAAAGTACTAAAAAGCATGTTTGAACTGCGGAATGAGGTATTCTGTTTCTTAAAGGAGAAAAACCACTCTCTGACAAACTGTTTCAGCAACGGAGCTTTGCCGCTGAAAATGGCTTCAGAATGGAAATTTTCTACTGAAAATGGCTTACCTCTCTGACGTTTTTGAGAAACTGGATGTTGTTAACACTTAACTTCAAGCTAATAAGGCAACAGTACTATCTTGGAATGCAAAATTAAAGGTGTCCGTAAAAAAAATTAAAGCTTTGGCAAAACCGAATGGAAAATGGCATGCCATATATGTTTATTACTCTAGTGTCTGTGTTAAGAGGACAAATAAAATCCGATATTTCCAATGAAAGTAAAAGCCTTTATCGTCTTGCAGCACTATAAGTTCAGTTCGAAATGTATTTCAGTGACGACTTTGATAAATTTCATTGGGTTGAGAATCCATTCAAAAATGCTCCTGGTTCATCATATCTATATATAAAAGAGCAATGACAACCTCCTGATATCACAGATGAGAAAAATTTGTGAAGTATCTTTGTTGGAGCTTTGGATGCATATTATAATTTCCAACTCTGAGCCAAAATGCAACGAAAATCTTGATTCCTCTTTCGGCAGTATACTTGTGCGAGATTGGCTTTTCACCTTTGCCATCTATGAAGTCGAACTCCCATTAGAAGCTAAACGTAAGCAGAGAACTTCGAGTGGCTGTTTCTGCTATTACACCACGTCTTGCGAAACTTTCTTCTCACAAGAAGGTTCATCCATCACACTGAACTTAGCGATTTAAAGTTTTAATACTTTGTGAACCCTTGTTTCTTTCACAGTTTTTGAATTAATGACAATGTGATAAACAGTTTGTTCCGTATTTGTGTTGTAATAAATCATGTAGTTTTGGTTTCTGCTGCTTAAAATCCTTCAAAAATGAATTCTGTAAAGTAGAGAATAAGGTGGAGCAATAGTATTTTTATTAATAAAATACTGTTTGGTGGGGGGGGGGGGGGCGGGCTGGTACTATTTTTCCTCATGGAGGTGGGGGCCCAGTGGAAAGACGTACAGTACTGTAAACATTCGCGAACATGGATACCTTATCAAAATTTTGTCTACGACGTCCTGTCTACAGCGCCTAGAAGCCTGTAATAAGAACTGTCAAACACCTTATATTACCAGATAATGGACACAAGCACTTTGAAAACCACTTTCCCATTTATACCGTTTATTTTGTCGCATAGGCATTATAAAATAAAAACACGTGATCCATATCTGTTGAGATACATAAATCAGACAAAGTGGATGACCATAAGAGCTGACGGCCCACGCAACAAATGCACAAGTGGTACGAAACAAATATTTCACATAAAGGAAAATCGCCGAGTTAAATATAATACTAGGCAAGGCTCTTTACAATACGTATTTGTAGGCAATATAGCGCGTTACCAAAATTAACAGAATGGAAACCCACGTGCCATGAAGTGGCGTGAATTTCAAAAGAAAAAAGGGCTAAATCAGGATCAAATCACGAGAAATTGAGCTCGATACGGCTCGAGTATAAATACGCTAAGCCGCTTTTATCGTTATCCCGGTATTTGAAATGGATTCATCTGGATTACCATTATGAAGCACCACGTGGAGTTAACAACATACTGCGCTCTGGCATACGATCTATCCAAGAACTTGCAATCAAGTACCGCCTAGCATGTTCCACTCTACTCTGCTTTGAGGGCGCAAGTTCCATGACGTCAAGTGCCACTGGTCGAAGTACTTCCACTTCACAGCATTTGTCACGGCCAGTCTCTGGAGATACTTTGAGCTTTGCAGCGTCCTCGATAGTCGATTTTAACGAGACAGGAGAGCAGCCCGTAGAGTATAGAGCAGACCGTCGAGCACACATGACAAAAAAAATTACTCACTTTCGGAATACATCACGCTAATACTGTATAACAAGTGCTCTAGCATTGAGAATAGGCTCAATTCGGCAAGTCCATAAATTCGTTCAACTCTGCCGTAACCAGCGAAAGCAACTTATTAATGACTAGTTTCGATAGAGATAACGTATTCGAGGGAAACAAATTCTCTGTTGGCTTCCGTCTCGCATTCCTGGTTCAATGATTTTTCTGACATTTCGCCAGCACGAGTAATTGGAATTATCAAAGCTTCACCCTCTGTTGGTGGTGGCGAGCTAGAGTCGAACTCGCGGGAGCAGATTATATGTTCCCGGCGGACCAACGTCCGAGGGCTTTTCCGTGGTCATTACCACTGTGGTTCTCCCCTTCCTATCTGCAATGCACGTTATGGATGGCGATTATCGCTGAAACAACCGGCTTTCAGTTATATTGATTTTTTTTTCAATCTCAGTTAAACCTGTTTGTTAAAACCACTGAAAATAATCGGTTTCTGAAATAATGGATTTTCGGTTCTTTATTCCTATTCCTCAGGGACTCACACCTAGTGAGTACGTGGCTGGCGACCACGGGGCCCCGAGCTGAGTCCTGGCATTGCTTCCACTTACTTATGCCAGGCTCCTCACTTTTATCTTTCCTATCTGGCCACCCTCGGCCAGCTCTTGTTCTTTTCCGACCCTGACGCTATTAGATTTCGAGGGCTAGGGGTCTTTAATTTTCCAACCTATACTTCTCTTGCAGCGTCTGACACGGAGCGGACGGCTGCAAAAGGCGTCTGTATCCCATGTTAAGGGCGGCTTCCAGAACTGCGGAAGGCAACGGAATACCACCGCAGATTATCTTCCCTGCATAATGCAGTCTCCATTTTATGCAGAAATATGGCTTCCTCTCATGTTAAATCAGTGTCCGGAGGTAAATTAGTCCCCCAATCGGATCTCCTGGAGGAGGGGGGGGACAACTTAAAAGGAGGCAAAAATGAAAACGAGAATTGGTACCTGGAATATTAGAACTCTGCTACAAGCAGGAAAACTAGAAAACCTTAAAAGAGAGATGGAAAAGAATCATATGGACCTCGTAGGAGTTGATGAGGTAAGATGGAATGGATGGGGAAAGTTACACTCAGATGAATATATATTGTACTACTCAGGAGGAGAAGTAAAAGGAATGAATGGAGTAGAAATGGTTATGAAAAGGAATTGGCTAAATGTGTGGAATATGTGGACCATGCAAATGACCGGGTTGTTGGTCTAAGGCTGAAAGGAGCACAAAAAGATTTACTGATTGTCCATGGGTATATGCCAACTTCTGAACATGATGACCAAATTGTAGAGGAAACGTGCAATGTAATAGAGAGAACAATGTACGAAAACAAAAAATGCTACAAAACAGTAATGAGAGACTGGAACGCCACTGTGGGAAAATGGAAAGAGGGAAACATAGTAGGCAGTCATGGTCTTGGGAAGAGAAATGATAGAGGTGAATGGCTAATTGACTTCTGCAGGGAAAGGCAGCTAATAGTGGCAAACACATGGTTCAAGAACCACAAGAGGAGGCTCTACACTTGGAAATCTCCAGGGGATAAATACAGAAACCAAATCGATTTTATACTGGTAGAAGAAAGATACAGAAATGGAATCAAGAAGGTGCACACATTACCAAGTGCAGATATTAAAATCGACCACAACTTAGTTATGACAGAAATAGAAATAAGGATGAAAAAACGGATTAAGGCGACCATGTATGAAGAAGTGGGATCTAGGGAAGATAAGATCCAACAAAGAACAAATTACAGAAATGCTGTCTCGAGAGTTTGTAAACACATTACAAGACAAAGAACCACTTGATAATGCCAACGAATACTGGAATTTGCTGAAAGAAGGAATCATTAAAGCAGGACAGCGAAAGGTAGGATGTGTAAAAGGGAAAAGGGCAAAACAAACCATGGGTCACACAAGAAATTATATCCAAGATGGAGGAGACAAGAAAATTTAAAAACAAGAACAATGAAGATGCAAGAAAGATGTGCCGAAGGTAAAATAATGAACTGCGAAAAGAAACAGAGCAGACTAGGAAAAAATGGCTAAAAGAGAAATGTGATGCAATTGCAGAACTGGACAGGAAGGGAAGATATGACTTACTATACAACAGAGTGAAGACTTTGACATGAGATCAAAACAGAGCAGGAAGTGCTACTATGGAAATTTTGAGTAAAGACGAAGAGATAAGATACAAAGATCGTGACAATACCCTCCAGAGATGGGAAGAATATCTAAAAGAGCTATATGACACAGATCGCAAAGCAGAAACTCTGGAACTTGAATCACTCAACAGTGTAAGTGATGACGAGAAAGGACCAACCATCATAAAGGAAGAAGTAAAGTCTGCCATAGCTGCAATGAATAATGGCAAAGCGGTAGGTACAGATACGTTACCGGGAAAAATATTAAAATGTTCGAACCAAGATGGAATTAGAGAAATATTGAAGTTATGTAGTAAAATATATGACACTGGTGAATGGCCTGAGAACTTTCCGACGACAGTAATGATTCCATTACCGAAAAAACAATGAACCAAGAAATGCAGTGAGCACAGGACAATCAGCCTCATTTCACATGCAGCCAAAGTGATCTTAAGAATAATTAATAAAAGACTTCAAAAAGTAATGGAGGAGAATCTTGGCGAGGAGCAGTTTGGCTTCAGACGGAATACTGGCATCAGAGATACAATAGGGCTCCTACGAATCTTGGGAGAAAGGTTTATTGAAAAAGGAAGAGACCTATTTATGTGCTTCAACGATCTAGAAAAGGCATTTGCCAATGTGGTTTGGTACGAGCTGGCGACTGTAATGAGGGAAAAGAGAGTGGACTGGAAAAGCAGAAGACTTGTAACTCATTATATCTTAATCAAAAAGCATCAGTTAAAGTGAGAGGAGAGAGTACAAACTGTATCAGACTAGGAAAAGGAGTAAAACAAGGATGCTGTCTATCACCTACCCTTTTCAGTCTCTACTTGGAAAATATGATTGACCAATGCTCATTAGATAACAAAGGAGTAGAAAATGGAGGAAGAAGAGTAGGGTGTTTGAGGTTTGTTGATGACATGGTCCTTCTAGCCATAGGGGAAAAAGAACTACAGGATTTGGTGGACACCATTCAAGCTAACGGAAAGAATTATGGAATGAAAATTAACACAAAGAAAACAAAAGTATTGGCACTAGGAGGAAATAAAGAAATAAAAATTATGCTGAATGGAGAAATATTAGAACAGGTGAAAAATTTTAAGTATCTTGGAAGCAGGATAGACACCGACTGGAAGTGCACCACAAAAATTAAAACAAGGATAGCAATGACAAAAGAGGCATTTTATAAGAAAAGGAGAATTTTCTGCAGTGGTCTCGACAGAGAACTCAAGAAGAGACTCATAAAATGTCTTGTATGGAGTGTTCTGTATGGTGCTGAAACATGGACTTTAAGAAAGACAGAGAAAGGCTGGAAGCTTTTGAGATGTGGACATGGCGGAGGATTGAAAGAATGAGTTGGGTGGAGAGAATAAAAAATGAAGAGGTACTGAGAAGAGTGGGAGAAAAAAGACAGTTACAAGATGTAATAAAAAGAAGACAAAGAAATTGGACTGGGCATATTTTAAGAAAGAATGATGTACTGATAAAAACAGTTTTAGAAGGTTATGTAGAAAGGAAAAGGAAGCGAGTAAGGAAGAGATTTCAGATACTGGATGACGTGATGGACGGTACAACATTCAGCAGCCTTAACAAGGAAGCAATGGATCGCAGAAAATGGAGAGGCAAGATACGTGTTAATACAGCAGAAAACTGATGAAGATGATGATGATCATTCCCAAAATTTCGTGTAATAATGTAGAAATTGAACGCAGATTGAAAAAATTTTGTCTCCCTCATTTTCAGGATACGTAGAATCAAAATACTAAATACAAATTGAAAGAGAACTTAGGAAGTCCACCATTCACTGTTTTTCTCGAAAAGCGGTAAGTGGCTGATAATACAAAATAAATCACCAGTATTCTCCTATTGCTTCTAATTTTTTGAAACTCTGCTCAAAAATCACGTTTAATAAAGGATCATGCTTCTGTTTGGGCATTAGAAATATTCAGTACTAAAGGATGCAAACTGTGGTTCAAGAACTTTGTTTTTCATGTTAATTGCTTTGTTTTCAAAGGCTACAAGCACATAAAGGCATATTACGTAGGCAAACGCAACTTACAATCTTTTGTGTAAGCCATGAATCAATTGTTAAGTTAAGTTTTCTCCTTGTATGATGTAGCAAGTTTGTTGTGGCTGCTACCATTCCTTAATCGTTTAAAGCAAATTAAACATTGTACATCATTACTGCCGCACTTTGTAAAATACCTCCAGACTAGGGATGGTGCTGTTCTGTAATACAACTTACGTCTGATGACGACAGCGGAAACTACCGTATACAGTAGACCACATGCGGCAAGTCTCTGACACTGCATGTACACGCATACCGCACAATAGGCAACGCCACATAGTAAAAGGTACATTATTGCCCCATTAGTGTTGTACCAATTCTTGGGCCTTGTGTTTCTTCCTCGCTTCTATCGACGTTGTTATTAAAATAATACTGACCGCTCTTCTCGTTTTATATAATAATGTAATATTTAAAAGCAATGGAAATTGCACTCATGTACGAGGGTTGACTGAAAAGCAATGCCTCCTCCTTCATAACTCTTCAACAGTTGAGAGCATTGGTATGTGGCAGGTACTGGCTTGTTTCGTAGCCTCTTCTCTACGGCTCCAGTTGTCGGGAAGCCTTAACAGTGAACGGTTGTGTTGTTACAGTGTAAAGTATGGAACCCTGCACAGACGGTCGGTCAATGCGATTTAAGCGACGTGCAGTCATTGAATTCTCGGCAGCAGAAGGTGTCACCCCAAAGGAGATTCATCAGAGAATGGAAGCAGTTTATGGTGATTGTGTCGATGTGAGAACTTTGCGTCGTTGGACGAGTAAGTTTAAAGATGTTGAGGCGGGAACATCTGACCTGCGAGACGAACAAAGAGTTGGACGTCCTGTGACAGTGCCGGCGGCTGTGTCCGAGTGGTTCTAGGCGCTTCAGTCCGTAACCACGCAGCTGCTACTATCTCAGGTTCGAATCCTGCCTCTGGCGTGGATGTGTGTTCTGTCCTTAGGTTAGTTAGATTTAAGTAAGGTCCATGGGACGGAAGATCTCCCCTTAGTGCGTAGAGCCATTTGAACCATTTTTGAACCTGTGACAGCAACCACCGAGTTTCACAACCAAAATGTTAACAAAAAATTAGTTCAAATGGCTCGGAGCACTATGGGACTTAACATCTGAGGTCATCAGTCACCTAGAACGTAGAACTACTTAAACCTAACTAACCTAAGGACATCACACACATCCATGCCCGAGACAGGATTCGAACCTGCGACCGTAGCGGTCGCGCGGTTCCACACTATAGCGCCTAGAACCGAGCGGCCACAAAATGTTAACAGATTGATTTAGGACTATCGTCGTATCACTCAGAGAGAAACTGCAAGCACAATCGGCATTTCACAAGAACGTTTAGGTCACATTATTGCTTTGCTTGGCTATCGGAAGATGCTAACTCCTGAAATTAAAGCGCACAGACTTGAAATTTGCCAGGAACTCCTCTCGCGTTGCGAGAATGAAGGTGACACATTTCTCCATTCAATCATGGGACATCATTACGCTTTTGATGAAGACGTTGAGAGAACGGTGAGACTGTGGTAGCGGAAACAGAGAGTCGACTTCTTCCGTGACGGCTTCAGAAAACTTGTTCATCGTTGGCAGGAATGTATCCAGTTGGCTGGTGATTATGTGGAAAAGTGAATATTGGTAATTAAAGATCACGTTCTAAGGATTATTTCTGTGTTTGATTTATTAAAATATTCCCATACAAACCCAATTAACGAAGGTGGAGGCATTACTTTTCATTCAACCCTCGTATATTACTCATTTCTTAATGTTTATTTAAAAAACCAAATTTTTGAGTACTGCTGCATAGCTACTTGATATTTCCTCTTTTTACCCGGTTTTAGTAGAAACAAAAGCACGTGGTACTAGAGGGAGCTGTTAGAGTCCTAAAACCTGTAAAGGAAGACAGAGATTGCAATACATGCAGCAAATAACTGAGGACGTAGCTTGCACAAATACCACTCTGAGATAAAGGGGTTGGCACAGAACAGAAATTAGTAGAGGGGAGCATCAAACTAATCAGAAGACTGATGACCCAAGAAAATGAAAAATAAAACAAAATAAAATAAAAATAGCTTCCCTAATTAAGCGGGTGTGGTAGCTCTTGTCACAGCGAGAACGTCCGTGTTGACGAAGTTTATTTTGTGGTCGGTCTCACACAGCACTTGTTACGCCAACGTCAATTGCTGCACCTCCTCTAATCTACAGTGACGCCCATGTGTGGTGATCATGATGATGACTGATACTTCAATCATTGCAATATATACTTTTCCACGTGTACATCTTGTTCAGCATATTCTCAACATTACAAATAGGTCCCTTTTCTCCTCTGTACAGTTGAGACTCTCTTTGATCTTTTTCGGCTTGCAGATGGTTTTTACACTGCAGTATACGCTCGAGTCTGCAGTCACTCTGGGATTATATGGTACAAAGGACATAACCTATGTGTCACTTCGTTGAGGGTTTGATTCCATGACGTCGTATGTAACTGTTGGAGTGCCCACTCCTTCTCAGACTACTTTCTATGGGTTGCACCTCGCGGCTGAGGGGCCGCAGCTCACATATTTGTCTTGCTCGCGTTATTGCCCAATTAAGCATACCTCTTTTCTGGCTCTGGTGGTGATTTGACAGTTTGTGCAGGTATCCTTCTTTGGACGGTTTTCGAGCTATGCTATGTCCCAGATTTTCACCATCCTTCGCGAACACCTCGTCTATAAAGGGTAGCTTTAGGTTCTTTCCTCCCTCCATAGTAAATGTAATGCTGAACTGGACACTGTTCAGGCATCTTAGGAAGTCATCAAAGTGTTCCTCACCATCTGTGGACAACTAAGGTATCGTCGGCACACCTGTACCAAACCTTAGCTTTATACAGTGTCAACTCCAGCGTCTGTGCTTCAAAATGTTACATGAAAAAGTTGGCCACCACTGGACTAAGAGAATTTCCCGTGGCGACGTGTGGCAGCCGTTCGTAGAAGCTGCCACTCCACATGAAATAGGTCGTGGTGAGACATGCATGATAAAGTTTGGTGATTTCTCGCGGGAAAACAGAACCGATGTACTCCAGAGAATCACTGAGTGGCACTTAGATAAACAAAGAAATATCATCATAGCTGACAAAGATGTCGCTTGATGCAAATTATAGTTTCCTCGGCTTCTCAGTGAAATATCCCGAGTTCTTTATATGCAGGTCGGTCTTTCTCACTTGCGGCTGAAACAGAGAGGCCAGCTGTTTCGCCAGTTTACATGTAGGTGAACCAGCAGTGCTTTGCAATCGATCTTGTGAAACATTATTCTTATGTATCTTTGATAAGCCATAAAACCGAGGTGGTAGAGTTTCAGTGTTGCGTAGGTTCCTCTGTCCGTCCACCGAGAACGACAATGCCTTGATTAACTGATTCGTTTTCTTTGTGATCCGCTGAGTCGGATCTGCGTTTAGTTTCGGTACATGGTCGAACCTAGTAGGTGCGAGATATTCCGCTTGTAATCCTTGGTCTTCATTAAAACGGTCGCATTTCTCTCGATGAAGGGAAATACCAATATACTCTTGTCGGCATTAAGGCTCTTGATAGCTTGTAATTCTTGTTTTTCCAGGTTCTGAACTGGTAGTTTTGCTCGGCACAGTATCCTGGCGGTTCCAGTGCGTATCTCATCGGCTCTTTCACAAGGAAGGGTCCGAATGGCAGCTTCGGTATTAGCAATGATATCCTCCATAGGTATAGTTCTGCATGCTTCTGTGAGTGATGCTGTTTATCTTGTCTCTGTAGTTTCGATGCAAGTTGGCATTTAATCGATAGAAAACGTCCAAAAGTTCCTCATCCATTCTTGTCAAGCCTCTCCGCGTTGCGTGGATTTGCTAACGAAGAAAAACTCGTTGCGTTCTGTTGTGGATACGAGGGGAGTTAAACGAAATATCTAAGACTTTTTTCTCTAAGCAGGTTGTTTTTTTTTTATTATTCAGGATCCCAATACACCATTTTACTCCCTACTGTTTTGGAAACAAAACTATTTTTCAACATAATCTCCGTACACTGCGACAGCCAACTTGCTGCGTCATTAGCCTCCCCATCATGTACGTATTACTCCCCGCGAAGTACATCCTTTATCGGGCCAAACATATGGAAGTCTGAAGGTGCGAGATCCGGGCTGTAGTGAGGATGACGAAGAACTGGCCGATGAAGTTTTGTGAGCTGCTCTCGGGTGCGCAAACTTTTCATCGAGAAGAAGCAATTTGTTTGAATTTTTGTTAAGACGAATACATTGCCGCAGTCGCAGCCGTGTGCCGCCGGCCGACAGATGGGAGATCGGACAAGTTTGCCCGGCTCCTTGTGATTATGACAGACGCCTCGCCCAGCTGCTCACCATGCTTTTGTCCACTGTCAGGTCTCCGAAGATACCCTGCAAGCGCCTATGGATATCTGAGATGCTCTGGTTTTCCGTCAAAGAAACTCAATATGAGCTCTCTGATTGGAGCGCACCTCCGTTACTGACGCCATTTTGAAGTTCATGGATAGCGGCGCTACCTATCGGAACTTTTGAAATATGGGGGCTGAATCGGGAATATTCCACGATGTTCCATAACAAATTGCGCATTTTTTCAACCGAAGTTGGTGCTTACATTTCAAAAATTTTGGTGTGCTCGATCCGCCCCGGCACCACGACAGGACACGAGAGCTGATAGGTAGAGAAATTGACCTTTCTGGAGCACACGTTGTGTGAGACAGACCAGCCAATGAAACTTGCCGGTACGAAAGCGAAGAGATACCACACCCGCTTGTTCAGGGAAGCTATAGAAATCCAAAAAAGAGAAGTGGGGAAAGAGGAAAACGTCAAGGTACACGTATCCTGGATTCCCGTGCTGCAGCGAATGACCACTGCAAGTAGCAAGGGAAGAGCTACAGCGGTAATGACCATTGAAAAGCCCTTGGACATTGGCGCGCCAGGTACTGAGACAGCAGCAAACAGGCAATTTGTCGAGAAGTGGCCACGAAAGCCTTAACAGTTCTGAGGGTGTTGATTGCTTCATGTCATCCGCTGTTTATGAGAATCACAAACATTTTCTAGGGGGTTTACGATAGGGTGATTTAGCGAGCCAGTCGAGTTATGATACGGTTCGAGGGCGCTCGTCAAACCAGTAAAGTATGGTATCCGCAGACAAAAAGGAAAAAAGTCTTTGAACACCTCTGGCCAGAGCTCGATGCCCCCCATCATTGTAAAGAGGAAAAACAGCGACTCGTCAAGTCAAACTACACACCTCCCAGTAATCCAAATAAGTTACCGTACATTTTCAGTCACCTTTATATGCCTTTTACGAGACACTCGATACCAAATGTCCAGTTCATTCAGTTCACCTCGGAATCTTTGCTGAGATAGCAGCAATTCCTGTCGGTTTTGTAACTGATTGTTATTAAGGTCCTTTCATATTAGTTAATATGTATTTCCTGTTGTTCGCACCCTATCATTAGTGATTTACGTCTGTACTTCGTGTTTGTTACCATTCGGTGGTTCAGAGCTACATTAAAGTATCGATATTTCCAGTAACCATCCAGTCCTAAGCATATTACCTACATTTTGTGCTTACAGATTTCCATTCTCTCTTTAACCTCTGAATGAATGAATGAGTGAGTCAGTGAATGAGTGAGTGTGCTTGTTGAATCTGTCTTTTCTATGGTGGTAGTATTGCAAGCAGCTGTCTGCTGCGGTAGCAATGATGTAGCCAACCTACATTTTCTCAGTCAAGTCGAAGAAATTTGCACCCCTTCGGTAATCATCCGACAACAGTTAAGTTGGTGGCGGAACGGAGCCTCTCTTCCGGCTACCTGGGTGATGTTCGTTATAGGGAAAGAGTACACTGATGAGCGAAGATGGTGGTCTGAAGAGCGACTTTCAGCTGGTGAGTGCGTTAACGTCTGAGGTTGTGTAGCTATAATAACCGAAGTACGCACTTGATTTCCTAGTTCCGTTTCAAGTTCTGTGTTTGAATTCTTATATGTTTCAGAGTCTAGACGCGAGTACATTTTCTATGTTCAGTTTTTCCGGTCCATGCTTTGTGTAACCAGGACAGTGGCGTAGGAAATTCTATCCTCCAGCACAGGTTCAAAATTCAGTTGTCTGACTTCTCTTTTAAGAAGAATGTGTATGTGAGCTTTTTGGTATGTATCTGTTTTATTTCTTCTGATTTTCATTTCGTTTCAGTTTTATGACTCTGTACCATTGTTCTTACGACATAGTGGTTATTCACTATGTGTTATTTCAGTACCATCTCGTATAAGTTTTATTCTTAAGTCGGCACGATATGGTATTGCTCTTTGTGTTTACAAAGTTTACATTTGTGTTCTTGAGGTTTTCACGACTCTTACTAACTTTGCTTTGTGGTTGAATATTCACGCATTTGCGGCTGTTTCACTCAAGCGTACCTTAGTTTCGTGTGGATGATGACGCAGATGGTTCAAATGGTTCTGAGCACTATGGGACTTAACATCTATGGTCATCAGTCCCCTAGAACTTAGAACTACTTAAACCTAACTAACCTAAGGACATCACACAACACCCAGTCATCATGGGGCAGAGAAAATCCCTGACCCCGCCGGGAATCGAACCCGGGAACCCGGGCGCGGGAAGCGAGAACGCTACCGCACGACCACGAGCTACGGACTGATGACGCAGATAAATTTCTTTGTGGGAAAGCGTTTCACAGTATTCGTATTCATAATAATTCAGTCGTAGCGATAGGGATGAACCTCTGAGCCTTTGGCTTATTGTGATGGGCGAAATTCTTTTTATCTCGATTCTTGAATGAGTGAATCATGTTTCTCTGTGTGAACTTTTCATACCCGCCGAAGAGGTCCTTTTTATTTATCACCGCAATATAGCTCAGCACTCTGTATTATAATAGTAGGCCTATAAGTGAGTTACACAGTTGAATGACAGGCAATGTCAAATCGTAGTTAAAAATTATTTGTGAATGTTTAATCGTATATTTTTTTCAACAAACTGTGTTAAACAAAACTCTCCTCTTTTGCAAGATTATTTTAATACATCCAACTTGGCGTTTCTGAAGCGCAAAAACAGGCCTTATATTTCTAGATTTCTGTCTAATTGTGTTACTTTCTTTTGTTGACGCTTAAGCTCCTGCTTGCTCTGAATTATTTGATTTATTACGTGTTTCCACGTGATCATTCCATTTATTCATTTGTATTTTTTTATTAACACGTTAGTAATGCTTAGCAATTCAGTGATCAAACCACTTCTTATATTGGAGGTTCCTAATTTTAATTAAACTGGTTGACGACGCAGCAAAATATTGTGGCTCACGGAACTTACAGTAGATAGCAGAGTTCCACATTGGCAAATCACTTGATATCTTGGAAAGTTCGGTTTAATACACGATTAATTTAAGCAACTTCACTCACGGTGCGGTCATAGACACGTCCGAACACGGTAGCTCCTTTCTGTCGTTCTGTCACTTCCGTATGTCGACCCACTAACAGTCCTGATTTCACATATGTGGCAGGCACACACACACAAATCATTTTATAGCTCTGACTTACTGATAAACGTATGCACCGCCTACAGAATTCCAAAGCGCCCTTTTATAGGGAGTACTAATATTCTCTACAGTAAACGTATTTAATGCATAGCAGGCACTGATCGCGAAATGAGTCTCCAGATCCAATTCCTGTTAATTACTAGCAACAGACAAATTACACTGATCAACAGATTCTTTCAAATTCTAAGTCACCTGACATTCCTTACTGATTCTTAATATTTTTAATCCCCTGGTTTCAAACCGGAAATCGGTTTTGTTCTCCAGGGTCTGGTTTTCATGTAATTCGAATATTTCCATTCCAGTTGACTGCGGTTATAATAATTACTTACATATTTATGTTGCCAACAGGTTCGTGAAATTGTATATTTATTACTTTCAGATCCAATGTCACTTCGCCACGGTTACGAAGAGACGTCAATGTAACAATCATCCAGACAGTTGCTGTGACATTTGCGTCTATTATACTCTTATACGTCAGACGCAATATAACACCGTTCGTGAGGCAAGATTGTAAAGGATAATTTCCAATTACTCTAGGCAATAAAGACAAAACATGAGCCCCTCACACAGGATGTCGCAACTGTGAGGAAATGCTGCGTGACAGAACGAAAAGAAAGCGTAAGTGTTTACTTTTCGGAATCTCCATGTCCTGATGAGAACCAGTGGACCCCACAAGTGACTGCTACTTTTTATCTTTAATACAAAGGAAACTGGTACGAAAAACAGAGATAAAATATCGTGTCCTAATATCCCCTCAGCAATCAGACTTACTATGCACTCTGATGAGTTACTGCATAGAGTTTTTACGGTATTTCTTCCATCTGCAAGTGAGAGTAGTTACCAAAACCCAGATACAGGTGAACAAAGTGATTTTCACGTGTATTCCTCCAGTCCCTCACTTTCTTATCCTGTCGTCAGTTTAACCAGTCTGAGCTTAATGACCTTGAGCGTAGTGCGTAATTTTGGTCTCCCCTAACCTGCAGCTGAAGCGTTAGGCTCTAAATTACAAGAAAAATGTATGCTGAGTTATATTGTAAAGGTGTCACATTACCGAAAGCGGGATGATGTCTTTCATCTTTTACATAGTAAAATTAGTTTGCTTACTGTCACAATGTCCCAGATCTTCTTCAGGAATTAGGAATTACATTGTACAATAGAGGTGATTGGCGTTCTTCAGTCTGGGACTGCGCGACCGCTACGGTCGCAGGTTCGAATCCTGCCTCGGACATGGATGTGTGTGATGTCCTTAGGTTAGTTAGGTTTAAGTAGTTCTAAGTTCTAAGGGACTGATGACCTCAGATGTTAAGTCCCATAGTGCTCAGAGCCATTTGAACCATTTTTGACTGTTCAAATCGCAGTGTGCGAGCTAATCACTTGTTAAGAAATGTTCTAGAGACTTCATTTCCTTTTTACGTTTGGTCGCTGACTTGTTAAGACGTGCTGTGTAGCACCGCTACAAGTTATATTTTATTTTGTGTCAAAAACCATGTAAATCACCAAGCAAAACGCTTCGGCAAACCGTGTGACGCTAAAAAGTACTTATGCGTGCGCCAGAACTTTTAACTTTTAAGAAATCTCGGCCAGACAAAAGCAGCGATTGTTGAACTGATCCATGTATGAGAGAAACGTAAAAATCTAAGTTTTGCATTGATTGTATATTTCTTAATGTCTATTAGTTTAACGCCTTTGTTCTTTGAGAATATATTGATGCTTCACTTTACAGAAAATCTCTGCTTATTCTTTTCTTTAAACTCAGAATGATTTTTCAATGTATGTAAGCTTTGTTACAGGTTCGCTCTCCATTCGCGCTATCTCGATTGTATTCGGGAGGAAATTAATGTGTTCGATAGCCAAACTGATAACTGTTTACAAAATTTCACTGTTTTGCATTCATTTCCATTTTTCTTAATATTCAAATAGGTCCCTTAGGTATTTTCATCGAAGATTCTGATTGCGTGAAGGCAATCCGGGTCAAAGGTCAGTCAAGAAACCACCTTCGCGTAATCAAACCTTACGTCTCCTGAACACAATCGAGAACCGATACATCAGTGATCATACATTAATTTTTCTCTCTTTCCAAGTCGCATCAAAACCGGCAAAACAGAACTGCCGTGAGTACGCAATCTAGTGTTATAGGTTGCATTCTTTATCTTGTCGGCAAAAATTGCAAGACATTATCATCGTTACTGTTATATTTCATTAAATGTGTGTGAATAGCAAAATCTATAACACTAGAACATCAGGCTGCTTGCCACTCAGAGACTAAGTCCAGCGATACCACACAACCCGAAATTTTCTAAGTCTTTTCACTTCCTAGCTGCCTAAAGGCAAACTGTCCGCTTTAGAGTCTCAATCCGAACTGTTCACTTTGGTGTCTCCAGCGGAACTGTACTCTTTGGTATCTAGACCAGAACTGTCCCTCTCCGTCCGTCTCCGGCCGCGTTTTCCAGCGCGCCGATCATTGTCACTCAATTGACTAGGGCAGTTCCCTTTCCTCAAGCCGTCCATTGATTGGCTACAGGTTATTCTACATTATTTTTAAATTTTAACATATTTAAATAATCAAAGGTTCACCGTTCTAGATAAAGTAACAATAATATCCATTATTAAAATCTTTTACATAAAACCAATACAATTTCCTTCGTAGCTTTGAATGCCACGGCGAAAAGCGTTGCACCAATGTGCTTTCTGATAAATAAATAAAGAAGAAAAGTAACTATTATACATTAAACTTTACAACAAATATTCTGTTACCTAATGATTCAATAAGGTCTCATACTGTCATCGTTCAATGTGTTTTGTGTGGAGGAAATGATGATCTGATGCTTAACTGTAAATACTGATAATTTAAATTTACCGTATCTTTTAAACAAATGAAGTTACAGAGTTGATATTTACAACTTTGTCATTTTAATGATGTGCTTCTTTAGGAAATGTTGATCGTTAAGCTCGACCAAAGAGTTCAGATTTCAGCATTCAGGTCTTTGTTATAAAACTTGTTAATTTCACTTTAACAGTAAATCCTAAACTATTATAGATATGGTCAATATTCATTGGGGTTGCCACGAAAATTTATGGAGGATGGCAGATTATAATTACTGTGGCTTGATTCCCAGCATTACTACAGAATTAAATAGTTTTCATAAATGTTTCCCTTTATGGCCGATCTCAGGTCCGCCATATTTAACACTGCTATGTCTCCCTGGCCACAAACGAGCTCTACTGGGTTTCCCTATGACGTAGGTTCTCGTGTGTCTCACTCGCACACTACAGCGCTTAGGCCTCAATAGACAATAGACGCCTGTGAGTTTCTCCATCTCGTGGTGAATCTTGAAACACGTATGTAACATAGCAGCGATGGCGAGGCATTGTAGCATCTGTGACCAGAGAGTATGCGCTTGACCGCGCGAGTGTTGCGAGCGGTTCTCAGTGAGTAGCAGTCAGTCAGTCGTTGCGAGTCTGTCAGTAGTCTGTCGTTGCGAGTCGGTCAAGTCAGTCGTTGCGAGTCTGTAGCTCTGTCTAGTTGAGAGCAGAACTCAGTCGGTAGTCGTCATGCAGAGCGGTCGGTCAGTAGTAGTAGCCCAGTGCGGTTGTGTGATGTAGGCGGTCGGCAACACTGGTCAAGATGGTGAATAAGGTATACCATTAATTAATATAATCATTAGATAATGTAAAAATTTATTTATTGTAATTATTCTCCAACAAGTTCCCCAATAATAATTTTTATTTCAAAAGCATTTTTTCAAAAATTTAATTTTTTATTGAACTAAAGATCTCGTTGCACTTCCCATTTCATTCCACTTCTTTTGAAGAAAAATTTCACTAGAATCAAAAAAAAAAAAAACAGAATATTATTATTTGCAATGCAGTTCCTCCAAGCGGTGCGCAACAACAAGAGCAGATATGTGACATCCATTTATTCCGAGGTAAGACTTTAATTCTGATTGTTTTACACAGGGCCAAAGACCGATATTTCGGTTTAATTGAATTTTCTTGTCACTGAATGGACTTTAATTTTTTTTGAAGGATTTATAATTGAGTCAGATTGCGAATTTCACATTTGTTGCCATTGTCAGTACATTTCATTGTGGGCAGGTTACGCTTAGAGCCATGTCCATCAGCATTTCTAATTAGTATCGTGCTTTTCTTTTAAAATTTTTGTGGGGAGGTTACACTCGGCCCCCATTTCTATTGAGTATTGTCATGTCATTTCTTTTAAAATTACGGTGGGGAGGTTACACTTGGCGACACCCAGTCCAGGATCGAATTTCGTTGAGAGTCTTTTGAGCGACAGTCAGATATCTGCTCTTGTTTGCTTAGATATAATTAGGATTTAGCGCAACGCTTTTAATAATATTGTGACTTTCTCTCTACAGGTCAACGGCAATTTGTTGCTTTGTTGTATTTGTGTGTTGCTTTTGCATTGTGCTTATTTATTTTTCTGAAAAATTGTGACTATTGTTAAAATGCCGCGAAAGACTGTGAATAGTGTATCGCGAGGTATTTTGAATGAAATTACCGACTCGAACAGCGTGACCGATAGTAATTGTGATACGCAACGTAATGATGACAATCCTGCGTTCACTAACAATCAGTGCATTCCAACCACTAATGATGACTTTCACCTTAATGATGAACAAACGAACTCAATTGTCTCGTCTGTTAACTTGACGACAATTGATGACGCAGAATGCTCTATTGTAATGAGCGCTGCAGAGCTTAACACACCCGATTTGGAAAACCCAAGTAACGAACAGACAAATTTGTCTAATGAATATGAACAGATCACACAAAGTAGGGCGGATTTATTTAATTCCGAAACAATGACTGATAGTGTACATTTGACTGGCAAACCTTTTTCTAAAATACAGAATGACCAAATGGTCACACAAAGCGCGACAACTGCAGGTACACCATTAAACAGTACTGAGAATGCAAATGCTACGTATGATTTGAATCAATTTATGGCAATAATGCTACAGTTTAAGAACGACCTTACTGCAAATTCCAAACAACAGAACGAAAAATTAGACAAACAAAGTGAAGATTTTAAACAACTCAGTGAACAGGTCAAACAACAGAACGAGAAACTTGACAATAATGACGAAAATCTCAAACAACTTAATAAAAAATTAGACGACAATTCCAGACAACTTAGTGAACAAATTACAGCCGTTGCCGCGCAGTGCCATGACACTAAGGAACAGTTGCGCGTGGAAATTGAGGCTTGTTCACAAAAAAATAGCGAAGAAATAAAGTCGGTTGCGCAAGAATTAAGGGAAATGCAAACAGCCGCGACAGATACACTCAGAGACGAAATTAGCGGAGTCGCCAAACAGTGCTCTGAAAAAGCTACACAATTACGGGACGAGTTTAGAGCAATGACGGTAGAACTTTCGCGCACTATGGACGCAAAGATAGACGCGAAATTCGAACAGCAGGACACTCAGATTAACGAGCGCTTTAATCAGCACATACAGAACAGTGATACGCGTTTCCGCAGATTTATTCAGGATCAAAACAAAGTAAAACGACAAGTCATGGAAACAATCACTGCACAAAGACAAGAGGACAAACGTAAAATATTCGCGAAAGCGAAGACGTATGTAGACAATAATATTACTACAGTGTCCGACAAAATTAATACCATAGAACAATTGAACGCGGAATTACGGGATGAAATTTCTGATCTTAAAGCAAAAACAGATACACACACAGTAAATATTCAAACAGTGACAGATAGATTCGAACAACTAGATCTAACACAGGATTGCGATGTCGTCAAAGCTGATGTTAAAAAACTGAGCGAAACTACGCGCAAGTTGCAAAAACAGATTAATGCGTCTGATTCTAGAACCGATGATCAGGTTAAAATACTGACTGAAAAATGTGATGAATTGGCCAGTCGTATTGATGTTATCGAAAATACTAATGACAATAAATCAGACGATACTGCACCGGTTTCTTTTATCCAAACACCTGAATTTCAAAATTTACGGCAGACAATTAATGAAATCGATTCATCTAACAACACGTTACGTCGGAAGTTATCAAATTTACAACAAGAAGTAACAGAAATGAAAAACATTTCAGTTAATAACATATCACAACAGACGCCACTTTATGAACATGTGTCAGACTCACGCAGCGCGTATCATGTGAACAATTTACAGAGAATACGCGAATTAGAATCCGAAAAGACACGCGACTTAAAATCTGAAAAGCTACGTAACTTGAAGTACGAAACGACACAGACAAACAGATTCACACACAAACCCGAACGTGTTCTCAAATTCAGTGACGAGAACGTTGATAATAAGCAGTTTGCATTTGTAAGAAAAAGTAAAGAATTTAATAATGACAGAACACCGGTACACGCTTTGAGCTGTATACGACAATTTGTTTTGATACTTTCACCGCTATTGCCTGTAATGCAGAAGCTAGCTTTGAAGCAGATGCGACAATTTATTTTTGTATTTACAACAGCATTGCCTATAATGAAGGAACTGGAATTAGCAAGAATACAGCTATTTGCTTTTGAATTTATACCGCTATTGCCTGTAACGCAAAAGTTGAAATTTATTTGCAGTGCGTAATTGACCTCAGGGGATTCATTACGCTTTAATGAATATGTGCCGTAGCGAGCATAGGGCCCCGAGCTGTAGTAGTGGTGTTTCATCTTTAGTTTTCTGCACTGCTGCCTTTTCTTCTACTATCCTTTATATCTATCAAAACTGCTCTTTAACTATTGCTCTACCTAGAATTAAGAAAAATGACAAAGAAAACCCGATGTGACAAATTTTTACCGAATGTGACAATTTTCATTAGGCACTCCCGTAATGACAACTACCGCCGTAATTTTAATAACGGATAAAATCGTAATCATCAGTATGTGTAAAATTAACAGCAAACGCATTTTTTTGGTAACAATAGATGTTTTTCACCACAACAGCATGAAAGTCAGCCGCTTAGCATACGTAACCAACAATGCAGTCTACAAGGTCAACCAAACTTTAATGTTTCGCCGCGTGCACGTATAGTCCCAGCTCCAACAAATAGTAACGCATGGCAGCAAAGAAATAACTACGTACAGACAACACACTATTTCAACTCGCATAGCAATACGCCGTATAGAAATTACTATCTTGACAGACGTAAAAATGATGAGCACTATTTTCAGCGTACATTTAATAACAGTCGATCTTTTCAGCAACAAGAACATCAGCAACAACATATTATGATGAATGAAACAGACAATAGGTGTCATCCATAGCGTAACACGTCAGTAAGAAATAACAGAACAGTTCATATAGTGGATATGTCACAGCATCCTCCGTAAATAATAGCACGTACGACAGAATTTAACCAGATACAGCACAGATTGCATAATACAGTAACGCAAACATTACTTTTGACACGCAGAATTTTGCTCACGAGAATGTTATTTGAAACATGCTTTGTTGAATGCTCCACTTTTATCGCACCCAGACCTTACTAGAAATTTTTCCATTGCCACCGACAGTTCTAACACCGCTTTAGGTGTACATATTTTTCAGGAAATTGAAGAAGATGGTTCAATAGTAATTAAAAACATCGCATTTGCAAGTCGCATTTTGTCACCTGCTGAGCGAAATTACTCCGTTACAGAATTAGAAACATTGTGTGTTGTATGGGCTTTTACGAGATTTAGGCACTTTCTTTATGGCAGACATACCACAGTTTATACAGACCACAGAGCTATACAATTTTTGCTTTCAGCCAAATTCACTCACGATAGATTAAGTAGATGGAAGCTGTATTTACAGGAATTTAATTTTACGATTGTTCACATTCCCGGCACACAAAATGTTATAGCAGACGCACTATCGCGTTCTCTCAGCAACAATCAGCAAGACGTAGCAACCCACTTCTGCAAAACAAATTTCAGTGTCATGTACATTCAGCAAGTTGCATTTGAAAACTTTATTTCATCATCATTACAGGACATAGCACGAGAACAAAATAAAGACAATGTGTGGAAAGAAATTAAACACCTTTGGCAAGATAAGAATAATGTTACGGTCAGGAACCACTACACTGTACGCAATGACATTTTGTTTCGCCGCTCTCATCCTGACAGCAACAATTGGTTATTATGCATTCCTGACGAACTGGTTAACAAACTAATTTGGTACACTCATTTAAGCTACGCACATTACGGAGCACGAAAATGTTTTCTTATACTGAGACAGAACTGTTATTTTGCCAACATGGAGAAACGTATACGACGAGTTTTAGCGTCTTGTAAAATTTGCCAGAAAGCTAAATCAGACACCACTTCACATATTCCTCCTTTATATCCCATTATACCTGTTAAATTAAGACACATGGCCGCAGTAGACATTTTTGGTCCGATTCCGAGAACTAACAGAGGTTTTTGCTACATCTTTGTCGCTGTTGAGCTCACTTCAAAATTTGTTACTTTCACTCCATTACGCAAAGCTACTGCTAAAACTGTTTCGAAAGCATTTGTAAAACATTTTCTATCTCATGTAGGGCATGTAATGAAAGTAATTTCTGACAATGGATCTCAATTCCGTAGTAGCGTATGGACACGCATGTTACGAGACAGAAACATTTCTCCGATCTATATATCCAAGTATCACGCTTCTTCGAACCCCTGTGAAAGATTAATGAAAGAAATTGGTAAACTGTGCCGAATATACTGCCACAAAAGACATATTGATTGGGACACACACATATTCTCATTCCAAGATGTAATTAATTCCATTCCAAACGAATCCACTATGCTATCTCCGACTGTTATACTGAAAAACGTTGAACCACCGAACAAAATTAAAGAATTAATAGAATTTCCCAAAAGTCGTCGCCTACGACACCACGAAATAATTGACATTGCGCTGAAGAACATCAAACGTGCCGCAGAGCGCCGGAGAAGACAGCAAAAACAGGTTTGTACACGCCGCGACTTTCACGTTGGACAGAAGATACTAGTACGTACACACTATTTATCCAGTAAATTAAAAGGTAAGTGCAGTAAATTTGAACTTCTATACGCAGGTCCATATCGGATTCGCAGCATCCCTCACCCCAATGTTGTACACGTCGAAACTTTGAGAACTAGAAAATCGAAAGGCAATCACCATATATCAAACATTAAACCGTTTATTGAGTGAAACCACTGTATGATTCAACACACTATGATGTCATTTACTAATGCAATTAATTCACCTGACTAATTACTGATGATTATCGTATTTTTTCTTGGCAAGTGCCCGACAAGGTAAGGTTAGCAGGTCGCTTTTCTTGTCGTTACACATCAGACCGTGCACATTTTCCACTTTTTTTGTGTATATGATTGTACTCCAGTTTTGTTTGTATGTATTGTGAAATAGTTAAGATATAACACACAACAGTCGACTTTGACATTTTTTGTTGCCATATGACACCTCAAGATCGTGACTGTTTAACATTTTTTTTGCTACTGCATTGTATTATTCTGTGTACATTTTTGCATCTGAACACTGTCAACGTCTTTAACATGTTACGTTTTCTGTCATGTTATGCTGTATGGTTAATTGTGTCACCATAAACCAGTCATTATTTAGTGGGTATATGATTTAAATGCAAGACATTAATCTCTGCTCATCAATTTCAGAAAGAAATGATGCATGTAAGAAATAAATTCAACAGAAATGGGAATTTCACCTACGGGATAAACGAAAGGAGATGCAATAACTTTATGAGGAAGAGTAAATGGATCAGGATTAACAAACATTAACAAGAATATACTATACTCATCACAGAATAGCAGTCTTAACTAATTTTTTCTTTCAGAATACAAGGTGATTGATGCAGGCTGTCAGAGAGAACTACACATCTTAGTTTTAGTGATGAAATATGCTAGAGATAAGGAATAGTTATGTAATGAGTAATGAAGTGATTTTTTGCAAATGATAATGAATACTGATGAATAATGATGAAGGATATGGTATTATGAATAATGAAGTTTTTCTTTACAGGTGATGATAATAATGAAGTTATGATAATGTGGATAATGAAGTGATAATGAAGTTTTTTTTTTCTTTACAGATGAGGATAATGTTGAAGTTTTATATTTATGCTATGTAGTTATTTAAGTATTTGTTGCAGTTTGTTTTGACAGCAGGTGTTATATTGCATAGTAGGATGACGGAAAGTTTTGGAAAGGACAGCTATGGAACACATTTTTATACACATTTCACTACCTATTAATTCGACGTTCACTACTTTTCAGCATAGTATGCGTTTCTTCTTTCAGGTCAATAATCCATTTTGTATTTTTTTCAGGAGAAGCTTTTCATGATACTTGCTAAACCTGTTACTTATTATACCTGTTCTAGTACTTGCATTTTTATATTTTTACCCATTTGTGTTTATCATTTATAAATGTGATCACATGTACTGCCTTGTTACATAATCTTGCTACAGCTGACTCATGACGAATGACGTTACCTATCCTCATTTGCAGCAATAGGTCAAAAGCAAAAAGTATTATGCCTCAGCAATTAATTATCGATCCCAACGCAATGCATTGCTACCAAAAAAATGTATTACCAGTCCCACATAATGTCACTAGTTTATGATAATTCTGAATAATACTGATCAACTCTGAATAGCATGTCACTTGTGTAATGACCTCTTAATGAGACTATATTCAAAATAATGCTTTGTCACTAGCTAATAACTGCCACTGTCTATTATAATGATACTACGTATAATGCCTGTGATTATTAATGATTTGACTGTAATTAACTGATTTTAATAATGCCTTTGTAATGATCTGAATACTACTGAAGGAGGAACACTGTTTATTGTAATGTTACCACTTATAATGCTTGTGATTACTAATGATTTGACTGTAATTAACTGATTTGAATAATGCCTTTGTAATGATCTGAATACTACTGAATGAGGAACACTGTTCATTGTAATGAGTACTTGTAATGCCCATGATTATTAATGCTATGACTGTAATTAACTGATTTCTAATAATGACTTCGTAATAATCTGAATAATACTGAATGATGATTTTATTCAATACTTGCTGGCCACTGAGTGCCAATAATTAATGTCACTCCACGAATTGTTATTAATTATGCCATTGATTAGCTCTTGTTTCCAATGTTGATACTTTGTTGTTGGAAATGAATGTGACTGTTTCATAATGCTTTGTAATTAGGAAAAGACTAATGATTCTTAATAGATTGGAATGACACATAATTAATTAACTATGGTACTGTTTAATAATGCTTTGTAATTAATTAAGGCTAATAATTCTTACTATATTGAAATGACAAATGATTAATTAATTAACTGTAATTAGACAAATGATTAATTAACGACAAATGATTAATTAACTGTAATTAGACAAATGATTAATTAACGACAAATGATTAATTAACTGTAATTATACAAATGATTAATTAACTGTAATTAGACAAATGATTAATTAATGACAAATGATTAATTAACTGTAATTAGGAAAAGGCTAATGATTCTTAATTATACTCTGTAACTGAAAAGAATGCGATTATTTCATAATGCTTTGTAACCAGAAAAAAAAAGGCTACTGATTCTATGTAAAACAATTAATGAACATTTTTCTGTAATACTACATACTTGGTACAGAAATGTTCAATAACTGGGCTATGAATGCCACAAACTACTAATTAAGTCTGTAATTGTCAATATTATGTGACTTGATGTCCTTCACCTCATAAGCTGACTACCCTGAATTACTGCAATGTCCATTTGTCCTGTTTATCCTAGTGATCATGGAGCACTATCTTTGGTTTTGCACTAATTCTACGTTGGTGTGCCTTGTAAGAGTGTGGTGTTGACACGACATGCTGTCCACCACCATGAGCGATGAAGACATTATTATGGTCCTACTGTTTGGTGTACGTAATGTACTGCCAAAATGAAAACATGGAACATTACTACGACAGTTCAGTGTCCTTGCTACACTGATAAATTCTGATGGGAAAAGATCTTCAAGTTGTGTCACTTGGTGTTGTACTTCGGTGGAAAGATATGGACTTTCAGAGCAGCTGTGTGCAATCTAAAGTGCTACAACCATGATGCAATCCTTCCCTTTCCTATCCTGATTCTTGTCACATAAAAAAAAAAAAAAAAAAAAAAAAAATTTTTTTGGTAACATCATTTATGTTCATAGGTTATACATTTTTCGATTCGCTGAACTCCAATGCGAGTACACTTATGTCACTTGTCAACATAATATTTTTTGCCAGTCTGTTTATTTGTTCTGAATATGCTAAAGAATTTTTTCAGTGCCTGTGCACTTTATCTGTCAAATAATTTGTATATACTTTTCTGATTTGCTACTATGTTTTGTACTCACATTTTGTCTTTGTCTGATATATTTTGTACTTAGTGCGTGTGCACAACATATACTTTATGTACTACATCTAATTATTCTTGCCAGTCTGTTTATTTGTTCTGAATATGCTAAAGAATTTTTTCAGTGCCTGTGCACTTTATCTGTCAAATAATTTGTATATACTTTTCTGATTTGCTACTATGTTTTGTACTCACATTTTGTGTTTGTCTGATATATTTTGTACTTAGTGCGTGTGCACAACATTTAAATACTCTGTAAGTTGTAGAATTTTGTTAATTAAAGAAAAATTTTGCCGCGCTTGGCAAGTCCAAATGACTCACCATCGCTGCCAAATTTTTGCCCCCCCAGTGGAGGGTTATGAAACACGTATGTAACATAGCAGCGATGGCGAGGCATTGTAGCATCTGTGACCAGAGAGTATGCGCTTGACCGCGCGAGTGTTGCGAGCGGTTCTCAGTGAGTAGCAGTCAGTCAGTCGTTGCGAGTCTGTCAGTAGTCTGTCGTTGCGAGTCGGTCAAGTCAGTCGTTGCGAGTCTGTAGCTCTGTCTAGTTGAGAGCAGAACTCAGTCGGTAGTCGTCATGCAGAGCGGTCGGTCAGTAGTAGTAGCCCAGTGCGGTTGTGTGATGTAGGCGGTCGGCAACACTGGTCAAGATGGTGAATAAGGTATACCATTAATTAATATAATCATTAGATAATGTAAAAATTTATTTATTGTAATTATTCTCCAACAAGTTCCCCAATAATAATTTTTATTTCAAAAGCATTTTTTCAAAAATTTAATTTTTTATTGAACTAAAGATCTCGTTGCACTTCCCATTTCATTCCACTTCTTTTGAAGAAAAATTTCACTAGAATCAAAAAAAAAAAAACAGAATATTATTATTTGCAATGCAGTTCCTCCAAGCGGTGCGCAACAACAAGAGCAGATATGTGACATCCATTTATTCCGAGGTAAGACTTTAATTCTGATTGTTTTACACAGGGCCAAAGACCGATATTTCGGTTTAATTGAATTTTCTTGTCACTGAATGGACTTTAATTTTTTTTGAAGGATTTATAATTGAGTCAGATTGCGAATTTCACATTTGTTGCCATTGTCAGTACATTTCATTGTGGGCAGGTTACGCTTAGAGCCATGTCCATCAGCATTTCTAATTAGTATCGTGCTTTTCTTTTAAAATTTTTGTGGGGAGGTTACACTCGGCCCCCATTTCTATTGAGTATTGTCATGTCATTTCTTTTAAAATTACGGTGGGGAGGTTACAATCTGCGCCCTTTGTGGCACGCGGTTCTGGGCGAAATGGTTCGTTTCACAATTGCTGTAGGCTGACTCTTTCAGCCATATATTTAAATGAGAACGCAATGCTCGTTAACTCACAAGCGTGCTCTATTGCATAATGCAAATCTCTATGCACCTGTTCCAGTTGGTCGTTCCATGCATTTATGAGAAGAGCATAATGATAGGATGACTGATTAATCTACAAAAATACCAGGAACACAACTGGACAATGTGTGTGGACCTCAATATGGTTAATTTGATGCTAGGCCAACACAGGGGATTTGCAAATTATCCCTGCTTTCTTAGCATGTCGGACAGCCGAGCACGAGGTATGCGCTGGAAGAAGGAGTGGTTTATACGTGATACTCTGCGTGCTATACGAATTGATACGCCTCCATGGTCTATGGGTCCACAATCATCAGTGTAGATGCGCATTTACGTTCGACTTCCAGCGGGTGTCCAAAATTAGCGAGCACCGGAGGACATGTACGGGAACCGCGGATAGGTGGTGGTGTTGGATGGGAAAGTGGGTCGACGGTGGAGGGTGCCGAGATGCTCCACGTGTTTGGGATGAATACTGTGTCCGGGTGACGCAGTGGTTAACGAAACTACCTACTAAGCGCCGGCACGGTAGCTTAGTGCATTCGGATAGAAAGTTTGGGTGCTTTCTAACAAAAACACTGAGTGTAGTATTAAACGATGAAGTTTAAGGGCTGTCATACAACGGCCACCCTGAGCAAACACCGAGAAAAAAGTGACGAACAAAACGAAACAGGAGGGAAAAAAAGCAAGCTGGAGATCTCGGCTTCGAGTCCTGGTCGGGTACACATTTTCACTCCTCGTTGCTGACTCTATATTAAGTCCCAGTGCAGTTGATATGGTCAGTTCCTTCCCTTTCCTGTCCTTTCTCCTCCCCCCCCCCCCCCCTCCTCCATCATCAATTTACATATTTCTGCATGTTGTCAATGGTCAAATTGTCAGTCGAAAATACAACATACGGTCAGCTTTATCCCTTCGGAAGGTCAAACCAAGGGTGTTGAGGGAACGGCGCATTCGAACACTTGTACATAAGGAAGAATTTATTACGAAGATGAACATCAAGGAAATGGCTGTATGGTTGTCATGCAAGGCGGTAACGGAAAACTTCTTGGTGATAAAAAATCTGTGGACATGAAAGTCTTGTAGCCCCTATTTCTTCAGCATTTCATGTCCTGAGATGTAACATGAGTTTTAAATTCCATTTGCTACGTCGTAATCTCTATAAATTCTCTGACGACTTAGACTTAGACGTTAGTGATGAGCCAGGTGAACACTTAGACCAGAGCCGCATGGCTGTGGGAGATAGGACAAATTAAATGAGATATCTCTGAAGTAGTCCACAAACAGAAAAGTTCTTGCTCCAATAGAATGTGTTGGATACAAGTTATTTTTGTCTAACTGTAAACTTCTTCCAATTTGTACCACTGAATAGGTTCAGACTGTTCAAATGGTTCAAATGGCTCTGAGCACTATGCGACTTAACTTCTGAGGTCATCAGTCGCCTAGAACTTAGAACTAATTAAACCTAACTAACCTAAGGACGTCACACACATCCATGCCCAGGCAGGATTCTAACCTGCGACCGTAGCGGTCGCTCGGCTCCAGACTGTAGCGCCCAGAACCACACGGCCACTTCGGCCGTTTAGACTGTGTTTCTATTTAATTTGCACTTCATTTAATATAATTTGTATTACTTAGCCAAGTAAAAGAGGCTTAAATGAAATATTTACCCATCTGCATTATGAAAACATGAAATACTGAAATTTGGCGATTGCAAAATAACTTGAGTTTTCGGAAAAAACGACCTCCGATATGAGATCTGCACCCTTATATTAGGTAAAAACAACTGCACATAGCATTGCAACAAAAACGTTGTTCTCCACTGTTACTGGCGGAAATTATAGTCGTACGCGCGCCACTTCTAAAATTGTTCAAATGGCTCTGAGCACAATGGGACTCAACATATGAGGTCATCAGTCCCCTAGAACTTAGAACTAGTTAAACCTAACTAACCTAAGGACACCACACACATTCATGCCCGAGGCAGGATTCGAATCTGCGACCGTAGCAGTCATGCGGTTCCGGACTGAAGCGCCTAGAACTGCTCAGCAGTATATTACTATTCTGACATGTAGATAGGTAGTGTAAGAAGTTTGGCATACTGCGGTTAAAGCTATATTAGGTAAAATCGACAGAACGGTTTCATCATTTCGTACCTTAAATCTTTACATAGATATTTTGGTAGAGGATTATATACAGGGTTATTACAAATGATTGAAGCGATTTCACAGCTCTACAATAACTTTATTATCTGAGATATTTTCACAATGCTTTGCACACACAAACAAAAACTCAAAAAGTTTTTTTAGACATTCACAAATGTTCGATATGTGCCCCTTTAGTGATTCGGCAGACATCAAGCCGATAATCAAGTTCCTCCCACACTCGGCGCAGCATGTCCCCATCAATGATTTCGAAAGCATCGTTGATGCGAGCTCGCAGTTCTGGCACGTTTCTTGGTAGAGGAGGTTTAAACACTTCAACATTAAGAAAAAATGTTGCTTCATCACTGAAAACAAGTTTCGCACTGAACGTATCCTCTTCCATGAGCTGTTGCAACCGCGCCGAAAATTCAAAGCGTTTGACTTTGTCATCGGGTGTCAGGGCTTGTAGCAATTGTAACCGGTAAGGCTTCTGCTTTAGCCTTTTCCGTAAGATTTTCCAAACCGTCGGCTGTGGTACGTTTAGCTCCCTGCTTGCTTTATTCGTCGACTTCCGCGGGCTACGCGTGAAACTTGCCCGCACGCGTTCAACCGTTTCTTCGCTCACTGCAGGCCGACCCGTTGATTTCCCCTTACAGAGGCATCCAGAAGCTTTAAACTGCGCATACCATCGCCGAAGGGAGTTAGCAGTTGGTGGATCTTTGTTGAACTTCGTCCTGAAGTGTCGTTGCACTGTTATGACTGACTGATGTGAGTGCATTTCGCCATTTTGTCTCACTGCACTCTCGAGCGCTCTGGCAGCAGACACCTGAAGTGCGGCTTCAGCCGAACAAAACTTTATGAGTTTTTCTACGTATCTGTAGTGTGTCGTGACCATATGTCAATGAATGGAGCTACAGTGAATTTATGAAATCGCTTCAATCATTTGTAATAGCCCTGTAGATTCGGTCCGTATATGGATGTCTTTTTCTGACAACGTATCTCCACGGTCCGAGAAACGGTATTCGACCCTAAACAATGCAAATTTGAGATTCTCCAGATGAGCACTATAGAAATTCCAATAAATTTCAATTACACGCTAGGTTTGAACCATCGTGCAGAACATGTGGGAAGGGTGTTTTATTGGCAGAACACATAAAATGCGAGAAATCTACGAAATAGACCGCCAACATTACGCCTGTCCGTCTTCTTCTGGGAATTATGGGAGCCTTGCCGGGAAGGATAGATAGAGGCCATCAAAGAAGATCAAACAAGGATATCTTGGTTTTGTATTATCGCGAAATAAGGAAGAGTGTGCCATGGATACGAAAAGCGACTTGGGCGTCTTAACAGTTACAAGAAAGGCATTTTTCGCTGCGGGGAGATCTTTTCACGAATTTTCGGTCACCAACATTCTCCACCGAATGCGAAAATATTTTGTTATCTCCAATCTACATTGGAGGAACTGATCATCTTTATAAAATAAATCAGCTGTTCATTCTTCCTATTTGCTATTCCTCATTGTAACGATCTATCAATAGTTTCAGTGTGGTTCTATGAACCCTCTGCTAAACATTCAAGTGTGAATTACGGAGTACATGGATACTTGTGGGGTATCCAACTCGAAATGTTTGTGCACTTCCATCCGCACTGTTCGATCGGAAACTGGTTGAGGTAACCCTTATCCCCCCTCCCCCACACACACACACACCACCATTTCTCTGACAGTAGAAATTCCTGTTGATGAGTTTGAAACCAATTGTCGTTCACAAGGATGACAGTCATCCCCGGTCCGTATCAGTTATGGCTTCTCTGCGACGAATGCTGTTTTACATGGCTCCTTGTAGAAACTGCGAACAATGTGCGTTAATACAGCAAGTAAGTCGGACAACTTCTTTCAGGATGGCACGTGAAAACGACAGCCCTTTTCTGTCATTCTGTTATGTTATCATGTCGACACATCTTACGCCACTAACATCACGAAACTGATTGCCACATACTTGTTACCACACTGCCGTGACTTAAGTCAGCGATGGAGACTCACATGACCACCGGAAACCATTTCCACATCATTTACATCACTCAAAAGCGATAGTGAGCTCTTTCAGTGGGATGACTAGTACACTGTCTGCTGAATTTACATTTCCATTTATCATATTTCAGACAGCGACGCACAGTGTCTATAGAACGAAATCACACAGAACAATGTAAGCACAGATGGGAAAATTCGTCGTACAATAACAGGGTAGCAACTGAATCTGTGCACAAAAGAAAGGATTCCAGGAAGAAGAATGTTTTCAGACTGTGTAATGATATAGAGAATGAAGTTAAAGAACAACAACTAGGTTAGGCAATAATTCTGTAAGTTAATCAGAACGGACTCGAGCGGATTACGTATAAAAGCGCAACTGAAGTCAGCTATAGAAAATTAGGTGATTGGTAGATAATAGGTGGCCTACAAACTTACGCAACAACATAACAGACAAGAAATAGATGCTGCAAGAATATATGTCATAGATGCAGAACTTGGATGAAAGACAATGAAGAACTGTTGACTGAATAAGATGTCAAAGAGAAAGAAAAATCAACTTCGGACGAAGGAAAAAAAACAAACTTGTGTATCAGGAAGACGACATTACACTATATGGGACACAGGAAGCCCCGAACCAGACGTAGAATAGGAAATCTGCAGGGCCTGTTGGAATCAACGTGTAACTTCCTAAATACGAAGGATGAATGGTACAACTGTGACTCTTACACTTCTTGAATGAACAATGAAAAACTCTACGCAAGAGTTATTAACAACAAAATGAGAAAGACAGCTGACGCTCTCCTAATGGAGGAACAAAATGCGTTCAGAAAAGAACGACCATGTGCTTACAATATTACTATTTTGAGACATTCAATTGAAAGACGACGAGAATGTAACTTAGAGACCAACACTGGATTAATAGATTAGCACAAGACTTTAGACAGAATGAACAGGAGCAAGCTTAGTGACAATATGAAAAAAAAAGAAAAAAAAGAGGGTATTCGCGACGTTTAATACAAGTGACAGAAAGTTGGTCCCGGCAGTGAAGATGCTGTCTCCGTTCGTTGCGCTGCCCTCTACGTACATGAAACATAAAAATAAATAGAAAACTTTAGATAATTCACAAACATTACAAATATTACAAAATACATAAACAAAACACTTAAACTTATATTGACCTGCAAACTGGGCTGACACTGGTGGATGGGTGACGCTTCAATTTCGCGTCCAACTGCAATTCCCAGGAGTCTTTGGGAGTGGAGAGAGGTATGGGAGAGTGGGGGAGGACAAAAGAGCACAATTGCCCCCCCCCCCTCCTGGAATCTGAGTCAGTCGTAAATTTCTGAATTCTCATGTAATTCAGCAAACCCAAAAATGCGACATCCGGCTATACAGCTATAAGTTCAGTAATCCACCTGCCATGGCTGACAATAACGTGCCAAATAAAGAATACAAAGCCCACTTTCTTTCAGTCCTGGGCTTTTAAGAGTTGGTTCCACCGATCAAGATTTTCTATATCCATATTTATATTAGTTACATAAATTTTGTACTTTTGATGCACTAATGAAAAGTGCTTATCTTGTAAGTAAAACAGTAATCTATCTAAAAACTAATGTTGACCGGATAACTTTCTTTCAAACATGTACGACACAATAAGCTTGGTATATTCCCTCTCAAATTTACTTCTCCTGATACCCATGTTCAAAGGCAAGGTCAACATCAGCTGTAATCGGGCTGTGAAATAATTTGATGGCGAAAGTTGAATTTTTATTTTTTATTTATTTATTTTTATCAATCACTTCTCAGTGTCAGAAGGATGACTAAGAGATCGCCGTGCAATTTGGGTCAAAAACAGACAAAACAGAAATGAAAATAAGAAAACCCCCCGGAGAAACAAACAAAATGGAATTCGAGATCCGAATCTCAAGCCAATCAGGCATGTTCCAGGCACATCTTCTCGAAAATATTCCATTTTGACGGTACCCTGGTTCAAGTCCTGGTATTATACACTCAAACTGAAATCACCTTCTCAGGCATAAGAGACCCCAGCTGCAGAGGTTGCGGGTGGTGGTCCAAGAAGGTACTACCCAAAAAGTTAGCCTCATATTTACGGTGCCTCTGATTGTGCGTGAAAAAAAGTAAATCGACCTTGCAAGAGCGTCCAAAAATCAACAAAGCTCTTATCTCCTTCATGAAACAAGTAAGAGGTCGATAGGCTTTTTATCCAGTTCACTGCATTGGTCTTCGTACATGAGAAACAAGTCTCGCCCGTGAACATAACTGGCTTCGATGGAATGGCATGGCAAGTCGTACCTAGAAGAAAAGCAAGCATCAACTGCCACACCTCTGCAGAAGATCCACACATCAGTCGATGTTCATCCACGTCAGGTTGTGACACTGGGAACAAGGCGGTCACATTAATGGCACGAAGACGAAGTTATTTCATGTATTTCCCATTCACAGTCAGATACCAGGTCGCACGAGCAATCGTGTCGACATGGCTCACAAAACGCCAGGCCACGGACTGTGCGCCCTAAGGACATGGGCTTTCCACCACATTCTGGACGTGGTCACTCATCATTAGGCGATAAACATCACGTGTCGTAAGGTTCCTGGTACAGGGAAAGTCGGTGCGGACATAAATCTATTCAATGAAGAAAGTCCTGACATGTGAGAGTGAGGTAGAAATATGCGCTACGAAAACAGGCGCCATTCGGGATGGAGAGGCCAGTTCATCAATTAGGGTTCGGATTAATCCGGTTTCGTGGCAGGTTAGCGTGTCGTAGCAGACTTTCATAAGAGCCGCGCTTGCAAAGTAGCCAACGCTGCCTGCAGTCTGTGTGATATTGCCTCTGGCATCGGTAAAATCTGTGCTAAATGGGGTAGTCGCAATGCAAGATGATTGTTAATAGAATCCACCCGTTGTCTCATGTCTAACCACCTTGGCCCAAATTTTCAAGTCGTATGCTAGTAGCGTCCACTGCCCACTCATCTACTTGATTCCAGCGAGTCCTATATTCCCGTGAAAGACACTGACCCTGTTGTGCTTCCACACTGAAGTTGTCAAAGCAGTCGCGCTTACAGATAAACTGGACTGGTAAGCCACCGCAAACCTGGTGGCGTTGCGGCAACGTGATGCAGTAAGAAAATTTTGTAAGCGGAGCAGATGCGGATGAGGAGTCATTTTGGTGACGATACGGGGCGGAAATGGGGAAAGGTACTGACGTGAGCGACTTTGACAAAGGACAAATTATTATTATCCAGAGCCTGTGAACGAGTATCTCTAAACTGGCTAAGTTTGTCGAAAGTCCACATTGTAACCTCCCCACAAAAATTAAAAGAAAATGACAATATTTAAATGTTAATCGGAATACAGCCAAGTGTAACCTCCCCACAAAAATGATGGAATATAATTAAATGCGAATGGACATCGTGCTGTAAAACGTAACCTCCCAACAGAAACAAAGAAAATTCTATGATAATGAAAACGAGCCAAATGTTTGCTCCCCACAAAAATTATAGAATAATAATGACCCAAAGGTAAACTCGACACAAAAATTAAGAAATGAAGATTAATCCTTAAACCCACAATAATAGGGCAGCATCGCTGACCTTAGGCCCTGTGCAGTAATTAATCTGATAAATTGATTCTGGGAGGAAAAGCATAGGAAATATTGTTTCAATTGGAATGATTCTTTTCTTAAAACGATTGCTTTGAAAACAAAATTATTATTGGGTCAGTTCTTGAACAAATTAATTACAATTAACATATGTTACATTATCAGATGTGCGCAATGCTGCTTCATTACCTTATTTAACAATATACCTCGTCCCGAACCTTGACCAGAGATGTAAAGGCCGCACGCCGCCGACCCATGCTGACGTCCGTTCAGTACTACCGTCGGCTGACTACTTTCTCTCGCGACTCGCTACACACAACTCCCGACCGAGTCCAACTCGCAACTGAACTCTCGCGCAGTCAAGCGCAGACTAGACACGATAAATAACTCTCTGGTCAGAGATTCTGTCATGCCTCGCCATCGCTGGTAATGAATACATATGAAACGTACGCGTTTCAACATACTACTGTCGTGAGCATCTGCGGAAAATGATACAAGGGCAGTGAAATTATCACTGGGCGCTGAATGATCGGATGTCCACGGCTCTTCACAGAACGAGGAGCTTGTAGGCTTGCCTGCTCTGTAAAGTAGGAGAGATGGCGACCTGTGACACCTTTGGCGAAAGCTATCGTGAAAGAGCACAATGCCGGTGGACGCACACACACGTTTCAGAGCACACCATTTAGTGGACGTTGTTGAACATTGGGCACCTCAGCAGACGACCCCTACATGTTCATATGTTAACCCAACGAAATCGTCAATTTCAGTTGCAATGGACGCAGGGTAAACGAGACTGGACGGTGGTTTTATGGAAACTTGTCAGCTGGGCAGATGAAACACATGTCTTGTTCAAATGTTCAAATGTGTGTGAAATCTTATGGGACTTAACTGCTAAGGTCATCAGTCTCTAAGCTTAAACACTACTTAACCTAAATTATCCTAAGGAAAAACACACACACCCATGCCCGAGGGAGGACTCGAACCTCCGCCAGGACCAGCCGCATAGTCCATGACTGCAGCGCCTGAGACCGCTCGGCTAATCCCGCGCGGCAAACACATTTCTTGCTGCACCAGGTCGATGGTCGTCTCCCCAAATGCCACCATCCAGGCGAACGTCCACTCGAAACGTGCCCCTCGCCGTGGACGCATGCCGGTGGGAGCCGTTTTATGCTATGGTACACATTCTCCTGCGATTGAATGGGACCTGTGGTAGTAATCGAAAACACAATGTCAGCTGCTGACCAATTGCATCCCGTCATGCTTGGTGTCTTCCCTGACGGCGATGTCATTTTTCAGGAGTTTTCTTATCCATGTCTCGAACCCAGAATCGTACTATAGTTGTTTAAGGAGCACGATTGTAAAATCAGGTTGATATCTTGGGTACCAAATTCCCCTGATGTGAATCCGATGGAACCTGTCTTGGTAGCTATCAGGCGGCAACACCGCGTACGCAAATCAGAGCCCCGTTATTTACGCGATTTATATGACCTGTGCGTAGACACCTAATGCCTCATACTTCCACAAATCAACAAACTGTCGGATCTGTGATACACAGAAGCAGTGACATATTTCGTTCCAAAGATGGACAAACAAGCTGTTAAGTAGGTGGTCATAATGTTTCGGCTCATAAGTGTACACACTTTATCCATCTTTGGACTTGGGCCTGAAACTGGCAATTTTGATGAAATAACTGCCGGCTATTGTACCAAAACTTGAATTTTCAAATATATTCAAAAGCTGTTAATCACTGCCTCCTTCAAATAATGTTTGTTTCTACTTGTCTGAGTACAAGTCAGTGACATATATCTCCAGGATTTCACGGTCATTTCATTTATTTTTTTTTTTATCTTTTGTGGATTTGTTTTTCAGTGCAGTCTTAATATTATTTGTATAAGAAAAAAAATATCTTTGCGGAAACTTTCTTAGTTTTTCACTCTTTGTACACGCTGGCTATACTAATGATGTAATTTCAGATCACTAAATCAAAACTAAGACATTCATATTCATATTAATAGCATTTGTACTTAATACGTACTGCTCTAACAGTAGTAACTGGTAGCATTCAACCTTAATTATGTCCTACAGACTGGTGAAGAACGAGCTTCGAGAGAAAAAGCTCTGATCAGCTTGTGAAACTTAGCTCATGATATTGGTAAACGTTTTAGTACCTTAACCTCAAAAGTTATGTATTACAACCTGATGATGAGAGCCTTGTCTCTCCAAGCGCGTTGTTGAGCTTTATGTAGGACAGAAATACGGTTGAAGGCTACCTATTGTTACTAAATTCTGGTTATCTTTTTTGACATCAGAGCGACCCGCCTTCAAAAAAACCGATTGAATAAATATCAAACGTTTGAAATGTTTTGCGTACTTCACGGCAGATTTAGTTATTTAGGCACGACACATTCTCCAACTAGCTGAAACAACAACTTTAGAAAATTGACTCATTTAAATAAATTTCTTCACAAAGGAGTTACAAACATTTTCTGCGAACGGGCATTGAATGAAATCAATATGGAAAGTTGAAAATTTGTGCCCGACCGGGATTACAAGCCGAGTCTCTCGTTTAGTAGGCAGACGCTCTGACCACTAAGCCATCCGGAGACAGTGGCCAATCCAGGTGCACGGACTACTCTAGCTCGCCTCCTATCAGATCCAAATTCTCAACTTACCCACAAACTACTAATGTAGTGCCCCTCACCCTTTCTTCCAATTACTCTCCGATTCTTGTAAGAGATCGAGCCTGGTCTACATTTGCACTGAAGAGATCATTGACCGTCTCGCCTTAATTATATATATTTTTGATCCAGCTGTCATTATGAATTAAGACATAAAGCAATTAGTGACACTGACTGAGAGCGGACGTTGATTGAAATCAATGGGGAAAGTCGAAAATTTGTAAAGGGCTAGGATTCGAACCCGGGTGCAGATGCACAACAGGTTCGAACCCGTGGGAACTAGCAAACTGCTGCGAACAACGAGGATAATGGGCAAGGTTCAAATGGTTCAAATGGCTCTGAGCACTATGGGACTTAACAGCTGTGGTCATCAGTCCCCTAGAACTTAGAACTACTTAAACCTAACTAACCTAAGGACACCACACACATCCATGGCCGAGGCAGGATTCGAACCTGCGACCGTAGGGTTCACGCGGTTCCAGACTGAAGCGCCTAGAACCGCACGGCCACCCCGGCCGGGCGGTGGTCTAGCGGTTTCTAGGCGCTCAGTCCGGAGCAGCGCGACTGCTACGGTCGCAGGTTCGAATCCTGCCTCGGGCATGGATGTGTGTGATGTCCTTAGGTTAGTTAGGTTTAAGTAGTTCTGAGTTCTAGGGGACTGATGACCATAGATGTTAAGTCCCATAGTGCTCAGAGCCATTTGAACCATTTGAACACCGGCCGGCAATGGGCAAGGGGCACTACGTTTGTAGTGTGTGGATAAGTTGAGAATTTGGGTCTGATAGGAGGCGTGTTAGTGTAGTTCGTGCACCTGGACTGGTCACTGTCTTCGTACAGCTTAGTGGTCGGAGCATTGCCTAGTAAGCAGGAGACCCGAGTTCGAATCCCGATCCGGCACAAATTTTCAGCCTTCCCCACTGATTTCGATTAATGCCCGCTCTCAGCCAGTGTCTCTGTCTTCATTCATAATGGCTGCTGGATCAAAAATGGTGTGTCTTCTTACGGGAACGTCCGAAAGAAAGATACCAATATATGAATAACTTTCTCTACTCGCTAATGAATGGGATGCAAAGAGCTGCATTACATGGTAGCAAATAAGAATTCGAGCACACACAACTGCTGCTGCCTTTTACTCATGGGTGGACAAGGCAAATGCAGTGGCACATATTTTCAAATGTTACTTCCAACTAGCGGAGGATCCACTGAGCCCTGCGCATTGTGCAGACTGTAGACGAACGACTCACGATAACAACACCCTCATATCATCCGCAGAATCCAGAGAGATAACGGAGCCTTAGTGGCTTGTCCGTTGATTTTCGGAAGGCGTTCGAAACAGTTTCACTCTGCCCATAAGAACAAAACACGAGATTACGGAGTATTGTATCACATGTTTTACTATTTTCGGGACTTCCTTGAAGATATATCATTACATCGTCAGATGTAAATGTCGCTTACCGGCCGCTGTGGCCGAGCGGTTCTAGGCGCTTCAGTCCGGAACCGCGCTGCTGCCACGGTCGCAGGTTCGAATGCTGCCTCGGGCATGGATGTGTGTGATGTCCTTATGTTAGTTAGGTTTAAGTAGTTCTAAGTTCTAGGGGACTGATGACCTTAGATGTTTAGTCCCATAGTGCTTAGTCATTTGAACCATTTTTTGAAAAGTCGCTTCTGAAATACTCCAAATGCGTTTTGTTGCGGCGCTACTGTTCGCTATATGTAGAAATTATACGATGGACAACGTTGAATGCTCCATTACACTTTTCACGGTTGTATATAGAAAAGTGTATAGAAAAGTTATAGCGCCAGGAAGCCGTAGCGCAATGCAGGAGTACCTACGTAGGGTCGATGCTTAATTTGCGAATAAAATGGTCTAGATCGCTTAATATTTTGCGTTATTTATAGAATCATTTCGGCGACTGCCACCATCAGATCAAAGTTAGAGCTTGTACGACAATGTCAGTTAATCAATGAAACCTATGGCTAATCGCGGGGTTTTATTCATTGACACTGAACGTTGTTTTACTTTTGATCTAATGGTGGCAGCAGCTGAAATAAAGCTATTAAGCGATCTACACGGTTTTATCCACAACTTATCTAGACTGATCGGAGGCTCAGACTTCTGTATCAGGAACAGCAGACTGAGGGAAATAAAATTTTCTATTACGAACCGTAAAATATTTGGTAGTGTCCGAACTAAGGTGAAATGATGACATAAAATTAGGTTTAACAAAACAGATACCAGAATGAAAGTCACTGCTATCCTCACTATCCTCCTTTTATCGCTGTTAGAGTGCTGCTTCTCAGTCTGGAGTCCTTACTACGTAAGAAATAGAACTGATCCAATGAAGAGCAATGTGCAGGGTCACCTGTGGGATAAGTAAGTTGTAGTGTGTCACTAACATGCTAATTCAGGTCCAGTGACAAAACTGCAGTAGAGGTGTTGTTAAATACAAGAGATTTGCTGTTAAAATTACGAAAATGTGCTTCCTCCCTTATTTACAGTGTGTTACAGAACGGTACCGACAAACATCGAGCGGTTATAGAGTGTGTCTTCAGGAACACGTTGAGGGTAAGAACCCATGTCCAGAAATACCATACAATGACGCTGTAGAGCATCAACGTCATAACCGCAGGTGCCTACCGCCAGGCCACCTCTTCGCCGCAAACGTGACTTAGTATGCCGACGAAGCATGGGGTGGAACATCACGCAATGTTGATTGGTGTTCAGTGATCGCGACTAAGTCCACGATCGCCAGTGTAGGAGATGGACTTTGCTGAATCGTAGACAGGCCTTGTATCCAGTGACTACGATGTTCTGTTGCTTCGGGTGATGACGGTTTCAGAGACGGATTACCATCCGCAGTTCGTTTTTCTCCTGTATACCGAAAAAGTAGTATATTTTAGACAGTTCCATTCGTAGACGAAGGCTTGTCTACGCAGCAGCTAGCTCCATATTCGCCACTGGCTGTTGCTTGGAATCAGTCGTAATCACTGAAACCTTCCCGTCTCCTCTATATCTCTTTTGTTACGCAACCTTCCCTTATACAATAACCTATGAGGCCTTCCCTTAGAATTTCTATCTCTTACTTAGTAATAACAAATGAAATCTTCCCTTTGAAATTAATTCTCTTTCTCAATCTTCGCATACAAATTTAAATGCTGCTTATTAAAAGCAATTTTCTGATTATTTAGGTGAAACATAGAATGTGTCGCCGTCGTGGCCCTCATTCGTTATCTGCAATAACCCAAAACTGTTCCTTACCTATTTTACTGTTACTGTATCGCCATCTGACTACTACATCGAACTGCGACATGAATATATTTACTCTGTTTTACTATACTCTATTAGCTGCTGGTGGGCTGTCATAATAAGCGGCTGTATTTATTACCAAAGCTGACGTTATTCTTTAATAGCAAAGCTGACGTTATTCTTTAATTAATTTGACTGAAGTTACGGAATTCATAGTTAAACTTTTTCTAGACAACAATAAAATTTTGCAAAGTTTTACGTCGATGGTTTTTGGGATGGATTATAATCAGTAATGCAATATTGCTGGCAAAAATTAATTATATTCTGAATGAAATGATTTTACAAACGTTCAAATGGGACTTACTTTTTACAATAATCTTACAACTGGCATTGCGCAAATATATCTTCAGTAGTCTTGAGTTTCTCAAAAAAATTATTCAATAATATTAGTTCCTCTTATGATAATAGTTAGCTGATGTCTCTATATATCCGTTTATAATCTCTTGTAAATCATAGCTGGTGGCTGGCAGGCACACCGCTCCTCTCAGCCTCCCGCTTCAGACCTCCTACCGACTCGCTTCACATCTCGCTTATTACTGACTTCCTACGAACGTTAAAGTGCGGTCTCTCCCGCCAACAATGCTTTCTGGTGCAGACAATCCATGCTACCATTACAAAATGTATCAATGCGCGGTCTTTCCCGCTCTTTTCTTAAAATGTATTCATACGCGGTCTCTCCCGCCCTTTTTTAAAATTATATCAATGTGCGGTCTCTCCTGCCAACAATACTTTGGTGCAGACATTCCCTGCTACCACAATTATTTCCAACTTAACCCTATTAATAAAATATAAACATCTTTCATAAATTGTGATTTGACAATAGACAATAGAAATATACACGCCTTACATCACTTAATAACAAACAACATTGCGAGATGTTTCGCTTACTGTCCGTCAGCATGCAAAGTCACGTTTGCTTCCAAAGGCCTAGCGGTAATGTAATATATTGATTTTCCTTGTTACTGTAGTGTTATCTTGAAGCTGTGAGAAAGGAGGACAGGCGTTTCAAGGCGCAGAAGCAGAGACGATGCTGAGGGCAGACGAAACTAGGAAAGATATTGTTAAATGAAGTAAACCGTAAGAAATGGAGAGCCTTGCGAAAATGCAGACGCCCTCAGACACGGTCCCAGGATGTTAGTTACTCTTCAAGGAATTAACATGTAACTTCATATGTAGTCTAGACGCTGGAGAAGGTTGCCACCGTAGAACTTTGTAACCAACAGGCACGTAGTAGCGTATAAAGCCAGCTTCAGACCAGCCCTGAGAACAGCAACGTCAGTAGGCTCACAAGGGTTAGAAATAGAGCGAAAACGCCAAAAACTGGTGACCTAGCAGTCCCTACTCCGGGAAGCACGAGGGGCGGAGCTAAATGACGTATAACAATAATGTTACAACCCTTATTTGGCAGAGCAGTTACATTTAGCTTTCAGCTGAACAATGCTGATACCAAAAACGGACTTAGTGCAACTGCATTAACATCCCCGCCTCAGGAGTAGTAGAGGGGACCTAACTAAACCGTGATTGGCAGGCACCTGCAGGAGACCTACGGGATTGGCTGGGTGGCTTTAAGTGAGAATAACACTGCCACCACGCGACGCTTTAAAACCCCTAGATTCCGCATGTTGGCAGAGTTCTCAGTCAGACGATACGGGCGCCGAATCCGCGTCCGTCGACTCCAGCCTCGGTCCAGCTCCGCGTAGTCTGCTCTCTCTCTCGGAGTGCCTCAGTGAACAGTGCCACATTCAGTATGTTTTGTTTTGCAACTAAGTTGTTGACTTAAGATGCTGCTAGTGTTTGCTACTGTGGTTAGCATCCACTCCTGGGACTTCTGCACTGGCTTCTGTTGCAGCAGTGTTATTCACGCTTTTTCTAACCCTAGAACTAGCCTCCAGTGTATTAGTTAGTCCTTTCTGGAATAAACAACTATTTCAAAACCCTGTTTGTCCAAGAGTCTCCACAACGAGTTATTTACCGAGTCTCAACACCTGCATTTCTAGTAAATGCCTGCACCAGTGTTGGCTCAGATAGAAGAAAACAATCAAATGCGTTCACTGTGAATTGTCCTTCTGCCTTCTGTTCTGTACCGTTCTGGAGCGCAGACTGACCAGTAACCCCTTTTCTCCCTCTCCCACCTATGTCAGGTCACGACAGTAGACGCCGGCGCTACAAGTTCGACGTTATGCGCCGTCGTTGGGTAATGTTTCCAGACACGGGTTACTATTCTCAGTTCATTCCTCAAGACACTCAATACTGTCACTCGACGTTTGTATCGTTTCTTACCGCCTGTATAAATCGTTATTACCATAAGATGAAAAGAAATCATTTCGACCACCTGCTGAAATTTTACCGACATTCGTTCTTTCCGCACACCAAACTGCCATACGATGAATAGTGTTTTACAGACGTTGCTGAAAATGTCGTCCCTTTCACATTCACAACTGGCATCTGTGTGCTAATGATTATCGAACACGTTCTCATGATTGGCTCGTATCACCTGTCTTACGTTGCACGCTGGAGAAAATTACTGTACCTTTCTCCGTAAAATACAACCGAAAATGGTGGAAAACGTTCCACTAGCAGACAGGCAACAACTGTGTCTCGCTGAAATCCCAATCGTTGACTGCCTGCTAGTGGAACGTTTTCCAACATTTTCGATTGTATTTTAATGATAAAAGACACAGTAATTTCCTCCACCGTGCAACGTTGGCTATGATAACAGTTGGACAATGTTTTGTGAACTGTTGGACTGGGACGTGCAGGTCATCACCTTCGCCACCACACCCTCCCGTCCTCACTCCTGCGCATATGTTTGTTTGGGTGCAGATGAATCATCTCGTGTACCAGCCATCAAAAGAATGTTCAAATGTGTGTGACATCTTATGCGAGTTAACTGCTAAGGTCATCAGTCCCTGAGCTGACACATTACTTAACTTAAATTATCCTAGGGACAAACACACACACCCATGCCCTAGGGAGGACTCGGACCTCCGCCGGGACCAGCCGCACAGCCCATGAGTGCAGCGGCTAGACCGCTCGGCTAATCCCGCGCGGCTACCAGCCACCGGCATCAACTGCAGATGAACTGCCCATTTGGCTGAGCTGTAGCCATTATTCGTAAATCATCCAGTTATTTTGAGCGTGTCAAACAATCATTATGGTGCAGATGCCTATTGTGAGCTTAATATAAACAATATTTAGCCGGTCGCTGTGGCCGAGCGGTTCTAGGCGCTTCAGTCTGGAACAGCGCGACCGCTACGGTCGCAGGTTCGAATCCTGCCTCGTGCATGGATGTGTATGATGTCCTTAGGTTAGTTAGGTTTAAGTAGTTCTAACTTCTGGGGGACTGATGACCTCAGATGTTAAGTCCCATAGCGCTTAGATCCATTTTCTAGATAATATTTTCAGCAACGTCTCTAAAATAAAATTTTACGCACAGCCGATTGCACACCCTATCTGAACATACTAGCCTCTAAACCTACAAGTGCTCCTCGTGGGGAAACTATGTGACAATTTTGTCAAATCAAATAAGAGTTTCTTTCTATTTCCTCTAAACACTGCACGTATTCTTTTTAACGTTATACTGTAAACAGTGATGGCCCTGTAGTACTCCCTTGAGGCACTCTAGCAACAACCCTGTCGATTACATCTCGTTAAGGATAACGTGTTTAGTTCCATCTGCTACGAAGTCCTGAGTCTGGTCACAATTTTGGAATGGTACACACATCATGTTCGCTAAACGACAGTCCGGAATTGTAACGAATGCCTTCCGGAATCCAAAGACCACGACGTCGACATTGTCGCCCTTTTCTACGGTGTTCTGGACTTCTTGGATAATAAGTCGCTTTTCTGTTGACCTATTTTTTTCTCAGATTCATTTTCCTCCCAAATATCAGTCAGTTATTTACTTTTCTTTTCAGAATCATCTGCTGTAAATTCTCTACTTATGTAAGAACAGCAAAGTTTATGCGGGAAAAGAACGTTATCGACGAATCTGTAAAGAAACATATGCCTCCTCCGCGACAAGGCTGCGGCACAAGGCGCGATACAGTTGTTCCAAATGCACTGCACGCGGGTTGTGTTTTTGTTTGCAGTTCCGCTTGCATGTCTCTAACTACTGCGGTCGCCAGCAGTGGCCGCGAAGGCGCCGAGCCGCACGCGACGTCTCAAATGTGGGGCTGAGAAACGCCCGAATATTCGCCCTGCGTGACCCGCCGCCCTCTCGGATTCAGTTCACGTGGATAAGAGCCTCGCACGAAGGCGTGTGGCCCACACTCGTAAACCTGCAGGGACAGCCGGAGCGAGCCTGAGGACAGTTGCGTCAGGAAACGGGAATCGTATTACCAGAATCTAACGAGCGTACTTGACTAGTTAACAACATTTTTATGATGGTGGATATATGAGCTTCAAGAAATGTCACTAACAACACAATACCACTAGAAAAATAAAAATCGACATTTTAATGCGATCTGCACGGTAATATGGGCTGTGAGAGGGGATTTTCTTGAGACGGACAAGTGCTCCACTGAGGTACTGGAGGAAGTAATGCTATGAGGATGAATCGTGAGCAGTGCTTGGGTAACTAGTCGGTAGAGTACCTACTCGTGAAAGGCAAAGGTCCCGAGTTCGCGTGTCGGACCAGCACACGTTTTTAATCTCCAAGTAAGTTTCATATCAGCGCACACTCCGCCGCAGAGCAAAAATTTTGTTTAGGCGATTTTCTCGTTAATAATATTTTTAAACATATTAAAAACGTGAAAATATCAGACCACAGGGACGTAAATGGATCTGTAGAAAGAGCAATGTACACCAAAATATCAGGAGATATTCGTTGCCTTAGTCACCTTCCAACCAATTTCTCACCTCCCAGTCCGACCTACGAGGGGCGTTTGAAAAGTCCGTGCAAAGCCCCAGAGGTGGCACCACCGGCGCATATCGAGGTCATGTTTAGTTAGTAGCACCTTTGGAAAGAATGCACACAAAGTTTCAGCCATATTGGTCTATTTCTTTGTGTTTGGCATTCGTGTGAATCAAGGAAGTCGAGTGATTGTCAAAAAAAGGACGAAAAAGAATTTCGTGTGGTGATTCAACATTGCTTTATGAAAGGCAAAACACCTCAGGAGACTAAAGAGAAACTTGATAAACATTACAGTGACTCTGCACCTTCGATTAGAACAGTTTATAAGTGATTTGAAAATTTTCGGAGTGGCCATATGGGCATAGGTGATGCTGAACGTTCTGGACGACCTGTGGAGGTTACGACCCCAGAAATCATTCATAAAATCCATTATATGGTGTTGGATGACAGAAGAGTTAAGGTGCATGAGATTGCTAGTGCTGTGGACATCTCGAATGAATGGGTACATAATATTTTACATAAAAATTTGGACACGAGAAAGCTATCCGCAAGATGAGTGCCGCGATTGCTCACGGTTGATCAAAAACGGGATCGTGTGAACTGCTGCAAGGATGGTTTGCAGCTGTTCAGGAAGAATTCGCAGGACTTTAAGCGTCATTTCATCACTGTGGGTGAAACATGGATACATTACTATACTCCTGAGACCAAACAACAATCCAAACAATGGGTTATCAAGGGAGAATCTGCACCAAAAAAGGTTATGGCGACTCTCTTTTGGGATTCGCAAGGGATAATCCTCATCGACTATATGTCAAAGGATAAAACCATTACAGGTGCATATTATTCATCGTTATTGGGCCGTTTGAAAACCGAGCTGCTAGAAAAACGCCGGCGATTGGACCGCAAAAAAGTCATTTTCCATCAAGACAATGCACCAACACACACCTCAGCAGTTGTGGCCGCAAAATTAATGAAAACAGGATTCCAACGCGTTTCACATCCTTCCTATTCTCCAGACTTGGCTCCCTTGGACCACTATTTGTTCCCCAATTTGAAGAAATGGCTAGCGGGACAATGATTTTATTCAAACGAGGAGGTGATTGCAGCAACAGCTATTTAGCAGACTTGGACAATTCCTATTACTCGGAAAGGATCATCAAATTAGAACAGCGTTGGACGAAGTGTATAAGTCTAAGAGGAGACTATGTCGAAAAATAAAAAAGGTTTACCCCGAACACGTAAGTAGTTTTTAGTTTTGTACACTTTTCAAACGCCCCTCGTAAGTCTCGGGCTGAGCTAGAAATGAGTCTATGCTCCAGTCCAGTCTCGACCTCGGGCTACGCTGCAAGTTGTCTCGTTTATGAGCAACAGGCCTGGTTTGCATCGTGGCTTGTGCACGCTTAGATACGAGTTGGCTCATCACACGGAACGTGCTCCTGATAATGATTTGCTACAACAGCGCTCTTCAGTGGCAATCGTCGGCTGTATCTGACCAGCAAATCGCAGTTTGGTTACGAAAATTGACAGCTCCGCCCAAACGCACATTGCTTCAGACATATAACACGTCAGCCGCAGTTGCAAATAGAAACCAATCTTTACCTATGTTTCAGCGAAGATAATTTGGCCTTCTTCAGAAGCTATTGACACTAAACTATTGCACGCGAAGTTTGGTCATGTCAGGTATAAAACTATAGCACCATAGTACCTAATCTTAAATCTAAATTACTTAGTTGAAGAGAAACAGCAGGCCCCATTGCGCGGACGAGGTCGGTAGGCCAAGAGAGCTGCGCCTATGAATGGAATAGAAATGAAGCTAGTGGAATTATCCTCTGGTGCGACACCTAGTGTAGACGAGGTCGCAGTTTTTTTACGTGTTTCTATTCCCTTCATACACAAAGAATCTTATAAAATAGGGCGACTCTTAAAGAGCCACGGCTTTAAGATTACATTTTCTACGAATAACAGCCTCAAAAAGAACTCGATAAAGAATACTAATGATAAATAATCTCGTTCTGGGGTGTACAAAATCACCTTTAGTGATTGCCCTAGTTATTACATTGGCCAAACAGGGACAGCCCTCTCAGCTAGATATAAAAAGAGGTGATGGCACGCGTGGCTCGACTTTTGCCGAGCACCTTGTTCAATTGGCCCATGCTCCCAATCCACCAAATAACACAGAGCTATTAAATTCCGAGGTTAAAGGCACTAGGTTTCTAGTACCTTCCACCGTGGAAGTCGAACATGCGCCAGAACAAATGGACGTGGTCAGCCCATAGAGGGCTCCGACTCCGTGGCGGCTATTCCGCGCAGCGCCATCGCTACGCCACGTGCAGACAGTGGCCAATAGCCGCTCCCTCTGGTTTCGTATATAGGGACCCACTCTGCCCTAGTCCATCTCCGGCGGTACTCCGCAAGGATACCGCCCTTCGATTGTGCCGTTCCAGCACTAATCGAAGCGCTAGGTTTTCAGATGTCAGCCAGCCAGCCAGCCAGCCAGCCAGCCAGCCGAGCAGCAGCGGTGCAGCCGAGCAGCAGCAGCAGCAGCGGTCCCGGCCAGCAGCAGTGGTCCAGCCGGCAGCAGCCAGCAAGCCCTCCAGCAGCAGCAGCAGCAGTCCAGCCAGCGAGCCTGCCAGCCAGCCAGCCCTCCAGCAGCAGCAGCAGCGGCCCCGGCCCCGACCCCGTCTGCGGCAGCAGCAGCAGCTGCGGCATTCCTGCCAGCCGTCGTCAGCTCCAGCTCCAGCGCCAGCAGCGTGGGTCTCTGGTCTTCGTCTGTCTTCATCTTCATCCGTCTTCGTCTTCATCCGTCTTCGTCTTCGTCTGTCCTCAGTTTTTTCCTTTCCTTTCGTCCTGTGCATTTTTGTTTATCCCTGACATCATGTCAGCCCCCACTACCACTACCACCACTACCACCACAGCCATAGTTTATACTTCCCCCTCCGCTGCCACCACCACCATTACGTGGTGTGCCCAGTCACACCCCCCCCCCCTCTTTCCATCCCTCCTCTTCTCACTCTCCCTTCGCCCTCGCTCTTTGTCGTCCACTCTCCAGCTTCTTTCTCCCGCTCCTCTCCCTCTGATCCCTTCCCCCCACTCCCCCAGCCTGTCACTGCAGCTCCAGCTAGGGTGGTGGCCCATCGGGCCACTGCCCATGCCCAACTCTCCCCATCGCCTTCGCCATCACCGCCACCACCGTCGCCGTTGCCGTCGCCTTCACCGTCACCATCTCCAGCGCCGACTGCAGCGTCCACGCCTGGACCTGCCCTTCCCGCCACCTCTCTATAGCTCCCGTCCCTCATGTCACCACTCACCCTTCTGCCGCCATTAAACACCCTAGTGGCACCACCACCTCCTCCGCTCCCAAAAAAGCCCCGCCCTGTCCTCCTCCCCCCCCCCAGGATGCCATGGATGTCTCCCCGCCTGGCCCTGCTCCCTCGGCCTCCTCCTCCTCCTCCCCCCCTCTTTATACAAATACCTCCTCTCCCGTCCCGATCCTTCCCTTCTCGATGCCCGGAATCTCTCCCTCCTCCTCCGCCAACACTTCCCTGGTGCCCCCATCTCTCTCCTCACTTCCAAGCGGGATTCCGATCTCCTCCTCCAGCCCAACCCTCCATACTGACATCCTCTCCCGCCTCCCCATCACCCATTTTGGCCCCAATGCCTCCCTCACCCCTGCTCCTTCCCAATCTCCTACCCGCCAACACCAACCCCCACGTCGCACGCCAACCCTCACTGCCGTTATCACTCGGCTCAGTCTGTCGATCACGGAGGAGGAGGTGTTGGCGGAGCTCAAGGCGCATCCCACGCTGGAGGTGCGGGTGGTCTGCCGCATTTTCAACTCGGCGGCCCCACCCGCCTTATGCGGGTTTTTTCTGAGGACGCCCCCTCCATTGACCGTCTCCTGAAGGAGGGTGCCCTCCTCTTCAACCAGCGCTATGAGGTCGACCCCTCCTGTTCCCCTCCTCAATCCCTGCGCTGCCAGAGGTGTCTGTGCTATAATGCACACCCAACAGCTGAGTGCCACGAGGCCCCCACCTGCCCGCATTGTAGGCAAGCACACTGCCTCCGGCAGTCCCCTAACCTTCAGTCCCCTCCCTCCAGCAATACCTGCAATCTCCCCCATCCCACCTACTCCCAAAAAGTGTAAAGCCCAACCCCCTCTGACCACTCCTGAACTCACCATCCCTGTCTGTCCTCTGGACGCCCCCACCCCTCCTGGCAATTCCCTTCGCCCACCCCCTACCACTGAGGTCATCATTACATTCCTCACCATCGTCCTTCAGAACGTTCATCCTTTCCAGCGCCCCCACACCCTCCAACAGATATCCCTAGCCGCCTGTTCCATTTTCCAACTAAAAATGTACGCCACCTACTCCAACAACCAGGACCATTTCACGTTCTCCCGTCTTGACACCCTCGTCTAAATCCCTGTCATGGTGTGACAGCACCGTATCCTTTTCAACAATATCCCTCCCTTCCCGCCAACAAGAACCTCTTCCTGCACACCCTTGCCACCCACCACATGGATGCCTTCCTCCTCAATGAAACCTTCCTCCAACCCCACCACACTGTCCACACTTTGCCCTATCTCCTTCACCGCTCCGATAATCCCCTCCCGATTGCGTGTGGTGGAGTTGCCATTGGTCACCACCGCCAGATCCTCGTTCGGCTCCAACCTCTCCTTCCCGACCCCACCGAACACATCCTTAGTCTCCTCTTCCCCGGCCTTAACGTTACCTGTGCCACCATCTATGTCCGCCCTAACGCCCCTATTCCCTTCGACTTCCTCTCCCACATTGACTGTACCTTCTCCTCCTACGTGATCGCCGCCGACCTCAACATCCATAGTCGTTCCGCCGCCCAGTTACGGCGGTGGCATCGGTTCCTCTCCTCCCTTCAAGGCGACCTCATCCCCATCCCCCAGCACACCCATCCCGAATCCAACTCCACTCCCGATGTTATCCTTTCCTCCCCCAACCTCCTTGGCCACATAACGGTGGATGTCCTGTAGCCTATTGGTAGCGACCATCTCCCTGTCCTCCTCACCATTTCAGATGGTCGTCGCCCCCGGCCCAACCCTCGTAATGACCCTCCCCCTAAGTACGTCCATGACTATTCCTGTGCCAACTGGAATGCCTACCGGAATACCGTCTCCACCCAGGTCGATAGCCACCCCTTCACCTACCACCACCCTGATGATGAAACCCATGCCGCCTCCTTTCTCCAGCAGACCTTGTCTGAGGCCGTGGAGGCTCACGTCCCTACTGTCGCCATCCACCCCCACCGTCCTACATTACCCCCACAGCCCGTCCTCCTCCTCCAGGAATCCCACCATCTCTACCGTGCCTTCCTCGACACACGTTACCCGGACACACTACGACGCCACCGGCAACTCCAGCGACATGTTCGTAATTTGCTCGTGGCTAAGAAACGCCGGGACTGGCGACAGACATGCACCCATTTAAATGCTACCCTACCTATCAACTCGTCCAAGTCCTGGTCAGCCTTCCGTCGCCTTACCGGAACTAAACTCTACCCCTACTATCCTCTTCTCCATGATGATCACCCCTTCCTTAGTAAGGCCAATCACTTTGCCTCCTACCTCTCCGATGTGTTTTCCATCCCTGATGATCCCCAGTTCGATTACTCCCTCTTCCCGGATGCCCGTGATAGAACTGACACCTCTGTCTCTCCCCTCGCACCTGGTTTCCAGTTCTTGGACAACATTGCACACACGGAACTCAATGCCCCTATCACTACACAGGATCTCATTGCTACACTCCGCAGAAAACGCAACACCACTCCTGGTCACGATCGTGTCACCTACCGTCACCTTCGTGAAGCTCCTGTCTCTTTCCTCTCCACTCTGGCCAGCCTCTACAATGTAGTCCTGTCCACCGATTACTACCTCGACCTGTGGAAAACCTCCTGTATCCTGATGTTCCTTAAACTTGGCAAACCGCCGTCCGCCGTCTCCTCCTACCGTCCCATCAGCCTTACCTCGGGGTCTTCAGCAAGGTCCTGGAATCTATCCTCATCCGACGCATCCCCCAGCATCTCCGCCAGCACCGCCTCCTTCCCCTTACCCAGTGTGGCTTTCGGCCGTCCTTCTCTTCCGACGACCTTCTCCTTCACCTCACTCATCTCCTTTCTGACCAGCTTAATTCCCGTCGCTCCGCAATCTTCCTCTCCCTGGACTTCGAACGTGCTTATGACCGCGTATGGCATTCTGGTCTCCTCTTCAAGCTCCAAACCTTCGCCCTTCCCATTAACTACGTCTGTCTGATCGGCTCCTTTCTCTCCCACCGTCCTTCCTACATCACCATCCATAACACAGATTCCTACACCTTTTTCCCCTCCGCTGGTGTGCCCCAAGGCTCCATCCCCTCCCCCATTCTGTACCTTCTGTACACGGCGGACGTGCCGCCGCCGTCACCCCCCGACCACCTTCTCCAGTTTGCCGATGACACCGCCTTCCTTGCCCTTGCCCCCACCCTGCAGCGCTCCCAACACCTTCTCCAATCCCATCTTGACCGGTTCACTGCTTGGTGCAACCAGTGGTTGCTCATGGTCAATCCCTCCAAAACCCAGGCGATCATTGTGGGCAAAACCACCCCTTCCTTCCGCCTCCTTGATTTCTATCTCACCATCTATGGCCGTCCTATCGCCCTCACTCACACCCTTAAGTACCTTGGCGTCACCCTCGACCGTCGCCTCTCCTGGACTCCCCATCTCTGGACAATCCAAGCCAAGGCACACTCCCGACTCCGTCTCCTCAAGCTCCTTTCCGGCCGTACGTGAGGTCTGGATCCTTCCACCATCCTCCACACCTATAAATCCCTCATTCGCCCTATCCTTTGTTACACCCATCTGGCCTGGATCTCCGCCCCCCCTACCTTTTATAAATCCCTTCAAATCCTTGAACGCCATGCTCTCCACCTCACCTATTGCATCCGTCTCCCCTCCCCCACGCGGATCCTGTACGATCTCATTCCATTCCCCCACCTCCTCCTTTTCCTTGAAAGGATACGGATCCTGTACACCTCCTGCAGACTCGATCCTTCTCACCCACTTGTCTCGCCCATCCTCTCCCACCCCCACCTGCTGCCGTGCCTGTATTCCCACGTCCCACCCGGTCTCCATCTCTCCACCGTCCTTACCCTCTTCCAAGGTGGCTTCCGCCAGCTTCCCCTCCCTGATGATGTCCTCCTCCCCTCCATCTACCCCCTCCCTCCCTCTTCCTGTGTCTGTTCCTTTGGGCACCCTCTCTCCCTCCTCCCTTTCTCCTCACTCCTCCCTGGGGCCTCCCCACCCCTGCCCCTCTACTCCTCCTCCCATCTCCTCAGCCATTGGCATCTTTGTTCTCCCCTCTCCACCCTCTCCACCCCCCCTCACCCTTCTTCCCCTCTTGTAAGGTCCCCGGACTCGCACACGCTACGTGGACTTTCGCGCGCCGGAGATCATCGTCATCAGTGTCTCGTGTGTGTGACGTCGTTTTGTGTTTTTAGTGTCCGCCGTCACGCTTCTACGTTCACTTGCGCCGTCGGATTCATCAGTGTTATGTGCGCCGTGTCAACGTGTTTTCAGTGTCGTTATCGTCGAGTGTGAACGGCTCCGTGTTTTTTTGTGTATCTGTGACCACTATTTTTTGCCCGTCACTATGTTCATTCTGATTCTCCATTCTGTGTTCTGTTATTGTCAACACTATGGTTGAAGAGCGGCGTAGCATGCCGCTGACAGCCTACCTGATTGTTCAGGTATTAAAATAACAATAACGGAAAAAAAACCCTAGTCCAGTCAGTCTGGTACTCGCTTTGGATTTCGTTTCTATCTCGGCGGTACTGCGTTCTGGTCGTTGCTCGTTGTTGACATTTGCCTGGCTCTGGTTCCGAGTGGATTTACTGTTGGTGTTTGGTGCTCGGTGTTGTGGTTTCCACAAGCCTCCGTTGTTTGTCTCTTCCTTCTTGTGTCGGTCGTGGTCGGTTGTTGTCAGTTGTCGTTGGTCTGTCGTCCGACTCGTCCTGTGTTTACCCGGTGGTGCGTGCTCCACCGCCGGTGGCTTCCCCGCCTGGCGGTTCCGATCCGCAGCCCAAGGCGTTCCCGCGGTTGGTTTTGGTTACTACAAGGCTTGTCTTCCTTGAGGAGTTGCAAATCTTTAAACACCTGTTGCTTGATAAAGAAAACCTACTTAATGACTAGATACAATTCAGACATACGAGCTTTTTCGAAGATTTTCAACCTTTCCTTCACCGGCCCTGATTTTACGTTGCCTTTGCAGTCGCCGACGCCTGAGTCCACTTACTTTAGTCGAATACAAATGTATTCAAAATTGAGGAATAATTTTGCCGAGTAATAGCTAGTCTTTCTTACAGGCTCCGAATACGTTTATAGGGTTCTCGTCCTCCTCAGAAGTAAGTTCGGTTACATATTACGCCATTAACAGTGTTATTGCTTATACTAATTCAATTCCTAACATAAATGTAGCTACTGTTAAGCATCTATGTTTCCACGCGCGCGTGCGCATGACCATCAGCTGTGCTCGGTACATAGCTGCTCGCTGCGATTAGTTCCGGCGCAGCTCTCGCGGCCTACCGACTTCGTCCGCGCAGTGGGGCCTGTTGTTTCTCTTCAGCCCAAGTAATGTAGATTTATGACGGGTTACTACGGTGCTACAGTTTTATACTTGACACGGCCAAACTCTGCCATGCAATAGTTTAGTATCAATAGCTTCTGAAGAAGGCCGAATTATTTTGGCTGAAACCTAGGTAAAGATTGGTTTCTATCTGCAACTGTGGCTGACGTGTTATATGTTCAATTATCACAGTTGCTGACGGGGCTGCACGATGTTAAAAATTCTTCACATTTCTTCCCTTGTCAATGTGTTAGTCATGTTGTTCTGTTCGTAGTACAAATAAGAAAAACTTAAATATTCACGGGCGTGTTATAAGGTAAAAAGGAAAGTTTCATGTCCAGTCAGTAAGTACATGAGCTCACAAAAATACCATTACAAGCAGTGCGATACAGATACACCATAGCCTTATTTCATCGCTCTCACGTTTTAGTGAAACCTGATACGAGGATTGGAACTTAAATAGTGGCAACAGCCAATACAGAAGAGTTAGCATGTTTGCACCTGTTACCGTCCTTCAAAGTAGTCACCAGCGTTGTGTAGAGCCCGTTGCCAGCGATGTGGAAGGCGTAGTATACCGTTAGCAGAGCCTGTTCTGTTGATGGTGCGAATGGAGCAGTCTAAAGTTATGGTGATTCTCGTGTACGACTGTGATGGTGTTATCCTAACGCATTACGTTCCTGCACGGCAGACCGTCAGTGCACAGTATTACTGTTCGTTTTTGGAGCATCACCTGCGACCAGCTTTGCGAAAGAAGCGACGACTCTTTCTGCCCAACCCACCCATCATTTTGCACGACAAAAAAATGGTTCAAATGGCTCTGAGCACTATGGGACTCAACTGCTGAGGTCATTAGTCCTCTAGAACTTAGAACTAGTTAAACCTAACTAACCTAAGGACACCACAAACATCCATTCCCGAGGCAGGATTCGAACCTGCGACCGTAGCGGTCTTGCGGTTGCAGACTGCAGCGCCTTTAACCGCACGGCCACTTCGGCCGGCTTTTGCACGACAATGCGCGGGTGCATACAGCGCAAGCTGTGGCTGCTTTGTTCAGTCGATGGAACTGGGAAGTACTGTACCATCCACCATACTCCCCGGACTTAAGTCCTTGTGACTTTGATTTGATTCCGAAGATGAAGGAACCACTTCGTGGCATTCGCTTCAGAACTGTTCCAGGGATTCGACTGGCAGTAGACCGCTCCATTCGCACCATCAACAGAACAGGCTCTGCTAACGGTAGACTACGCCTTCCACATCGCTGGCAACGCGTTCTGCGCAGCACTGGTGACTACTTTGAAGGACAGTAACAGGTGCAAACATGTAACTCTTTTGTATCGGTTGTCAATAAATAGTTGTCACTATTTAAGTTCCAACCCTCGTATATAGAAGGTGTTTTACAAAGATATGCAAATATTTTAATATGTTGTGACTCTTCAAGCTTTCCCGGCGCATTTGCTGTAAATAATCTTCACGGGTTTGCCGCCGGATAACGCTGTGCAAATTCCACAATATTTCCTCGGAGCAACTGTCCGACATCTTCAGGTGGTTCAACCTTGCTGGTGACGGACGGTATCCGCACCTCAACGCCCAGTTTCTAGCACACGCGTGCGATGAATGCGCAGGCGCGGAACACGCGCATGTGCAAATGATTTGCGGATAGATGGTGCCATATTCAAATGCCCTCACCCGAAAATCGCAGAGCGTCTCTCCTGCACGTGCTTTGTACGCTGAGTTTGCCAACAGTGCGACCAGACGTTACTCACCAAAGACCGTACTAGACCAATGTTATGACGAGTTTGTTATCGAAAAATCTTCATTTTCGCCTCGTGATTTAATAGTAGCCAATGCAGGTTTCCAGGCTGTGCTCAGTTGATGTGATTATCGGCTGTACGGATATGTATTGCTTCCTTACTGACGTCAGAATGATGATGCCGGGGATAAAACTTCCGTCTTTTCATAAATCATGCACTGTCCTGTATTCAGACAGTGTTCAGCAATTGTCGACTTTTCGGTTGACGAAGGCGTGTATGACGCTTATGTTCATCGCAGCGTTCTTGTACTGTGCGACATGTCTGGCCTGTATATGCTGCGCCACACTGACAAGGAATCTTGTACACTCCACATTTCCTCACGCCAAGATCATCCTTAACCGAACTCAATAGGTCTCAGTTTTGCAGATGGTTGAAAAACACACTTAATGCCATATCTTCCGAGGACTCTTCCGATTCTTGACGACATTGAACCAAAATATGGCAAAAAGCCCAAAGTGGTGGGTGTCTTCGTATCTTCATTCTGATCCATAGCTTCAACTCGCCTGGGCCTGAATGCATTACGTATCTGTCTCTCAGAAGAACTGTTTTGTCGGAATATTGTCTTTTAATATGTTGTTCTACAAGTAAAACTAAAGAAAAAAGTTCAGATGAACATAGGTCCGCAAATGTTTAGTTAAAGAGTTTCGGGTAATAAAAGATTTTGCCCGAAATTTAGCAACTTCCCTGATATAAACCCATCGCAAAACCGTACAATGTTAAAGAAAATCACTATTTCCATTTATTTTGTTGTTATTGGTCTGGTGAATCTATTAAACCTGTCCCAGAAGCGTATCTGCAGTAGTTATCCAGAACATCTAGAGAAGCAAAGAAGTAATTTCATGAAATTTTTAATTTATCAACTACTTGGCCCATTTTTTTTTTTTTTTTAATTCCAGACTATTGCACCAAGTTTTCAACAGAAGTTGTAGAGAAATTACTTTTGGAAAAATGATGGTAATAATGTTAACTGAAACTATGAATGTGTCAAATAATGTGCTTTTATTAATACCACAGTACACGTGAATTCATGTTAAGGAAGCTATACAGTGTACATACTATACAGAAAACTAACTCGTTTCAAGGTTAGGAAACGACTGAAACAACTCACTAATGGTTGTCAACAATAACATAAACGTTTCTATATTCTTAATGGAAAGTAAACAAATTTACTTGTATAATAATCTTTGCTTCTTTGGATGTTCTGGAAAACTACTGCAGATACACGACTGGGACATGTTTTATTTGATTCACCAGACCAATAACAACAAAATAAATGGAAATCGTGCTCTGCTTTAACATCGCACGGTTTTGCGATGGCTTCATATTAGCGAAGTTGCTAAATTTCAGGCAATATCTCTTATTAGCCGTAACCCAGTAACTAAAAATTTGCGGACCTATGTTTATGTGAATTCCTTTCTTTAGCTTTACTTGTAGAATAACATACTAAAATGTTTTCATAACTTCGTGAATCACCCTGTATAGGCTTGAAGTGAAACCAACGAGATCCAATGTAGCATCTCCAGCCTTCTCTCCTCTGCACAAAGCAAAAAGCTGGCTTGTTTCAGTGAGTCTTTACGCTACGGAATACTGTCGAACGTGGAATTTCATGCGGAGGTGGCACAAAACTTGAGCGGTTCCTCGACCACGAATGCTTTCTTGCCCCGTGCCAGGACTCAGGACTGTTTAAGGCGTTACTATTCATGCCGATACGTAGTCTCCATGTCTCATTGGTTGATCGTGGCATGGCCTTATACGGTAGCGTTGGTTTTCCTGGGCCCTTTTACGCCAGAAGTAATGGACATGGACTCCAGTGCACCTGCGTGGGGGCCATAGCAGTGAACGTTCGTGTGTCGAGTGTCACTGTTCGTTACCTGAGAAGAGATTTGTTTAATTTTAATACTTTGTGATTAAACATTAAGTTCAATTCTATACGTTAGTGGCTTGTATTGCTATTAGTAGGCATTTACTTATGTGAAGAGACATAACATTGAGCTATCATTTAGATGTGTGTAGCAGAAGGTTAATGGTGATTGTATTGTGGAAAGAGTTGCGGTAAGCGTTGCAACTGTCGAATAATAAATCGTTGGAAGTCCATGAAACATGCTATGTACTCGTTCATAGAAAATAGATTTAAACTTCCCTGTAACAGTTCCACAGAGCCGAATTTATAGGGAGTCTTGTTTTCGATCGGCTGAAACGTTGGAGCAAAGCTCTTCGGCTTTTCGTCCAATAACATAAAATGCCTGGTCGGTAGGAAAAATGATTTTAAAAATTATCTTCTCCGGTGACCTTTTATTCTATAGACGAATATTTAACTAACACTAGTAGCATAAGTAATATAGTAGACACAGCTGTCTTCCATATTGTCAACAAGGTTTCGCGAGTTACGTTTCGTCACACAATGCATTCTGAGTTCAGAATTATATTTGACATATTTTCTTTGTAAAAGATGAAGACATCGTCTCAAGATGGGGACTAGCTAATTTCACGACCAGCTTCGTTTTATCATATTTGTTACGCCCTAAATCAAGGCCGGCACGCCAGTCGGGAACGATAGAGAAGAGATGGCTGTTGGAGATGTCAGCCAGTCGCACGCTGACCGACCCCTCTCCAGGACGACAACGCGACAGCGGCTGCCCCTATGTGAAGAGGACATAAGCGCCGGGACCGACTGGCGACGCCCCAATTGAAAAGCAGCTTCAAGATCAGCCACTTGCATAGCAGCGATTTAGGATTCTCTATATTGAAGAAGATTGCTTATTTTGTATGTCGCCCTTTTCATGTGACAAATCTGTGTAATCGCGAAGTTAAGTATTGTATCCTTTAATTTTGTAATAAAACTCATTAATACTAATTGTTTGAACTGTTTGTCTAGCGAACCGAGTACGTATGATTCCTAGACACCCCATATTTGACAACGAGCATGGAGAAATAATATTTATACACACTAGTAAAACTCTACGGTCCCCATGAATAAAATGTTAAGGAATGTCAACAATACGACGTGCATTCAAGTTCTAAAGCCTCCGATTTTTTTTCTAATTAACTACTCACCCGAAATCGATGAAACTGGCGTTACTTCTCGACATAATCGCCCTGCAGACGTACACATTTTTCACAACGCTGACGCCATGATTCCATGGCAGCGGCGAAGGCTTCTTTAGGAGTCTGTTTTGACCACTGGAAAATCGCTGAGGCAATAGCAGCACGGCTGGTGAATGTGCGGCCACGGAGAGTGTCTTTCATTATTGGAAAAAGCCAAAAGTCACTAGGAGCCAGGTCAGGTGAGTAGGGAGCATGAGGAATCACTTCAAAGTTGTTATCACGAAGAAACTGTTGCGTAACGTTAGCTCGATGTGCGGGTGCGTTGTCTTGGTGAAACAGCACACGCGCAGCCCTTCCCGGACGTTTTTCTTGCAGTGCAGGAAGGAATTTGTTCTTCAAAACATTTTCATAGGATGCACCTGTTACCGTAGTGCCCTTTGGAACGCAATGGGTAAGGATTACGCCCTCGCTGTCACAGAACATGGACACCATCATTTTTTCAGCACTGGTGGTTACCCGAAATTTTTTTGGTGATGGTGAATCTGTGTGCTTCCATTGAGCTGACTGGCGCTTTGTTTCTGGATTGAAAAATGGTATCCACGTCTCATCCATTGTCACAACCGACTAAAAGAAAGTCCCATTTATGCTGTCGTTGCGCATCAACATTGCTTGGCAACACGTCACACGGGCAGCCGTGTGGTCGTCCGTCAGCATTCGTGGCACCCACCTGGATGACACTTTTCGCATTTTCAGGTCGTCATGCAGGATTGTGTGCACAGAACCCACAGAAATGCCAGCTCTGCAGGCGATCTGTTCAACAGTCATTCGGCGATCCCCCAAAACAATTCTCTACACTTTCTTGACCGTGTCGTCAGACCGGCTGGTGCGAGCCCGAGGTTGTTTCGGTTTGTGGTCACACGATGTTCTGCCTTCATTAAACTGTCGCACCCACGAATGCACTTTCGACACATCCATAACTGCCGGCCGTGGTGGTCTCGCAGTTCTAGGCGCGCAGTTCGGAACCGTGCAACTGCTACGGTCGCAGGTTCGAATCCTGCCTCGGGCATGGATGTGTGTGATGTCCTTAGGTTAATTAGGTTTAAGTAGTTCTAAGTTCTAGGGGACTGATGACCACAGCTGTTAAGTCCCATAGTGCTCAGAGCCATTTGCACCATCCATAACTCCATCACCACATGTCTCCTTTAACTGTCAATGAATTTCAATTGGTTTCACACCACGCAAATTCAGAAAACGAATGATTGCACGCTGTTCAAGTAAGGAAAACGTCGCCATTTTAAGTATTTAAAACAGTTCTCATTCTCGCCGCTGGCGGTAAAATTCCATCTGCCTTACGGTGCTGCCATCTCTGGGACGTATTGACAATGAACACGGCCTCATTTTAAAACAATGCGCATGTTGCTATCTCTTTCCAGTCCGGAGATAAAAAATCGGAGGCCTTAGAACTTGAATGCACCTCGTATAGCAAAAGACAGGTCTCTACTTACCGTAAAGAAGACAAGTCAAGTTGCAGACGGGCAGTCTTAGAAGACACCTACATACAGCTTTCGGCCACAACCTTCATCAGTAAAAGAGACACACACCATTCACACACACACAAGCGAGCACACTCACGCACCCACGACCGCCAACTCCGTCGTTCCGGCCCTAGATGCTGGTTAATGGTGTGCATCTCTCTTGTAGTGATGAAGGGTATCGCCGAAAGTGTTACGTCAGTATAAAATGCATTTTTGACCACAACTGCTTTTATTTTAAACCCAAATTTCTACCGGTTTCAGTCATGCACCATCTTCACGGATAAGGGTTAAAATGGTTTAAGTCACAACATCGCATTTGCACTTTTACCAGGTCCTCACAAAGCAGTGCTTCTAAAAGTCCTATGTCAAATATCGATATTCATGCATGCTCTATACATTATTTAAGTAATGACAAATGCGATGTTGTTACTTAAACCATTTTAACCCTTATCCGTGGAGATGGTGCATGACTGAAACCGGTCGATATTTGGGTTTAAAACAAAAGCAGCTGATGATCAAACATGCGTTTTATACGTTACTTGACTGCTGTTGAAAGTCACCTTCCGAAAATGCCTTACGTAGATGTCTTTTAATTGTGCTTGTCTGCAACTTGACGTGTCTTCTTTTTTACGGTAAGTAGGAATCTGCCTTTTCTTTTTTTTTTTTGGTCATCAATCTTCTGACAGGTTTGATGCGGCTCGCCGCGAATTCCTCTCCTGTGCCAACCTCTTCATCTCAGAGTAGCACTTGCAACCTACGTCCTCAATTATATGCTGGATGTATTCCAACCTCTGTCTTCCTCTACAGTTTTTGCCCTCTACAGCTCCCTCTAGTACCATGGCAGTCATTCCCTCATGTCTTAACAGATGTCCTATCATCCTGTCCCTTCTCCTTATCAGTGTTTTCCACATATTCCTTTCCTCTCCGATTCTGCGTAGAACCTCCTCATTCCTTACCTTATCAGTCCACCTAATTCTCAACATTCGTTGTAGCACCACATCTCAAATGCTTTTATCCTCTTCTGTTTCGGTTTTCCCACAGTCCATGTTTCACTACCATACAATGCTGTACTCCAGATGTACATTGTCAGAAATTTCTTCCTCAAATTAAGGCCGATATTTGATATTACTAGACTTCTCTTGGCCAGGAATGCCCTTTTTGCCAATGTTAGTCTGCTTTTGATGTCCTCCTTGCTCCGTCCATCATTGGTTATATTACTGCCTAGGTAGCAGAATTCCTTAACTTCACCTTCTTCGCGACCATCAACCCTGGTGTTTAGTTTCTCGCTCTTCTCATTTCTGCTACCTCTCATTCCTTCGTCTTTCTTCGATTTACTCTCAGTCCATGCTCTGTACTCATTAGACTGTTCATTCCGTTCAGCAGATCATGTAATTCTTCTTCACTTTCACTCAGGGTAGCAATGTCATCAGCGAATCCAATCATTGATGTCCTTTCACCTTGAATTTTAATTCCACTCCTGAACCTTTCTTTTATTTCCGTCATTGTTTCCTCGATGTACAGATTGAACAGTAGGGGCGGAAGGTTACATTCTTATGTTACATCCTTGTCTTACACCTTTTTCAATACGAACACTTCGTTTTTGGTCGTCCGCTTCTTATTATTCCCTCTTAGCTGTTGTATATATTGAATATGACCCGTCTCTCCCTATGCCTTACCCCCTACTTATCTCAGAATTTTGAATATCTGGCACCATTTTACATTGTTGAAAGCTTTTTCCAGATCGGCAAACCCTATGAACCTGTCTTTATTTTTCCTTAGTCTTGCTTCCATTATTAACCGTAACGTCATAATTGCGTCTCTCGTGCCTTTACCTTTCCTAAGCCAAACTGATCATCATCTGGCGCGTCCTCAGTTTTCTTTTCCGTTCTTCTGTATATCATTCTTGTAAGCAACTCAGAAGCATGAGCTGTTAAGCGGATTGTGCAGTAATTCTCCCACGCGTCAGCTCTTGCCGTCTTTGGAATTGTGTGGATGATGCTTTTCCGAAAGTCAGATGCTATGTCGCCACACTCATACATTCTACACACCAACGTGAATAGTCGTTTTGTTGCCACTTTCCCCAATGATTTTAGAAATTCTGATTATATGTTACCTATCCCTTCTGCCTTACTTCATCTTAAGTTCTCCAAAGCTCTTTTAAGTTCTGATTCTAATAATGGATCCCCCATCTCTTCTAAATTGATTCCTGTTTCTTCTTCTATCACATCAGACAAATCTTTCCCCTCATAGAGGCTTGCAATGTATTCTTTCCACCTATCCGCTCTCTCCTCTGCATTAACAGTGGAATTCTCATTGCAGTATTAATGTTATCGGCGTTGCTTTTAATATCATCGAAGGTTGTTTTGACTTTCCTACACTGTTTGTATTCCTACCTGGAGTTTCCATTGTTTGATATTACGCAATCAATTGCTTGAAACACTGGAATCTATTACAAGCAACTACCTGAAATGGTAAATATAGACAACGTTTGGTAAAGACAGTTATCTGTTAATGCCCTCATTCGAATTAAATATAACGGTAATGAAGTTTTGCTAATGCCACTTCTCGGAAAAGGTGACATGGGTCAGCGGAATGTAATACGAACTGTGTTCCTGATAAAACATTCCCAGTTTCCCGGCCGTGTCAGCCAATCTTTTTTGCCAAGCCCGATCGCGATAACGTGTCGCCGGCTGCCTGTTGCCAAATAACGGTAATGTTCTGGACGGCTGTCCGGTTTAAATTCATCAGCGCCGCACGGTCACAGAGTACGACGTAACAGCGTTCATGTCACTGTGTATTCCGCGAAACAAACAGGTGTGTGAAAATCGCGAAACGCTCGTGTTTTCTCTTCGTGTCCTACTCAAACATGCTAAACTACCTCAAAGATCAAAGAAATTGTTATCGAGCACGATGTGAATTAAACACTGTGAGGACATTTTGGGTAGAAGTGTTTTAAAATTTTTTCCTATGTGCATTAGGACAACTAAATGGAGTGAGAGCAGAATTTAATTTAATAAGTGAACATCTGCATCCAGTCCACAAAGATAAAAAATCCCGTATCGTAAAAAGTGCGATTCACCACACTGGCTTTGTGCAAAGGGTAAAACCGGAGAAAACAGAAACATACGTATTACACAAGCTACGACACAGTCGCAAGTACAACATTGAACCAAAAAGTATACAATAAATTTCTTTTATATCCAAGTTTGTTTACGTGGCCGTCCTCCACAGCAAACACAGAAATTTTTTTTATATAAATAAAAAACGCCTACTCTTGCTGCACTGTATTTCATTCTCCCAGACGCGTTTCGCCTTTTTTCACTTTAAGACATCATCAGTTGATCTACAACGATACATTTACGATACACTTTTGTTTTGATATGTGTTATTCGTATTCTAGAAGTGAACTGTTTAATAATCTACGAATAATACATATCAAAACAAAAGTGTATCATAATTATATCATTATAGATACCACTGATGATACCGTGAAGTGGAAAAATGGCGAAACGGGTCTGGGAGAACAAAATACAGTGCAGCGAGAGAAAACGTTTTTTTATTTACAAAACAATTTTTTCTATTATATCCGTCTATGATCACAAAATTGTTAGATCCTTAGATGAGTGTCTTCTATCTGCATCCAATGACGCCTGTGGGCTGAGGATGACACAGTGGCCGGTCGGTGCCGTTGGGCCTTCATGGCCTGTTCGGGAGGACTTTAGTTTTTTTTAGTTTAGATGACCATCTTCAGATACGTTTGAAAAATGCCCTAGTCTAATCAAGCCATAGTGGCCTCGTCTAAAGAGAAACAAAAAGTCGGCTTAGCATCGTCACACATATTTGAAAGCACTGACCGAAACCGATGTTCTAAGGAGCCAGCAATTTTGTGAACATAGACGGAAACAAAAAAAATTATTTACGTACGTATTACAAATTTTACGAAGGACAAGGACATATAAAGGTGGTTAAAAACAACAATAAAGGGTACTGTTTCATTCTCTGTTAGATTTCCAAACTTCGTTCAAGGAAAATAGCCTTTTTTGAATCTGTAAATTGTTTTATAAATGGCTGGTACACGTACACCACCAAATTAGCTTAGTAGAATCTACGGAAAATGTACGAAAGAAATATTGACGACACCATTCTCAATTGGCATTTAGGTAACAAGTCTGCTGTATCTAATACTTCATTCCTCACGACATTCTGATAGGAATCATTTCTCTTTTTTATTATCTTTTGAAACATAATGTGCAGAAATAAAGTTAGCTGAAATGAATTACAGTATGATTTAAGCTAACCTACGTTTCACATTTTACAGATTAAAACCTGTAACGTATTACATCCTTACTAGGCTGTGCCCTGTAAACCAAAGGAAAAGCACAAACAATATGTCCAAATTTCTGAACTGAACGTAAGCCCAGATATTTAAACTGGAAAGAGCCTGGTAATAATCATATACAGTAAACTGAAAATGTTATGTACATTAGAAACACTTACCGCGCGGGATTAGCCGAGCGGTCTCGGGCGCTGCAGTCATGGACTGTGCGCCTGGTCCCGGCGGAGGTTCGAGTCCTCCCTCGGGCATGGGTGTGTGTGTTTGCCCTTAGGATAATTTAGGTTAAGTAGTGTGTAAGCTTAGGGACTGATGACCTTAGCAGTTAAGTCCCATAAGACTTCACACACATTTGAACATTTGAGCATTTACACTCCTGGAAATTGAAATAAGAACACTGTGAATTCATTGTCCCAGGAAGGGGAAACTTTATTGACACATTCCTGGGGTCAGATACATCACATGATCACACTGACAGAACCACAGGCACATAGACACAGGCAACAGAGCATGCACAATGTCGGCACTAGTACAGTGTATATCCACCTTTCGCAGCAATGCAGGCTGCTATTCTCCCATGGAGACGATCGTAGAGATGCTGGATGTAGTCCTGTGGAACGGCTTGCCATGCCATTTCCACCTGGCGCCTCAGTTGGACCAGAGTTCGTGCTTGACGTGCAGACCGCGTGAGACGACGCTTCATCCAGTCCCAAACATGCTCAATGGGGGACAGATCCGGAGATCTTGCTGGCCAGGGTAGTTGACTTACACCTTCTAGAGCACGTTGGGTGGCACGGGATACATGCGGACGTGCATTGTCCTGTTGGAACAGCAAGTTCCCTTGCCGGTCTAGGAATGGTAGAACGATGGGTTCGATGACGGTTTGGATGTACCGTGCACTATTCAGTGTCCCCTCGACGATCACCAGTGGTGTACGGCCAGTGTAGGAGATCGCTCCCCACACCATGATGCCGGGTGTTGGCCCTGTGTGCCTCGGTCGTATGCAGTCCTGATTGTGGCGCTCACCTGCACGGCGCCAAACACGCATACGACCATCATTGGCACCAAGGCAGAAGCGACTCTCATTGCTGAAGGCGACACGTCTCCATTCGTCCCTCCATTCACGCCTGTCGCGACACCACTGGAGGCGAGCTGCACGATGTTGGGGCGTGAGCGGAAGACGGCCTAACGGTGTGCGGGACCGTAGCCCAGCTTCATGGAGACGGATGCGAATGGTCCTCGCCGATACCCCAGGAGCAACAGTGTCCCTAATTTGCTGGGAAGTGGCGGTGCGGTCCCCTACGGCACTGCGTAGGATCCTACGGTCTTGGCGTGCATCCGTGCGTCGCTGCGGTCCGGTCCCAGGTCGACGGGCACGTGCACCTTCCGCCGACCACTGGCGACAACATCGATGTACTGTGGAGACCTCACGTCCCACGTGTTGAGCAATTCGGCGATACGTCCACCCGGCCTCCCGCATGCCCACTATATGCCCTCGCTCAAAGTCCGTCAACTGCACATACGGTTCACGTCCACGCTGTCGCGGCATGCTACCAGTGTTAAAGACTGCGATGGAGCTCCGTATGCCACGGCAAACTGGCTGACACTGACGGCGGCGGTGCACAAATGCTGCGCAGCTAGCGCCATTCGACGGCCAACACCGCGGTTCCTGGTGTGTCCGCTGTGCCGTGCGTGTGATCATTGCTTGTACAGCCCTCTCGCAGTGTCCGGAGCAAGTATGGTGGGTCTGACACACCGGTGTCAATGTGTTCTTTTTTCCATTTCCAGGAGTGTAGAAACGCTTATAACATACAAAATAGGTGCGTAAGCTTGGTGCGGCAGAAGTGGCGTATTGTAGTGAAAATCAGTATAAAAGCATGGACATTTGTAGGAAAATTAACATTTTCGGTTTGCACAGTTATGCATACTAAATGTGCAATAGTAAGAGAGCGAGTATTCTGACAAACGCAGTCAAATGGTATTGTACTTCATGTCAGTAGTATAGCTTGCAACAAGACATCAGGAGATAGAGGGCGGAACTCTGTATAAAGACAGTCAGCCAGTCAACTCTGTGCAGTGTTAGTGTGTGCTTACATCCCTTTCCTGGAGACAGGAAATAGACACTATTAGTGACGTTGCGTATTGTGTACCTCAGCTATGATTGTGATAACGCCACGGAGAAAACAGTTATCACATGATGAAAAAATAAAAGGCGGCGCTTAGAAGGAAATGTGACAATCTAATCGACAAATCGCCTAGAAGTTGAACCGTTAAAGCGCAATGATTTATAATTTCGTTAGATTGTACGATACGTACAAAAGGGAAAATGTGGGCAAAGTAGAAAATTATGTGAGGCATCTAAACTTCTGCATACGGCAAGGGCGATAAACCGTTGCTCTTTTCAACTTGTTACTGATTTACAGTTGGCAGTCAGTAACTGCCCGAACTGTACGACAACTTTTCCCAAATGAAAACACCTTGCATTCGAGAAACCACTCCAGAAATATAATCTAACACCCGAACACAAATAGGCTAAACTGGAGTTTGCACGGCAGGATTGTGTTAAATCTGCTCAGGCTTCGTCTGTTGTGCTTTGTTCTGTGAGAGATCTGTTTACATTTTATTGTCCCTGGCCTGGCATTGGCGACATTAGAAGTGTTTCTATTTGAAAGTGTCGTGGACTTGAGAATGGGATAAAGTGATCTTCAGTGATGCTAAGAAATTTAGTTTAGATGGCCCAGATGGATTTCAATATGATTGGCATGATCGGAGAACAGTGCAGCAGACATGAATGAGCAAAACTTCTGGCGGCGGATGTGCATTATTTGGCCAGCCTTCTGCACTAAAGATAAATCACGCATTGCTTGGGAAGCGGTAGGATGAATTCCAACATGTACACTGACATGCTAGAGAGAGAATGGATTAAAATGCATGAGAACCACAAGATAAAGCATCTGCGCAACCTTCTGCTACAACAGAGAAAGTGGTTTGAAGATAGAGATATCTCTATCTTGCCCTGGCCTGCACGTAGCCTCGATTTGAGCCCTGTGGAGTAGCTGTGGGAATATTTGCAAAGAGAGTTTATCCCAATGGAAGGCAAATTGAGGCCACATGTGAGGTGAAAAGGGCGATACGAGAAGAGTGGGAGAAATTCCACTGCAAGAAGTACAAACTGTAAAAAAATCAATGCCGAAGAGAATTTTTGACATAATTAACAAGAACGGAGGTTGAGCAAAGTACTAATAACGCAATAACACAACAGGACAGCGAGTGCCTTTATACCAATTTCCATACAGGAAACGCAAACACCTTCCTTTGTTACTGGTGTTACGAAAGAAACTATGAAATTATGTCATGGCTGTTTATGTCTCATATGTATCTAATACTTTCATAAAAAATTCTGCTGTTATACTGATTTCCACTACTGTGTGATAACACCAGCATCTGTACAGTGCATGTAGCGGCGTGCTATACTGTAAATTACGTCACTCCATTCAGTCACCTGTTTCTTGACGAGAATTTTCACCTTTTATGATGAAATGATCTCAAATCACATACATACAGCAAAAAAAGTTTTGCATCGCCTCAGTTCCGAGAGTTGCGGAACCTGTACATAAAACTAAAATAGAGATCAACATAAATATCATTTCCGCGGTTTTTACTGCTAATGAAAACCACAAATTGCATGTTGTACCACCATACAGCGAGGCCTTCAGAGGTGGTGGTCCAGATTGCTGTATACACCGGTACCCTATAATACCCAGTAGCAAGTCCTCTTCCTTTGATGCATGCCTGTATTCGTCGTGCCATGCTATCCACAAGTTCATCAAGGCACTGTTGGTCCAGATTGTCCCATTCCTCAACGGTGATTTGGCGTAGATCCCACGGAGTGGTTGGTGGGTAACGTCGTCCATAAACTGCCCTTTTCAATCTATCCCAGGCATGTTCGATAGGGTTCATGTCTGGAGAACATGCTGGCCGCTCTAGTCGAGCGAAGTCTTTATCCTGAAGGAAGTCATTGGCAAGGTATGCACGATTGGGGCGCGAATTGTCGTCCATGAAGACCAACGCCTCGCCAATATGCTGCCGATGTGGTTGCACTATCGGTCGGAGAATGACATTCACGTATCGTACAGCCGTTACGGCGCCTTCCATGACCACCAGCGAGTACGTCGGCCACACATAATGCCACCCCAAAACATCAGGGAACCTTCACCTTGTTGCACTCTCTGAACAGTGTGTCTAAGGCGTTCAGCCTGAGCGGGTTGCCTTCAAACACGTCTACGGCGATTGTCTGGTCGAAGGCATATGCGACACTCATCGGTGAAGAGAACGTGATGCCAATCCTGAGCGGTCCATTCGGCATGTTGTTGGGCCCATCTGTACTGCGCTGCATGGTGTCGTGGTTGCAAAGATGGAACTCGCCATGGACGTCGAGAGTGAAATTGCTCATCATGTAGCCTATAGCGCACAGTTTGAGTCGTAACACGACGTCTTGTGGCTGCGCGAGAAGCGTTATTCAACATGGTGGCGTTGCTGTCAGGGTTCCTCCGAGCCGTAATCCATAGGTAACGGTCATCCACTGCAGTAGTAGCCCTTGGTCGGCCTGAGAGAAGCATGTCATCGACAGTTCCTGTCTCTCTGTATCTCCTCCGTGTCCGAACAACATCGCTTTGGTTCACTCCGAGACGCCTGGACACAAAGTAATAATGCGGACGCGATCGAACCGCGCTATTTACCGTGTAGGCGTGGTTGAACTACAGATAACACGAGCCGTGTACCACCTTTCTGGTGGAATGATTGGAACTGATAGGCTGTCGGACCCCCTCCGTCTAATAGGCGCTGCTCATGCATTTTGTTTACATCTTTGGGGGGCTTTAGTGACATCTCTGAACAGTCAAAGTGACTGTGTCTGTGATGCAATATCCACAGTCATCGTCTATCTTCAAGAGTTCTGGAAACCGGGGTGGTAACAAAAGTTTTCTTGATGTGTGTATATAGAGCTCCTCACTGGCACATTTCCACCCAAAACACGCTTTACAAGTCCAGTTAAGGTAAGCCTACGATTCAGCATTGTACGAAAGTTTGTTTCTAATGAGTGGTTGGTGGTTGATGCCGGCTTTTCGCTACTCATCAGACGCACCGAAAATAAAGTAAATGGTCCCCATTTATGTACAAAGTGCTTGTAACAATTAATCCGCAAGGGCATTGGTGAAAAAAATTAAATTCGAGGAAGTTTATACCTTAAAGGTGCTAACTTGAAATCGACGATAAACAGAAAATGGCTCATGAAAAAACAACAAAAACTGTTTCACAGATAAACGTTCTCAAGCACATTACCACACCGCACAGTGTAATGGAGACTTTAAAAGGTTTTTGCACCCAGAAATCAGTTATATTTTCGCAACACAGGACATGATGATAGAGGGATAGAAAAATATATGCATATACCAAAGACACAATACATTAACACGCCTAATGCGGTGTAGGAAACGAGCTAGCATTCAAAACAGCTTGCAGTCGTCTCGGAGTGTATAAGTACAGGTTCTCTGTGGTTTTCAACGGAATCTTACAGCATTCTTCCCGTAAAAGAGAAGCAAATTCAGGTAACGATGGCTGAGATGGATAGTGATCACACAACCTTCTCTCAAAAGAAGACCACAAAAACTCAATAATATTGAGATTTTTTGAATGTTGCGGTCAAGAGGAATGCGACAATTGATCCTCGTGCTCACGTAGCCAGTCCTGGACTACGGGAACTGTGTGAACAGGGGCCATGTCGTCTGGGACCACAGCATCGCCAATGGACAACAAACATTGTCCCGTGGGACCGACCGAATCATCCAAAACTCTCACATAATCCTTGACAGTAATAATACTTTGCAGAATAACCGCGCGGCCCACGGAATACACGATAGGGCTGCCAAGCAATGTTTCACTCTTGAGACGTAAACTCGGTCAAAACTCGGCAACAGCGCGAAACAAGACTCATCCGGCCAAATCACGTTCTTCCATAGCTCCATGGTCCAAATTTGACGGCTTCGGCGCCATGTTTTCCTTTTAAGAGCGCCCGCATCTCGTGGTCGTGCGGTAGCGTTCTCGCTTCCCACGCGCGGGTTCCCGGGTTCGATTCCCGGCGGGGTCAGGGATTTTCTCTGCCTCGTGATGGCTGGGTGTTGTGTGATGTCCTTAGGTTAGTTAGGTTTAAGTAGTTCTAAGTTCTAGGGGACTGATGACCATAGATGTTAAGTCCCATAGTGCTCAGAGCCATTTTTGACCTTTTAAGAGCATTCGCAGCACTAATGAGTGGTTATGGAAATCCAGCTCACTCTGTAATTCTCTGGTTATGGAGCTCCCTTCGTGTTGTTTTGGCGATGACAAGGTTCGCGACATTCAATTCTACAGTGATTTTTGCAACTGTCGTCCTCTTATTGTTCGTCGCAGTTCTCTTCAATGACCGTCTGCCACAATCACTCAACATTCGTCCTCGTTGTGAATTAGCAGATGATGTTTGTCTGATTTCCCTGTATGCGATGTAAGTCTTCCATAAGGTGCTTCGTCAAGTCTCCTACACTTCGGCCACCTTGTTTGCGGAAGCATCCACCATACGAGAACCAACAATTTTCGTATGCTCCAGTAACACTGATCTGACCTTGATTGACACTTGCGACGTATTGAGCACAATGCACAGGTGCCGCTGGTGGTGAAATACAACAGCGCAACCTGCAGGCTTGGGTAGCATCTGCGTTTATGTTGAAGCTTTTGTTTTTCACGGTTTTTTCATGTATTTCTCCAGTCTCTTTAGTTTACATCTACATCTGTATCTGCATACGTACTCAGCAAGCCACAGTAAAGGGCATGGCGGAGGATACCACGTACCACTACTAGTTATTCTCTTTCCTTTTCCCCTCGCAAACAGAGCGATGGAAAAACGAATGTCTATAAGTCTCCGTACAAGCCTTAATTTCTCTCATCCTGTCTTCGCGTTCCTTAGGAAACATGTACGTCGGCGACAGTAAAATCTGTATGCAGTCGGCTTCACAAGCAAGTTCTCATAATTACCGTAACATTGCCTCGCTGAAAGAGCGTCATCTTCCCTCCAGCGAGTCCCACTTGAGTTCACGAAGCGTCTCTGCAACACTTGCGGGTTGATATAACCTACTGCCTGCTGGTGTCCAGTCCAGCCCTGTAGTTGAGTGATCCCGGCACGATAGCTCAGCGTGTTTGGTCAGAGGGTTAGCTACCCTCTGTAAAAAAAAAAAAATTAGTTAATGTATCAACGATGAACAAGTGTAAAGGGATCAGTTATCAACGAAATGAGATTTAAAAAAAAAATTTGTCAGCGCAACGGACTGTCATGCCAAGGGCTGGGTTCGATTCCCTGCTGGGTCGGAGATTTTCACCACTCAGGGCTGGGTGTTGTCCTTATGATCATCATTTCATCCCCATAGACACGTAAGTCGCCGAAGTGGCGTCAACTCAAAAGACTTGGACCAGACGACAAGTCTACCCGACGGGAGGCCCTAGCCACACAACATTTCCATTTTACCTACTGCTAACATAGCTAGCACCACTCCTCTGAATTTCTTCCATGTCTGCCTTTAATACGACCTATTGGGGATGGGAAACACTTGAGCAGTACTCAAAAAGTGTCGCCCTAGCGTTCTACACGTCGTCTCGTTTCTAGGTGAGCTACGTGCTAGGAAGCAACATGGCAAATCAAGAAGTAAGATCATCATCAGTGTTAAAGCAGAAATCACGTCTTTAGATAGTTGTAAAGAGAGCAGGTGACTGTATGAGAGTTAGACCTCGAATGTAATAAAATGAATCGTTTGTTTCATCTGCTGCTTCCGAAAACAATAACTGCTGTTGCAGAATCAATAAATTTCCTCTGATTCCATTTATCGCCGCTGGATGAAGTTCCGATCTTTGCTGCACTGTTACTAGAGCATAATTAACGCTACGACTTAAATGAAAAACGTTTTTAGAAACTATTGCAAAAAATTTCTACCATTATATACACTGGTTGCTGTCATCCCTGAAAATGTTTATAGAACTTTTTTCCCACGTGACTGACGGTTTGCAACGTTTTCATGTATTATACAGATGACATCAGTATTTGGAGTCCTCTGCTGCTACATCCTGTTATTGATAAGTGTTTTACAACAATCTCGTCTACAAGGTTCTCGTACGCGTCACTCGTTTAATGGGAATGTAATTTGACATGGCACTGCAGTAATGTCTCCTCAAACCGCAGCTTCAGTCGTATGTGTCTTTCGCAAGATATTTTTACCAGTCTTCTCCTAAAACATCTGTAAACACCCTCTTTCTATTAAGCCGTACCTGTCCCAACTTCTATCCAATGACAGATTCCAGTTTCATCAGTATTAAATCCGAAGAGCCACTATATTCATTTTCATAGAGTGAAATATGCGTACGGATAGAGCCTCCCGCAGGGTAGATTGGTCGCCTGGTGCAAGTCTTTTTTAGTTGACATTACTTCGATGACTTCCGTGTCGATGAGGATGATATTATAATGGGGGGGAACTCAGCATCCTGTTCCCGAGCGGAGAAAATCTCCGAGGATGCCGCGAATCGACCCCGGGCCCTCGCTTGGCATTCTGCAACACTGACCACTTTTTTTCTTCATTTTGCTCGTCATTGTTCTCGTCATTTTGTCTGGGCGGACGCCACATGACACCCCTTCAACTTTATTGTTGAATACTGCACTCAGTGTCTTTATTCCAGAGGAATAAATGAGCAATGGAGGGCGGACTTTATTTCCGTTAACATTGGAGTAACTGGCGAGGAGAACACGGAAAGTGCCAAACCCGATTTCCCAGAATCTTCGCTCAGTGGAAGAGAGGTCAAAATAAGCAAACACATGGGTCGGGTTATCCGTACATACCATTTCTGATAATATGGTCTTTTATTTGATTTTTAGCGAATATGTAGTTCAGCCACAGCGCTAGCACAGTGGCTAGCGTCACGGCTGCACTATTCTGCGTCCTGTGTTCGAAACCCGAATTTTTGTTTGTATTTGTATTTTTATTTATCTAATCATGTCCATAGAAGAGTACTACACTAATGTTTTATAATGTATATTCATCTACTAACTGTATGTCTGATGAATGAATGTAAAAGAAATAAATTAATGAGAAAATTATTTGAAATTGTTTTCATTGAAATCCCTGTGGTGTATCTCGATTCATAATCAATTGCAAGTACTGCTTTTCTATTAAAGTGATCCGTTATGGATGATTTGACGCGAAATTATTGCCAACGCGTGAAATGTTCAGCAACATGAACGTTTTCCCGAATGAGACATACCAAAGAAATGCCACTGTGCCAATGCTGCCTTCGCGCCATGCTCGTGGTATTTGAAATTTCTGTGTTTCCAATCTTTCTACGGTTGATATTATCCAAGGGAATGCATCAAATCGTCCTGAAGAATAAACATAAGTGAAGAGGTTCAAAACATCAGCCAGCCACTTGCAAGACAAAGATTTACTAGCCCTTGATCTGTGTTCCGATATTTCTGAAAGTGCCTTCTTCAGGAGAAGTGGGCCTTGTCATATCACGTGATGATACATTAGATTAGCTGTGATGTAACAAGGTCCACTCCTTCTGAAGAAGATGTTCTTAGAAATATCGAAACCTAGGTCAAGGGCTAGTAAACATTTATTTTGAAACTGGTTGGCTGATTTTTTCAACCTCTTCAGATATAAATAGCTGCTGTTTCGCAGCCGCGTTTAAGATTTTTATAGACATAAATTTAAAATTTAAGAATTAATATAAGAATCGAAATAAGAATGAAATGTAAGAATACGAGAATTTAAAAACATTGTAACCCCTGATAATACCACACACAGCCGTACTCGTAAATTGTACAATACATGTGTGACACTTTCTGTGTGACCCTGTTTTAATTTTACGATTAATATAACGCCCTTGTATCCCTTAGCTTTATAAGAAACACTCGTGCAGTAAACTTCTACGGACATGAGCAGAAAAATGAAAAAAATAAAATAAAAGCGATTATCGGGTTTCGCGTACGGGGCGCAAACATGACAATCGGCAACGCTAGCAACTGTGCCACCATTTCGGCAAAGATTATCGCGCCTTAAAAGGCATCGAAATTACGTCCAAAACGTTGATCGTCATTTACTCAGAAACGGTGGAGAACCAACGGATAAGCACTCTTGTACACTTATTTTGATTCCTCCTCCACTGAGTGAAGTTAACGGGAAATTTGGTTATGGTCCTTACCGTGTTCTCCTCGTGACCCGTGCCCCGGCTCCTGTCTATAACTGTTGAGAGCGGCCAAAGACTGCGTTGCTGCACCACGGGCCATAGTCTTTGGCGCGGCTCTGTAGGAGGCGCAAAGAAGAAAAGTGAGGATTTGACCACGGAACAGCTTGAGTGACAATTTTTCGCTGGAGTTCATGTTTGGCACGCCGCCTGGTGTTGAAGAGTGCAGAGGCACTGCGCTTTGCAGTGGACTGTTGATACCGGCTCTTTACCGGAAGAGTCTGGTGCATCGTGAGGAACGGTGTGTCGTCCGGCAACTTATTGCGTCGATTGCATAGCCACTGCTGACTTAAGACCATTTCATCTGCACGGCAGGACTGTGTTAAATTTGGTCGAGCTTCGTCTCTTAATGTGAGCCATTGCGTCTTGTTCTGTGGCAGATCTGTTTTTATTTTATTGTCCCTGGCTAGGCATTGGAGGTATTACAAGTGTTTCTGTTGGACACTCTTTTAAGTGGCTCTTCTTGTGGAGAAATCAATTTCTATTCTGGTCACTTTCCAGAAATTTATAAACGTAAAGCATATGCCAGGTGGGCGTTGACGTTACGTGAACCGATGATGGTAGTGCCTTTGGATTATTAATTCCGGTATATTGCCAACCACAGCTTAACTAATAATTATTCTTGGCACACATTTAGTGTTTCAATCTCCATTGAGTGATTATATGTCTTATGCATTCAAGCGTACGGCACGTGTGTAATTTTCCTCTCTGAATGTTTGTAGTCAAGTGGCCCATTGGCGCTTGTGATATTCGTAACCTGGAAGGAAGGAAGGGAGATTGGGTTTAATATCTCGTCGACATCGAGGTCGTTAGAGACGGAGCACAAGCTCGGACTGTGTCAAGAATGGGGTAGAAAATCGGGAGTACCCTTTCAAAAGAACCAGTCCGTCATTTGCCTGGAACGAGTTTAGGGAAATCACGGAAAATCTAAATCTGGATAGCCGAGCGTGGGTTTGAACCGTCGTCCTCCCGAATGCGAGTCCATTGAGCTACCATCTGCGCCATCTCTCTCGGCAACTGGTAAGGCACGCCAACTGAAGAGACCCGTGTTTATTTGGAGAGTTGATTTGGTGCCCTTGCTATGTAGGACTTGATTATCAATTGTTATTTCTTTCGAAATATCGGCCTATCAATTTTGCTAGTAACCAAGTATTTGGTAAATAACCTTCACCATACATCTTACATGATTTTGGTCTTATCCTCAAACTTCACTCAGTTTCACATCCAGGTAATTACGTCTGTCTTTTCTATACCGTCTCCGTCCTTTGTCATAGTAATTAGCGCTACAAGTTTCTTACTTTCCACCAAAATGAACACATGTCTGAAGGTTTCCTCTCCAACTCCATATATACAGGATGAACCAGAACTCCACCTACAAACTTTCAGAGGTGACACTATGGACCAAAAGAAGAAAAAAAGTCCGGTATTCATGGGTTCTAATATACATACCTTAAGAGGTATGAGCCTTTCTCATCTCCGCTATGATGAAACATCTCTTCTACCGAACAAGTACTCATAGCTCTTAAACTGTGCATTTTAGAGCCCATGTTTGTTAGAGTTTTTCTTAGTTTGCTCTATACTACGGGTTCTGAAACGCTGTGGGTTGAGGTTTGGTTCTCCATGTCGACATGCTTAGATCATCTCCTTGTCACCGAGCAATCGCATTCGGGAGGGGATGGTTAAAATCTGCCTCCAGCCATCCTGATTTTGGTTTTTCGTTATTTCCGTAAGTTGTTCCAGACAAGTGCCAGGCTGTTTCGTTTGAAATAGTATGTGGCCCTAAGGACTATGGGACTTAACATCTGAGGTCATCAGTCCCCTAGACCTAGAACTACTTAAACCTAACTAACCTAAGGGTCTCACACACATCCATGCCCGAGGCAGGATTCGAACGTGCGACCGTAGCAGCAGCGCGGTTCCGGACTGAAATGGTATGTCGTATTTCCATCCCCATCCTTGAAATTTCCGAGTGCTCCGTCCCTAAAGACATCCATGTAGACAGGATTTTAAACCCTAATCTTCCTTCCTTCTTCCATTCTCTGCAGTACACCAATCTCATCGCTTTCTTTCCCTTGTGAAAGGCCAAAGACCCGTGCAGCTACGTATCAACCAATTTCTTATGAGCATTCAACAAGTTTCTCCTCAAGATATATTTACCAACAGGAAATTATTACGGGTCTTAATAACCACCACTCTAAAATCCTCCATTTCTTGCTAAAATTAAAATCAGCTCTATCGAAGTAACAAACACACAAAATAAATCGGACTAAGCCTCGACTGCAAAAGTGAAAACTGTATCTTCTAACAAAATTACTGAACACTCACAGTAGACTGAAGTTTCTAATTGGCTGAACACGAGACTCAACACACCACTGTCGTCGACGTGCCGGCGACCCTATATGGCTGCGTTCACACTGCCGGCCGGGCCGAGCGGAGCCTGGCCGGGCCGCCGCCCGCTTCGATATCAAACACATGGTTTTGAATTGCGGTGTTCACACTGGCGGCCGGGCCGCGCCGACACGGCGTGAGCCTCCCGGAGCCGAGCCGGCGACATCCCGCGAGTGTTTAATATTGCCGGCGCGAGCCGACCGCAGGCGCGAGCCTGTGGAGCAGCACTAAGGCTTCTGCAGTACACGCATCACACGTCTCCCTTCTGCTTTCTTCACAAGTGTGACTGCACACGTCTTTTATATTAAGATGTTACCTCACATTTCACAATCAGTGAGGAAAAATTACTTTTATTATGATGATACATGCGAAATTACTTTTATTTCATTTATTTAATCTACCGTATTTACATACATTTACAACAATAGCTTGCCAGCGATCGCGGCATTGCCGCCACTGAATAGTTCGCATTTACTTGAAAACGGAGACAGATATGAGTGTCACTGCGGGACGGAAATGTGTCCCTACCAGATGACAATGAATTGTAAAGTTATGCTGTGGCAGCTCCTTATCAGTGGAAATAGAACCACTGAGTCAAAGGGCATTATCTAAAAACTCTTCGCCTATCAATCTGTCTATCTCACAAGGTAATGACAAGAATTCTGTGAGGTCATCAGTGGCTCCACATGATGAACCATCACCACTGCCAAGCGCTGCATCATGAAGAAAAAAGAAGAAGAAAAAAGTTGGAAAATTCTGAAGGAGTATTTCTGCGATTCTTCGTTGAAGGCACAGCAAGACATTACCCAGAATGACGAAGCTAATTACTTCCTAATGATTCTCAGGAGACCCATCAACTCTCTTCCCCTCAGAGGTAGCGTTTGTGAAATTTAAAATACAAAAGCATGACTACAATTAATTGGAGGTAGTGAATGCTGTACAAAGTTCTACTGCAAACCAAAAAGTGTGTACTAACGAATCTTACCTTATCGTTATACACAATTTTTCTTCTGCTGTTATACTTCCGCGAAAATTTGTGTTCTGTTTCGAAATTTTGTCTTGAATGTTCTGCAGCACATACTGAAATGTATTATGATTCATTCTGTAATATGAATAAAATTTTTCAGGATAGTTTTCCATATAAAGAAAAAAACTCTCCTAAATGTCTGTCGCTATTTATGGGATGAATCCATACCTCCTAGTTCTTCTGTACTCCAAAACTCGACGAGTTACTGCAGAGTCAAAACAATACCAATAAAAGAGTGAAGACATTGTTCTACACGACAGCACAGACTAGCTAAAGGCGAGCAACTGTTGACTGCAGCTGCGTTTTCTACTGACTTTCTTGTCAGCTGTCGAGGGTGGGGATTTTTTTTAATTTATTTATTTGGCCTCCGGCAGCTAACAGCCATTTAGCCAAAGAGTGGGGATTACCTTGACAGTGTAGCGCAGCCCGCTAAGGAAGAAAAAAAAAACAATGAAGAACAATGAAACGCACATCTGTGTCGTTCTACAGTAGTTTCATTAACTCTCCATTATTTTTTCTGTCAAAGTAGACAACGAGACTACAGAATTGCGCTTCAGTTATCTTTTAGTTTGAAATACGAAATGAACATTATACTAATTGTAGGATGTTGATGACAAATAACTGTTTGTCTTTTGTGATGCGATGTGTGGCCAATTATAATAGCAGATGATTGTCCAGCAGCCGAGGGAAAAATTCTTATACACTTGGATTTATCTAGATAACGAGACCAGTAAAATAATACGAGGGACCGACACTATGTCTGCGCTGATCACCAGTAATTAGTTTTTTTCTGCCCTGCATCATATGACTACACTAACCCAAGCTGTAACCGCGCGAACTCCGTCGCTTGCGGACGCGGCACTGATGCCACTGAATAGCTCGCATTACTTGTGACCAGAGACAGATATCAGTATCATTATCATTTCAAAAACTTTTTGGTACTTTTAGCTACATTTCATTCCCAACAATGTATGGTCTAAAACAGATCTAACAGTAAACTACCCGCTACATAACTTTTTCACTACGAGATTTATAAATCAAGTGCACAACGTTGACATATAGCATCATTTCACAATGACTGTTAAGAAATATGGAAAGATAAATGTTTCAATACGAAGCTAAGATGTTACACTACCACGTGTACAAAAATCAGATTTTTTAGCCGCATACTTTTTTCAAAATCGGTTGGGAAGCGTTACGAAACTAAGAAATCACGCGAAACGAAAAGTAGACTTTTTCTTTTTTCACGACGTAAGTAACGCTTTTAAGGAAAAAATAAGTTCATAAAACTAAGTGGCGAAGTCTTATGTACCGCTAAGAGTGTTTAAAACATGAAAATCGGAGAAGTGGGTTTACCCCCCTTTCGCCGTCCCGGCTCGGCGCGGCGCGCAATATGAATGCAGTACACGTCGGCCTGAGCTGGCTAGGCACGAGCCGAGCCAGTACGCGTCAGCCCGGCCCGGCCCGGCCGGCAGTGTGAACGCAGCCAGCCCTACATTCTGATGAAAGATGTATGTTTTATAAACGTTTTCAAGGCTAAAAATGATAGACCTTTTTGCATTCATTTCCGAAATCCTTTATTCATCTCTCGAAGTGTTCAGCATCCATAACGGCTAAAGATCTTACTAAATTTTAATTTCTTTATTGTTTCTTTCACTCCTGATACCCTACATTAGTGTTTGTAGAGTGTTGTGCGCAGTCATACTATTGCTCCTCGTGGAACACGAAGAAGAGGAGGAGGAACAGGAGATTAGTGTTTAACGTCCGTCGATAACGATGTCATTAGAGACGGAGCACAAGCTCGAAATAGGGAAGGATGGAGAAGGTATACGGCCTTGTCCTTTCGATGAGACCATCCCGGTATTTGCCTTAAGCGATATAGGGAAATCGAGTAAAACCTGAATCACGATGGCCGGGCGCGGGTTTGAAACGACGTTCTCCCGAATCGAGTCCAGTGTATTAACCTCTGCGCCACCTCGCTCGGTCCTCGTTGAGCAACCATTGACATATTAGGTTAGTATACCGCCGTGAATGTGTGTAAATACTTCGAATATTTGTAATATTTCACGTATGGCAACTAACGAGCTGGGTGTTAGTTGTATGAATTAAAATCCCAAGCATGTCAAAAATAACAGGTCTTTTTTCCTTCCAGAATTGTATTCACAATAAAACTATTGACAGTGAAGTGGCTCTCCTACAAACGTAATGCTCTACGGTATTGGCGATGGCGACAGTGCTGATGGCGAATGGGTGATACAATACAACATAACCCATAAATAAAAGAAAAAACCTGCACCGAATGAGGTGGGGCAGTGATTAGCACCCATTCTGGAGGACGACGGTTCAAATCCGCGTACGGCCATCCCGATTTAGTTTTTCCGTGATTTCTCTAAAACGCTTCAGGTAAATCTCGGAATGGTTCCTTTGAAAGAGCACGGGCGATTTCCTCCCCCATCCTTCCTTAATCTGAGATTGTGCTCCGTCTCTAATGACCTCGTTGTCGATGGGACGTTAAATTCAAATCTCCTCTTCCTCCTCCACCTCCAAAAAGTTTCGAGACTAGATTAGTATAAAATAGAGAAAAGTTAAGATGGTGATTTTAATGCTTCAGGTGTTGTACGTAGTCCCCCTCAGGTTGAGTACGACGCACAGAACTTTCATACAACTAATCGAAACTGAGAGAAAAGATATTCTTGGGGATGTTGTTCAAGCCGCATGTAACATTAGCTTGAATATCGGTTCAGTCAAGAAACCATTGACGCTTCTAGTATGATAAAAAAATTATTAGGTTACATATATTTCAATTCTTTCAATTTACATCTGTGTTTCATACTAGAATGTCGTGTTCCCAGTTTGGCACAGCTTTGCCACAGGAGACACGAAAACGGTCGAAGACGTCCGTCTTCTGGTCGGCTCCTGATCGTTGTCAGAAGGAGGCTAGTTTTTGATTACGCAAAGACTTCTATTATTTGGAAAAGAACAACCCGGATTTCTTTACGTAATCAGTATGAATTTTATAATTACCTTAGGGACCTTTAACAATGAACAGTAAAAAAATTGCATTTGCAAATGAAATCATTAATAAATGGGGCAGCTATGAGTTGTATAGAAGACAAGGGGCGGCCTTCTGTACACGACCAGGATGCCGCAGTATTCTCTGCTGTAGTAAAGGCTGTTTGACATTTATAAAAATAATATGGCATGGAGGTTAAAAAAGTATATAGGAAAAGAACAGAATAAGAAATCTGGTAAACACTAAATAGATTCAAACAATTCTCACTAGCAAATTAGGGCTTATTTATAAACAATATAACTTACGTAAGTACTTTTCTAACTGTATGGTGCGATCAGATTTCAGCCTGCCCTGTGCTGTCTCCTTGGTTTACGTTTTTGTCACAAATTACAGTCATTACTTTTCTCCTTCGTTAAAGACAATTCTTGCACTGTTCAACACCTTCATAACAACAACTTGCCGATTTACAGTTTCGAACATAAATTACTTGAATTTTATTAATTAATAATGTTGTCTGCACGCTGGCAAGACCGCTCACTTTTCTAGCTTAAAGTCGACCTTCTTCACGTTTTCACATTACAAGCAGAAGTACATTAAAAATCTGAAGCTCTACAAAAGTTTTCTACTGTCATCTTTTATTTAGATCGAAGCGGAACGTCAGTTCAGCTTCTGTTAAAATGTTTGACTGCGCAATCGATGTATTAGCGTCCGCGCTAGATGCGCATCTTTACAGTTCGTAAATTATATAAAACAAATGTCATTCAAAGAATAGGTCTCATTTCATAAGTTGATCATTTAACATACAGATAGGTGAATGTCTTTCCAAGGGTACTCACTGCTTTCATACTACGGAAATCCCAATAATATTACACGCTCCATGTGAATTTTCGCACTTTGTTGTTTTCATACACGTTTCTCTTCTTCAGATAATGTCGTGGATACATGATTTAGAGATGTTTCTCCATTGCGATTTGTGACAATGTTGACACACTATCGACACACCTGCCTGTTCACAACTGTCTAGTCTAATTCATTTTTTCTGTTCACATTTGTTACAGCTGCGACCATAGTAACTGCGCTGACGTCGCTTATACGCTAGGAATAACATCAGTCTGACTTTTGGGTGAATGTTACTTACTGATCTCTTATAAATCTTGGACTGTTTGCGCGGAAAACTAAATTTGAAACTGTTCGGTATTACCTCCATTGCGTTTTGACATCATCCTCAGCTTACCGTTCTTCTCTTTTCAAGGGTCTTTTGAAGATGGCAAGGGCAGTCGCGTAATAACTCAAATACAGTCAAAACGACATGTTGGAGATAGAGGAGAATTGTAATAAAAGTTATAAACTTTCATTAACTTCTTTATTTCCCAGCACATGTGGCATCATACGGGGTTGACTGTTGTCGTGATCGGCTAACTTCTGTTTTGTTTTAATTCTGAGATAGGATGTCTTTCATGTAACCTAAGGGAGCGAAGTCGTGTGCATGATCTTAATCGTTTTCTGTGTGTTAGCAAATTTTAATTGATTGTCAATTGTACACTACTGGCTATTAAAATTGCTACACCAAGAAGAAATGCAGATGATAAACGGGTATTCTTTGGACAGATATATTATACTAGAACTGACATGTGATTACATTTTCACGCAGTTTGGGTGCATAGACCCTGAGAAATCAGTACCGAGTACAACCACCTCTGGCCCAAATAACGGCGTTAATACGCCTGGGCATTGAGTGAAACAGAGCTTGGATGGCGTGTACAGGTACGGCTTCCCATGCAGCTTCAACACGATACCACACAGTCCGCAGCTCGTGGTCGTGCGGTAGCGTTCTCGCTTCCCACGCCCGGGTTCCCGGGTTCGATTCCCGGCGGGGTCAGGGATTTTCTCTGCCTCGTGATGACTGGGTGTTGTGTGATGTCCTTAGGTTAGTTAGGTTTAAGTAGTTCTAAGTTCTATGGGACTGATGACCATAGATGTTAAGTCCCATAGTGCTCAGAGCCACGATACCACAGTTCATCAAGAGTAGTTAGTGACTGGCGTATTGTGACGAGCCAGTTGCTCGGCCACCATTGAGCAGATGTTTTCAATTGGTGAGAGATCTGGAGAATGTGCTGGCCAGGGCAGCTGTCGAACATTTTCTGTATCCAGAAAAGCCGGTACAGGACCTGCAACTTACGGTCGTGCATTATCCTGCTGAAATGTAGGGTTTCGCAGGGATCGAATGATGGGTAGAGCCACGGCTCGTAACGCATCTGAAATGTAATGTCCACTGTTCAAAGTGCCGTCAATGCGAACAAGAGGTGACCGAGACGTGTAACCAATGGCACCCCATACCATCACGCCGGGTGATACGCCAGTATGGCGATGACGAATACACGCTTCCAATGTGCGTTCACCGTGATGTCGCCAAATACGGATAAGACCATAATGATGCTGTAAACAGAACCTGGATTCATCCGAAAAAATGGCGTTTTGCCATTCGTGCACCCAGGTTCGTCGTTGAGTACACCATCGCAGGCGCTCCTGTCTGTGACGCAGCGCCAAGGGTAACCGCAGCCATGGTCCGAGCTGATAGTCCATGCTGCTTCAAACGTCGTCGAACTGTTCGTGCAACTGGTTGTTGTCTTGCAAACGTCCCCATCTGTTGACTCAGGGATCTAGACGTGGCTGCATGCTCCGTTACAGCCCTGCGGATAAGATGCCTGTCATCTCGACTGCTAGTGATACGAGGCCGTTGGGATCCAGCACGGCGTTTCGTATTACCCTCCTGAACCCACCGATTCCATTTTCTGCTAACAGTCATTGGATCTCGACCAACGCGAGCAGCAATGTCGCGATACGATGAACCGCAATCGCGATAGGCTACAATCCGACCTTTATTAAAGTCGGAAACGTGATGGTACGCATTTCTCCTACTTACACGAGGCATCACAACAACATTTCACCAGGCAACGCCGGTCAGCTGCTGTTTGTGTATGAGATTGCGGTTGGAAAGTTTCCTCATGTCAGCACGTTGTAGGTGTCGCCACCAGCGCCAACCTTGTGTGAATGCTCTGAAAAGCTAATCATTTGCATATCACAGCATCTTCTTCCTGTCGGTTAAATTTCGCGTCTGTAGCACGTCATCTTCGTGGTGTAGCAAGTTTAATGGTCAGTAGTGTAGTTATCTCGACTACTTTTGAAATAATAAACTTAGGTACTTTTCCCACCTGTCTCGATTTCATTTCATTGCCCCGTATACATATAAATCATTTCAGTTCATTGCGTATTCCCCCCCCCCTTCGCTTTTACTGTCCTTTCCCCCCTTTTTTTTCCCATCTCCTGTTCAGTTTCCCCCCACCTGCTCTCGACTGTGGTGTCACCTTTGCCGACTTTTTCGTGCTGTGTTCTAGTGACTATTCAGTGTTGTGTTGCGAACAGAAACCACGCTGTCGCTGGGTGTGCGTCTTATATACTTTGCGAACAGAATCCAGACTGTCGCCGTGTTTTTTTAATTGTCTATTGTTTCCCCTGTCTGCTCCGTATGTATTTTTATTCGCTTCATCATCCCTCTGTTGTTTGTTTTCATTTCCCCATTTTCTTTTCACCTTGTTACTCAATGAGTCCCCGATTTTATCGCCTGTTTTTTATTATTATTTATTCTCCTGCTCTTTGTCAGAAAACCTGTAGGCTGCAGAGCGGCGTCCTAAGCTGCTGCCAGCCCGCCCCCTTCGGGGGGAATTGAAATTCAATAAAGGAAAAAAAAAAAAAAAAAAAACAAAAAAAAAAAAAAAAAAAATTGCGTATTTCGGACTTGCTCTTCCATGTATCCGATGTAACAACTAGACAAGGAAATTGCAGGCTGTTTTGCAGTTTTTGTGAGATAGGATGCGAGCACTTGCTAGGCCGACAGCGGTCTCAGACTATAGGGTGGAGTGGTCAGCTAACTGCAGGTAGGTGTTGTAATACAACGAAGAACTCTTGTTGAGGTCTTATAGAAGACGCTAGATTCCACTTGTTGCAACAGATACTTGTAGTGTTCTTGGGTGTTATTGTTCTTTTTAACTTTAGACTGTTACCCTTTTTCATGCAGGAGACGCTAGAAGCCGGTTTGGAGAAGTGAGGTGACTATTCGTGGTGCTTGGTTTCCAAGCCAGTGACGGATCTTAGCTTATTTTGAAAGTAGCTGAATTGATACAGAGCATGAATGTATAGAAGAGGTGACTATTTTTTTTACCCAGTCTTACAGATTAAAAGGCGGCTGGCCGACCCTGATTTGGCTTTATAGTATAATGCAGTAGTGCCTACAGACGGGTTCACCAACAAACTTTTCGGTGAAAGTCTACGGAGCAATGTACAGTGCAATCGATCTCTTACATTGTTCACTGCCAACGAGGAGAACACATCAAGCTTTACTTTGTATTCGCATAAACAAATATACTGCCACACGCACTTGGGTACAATATTCTTGTGTGTGACTTGTCACATTATTAAATATAAACCCTTTTTCTCGGTCCTGATTAAGTTTCCTGCATATTTCCCTTGATTCTAAGGCAAATGCCAGAATCAAATATCCCCTCCCAAATATTCGAAATTAGGACTCCTTCAGGGGCAATACCTTAATCGAGTGGTATTTAGCTGGAAATTCCCTGTCCGCTCAACGAGTTATTCTTCGAACACACCACTATACCTAGAGAAAAATTACGGCCAGTTTTAGCTACAGCATCTAAGAGACTACATAAAGGACATACCTAGCATGTAGCATGTTTAAAATGATCATTAAAAAGCTGTTTAACTGTAGTAAAATATCCACGTGCAAATAGCATGTGATCATATGCATCAATGTCTGATTAGTAATCTCATTTTTACCACTTAAATTGAAAGATATGGCTTACAGTCACAAAACTACATTGATTAAATACCACTTTTCTGGACTTCAGAACCACCGTATGAGTCATTTTGTGTCGCCGCCATAACGTCTCCGATCGCGTAAGAAGCTTCGCTCAGTGGAAGAGGCTCATCAGTAGGCCGTTTCTGAAAAAACAACGGTCGAAGTTGACGAAGTATCTTGTGTGCCTTTTAGCAGGTAAATCTCTCAGCCGAAATTATGGTGCAGTGGCTAACTTCACGGTCTCTCAGTTTTGGGCCCCGTTTTCGAAACTCTATTATTACTTTTATCTCTGTGTTTCATTTATCGACCCATGTCCGTAGAATATTGCTAAGCGAATGTTTTCAAATGAGTATTCGAATAGCGATGTCCACATTTTAATAATGATTTTATGACTGGTGAATGAATTTTTGAAAAACAATAAATGAACCTGAAAACTATTTCAAATGGTTTTCGGTGAAATTTCTAAAATGCATCTTGGTTCATAATCAGATGTAAGCACCACAAGCGGTAAAGTGATCCATTATGTGGGGTTTGCCGCGAAATTATTGCCAAAGAGTGAAATATTCAGCAATGTAAATGACGTTTCTTTTTCAAGTCAGTGTGGTAAACCTGTTTTCGAGCGATGCAAGTGGTTCTTCCTGAACAATAAGATAAAATATAATAGCTCTGAGCACTATGGGACTTAACTGCTGAGGTCATCAGTCCCCTAGAACTTAGATCTACTTAAACCTAACTAACCTAAGAACAGCACACACATCCATGCCCGAGGCAGGATTCGAACCTGCGACCGTAGTGGTCTCCCTGTTCGAGACTGTAGCGCCTAGAACCGCTCGGCCACTCCGGCAATTGATGTAAGAATGAATAATAAGAATAAGAGACTTTAAAAAAATGTAATTCCTGAGGATACCACACACACACATGTATTACATATTAAATGCATGATACTTATTGTGAAACACAGCTGTAATTTTGCAATTGATACAACCCCCTTTTATCTCCTAACTTGATAAGAAACGTGTGTAATAACTTCTACGGACATGGGCACAAAAATGAAAAATAAAACAAAATAAAAACAATATAGTATTTCCAACACGTGGCGCAAAAAGTGAGAGGCCTGGACACTTGGCACTGCACCACCATTTCGGCTGAGATCAGCACGCTCTGAAATGTATCTAAATTACATCTAAAACTTTGATCGCCGTTTTATCAGAAACAGTCGAGTATCTACCGATAAACATTGACACGTGATTGCTTATTTCGACTCCTCCTCCGCTGAACATGGTTTGTGGGAAATCAGATTATGACACTAACCGTGTTCTCCTCGTAAGTGCCACAAGAGGGTCTTCGCGCTCATCTCTGTAGCTCAGAGACGACAAACCGGAGGGAACGTTCAACCACAATACTAAAAGAGATGCGTGTTGCGCCGTCGTCAAGCAGTAGTATTATCACTGAGCCACTACCACGCGAACTAATCTGAAGCGCCAAAAAAACTGGTATAGGCAAGTGCATTCACATACAGAGATATGTAAACAGTCAGAATACGGCATGGCGGTCGGCAACACCTATATAAGACAACAAGTATCTAGCGCAGTTGTTAGATCGATTACTGCTGCTACAATGGCAGATTATCAAGATTGAAGTGAGTATGAACGTGGTGTTATCGTCGGCGCACAAGCGTTGGGACACAACATCTCCGAGGTAGCGATGAAGTGGGAATTTCCCCGTACGGCCATTTCACGAGTGTACCATAAATATCAGGAATCCGGTAAAACATCAAAACTCCGACATCACGGCGGCCGGTAAAAGATCCTGCAAGAACGGGACCAACGACGACCGAAGAGAGCCATTCAGCGTGACAACCCTTCCCAAATTGCGGAAGATTTCAGCGTGCGAACCATTCAACGAAACATCATCGATATGAAACTTCCTGGCAGATTAAAACTGTGTGCCGGACCGAGACTCGAACTCGGGACCTTTGCCTTTCTCGGGCAAGTGCTCTACCGACTGAGCTACCCAAGCACGACTCACGACAAGCTACTGGCAGAAGTGAAGCTGCGAGGACGGGGCGTGAGTCTTGCTTGGGTAGCTCAGTTGGTAGAGCCCAAGTCCGACGGACTTGGGCAATTACAGCAGTACTCTGCGAAACCCCACACGTCTAGAATTGCTAGAGTGGCTCCATTCACACTCTTCCGAATTTAAATACTTTCGCTGGCCACCAAACTCCCCAGACACGAATATTATTTGAGTGTATCTGGGATCCCTTGCAACCTGCTGTTCAGAAGAGCTCTCACCCCCCTCGTACTCTTACGGATTTATGGACATCCCTGCAGGATTCATGATGTCAGTTCCCTCCAGCATTATTTGAATGCGACACTCCGCACGTCCAGAGCTGCTACAGAGTGGCTCTAGGAACACTCTTCTGAGTTTAAACACTTACTCTGGCCACCAAACTCCCCAGACACGAATATTATTTGAGCATATTTGGGATGTCTTGCAACGTGCTTTTCGGAAGAGGTCTCCACCCCGTAGTACTCTTACGGATTTATGGACTGCCATGCAGGATTCATAGTATCAATTCTCTCCTGCACTATTTCAAACATAAGTCGAGTCCATGCCACGTCGTGTTGCCGCACTTGTGCGTGCTCACGGGGACGCTACACGATATTAGTCAGGTGTAACAGTTCCTTTGCCTCGTCAGTGTACGATGTAAGTCACATGAAGCAAAACGTAGCTTTGGTCATAATGCACACACATACACTCGTAATTCCGGTACTTGTGTTCTAACCACTCCACAAACAAGCTGCTGAGGAAGTTATGATCTGTAAGGAGCATGTGTGTAGAAACAGTTTCTCATTCTTTAGCGGTGAATTTGGCAACTACGACGAGCTCCAGCTGTTCTGTCACCGCATCTGTCGGTATGGCCTGGAGCGGCTGTAGCTGAGCGGAAATAGGAAAGGGCCAGGAGTTCAGCAGACAAGAGTTCAAGGTCCAGCCTACAACGAGATCTTCAGAGACAGGCTCGTATTGTGGAAGGATTGGGAGTGCAATCGGCAGTACACACTTCAAAGGAACCACGTAATTTGCCAATAGAAAATGAGGGGTGCAAAGAATTGCGAGTTAAGCGACAGAGATGACGACTACATGGAACAGAACGTGCTGACAGAGTTTGCAACGCCATGTTAACATCGGTAGCTTCCGCGGTCCGCGCGGGAAGGAAGCAGCCATGTTTCCTGTAGCCGACCACCAACCGCTCCTCTGTTTTGACGATAACAACAGTCGGTAGTTCAAAACGCTCGCTTCCGCGGGAACCGAGTTACGCCAATCAATTTTGTCAGGGGCCCTAATTCGGTTATGCCCGCTATTTTCATGTCGGTCGCTTTTGGCACTTCCTTCTCTTTTTTTGTGCTTTTTTTTTGTTTATTGCCGACAGGTTCAACGTCATCGGTTATTATATTTGTGAATTCGGCCGAGCGCGTGATGCGGCAGCGGATAATCCACCCGCCGGTGTTACCCCTTATCGCGTTTCACACACATAAACAACTCAACGCGCCAACTGCCCACGTATAAATTTTCCCCTTCCCGGATTGTTTAACGGATTCTTACTACAGTCCACTGCGAATCGTGCTACAGGAGTTAAATAAATAACTTTATGAAATTATAAAAGTGAATTATGAGCAATGTATGACGAAATACTGTATGAACTGGTTGCTGCTGTAAAGTTCCCAAGCAGGGGCCAGAATGAAACGAGATGTAATTTGACGCAGTTTGCAGTCCTTCTTTGCTAAAATACTACTAGCAGTGGGATATCGTGTAAGTAGTGACAAGTCACGAAAGCAACAGAGCAATCGCCTTTCAGGTAAACATGATCTGTACTCCCATGTTATACACTCCTGGAAATTGAAATAAGAACACCGTGAATTCATTGTCCCAGGAAGGGGAAACTTTATTGACACATTCCTGGGGTCAGATACATCACATGATCACACTGACAGAACCACAGGCACATAGACACAGGCAACAGAGCATGCACAATGTCGGCACTAGTACAGTGTATATCTACCTTTCGCAGCAATGCAGGCTGCTATTCTCCCATGGAGACGATCGTAGAGATGCTGGATGTAGTCCTGTGGAACGGCTTGCCATGCCATTTCCACCTGGCGCCTCAGTTGGACTAGCGTTCGTGCTGGACGTGCAGACTGCGTGAGACGACGCTTCATCCAGTCCCAAACATGCTCAATGGGGGACAGATCCGGAGATCTTGCTGGCCAGGGTAGTTGACTTACACCTTCTAGAGCACGTTGGGTGGCACGGGATACATGCGGACGTGCATTGTCCTGTTGGAACAGCAAGTTCCCTTGCCGGTCTAGGAATGGTAGAACGATGGGTTCGATGACGGTTTGGATGTACCGTGCACTATTCAGTGTCCCCTCGACGATCACCAGTGGTGTACGGCCAGTGTAGAAGATCGCTCCCCAGACCATGATGCCGGGTGTTGGCCCTGTGTGCCTCGGTCGTATGCAGTCCTGATTGTGGCGCTCACCTGCACGGCGCCAAACACGCATACGACCATCATTGGCACCAAGGCAGAAGCGACTCTCATCGCTGAAGACGACACGTCTCCATTCGTCCCTCCATTCACGCCTGTCGCGACACCACTGGAGGCGGGCTGCACGATGTTGGGGCGTGAGCGGAAGACGGCGTAACGGTGTGCGGGACCGTAGCCCAGCTTCATGGAGACGGTTGCGAATGGTCCTCGCCGATACCCCAGGAGCAACAGTGTCCCTAATTTGCTGGGAAGTGGCGGTGCGGTCCCCTACGGCACTGCGTAGGATCCTACGGTCTTGGCGTGCATCCGTGCGTCGCTGCGGTCCGGTCCCAGGTCGACGGGCACGTGCACCTTCCGCCGACCACTGGCGACAACATCGATGTACTGTGGAGACCTCACGCCCCACGTGTTGAGCAATTCGGCGGTACGTCCACCCGGCCTCCCGCATGCCCACTATACGCCCTCGCTCAAAGTCCGTCAACTGCACATACGGTTCACGTCCACGCTGTCGCGGCATGCTACCAGTGTTAAAGACTGCGATGGAGCTCCGTATGCCACGCCAAACTGGCTGACACTGACGACGGCGGTGCACAAATGCTGCGCAGCTAGCGCCATTCGACGGCCAACACCGCGGTTCCTGGTGTGTCCGCTGTGCCGTGCGTGTGATCATTGCTTGTACAGCCCTCTCGCAGTGTCCGGAGCAAGTATGGTGGGTCTGACACACCGGTGTCAATGTGTTCTTTTTTCCATTTCCAGGAGTGTAGTTCGTCTGCTACTGAAGCGAGTAATCAAGGAGCTCAGGTAAATTGTACACGCGATGCCAGTAATAGTCTTTGCTATGTATTCACATAAACAAATATACTGTCATACACGCATGGGTACAGTTTTTTTGTCTGTGAAGTGTTGCCCCGAAATTAAATGAAGTTCCACTACCTAGGTGGTAGCCAAGGTTTACTTGCGATTCCCCTTGGTTGTAAGACAAATGCCACAACCGCACATCTCCTCCCCTGTATTACAAATTGGCACTACCTCTGGCCCAATACGTTATCGACTGGTATTTAGGGTAAATGCCCTGACCATACATTGAGAAAAATTCATCGATTCTTTTCACACATAAAAGACATTTGTAGCACTTAGCATAAGTAAAATAATCATTAAAAAGCTACTAACATATTCAAGTGAAAATATCATGTAACCAGATGCATTCACTGTCTGAAAGTAACCCCATTTTCCTCATTTAAACTGAAATATATATAGTTTAAAATCATGACGATACATTGATTAAATAACACTTTTCCGCATTTGAGAACCATTGTGCAGGGTGTTTCCACTATGACGACACTATGACAGAGATGGTGCACGTCAAATAAACAACTTCAAAAATGTTGGTACCACCTATATATTAGGGAAAGTGGGTCGTCTTAGATCCAAGGGGAGCAGGGAATGAACGAATAATGTTTATGAGACCGTAGTAAAAAGCTCAGGACAATTACTCTCACTTCACATGTAGCGAAAGTTGCGTTAATAATCGTTAATAAAAGACGGACGAAGGTAATGTAGGAGGCAATTTGATTTTAGACGAAATACATGCAGACGAGATGCAATAGCACTCTTGCAGATTTTGAGAGAAAAGGGAAGAGGCCTATATATGTGTTTTATACACTTGGTAAAGGCATCTGACAATATTGTTCAGGCTATGTTTGCAACTAAAATGAGGGAAAACAGATTGAATTGGAAAACTAGACTACTTATGAATTCATTACATTTAACTCAAAAAACGTCAGTGGATAAGAGGGGAGAAAGTGACAACTAATTACAAGTGGGAAAAGGAGTAAGACAATCTTGAAGTGTTAGCGTCGTTTGTTTCATTCCTGGTGCATGTAGGAGCGCAATCACTTATCCTTACGATGTCCTCAGTAGAATGCTAGAGGAGTGAGGGCAGTGCTCATTATACATCATTAAACAACTGATTACAATACCTGCGTAAAGCAGAACGAACAAAAGGATTAAGCCGGCCGGAGTGGCCGAGCGGTTAAAGGCGCTACAGTCTGGAACCGCGTGACCGCTACGGTCGTAGGTTCGAATCCTGCCTCGGGCATGGATGTGTGTGATTTCCTTTGGTTAGTTAGGTTTAAGTAGTTCTAAGTTCTAGGGGACTGATGACCTCAGATGTTAAGTCCCATAGTGCTCAGAACCATTTGAACCATTTAGGATAAACTAGGTATATTAATTTTTCAGAGGGTAACTAACCAGGATCAATTGTGGGACAATAGTTTAGTTCTGAGATTAAAATCACGTCTGAACTTCATAATTCATTTATTTACTCTAAGATCTCGACGCATACCACATTGAAATGATAAAGAATAAGTTTCCATTGAACTGAACGTATTGTCTCTTAAAAGTGGCTGAGAAATCGTTCCAACAGAACGAGCACAAAGTCACCTAAAATATTGAACGTCAAGCTCTCTAGAAGCTCAGTTAAATCAAGTAAGTCTCGCTAAGATAAAAGTCCTCCTAATCTGTGCAGCTCGTTAATGCAAAGTAAACGTCCGAGGCCCACTAAACAGTACAACTAACCAGGAAACAAAAATTGCGTAGCAAATCCTGCAAATTGTTAAGATGCACAGAGAGTGGGTAGCAATAATGCAAAATGTGACGCTCCAGACTCAGCAAACGTGCACCAGCCTGTGCAGATGCCAGCAGATGAAAATCGCCCAAATCGTCGTCAGAAAGCTCGCGCTCCACTCGGCTCAAGGAGTAGAAGTCTCAGGATCGCAGGAGTTCTAAATGCTCCTCCCCTAACCTAACTCGTAACTTTTTAAAACGCAATTGAGTTCTCTCGTGTTAGGAAATTAGAAGGAGCGATCTGTGTTTTGCTGGGTAAGAAACTTCCAATAACCAAGATCGCATACATTTGTTTTCACTGATCATATACCTTGTCTAATGCGGATCCTCAATGTATGGATCTTGTCAAGCAAACGGAAATACATTTTACTGTATATTGTGATTTTTAAGAATTAAGTCACCTGTGAGCGCTACGTATACGGACGTGGCCATGTGCACAGGGTGCTTATTAATTGTGAATCTTTTATTTCTGACGATCCTTTGTATAATGTGCCATATTTTATCATCCACAATGACACCATGGCATGAGGTTCGAGTTCACAACGAACACATCTTGTAACAAAAGTTTTTGAAAGACCAGAAGATGATTGCTACATCTGTAGAAACCAATTGTCAAACAAAGGTTAACTTACGCGATTCTGGCTACTGAAAGTTTCTTAAAACTCCACATGGAAGAGATAAGTCAACGCTACTGGCAACGTGATCAACGAATTGTTACTTTATTTTCGTTCAGAAAATTTCCACTCTTACTTACAGATGCATGCGGTTGGTATCGGTTACTAGCCACGTTCCACTAATTTTTCGATCCCTTCATGCTGACGCACGGATACAGGTAAGACGCATTTGATTGAATAACAGCCGGCCGGGTCAGCCGAGCGGTTCTAGACGCTACAGTCTGGAACCGCGCGGCCGCTACGCTCGCAGGTTCGAATCCTGCCTAGGGCATGGATGTGTGTGATGTCTTTACGTTAGTTAGGTTTAAGTAGTTCTAAGTTCTAGGGGACTGATGACCTCGGAAGTTGAGTCCCATAGTGCTCAGAGCCATTTGAACCATTTGATTGAATAACAAAATCTTGAGTTTAAGGCTACGAATTTTCTAAGAGGTGCCTAGCAGAGCCGCTGTGGCCATTCTAGATCTACGAGTATATTCTATTCCATGCGTTACCTCGCCTACCTCTTTTTCTTGGAGCATAGTGGTAGTGAGTTTAAGTACATGTTCACAGTTAATGGAGTCCTGGAAGCCAAACTGATTTCGTGGAGACGAGCGCGTGCTGATCGCCACAGCCTTCGCAGTTGTATGCAAGTAGGCAGGGGCCGTTCTGAAGCATTCTTCATGGAGTAATTAAGACACATATGCTACGATCGAAAGTATGCGGACACCTCTGTGCAACACTAAATTCACCACTACACGTCGCGAGAGGAGGACCTGACAATATGAAAGGAGATGGTGAGTATTGTGTTGTCACTATAGACGCAGTACAGCAGGATGGGTCTTCCAGGAGAGCTCAAAGACTTCGAACGTGGGCTAGTCATCGGATCTCACTCGAGAAACAGAGCCACCAGATAAATTTCAATTCTTCCGAAGCTACCCAAGTAGACTGTTGGTGCTTTGATTATGAAGAGAAGTCGCAAAAGAACAATTACAGCTAAACCGAGACCAGGCCGATCTCAGGTACAGACGGACACCGACCGTAGAGCGTTTCTGAGGGTGGTTGCAACAAACAGCGTGAAATAAACGGAAGAAATAACTCGCGATGGCTGTCTAAACTTTAATCGGTTCATTCGGAGTGCAGGAACGTCATAGTGCATTAGAATCTCGGGGATTTCAAGTAATTTTTGGTATTCCTTGAGGAGGGCGTTCTGTCTTCGGAGGTATAGTGGCTTAATGTTGCTTAGAGGTGGTAACCAGTATAGAAGAGTAGATTTGATGCAGATTAAATATAAAACAGTATTACAAGAGAAAAACGTAACATATGGGTATGTCACATATGAGCAATTATCACACCAGGCCAGGGACCAGCGTCTTAATAACGACTGAGCATAAAGGCAGAGCGACTGAGGTGCGGTGGTCTGATTACTTCATGCCCCAGCCAAAGGCTGCATTGGAGCTACGTGTCAGGAACTGATGCATTGGTTAAACAAGTATGCACCAAGCCTGTGTAAACATACTTCATTTTTAGATAGATTTATGCAGTGTTATAGATGTATGCTTCTAGGAGAGGTCAATGTTATTCTATGAGTCGACATCAATCTGAAAAGTGCCACCATAATACTTGGTGTCCACTACCTGCACGTCTACTAATGTGGACTTCGCGCCCTCAGGCTGGTGGACCAAGTGTAGGACCAACCAGGGGAGTACTATAAACTTATCCTGGTGCTCTTAGAGCCACGCAGCCACGCATGTACACTGCGAGCAGTGTGATACATTGCATTGTCCTGCTGAAAGATACCATCATGTCAAGGAAAACAAACTGCATATAGGGGAAGACATGGGAGGACATGATCATCAAGGATAGATGCATACATATGTTGATCCATCACGCCTTCCAGAATGACGAGCTCACCCAGGGAGTGCCATTAAAACTTTCCTCAGACTATAGCGCTCCCCCTTCCGGTCTTGACCTTTCCAACTGTTGTTGCTGGGTATTTGCTTTCAAAAGTTTCACGCCGGTGGGGCATAAAACGTCATTCGTTTGAAAACGCTTCCCATCCCCACTCAATGGACGCCCATTAGCATTATTAGCGTGCAAATTTCAGCCTTCGTCCTTGATGAACAGCAGTCAGCATAAGTGCATGAACTAGCCCCTTGCTGTGGAGGCCCGTGCACAAAAACGTACACTGAATGGTGGTTGAGGAGACAATCTCAGTAGCCCCTTGGTTCATCTGAATGATCAGTTGCTCAACAGCCGCTTGTCTACACGTCCCCGGCGCTGTAGTCATGGACTGTGCGGCTGATCCCGGCGGAGGTTCGAGTCCTCCCTCGGGCATGGGTGTGTGTGTTTGTCCTTAGGATAATTTAGGTTAAGTAGTGTGTAAGCTTAGGGACTGATGACCTTAGCAGTTAAGTCCCATAAGATTTCACACACATTTGAACATCTGAACACGTCTCCGGAACTGTCGTTCACCCCTGTCATCTATGGCCCGTGTTGCACCGGAGTTCCCTCGGTGCCTGTTTTGGATAGGGCCATTTTGCAATGCAAGTCATACTTTACCACGGTGGTATCAGAACAGTTTACAGAGTCGTTTCGGAAATGCTCAACCTTTGGCCCGAAACCCAATGATCATGATCTTTGGACGTCAGATAAATGGCTTCGTTTTCTCTTCACACCAGTCACGTTAATGTAACTGGGCTGTATAATTAACTCCGTAAGAGATTGTAGATAGCAATATGATACTCCTCTTAACAGTTCAAGGGCCAAGCAACTCACGTCTTGCTGAAATAAGTTTTTCGTTCGTATCAGGTAATGCAACGGCTGGCCGATTTTCTCACGCGAGTTGTGGACAACAGAGAGCTCAAGTAATGTATACAGGAGAATGTATACAGGTCGGTCGCTTTATAAGCAAGGTACAGGTTCAGCACGGTCTGGTCTCGGCAGTATCCACCGGGGCGAACACGTAACTGATTAACTGTGGAGACACGCCTCTTGCAGATACGATGGCTCGAGCAACAGAGAGATAGCTCAGAAATTGAGCATCTTCTACGCCCACAAGCGACAAGCTGGCAGCAGACGAAATTTGACAGCTTGCTGATTAAGTAGCAGGTTATACTCCCCAGCAGACGTACCGACGACAAAGGTGTTTACAATACAGTGGGAAGGGTTAAGATGCTTTCTACGGTTATTCATAGTCGTAGGGGGCGAGAAATGCCAAGTGTAGAGCTCTCATTCGTCGCTAATACGTGTTGTGGATCTTCTTGAGGCTCATGAGAGGAAGGGGAATCATGCGAAAAATCTTTTTCCTTCCGACAGGTTGGCTGATGTGGGATTTTCTCGGAATTATTTTTGTTGAGACGCAGATTTAGGGAAACGAAATGCACGAAAGACATCCTGTTTCGGAGCGTGGTACAGATGAGATTCTGTTCCAGAAACCGATTGAGAGAACATTCGGTGTTGGAGCTCGGTGATGAACAGCAACTTTCTGGTTCCGACATCGATCGAGAGCAATTGGTCATCGTTCGAGATCCGAGGTGGCATCCATGATGGTGGTGTGTTCCTACTGCAGTGATGGGATTTAACCTTGTGATCGAGTTAGAGTCCTTCCACAGCCATAGTCATGAACTTTAAAAAAAAAAAAAAATAATAATAATAATTTCTTTTGTGATTCAGAATGGAACGTTTGTGGCATTTAATCTTGATTGCTCGTTAACATGTTCGGTGCACATATTATTTCTGGTACATGTCTAACTTCTTCCTAATTCCTTGCGTAACGCAACTGTTTGTGTAACACAATTTAAGGTCAATTCAGTCGTTATTTCTGGAAGTAACGCCTCTTTTACGTTGTGTTTCCCAGTACCTCGCATACTCACTATACGTGTATAACTTGCAACTGAGACAATACTCCATGTACTTCTTTTTATTAACAAAGTCGTCCGCCAAGTTGAACTTTAGCACGTATGTAGATCGTTGTAAAATAAATGTGAGTAGTAATTGGATTCTTCATGATACCATTGCAGTAGTTAATTAATCCCTTGCCATTTAAATATAGATTAACGAAGGCCATCAGCCTTACCGACATATGAGGGACATTTTTTCCTTTGACAATTCCGTGGTTTAAAACTTCTTTTAACCAATAGACAGCTTCTGAACAACCTAAAGGTCATCGGATTTATTCCTTTATTATGCATTATTTATTGATGCTAAGGCATCTGGCGAGCCTTTTATTGACTCATAAGTAGAAACAAACAGCAACATCTCATTTGGTTTCTCCCCACATTGCAATAGACAAATTTCGACATGCATTGATTTCATGCTAGCCAAAATGTACATGTAAAACGACATCTTACTGACATTTTTGACCCTACAACTATACTGTCTGACAAAATAAGTGAATCATACAGAATGGGTTGCAGGAAACTAAGTGAAATTTCACGGATTGAGAGAGTATGTCATGAGAGAGTATGCCACATTAATTCACTGATTTACCGAATGCGATGGCGCAGTGTTTAGCACACTAGACTCGCATTCGGGAGGACGACGGTTCAATTCCGCGTCCAGCCATCCTGATTTAGGTTTTCCGTGATTTCCCTAGGTCTCTTCAGGAAAATGCCGGGATGGTTCTTTTGAAAGGGCACGGCCGATTTCCTTCCCCATCCTTCCCTAAACCGAGCTTGTACTCCTTCTCTAATGACCTAGTTGTCGATGTGACGTTAAACACTAATCTCCTCCTCCTCCCCTCCTCCCAGTTCACTGATTACAAAACCGAATCCAGTTTACAAGGAACTTGGCAATATGAGCCCTCGTATCAGTATGACTGCACCTGCTCTCTCCTGGACGCATGCACTGAGTGAGTTGGAAAGAGCATCGGAAAGCCGTTGTGTCTTCTCTTAAGGGAAGCTGTCTCACAGCTGTTGCAATTGGTTCTTGATATCCCTCATACCGGTAGTGGAGCGCACCTGAACGTCCGAGCTGGTCCCACACACCTTCTATCAGGGGCAGATCAGGGCCACAGGAGTGACTTAGCATCATGCAGACAATTCATAGAGACACATCCCATGTGTTGAGGAAATGGGGCCACCATACTGTCGCATGACAGGTAGCCTACGAGGAGACAAGATGTCCATGGCCTACCGTTGTGCTGTCAGAGAGCCTTCATCCACTAACAACCGTGTCTTAAAAGTCGTACCCAATGGCTCCCCACATCGCGACGCCAGGGTTAATGAAGAGCCCCCCTCTCCATAACATTTGAAGAAGAAGACCTGTATCCATGTAGCCACTATACTCGCCGAGGGCCGACATCCGTGATAATGTAGAAGGACGATTCATCGCTGAATACAATATAACGCCATACGTCAACAGTCCATGTTTCCCCGCCACTTCACCACTACAAACAAAGCCGTTTGTTTTGAAGCGTTAACTGTACCCTACGTATGAGACGCTAGTTCCCAGGCCGTGCGGGATGACATTGAAAGTTATAGGGAGTCGATTACTGAAACATGGGACTTAGGAAAAGGTAGGATTCGGTGTGGACGGGGCCTTACTCAGTTACCGTTGGTTGCTCAGTTTTTTTTTTTTTTTTTTTTTTAAAAATCATGTACACTTTATTTGGAACCAATTGAAAATGAGATTGACAATAAGGAACAGTTATCAAATTTGACTATTAAAACACAATGTCTAATAAAAAATCCTTCAGTAAGTGCCCTTATGGCTGAAGGACTTATTGACCAGAAACTCAATTTATTTGTCAGCTGAGGACCCCAATAGTAATAACTCAAAAACAATTTGACGGCTGAAGGCCCAAATATTAATAACTCAAAAACAGTTTAACAGCTGAAGGCCTGGATAGCAAATTCTTAAAAACAGTTAAACTTCTCCAAGATATAATAAAATATTTTTAAAAAACACAATAAAATTTAACTATTAAAAATTCTTTAGCCAAATTGCATTCACGGGTGTAGGCCTTATTGACCAGAAATTCAAATTATTTGTCGGCTGAAGGCCCCAATAGTAATAACTCAAAAACAATTCAACGACTGAAGGCCTGGATAGCAAATTCTTAAAAACAGTTAAACTCCTCCAAGAGACACTACAATATATTTAAAAAAATGTAATCAACAAAATTTCCCTATTAAGAGACAATACCTAATTAAAAATTCTTAAGACAAATTGCATTCACAGTTGAAGGCCTTATTGACAAGAAATTCAAAATACTTTTCGGCTGAAGCCTCCAATAGTAATACCTCAAAATTAAAATATATTTTTCAACAAAAAGACAATCATCATAATCTGATCAAACCAAGAGAGAAGTGGGCCTCAAACAGTGCTCCAAGGATCGGCCTGGGAAAGTCGCTTTATTTTTTAACTGATGAGACAGGCACCCAAGAGTTGTATTCACCTAACCAGATGGCAACTCAAACTAGTGACAGTTTAAACGCAGACCAACACTCTTGCAACATCTACCTAACGTCTGATAAGGCGGAACCGGCGGCCAGTACTGCGTGTTCAGAATCCGGTGTTTAGAGCATCCAGAAGCAGAAGGAACCACTGTGACCAATGTAATCCAAAAGAAACAACATATCTGGACCACAATCAAGGAGGCTGTCGAACTACACGCCTTACCAGACAGCAGCAGCAAGGTGAGGAAAGGTACACTCTGTGAAAATACCCTAACATCCAGGGCAAGTAACTAGGGCGCTAGCATCCACTAGGCAGAATAATACCGCTGTTTGAACTTCACCCATAAACACAAGGAATTCATTGATTAATGATAAGAAACGGAGGATGGCTAACTAATCTCGAAAAGTCCAAACACTCCACTCGTTGCACTTCATCTCAGCAACCCTGCGAGCAACTCGCGAACCGCGCGACTGCTACGGTCGCAGGTTCGAATCCTGCCTCGGGCATGGATGTGTGTGATGTCCTTAGGTTAGTTAGGTTTAAGTAGTTCTAAGTTCTAGGGGACTGATGACCACAGATGTTAAGTCCCATAGTGCTCAGAGCCAGCCAACTCGCGAGCAAATGGCATGATCTCAAAATAGTGGAGGTTTCACTACTGGGTTAATGTTCACTCAACTCACCACAGTACTAGATATCGGTAAACGCTGATGCTGCCACTCAGGGACAGACAACACTAGCGAACGTAATGGCACCAGTAAACACAAGAAGAAAACGAGACGCCACTATCCCTATTACACGATGCCAACCTACCAAAGCGAGCAGCACATGGCTCATTACTTGTTCTTGGATGGCAGGCGCAGATGTGAAGAAGTCACGATATGCTTGATGTGTAGTACAACGATCCTTCCTTTTGGTGGTCTGACACAGTCAACTGGAACCTTTACGACGAGTATGTCTCCTGTCACGTTCCCATACGCTCCAACAGCATGACACAGTCACATCCAACAGCCCCAAAATCCTACATATTGGACCATTCGGTTAACTGGTCAGCTTGAGAGCCACAATAAGGCCCCTTTCAAACTCTGCCAGGCACTGATAACGCTGTCTCACACGTCTGTGTGGCATCTCTGCTTCATTTGGTAATTCAACATCTGACGGTATTCATGCCGGTTATATAGAGGTCATTTGGGCTCATTTAGAGACAGAACTCATCACTGAACATAATGTCTGCCCCCGGTAGCTGAAAGGTCAGCGTGATGGACAGTCAATCCTCTGGGCCCGGGTTCGATTCCCGGCTGGGGCTGGGAATTTTCTCAGCCCAGGGACTGGGTGTTGTGTTGTCCTCATCATCATCCTATCATCGTCATCGACTGCATGTCGCCAAATTGGCGTCAAATTGAAAGACCGGCACCCAGCGAAAGGCCTACCCGATGGGGGGCCCTGGCCATAAGCTTAAATAAATAAAAAACTGAACACAATTTAATTCCACTCAATGAGGTTCCAGGCTGATGACGTGTCAGGAGATGCCCTAGACAGCGGCTGGGTACCGACTGTCGCCACCATACTGCCCAACAACAGGGAGCGATGATATTGGGTGCTGTTTCTTTTCATAGCGGGACCCCTCTGGTAGTCATCCGCGTCTCCCTTACAGCACAATGGGTCGTCGGCGCTATTCTACGTCCCGTTTTGTTGCCCGTCATGATTAATCATCTTGGGCTTACATTTCATCAAGACAATGCCCATCCACATAAGACGAAGGTTTCTTTTGTTTGTCTTCGTGCTCCCCAAACCCTAACTTAGCCAGCAAGATCGCCGGATCTCTCCACAATTTAGAGCGTTCAGAGCAATATGGGCAGGGACCTCCAACCAGCTCGGAATTCTGACAAACTAACACGTCAATTGGACGGAATTAGGCACGATAACGCTAAGGAGGATATCTATCAGGTATCAATCAATTCCAAGCCGAATATCCGCTAGCATAAGGGCCAGAGGTGGACCACGCGTTATTGACGTGCTCCATTTGTGAAGCTCTTTCTTTTGAATAATGCACCCAGTTTTTTTGAAACTGTAGCCATTTGCAACTTTTGTACACCTGTCTTCCTCAGTTGCGAGTAATATTACGGTATATTGACAATTTTTATTTTGTTGGACCGCCTGAATACAACTGAATGAAACACAGTTTTCGTGCCGTATGCGTTTCGCCTTTATTCTCTGCGAGGCATCTTCAGTGGCCTGGAATATGTACGTATTTCTACTATTTAGTTTACATTTTGGGGCAATGTACCCATAGGTTATAAACAGTTCTAGTCGTTGGTTTTTGCTATGCAACATGTAAGTAGAATTTAAAATGTTACCACAACATAGCGAAAACCAACCACCAGAACTGTTTATAAACTACAGGTACATTGCCCCATAATGTAAACTAAATAGTAAAAATATGTACATATTCCAGGCCACTGAAAATGCCTTGCAGAGAATAAAGGCGAAACGCGTATGGCACAATTGTGTTTCATTCAGTTGTGTCCTTTCTAAGAGGCCTGGTAATAACACAAAACACAAAAAATATCAATGCCCTCTGGTTACCATTCTATCTCTCGACAGTATTGCGGTCATTGATATACCTGCCGACGATGAGTAAGTGTACAAAGTCAGATTGCCATCCGGCCATGTCTTCTCGGTCCTTCACTTTTTTGTTAGGTTAGTGCATATCCTTCTTCCTGACTGTGCTAGTTCTGTAGACTCACGTAAGAATCTTTGCACAGTTCCGAATCGACGAGGAAGTATTGAAAGAAATTGTTCAAATTCATGGTGAAACTTCAGTTGTCCTCTATTTTGTACAATGCGCTTCGCTACTAGTTTCGCCCAAATGAACATTATCAGGCACAAGTTGGCAAGAACGGCTTGCCAGCTTATGCTTGATAAAGTCCAGCGGAAGGTTCACCTTCAAATTTAACAATTATTTGGCGGATGAATATCCCCACCTACGAACACACATAAATTAAAAGAAAGCTGAAGTTTTCGAACTCATCTGTGAGGCAGCCTCGGATAATGTAATTGGTAGCAAAACGTCCACGAAACGCAAGATAGTGTTTTGTATTGCCAACGGGCACATAGTATTAGCTTGTTCGCACACATAATGTCTTAACACCATTACAGGTGTTAGTCACGGTTTGCTTACAGTCGACGGGCGCAGTGGCCGCGCAAATCGAGGCGCCATGTCACGGATTGCGCGGCCCCTCCCGCCGGAGGTTCGAGTCCTCCATCGGGCATGGGTCTTTGTGTTGTTCTTCGCATAAGTTAGTTTAAGTAGCGTGTAAGTCTAGGGACCGATGGCCCCAGCAGTCTGGTCCCTTAGGAATTCCCACACATTTGAACATTTTTTGCTTACAGTCTTCTTTTACTTGCGTTTTCGTATGTCTTTAATATTCTTGATTACTCTTGCCTTCTAAAATAACACGGAAATATGTGTTACAGATTTTATTTCTAGTATTTATCATTTTCCGAATTACCTAGGTTGCATGGGGTTGCAATTGTTTCCTTAGCGAAATTACAACTGGTTATAACATATTTTCAAATACTAAAAGATCTCTCCAAAATAAAAACCTCTTAATAACAAGGCAGATTGAAAGCCCAAAACGTTATTTGTGTCATCAAGATCAATTTTCTTGCCAACATAGGTTACAGAATAATACAATGAATAAAGCACCATTTATACGTTCTTCTAATCAAGAATAAAGCATAATTTATTTGTCGCTTGCATACATCTCCTTGTCCTCTAACAATCTGAATGACCTATTCCTTTGTATGTTATGCCTTCTGTAAGTCTAAGCTTCTCCGTATCAACCTCAAATTTACACAGTTGTCGTTCTCGCTTTTCAGATTCCATCTGCTTAACACTGCTCTGAACACGATCATGATAGTTCTTTCAAAAGTACGCTAAGAGAGCTTATTATCTCTCATTGTTTCACTCAGTTAATGTAACAATGCGTCATCTGATTTAAAAATTTCTGTGGAATAGTGTAATTTGTTGTGTGAATTTCCTTGCTCCCTTACGAACTGAATCGAACTAAATATTTTTCCCCTACTCGTAATGGCCTTATACAACGAACAGGCTGGCCACATCTTCTTTTACATCCACCACTGATTTCTGTTTTGCCTATTTAGCACTCATTCCCAGAAAATTGTACTTGAGTATTACAACAAGAAGTAAAATAAATATCATCCGTGTAGCATGCTCTTCTTGCTTGCCCTTCACTCGCTTTTTCTGTCTCTGCTCCTTCCCTTCTGTTTGCAGTGTCTACTTGTCGTTTAGTTCCTTCCGTTCCTTTCTGGTTTATTTGGAGCCAACTAAGGACACAAGTCCATTACCTAGCGGAGGAGAACAACAAAACCGTAAGATAACGCTACACGGGCAGAGCTTTGCCGATAAAGCAAACAGCGCCCCGTGCTCCCGTGTGTTTTCGCTTGCTGCTTCTACTTTCCAGAACCACGCCGCGTTGCCGTCTTATCTCGCCGTAGACTTCTCGACTCGGCCGATCGTTGCGGGGAAGCAGAAAAATGCAACATTTCGTCCACTTCCGCCGGTTGCCCTCCTTTGTGATGGTACCGCCTGAGCACGAAGTGCAGGGTGCAGAGGCGCCTCGCCGACTCTGTTTAACTCTGAGAGGTAAGAAAATACAGAAAATCTTCCAACGTCGTCTACACTGGCTAACACAGACTGCACAGTCCTTTCAGCACTCGGTGTCAATATACGTCAAAGAGAATTTATCTAGTTTCGAAGAGACCTCAGAAGTACTTAAGGAATGTGACCAATCAACTGAATGTTTCCTACTGCAATAGAATCATATAGTTTCATTATATCTTTGATCCTCAAAGTAGTATGTGGTCGAATAAAGTATTGGAAATTTTCCTGTTCTAATTCTTCCAGGAATTTCTCCCGTTCGGCTCCTTCTACTCCTGATTCATGCCTTACTTTTCAGAGCAGCAAATGAATCACTACGATGAATGCATTCATATACACTGCCGGAAAAAATGCAACACCCTCAAGGACAAGGTCATTTTATTGACAAATGAGCTGACAGTTTATTATTGAAGCGGCATATGATAAAAAATTGACACCTAATGAAACACACATGTCACAGTCAAGTGTGCACAGTTGTATCTGTACACGATGGTCCCCACCCTCCTTCCTCTCCGGCGGCAACGCAAGCGTGTATTTCCACATACAAACGATCATAAAGACGTCGAAAGGCATCCCACCATTCGTTGGCCAAAGTATCTTGCGTCCTTTGTTGTAATTCAGCAATTGTTTTTGCAGGCCCTGGAGTACGAGCAATATCCCGCTACATCATGTGCCATACGTGTTCTTTTGGCGAGAGATGGTGATCTTGCTGGCCAAGGCAGTCGGTTCAAATGGCTCTGAGCACTATGGGACTTAACATCTGTGGTCATCAGTCCCATAGAGCTTAGAACTACTTAAACCTAGCTAACCTAAGGACATCACACACATCCATGCCCGAGGCAGGATTCGAACCTGTGACCGTAGCAGTCGCGCGGTTCCGGACTGAGCGCCTAGAACCGCACAGCCACCGCTGCCGCCCCAAGGCAGTTGTTTTACACCACAAAGACCATGGTGAGTCGTAGCAGCCATATGTGGTTGTGCATTGTCCCGCTGAAGAAGCACATCCATTTCCCGATTAGCAGGTACTCATTTATCCTGCGGAATCTCCAAATGTGAGGACGGGTTGTAAGTAATAGCCACCAACACCATAAAGCCTGTGGTCGGACCTGTGCGTTGCAGGCGAATGCACTCTGGGAGAGGCAAGTCACCAGGTCTACGCCATATAAGTGGACGCCCGTCACTAACGCACAGATGAAACCTTGTCTCATCACTGAAGACAACAGAGCTTCATCCTCTCCAGCCAACTCTTTGAGGACATCAGGGCACCCATACTTGGCAGTGTCGTGAAGTCAGTGGTCGCCTGGACAGAGCCACACGTTATATTAAGCCTGCTGTAAGCAGATTGTTTCCAGTAGCCCCTAATGACACAGAGGGCGCAACACGTGCCCGGATTTGTCCCTACTCGCAAGTTGGGTAAATCATGATGTGTGCCTCTACTACGTGGACATTCGGAACCTGATTTATACGTGTGTGAATGTTCCACAGGCCACTGTTGAAAGCAGCGACACATGAACGCTACATTGTGCCCAGTATGTGCAGCAATCCGTCGATATTTCCATCTGTTGTGGCGTAACCACATGTGCCGGAACGAAGATGAAGAACGCAAGAGAAAAGAAGGCAGCGAAACGACGAACGCCAATGGTGGCCTGATTAGGACCGCATCACTACAGGAGCGGCCTCTACAAGAGGAGAACATAAGTCCCGCTCCTGCCAGCCGCGGCCGCTCAGTATTCGGACAGTAGACGAACAGGCCTATCAGAGAACGCTACGATAGCAGTTATTAGTGGTTCACAAACTGTGTGTCAAACTTTCCTGAACATTGTAAGAGGGTGAGTCAAATGAAAACCTTAAATATTTTTTAAATATTATTTATTGTGCAGAAGTGGTACAAATCTGTATCACTTTTCAACATAATCTCCCCCACGCTCAATCAATGTCCTCCAGCGCTTACAAAGTGCATAAATTCCTTTAGAAAAAAATTCTTTTGGTACTCCACGCAACCACTCATGGACCACGTGGCGTACCTCTTCATCAGAACAGAACTTCTTTCCTCCCATTGCGTCTTTGAGTGGTCCAAACATATGGAAATCACTTAGGGCAAGGTCTGGTGAGTATGGTGGGTGAGGAAGACACTAAAAATGCAGGGCTGTGATTGTTGCAACTGTTGTGCGGGCAGTGTGGGGTCTTGTATTGTCATGTGGCAAAAGGACACCTGCTGACAGCAATCCATGTCAATTTGATTTGTTTGCAGGTCGCAGATGATGTTGTAGGAGATCTGTGTATGATGCACTGGTGACAGTGGTCCCCCTAGGCATGTAATGCTCCAAAATGATGCCTTGTTCGTCCCAAAAGAGAGTCAGCATAACGTTCCCTGCTGATGGTTCTGTTCGAAACTTCTTTGGTTTTAGTAATGAGGAATGGCGCCATTCCTTGCTCGCTCTCTTGGTTTCCGATTGGTGGAAGTGTACCCAGGTTTCGTCCCAAGTAACAATTCTTGCAAGGTAGCCATCGCCTTCTCGTTCAAAGCGCCGAAGAAGTTCTTCACAAGCATCAACACGTCGTTCTCTAATTTCAGGAGTCAGCTGCCGTGCCACCCATCTTGCAGACACTTTGTGAAAGTGGAGCACATCGTGCACAATGAGGTGTGCTGAGCCATGACTAATCTGTAAACATGCTGCAATGTCATTCAGTGTCACTCGGCGGTTTTCCTTCTCTATGGCTTCAACTGCTGCAATGTTCTGTGGAGTCACAAGTCGTTGTGCCTGACCTGGACGAGGAGCATCTTCCACTGAAGTGACACCATTTGCGAACTTCCTACTCCATTCGTAGACTTGCTGCTGTGACAAACATGCATCACCGTACTGAACCTCATTTCGTCGATGAATTTCAATAGCTTTCACACCTTCACTACGCAAAAACCGAATAACAGAACGCTGTTCTTCCCTGGTGTAAGTCGCAAGTGGGGGGGGGGGGGGGGACTTTACACTGATACTGCGACGGTATGTTTGCATCTGCACTATGTTGCCACCTACAGGAGAGTCTGCACGCTGTTTGTAGCACGCTTACCAACTTAGAGGATAACGGCGCGAAATTTCGATTTGTTATTACAAATTTAAGGTTTTCATTTGACTCACCCTCGTATATAGCAAAGGACTCTGATTAATTTTGCATGTCGCCCATCGCTTGCGACACCACTGTTAATTCAAAGTTTTTATTGGAATAAAACTACTAATGTTATTTGCTTGAACTGTTGTGTGGCATTCCCAGAACGCTGCATCCCTCAGGCACCCCAAACGCGACGAGTGGGCAGAACCTCATACCATGGAGCTTCCCGGACGCCCACAATGCAACCCAGTACAAATGGCTGAAGTTGTTCAACGCGAGTACGTGCACGTCTGTGGGACGTGGAAGTACCCAAGAATGAATGCTGCCAGCGCTGATCGCCTCTAAAGTCGGCACAGTCACTGCCAGCAGAGTCAAAACATAGGGTGCAGAGACAGGACTCCTGAGCGCCATCTGATCGCCGATGGCCGTGATAAATGAATCAGTAACCACATATTACAACCTGTTGCCAATGGGCCCAATCCTAGAGGAAACAGCATTTTGCTTTCTGGCATTATACACTACTGACCATTAAAATTGCTACACCAAGAAGGAATGCAGATGATAAACGGGTATTCATTGGACAAATGTATTATACTAGAACTGACATGTAATTACAGTTTCACGCAATTTGGGTGCATAGATCCTGAGAAATCAGTACCCGGAACAACCACCACTGGCCGTAATAACGGCCTTGATACGCCTGGACATTGAGTCAAACAAAGGTTGGATGCCGTGTACAGGAACAGCTGCCCATACAACTTCAACACGATACCACAGTTCATCAAGAGTAGTGACAGGCGTATTGTGACGAGCCAGTTGCTCGGCCACCATTGACCAGACGTTTTCAATTGGTGAGAGATCTGGAGAATGTGCTGGCCAGGACAGCAGTCGAACATTTTCTGTATCCAGAAAGGCCCGTACAGGACCTGCAACATGCGGTCGTGCATTATACTGCTAAAATGTAGGGTTTCGCAGGGATCGAATGAAGGGTAGAGCCACCGATCGCAACATATCTGAAATGTAACGTCCATTGTTCAAATTGCCGTCAATGCGAACAAGAGGTGACCGAGACGTGTAACCAATGGCAGCACATACCATCACGCCGGGTGATGACGCCAGTATGGCGATGACGAATACACGCTTCCAATGTGCCTTCACCGCGATGTCGCCAAACACGGATGCGACCATCATGATGCTGTAAACAGAACCTGGATTCATCCGAAAAAATGACGTTTTGCCATTCGTGCACCCAGGTTCGTCGTTAAGTACACTTTCGCAGGCGCTCCTCTCTGTGATGCAGCGTCAAGGGTAACCGCAGCCATGGTTTCCGAGATGATAGTCCATGCTCCTGCAAACGTCGTCGATCTCTTCGTGCAGATGGTTGTTGTCTTGCAAACGTCCCCATCTGTTGACTCAGGGATCGAGACGTGGCTGCACGCTCCGTTACAGCCCTGTGGATAAGATGCCCGTCATCTCGACTGCTAGTGATACGAGGCCGTTGGGATCCAGTACGGCGTTCCGTATTACCCTCCTGAACTTACCGATTCCATATTCTGCTAACAGTCCTTGGATCTCGACCAACGCGAGCAGCAATGTCGCGATATGATAAACCGCAATCGTGATAGGCTACAATCCGACCTTTATCAAAGTCGGAAACGTGATGGTACACATTTCTCCTCCTTACACGAGGCATCACAACAACGTTTCACCAGGCAACGCTGGTCATCTGCTGTTTGTGTATGAGAAATCGGTTGGAAACTTTCCTCAAGTCAGCACGTTGCAGGTGTCGCCACCGGCACCAACCTTGTGTGAATGCTCTGAAAAGCTAATCATTTGCATATCACAGAATCTTCTTCCTGACGGTAAAATTTTGCATCTGTAGCACGTCATCTTCGTGGTGTAGCAATTTTAATGACCGGTAGTGTAGATGCCATTCCTGAAAAAGCACCCTTAATTTAGCAGAGTGATTCTTCAGTGACCCCTACAACCGGCCCCATACAATAAATCTTTCCCCTACATTTGAAAAGTTATTTATGATTCCATGAACCTGCTTTCGAACTTTTTCAGGTTCATCTTCAGATGCTTTTCTGGAAGTTACGTCACTATTTCTAGCATCATGCTGCATTCTGGCTCTGTGACAAGAAGATGAAAAACGCTTTAATCTATAGCCATGACTATTGTTTCTCTGTCGAAATGGATTCAAAATTTAGTTTTTTAATTAATGCGACAGTATGGCTGGCTTCTTTCGTTAGTGTCCATCTGTCTGCTTCCGTTTTGATGGCCAGTCTGCACATCAATTCACACACTTTAATACAATTTCTGTTCATTCACACTGTAACAGCGAAACTTTGCCAGTATCCAGCATGTGCTATACAACTCTTGTTTGTAACAAATATCTTGACAAAAAGATACGGCATAGTCCTACTTTGCTCAGAGATACAATCTGCCCTTGTTTACATGTATTAAAATCGATGTAATGGTAAATATTTTAATCAGACTGGCGATAACATGAGAGCACAAAATAAAATAAATAAATGAATGAATTACTACAAGAACAAACTTCAAGTGATCTGGTGTCTTATTTCTATTCGTGTATTAATGTATAATACAGTCAATTTATGAGCAAATATTTTAATCAAAATTGGAGTTAAGAATAATGCCCAGGAATAAAATAATACAGAATTGCAGTACTTGCGATAGTCCGCCTCCGGTAGCTGAATTGTGCTACTGCTAAAGACTCATTCTTTGAACGCTGTAATTTATGACTGCAATTATCTGTCATTTATGTCATTTCATTGTAGCCATTTTTGTTACTGTATTTTTGGGAAAAAAAAGTGGTCAGCGCGACAGACTGTCAATCCTAAGAACCCGGGTTCGATTCCCTGCTGGGTCGGAGATTTTGAGAACGCTCAGGGACTGGGTGCTGTGTTTTCCTAATCATCATCATTTCATCCCCACCCACGAGCAAGTCGACGAAGTGGCGTCAAGTCGAAAGACTTGCACCCGGCGAACGGTCTACCCAACGGGAGGCCCTAGTCACACTACATTTTTTTGTATTTGCAATGATGTACAGCGGTTTGTATGACCACGACCTTTATATTTAAATTTAAAACAATAACAAACCTTCTTTTAAATTGTCGCAATAAGTAAAAAAATTACATTTTGAATCCGTTTCGACATACATTAAAGTGTGTTCCATCTTCTTGTCACAGAACCAGCACCCAGCATTATGCTAGAAATAGTGATATAACTTCCAAAAACAATCTGAAGATGAACCTGAAGAGGTTCGAAAAGAGATTCATGGAATCATAAATAACCATTCAAAAAAGTGACTGGTTGCAGTTTTTTGTATTTACATTCAATTAACGGTTCTAAAATATCCATAATGGATACGCTCAATCTTTCCCCTATTACTTTATTATTTATTACACACCTACCATTAAAGTGGTATCTCTGTGTCGAACATAAAAGTTCTGTTAACCACCACTGTAATACACTTGTTTCATGCTTTCGGCGTATGGGGAAGGAATTGAGAGTGTCGATTCAGCCAATTGCTCTCTGTCTGTGCTTATATCAGTTGTTTTCTCTACTGTCTCTGCTTCAGAATTACTTACAGAAAACGTACATATAAAGAAGAGTATGGTTATTACTAGTGAAATTAATATCTATTGTGACAGTTAAGTATCAGGCTACAAATAACACTGTGATGACCAAACTTCCTTCATCGCAAGTGCATAACACGAAAATTAATGCTAAATATATTATGCCCACCTCCAAGCACACAGGAATTTTTGGCTGGTGCAGCACGAATAGCACTGTTCCTTATCACTGTGCGTTACCCACCACTGCCTTCCTGTGTACACTCATTAGGATTCTCCAGTAGCTCCTATGTCCCACAGCGCACAGCGGCAATAGTTATTTTGCATGCTCCGTCACAAACATTTGAATATCCATGTATGTGATGCCTGTTCTTTCAGACATGTACGAAAGAATAGGCATCATTTGGATCCTGCAGCCACTATGAATCAAGACATAGAGGAACTAAAGAAATTAGCTGCCAGTGGGTATTGAGTTATATCAATGGGGAAAATTTGTGCCAGACCAGAATTCAAACCCAGGTCTCTTGCTTACTAGGCAGATACGCTGATCTCTATGCCATTCAGAAACAGTGGTCATCGCAGCTGCATGGACCACACTACCACGCCTCCCGTTAGACCCAAATTCTCAACTTATCCACACACTACTGATGTACTGCTCCTTGCTCATTATCCTCATTAATTGCGGCATTTCGTGTATTCCCAGAAGAGTTAGAGCTTGGTGTGCATCTGTACTGAAGGAATTATTGCTTGTCCTCTCCTTATATATGGTGTCCGAGCAAGGGGTGCTACATCAGTTGTGCATGGATAAGTTGAGATCTCGGGTCTGATAGGGCGCGTGCTAGGGTAGCCATGGAACTGTGATGACCGCTCTGTCCAGATGGCATAGTGGTCAGTAAGCAGGAGATCTGGGCTTGAATCCCATTCTGGCACAAATTTCAACTTCCCCATTTGATGTAACTCAATGCCCACTGGCAGCTAATGTCTTTCATTCCTTTGAGTCTTGGTTCATAGTGGCTGCAGGATCAAAACGGTGACTGTTCTTTTTGACATATTCGAAAGAACAGACGCAATTAAGGCGAGGACTGCCGATGATCCCTTCAATGCAGATGCACTCCGAGCCACAAGTCATGAGGATTATGGGCAGGGGGCACTACAACAGTAGTGTGTGGAAAATTGAGAATTAGGGCCTGACAGGAGGCGTGCTAGGGTAATTTCTGCAGTTTGCAGGGTTCACTGTGTCCGGATGGCTTAGTGTTCGGAGCATCTGCCTAGTAAACAGAAGACCCAGGTTCGAGTCTTGGTACGACACAAACTTTCAACTTTCCCCAGTGATGTAATTCAGTGCCCACTGGCAGCTAATGTTTTAGATCCCCGCGTGTCTCCTAAACACTATGACCTTGCACAAAATATCACGAAGTCTCCCATCACATTTTCCGATGTCATGTGGGACGATGAAATTCTGATAATCGTGCGAACCTACCGTCACAACAGCTGTTAGACCTATATGTACAAGGTACCAAGAATCCTTTACATTTCTGCTGAAACTTCTTACTAAGTATTAAGATTTTGAGCATCTTATGCCAACCACCTGTCTCTTCAGATATTTCATTAAGTTTGTGTCAGTCAAACAATTGCTGACCCAAAAATATAGGACCAGGCAATGTGCCACACACAGTGGAACTCGAATCCCTACTCAACCAGTTTCAGGTTCCTTGTAGTTTTTAATACTCACTCTCGCTCTCCGTGGCTTACTGGCTCTGTGAAGCGAATAGTTCTGTTGCCGACAAGGAACAACTGATTTCTTCCTTGCAGAATCTATCAACCACAGCTATTACCAGAAATTTCCACCCAGCGCATCTTGTGAATACCACAAAGACAAGTAACTCTAAAGACCTTAATAACACCACGAACGTAATAGCCACCCAAAGGACGGAGTAATCACCTACAAACTAATCAGTAGTCAAGTTAAACAAAGGTATACTGAAAGTAGATATACGTCACAAAACTGACCCAAGCAATCACTTTTTCAGTGTTCTGTCGCTTTATCCGTGGTGTAGGACCGAATTTTTAACCTTCAAGCGGTCGGGTCACTTTTTTTTTTTTTTTTTTCTTTTACTTGAGTATGCACATGAGGTATTTAGTACACAACCTTCTATGATAGGATAAAATATTTTTAGAAAACAGTGAAACATTTATATTTATACAACGAATTACAAATAGAAACATTTTATAGCTCAATGTGGCCCTGAGGATATCCATCTTTGTAACATATTTGTACTTCCAAAGTTCTTTTACATTTACGTACTGACTTGCTGCCTTAGCCCGTCAAAATCCCGAGATGGTTGGAGGGCCTTGCCCATAATGCTCAAAACATTCTCAATTGGGGAGAGATTCGGCAACCTTGCTGGGCAAGGCAGGGTTTCGAAAGCATGAAGACATGCAGTAGAAACTGTCGCATTATCTTGCAGAAGTGTAAGCCCAGGACGGTTTGCTCTGAAGGGGAACAAAATGTAGAATATCATCGAAGTACCGCTGGCTGTAAGGGTGCTGTGGATGACAACCGAAAGGGTCCTGCTTTAAAAAGAAATTGCACCCCAGATCGTCATCCCTGGTTGTCAGACCGTAAGGCGGGTGATACGCTGGTATCCCATCGCTGTATGGGGCAGCTCCAGACACGTCTTCGCTGGTCGTCGGAGCTCAGTTCGAGAGACTCTTTACTGAAGATAATTCTACTCCAGTCATCAAGATTCCAGGTCGAAGACATGTCTGCCCGACAACCAGGAGTGATGGTCTGGAGTGTCATTTCTTTTCGTGACAGAAACTCTTTGGTTGCCATGACTGGCCCCTGACAGCACGGCGGTACATCGGCGATATTCTGCGCCCAGTTTTTTTGTCCTTAGTGGCAAGCCATCCTGGGCGTACCTTCCAGCAAGAAATGCCCGCTTGCACACAGCGAAAGTTTCTGTTTCTCGTCTTCATGCTTGTCAAACCGTACCTTGACCAGCAAGGAATCCGGATCTCTCCGCAATTGGAAATGGTTGGAGTATTATGGGCAGGGCCCTCTGGCTGACTCAGGGTTTTGATCATCTACCTCACCAGTTGGACGAAACTTGGCATGATATCCCTCACAAGAACATCCAACAATTATAATCAGTGCTAAACTGAATAATTATTTGCATAAGGGCCAGAGGTGTACCAATGCATTACAGACTTGCTCAATTTGTGAAGCTGTTTCTCTTGAATAAATCATCCAATTTCCTTGAAATTGTGATTATTTGTTTGCCCTATATGTACAGCCCGTCTACGAGTTTGGGTAGCAGTCACTGAAACAAAGACGGTTTTCTTATGGCGAGATCTATTTCCGAAATTTCAATCACCAACTTTCTCTTCCGAATGCGAAAATATTTTGTTGACACGCACCTACGTAGGGAGAAATGATCATCATAATAAAATAAGATAAATCAGAGCTCGAACGGAAAGATTTAAGTGTTCGTTTTTCCCACGCGCCATGAAACGTAACAGTCTAATTGAAACCCATTTAAACACGTAAATTTTTACCAAAAACAGTAATTTCTGACATAGAGGTGTATGGAAATACGTACTTGTGGAAAAGTTACGTAGAAAATACTTAAGAAATCTTAATTATACTAATGTGTAGAAGTTCTGTAAATGAAGGGAACAAGTCCCACGAAGGGAGTCTATAGTAATTAATAAAAAATGTAAATGTATTATTGTAATTACATATTCGAGAGGTTATTCTCGAATAAAATAAGACATGTAGTAATATCGTAGTGTACTAGCTGTTCTGGGGTAAACATATATTTATATGTGTATTTTCACTTTTTATATGTCAATTTTAACTGTTATTTAATCAAAAAATGATTCTAAACAATGCCGAGGATTGTTCGGGATTGTTCAGAAAGTATAAACAGTTACAGGGATGTTGGCAAAGGGGGTCAGTATTTTGTGAGTATTTGGACAGAAAGCATGTTGCTTGTTGACCATAATTCGTTTCATTATTGTAAGTGTGATACAACTTATTTCAGATTTTTCATGATGCTATTATTTTACATTGAGTCTGTAATAAATATTTAGCTGAAACAATGTACTAGATTAATTATTTAAGTAACTTTATAGTTTTTTTTTTGTTTTTTTGTTTTTTTTGTTTTTTTTTTTTTTTTTTTGCAGTAACTTTTCCAAGACTTCTGCTGTGACAGATTGCCGGCTACCATAAGTAAATTAAATGCACAGAACTTTATAGCCATTCGAGAGTTGAACGGTAGAGAAGAATTTGAAAATGGTTCGATGAGCCCTCTGCCAGGCATTCAGAGTGACCATGCAGATGTAGATGTAGATGCACCGATCTCCATCCCATTCTGATAATGTCTTCGAGGTGCGTCATCTTTTTTTCTTTTTGTCTTAGAATGTATTTGAAACAGCAAATGTCTCAAGCGATATGGTGTAGTATTGTAGACAGTCTACTCTTGTTCACCATGGTGAGCGTCTCTCACAATTGTTGGAAAGATGTCGGTACAGAGCACCCTCGTCACTTTTTCAGCCATGTTTCCACTGCTTGACACGCCATGTGACTCAGTTCATTAAACTATATAGACCTTACTCTTTCCACAGTTTCCTTACACTGGCCATCATACCATTTTAACTACACGATCGCCATTGTCAATAGTATTATTTAAATACACTGTAACTAAACTTAGCTACTTTACTCCATAAGCTGTAGTCGAAAAACATTCTTAATTATGGAAGATCCTTAAAAGGATCATGAGCCACAAAAATTTTAGTTCTATGTGACATTTAGTTTTAGAACAGTTTATTTGTTTTAAAAATGATTATCAAAACATTATTACAATTTCTGGTTGTAACAGCAATCGTATTCACCTCATTCACTGCCATGGCAGTCTTCGAACAAATTACTGCGTACTCAAATACATACCGTTTCAATACTGGTTTCATTCTCTGAAACTCGAAACCGTTAATGCAGTGTGCGATTTTGTCGACTGAATAAACAGTTTTTAAAATAACCAAATAATGGCAGCACGCAATGTCGCGCTACACACGTCATAAATATTCCGTGTATTTTTAGGTGAAAAACAGTATGTCAGCACTTTGTTCGAGTCGTCACATTTCACAGCAGCTATATAAATTGTACGCTCGCCTACAATAAACACGAGACATATTGTACGCTGTCATGCGTCGACTTTATAAAAAATACACGAAAGACATTTTGTCTTTTATTTAAAAATCATCTTCAGGCTATACTAATAGGTCTTTCGGTTTTTGTACGTGTTTCCAAGAAAGTCCTTTTTTCAACCATAGATTGACACTCCAGCTTGCATTTCACTTCCTAATATATTCAGCGTATTCGCTTTGGAATAGATCGTTTCGACGGATAGGTAAAGCGTGAAGTACTGGATAAACCAACAGCACAGCGTTTTACGTTACACGACGAACAAAGAACACAGTCTGAATAAACAAGAAAAGCAGTCTCAAAAAGTACTATATCCACCCTACGATCATCAAACTATGTTAAAGGAACTTAATTCCACTTTAGATTCCTTTTTAATGAAATTAAAATGTCGTTTGGGGTACAAAATACCCATATTGCATCATTAAAAACCGTTTTGTAAGACAAAATTGTTAAGGCTTTCGTGGCCACTTGCTGACAAACTGCCTCTTGGCTCCTGTCTCTGGTTCTTCGGCCGACGTTCATCTAATGATTTTACTGACGTTTCGCCAGCACGAGTGGCTGGCATTGTCAAAGCTTCACCCTCCGTGCACGCCCAGGAATGAAATGTTTTTTGTCACAAGTATCAACTGAAGAATATCTTGGTCCCTCAGGTAACTAACAATATTCAAGATTTCTGTTAATTTGATTTCTTTCTTTTCTTTATGTCACAAATGACGCAATTCGTTGAAACGTCTGTAATTTTTGTCATGAGAGAACGTCGTAGTTGTTAGTCTTTTGTTCTACAGTCTTTTCGACAATAACCGAAGTTTCATTTTTCAAGAAAGCTTTTCTTTCAAGTAAAATCCTCCTGCATCCCTCGTAGCAAAGTTTAAAATTTCTTGTCGTCCGTGTTTTGCACCTTACGCCACACGCAGCCACTGATTGTTTCTGACAAGTAAAGGAAAATTTATAGCTGGTTATTCTTTAGCTGCTGGATTTGCCGATTTCAGTTTACTTCCGAGAGAATTTGTACTCCAGACACAAAGTAGCTTGATGAGCAAGAGCTAAATTACTTTTCTTTCAAGGGAGATCTCACTTGCATTCTCGTGTCATCAAAATTTTCTGGTGTTCTACTAAGTACGCATATTTATTTGCAGTGAACATTGAAGGTAATATCGAAGTTATTTTCTTCTGTGATGAGCAGTATTTTATATCGTGGATATTTTGCTGCTGACATTGCTTTTCATGTTACGTAACTTTCAAAGTGTACGTCAGTACCGAGCATCAGTTGAATAGTTTTCACTGAGGACATAATTATTTTCTTTTGAAATGTAAATAGATTCATTTTCATTATTTCAAATTCAGCATTTCATTAAAATTTAAGTTTTGTTTCACGACACTGTTCATGTACGGTGCACGGGGCCAACAAACAGTCAGTTGAATATGATATCTAAAGCACACCTTACACGACGAGAAAGTTTTTGAAAAAAAGACTGTTCAGTACTTCACATATATGTAACTTATATAGAATGCTTAAGTCTTTGACGTCAACACTTGAACCTCGTCGGAAGAAGCAGGCAGTGCGCATGCATTAGGAAGCGAAATAATACTTTGGCCCAGCTCTTTCATAAGGGCCAGAAGTGAACCAACATGTTATTGGTTTGATCAATTTGTGAAGATCTTTCTCTTGAATAAATCATCCAGTATTTTCTGAAATTGTAATCGTTCGTTTGTGTATTGTCTACATGTAAATCACATCTACCGATCTCCGTCCCATTCAGATAGTTCCTTTGTGGTACGTCAACTGTTTTGTTGTGTTTTGTCTTAGAGTGTATGTAGACATGAAGAATAAGTATGTACAATGTTAATACCGCTTGTTTTATGTAAAAATCTTTAAGATTTTCCACATAAGAAATTCGGAGACATAAATTTTCAGAACGGCGACGTACATATAACAGCACAGTTTTTCAGGAATGAGTTTCTTGTATTTTGTGGCTTCAGTCTGATTAAAACAGGAAAGATTAAACCGTTGCGAGTAAAACGAACAGTAATGACATTTGTATTCTTGATTGTCACAAATATTTATCTGTTCTTTTCCGAATATGTCATGATTTTCAAGCGTGTGGTTAGGCAGGAACCTAAGAGGACATTTACTTCCTTGCTTATCACAGAGATACAGCTGCGATGGAATCATTAACAATGCTTTCGTAAATTCGGCTGTCAAGACGATCTGACCACACAGCAGGCGAGAGACTTCTTATGATGTATTTCCGATGTCGGCGAACGACGTTGTAGCATTCTCATTTTAGTTTCTCATTCTCTAACAGTGTGCAGTGCTATTGTGGACGAGGATTACAGTGTACATCATGACTACTGACAGATACCGGCGAACAAACAAAAAATTTGTGTCACAACTTTATTTTTTTGTGTGTGGTAGTTAAAACTTTATGACTACCACTAGCATATTATAATTCATTTCCGTTACAGTATCGCCTGCACTGGCTTATAATGCCTTTCTAATTTCTTTTAGAAAATTGTATTTTAGAGCAGGAGCTTGTATAATCAAACGTTGTGATTTTCTAAGAGTAAACTGACTGTTGTGGAAGTTCTATTGTGGGGGTAGTTACTACATGCTTTCATCCTTTCAGTGACTAAATGAACGTGGGATAAAATGAATCATACATTGTGAGTTAGCTAAAATGTCAGTAATCCATTTCGTTCTCAGACAGTTTACATTACACTGAAATTAAAGGAATAACAGTGAAAAACGTTCACAATAATATTAGCAACTGTACGCATGTTTTCGCTGTTTAAGCCGCTGAGTGTCAACAAATGAATACAGTTTGTATTACAATTAGAGGGAAAGAATCTTTTAGTACAGTAAATATTTTCTTGAGGACGGAAGAAGGTTCAAAAAAGAGTATTTATTTGTAGTTGGTACACCAGTCAGAAAGCCATTTAAAACTGTGTTTATCAAAAAAACATTCAGCCTTCCGCTTGTGATGAGAAGAGGTAGGACACGGAATTATAATTTAGAGAAGCACTTTTCCTCGACGCAGAATATTCAAAGAAAACAGAGAGGGAAGAAGATGAGGTAATGGGAAGAGGCCTAAATTTTGCTCATCGTCTGTGTAATATAAACACAGATGTTGGTTGATGTATCCTTCCTGTTAGCCTTGTATGCAATTGACTGTGAGACAGGAAAATTCTGCTTGCCTTTAACGAGAGTAATACGTTTCTACACATTATTTTCTAAGACATTATAGATGTAATAATTTTGTGCTATTTTTTGTTTTACCCGTGGCTTTTAGGACATGCTTCCACGTGGCCTTAAAGCAGTTAGTTCACAAAGTCTGTACCAAATTTCAGCTTCTAACATGAAATGGTTCATAAAACGTTCCTTATACACTGAAAAATGAAAGTTGCGAGAAGTACGTGAAAAACGATTTTATTATCATTTATGCCGGAAGAAAGTACGTTGCTGTTGGTATTTGCCGTACATTTGGTCTTTTTGGTTTTCATGCAGCTCTTTTCTTCTAGTCTGATACCTCAGCGTGCCCTTTGGCAATATCATTAGCTGACGTTTGAGACCTAGCAATGTTCACGCAATTCTTCATTCGGTTTTCAGTGAAGCAACATGCATGAAATTCTGCTCGAAACAAAGCAATTGCTGGACACCCTCCATAGGATCCACACCTGGTTCCAAGCTATTTCCATATATTTTGACCATCGAAGAAAGTGCTCAGGGGAAGAAGATTTGGAAACGACGCAGAAGTCTTTCATGTCGTGGAAAATTGGTTACAGGTGCAACCAAAAAACTGTTTTTTCGACGGAATCAAAAAACTTGTGAAACGTTGGACAGTGTGCGATGAAGAGCTGGAAGGTTATGTAGAAAAACAATGTATGTTTCAGTCCTCTATCATTAGCATAAATATTCCTTTTCTCAAAGGTTGCTCACTTTATTTTTTTGACTTTAGAGCCTGGCCTGGTGGGCATCTGTAGAGAGATCGTATATATATATATATATATATATATATATATATATATATATATATATATATATATATATATATATATGGCTCTCTTAAGAGCAGATGGACACAAGGTCAGGCTGGAACTCTTACCGAAATCGGCAAAATGCCGCAAGGAATGAGGATAATGAGCAGAGGGCACTACATAATTTGGGCCTGACTGAAGACGTGCTAGGGTAGTCGGTGTGTAGCGATGACCACTGTGTCTAGGTAGCTTTGTGGTCAGAGCGTCTCCCTAGCAAGCAGGAGACCCGGGTTCGAATACTGGAAACACAAATTTTCAACTTTCCCCATTGATTTCAATCATGCCCACTTGTAGCCAATGTCCGTAATTCCTTCGTGTCTGTCCTACAGATGCCCAATGGAATCCTGTAATAGATTTCCCCAAGCATCTTGCGTCTTTTGATGCAATTCGGCAATGTTTCTCGCAGATCCTGGAGGACCTGTATGTTGGCGAGTGATCTGGTGATCTTGTCGGTCAGGCCAGTTGTTGTACATCACAAGGAGCACATTGCATCGCAGCACCCATATGTGAACATCCATTGTCCTGCTGAAACAGCACATCACTTTCCTCTCGAAGAAATGGAAGTACCATAGGGATAACAGTCTGTGCAATGTAGAAAATACTGGTTAATAAATATGACAGCGAGCTGCAACTGATGCCTCTCCACAAAGCCTGGGATAAGAGAGAGCGAGGTAGCGCAGTGGCTAGCACTCCCGATTCCAGTAGTAACTGGGCAGGATGAGCACACTAGAGGATTATTTACTAAGCAACCCAACCCATCCAGAAAAATAAGAAAAAAAATTAAATCAATAAAAATTTATTTAAACAGTGAACTTAAGTTTGCGGAATACATAATCATTATTTTAGCTCTCTTCAATCCATTATAATTTATTTTAATATAACCATCTTCAAAACATTCAAAGTCCGATTCATTTATTACTTTATTAAACACGTCCGGCAAAATAATTTTAACTTTATAATCGAGGTCCATACAAATTTTCCCTCCAAATTTAGTGTTTAAATACTCACATCCTGTAATGTAGTAGAATTCTTTTTTCACTAGCTCACCGATCTTTATTAACCAATCAGAATTGCTTGCATTATTTATCCTCTTCAGTAGAGAATCCATTTATACAGGGTGTTACAAAATGGTACGGCCAAACTTTCAGGAAACATTCCTCACACACAAAGAAAGAAAATATGTTATGTGGACATGTGTCCGGAAACGCCTACTTTTCATGTTAGAGCTCATTTTATTACTTCTCTTTAAATCACATTAATCATGGAATGGAAAAACACAGCAACAGAACGTACCAGCGTGACTTCAAACACTTTGTTACAGGAAATGTTCAAAATGTCCTCCGTTAGCAAGGATACCTGCATCCACCCTCCGTCACATGGAATCCCTGATGCGCTGATGCAGCCCTGGAGAATGGCGTATTGTATCACAGCCATCCACAATACGAGCACGAAGAGTCTCTACATTTGGTACCGGGGTTGCGTAGGCAAGAGCTTTCAAATGCCCCCATAAATGAAACTCAAGAGGATTGAGAACAGGAGAGCGTGGAGGCCATGGAATTGGTCCGCCTCTACCAATCCATCGGTCACCGAATCTATTGAGAAGTGTATGAACACTTCGACTGAAATGTGCAGGAGCTCCATCGTGCATGAACCACATGTTGTGTCGTACTTGTAAAGGCACATGTTCTAGCAGCACAGGTAGAGTATCCTGTATGAAATCATGACAGTGAATCGAGGAAGTACAGTACATACATGAAGAATCGATCAGTTGATTATTTTTTCAATTAGTTTGGAAAACAACGAAAATAAAGTAAGGTATATCAAATTTAGAAGAACTACAATAATTAGTAATATCTAGTTCAAAATTTCTTTTTTTTTCTAATCGAGCTATTTCAAATGTTTGTGATTCAAAGAAAGAAATTGGAATTTATATATTTTTTAAATCTTTCTTCTTCTAGCTCTAGTGAATATTCACACTTTATGACAGGAACATAAATTTGCATAGATTCTACTACAATTTTACCTTCTTTTGGATGTGTACCTTTTATTTCTATTACAGCACCGTTTTTATCAGCCTATCTAAGAATAGTATCTCCAGCACTTGAAATGCAAGTAAAAATTACTGTTAAATCTCCTTCCTACACCAATTCTTTATAATCTTTGAAAAAGCCACCAAATAAATCTAGTGAAAAAAGTACTTCATTTTTCTTACTTTTTATGTAACCATTATTATGGATATGTCCTTCGGTATTAACTCATGAACTATAGTCGAAGTTAATCTCATAAGGACAGATGAAGAAATGAATGGATGTTCCAGTCTAGACAAAATATTGTTTCCTTTTTTATAGTGATGATCTCAAACAACTTTGCCACATAGTTATCAATTAATTTTTATTGGATTTTCCATCATATTATGGATAATCTGTACCATCAACTCCAACAATACTAAAACTTAATCAACTTAATCATGATTTCGGATGAAACCATCCATTCCTAATATTTATCCTAATCTCTGGATCCTTATTGGCTATATTTAGATCACTTTTAGTCTTCTCATTCACAAGGTCTGACTCAAACTGATAACTCTCGATTTTGTTCACGATTTAATAAGAATAAAATTTATAAGACATTTCTAAAACTACTGTTACATAAGCACAATAAAGTCATTAAATTGTCATTTATTTCTAATGTTTGAATTGGATCAAAAATAGGAATATTTACAGGATTATGTGGTTCATGAATTATTGGCCCACCAAAGTCTTTATTACGCTTGAATGGGATAATAATATTAGTTTCCCAGTGAAAATGATCAGTATGCCTTACAAAAATCCCAACAGTCAAATTAAAATTTACATTGAATTAATTGAATAGTTTTAGAATCATCGTTAGCAACAGTCTTTTCATCAGCTTTGACAATTTGGTTACTAAATCCAAGCACACTTCCAATACTATCTTTTATATCCATATATAACTTAACATCACTTTCAATACTAACTACTTAAAATTTCATCTGCTTTAACGTGAATATTAGGCTTTCTCAAATGAATACAATTTTCCAAGGTTTTCAAACCGTACTGACCAGTTGGAATTTCTATTGTTTCTCCATCACAATGTGATTTACATTTTTGGATATAATATTAGGAGTAAAAATAGTTGAATAAAAACCAACCAGTGAAACATTACTAAAGCTGTCTCATACAGGTACATTTAATCTTTTTCACAACAGAAGAATTAGCACTCAATTCAAATAATCTGCTCATTTACTATTAAAGAATTATTTTATTAAATGAATACTGATTTGGAACAAAAAATTAGAATACTCAAAAAGAAATCTAAAAATAAACATGGCAAACATTTACCAAATTCTGTTGTATGTGCAGTCATCGGACCAAGTGGTTACAGAAAAACAACATTAATGATTGATAATTATGTTATAGCACCAGGATGGTTGAACTGTAATAAAATTAATCGGTTCTACATTTATTCTAAAAGTTTAGATCAACCAAAATATCAAGAACATATAAAGAGGAGTGAAAAAATTGAAGATAAGCATAAAGAGAAAATTGCTACTTTTATTGAAAACACTGATGACATTATTCCATTAGATCAATGTCAAGATGACATGAATGTATTTGATGACTTCATTCTTAAAAATCAGGATATAGTTAGCGAATATTTGAATAGAGGAAGACATAAAGGAATAGACTGGTTTTATTTAGCTCAAACTTACTCAAAAATACTGAAACAATTACTCATATATAATGTCAATTTTTTGAATATTTTTCGACAGGAAGTCACAAATTTAAATCACATTTACCATCAGTTTATGTGGAGATGATTTAAAGTTTGATGATCTAAAAGAAAGGTGTAGTAAATGTTGGAATGATCAACTTGGACTTTTTATGATAGACATGGCTAGAAAACCAAATGAAAGTAAGTTCAGAAATGAAATACAACATTTCATAACAACTTACACGTTAAACATATACATAAAATGTGCAACAGAGACGTTAAAAATGTTTAATTATTGTTTTTTCGTTTCTATTAAATGTTCACAAAATATGATGAAGAAGTTGCTAAAAAAGATAGGAAAAATAGAAGAGTAAAAGAACAGTATAAAAAATGGAAGAAACAACCAATAATAGAGTATGAAAAATATAAAAAAGATCAACTGGTTATCAATGTAATTGAAAAAGTTAAACAGGGTATCGAAGGATTAGGTGATAATGTTTTGAAAGGAAATATAGAAGTTGAAAAGCAAATGGTTCCTTATTCTCATTATCATTAGAAGACTTTAATGATATACATCCTATTAAAGAGTATGAAACCCCACAGCGTGACTATACTTTAAGTGAATAAGAAAGACACCATTTATTAACGAAGTATGGAAAAGAGAGAGAAGAAAAATGATAAAAATGTTAAAAAATGAATGTAAGCGAAAGAATGTTAGAATATATTAATCACAGTGGAGATAAAGCTTTTGAATTAAGACCTGTTGATTCATTTAAATTCGTTGGAAAATTACCAGTAGAATTTGATGGAGTTAATTAACTATTGTTTATAGGGCATATGAAGGTTTAAATGGATTAATGAAACTTATAATTAAAAACAGATAACTATGGAAGACATGAATACAGTATTTACAGCTTCTGATTTATCAGATTAAGCAGATATGTTATACAATTCAGGAGCATTATATTCTGACATTATTAATCCAAATAACATAAAGTCGAGTAGAGGAAATAAATACAAAATCTGATAAAGGAAATTGTTGATGACTTTTTTCCAGCACTGAGACCAAAAAATTTAAATGATTCATTGCAAAGTGAAGGAGAAAAAGTTGGTGATGGCTTAGTAAAAAAAATATTAAGAAACACCAATCGAATATGTCTGGGGGAATGATGTCCATCAATTAATTGATAGATTAGCTGTAATACAAGGAGACGTATTAGCTGAAAATAAAAATTATCATAATGAAACAGTGGGAATAATGCAAATGTTGACAAATAAATTTAGTGATTTTGTCATTAACAATTGAAAAGGAATTCCATATTTGACCAGAATTTTGAATAATCTTCCTCACACATTTTGGAAAAGTGGAAAACATTGTAAAGGATTTGTCAATTGGGATTTAAATAATGTACCAATGTCTTGGTACATTATTGCATCTTCCAAGATGCATCTTCCAAGCTATAAATTTTGTGGGACTTTCACTAAACTAGAAGAAAGATTAACATGTTAAGATCAAAGAATTAATCCATTAGACGAAGCTTGCAAAAAAAATGTTCCATTGCCTATCATGATCACAAAGATTTAGAAAAAAAATACATGAAGCTGAACTTCAATTAGTGGCAAAAGGAAGAATGCATGCAACTGATGCAACATTAGGAGCAAATGCCGCAGTCACTGTAGTTAGAGGCATTACATATGGAAAGAGAAAATTAGGTGTGGACTTAGGCATAGACTATATTGGTTGAGAAGTGTAAAAAATGTTAATCTTTGCAAATTTTTTAATCTATATAAATGAATAACTTTTCAATCCATTATACTTTGCTGCCTTGTGGCAAAACTAAATCAAAATCAATTATATTTACACTGACTAATGTTCAGTTAAGTAGTATTGAACCATTTTTAACTGATACAGAACGGAGAAAGGCACAGAAAAGACTCGTGGTAATTTACTCATTACTCTAGATATTCCTGTTGTGAAAAAGATTGTTGAATATCTAACAAAAAAGAAGAAAGGCGCTCGATTAACACAACGTGGAGGTGGATTTCCTCCATTACTGTCAGCTGCATTGCCATATCTAGCAACTATTGGTTCACTTGCTGGTGGATCTGCAGCAATTGCAAATGCAGTAACAAACAAGAAGAAAGCTGATGCAGAATTGGCAGAACAGAAAAGACATAAAAAATCGATATCTATCCTACTGCATTAAGTAATATCGATATAGAAGAATTAGCTAAGCAATTAAAAATGAAACACTGTAGTGGCGTGTTTATGATTAATGAATTGCCAAGTCATCCTAGAGAATACTAATCTGGAATAGTTAATTTACAAACGTCAGATCATGTTACAAAATCAGTGCACACTCTGCTGCAGAGTGAAAAACCTCATTCTGTCCAATCATGTTAGTTCTCATTGGATTTGCTATTATAAGAATAAAGATATAATATTTGTTTTCGATTCATTTGGTGGTAATATACCAATTGCACTAGTTATTTATTTGGGAAAAATTATCTACACTATAATGCTAGGAGAATATAAAATTTTAATGAAGTAATTTGTGGTCATTTATGTCTATTTGCCTTAAAATTGCTGTCAGATAGTTACAAGTATAACGGTATTTTGACTTTAGTAAATGAACATTTTTGGAAATAAGACTAATAAGAAGAGTAATAGAAAAATAAAAAACGGAGAATTAGGAAAAATCAAAAGTGAAAGTGATCCAAAAATAGAAAATCTAATTAAGCAATTTCTTAGAGAATTATGAACCATTTTTAAAGTAGCTAAAGAATGTGTTGGTCTTAAAAGCAGAAGAATAGTAGATATAAAAGATCTAGTAAATGGTTATGATGCTGTTACAAAACAATACCTAGAAAAAGAGATAGCCAATCTTGTAAGAAAACCTGAATACACAAGAATTCTTAAAAACTTAATAAAGAAGAATTAAAAAAACTTGTTACAAAAAACGAACACAACAAGATTGTCTCAGATTTGAAGCAAAGAAATGGTATTTTCGATGGTATCATGGAACATCATAATAAGGAAATAAATAAAACGAAAACAAGTCTCCTTCATACATTAGACAAAATAGATTCACAAGAAAATAAACTTAACTCATTAGATTCGCAAATTAATAAGATTAACTTCTCATGGCTGGGATTCACAGTCATATAATATTTCTTAAAAGACATCATAGTCGCTGTTGACTGTATGAAATATTTATTATTTCGATTGCAGTTTCGGCCATTTTCAAGTAAAACTGCAAAAGTTACCTAAACAAAAAATGAAGCATAGGGTGTACACACATAATTAAACAAACATTTCATTAAGATAGTAGTGTCACAACAAAAATTGGTGAAAAATATACATAACTTACATTCTGTCAGAATATAAGACTATCTGACATTAGTACATGTCGTCATCAAAATGTAGCCTTTTGACTGCGAGAGTCCCACAAGATCCGATGAGTATGACACTTATTACATCGTAAAATGTTGTTAAATATGTGCTGTATTGTCAATGTTACCATCGTTCTAGTAATCTATCACAAATAAAAGCTAAGATGAACTGACAACATGTGAAGCCAAGTCTGTTGGCGCGAAAATACATTTACTAAACATACTGCATGTGCATATAGAAAAGATAGTGCACTCCAAGGATACAACTTATACAGCTTTATATTGTAAAGTCTTTTCGTCTGTCAACATCATACAGCTTTCTAAATAGTGCTATGATTGTAAGGGACATCAGGACAGGATGGGAATATATATTTATAACATAATAGAGGATAATACATGTGTTATCTGTTACAAGCTCTCTCATTGAAATAAGTGCTCGTAAATGAGATGAAAACAGAGCTCTGATATAAATACTTTGTGTGTGTATACATTTTACCGTTATCAATCTACTACAACGCCTGCCAGAAATCCAGTTCACTGTGCAGCACCACATATCAGGACAAAACATCACAATGCCTCTGCACAAATACAGGATGCATCCTTCAACCAGGCTCTATTATAACAAACAAGACTGAGTAAATATGTATATTACTCCATCAAAATTGCTTAAAATGTTTTCGATAAGTGTCCAAAAATAACTGTGCAGTTGTATGATTCACTGTTGAAGCTGATTGATACATTCTTCAGATACAATGAAATGTCAAGGCTGCATTTCTTTTATAAAAAAATATACAAAAATAAAATATATTGGAGTATGCTTTTCCTCCCTTGTTATAGTCCATAGACTTTTCCTTACAGTAAAAAATACCAGGATTATTGATAAAATTTGTTACTTATGATTAAAGACAAAACAAGTCAGATACATCACATAAAATTGGCGATCCTAAAATACATAAAATAAGAGAATAGCTACATTGCTAGTGAGGCGGATATGAAACTTCACAGTTACTAACATAATTTTGAAGTTTCCATGTATATTTTTATAAAACCTCGTTTACATGCTTGTCTGTACAAATTGTCAAGGTGGTAAACTCCCATCAGGTGTCAAAGATTTTGCGCCCATAAGCCATATTACAATCTGTCATTTGTACATAAAACAGACTAGATATTATCTACGAATCTTTTATTTTTTAAAGCATTTTGGTCATTAAGTAGGTCACTATGACGATTTTTAACACAGTTGTAAATCTCTATTTCTTCTAGAATATTTATTATTCTACTTTTAGGCACAGTATGCAGTATTTTAAGGGCTGAATTCATGTTGTTGACCACATCTTTATTCTCAATTAAGTGTTTGCTAAAATTAGAGGTATTGCTCTCTGGCTGCCGAATGTGTTCTTTAAATTATTTTATTTAAATTTTATAATTACACTACTATCTTAGTGAAATGTTTGTTTAATTATGTATAAATACCCTGTGCTTCATTTTTGTGTTTAGGTAACTTTTGCAGTGTTACTTGAAAATGGCCATAAGGCCAAGAATACAATCACAATAATAAATATTTCATACCGTCAACGGCGACTGTGGTGTATTTTGAGAGATAAATTAATAAGAGTTTACAAAAGAGTGAAGATCTAGAAGTACTGAGGTCTTTAGATTAATTTAAAATTTTATAAATTTTATCTATATAAATGGTTAATCATAATCACATCTACTGCTTGAAGCATAAAACGTTTACAGAGACTCATAACCCTCATAGACTCACCACTAGAAATGGACAACATAGGATTGAAGGTCTCTGCACAGTATGTAATACCAAAATGGGTGTGTTCATGAAAAATATTTTTTATGTGGATGTAGTTCTAAGACTGCTTCAGCAGTTGGTGAAGGGGTGACCAAAGCTCCCAGCCCCTAATATTTGTGAATAAATCATTAAAGAATTACATAAACCAATGAGAAAACATTAAGTGAAGAAATGTAATTTCTCGCGGCATTTATGATCTATGGCAAGCTGATGAAGTCAAAATGGATTCTAACCAATTTAGGAATTTCGTAGATAAATAATGGATATAAATATTTAATGACTGTTATTGACATCTTTTCTAAATTTTCTTGGGTTATCCCAGTTGCAGATAAAACAGGTACGAATATAGTTTAGGCTTTTGAAAAAATATCCACCGCTAGAAAGCCAAAAAATTACAATAGATAATGTTAAAGAATTTTATAACAAAAAATTTAAAGAACTAATGAAGAAATATAACACGAATCATTATTCAGGTTTTAGTGAATCAAAAGCGTCTGTTGTTGGAAGATTTAACAGAAGACTTAAAGAATACAATAACACAAAACATTCAACTACAAAAATGAAACCAATACAAGTTAATGAGAAAAATTCAAGGCCTACGTGGGAGATGGGTCTAGCATCTCCAAAATTTAAAAAAGTAGATAAAGTAAGGATCAGTAAACTTAAAGGACTTTTTGAAAAAGGATATACTGCCAACTGGTCAACAGAAACTTTTGAAATTGAATCAGATATTCATTCCAATCCAATCACATATAAATTGAAAGATATCGTAGGAAATTTTTATGAGTAAGAACTGCAAAAAAACAAAATATACTGATGTTCATCTAGTCGAAAAAGTTATGAGAAAGAAAGGAGATAAAGTTTATGTTTAAGGGTGTGATTTTGATAATTCACACAACAGTTGGATTGATAATTAATTATTTAATACTCACTTTTAATATTCATTATTTCTCTTGTAAGAATATCTTCATTTAAAGTTGCATCAAAATGATTTCCTTGAGAAATTATTGGTAATCTTTCTTTCATTAAATTATTTAAATGTATTGAGTTTGGATTTCTAATTCTCAAAGTTATTTCCATTTTTGGATAATCTGTTCATAATTCGTTCAATCTAGAGTTTACAGAACAATTTTGAGGTTTCTAACATAAAATGGGTATCTCCCACATAATTTTTCTTGATTAAAATAAATTCTCATGTTTACCTCCATTAACGGTTGGAGGAGTGGCATGAGTGTAAATTTAATTCTTCTTTTGAATTAAACATCTTGGTGCATTTAACATATTTTTCATACTTTCAACTTTGTTTTCTAAATAATTAATTTTATTTTGTAGTTTATATTGACCATATTTTCTAATTGATAGTAAAATTTCATGAGTTACCCAATGTTTAAATTTTTTGTTTCTTCTTTCTAGAAGATCAAATAAGAGAATAAAGACCAGATTCAATAATGAATTTTGTATTTGGTTGTATATTTAAAGGTGTGCTACTGAAAAGCACCCCTTGATTTAATAAATTTGCTAATGAAATGCGATCATCTTCATCAACATTTATTCTGATGGTTTGTTGTGGACTACCATATTTTAAAAGGTCAGCAACATCTTTTGCTTTAAACCATGGGCTATTCTTTTCATCAATAATGACATTATTGCTTACCATTGTATGCAAGCTTGTTATTAAGGAGGTCTACAATCGACTCCATTTATATAGAATAAAAATATAGTAGATAAATTAAAATTCTATAGCAGACAGTGTCAAAATTTCGTCATAGATATTTTTTTCTCTTATCATTTATTTCATCAACAATGTCGTTCGACTGGCCACATAATTTCTCAACAAAACAAGACGGACTGTTGAAATGCATATCGTATATTTCTTTCCTGTTATTTATTCTGTGTACACAAAACTAAGAGTTAAGCATATATCTACTAATTTGTAATCTGTACATTTGTATTTCCTGACATAAGTAATTATATCATCTTTAGGTTTTCCACTGGATAATATTTCTGTCAGATGATTTTCGGATAGTATACCACCAACTTTGAAATAGTTTTTCTTGGCATACTGTGTAGAAGTGGCAATGTAAATAATTTGTTCTTTTCTCATCCCTACTACATCAGATGTTACACCTTTTAAGTGAAGGCATTCTTTCCCCTTTTGTTTTATTTCTTTAGCCTGCTGTTCATTAATTTTTGGGGATTGAATGGCTAATTGTTTAGCTTGAATTATTTTGTATTCAGATGTGTATTTCAGAGTTGAATAATATTTTCTTACTTGTTTACATTATTTTGTATTGAATGTCATTACAGATTTTTTTAAATTTTCAACTGTTAATAAAAACCATTTCCTTTGTACAGCATTACTAGGTCTTAAGATTCTTATTTCACTTTGAATATACTCATATTGTAAAGTAAGTGGATCATTATGCTTGATTTCTGTATATAGAATCTCATTATCTTTCAAAAATTTAACATAATGTTTTTGTTTCTGTCTAAAATTTGCCATTGTCAAGAGAATATCCTATAAAATTAACAGAATATCGTCAGTAATTAATGCAAAAACAAAGGAAATCAAATATCTCTAAACCATCCTCCTAAATTTAACTAAAATTTTTTCATTTAAATGATTTCAAAAATATGCAACATGGGTGAAGTTGATGTCGATGAAATTGCCTCCATTTATATAGAATAAAATTTTAATAATATTTTAAATTTTTTACTCTTTTAAATATGACTAATGTATGGGATACATTTAAATTTGAGATTTTTATCAGTACAAATAAACCATGAGAGAGACAAGTTGAAGGTAATATTTGTAATGAACATTTTAAACCATCTTTAACTACAGAACATTGGAGGAGGTAGAACCATGATGATGTAGAAATAAATTATATAGAAACATTGGGGGAAGTAGAAAACTCAGATTCTCTCTTTCTTTGACTGTAAACATAATAGCAAACCATAATTTATCTATAAATAGTTTACCACAAAAATTACAAAATTACATCAAAGCATACTCACTATTTTTAAAAGTTTTTCTCTATACAAGCAAAAAGTTAGACATCATAAAATACAACAAAAGGTAAATAATTAATTTATTCTATTTGTATAAAGAATGTGGTATGAATTTTTTCTTTACATTAGAAGATATAGACAAATTATTTAATTTGTAATACCCAATAGGCACTGTATGAAAATTTTCTAAAACAACTCTCTTATCATACTGAAATGTGAATTCTTTCTTAAACTGTTTGTTGACCAGATTTTTAGCATCAACATCTCTAGCTATCTGTTTGTAGTCTAACTGTATCTTTTTTTTCACTTCACTTACTATTAGCCTTATCATAGATTCGCCATTCAAATTCTGAATATTCTTGTAATTTTATGTGAATCCTTTTACTTTCAACACAGAATTTCATCTTTTTTCTTATAATAATAACTCTTTGGTCCAGTTGAAGCCCAATTTCTAATCCATTTATTATCTTGTAACTCATCCATCCATTCAGCCAACATGCAACCTTTTTCTAAATTGACTTTGCCATCATCAGTATATACTACGTAATCAGTGTCAAAATATATAACATTTCTTCCTAGTTTATATAACCTGTCATCCAATCTACTCTTTGCATTTGACGTAATGAATGCAGTGATGAAGATGCTTGTAGCTGCATTGTTTTCCACATAATATTTGTATTTTGTACCTCATCTGTACCATGTGCTTGGTAATTAAATTTACATACTGATTATCTAATCAATCATCCAGTAGAATCTCATAGAAGCATTTATATTTGTGACATATTTTGCCTTTGTCCAAATTTTCCCAATAATGGATTAAGATATGTCTTAGCAACAGCTCGTTTCCCAATATTTTTCTTTATTCTGTCATGATCCAAATCAATATCCAATTTCTTTTTAACTGTTTTAATGTACTTTTCATCACTTTCAAAATTATGTGGACTGGTTTTGAGTTTTATTTTCAGAAAGTCTTTCACATAAATTTTAATTAACATGCTGCTCTTACTTTTAAAATCTCATACTTCATAGACATCTAAAATTTTGTATCCCATTTCCTCAGCCAACTTTGCTGTTACCCAAGTTCCAATCAAACTTCTTTCTTCATCACTGTCATTGCACTCTTTTATTTTTTCTTCTGCACATTTGACACCCAAAACAAACAACTGTTTTTCATTTTTATCGATTTGTATATGTACACGCAAAACAGGGCGATGCAATCCTCTAGGCGCCAACACTTTAGATTATATAAATCTATACCATATTTACTATAATATCTTGGTCTACATATTTTTCTTTCATGTCGCTTAGGAAGATAATCATAGTATTACACAGTTGGGTAAGGCTGCATACATCATCATGTCTTATCTTTGTGCTAACACTATCAGCTTTACCTCTTAATTTTGTTACATTCCTTCAGCCACCATAAAAATTTTTTCTTGGATTCAGTGGTTCGACATTGTCTGGTAACAGTTCCAATGTTTTAAGTTTTTTGTACTCTGCTGAGTTAAGCCAATCACATTTCCACTAAATTGTATCCAGCATTTCGTATTTCTGCACTTCTGATTAAGGTTTTTTGATGAAAATCATCCATTGTTTCTTTATTTTTGTTGTTAATTGTCTCACTTTTAAAACATTTTTTACATCCATGCCAGAAATAACTATGGTATTGGTAAACAGTATTAGTTGCTTTATCAAATTCACCTACTGTTGTACGTGCAGTTCTTACTTCACCAGCATGAAGAGCATAAGAGATATTGTTATTGTTTAAACTGTCTAACCAAGCTATGCATTCATTACTGTAATTCTGTTTCTGCTCTTTATCAAATACAGTATTTGCATTTTCAGGTAAATATTTAGAGCAGTAAATAGCTATCCAAATTCCAGCGATGGTTAAATAACAGAATGAATCAATATCAGCTATTTCCAGAAATCATTAAATCAGTTCTAAACAACGTCTTCTCAAAATATCTAAATCAGATGTACAGTACTTGTTAATTTCTTCCTTCATATTCAACACAGTTTTCTTTATGCCATTTGAGAAATGCTTCTCTATCTTTTGGCTTCAAAGTGTTAACACAATAATACTGAGTATCAGGAAATGGCTCTACATAACTTTCTTTTTCTTGTGTGTTGAACAAATGAGGGAAGTAGCCTTTCTTCAGTTCTTTCAAATCAAAAGTTTTTCAAAAACTACTAAGATGGCCTTCAACAAAGGTACTGCTATCTATAGTTTTTATGCCTAACTGTTTGATCACCAATAACATCAGTTTAGTTCCTGTGTGGATGGTATATGGTTCTTTGTTTTTTCAATACACTACTTCAGAATTAATTGGGAATTGTAGCCTTTTGCATTGTGAGCTATGATTGTGTGATAATTGTTTTTTTTTCAGGTATCATCCAATGACACAATTCATCATTTGTCTTAAATTTGCAATCAGTATTTCCATTGAAATTGTGAACAATTATGAGATTTGGAATACGTTTTCCAGTTTCTTGTTGAGCTTCAGAATCAAACCACATATATCTCTTAGTATAGGTACAATTCGCTCTCCTAGGGAGGCCTTTTTCACAACGTTTAAACTCTTTACCTGTGACTATTTTATTGCATTCCAACCGTTGGTAAACATAAAAATCTTTGAATTCTCCATTAACATGTCAACCATTTTTATTACAATTTAGGCAAACTTCCATTATACAATCCTCACCAAATTTTCTTTCACAGATACCTCTTTTCTGCGATCTGTGTTGCGTGTAACATTTATGATTTCCAATTTTCATTGCTTGTTTACAATTCCTGCAAAGTTCAAAGCCACATTTATGTTCTTTAGATCTCAAACAAATCTTTTCACATCCTACGCATTTGTAAGCCGTATCATAAGCTTTTCTCTCTATTTTACACCTGTTCTGGTCGTTGTTGTTATATGGCTTATTACAGTTATCACAGAAATATGATGATTCTAAGAAAGCTGCCATACTGTTAATTACATCAAAATGGTTGTGATCTTTATACAGATAAATCTTTATTTCTTTCTCAGGACTGCTATAGATAACGGAATTGAAATTTTCAGCACATGCAACACTTAATTGGATATCCAACAATTGTTCAACATTTTAATGTCATCTAGAGTAAACCCTTCTTCGTTGTATTCACCCAACTGATTACATAATATGTCAGTTAACTCTTTTTGCAATTTGAATCTTTCTCCTTCCCACATTTTCTTAATCTCACCTGTAGTTAGTTCTCTGCCCAAAATGTTATTTGTATGTTATGTTAATGCCACAATTACTGCTCTAGGACAACACAAATTATCATTGTAATTACTTCTTGTGATACATCTTTCAGTCTCCTGCTAGATTTATTATTTTTTAACCTCAACCACATTGGCCTCTAGGAATTGCTATCATCTGAATGTTAAATGAGGTATCTGCTATGTCAATAGTCTCATCACATGTTAAGATATCTCTCATTTTATTGCACAAAACGTGAACTGATTCTTGAGTATTGTCTGATGCTTTATGTTCTGTGGAAATTGGATAAAGCATTTTTGGATTGTTGATTGTTATACTCAAATTATCTCCTTTCCTGAAATTAGTTCTTTTTTTGCTACTTCAACCATAGAATTGAGTGCATTTGTTATATAATCTGTTTCATCACTGACAGTACTGAATTTGGAAATACTGACATCATTAAAAAGGATCTTGTAGTCAAGAGACCAAACTTTCTTTTTCTTTCTCAAGTAGTTTGCTACTGAATGGATAAATTTGATCCAGTCTCACTATTTTTTCTTGTTTCAGTAGTTGAGCTTTTTCAATAACATCATCATCAAATCTGTAAAAATAATTTATACTATGTACTTCTTTTGGCCTTTATCTAGTCTTTTGGAATACTTCTGGATGAAATTGAAACTCCTGTAACCCAATAGCATTAACTAACTCTGATTTCTTTAATTTACTGTATCCAAAAATACCAACAGTTTTTCCTCCAACTTTGAGTTCCTTTACTTTCAAATTATTGAGAGTTCTTGTAGGAGGAGGTACAATTAAATTAACTAAATCGTGTTTTCTAAATCTGCTATAAACTTGTAAATTATTCCTTCTGCAATAGTCATGAATTTGGGCAACTGTAAACTTTCTCAGAGAGGCTTCCATTTATTTAAGGACAGAAAACATTAACTTTGTAAAAATGAAGTGATTTCTTTTTCAGTTACTTTGATGTATCTATTTGTCCATAAATGTTTATTGAGACTACTTTTAAATATTTCTTTCCCACAAATACACACTATTTTCTTTTTTCATGTATCTTCTAGTTGACAGAAGTTGCATCTACTTCAGAGCTTGTCCATAGATGTATGACTTAAGTAAGAACAACTAAAATCGTTAATTTCTTGACAACCAATACATTGTTTTTAGAATGTGCTTCCTTTTGTTGTTCTCTATTTAACTCCTGTTGATTGTAAAAACAAATAACCTTTCATTCGTTAAATTTTTGCAAAAGACTCTTATAATTAGGTCTAAGCTGATTAAAACATTATTTTTTTTATTACTATATGTATTCCTTCTGAGCATTTTATAATTTTCTTTACACATATGTGAATGTTTATTTTTTGTTTATTTATGTGAATGAAAGGTATCAATTGACTTCTCTAATTCGAATTTTTTCATGTCTTCAACACTTCCATTTAATGGGACAATTTTTCATTAGATTAATTAAAGTTGATCCTTAATAAATTAATCCACTTTCTTGTTTCTATGGTATAGATAGTTGTACAGATAAAATATTTACACTCTCAATTTTCTTCCTATCACTAGTATTTTTACTGTATATTTTTTATCTCAATTATGAGTTTGCAGTGCAAGACACACTTCAGGAATAAGAAATCATAATCTATAGTGACACACTCTTAAAGAAATTACAGATGGAATTCCAGTCACCAAAGATCTGACACCTGAAAAAATTAACAGTATGTTATAGAATTACAGGGTTGACAAGTGTCAACCCTATAAAACTGAACAAATAAAACAAGAATTTATTAAGCAAGGAATTTCAGGTTCCCTGCATTCCATGGCCTAAATTTTTAGACCATGAATTTTTTAAAAGGAATTCCAGAGTCCAAATATTTGAATGCTGCAATTTTAAGAAGAAATAAAGGCCATTATCTCGAATTTCACAAACAAAATGATATTCCATATACAGAGTGTTATAGAGTTTTAATTTATCTACTATATTTTTATTCTATATAAATGATTATTCTACTGAAGAAGCTAAACAATGTGAGCAATTCTAATTTGTTTGAAAAGATTAGTGAGCTAGAAGAATGTAATCTCCTCCTCACTTATCGACCTTAATGACAGTGAAAAATTAAACTGTGTGTACCTAATGGAAATTTGGGAAAAGCAATCGTCACCAAAGTTAATCTGTCGGTAAAGAGAGAGGAAAGGGCTACATCTAAATGAAAGGAAAAATGCAAGTGAAACTGGTGGAAATTAATTTTGAAAAGGGGTAAAGTTAATAAAGAAAGTAAATGTGCGGCCGTTACATTAACAATTAACTAGTGGTAATTAGATATTTGAGATTTGGGGGACATTATGGTCGCCAGTCCTATGGACAATTACTACAGTAACTGAAAAAGAAAGGTTATTACATATATAACTAGCACTAGAAGTGTGGCAACTGAAGGTTGACACGTGTAGTGTGAAAACTGAAAGTTTGTTAGAAGTAATAAATTTCGCTACACTCTCACTTAATTTAGCAAAAGAATTAATAAAACCAGAAAATTGAAAGTTAATTTAGTGACTGAAATTAATAGTGAGCTTTGTTTCTGAAGCACATCGAAATTCAGTAAAATGAGGTTAGCCTTTGGCTACCTCAACAATCATTTCAAAAGCTACTTGAATCTACACAATTTAGAAATAAGAGATTTAACTTTGAACTTCAAATAAATGATTCTGAACAATTAACAATAGTAAAATTTAGTACGTACCAAGCTGAGCTGCAGTCACAGGTAAGCTAAAATATGGTAACAAAACTCGCACTCTGAATTTGTGCTTGCATAATCTAAATATTGTAGCCAGCTATGAATACCTTAACTGAACTTTGAAATTAAAGCAGTGAAATCGAATGATATTACTTTAATGCTGGCGTCTGAATTTCAACAACACTCGGGTTCATTTCGGAAAAGGAAGGGACCCTGCTTGGTAATGCAATTGGGACAATGAGCAACAAAGGTTTATGCTACGTTGCTGTTATTTTGTGATGCAACAATTTTAAAAGCTGAAGTCTGCCATACAGTTCTAAAACTTTACGTTCTTCCAGTCTTCCTTGTTGGTTGATTGAAGGTTTGAAGCCGTCGATCGAGGAGGTGGCGACAGTCACTCATTGTCGGCCGTCGGTGTTGCAGAAACTGGATGTTGGCGCGCCTTCTTCTCGACACGGTCACCAGGCGAAACGGGCTCTTGATGTGCGCCAGCCAGTGCTTCCCGTCCGTGACACCGTGTCAGAAACTATCATAGCAAGTCGAGCGCAATTACATGCTGCCAAACCCCGAAAGCACGGCAACTTGCGGGAGCGTCAAACAACACACCTGCTCCACTGCACTACTCCCGCCAGACTCTCTCCTGCCCGCGCTCCACGCGACAGAGTTAACACTACCAAAGATCCTAAACACTTTGGTTCTCCACACGACCTATCGATGTAATGTTTCGATAGCATAGTTTTCCCTAGGCAAGACCCAGCGTAAAAATACAAATAGTATTTACAAAACAAACCAATTATACATCGACATAAATACATGTATATACAAACAGTAAAACAGTTACAATGTATAAAGGCACAGAAATGTCATATATTCAGGTAACAAAATAAGGAAAAAATTTATAGTACGCTCGCATCTCGTGGTCGTGTGGTAGCGTTCTCGCTTCCCACGCCCGGGTTCCCGGGTTCGATTCCCGGCGGGGTCAGGGATTTTCTCTGCCTCGTGATGGCTGGGTGTTGTGTGCTGTCCTTAGGTTAGTTAGGTTTAAGTAGTTCTAAGTTCTAGGGGACTGATGACCATAGATGTTAAGTCCCATAGTGCTCAGAGCCATTTGAACCATTTTGAACCATTTATAGTACAATAGATGGAAATAGGAGGATATGCATTTCCGGCATTACACGTGCCCCACATTGTCTGTGGATGTTCGTTTAACCTAAACAGACTCAGAAAATGTCCCAAAAGAGAAACAGCGGAAATGCATATGCTCAAAACATCAACAAAATTTAGCATTCGTCTAATTAACCATAAATCAATTTTTAGACCATAATAATTGAGTGGAGGCACTCCTAATCTTATTCCACTCTGTCATCTTACACAAAAGAAAACAGGTTGGCAACACATTAAAATTCATAGAAAACATAGAAAATGGTTTAGCTATTCTAAAATCGTCATAATTCCAATCCTAACAGTATCAAGAAATGGAATTCTATTTACAAAATTAACCAGAGTACATGGTCACAAAAAACAGGTATATCAAAATACGCAAATTAATTACATAGAATACACATTTTATATAACCTTTTCATAATTAATATTTTCGTCATGAGAGTCCACTTAACGCTAAACAAGAAAATAATATACAGCAGATCGAAAAAAAAACATAAATATTGGCAGCAGAATTCCTTCACATCAGCTATCCAGGAAGAAAAACAACTCCGCCTTCCGTACTCGTAAGTACAAAGAATGCCGATACCGGCACAAGAGCGGACAGCGGCTCCGCCTCGCCAGTATTGTTGCGCCCGCCTGTGCGGCACGCTTGATCTCACTCGCCTGTGTAACGGCATTTCTAGAACGTCCATTTCACTGAAATCTTTCGGAAAAACTCACTCCCGAGTAATCTCAAGGAGTCCATTAATACCATCACAGTGGATAACTCAACACTGTCCAGCATCACACGCATGTACTAGCCTAAAACTTAAAACAGTGTCTAAGTACATCGGCAATGACTAGTAAAACACATATTTATGAAAGCTTACACCTAGTTACAAAATGCTATTTACATTCCTTAATCTACTGTGACTCAGCTGAAAACTTAAACTAGCAGCTTGGATTTTTCAACTGATTAATAATCAGTTACTCTTAAATCATTTAATCAAAATTAATTACTTATTAATTACAACTTCTTTAATGACCTCTTGGTCAGGCAAAAGCATGGCAATCTAGCAAATCGTTAAATATTACACACTATATTTACATACTGTACAAATTACTTATTGTGTGGTATTAATCGATCCTAGGTTGGTACAATTTCAAGTCTACAATGTTCCGTATACCTAATAGTTTTCCAGAGCTTGGATACTCTAAGCAATAAGCATTTGTGTGAGGTATACCAATGACTTCATAAGGTCCATTATAAACAAACTTAAATTTAGAAATCTCGCTCGATTTCTCATGAGCTTTTACAAGTACTAAGTCTCCGATTGCAAACTTAGCAAAACGAGCTTTAGCGTCATGACGAAGTATGCGAGCATCGGCTTTTAGCTTCATTACTTCTCGCAAACGATCTTTTTTCACACCAATACTAATGTCAATCCGTGGAGGGAATTTGATTATCTCTTCCACTAAACTTTTACTTCTGCGACCAATTAACAATGTGTATAGGCTGGTATTGCCTATGCACACCGTTCCTGCCTCGTCAAAATTAACTACTATTGTTTTATCTTGTGACGTACATGCCAAAGTTTTGCTTTCGCAATTAATCACTGCACGGTACTTTAATAGCCAATCTAACCCGATAATTACATCCGTAGTTAAGTCTGGCACGACGACAAACTCTTGTTCAAATCGTGCCTCACATATCTCGAAGTTGACAAAAATCTGTTCTGTGACCGGCTTACTGGCCTTCCCAGTAGCACCGATAATTTTCACTCCTGTTACTGGCATAACTACGATACCAGGTCTGTCTTTCAGTAACTGAAATATTTTTCCAGATACAGCACTCAATTCTGCACCGGTGTCAATCAACACGTTTAGTTGTAGGCCGTGCATGTTAACAGACACTACTATCTGTCTACACTTGTCCTCGACTGTTTCTTTATTTTCCCACAATAAATCCTCGTCTATACCCAGGTCATTCCAGAAACAAACCATCCGGCTTTGATCCTAAATCCGGCTTATCTGGCGGCTTTTTCAGCCTCTGTTCACATATAGTTTTAATTTCAACACGTTTGTCCTGATGCTTAGTCTGTAGCTTCGCCTCCAATACCGAAACCTTTTCCTGTAACTCGTCAACTAGTGAGTGTTGCTTTGCTATCAATTCACTAATTGTCACCTTCGTTGATTCCTCTTTGGCCAGATTGATCTCATCCGCCAATCTACCTGGAGGAATGTGCCCAGTAGTATCTGCAATTACTTCCTCTGGATCTGCGCAACCTACACTGCTACCGTCTGACCGTATAATGTCAGCTCTAACCTCATACTCGCTGTAATCTACGTGCTTTTCTACCAATCGTGTCCGGTTATCACTAAAATTTTCGTAATCTTTCTCCTTAATACTCTCGCAATGTTTAAACTGGAGGTTTGCGTCGGATGGGTCGGCTACTTCTACCACTATAACTTTCGGTAAGGTCTGCCGGCTAGGGCCAGAGCTTTCCGTTACTATTTCAACATCCAACTCCTGCGGGACGAAACACGACGAATCTTGCTCGTGCTCCCCATTAACCTCAACTGTTTCTGGTAAAGTCTGCCGGTTAGGACCAGAACTTTCTATCACTTCACAAACACTATCTTCCTGTGCGACGAGACGCGGCAAATCCTGCCCGCGCTCCCCATAAACACTTCTCCCGTACAGGCCCCTATAATCTCTTAGTTCGTCGTATAAGCGACCGAACTGCCTTAACCAGACCTCATCCCTCTCTGCATCCCCTCGCTCGATGACGGACGTGTTATCCGACATCTGATCTTCTCTCAATAATTGCGAATCATTCTTAGACTCAATCTCCAGTTCCACGGTGGGTGTTGCAACTGCCACTTTATAATCAATTTCCAGAACACTACTTAAATTGTTCTCACTGACAGTGAATGTATTTTCTACTGCCGTGTCTACAGCTGATCTACTACTTGTGGGCGCGCTCCTTTCTCTTAAAACTGGCACACTCTCCCGCCGTTGATTATTCCATACGGAATTTTCATAACGACGTCACCTCGGTTTTCTACCGTTTTTGGGCCGCCAAAATTTCTCCACGCCCGGTCGGCCCCTGACCGGCGCGGCTAATGGTTTCCCTGTCTCGTCCCAGCAGATACGCTCCCCGGATACTGCTGAGGCGGCTTATCACACCCTCTGGCGTTATTACTAGTCTGTGAAGCCCGTATCACGTTAGTATGATATTGGTTTCCGTCATTCCTGTTATTATTTGAATCGTACCGATTGTTATTACGGTCCGAACCATTATTGTTATTGCTGCCATGGTTACGGTATGCATTATTCCCATAGTTATCGTTGTTGTGGTTGTTGTGGTACCAGTTGTTACCACGGCCTCTACCACTGTCGCGATTATTGCGTCAATTGTCCTCGTCCTCAACTCTTTCCAGGAAATAATTGATTGTCCTGTAATTGCTTCCTACGTAGCGTTTTGTATCATCTGGAAGCTTCTTGTAGAGTTCCCAGACTATTTCGGATTCCGTGCGGCGATCACGCAAATATTCCAAGTTGCGGATCCAGTCCTCACAAAACTCCTTCATCGACCCGCGCGAATTCGCATCGAAAGGCCTCGATACGACAAATTCGCGCCAGACACTTTGTTGTTTTTGCTCTGACCAGTATTCAGCCAGAAACAAATTTTTAAACTCGTCAAAAGTCAGGTTCGTAATGTTGAGGTTTAAGCCCCAACGCTTGGCATCACCAGCCAACACGTTAGTAACCGCATTAATTTTTCTCTCATTAGTCCATGATCTGGGTAAAACTCTTTCACAATTTTTAATGAAATCCGTCGCGTGTATACCGCCTTTTTTCAAGGGGTCGAACCGCTCCTCTTTCGTCAACAATTCCGAACTGTGTGCACAGTTTGGCACATAACTCTGTTTTTCGTCAAGTTTCTTTTCTAATTCCGACACTCTCGTACTTACTTGGCACGTGGTTGTCACAAGCGTTTCCACTTCCCTCTTTTTCTCTTCGCAGGTATTAGCCTGCTTCCTCACTTTAATATCTACTTCGGACACTAAAGCATTTAAAGTTTCCACCTTCTGTTGATCCTCTTTTTTCACTAATTGAATTTGTTCCGTCACCTTATTCTCGATGATCGGAGCAACTGCTTCTCCTACACTTTTCTCGATTCTGCTAATTTCGGAATCAAAACGAGTATTTATCCTCGCAATTTCCTCCTGAACGCCTATCATTTCCTGTTTATGATTACCGATTTCGGTATTAATCACAACAATATCTTCTTTGATTTTATCAACTTTTGTGTTAACAACCCCAACATTGTTGTTAACAACATAAATAGCTTTGTTCTGATTGTCTAGCTTCCGTTCAATTTTTTCAGACTGAGCTTCTTGCTTGGCAGCCTGAGCTTTAATTTCTGCCGATTGAGTTTCTATCTTGCTGGACTGAGCCTTGATTTCGTTAATCAAAACATTCAATAAATCAGCTAAATTCCTGGAAACCAGAGGTTTTACTTCCGTAGTGGGTGCCTCTTCAATTGTCCCTCCGTATTCGTCATCAAGGGGTTCAGATTTGACTATCACTTCCGATTCCGAAACATTTTCTAAAGTTTGGAATTCCATTTCTGCTCTTTGTTGCGTTTCGGCGGTCGCGTCTTTCATGCTAGCCACCTGTCCCTGAACAATGGGTAGCGCGGTGCGCGTTTCCCACTGTTCGACCGATTGTTCCGTATCCAAGTATACCAAATTTTGGTAATTGTTGCCTTCACTCATTTTAATAATTTTCAATATAAATGCCAAATCTCAAATATAATTAGGATTACTCCCACTACTTATTCTCGCTGACGTAACTACCTGTTCGTAACCAGTACTTTGTTACGAGATTTGCACAATACAAAATTCGTGTCCAGAACAACCTCAAATCTGAAGATTGTCCTGTCACCAGGTCGCCACGTGTAACGTCCTCCTCACTTATCGACCTTAATGACAGCGAAAAATTAAACCGCGTGTACCTAATGGAAATTTGGGAAAAGCAATCGTCACCGAAGTTAATCTGTCGGTAAAGAGAGAGGAAAGGGTTACATCTAAATGAAAGGAAAAATGCAAGTGAAACTGGTGGAAATTAATTTTGAAAAGGGGTAAAGTTAATAAAGAAAGTAAATGTGCGGCCGTTACATTAACAATTAACTAGCGGTAATTAGATATTTGAGATTTGGGGGACATTACGGTCGCCAGTCCTATGGACAAATACTACAGTAACTGAAAAAGAAAGGTTATTACATATATAACTAGCACTAGAAGTGTGGCAACTGAAGGTTGACACGTGTAGTGTGAAAACTGAAAGTTTGTTAGAAGTAATAAATTTCGCTACACTCTCACTTAATTTAGCAAAAGAATTAATAAAACCAGAAAATTGAAAGTTAATTTAGTGACTGAAATTAATAGTGAGCTTTGTTTCTGAAGCTCATCGAAATTCAGTAAAATAAGGTTAGTCTTGGGCTACCTCAACAATCATTTCAAAAGCTACTTGAATCTACACAATTTAGAAATAAGAGATTTAACTTTGAACTTCAAATAAATGATTCTGAACAATTAACAATAGTAAAATTTAGTACGTACCAAGCTGAGCTGCAGTCACAGGTAAGCTAAAATATGGTAACAAAACTCGCACTATTAATTTGTGCTTGCGTAATCTAAATATTGTAGCCAGCTATGAATACCTTAACTGAACTTTGAAATTAAAGCAGTGAAATCGAATGATATTACTTTAATGCTGGCGTCTGAATTTCAACGACACTCGGGTTCATTCCGGAAAGGAAGGTACCCTGCTTGGTAATGCAATTGGGACAATGAGCAACAAAGTTTCATGCTACACTGCTGTAATTTTGTGATGCAACAATTTTAAAAGCTGAGGTCTGCCATACAGTTCTAAAACTTTACGTGCTTCCAGTCTTCCTTGTTGGTTGATTGAAGGTTTGAAGCCATCGATCGAGGAGGTGGCAACAGTCACTCATTGTCGGCCGTGGGTGTTGCAGAAGCTGGATGTTGGCGCGCCTTCTTCTCGACACGGTCACTAGGCGAAACGGGCTCCTGATGTGCACCAGCTAATGCTTCCCGTCCGTGACACCGTGTCAGAAACTATCATAGCAAGTCGAGCGCAATTACATGCTGCCAAACCCCGAAAGCACGGCAACTTGCGGGAGCGTCACACAACACATCTGCTCCACCGCACTACCTCCAGCCAGACTCCCTCTGCTCTGCCTGCGCTGCACGCGACAGAGTTTACACTACCAAAGATCCTAACACTTTGGTTCTCCACACGAACTAACGATGTCTTCGTTCGATAGCATAGTTTTCCCTAGGCAAGAACCAGTGTAAAAATACAAATAGTATTTACAAAACAAACCAATTATACATCGACATAAATGCATGTCTATAAAAATAGCAAAACAATTACAATATATAAAGGCACAGAAATGTCATATATTCAGGTAACAAAATAAGGAAAAAATTTATAGTACAACAGATGGAAATAGGAGGATATGCATTTCCGGCGTTACAAGTAAATGAATTGTATTACATTACTGATTGTGAATGTTTAAAAATTAGATATGGGCAGAAAATTTCTATGGACCTTGATAATAAATTTAAAATTATTTTTCTGGAGAGGTTTAATAAAAAATAAGTAACAAACTTTCAATTTTTTGAAGATGGCAATATTAAACTAAAGTATAATGGAATGAAGAGAACTAAAAATAATGATAACAAATTAAATGATCTGGAGTTCATTGCTTGAACAAATTTTTATTGATTTAATTTTTTATATCTTATTTTTCTGGGTGGGCTGGGTTTGCTCAGTAAATACTCCCCTAGTGCACTCAACCTGCCCAGTTACTACTGATTCACATTCAGGGGAACGGCAGTTCAGACCCACGTCCAGCACCCTTATTGAAGTTTTCCGTGATTTTCCTAAATTGCTGTAGGAAAGTGCTGGGATGGTTCATTTGAAAGGGCACTGCTGACTTAGTTCCCCATCCTTCCCTAACCCAATGGAACCGAGGACCATGAAGTTTAGTAACTCCCACCCGCCGCAAATCAACCAACCAGCACTGAATGGAACCTGAATGTTGTGGCCAAATGCAGTCTGGATTAACAGCTCACCAGGCCTACATGCATCCGTTAATCACTCACATACAGACAGAACCTACTCTCAACACTGAGCGCCATTCCAGTCTACTGTCAACTCTTCACGACACCAGAGTACGCATGCTTGGCACTCTCGTGGTCTCAGTGGTAGTCTACTCAGCAGAGGCATACATGGTCTTAATCTTACTGCAAGCAGACGGTTCCCAATAGTGAACGTTGACACAGCAGGCATATACCCAGTTTCGCCCCTGGCATAGAAGAATGATGTACTCGGATCTTTTCTTCTGTTTTGTTCGATGAACATCCATGTTATAGTCACTGTTACCACGGGTGGCTGATCTGTCTACTAAATATCGCATTCTGTATACTCCCAAATCACTTACAAATTTGGTAATGAATTTTTCATGCTATGCTGAATACTTCATTATCTGCCATCTTTCCTAGTGCTGCAGTTTTGATGAGAGGCAGTGTAGGTCTCATAAAATCACATTCGCCGAAATGTTACATGTCAGGATATTTTCTGTAACAAACCAAGAGAGATTCCGAGTGCGGAAGTTCGAAATTGCTTCCATTTTGGAGGCTGAACGTTCCTTCCCGGTATATCGGCCATTAACGTTACGTAAGCTCCAGCTTTAGGGTTTTAGCTCTCTGAACCATTTACTTTCTTTAAGCTTTCAGTCAGACAAGACTGTTATTGTTGCAAGAGGAAAGCCATAAAGGCCCAGTGACGAGCACTTTCAGCAGAACCAATAGGTCGCATTTGGAGACTGCTCGATACTTTGCTGGTCTAATCGTGCCATTACCTTTTCCAAAGGTAAATATTAAGGAACTGAGAGGTGAACGAGACTTGTGCCCTTGCTGAGCTGACAGAGACGTAAATCGTTATTCGTTGGTGACGTGTGGTACAGCTATTACACTAACATCTTCCGGATGATGTAGCTCTTCTTACTTCCCAAGGTTGCAATGAAAAATTGGAAAGAAATCCGGCTTTACTAGACATACTTTTTTTACTTTAGCTTTACAAAAAAGTGTTCCAGCACTTTCTGTGCACTCTTCAGTAGAATTTTGTTCACTATTCTGTCTGAAAATAACACATGAACTTCATATAACACGTTAAAATCACACCAGTCCGTGGTAATAGATCTTTAGAACAGAAAAAACAGATGTGGTTTCACAAGATAAGTTTATTTAATTTTTTCGCCTGTTCTAGGCACCGTCAGACTGTCTGGGGAATTTACAAACTGGTATAAGTAAAAATAGGGCGTCGAATGTAATTAAGAATGCCGTAGAACTGGTGGTGGTGGTGGGGGGGGGGGGTTGTTACAGCCAGATTAGATTAGAGATTAGATTAGATTAGTTTTTCGTTCCATAGATCCGTGCTGAGGAGATCCTCGTGGAGGTGGAACATGTCAATTTTTTTTAAAGCTGAAATAACAATACTAATAGTATGAATATATACAACACATCATTTGCTTCTATTAAAAAATTCGTCAGTGGAGTAGAAGGAGTTGGCCACTAGTAAGTCTTTCAGGCTCCTTTTAAACTAATCTTTATTTGTAACTAAATATTTTATGTTTACTGGCAAATTATTGAAGATGAGTGTTCCTGAGTAGTGGACCCCTTTTCGAACTAAAGTAAGTGCTTTTAAGTCCTTGTGCAGATCATTTTTGTTCCTGGTATTGTATGTATGAACTGAGCTGTTTGTTGGAAAAAGAGATATATTATTTAGGACAAATTTCATTAATGAGTAAATATACTGAGAGGCAGTAGTTAGTATACCCAGTTCTTTGAAGAGGTTTCTACTTGACGTCCGTGAATTTACTCCACAAATAATACGTATTACACGCTTTTGGACTCTGAAAACTTTTGTTTGACTTGAAGAGTTACCCCAAAATATTATACCATATGACATTATGGAATGAAAGTAGGCAAAGTATGCAAGCTTTTTCATTTTTATGTCGCCTATGTCTGCTAACACTCGAATTGCAAATACAGATTTGTTAAGGCGTTTCTGCAGTTCTGTGGTGTGCTCTTCCCAACTGAATTTATTATCGAGTCGTATTCCCAGGAATTTAAGACTGTCAACCTCTTCTATCTGCTCTTCTTCGTACTTTATGCATATGCTGGGTGGAAACCTCTTACAGGTTCTGAATTGCATATAGTCAGTCTTTTCGAAGTTTAATGTCAGTGAGTTGGCTTTAAGCCATTTATTAATATCCATGAAAATATCATTAGCAGATCTTTCTAGAACTACACTTATCAATGCTTTATTAAATTACTGGTAACATTCTTTCTACTCGTAACCGAGGCATCAAACGTGGTTAAGAGCTTCAAAGCACTGGAAGATAACAGCCAGATAGCTCCTGTCAATGCTTCATTACATCAGCTAGAAGCAACACGAAAGAGGTAACGACAGTGAGAAAAATATAGCTATTAAACAGTGCAAGGGTTACCTGACTTAGGCAAATAGGCATATTCACCGAGCACTAAAAACCCACGAGTGCAGAATACACCCATGTAATGGCCATAATGAAAACCACATTAGATATTATGTTTAATAAGAACTATCTTGCTGTTAGAGTTATTCATTCTATGTACATAGCAATATCAAAGGTAATCATTTTGAACATGCACATACAGTGGTGTACAGATGTGCTAGGTCATTGTTTATGACGAAATCAAAATGTGGCATAGCATTAAGGATAGACAAAATCGTTTTGCATATAGCACTTACTTTAAAGCTGGTAAGATTTTTAATGTTCATACTTTTCACTGTCTCATCAATGCTGTTAATTAAAGTACATGAGAAAAAGCCCAGCAGATTAGTGAAGGTCATAGTAAGAAGCTTAGGAAACTTAGACACACGTATATATATAGTAGATATTCCACTACCCCTTTCCATGAGCGTCTCACAAACATTTGCATTCAGCCCGTCACAGTTGACGCTGTTAAACAAAGACTTAAACTATCAATTAACGCCACTGATGTTAAATTGGCCTCAGATAAAACCTCAATTGAAAAATATGAAGCTATCTATATAACTGTCAAAGCGAATGAGATTATTAAGAATGTGGTAAACAAAACATTTTCTTCATAAGAACACCGAACGTGGATGGGTATCAAACAAAAATTGGCAGAGGATGATGCTATTATAGTTAGGGCTGATAAAGGTAACCCGGATGTAATTAGCGTATTTACAGAAATGATTACGTTAGTAAATCGAAAAGTTTTTTGCCGAAAACGGTATTTATTGTATTTGCTCAGAGACTACAGCAGCATTTGACAAGGTTTTAAAAAATTATCTTGACTGTTGCCAGTTCATAATTGCGCCGCAGCAACTTTACAGTTTGAAAGTCATGAAACCTGCGCCCTACGCTAAGTGCGCAAACGAAAGCTCATGAAATTAACCATCCGGCAAATCATCAACGGTATAAATAGCCCTGTGTAAAAGGCCACTAAATTTGCTCCTCAGATTTTAAAAGACAATGTCACCTTTGAGGTGGATAATTCGATACATAGCAGGAAACAGTTATTACCAACCTTCAAGGCACTTGTCTGTCTGAAAGTTGTTGTCTACTCCCCCTACATTTCAAAAACCTGTAAACAAGTCTACCTGTGGCCGAAACTATTGGAATTATACAAAAATCTGTGATTGCAAAAGGGTCCTCCTCGATAGAGGAAGCCAATGCGATCACATGACATTTGGATAAATTAATTTCCCATAATTAGTTTTCTTTTAGCAATTTCTCTTACAAACAGGAAGACGGCCTCCCATCTTCGCCGATGCATTTGTCAATCACCTTGAATCTGAATATTTTTTTTAAAAAATCCCACATTACTGAAAAATCATCCAGTACAAGAGGTAATGTGGATGATATTTTGAGCGATTTCAAAGGCACACCAGAAGAGATTGAGTCACTGACAGGAGTTTAATCAGTTGCACCATAAGTTAATTGTCACCCATGAAATAATGAATCAAAATGCAGTCTAAAATTATCTTGACCTCCCTCTACGGCTGAATGACAGTAAAATTACCTTCAATACTTTCAGAAAGCCTTCTGCAAGTGTTTAACACGGCACTCCTCCTCTAATCATCCGAGGAGTTACAAACTCAGCTGTTTTAGAGCTGCTATAACACAAATGTGTGAACTCCCTATCTCATACGACGATACCAATAAAGAATTGCACAATCTACACATTGTAACATATAAAAATAGCTACAGATCTTCGCTGGTGAGCCGTTTATATGATGAACGAAAAAATGCTGTCATCTCCACTATTAATTCTTTGTTAACATCCGCTGTGTGCGAAAGCACACGTGTGGCTATCCTATTTCTTGGGTCACTTCCATACAGCTGGGCTAAGCTATTTCGAGAAAACTAACATTCAATTTGGTCTTTCGACGAACTCTCCAATTCAATGCACGCTTCCCCATAACGAACAACCTACCAGGAATTTATGCTCTAAATCAGATGTCTAAAAAGTTAGGTGTACAGAATGTTGAACTAATTGGAAGAGATTGAAATTTCTAAGCATATCGTTTCATATTTCCGAATCTAACAAATGGACAAGCCGACTCGAAACATCAAACATTTTTTGATATTATGGTGCGTATTTTTAAATGATGGTTGCTACCTATATTACTTATTGATTATTTTATGTAAGGCTTAGCCATCTGACTTAGCATGCCAACTTGTGAACGTTTTCCTGTTATATCTCCACGGAGCCTTGAGACTTGCTTGGCAGACTAGGTGCATACATGACAGGATGTGCTCATATTAGTGTAAAAAGACCACACTTCTGTTCATGGAGCGTCTTCTTCTGGGTAAGTTATCATCGTTATAGTTAGTTTACGGTTTAACATTGCTTCTGGCTACATTGCTTCATATTTTTACTATAAATTTTAGCTGTTTCTTCATTTGTATTAGTGTCCAGTCATTTGCCAAGGGTGTATTAGCCTAGCCATTATAAGGGTGTATTTTGCGGTCGTAATTTTTTCTCTGCTCACTGAATATTCCTATTTGCCTAAGGTAAGTAACCCTTTCACACTTTAGTAGCTTTCTTTTTCCTGCTATCTTTACTTTTTTGGTGTTGCTTCTAAGTGTTGTAATGAAGCTTAGAGAGTGGCTATCTGACTCGTAGTTATGGATTCATAATTAGGTTCGACGTCTTGGTTACGATTAGCAAGAATTTTTGTCAGTAAGCTCAGTTATGGTGCAATATTCTATGAGTTGAAATTTATACCCCTCACCACTCCCCAAAACACAAATGTGGACCTGTACTTCATAGTCCAATCTGTGTATGCCTTCCTCATGTTATTTTTAATTTATTATTTTATTATTGCTTTCAATACCAATTTACACTAATACTAATTTTTAACTTCCACAGATTCTCTGATGATGGCTAGAACAGCCAAAACGAGTCATAAATGAAGATTAATCAAACCTATCTTGTAAAACCAAGACTGTATTTTTCTGTACTAAATAATATAACAATTGAGATTATGGCAGAAAACTTGTGTTTTCATGGCAAAATAAATAAAATGCCTATGTAACGATTAATAACAGCGATAGTGAATAAAATAATGATTTTAACATTTACTAAAACAGCAAAAAAGACTACAGCTTCATAAAACAGGTGTGACACCGCAATTTTCAGTCTGGAATGTGCAGAAAACAAAAGAAACTGAAAACGTTTTGTCGTTTACAGACAACAAAATGTATAAAACCATATGACTGATACCTTTATGTGGGATATGTCAGCAACTGTATAAATACCTTACATTTCAAAAAAGATTATAGCTTTGATTTTTAACACAGCATTGATGCGTAACATTTCAAGCCTCATATGTATAAGGCGTAATTAATGATAAAAATAAACCAACGTAAAACTTTACAGTATCATTCGTTTGTATAAAGCATTGGCTTTACATGTAACTCATAACCTCCACAAGATATAATAATAATAAACAAATGTAATTTAATATTGTGTTATTATTATTATTGTTATTATTATTGTGGGGTCCTGCCCCCTTGTGGTTTATAGGGTGCCTTAAGGATGCTGCTTTCCCAGATAGCTATACAAAAATTCAAGCAAATCACATTCACGGTTTTTATTACCATAAAGTAAAACTGACAATACTTAACTTCGAATTTACAACGGTGTAGCAAGCTATGGGCGACATGCAAAGAGTCAATGTCTTTTACTATAGACAATGTCCATACAAGCAATGGTTATGGGTCACTAATAACTGCTTTCGTAGTGCCGGTATAGTAATGTCCAGCCGAGACTGGCAGGTGTGGTGTTTATATTCTCTTGCTTGTGGTTATCCTGGAACTATTATTATTATTATTATTTCTTCCCTTTTCCAGACGTTATGTCTGGTTAGAAATGGAAAGTGACGTGGACCTTGATCAAGCGTGACTTCCTTTTAACTGTACAGTATATGTTACATTGCATTTAGGAACTTTTGGGTAATTGAACATGTACCAATAATTACAGATTTCTGTAGTTGTATATATACATTTGGATTTCGCTGTATTGCGTTGATGTACTGGTGGATATTGTGTCGTATGACACCTGTAGTTGGTAGTATAATTGGTACAATGTCAACTTTATCCTGATGCCACATGTCCTTGACTTCCTCAGCCAGTTGGATGTATTTTTCAATTTTTTCTCCTGTTTTCTTCTGTATATTTGATGTATTGGGTACGGATATTTCGATCAGTTGTGCTATTTTCTTCTTTTTATTGGTGAGTATAATGTCAGGTTTGTTATGTGGTGTTGTTTTATCTGTTATAATGGTTCTGTTCCAGTATAATTTGCATTCATCATTCTCCAGTACATTTTGTTGTCCATACTTGTACGTGGGAACGTGTTGTTTTATTAGTTTATGTTGTATGGCAAGTTGTTGATGTATTATTTTTGCTGCATTGTCATGTCTTCTGGTGTAATCTGTATTTGCTAGTATTGTACATCCGCTTGTGATGTGATCTACTGTTTCTATTTGTTGTTTGTAAAGTCTGCATTTATGTGTGGTGCTATTGGGATTTTAACAATATATGCTTGCTGTAATATCTGGTGTTTATTGTTTGACCCTGTATTGCAATCATGAATCCTTCCATCTCACTGTATATATTGCCTTTTCTTAGCCATGTGTTGGATGTGTCTTGATCGATGAGTGGCTGTGTTTGATGATACGGGTGCTTGCCATGTAGTGTTTTCTTTTTCCAATTTACTTTCTTCGTATCTGTTGATGTTATGTGATCTAAAGGGTTGTAGAAGTGGTTACAAAATTGCAATGGTGTAGCCGATGTATTTATATGAGTGATTGCTTTGTGTATTTCGCTAGTTTCTGCTCGTTCGATAAAGAATTTTCTTAAACTGTCTACCTGTCCTTAAAGTAGGTTTTTTTATGTCAATAAATCCCCTTCCTCCTTCCTTTCTGCTTAATGTGAATCTTTCTGTTGCTGGATGTATGTGATGTATTCTATATTTGTGGCATTGTGATCGTGTAAGTATATTGAGTGCTTCTAGGTCCGTGTTACTCCATTTCAATACTCCAAATGAGTAGGTCAATATTGGTATAGCATAAGTATTTATAGCTTTTGTCTTGTTTCTTGCTGTCAATTCTGTTTTCAGTATTTTTGTTAGTCTTTGTCAATATTTTTCTTTTAGTTCTTCTTTAATATTTGTATTATCTATTCCTATTTTTTGTCTGTATCCTAGATATTTATAGGCATCTGTTTTTTCCATCGCTTCTATGCAGTCGCTGTGGTTATCCAATATGTAATCTTCTTGTTTCGTGTGTTTTCCCTTGACTATGCTATTTTTCTTACATTTGTCTGTTCCAAAAGCCATATTTTTATCATTGCTGAATACTTCTGCTATCTTTAGTAATTGGTTGAGTTGTTGATTTGTTGCTGCCAGTAGTATCCATGTATCTCCTTGGTATCCATGTATAGCAAATGTGTGATTTTCTGTTGGTATGTTCCAGTAATATTATATCCATAATTTGTATTATTTAGCATGTTAGATAGTGGCTTCAGAGCAAGGCAGAACCAGAAAGGACTTAATGAGTCTCCTTGGTATATTCCACACTTAATCTGTATTGGCTGTGATGTGACATTATTTGAATTTGTTTGGATATTAAGTGTGGTTTTCCAATTTTTCATTACTATGTTTAGGAACTGTATCAATTTAGAATCTACTTTGTATATTTACAATATTTGTAGTAACCATGAGTGGGGGTACAGTATCAAAAGCTTGTTGGTAATCAATATATGTGTAGTGTAGCGACCTTTGTTTAGTTTTAGCTTGATATGTCACCTCTGCATCTATTAGCAGTTGCTCTTTAAATCCTCCTGCTCCTTTGCAGCAGCCTTTTTGTTCTTTGTTTATAATTTTGTTCTTTGTTATATGTGTATTAATTTCTGTGTAATAACTGAAGCTAATATTTTGTATATTGTTGGTAGGCATGTTATGGGGCAATATTTTGCTGGGTTTGCTGTGTCTGATTGATCTGTAGGTTTCAGATAAAGTATTCCTTGTGTAAGTGTATCGGGGACTGTCTATGGATCTGTAATGTAACTGTTAAATAATTTAGTTAGATGAGAATGTGTTGAGGTGAATTTCTTTAGCCAGAAATTTGCTATTTTATTTATTACAGGGGCTTTCCAATTGTGTGTAGAATTAATTGCTCAGGTGACTTCATGTTGCAAAATTATCACTTCAGGTATTTGTGGTTTCGTCTTGTATTCGTCTGTTTCCGCTTGTATCCACCATGCATGTCTGTTATGTTGTACCGGGTTTGACCATATGTTGCTCCAGAAGTGTTCCATGTCTGTTATGTTTGGTTGATTGTCTATTTTAATGTGTGTGTTATCTATTGTCTGGCAAAATTTCTTTTGGTTTGCGTTGAATGTTTGGTTTTGTTTCCTTCTATTTTCACTTTTTTTGTATCTTCTAAGTCGTTTGGCCAATGCTTGTATTTTCTGCTTCTTTTCATCTAATTGCTCTATCGCTTCTTGTGAGATTTTACCTAACCTTTTTCGTTATTTGTCTGATATTTCATTTCTTATAAATTGTGTTAGCTGTCCGATGTCTTTTCTCAGTTGTTCTATTCTGATCCGTAGCCAGTGTTGCTAAGTTTGTTTTGTGGGTTTCTTCTGTGTGTTGGTTGGTTCTGATCTCTGCCTATTGTGTATATATAGTGTAGTGAGTGCTCCTATATAAACCAGTAGTTGTAACTCTTCCGTAGTTGTGTTTTCATTTATTTTGTTGTGTATGATTGTGTTGATAGTTTTTATCGTTGTCTCGACTTGTGGGTTATTTGGCGGTCTATGCAAGAACGGTCTAATGTCTGTATTTGTGTCTTTGTATTCTATATATGTCAGCTGAAATTTTTCTTCTATATCTAACATGTGTGACACTTCGTGTTCTATTTGTGCTTGTTCTCGTGGCTGTCTTAAGATTTTGTTTTCCTCTGATTGTTTAATTGATGCAAGTTGTTCTTTGTTTGTTTGCTCTGGGATGTTTGAGTCCATTACTGTATTTTCTTCTTCTTCTGATTGCACATTATTTTGTTCCAGTATTTGTTATACTTGTTGTTTGATGTTTTCTAATTCTGACTGGGTAATCCTGTTATTTTTTATTATTTCACAGATCTGATCAGCTAGCTGTTGTTCTGTTAAAATTTTAATATTATTTTTGTTATTATTATTAATATATAACAAACAGAAATTTAAGACGACATGGGAAGTGCCTAAACAATTTGGTTAATGGAAATGTAAACAAACAGTTGTCATCTAACAGTCTGTGAGTGTACTCTGAATTCATAGTGTACCGGTGGAGAAACTGAAGAATCAAAACTGTATCTCCTGTAAGGCGAAATTTCTCTCATGTAACTGTACTTTTTTTTTTGAGTTATCAGTCTACTGGCTGGTTTGATGTGGCCCGCCACGAATTCCTCTCCTGTGCCAACTTCTTCATCTCAGAGTGGCACTAGCAACCTATGCCCTCAGCTATTTGTTGGATGTATTCCAATCTCTGTCTTCCTCTACAGTTTTTGCCCTCTACAGCTCCCTCTAGTACTATGGAAGTCATTCCCTGATCTATTTTCAGATGTCCTACCATCCTGTCCATCCTCCTTTCCAGTGTCTCCCACATAATCATTTCCTCTCTGATTCCGCACAAAACTTCGTCAACCCTTACCCTATTAGACCAGTTAATTTTCAACATTCGTCTGTAGCACCACATCTCAAATACTTCGATTCTCTTCTATTCCGGTTTTCCCACAATTCATGTTTCACTACCACACAAAGCTGTGCTCCAAACGTATATTCTCAGAAATTTCTTCTGCAAATTAAGGCCTGTGATTGATATTAGTAGACTTCTCTTGGTCAGGAATGCCCTTTTTGCCAGTGCTAGTCTGCTTTTGACGTCCTCCTTGCTCCCTCCGTCATTTGTTATTTTGCTGTCTAGGTAGCAGAATTCCAAACTTCATCTACTTCATTACCAACAATCCTGTTCTTATTTCTGCTACTTCTCATTACTTTCGTCTTTCTTCGATTTACTCTCAGTCCATATTCTGTACTCATTAGACTGTTCGTTCCATTCAGCAGATCATGTAATTCTTCTTCACTTTCACTCAGGATAGGAATGTTATCAGCGAATCGTATGACGGATATCATTTCATTGTGAGTGGTAATTCCACTCCTGAACCCTTCTTTTATTTCCATCATTGCTTCTTCGATATACATGTTGAACAGTAGGGCGAAAGGCTACATCGTTGTCTTACACCCTTTTTAATCCGAGCACTTCGTTCTTGGTCGTCCATTCTGATTATTCCCTCGACCCTTGTACAAAGCGTATGTTTCACGTCTCTCCCTGCAGCTTACCCTTATTTTTCTAGGAATTTCGAACATCTTGCACCATTTTACATTGTCGAAAGCTTTTTCCTCACCGGCAAATTCAGTGAAAGTGTGTTGATTTTCCTGTAGTCTGGCTTCCATTATCAACGGCAACGTACTGTACTTAGGAGTAAAAATATCAGAATTACGGTTTACGAAGGTTTTCGTTGACTGAGAAATCCCCAGTCGACCCATCTCCATTTGTGTTTGCTATTCACTTACTAATAATCCAGCTCACGTTAAAATGCATTGACTATAGAGATCAGGTTGGTGAATATCTATTAAAAGTGCTTAATATCGCTCATGTTGTAAATTTTTGCTCTTTGTGAGTTGTTATAACCACTGCAGATACTACAACACAGCGTGACTAAGAATCAACACAGAACGTGGCGGCAACATGCATCACCTCCTCACAAGTGGATGACATCCCACTCTTGAAGTCGTATCTTTGATTTACGTTAAGTACCACCTTGCAAAATGGGCCTCCGATGACATAGTCACCACAGCACTTTTACTTTTATATATTTTCAGCTGGTACATACAGGCGAACAGCTGTATGGCTATCGCCATGACATGTTGAATCACCATATCATGCTGAAATCTGTGAGAGAGTACAAAAATACTGTCTCTGCTGATCAGCCTGCCAATCGTGATATCCGAGATAAAAGCGAGACTGTATACGGTAAATATTTACCAAGAAAGGACGGAACTCCCAGCTGCACAAATTCGTGGGGAGACTTGACCGTTCCGACGAAATCGTGACGCATACCGACGACGTGCTGGTGGGAGTGTTGGCAAACTGCCGAGCACAAAATGTGGAGGAAACCAGTGGTATACTACAACATATGAACAAGTGGTGTGCATAAAATAATTGACAAATGGCCCGAAAAAAAGCACTTTAGTTCTACTTAAACGGAGACTTATTAAAAATCCATTGGTGAAACATGTAAACAGAAACATAGAGCTAAAACAGTCGAAAGGATACCTGGGAATTATGATTGACAATGGACTGTCCTTCAAGAACTACATGGAAACGACAGCAGACGAGGCCGAAAAACTGCTGTAAAAACTAACAAGAGTAAACGCTACAGATTACAGATATCCACTGACACAGATTAGAGAATGCCACTGAGCTATACTTGAATCGATTATATATTTTGCGGCATTATATACTTTGGGGTTAGGTGTGCTGTGGGGAGTGGGGGTGGGGAAAAACCATGACATGTCGATGATGTCATCGGTGACACAGTGAAAAGCAAGTCTGGGGTCACCAGCTGTACCTTTAGATCTCATTTCCATAAAAAAAACACACGTGTCATTTAAAGAAACCTAACTTTGCGTTCAAAGCGATGTTTGTTTACATTTATGGATTGCGTATTCCTGGACAATGTGTGAGCCCCTGACATAGGTGCATCCCTCATCTATTGTACTTTTCACGTTTTGTTTCTTTTCGGAAGCATGCGTGGTGGTACAGTTAGGTGGGATACCCTGTATATCGAGTGTTCGTCCGTCATAATCAGGATGATTTTCGTTTCTGGCTGTAACTGCTGAAAGTTAACTGTTGGATAATTTTTCGTAGTTACATGACACGTTATCTACCACTATCCTGTACCACGCCTATTTGCCTGGCTAGTTTCCTTCACTGCCTTTCCAGTGTTGCCTCTCTGTGATGTTTTATCTCTATGGTACGAACCCTTTCGCACCGTGGGGCATCAAGAAGTTGGGCAAGGGAACAGGGATGCAATCTCTGTCGATAGCGTCCCAGTCTCTTTAACGATGATTGCAGTGTTTGTTGTGGTCAGGTACAGTTGAACGTGCCAGACACACATTCCTGCAGATTCAGCAGAGAGGTTAGTGAGGCAGGTTTTATATTGGAACCACGCACGACGCCAGACGGCTCTCATCCACATTGTGGGCAATGTGTTGGCTATGCAGTATCTGGACAGAAACCTAACTTATTGTCCAACGCTACAGTCATCATATAGGCCATGTGTTCGTTTTCCGATATGTACGTGCACACAGTGCTTACTTGGTGTACAGTTTCCTGCAGGAGACAGAAACCGCCCAAAAGGAATGGCTTTTGGTATGTACCGAAACGAATTCGACTGAGCTTCCATGTGGCTAGTTGAAACGTATATTCGGTTGTCGCAGGAATTCTCTTCAGATACTGGTGATCGAACTCGAACCAAGGCCGGAGAGAGAAGCTGACTTCAGCAAGCATCGTCTCGACCACTTTCTGCGCAGTTAAAATGCAAGGGGTGAAACAATTTGGTATGCAACATTATTCAGCTGCAGGTTTTGATTTCACAGACGAGTAACTTCGAATAATTTATTTTTTTCCTGCAGAATAATCTTTTTAATTTTCTTTTCTTGAAGAACAACGGCTGCTCTCTCAGTAGTTTTCCACTAAAGTGGGTTTATTGATTTAATTTATTTGTACTGGGACACTTTAACACTTATCGATGTGGCATACCATTACAAGTACATCCTTTGGTGACTTTTATAATTATCACATTAGACGATACGTAAACTGGATATACACAGTACAGTCACATTAATATGACCATCGACTGTGTTGTACCTCAATGTACAATAACAACTCACAGACAGCATGTGGCAGAACTAGCAGAGGAGATTATATAAAACGTGTCAAGGAGGATGCGAGATAACAGTAGTAATGTGGAAATGGAACGATCTATCTGACGTCCATAGGGCATCATCATTGGCTGTCGGTGAAGTATTTGCGCTAGTAGAACCGAAATGTGGAAAACACAAGTCCGAAAACAATTTATTGGACTCACCAAAACGAAAGAATAATCCTGTCTCCAAAAAGACAACAGACTCGATCCCAACGTCGGATCGTCACAAATATAAAATAACAAATAATAATAGCAAAGACCCGTCTCTTCACGGGGAGAAATCACAATAAAAGAATTCTAGAATGTCAAGATGGTTGTCGACTGTATCAAGTTCATCTGCAAGAGATCGGTTAGCGAGAAGAGGTGGCTGCCGGGATGGCAGCTCTGTATACTTCCAAACGGTGCGTCGAACTGCCCTTTTCCAGCAGTGCGCCGCGCTATAAAGCCCGTTTGGCGGATATAACTGCCGGAACTATTCGCTATCACGTGCCTGCCGTATCAATGTAGTTCCTGGGCTAGGTGCGACCTCTGATGAAGCTGTTCTGCAGGCTCCGTTAACGGGTAGCGGTTCCTGGCTGCCGTTGGTGAAGACCTGGTGTTGTTGTGTTGTGTTGTGGCAGCCAGTAAATATTTGTGTTGGCTACACAGACGACTTAAGTTTTCCTGGTGAATATGCGCCCTGTGATCCAGGCGTCCTGTGTTGGTTGGACGTGAAGTGGGATGCTGAGGCAGTAGGCGCTACGATGCATGAAGTGGGATGCTGAGGCAGTAGGCGCTATGATGTATGAAGTGGGCGGCCACAGCAGTCAGGTCATGGGTGGAACCATTCCTGAAACGGGTGTGCCTATAAGCTGTTCGCTTGTCACTGTGGTTAGAGTGTACCGTGCACGACAAAATGGCGCTATCGAAAAGAGGCGCCGAAGCAGCTACAGATCGTCCATGACAGGGGTGAACGATGTCTGCTGAGATGTGTATGGGCGAACAGACGTGCAGCTGTTGAGGAACTGACCGCACAGATACACCAAGGGACTATCAACAGTATCTCCTCAATAACCGTTCAGCGAACACTGCTGCCTATGGGCCTCCGCAGTGGGCGCCTGGTTCATGCACTCATGCTGACTTGCTTATCGGAGAAAAGGCTGCAATTTTCACGACAGTACCGCCACGTGTCGTCAACTGGGTGGCGATAAGTGGCGTTTTCAGACGAATCACGTTTTAAGGCCCATCGATCAGGAGGCCGTGTACGGCGTGAAATGTCTGAAAGCAAACACCCTGTAACATTCGTGTGAGCATTATAGTGTGGGGAATGTTTTCGTGGCATTCTCTGGATGATCTCGTCATTCTGGAAGGCACAATGGATCAACACAAGTACACTTCTATCCTTGGGAACGATTCTACCCCTAAAAGCAGTTTGTTTCTCCTCGGCACGATGGTATCTACCAGCAGGACAATGCAACGTATGACTCAGCAGTGTACGTACGTGGTTTGGGGAGCACCAAGATGAGCTTAACTTATTCCCCTGGCCACCAAACCCCAGATTTAAGCCCAAACGAGGACCTGTGATCGCGGTTCGCGCCATCGATCCTCAACCAACCGCAGCACTTCAGTCAGCATGACACCATATTCCTGTCGGTACATCTCAGAACCTCACTGACGCTTCCTGCACGTCGTGCAGCGCTCCGTGCTGTAAAGATAGTTAATCAGGCTTTTGACAGGTGATCATGAAGCTGCAGTTTACGTCTAAATCGACTGCAACTAAATTAAAACAATAAACAATTCTGACTTCAAATGCACACTACCCTGCAGAACTTAAGAGAGAGATGGATAAAATAATGTAAAATATTAACTACTCGTTGGAAGCGAATAGAAGTACAGAAGAACGTCGCCCGAGAGCTGCAAGTTGTGCACAGTGTAATTAGGCTGTTTAGGTTTTTATGTTGGTAACGCTACGTGGTGTCCCTTATGAAAATCTCTGACTCTGCTGTGTGTAGTCCGTGGCTGGTTGGCATTGTTGGAATATTCGCTATTGTAGTGTTCGGCAGTTGGATGCGAACAGCGCTTAGCGTTGTGCAGTTGGAGGTGAGCCGCCAGCAGAGAGATGCCAGAGTTTTGAGAGGTTACTATGTGAACACGATCTGGACGTGTGTCCGTCAGAAAAAGGAAATTTTTCTCATATGAAACGTCCCCTTAGAAAAATTTATGAATGACTGTGCTAGTAAACCTCTTACGTTATTTGCTTTTCAAAGAGCTGAGCGAAACTGAACGTAGTCAGACATTTCTCTCTTTACTTATTCTGATCATCACTAAACTGACACACAATATTTTTTTAGAGCAACGCAATCTGACTTTCGATAATCCCTACAAAAGAATGGCCCTGACTAACAATAACCTATATCTTTCATGAATCACTTACCTCACAGAAATCTTCGTTACTCGAACTACCGCAATACAGCGAGAGCCAATACTGCCAGCTAAATAAAAGAATCTAACTTCTGAAAGCACTAACTATTGATAGGCATAGTTATCAAATGAAAGATTTTGATAGAGAACAAACAATGTATTTACCTTAATAGCGTTCAAAAGTCATTATATATATATATATATATATATATATATATATATATATATATATATATAATTTTGTGACATCCAATTAAACCTCTCAAAACTCTGGCATCTCTCTCTCCACATCCTCCACTGCTGACGGCTCACCTCCAGCTGCACAACACTACGTGCTGTTCACATCCAGCTGCCCAATACTACAATAGCGAATATTCCAACAATGCCAACCAGCCACAGACCGCACACAGGACAATCAGTGATTTTCATAAAGAGCGCTACGTGGCGTTACCAACATAAAAACCTAAACAGCCTACTTACAACAGGAAGTTGAATGTCACATGGCGTGAGGTCAGCGTTACTTTAGCACCAAATGTGGCTGGCCTAACAACACAAGGCGGTTGAAGGAACAGGAAAATACAGTGTGTGTAAATCTGCGAGAGATTACTGTGCGCTATGGTAGTGTTCTTCCTTGCTACGTGGCCCGAAGACAAAAGCTGCATTGTCGCGAAACTCGAAGAAGGGTGAAGTGTGGCAAGTGCAGCTCAGTAGACTGTGTTGCGTGGTACTTAAGTAAATAAATTAGTGAAATCAAAGTGAACTAGAAATTAGAATATAAATGAAAAACTTGGTTTAGTTTAGAGAGTTACATACTTGCAAACAGCGGGCAGAACAGCAGAACAGAAGAGACAATGACCGTGAAGTCAACAAGTTCCACATAAGCGGGCGCTGTCGATTCAGCCGTCAGGGCATCGCCCGACCGGCTCACGTGTTTCTCAGTTGTCTTATGTGAGCAAAGGCCCTCGCCTACAGCCCAAGAGCCAATGACCGACGTTAAGAAGATTTTTCGAGAAGCTTTTCAACGTGACAGAAGAGGCAATGACCGGCTCACGTGTTTCTCAGTCGTCACATGGGATCAAAGGCCCTCGCCTACATTCCAAGAGCCAATGACCGACGTTAAGAAGACTCTTCGAGGAGCTTCTCAACGTGACAGAAGAGGCAATGACCGTAAAGTCGTTCACCTCCAGTAAATTGAAATGAATAAATACGCGAGACGCAGTGGGCCAGACAGACGGGGACGGAGACGGAGTCGAATATGAAGACGGAGACGGAGACGGGAATGGAGACGAAGACGAGAGACGAAGGAAGAAAAGAAGAGTAGCAGTAGTTTTCAGTCAGTTTCGGTGCTGAAGACCGTCATGCAAGAAGAGTCTGCATCATGCACAGACGAACCAAGTCCGCCGCTGTAATGGAATAGCAAGCATGAGCCGCGGCGCCAGTAGACAGAAGTTAAAAGGTATTTGAAGTCTGATTTTTACATACCCGGGTGACTCGTGAGGACGGGAAGGAGACGGCCTCACCTCAGCAGTCACCTGTGAGCTGGGATGAAGACCTGACAGCCGAAGACTGGCAAGCGGGAGTCCGTGGTTCGAGTCCGGGACACTGGCCTTGCCCCGCCGCGCCGCTCCGCTGGTCGACGCACAACACACGCGGCCGCTTAGAGAAGAGAAACACTGGGACGCCACATCCAAGGTATCACCATCCGATGGACGACTTCGCTCGCAATAATTAAACGGGCCACTTCGCGCTGCGCGTCTCCAGTCAACTGGGCGAGATGGCGACACAAGATACACACCGCTACGCGTAATCAGACGTCGCCGCCGCCGCCGCTGCCGCAGCAGAAGACTTCACAAACGACACAGCTGCCGCTCTCCGAACCAGAACATTCAGTAAGATACAGTTGTACAAATCGTCAATAAAAGTTATCTTATGTAAAAATGATGTTTCATTCGACCTCATACCCGAGCCAAGGAAGAACCCACCCTGCCCACATGTTGTTAAGAGAGAAAAGTTAATTTATTTAATATTTTCACCCTGACAGAATGCTTTAGAATGCTCATCCTGACAATTGACAGCATCAAAAGAGAAAACCCAGTTACATTTAGTGACAGAAGTGTCACATTTAGTATCACAATTGTTACAACTGGTAATGCTCACAGCATTGTTTGGCGTGCATGTGGAACGTTCCTAACAATAGACACTCATCGCACAAGGTGAGGAGGTGGTCGCGCTACATTGTGCTTAATGCAATACGGGACCTTCAGCAAAAAACGAGTGCAGATGTTTTGACATTTCATAGGACTTCAAGGTATGCGGTCTCACACTCCACAACGGCAGTATTGAGGTAGTCTCTTTGGTAGATGACCAGTCAGCTGTGCTCCATTGACTATTGAGTCCGAGTAGCGATACTGGATTTATCCTGTCGTGGCGAATGGTAGAATCACAAAACTAAAACAGAAAAGTTGTCGAACATGACCATTTTGGTGGTCCAGGTTTTATGGTTGTGAGGAGGCATAATGTTGCATGGGGGCACTGACCCTCAGATCTTTGAACACGGTACACTCGCCTTCCGCATGTGCGTCTTTTCTGGGGTATATTCGGCATGACCTTACTTTTACGCATGACAGCGTGCAACCGCATCGAACAGTGCAGGCAGAGCATCTCTGGGAACGTTATTCGGCGAATGGACTGACTACCAGTTCCCCTGACTTGAATGCCACCGAGCACTTACGGGGTGCGTTAGGGAGGCGTATTGCACCAACAACAATCCTGCAGTTGTCAACCTCACTGGTGGAGTAATGAAACGCCCTATCATAAAAGCTCGTTATCAATCTTGTGGCCAGCATGGGAGTGCACTGAAGAGCGTGCACTGCCATCTGTGGTGATTACACACTCTACTAATGACCATCATTAGTTGCGGGGACTTCAGTGTAATTATTGTCTTTGAATAAAAGTGTCGTTTCTGATGAAGAAACGAACAGCCTTGGTTGCATCGTTGTTATTATTATTTATTTCCCAATGTCGCTTTTCTCCTGGTTCAGGCATTGTCAGATTCACTGATATTAGATGGTATTAAAGACATAGGACTTCGACTATACAGAACGTCCCAGCAAATAACTGCCCTCTTCAAATATTCTCCAGTATGTCTAGTAACCCACGTGCTTAGTATCATATAATATCAGTCAGTCTGAAGATCCCTGAATCAGGTGGAACGCGTCATTGGTAAGTAAATAATAATTACAGCCCTAAAACCGAGACTGTTCCTTCATCGTATGTTACTGGTTGATGTACCATCCCTGCCATGAGTAGGAAAAAGTCTCAGTGTCGTTTCTGCTCGGTTCCTTGCGTGTTACCTCTTTTCTGTGTATGGTGCAAGTTTCATCGAGCTACGTTACTTTACTGTGATACATCATACGGAAGTTACTATCGTTTTGAATACCAGTGCAGTAAGAGAATAGTCTTCGTTCTAGATGATAAAATATTTCACAGTCGACGTTCCCGACTTCTAGAGCTATGAAGGGACCAGGGGTATTCTTACATTGCATGTTGTTGTTTGTGTTGTTGTCGTTGTTGTTGTCTTCAGTCTGAGAGCTGGTCTGATGCAGCTCTCTCTGCTACTCTATTCTGTGGAAGCCTCTTCGTCTTCGAAATACTACTGCAACTTACAACGTTGTGAATCTGCTCCTTGTACTCATCTCTTGGATTTCCTCTACTATTCTTAACCACCACATTTCCCTCCAACAGTGATCCGTTGATGTCACAGAGTGTGTCCTATCAACCGATCTCTTCTTTTCTTCAAGTTGTGCCACAAATCTCTTGTTCCACTGAGGTCCTCCTCATTAGTTACGCTATCTACCCGTCTGATTGCGAGCATTCTTCTACAGCACCACATTTGGTTGGTTGGCTGATTTGCGGGAGGGGGGACCAAAGAGCGAGGTTATCGGCGCCATTAGATTAGGGAAAGATGGGGAATTAAACCGGCCGTGCCCTGTCACAGAGACCATCCCGGCATTTGCCTGAAGTGATTTAGGGAAATCATGGGAAATGTAAATCAGGAAGGCCGGATGCCGGCCTGAACCGTCGTCCTCCAGAATGCGAGTCTAGTGTGCTAACCACTGCGCCACATCGCTCGGTGCACCACATCTCTTCTCGTCTAAACCATTTATTGCCATTTTTTTGCTTCCATGCGTGACTACACTTCAGACATATAAGTTCAGAAAAGAGTTCCTAACATTTAAATCTACATTCGATGTTATCAAAACGCTTTTCATGATTGCCAGTCCACACTTTATAAATGGTTCATATGGTTCAAATCGCTCTGAGCACTGTAGGACTTAACATCTGAGGTCATCAGTCCCCTGGAACTTAAGAACTACTTAAACCTAACAAACCTAAGGACATCACATACATCCATGTCCGAGGAAGGATTCGAAGCTGCGACCGTAGCGGTCTCACGGTTCCAGACTGAAGCGCCTAGAACCGCTCGGCCACTGCGGCCGGCCACACTTTATATCCTCTTTGCTTCGGCCGTCATCATTTATTTTGCTGCCCAAATAGCAACTCATCTACTACTTTTAATGTCCCGTTTTCTAATCTGATTCCTTCAGCATCGCTTCATTTAATTCGACTGTATTCAATTATCTTTGTTTTAGTTCATACTCGCCTTAAATCCAATGCCAAACATTTTCGGAGATATACAAGTGGTGCCAAACTTTTCTTCAGCAGTTTGCATATCTGATTATCATAATTGGTATGATGATTTTTATTTGATACTTCACTCGTCATATCTCACGCCACGCTTAGATAGCAGACCCGTAAATGTCAGTATCACAAAAGGGGCATTTCAGTCGTTTCCCTCCCCTCAGTTTCGAACATGCCATCTCGTTTTTGCGGACGTCTGACTCCGCGAGCGAGTCTCAGCGATCTCGGAGACTTCAGCAGAGAAAACGTAGTGCGCGCTGGGAGTCGCCTCCGCGCTTCGCGCAGCTGCCTTTTGTGCTGCTCCGGACGTTATAAGAAGCAGGTGGCACCCTGCTAGGGGGCGGCCGTCCCGGTAACCGCTCCCAATTACACGGCGAGCAAGCGGCGCCGGACCGCATCCGAGCCGGGGAGCGAGCGAGCTGCGCGAAACAGGATTAGCGCTCCTGTGTGGCGGCCGACTCTTTCCCGGGCGGACGGCGTCATCAAAACCGGATTTCCCGGTAACGGAGGAAGGGTATTAACGCCGGCAATATCCGGCGGTGCCACACCCACCCCCTACCTGTTGTCGCCGCCGCCTTCTGCGCGCTGCCGCTGCCTCGTGTGCCACAGCAAAGACGCGCCTTGCCGCCGAGCGAGCTTCAGAGACAGCACAAAAACTCCCATCACATTTCGACCAGCGTTCATGGAAGACACGCGTACACACATCTCCATATATTGGGGACGGTTATAAAATAACCACAGCTGTATTTGCATCTATATTGCGCGAGCTACGTTAAAGTTTTGTGCCGGATGTACTTCTGGTGCCACGTTCGTTCCATGCAGCTGCCGCTGAGGCGAGGGTTAGCTTCTGAGAGTGAGAGGTTTCACAGCTTGCCCTCCTACTTCTGCCCCCCCCCCCTCTCCTCGACCCTCCACCCCCACAACTCTCATATCCAGGCTGAAATTTTTGAGTCAACATGCTATTTGAAAAACTTCGCAAAAAATCTGAAAGTTCATACTCAGCGTATAAACGAGGAGTGTGAGAAAAGTAATGAGACTGATTTAATATCTACCAAAGCTTTTATTCTCTTTTGTTCGAACAACAATGTTGGCCTCTCCAAAATAGTTCTCTTTGGTATCTATACAATAGCGGCTGGTCCCAGCGGAGGTTCGAGTCCTCCCTCTGGCATGGGTGTATGTGTTTGTCCTTAGGATAATTTAGGTTAAGTAGTGTGCAAGCTCTGGGACTGATGACCTTAGCAGTTAAGTCCCATAAGATTTCACACACATTTATTATACACTGGCGGAGTCATTGTTCCCAGCCTTGGTAGCAGTACTGAAAGGCTTCAACTGGTAGGGCCTCTAACATATCATTCACATTCTTCTGAATGTTCTACAGGGTCCCAAAATGACGTACTTTCAAGTAGTTTTTAATTATTTTTTTTAAAAAAAGAAAAAGTCACATGAGTTCAGATCAGGCGAACAAAGGAGCATTGGAAGAATAGGAATCCCTTTTGAGCTTTTGAGGTTAAAAGTTCCGTGATGGAAGTCGCCGTTTGATATGGGGCGTTGTCATGGTACAGCATCTAGCTGTCTACAATGTCCGGTCTCAATCGATTCACCCTTTTCCGAACTGTTCAATTGTCCTTCAGGTTTTTCGGCACTACTTTGGTAAAAACCTTCCGCATGTGTTAAAATTCGGTCAAAATTTGAAGTACGGTGATATTGTTTGACAGGTCACTCATCATCCTTACTGTTAAACTGGTCTAAGGTCGCAAGAGGATGCACACGTTCGACGATTTCGTCTGTTTCTGACTTGAAGTCCTCCCCGATACAGCCAACCCGTTTTTCAGCCAAATGACAACAAAAACTGAGAATAAAAACAAGAAACAGAAAGATGAGATATTAACAACGAATTTAAAACATTTTAAAGACGAAAATACAGTGGTAGTTTATATGTATATATGAGAGATATGACTTCTAGCACTTGTAGGTTTACAAAGATTTAAAACATGATGGCGAAACACTGTAGCTATGTGACTGGATTCGTGATTCCTGTCAGAAAGGTCACAGTTCGTACTAACTGATGGAAAGTCATCGAGTAAAAGAAAAGTGATTTCTGACGATCTCCGAGATAGTGTTGTAGGCCCTCTGATGACGCGTGGTCTTAGGCGTCTTGCCATGGTCCGCGCAGCTCCCTCCGTCGGAGGTTCGAGTCCTCCCTCGGGCTTGGGTGTGTGTGTCGTCCTTATCGTAAGTTATTTTAAGTTAGATTAAGTAGTGTGTAAGCTTAGGGACCGATGACCTCAGCAGTTTGGTCCCTTAAGACCTTACCACAAATTTCCAATTTTCCCTCTGTTGTTCCTTATCTACACTCCTGGAAATTGAAATAAGAACACCGTGAATTCATTGTCCCAGGAAGGGGAAACTTTATTGACACATTCCTGTGGTCAGATACATCACATGATCACACTGACAGAACCACAGGCACATAGACACAGGCAACAGAGCATGCACAATGTCGGCACTAGTACAGTGTATATCCACCTTTCGCAGCAATGCAGGCTGCTATTCTCCCATGGAGACGATCGTAGAGATGCTGGATGTAGTCCTGTGGAACGGCTTGCCATGCCATTTCCACCTGGCGCCTCAGTTGGACCAGCGATCGTGCTGGACGTGCAGACCGCGTGAGACGACGCTTCATCCAGTCCCAAACATGCTCAATGGGGGACAGATCCGGAGATCTTGCTGGCCAGGGTAGTTGACTTACACCTTCTAGAGCACGTTGGGTGGCACGGGATACATGCGGACGTGCATTGTCCTGTTGGAACAGCAAGTTCCCTTGCCGGTCTAGGAATGGTAGAACGATGGGTTCGATGACGGTTTGGATGTACCGTGCACTATTCAGTGTCCCCTCGACGATCACCAGTGGTGTACGGCCAGTGTAGGAGATCGCTCCCCACACCATGATGCCGGGTGTTGGCCCTGTGTGCCTCGGTCGTATGCAGTCCTAATTGTGGCGCTCACCTGGACGGCGCCAAACACGGTCCCAGGTCGACGGGCACGTGCACCTTCCGCCGACCACTGGCGACAACATCGATGTACTGTGGAGACCTCACGCCCCACGTGTTGAGCAATTCGGCGGTACGTCCACCCGGCCTCCCGCGTGCCCACTATACGCCCTCGCTCAAAGTCCGTCAACTGCACATACGGTTCACGTCCACGCTGTCGCGGTATGCTACCAGTGTTAAAGACTGCGATGGAGCTCCGTATGCCACGGCAAACTGGCTGACACTGACGGCGGCGGTGCACAAATGCTGCGCAGCTAGCGCCATTCGACGGCCAACACCGCGGTTCCTGGTGTGTCCGCTGTGCCGTGCGTGTGATCATTGCTTGTACAGCCCTCTCGCAGTGTCCGGAGCAAGTATGGTGGGTCTGACACACCGGTGTCAATGTGTTCTTTTTTCTATTTCCAGGAGTGTATATAAACGATTTAATATAAAATCTGAGCAGCCATTTTAAGTTGTTTGCAGATGATGCTACGGTTTATATCTAGTAAGACCAAGACAAATTGCAAAACTAGTTAGGTAAGGTATCTGTATGGTGTGAAAATTCGCAATTCACGCTAAATAAAGGAAAGTGTGACGTCATCCACACGAGTACTAAAAGGAACCCGTTAAACTTCGGTTACACGATAAATCAGTCAAATCTAAAGGACGTAAATTAAGCTAAATACCTAGGAATTTCAATTACGTTCAACTTAAATTGGAAAGAACACACTGAAAATTTTGTGGGGAAAGCAAATCAATGACTGCGATTTATTGGTAGAACACTTAGAAGATGCAGCATACCTACTAAAGAGACTGCCTACATTACACTTCCCCGTCCTCTTTTATAGTGTGTAAGAGGTCCGAGCAGATGTAATTTCGATGTATTGCTCATGCGCTGCCTGCGATATGCAAGGTATAAGAGAATCTCTGACCAGAGAGTAGTGTTGACTGCAGTAGGAACTGTGTAGCTGTAGCAGTAAGTTGTTGCTAGTCTGCAGTCTGCTCTCATCTGGTCTGGTGTATCGTGTTGGCTGGGCCGGTCGTGGTGCAGCGATGCCGGAGCCTGAGTATTATTGTATAAGGTACAAAGCAGCCTCGCGCATATGTAGTAATGTCATCTCAAGTCCCATGTAAATGTTTTAAAAATCTCGTAATAATAATCTTTCTCATAAAAAGTAACTTTTAACAACCATTCATCTCAATTTAAAGAATTTACTAATTTCTCCAATCCATGATCATCCCGATTATTGCAAAAGAAAAATCAGTTGTTTCCCTTTCATAAATGACAAATCTATTGGCCAGCATTGCACAGGGCTGTGCCAGAAAAATTTATTGCAAGAGCAGATATATATGCGTTATCTGGCGACTTCATTGAGGTAAGAATTTTTCTTTTTTTTTTATTCAGAGTGATCTTTCAGGGCCATGATGCAGCACTGCTGACGTCCAAAATTTACCAGGTTAAATTCACAGTCAATTATTGAAAAGTTATAAGTGAGTGACAATTTAATTGAGAGGTTGGTTACATTATATTTTTACCAGGTTACTGAATTTAATTTTTTTTGTTGGGACGTTACACTGTATGTGAACGACATAATTACAATTTTTTCTGTTGAGAGGTTTAGGAATTTTTCTGTTTCGAGGTTACACTAAATGTGAGTGAACTTTCTAGGGAGGTTAAAAAAATGTGAAAGAATTTTGTGTGGATGTTAATGTGAAAAGAATTTTGCAGGGAGGTTACAAATTGGAAAGAATTTTGTGGGGAGGTTAAATGTGAATGATACCTACTAAAGAGACTGCCTACATTACACTTCTCCGTCCTCTTTTATAGTGCTGCTGCGCGGTCTGGGATTCTTACCAGATGGGATTAACATAATACATCCAGAAAGTTCGAAGAAGAGCAGTACGGTTTGTATTTTGGAGAAATATGGGAGTGAGTGCCACTGATATGATACAGAGTTTAGGGTGTATATTGTTTAAAAAAAGACGTTTTTCGTTGCGGCAGAATCTTCTCACGAAATTCCAATCACCAACTTTCTCCTCCGAATGCGAAAATATTTGTTGACCGCGACCTACTTAGGGAGAAACGATCTTCGTAATAAAATAAGGGAAGTCAAAGCTCACTCGGAAAGATATAGATATTCGTTTTTTCCGCGGGCTGTTCGAGATTGGAATAATATCGACGTTTTGTGAAGGTGATTCGATGACCCCTCTGCCAGGCACTTCAGTGTCATTTGCAGGGTATCATGTAGGTGTAGATGTAGAAAAGAAGCACGTTTCTGGCACTAAAACTGGAAGGACGTACCATGGGATAGAAAGGACTGTTGTTGAAGGGGAAAGGGATGGCTGATGGGTGGACAGGAATGTAGTGGTATAAGGATGGAGGGCTGTGCGTAGTATCGATGGGGTAGGAAAGGATTTGGGACAGAAGAGGGAGTGGAGTAGACGGTGGGTGGGGGAGGGGGGGGGCGCTGGTGAAGCTAAAAGTTGATCGGGAAAAGGGGGGTTAGGAAAAGAATGGCAGATGGGGACTTACATAACTTAGATCAGGCGGAGTGGAGGTGGTCTGTGCATATCGGCCTTGTAGAGGAGATAAAGAAGAGGTGAGAGGACGGATCCTTGAGGCACGCCAGCTGTGGGATGGAAGGTGCGACGCAGCATGGGTGTGTGTGTTTGTCCTTAGGATAATTTAGGTTAGGTTAAGTAGTGTGTAAGCTTAGGGACTGATGACCTTACCAGTTAAGTCCCACAAGATTTCACACACATTTGAACATTTTTTGAATAAAACTGCAAAACACTGATTCGTTTACCACATACGTCTATTTTAACGTTTTTGATCTACTGCATTTTTAGCGAGATGATACCGTGTTGGATCTAAATTTTGTTGTTTGTCGTTTACAGTGCCACGCATTACGCAAAGACAGAAGTGTTACACACAAAAGTTACTTATTTCTTCTCGTAGATTCCAAATCTGCAATAAAAAATGGCTTTTTCTCCCTCCTCGCCAGAGAGTGTAGTACTCAAGAAACTCTTCTCCTCTTGTTCGGTACCAGGAAAATGTTCTACTAGGAGCTAGCAGTCTTTTCTCCTCTAAACGACTACCCAAACCTCGTGCTCCTTTGGGGGATCCAGCTATCTTGCAATGTCATTCATTTCGCCTTGGATGAACATCTCTGGTTTCAGCTCTTCTGTGGGCACCAAAATTTCATTGCCGTCTGCAGAATAAGATGATGATGACGATAATGATGGTGACAGAAGAGTTACAGGTGGGTTAGGTACAGTATGAAGGGTTCATGTGGTATAGGCCTAATGACGGATTTCACGTTTGGATATACGATGCTTTCAACACTCTTTTTGTTATGGCCCTCAGCTTTTACAATGCAAAATTAACAGTCGCCCACGTGGTTCGTTTCTCTCATCACATCATCGGAATGTGAAAAGATAATGACTTCTTCTTCACCAAGTTCCATTTTCTTAATCAGTAACAGACGTACAATACATGCTGTGTGGCGTGAAGGTTACACCTTGGTCTCCTAACTCGACATCAGAATAAGGTAGATTAGTGTTTTTGCGAATGAGGTTATTTTCTCCCTTCTTGTCATGAAAGTATAAGAGCTTCACATGAAACTAAACAAGTTGATATTGTTTACACACTCTCGTCTTGAGGAACTCGCCATTTGTAGATTGACTTACTCAGATCAAAATCAGTAATGCCTACAAAGAGCATAAAAGTGCTTCAGTTTTTACGGCGGACACTGTGGAAATTTTGAATCAGTTAAGTTTTTATCTTCAACTTCCTTCTTAAAGATATTAGTCGCGTCCAACTCCAAGACTGTTTTTAACAGTATTCAACACCGAAGATGGAGTAAAACTACCAACTGTTATATTTTGGATGTGGTACTGGAAAATATTCGCTATAAACAGGGGAAACCGACAATCTTTCTAGTGTGGGTGCAGTCCAACGCTGGCATCCGCTATAATGAGGAAGTTAACAACTTAGCGAAGAAAGCCACATTTACAGGAACTGTTCTCGATGTGAAATTTCCGTATGCAGACTACTTACGTGAAGGCAAGACACACGGTAAACAGCAATGGTAAAAGATGTGTACTGTATCCTAATAAACGGAAGGTGGATATTAACCGGCATTACAGCCCCAAATTACTAAAAGGCTTTGGTTTACGAGGACGCATTTCGAACGATCTACGATTTTCCCCCCATCATTCGACTCCGCCTTAACCATGTTTCGTTTCCTGTACATCTGTACAGAATCAACATTTATTGTTCCCATGCTTGTTACCATGATTCCGAGTCAGAGGTTGATGTAAACCACATCTTGTTTTCGTGTTCCAAATTTTATAATAGACGATCGAGATTTCTGAGGACTTTGGCTAATATGCGTTATCTTCTCCCTGAATCAGTCTCTTCTGCTTTGATTTCTAAAGAGAATCGTCTGTATAAAGTCACTGTCAGTTTTCATAAGAGCATAGGGAAAATCTGTAGGACTGACATTTTCCTTTATCTGTATCACTTGTTACTAAAGTTTTGTTTATTTTGCATATTCTCAGTTTATTAAGTCCTATGCTCTAATACCGTGGGATAACTGTGCATTTTCTACATTTATCCTGGGCATAGTACAGGGAAATCGGAGTCAGCAACCTTTGGGTATACGGTTTTCGTCTAGGCTACTGTTTAAGCCAGCAGAAACGTTTGGCACTTCGGATACGCTTCAGTTAACATTGTGCGTAATAACTATTCCTGTTTTGTAGACTTTTCAGTAACTTCCATCATAAATGAACATGTTAGCTCAGATTTACAAACCTTCGTAGAAGAATTTCGTTACATTAAAACTCCTGTGCAAGAGTTCCTATAGAAACACAGAAAATTTCGCAACACTTTAGTACTAACGTGTGACAAGCAAAAGTATCATAGCTGCAGCTAGGCATGCACCTCGGTTCATGTTATAAATAATTATGAATAGTAGGCAATAGTGTGGGCATCTCTTCGGTGTTTTGGTGGCATTAACTCTACAATTTTAATTTTAAGGAGAAAATTTACAATGACAAGCAAATCGAGAAGTACTAAAAAGGGGGGAAGAATTTGTACAAACTGAGAGACATCCCCATACTTAATAAAAAATTAACAACACCGAAATGTGTTGAGAAGTCGGGAGAATCACAACAATCAGCTATCCAGAAACGAGAAAAGAAACATACGGGAGACATTAACGAAATGGAATAATTATTTGGTGTTGAGGGATGATTAATTCAGACTACGGGATTTTCAGCTGTTCTAGTCGTTCCGAAGTCTCCAGCCCCTTGTAGTTATAAAACCTATTTCATTGTTCTTTCTGTCTGTGCCTGCATTGCCTCCAGCTGATAATTTGGGACAACCACTTTTTATCAATTTGGCAAACACGAGAAGGACGGAAAGAGGCTTCAGGACAGCGTAAAATAATCTTGCAAATACAATTGATATCACCTGGGGATGTGCCTGAATTGACTTGAAACCAGCCGAGATTTTAATAAAAACCTTTCTACTGCCTGAGCCGTAATTTTTGCCTTCTTTTAAAATGTTGACATTTGGCTATGGTTGCCCGCAATTTAAAGTAATGGTTAGTTGTTAAACAGTTCAGTGCTTCATTTACAAATATTCGGAGAAGATTCCTTACCGCAATTTCATCGACAAATCTTACAGTGGACGTTTGACAGTGGACTAGAATCTGATTAATCCGGCGCCGTACTGAGATGCCGCTGCACGCTAAGATAATTCTTTGAAATGTATTGCAATGGCCGATAAAAGGGAGATGAGGCAGCAGGGGAACTATAAAAAAGTAATAAAAGACTGTCTAGCTCATAAACCTTCAAGTAACGGTGGTGCAATGAAAAATGGCAAATCGTCGTCTCGTAATTTAAACGCATATCCCATTTCGGATCTTGGCTTAGAAAAGGGCACCCCAAAGTTGATCTGTCACATCTACATCTATACTCCGAAAACCATTGTACGGAGTGTGGCGGTATTTCTGGTAACACTATCTCCCACTGCCGCTCTTCATTCGATCTAGTTCTGTTTTATTACGAACGGCGTGTGGGAAGAATGAGTGTCGGTAAACCTGTGTATAGCTCTAAATTTCTCTGCGTCTCTTGTTGTGGTCATTTCATGAGATGTATGTGGGAGAAAGTCATATCTCGCCCGACTCTGTACTCTATCGGAATTTCAATAGCCTCCGTATCGGACAACGCCTCTCGAGGTTGCAGGGTCTTCCACTGGAGTTTGTTGAGCATCTTCGTAGATCTCTGGCACCGCCGAATCGGAGTCGTGTAGTGTCGCCTAATCGATACCGTGAAGAAATGCCTTCTCTGTTCTTCTAATCCAACCTACACTACTGGCCATTAAAATTGCTACACCACGAAGACGACGTGCTACAGACGCGAAATTTAACCGACATAAAGAAGATGCTTTGATATGCAAATGATTAGCTTTTCAGAGCATTCACACAAGGTTGGCGCCGGTGGCGACACCTACAACGTGCTGACATGAGGAAAGGTTCCAACCGATTTCTCATACACAAGCAGCAGTTGACCGGCGTTGCCTGGTGAAACGTTGTTGTGATGCCTCGTGTAAGGAGGAGAAATGCGTACCATCACGTTTCCGACTTTGATAAAGGTCGGATTGTAGCCTATCGCGATTGCGGTTTATCGTATCGCGACATTACTGCTCGCGTTGGTCGAGATCCAATGACTGCTAGCAGACTATGGAATCGATGAGTTCAGGAGGGTAATATGGAACGCCGTGCTGGATCCCAATGGCCTCGTATCACTAACAGCCGAGACGACAGGCATCTTATCCGCATGGCTGTAACGAATCGTGCAGCCACGTCTCGATCCCTGAGTCAACAGATGGGGACGTTTGCAAGACAACAACCATCTGCACGAACAGTTCGACGACGTTTGCAGCAGCATGGACTATCATCTCGGAAACCATGGCTGCGGTTACCCTTGACGCTGCATCACAGACAGGAGCGCCTGCGATGGTGTACTCAACGACGAACCTGGGTGCACGTATGGCAAAACGTCATTTTTTCAGATGAATCCAGGTCCTGTTTACAGCATCATGATGGTCGCATCCGTATTTGGCGACATCGCACATTGGAAGCGTGTGTTGGTCATCGCCATACTGGCGTATTACCCGGCGTGATGGTATGGGGTGCCATTGGTTACACGTCTCGGTCACCTCTTGTTCGCATTGACGGCACTATGAACAGTGGACGTTACATTTCAGATGTGTTACAACCCGTGGCTCTACCCTTCATTCGATCCCTGCGAAACCCTACATTTCAGCAGGATAGTGCACGACCGCATGTTGCAGGTCCTGTACGGGCCTTTCTGGATACAGAAAATGTTCGACTGCTGCCCTGGCCAGCACATTCTCCAGATCTCTCACCAATTGAAAACGTCTGGTCAACGGTGGCCGAGCAACTGGCTCGTCACAATACGTCAGTCACTACTCTTAATGAACTGTGGTATCGTGTTGAAGCTGCATGGGCAGCCGTACCTGTACACGCCATCCAAGCTCTGTTTGACTCAATGCCCAGGCGTATCAAGGCCGTTATTACAGCCAGAGATGGTTGTTCTGGGTACTGATTTCTCAGGATCTATGCACCCAAATTGCGTGAAAATGTAATCACATGTCAGTTCTAGTATAATATATTTGTCCAATGAATACCCGTTTATCATCTGCACTTCTTCTTGGAGTAGAAATTTTAATGGCCATTAGTGTAGTAACGTACCCATACTGCATGAGCTACACTCAGAAATCTGTGAAACAAGAGTTTTGCAAGCAGCTTCTTTTGTTGATACATTACGTTTGTATAAGATTCATTATCTGAATCTCAATATGGCCTCTGATTTTCCTAATATTTGTTTTATGGGATCATTGCACTTTAGGTCGCACCGAAAGGTTACTCCTAGGAAATTAAGGTAGTTACTGTTCCCAGTCATTTGTTGCCAAAACTGTAGTCGAACAGTAGTGAAGTTCGGACGCCTGCTTTTTCTGCGTAATATGTTAAATTCGTTTATGTTCAGGGTCAGCTCCCACTCTCTGCACCAACCATCAGTACCCTGCAGGCCTTCCTGCACCGCACTTGTCTTCTTGCTTTGCTGATTTCCTATAGAAAACTACATACTCTGCGCACAGTCTCAAAGAGTATCCGACCTTATTTACTAGGCTTTATAGACAGAGTGTAATGCACGTGATTGCAGATATTTTTATATGTGGTACGTTACAAGGGGAAGCCACGACGTGGGGATCACAGATTTGCTTCAAACTTTGTACACCTTTAGTAGGCTATTAAAAGAAAATAATGAGCAAGTACCAAGGTGCACTACTCTGGCAATTCCGAGAAAATCGTAAGGAAAGTTTTACGCTTCTATTGTACAACTGATGTACGTGTGCGAAGGTGCCGGTCGTAAAAAGTCACTGCGGTTAAGTGGTTAGTGATCGAGCTTCGTAATATGAAAGTGTAAGAGACAACTGTTCGACTCCCACTGAGCCTCAATTATTAATCAATTTTTTTCAGCACTGGTCATATTATTTATGACTTTTGAGAGGTAATATAACGAAAAGAATCACGTGTATCTGCGTGAAGTATCTAAGTGAAGTTTCAGTTAGTTTTCCATGTCTGTAAGACAAACACCATCCTGCAACGTGTGATGTCTAGAGTACATCCGACGAATAATTGTACGTTATTCTTGTGGTCTGGTACATTGTGACTTACTACATTACTCATTTTGAATAATGTCATTCGTACCCCTGAAAATTTAATTACAGATAGTAAATAGTCCAATAACATATGAAATTCACTACAACTTCATGAAAATGCCCGTATTTTTTTTTTTCATTATATTACCTCTCAAATGTCATATAAATTAAACTCTGTGAACAGTGATGACAAAACAGAAATTAAAAAATAAGTTTCAGCGGGATTCAAACCGTCGCCTCGTCCACGCCCTTATCGCGAAGCGTGAAGCAATCGTTTTTTGTTTTTTATTTTTCATTCTAAATATGTTCGTTGCATTTGTTCCGGGCGGACGCCCCATGCCACCCGTTCAAGTTCATCGTTGATCCCTCACTCAGTGTTTTTTTAATACAGAAGGCAGCTAACCCTCTGACCGAACACTCTGAGCTGCCATGCCGTCTCGGGTTGACTACAACGGCTTCATCGGACAGATAAATCAGTTATATAATAGACGCATAAAACTTCTCTTGAATTTTCTCGGTACTGCCAGAGTATTGCAACTTACTAACTTGCTCATTATGTTGTTTTAATGGCCTACTGAAGGTGAACAAAGTTTGAAATAACGTCCTGGCCTCCTCTTATTGGTATGTACATACATCAGTATCTTCCTTGTTCTTCCTCCGTGTCAAACAGTCTTCCCGCATACACATTACATAATTTACTAATTGAGGTTTTCTACACTGTCGTAACTGCACCACTAACAAGGGGAAGGCCTCAGACACGGCCAACCGATTCGGCTCAAATTTGGCAAGTCGCTTGTGTACAACCTAAAACGAAGGACTCTAAGATATTTTGGGTCAACACCCTCCCTCCCCACCCCCAATTTTGAGAAAATCACCCCTAAAGGTTATGACGAGCAATCGACTCAAAATTGGGGGGATCTATAGATAATTTTTCATCATCAGGTATGGGGTCCGCAAACACAAACTTTTCCAGGAATCGAGGGAAGAAACTTTTACAACTGCCGCGTCTGTGTAACTGGCTGCGAATAGGAAAACCCGGGTTCGAATCTCGAAGAAACCTAGCGGATTTTATTCTTTTCGTTTGTATTTTTCCATATCTCAATTGATAGGGATAGGAGGGTTAATAACGTAAGTAAATCAATAAGGAATGATAATAATAAGGTAGGCAAATAAATTTCTCAAATCTCTTGGTATTATAAACAACTAAAATGATACTCCAGGTCACTTTACAATGGCTCTTCCAGTCACAGTTACGTGTACTCACTTTTCTTCAAACAACTAGATGAATGGTACTTGTCATACAAACATTCGAAAGAAATATACTCACGGCACCAAGAACATCTAATGAATGCAATCTTTCTACAGCTACACTGTTCCTTTCGAAGACTCGGCGGAAAACAAACTTGGTTTACATTTAAGAATATGCCTTTTTCGGGAGTTAATTTTGATGCGTACCACGCATACGATATCATTGCCTGAAAAATCGGTGCTGAAAGTTGGTTGTGAATTATGCTGTGAATAGTTATTGCATCCGTGCGGTTGTGCAATTCCCGCTGGGTTTCCAGAAGCACACTGCAATTCTGAAGCCTGGAAATAAAGTTTTTAACCTGGCGATAGAAATAAACATCACACGGCTGGCACACAGGTGTGCAGTTCGGCGGTATTACTTTTACTGTGGACGTCGACTGACCCTCGCCATCTATAAACATAGTGTCATATATTGTAGTATTAATTTGTCCACTCCAGGAATCCAATATTAGACAAAACTTTGTGTCAGAAACGTATGGTTTTAAAACATACTCAAGAAATATTCTGTAAATCGCATTCGTCAGTTTCCCGGATTTGGAGCAGGTAATGTAAACATTTTTCAACGAGTCGGTTAAACGATTGACCTCTTCTATAACCCGAGGACCAAATGTAACATTCGTTTCTTGTAAACTCAGGAAAACCTTAAGCAACACTTTTCCAGAGGCTGTGATGGTATATTGCGCCGTGTACGAATGTGTTAATTTGTTTTTACTACCAACTGCGACAAGGGTTCGTTTTTCTCCCTAATGCGATAACGTGCGTCGAATGTTCACCCGATACTCGCATCCTATTTGATCGGTGTTGATCATGAAATCACGATTAAAACTGGTCATAAGTGACGCTGTTTGCGTGCTGAAAAGAGACGCCACTTACTGTGTATCTTCTATAGTTTGTACCTGCTTATGAGAGACGTATTTAGGACGTGCCGTTGACGAATTTTATACTCCGATTTGAAACTTCTTGCTCAAGATAATGATGCAGCAAACGTAAAATCCTTGTTGGCCGTACATTGAAGCGCTGCACCTGCAGCCCACTCGTGAAGTATTCTCGTGTTACATTCTCGTTACGACAACGAGATTCGACAAATCGGTCGTATGTTCACTTATTTATCGCATGGTATTTGTCGTGTCTTGTCCCTCCTTTAACGATATCACTTTCCCACACTTTCAAGTCCTTCTTCCTTTTCAGGGCTGTTGTTGCTCCATTCTTTTGCAGTGTTTGTAAGTTCCAATTTGGATTATTCCTGTCTAGCGTTACCGTCTTTACTTTTACTTCAAGGGGTATGGCGCCGTAGTTCAATCGTTTAGTAACCGGTTCGTAATGCTCATCGGGAACAGATGAAGCACATATTCCCAGTGACGTGGAAATTTTCAAAGTGTTATGACCATTTTGCGATTCACTAGTAGGGATGTCTTCCACTGAATCACCTTCTGCTTCGTCTTCATGGTATAGTACTTCAGTATCAACGAAAGTCATTTCGTTCGTCAGCTCCAAAAATCGCTCGACGATAGCCGCTCCTATCAATCTGGAAAGCCGAGAAACAGAACTGCCTGCTTCCGGTAGTGCATTGATAATGCATCTGTCTTGCAACACTTTTACAAACTAAAACACAGCGTCGGTAACTTCCCGCTTGCCATCGTCTGTGACAGGCTCCCAACTTTATATTACAGCGCTAGTCGTAGGGTATACATCCTCCATTATTTACATTGTGCACCTGAAAGATATGACACAGCAAACAATAACTAGTTACTACGGCATAAACAGATGACCTAATTACTACAAACTACATACAGTACTCGTCGCATGTTACTTACGGAAGAACAATGTGTTTATTCACAAAACGTATTTTATTCGGTGCATTAACAATGGAAAAATCACTACATGCAGCCGTGAGGTTTGCGGCAGCCTAATTACGGAAAACAACTCTTTCCGACTGATTTCTAGAAGGCTCGTGCTGGACACCTTCACTCTTCCAGGTTCACAACTATGATATGACGAAGAGGCAACCGGGACATCATAACTCTCCCAGCGTGCATTCTGTCCCGTGCCTCGCTGTAAACATGTGTCGTGCGGTTGGCTATCCGTGATCCCTCGTGAGGAATTCGCAATACTCTTACTCGGAGTTGTTTTCATGTGACAAGGCTTAAAAGTTTAATACTTTACTAACTCACGCGGTTTGGGAAATTAGTTTGCCTACCTTATTATTATCTTTCCTTATTGATTTACTTACGTTATTAACCCTCCTATCCCTATCGACTGAGATATGGAAAAATACAAACGGACAGAATAACATCCGGTAGGTTTCTGCCAACCGACTCTTTGATCGAACACGCTGAGCTACCGTGCCGGCATGCTATCGGCGCTGTCGTCGAAAACCGTTTACCATGTGGGTACAGACGCGGCAGTTCTATAAGTTTCTTTCCTCGATTTCTGGAAAAGTTTGCGTTTGCGGACCCCATACCTGATGATGAAAAATGCTCTATTTACAATTATCTATCGATCCCTCCGATTTTGAGTCGATTGCTCATCATAATCTTTAAGGGTTATTTTCTCAAAATTGTGGGGTGTTGACTCAAAATATCTTAGAGCCCTTCGTTTTAGGTTGTACGCAAGCGACCTGCCAAATTTGAGACGAATCGGTTGGCCGTGTCTGAGGCCTTCCCCTTGTAAGTGGAGTACGCCTCCAGTATAGACTAACCGTTTTGCATCCACGCTTCAACACCTGACGTGCTGCCCAAAGGAAAATAAGCACCAATGACTTGCCCTTGCCATATGTACTTCGAGGTACTAATCAACATAAAGCCATACTACATCTAAAGCTATAATCATTAGTCTGCAAATGAAGCAAATGCTGACGTAATGTTGTTCAGCACACTGTCCTCAGCCAACAATAAAAATATCTCCACTTACGCCCTTACACCCTGTGTATACCGGGTGTCCCAGACATGTTGTGACAAGCTTCGAGGAGGTGTACAGGGTGTCTTTAGAAATGAACCGACGATAGGAACAAATGTCCGGAAATTTCATCAAACGATGCTACAGAGCGTCGAAACTGTTGGTGCCAGCACACGGCACTAGATCACCCCTACGGCAGAAAACATGACTGTGTATGCTGAAGAGCCGTAGGCGGAACGTATCGCAATGTTGATTGTTATTCAGTGATCGCTACTGATTGTCATGATCACCCACCATTGAAGAAGAATGGAGCTAGCTGCTGCATAGACAAGTCTTGCCTCCTATGAATGTGATGCTTTGTTGCTTCGGTGGATGACGGTTTCGGACTCAGGTTTCCATCTGCAGTTTGTTTTTCTCCTGTGTACCGGAAAACATTGGGAATTTTAGAGGGTATCACCAGAAGAAAAATAGACTGCGCATGGAAGCCCGTGTCTGAAACCGTCATCCACCGTGGCAGCAGACCATTGCATTCATAGAAGACTAGGCGTGTCTATGCAGCAGCTACGTAGCTCCTTATTCTCCACTGGCGATAGTGGCAATTAGTCGTGATCACTGAAAAACAACATTCCACCAACAGTCCTCCAGCGTACAATGTCACGTTTGCTACCGAAGAGGTGGTCTAATGACAGGCACAGGGGCCTGTGACTTTGACGCTCTGTAGCGTTGTTGGGCGATGTTTCCGGACATGGTTTAAAATCCTCTATTCATTCCTCAAGATACCCTCTACAGCAACTCGAAGTTGGTCGCAACATTTTTGACACACCCTTTATTGTAACAAGTGACGGTCCTATCACATTTCCTTAGCGCATTGCTGAAATTAATTTTGCATTTGTAGATGTTGTTCAGTTTAGAGCAACGTGTTGAGAACTGTCTGCAGTGAAGCCCTGAATCTGGTCTCAGATTTCCTCCCATACTCGGTCAGCTCATTTTTCTTTTCACTAAACGATAGTGTGGAACTGTATCAAATGTTTTCCCGAAGTCAAGGAACAGGGCATCAACCCGGACAGCGTTGTTTATGGTGCTCTGGATCTCGTGGTCGAACAGAGAAAGTGTAGTTTCGCAAGATCTCTATTTGCGGAATCCATGTTGACTTCCACTTCTCCAAAACTGTCGTTGTAAATGAGCATAAAAAACGTTCCATTAATCTGCATCATATTTCCAGTAAGACAGGCCCATATTTTGTGCGTCTATCCTCCTGAAATGAGCCTTCAAGCGAGTGTAAATTACGCAAGAGAAACATTCTCCAGTTACGCAACATTTAAAGGTACAAGCAATTCAAAAGTTTTGCATCTACATTTTGCCGCGTCATGAAAGCATATATGAACAGCGATGGAATTGTTTCTCATTATCCATATAGTTACTGTTAAAAATTTAAATGTTTGAATATTAACTAATCAAGTTTTCTGTTCTCCCATCGCTGAATGTTAGACCAATGAGTAATGGCTCACGACATTGTTCATTTGTTCATTGACCTTCTGACCGTGAAACTTTCATGCAGTTCTTACACCGTGAATTTGCAAAAACAAGAAAACTTAGTATGAGAGGACTTTGTCTCACACAAAGATATGTTCTTTCTCTTATGCGAGAATTATTAACGAAAGTGTCAAGGTGAAGCTCAAATCGTTGCGTCATTGGACAACGGCGATTGCTCTCCTGTTGAAAACGGAGTAATGTGAAATAATAACTTACGGCTTTGGTTAGTGAATGACATAAAATGGGTACTTCAGTTATTTCTACCAAATAAAAACTCACAATCAGTGATTATTCAACGAATATTTTACATGACCAACACCATAATATGCTTCCAATCAAGGCGAAGACAGAAAAATTTAATAATCTTGTTCAAACAAAAGAAGGATAGTAACATCACAGTCTAAGATAACTTTCGCACACTCCGTGGGCTCGTTCCGGGAGATAAAAAAGGAAGGGAGGTGATACTATGTCACAAACTCGAAGCCGATGTCCACCGTCTTGGCTAACCCCAAAACATTAGGTTCACTGCATTCATACCTCCACGGTTCACCGCTTTGCTACTTCCCTGTGACGTCACTCTGACGTGACCGTGCCCAGTTTTGACCATGTTGGGTGCTTTGATTGTGTGGAAACGTAGTTGTTTCATTCAAAAATGCCAGGTTTCGTTGTTTGCGGGTGTACTAATCAATCCGACCGTAATCCAAAGTTTAAAGGAATCACATTTCATTCGTAACTGGAGCAGTGCAAGCAATGTTTTCTTTTGTATACATGAATTATTGATGCACTGTTTAATTTTATTGTAATGGTTTTATTTCTGTCGTCTGCTTTAGATTTGCCTTACTTTACTCAGTGTCCGTTCTTGTCTCCTGCTTCCTGTGTTTTCATTGCCTTCCAAGTCGCAAACGCTCCGGCATCCGAGCCACACTGTATCGCCTGTCTCGTCCTTGTATAACACACGGCTACATAATCGCGCTGATTGCTGGGACAGCCTTTAATGCCCTAAATTCCTCTCGCCAATAATTATCATTCATTGTTCACATTTCCTCCCACTTTAAAAAAGATTTTGGTTAGAGCAGCCGGAGACAGCGGTCATGTGTGCTTGAGTTTTGTGTGTATGATTGTATGAATGTGTATGTGTGTTGTGCTTCCTTTCTAAAGGAGATTTTGACTGAAATTTTAAGTGAACACACTTTTCGTAGCGTCTGCGTGTTGCTCTGCGTGTGAGTAGCAATCTATCCGTTTTACAGTACAGTTATTCCCTCATGAAGTTTATTGTAAATAATCCACCGCACTTCAACAGAAACAATTATGTACATAACTACAATAACAGAAGAAAAAAATGACATTCGTTATGCCACATTAAGATTGTCTGTAGCAGAAACAGGGGTTCGCAATGTTGCAACCAAAAGTTCTGATCACTAACCCACCGATATAAAATGCCTGACACAGCAAAATAAAAGATATGAAACTAAACTGAAAACGTTTCTCTTTGATAAATCCTATTCCGCAGAAGATTATCTATTACTGTAATGTGTAAATGGTGAGGGGTAGGAATTCTGACTAACATCTGTCTGTCTTTAATTTAAAGACATAAAAACTAATAAATGAACAGCATGGACGCATACTTACGAAAAGAAAAGATGGCAGTATATAATTACTCGTTCCATATCATTACGATTTATTGTGTAAATGATATATGGGATATGAAAGTAGTAACTAACTATTGGTATATCACAAAGTATGATAAAGACTTACATACTCTGAAAACCTCAAAATGAAATTCAAAAGTAAAATCAAGCACATGATCAAAGTAGATGTACATTCCAGTTGTGCTATGTTTGGTTAGTCGTGAAAAACTAACAGAGTTACTGGCCAGAAATATTTTGGGAAGAGCAGCAAATAGGAAAGGTAGGCCAACATCTTAAACAGGTTAGACTATCATTACTATAAAGTTACTCACACACACGTCAAAGCAAAATATTCATTTTAAGGGGTATTAAGCGTTTAAGGCCATTCCCTTAATCACATTTATAGCATTTCACAACGTTGGAAGTTGTTTAAAAAGTATACCTTTTTTACCCTGTAAGTTGCTATTGTTGCCCACACATTGAATGACGCGTCATAGGTAAGATTTCAAAGTGAAAAGATGGACAATCTACAGTGAAACTAATGCACTGATAATCTAATAAAACAAGAACTCTATTCTGCATGAAGGTACACCTCTATGTTGTTATGTTTCTTTGACATTTCAGTAATCATTCACTTCGTTGACATCAACAATATACGGCAACATGCCTTGCTTCTTCCCTCATTGCACATGTTTATGGACTAGCAAACAACACGTAGGTAAGTAGGTAAGTTTTTTATAAAAACGTAAACACTTGAAATGTTGTGTACACGAGTTGAAAGCTGAAAATTTAACTACCAAGAAGTAGTACTGATACCAGTAAGCAAAAAAGCATTGGTTTCGGAGTTCCTGTTTCATTTGCTATCGATACAAATACAGTAAAAGTGGAATTAAATGGATTACGAAAGCATTCTTTTCTCGTCCTTCCTTCTGTTTCTAGTTATCCGAAATGTAGCAGCAAAAGACAAGGTACGTTAGCGAGACCATAGCGAATACGCATTCCAGAAAGGAAAAACGCTTGAAATTGCCTTCAAGGCTCTATGGTATTCATGTGAACTCTATAATTTTTAGTATTTAAATCGGTTGTTGCGCGCAGACGACAGAAATAATGAACAAGAAGCAATCGTACACTGTAATCTGCTAATGTTTTGGGCTACTTAAAATGGCTGCAGGACCCACCCTCTCTGGCTTCAAAACAACGTAAAGCGTAAGTCTGTAATGCCACCTCCCTTCTTTTCTTACCTCCGTGGTCTCGTTTCTGTTACCCACAGTCACAGCAGCGCCCCAAGCGGCCAGCAAGCGACACTTCTGAATACGATATCGAATGAGTGCGAATACTAATGTTAATGTTGATTTGTAAAATAGCTTTTGCAATAGGGAGCTATGCAGTGCTATAAAAATCTACAACTAAAAATTTACACCACATTTGAGGTTATTTAGTATCATAAGGACGCTGGGAGACACGAAACAGTGCCTTACATGACAGTTCATTTACGATTCTCTTCTAACGTACACACACTTACGGAATAATGTCGTTTTCCTTTAGTAACAAAGAATTGCTAGTTAACAGTAGAAGACCTGACCTTTTGCAGGAAGAGGTTGTACATCTACCCAACTAAGCAGAGTTTTGTTCGCTACGCTTTCAGCCACATCAGTGAATACAGTGAGCGTGGAACGTCGGATTATAATACCTACACTATTTAACATATCAGATAAGCCATCGCAACTTTAACGTAAGGGAAAACGAGACAGAAGTGCTAATTAATCGTCAAAAGGAATAATACTATTTCCCAGCACAGAGGAAATCAGTTCCGCTTTTCTTTGCTGTACCTGAGCCACAAACAGGAAGATCTTAAATATATTCACTTCCGATGCAAAAGTTACTACACTTATAGAAATATTCTTGTATTAGAATATCGAATGAAGCGTAAGATAGGGCGAATCACTGAACCCCATAAAAAATTTAAGTGTCAAGGAAATTGCCTATGATAGTAATAACAGACAACAAAATAAATATGTGCTTCTCGTCATGAAATGTGTTTATATTCTCTTGCTTTCAGCGGAATAAGCTGTAAATATAGTTATAATCGGATGTATTACTTCACGAATAAGTTATAGCTTATGTCGTTGAATCAGTATGATCCGGCTGCTTTTACGTGTATTTCACGATAATTGAGGCCTTTGGTATCTTACTAACGCACATAACGCAGTTCAGTAGAAAATAATAAAACACTATCCATACGACGCATGTGACAGTCTGTTTTCTCACCGCTTAGAGCGCTAGTGTCGCTCCAGCTTTCAGACAATAAAACTTCCGCACCAGGAACTGTCGTGACACTATATATTAGACTGTGCTCACATTTTCTTGTTTCAAAAAGATAAATGAAAAAGACATGCAAGCAGAATCTTATAATGTGATACATTTTCTTTGTTGTTGTTATGGTCATCAGTCTGAAGACTGGTTCGGTGCAACTCTTTATGCTACTCTTATCCTGTGCAAATCTCTTCGTCTCCGAGTTACTACTGCAACCTCCATTCTTCTGCATATGCTTACTGTATTCGTCTCTTGATCTCCCTTTACGTTTTTAAACCCCCACACCTCCCTCCGGTACTAAAATGGTGATGTCTCAGAATGTGACCTGCCAACCGATCCCTTCTTCTAGTTAGAATATGCCACAAATTTCTTTTCTCCACAGATTTATTCAGTATCTGCTCATTAGTTACGTGACGTACCCATCTGATCGTCATCATTCTTGCGTAGCACCATATTTCAAAAGCGTCTATTCTCTTCTTGTCAAAGCTGCTTATCAGCCACGTTTCATTTCCATACATGGCTACACTCCATCCAAATTCTTTCAGAAAAAGATGTCCTGACGCTTAAATCTATAATTGGTGTTAACAAATTTCCCTTCTTCAGATATGCTTTTCTTGCCATTACCGGTCTACATTTCTTAGCCTCTCTACTTCAGCAATCATCAGTTAATTTGCAGCCCAAATAGCAAACCTCAGGAACTACTTCATGTGTCTCATTTCCTAATGTAATTCCCCACAGCATCAACTGATTTAATTTGACTAAATTCCCTAATCCTTGTTTTGCTTTTGTTGGTGTTCATCTTGTATCCTCCTTTCAAGACACTGTCTATTCCGTTCAACTGCTCTTTCAAGTCTTTTGCTGTCTCTAACATCGGCAAACCTCCCAGCTTTTATTTCTGCTCCATGAACTTTAACCTAGATCTAAATTTTTCTATTACTTCCTTTAGTGCTTGCTCATTGTACAAATGGAATAACATCGGGGATAGTTACAACCCTTTTTTCTTCACTTCTCAATCAGTGCTTCCCCTTGACTCATAAATGCCATCCGGTTTCTGAACACGTTGTAAATAGCGTTTCGCTCCCTATAATTTACCCCTGCTACTCTCAGAATTTCAAAGAGAGTCTTCTGGTCCACATTGTCAAAAGCTTTATCTTGGTCTACAAATGCTTTAAACATAGATTTGCCTTTCCTTAACCTATCTTCTAGCCTAAGTCGTATGGTCAGTATTGCCTGATGTGTTCTGTGAAACGTCCCCTTAGAAAAATTGTAAATGACTGTGTTGATAAACCTCTTACGTTATTTGATTTTCAAACAGCTTAGCAAAACTGAATGTACTCAGACATTTCTCTTTTTACTTATTCTGATCAACACTAAATTGACACACATTTTTTCTTTTTTTTTTCGCATCACAATCTGACTTTCAATAATCCCTACAAAAGAATGGCCCTGACTAACAATAACCTATACCTTTCATGAATCACTTACCTCACAAAAATCTTCATTACTCAAACCAGTGCAATACAGCGAGCGCCAATACTGCCAGCTAAATAAAAGATTCTAACTACTGAAGGCACTAACTACTGACAGGCTTAGTTAGCAAATGAAAGATTTTGATGGAGAACAAACAATGTATTTACTTTAATAGTGTTCAAAAGATATATATATATATATATATATATATATATATATATATATATATATATATATATATATATATATCAGTTCATGACATCCAGGCTTACAAATTTCCTTTTTCTGACGGACACACCTTCAGATCGTCCGCTCTCAAAACTCTGCCATCTCTCTCCCCACATCCAACACTGCTCGCAGCTCACCTCCAACAGCGCAAAGCTATGCGCTGTTCACATCCAACTGCCCAACACTACAATAGTCAACATTCCAACAATGCCAACCAGCTACAGACGGCACACAGCACAGTCAGTGATTTTCACATAGAGCACTACGTGGCGTTACCAACACAAAAACCTAAACAGCCTACTTACATAGCCCCCATGCTCCCCACAAAATTTTTTCAAATTTTTAGGGCAGAGCCCAATACATACTTGTTAAAAAATTTATATTAACGCTAACAAATATATCAAATGTACACAATTATTGATACACTGTTGGTCAAAAGCAAAAATTATTCTCATAAAGACAGTCCTGATCATTCCTCACAGCAGTAATCACAGTTTTTTTTCTCAAAGTCTGAGCAGTAAAAGAAAATGCACACAGAAATAATGGATTTCCATGCAGTCTTGAAGAAATAGTGTTGTCCTTCCAACAGAAAACAGTGCTGACTCTTGGCATGCAGACAGGTAATGGGCCACAACAGAGCAAACCCACAGCAAAGTCAGTCGAAGTTTTGAAGAATAGTGGTAGATAGGTCATCACAGAGCAGACCCACTGTAGTCCTGGCAGAGATTATGGTACTGATGGGCCACCAGAGGTACAGACCCACTGCAGTCCTTGTAGAGATAATGGTATTGGTGGGCCATCAAACTTGTAGACCCACTGTAGTCCTTGTAGAGATGGCCAGCAGCTATCCGTTGTGACTGTGCGGGTGCACAATCACCATCGAAGAGTCTTGCAGACAATATAGCTAGTCCATAAACCACCACTTGAGCACTCACGAAAAATTTTTTTGAAATGTCCTTAGAACCAACAGTGCTGTTAACCAGTCCGTTGCTGAATTATCAACACACTTGTGAGCACTAACAGTCCCCCTTTTTTAACTTCTCACATATTACAGAACGTGTGCAGTGAAATGAAACTTAATTTGAAGAACTGGTGTCTATACAATTATAAATTTACAACATAAGAATACAATTACAAAGGTACAAAATACATCATTAAAGAACATAATAGCACAGATAACATTTGTAGTAATGCGGGCTTTACAAAAGAATTGAAATAAACATACACATCAGTGTTACAGGAATTATGACATAAGTAAATACATAAAAGAACAGAACAGCTTTCGAAACATTAACTTCACACATGAGCATTAAAGTAGAACAGAATAATTAATGTCTAAACATCTTTACAAAGCAAATAGCATATTATTAATGCAAAATATTTTTGAGGATAACAGTATTCCTCATCACAGTGAATGTAGCTTTGTATTAGAAAAGTTCTACAACATAACTCTTATCAGATAAACATATAAAGACAGGAAGAACACAGATACACAAGGGTACACAAACACATACCGGGATAACACAAAAGGAAAGGACAGGGTTTGTTTTACTGTAGTATTTATCGTATTTGATTTGCAAACAAAACTTTCTTTACTTCTTGGAGATCTCCCTTAGTTCATCATAATTCCCAAAAAGTCCAAGCTATACCTTTGTCCCTGAACCCTACTGTTTTGTTCATATCCTCTTTCAAAGTACTTATTCTTCATTGTACACTGCTTTTTTTGCCAAACTTTTTTATAGCTTCTTAATGTATTTCTTCCAATTAATCACAACTCATTCTTTTATATAGCCTATCCTCTCTTAAGCTATCTTAAATCTACTGAGCTCAGATATATATACTAAGGGACGAGGCCATGCAGCAGCACAAAACAATTAACACAAACAGCAATGACAAAAAAAATGCAAATTGGCAAAGCAAGCAGCAATAAATATGAATTAGCAAAGCAAATTCAATACTGCAACTAATATAAGCCAATATGCAGCAAGAAGAAAAATAAATCAATAGTAAAACTGGCTTAGCAGAGTAACACAAAGTAAAATTCAGTAGCACTATGCCTGGCAAATGCATTAACTTTTACCTAAAAATGATAAAGCTCAAGCACAAAAAACACTACAGTAAAGATAGGAAATGTCTAATACCTATGTCAGATCTTAACACTAGAGTGATGCATTGCAATAACTTACTCTACCAAACAAGTTACCAAATCGTTGAATTCCCAGAATTCTTAAATGTTACATGTAGTAGTAAACAGCTTATAGTCAAAATCATCATGTTGGCGAGTCGCATATCGGGCATTGTTACGTCGTTTTGACGGCTCCATCTCAAAATTCGGTGCACCTTGCCAATTTCGTTCATAATTTCCGAAATGCCCTGTGTTATTATTTTGTGGCTGTTCTGTATTTCCCATATTGGAGCGCGAGTGTTCTCTGAAATATGTAATTCTTGTATTACCTGTGTCAACTGATCTTGTACATCCCGGATATCTCTTTTGTACTGTGTATTGATTTGATTCTGATTTTGTTTGAATTTTCTAATTTGTTCATACTCTTCTGTGTCAGTGAAGGCTACCGGTCTTGTGTCATTCAAATCACCATCTACCTTTGTAGATAAGTTAGTGAACTTGTAACGCTACCTCCCTGCTCGGACGTACGTTAGCTCTATAAAGCCTGTACTGTCATAAGTTCACGGGCTTCACCTTATAAACAAGGATTTTAGTACATTAGTTGACCGCGTGTACCTAATAGAAGCAAGATCGGACTTATACTCAGTCAATAACTACAGTGATGCATCAAGCAAATGTAAAGTATAATTACTCTTTCGCATGGACAAGAAGTACACACAGTAGATGCTACCTATAATTAATAATTCGGTCGCCAGCCTACTTAGGCAATGAGTGAGTTTTTCCTTGTACAAGTGGGTGCAAGTACGAGCATAGTAACACGTAGTAATGATGCGTTATATGGCAAAGTCTGGAACCAGAAAAATCCACTGAACTAAAGTTTTCTCTTTTTCTGTACTAATGTGGACGAGCTAAATTTACACAACACCACACAGCAATGATTACTACGAACTGCATTTTGTATATTGATCAGACTGAAATCGGACATAGATTGCCCTAGCATCGACAATCTTGAAAGTACACACACAATGTCACTATTAAGGATGGAAAAACACTAATACACTTAGGATTAATATAGAATTTAGCTTTACTGGTCAAATCTGATCAGCACATTTCAAGGTTTGAAAGAATGGACAAGAGAAGGGGGGGGGGGACCCTGAAACTGTTATGGTCATTATACTGAAACTATTAAGTACTGAAGGCAAATTTACACTCAAATTTAGCAATCTATGGATAACTACTCTTTTGTCCTACTTCTGAATAATTTAACTGTCATTATTTCAGTCTCAAATTAATTAAATAACATCGCTAACTCAATTAAAAAAAAACTCTCTTCCAATTTAGTCATACTTTTGTTCTTTACCAACATTTGCAATAACACACAGAACTTTAAACTCCTTTATTACATAGATTAATCTGCCGATAATTTTCATTAACACTAACATTAAACTTTCAGTTCAGGATACTCGGGTTGCGCAATACGAGGTAAGGACCCTGTCTAGGACAGTGATCAGGATCAGTAATGGCTAAGTCAATTCAGGTAAAAGTCACGTTATTATTGAACAGTTAGAAACAGTTTCGACACTGGTCCACACAGATACACTTCTAAAGATGAAATAAATGTTTGACCTGTGCAAGTCGGTGCGACGGATGGCGGGCAGCGAGATAGCGGGCAGCACGGCACACATACAAGCACGGCTAAGGCTCACACTACATCGGCACTTTCCATCTTCTTAGCGTCGTAATCTTTCCAATTTTGTGCCTCAGAATATAGCCATGCCAAGCAGTCGTCGGAATCGGTTCATCCGAGGCTCAATGGAATCCACTTTTCCTGGGTAGCCGCCTCGGTACAGTACGTGTTCCTCTGACCGATTCACAACTCCGACTGTAATACTGAGCCCGTTGTGCCGAGCCGCGCCAGTGTGCGTTTTCCCGCGCTCGCCTTTTCCCGCTCCCCTACAGGTAGGGTATTCACCACAGGTTTTCTACTTCACATATCTTAATACCTTTCCTACGTATGGACCAAGTGTATAAATTACAATTTTCACATCTTACAATAGTTTTAACATTAAATACACTTCCCTTTGATTACCACATTATTTGAAATTTAACATAAATAATAATATTCATTTCAAAAGTTGATCACAGTTTCTTTAACATAACGATACGAACCGAAAACGAAGTTCAAAACATTGCTTACATTAATTTATCTAAATTCATAAAGAAAAAAATTATTATATGTACAGTTGTCGTTACAAACTGATCCGAAAGTTCGGCTACTTTCTCCGATAGTGAACTGATTTCCTCAGTGTATTTTTCTGAACCTAGTTTCAGAGTGCCCATTTGTGTTGAAATCGTATCTTCTGTGTCCTTTAAGTTTTCCTGAGTTTTTGCAAGTTGCATAACCGAATCGGTAGATGCAACTGAGTCAATTTTAGCTTCCAAGGTGTCGTGATTTTCATGAACAATAGTTTACAGTTCTTTTATGGCTGCTTCGTGATTCTGTAATGCATTTTCATGACGCAAAAAAATAGGTTGGAGATGCTCCCAAATTTGTGTTTTTTGCATCATTACAGACTTTTTGACATTTATATTCTATTTTAAGTAACTTGTCAGTTAAATCTTTACGTGTTTGTTTATGCATTCGTTCCATTGTGTCTAACTTTTGAAGCTGTTGCTTACTTACTAAACAAAACACACACATATATATTCAGAAAATTAACCACACATATTTGCTGCCCATTATGAGGATTTGGGCAGTCCTTTTCACTTCATATTGTCATATCTCCTGGATCACATTTACCATTTTCCATTGACTATTTATCTGCCCTCATTGGTATTTGGCAGTCCTTCATATTATGGTTCATACACTGCCCAATTTCATTTTTGACAGTCCCATCTTTTATCTGGCTGATAGCATTTATCCTTTCTTTTTAGTCCTTTTCTCCATACAATTTTACAGTTACAGTACAATTGGTAATCTGAAACTCACATAACTACATTAGCACACTTTCAAGGGTATACAGACATTTACAAAGATTAGTTACATTTAGAATAACTTGGGTTCAGCATAAGATACAGTACAATTACTGCAAGTCGCTTTCTGATTATCCTAATATCACTCATTTCTAGGAACATACAGTTTCAGGTCCACAATATTTCTTACACCTAAAGGTCTCTTGGATTTTGGGTAGATCAGGTAGTAAGCATTATCGTGTGGAATATTCTGTATTATATATGGTCCACTATAAATATATTTAAATTTTGAAATTTCATGGTTTAGTTCACTAGACTTCTCATGGGTTTTTAAAAGAACATAATCTCCAATTTTAAATTTTGAAACTCTTAAATTTTTATTGTGTCTTTTAGATCTAGATTCTGCTTTTTGCTTTGCCCTTTTTATCACCAATTCTTTCTTTTGATCCAATCCTAAACTTGTACAAGGTGGAAACTCTAGTTTTTCTTCAATTAAACTTTTACTACTTCTGCCTAACAAAATTTCTTCTGGTGGAAATCCTGTAGTTTCATGATGTAATGTGTTCATGACATTCTCAAAATCCGATATAAATCTGCCCCAGGCTCTATGATTGCGACTGCAGTATGTTCTACACAATCTCCCGATTTCTCGCATATACCTTTCAACCGGGTTGCTTGCAGGATGGTAGGCGGCAATATATTTAACCTCCACACCAACTTTCTCCATTCCTTCCTTCCAAAGTTTGGATATGAACTGGGGTCCATTGTCAGATAGTACTGCTTTGGGTTTCCCGATGGTCCTGAAGTATTCGACCATCCTATTAAATACAGCTTTTGCTGTTGCTTTTTTCAAGGGGTATAATTTCACAAATTTTGAAAATACTTCCAAAATTACTAAAATATATGCACAATTTCCTGAAGTCTTTGGGAGGGGACCATATAAATCCACCAATAATAAGTCTAGGGTGTCTTCAGGCAACGTACTTTGCATTGGTCCCCAATTAGTTTTGTTCGGCACTTTGGCCTTTTGACAGACATCACATGACTTAATTCGTTCCTTTACCTTCTTACTGACACTACCAATAATCACTACTACATTATTCAATTTATTCAAACATTTCTTCGGCCCACTATGCCCCAATGCTAAATGAAAATAATCTATGACATCGGTGTCAAACTGGTTTGACCAACATACCCTCCATTCCTCAGTAACTAAATTTTTCCTCCTATATAAAATGCCTTTAAAGATTTTGTAATACTTCTTAATTTGAGGATACTGCACACTGTCAAAATTTACCTTCACTGATTTCCAGGTTGAATCCTCATTCTGAAGGTATCTCATATTTTTACATATCTGCTCAATTTTCCTCTTTCCTGAAACCTCTTTCATATACCTTATCTGAAAAGTACCCTCTTCACCATTTTCATTTGGCACTTCACTCATACCATTAGGCAATCGAGATAAAGCATCTGCCACATAATTCTCAGTACCTTTAACATAGTAAATATCGTAATCAAATTGTTGCAGGTACAAAGCCCAACGAGTCAGCCTACCATTAAGTAAACGGCAATCTTTAAGAAAAGTTAAAGCTTTGTGGTCAGTATGTATGATGAGCTTATGGCCCCACAGATAATTTCTAAATTTCTTTAGCCCCCATATAATGGCTAAAGCTTCCTTTTCCGAAAGAGTGTAGTTTCTCTCGTATTTTGTTAGAGTTCTACTTGCAAATGCGATAGTCCTGTGTTCGATTTCTTTCCCTTCACTGATTTCTTGGAAAACTTCTATACCAATTCCATAAGCACTGCTGTCAGTACTCATATGGAAAGGTTCTGATAGTATGGGGTGATGCAAAATATTGTCATTCAAAAGTTCGTTTTTTTTTAAGTTTTCAAAATCTCTCATGCACCCTTCAGTCCACACAAAAGCACTATTTTTCTTAAGTAAATTATTCAGATGAGGACCATTAAAAACTTGCCCCCTGACGAATTTTCTATAGAACCCACATAAACCTAAAAAGGCTTTCAATTGTTTTCTATTTCTAGGAGCTGGGCATCCTGATATTGCACTTAACTTTTCCGGATCCTTGCCAATGCCGTTTGTAGTAATAATGTGCCCCAGAAACTTTATTTCCGATTTCACAAATTCACGTTTCTTCCACTTAAGTGTCATGCCCCCTGCTTGTAGAGCAACAAAAACTTTCCGCAATAACTCGCAATGCTCTTGCCATGCTTCTGTAGCAATCAGTAAATCGTCTACATAAATGGTTAGCCGGGAACTCAGTTCACTCCCTAATACAAAGTCCAGTGCCCTAATAAATACTGCCACAGAAGTGCTAAGCCCAAATGGCACTACTTTAGACTGATAGCATTTCCCGGCGAATAGAAAAACGGTATATTTACGGGATTCTTTACTTAATGGGATTTGCCAGTATCCAGCTGTCATATCCAGACTGGTTAAATACTTCACGTTATAAAACTTTTGGAGCATTTCGTCCAGATTTTCAGGTCTGTCTATTTCCTTCTTTACAATTTTGTTCAATGTCCTGGCGTCGATAACTACTCTCACTCCCCCATCCCTTTTGTTCACTATGATAAGGGGACTATTATACTCGCTGCTACTTCGTTCGATTACCCCCCACTCTATCATTTTATCTATTTCCACTTGAACAGCCTGCCTCTTTGATATGGGTATCGAAAACGGTCTTACGAAGAAAGGTTTACGCTCTATGGTCTCAATCTGGTATTCAAAATTCTTAACTAGGCCAGGTTTGTCCGAAAATACGGGGCTGTTACTATCTAAAATTTCAAGCAATTCTGTTTTCTGTTCGGGAGATATTCCCTTCAAATTTTCCACCATTCCTTTAAATTCATGCCCCTGCTTGTCACTCTCATTTAATATTCTCTGGACATGGTACACCTCATACTTGTTTGACAACCCATCATTCCCTTGGTCGATCTCCAACAATAAAGTATCGATTTCTGAATCAAACACTTTCCCACTTTCCTCAAAATTTAATTCCACATTCCTAGCTGTACTATTAATTTTGATTACTCCCTGGCTTTTCTTTATCCAACCAATCTATTCCCAGAATCATTTCAGCACTCCAGTCTGGCACAACCAAAAAATCGTGTTCAAATGTTTGTCCTTTTATATTAAATTCAACCAAAATCTGGTTCTTTACCGGCTTACTAGCCTTACCAGTTGCACCAACAATTTTTACACCTGTCACTGACATAATTACTAGCCCAGGCTTATCACAAATGTGTTCGAAAAATGACTGAGAAATTGCACTTATCTGAGACCCAGTATCAAGAAGTACTTGCAATTTCACGTTATAAATTTCAACTGGTATTATAGTTTGTTTAACCGTCGAATGTTTTTCATTACCGTGGTCTTCCTTAAGCAAATCCGGGTCGACAATAACATCGTCCCAAGATATGCTTTTCACATTCACTTCACATATATCTGGCGGTTTCTTGGGTTCCGGGAGTTCAAAGTCATTAATTACCTGAACTCTTTGCGAAATAAATACTGAGTCGTCCGGTGGTTCTTTCTTTCTTTGTTCTGTTTCAACGTCTGGATTTTGTTTTGATACGTCGTCATCGTTAGGTACGATATCGCAATTAACTGTATCCCCTTTATTTTCACTGATTTTCTCATACCCTCTTTCAGTAAAAGTATATTCATTTCCCTCCACACCTGAAAATTCATCTTCACTAGTCATCACTACTCTCTTCCTCAACATCAGATTCACTTAAGTACGCTACTTTTACACAATAGGGAGAGTTAGTACATTCAATTTTGTTTGTATTTGCGTACCTTTCATCATCTGAACTATCGTCGGAATCCGACCATTCTGGATCGCTATCAGGTTCTAACATAAAAGCTTTTCTGAGACAGGCACTAAGTTCTTCCTCTGTATTGTCGTCAGGCTTGGATTTTACTTCAATCTCCTCTTTTGGCAAAACGGCCTCATCATCAGCTTTATTTACATCTACTGTGACTTCATATTCAGTGTAATTCTCGTGGACTTTAATTACCTTCAGGTAATCATCTACCCTTTCTCCACGGTGCCTCTCGGTAGCAGCTTGTACTATTGGCGGACTGTTAGCAGAAGTTATTTCTTCGTCAATGCTGAGGATTTCATCCTCCAAATCCTCCCTATCATTAACCTTCCTCCTATCGGCAGCACGCGTACTTTGCGCGGCGCTATTTATTCTCCCCTCTTCAAATTTGGGCCACGTCACTTTATGGACGTCCCTACTATCTCTCTTTTCGCCAACTAATTTTTTCGCCTCATCCTCCTTTTTAAAATCCTCCCACTCACATTGCTTTAGGCCCTTGTACAGATCATCGATCTGCACACGCCAATCAGTTACTTCTGCTAATTCATCCTCGCCTTTTACCTCATTGCAAACACTGCTAACCGCACCTCTCTGTGTATTCACAGTTTCATTTATTGTTTCCTTTGCCACGGAATTATCACTCGTAAAATTTTCATTAGCTCTGACGGCTATGTTCGTATCTACTGCTGCTGTATTGCTAGCGGCTTCTTTCCTAACAGATGTTCTGCTAGGCTGGGCCTTTGCTCTCTGATGCTCCACTCGCCTGTTAACAGGTAGCGCTCTGTGCGGCAGAGATGATTCATTCTGGCTCGCACCTGACGCTTGTTTCGCCACAACACGTCGCGTCGTTCCATGTCTGTCTCTAACCTGTTTCATTACATTACGGTCGGTCCGGTATCTTTTCTTAAATCGGGGCCGGTATGTATTGTCCGCTTCCGTTTGGCCCGCAACGTTCGCGGAAATTAGTTTCCCGCGTCGTTATTATTTTGCGCGGTATACTCCCTACCGCGACCTGGATAATTTCCTCTGCCTCTTCCTCTGCCTCTTCCTCTTTGTATTACATTGACGCGAAATCCATCGCCGTCATTTCGTTCGTCATTGTGTCGGTTATTACGGTTACCAAAATTTTGATAATTGGCACGACTTTCGCGCCAATGATCTTCGTCTTCGACTCTTTCGAGAAATGCTTGGAACTGCGATGATTGCTTCCTACATACCTCTTTGAATCTTCTGGAAGCTTTTTGTATAACTCCCAGATAATTTCTGAATCTGATCTTCGGCCTCTTAAATGCGTCAATTTCCTGTACCAATACTCGCAGAAATCTTTCAGAGAATACTTGCCCCTATTATCACACTGTTTGGCCATGATGAACTCCCGCCATAAATGGTCCTGCTTTTGTTCAGACCAATATTCTTCCGTAAATCTTTGCCTAAATTCTTCGAACGTCATTCGTTTGATATTTAAATTTATTCCCCAACGCTTAGCGTCACCTGCTAAGGCGCTAATTACAACATTTATCTTTTCCTGATCAGACAAGTGCTCAGGAAATACTCTCTCGCAATTTTTGATAAAATCTAACGGATGCCACCCGTTATGTTTCTTGGCTGGATCGAAGCGTTCCTCGCCTTCTAACAGCTTCGTAATTGGTGTGCCATTACAGACAACACCAGGCCTATCTTTAATTTTGCTTTCCAGATCGAAAATTCTGCCTTGAATTTTTGTAGTATTTTGTTCACAATTTTGAACACATCCGGTTACTTTTTTACCTAAATCCCTTTCAGTGTCTAAAACTGCCTTTTTCAATTGTGATATCCCGTGTTGACATTCGTTTACGATCTCAGTTTTAAGACCGAAAACTTTTTCGTCTACCTTAGTTTCAACCAGAGGTTCTACTTTCTCTTGGATGTTGAGAATTTCAACATCAAATCTACTATTAATGTTTCCAATTTCCTCCTGCATAGTATCCATATTTTTTTTAACAACATCAATTTCAAGTTTCAGAGTATTCACCACACAACTTAAATTACCCACTTTTTGTTCTACCTGTTCTATTTGTTTACTAATTTTAATTCCCTGTCCTTCGACCTGTGCTTTAATTTGATCCACGTGTGTTTTAAGCTGTTCATTCTGTGTTTTGAGCTGACGTCCCTGTGTTTTGAGTTGCTCGTCAACGTGTGTTTTAAGCTGATTAACCAGATTGCAGACTTCTTTTTGAAGTTGCTCATTCTGTCCTGCAATTTGTTTGGTTAATTGTTCAAATAAGTCGTTCATACTTAAAATTTTTATACTGTTTTGTTCTACAGGATCGATTTGTTCCGATTCTACTTCAGAAGTTTCTTTCGGTTCTTTCTATATCTGTGGTGAATCAAACATGTCAGTGGATTCGTTCACGTACCCACTATCATCTACAAAGTCACCCACTACTTCCTGTTTTGTCCCTTGCTGTGTTCGAGACGGTCTCGACATTTCAATCTGTTCGTTGACGTGTTCATGGTATTGTATGTATGCCAATTGTCTTCTGCTAACTCCATCTGTTATCTGGCCGCGTAAACTCCTGCTACTTCCAGTCGCATTCTCCATTTCGCTTGGCGCATCTACCCTGCCTACGTTCCTGTCCATATTGAATACCAACTATACCACCCTATTATACTTGACGCTCACTGCAATTTATTTTACTGACTTTTATTGCTATTCGAGCCACTGAACATCCACTGTTCGATCTTTACGTTAATTTGTAACCGACAACAACTGGATGTCCTGTCATGGTCGCCACTTGTAAAGCTACCTCCCTGCTCAGACGTACGTTAGCTCTATAAAGCCTGTACTGTCATAAGTTCACGGGCTTCACCTTATAAACCGCGTGTACCTAATAGAAGCAAGATCGGATTTATACTCAGTCAATAACTACAGTGATGCATCAAGCAAATGTAAAGTATAATTACTCTTTCGCATGGACAAGAAGTACACACAGTAGATGCTACCTATAATTAATAATTCGGTCGCCAGCCTACTTAGGCAATGAGTGAGTTTTTCCTTGTACAAGTGGGTGCAAGTACAAGCATAGTAACACGTAGTAATGATGTGTTATATGGCAAAGTTTGGAACCAGAAAAATCCACTGAACTAAAGTTTTCTCTTTTTCTGTACTAATGTGGATGAGCTAAATTTACACAACACCACACAGCAATGATTACTACGAACTGCATTTTGTATATTGATCAGACTGAAATCGGACATAGATTACCCTAGCATCGACAGTCTTGAAAGTACACACACAATGTCACTATTAAGGATGGAAAAACACTAATACACTTAGGATTAATATAGAATTTAGCTTTACTGGTCAAATCTGATCAGCACATTTCAAGGTTTGAAAGAATGGACAAGAGAAGGGGGGGGGGACCCTGAAACTGTTATGGTCGTTATACTGAAACTATTAAGTACTGAAGGCAAATTTACACTCAAATTTAGCAATCTATGGATAACTACTCTTTTGTCCTACTTCTGAATAATTTAACTGTCATTATTTCAGTCTCAAATTAATTAAATAACATCGCTAACTCAATTAAAAAAAACTCTCTTCCAATTTAGTCATACTTTTGTTCTTTACCAACATTTGCAATAACACACAGAACTTTAAACTCCTTTATTACATAGATTAATCTGCCGATAATTTTCATTAACACTAACATTAAACTTTCAGTTCAGGATACTCGGGTTGCACAATACGAGGTAAGGACCCTGTCTAGGACAGTGATCAGGATCAGTAATGGCTAAGTCAATTCAGGTAAAAGTCACGTTATTATTGAACAGTTAGAAACAGTTTCGACACTGGTCCACACAGATACACTTCTAAAGATGAAATAAATGTTTGACCAGTGCAAGTCGGTGCGACGGATGGCGGGCAGCGAGATAGCGGGCAGCACGGCACACATACAAGCACGGCTAAGGCTCACACTACATCGGCACTTTCCATCTTCTTAGCGTCGTAATCTTTCCAATTTTGTGCCTCAGAATATAGCCATGCCAAGCAGTCGTCGGAATCGGTTCATCCGAGGCTCAATGGAATCCACTTTTCCTGGGTAGCCGCCTCGGTACAGTACGTGTTCCTCTGACCGATTCACAACTCCGACTGTAATACTGAGCCCGTTGTGCCGAGCCGCGCCAGTGTGCGTTTTCCCGCGCTCGCCTTTTCCCGCTCCCCTACAGGTAGGGTATTCACCACAGGTTTTCTACTTCACATATCTTAATACCTTTCCTACGTATGGACCAAGTGTATAAATTACAATTTTCACATCTTACAATAGTTTTAACATTAAATACACTTCCCTTTGATTACCACATTATTTGAAATTTAACATAAATAATAATATTCATTTCAAAAGTTGATCACAGTTTCTTTAACATAACGATACGAACCGAAAACGAAGTTCAAAACATTGCTTACATTAATTTATCTAAATTCATAAAGAAAAAAATTATTATATGTACAGTTGTCGTTACAAACTGATCCGAAAGTTCGGCTACTTTCTCCGATAGTGAACTGATTTCCTCAGTGTATTTTTCTGAACCTAGTTTCAGAGTGTCCATTTGTGTTGAAATCGTATCTTCTGTGTCCTTTAAGTTTTCCTGAGTTTTTGCAAGTTGCATAACCGAATCGGTAGATGCAACTGAGTCAATTTTAGCTTCCAAGGTGTCGTGATTTTCATGAACAATAGTTTACAGTTCTTTTATGGCTGCTTCGTGATTCTGTAATGCATTTTCATGACGCGAAAAAATAGGTTGGAGATGCTCCCAAATTTGTGTTTTTTGCATCATTACAGACTTTTTGACATTTATATTCTATTTTAAGTAACTTGTCAGTTAAATCTTTACGTGTTTGTTTATGCATTCGTTCCATTGTGTCTAACTTTTGAAGCTGTTGCTGTGTTTCTCTCTGATTTTGATTCATTTTTTTGCATTAATTGCAGTAATAATGTATTAGTGTCTGGAATCTGTTCCTCTATGCTTTCCGGCAGTGCAGTTGCACCGCCAACATTCACATTTTGAAAAGGAGAAATTTGTGTCTTGTCTTGTTTGACAAAACGGTGAGGACGCAAAACGTGAATCTACAGTATTTGCAAGATTGTGTCCTGTCATTTCGGATTCCTGAGGCGAGCTGCTGCCGACCGATCGATCGATAACGCCTCCCTGTTCACTAATTGTTTCACTGTCTACACAATTATTTGCCGCCTGGTCCATTTCCCTATGCACAATTACCAAATTACTATGTCGAACATTAGTTAATTCACACTGCTTTCATCTTCACTGTCATTTCACTGTTTACTTTGGAGCCTAGTATTACGTTTCTCACACGCCATAATTGGCACAATATTTCACACGATAACACAGAAAAGCACAATTTAAAGAGTAAAATAAGAAAATGCATTAACATAGCACTGACAATAATATCTAGTTAATTGCAAGCGCAGCTGCGAAATACTTGGTGCAAATCTACATGCATGTCAAAACTGTTTTACTGTACAACAATGAAAAACCACAAGTACAAGGGATACAATTATGCGCTAGCAATAAACAATAACTACACTAATTACTCAAACTACAAGAAAAAATCAGAAGATTCCAGTGAGGCATCCTGGCAGGGGCAACTATGAAACATCCCCTTAGAAAAATTATAAATGACTGTGCTGATAAACCACTTACGTTATTTGACATTCAAACAGTTGAGCAAAACTGAACGTACTCAGACATTTCTCTCTTTACTTATTCTGATCATCAATAAACTGACGCACAATAATCCCCACAAAACAATGTCCATTACTAACAATAATCTATACGTTTCATGAATCACTTACCTCACAAAAATCTTCGTTACTCGAACTACTACAATACAGCGAGCGCCAATACTGCCAGCTGAATAAGAGATTCTAACTACTGAAGGCACTAACTACTGATATGCATAGTTAGCAAATGAAAGATTTTGGTAGAGACCAAACAATGTATTTACCTTAATAGTGTTCAAAAGTCATAATACATATATCAGTTCATGACATCCAGTCTTACAAATTCCCTTTTTGTGACGGACACACGTCCAGATCGTCCTCTCTCAAAACTCTGCCATCTCTCTCCCCACATCCACCACTGCTGGTGTCTCACCTCCAACTGCGCATAGCTACGCGCTGTTCACATGTAACTGCCCAACACTACTATAGTGAATATTCCAACAATGCCCACCAGCCACAGACTGCACACAGCACAGTCAGTGATCTTCATATAGCGCGCTACATAGCGTTACCAACATAAAAACCTAAACAGCCCACTTACAGTTCCTACATTTCTCCAGAATCTAGACTGTTCTCAGAGGTCAGCTTCTACCAGTATCTGCATTCTTCTATAATGAATTCATGTTAATATTGGTCAACCATGACTTGTTAAACTGATGGGAAATTTTCCCATCTGTCATCACTTGCTTTCATTTAAATTTGAATTATTATGTTCTTCTTGAAGTCTGAGGGTATTGCGCTTGTCTCATATCTTGCTTACTGCGTGGGAGAGTTTTGTCATGGCTGGCTCTCCCAAGGCTATCTGTCGTTCTAACACAATGTTGTCTATTGCTGGGCACTTGTTTCGACTAACGTCTTTCAGTACTCTGTCAAATTCTTCATGTAGTATCATGTCTCCCATCTCATCTTCATCTACCTTCTCTTCCCTTTCTATAATATCGCCCTCAAGTACATCTCCCTTGTACAGACCCTCTATATACTCCTTTCCCTTCTTTGATTAGTACTAGCTATCTATCTCAATTCTTGATATTCACACAGCAGCTTCTCTTTTCTCCTAAGTCTCTTTAAATTTGATGTAGTTGTTATCTGCTTTTCCCCTAATGAAATATGCTTCTAAATCCTCACATTTGTCCTCTAGCCATTTCTGCTTAGTGATTTTGCACTTCCTGTCAATCTCCTTTTTTAGATGTCTATATTCAATTTCACCTGCTTCATTTGCTGCATTTCCATATTTTCTGTTTTCATCAGTTAAATTCAATGTCTTCTGTGTTATCCAAGAATTTCTATTAAGCCTGGTCCTTTTATGTATTTGATCCTCTGCTGCCTTCATTATTTCCTGCCTTAAAGCTACCCATTCGTCTTCTACTGTATTCCTTTTCCCTATTTCAGCCAATCGTCTCGTTATGCTCCCTCTGAAGCTCTCAACAACCTCTCTTTCTTTCAACTTATCCATTTCCCATCTCCTTAATTTCATACCTTTTTGAAATTTCTTCAGTTTTAACGTACAGTTCATATCCAATAAATTGTGATCATAGTCCACATCTGTCCCTAGAATGTCTTACAGTTTAAAATCGAGTTTGAAATCTCTGTTTTACCATTACATAATCTAACAGAAACATTTCGGTGTCTCCAGGTCTCTTCCACAAACACAACTTTCTTTCATGATTCTGAAACTAATTGTTAACAATGATTAGATTATGTTCTGTTCAAAAGTCTGCCAGGCAGTTTTCTCCTGCATTCCTTTCCCGCAGTCCGTATTCATTTACTATTTTTGCTTTTCTTCCTTTTCTTACCTCTGAATTCCAGTCCCCTACCACCGTTAAATTTGTGTCCCCCTTAACTATTTTAATAATTTCTTTTACCTCGTCATACACATCTTCAATCTCATCATCTACAGAGCTAGTTGCCATTTAAACTTTTACTACTGATGTAGGTGTGAGCTTCATGTTTATTTTGGCTATGATAATTTGTTCACTATGCTGTTCATAGAAGCTTATTCACATTCCTATTTTCGTATTCTTTATTAATTCCACTCCTGGATTACCCCTATGTTCATTTGATCAAGAATTCTATTCCTCCTGCCATTGAACTTCAGTAATTCCCTCTACATCTTGTAAGTAGGCTGTTTAGGTTTTCTTATTGATAACGCCACGTAGCGCTCTGTGTGAGAATCACTGGCTGTGCTGTGTGCAGTCTGTGTCTAGTTTGCATTGTTGTCTGCCATTGTAGTGTTGGGCAGCGGCAGCTGGATGTGAACAGCGCGTAGCGTTGCGCAGTTGGAGGTGAGCCGCCAGCAGTGGTGGATGTGGGGAGAGAGATGGCAGAGTTTTGTAATTTGTCATGAACCGCTATATATATTATGACTATTAAAGTAAATACATTGTTTGTTCTCTATTAATATCTTTCATTTGCTAACTATCCCTATCAGTAGTTAGTGCCTTCCGTAGTTTGAATCTTTTATTTAGCTGGCAGCAGTGGTGCTCGCTGTATTGCAGTAGTTCGAGTAACCAAGATTTTTGTGAGGTAAGTGATTTGTGAAACGTATAGTTTAATGTTAGTCAGGGCCATTCTTTTGTAGGGATTTGTGAAAGTCAGATTGCGTTGCGCTAAAAATATTGTGCGTCAGGTTAAGCAGAGTCTTGTATAAATTTTTGTAAGGGGACGTTTCATATGTCGACCCTTAGCTGAGGATACCTCACTGGAATCTTCTGATTTTTTTCTTGTAGTTTGTGTAATTAGTGTAGCTTTTGTTTATTGCTAGCGCGTAGTTATAGGGAGAATTTCCTTTGTAGTTGCAGTCTTTCATTGTTGTACAGTAAAACAGGTGTGGTATGCATGTAGATTTTCACAAAATATTTCGCAGCTGCGCTTGCAATTAAGTAGACATTATATCCATTGCTATGTTATTTTATTTTGCTCTTCAAATTCTGCTTTTGTGTGTTATCGTGTGAAATATTGTGACAATTATGGCGTGTGAAAAACGTAATACTAGGCTCCAAAGTAAACTGAGAAATGACAGTGAAGACGAAAGCAATGTGTTAGCGCCACCGAGTAGTGAATTAACTGATGTTCAAAGTAGTAATTTGGTAATTGTGCATAGGGAAATGGAGCGGGCTGCAAACAATAGTGTAGACAGTGAAACAGGTAGTGAACAGGGAAGCATTATCGATCGATCGGTCTGCAACAGCTCGCCTCAGGAATCCGAAATGACAGGACACAATTTCGCAAATACTGTAGATTCAGGTTTTGGGTCATCACCGTTTTCTCAAATAAGTCAAGACACATTTTCTGCTTGTCAATATGTGAATGTTGCCGATGCAAAAGCAATGCCGAAAAGCGTAGAGAAACAGATTCCAGACACTAATACATTATTATTGCAATTAATGCAACAAATGGAACAAAATCAGAGACAAATGGGACAAAATCTTAAAAAGTTAGACACAGTGGAACAAAATCTTAAAAAGTTAGACACACTGGAACAAAATCTTCAAAAGTTAGACATAATGGAACAACACCAGAGACAAACACAGCAACAGTTAGAAACAATGGAACAAAATCTTCAAAAGTTAGACACCACACTTGAACAAACACGTGAAGATTTAACTACTGAGTTACATAACATTGAATCGAAATGTCAAAAAGTCTGTAATGACGTAAAAACACAAATTTGTCAGCATTTTCAACCTATTTTTTTGCGGCATGAAAACGCATTACAGAATCACGAAGCAGCCATAAAAGAACTGCAAACCATTGTTCACGAAAATCATGAGATCTTGTGGGCTAAAATTGACTCAGTTGCATCTACCGATTCGGTTACGCAACTTGCAAAAACTCAGGAAAACTTAAAGGACACAGTAGATTCGATTTCAACACAAATGGACACTCTGAAACTTGGTTCAGAAAAACACACTGAGGAAATGTGTTCACTATCAGAGAAAGTAGCCGAACTTTCGGATCAGGTCACTAACTTATCTACAAAGGTAGATGATGATCTGAATGACACAAGACCTGTAGCCTTCACTGACACAGAAGAGTATGAACAAATTAGAAAATTCAAACAGAATCAAAATCAAATCAATACACAGTACAAAAGAGAAATCCGGGAAGAACAAGATCAGCTGACACAGGTAATACAAGAATTACGTATTTCAGAGGACACTCGCGCCCCAATACGGGAAGAGGGACATAGAAATACGGAACAGCCACAAAATAATAACACAGGGCATTTCGGAAGTTAAGAAAGAAATTGGCAATGTACACCGAATTTTGAGATGGAACGGCCGACACGACCTAACAATGACCGATATGCGACTCGCCGACATGATGATTTTGACTATAAGCTGTTCTTTACTACACGTAAATTCAAAACATTTAAGAATTCTGGCAACGACATTCATCCACAAGCATGGCTCCATCAATTCTCTCATTGTTTTCCTCCCAATTGGTCATTAGAGCACAGATTAGAATTTATGTGTGGCTATTTAGAGAATGAACCAGCTGTAAGAATGCGATCGGTCATTCACGATTGTCACAGTGAAGGAGAGTTTTATCATACCTTCCTCTCAGTGTATTGGTCTCAAGCTACACAAGACTGAGTAAAACATAGCATCATAATGATGAAACGTTTCGAACAATCTGAATTTTCCAATCTTATGAAATATTTTGAAGACATGTTGCATAAGAATCAGTATCTTTCAAACCCATACAGCCCCTCAGAACTCATCCGCATTTGCTTACTCAAATTGCCTGAACATTTACGACATATTATTTTAGCAGGACGTTGCAAAGACGACATTGAAGCTTTTCAGGAACTCTTACAATAATTAGAAATTGACACAGACAGTCGGAGGACGCGAAAAGAGGAAAACAATCACTACAGGTCAAATCCGTCACAATTCCGTGACGACAGAAACAATAACTGGACATGACAAGTCTATTCTTACAACGCAAATCGTGACCAAAACAGACACCACCCGTATGACAACCACTGGCAGAGTAATAATAGTTACAGAGAAAGATCGCATTTCCGTAGTAATGACTATCACAGAGACAATCAGAGAAAGAGACAATATGGGAACCAAAACAATTATTATCCAGGGAGGCAGAATAACTTCAGACGCAACAGTTCGGCGCACAGTTACGATTCAGGGAGAAATTCTCCACCATGTGACGGACAAGGAAGAAACTACGGAATCTACCGACATGACGACAGACGATATATTCGTAATGACAGACCTGAATTGCATCAGAACTGGCGGGATTCAAACAGGGCAGGGCCTTCTCGTCAGAGTGAATTTGTAGAAGTTAGGTCTCCAAATGCCAATAACGACGCGCGCCAACCAAGAGACAGACAATGACTCGCACAGCAGGCAGCCGCGTGCACCCGCTGGCTCCGAGAAAAATAACATAAGACGCTAGCCTTGAGAAAAATTTTAGCATTCTCTACCGATGTATACAACATGATAATTGCTTTGAAGTTGAAACTCTGCGTACCAGGAAGAGTAAAGGTTTACACCACATTTCACATGTAAAACCATTTCTTGAGAGATAATCTGCTTTTTAACTTTGTCTTTGCCATAAAACTTTTCAATTCACATTTCTAGTATGCTTTGTCAGACTTAAGAAACTGTTAACATGCAACAATGTTTGAAGTTAAATATCAAGTCTAGAACCTAGGGAACATTTTTAAACAGAAATTACGATTGCATTGTTATAGTGAACAGACAACACAATGTTGTTATTTGTACATTTTTGCTTGTTAGTTGCACGATTACGTAACGACTATAAGGCTCACATACTTAGGAGACATACTGGTGCTGATAATGAGATTTTAATGCAACATTTTGGTTTACTTGAAAATACATTCTGGATTTAAAGTACTTTCAGTGAGATACCAGATGACACAGTGGTTAGTTTATGTGACAGCTACACGATTTTATCACGACGCTACTAATGAGTGACAATTTACAATGTTGCTTTTGCAGTGTTTCTGTTTTATATCTGCACAGTTTTTCTGCATTATTCTGGAAAGTAAAACATGTTTTAGTAGTAACTTTTGTGGTATTGCTACAATGAGACTGCCTTTTCCGTAGCACAACAATACGTTACAGCACAGTACTTTCTTCATCATGGCAATAAGCGTAATAACTAAGATATCTATACGCAAAGCATTTCACTTTTGTTTATCATGAGGTAAGTACATTGACTTCTGCAGAACTTAGCTTTCGGAGGACGATAATTACGACACTTCCACAGAATTATCTTACAGCAAGACGCACATTTAGCGCTATAGGACACGCACTTGAGTGATTAACTTTGTACTTAAAACATTTATTTTTAAAGATATTTGAAGTACAATGATACGAAGTTTTTCCGTGCTACATTTTCCGTGATACATCTGTAACACCTGAGGGTATAATTACAGTAATCCTCAGGGGGGTACACGCTTACTTTGTGTACCATGTGTTTGGCAAGCACAAGGAGCCATAGCTAATATTGTATTTGCTTATACAACTTTACACATCGGTACCATATTTCTCTAACACAGAATTACACAGCTATCTGATTATTTGACAGAGAAACAAACATTCTTTTTACTACGTCAGTGACAGATGGTTACGCAATTACACAGTTGGGTAACTTCACACTTACGAAATTGTATTTCGTCTGTACTTTGTGAACTGTTCATATTTTTTCGGAACCATTGTGATACTATGAGAGCTTTGAATGATGTATTTGGCAAGGGAGCATGATTTTTAAAGTACGTTTGAGGTAAATGACACTACTGACATGAGCAGAGAATTTTTTTCAGGTTTTGACATTATTGCAAAAAGCTACAACGTTTTTGAGATTTGACTGAGGTGTTATGATGTTATTATTATGACGACGATGTGTATTATGCTGTTGAGGTATGTTTATGATCAATGAGATGATGCTATATGAGGAATTTGATTATGCTACGTATTTATTATAATGAAATATTGAAGAATGTCTACGAATACGTATATGTGTAATAAGGTAAGGAATAATGAATAGTGGTTAGGGACTCTGACTTGTGAAAAAGGTTGTTGGAAACCAAGAATCGTACTTTAAGAGTTGTGAAATGTGTGTAAATGCATGAATGTATCACAATGCCGACGAAAACGTTTTGAACACTGTTATATTCATAGGATTTTGTTTCTACACATTTGCAACGCAAATTCTCGGCCGGTGAAATTTTTTTATATGACACTGTCACTGTAATCCAAACTGGTGTCGTAAATATTTCGGTAAGAAAGTTAAGTGACCACCTGCACCTAATGCGTCGTGGGCACCCAGCTGGGCGACAGTCGCCTTGAAAAAAGCCATTAGCGTGTGCCTTCCAGAGGCACAGGTGGAAAAAAAAGGGAGGCCATTATCTTCGCTATTGACGTTCCTTTGTAGAAAGCATCGGAAAAACGACACAGTCGAACTTGATAACATATGATTACACTTTGGAGCTCTTAATTTATGATTTACTGAAATGCCTAATGAAATGACGAGAAATATTTTTGATGTCTATACACCTGATTATGACTACTGTCTCTCTAGTTGAGAGATTTTTCTACTAACTTATGAAATGCCTAATGACTACTGAATGATGTTCTTATGCTTTACTTTGTACATAGTTGCTTATTTCCTTTGATATCTAGTTTCTAGCTGCACTGCAGCATTGGTTAAAATAAAATTTTATATATGTACTAATATAAATATTTTCTGTCTACAGATCGAGTAAATAATAATTTTTTTCAAAAAAATGAGGGAACACAAAACGACATTTACCTTCACAGGAACTGCATTCATAATTTTCTTTTCAAGTACTTGGTAATTTCTTTTGTAGAATAAATTGTGATGCATCACTCTAGTATTAAGATGTGACATAGGTATTAGACAGGGCCATTTTTAGTGTACTATTTTTTCTGCTTGAGCTTTGTCATGTTTAGGTATAAGTTATTTCATTTTCTGTTGTTGGTTGCCAGGCATAGTGCTACTGAATTTCAATTTGTGTTACTCTGCTAAGCCAGATTTATTTTTCTTGTTTGCTGCGCATTGCCTCATATTAGTTGTAATGTTGAATTGCTTGGTAATTTAGATTTACTGTAGCTTGCTTTGCAAATTTCCATTTTTTTCATTGCTGTTTGCGTTAATTGTTTTGTGCTGCTGCATTGCCTCGTCCCTTAGTTTAGCATCTGAGCTCAGTAGATTTAAGTTAGCTTAAGAGGGGTAGACTATATAAGAAACTGACTATGAAGAATAGGTAAAGAATGCGTTGCGAAGTTATATGAAAAAGATTTGGGCCAAAATGAGTATTGTACACTGAGAAATAATTATATTGAAAGAAATATGAATAGAATACAGAAAGCAGGTATAGATAGGACTTTTTGGGAATAATGATGAATGAAGGGAGATCTCCAAGAAGTAAAGGAAGTTTTGTTTGCAAAATACTGCAGTAAAACAGACCCTGTCCTTTCCTTTTGTATTATTCCCCTATATGTGTGTGTACTCTTGTGTATTTGTGTTTTTCCTGTCTTTATGTGTTTAGCTAATACGATTTATGTTGTAGAATTTTTCTAGTACTAAGCTATATTCACTATGAGGAGGAATACTGTTATCCTCAAATATAATTTGCATTAATAATATGTTATTTTCTTTGTAAAGTTGTTTACAATTCTGTTCTGTTTCAATGTTCATGTGTGAAATTAATGTTTCGAAAACTATTCTCATTATTTTATATATTTACTTATGTCATAATTCCTGTAACTCTGATGGATATGTTATTTCGATTCTTTTGTAAAGCCTGTACTACAAATGTTATCTGTATTGTTATGTTCTTTAATGATGTATTTTGTACCTTTGTAATTTTATTTTCATGTTGTAAATTTATAATTGTATAGACACCAGTTCTTCAAATTAAGTTACATTTCACTGCACACGTTTCTGTTGGTCATAGTATATGCACAATATGTGAGAAGTAGGGACTGTTAGTGTTTGCACATGTGTTGATAATTCAGCAAGGGACTGGATAACAGCATTGCTGGTTCTAAGGACATTTCAAACAAATTTTTTGTGAGTAGACAAGTGGTGGTTTATGGACTTACTATATTACCTGCAAGACTCTTCAATGGTGATTGAGCACCTGCACAGTCACAGCAGACGGCTGCTGGCCGTCTCTAGAAGGATTACAGTGGGTCTGCATCTTTGATGACCCACCAATACCATTATGTCTACAAGGTCTACAGTGGGTCTGCACCTCTGGTGGCCCACCAGTACCTTAATCTCTACCAGCACTACTGTGGGTCTGCTCTGTGATGACCTACCCACCAATACTCTTCAAAACTTCGACTGACTCCGCTGTGGGTTTGCTCTGTTGTGGCCCATGACCTGTCTGCATGTCGACAGTTAGCACTGTCTTTCCGTTGGAAGGACAACACTACTTCTTCAAGACTGCATGGAAATCCACTAATTCCGTGTGCATTTTCTTTTACTGCTCAGACTTTGAGAAAAACACTGCAACGTTACTGTGATGAATGATCAGGACTGTCTTTATGGACTGTGAGAAAATTTTAGCTTTTGACCAACAATGTATCAATAAGTGTGTGCATTTGATATCTTTGTTATTGTAATTATGAAAAATTTAATCAAATCATTATTGGCCACTGCCCAAAATAATTTGTAAAATTTTTTGTGGGGAGCATGGGGGCTATGTAAGTAGGCTGTTAAGGTTTTCTTATTGGTAACGCCACGTAGCGCTCTGTGTGAGAATCACTGGCTGTGCTGTGTGCAGTCTGTGTCTAGTTTGCATTGTTGTCTGCCATTGTAGTGTCGGGCAGCGGCAGCTGGATGTGAACAGCGCGTAGCGTTGCGCAGTTGGAGGTGAGCCGCCAGCAGTGGTGGATGTGCGGAGAGAGATGGCGGAGTTTTGTAATTTGTCATGAACCGCTATATATATTATGACTATTAAGGTAAATACATTGTTTGTTCTCTATTAATATCTTTCATTTGCTAACTATCCCTATCAGTAGTTAGTGCCTTCCGTAGTTTGAATCTTTTATTTAGCTGGCAGTAGTGGTTCTCGCTGTATTGCAGTAGTTCGAGTAACCAAGATTTTTGTGAGGTAAGTGATTTGTGAAACGTATAGGTTAATGTTAGTCAGAGCCATTCTTTTGTAGGGATTTTTGAAAGTCAGATTGCGTTGCGCTAAAAATTTTGTGCGTCAGGTTAAGCACAGTCTTGTATAAATTTTTCTAAGGGGACGTTTCAATGTAACTTGAACCTGTCCATTCCCCTTTCTCAGTAATCTAAGCTACCTGCTCGTTTAAGGGATCTAATATTCCAGGCCCCCACCCATAGAATGCCAGTTATGTTTCTCCTGACAATGACATCATCCCGAGCATTGTCCGCCCAAAGATCTAAATGAGGGACTATTTTGCCTCCTGAATATTTTCCCGAAGAGAATGCCACTATCATTTGATCACCTAGTAGAGCCTCATGCCCTCGGTAAAATTTACATTTGTATCTCCCCTTGCTTTGAGGCACTCGTAGTACCAGCACAGAAACGCTGTTTTGGTAGGTGTTACACGGGTATATCAGTCTACAAGCCAGACTGTTGCCCCTGCAACTACTGAAGAGGCTGCTGTTCGTCTTCAAGAACCATGCGTTAGTCTGGCCTCCCTACAGATATCCCAGCGTTGTGGTTCCACCTACGGTACGGCACTTTGAATCGGGACACACGCATGCCTCCCCATCAACGGCAAGATGGCAAGGTCCTTGGTTTATGGGGGTAATATTTCCTTTATGTTGCGTAATTGAGTTATATTGGGAAGCTTTACAAATTTCCATGATTTTAAAAGAAGGAACTGTTTCACTACGACCTTTCTTGAAAATTGGGACTTCCAGCGCGTTCTTTTGTAGTCACTAGGTACCCTTCGTTGCTCTGCTACTGTTAGAAGGGTAAACAGTTCTTTCGCAGAATCTGTGTGGAATCTGTGTCAATATTTTTTAATGGAAAAATGTAATTTGTCTAACACAGACAAAACGGTCGAGGAAACTTCAGGACTGAGGGGAAGAACGGTGTGTAGCACAGGATTTCAGTGGCAGTTCTGTAAGCGTGGGCCCTTAAGCGACAATACTTTTTAATTAATCAAAACACATTCCAAGAGCGCATACATAATAAAAGAAAGTAGAACTCGCGACCAGCTTTCCAAAGTAATTAATTGCTGATATATAACGATATACTACTGGGTAAAAATAATTACTCGGCCCACAATAGCGAAATAAATAAAACTTCAAGGCGGGCACTCAGGAAAATAGAAGTCTAAGTACATATATGCATGTAATTCATAATAATTGCTTCGCCCCACTAAAACTACCCTTTAAAAAAATCTGGGTAAGTGCGAGAGGATTCGTGCACCGAGGATTCTATGAAAACTTAATTACGTATATCGATTCATCCCGACAATCGAAAATTTAATGATGACTAATTGAAACCCTCAGCTGTCGACAGGTGGTGTTGATATACCTGGATGTGGACAGCTGAAAATGTGTGCCCCGACTGGGATTCGAACCCGGGATCTCCTGCTTACATGGCAGACGCTCTATCCATCATTTTTTTTTTTTTCGTTGTTGATCGATGTGTTTGGTCGTTGTGGACGTCACATGACATCCGTTTAAGTTCGTTTGTTGATCCTTCCACTCAGTTTTTTTATTACAGAGGCCAACCAGATCTCTGACCGAACACGCTGAGCTACCGTGCCGGCTATCCATCTGAGCCACCGAGGACACAGATGGGTAGCGCGACTGCAGGGACTTATCCCTTGCACGCTTCCCGTGAGACTCACATTCCCTACTGTCCACAATTCTACAAATGTAATGTACCTTATAGACATTTGCCCATTCACTCATTACTCGCGCACGCTTTGGCGATTCCCGTAAGAGTTTGGGCAACCTGTGCGCATTCGCACAGACGTCTGTGATAGGGGAATTTGTCAGTACGACCTACGGAGGTCGACACTACTTAAAAATTGTACTCTGTGGAACCGCTGCAATTGTTCTTCTAGGTTTTCAGGTCGGATGATTACTGGAACAATAATCTTATTGATTTCCCTGGCATCGAGAACAAATCTCACCAATTTATCCGCTTTCTTTACTACAAGCAATGGACTGCAATATGTCTCTATAAAATTCCATGTAAGCATCCTTGTTATCTCCTGGGCCACTGGCTCTCTTTGTGACCACGGTATGGAATAAATGTTTTTGCATAACGTGTTGTGGGGCTGGATATCCATGCGATATTGATACGTTCTAGTAACTCCAGGTTCCTTGTCGAACACGTGTACATAACATAACAATGCACTTCAGAGGTCGTCCTTTTGTTGCTGAGGGATTCCTGTGCATTCTGATATTTTATCCTCAAATTCGTGCTGCTCTGCTTGCTGACACCACATTTCGCTCGAGTCATGGCGTCGAAACGTGTTGACTTAAAATTTGGATGTGCATAGCTTGACAAGGCATGGCGTTGCTACTTTTGACTTTTATCAGATCTACAGTACAGTTCTTCCCATTTATAAACAGATAACACTTCCCAGTTTTTAGATCAGTTTTTGCACATTTTTCCCTTAAGGAATCCATGCCAAAAATTCACCGTTCCGTCAGTCCTTCCACTACTAGAAAAACTGCCTGAAAAACAATATCTTCAATTTGTATTTCGACCACGATTTGTACCTTAATTAATTTAGATTTTCCACCTGTGGCTCCTAATATCCCGCAATTCTGCACTGGATAGGTCGGTAAAGCTTAGTGGCTGTCTATCTCTTTAAACAATGCCTTCGACATAACACTAATTTTTGCGCCAGTATCCACAAGGATATAAGTGGGTATTTTTCCTACTGTAGCCTGTATGCTAGCTTGCACTACACCATCCTCTTCATACAACTGTGGTTCTTCCTCATTGATTAACAAATCGCGCATGTCCGTTTCATCTTGATATCTTAGCACGTTATTACCATGGTAGCACGGATGGCCCCCACGACTATTCATGGCCAACACTGGGGAGCATAATCAGGCCACGTTTAGTTTAACGTCCCATTATTACTGTCCTGTAGTTGTTTCGTTCGTCACTTCTATAATATTCACCCCCGACGTGTTGTTACTCCATTGCACATTGCGATCATGATTTTGCCCTGAGTTTACAGGCGTAATGTTACTTTGAGTCTGGGACTGATAGTATTGATTGCTAATCGGGTACTGGCACTGCACATTTCGTGGGTTAGCCGTGTTGTTGTTAAATTGAGGCTGAAAATTACTGTGAGCGTTGCCCCACTGATTTCTGTTATCGTTCCTATTCCAGTTTCGCTTCCGTTTACCGGAATAGCCAGAGTAGTTTCTGTCCCCATTTTTTCCTTTTTCTTTTAAATCCTGGATTAAAATTTTGATTGTAGTTGTTATTGAAATTGCCTCCCGAATTCGGGCCTGGCATATGCGCTGCTACGGCGGAATCGACAAAAGCTGGTCGTGACTCATCCGCGCACGCTGCATTGTTGACGCTGTACTGCGGCAGGCGCTGCGGAGGCTGGTTGCCACCGCTGCTACGGAAATTATTTTGATCGGTGTGGCTTTGTCCTGCGTCTTCATTAATTAAGTCAATAGAGTCCAAGACAGATATAAAACTCTCCAAATTGCTTTCGGGTACTTGTACTAGCTTTTCCCGAATATTTAGGGGTAGTTTAGCTTTCAGAATGTGTAGGACGTCCGTGTGTGTCACTGGTTCATCCCAGAATCTTGTTTTATTTAAATATTTCTCAAAGTACTTTCGGAGTGATCCAAATTTTGTATTATATTGTTCAGGGTTGAATAAGACTTTTCTTAATCTCTCTTGCATGCCATGTGACCAATGCTTTGAAAGAAACGCGTTTTCAAACTGTTCTAATGTCTGACGAGTTTCTGATATATCCATCCCATAACGCTCCATCGCCTTGGATGTAACCCGTAAAATATTGTATCTTTTGCTGTTCCGACCACGTTTTAGGCAATACATTTTTGAATGACTTTATAAAAATTACCGGATGCATGGAATTTTTTTCGGGATAACACTTGAAATTGACAGTGTTTTTAAGACTCTTTTCTAACAAAACTGATGTGGGTTCAGCTATCTGCTGTTCCCATCTTTCGTCACGGTGTCATTGGTTACCGTACACCTCATAGTTTGTTGAATACACATGTACATTCGGGATAGGATATTCACTGACCGCACTATCGTTATTACTTGTGTGTATGTTGTCAAGTTCTTCTGCTGCATGTTGGTTTCTTTTTTTCATTGCACCAAGTTTATGTTTAGTTGCTCGTCTATCTGATTCTGCCAACCCGGTAAGTCCTGTGTCAAAGTTTTCTGCATCTGGCATATGTCAGTTTGCAGTTTAACTATAGATGTGTTTTGTGTAGAGTATACTTGCTCCATTATGTTACTTACTGCTTTTTGTAGCTCTGTTTCTAGTGCACGGTTTATGTGTGTGTCTTTTTCTTCTAAAAAGTCCTCGAATTGCTGTTTTGTCAAGTGCTCAACTTGATTTACAGCTTCCTGCATTTTTGTATTGAGCTCGGTTTGCTGTACACTCATGGCATTGAAATTTTCAGCTAACTTACATATCAGATTTGGCACATCCTTAACTGTGGTTTTCAAATATCCCGATTCATACAGTTTAGATCTTCACGCACCATTTCTATTACCTGATCCGCTACCTCTCCTTGTAGTTGTGTCAGTTGTGTCGTCAGATTGTGCATCTGAGTAAGGGATTTACATCACTGTCTGGCTTGATCATTTGGTCTGTTACATTCCCTATCTGTGCTGTGACATTTTCTATCTGTGTATTCATTTCGACTGTTACATTTTCTATCTTTGTTGTGACATTTTCTGCCTGTGCATTCTTTTGGGCTGTTAGATTCCCTATCTGTGTTGTTATTATTCTTAATATCTGCATAATGCCTGGCTCTACTGGATCTGGTACATCTGCGGAATCCGGAACAGTTTCTAGAGTTGACATATTTTCGTCTGTTGCGACTGAGTACCACTAGTCGATGCGACTGCGGTATCTGTATCTGCAATGTTTTATATCTCTGTGTCAGGTACAAATGGTTCAAATGGCTCTGAGCACTATTGGACTTACCTTCTGAGGTCATCAGTTCCCTAGAACTGCCCGAGGCAGGATGTGTGTCAGGTATAGGTTGAGCAACTTATAACACTCTTAACTGCTACTGCTATACCTTAACCTCAAAACTGGAGGCAGTTTGCAAAACAGAATTATTTTGTTATAGCAATTATGGTATAAAGCAACAGAGCAGTGTTACCCTCTGAGAGGAATTTTGTTATGTTGACCGTGTTGTTCCTAACGGAGGTGGCTTATCGGAAATGAAAGTCAAAATTACGTAAATATTGGAATAGTAACAAACAAAATTTTGCCTAGCTATATTGTTTACAGAATAAGGAAAACGGTCGCCAGCCTAATTAGGCAAGAGAAAGATTAACGTTCTCGTTTATGAAAGTAGGTATTAGTAACTACAATGGACAAACACAACCTAGACTTAGCCACACGCGAGTGCAATGAACTCTGACACACATATATTTTAAGATTGAAGTTAACAACTGGAGCAGCACAAACTATTTGCAAAAATTATGAGATACTGAAACACCCTATTACTTTCAGGCTTACATGAAGTGAATGGTCTTTATAACATTACTATTAACATGCACTTCTAATACACAAGATACACAAACACTTATCAAACTTGAATATATAATGTTCCACAACTGCAGATTTCTCACTTTAACTACAGCGAAACACAATACTGACCAAATTGCAAGAACTGACTCACCTTTAAGAATTTACTACAGACAATAATGTGATCATTTGCCTTATAAGCCTCAGTCTTCAGAACTTTTAATATTGAAGTTAGCAACAGCACTTTAAATAGCAGTTTTAATAGGAAAATTATTTTGAGCAAATAACATTTACTTTAACTCACTCTATTGCCACATTAACTTTCCTTTTACTAAGTTCAAGAGGCATTAATTAGGAAAACTCTAGGCTTTAATTTCTTTTAGTAAGGACACTCGGATATCACTTCAGCTCAAACGGAGAGGAACCTGAGAGGTGTTATGATGAGGAGAAAAATCAAGGTAGGTACATAAATTCAGATACAAATTACCTTATATTTCAGCACAATAACACATCCATTAAGCTGATCCTTCACTGTACATCATTATAGTATTACGTTACAGTGATTGCGCAACGTGGTGGCAACTGCATGTTGGTAGGTGGATTTGCAGGCAGAATTGCTGGACTCTGTCATTTCTTGGTGGCGATGATAGATACAAATTCCAGAATAGTTCCAGCTATTTATCCATGCATCCGAGGCCTTAGAAAGAAGCAGGAAAAGACTCTCTCGGAATCAGCACAATATGCATCCCTTACATGGCAGTGCATGGACTCGTAGCTCATCTCCGACTGACTATCAGTTCCAACTTTTCCACCTAAGCCAACCACAATTTGCGCGCGCTACACAGTTCCGTTCCCGAGGGGAACCACTACACCTCTTATACACAAATTTACTAAGATTCCTAAGTGAGGATCAGCAGTTTACATAACAGCAAACAAACGCATTGGATAACACAGAACATTTGCACATATTAACATGTCTACAAAAAATTATTCACACAAAATTACAATTATATACAGTAAGTTTTGTTCCCTCCAAATGGGACAAAGCATTTAAACGAGAGATATGCTACACAGCATACAATCAAATCATGACACCAAAGTTTTAACAAAGAAAGGAGTATACAGTTTTGTGTTACCCATTCAAACAAACACATTTACAGAAGCACAGCAATGTAACATTAAATGAAACAAAAGCAAAATAAATCAGCACAGGATTGGAGCTATGGTGCTACAAACTGATTCCTCATCTGACGAATTACCCATCGTTTTGGTTTGTGATCTTAATTTCACCATAGCTGAATGTAATCGTAAACCAGAGTGCAGCCGAATTTCATTACTATTGCGGCTCGTACTACGTAAACAAATCACAGACGACGCCGCGCTCTTTCGCGTAATTCAATGTAGTAAAATATGTCTCTGATAAAACAGTAGACTGATGAATGACTTCTATGAGCGAAATCAATGAAAATGATCCGCCATCTTGTGACACATTCACGTATATTTTACTAACAGCAATCTACAAATCATCTAAAAAAAATTTAATTTTAATAAAAATGCGTACTACGCTGCGGGTGTCGGTAAAATGCCATTCACTCCTGCATTTACGGTCAACTAAAACGTAGTAGTGCTGTTGTTCTTACCTTACGTATTTTCTTTTGCCGGTCGTTTTCTTAGTAGTTGGTTAAAAATTTGATGTTCCAGAAGTTCCTCCTTTTTTCAAAATTTTGATTTTATGGATATATGTGAATTTTATGGGCTGATTTCATTAGTAAATTTGGTGATCTTATACGCAGTTAGCGTAACATGTAACAGAAACAATTGGTTATAGTCGCGATAATGGATGGGAAAAATTACTTAAATACTTCCACTTAAAAATTGTAATAAATTTTTCTGAAAATTAACAAACGTCATGGCACTCGGTCATCATTTGTAACGCGTCCTCTTATATTATTATGTTTTTCTATTGTTATTGTTAGAAAAATCTTTATTCAGTCGGTCGTCGAAATTTTGAAATAAAAGTTATTGTGGATGTCGCGTAATAAATATTTCGCGTGAAGGCAAAGATCAATTGTGGAAGAAACTAAGCCACTGAATATTATAAATAATATTAAAGAATATGGCCGAATAAGAGGGCACGTACATTCGCGAATGAGTGGTCAAAAAAAAAGCGTTAATACTGTGTAGGAAATTAGTCTCAAATATCGTTACGCTTGTACACACTCAAATGTATGCGAACATACGAACGGGATTAGAGGCACGTACATTTTGAGTGCAATCACCCCCCGTGGCCTGGATAAAAAGAATTACAGTTAAATGCATTTATTCATCTTAGAGCGTAAATGCGTGACTTCGAAACTAAATGAAAAGAAAGACTGCAGACTCTTTATCACGCGGCAAATATATTGAAATTGACGGTAGTGGCCACGAAAGAGAAGAAAACGAACACATTCACGCACCTCTATTGTTGAGCAGCGTCGCCGTGAAGATCGTCGCCACCATCTAAAATTCTCTACATAAAATTAAAATAATAGTAATAATTTTCCATAATGTCAGGAGCTAGGACCAATGGTATCACAAAAGACGAGATCGCTTTGCTTCAAAATGTTGTTGTTGTTGTTGTTGTTGTGGTCTTCAGTCCTGAGACTGGTTTGATGCAGCTCTCCATGCTACTCTATCCTGTGCAAGCTTCTTCATCTCCCAGTACCTATTGCAACCTACATCCTTCTGAATCTGTTTAGTGTATTCATCTCTTGGTCTCCCTCTACGATTTTTACCCTCCATGGTGCCCTCCAATGCTAAATTTGTGATCCCTCGATGCCTCAAAACATGTCCTACCAACCGATCCCTTCTTCTAGTCAAGTTGTGCCACAAACTCCTCTTCTCCCCAATCCTACTCAATACCTCCTCATTAGTTACGTGATCTACCCACCTTATCTTCAGCTTTCTTCTGTAGCACCACATTTCGAAAGCTTCTATTCTCTTCTTGTCCAAACTAGTTATCGTCCATGTTTCACTTCCATACATGTCTACACTCCATACAAATACTTTCACAAACGACTTCCTGACACTTAAATCGATACTCGATGTTAACAAGTTTCTCTTCTTGAGAAACACTTTCCTTGCCATTGCCAGTCTACATTTTTTATCCTCTCTGCTTCGACCATCATCGGTTATTTTACTCCCTAAATAGCAAAACTCCTTTACTACTTTAAGTGTCTCATTTCCTAATCTAATTCCCTCAGCATCACCCGACTTAATTTGACTACATTCCATCATCCTCGTTTTGCTTTTGTTGATGTTCATCTTATATCCTCCTTTCAAGACACTGTCCATTCCGTTCAACTGCTCTTCCAAGTCCTTTGCTGTCTCTGACAGAATTACTATGTCATCGGCGAACCTCAAAGTTTTTACTTCTTCTCCATGAATTTTAATACCTACTCCGAATTTTTCTTTTTTTTCCTTTACTGCTTGCTCAATATACAGATTGAATAACATCGGAGAAAGGCTACAACCCTGTCTCACTCCTTTCCCAACCACTGCTTCCCTTTCATGCCCCTCGACTCTTATAACTGCCATCTGGTTTCTGTACAAATAACTTTCATTATTTAAACCAATTTTATCAGTAAGAAATGGCACAACACGTCTTAACGCTAGGACAGGATAACACCGAAAAGGTAACTTATTATAAAACTAATAAACGAAGAGCGTAAAGCTTCTTTTGTTCAGCAAATGCTTAACGCATGAATCTCTGGTAGTTGAACTAGTGTCTATATATTCGTAAAAAAAATGTATATAATTCCTTTACATGCTGCTACAGCCCAACGATGTCTCACGTTACAGCCGGCCATACCTCGTGAGCACCGTTTACAGCCCAACTGCTCTGCTGCCTCTACAACATCTCTTTGACGCCAGAGTGCACTGTCTTGCTTCCTCAAGACCTTTCGCTCACCAGATTGATGGCGACAGTAACTGTCCGTCCTCCCACTATACAAAACTGCGCTCGCTCCAGCGTCACCCTGGACCAGCCACTCTGATCCAAAACAAACTTGGCCAGCCCTCAGTGCCAGTCCTGATTTCGCTCCATTCCCAATGCTACTATCTCCATAGTTGACAGAGGCCAAGCTCTGGGCCAGCCGCATCGGAACACAATCTAGTCCGGCCAGCGAGCCCTGCGCGGCTCCGGCGCCGAACTAAGTTTCAGCCTCCGTTCATGGCAACCAGAGCTGGCACCAGGCTGATGTGGCCGCTCCGGTTCGACTGACTTCAGCTCTGACAGAACGCCGCTTCATGCCTCGCATTGGCACTGCGCTTGCCATCCAGCAGAAACACGTACCCTGTGGTGCACTGTACATCTACATCTAGATGGTTACTCTGTAATTCACACTTAAGTGCCTGGCAGAGGGTTCATAGAACCATTTTCATACTACTTCTCTACCATTCCACTCTCGAATGGCGCGTGGGAAAAAGGAACACCTAAATCTTTCCGTTCGAGCTCTGAATTCTCTTATTTTATTATGATGATCATTTCTCCCTACGTAGGTGGGTGCCAACAAAATATTTTCGCATTCGGAAAAGAAAGTTGGTGATTGAAATTTCGCAAACAGATCTCGCCGCAAAGAAAACCGCCTTTATTTCAGTGACTGCCACCCCAACTTGCGTATCATATCAGTGACACTCTCACCCCTATTGCGGGATAACACGAAAAGGGCTCCCCTTCTTTGCACTTTTTCGATGTCCTCCGTCAATCCCACCTGGTAAGGATCCCACACCGCGCAGCAATATTCCAGCAGAGGACGGACAAGTGTAATGTAGGCTGTCTCTTTAGTGGGTTTGTCGCATCTTCTAAGTGTTCTGCCGACAAAGCGCAGTCTTTGTTTCGCATTCCCCACGATATTATCTGTGTGGTCTTTCCAATTTAACTTGCTCGTAATTGTAATTCTTAGGTATTTAGTCGAATTGACAGCCCATAGATTTGTGCGATTTATCGTATACCCAAAATTTATCGGATTTCTTTTAGAACCCATGTGGATGACCTCGCACTTTTCTTTGTTTAGTGCCAATTGCCACTTTTCGCACCATACAGAAATTCTCTCTAGATTGTTTTGTAATTGGAATTGATCGTCTGCTGATTTTATTACACGGTAAATTACAGCATCATCTGCAAACAATCCAAGGAGGCTGCTCAGATTATCACCTAGATCACTTATGTAAATCAGGAACAGAAGAGGGCCTATGACACTACCTTGCGGAACGCCAGATGTCAATTCTGTTCTACCCGATGATTTACCGTCTATCACAACGAACTGTGACCCTTCGGAGAGGATATCACGAATCCAGTCACACAACTGAGACGATACTCCATATGTACGCAATCTGATTAATAGTCGCTTGTGAGGAACGGTATCAAAAACCTTCTGCAAATCTAGGAATATGGAATCGATCTGAGATCTCTTGTTGACAGCACTCATTACTTCATTTGAATAAAGAGTTAGCTTTGTTGCACAAGAACGATATTTTCTGAATCCGTGTTGGTTATGTATCAATAAGTCATTTTCTTCAAGGTGATTCATAATGTTCGAGTACAGTATATGCTCCAAAATCCTACTGCAAGCTGAGGTCAGTGATATGGGTCTGTAATTCAATGGGTTACTTCTACTTCCATTCTTGAATATTGGTGTGACCTGTGCTACTTTCCAGGCTTAAGGAACAGACCTTCCGTCAAGTGAGCGGTTGTATATGATTGCTAAGAAAGGCGCTATTGTGTCTGCAAACTCTGAAAGGAACCTGATTGGTATAACATCTGAACCGGAAGTCTTGCCTTTCTTAAGTGATTTGAGTTGTTTCGCAACATCTAAGACATCTACTTTTATGTCACTCAGGCTAACAGCTGTTCTGGTTTCGAATTCTGGAATATTTACTTCATCTTCTTCCATGAAGGAATTACGGAAAACTGTATTTAGTAACTCCGCTTTAGTTGCACCATCATCGGTAACATTTCCATCGCTATCGCGCAGTGATGGTGTTGACTATTTTTTGCCACTGGTGTACTTCACATACGACCAGAATCTCTTTGGGTTTTCTACCAAATTTTGAGACAATTCACTGGAGTGCATTAGCAGCGCCAGCGTGGACTGCTAACTGGACCAGAATTAAATCGCGCCGTAGCTAGTTCACGGCACAGTGATAAAGTTATCGTAAAATATAAGTGGCTGTCAAAAGGTTTCTGTTCGAAGGCTGTGCAGTACAGTTTCGGTGTGTCAGTCACTCGAAATTGGCGTGAACATTCAGGCAATCATCCCACCTCCGCACCAGGTTGAAGACACCCGTTTGGTGGAAAACGCGGTGTCCTACTGCGTGAAGAAGTCTGTAACAGCGTGCTGCACAGCCTCGTCCGATATAAATCGTCGACCCTTCAAGCCGTTTTTCAAGGAACTGAAGGGCTGATAACCGCATGGCAAGAGATCAGGACTACAGAGCAGGTGCCCTGATTGTCTCCCTCTGGAGCTGGCGTAACTTCTACGTTGACATTTGCGGTTTGTGTAAGTGCGTTGTCATGAAGCAGCAGGACCCCTTGGCGCACCATTCCACAGTGGTGGTTTTCAACATACATGCTGCACCTGCTGTATCCCTCCCCCCCCCTCCCCCCAACTCCCCAAACAATGTTATTGTTATTGAAAGAATGGTCGATATGATTATTTACATGGCATGTGCACAGTACCAAAAATCTTGAGTATTAAGTCAGTGCCTATTCAGCTTAACATTATTATCCATTACATTCATTTCTCCTCCCGAACAGGCCATGAAGGCCCAACGGTACCGACCGGCCGGCGTGTCATCCTCAACCCACTAGATGCGGAGATGGAGGGGCATGTGGTCAGCACACCTCTCCCAGCCTTATGTCAGTTTCTAAAACCAGAGCCGCTACTTCTGAATCAAGTAGCTCCTCAGTTTGCCTCACAAGGGCTGAGTGCACCCCGCTTGCCAACAGCGCTCGGCAGATCGGATGGTCACCCATCCACGTGCTAGCCCAGCCCGACAGCGCTTAACTTCGGTGATCTGACGGGAGCCGGTGTTACCACTGCGGCAAGGCCTTTGGCATTACATTCATTTGGTTAGTTAGAATTCATTGGAGTCACTAATTTACCTAAGAATGGTGCTCACTACAATTATCAGTAACTTCAGATTTCGATATTATTATTCATTTGTAAACGTATATCCCATTACTGACTTCCAGATAAACCAGATCAAAAATATATATAAATATATGAAGATTCCCTATAGCTAATGACGAAAATATGTTAGTGAGCTTGCTCTCATTTAGTTTCAGAGTAATTGACATTCTCAACTAAAACATTATTACTGAAATCGAATACCATATCTTGACAAACTAGACGGTGTAATCAGTAGAGATTATTCATGTATCTACAAGTCTGCAAACAGATGAATCATCCTTCACTATTCACTTGCTCAAAAATATAAATTTTACGCTAGCAAACAAAAGTAGCTGAATGTATTTCTAATTATCGTAATCTTAGAAAAGAGGCTCCTCAGAAATCATTATCGAGTCTGAGGAAGATTATGCAATGTGCCAGATCTATGTTCACCGATGAGGGGAAATGCACCGCATACGACTTAGCACAAATCACAAGCCGTAACAAGTGCTGAGTTTAATCTAGATTTCGCGTCTGAGAATTTATTCAAAGACTGTTTTAATGATTGACGGTGAATTGGTAAATAATTTCATGAACTATGTTAATCTTCAGTAATGATCATTGTCACAATAGGATCGCAATAAAAACAGTGCTACATCCATTAATTTATTTGCTGTGCACATCGTTTTCGTACCCAGTTGACTGTTACATTCCAAGGACTTACGATTTAAGAGTGTAATTCTGTGACTGTGTTGTATGTCTATTTGGAACACGTGAACTGTTGTGATTTCAGTGTTATCACATTATAGGACAATAGCTTCCCCGTCAGCTACGTTCTACTGACAGCGGGAACTGGCACGAGAACTTCCTGTTCTAACCGTGATATCTTACTGTAGTGACTTGGCAAGACAGCCAAGCCACTCGGAGGTAGCCGAAAGGCACGCGTTTAGCTCACGCAGACTGGCGTGAGGTCTGGAACAGTTAAGGGAATTAATAGTAGCAAATAAAGTACGTAGTTGATGTAATACTTAACTTTAATCCATAATTGGAGAACATCGCTCTTGTTGATACATCAATAAGAATCTCAATATAAACTGGTAATGGCGCCTTGCTAGGTCGTAGCAAATGACGTAGCTGAAGGCTATGCTAACTATCGTCTCGGCAAATGAGAGCGTATTTGTCAGTGAACCTTTCCTAGCAAAGTCGGCTGTACAACTGGGGCGAGTGCTAGGACGTCTCTCTAGACCTGCCGTGTGGCGGCGCTCGGTCTGCAATCACTGACAGTGGCGACACGCGGGTCCGGCGTATACTAATGGACCGCGGCCGATTTAAAGGCTACCACCTAGCAAGTGTGGTGTCTGGCGGTGACACCACACTTACCATCAGATTTATTTACCTACAGCTAGGGCGAAATGAAGCCCAGTCTTTCTGCACAAATACATCTTCTGTGTTTAAGGCTACATATAAAGTAGGAAAGGAGCTTTACATGGTCAGAGGGGAGTCGTACTGGGACTCAAATACTAGAACAACATATTATTAGTCGTGTTCATTATTTTCGCTTGAAGGTAAATATGCGGGCCGCTTACATCTTCAACCACCGAATCTCACAGCCCGTCTCCTTATTTCGTTATCGGTGGCTGAAGAGGTGTGAATCCCCGGAACCCCTTCTCTATAACCACTTACTTGCCGCCCGGCACTTTGTTTACTTGGCAGGCAATTCGATCTCACCGTGCATCACTCCCTGACGAAGTGCAGAACATAATATCTCCTGCCTTATGATGTCCAATGAAGGCTGTCAAGCAGAACTTGAAAGCCGTCTTCTACAAACATTTTTCGTATTAGGAGTCATTCCATGATTTGCGAGTGACTTGAATGATGCAAAGACTACACTTCCCATGCTTTTGTCTGCTAGCACAGACTCATCAATAGTTACTCAGCTTATCTGCTAGCAATACTTTGAAGACAGAGCCTTGTCATCCTATCAAGTCGTTAGACGGTGAGATTTGAGGATACGAGTTCACTTGGCGCTAGTGTATGCGACCAAAGCACTTACTCTTTCTTCCTTCCTCTCTATACTCGGAGATGGAGGCACTGTTTACATCAGCGCTGGATGCTGACAACTTTTTGCATTGGCTTGATTACATTTTATATGTTGGTTATGTATCCATTTGCACAACATTCCGTATCGGTCTTTCATTAAACATCCGTGGCTGTAGGTAAAATTTCATGTTACTTTCCGACACATTTGATAACATTACAGGTATTTCGAAGTTTATTATGTTCTTTTCAGATTCTGTAAAAGTGTGGAAGTTGCGCAAACACGTGGTCTAATTGTAGACATTCGTATCTGTGCTTCAATAATTTCTATGTTTATTTTGAATAACAACTGAAATTAACTTAAAAGCTCTAATACATTGTTTCCTCTTGAAATCATTCTTTAAGTATGCGAACTACTATCCACTGACACATGTGCTCGTTTAGCCTTTGTTCTACGTAGTATCAGGTGTGAGAAAAACTTACTCTGTGCGATTTTCCTGCAGCAGTGTCCATGCCATGATAAGCTGTCTTCAGCAGATGAAATACTTACTGGTGCTGTTGACGATATTCAACCCAAATAAGGTAAACCGCGAGTTTCAGAGAACTTCGAGACGAATGCTGCACCCATTAAGATTTTGAGACTTTATATTTCAACAATTCATTCTTTTGTTATTAAGCATTAAACCATATAAAAAGCAGTCCCATCTGCACTGCAAGCGTTAATTCTATAATAAAACACTGATTCATGCTTAAGGTTGTATCAGGACGGTTGAAGAACTTGGGTAGTTGAAGAACATAGATATAAGTTTGTGCTTCAGTGGATTGAAATAGCAGCCAACCAGTTGCAAAGCACAGATTTATTAAATCTCGACAATGGTTTCGACAGTTTTAAAACTGTCTTCATCAGAATGTACTGTACATATTAACAAATAATGCGCCATTATGTATGGTACAGAAATGGTACCATTATAATAAGCAAAATCACAGGAAATTTTTAAAAATGATTTTAGTGAAGCATACTCACGCAGAATCACATATTATCTATATCTGATGTGAGAGTCGTTGACTCCGTCTGGTGCATGTGCGTGGAAACCACTTAATTTCTATTTAAAATACATGATTTAAAGGCGGTAGCTTTCTACTGTAGGACTTCTTAAAATACCACACATTTGACAATGGATCCAACAACATGTTGTGTGCCACTTGAAAGATTCGTATTTATATGACATTTAAATATAAAACGTGGCATCGGATACTACAGAGCTTAAGTGTGCCACGTAGAAATCAAGTCACATGCGCCGACTGGCCGAAGAGCAGAGGCACTAGCCTTCGGTCGACTCTTGTAGGTGACCCTACAGCGCGTCCTGTATGGCGTAGCTGCAGTAAGCAGCTCGTGCGATTTCACAAGTACATATTCATTATTAGAATAACTATAATTAAAAAGTTGAATAAGTGAGAGGGGAGGGTGGTAAAAAAACCACACTATTAAAGTCATATAGCTTATAAAGAGACTGTCGGCTCAGATAAACATAGCAAAATCTTTACAATATGTGCGAAAACAGGCGAGAAGCACTTGTGCGTGAATGGGCAACTGTAAGACGAATGAGTGTCGGGGTGAAAACCCTTCGAGAAGGTTCAAAACTTGACGAATTAAGCTGATCCCTGACATGAAGCAATATTGTAAAAGAACGCACTTGGACGGAGAAGCTGCAAATAATAAAAGACAAATGCAAATTGGGGAAAGAGAAGGGATCGGGAGCGGAAACGGTTGGGATAGATCAGCAATTGTGAAGTGGTTGTATTGATAAAACATGCTATAAGAACATACCGGGTGATAAAAAAGTCAGTATAAATTTGAAAACTGAATAAATCGTGGAATAATGTAGATAGAGAGGTACAAATTGACACACATGCTTGGAATGACACGGGGTTTTATTAGAGCCAAAAAAATACAAACGTTCAAAAAATGTCCGAAAGATGGCCCTTCATCTGATCAGAATAGCAATAATTAGCATAACAAAGTAAGACAAAGCAAAGATGATATTCTTTACAGGACATTCTCAATATGCCCACCATCATTCCTCAACAATAGCTGCAGTTGAGGAATAATGTTGTGAACAGCACTGTAAAGCATGTCCGGAGCTATGGTGAGGCATTGGCGTCGGATGTTGTCTTTCAGCATCCCTAGAGATGTCGGTCGATCATGATACGCTTGCGACTTCAGGTTACCCCCAAAGCCAATAATCGCACGGACTGAGGTCTGGGGACCTGGGAGGCCAAGCATGACGAAAGTGGCGGCTGAGCACACGATCCTCACCAAGCGACGCGCGCAAGAGATCTTTCACGCATCTAGCAATACTTAGTTTTTTTTGTTTTTTTTTTGTTCCAAGAAAACCCCATGTCATTCCAAGCGTGTGTGTCAATTTTTACCTCTCTGACTACATTATTCCGTGGTGTATTAAGTTTTCAAATTTATAGTGACTTTTTGATCTCCCGGTATATACGAGGAAAGGGGTGGAGGATGTTATAAAATAGCCAGTAAAATAATGAATAAACGAGGCCACAATGAGCAGTGTGTATATGCCTGGAAATCAAGAAGTTATAGGCAGAATGAAACACACTAAAAATAAGAAAGTGAGGGGGGGGGGCGGCCTCCAGCAACTTAACTGAACAGCGGCTTAACTGTGGGTGACGAAGTGTACATTGTAAAATAACAAAATTAAAAATGTATTCTTACTGAACACAGAATTTTGAGTAAAACAGACATCGTGTGGAGGCCAGCACCGAGCGATTAACTTGGCTACTCGGCCAGAACTAGAGGCTTAAACCCTCCCACGAACGTCTACAGGCAAGTTGAAGCTGATTATGAAAATATATCCTCGTTTTTCTCTAAGTGTTCTTCCCATAAATATAATCTACGACCTTTTACTTTTCTGTGTAAGTTTATAGTATCTTCTAAATCCTTCAGAGTTTGACCAGCAATAAATAAGTGTTCTGCAAAGGTGGAAATGTGTACATTACAGCTATCTTACATGATTTCGTCTCGCTTCAACACACGTTAAACGCCCCTTTACTCGTATCCATCATCATAAGAACCCAGCACCCAGCGTGGTGTTTAGGAGTGGCTTTGCATGAACAGTACGATCATCTCTCATCCGCATAGCCTGTAATTTGGACAGCAGGCGTTAACGTTTCTTGCGTATTAGGGCCGGTGACTGTGCCCTGTCTTCGATGTCTCCCTTAAGTCTTCAACAAATAGCCGAGGACTGTTTGTTGTTCACGATGGCCCGATCTATCTCAATACAGGGAGTGTTTCACAGTTGCCCTTGCCAGCACGTTTTCCAAACCTCTCAGCCATTGAATGCATAAGGCCACGGGTTGCTGATCATGGGTTGCCACTCACCGGCCACTATGGCGTAGGGCTGAAGCAGCATGTCTTGATTTACTCGCATTTGTCATCCAAGTTCACTTCTACTCGATGCGCAGCTAGGTTACCTAAACATTTAATCGTGCCTTCTTCCTATTGCAGCAGAACAAAAATCAAAGTTTCATTATTTTCTTCATTCCTGGTGTTGGAACTTTGATGGCTAGCAGTGCATATGATAGTAACAAGATATTAGAAACTGCTGAATCGTTCCTGAAAAGGTGACAGAATTCGAAGAAAACATCCGGTTAAGTACGAGTAGGACTCGCCCTCCGTGAGTTCCGTACTTAATTATGTACGAGCGGCGTTTGAAAAGTCTGAGCAAAAATAAAAACCACTTACGTGTTAAAACTTTTTTATTTTTCGAGATAGTCTCCTTGGACTTACGCACTTCATCCAACGCTGTTCTAGTTTGTTGATCCCTTCCGAATAATAGGAATTGTCCAAGTCTGCAAAATAGCTATTAGTTGCTGCAATCACCTCCTCGTTTGAATAAAATCTTTGTCCCGCCAGCCATTTCTTCAAATTGGGGAGCAAATAGTAGTCCGACGGAGCCAAGTCTGGAGAATAGGCGGGATGTGAAACGAGTTCGAATCCTATTTCCATTAATTTTGCGACCACAACTGCTGAGGTGTGTGCTGGTGCATTGTCGTGATGGAAAAGGACCTATTTTTGCGGTCCAATCACCGGTGTTTTTCTTGCAGCTCTGTTTTCAAACGGTCCAGTAACGATGAATAATATGCGCCTGTAATAGTTTTACCCTTTTCCAGATAGTCGATGAGGATTATCCCTTGTAAATCCCAAAAGACAGTCGCCATAAGCTTTCCGGCCGAAGGAATGGTCTTCGCCTTTTTTGGTGCAGATTCTCCCTTGGTAACCCATTGTTTGGATTGTTGTTGTTCTCAGGAGTATAGTAATGTATCCATGTTTCATCCACAGTGAACGAAACGACACTTAAAGTCCTGTGGATTCTTCCTGAACGGCTGCAAACCATCCTTGCAACACTTCACACGATTCCGTTTTTGGTCAAGCGTGAGCAATCGTGGAACCCATCTTGCGGATAGCTTTCTCATGTCCAAATGTTTATGCAAAATATTATGTACCCGTTCATTCGAGATGCCCACAGCACTAGCAATCTCACGCACCTTAACTCTTCTGTCATCCATCACCATATCATGGATTTTATCAATGATTTCTGGAGCCGTAACCTCCACAGGGCATCCAGAAAGTTCAGCATCACTTGTGCCCATATGGTCGCTCCGAAAATTTTGAAACCACTTATAAACTGTTCTAATTGAAGGTGAAGGGTCACCATAATGTTTATCAAGCTTCTGTTTAGTCTCCTGAGGCGTTTTGCCTTTCATAAAGTAGTGTTTAATCACCACACGAAATTCTTTTTCGTCCGTCTTTTGACAATCACTTGACTTCCTTGATTCACACGAATACTAAACACAAAGAAATAGACCAATATGGCTGAAGCTTGGTGTGCGCTCTTTCCAAAGATGCTACTAACTAAACATGACCTCGATACGCGCCGGTGGTGCCATCTCTCGGACTTTGCACGGACTTTTCAAACACCCACTTGCTCATGAGACCTTGGAATCGAGAATCTGTACCATTTTTGCCTATTATCGACGTTGATGCTGGCAGGATATCGGTCCCAGCAATTCCAAGACTTCCGAGAATGACAGAAAACAATTTTTTTTCGTGTGAAGTAACTACAAATTAACAATTTTAGGATTATTTTCTTTTATTTGTACTGTAAAACCTTGACAGATTGCATGAACGTAGGGCAACAGGAAGCAACCAATAGGTTCTGAAGTGTGAGTCTGCCTGCGAGTATTGAATTATGTTACAAAAATGGTTGCATATTTTGACTGAACTGACATAGAACCTTAAACTCCTCACAGCACCGAGGTAGACCTTAATACGTGACATAAATTCCAATCAGACCTTAATGCGTGACATAAATTCCTACCAGATATCTCTACCGGTTCCGGAGGGGAACATGTCTCAACAACTGGACAGACAGACAGATAACCCATACTGTAAGGGCTCTGTTTTCAGCGATTAACATACTTAACACTAGCAAATCATGTTTTAATAGATGTAGAAGATCTTAATTACCCTACAACTGATTGGAATAATAAGAACTTCGAAAGGACGAGACAGTTACAGAGGATTTCTCTGGTAGCTACCTCGAACAGGTAGTTCGGCTCCATACACGTGGTTGCAATTCTCTTTGACAATGTTCACGTAAGAGCCTGGGGTCAGTGGCCACAGTGCAATTGTACTAACATTGGCCTACACGGGGCATGCTGCCACTCACTGAATTCTTTCGTCATTCTGTAGAGTTCTCAAGTCTGTAAAATCGAGTCGATTCTGTTATCTCTCTGAAATACGTGGAAAAGAGCCTTGCTTGTGTCGCTTTGGATGCCATACTATCTAACTCAACATTTGTATTTTTGACACAGAATAAATGGAAATGAGCGTACGGCATTGTGGGCCGGGAGTCCCCTATTCGGGAAAGTTCGGCCGCCGAGGGCAAGTACTTATTGCATTCCATTCACTCTCTCAGACAACTGCAAATCTTATTAATGCAAAAAGTATGAACAATAAATGCGAATAAAAACACCTTTTTCATCGTAATCGTTATCTCTGCAATACGAATGACAGTGAGCTTATATCCTGAAAGTTATTATAAAATCTTTATTCGACGTAGTGTGAACCGTACGCGTAAAGCAATAATTTTCGACAGTGATGCTGACTTCACTCTAAATCCGATACAATTGTAGTGATCACAGACCGGGACATCGAAGACGTGAACAGATGGGCTGAATGTAGCTTCAAAGAGATGATGAATAGTTTCCTTCAGTAAAGAAGATCATATCTGAAATGGAAGATGGTATGCGGCAGCGGTTTTGTAAGCTATTTCACATTTAAAGTTTTATGGATGTGACCTGCTGATGCAGGGCAAGTTGTCAGCAACTTAAACACCATTTATTGTCAGATTTAAGTTTTGTACGTAAATGCTTTACTCTGCGTGTATGTTTCGTACTTGTATTGTTAAACAATCTGCCACTGTAAACAATCTAATATGCGCGTCACACTACGTGTGAAGGAGACATCAAAGAGAGTGTCGTGCTAACGTCTTCTATCTGAATTCCGCTAACGTTCTTTTCCTATAACAGTTGCTATGGTAGCGGATGGCGCAGCGGGATCGTATATGGATAAACGACTTGCAACACAACACAGTTTCTAGTATGATAAAAAAAAATAGGTTATATATATTTCAATTCTTTCAATTCAAATCTGTGTTTCATACTAGGATATCGTGTTCCCAGTTTGGCACAGCTTTGCCACAGGAGACACGAAAGCGGTCGAAGACGTCCGTCTTCTGGTCGGCTCCTGATCGTTGTCAGAAGGAGGCTAGTTTTTGATTACGCAAAGGCTTCTATTATTTGGAAAAGAACAACCTGGGTTTCTTTACGTAATCAGTATGAAGTTTATAATTACCTAAGGGACCTGTAACAATGAACAATAAAAAAAAATTGCATTTGCAAATGAAATCATTAATAAATGGGGCAGCTGTGAGTTGTATAGAAGACAAGGGGCGGCCTTCAGTACACGACCAGGATGCCGCAGTATTCTCTGCTGTAGTAAAGGCTGTTTGACATTTATAAAAATAATATGGAATGTAGGTTAAAAAAGTATAAAGGAAAAGAACAGAATAAGAAATCTGGTAAACACCAAATATATTCAAACAATTCTCTCTAGCAAATTAGGGCTTATTTATAAACAATATAACTTACATAAGTACTTTTCTAGCTGTAGGGTGCGATCAGATTTCAGCCTGCCCTGTGCTGTCTCCTCGGTTTACGTTTTTGTCACAAATTACAGTCATTACTTTTCTCCTTCGTTAAAGACAACACCTTCATAACAATAACCTTCATAACAATAACTTGCTGATTTACAGTTTCGAACATAAATTACTTGAATTTTACTAATTAATAATGTTGTCTGCACGCTGGCAAGACCGCTCACTTTTCTAGCTTAAAGTCGACCTTCTTTACGTTTTCACGTTACAAGCAGAAGTACATCAAAATCTGAAGATCTAGAAAAGTTGTTTACTGTCATCTTTTATTTAGATCGAAGCGGAACGTCAATTCAGCTTCTGTTAAAATGTTTCTTTGACTACGCAATCGATGTATTAGCGTCCGCGCTAGATGCGCTTCTTTACAGTTCGTAAATTATATAAAACAAATGTCTTTCAAAGAATAGGTCTCATTTCATAAGTTGATCATTTAATATACAGATAGGTGAATGTCTTTCCAAGGGTACTCACAGCTTTCATATTACGGAATTTCCAATAATATTACAAGTTGTTTCATTGATCGAAAAAGAAGCGTTTTTCAGTTATTAGCGATTACGCTGAACAGAAATTTGTCTTTGCGGTCCGGGTGACTGAATTTTATTTCAGAATGATGTTTTGTTTCGGCTAATACGAAGTGAGCTGTATGTAAGAAGATTTGGTACAGCATTAACGAAACAAGAATGTCCCTGTTGTCGTGTGTCGTGGCTGAAGACACGCGCGTGAAGACCTGCCTACACGTTGTTTGTGCATTAGTTTCCCGTTGTCGCCGGGGATCCCTTCTATTGCTGAATGGTACCAACACTACCTTGGAAATACTTTTACGAGGCGGCGTAGCGGTGAAGCACAATGATTCATTTGCTTTAAAAGATTAAGGATTTGTCTGCCATTTTCATGAAATATTAGAAGAGGAAGGAAATTATGGTAACAGTAATAAATTAACAATTCGTTCATAGTATACAATAAAAACAGAAAGTAGCTGATCTGCTGGCTGTGTCTCCATAATACGCCTTTATCTGATTAAAGCACTTGAAAACGGACAATTAACACGGGAAATAGAGCTCTTCAACCTCAGTTTAGCACTGACAAATAGTGGTATGATCCCTGATTACAATATTAGTTTCGAGCACAGTTTCAAAAAATTTGAATCCATATGAGAATACTGGTGATTTTTTTGTGGTAGTCACCACTTATCACTTTACGAGAAAAGCAGCGAACTGTAGGAGGACTAAGCTTTATTTTATTTGCCTAGTTAATTTAATATTTTGTTCGTACACACATCAAAAAAAGTTTTGTATCACCTCCGTTCCGAGAGTTCCGGAACGTGTGCAGAAAATTGGAATAGAGATCAACATAAACATCATTTCCGTGCTTTTTATTGCATGTTGTACCACCATGCAGCGAGATCTCCAGAGGTGGTGGTCAGATTGCTGCACACACCGGTACCTCTAATACCCAGTAGCATGTCCTCTTGCATTGATGCATATTCGTCGTGGCATACTATCCACAAGTTCACCAAGGCACTGTTGGTCCAGATTGTCTCACTCCTCAACGTAGATCCCTCTGAATGGTTGGTGGGTCACGTCGTCCATAAACAGCCCTTTTCAGTATACCCCAGGCATGTGCGATAGGGTTCATGTCTGGAGAACATGCTGGCCACTCTAGTCGAGCGATGTAGTCATCTTGAAGGAAGTCATTCACAAGATGTGCACGATGGGGGAGAGAATTGTCGTCCGTGAAGACGAATGCATCGCCAATATGCCGCCGATATGGTTGCACTACCAGTCGGAGAATGGCATTCATGTATCGTACAGCCATTCGGCGCCTTCCGTGACCACCACCGGCATACATCGGCCCCACATAATGCCACCCCAAAACATCAGGGAGACTCCACCTTGTTGCACTCGCTGGACAGTGCGCTAAGGCTTTCAGCTTGACCAAGTTGCCTCCAAACACGTCTCCGACGATTGTGAGGTTGAAGGCATATGTGACACTCATTGGTGAAGAGAACGTGATGCCAATCCTGAGTGGTCCATGCGGTATGTTGTTGGGACCATCTGTGCCGCGCTGCATGGTGTCGTGGTTGCAAAGATGGACCTCGCCATGGACGTCAGGAGAGAAGTTGCGCATCATGCATCCTATTGCGCACAGTTGGAGTCGTAACACGACGTCCTGTGGCTGCACGAAAAGCATCATTTAATATCGTGGCGTTGCTGTCAGGGTTCCTCCGAGTCATAATCCGTAGGTTGTGGTCACCCACTGCAGTAGTAACCCTTGGGAGGCCTGAGCGAGACGTGTCATAGACAGTTCCTGTCTCTCTGTATCCCCTCCATGTCCGAACAACATCAGTGTGGTTCACTCCAAGACGCCTGGACACTTCCCTTGTTGAGAGCCTTTCCCGGCACAAAGTAACAATGCTGACGCTTCGAACCGCGGTATTGACCGTCTAGGCGTGGTTGAACTACAGACAACACGAGGCGTGTATCTCCTACCTGGTGGAATGACTGGAACTGATCGGCTGTCGGATCCCTCCGTCTAATAGGCGCTGCTCATGCATGGTTGATTACGTCTTTCGGGGGGTTTAGTGACATCCTGAACAGTCACAGGGTCTATGTCTGTGCTACAATATCCACAGTCAACGTCTATCTTCAGGAGTTCTGGGAACCGGGGTGATGCAAAACATTTTTTGATGTGAGAGCCAAATGTAAAATCTTTATTTGATTTATACGATTATTACATGAAATATTAGGAACTGTGTTATTTCGTGCCGTTTTAACAGCCAGTTTAAACTGATTTGGAAAAACCGAAATGATCGAAAATCGGGTTTGTCAGCGGTAAGCCCCATCCTACTGTGGGCAAGTACAGAGGCCAACACGAGTGTGGTTTTTAGGCGGTTTCCCGCGCCCGTTTACGCAAATGCTGGATTGGTCCCCAATTTCCACCTTATAAAGTGCAATACACGTACTGTAACATCCACGAGATAAATTTTAGCTACAGTGCGACGAGAGGAAATTATGCATGTAACAGTTATAAACATTATCTATTCGACATATGAAAAAATAATGAATTAATTATTGATATAATATTCTATAATATAATTGGACATGTCGATGTGTATCATACAAAGACAATGATAATTGTAAATTCCTTTTATGATCTGCGTTTGTCTTTTTTTGTTTTTACCTTTTGTTGGTTGGCTTATGTAGATCGCGGACGCATATCAAACTGAGGTCTGTTAAGAAATTGTAATTATTTGTTAATTATTACTTGAAAATAGAGTTATTATTATTATAAATATGAGTGAATAATTATTTGTAACTTTAATTCCTCTCTCAGTAAGCATTATCTGTGTTAATTATTTCTTTCCGCTGCAATGAGCGCACCCATTGATGATAGCGATTTGTATCACGTTTTTGTCTGTGTTTTCCTTAGAAACAAATCAAATGTTTGCTTGATGAGGTCTAAATACTGCACAATATGAAAGTATAGTTTATAGCGTTTAATAAACATTTTAAATATTTACTTATTTGCTCTAACAATAGAAAGTCTCTATCAACTGCCTGCCGCCATCTTAACAATTATCACAGCGGCAAATTCAAATTACGCAACTCTGCAGACGTAAATGCTGAACGTAATGCAAATGTGTAAAAATAAATGTGCACCGGTGGTTCCGAACTCATTTTAATGAAAATAATTCGGATCAGATTGGTTCTTTAAAAACAGTGCTCATAGCACGATCCTTATAACAAACTTTTCTAGCTGATGTATGGAGCCGAAATTAATTACACACGAATTGCGAAGAATATTGTTTCAGGTAACATATGTCAGTGTTGTGCGCGGCTGATATTCGGTGGTTTTAATGATCATTTTGCTGAAGATAACTGTTTCCATCGTAATCCATAGTTATATAGAATCTGTTGTATGAACTGTGATTTAGTGACACTTACACAACATACAGACAACACTTTAACACGACGTTCACTTGGGAGGTCTTTAGCAACTTGATCAAATCTTTAGCCGGGAGAAAAATTATTTAGTAATTACTCAATGTGATAAAATAAGATTATCATTTCCATTTACAAATTAGTTAAATACCAAACCACTGAATAACACAGCGAACGCCACACTGGCGCCCAGCGTGGGGCCACCAAAGCACATTTATTCATTTTAATAATTGAAATTGTGATCTATTACAGGTACGGAGTACCAAAACAAACTATAAATCATTGTTTATTTACTTGTTTCATGAGCATTGATATCTTCCTACCGAACTGCTGTACGAATGCGTATCTGCGCTGATTCGAGACGCACGAGTAACTTCATATAAGCAGTGCAGTCCACCACCCTCACACAGGTAGGAACAAATGAACATGTTCTGTAGTTGCATATCTGCACACGATCGACGTTCGCTCCATGTGCAATATGCAATTAAGATCAGTACCTCCAGCTATAAGTGATAATAGTTGAATATTCTGGCTGCGAGAATAATTTTTTAAGTGTTATTTGTGTATATGTGTTAGTTATAAGATTATTTTGTGTCAATTGATGCTTGTCAGTGATTTATATATTTGCTGTGCTATATTGGTGATAGAATGGTTAAACAAAAGAAAAATAGACCGAATGAGCATACTGATGCAGAGATGACATCAGAGTCTCAGGTAGAACAATCTACCCATATTTCTGTCGAATTATTAGAAAATTTAATTATGAATGATAATTTAGTAACTGATGTCCCGAATGACAGTAAAACTGAGGAGCTGCCAAAACAAACTGACACTCCTGCATTCAACCCGTTAGGAATTAATGACAATATTTGTTCTGGGTAAGGGGCAGAAGTTAGCAATGCTCAAGCTATGTCGATACAGGATATGCTAACAGCATTTTTTGAGAAGTTTACTATTAAAGAGCAGGAGCGTGAAAGACAACGTCAGCAGGAAAATAAAAAACGTAGACAGGAAAAACTTATAGAAAAACAGCAACAGGAGCTCAGGGACCAAGAAAAGGAAAAGAAATTTATGGAAAATATAAACAATATTTTCCTGGAAAGAGATAAAGAAATTGTCCGTAGGATAAATCAAGTGTTGGTCAATCGTGATAATGCTATTACTACACATTTTAAGCAGGAGATCGATTCAGAAAAACCACTATTGAACCGTTAACAAACATTCCAGTTCAGGTCAATAGTCTTCAAACTGAAGTAGATAGACTAGAGAACCAATTCAAAGCCTTGGCTACCGCCTTGGAAACAATGCAGGAGGACATTCGCTCGGATATCCGAAAGCAATTCCGAACAGAAGTAGCCAGGGTGCTGAGCTATGAAAATCAAAACTTTGAAAATCTGACAGTATGCAGTAATGACAACACTGGTACTGACAGGGAAAAGATCGCAGATAATCTAATGGCGAATTTTAATGCACCAGAAGGAAGACCAGATTTTCGTAATCAACCGATATTACCAGAGCAATATGTGACACCAAGGAACAATAATAGTGGAACAGAATGTACTTGTAATAAAGTAACCACACCACCTGCGAATGATAGCAATTCCATGCACTTAACTACTTTGATGCATGAAGAAAGCCTGATTAAGCATAGACAGTTTCAAATATTTAACGAAGAAAGCAAGAAAAACATACATCCAGTAGTTTTCATTCGAAACTTCAAAAGTGTTCTTCCAAAATCATGGTCGGAAGAAAAGAAAATACAGTTTGTGGTTTCACATATTTCTGGTGATGCGTCACTCTGGGCATTAAATGCAGCAGAAACTTGCAAGACTTGCCACGACTTTGAGAAGGCGTTCCTTGATCAATTCTGGTCAGCGTCTACTCAAGAGCGACTCCGTAAAATTGTTTACAATGCGGAAATGTACAATCCGAAGTCAGGTTCCTTAAGGAAGTACTTTGATAAATATATTAACATGACCCGGTACTGGGATGAGCCAGTAACCACCAGAGACTTATTGCGTGTTTTAAAAGCTAGATTACCCATACATATTAGAGAAAAATTATTTAATGTTACAGACACCGATCTGAAAGAATTTCTGTCTGTAATTGATTCTCTGGATCTAGTGCAAGAAGACGCCAGAAAAAATTCTGACGTGATCAGCAATAATAATAGTCCTACTAGAACAAATTCATGGAATGGAAATAATGGAATTAGGGGCGAAGGTAGTCCAAAGAAAAAGAAAAATAAAGCTAATAGTAACGGAAAATACAACAATAATAATAGTAGTAGGAATCCATACAACCAAAATTTTGGTTATCCTAATAATAATAACAGTAATTATCAAAAGGCCGAAGATCCCCAACAACCGAATGGTAATCAGAGGCCGTACCACAATGAAAACCCAAACAATAACAACAGCAACCGAAACAGACGAAATGACAACAGGTCAGACAGTCCATATAAAGACAAGCCTCAAAATATGCGGGGCGACAGTGAATATTGGCGACAGCCAGGGCCAAGTCATTGGCAGTTGCAGCAAAATTCTATCAATTCAGGTCAGCCAATAAATTCTGTACAGGCTATACCTATACCAAGCAATCAATATCCACCGTGGTGGGATCCAAGCAGGCCTCCTCCGACTGAAAACTCACAAAATATTAGAATAGTGGAGGTACCTTCGGTAGCAAAACAAAACACACAGAAGCCAACAAACTAATTTCGGCGCCTGTAGGCCTTCGCCAGGTGACCGAGGCCAACAATGAAGGCAATAGGTCGACGGAACAAAAAATAAACATGATACGGTATCAGAATGGCAACAGGATAGAAGATGAGCTATATCAGGAACCTGCTGTCTCTGATAAGCCACAAAGGGAAAATATCCAAGCAAGTGTCACCGAATCTGTAAATGGTGTAACAACTACTATTGTGCTTGACACAGGTGCTAATGTATCAGTTATGAACACGTTGTTTTTCAACAAAGTATCAGAGATAAGGAGACTGCCGATTTTGCCGGTTGCAAATTGTAAGGTTATAGGGGCATTGGGAAAAAAGGCACAGAGTATAAAATACCAGACACAGGTGGAAGTTTCCTTGGGAAATGATTGCTTATTGTGCACGTTCCTACTAATGGATAACTTGTCAGTACCGGTGTTTCTGGGTCTTGAGTTCCTTCGGGAAAGGGAAGCTGTAATTGATCTCGCCCGTGGGACATGTCCACTTAAGTGCCAACAGCGACCCATAACGTTAATGCTGAATCGGGAGTTCGGTGCGAACCTTCCGCTGATGAGAAAAATGAATCTTTCTGTCAGCAAACAGAAGCTGTTAGTGTTGAATCATAAGCACCCACAGATGTGTCACAAAAATCGAAATAACGATGCACCCAGCAACGTGAGTGACATCGTCACAACAATAGAAGAGAAAGTACAGGAGACAACTTGCATTAATGCTTCAGAAGCTAGACAATTAACAGAATTATTATCCGTATACCTCGAAGTATTCACTGAACGCCCTGGAATCATAAAAGATTACCAGTATAATATGAAAGTATATCCGCACAAGACCTATTGCAGAACATCTTACTCGGTCCCCTGGACTAAGAAAAACGAAGTGATACAAAAGACCAATCAGAAGTGCAAGTGCACTACCCCATAAGTGTAAATATAATGTTTATGGTAAAATAATTAGCAGTAATAATGTGATAATCTTATGTATGTATTAGTTTATAAGCTTTTATGTAAAGTATTACACTGTAATGTTGTTGAATTATTTGAACAAGGAGTAGAGAATCCCCATAATAAATGTATTTTTACTTTAAAAGGGAAAAATAACTTGATACACACTTGAGTGTTGTTGCATTGGATGTGAGGAATTTTACCTTCCTATACGTAGGATAGAAATGATTAAAATGCTTAAGTAATATATTTGTTCGTGTTTGAGAATGGATATAACAAAAATATTTTCATAAGATCGAGTCATGTATTCCCACACACATAGTGAGTGTTGGTGGTGTGTGAGCTGTGTGACTGAGGAAAATAAATAAATAAATAATAAAATAAACTGCTTTCACCACTAGTGAAGCGAAATGTGAATGTGTACTGATTTACGTATACGGTTTCATTATGAAGTCATTTAAAATGCTCTTATGAGCAACATTCCTGTTAGATAAACCGAACATGGACATCTGTCCCAAAAACGGTAAATAACAATCCCAATAAAAAAATAAAAATGGAAATGTACTGTTATCTGGACAGTTCAGTCATGATCTCATGGTCAAGATAATGTAGCAGATACTGAAAGTTTTATATTGTCTCATGTTTATGTGACAGTGTAAAATTTTAAATTTTGTTATTCAGTCATGGTAATATGAATTTACGTGCAAGTGTACCAGATCTCATTATTTGAAATGTGTCATTTGCATATAGATTGTCTGTTATGTACTCTGGAAAACTACTGACAGCAATCAGAACAGTGAAACGTGTTTCGCAGGAACTAGTGGACGCGTGAAGAACGGTGATTTATATTGTGAATAATGACGAACAGTGATAAAAACTGTGATCACGTAACCTTATGAACGCTCTTGGAGTGTCAAAGTTAGCAGCAACGCTATGAACGTTGAGTACTGTTGACTGTATTAATAATTAACTTGAACTGATGACCTTTAGTAGTTTGATATGAAGCGTCTCCGCGTGCCAAATTTAATGTGACAGACTGTACAGCCAGCCGCGCAGCAAAACAATAATGCAACGTTGGCTACGCAGCGCGTCGCGAAAATATTTACATTCCGCTAAGTAAACGAAGCACGCTACGGACACTTGTATGATTAACGGTGCCAGTGTTCAAAACGTGCATATTGTGATGAACTTACATGTGAATCATTACATTGTATTGAACAGTGTCAAAATACAGAACATACTCCAAAAACAGTCTAATTCCATCCGCGTGAATGCAAGTGAAATGGACACTAATAAACTTTACCACAGGATGAGAATAGTAATTATCTTGTCACTGATGCTTATATTTTGACATTTCATGCACCCGTCTTAAACTGAGGGACGTGGGAAAGGAGAAACAAGACCTGCTGCAGCGCGACTTCTAGCCAGCAGCAGATCCAAACCACGATGCAGCCGACGGCAACCGACGCCCCACGGACTCGGCCGTGGGCGGTCCAGCAGCAGCCACTACCTGTCTGCGGTCCAACGGCTCGACACGAGGGCGGTCTTACGACGTCAGCAGCAAATTCTTATGACATTCGATACATGAGTGACTTTGGAAATTATGGTATACCACCATGAAAAAACATTCATTATCTCATATGCTTACAACAGACTCACAAATTTGCATTTTCCAGCATATTTTATTACATTCATGTCAAGCCTGACTGTTAAAAGTAGGTGTCTGTATTTTCTTGAAGCCCCTTGGACGGTTTTATTCCCGGTTTTCCGAGTCCAGTGAACCCAAATAGGGGGTGGGGGGTAAGTTAATCCGGGAAGTATCCGCAGCAGTTTCCGAGATAATACAGTCACTGAAATCATTTAAAGTACTCGATTCAACTATAATTTTATCATGTGTGAAACAACATTGAAACTAAACATTTGCATCTTGAGAGTAGCAAATCTACGTGGATTACGTGGACTGATAAAAAAAATATACAATATATAAACTAATTTTTTTCTCAGCCAAAGGGGCATTGTACCATCCACGAGATAAATTTTAGCTACAGTGCGACGAGGGGAAATTATGCCTGTAACAGTTATAAACATTATCTATTCGACATATGAAAAAATAGTGAATTAATTATTGATATAATATTCTATGATATAATTGGACATGTCGATGTGTATCATACAAAGACAATGATAATTGTAAATTCCTTTTATGATCTGCGTTTGTCTTTTTTTGTTTTTACCTTTTTTTGGTTGGCTTAAGTAGATTGTGGACGCATATCAAACTGAGGTCTGTTAAGAAATTGTAATTATTTGTTAATTATTACTTGAAAATAGAGTTATTATTATTATAAATATGAGTGAATAATTATTTGTAACTTTAATTCCTCTCTCAGTAAGTATTATCTGTGTTAATTATTTCTTTTCGCTGCAATGAGCGCACCCATTGATGATAGCGATTTGTATCGCGTTTTTGTCTGTGTTTTCCTTAGAAACAAATTAAATGTTTGCTTGATGAAGTCTAAATACTGCACAATATGAAAGTATAGTTTATAGCGTTTAATAAACATTTTAAATATTTACTTATTTGCTCTAACAATAGAAAGTCTCTATCAATTGTCTGCCGCCATCTTAACAATTATCACAGCGGCAAATTCAAATTACGCAACTCTGCAGACGTAAATGCTGAACGTAATGCAAATGTGTAAAAATAAATGTGCACCAGTGGTTCCGAACTCATTTTAATGAAAATAATTCGGATCAGATTGGTTCTTTAAAAACAGTGCTCATAGCACGATCCTTATAACAAACTTTTCTAGCTGATGTATGGAGCCGAAATTAATTACGCACGAATTGCGAAGAATATTGTTTCAGGTAACATATGTCAGTGTTGTGCGCGGCTGATATTCGGTGGTTTTAATGATCATTTTGCTGAAGATAACTGTTTCCATCGTAATCCATAGTTGTATAGAATCTGTTGTATGAACTGTGATTTAGTGACACTTACACAACTTACAGACAACACTTTAACACGACGTTAACTTGGAGTTCTTTAGCAACTTGATCAAATCTTTAGCCTGGAGAAAAATTATTTAGTAATTACTCGATGTAATAAAATAAGATTATCATTTCCATTTACAAATTAGTTAAATACCAAACCACTGAATAACACAGCGAACGCCACAATACGATTAAAATACATTAAAACACACAATAATGTATACAGGATTCAGAGACAAATGGGGCACACGACCTCCCTCCCTTGATGACTGTGGCGTCACGAAGGGCGTACCGACAAGAAATTAAATGACAAAACAAAATATGCCAGATTCTGTAAAAGAAGATTATGTACGAGACAAGCTAAACACCAAGAAAAAAAGAATAGATTTACAATGTTTCATTAAAAAATACGCCCACACTATTTTGGAATAGTGTAAATAAGTCGTAATTTGAAATAGACTCATCTGCGTAGCTGGGTGTTGGCTGTAAATAACTGAGACAGGAGATGTGGGTGTGTATAAAAGAGAGAGTGCTCGAAATAAAACGGCTTCAGATGTGCTGCAGATGAAGTAAAGTAATTCGACTACTGTGTCCTGAAATTGGAAAGCAGGAAGACAGGCGTATTTGGTTTTAACGTCCCGTCGACGACAAGGACAGAGCACAAGCTCGGGTTGCGGAAGGAAATCGGCGCTTCCTTCTCGAAGGAACCATTTTGGCATTTAGCTTGGGCGATGTAAGGACCTCACTTTTGCCACTGGTTTGTATTGCCTGCTCTGAGAGAACTGTAGCGTTAGTAGAGTCATTAAAGAATGCTGTAGTAAATTCACTGTTGAAGACCAGATGAAGTGAGTTCTTAAACAGTTTCACGGCAATCGGTTAAATATCGGCTGCATACAAAAAGTTGTGATCCTTTTGCTGCTCCTTCTAAACAGGAACTCTGCACCTTTTGCCTGCAACTTCTACCTGCAATCTCTTCAACTTGTCCTAAACTGCCCTTAACGCCAGCACACAAACTCCGAAACTGGTAGCAGACCTGCGATATTTTCTTGGCCAATCCGAGAAGAACGACAGTAAGCCACATTGTACGAATATAGCAATGTAGCAAAATTAAGCTAAGCTAAACAGTACTATTAAACAGTATTTTTATCACAATTTTTTTTTAAAAGGTGAATCTTAACTATCCTGACCGAAGAATGACAACGAGCTTAAATAAATGGGAGTATTTGAATCACAAGTTATAAAAGAAATAAATAAATAAAATAAAACAAATAAAATATTAACTTATTGTATATGTATGATAGTGATTGGTTGTAATTAATATTTGCTTATCTGGTACGTGGACGTTTAATTATTTGGTATCAGACGCTTGACAATGGCTTTTTCGTAAATGCAATGTTATTCGTAGTTGACCGTGAAATAAGACTCAAATAATCGGACTTCGTATTTAAATCTATTCCAAAGACTGCTGCGGTAGGTGCGGACTCAAAATCTAAATCTCAATATTAGAATAATTTGCCAGTCATGTCAATACGTCGTACAGAGGTGACTGTCTACTAAACATAAAAAAGTTTACACAGTTAGTTAAATCAGATATATTCAACGAATAAGCCTACAGTTAAATAATTCTACTTACTTTCATAAATATAAATTCTTTACAGAATCGAGTGCCTAGTAAGATTGCAACTCGCAGTGTTCTTATATAACTTCAAATATGGCGGTGTGCCAGTTAATAAAATATAAGTGCTTCCCACACCAGTTGTTCTGCAAGACCTCCCCCTTCTTAATGAAACATAAGAGTGTCCTAATTGTATTTTGTTTTATCAGCGACATAGCGCTGCAGTTCTGTGCCATAGGCTTTATTTATTTGTCAGAGATTAATTATTTAATTAAGATTTCGCGTTTCCGAGGAAACTCACGCACGGCATGCAAATTTGCCTTTATATTGCCCCCTGAATTGCGAAACGAAAGGACACACCTGCAGGCGAGCAATTCACCTAAAGGCACAAGAAAATCTAAGTTATCTACAACTATTTACATGACATACATTATACAGTATATTATATACAAAATTTGAATGACGCGCGTGCGCCGTAAAAGTTCTTATGTTGGCAAAATATAGTGCGCGCATGCGCAGAAGCGTCTATGTGACTCCGGCACTGCCGTTATATCGTAAATTTAGATCACGCGGCTCAGTATTGCAGTTCATATTGTTCGTGTGCGCGCGCATTTCTTAGTCGTTGCACAAAGAAAATATTCCACCAAGATTACATATGAAGAGTACATTCTATGAGAGGTAACTTAATTTTAAAATTACAATATTTGTTATAATACAACTTTAGATTGTTGAATGTTCTTAGTTACATAGTATTACATTGAAATGCTTCAAAGAAAAATGTCTTTTTGTTTCAGGTGCGTTCACCTATACATATCGTGTCGTTATTACAGTTTATGTTCATCTGCTGCACAGTAATGTTTCACAGGTTAGTGTCGTTGAGGTAAAGTTTTTTGATCACAGTAATATCGCTGTATAACAACGTAATTGATACATAAGCATGTCCATTTCCTATTTCCATTATAGTCGTTGTGATGCAGTTCGTTGTGACAACAAGCATTGTTTATTACAGATCGGACGTGACTCGTCGAGTAATTGGTCCATATGCAGTTTGTTTTCGATATTCCGTGGAAGCTTGGTTGCAGAACCTCGGACGGCACATAGCTGGCGTCGATCCTTGGACAGTACAGGTAAATGTGTCGGTCACATTTCGAGAACATTCCATTCCCTGATGTTCCAACCAAAATTCTTCCACTCGTCGTGTTGGTTTCTGGACAGGCACGTTGTGCCCATTTAATCCAGTTAACATCTTGAAGTTAGATACTGTAGTAATGTCACTAGACGATGCACCAATTACGCACTTCACATTTTCAGTTTTTTGCTAAATATAGCTCACCTAAATGTTCTTAGTTACTTATCAAAGAAATCGTTCATCGCGTTTACAAAGGTACGATGCATGATGAATGTCATTAACAGTTTCTTTCACATAGGTTTCTGCGTGGTTGCAGACTTAGTAATGTAGGTTAATGTCCGTAAACAGTGGTTCACTATGCAATTTTTTTTAAAGTTTTTCACATTTTGGCACCGTTACCGTTTAAATTTTCACATAGTAACAGTTACATTATACATCATTTTTTTAAAAAACATAAGTAATCATACATATACACGTCACATATTTTCTTAGCATAAACACAATACAGTTACACATAAGCATGTTTACATCATCATTACGTAGCTATAAATTATTACATTATGTCACATTTGATTACATGAATTGCAGATATTTACGTTCTCTTTAACGGTTTTGCTGGGATTTTATCGATGTTTTTTGTGATGTCATCTGAAATTAAGATAGGTTAGACACAACATTCATTGCGTCAGTAGGCAAGACCAGGCATTTTCATTACTCAATAAATATTCAAAATAATAAGAGACAGAAAACTGTTAGATTCCTCGCATCTTGTGCGTGTGTTTATAGTGTCTGTGTGGCCTTGGCTACTGGTAGATGCTTTTTTTGCTGAGAGATGTGCGTCTAATCTATTTCTCGAAGTAAAAGATCGCTTCACAGATGACGTCTGTCGGTTCGTCAGGTGTCATACCAAGTCAGTGGTACCTACAGTCACATATGTTCCGTGAAAAATTAATATATCATTCACTGCTACGTAATCATAAATTTTACCTTAATATTCAGTCTTCTTGGTAGTGCCGCGGCGTTGAAAGAAAAGTTCTTCTGTCTTCAACTGTGTCACTGGTACAGCTGAAATGAAAATTTCTATACTACTTATTATCTATGTTGTAATTTGTTTTAGTTCTTGCCACACCGCAGGTCGTTGAGATAACGGTACGCTATATGTCTTGTGGTAGAAGATCTTGTGAGGCTTAACTTCAATCTTGTAGACATATGTGTTGATAACACCTAATCGTTCTGTAAAAACTTGTAAATATTTGGATAACACTTCCTGTAGTTTCATACGTTCATGTACACTGAGAGCTGTAGCTTCATTTATCTTATGATCAATCAGTGTTTTCAAGTCCATTAGCTCTGTGTCAGATGAGTGTGTGTGTATGTCTGGAATGTCATTGTCAAGTACTAACTGAACCTTGTACCCTGTACAGTGTTTGTCATGCTTAAGAGTTCTCCTGTCCAAATCAATAATAATTACAATGCCTTTATCATTTAAAATACATTTACCTTTGGAGAAGTCTATAATGCAGTCCTTCTCGCTCATAATATCTAATCCTAATATGCAATTTGTCACAAGGTTTTGTACAACCAGGAACGGCCATTGTACGGTTCCATTACCTATTTTAATGTTTACAAAAACTTGCTTCTTAACCCTACATGACTTATTACCTAGAGCAGTAGTTATTTTACAGTTTTGGGCGGGAAACTCAGGCACAGGCTCCAATTCACACATCTTTTTATACAAAATAAAAGACAAAACGCTCACAGCTGCACCTGTATCTAAGATAATAGTAGTTGGAATCCCACCTACTACACCAGTAGTAGAGGCTAAAACAATTTCATTTGTCCAGAATGAGATTTTCACTCTGCAGCGGAGTGTGCGCTGATATGAAACTTCCAAGCAGATTAAAACTGTGTGCCCGACCGAGACTCGAACTTGGGACCTTTGCCTTTCGCGGGCAAGTGCTCTACCAACTGAGCTACCGAAGCACGACTCACGCCCGGTACTCACAGCTTTACTTCTGCCAGTACCTAGTTATGACCATGCCACACGTAAGATATGCTTCAAGAAAATAAAGTTTGACACTGGTTTTAAAATAAAATGCAGTTGAACATGAATCGCTCGTAGCAACAATGGCTGTTTGTTAATTTAAAAATGTAAACTGAATAACGGATTATTCTTAATGGCTGCTGGCCATGTTACAACGTATCGTACAGAAGTCGCCCATATTGTACACTCGTGTATAGGTATTGTTGCAGAAGTTATTGATTAAGGAAAAGTACTGAGAATGAAATGTGTGGTGTCACCGCCAGACACCACACTTGCTAGGTGGTAGCTTTAAACCGGCCGCAGTCCATTAGTACATGTCGGACCCGCGTGTCGCCACCGTGTGATCGCAGACCGAGCGCCACCACAAGGCAGGTCTCGAGATACGGACCAGCACTCGCCCCAGTTGTACGGACGACTTTGCTAGCGACTACACGGACGAAGCATTGCTCATTAGCCGAGCCAATAGTTAGAATAGCCTTCAGCTAAGTCCATGGCTACGACCTAGCAAGGCGCCATTAGTAACATTGCATGTATCTATGGAGTCTCACTTATATCGTCAATACCGATGTACCAAGGATGGAATAAAGTTAAGTATTCCAGAAGCTACGTACTTTTCTTTATAGCATTCATTACGTATCCTGTTACAGACCTATATCTTGCCTGCTAAACGCGTGCCTTTCGGCTACTTCCGTGGCGTGGCTGTCTTTCTACGCCACAACAAAATGTATCACTGAAAACTGCTACGCGCGAAAGAAATACGACAGAATCTACTAATACACTGAATTATGCGCCTGGTCAAGCCTGCCAATGCAAAGATGCTGCGTCTTACCTTATTTTGCTGGAAGCTTCATTGCGTCTTCCCGCAAAATTTTAGAATTGGAAAATATCTTCAGATTTTTGTTATTTCTCATACATTCACGTCCAGGTCCAGAAAGTTGATTTTTCACATGAAACAAAGAGAACAATGTAACAAATGACAAAATAACAAGTCCGGCACGCAGTCGCCAATATAAAATAAATAAAATATTAATTTATTGTATATGTATGATAGTGATTGGTTGTGATTAATATTTGCTTATCTGGAACGTGGACGTTTAATTATTTGGTATCAGACGCTTGACAATGGCTTTTTCGTCAATGCAATGTTATTCGTAGTTGACCGTGAAATAAGACTCAAATAATCGGACTTCGTATTTAAATCGTTTCCAAAGACTGCGGCGGTAGGTGCGGACTCAAAATCTAAATCTCAATATCAGAATAATTTGCCAGCCATGTCAATACGTCGTACAGAGGTGACTGTCTACTAAACATAAAAAAGTTTACACAGTTAGTTAAATCAGATATATTCAACGAATAAGCCTACAGTTAAATAATTCTACTTATAGTCCGTGAGACGAGTGATTGGTACTGACAGTTCCGGCGGACAGACGGCGCTGTTGCCGAACGTGGCTCACAGCACGCGGCGCCCTGTCTGCTACACGCATTCTCTAGCAGCAAAAATAAAAGCGAGACAAAATACAAGTCGTATTGGTACGCGTGAATTTATTTAAAGTTGATGCTTGAAATATATTAACTCGAAAACTGATAAGAGCTATTTAGTACAAGTATCTAAGATGCTGAAACATAATAAAGTTATTTGTTAAACTCCACAACTGAAATGAAAACTATTTTCGAAAGTTGTTGAACATTAGCAGTTTTGGTTTCCATTGTTAAGTATTAGCATTATTAAGTTGTTCTACGACAAGCTACAGAATAATTGGTCAGTGTATTAAGAGTTATAATCTGAAGAAAGTACTCACAATATGATGATCTGGTTGTAGATCGATAGCAAACTCCCTCCTTACATTCCTGAATACGTTGTAGTTACTGTAATGGAAAAACACCACTCACATCACTGTCAGAATATGATTTGACATTGTCTTCCTCAGCACTACTCGAACTATCACTGCTCTCTCCCAGATGTATAATTATATTTTCGATGCATTCTTCCGCAACCCCTTCGGTTTTGGCCGCCTCTCTGATGGCACTTGCAGTGCTGTTTACAATTTTAGCCCACGTCTCGCTTGTCACTTTATTGATAGCTGCTGGAAGGAGAGTTTCCACTTCAGAGATCGTGAATTTTTTATTGTTTGCAGCAATGTAATTTTTTATCTGCGCCCACACTCCTTCAATTGCATTGAAGTGACAGTGGTATGGAGGAAGCCGAACGATTTCATGCCCGTGCCGTTTAGCAATCTCGTCAATTACATATGTTGGAAATTGGGGTTTCTTTTGTGCCACAATTTCGAGCAGTTCCGCCTTCCTTAAATCTTCTGTGAAATCTACTTTTCGCCGTTTCAACCACTGAATGATATCGTCTTTTTTTGTTGCCTTATCGTGAACAACGGAATGATAAGGCGCATTGTCCATAACAATCACTGATGGACTTGTCAGATTCGTCATAAGCGATGTCTCTCTTGAAATACTACACTGTTCATTTCTTCATGGTAATCTCCCGTCTTTTTTGACCGAAATATTTTCAAGCAGTTTGGCACAAAACCTTCCGATGTTCCTGCATGTAAGACAATAATACGCCCTCCTTTGCCAACAGGCACTGCCATTGTCCCCTCGGGCGTTCCATCATTCCAGCCTCTACGTAAAGAATGGCTGGCATTGACCCAAGTTTCATCTAACCACACTATACTTTCGAATTCCATACCCATGATAGTGCGCAGAAATCTGCACCGCCATGCAACTACATCTGTCCTTTCCATTAATATTTTGCGTCCGTTAAACAGTGAATAGCTGAAGCCTATGTCTTTCAACACTGTACGCAATGAAAATTTGCTCCCTTTAAAAAGATCGTCTTTCTGAAGCGACACCTGTAATTTAGATAGAGTGGGATGTTCCCTTCTCTTATAATAGCTGTATATATGACGACGAATAGCGTCTTTCTGAAAATCGTCCAAAGCTGTCACCTGCTTATTTCTCGGTCGCTTCTTTCATGGTGTGTGCAGCTGTGTTGTGCCACTCTCGTCACAATCTACACTATACTGTTCTTTCCCTATCTTTACAACAGTGTTCTTACTTATTTTCAATGCTGCTGCAGTTCTCTTCACAACCTGAACAACAGGAATTAAGGGCCCACCTTTGTCCCTTTTCTTTCTCAAAGTAATCCCTCACAGAGCACACGAATTCACGGGCCTGGGTGTGTAGCACACTTTTCTTCCTCCGTTTCACTTCTTGTGTTGGGCTGGTACTACCCGCCGCACTAGACATTGTTTATAACGAAACATAAACAAAGAAACACTAAAAACAACAAAAACGAAATAAACTGCGAATTCAACTTCGGACAAACGACGAACGACCGCACCGTCTGCACGCGAGACACTGGCAAGTTTCATAAGCGCGCGCGACCGGGTTTCAGAGCGGCAACGTGGCCCTTGCTACCCGCTCAAAGTCAGGCCGTCATTGGCTGCCTGCCTGCGGTCGCTAGGCAACGGAAAGACGCTACCGAGCTGTCAATACCAAAGACTCGTCTTCCAGACTATACTTTCATAAATATAAATTCTTTACAGAATCGAGTGCCTAGTAAGATTGCAACTCGCAGTGTTCTTATATAACTTCAAATATCGCGGTGTGCCAGTTAATAAAATATACGTGATTCCCGCACCAGTTGTTCTGCAAGACCTCCCCCTTCTTAATGAAACATAAGAGTGTCCTAATTGTATTTTGTTTTATCAGCGACATAGCGCTGCAGTTCTGTGCCATAGGCTTTATTTATTTGTCAGAGATTAATTATTTAATTAAGATTTCGCGTTTCCGAGGAAACTCACGCACGGCATGCAAATGTGCCTTTATAAAGTACATTTATTCAGAAGATATTTCTAAGCTTATGACAACGTTTAAGCTTCGAACTAAACACGCATCGGAATGTTTAGTCTCTATTCTTTCATCGTTTTACCATTGCATAATCTTATTCTGGATGAATGCTTATCTTTATTTGCTTTTCTTGTACGTTTTTGGTACGAGTCTACACTGTTTAATGGTTGTACTCGTTTCAAGTTGCACAAAGTCGTTTCAAACATTGAGTTAAAACGGGAAATCAAACTCACGTGCGTATTGTCGTTGGCCGAGGTCTCATCTAGCAAAATCTGCCAAATGTGTACACGTTCTTCTACCTGATAGACCAGTTGCGGAGGCGGATTAGACGGTCCTTTGTCGACGTATTCTGAATTGCTGAGGTCGTGTCCGCCCAACGAGACAAAATACTAGCTTAGTATGAGAAGTCGTTTACTATAGAGGCTACGCGTAAGAAAAAAATGGTTCAAATGGCTCTGAGCACTATGGGACTCAACTGCTGAGGTCATTAGTCCCCTAGAACTTAGAACTAGTTAAACCTAACTAACCTAAGGACATCACAAACATCCATGCCCGAGGCAGGATTCGAACCTGCGACCGTAGCGGTCTCGCGGTTCCAGACTGCAGCGCCTTTAACCGCACGGCCACTTCGGCCGGCTACGCGTAAGAGATCGTTTACTACAACATTCATTTGTGTGCAGTAACTTAACTGTTTGAATAAGCTGACACTTTCCACTATTTCGAAGGGAAAATGCTCGGTTGATTACCCGCGTGGGTAGCCGTGCGACCTGAGGCGTCCTGTCACGGTTCGCGCGGCTCCCCCCGTCGGCGATTCGAGTCCTCCCTTGGGCATGGGTGTCTGTGTGTGTGTGTTGTCCTTAGTGTAAGTTAATTTAAGTTAGAGTAAGTAGTGCATAAGCCTAGGGACCGATGACCTCAGCAGTTTGGTCCCATAGTCCTTACCACAAATTACCAGAATTTTTTAAATGGATTTCATTTCCCTGGAAGAGTAAGCGTTTCCATCTGCATGGATACTCTGCAAATCACATTTAAGTGCCTGGCAGAGGTTCATCGAACCATCTTCACATTTCTCTATTATTCCAATCTCGTTTACCGCGCGGGAAGAATGAACACCTATATCTTTCCGTACGAGCTCTGATTTCCCTTATTTTATCTTTGTGATCGTTCCTCCCTATGTAAGTCGGTGTCAACAAAAGATTTTCGCATTCGGAGGAGAAAGTTGGTGATTGGAATTTCGTGAGAAGATTCCGTCGCAACGAAAAACGCCTTTCTTTTAATGATGTCCATCCCAAATCCTGTATCATTTCTGTGACACTCTCTCCCATATTTCGCGATAATACAAAACGTGCTGCCTTTCTTTGAACTTTTTCGATGTACTCAGTCCTCCATCTGGTAAAGATCCCACACCGCGCAACACTATTCTAAAAGAGGATGGACAAGCGTAGTGTAGGCAGTCTCCTTAGTAGGTCTGTTACATTTTCTAAGTGTCCTGCCTTCCCCAAAACATTTTCTATGTGTTCCTTCCAATTTAAATTGTTCGTAATTGTAATTCCTAGGTATTTAGTTGGATTTACGGCTTTTAGATTAGACTGATTTATCGTGTAACCGAAGTTTAACGCGTTCTTTTTAGCACTCATGTGGATGACCTCACACTTTTCGTTATTTAAGGTCAACTGCCACTTTACGCACCATTTCGTTATTTCTTCTAAATCGTTTTGCTGTTGTTTTGATCTTCTGATGACTTTATTAGTCGATAAACGACAGCGTCATCTTCAAACAACTGAAGACGGCTTAAAAAGATAAGGAACAGCAAAGGGCCTATAACACTACCTTGGGGAACGCCGGAAATCACTTCTGTTTTACTCGATGACCTTCCGTCAATTACAACGGACTGTGACCTCTCTGACAGGAAACCACAGATCCAGTCGCATAACTAAGACGATATTCCATAAGCACGCAATTTCACTACGAGCCGCTTGTGTGGTACAGTGTCAAAAGCCTTCCGGAAATCCAGAAATACGGAATCGATCTGAAATCCCCTGTCAATTGCACTCAGCACTTCATGTAAATAAAGAGCTAGTTGTGTTTCACAAGAACGATGTTTTCTAAACCCATGTTGACTGTGTGTCGATAGACCGTTTTCTTCGAGGTAATTCCAACACATTAACAGGTAAGTGTCTATGTAATGGCCTGTTCCCTTTTCATACTATATCCTAACCGTGAAATGTGAGTTTAATATTCTAAGCACTCATAAACTTTAAATCCAAACATCTCCCAAAAAGAATATACACAGATATACACTTTCACACACAACGCCATGCCCTCGGGCATGTGTGTGTGTGTGTGTGTGTGTGTGTTGTCCTTAGCGTATGTTAGTTTACGTTAGATTAAGTAGTGTGTAAGCCTAGGGACCGGTGACCTCAGCAGTTTGCCATTTTTTTTTTTTTTTGTTATGGTTTTACGGCGCAAAACTTCTACGGTCATTAGCGCGCGGTCTGTGGCTTAGGAAAAGGTAAAAACCAAATTGGAAATCAGCAGTAATGAGAGCGAAAGTGAAAAAAGTGGGGAAACTAAAAAACACAAGGAAAGCTTAGAAAACCACTATGGAAGGGGATGGGGGGTTGTTTGTCCCCAAAAAGATCTTCAAATGACTGACGTCATCTCACTGACTCTAATAAACTCGAGAACGCTATCGGATGAACGCGTGTCATCTGCTAAAATGGAAGATATATCAGGCGACAGCTGTGGATGGGCGCGTAACGGAGTAAAATAGGGGCACTCAAGTGAAAGGTGTCTCACCGTCCACAGTTGAGAGCAGTGAGGACAAAGCGGGGGAGGATCGCCACTTAAAAGATATCGATGGTTAAAATCAGAGTGCCATATGCGAAGTCTAGTTAAAATTTGGTACTATAGGAACTTACCATAAATTTCCAAATTTTCGCACAAAGCGATTTTATTTCATCGTCTCACAAATACCGCAGAAAGAAACTCACACAGTTTAACGTTATTCGAATTGCGTGGATTCCTTGTATTTGGTTTGCGGATTTTAAAATTTTAAGCGACGTGATGTCAGTCCATCGTAATCCCCAAATCCGAAGGTCCAGGGATATGACTTCAGGGTTTCCTTGCCCTACGTAAATTGCTTGGATCACAGGTGGCTTTATTAACCAGCAGTATGTACCACTTTTGCTCCGCCCCGGGTATTTAATTTCCCGGTACCCGCCATGTCTGGCGGGCGTTCCCCTATCCGCCACCTGGGGAGGCGCCCGATGGGAGACTGGCAAACTCAACACGGGAAAATTTATTAACAACGGAACACATACAGATACAAAAAGGGATGCGTATACAAAACACAAATACATATACATATTTCCCAATAGACCGACAAAAGGTAGATACAAACACGAACACACATACGTAACAGGCATGCATCTACATATAAATTCATACAATAGGAAATATAATAAAGGTAACAACTAGTTACATAAATGATACAGATACACACACATAAACAAAACACAAATCCATACACATACATAAATTCATGAAAAAGGAAATATTGTAAAGATAACAAATAGTTACATATATGACAGAAAAAAACACATAAACAAAACACCAACACATACACACATATACCGGTACACATACAAATTCACACAAAACGAAATATTGTAACAAATACTTGCATATATGACACAGAAACACACCTACAGACAACAACACAAATGCATACACCTACATACACATATAAATTCGTACAAAAGAATTGTTGTAAAGATAACAAATAGTTGCACATATGACACAGAAAGAGACACAAAACAAAACACAAATACATACACACAATCACACAAAAGCGAAGGTAATAGATTCAGATGTAAACATCTATATTAAACGCGAAAAAATTACAGCCACCAACACAAGTTCAGGTATAGATACAAAAACACGATACATACACATCCACTTACAAACACAAAAACGGTTAGAGACAGACTCAGTTACACATTTTTCTGTTTAAGGAGCACATGTATATTCAGTCTATGCTAAAAAACAAAGGCACGGCAGCAGTATCTCCTATGGTAATGCCAGCACTTACAGCAGCTTCAGCAACACGTCTCCATCCTATCCCGAGACGCCGCCCTTCACGCTGCTGGCTGGCGCAACGCAGTCTATTACTTGCACACACTTTCGACACCGTCTCCTCCACCAACTTCTACTCTTCCCGCCAGTCAGAAATGTCAGCGTCGGCTCAGGATCTGCTGGAGCAGCGCTCTTCTTCTTAGCTATTTTTCTTCACAACTGTTTCCCGAATTATCCTGACGCTACTCCTTTTATAGGTCCTCGACAATGCTACACGCAGTTTCCGTAGAAACGCCCCTTGACGTCACTGGTTTATCCATTGTCTGCAATGAATTACTCCTTCGATGTAACTATTATGCGTTTATTCACCGATGGACAAGTACGGAAGGCGGCGTAATGCCTTCCACTGGCCTTAGTGTGGCCGTTTAAGGTCGACACCTATTTGACGGTATGGAACGGAATGACAAAACATTCCGCACTGCATTACAAATGACGGCCTTCAGACTGACCGTCAACGAAACGAAATGGGACGCCAACGTCAAGGTTTGTAGGGGAGAAATTTTTGACGTCGTCGACGTCGTCTTTGTTGGGGGCACAGCGGCATCGTATGCTAATATCGGAAGTTGACCTGTGATCGCCGCACTTACTCATGCCATAGAAGTGGATTTTGTATTTTTGTAGCTTCTAGTCTTCATTGCATTATACGATCTGTTTTCGTGACACGTTGTAAAGACTCCATGAGCACTTGGATATTTTTCCTATGAGTGTTCCTCCACATAAGACGCCAGATATTTTGAAGCGAAGAAAGATGCAAGTTTAACAATACCTGGACAACGAAGCAGCATACACTGTGTATAATTAAGAACATAAATAGACGAAATTACTTTCGTTAAATAATCTTTTATCAACAAATAAAAATTGGCTCTATCGAAGGAGAAAACACAGTTGTTTTGAGTTCATTTGGTACTTGGGAAGAAAAAATGTAATGGATAAGGTACCAAGGCTCAGCGTATTGACATCTAACTGCTTTTTAACGTCTTCAAATGCATATATTTCATCTAGCAAACGAATGTCGATGTTTTAAGATGTTTGGACGACACATTTCCTAGCGTTACACTTCTCGGCATTTTACTATTCAAACTTCGTTTTAGAAAATCCATTATGAATTTCAGTTCTGAAACCATATTACATCTCTCTGTATCACGATTGGTATCTCATAACGTCACATTCACATTCGGTGCGGGGGCAACTGAATTGAAGCTGTGAATACACTACTATTTGATAACGACCTCACCTTCCGTTCCGTTCCGTTAACGCCCTATGTGAATCTTCCTTTACGGTGCAAACCTTCTCTTCTATTCACCATAAGGTTTTTACGCAAAGCACCGACACCACTTGAACATCCGTTTTGATCTCTTCATGTTGTCTCCAGAATAGCGGCGTTGCATGGATGTTTTTCAACAAGAAACAGAGGACGGACGTACATTATTACACTCTTCTAATGTTATCTTAAGAAGTGTCGATAAGATGGTCATTCTGGAATCTTCTCGAAAAGAACTTGTGTTGTCACCTTGCTTGATAACTGTCGTGGTATTAGTAACCATATAGACATTGTTCTGCTGCACTTTGCGACTAGTATTTTCAAAAAGCTGAAACCATGTTAATGACATTGGTATAGTACCGTCATCTCATAACATTTGATTTCGGGTAAGTTCATTATGTATAACAAAATGTTAATCTGTTCTGTCTTCTATGTCAACTGCAAACTGTAGTTACAGCCCGATATGGTATTACTTTGCACAGAAATGGGACATATAGCATTATTTTTCCCAAAATGCAAGTCAATTGATGACCGCCATTCTTCACACAGAATACTTTACACTGCCTTGCCCATGTGGATGAGCTTGCGTCCTAACCCATTCGGAGAGCCAGTCAGGAGCTACTGACAACAAACCCGATTCGTTTACAGTGCACACGTAGAACCAGCAAACCACACGACGTTTAGCCCAAGAATCAAACGGAAATTACCCTCTCTGCCCCCTCCCAAACTAAAAAAATAATAGGAAGACTGAATTCGCGAACGTGGCTGGAAGTGACTAACGAGGAGATCACGGTAGGTGCCATCACGTGATTTCCCAGGAGCCTCGCTTAGAGGAAGAGGAGCCAAAATAAGCGAACACTTGTCTCGTCTTATCCGTAGATATTCGGCCGTTTCTGAAAAACACGACGCCTCAAAGTTTTCGAGTATTTTTCGAGGTCATTTATGTGCCTTTTTCGCGTGACAGGCTCAGACGAAATGGTGGCTCGTTGGTTTAGCGTCGTTATTTTTTTAATTTTGGGCTCGTATTCGAAACCCGATTATTGTTTTTATTTTATTTTATTTTATTTTATTTTAATTGCTTCATTCCTATTTACTCATGTCTGTAGAACTTCATGCAAAGGGGTTATATTAATTGTAAAATTACAACTGGATTTCGCAATAAGTGTCATACATTTATTATATAATATGTGTGTATCGTATGTTGAGGGGCTACAATCTTTTTAAATTATATTCCAACGTTTCATTCTCATATCAATTCCTATATTAATGCTTATATTTTATTCATATGATTATTTTTCAGGAAGATTTAGTGTATTCCCTTGGATGATACCGATCGTAGAAATATTCGAAACATAGATATTCCTAGATATTCCAAAAATCATGAACATCGCGCAGTGGCTGGTTTGCCACAGTGTCATTTCTTCGCACGAATCTCACTCGGGAAAGAAACGTCATGAAAAATGGTAAAGATTTCGTACGTTGGCAATAATGGCACGGCAAACCATGAATAACGGATAACTTTTCCGAAAACTGGCGATTGCAACTGACTATGAATTAAGATACACTACAGGAATTTCATCGAAAACAATTTCAAATAATTTTCTCATTCCTTTTTTTTTCAATTCATTTATCTGACATACAATTAGTAGACAAATAAGGACAGCGTTATATAAACACGTACTGGAAAACATTTACATAGTAATCTTATACAGACATGGGTATGTAAATGAAAAACAAAAACAAAAGTAATAATAGGGTTTGGAACAAGGGGCGCAAAATTAATAAACAGCGATACTAACCACTGAGCTAGTATTTCAGCTGAAGATACCGTGCGGTAGAATTCACATAAAGTACTTGGAAAATATTTCGAAAATTTTGACCGTCGTTTTTTCAGAATCGCTCGAGTATTTACGGATAAGCTGAGACATGTGTTCGCTTATTTTAACCCATCTTCCACTGACCGAAGTTTCTGGGAAATAGGGTTATGGCACTCGCCGTTTTCTCCTCGTTTAGTCAAATACTGATAATGTTGCATGCAGTCTTTGCTTTTATATCGTGTAAATTTCGATGCCCAAAGCTGCGAGAGGTTGTTGGTATTACAGTTAGTTATTATAATCAACAGCATGACACATATACTTCCAAAATTTTTGAACGAACACTTTTCAAATGCTTTTCTAAAGCTCTACGAGTATTTCTCCAACTTTGGAATGTCTTTGGAGTTATGCTAAAGCTACGTACTCAGTGTTGCGGACAGACTCTTCTTCTTCACCCTTCTATATACCACTTAAATAACTGCTTCTGAGTTAACTTCTGGGTTTTTCAATAATGTATTTTTCTATCAGAGTATTTATGTTTCCAAACTTCTGGCCACTTAGCTCTAGTTTTCTCTTTTGGTCTTCTCTGGAGATGGAAAACTGAAACCTTCTTTCGCAAAATAACGCTTTTCTCTATATAATGTTCTTCAACCTTCTTCTCTTTGCAATCACTTCCGATTTCTTGGAGACAATTGCAACAGGGTAATATTTTGCAGTTAACGTGTTCAGATATTCTCTTGTATATTCCGTTCTCCTTCACTCGGACCGGATGGCCGTAAAATATTATTCTACATTTTCTCGTCATTACATTTGTTGTTCAGTTTCCTGCTCACATCTTCATTACTCCTGTTCCTGTATTCATCGTTAGTTTTATTAGCTCAATACTTTTTTATGGCTTTTCCCTCTTTCTTTTCTATGATTACCATTTCTCTCGTTTAGTCAAATCTAAGCATCGGCTGTAAAATAACATTCTTGTTTTATTATGGCAACATAGTGCTGTAACTTTGCTTGATAGAAGATAGATCTCTTGTTGTACACCTATCTAATTAACTTTGAAATCGGCCAGTCGCCAGTCAGCGGGGTGCATCCCGCCTATGACCTCTTCAGCCGTCCCACTTACGACGACGGGGCTTCTGCCAATGGACTTGGAACCAAACAAGCGATCGACGCGGCTTCCGTATCGAGACACAGCACAGGAAGACAGAGACGACAACAAAAGCCCAGCACTGCATACGGCACTCGTAAACAGGGCGTCTCTCGAGCGTTGCGCCGGCAGCATCAGTAAGGAAGTCAAAGCTGTCAACCTAAAACACTCCGCTAAGGATTCCGAGGAAGACCCAGCTACTTCTGCAAGCAGCACCAACAGCAAACACATGAAGACATCAAAGACAAAATTCGCCTGAACAAATATAGCTGGAGCAAAAACAGCGACTACCACCACAAATGGATTTTTGCAATCTTCCAGCCATCATAAGTCACGAGTAACATGGCCACAAGTCAGCACCAATAGCAACTCTGCTGCTTTGACATCAAATGAAGACAACAAGGAACCGATAATGGAAGAATGGACACCAACTTCTGTAGAGTCGCTGCCACTGCCTCTCTCTTTCCAAGCATTAATCCCAACGTTGCGGGGTCTGCTGTTATGGTTAACCGGATTTAGCGTGTTAATTGTTTAAGGGGTGGCCGGAGGCCCTTCCTGTTGGCATCCTGTACTCCCAGGATGGAATCAGTGTACCCCAACGGTCTGCGTCTAGTGTGAATCGTGAAAGAGTGCGAACATGATGCAAATGCCTGTGAGCCATGTAACTGAGGCGGAACGTGGGATAAGCCCAGTATTCACTTAGCAGGATGTGGAAAACCGCCTAAAAACCACATCCAGGCTGGCTGACACACCGGCCCTCGTCGTCCGTCTGCTAGACAGATTCGATCTGGGGCCGGCGCGCTACTCAAGTCCACGAAGCAGCACGTTAGCACTCTCGGCTACCCTGGCAGGTAGTCGCTACCACTGACTATTGTTATCAGATACTCAGGTGACTATGAGCAGTTTCAGAATATGGAGAAAGAAGTTGTTTCTTCATTATTCACCATAAAGGTCGTCGGTTGTGACCTCTTGAACATGTATGTTCGTAATGTTTCCGACTACATTGCTGTGAAGGAACTTGTGGTTAGCAAGGCCTATCCCTACTATTCATATTACATCACATAAGAGAAGCTACTGAAGGCGTGCATCCAATGATTACGTTTCGAACTTAAATTCAGTGATACCAGAGAATATCTGGAATCAAAAGCTTTTAGGATCGTACAATGGAGTGTGTGAAGTCAGTTAAGACGAGTAGATGGACACTTATGGTGAAAGTGATTCTCACTGATAACATCTTCAATAAGAAGACATATCAACTTTGATACATTAGTAACATAAAGAACACTGTGGGAGATGTCTGACCAAAACGAGGCCCTCTACAGTGCTTTCAAGATCAGGTCTTCAACCATGTTGACAACTACTGCAGCATGCCTATAAAATGCGCCAAGTGTACAGTTGACCACAACACCAGTTAGTAAGGATGTAAGTTACACCTTAGTTCTTAGTGGATACCATTCCAAAAGCCCAAGTTGTCTAACTACAATAGCCCACTAGAAACAACAGCTGGCAATAAAGTGAAAATGTGCCACTAAGACTCCAACCTACAACAGCAGTCACACCTGACACCAAACCAGAATAGCGACCCAGAAGGCCCAGGAGGATCATCAGGGAAGAACATGAATGAATAAGCAAAGCTCACCTACAGTTGTTCGAACATGCACTAACAGCAATGATATCCTCGATTACTAAGAGACTGGCTGTCATAAATAGGTTCTAAAGTAAAGTTCACAATCCATATGGCCTTCCAGCAATTCATCACTGTTGAACATGGGCTGATAGACTCCCATGGACTTATCATATGCAAATGGAATTGCAGAAGTCTCCATACTCAAGATGGAGAATTCAGGCAGCCCATCAGAGCCGTAGCTGCCAGCATCAGTCTAGTTTCTGAGAGTCACCCGAAACCCATGGTCTAGGTTAATGTGCCCATCTTCAGGTGCTACTGGAACAGCCAGCCAACAGCAAGTAGAAGGATGGCCATTTATGTAAGAAGTACCTTCTGCCCTAGTATCATACAACTAACGACACTGGTGACAATGCTTGCAACAAGCCTCACAGTGTCAACGATGCAAGTCCTCAGTCGAAATCCTTTCATCACAGAACACTTCAACACCAAGACTTGATTGGAACTCCTGACCTACTAATACCAGCTGATGACTACTTCAAAGACTGCAGATCAGACCGTTGATCCTGGAAGAAACCAGCAAGATGTCCTTGATACTGTAATCACCAAGGGCATCCAGCAGCAGACCACAGCCACAATGCAAAACATTATCTTCTGACTACCTACACATAATCAATGCTCTGGAGCTGTAGAGTTACACACCACCACAATGGCAAATACACTTCATAGGAGTCAACAGGATGCATACCATGGCGACATCAGCACAGGACAGGCTTCATCCACAGCACTGCAGTCTGATACTTAGCAGACGCATTTGCCGTTGCCAACAGAATGGCTACTCCTCAAACACACTGTCCTCACTGAGATGCTTCAAGTCCACTGCCACACCACGTCTTGGACCTCATCACTTTCAAGAACAGTGTTTACAAAGATGGTAGCTCACCAGAGTCTCTACAACCAACTGCCTATTGAACTGTCTCTGTAAGGAGATCGTGGCACTAACACATGCTCACTGGAAAGATGTTGTTGTTGTTGCTGTGGTCTTCAGTCCTGAGACTGGTTTGATGCAGCTCTCCATGTTACTCTATCCTGTGCAGGCTTCTTCATCTCCCAGTACCTACTACAACCTACATCCTTCTGAATCTGCTCAGTGAATTCATCTCTTGGTCTCCTTCTATGATTTTACCCTCCACACTGCCCTCTAATACTAAATTGGTGACCTCTTGATGCGTCAGAACATGTCCTACCAATCAGTCCCTTCTTCTAGTCAAGTTGTGCCACAAACTCCTCTTCTCCCCAATTCTGTTCAATACCTCCTCTTTAATTATATGATCTACCCATCTAATCTTCATAATTCTTCTGTAGGACCACATTTCGAAAGCTTCTGTTCTCTTCTTGTCCAAACTATTTATCATCCATGTTTCACTTCCATACATGGCTACACTCCAAACAAATACTTTCAGACACGACTTCCTGGCACTTAAATTTATACTCGATGTTAACAAGTTTCTCTTCTTCAGAAACGCTTTCCTTGCCATTGGCAGTCTACATTTTATATCCTCTCTACTTCAACCATCATCAGTTATTTTGCTCTCCAAATAGCAAAACTCCTTTACTGCTTTAAGTGTCTCATTTCCATATCTAATTCCCTCAGCATCACCCGACTTAATTCGACTACATACCATTATCCTCGTTTTGCTTTTGTTGAGGTTCATCTTATATCCTCCTTTCGAGACACTGCCCACACTGTTCAACTGCTCTTCCAAGTCCTTTGCTGTCTCTGACAGTATTACAATCTCATCGGCGAACCTCAAAGTTTTTATTTCTTCTCCATGGATTTTAATACCTACTCTGAACTTTTCTCTTGTTTCCTTTACAAGTATACAGTATACAGATTGAATAATGTCGGGGAGAGGCTACCAACCCGTCTCACTTCCTTCCCAACCACTGCTTCCCTTTCGTGTCTCTGGACTCTTATAACTGCCATCTGTACAAATTGTAAATAGCCTTTTGCTCCCTGTATTTTACCCCTGCCACCTTCAGAATTTGAAAGAGAGTAATCCAGTCAACATCGTCAAAAGCTTTCTCTAAGTCTACAAATGCTAGAAACGTAGGTATGCCTTTCCTTAATCTATTTTCTAAGATGAGTCATAGGGTCAGTACTGCCTCACATGTTCCAATATTTCTACAGAATCCAAACTGATCTTCCCGGAGATCCGCTTCTACCAGTATTTCCATTCGTCTGTAAAGAATTCACATTAGTATTTTGCAGTCGTGACATATTAAACTGATAGTTCGGTAATTTTCATATCTGTCACACCTGCTTTCTTTGGGATTGGAATTATTGTATTGTTCTTGCTACAGAAGAATGCTGAAGATTAGATGGGTAGATCACATAACTAATGAGGAGGTATTGAATAGAATTGGGGAGAAGAGGAGTTTGTGGCACAACTTGATGAGACGAAGGGCCCGGTTGGTAGGACATGCTCTGAGGCATCAAGGGATCACAAATTTAGCATTGGAGGGCAGCGTGTAGGGTAAAAATTGTAGAGGGAGATGAATACACTAAGCAGATTCAGAAGGATGTAGGTTGCAGTAGGTACTGGGAGATGAAGAAACTTGCACAGGATAGGGTAGCATGGAGATCTGCATCAAACCAGTCTCAGGACTGAAGACCACAACAACAACAACATATTATTCTTGAAGTCTGAGGGTATTTCACCTGTCTCATACATCTTGCTCACCAGATGGTAGAATTTTGTCAGGACTGGCTCACCCAATGCTGTCAGTAGTTCTAATGGAATGTTGTCTACCCCGGAGCCCTGTTTCGACTCAGGTCTTTCAGTGTACTGTCAGACTCTTCACGCAGTATAATATCTCCCATTTCATCTTCATCTACATCCTCTTCCATTTCCATTATATTGTCCTCAAGAACATCACCCTTGTATAGACCCTCAATATACTCCTTCCACCTTTCCGCTTTCCCTTCTTTGCTTAGAACCGGGTTTCCATCTGAGCTCTTGATATTCATAGAAGTGGTTCTCTTTTCTACAATGGTCTCCTTAATTTTCCTGTAGGCAGTATGTATCTTACTCCTAGTGAGATAAGCCTCTATATGCTTATATTTGTCCTCTAGCCATCCCTGTTTAGCCATTTTGCACTCGCTGTCGATCTTATTTTTGAGACGTTTGTATCCCTTTTTGCCTGCTTTATTTACTGCATTTTTAGATTTTCTCCTTTCATCAATTAAATTCAATATTTCTTCAGTTACCCAAGGATTTGTACTAGCCCTCATCTTTTTACCTACTAGATCCTCTTATTTTTGAGACGTTTGTATCCCTTTTTGCCTGCTTTATTTACTGCATTTTTAGATTTTCTCCTTTCATCAATTAAATTCAATATTTCTTCAGTTACCCAAGGATTTGTACTAGCCCTCATCTTTTTACCTACTAGATCCTCTGATGCCTTCATTACTTCATCCCTCAAAACTACCCATTCTTCTTCTACTGTATTTCTTTCCCCCATTCCTGTCAATTGTTCCATTTTGCTTTCCCTGAAACTCTGTACAACCTCTGGTTTAGTCAGTTTATCCAGGTCCCATCTCCTTAAATTTCCACCTTTTTGCAGTTTCTTAGTTTCTTCAGTTTTACTCTACAGTTCATAACCAATAGATTGTGGTCAGAGTCCTCATCTGCTCCTGGAAATGTCTTACAATTTAAAACCTGGTTCCTAAATCTCTGTCTTACCATTATATAAACTATCTGATACCTTTTAGTATCTCCAGGCTTCTTCCATGTATACAACATTCTTTTATGATTCTTGAACCAAGTGTTAGCTATAATTAAGTTATTCTTTGTGCAAAATTCTACCAGGTGACTTCCTCTTTCATTTCTTACCCCCAATCCATATTCACCTACTACGTTTCCTTCTATCCCTTTTCCTACTACTGAATTCCAGTCACCCATGACTATTAAATTTTCATCTCCCTTCACAATCTGAATAATTTCTTTTATCTCATCATACATTTCATCAATTTCTTCGTTGTCTGCAGAGCTAGTTGGCATATAAACTTGTACTACTGTAGTAGGGGTGGGCTTTGTGTGTATCTTGGTCACAATAATGCACTCCTATTTTTTTATTCATTATTAAACCTACTCCTGCATTACCCCTATTTGATTTTGTATTTATAACCCTGTATTCACCTGACCAAAAGTCTTGTTCCTCCTGCCACCGAACTTCCCTAATTCCCACTATATCTAACTTTAGCCTATCCATTTCCCTTTTTAAATTTTCTAAACTACTTGACTGATTAAGGGATCTGACATTCCACACTCAGATCTGTAGAACGCCAGTTTTCTTTCTGCTGATAACGACATCCTCTTGAGTAGTCCCCACCCAGATCAGTCAATCATCCAGACTGTTTCCCCTGCAACTACTGAAAAGGCTGCAGCCCCTCTTCAGGAACCACATGTTTGTCTGTCCTCTCAACAGATACCCCTCCGTTGTGGTTGCACCTACGGTACGGCTATCTGTATCGCTGAGGCCCGCAAGCCTCCCCACTAACGGCAAGGTCCATGGTTCATGGGAGGGGACTGGAAAGGTAAATGGTCACAAAGAGTCTCCACACTGCAACTAGGTGATAATATGCCTATCAAGTCACCTGGATCTCACTGCTATGTCACGACAGGCTGCCACTGCTTCAAGCTAGACAAGAAGTGATTCGTGATCCTGATCAAAAGGCTGATGCCTTAGCAGACGCTTACAGCCAGCATTTTTATCCTGTCATGAACCCTATTATTGAGGTGCATGTCTGGATGATCAAAGAGAGGCTCCCTCAATACCTTGCAGCCAGGGCAGAAGATGAAACCATCTGCCCAGTTGACACCAGATGTCACATCTATTATTTCAAGATCTGCAAGGCAGTTGCAACATATCAAGTGCTGAACCTCTCCGGGGGGACACCACCTTGAAGTAGCACTGTCCTTGTGAGTGGGGAGGCTTGTGTGTTCGCATGAAGCTGAGGGCTACGCCAGCTGTGGGAACCTATGGTCGGTAAGATCTTGGCTGATAGACCAGACTAAGTGTGCTCCACAACATCAATTCCCAACTCCTCAATACCCAACCCAAGGTGTGATGTGATCCTTGCTAAGGGGTGCATGGCACATGGAAAGATGTGTCGTGAATGGAACCTCAGGGATAGCAGGAAACCTCCTTGAATAATTAGCCTTGCACTGCATGGGGTTTTTGTGGTGTGTACCAGTTAGATCCCCAACTCTCATGGGACCAAAATGGAGATGAAAGAAAATAGCAGTACTGAGAGGCAAGTTGTGACCTCAGAAACCCAATCATTGGGGCTGGAAGCGATGGAAAACACCCCCTCAACTGAACAGGGGGACACACCTGTTCAAGAAGTGGGAATGGTTACTAAAAAGTTGGACCAAATTAAGATCAAAGACTTATCTGGGGCTCAGAGAAGGAAACTTCTTGGAGAACAAAAGCTAAAGGAAGGGAAAGAGTGGCTTCCTAAACAAAAGTGGAGGGAACTAAAAGGGCTTGAGCCCAAGACCTCAAAGAAAAGACTGTACTAGGGCGAAGGGGTGGACAAACCCATCCTACATCGAGGGCAGGCAGTAAGAGAACAAGGGAGGAATCTAAGACTCCCACTTCTCAGGATAAGTGTATCCAGAAAAAGCTGAGGCAAGAAATAGAGAAACAGACTTATAGTACAATAGTCTCGGTTTTCAGGATGGTGGTTATCCAGCAAGGCTATCCACTGGTCAAGATCACTTCGCAACAGGAGGCGCTCATGCAGATGGCTCTCTTTGAGAAGATTGGGAAGGATGCTGGTCCAGGACCCAAATTCAGGTGAGTCCATCTGGATCACAGTGCTCTTATCTTTGTCTCTGAGGGGGTGCGTAAGTATATTGGCTTAAGGAAAAGGTACCCCTAATATCACCATGGGAGGATGCAGCTCTTCAAGACAGCAAAGATATTAATCTGTGTGTCAAAACCCCTTAAGAATAGCTCTCCAAAGACACTGATTGAGAAAATAGGATCTCAAAACCCCAATGACTCGACAGAGGATTCGAAGATAATCAACCGGAAGTAGGCGACAAGTCCCTGAAGGCAATGTGGGAACAGGACCTGAGACTATTCTTGGGATTCTCGCATGTTGACGTCAGGGTAATGAAAGAGATCAGAAGTGACAATGGCGGCAAGATGGAGACTGAATGTGTTGTACATAAATCTGCATTGGGCCTTGGCGGCTCTGGAGGTAAGCTGGTTTATGCTAGAAATATAAGAAACTCCAGAGCTTGCATTTATGTAAAAAAAGAACTCCCCTTCATGCCGAAAGTGGACTTTTGTTCTAGGGACTTGTTGACCATCAGGATGCTAGATAAAGAAGGTATCATGAGGGAGTTTGTAATGGCCTGCACATACCTTCCTTATGAGGACAGTGCTCCTCCTTCTCAGGAAGTGAGGAGACTGACAGAAGCTTGTGCACTACAGGGTGACTAACTATTGGGTGGATGCGATTCTAATGCCCACAACTTAATGTGGGGCAGCACCGACACCAACAGTAGAAGTGAGAACCTTTTAGAATTTCTTCTAGCAAATACTTAGAGATCCTCAATAGGGGAACGAACCTACATTTAGGAATATAAGAAAGGAAGAGGTAATTGACATAACCTTTGGTTCCACTTTCATGGATAGTTACATCAAACAATGGCATATGGCTTTAGAGCCATCCTCATCAGACCACATGTGTATTAAGTTCAAGGATGAAATGGTTATTAGACAGACCACGTCCTATAGGAATCCCAGGAAAATGGACTGGGAGGCATGTAGGAGGGACCTCAACTCAAGCCTATCAGAAGTCAGTACTTTGATGAGGAAACCCATAGACTTTGAGGAGGTAGCAGAGGCCTCTGCCACCATAACCTCATACCATGACAACTGTTCAATCACCAAGAAGTTCACTAATAGTAATGTATCTTGGTGGAACAACAACCTGGAATCACAGGTACAAAGACTGTTTAACCTTGTGAAGAGGAAAGGACAATGGGCAGAATATCAGGAGGCCCTTGTCAAATACAGTCTTGCAATTAAGCAAGCAAAGCAAGCATCCTGGAAGGTATTCTGTGAAGAGGTAGAGGGTATGACTGTTCATGCTAGACTCCACGAAACCCTCACTAGGAACCAACTAATCCAGGAGGAATTTTAAGGAAAGGGGATGGGGAGCATACAAGGAAAGTACATGAAACTCTGGAACTACTCCAAAAGACTCATTTTCCTCAATGTTCTCTGACAGACAACATAGGATGTGATACCTGTGAGATATCAGTTTTCAGGTATTTGAAGGGAGAACTGGGAATCTGACAGAGAATGTGTTGACCATAGTAAAATCCAACGGGTGGTGGGAACATTCCAACCATTCAAGTCACCTGGCACAGTTGAAATTTTTCCAGCACTCCTGCAATAAGCAGGAATTAATTTAGTAAGATTCCAATGCAAGTTATTTAGGGTTAGCCTAGCATCAGGAATCATTGCTAACATCTGGATGGCAGTGAATGTTGTCTTCATTCTAAAGCCAGGTAGAATTGATTATACCAAGGCCAAGGATATGAGACCAGTCTGTCCTCCTTTCTTCTTAAAACGTTAGAAAAACTGGTCAACATACATGTTAGGGAAAGGAGTTAACTAGGGTCCCTCTAGACATAAACCAACATTCATCCCAACCAGAAAAATTTTCATGTACAGTCAGAGCTATGGCACAAGGAGCATTGAACATTTTGCAAAATTGGTGGAGTAAACAGGATCCAAAATTCACTCCTAAGAAGACTGTTGTAGTTCCATTTACGAGGGAGCAGATCCAACACACATATTGGAATCTCAAGCTTCTCCCTGAAACTCTACCAGTGAAGGAGATAGTGAAATGTCTAGTGGTAGCCCTGGATGAGGAACTATTGTCGACCTTCACATAAAGAGCACCTGTTCCATGGTGAAAGGTACTCTAATGAGTACCAGGAGAGATAGTGGTAAAAACTGGGGCTTAAGCCCCAAGAGTATGTACTGGATATACACACTGTAGTAAGACCTATGATCACTTGTGGGGCTACAGTATGGTGGAAAAATGTAGAACAGCAGGTAGCTGCTAAGGAGCTATCTAAGGTGCAGAGATTGGCCTGCTTAGCTATTACAGCACACCCACTGCTGGAATTTGAACCGTTACACCTGCGAGTAAAGATGGAGGCAGCAGCTGGAGCACACAGGTTAAAGACTGGCAAGAACTGGAACTCACTGGGGTATTTCGGATCTTACACTAAAATACTGAGTGAGGTAGACATAGGTATGGTTGGGGAAATGCTGGCCAACTATATAATAACTCCCAGCTGCTTCAACAAGCCTTTCAATGTAGTAATTGGAAGTAGAGAGCTCTGAATGAACAAATTTCAGCACCGTACTGGGGACATTGTCTGGTTCAAAAACAGAGCAAGGTGTTGGGGCTGGGGTATACGGAACACAGCCAAGGCTGGAGAGTGCAGTCTCTCTAGGGAAGATGGCCACTTTGTTTCAAGCAGAAATATCTGCTATCAGGGTGTGTGTGGAGGAGAATTTGTGGAGGCGCTACAGAGGTCGTAGCATTTTCATTTATTGAGACAGCCAAGCAGTCCTGAACAATGGCAGCCTCTGCAACAAGATCAAAGATCATGGCAGAATGCCACAAAGTCCTTGTGGAGCTAGGGGAAAGCAATAGAGTAAAACTATTGTGGGTCCCTGGTCACTCAGGGATTAGTGGTAATGACCGAGCCGATAAGTTTGGCCAGGATAGGGGCAATGACACGATTTATTATACCTGAACTTTTCCTGAAAATCACCAAGGTGATGATCAAAATAAAACCGAGATAGGACAAGGAGATAGCATGTATAATATTGGGCTGGGTCCAAAAGCAAAAACATAGCAAGATATTGATGCCGAAGCCGTGATCTGAAAGAAGTCTCTCAATCTTGGGCTTGAGCAGGAGGGAAATGAAACTCATGGTTGGACTATTGACAGGCCATGGGAATTTCACAAAACACCTACATACAATGGGGATAACAGAAGAAGACCCCAAACATAGGATGTGTGGTGCGGGCAAGAAAACTGCATCACATTTGATCTTCAAATACGAGGATTTGGATATTAAAAGACACAGAATATTCAGATCAACCAGACATGAAGAAATTGTGTTTAGCAGAGCACTGGTAAAGGATCTCCTTGCACTGTTCAGGGGCATTGGTTGACTTTACTAGAGACACAGGGAACGTTAATGCACAGTAAACTCTGTTTCAGTGTGGACAGCAGTGGGCTTGACCAATGTTGCTTTTGCTTCCCTGATAAAATCAGATCAAGTGATGAGTCACATGATGAAGCAGCTGCCACCAGAAGCAGTCAATATGAACACTGACATCTGCAACCAGATCCTTGTCAGTGGCCATTATCTTTCTGCATGCAAAAATGCAGAAGTGGTGTCCATCCACAAGGAAGAGAAGGATCTATGACAGCCCACCAGCAAAAGTCACTTCAGTCTGCTGTCAACCCTTATGAAAGCCTCTGAGTGCTTATATTGCATGTATCTATTGCAACACATCCAAGCAGAGCATCTTTTACCAGATGCCAATATTGGATTTCAAAGAGGCCACACAACAGGTCAACAACTGCTGGCACTGGTGGAGGAAATTGTGGATGCCTTGGAACTCTGTGAATACCTGGGAATAGTGTTCTTTGATATCTTCAGGGCGTTCAACTCTGTGTGGCACAAGGGCCCATGTTTAAGATACCTGTCCAAGGAGTCCCAGTGTCACACGCCCTGCTCCTTAAATTGTATCTGCCAGACAGTATTTACCACATGAGGTCCCAGAAGGGGTCTGTAGCAGAAGACACAGTCTCACAGGAGTAGTGCAAGGCACTGTCCTTTGGCCAGTACTCAGTAGGGCTGATGTGTAGTGCTCTATGCTAATCTGATGACATGGCCACATTCAAGAGAAGTATCAATGTCCATTGTGGTCAATGCAGTCTCCAAGCTTCTGTTGATTGTATGGAATACTGGGCAACAAAGTGGAGACTTTAGTTCAATGCTCCAAAAAGTCAAGCTACAGTTCTTACCAAACAAAAAACTCCCACCAATCTGGCATAGCTAAGAATTAATTCTAGAGATATCACATGGACAGTAACAGTAAAATAACACTGTGTCACATCAGACAAATGACTGACTTGTTGCCTGTAAATTAAGAATGTCCACGAAATGGCCATTGTTCAATTGAAGACTTTATACCTCCAACTGCATCCAGGCTCTAAGCTGCCATCACAAATAGTACCTATCCCACACCTGCACTAGTCCAACCACTGCATGAATATACTTCAGTAGTTTTGGAAAATGCACTTGACACTCCATTATGAAACTCCAACAAGTCCAAAACGAGGCCCTGGAGCTCAATTACCATCTCCTCTGCGGTTTTCTGTCAAGAGATCTAAAGGAAGTTACCAGAGTCCCACCATTTCACCAGATGTATCACTACACAGCGTTTAAATTCTATTAAAAAGTGAGGTGGTCAAAGACTTGCCTAATCAGGGTATTAGGTGGAAAATTCATCATGTTCCTAAGACCAGATGACCAGGCCTCCTTAGCAGAAAATAAATGGAATGAAAGTTAGACTAATACAATAGCCCAAAACAGGAGACAAATCAGTCATGACAACATCAACTGCACATTCATGATTCCTAGAGGAAAAACTCAACAGGGGTTGCTGAACTTTGATATGTCATCAGATAGATACCCTGTGAAGCAAGGGGCTGCATGCGCAACATGTGATCTCTTGATGTTCAAGTATGGGTTAAGGTTGGCTTTCCAGATTGGGAAGGAGCGCCTGGTCCCTGGCGCGAATCCGCCTGGTGGACTTGTGTTGAGGTCCGGTGAGCCGGCCAGACTGTGGATGGTTTTTAAGTGGTTTTCCATCTGCCTCTGCAAATGTGCACAGGTTCCCCTTATTCTGCGTCAGCTACACTACATCAGTGATTGCTGCACAAACAAGTTCTCCATGTACCCGTACGTCACCATTACTCTACCATGCAAACATAGGGGTTACACTCGTCTGGTGTGAGACGTTCCCTGGGCGGGTCCACAGGGTGCCGAACCGCACAATAACCCTGAAATAGTGGTTTGGTGTGGGGTGGCAGAGGGATGAAGTGGACTGCGGTAGTCATTGTGGGGTTGTGGACCACTGCGGCTGCAGCAGGGACTGAGCCTCTCCATTGTTTCTAGGCCCCCAGTTAACATACAATACAATACAACGAGTTAAGGTCATTGGTAAGGTTCGAGTAGCGAGTGAACCACATCTGTTTTAGTGAGAGTTCAGAGATAGTATTATTGTTATGTGCTCCATTTTGGGACTTAGGAATTTTTCAATGGAACACTTTGGGACGTCGAAAGTATTTGAAACGGTCATTGCAGAACAGCCATGAGTCAACTTTCTTACAAAAATGAGATATTATATTGGAAGTGGGTGTTGAATGGCAGCCTGCTTAATTTAAGCAAAAAGGGCACTACTCAGCAATCAAATGACTTTACTTTCAGAGCCTGAAACCTTCACTTCATCCAGAAACATCATGAGACATTGACTTGTGCCCTTTTTGCAATGACTATATGGAAGTGTGTTTTATTGAAAGCAGAAGCTATTGGCAACCTGTTGCTGCTTTTGCACATATTTTTTCTTCTTAGGTTTGATGAACTGTAACAAGTGTCTGTTATGTCTCAAATAATAAGCCATTATTTTCACATTTTGAAGTCACTTTTGATGTGTGAGAAATTATATGTGATTCTTATTCAGACTCCAAAACACTTCCTACAGGGAAGAAGAGGCCAAGAAGATGCTGATAAATACAAAAGAGATATTATTTGTGACTGAAAAGGGGTGAGGAGTGAGTGGACTTTGTGAACTGGAGAAGACACTCAGTTCTACATTGGAGTACAGGAGAAGGCTGCAAGTGAGTAAAATACATAAACAAGGTAATGCATATATCTGAATAGTTTGCAGTCCATTCATCATTGTAATTTATAATTTCCACTGTTTTAGGCATAAGAAGAGTTGCTTTACACTGCAGGATGAAAATACAAGGACAGATTTCATTGTTCACTTGAACAGTTACAGTGATAAAAATCAACAAGACATCTTCCTGCAAGGACTGATTAAAATTCGAAATCTGAAGAGCAGAAGACCCTGAAAAGAGGGTCCTAAACTAATAAGTACTAATTTTGTTTTTTTTAATACTACAGGAGGGAAGACAAAAATAAATTTATGAAAAAAGTCCGTCATTAGCCTGCATGGAATAACAGGAAAAAGTCTTCACATACTATGCCTCTTACTAGTCATGCCAAAACTACTGATGATCTTAGGGGGAAACTAGGAGAAAGTTGTCAAGAGATCAGTAATCAAATTAATTCTTTTCCAAAGAAGATTACACACTACTTTGGAAAGGTGTTACATTATTTAGATGCCTGACTAGGTGTTAAATCCATGGGTAAGTTATTTGTTCAGCAGTAGCCTTACTTAAATATCAAGTATATCAAGGAAAGTTTCAGCTTTAGATTTTGGTGCCCACAGGTTGATGCATGCATGCATGTCCAAAGGAACATTGCGTCATAATTCAGAATAACACAGGCAGTGCAATATCATATTTATCTGCTGACTTCGGGCAAGTGACTTTCATGTAAAATGTTTCACCTGTACAGGAATATACACAACGGGTGTACAAACACAGGTTATGGACAAATGCTTGATGATGTATGGAAGTTTTGGTCTGGCCATGAGTCTGGTCTTAAGGGTAGGGTATCCACACGTAATAAGTGGGAAATCCAGTCAACAGTACCCATCTGGCACAAATTTTCATTGTCATCATTCCATTAAGCAGCTGATGGTTTTTTGTATTCTCAACTGTGAATACATTTCATGTGTTTCACAACAGCTGCAGTTGCTGCAGTGCCTGCATCGTAAATTGGAATAACACAGACACTGCAATATCATATTTTTCAAAGCATGACTTGTGCCCACTAATACAGGTTACCATAGAAATGAGCCAGGATGTTAACTTCAATATTCTAGGTGACCAGATGTTGAAGTGAGTATGTACAGTCCTGTCTTACAAGATACCAACAACTGTGCAGACAGGACTGCACCATGTTGCATCCACACAAATATTCAGGCACTCTGTCGCACCTTGACTGGCTCGCCAAACCACCTGATCTTAATGCCAGAGGAAATTTTGTACAGTTGGTGAACTGTAGCAATCAACTTTGCTGCAATTTGGTATCTCTGTGATATGTGATCATCCATGTGTGGCTCCGTCTGGGTATGGCATACTGCACCAGAAACTGAGACTACTAACAAGGATAGCAGTGGAATTATACTGTATTAGTGTGATATCTCCTTGGGGTGACCAATTTTTTGCCCAATGTGCTTATGTACTGCTAAAACATTTGATTTTTCTGAATTCCCACTCTATATTCTACTTTGAAGTACATTCACATTACAGACCACAAGATGTAAACATTGCCATGTACAAAGTAGAGGGTTGGATCCCTGCTGTTATTTAGATAAAAAATTTACTTGCTCATTTTCCCAATAAAATCTTGAATTACAAGGTACTGCAGGAGCAACATTGATGGGACTTGACAGTATTTCATGCGGAAAGGAGTCAATAAGGTCTCTTTTATGTCTACTTATTATAGAAAATATTTTTAAATTACCTCATTTTCATCGCTATCAAGATAATTCAATATAGATGGTTCTTTTTTTTTACAAAGCTCTATTGGCAACACTGCTGGTGTAAATATCGTAAAACATATTCCAGCACTGTAAGTGTCACTAAATTACGAAATTTTAATTATTAAAAAGATACTTAAATATAATAGTTAATTATAAGTTTAAGGCTGGTAGATGTGCAACTGTAGAAGAGTTAGCAAATGTTTATTCACAATTATGAAATGTCAAATAATGACAACAGCCAAGTTCCAAGGACACCAAAACTAATTATTATACTTACTGAAGTGCTGTAAATAATAGTCAATGTTTTGTAAAGTTCTATTTATACAAAACAGTTGCATGCTTTTCATCAGTTTTGAGAACAGAAATAACAAATATGTAATTAGATTAGATTAGATTTACTTTCATTCCAATTGATCATTACTGAGGAGGTCCTCCAGGATGTAGAACATGTCATAAAAACAATAATACAGGGCAAATATTTACAACTGAAACAAATAAGCTAATGTACCTTCCACAGGTCCCAATTGGAATGATCATCATTTTTTTTAATGAGCACTATATGAAAGAATCATTTTACAAACACACATTTACTAACATCACATTAATGCACTGAATTTAAAATTTAAAAACAATGTTTTTTTATATTTATAAGGTAATAAATATGTAATAGAACTACCATAATACTTATTTACAATGAACACATTACTGCACTGAAATGGTGCAGAAGTTAGATTGTACTTATGTACATTTACAAACATACACACACAAATCAGATGGTTCTACTGAGAAATTCATCTATGGAGTAGAAGGAGTTAGCCACCAATAATCCTTTAGGCTTCTCTTAAACTGAATTTTGTTGGTTGTTAAGCTTTTTATGGTGTCTGGCAAGTTATTGAAAATGTGTGTTCCTGAATAATGCACACCATTTTGTACAAGGCTAAGTGACTTTAAATCCTTGTGAAGATTATTCTTATTTCTAGTATTGATTCCATGAATTGAGCTATTGGTTTGAAAAAGTTATGTATTTTAATGACAAATTTGATAAAGGAGTCAGTATCCCTAGTTCCCTAAACAGGATTCTGCAGGATGTTCTTGAGTTCACACCACATATAACACTTACTGCACGTTTTTGTGCCCAGAAAACTTGCAAATAGAGATTTGTTAAGACACTTCAGCAGTTCTGTGGTGTGTTCATCCCAGCTGAATTTATTATCAAGCAGTAATCCCAAGAATTTAACACTGTCCACTTCTTCTATCTGCTTGTCATTGTATGTTAGGCATATACTCATGGGACACCCGTTACAAGTTCTGAACTGCATGTAATGTGTTTTTTCAAAGTTTAGTGGTAAAGAATTGGCTAGGAACCAGTGATTAATGTCCACAAATAAATTATTAGCTGATCTTCCTAAGACTACACTTGATTTGCTATTTATTGCAATGTTTGTATCATTGGCAAACAAAACAAAGTTGGCATCTGATGGTGTAACTGATGAAGGGTCATTGATATACACAAGAAAGAGTAAGGGCCCTAAGATGGAACCTTGTGGGACCCCACATGTAATTAGTTCCCAGTTGGACGATGCCTGATAGCTTAATACATGTCTCTTTCCTAATAACACTCTTTGTTTCCCGACAGAGATATAAGATTTGAACCATTTTGCAGCATTTCCTGTTACACCATAATATTCTAATTTACATAAAAGGATATTGTGATTTACTCAGTCAAATGCCTTTGACAGATCACAAAATATACCAGTTGCTTGCCATTTTTTGTCTAATGAATTAAATACATTTTCACTGTACTGCTAAGTACTAATTAATTGTTTGTGTATAGTAGTTTATTTAGGAACTTTAGTAGTCTTCAACCGGTGTTCTTGGTGTTTTCTGGTGAAATAACTTCAGAAGAAATTTTTGCGAACTGCTTTCAGTTTCGTTCCAGTCAGTAGATGTTTGATTTTCTTTCTGTGTTAGTATTTTGTTATATTCTCATTTGTTGTTGATTAATACTGTCAATAATAGTAGTTACTTTCCTTGTAGAGCAAGTTTGTGATTATTGTAGTCAGTTTTTAACATCTTCTTATTGTAGTAGCGGAACTTAGATAAAGTTGTTTTCTTGTTTCAATAACTGTAAAATTTTACCATGAGTGAGAAGTGGGGGCTTTGCCGTAGGTTCGTGAGTAGTGGATTGCGATGTGAGACTTGTTCGAAGTATTTTCACTGGGGGGAATGCAGTGGGGAAGCCAGTGAGCATTCTGGTGAGATCCTCTCCTGGAACTGCAGGTTATGTAGCAAGAGTAAGTTGATAGAGGAGCAGGAGCATAAGATCTGTGCCCTTCAGGTGCAGTTGAAAAACGCACCGGAGGAGCTAGATAGGATGAGGGAGAAGGGGGCTGGGGAATGGGAGCTGGCTGTTGGCAAGAGATTTGCTAGGAGAAGGAGATTTTCAGATAGTTTTACTATTGGTGTTTGTAATAGATATGACCAACTGTCAGAGTCTAGTGGAGAGGAATCTCTAGTAGCTGTAGATGTAGGAAGTATGCAGCAGACCTCAGCAGTTACAGTGGCTAGGACAGTTGCAAAGTCTAAGAGAAAGAAGAAGGTTCTGCTGTTAGGTAGTTCTCATGGTAGAGGTGTAGGCCAGCAGTTGCAGGAAGTTTTGGGGAGTGAGTACCAGGTCACCAGCATTGTGAAGCCTAATGCAGGATTGGCTCAGGTGACTTTTAACATAGGGGGGTTATGTAGGGATTTTACAAAAGAGGATCAGGTAGTGATTATGGGTGGGGCTGGTAATAGTATTGATAGGGATGGGGAGTATGACATAGATAGTGACCTGGAAAAGATAGCCACTCAGACTGGCAACACAAATGCGCATTTCATGGAACTGTTTCAGCGTCACGATCAGCCTCATCTTAATACAGCCGTCAGGCATAATAACATGAGACTTGGGGGTGCGCTAATGACAGAAGGCATGAGTCGCATTTCAGTGGTGTCGGTGGAGTCTATCAGCAGGACGGGTTTCACTAGACACGGCCTGCACCTCAACAGGTATGGAAAGCGGAGGTTGGCAAAGCTTATAGGTGACAGCATAGGTGGGGGTTGTGGGATCACTCATGGGATAATTCCGGTAGTTGTGGGTGTTAGAGCGGTACCTTTTTTAGTTTGAAGTCAGCTGACGGGTATTCCTGCTTAAGGGAAGTCTCTCTAACAAAGAAACCACTTTCGACGAAGCTTAGGTATCCGATTAATGAGGGAATTAGTATATTTCATCAAAACATACAAGGCATTAGAGATAAAGTTAGTGAACTGCTTATAGATGTTGACTCTGAAATTATTGGTATATCTGAACACTTCTTAAATAAGGAGATAATTCAGAGGCTTCCTTTACCAGGATACAGGTTGGCTGGCAGCTTTTCTAGGAGCTCTTTGCGGTGTGGGGGAGTAGCCATGTATGTGAAAAACGGTATCCCATTTGAGTCAATTGATGTTTCAAAGTACTGCACTGAAAAGGTGTTTGAATGTTGTGCAGGTGTGGTTAAATTTAGTGGAGTTAACTTCTTACTGTTGTTATTTATAGATCCCCAGACTCCGATTTCACAACATTTTTGCTAAGGCTAGAGGAGGTTCTTGGTTCACTTTATAGGAAATACAAAAAGTTAGTTATATATGGTGACTTCAGTATAAATTGTATAAGTGATTGTGCAAGGAAAAGGATGCTGGTAGACCTCCTTAATTCATATAATCTTATGCAAACCATATTCTTTCCAACGAGAGTGCAAGGGAACAGTAGAACAACCATAGACAATATTTTTGTTCATTCGTCATTACTAGAAGGGCATTCTGTTAGCAAAATGGTGAATGGCCTTTCAGATCATGATGCACAAATTTTAAGTCTAAAAGAATTTTTGTGCTGCAACACATGTTAAATATAGTTACCAACTTTTTAGGAAAGCTGATCCAGTTGCTGTAGAGACTTTTGTAAACCTTATCAAGGAACAAGAGTGGCAAGATACAGTAGACGATAAATATAATGCTTTCCTCAAGACTTTTCTCGTGCTCTTTGAAAGTTGCTTTCCATTAGAACATTCAAAACAGGGTACTAGCACAAACAGGCAGCCTGGGTGGCTGACTAAAGGTATAAGAATATCTTGTAGAACAAAGTGGCAATTATATCAAAACTTTAGAAACAGTCACAATCTAAATGCAGTAGCCCATTACAAACAGTATTGTAAGGTGCTTAAAAAAGTTATTAGGAAGGCAAAAAGTATGTGGTATGCAGATAGAATAGCTAAGTCTCAGGATAAAATTAAAACCATATGGTCAGTCGTAAAGGAAGTGGCTGGTCTGCAGAGACAGGTCGAGGATATAGAATCAGTGTGTAGCGGGAATGTCCGTGTTACTGATAAGTCGCATATATGTACAGTATTTATTAATCACTTTCTGAATATAGCAGGTGAACTAAATAGAAACCTAGTCCCAACAGGGAATCATATAGCACTCGTAGAAAAAAGTGTTCCGAGACTGTTACCTGAAATGCTCCTCCATGATACTGACAAGAGGGAGATTGAGTTAATAATTAAATCACTAAAGACCAAGAACTCTCATGGATATGATGGGGTACCTAGCAGAATACTGAAGTATTGTTCCAAGTATGTTAGCCCAGTACTTAGCCATATCTGTAACTTTTCCTTTAGGAATGTTCGGTTTCCTGGCCAATTAAAGTACTCGGTAGTGAAGCCACTTTCTAAAAAGGGAGGCAGGGATAATGTTGATAATTATAGACCTATTTCTATGCCATCGGTGTTTGCTAAAGTTATCGAGAGGGTTGTATATACAGGGTTACTGCAGCATTTAAATTCACATAATTTGCTGTCAAATGTACAGTTTGGTTTTAGAAATGGCTTAACAACTGAAAATGCTATAGTCTTTTTTCTCTGTGAGGTTTTGGATGGATTAAATAAAAGGTTGCGAACATTAGGTGTTTTCTTTGATTTAACGAAGGCTTTTGACTGTGTTGACCACAAAATATTACTGCAGAAGTTGGAACATTATGGAATAAGGGGAGTAGCTTACAATTGGTTCGCCTCTTACGTTAAGAACAGAAAGCAGAAGGTAATTCTCCGCAATATTGAGAGTGGTAATGATATTCAGTCCCAATGGGGCACTGTTAAATGGGACGTTCCACAAGGATCGGTGCTGAGGCCACTGCTGTTTCTTATTTATATAAATGATATGCCTTCTAGTATTACAGGTGATTCAAAAATATTTCTGTTTGCTGATGACACCAGCTTGGTAGTGAAGGATCTTGTGTGTAATATTGAAACATTATCAAATGATGTAGTTCATGAAATAAGTTCGTGGCTTGTGGAAAATAATTTGATGCTAAATCACAGTAAGACCCAGTTTTTACAGTTTCTAACTCACAATTCAACAAGAACTGATATTTTGATCAGACAGACTGGACATGTTATAAGCGAGACGGAACAGTTCAAGTTCCTAGGCATACGGATATATAGTAAGCTGTTGTGGAAAGCCCATGTTCAGGATCTTGTTCAGAAACTAAATGCCGCTTTATTTATCATTAGACCAGTATCTGAAATAAGTGACATTTCAACACGAAAAGTAGTCTACTTCGCATATTTTCATACGCTTATGGCATATGGTATTATTTTTTGGGGTAATTCTTCTGATTCAAAAAGGGTATTTTTGGCTCAAAAGCGGGCTGTTTGAGCTATGTGTGGTGTAAGTTCGAAAACCTCTTGTCGACCGCTATTCAATAGTCTGGGAATTTTGACATTGCCCTCACAGTATATATTTTCTTTAATGTCATTTGTTGTTAGCAATATTAGTTTATTCCCAAGAGTTAGCAGCTTTCACCCAGTTAATACTAGTCAGAAATCAAATCTGCATGTGGAATGCACTTCCTTGACTCTTGTGCAGAAAGTAGTGCAGTATTCTGCTGCATCCATTTTCAATAAGCTACCACAAGAACTCAAAAATCTTAGCAGTAGCCCAAACTCTTTTAAGTCTAAACTGAAGGGTTTCCTCATGGTTCACTCCTTCTATTCTGTCGAGGAGCTCCTGGAAGAGCTAAAAAATTAAGCAAATTCCAGTGTTACATTCTTGATTTTCTTTATTTAAACTAACGACGTGTCGCCTGAATGGGTTTCTTATATTTCATTTTATCTGTTTCTACAATCGTGTTATGATTTCATGTATTGACTCGTTCCATGACCATGGAGACTTCTCCTTAATGTGGTCCCATGGAACAATAAATAAATAAATGAAAACTGTAAGTGTAGATAGCCTTCTCAATATCAGAACCCTTTGGAAATCCAAAATGCGACTTTGACAGTATGTTATTTATGACAAGATGGTTATAAAGCTGACTGTACATTACCTTTTCTAAAATTTTTGAGAATGCTGCCAAAACCGATATTGGATGGAAATTTGATGCTATTTCTTTATCTCCCTTCTTCAACAGTGGCTTCACTTCAGCACATTTCAACCATTCAGGAAATATTCCACTGGTAAACGACTGGTTACACGGATAGCTTAATACATTACTTAACTCAGAATCACATTCTTTAATTAACTTTGTTGATATTTCATCATACCCACTACATGTTCTTGATTTTAAAGATTTTATGATGGACATTACTTCTGCTGTGGTAGTGAGGGTCTATTTCTTATTATGGAAGTTACTTGAAATGTCTGGTCTGAGGTATTCCATAGCAGCATCTACAGAACCCGACCACCCCATATTTTCAGTAACAGTTAAAAATGTTTCTTAAAAAGTTTTGCAACACTATACACATCTGTCACCAATGTATAATTTATAAGATGCTATTTTCCCTCTTCATGCCTGGTTCTATTGGTCTCCTCCTTCACTATATCCCATATTGTCTTTATTTTGTTATCTGATGTTCCTTGTAATATATTTGCTTGGATGTCTGTATTACAGTCTTTAATATTTTGCAGTAGTTCTTGTAATGTGCTGTAGCATCAACAACAGAGCTATTTCAGATTGTCACATACAGTTTTCTTTTTGTTTTACAAAATACCTCTGTTGTTGTTATTGTGGTCTTCAGTCTTGAGACTGGTTTGATGCAGCTCTCCATGCTACTCTATCCTGTGCAAGCCTCATCATCTCCCAGTACCTACTGCAACCTACATCCTTCTGAATCTGCTTAGTGTATTCATCTCTTGGTCTCCCTCTACGATTTTTACCCTCCACACTGACCTCCAATACTAAATTGGTGATCCCTTGATGCCTCAGAACATGTCCTACCAACTGATCCCTTCTTCTGGTAAAGTTGTGCCACAAACTTCTCTTCTCCCCAATCCTATTCAATACTTCCTCATTAGTTATGTGATCTACCCATCTAATCTTCAGCATTCTTCTGTAGCACCACATTTCGAAAGCTTCTATTCTCTTCTTGTCCAAACTATTTATCGTCCATGTTTCACTTTACATGGCTACGCTCCATACAAATACTTTCAGAAATGACTTCCTGACACTTAAATCTATACTCGATGTTAACAAATTTCTCTTCTTCAGAAACGCTTTCCTTGCCATTGCCAGTCTACATTTTATATCCTCTCTACTTCGACCATTATCAGTTATTTTGCTCCCCAAATAGCAAAACTCCTTTACTACTTTAAGTGTTTCATTTCCTAATCTAATTCTCTCAGCATCACCTGACTTAATTTGACTACATTCCATTATCCTCGTTTTGCTTTTGTTGATGTTCATCTTATATCCTCCTTTCAAGACACTGTCCATTCCATTCAACTGCTCTTCCAAGTCCTTTGCTGTCTCTGACAGAATTACAATGTCATCGGCGAACCTCAACGTTTTTATTTCTTCTCCATGGACTTTAATACCTACTCCAAATTTTTCTTTTGTTTCCTTTACTGCTTGCTCAATATACTGATTGAATAACATCGGGGAGAGGCTAAAACCCTGTCTCAATCCCTTCCCAACCGCTGCTTCCCTTTCATGCCCCTCGATTCTTATAACTGCCATCTGGTTTCTGTACAAATTGTAAATAGCCTTTCGCTCCCTGTATTTTACCCCTGCCACCTTTAGAGTTTGAAAGAGAGTATTCCAGTCAACATTGTCAAAAGCTTTCTCTAAGTCTACAAATGCTAGAAATGTAGGTTTGCCTTTCCTTAATCTTTCTTCTAAGATAAGTTGTAAGGTCAGTATTGCCTCACGTGCTCCAGTGTTTCTACGGAATCCAAACTGATCTTCCCCGAGGTCGGCTTCTACTAGTTTTTCCATTTGTCTGTAAAGAATCCACATTAGTATTTTGCAGCCATGACTTATTAAACTGATGGTTCAGTAATTTTCACATTTGTCAACACCTGCTTTCTTTGGGATTGGAATTATTATATTCTTCTTGAAGTCTGAGGGCATTTCGCCTGTTTCATACATCTTGCTCACCAGATGGTAGAGTTTTGTCAGGACTGGCTCTCCCGAGGCCGTCAGCAGTTCTAATGGAATGTTGTCTACTCCTGGGGCCTTGTTTCGACTTGTGTCTTTCAGTGCTCTGTCAAACTCTTCATGCAGTATACCTCTATTCCTTGAGTAATCCATGGCTTCTTTGTGGACTTTGCTCTCACCTTCGTTAGTTTTGGGAAAACAGTGTTCAAATAAAGTAAGCACTTTATTAGCAAAAGTGTTATATTTTTCATTCATGCCATGGCCACTGTAAACATCACTCCAGTGAATATCTCTGAGGAGTGTCCTAAAATAATCAATTTTGGCTTATTGAGTACCCTCTTGAGCTCAGATTTAACAGATTTTACATCCCGTTGTATTAACTTTTAACGGAAGGAACTGCATTTCATGGTCTGAGAGGCCATTGACTATTGGTTTTGTAATATAATTTTGTTCATTGGTCTTTACTATAAAGATATTATCGATGGCTTTTTGTGAGTAATTGTCTATCCTAGTGGGGAAGTTTACAGCGGGAATTAAGCTGAATGATAATGTTACTAATTCAAATAAGTTGTTATTGGGAGAGTCCTTATGGAAATTTACAATGAAGTCACCAGCAACCACTATTCTTTGTTTTGTTTGTTAAATGGGCCAGTACAGCTTCAAGGTGGTTTATGAATGGATTAAAGTTACCTGTAGGTGCTTGATATACACTTAATATTATGAAGGATTTTTTATGAAATTCTACTTCTGTTGCACATGCTGCCATATGCTGCTCTAGGCAAAATTTATGAATTTCTATGTTCTTAAATTTATGACAGTTCCTGATGAATGTGGCAACTCCTCCTTTCTCCATTTCTGCTCTACAAAAGTGAGATGCTAACCTAAATTCTGTAACACTTAAAAGTTCTATGCCAGTGGTCACATGATGTTCATAGAGGCAGATTATGTCAGCTGGGTTTGAGGACTCTAATTCATCTATGCAGATAATTAATTCATTAATTTTATTTCTCAATCCTCAAATGTTTTGATGCAATAAAGATAGCTGACATGTTACATTGACTGAGTGAAAATAATTGGGTATAGTTGAAATGTCTGCTGACTGTTGAAAATTCATGACCAATAGCTGTTTACGCTGATGTAATTAAGCTAGAATTTTTTTACACGCTATACTTCAGTGCCAAATGTAAATGAACCTGACCTCAGTACAGTGGCAGATACATATGGGTGGGTGAATCTGGCATACACCCCCTGCCCCCCCCCCCCACCCCTCCTGGGGCCGCCTGCATTGCCACCCACGCCGACCCTGCCAGTCAGCCCGTATGCTATGTGTTCGTTTCTTTTGTCAGCCGACTTGACTGAATCATGTTATCAACTAGTTGTGCTTTCCCATGTAGCACATGCATGTGTGTCATCATATTTTATACATTTCTGTCTGGCACATAAATAGCTAACACATACATACAAGAAAAATTGCAGCCATTCTAATGATCTCGATTATTTATTCTGTCTGGCATTTGTTCGAGAAAGGTCATGAATATTCTATTGTTTTCTTGTACAGAGAACATTTGATATGTAGTGTTTACAATCAGAAGCAGAAATATTAAGACTGAAAAATGAATAAGTAAAAAGTCCTAGTTGTAGCAAGTGCAAGTGTGAAGATTAGTCAAGAGTGAGAGTGATCAGTTGATTCTGAAGTATTAATTCATAGTAATTTCTCAGTAAAAATACTGTTATTAGACTCATAACAATATTTTTACTAATAACATAACAATAGTTTCCCATACCTAACTCGTATTACGAGTATGAGACACATGCTGCATGCATATATCTCCGGTAACAGTGACTTTCGAGAAGATTCCTAAAAACGCATTGTTACTGTATAGGCCCTCTATCGAATGCACTAGAAAGGAACAGAATCAACAATAAAAGTTCCACACACATATATTGCCTGATTGTCCTATTGATGATGTAATTAACCAATTTGCAGGAAGAATAGGTGCATAGAATTCATCATTTAAGGAAAAGAACCACACTTGTAACTTTTTTATATCATAAGAGGGCATTGTCTTGTATATGTGTATAATCAGTTTAAATAAAACTACCTTAAACTTTGAAGTGACTTGATTATTTTTTATTGCGGTAAAAGATAGGTAGTTCAAGATATATTTAGTACCCTCTTGTGACAAAGCACCTGTTGGCTACATCATTTAAAGTAGTCAGTTTTGTACTTCCACATCCCATTTTTCAGCCAATGAAGCAACACAGTACATTGACATCGAGGACAAGAAAGAAAGTTGGTGAAATTCATGTCCTCCTTGAGGTTTTCCTGTGTCCACCATTGCCTCAGTATCTGCAATAGTGGCCAAGAGTGCCTATACCCAGGTGCAGGGGAGGACAGCTCTGCTCCCTCCCCTTTCCAGCTCTGGGAAAAAGAAAAAAATATAGTCTAGTCATGTGCTTTTCTTTCGAGAAAATGATGCCAGTTTTTAACAGGGTCAGAACTGGAATTTTGTATGGCTATTTACAAGTTGCTGCTTGTCTTCCAAAATATTAAAAATACTCCATACAACCAGTGGTAGCCCCACTCCCCTTCAAACAGTTGTACGGGTGTCCTTGATAGTGGCAGTTTAATCATGTAAGCTATGGGAAGGTGGCGTACAATGTAACACAGGACACAGTGTAACGTTAATATCTGTGTGTAGTTTACCATATTGGTAGCCTTTTGTTTTAACCTTTTCACAGATGTCATTTGTCACCACTTCTTGGCCAGTGTATTTTGGAAGAGGTTAAAATGCATCTTTGGTGTATAGTGAAAAAGTCTATTTTAGGGGATTTGAAATAAATTTTTGTCATGATATACTATTCTTTCTATTTTTTATAGTCACAAACAATCCCTTTGATTCTAAATATTATATTTATGTATCATACTGCATTTAAAAAATTCCTTTCATTTTGCACTCATTTTGAAACATGAAATTACATAAAAAGTTTAATGTGGAGCACAGTGCAACACTTTTACAGTAATTCAAACAGCACATTCCTAGTTCTGTTTCAAAGTGTCACAAGTATAGTTTTCTAATATACCAATTGAGTAAGATGTACTACACAATAATTTTGTTGGTCCTCATATTTTTCAACCTGATGAAAAAATGGAAAGGAAGGAGTGAGCTACATTACAATTGATAAGCCAGTTGAAAAAGTATTTGAAAATATATCATGGAAGTTGAAGATGAAGCAGGACAAGAAATTTAAAATTAACAAGAGAAGTCAATTTTTAAAAGAAACTGGCTTGCTTGGAATAGTGGGAGACAAAAGTGTGATTCCTAAAAATATCAAATGTGAAAAATGAAAGGAAAGAAGAAAACATTATGCCAGTTGTGCAAGACAATGATGTTTTAGCAGGGTTCCCGGGCAATAATCCAGTTCCCTACATTCATAAAGTGACCAGGAATAAGGATGATGATGGTGACTAAGAACTATCCATGGATAGATTGAAAATCACAACACTTAACACATCTGTGTATCCTCAAATTTCTGATACAACACATGTTTCAGGGAAAAGTTTTACAGTGGTTTTACCGACATTTGTTTTCTTGGAGAAAACCAAAAGGTAGCATGTATATGCCGCGTGGGATTAGCCGAGCGGTCTAAGGCTCTGCAGTCATGGACTGTGCGGCTGGTCCCGGCGGAGGTTCGAGTCCTCCCTCGGGCATGGGTGTGTGTGTTTGTCCTTAGGATAATTTAGGTTAAGTAGTGTGTAAGCTTAGGGACTGATGACCTTAGCAGTTAAGTCCCATAAAATTTCACACACATTTTTGGTAGCATGTATGGCTTAAATTTGCTGTCAGTCTAAAACGTTTTAATCTTTGATGAATATTGTAAAGAAATCAGAATTCTTTTCAAAGATTCTAAATATTAATTCTGCCTAGCATTTAATGATTCTGCTTCAGTTTAATAGTACAAGTTACGCCAATATGAATGTAGTTTTTCATGCTTGCTATACTGAACCCTTGTATGTATTACATTCTGGCCACCACTGGAGCACACTAACAGTTTATACTGAGGTAGCAAAAGTCATGAGACAGTGATATGCACATATACAGTTGGCAGTAGAATCACATACACAAGGTATAAAATATCAGTGCATTGGTGGAGCTGTCATGCTGCTGGAATCCTGCCAGTAGTGATAGTCATGAGTGCCTGAAGAGTACTTGCTTGTGTGAATGTGTAAAATTTCTTTGCTGATGAAGGCTTTGACAAAAAGCCATAATATGTAACAGTCTTTTCATTGTGCCTGACTGCAACCCAGTGGGTCACCTTTATGATGAAAAACAGTCTATCCTTTCCCTAATATTGTCCGTATTCTAACCTGGGGTTTCCATATAATTTTTAATCTACATGCAGTCTCAGTAATCTCTGATATTTCATATCTTGTTTAAATATAGATGTGTTTTGTTTTTATTTTATTTGTAGATTTCAGTAACTACTTTGTTGTAAATCTAAGCTTCTAATATATGTTCCACATTACTCCCACCAACATAATTAATCCTATACTTTCAGATTGATCATTCTACCTGTGTCATTTCCCTTATTTTTGCATGTTAATGCCCACATCTTTCCGGTGCCACACGATATTGTATGTCATTCTACAAACCCCTCCCCACGCTCACACTTTCTCCATTCTATCTGAGTTCACATCCACTAATTCCACCCACCATCCAGGCACTTCTGCTGTCCCCCTTCTTCACACTTATCCACCCTCAGACCTGCTACCCACTGTAATATACATTTTTTTTATTAGTTATTTTTTACTTTTGATCCTTGCGACTTTTCACCAATTTTAGTGAGTTTTCACATTTTGCTATTGTTGACTCCCTCAGATTTCATCTTTTTTCCCCCTTTTGCATCCAATTCATCCTTTTCATGAATTTTCACATGTGTTTTGGTGTATTTTTGCGAAATTCTTCAGATATAATTCAACATTATTTACGCGATTTTTCGCATTTTTCCACCATCATGAATCCTTGCTCCTTCCATTTACATCAATACAGGAAAGTTTCCTTATCTCTAGCCAGATCCCAGTCTCACATACTGTTCCTGCAATGTTGCTTGGCTCATGGAATCCCTCTTAACGGCCTTACCATCAAATTACCCATCTCTGGCTGCCACTCCTCCTTCCACAATGACATCCACCTGTTCAAATTCTGCCAATCCTTAGCCCTTACCAACATAGTCCTGCAAAACCATATCAATCAAGCACAAACCTCCTTGCAGTACCTTCGCTCCATCAGAAAAAAATCGTGCTATGCAGTCCCAAATTGCTGGAACCTGTAACACACATTGAAACTCTTTCCCTGCAAGAACTTGAGCAACATGCGCAATGCCACCCCAAAAAGCTCTCCAGCCTGTTCACTTCCTACTCCCACATTGGAGTACCACTGTCCACCACCTCTCCAACAACCTCAAAACCTCCCCCAACTCCCCTCATGGCTGACAAACCCTGTCTTGCAGACCTACTACACTTACCCCACCCTCCAAAACTCCCTCCCACCACCACACAAAGTCCATAACCTAAACAGACCCACAACACAGTCATGAACCTTTCTTCCAGAAGCCTTAGCCCCACAGAAACATAAGTCCTTTCCAAAGGCCTCACCTTTTGCCCCACTCCCAAATTCAATCATACGGGACTTGTTAAAGACCTTCTCTCCTTCTCCCAGTCCCTACAGTGGAAACACTTTTTTGCCACCATCACTACCAATCAGACTCAACATAAGACCAATATTGAAGCTTGCTTAACTCAGTTCATTCCTCGATCCAACTGTGATCCACCCCCACTGCCCCCAAACCACCCCCTGTTCACTTTCCAGAATTTCTTAACCTCTAACCTTGCCTCACCATCGTTTCCGAAATCCCTCAACATGTAGACCAACCTTACATCTGCAGAAAGAACAGTAGTCCACCATTTAAAAACTGATTCTGACCTTATAATCCTACCTGCAGACAAAGGCTCCACCACTGTTGTTCTGAACTGCAAGGATTACCTGGAGGAAGGACTCCACCAGCTGTAAGGTACTTCCACCTACAAACCTTGCTACAGTGATCCAATTCCAGTAATCCAGCACAATCTCCAGTCATTAATCAAATGCTTAGGCCATTCCCAGAACCTCTCCCTGGAGTCCATCTCTCTGCTCACCCCGACCACTCCCAGCACTCATCCTTCTACATGCTTCCTAAAGTCCATAAACCTAACCTCCCAGGCTGCCCCATTGTGGCCAGTTACTGGGCCCACACTGAGAGAATCTCTGCTCTCGTAGACCAGCACCTTCAATCTATTACCCGGAACCTACCCTCCTATATAAAAGATACCAACCATTTCTTCCACTGACTCTCCACAGTTCCTGTCCATTTACCACACGGTGCTCTGCTTGACACTATTGATGCCACCTCCCTATATGCTAACATTCCTAATGCCCTTGGACTTATTTCTATTGAACACTATCCTTCCCAATGCCCAATGGATTCCAAACCAACAACCTCCTTCCTAGTGGCCATGACCAACTATATCCTAACCCACAATTACTTCTCCTTTGAAGGCATTACCTACACACAAGTCTGAGGCACAGCTATGGGCACCCACATGGCACCATCTTGTTCCAACCTATTCATGGGCCATCTAGAAGAATCCTTCCTAAAAACCCAGAATCCTCAACCCCTCACCTGGTTCAGATTCATTGATGACATCTTTGCTATCTGGATAGAAGGTGAGGACACCCTATCCACATTCCCCCAGAACCTTAACTACTTCTCCCCCATTTGCTTCCCCTGGTCCTACTCAACCCAACAACTTACCTTCCTAGGTGTTGACCTTCACCTCAAAGATGGCTACATCAGTGCCTCCGTCTATATAAAACCTACTAACCACCAGCAAAAGCTGCCATCCATTCCATACAAAGAAGTCCATTCCATACAGCTTAGTTCATCGCATCTTCAATGATGAGCAGTCCCTCTCGAAATATACCGTGGGTCTCACTGAAGCTTTCACTGATTGTAATTATCCTCACAACTTTGAACAAAAACAAATCTCCTGTGCCTTATCTTTCCAGTCTCCCACCATCTCCGAAAGTCCCACTGTCCAGCCACAGAGGAGCATTCTCCTGATAACTCAGTACCACCCAGGACTGGAGCAACTGAATTACATTCTCTGCCAGGGTTTCAATTACCTCCCATCATTCCCTGAAATGAGAAATATCCTGCCCACTGTCCTTTCCACCCTTCCCACAGTGGTATTCCACCGTCCACCAAACCTACACAATATACTCATCCATCCTTACACAACACCTGCTCCCAATGCCTTACCTCATGGCTCATACCCATGCAATAGACCTAGATCGAGATCCATCCCATACATCCTCCCACCACCACCTACTCCAGTCCAGTTACTAGCATCACCTATCCCATCACAGGCAGGGCTACCTGTGAAACCAGTCATGTGGTCTACAAGTTAAGTTGCAACCACCATGCTGCATTCTATATAGGCATGACAACCAACAAGCTGTCTGTCCGCATGATTGGCCAGTGACAAGTTGTGGCCAAGAAACAACTGGACTACTCTGTTGCTGAAAACGCCACCAAATATGATAACCTCCAATTCAGTGACTGCTTCATAACCTGTGCCATATAGATCCTTCCCACTAACACCAGCTTTTCTGAATAGTGCAGGTGGGAACTTTCCCTGTAATACATCCTACATTCCAGTAACCCTCCTCAGCTTTGTTAGTCACTGTCCTCACCCATCTAGCCCCTTCCCTGCTCCCATTCCAGCACTACACAGCTGTCATTCCACTACCACAACCAGTCTTCCTATTTCCCTCCTTTTCCGCTACCCCCCCCCCCCCCCTCCCCTCGCCACCTCTGCCCTGCCCTCCGTCTAACCTGCAGCACATCTCTGTCCACCATCCCCACCATAGTATCCTTCCCTCTCCCTGCCACAGCCTCCTCCTTACCCCCAACCAGTCGCCACTACCATCGTGCACTGGTGCTGCTACCCGCAGTGTGGTTTCAGTTGCCTGAGACTGCAGTCATGTGTGTGTGTGTGTGTGTGTGTGTGTGTGTGTGTGTGTGTGTGTGTGTGTCTATTGTTGATGTAGATGTTCTCCATCATTCATTAATAAATTTGCTTCCGGTTTTGAAAATTGTATTCTCCTAAAGGTAAATCAAATCATGGATTACACAGAGCATTGAAGATATCATGTGGGACAACAGGGAGACTGTATATACTATCTAGGAACAGCTCTGATGTTAGCATTGTAATACATTATAAAGAATAATGCAGAATATTGAAGCAATTAATCCATAAATCAAAGCAGCTTTATTATGAGAAAAAGATAACTACATTAGGCAACAAATAAAAACTGTATGGGATATAGTGAAGACAGAGACAGGTGGGGCCAAAAATGAAAAGGAACATATAGCTCTAAAAATAAATGAGACATTGGTAACAACTGCTTGTAGTGTTGCAAACCATTTAAACAAGTACTTTATTTCTGTTATAGAAATGACACTCACGTCTTCTGAAAGAGTACCGTATTTACTCGAATCTAAGCCACACTTTTTTTCCGGTTTTTGTAATCCAAAAAACCACCTGCGGCTTAGAATCGAGCGCAAAGCAAGCGGAAGTTCTGAAAAATGTTGGTAGGTCTTTCCATAACCAACTTCTGCCATTGAATACATGTAGCGCTACACGGGCATGCTTTGTAGGCACAAAGATAAATACTGGCGCCAAAACCTCTGCGTCAATAAATAAATTAAAAAAAAAAAAGGTGGAAGACGAGCTTTTTTCCTCTGCCCTGAGTTTCGACCACTGCATTTTCATACATTATCCAACGAACTAAATACAAATTCCGTATTGTTTCAATGTACTACGAAAATCTGACTGGCAAGACTGTTTGGGGTGTTTTTCAATATGGCCAACTCTACATTCTGAATTTTTTCCTACCTGTGAGAAGAGATGGTTGCTAATACGAACTTTTATGAATTGTGAATCATATGCAGTATTCTCTTCACCATAAGAATAATACACATATAAACATTTTGCCATGTATTGTTTCGTGTTTGCTGCTATCTCATTTAATTCCTGTCTGCCTAATAAACTGCCAAACTAGAGTGAGACAACAGCAAACGCTGAAGAACATACATATCATGTCATGTTTATATTCGTATTATTCTTATGCCTAATAGTGATAGAGACAGAAATGAAGCACGGCAGTTGACTAGATTTTTAAATCTAAGATGACTCTAATTTCTGTGCAGAATGTAATATACTAAAGAGGCGCCTGCAAAGATTTTCAAATGGAGAAAAATTTTCGCTAAACTCTGGTTCAGAACGTCTTCTATCATACGCTGTCTATTATTTGGTTCTTGTTGATCATTATCAAAGAAAGCAGCAGTGTAAGTAACAACAAATGGCAGTCTCTTGCCATCATTTCGCTAATGAGACGATTCCTCTCTTATTTTTTTTTAATTGTAAGCAGTGGTAGCGCCTACAAAAGCAAGCCGTGCCGCGATCAGCGACAGGCCGTAAACACTTATTATCATCATGTGAGGAACAATGCACGACACAGTACAGTAATGCATTTTCAGCTTAGTGTGACATAAACACCTATAACAAAGAGAACGACACTTATCAGATCAAAGGAAAATAAGCAAACAATTCAAACCAGATGAAGCACGTGAAAAAGGAAGGGTACCCGTATAAATACGGACGGAGCGCCTGACGCATAGCAATGGCTACCTGGTAAAGCTTAACTGCTAAGCTTACGACTCGAACCAAACTACTGTAGCTGTATCGTCATTCATTCGACCTAAATTGTGTCTCATATTACAAAATTTCGAGTCTCAAATTTCAGGTGCGGCTTAGATTCGGGAAATTTTTTTTTTCCTCGATTTCGAGTCTCATTTTTCAGGTGCGGCTTAGATTCGAGTGCGGCTTTGATTCGAGTAAATACGTAGCTTCCATCATAAAATCCTTAAGTATTCTACTAGGTATGATAACATATCAATGAAGTTAACCAAAGAGTGCTCATGCGAGTTGAGTTCTATCTTAAGTTATTTGTATAATCAATTTCTTGTCAGCAGAATATTTCCAGACTGGCTAAAATATGCTGAAGTTAGTCCTCTTTACAGAAAGGGGGATAAAAAGATATCATCAAATTATTGACCAATTTCACTTCTGCCAGCTTTTTCAAAAACATTTGAAACATGTGTCTCCTTAAGCATCTGACTGCAAATAGTATATTGTACAAGCCACAGTTTGGATTTCTTAAGGGTCTGATATAGAGAAAGCTACTTAGAAAGCTATTTACACTTACAGTGAGAATGTACTTAATTCATTATATAATAGATTAGAGGCTACTGGCATTTTATGTGACCTGTCAAAATCATTTAACTGCGTGAACCACAGCATTTTATTAAGTAAATTAGAATATTATGGTATCACTGTCAATGCTGTGAGATGCTTTAGGTCTTATCTAACTAACAGGAGACAAAATGTGTCATTGCGAAATATCTGTGCAGTAAGCAGTCAGTCTTCATATGATTGGGAATTAAATACATTCAGATAAGTTTAACCAGATAAATGCTCAGCCTGTTGAGAATGGTCTTTCTGATCATAGTGCACAGCTAGTTACAATATATGACATAGCTCCATTCAGCAGTACTAAACAGTCCTCCAAAGTAGTACATTCAGTCAACGATTTAACAATTGCAAATTTCAGGGACAGCCTACAGTAGTTAGGCTGGGATGAGGTGTACTGTGAACCTGATGCCAATTTAAAATATAATTTATTTCATGACACTTTTGTAAATGCATTTGAAAACTTCTTCCCCAAGAAAATAGTTAAATATACTCGTAAGAAACCATGTAACAAACCATGGCTTACTAAGGGTATAAAAATATCTTGTAACCAGAAAAGGGAAATGTATCTGACAGCAAGAAAGAGTAGTGACCCAGAAACTATCAAACATTATAAAAACTACTGTGCTATATTAAGAAAAGTTATTAAAAAATCCAGAAGTATGTGTATCCTGTCTGAAATCAGCAACTCTGATAATGAAATTAAAACAATTTGGAATATTATTAAAAGAGAAACAGGTCAACCAAGAGCACAGGAAGACAGTATTACCATCAAATTGAATGAAAACTTTACGAACAAAAAGTCAGAAGTTGAAAATGTTTTTAATAATCATTTTCTAAATGTTGTGGATATAGTAGGATCCAGGTGTTCATTAGAAGATGCTAGGCTGTTAATGGAAGAGGCCATACCTATGCAATTTGATAAAATTGAAATCTCACCCACTTCTCCCTCTGAAATTAGGAAAATAATAAACTTGCTTAAAAGCAAAAACTCACATGGAATTGATGGCATTTCCAGCAAAATACTAAAAGATTGTTCTCAACAGATAAGTAAGATTCCCAGCCACCCATGTAATAGCTCTCTGGAACAGGGCATTTTCCCTGATGGACTGAAATATGCTATTGTTTTACCTTTGCATAAAAAAGGGGATAGATCTGATGTCAACAATTACCATCCAATCTCCCTTCTAACAGCTTTATCCAAAATTTTTGAGAAAGTAATGTATTCAAGAGTAGCATCACATATCTGTAAAAATGAAGTACTAACAAAATGTCAGTTTGGTTTCCAGAAAGGTTTTTCAACACAAAATGTCATATATGCTTTCACCAATCAAATTTTGAATGATCTGAATAACCAAACGTCACCCATTGGGATTTGTTGTGATGACTCAAAGGCTTTTGATTGTGCAAATCATGAAATTCTGCTATACAAGCTCAAGTATTGTGGCATGAGTGAGACAGTGCACAAATGGTTTAATTCATACCTAACTGGAAGAGTGCAGAAAGTTGAAATAAGCAGTTCTCATAATATGCAAAGATCAACACATTCCTCAAACTGGGGAACTATCAAGAATGGGGTTCCACAAGGGTAGGTCTTGGGTCCTTTGTTGTTCTTAATATATATTAATGACTTGCCATTCTATATTCATGAAGAGGCAAAGTCAGTTCTCTTTGCTGATGATACAAGTATAGTAATCACACCTGACAAGCAAGAATTAACTGATGAAATTGTCAATAATGTCTTTCAGAAAATTACTAAGTGGTTCCTTGTAAACAGACTCTCACTGAATTTTGATAAGACACAGTACATACAGTTCTGTACAGTAAATGGTATGATGCCATTAATAAATATAGACCTTAATCAGAAGTATATAGCTAAGGTAGAATATTCAAAATTTTTAGGTGTGTCCATTGATGAGAGATTAAATTGGAAGAAACACATTGATGGTCTGCTGAAACGTTTGAGTTCAGCTACTTATGCAATAAGGGTCACTGCAAATTTTTGTGATAAACATCTTAGTAAATTAGCTTACTACGCCTATTTTCACTCATTGGTTGCATATGGCATCATATTTTGGGGTAATTCATCACTGAGGAATAAAGTATTTATTGCACAAAAGTGTGTAATCAGAATAATAGCTGGAGTCCATACAAGATCATCCTGCAGACATTTATTTGAGGATCTAGGGATATTCACAGTAGCTTCTCAGTATATATACTCTCTTATGAAATTTGTTACTAACAACCAAACCCAATTCAAAAGTAATAGCAGTGTGCATAACTACAATACTAGGAGAATGGATGGTCTTCACTATTCAAGATTAAATCTAACTTTGGCACAGAAAGGGGTGAATTATACTGCCACTAAAGTCTTTGGTCACTTACCAAATAGTATCAAAAGTCTGACAGATAACCAACAAGTATTTAAGAAGAAATTAAAAGAATTTCTGAATGACAACTCCTTCTACTCCATAGAGGAATTTTTAGATATAAATTAAGAAAAAAAACAAAAAAAATTAAAAAGTTGTTATATTAACTTAATTATGTCATTAAATTAACTTAATTATCTCATGTATTGGAAAATTTAACTCGATCCACATCATTACGAAATATCATATTCACGATCCATGGAACTAGTATTAATCTAATCTAATCTAATCTAGTGTTCCGCAAGGTTCCATCTTGCATCCACTGCTTTTTCTTGTGTACAGTGATGACCTCTCATCTGTTGCATTGCTAGATGCTAACTTTGTTTTGTTTGCAGATGATACAAACATTGCAATAAGTTGCAAGTCAAGTACAGATTTAGAAAAAGCTGCTGATCAAATTTTCACTGACATTAATAAAAGGTTTAAAGCGAACTCAGTGTCATTGAACTTTGAAGAGACTCACCATATGCAGCTCAGAACCTGTAAGAGATTTCCTTCCAGGATCCGTATAACACATTAAGACATGCAGATCGAAGAGGCTGACAATGTTAAATTTCTGGGATTACAACTCAATAATAAATTCAGTTGGGAAGGGTACACCACAGAATTGCTGAAGCACCTAGACAAGTCTGTTACTGCAGTGATAATTATCTCAGATGTAGGACATAAAAATGTAAAAAATCTTGCATACTTTGCTTAATTTCATTCAATATTGTCATATGGGATCATATTCTGGGGTAATTTGTGAAACTGAGCAAAAGTTTTAAGTGTGCAAAAGCGTGTAATAAGAACCATTTGTGATGTACATTCAAGAACATTGTGTAGAAACCTGTTCAAGGAACTTTGTATTATAACCACTGCTTCTCAGTATATTTATTCGTTAATGAAATTTTTTGCAAGTAATATGCCTCTACTTCCAACCAATGCCTCAATACATAGTGTCAATACTGGGAATAAGAACAATCTACATAAAGACCTAAAATCACTTACCTTGGTCCAAATTCAGGAACACATATTTTCAATGAATTGCCAGCAACCATTAAAAACTTGGTTCCAAATAGCGCATGCTTTAAACAGAGTTTGAGAGACTTTTTGATAGGCAACTCTTTTTTCTCTGTTCACGAATATCTTAAGAGGGACTATTGACCAGATTAAGTGTGCTAGATTTCAGTTTTGACAGCACTTGGTCACATCAGTCAAGACAAGGTATTTTATGCATTATAAATTTATTAAAAGAGCATAAGAGTGTTTCATTCAGAGAGTGTAATAATTCTGTAAATATTAGTAGTTCCTGTTTACTGTAATGTAATCATCTATTTTGATGATCTCCTGACAAATGATCAGGGTAGTAAGTATTGTATTCAAATGTTTTATGTTATTCTTTCTGACATTTCAACACCCATAAGAATCATCTCATTTTTGGATCTATGGAATGAAAACTGAATATAATATAATCTAATCTGTAATTAGTGTCATGTCATCAACAGGTAGTACCAGTACATATTGTCATGTGGCATGGCATGTAATTTGGGAAATGATTAATATAGACAATGAACAGGAGAGTCCCAAGCACTGGACCTTGTGGGTTTCCTCTCTTTATTTTCACTAGATGTTGATGATCACTCCTTTATGAATTATACCCTGGTGCTTAAGTATGACTGAAATAATTGTAACAGCTTATCTACGGTACCATGATGTTCTAGCTGTCTTATCATTATATCATCTGTGGCATAGTCAAGGGCTTTCCTTAAACCTAAAAAAAGTTTCTTTTCCTGATATTTTTCTTATGCATTACTGAGAACACTGAAAGAATTTTGTTTATTCATTTACTTATTTATTTCCATTTATTCAAGGATCATCTCTCTATGATCTACTAATTGGCATCAAAATACAATGAAAAACAATAGGTCTTGGTGAGGGAACCATCCTATCATTTGCCTGAAGTGGTTTAGAAAAGCCATGAAAAACCCAATCAGGATGGCTGGATATAGCAAACTCCATCCTCCTGAATAATAGGTCAGTGTCTCAATAGCTACACCATGTCATTTAGTTGGTCCCTATTATGCACTGCTGTTTGCTTTACAAAAAATTTGCTTTAGATAACTTATAACATAAAACATAGTTTTGCTCGTCATCACTGGGCATACTAATGACACTCACTGATGATTTATGGGCCTTGAATATGCTGCAATGATCTTGCACCAACTCTAGTCTGTCCAGAAAACTGTCTCCAGGGCCATAAACATTCAACTAAGCTCAACATTTGTCTTTTTGATCTTCCTTCTGGGCATCTGAAAAACTGAGTCAGCACCTCCCCATGATGAGTGAGATGTTGAACTCAGGAGAATGGCAAGACATTACTGTTATGCACTTAAGATACTGATACATGATCTTCTTGTAAAAGCAGGAAAATATGATCATGTATTAAAATGTCAATGGTTGTTGTAATTATCTGCTTTTATTATTAATCACTATTCTTAGCCCTCCAGGTAATCTTTGGTGAAGAATGTTTTAGCTACCATTTTGAACAGATGTATTTTAGTAATCTCTTTCATTTCCGTGAGAATTTTGTTATATCAGAACAATTTTATTCCCTGATAGAAAATGTTGTTTTGGGTTTTTTATTTGCTTTTCCTTGATAAATGTAAGTCCAAAATAGCTCTTGATCCCTCATTATCTGCAGATCTCTCTTTTAGTGAAATACTTAGTTATGTATTCTGTGATATGCACCACAGGTTGGTAGATGTATTCACTTGGTGCAGTAAGAATGCCCATTGTTTAAATTCCTCTTTACAGTGAGCTACTTTTAATTATTATTCTTATGGACCTTTTATTATTATGTCCGTGTTTCACACCCTTCATCCCCAGAAGAGAATTCCATATCTAAGAAATGAGTGTACACAGGAACAATATCTCTCTACAAAACATTGGCTGTTAAAAACTGATTATAGTTGAGTTCAAAGCCAAAGTGGCTGTTAGCCAAAATTTATTTCTTTAAAAATAACTGTAAATTTGCAAATGAGTACTCTTGTCTATGACTTTTGATATAATGGGAACTATTGGTATGGATCTGCAGCTGTTTGGCATTTTTCTGTCACCCGTCTTATAAATTGGAGTGTTACAGCTATTTTCAGGTGGTCAGGGTATATATCTTCATTGAGAACATGATCTGTGAGATATGTTAGTGCCAATATGAGTTCAGAGGCTATCTATTAAATAATACTGTTAAGAACTACATAGTAATTTTCTGTCTGGGTTTTTAACTTTATTTATATAATTGGTGATGTTATTTAATATGATTTTTGACCAAAAGAATTATTTTTTTGCTGGTTCTTGTAGCTTAAGCACAAATATAGCAGCAGAGTAATTATTACAAATATTTTTATTGAATGATGTATGGAAGATGGTTGTTGTCATTTTTGCAGTCTCTTCTTCAGAAATGATTTTCTTGCGACTGCCAGTCTACATTTTATATCCTCTCTACTTTGTCCATCATCAGGTGTTTTGTTTCCTAAATAACAAAAGTCCCTGCTACTTTAAGTGTCTCATTTCCCAATCTAATTCCCTCAGCATCATTGTTGTTGTTGTGGTCTTCAGTCCTGAGACTGGTTTGATGCAGCTCTCCATGCTAATCTATCCTGTGCAAGCTCCTTCATCTCCCAGTACCTACTACAACCTACATCCTTCTGAATCTGCTTAGTGTATTCATCTCTTGGTCTCCCTCTACGATTTTTAACCTCCACGCTGCCCTCCAATGCTAAATTTGTGATCCCTTGATGCCTCAGGACATGTCCTACCAATTGATCCCTTCTTCTAGTCAAGTTGTGCCACAAACTTCTCTTCTCCCCAATCCTATTCGATACCTCCTCATTAGTTACATGATCTACCCACCTAATCTTCAACATTCTTCCATAGCACCACATTTCAAAAGCTTCTATTCTCTTCTTGTCCAAACTATTTACTGTCCATGTTTCACTTCCATACATGGCTACACTCCAAACAAATACTTTCAGAAACGACTTCCTGACACTTAAATCTATACTCGATGTTAACAAATTTCTCTTCTTCAGGAACGCTTTCCTTGCCAGCGCCAGTGTACATTTTATATCCTCTCTACTTTGACCATAATCAGTTATTTTGCTCCCCAAATAGCAAAACTCCTTTACTACTTGAGTGTCTCATTTCCTAATTTAATTCGACTACATTCCATTATCCTTGTTTTGCTTTTGTTGATGTTCATCTTATATCCTCCTTTCAAGACACTGTCCATTCCATTCAACTGCTCTTCCAAGTCCTTTGCTGTCTCTGACAGAATTACAATGTCATCAGCGAACCTCAAAGTTTTTATTTCTTCTCCCTGGATTGTAATACCTACTTCAAATTTTTCTTTTGTTTCCTTTACTGCTTGCTCAATATACAGATTGAATAACATTTGGGAGAGGCTACAACCCTGTCTCACTCCCTTCCCAACCACTGCTTCCCTTTCATGCCCCTCGACTCTTATAATTGCCATCTGGTTTCTGTACAAATTGTAAATAGCCTTTCACTCCCTGTATTTTAGCCCTGCCACCTTTAGAATTTGAGAGTATTCCAGTCAACATTGTCAAAAGCATCACCTGATTTAATTTGACTACATTCCATTATCCTTGTTATGCTTTTGTTGATGTTAATCATATATGCCCCTTTCAAGATGCTGTTCCTTCCATTCCACTGCTTTTCCAAGTCCTTTACTGTTTCTGACAGAATTACAATGTCTGCAATAAACCTCAAAGTTTATATTTCTTCCCCCTCAACTTTAATTCCTACTCCAAGTTTTTCTTTAGTTTCATTCACCGCTTGCTCAATGTACAAACTGAATAACATTGGGAATAAGCAACCCTGCCTCACTCCCTTCTCAGCTAATACTTTCCTTTCATGCCACTTTAGTCTTGTAACTGCTGTCTGGCATCTGTACAATTTGTAAATAGCCTTTTGCTCCCTGTATTTTATCCTTACTACCTTCATAATTTCAAAGAGAGTGTTGTAGTTTTTATCAGCAAATGATTTCTAAAAGTCCTCGAATGTTGTAAATGTAGGTTTGCCTTTCCTTAACCTATCTTCAAAGATAAGTCACAAGATCAGTATTGCTCCTAGAAATGTCTTACAATTTAAAACCTAGTTCCAGAATCTCTGTCTTGCCATTTATAATTAGTCTGAAACCTTCATTATCTCCAGGGCTCTTCCACATATGTAACCTTCTTTCATCATTCTTAAACTAAGTGTTAGCAATGACTAAATTATGCTCTGTGCAGAATTCTACCAGCTGCCTTCCTCTTTCTTTCCTTTCCTCCAGTCCATATTCACCTACTATCTTTCCTTCTCTTCTTTCTCCCTCAATCAAATTCCAGTCTCCTATCACAATTAAATTTTCATCTGTCTTAACTATCTGAATAATTTCTTTTATCTCATTATATATATAAAGGCCAAATGTCTGCTTGTGTCTGTGTATGTGCGGATGGATATGTGTGTGTGTGTGTGCGAGTGTATACTCCTTTTTCCCCCTAAGGTAAGTCTTTCCGCTCCCGGGATTGGAATGACTCCTTACCCTCTCCCTTAAAACCCACATCCTTTCGTCTTTCCCTCTCCTTCCCTCTTTCCTGATGAGGCAACAGTTTGTTGTGAAAGCTTGAATTTCATGTGTATGTTTGTGTGTCTATCGACCTGCCAGCACTTTCGTTCGGTAAGTCACATCATCTGTGTTTTTAGATATATTTTTCCCACGTGGAATGTTTCCCTCTATTTTATATATATATATATATATATATATATATATATATATAAGCTTGTACTATTGTGATAGATGTGGGCTTCATGTCTACCTTGGCTGTGAAAATCTGTTCACTCTGCTGTTCGTAGTAGATTACCTGCATTCCTATCTTCATTATTAAACCCACTCCTGCGTTACCCCTATGTGGCTTTGTATTTATAAACCTGTATTCATCTGACCAAGAGATTTGTTCCTCCTGCTGCTGAACTTCACTAATTCCCAATACATCTAACTTCAATCTATCTATTCCCCTTTTTAAATAATGTAACCTATCTGCCCAATTAAGGGCTATAATATGCCATGCTCTGATGTGCAGGATGCAAGTTTTGCTTCTCCAGAAGACAACATCCTCCTGATTAATCCTCACCTAAGGATCTGAATGGGGGATGATTTTACCTCCAGAATATATATCCAAGAGAAAATCATCATCATTTAATTACGTAGTAGAGCTTCATGCCCTCGGGGAAAATTACACATTAAATTTCATTCACAATACCAGGACAGCAAGTTGTCTTGGTTGGTGTTACATATCCAGATCCATCAAACACCCAGACTGTTGCCCCTGCAATTACTGAAGAGGCAACTGTCCTTTTTCAGGAATCACACATTTGACTGGGCGTACAACAGATACCCTCAGTTTTGATTGCACCAACAGCACAGCTATCTGTCTCACTGATGCATGAAAGCCACACCTCTGATGGCAAAGCCCATTGTTCGTGGGGAAGGGGGGGGGGGGAGACACAGTTCCAGGATGCTCACCAACTGCCCCCCCCCCCCCCCCCACCTGTCATGAATTCATAATTTACTTTACATTTAGTTGATTTTATTTAATATTTGTACAAATTTCTTAGCTTCCTCACTTTTATCTCTCTCATGTGTGTGTGCATAATGAACTATATCCTCAGTTGTCTAAGCTTAGGAATGTACCACTTGTTACAGTAACTGAGTTTAGGTCTATTGGTAGGTGAATTTCTTTTTGTGATAAGTGGACAGGACTTATCTGTTACACTTTTAATGGTAGATAAAATGTAGAGAAACTTTTATCAAGATTTTTTGTATTATGCACTATATTCAGCCAATCTACCACTTTCAGTATATGTTTCAATTGCTCAATAATGCTCTAATTTAATATTCGGTATGTGGCTAACTGGGCTTGTAATGTTTAATGTGACCCACATCCCATCATGATCAAATAACCCCTACTTAATGACATCATACTTTTTGTTGATCTTTATTTATATTACTAATTATATTGTCAATTCAAGCGTCTAATCTAGTAGATTTTTCATTTATATGGTTACAGCTTAGTGCTTTTACACAATTAAACACTTTTCTGCTATGTCTGTATTAAACTTCCCTGCTATAAAGATTTCGTGATTTTTGTGTTAGTGAACAATTTGATTAGTGTGTTCACTTTATCTATAAGAACTTCATCAGCATCTGGCATAAGGTGTGCATATGCAGTGTTAAATTTTGTGTATGCAATATTACAGCAGCTGCTTTGAACACACTTTCAATGCAGTGCTTGCTTAGGTCTATCACTGAATGCTGGAAATTTAGATTTCCTTTCATGTAAATTGTGCAGTATTTGTTCTGCAAAAATTTTGGCTAATATGTAGTCTTAAGATGCTCATAAGTCTGTCTGTGAAGTTTGCAGCCAGTGCTCATTAATACACAGTATGCTGCAGTTAATTTTGTCTGTCCAGTGCTTTAATTCCACAAACTTACTTCTTAGGGACTATACATCAATACCTAATAACATTAAATCATTTTTGTTACTAGTGGGAACATTTATTGCTTCTTATGCCGCATTTTCTTTATGAAACACCTCAACTAACCAAATCCAACATCTGTTGCAGTTGATCACTGCTGTGGATGTACTTATTATTTAAACTGAAGTCTACATATTCATGTATTTTTTATATGTGCAGCTGGATTTGTTTTTTTACAGCCTGAAGTATGTCTGCCTCCCCCCCCTCCCCCCTCTCCCCTTAAGCTACAGGCTGAAAAGTCACTAACATCAATTACTGCTACATTTTTCAGATGTTTAGATATTGAAACAAGGAGCTTTTTTTTCTCTTTGTTTCCTTAATCACACAAGATTATTCTACTGGATCACAATAATGTATTTTAATTACTATTACATTAGTATGTGTCAGCATATCCAACAACTCTTGCTTTGCATTTGTTGCTGTAGCTGTTTTATTATGTAACAGGTCAAACACCAACAACTGGGACTGCAACCCAGCAACAAAAACCAGGCTGCAGTTACGTCAATGTCCTGCCAGCTCAGCAGCATCAACAGATACAGGTCCTGCTGCCAGTACTTCCACATGAGGGTGTCAAGCCAACTCACATCACATAGTTGACCAACCTACCCATTACGCCACAACAGACCATCAACTCTGCTGTAGATATTTTGATGTGGCCTCAATATAGGGGGCCTTCTATGACTTCAGCATGTGGAAATGGGATTCAAACCACTAAGATTAGCCCATCAACAAGTTCTCACAGCTGCACAGCTGGGCTGTCTGATGACGCACAACCTGTGTCAGTCATCGCCACATCCATAACACTGCCTCCATCAGTCCGCAAACCAATGCCTGCTGCCTGGGTGTTCAGATTGCCTTGCTGCTGCATCACTACCCTGCAGCCACCAACCACCAATAGGCTGTGGTAGCCAGGCTGCCACTGTCATCCATGGGAAACGGCAGTGTTGGCATGCCCATCCTCTGTGGTCTGTCTGTTTCAGATGTGCTGAACCATGTTCATTTGTTTCCATCAATAAAATCTTTTATCAGCTGATTGGCTGCCTCCTTCACCAATTCCATTGCCAACCTCCAGCAGAGAATCACTTAACCGCTCCTACCATGCAGTAAATCCTGTTATAATATTGGTGTCAGGATACATGCTGTAACTGGAAAATGTCATCCAATTGCACCCAGGAGATGAAGAGGGGAAACAGCAGTGGCGTTCAGCTCTAGTTTTCAAGTAAGTGCCAGTAACAAGGGCTTTGTTTTGGGTGTGTTTCGTTGTGTTTGTCCTTTCCTTTCTGTTTTGGTTATTCTGTATGATTGTGGTGGTAAGTCCAAGCAAAATGTCTGACCCTGAGAAAAAAAAAAAACAACCCAAGAGGAAATTCAGCATCTACTAAATGAAGTAGCTAAGGTTACAGCTGACAATGAAGTTTTGTGCACAGAAGTGAAATGTTTGAAGCGTAAAGGAAGTGTCATCTTCAGATACATTTTCACCTATGCCACACTGGTGGTACCATTGTCTCGTAAATTTGGGGAAGATATTTTTATATTTGTTGATAGTTTGCATGCGGCTGTGACATTAAATCACTGTACCAATATAATGAAAAAGATAGTTACTACTCACCATATAGCAGAGATACTGTGTCACAGAAACACACACACACACACACACACACACACACACAAATGCAAATCACATGCGGAGCCAGTCGCAGCAGCGCATTATGGAAGAGGCAACAGGGTGAGGGTTAGGGTGAGGAGTAGGGTGGGGCAGGGAGGGGGACAGATAGCAGGGTAGCCCTGGGGGACAGTGAAGTGCCACTGGGAGCATCCAGAGATGAAGTGGAGAGTAGGGCAGCTAGGTGCAGTGAGGATGTTAGACAGAGGGTGGAGGAGAGAGAGGAGTAAGTGAAAAGGAGAGAAATAAAAAGAATAGGTAATTTGGTGGAATAGAGGGCTGTGTAGTGCTGGAATAAAAAAGGGAAGAGACTATAGGGTAAGGACAATGACTAATGAAGGTTGAAGCCAGGAGGGTTACAGGAACATAGGTTATATAGCAGGAAGAGTTCCCACCTGTGTGATTCAACAAAGTTGGTGTTGGTGAGAAGGATTCTACATCTACATCTACATTTATACTCCGCAAGCCACCCAATGGTGTGTGGCGGAGGGCACTTTATGTGCCACTGTCATTACCTCCCTTTCCTGTTCCAGTCGCGTATGGTTCGCGGGAAGAGCGACTGTCTGAAAGCCTCCGTACACGCTCTAATCTCTCTAATTTTACATTCGTGATCTCCTCGGGAGGTATAAGTAGGGGGAAGCAATATATTCGATACCTTATCCAGAAACGCACCCTCTCAAAACCTGGCGAGCAAGCTACACCGCGATGCAGAGCGCCTCTCTTGCAGAGTCTACCACTTGAGTTTGTTAAACATCTCCGTAACACTATCACGGTTACCAAATAACTCTGTGACGAAACGTGCCGCTCTTCTTTGGATCTTCTCTATCTCCTCCATCAACCTGATCTGGTACGGATCCCACACTGATGAGCAATACTCAAGTATAGGTTGATTCAGATGGCACAGGCTGTGAAGCAGTCAGCAACAGGGTGGTCCAGTTGTTTCTTGGCCACAGTTTGTCGGTGGCCATTCATGCCAACAGACAGCTTAATGGTTGTCATACCCATGTAGAACACAGCACAGTGGTTGCAGCTTAGCTTGTGGACCACATGATTGGTTTCACAGGTAGTCCTGCCTTTGAAGGGATAGGTGATGTTTGTCACTGGACTGGAGTAGATGGTGGTGGGAAGATGTATGGGACAGGTCTTGCATCTAGGTCTATTACAGAGATATAAGCCATGAGGCAAGGGGTTGGGAGCACGGGCTGTGTAGAGATAGTGTAGGTTCAGTGGGTGGTGGAGTACCAATGTGGGAGTGGTGGGAAGGATAGTGGGTAGGACATTTCTCATTCCAGAGCATGATGAGAGGTAGTTGAAACCTTAATGGAAAATGTAATTTGGTTGATCCAATCCTGGATAGTGCTGAGTCACAAGGGGAATGCTCCTCTGTGGCCAGATGGTGGGACTTTGGGAGGTGTTGGGTGACTGGAAAGACAGGCACAGAGATCTGATTTTGTACAAGACTGGGAGGATGATTATGATCTGTAAAGGCCTCAGTGAGACTCTCGGTATATTTAGAGAGGGGCCACTCATCACTACAGATATGATGGCCATGGGTAGCTAGGCTGTATGTATGGAACTTCTTGGGATGGAATGAGTGGCAGCTGTTGAAGTGGAGGTATTGCTGATGGTTGGTGGGTTTGTTATGGACAGAGGTACTGAGATAGCCTCTTTGAGGTTGAGGTCAACATCGAGGAAGATGGCTTGATGCATTGAGTAGGACCAGGTGAAGCAAATGAAAGAGAGGGTGTTGGGGTTCTGGAGAAATGTGGATGTCATCAATGAATCTGAATAAGGTGAGGGGTTTGGGATTCTTTGGGTTCAGGAAGGATTCATAAACAAAGACCCCATGAACAAGTTGGCATAGGATGGTGCCATGCAGGTGACCATAGCCATAACCTAAATTTGTGTGTAGGTAATGCCTTCAAAGGAGAAGTAATTATGGGTGAGGATATAGTTGGTCATGGTGACTAGGAAGGAGGTGGTTGGTTTGGATCTGTGGGGTGTTGGGATAGTATTCAATATCTGTAAGGCCATGGGCATTAGGGATGTTAGAGTAATGGGAGGTTGCATCAATAATGATGAGCAGGGCACTGTGTGCACTAAGGGAACAGGAGTTGTGGAGAGTTGGTAGCAGGAATGGTTGGTATCTTTTATATAGGAGGGTAGGCTACTGGTTATAGACTAAGGTGTTGCTCTTTGAGAGAGATCAGAGATTCCCTCAGTGGGGGCACAGTAACCAGTCATAATGGGACATCCTGGGTGGTTGGGTTTGTGGACTTTAGGAAGCATGTAGAAGATAGGAGTGCTGGGAGTGGTAGGGGTGAAGAAAGAGATGGATTATGGGGAGAAGTTCTAGGATGAGCCTAGGGATTTGAGGAGAGATGGGAGATCCTGCGGGATTTCTGGAATGAGCCATTGTGGCAAGGCTGTAGGTGGATTGATCTGACAGATTTCAGAGTCCTTCTGATAGGTAATCCTTGCAGTTAAAAACAACAGAGGTAAAGCCTTCATCAGCAGGTATGATTATAAGGTTGGGATCAAATTTTAGGTGGTGGATTGAGGATCTTTCTGCTAATGTAAGGTTATTTTAAATGTTGAGGGCTTTGGGGACTGATGGTGAGGCAAGGATCAAGGTTAAGAAATTCTGGATTGTAGTCAGGGGTGATTTGGGGGCAGTGAGGGTGGATCATGGTTGGATGGAGGACTCAGAGACTCAGTTCATCCTCCATCTATGTGGGTATGACAACCAACAAGCTGTCTGTCCACGTGAATCGTGACTGACAAACTGTGACCAAGAAACAACTGGACCACTCTGTTGCTGAGCATGTCACCCAATGGTAACTTCACAGTCTGTGCCATCTGGGTCCTTCCCACCAACACCACCTTTTCTGAATTGTACCACCTCATCCCTGCATGTTCCCAGCAGCACCATCCCCCACAGCTACCCTGTTATCCCTCCCCCTCCTTTCTTCAGTCTGCCCGTAACCTCCACCCATTTGTCTCTCTGACAATGCACTGCTGCCCACAGTCTGGCTCCAGGCACTGTGATCATGTGTGTATGATTTTGCATTTGTGTTTGCATGTGTGTGTGTGTGTGTGTGTGTGTGTGTGTGTGTGTGTGTGTGTGTGTGCGCGTGTGTGCGTGTGCACGTGTGTGTATATTCTCAATTTTTGACAAAGACCTTATTGGCCAAAAGCTAACTTTCCAACAGACTTTTTGTTGTTCCTATTGTTACATTCCATCCCAGGTTTTCTATTGTTTAAATTAGAGAACTGGAGTGACAAACAATTGTTAAATGTGGCTGATTTAAAATTGGTAGGAGATGCCAAGACATATGTGTTCCACAATGAGAAATTGCGGAGCACTCAGTCCTTTGCTGACTTTCAGGAAAGGTTAGTGGATCACTACAAAAGAAGAATACCTTGTGTCATTATTGTAACAACTTAATAGCATAATACAGAAGCATGAAGAATCACTACAAGGTTTCATGAACCACTTTAGGCAAATCACTGTCAATTCATATGAATTAATGAATGATGAATCTGCCAATAAAACAATTTTGCAAGATGCAGGAAAATGGGTGTTTGATGTGTTTTTGAGGGGCCTGTCATCCAAATTGTCACAGAATGTGCGCATGGAGTTTCCAAGCTCCCTTAAACAGGCAGTAGCAATTGTGGTAGCTTTGACTGAAATTGATCCTGTAAGGGAGAAATGGGTAGTATTTAATGTGGAGACTGTGTCTTATAGCTGCGATGCTTCAGGAGAAATTCATCATGGGGGGGCACTCTTTTGAAAAACGTCCACACACATGCAGGCATGGGGAATCAGTGTGACACTTGCTCCCCTGTGTTAAAAAATACCAGGAGCAGTGTGACTACTGTGCAACACTCCCAGTGAGTTGAACTATGTGAATTCTCTTGGTTCCACATTGTTAACTTTCTGGATGTGAGGGAGAGACTTCTGTAACAGGATTTACTGCAGGGTAGGAGTGGGTGAGTGGTTCGCTGTTGGACATTAATGATGGAGTGGGCAAACAAGGCAGCCAATCAGTTAATAAAATGCTTTATTGATGAATATGAACAAACAGGGTTCAGCACATCTGAAGCAGACATAGTACAGGTAGTGGAAGACTATCTCAGACACCAGCACAATGGTACTAGCATGCCACCGCACGGTTTTCCTATGGATGTTAGCAGCAGCCCGGCTGAGGCTTGAGGCCTGGTGGGAGCATTGTCACAGATGTAGTAATGATTAATACAGGATTGATAGGATGGCTTGGGTGTGATAACTTGCTGACAGGCTGTTGCTGATGGTTTAGATCAGGACAAGCCAGAAAATCTCCACATGTGTGGAGCTGCTGCATATATGCAACTTCCTGTTCACAGTGTGCACACTTACCAGATGTGTAAACAAGGAAATGGAACTGTTACCACTCATTTAGTGTATGTCTCTAAGCTCAGATGTTGCTGCTTCACTTCACCCACTGGCTGGGAGACACTGTACCTGTGGCACTCTCATGCTCTTTTCACAATGAGCAATGCAATCATTAGAAGGTATCAGGTTATTCCATCACCCTATCAATAAATGTCATAATTCTAAAACAAAACATAAAAACAAATGGTGTGTAAATCTGCCACATTGGTTTTACACCCACATTAGGTACCTAAATACCCTTCATGGTAATGGTATCAAACTTGGCTCTCCATAACTAAAGGATAATTTTTAAGCATGTAAGTATACCTTGAACAGCCAGTTGAATACTAAAGTTTTCAGATAACAATGTCTGCCTGTATAAAATGTAAAAAATGACTTTTTTATTTAATAATAATAATAATATTTATATATGTGTTTGGAGAGAGAGAGAGATTGATTTTTGATTGAGATTTTTACTTTAAGTCGTAACTGGTACCTGAATTTTGGTTGCTGCCTACTTGAATGATCAGCTTCTGCACCAGTTGTTGATGTATTGCAATTTGGAGGATGTTATTGTTCTTTAATGTTTAAAATATGACTCTCTTAGTTACTTGGCCGTATTGCAGATAGCTTTGAGCCCAAGTTTTCATAGCTTTTCATACCTAAGGGACCACTGTTGTAAGTAAGTAAGATCAAACAGCAATCTGCTTTTCGTGAGAAAAGGAGATTGCTTGACACACAACCATCCTTCAAACTACACGTCCTGCTACATCAAAATTGGTCAGTGGAGTTCAGCAGAATAAATTCTGACAATTGATAGACGGCGATGATAATGAAGTTCACCTCCTTTTCCAAAGACAAGATATTTCTATTCTTCACTTCCAGAAAATTTGTATACATAAATGTTTGGCAACTCTTACACATACGTCACTTGGTTTTATCACTAAAATATCAATTTTCATTAAATGTAACAATAAGTTCTGAGCGACGGCCTAGCAACATGTCCTCTTTCCACAACATACAGATTAACAGTCTTTTTTTTTAATAAAATCAATTTTCTTTTTTTTTAGAGTCCATACTCAAAGATTCTCTAATACTATCATTGTGGGAATTGCGCACTAAAGAGTTTCTTGCTGTCCAGCTGCACTTCACTTCACTTCAAGTACTTTTTGAATCACGTTTACATTTTCAGTATTTACATACATTACTGAGCTTCTCAGAATAAAATCAGACACAAATTAGTTAAAGAAAAAAAGAACAGTGAACACACATAACATTACACATGGAGCAGGATGAGGTACAGTTAGTAAATAACTGTTTTAAATTAGAAGAGGAAAGAAATCTGAAACACGTTTACCATTGGTGATGAGAAACAATAAAGTTAATGACAGGAACAAAAGCTAGGCATATTGATAAACACAAGCAGTTGTGAAGATTTTTGTCACTAATACTTGATTGCAACCTTTATTTATTCATTTTTATTATAGAGAAAAATTTTTCACACATGTAAGTAGATCCAGACATGGACATAACTCTTACAGCTTCATGACGTAGGTGTGGAAATTTTTGCTGTGGAAAATTTTTCTAGTTTTCTTTAGCACTTCATACTGCAAAAAACTTGTCCTTCAGCAGTGTATTGTACTGCAGTTTGATCAGTTCTATCTGTAGATGATTCAGAGCATCTTCAGCTGATTCTGAAAATGACCTACAAAGCTACAAATGATAGGAGACACACCTGTAAATCTACAAATCTACAATGTACAATTATTGACATCTATTCTTGAAATCTAGCACTTCTATGGACCAAACAAAGATAGGGAAATATACAGTGTTTTCAGACAATAGTCTCCCAAAGAGCAAGCCTCCTTTCAGTAGCATTTACTTTTTCTAACATGTCAGAAATTAAATTATTTTCATCTTGCCAACTGACATTGAGGCTCTGTTCAGGTGAGATATAATGTCCATGAGAAATGCAAGGTCTGATATCCAGCAAAGGTCTTCTAATTTGGTTCACTCTTTCCCTTCTCATGTAAAAAATGTACTATGGTCAAATATTATCTTTTCAGCATTTTAGTTTGACTGAGCCAGGACACTTTGGTATAGTAATGTATGCCACCATACTCCTCTCATAATTTCTCCAAGGGCTGATGAAACTGGTGATGCATAAGCTCATGTGTCTTCAGATAATTTATAGTATGTACAACAATTTGCATGATGTTTTCTAACATAACTGATTTTCCACAAAGTTCCTCTTGATGTAGAACGCTGTGAATTCCATACAAATATCTCTTCTGTGCATCCTAGCTTTTTGCTCATCAGTGGTATGAGTCCTCTCTGATGACCTCACATTACTGATGCTCCATCTGTGGTCATTGAAATTAATGGATTCCAGGCCATACCAACAACATTAACTGCTTAAGCAACATCTTACAGTAAGTCTATACGTGTTGTAGTTCCTTTCAAAGGCACCAACAAGTAAGTCCAAAACGTCCTCTGTTAAACACACAGAGCATTATTGACACTTCATCTATATATTACTAACTGAGTGGTATCCGTAAGATCTGATGCTTCATCTGATGCAACAGAGAAAGCAACAAAGTCCTTAGCCCTTTTATTGACTGCCTAAGTGCATCACCAGCCATAACACTTATACATCGTGTCACTGTTTGTTTGAAGAGTCCAATTTCTGGAAACCTGCTAACTTTCACAGGACAAAAAAGTTCTGCAACATCAGTGAGACAGTCTTCTACAAACTCCACTTTGGCAAATGGTTTCCCAGATTTTGCTATTCTCATGCAATTTTGGAACTTGCAGTGCAGATGTTCTGTGACTGTCATTCTGAAAAATTGAAAACAGCATGTTGTACAGTAAAATAGAAATGAACATAACACAAGAAATGAAGAATTCAAGAGGTATCAGTTGCTATCAGTTGCTACGACTAACATTATAATCCTGTTGATGTGCCTCATCCATTTTATTAAACACATTTAATTTGGGTTGCAGTTCTTCAATGTTCAGTACACTACACACATCATTATAAATGAGTTGTAGTGCTTTCCAGTCATGAATTTGCGCTGACAGCCTATTATTCAACAGCACAGAAAGCACTGTAAGCTTTTAATTACTCCTGTAAACAAAAATTGTAGTTCCCAGTCATGTGCAAATGACTGAAAACACAGCTCTTCCATTATTTGCTTTTTTTGCAGTATTCACCATTTCTCAGTACATCTCACATAAGGCTACAGTTGCCAGACATCTACAACTACATTTACATGAACATTCTGCTATTCACAGTAAAGTAATTGGCAGAGGGTTCAGTGAACCACCTTCAAGCTGTCTCTCTACCATTCCAGTCTTGAACGGTGTGCGGGAAAAACGAGCACTTAAATTTTTCTGTGCGAGCCTTGATTTCTCTTATTTTATCATGATGATTATTTCTCCCTGTGTAGGTGGGTGCCAACAGAATGTTTTCACAGTCACAGGAGAAAACTGTTGTTTGAAATTTCATGAGAAGATCCCATCGCAATGAAAAATGTCTTTGTTTTAATGATTTCCACTCCAATTCACGTATCATGTCTGTGGCACTATCTCTCCTATTTCACTATTTCACAATAACACAAAACGAGCTGCACTTCTATGAACTTTTTAGATGTCATCCATCAGTCCCACTTGATGTGGGCCCCACACCACACAGTAATACTTCAGGATAGAGCAGACAAACATGATGTAAACAGTCTATCTAGTAGATCTGTTGCACCTTCTAAGTGTTTTGCCAATGAATCGCAGTCTTTGGTTTGCTCTGCCCACAACGTTATCTATGTGATCATTCAAATTTAGGTTATTTATAATTATAATTCCTAACTATTTCATTGAATTTACAGCCTTCATATTTTTGTGATTTATACCATAATCAAAATTTTGTGGATTTCCTTTAGTACTCACATGAATAACTTCACACTTTTCTTTATTCAGGGTCAATTGCCACTTTTCACAACCTACAGAAATCTTATCTAAATCACTTTGCAATTCGTTTTGGTCATCTGATGACTTTACAAGACAGTAAATGACAGCATCATAAGTAAACAATCTAAGAGGGCTACTCAGATTGTCTCCTTTTTCGTTAATATAGATCAGGAACAACAGAGGACCGGTAACACTTCCTTGTGGAATGCTGGATATTACTTCTGTTTTACTTGATGACTTTCCATCTATTACTACAAACTGTGACCTTTCTGAGAGAAAATAATGAATCCAGTTGCACAACTGAGGCAACATTCCATAGATGTGCAGTTTGGTTGGAAGACACTTGTGAAGAATGGTGTCAAAACCCTTCTGGAAATCTAAAAATATGGAATCAATTAGACATCCCCTGTTGATAGCACTCATTACTTCATGAGTACAGAGAGCCACTTGTGTTTCACAAGAATGATATTTTCTGAATATGTGCTAACTACATGTCAGTAAATCATTTTCTTCAAAGTAATTCGTAATGTTTAACATTGTATATCTTCCAAAACCCTACTGCAAATCAATGTTGGTGATTTTGGCCTCTAATTCAGCGGGTTACTACTATTCCCCTTTTTTGGGTATTGGTGTGACTTGAGCAATTTTCAATTCTTTAGGTACAGATCTTTCTATGAGCAAGTGGATGTATATAACTGCTAAATTTGGTGCTTCAGCATGCTCTGAAAGGCCTTGCATTTATTAAGTGATTTAAGCAGCTTTGCTACGCTGAGGATCTCTACTTCTTGTTTCTTGTCTTGGCAATTGCCCTTGATTGGAATTCAGGAATATTTATTTCATTTGCTTTGGTGAGGGAGTTTTGAAAAATCATGTTTAATAACCCTGCTTTAGTGGCACTGTCATCAGTGACTTCACCATTGTTATCATGCAGTGAAGGTATTGATTATGTCTTGCCACTGGTGTGCTTTATGTACAACCAGAATCTCTTTGGGTTTCCTGCCAGATTCTGAGACAGAGTTTCATTGTGGAGATTGTTAAAAGCATCTTGCATTGAAGCACATGCTATATTTCAACCTTCTGTGAAATTTTGCCAATCTTGGGGATTCTGTGTTCTTTTAAATTTGGCATGCTTTTTTTGTTGCTTCTGCAACAGCAATCTGACCCATTTTGTGTACCATGGGAGATCAGTACCATCACTTATTAATTTATGTGGTATATATCTCTCAATTGCTGTCGATACTATCTCTTTGAAGTCATTCCACATGTTTTCTAGGCTTACATGATTAGATCAGAAGGATTGGAGACTCTCTCTTAAATAGGCTTTAAGAGCATTTTTATCAGCTTTTTTAAATAGATGCACTTTGTGTTTCTTTTTAATGGTTGTGTGTACAGTATTCAGCCTAGCAGCAACTGCCTTGTGGTTGCTAATCCCTGTATCCATCATGATACTCCCTATTTGTCCAAGAATATTTGTTGCTAAGAGGTCAAGTATGCTTTCACAAACATTTATGCTTCGAGTTGGCTCAGGAACTAATTGTTCAAAATAATTTTCTGAGAAAACATTCAGTACAACTTCAGATGACATTTTATGCCTGCTGTCAGCTTTAAACGTATAATTTTTCCAGCATGTTGAGGGTAGATTGAAGACACCACCAACTATAATTGTATGTGTGGAGTACCTATTTCAAATGAGACTCAAGTTTTCTTTGAAATGTCCATCAACTACATATTCTGAGTCAGGAAGAGGAGGGAGTGGTGGTAAAATGATCCAATTAATAGCTTAGTCCGATTGTCAAGTATAACCTCTATCCGTACTGTTTCACAGGAACTATCTACTTCAATTTCACTACAAGGTAAACTAGTTCTGACATCAATAAATACTCCGCCGCCAACTATATTTAATCTACCCTTTCTAAACGCTGTTAGGTCATTTGAAAAAATTTTGGCTGAACTTATTTCCAGCTTTAGCCAGCTTTCCGTACCAATAACTATTCGAACTTCAGGGCTTTCTATTAGGGCTTGAAGCTCTGGTTCTTTCCCAACACAGCTATCACAATTTATGGCTATAATACTGATTGAAGCAAGACTGGTTGTGCTTCAGTCCTCCAGGTACTATGTAAAAAAAGAAGTGAAACCACCATCGTTCATTTGCTATACATGTCTAGTCACAGACATTGCTGCTCCTCTTTGCCCACTGGCTTAGAAGTGCACACCAATGCCATACTTCCATATTTTTACACAGTGTGTAGCATTTGGCCAGCCCTGGTTTAGATCCTGTTTCCACATGTTGACAGCTGTGAAAGGACCCCTGTGTTGAGGACACATCGAAACATATGGAGCAGGGTTGACAGCATAGAGTGGAGTAATTGATAGGTCAGTCAGTCATGCGGTGTGAGTCTGAGTGATATCCCTTCTTATATTAATCAAGTCCTCCATATTCCTGTTTTGTTGGTTTGACTGTAAGAGACAGTGTCACATTGATCAGTGTTTCCTCACGGCCTAAACAAAACTTTGGTGTGTCCCTGTTTCCATTTTATTTTACACTACATACAATATCTCTCTCCTACGATCCTTAAGCAGTGAATCTGTTTCCCACTTTACTTTTTTTCCCCTCTTTTACTCTTTCACAATTTGTGTTATTGTTAACTGTGATTGAGCCACATTTTCACTGGTAATGGCATGACCATTGTAGACCAGCAGGTTGAAGGAAGGTGAGTGCAGGATTTGGAAAACTCTGCCTCTGGGGTGGCAGTGCACTTATTATGCTGAAAATTACACAAACAGCTGATGTACTAGTGCCCATGGTTATAAATCAGTTGTGCCATTTTTCTGATGTTTCCTTATCCATTGTCACCAACCACCATTTTGTGCTGCTGTCATCGTGTCCAAGGTAGTGAGAAGTGTTGGGTCTAATATGGTGTTTAGGAAAGTTAGGTTTTCTTTTGACAGGATTTCAAAAGGCAGGTCTGGTAGATAAATTAACCTTCTGATAGGCATGCCTTCTAGTCGAACAAGGGTGGTTGCACGTATCTCGCAGATACCACTTGTTGTTAATAAACTTTACGTCTTCTTAAACATTAAATTTTTATCATAAAAGTAATATTAGCTATTATTCATGGGTTATACAAACAAAAGCAAGGTATAAAAGTTATTTAAAAATAAAGTTATGTTTCAAAACACACTTTTTATTCCCACAGCTGCTCGAAGTACTGATACTTTCTGTGTACAAATGTCAAATGTGTTCAGAATTATGCTTGAAATTTTGGCTTCTCAATATATTAAAGTTATTTAGAAGTTGAAATACAATCAGCGCAAACATTTCTTGAATAATGTAGTTCAAACAGACCATCTAGATATCACACATTTGAAACAGGTGATTATTTAGAAGCTGAAATACAATCATTGCAAACATTTCCTGAATGCTGTTAACAAATAAACCGTCCACATATTTCACATTTGAAATGGATGATTCTCATTTTCTTACTAACTAAACATGACCTACATTTTTTCTTCAGAGGCTCCTGAGGTTGATCTTCTCCTCCTCTTTCTTGTTGCTGTTGGTTTTCATCTCCTGTGTGAGACAGCTTTAAAACTTTAGTATGGAGGACTCCAGATACTTTAGTACTTCTCATTTTTACATGTTCCTGCACAAATTTGTTCAAAAGATATCTGAGATATTATCTTATCTTGAGATTATTGCTGGTGTTTCCTTTCCAGATTTAGATGAATTTATGCCAGCAATGTTTATGATTGAAAAAAACACCCCCAGAGGCCATCACTTTGTGTTTCCCACAACGTTGAAAGACCCACAAAGTTTGTTGACAGTGTCAACATCTCCTTTTGTGTGACTGTAAAAAGTTATATTTTCTGGTTTCTTGAGATCACCTATTCCTTCATCGATTTTTCCATTATTGTGAAGGCTGGATATCAACAAAACATTCTTGTACTTTTGTGGCATGTATGAAACAGAATTTCATTTATCGCAGCTTCAACATCCAAAGGATTGTTTAAATTATACATCTCTTTGTCCATCATAGTACCAAAAAAAAAAAAAAAATATGAAATGAAACTGAATAAATGACATGATACATGCATTGAAAGTCATGCTTATCTGACACATACGATTTAGTTTAATTTCATTGTCAATTTGGGACACATGTAAATTCACCATGTACACCACTTTAAATTACCAATAAGCACTAAACATTTAACTATAAATAATGGAAAATGAAAAGTTAAAAACTTACTTTGAGGCTGTTTACTGTAGCAGTCAGTGGCCAGGACTGAAGTGGGGTGGGAGCGAAAGAGGAGGCTAGAACAAATGGGGGATTTCCCTCCCTTCCACTTTCCAAGAAAACGTAACGAATGTTGGCACTATGTATCTGACATGTACACATGCCTATCGGAAGGTTAACAAGTAGCTGGTGTTTAGAGTTATGGTTCCAGTAATGGTGGCAGGTAACTGGACAGTGGGACCTGAAATGCCACAACACGTACTATTCATTAGCAATACCTGATTTTGCAGCTCTGTTAGCTGGGCACTGCTGGAATGTCCCTGGTCACAATAGATGGCAATGACTGCTATCTGTTTTGGTATTGAGTGCAGCAAGTGTGATGCTAAGTTCTGGAAAATTTTGGTTTACTTTTAATGACCTCCCTGGGGCAGTTAGTTCCAGGCTTCTTAGAGCAAAATAGAGCATATCTGCATGACTCAGGTATGACATGTTTTTACTTGGTGGGACAAATAGTGACTTGTCCCTTTCAGCACTGTAGCTGTTGTGCAGAGGTGAGCAGAGCATGGCACTTCTATTGGATGATACCAGTAGTAATTTGTGTACCCATAGAAGCACAAATGTCTGTAGAGCTTCCCAGACTACCAAAGAAGTATGGATGATGAAGCACTCAAACTGGCATTCTTTACAGGTCAACAGTATTTGTATACATACTCTCAAATTCGTTTCTACTTGTGAATTGGTTATGCTGGCCATATGGTAGTAGAGTGGTAGAGCCTCTGCTTCCACTACTGCTAATAACTCTAATGGGGCCAGTAACTTGGCTCATATTCTGTGTGGTACTTCTAGAATCTGCGTCAGTGGGAAAAGTATCAGGATCAGATTGCCATGGATAATAGGGAGAAGTGCTTCTTGCAGTTCTATGGTTTTGATGTGGGTGTCAGTGATACTTTCAGCAGGAGTGCATATAACCCTTGTGATGGTCAGCTGTACATTGATGGTTTCCAAGTGGGTCTTCACAGTCCCTAATCATGATTTACTGCATCTGTTGACTCTTGGATGGGTAGCATGAGGTTGGTGGCCATGATGTTTAGCTGCTGGATATTGTACACTATATCTTGTTCAAGACTGGCCAACTGTATGTTTTGTCAATAACATTCTTCTGGGTTTGAGGCTGCATTGTCATCTGTAAAATACTGACGTTTCAGTGACTGTTGCAAGGTGCCTTCCTCAGAGTGTGTTGCTAACTGCTGAATGAGCACTAGTTTGGATACTTATATACTATGAAGGAGTGCTGTCATTGGATGTGAGGGTGAGGAGGAAGGGTATTAGCTGTTCTTTTTAGTGGTCTTTGCATTGCGTGTTGTCATTGGTAGTAATTTTTCAATTACTACCCTCAGTTAAAGACAGAGTACTGTTGTACAAACTGTGTGTGGATGATGTCATTGCAGTTTTTGATGGTAGTATTGAATAGACATCAATGATCTGATTGCTTACAACATTGCTATCCTCAGTGAAGGTGAAGAAGAATTACATGATCTGCTAAATGGAATGAACAGTCTCATGAGTGCAGAATATACAGAATATGGATTGTGAGTAAATCAAAGAAAGACAAAAGTAAAGAGAAGCAGCAGAAATGTGAACAGCATGAAACTTAACATCAAGATTGATGATCATGAAGTAGAAATGTTACGGTATTCAACTATCTAGGCAGCGAAATAACCAATGACAGATGGAGCAAGGAAGACATCATAAGCAGACTGGCAGTGGCAGAAAGAGCATTCCTGGCCAAGTGAAGTCTACTAGTATCAAATGTAGGCCTTAATTTGAGGAAGAAATTTCTGAGAAAGTATGTTTGGGGCACAGCATTGTATGGTAGTAAAACAAGGATAGTGGGAAAACCAGAAGAGCAGAGAATCAAAGCCTATGAGATGAGGTGCTAGAGACAAATGTTGTAAATTAGGTGGACTGATAAGATAAGAAATAAGGAGGTTCTGCACAGTATCGGAGAGGAAAGGAATGTGTGGAAAAAAACTGACAAGGAGAAGAGAGAGGGTGACAGGACATATGTTAAGACACTAGAGAATAAATTCCATGGTAATAGAGGGAACTGCAGAGGGTAGACAATGAAGACAGAGACTCGAATACATCCAGCAAATAATTGAGGACATTGGTTGCAAATGGTACTCTGTCATGAACAAGTTGGCACAGGAGAGCCACATCAAACTAGTCAGAACACTGATGACTGAAAAAAAATTGAACAGATGACTCTAATGCATACAGCTCTTAATAAGCAAGATCCACATATTGAATCAACAGTGGAGTGTGCAATTCATGGTACCTTACTGTTTCTTGATCTTTATATTACTTTGAAGGACAGTAATCTAGAACTTGGTGTCTTCCATAAATCCTCAACAACTGATACAATGCTTCATAACTCATCCAAGAATCCAGAATCTTATAAAACAGCTGCTTTTAGGTCACTGCTTCATCAGATGTTAGAGATCCTGTTGAGTTGTAGTGCTGGAGAAAAGAATTACAGACCACTGAGTACATAGCACAGCAGAACAGTTTTTACTGTTGAAGATTTGTTTAACAAACTTATATAAAAAAAATTAAAGGGAAACAGAGTCATACCCTCCTCAGGCTAGACATTGAAGCAGCCAAGAAAAACTAGTGTAGAATCCAATACCCTAGGAAGATGTTTGAGACTTGTGGGTGTTAGCTCTGCCATTTTTTAACCTAAAAACGATTGGCAAAGCTGGGTCCATCATGAAGAGGATGTAATTTTTCCATATAATAATGTTGGTATTTTTAGTGTTAAGTGTGCTCATAGTGTGAGTGAAGATATATTGTGCAGACAGGGAGAAGTTTTCAAACTAGGTTTAGTGTACATGGTGCCTCTCATAATTTAAAATCAGCTTTAGTGGTGCATAACATTAAAAATGACATCAATTTTGCACATACAAGCAAAAGGATTGGTTCTTAACATTTTACAAGAGTTAGAAATCATGAAGCACCAGTTGAAACATTGAAATGGTAACCTCAATGAGGAAACCAAACTTAAACATAAAGGGATGCTCAGCAACTAATTGCAGTGTTTACAGTGGCCTGCACTATCATAGGTTGTCATTTTTGTCATCTACATGTAAGTTCTGAATACAACATCTTGTCTACTGGTCTTGTCAATTGTGAGGTGTTGCATAATGTTTTCAGAATTAGGCTCAATTTTTCTTTTAAAGGGACTGCGTGTAATACATTATTCCTCAGCTTAGTACCTAATGCATAACTTTGTAGCTATGTACATCTTTAGTATTTTTTAGAGTTTACTAGTCACACTGGCTTCTACTTTACTGAAGATTTTATGCACATGATTATGTAGTTTCTCTATATGTTGTGTTGCACTACCTGTATGCCTAGCCTTGCATTCATAATATGATGTAATCTGCACACCGACATATCTTCCACTATCATGTTTAATCTGTGGTATGTCAGTTTGGCCCATTTTATATTTTATGCTACAGTTTTATTAATTTTATATTTTGCACTGTGATTTTCCTAATTTTATTTCTTGACAATTTCATTACACATTTTTATTATTTTTATTTCTTGACAATTTCATTATGTATTGTATGTCTCTCTTTCATTGTTTGCTCTAGAGCAGGCCTTGTGTTAGCTGATGCCATGATAAGTAAAGTGGTTTTAGTGCAATTAGTAGCAGATGACATTTGGGAGGAAATGTGGTGGTGCAGCCATGTTGTTAGCTACAATTTCTTCAGTGATCTCTCCTGCCCTCAGTATTAGTTCCAGTGGCATCCACTCTCTGATATATGTGTACTAAGATGTCTCGCTGTGATTCCTGCAGCAGTCTTTTGACCAATGTTGCTAGGCATCCATGTCATGGGACAGGGTGCTCACATAAATGATAAGCTACTGTTGTGGTTCACAAATTCACATCTTATAGTATTTATGCCTTCATTTTAATTTTTTAAGCCCATTCCACATGTCTAGCCATTTACAGTTGATTCATAGGTTATATTAGCCTGCAATGCGTTTTTATTTGTTGTTACACTCATGGTTTTTTTGGTTAGATGCCATTTACCTGGAGTGGCACTCTTTGACTCAGAAAATCTTTTTATGCATCGCCCCACACAGGATCTCACTTGGTACTTGATAAATCTGCTGGATTTTTTACATGACTGGTATGACCTGATATGACCTGACATTCACATTTACATGGGCCTTGTAAATGTTAATTAGTTTTATGAAGAATCCATCTTAGTTTTCCTTTGTTTTCTGCAGCATCTGAAGATGGGATTTACACCCTGAAGCTCAGGTCACACATATCCAAATAAATAATTTGTCAAGTACAACTGGAACAGATTCATTCATCATGAAAAATTTTAGCAACAGTTGTGGATGTTGTGCAAAGAGTATACAGGTTTAGTCAAAAAGGACTGTATGACTTTAGAATGATATATAAATTAATTGATATAACCTACAGAATCAGAAGATGTGTCATATTGTCGATTGTGGTAACAACCTCAAGTTTGATTCACATAGAGCATCAGTACCCCAGTCCACCCCCAGGAGTGCCAGCATAGTGCAGTTGAAATTGTTACTTTCAGTGATGTGGAGCATGTTCACTGTGTGTTTCGGTTAAATGAAACAAACTCTGTAACAACTCTTTGGCATAGATTTTGCACTGAATACACTAAAGAACCTCCAAGCAGGCTTACAATTTACTCTTGACACAAGAACTTCATTGAAATGAGTTGTTCACTGCAGCAAGATAAATCATCAGGTTACCCACATGTTAATGGGGAAAACTGTCACTGGTATTGAGTATCTGGACATGCTTGAAAACTTATAGCATCACTTTACAACATGCAGTGTAAGCTATGACATAAATCTAAGTATCCAGTGCTGTGACAGCTTGAAGAACATTTTCCAATAGTAATATTCTGTTTATTTGCCAGTGAAATACTGTTGGTGGGTCTATTTGGTGGTTTAATTCCACAGATCAATGAAAACAACTGAGATGGGATGGTTTATTACCAGCAAGATAGTGCACCACCTCATTTCCTCATGGAAGTTTGAGATTTCCTTGAATTGCTTCCCAGGTCAGTGGATTGGCCGTGAAGGACCACCTCACTCCTCAGACTTGACATCAGAGTATTTCTTTCTCCAGGGATTCATTTAAGACTGTGTGTATGCTCCTCACCTATCAAACAATTTTGTTGACATGAAAAAATGAAATCTACACTACCGAAGCTCAAGTTATGCTCAGTTTGCTGCAATAAGTTGGGAAGAAATCGATTACTGGCACCAGTCGGTTGTTTGCCGCATCACATATAGTAGTCACATCAAACCAAAATGACACTTGATACTTTTATGTGAAACTTGAGGTTTTTTGCCACAAAATGTCTTGTCCACTGTTTTCTGTAAAGTCAATTCAAAAAATTTCTATATAATTCCAAAGTTGCCAAGTCCTTTTTGACTCCGCTAATTAGCCTGGCTGAGTCTGACAACAGCACTTTTTACAAATAGGTGGTGCAGATGAGATACTGGTGCGTAGTTTTTGGATTTATACTATGCATTATAGGTGTCAGAACAATAGTAACAAGAGCTTCCTTCCATAATTTTGGAATCTTGGATGTCCTTAGGCAGTTACTGTAAAGTCATAGCCCTTCTGAATTTCTTTATTTACTTGACCTGAATATCATCCATCACAGCAGTTTTAGCTAATTTATACTGGTTTATTGCATTCATGCTTGTATGCGGATGGGTCCCACATAGGCTGCCTGATTTTAACTTGTTTTAGTTAGCCATTCATGAGACTTTGATACATAATCTGGCTATCTGTTAAATCTCAGTGGATATTAGTCATAGATGAATCTCTGTTGACCTTCTGTAACAGTCTCCAGCCCTTCAACTACTTCACATCACATCCAGTTCTTCCATCAATTTGAACCAACTCTCTCTCTCTCTCTCTCTCTTTCTCTCTCTTTCTTCAGTGAGGCTATCAGGAAAGTTAGGGAATGCGCAGCATTAATGGTTGCCTCACCTATTTGGCTATGCTCAAATAGGCTTTAGTTGTCTTGTGGTTGCAGTATCTCATCTGAATTAAGACCTTCAATGCAGATGGTGCAACATTTGAGGGGAATAGACTTACAGGAACTCTTCTTTACAGCATTGGTGAACGGGTTGTATGCTTTGGTGACTGGTTTGATTTTTGAACCATGACATCCAGTACTTAAGAGAATTTAGGTCTTTTTTCCCAAGTTATATCTATGATGGAAGGAAATACATTGTGGTTGGATAGCAGAATGAAACTGACAAAGGATTTATCCATATTGAGACTTAGGGATAGAGCTGCAAATTGTTTTAGTGAATTGTTGTGACATGCTATTAAAGCTGCACTTGCAGAATCATTCAGGACAGATGGATGATCATGTGTGGGTGTGATGGATCTATCTCTCCTCACTCAGTCTTGTCATATCTGACAAAGTCTACAACTTAGCGTTCTTTTTAAGAGGCAACTTGCATTGCTGGTTGCCAGTAGCATCCATTGCGAGTGAAGAAATTAGGATTAAAGCTAAACAGAAGTATGGATCAAACACATAGAATCTTATTTTGAGAGGATAAAGTTCTACAATGACCAGACAGCAAGTTGTAAATAATAATGAAAACTCCATTACCAAAGTACCATACTATAATATCCTCCAATATATTACCAAATATATTACCAAAAAATTAAAACACATGTATTATACATAAAAAATAAATATTACATCTAAAGAGATTATAAATCATAATTTCCCAAAGAAGTGGTAACTTTTCTGGTTACAATGTTGTTTCCAGTGCTCCATAAAAATCTTGTGCTGGCTTGAAACAATCATTCTTGAAGTGACCCATTTATCAGTCAATGACCCAGCAGATACTTTCTACTGATGCTGTACTGGCACTAATACACAAAACTAGAGGTAAGAGGATTATTTATAATCATTAACCCATTCCATTCCACCATATATTTTCAAACATTTTAGAGGAAGTGGTTTACAAGAGAACACTGGCAAATTTTTCACAGAATAATTTGTTAACTGCTTTTCATTATGTCTTCTGTAAGATGTTATTCTCAAACAAATCAACATATAACCACACAAATGAAGTCTTGGTAAGGTTAATCAAAAGAAACAGTTTCACTGACATTCTATGATCTTACCAAGGCTTTTGTTTGCTTCTTTATTTATTTCACTCATTTGATCACACCAGCAGCACAAATGTGCCACATGGTATTGGATAATATATTATTGTGTATATTGTGTATTGTGTATTGAACTGGGGACCTAGAGAAGACAGAGAGGCTTCGTCCTGCCATAGCCCTCAGTGGTTCACAACCCCACAACAGGCCACAGCAGTCCACCCACCCCACTGCCACCTCACACCAAACCCAGGATTATTGTGTGGTTCGGCTTTCAGTAGTCCCTTCCTGGGAAGTCTCATACCAGATGAGTGTAATCCCAAATGTTTGCGTGGTAGAGTAATTATGGCGAACACATACATGGAGACAGTGTTTGCAAAGATACTCCACAACCAATTCAGTGACATGACAATATGCTTACACTGCATTATCCAATGATTTCTACTTGGTCTTTTCTTTTTACCTACTTGATCCTCTGCTGCCTTCATTATTTCGTCTCTTAAAGCTACCCATTTGTCTTCTACTCTATTCCTTTCCCCTGTTTCAGTCAGTCATTGCCTAATGGTAGTTCTCAACAGTATCTGATTCTTTCAGACTGTTCAGGTCCCATCTCCTTAATTTCATACCTTTTTGTAATTTCTTCAGTTTTAATCTACAGTTCATAATCAATAAATTGTGGTCAGAGTTCACATCTGCCCCTAGAAATGTCTTACAATTTAAAATCTTCTGAAATCTCTGTTTTACCTTTATGTAATCAATCTGAAACTTTTCAGTGCCTCCAGGTCTCTTCCATGTATACAACTTCCTTTCATGATTCATAAACCAAGTGTTAGTGATGATTAGATTATGTTTTGCGTAAAACTCTACCAGGTGGTTCCTCTTTCATTTCTTTCCCCCAGCCCATATTCATGCTATTTTTTCTTTTCTTCCTTTTCCTACTTTTTATTTCCAGTCATCAAAATTAAATTTTTGTCTCCCTCAACTATCTGAATAATTTCTTTTATCTCATCATATACGTCTTCAGTCTCTTCATCATCTGTGGAGGTTGTTGGCATTTAAACTCGTACTACTGTGGTAGGTATGGGCTTCATATCTATCTTGGCTATGACAATGTGTCACTGTCCTGTTCATAGTAGCTTACCCACATTCTTATTTTCTTATTCATTATTAAACCCACTACTGGATTACCCCTTTGTGGCCTTATGTTTCTAACCCTGTATTCGCCTGACCAAGAGTTCTGTTCCTCCTGCCACTGATCTCCACTAATTCTCTCTACATATAACTTCAATCTATCAATCCCCCTTTTAAAATTTAGTCTAACCTGCCTACCCAATTAAGGGATCTAACATTCCATGCTTTGATCTTGCCGTCGCACATATCTGCATTAAATTCCTCTTAGTCTGTTCATTACTTTTAATAACTTTGAGACACGTAAGATATACAAAAGAAAAACTTTTTACTTATACTCATTATCTCATTGTTGTTGGCTCCAAGTCTTTTTTTTTTTGTGTCTAGGGTACATTCTTGAGGCTGTAATTTTTATAACATTGCAGGCTCTTGTTGAACTAAATAACTGATTAAGATTTGCCTATTGCTATAAATATGTTTTTATTTTATCCCATTCTCCTAAACCATACCAACTTTACAATTTCCACATTAAAAAAAACAATAATTAGATTGTTGTTGACAAACTTAGAAAAACTTCTACTTCCATCAGAGGTATGCCCACCACTACCCCTACCATTCTGCAGCACACATAATATTCCAAAGACTTTACAAAGCAAAAGAGTTTACAAACTTTCTTGACACAAAAAGAATCTTTACTAATTTATATCATTATTTTATAATTGAGTCCTGAAATAAATTTGATAATTAGCATCAGATTGTGCAATTAATAATATGAATTTTAATTGTGCCAGAAATTTCATAATTTCAATTATTATTAAAAGAAGAGAAATTTTAACTGTACATACAGAGTACTAACAAATTAATTTCTTTTTACATATTCTAGCCCAACACATAACACAGTGTTTACAAAATCATATGAAGTTCATTCAGTTAGACAGCTGATATAATTTTAACCTATACAAGAATCAATAGCATAAATGATATCAGTTATTTCTATAAAAAAAAAGAGTAATGTTAGAGGAGTGTGACCTATTACAATATCCCCCCTCCCTCACAAAATTTGGAAACAGAACATTTACAATATTTTGTGGTATACTATAAGATTTGCTAAATGGTGTACAAAATGATGCCCGGGATATTATATAGATGTATAGAAGTATCTGATACATAACCTATTACAGAGAACATAAGAAAAATATCTACTATACAAATCATAATCTATACATATATCGGGATATGGCATTCAAATTTTCAGATCTGTGGAACATACTGTCACAAGACAAATAATGCAAGGTCAAAACTACAACATTACACCACTAAACTATAGAAATAATTACAGAGACAATGTAAATTACCCAAATTTATAAATTTTTAGTTAAGATCTATATAACCACACCTTCAAAATCTTCAAAAGATAAGAGAAAAAATTTCAGAGGCTAAGTGTACGACGAGTCAGCTGACTAAAAACTCATGGCAATGGGTACTGACCAGAAGAATATATTCAGTCATGAGTAGGAATCAATCAGCCACATAAACCACAGTATTCAATGATATGTTTACTCATGAAAGTACAAAATAACGTTAAAATATCAGGGCCTAAGTTTACAATGTGGGGATTGACCCATGAATCCAAACCACATCGGGTACAAATCAGCAAAAAACTTCTACATCTACATCTACATTTATACTCCGCAAGCCACCCAACGGTGTGTGGCGGAGGGCACTTTATGTGCCACTGTCATTACCTCCCTTTCATGTTTCAGTCGCATATGGTTCGCGGGAAGAACGACTGTCTGAAAGCCTCCGTGCACGCTCTAATCTCTCTAATTTTACATTCGTGATCGCCTCGGGAGGTATAAGTAGGGGGAAGCAATATATTCGATACCTCATCCAGAAACGCACCCTCTCGAAACCTGGTGAGCAAGCTACACCACAATGCAGAGCGCCTCTCTTGCAGAGTCTGCCACTTGAGTTTGTTAAACATCTCCGTAACGCTATCACGGTTACCAAATAACCCTGTGACAAAACGCGCCGCTCTTCTTTGGATCTTCTCTATCTCCTCCGTCAACCTGATCTGGTACGGATCCCACACTGATGAGCAATACTCAAGTATAGGTTGAACGAGTGTTTTGTAAGCCACCTCCTTTGTTGATGGACTACATTTTCTAAGGACTCTCCCAATAAATCTCAACCTGGTGCCCGCCTTACCAACAATTAATTTTATATGATCATTCCACTTCAAATCATTCCGCATGCATACTCCCAGATATTTTACAGAAGTAACTGCTACCAGTGTTTGTTCCGCTATCATATAATTATACAATAAAGGATCCTTCTTTCTATGTATTCGCAATACATTACATTTGTCTATGTTAAGTGTCAGTTGCCACTCCCTGCACCAAGTGCCTATCTGCTGCAGATCTTCCTGCATTTCACTACAATTTTCTAATGCTGCAACTTCTCTGTATACTACAGCATCATCCGTGAAAAGCCGCATGGAACTTCCGACACTATCTACTAGGTCATTTACATATATTGTGAAAAGCAATGGTCCCATAACACTCCCCTGTGGCATGCCAGAGGTTACTTTAACGTCTGTAGACGTCTCTCCATTGATAACAACATGCTGTGTTCTGTTCGCTAAAAACTCTTCAATCCAGCCACACAGCTGGTCTGATATTCTGTAGGCTCTTACTTTGTTTATCAGGTGACAGTGTGGAACTGTATCGAACGCCTTCCGGAAGTCAAGAAAAATGGCATCTACCTGGAAGCCTGTATCTAATATTTTCTGGGTCTCATGAACAAACAAAGCAAGTTGGGTCTCACACAATTGCTGTTTCCGGAATCCATGTTGATTCCTACATAGTAGATTCTGGGTTTCCAAAAACGACATGATATTCGAGCAAAAAACATGTTCTAAAATTCTACAACAGATTGATGTCAGAGATATAGGTCTATAGTTTTGCGCATCTGCTCGATGACCCTTCTTGCAGACTGGGACTACCTGTGCTCTTTTCCAATCATTTGGAACCTTCCGTTCCTCTAGAGACTTGTGGTACACGGCTGTTAAAAGGGGGGCAAGTTCTTTTGCATACTCTGTGTAGAATCGAATTGGTATCCCGTCAGGTCCAGTGGACTTTCCTCTGTTGAGTGATTCCAGTTGCTTTTCTATTCCTTGGACACTTATTTCAATGTCAGTCATTTTTTCATTTGCGCAAGGATTTAGAGAAAGAACTGCAGTGCGGCCTTCCTCTGTGAAACAGCTTTGGAAAAAGGTGTTTAGTATTTCAGCTTTATGCATGTCATCCTCTGTTTCAATGCCATCATCATCCCGGAGTGTCTGGATATGCTGTTTCGAGCCACTTACTGATTTAACGTAAGACCAGAACTTCCTAGGATTTTCTGTCAAGTTGGTACATAGAATTTTACTTTCGAATTCATTGGATGCTTCACGTATAGCCCTCCTTACACTAACTTTGACATCGTTTAGCTTCTGTTTGTCTGAGAGATTTTGGCTGCATTTAAACTTGGAGTGAAGCTCTCTTTGCTTTCACAGTAGTTTCCTAACTTTGTTGTTGTACCACGGTGGGTTTTTCCCGTCCCTCACAGTTTTACTCGGCACGTACCTGTCTAAAAGGCATTTTACGATTGCCTTGAACTTTTTCCATAAACACTCAACGTTGTCAGTGTCGGAACAGAAATTTTCGTTTTGATCTGTTAGGTAGTCTGAAAATCTGCCTCCTATTACTCTTGCTAAACAGATAAACCCTCCTCCCTTTTTTTATATTCCTATTAACTTCCATATTCAGGGATGCTGCAACGGCCTTATGATCACTGATTCCCTTTTCTGCACATACAGAGTCGAAAAGTTCGGGTCTGTTTGTTATCAGTAGGTCCAATATGTTATCTCCACGAGTCGGTTCTCTGTTTAATTGCTCGAGGTAATTTTCGGATAGTGCACTGAGTATAATGTCACTCGATGCTCTGTCCCTACCACCCGTCCTAAACATCTGAGTGTCCCAGTCTATATCTGGTAAATTGAAATCTCCACCTAAGACTATAACATGCTGAGAAAATTTATGTGAAATGTGTTCCAAATTTTCTCTCAGTTGTTCTGCCACTAATGCTGCTGAGTTGGGAGGTCGGTAAAAGGAGCCAATTATTAACCTAGCTCGGTTGTTGAGTGTAACCTCCACCCATAATAATTCACAGGAACTATCCACTTCTACTTCACTACAGGATAAACTACTACTAACAGCGATGAACACTCCACCACCGGTTGCATGCAATCTATCCTTTCTAAACACCGTCTGTACCTTTGTAAAAATTTCGGCAGAAATTATCTCTGGCTTCAGCCAGCTTTCTGTACCTGTAACGATTTCAGCTTCAGTGCTTTCTATCAGCGCTTGAAGTTCTGGTACTTTACCAATGCAGCTTCAACAGTTTACAATTACAATACCGATTGCTGCTTGGTCCCCGCATGTCCTGACTTTGCCCCACACCCGTTGAGGCTGTTGCCCTTTCTGTACTTGCCCAAGGACATCTAACCTAAAAAAACAGCCAAGCCCACACCACACAACCCCTGCTACCCATGTAGCCACTTGTTGCATGTAGTGGACTCCTGACTTATCCAGCGGAACCCGAAACCCCACCACCCTATGGCGCAAGTCGAGGAATCTGCAGCCCACACGGTCGCAGAACCGTCTCAGCCTCTGATTCAGACCCTCCACTCGGCTCTGTACCAAAGGTCCGCGGTCAGTCCTGCCGACGATGCTGCATATGGTGAGCTCTGCTTTCATCCTGCTAGCGAGACTGGCAGTCTTCACCAAATCAGATAGCCGCCGGAAGCCAGAGAGGATTTCCTCCGATCCATAGCGACACACATCATTGGTGCTGACATGAGCGACCACCTGCAGATGGGTGCACCCTGTACCCTTCATGGTATTTGGAAGGACCCTTTCCACATCTGGAATGACTCCCCCCGGTATGCACACGGAGCGCACATTGGTTTTCTTCCCCTCTCTTGCTGCCATTTCCCTAAGGGGCCCCATTACGTGCCTGACTTTGGAGCTCCCAACTACCAGTAAGCCCACCCTCTGTGACCGCCCGGATCTTGCAGACTGAGGGGCAACCTCTGGAACAGGACAAGCAGCCATGTCAGGCCAAAGATCAGTATCAGCCTGAGACAGAGCCTGAAACCGGTTCATGAGGCAAACTGGAGAGGCCTTCCGTTCAGCCCTCCGGAATGTCTTTCGCCCCCTGCCACACCTTGAGATGACCTCCCACTCTACCACAGGTGAGGGATCAGCCTCAATGCGGGCTGTATCCTGGGCAACCACAGTCGTAGTCCGATCGGGGGATGCATGGGACGAGCTGGCCGTCCCCGACAAACCCCCATCCGGACCCCCACAGTGATGCCCATTGGCAACAGCCTCAAGCTGTGTGACCGAAGCCAACACTGCCTGAAGCTGGGAGTGAAGGGATGCCAACTCAGCCTGCATCTGAACACAGCAGTTGCAGTCCCTATCCATGCTAAAAACTGTTGTGCAAAGAACGTCTGAACTAATCTACAGAGAGTGCAAACAAATCGACACAAAATTTAAACAGTTATTAAAATACAAGATTGCATAGTAAATTCAGTAATGCTGCTGCTTGCGCACTGCTGACACACTGCTCGGCAGCAGAAGGAGACTACGCGATTTTACACTATTCAGGTACTAAAACGCGATACTACAACTCTCAAATACTATAATACGCCCGAAATTTATGAATTAAACAATGCAAGTACCAAAAACACGCAAAGAAATTAAGAATTAAACTATGTAACAAATGAGTGAGCTAGGAGTATATGACTTGCTGCTGCAGCTGCTTATCCAACGGCGGCAGGGAGCACACTGACTGTGACCAACCGACACTGGCCGTTTAAAACAAAAACAGAAGACAGATGACTATGCGACTTTACACTATTCAGGTACTAAAACGCGGTGCTACAACTCTCAAATACTATAATATGCCCGAAATTTATGAATTAAACACTGCAAGTACCAAAAACACGCAAAGAAATTAAGAATTAAACTAGGTAACAAATGAGTGAGCTAGGAGTATACGACTTGCTGCTGCAGCTGCTTATCCAACGGTGGCAGGGAGCACACTTTCGACACAACAAAATGAATAAAGCTCATAATCATATCAGTACATTCAATCACATGCAAAGAGTAAATGTAAGAAGCATCTAGCCTCAATCAAAGGTTGTACACTCTCCTTGAGTACACACACACACACACACAGTCACAATGACCAGGTGTATCCAAAACAGAGTTAAGAATGAGTCTGTCCACAAGTCAAGATCCAATCAAATTCAATGTCAATATACTAAGGATAGATTCAAGTAAACACAGTTATAAATTAACTTTGAATGATATGTAAACAAAGATGATGTAACTTATCAAACGAAAGCATTGGTATGTTGATAGACACACAAACAAACACAAACACACACACAAAATTCAAGCTTTCGCAACCCACGGTTGCTTCATCAGGAAAGAGGGAAGGAGAGGTAAAGACGAAAGGATGTAGGTTTTAAGGGAGAGGGTAAGGAGTCATTCCAATCCTGGGAGTGGAAAGACTTACCTTAGGGTGAAAAAGGGACAGGTATACACTCGCGCACACACACACACACACACACACACACACACACACACAGATCCATCCACACATATACAGACACAAGCAGACACCAAGATTGTCTTTCTGCCGTCCACCTAACCTTCGTAACCTCTTGGTTCATCCCTATGAAATCCCCAAACCACCTTCCCTACCCTCTGGCTCCTACCCTTGTAACCGCCCCTGGTGTAAAACCTGTCCCATGCACCCTCCCACCACCACATACTCCAGTCCTATAACACAGAAGGTGTACACGATCAAAGGCAGAGCCATGTGTGAAAGCACCCACGTGATTTACCAACTGACCTGCCTACACTGTTAAGCTTTCTGTGTGCGAATGACCAGCAACAAACTGTCCATTCACATGAACGGACACAGGCAGACAGTGTTTGTTGGTAATGAGGATCACCCTGTGGCTAAATATGCCTTGGTGCACAGCCAGCACATCTTGGCACAGTGTTACACCGTCCGGGTTATCTGGATACTTCCCACTAACACCAACCTATTAGAGCTCCGTAGATGGGAACTTGCCCTTCAGTATATCCTCTCTTGCCGTTACCCACCAGGCCTCAACCTCCACCAATTTCAAGTTGCCACCGCTCATACCTCACCTGTCATTCAACAACATCTTTGCCTCTGTACTTCCGCCTCGACTGACATCACTCCCCAAACTCTTCACCTTTACATATGTCTGCTTGTGTCTGTATATGTGTGGATGGATATATGTGTGTGTGTGTGTGTGTGTGTGTGTGTGTGTGTGTGTGTCCTTTTTTCCCCCGAAGGTAAGTCTTTCTGCTCCGAGGATTGGAATGACTCCTTACCCTCTCCCTTAAAACCCACATCCTTTCGTCTTTCCCTCTCCTTCCCTCTTTCCTAATGAAGCAACCTTGGGTTGTGAAAGCTCGAAATCTGTGTGTGTGTTTGTGTTTGTTTGTGTCTCTATCAACATACCAACGTTTTCGTTTGGTAAGTTACATCATCTTTGTTTTTAGATAAATTTTTCCCACGTGGAATGTTTCCCTCTAAAATATTCATACCAATAATTACATTGTTATTGACAAAGTTAGAAAAACTTCTACTTCCATCAGAGGCATGCCCACCACTACCCCTAACATTCTGAGGCACACACAATATTCCAAAGACTTTACAAAGCAAACTTTCTTGACACAAAAAGAATCTTTACTAATTTATGTCATTATTTTATAACTGAGTCCAGAAATAAATTTAATAATTAACATTAGATTGTGCAATTAATAATATGAATTTTAAGTGTGCCAGGAATTTCATAATTTCAATTAATATTAAAAGAAGAGTAATTTTAACTGTACATACAGAGTACTAACAAATTAATTTCTTTTTACATATTTTAGCCCAACACGTAACACATTGTTTACAAAATCACATGACATTCATTCATTTAGACAGCTGATATAATTTTAACCTATACAAGAGTCAATAGTATAAATGATATTAGTTATTTCTATTAAAAAAGGGTAATGTTGGAGAAGGGTGACCCATTATAATGCTCTAATCTGTAGAATGCCAGTTTTGTTTCTCCTCATTTCTCCATGTGATGACATCCACCCAGAGATCTGAATTGGAGACTATTTACCTGCAGAATATTTTACCAAACAGGGTTCCATCACCATTTAACCAATAGTAGAGCTTCATGCTCTTGGGAAAAATTAAAGCTGTAGTCTCCCATTGCTTTCAGCCATTCACATGCTTTTTTGATTTGTGTTACACAGCCAGATCAGTCAGTAATCCAGACTGTTGCCCCTCTTTGGGAATCACATTTTTGTCTGGCCTCTCAACAGATTCCCCCCTCTCCCCCCAAATTGTGGTTGCACCAATGGTACACTGGTCTGTATCACTGTGGCATTCAAGCTACCCCACCAGTGGGAAGGTCCAGGGTTGGGGGGTGGGCATTAACCAACTACCATTTGCTATTAAAAGTGTTGTGATTTCCAGCAATAGTTGCTGCATGTCTTCACAGTTGGACACTGCAGATGAAATGTACAGTGCTTTGCAAAATGGAAAGATGAGTGTGGCATCATAATCTGGTAATGGCATTGCAGCAATAGTTTCATCCAATCCATCAATGCAACACCCTGTCGTAATGAAGCAGTTCTGAGTACTAAGCAAAGACATGAGCACTTTGCAGTGGTAGCTCAAGGAACATACTTGCACCAGCTGGCAAGGCATTACCACCCACATGTACTGTAGTGTTAACAAATGAATCCCAGCCTGTTGCTGGTACCACATGCAGTTCATAATGCAAGCCAAGAAATGCACCTACCCTTGTGTGTACCAAAATGATAATAGTGACCAGGTTTAAGCATGGCTGGATGCTGCTCCCAGAAGAAGCACTCACATATCAACAGTTGCAGAGTTGCTGAGAGTGGTTCTGCATAAAACATTGACACTTATGCCTGTTTGCACTGACAAACAACAGCCAATCACGATCCATTCAATGTATTAGCCTTCACAGCCAGTGTAGGAAATGTAAGTGCAAGTGAAGTACCAGCATGGTTCAGTGTCCTGATCACATAGCATGAATTGCAACAGTTGTACATCTCAGACATTTGTGTACTGCATATGTACCTAAAAGACTTCACTTTAGATGTTAGTGTGTTGCCAAGTAATTGACACAAACAGTCTCAACCAAAAACATGGCTTACAATAGTTAATAGCTCCACAATTCCTACTTCCAGGGAGCTGAGTGTGGTAGTGGGTTTAGGTTTCAAGCAATCTTAGTGGACTTTTGAATTAACCAAGTCAATGGAACTCATCTTGGGAACTGACATTTTGCATTGCTATTGTGCTCACATATCCTTGCACCAGGAAATATATGTATTGGTTCTATAGCTATTTAAAGGATTTCTGGGGCAAAACTGCCAACACTTATGCCATATGTCATTGATTAAGTTAATGATGAACACTGTACTATAGTATGGAATGCACAGACAATGGAAAAGGTTTCAGTTGAGTCAATCCTCCCTAATCCAGCTGTATGCCACATGACACTGAAGATTTAGAGCATACATATGAGTCATATGAAACAAGTTAGCATCAATAATAGAGACCAGAAAAAACATTCATGTAGAGAATAAAGTGTTAGTGGCCAAATTATGTGTGGGGACTATAGATTATATGCTACTCAGTTGGAGACGTGGAACATACAAAAAATTTCCGCTCTGCCACAGCTGTGTCAACTGTCTGCACATGTCTCTTAGTGGACAATTTTCATCTACTGTTGCCATTGTATGCAAAAAAATGCTTGATCCTCCTATCACATTCAATGCTCATTGACTCACACCTAACAAGTACATAGCAGCCAAAACAGAGACCAATGAGTTTTTCAATATGGGAATAATCTGATGGTCAAGCAGCCCTTGAGGGTCACTTTTATATCTCATCAAGAAAAAAGACAGCACTTGGAGACCACTACATATGAAATTCAGGCATCATTCTGGACAGTTATCTGGTGCTGAGTATCCAAGATTGCATCAATGCACTAGCGAGAACAATGTCACTATATCTCTGTGGAAACATTGGACATTCCTAAACCCTGCCTACATTACCAGAGAACTGCAACTCTAAGTACTCAGTGTCACCCAACACTTACACCAAATGATGTAAGAAGCATGGAGACTATGCCTTCACTTATGAGGCCTTCACTGGCATCTGATGATATTCAAGTTTCACAGGTTTCATTGATGATTTGTAGCAGGGCTGGCTGCATTATAAATGGTGGGGAAAGGTGGGAGGGGGGGGGGGGGGGGAGGATTACTATGGCTGTGTAGTGATAAAATTAATCAGAAAACTAAACTAAAATGTAATCACTGAAAGAAACTAGTAATGTCTTTGGCGTTGTTAATCTTTATATTATGTTCTCTTTGCCTGGTCTGTCTGATTCCTTGCAATTACATTGTGTTCTATTACATGTTTCTCACTAAAGTGTTCAGAAAATACCTTTATTTGTTTTGTATCAGAATAAGTGCTGTTTTTATAGTTGTTAGTGTTCACACACCAGATAATCTTATATTTCACGAGAAATTCTAGATATGGTGTCATAAGTAACAGCAAAGTAAGTAACACAATGTTTTGAAAAAGTCTTTGAACTTACGTGATGGCAGACTAACACTGTTAATATTGTCATCAGAAAAATACTCAAAATTACTAACTAAGGAAGAATAGGTGTAATGATAGTTAAAGATAATGTTGACAAGTTGGCAGAAGAGAAGAAGATACACCACAGAAAACAAAAGTCAAAACACAGCCACAACAACTCGAGGCCCTATGCACACCACTGCAAATGATGTACAAAAAAAGTGCTTATACTACTGGTGACATACATGAAGAAGTACCCTCAGCATAAAGACAATCACAAAATAGTTCAAATTCTATCCAATAGGTCATGTAGTACCATTCTCAATTTACAAAATAATCTTAACACACACTAATTTCTGACATTAATCAGTACAAAACACATTCTATAAGTGATCTTGCAAATCAAATCATACTTTCAGCACAAAACATTGAATAACACAATTAACATTCAGTAATTGTAGCTCCAACATCTAACTGCACTATGAAGTAAACAGGGGCATCAAGTACTAAAGCACAGCATAGTAATTAGTCATCCAAGTAGCAATACCCAACAGAAATTTTTAAAGGGACTAAGAAAAATTCTTTCAGCTGTCCTCATAGGCACTAATTTGTAAATATTACTTTTATTTTCTGTATGGGATATTTATCTGTCAGGTGGCTTTTTAATTTTCTTTACTAACACAATGTGTGATACTTCTAGCTCCATAATATGATATCCCTGTCCTATGATTCCTCACTTCTGTGGCATTGCTGCAAAGCAACTTTTAACACAAGCAATAGTTTTCATATAATTGCTGGAAGATCTATATGGTCCAGAGGCTACAATGAACCATACATTACTTTAATTACATGACTAACACAGTTACAGTAATAAAATTATATACAGTTATTGCATTGAATCACAATTCATTCAAAAAATTTAGTTTGAAACTGTAGTAATGGTATGAAGAATAACAATGTTACTAGTGATTTGTGCAGCCTATTACTGTTTAATCAAAAAGACGTAACCAATGTGGAAAATTGAAGAAATCCATCTAAAACACAATGAAATAAAAAGGAATAGTATCCATCACAGCCACCAGAAGTTGTGAGCCTGTAACTTACTGGATGGTTATAATGAAACTGACTGTGCTTCAAATGCTGCAGTGCAGGCTGTATTTATCTCAGGTTACTGAAATATCATAGATATTGTTCAGTAATGACCACATCACACATGGAGTACGCTGAAAAAATTAGTAGTTCCATGTTCTGCCACATGGTGATAATACAACATTGTAGTTAGTTAGTTTCATGTTCCATGAAACATTTTGCATGATAAATTGTAATGATGTGGAATGAGTCATTTCACAGTCACCATCACAAGTTAATTTGTAAATATTGCTACATACTGAACATTTATAAGTGGCTTTTTTAGTGTAAGCAGTCAGAGTGTGACATGTTTATTGTTTTGAAATCAGTATCCTTTTTGTCACTTGGTGACATTTGTTCATTTCTTTTGTGAAGCAACTGTTGGTGTAAAGGGTTATGAGGGTTGAAGTTTTCTGTATGAAATGCAGTGGCTATTGAGAAGAAAGGCCATACATTGCCAGTCAAGTTGTTTTACAAAAATGTCAATAATAGCAACACTGCACAACAGGAATACTGCCAACAGAAACAACTGTAATGTGGTCCCATCTCCGAAATGGGCTACAGAATATATCAAGCAATTTGAAGAAACAAGTGAATTAAGTGGTGTAACAGCCATTGCCATGGCAGTTGTTGGTGAAGTTGCAGTCAAATTCTGCTGCAAGTGCTTGAGCTGTGTCATGGGAATTGTCTCTCTTCTGGTCAACAATTGAAAAGATTTTTGAATGCATTTTATACTGATATCCCTACAAGATTCAAAATGTGCACCAAATTATGCTCCAAGATAGGTTACGATGCCATGACTTTGCCCTTTGTTTATTGGAATATTCTTTGGATGGACTAGGTACATTTCGACTCCATACAGTGCCATGAATGTACACAACTGTCACATATGAGGTTCTACTCCACCATATGTTTTGCATGAACATTCACTGCACTCAGCTTATGTGACTGTGTTGTGTGATTTCACAAGCTCCTTCATTCTTAGTCTGTTTCTCTTCCAGGAAATATCACCCCATGGACCTGATAGGTGTGCAGTGACATTTGCACATTATAAGGACTACCTTGTGAACTGATTCCAGCTTTGAAAATATGTAACTGTGCGCACAACATGTAGGATGCAAGATGGCGTCACAGCACTAGTCATTTGCCAGGTGAAAGATTTATTTCGAGAAAACTTCAGTAATGACCACATCATCTCTCGACAATTTGAAGATGTGTGGCGTCTCAGATCCCCCAACCTGAATCCAAGTTACTTCTGATTGTGGGGATATCTGAAAGGCTATGTCTATCTAGGATGTATTCGGACCCTTCCTGATATGAAGGATAGTATATGACAACATCTAAAACCTTCATGATCTGAAGGAGAGCATATTTTGACATATCACTCCGATTACACTGGATATGCTGCAGTAACTGTCAACCATGCAGTGTTACAGATACTGTGTGTTACTGAGCTGAGAGGCCACACTGAAGACATCTTGTAACTTGTGACCATATTCTAATAATCCTGTCAAAACCACCGTTATCATGTGTTTGATGATTCCTCCCCTTTTCCTGGACCCTCACTACATTGTGACTCCTTACAGTGCTATATTTTCAACTGGTGACAGAAGGTGGAAGCATTTTTTTCAATATACTCCAGGAATCTACTGATTAATGAACATACCTATGATGTTTCATTATCCTGCAATGTATACAGTCCACACTGCAGCACTCACAACACTGTCACTTTAATTATAGCCATCTCACAGCTAGGTAATTACATTTCATTACTATTCTACTTCTATGAGGTCCTGTAAATATGCTTTATGCACTGAAGATCCAGAGACATTCCTCTCCAACTACACATGTTGCTTGTACTAAGAAACATTGTTCTACATAATAAAGTTGCAATTTTATTTTAGATTTAAATATCCCATAGTTACTGTTAGTACAACTGTAATACTGTTCTAATGTTAGTAATTATCTAATTCCAAGTTTTTGATGAGTGTCAGATTTGTGAACAGCATTTGTAGCTTTCTAAGTGTCAATCTTTCTGAAGTTATGGACAGCTAACCATGAGATCCATATTTACATAATATTGTCACTGAACACATCACTTTCAGAACCTGACACTCTCACTTCACTCACACTCATTGTAGGGTACTAGTATCAGTTTTGCACACACTTCATCACGGAAAGTCTGTGGCGACATTCACTCTTATCACTGGATAGATGTGGCCTGCTGTGAATTCATCTCCTGTGCCAGAGTAGCACTTACACTCATTGTTGTTGTTGTGGTCTTCAGTCCTGAGACTGGTCTGATGCAGCTCTCCATGCTACTCTATCCTGTGCAAGCCTCGTCATCTCCCAGTACCTACTGCAACCTACATCCTTCTGAATCTGCTTAGTGTATTCATCTCTTGGTCTCCCTCTACGATTTTTACCCTCCACACTGACCTCCAATAATAAATTGGTGATCCCTTGATGCCTCAGAACATGTCCTACCAACTGATCCCTTCTTCTGGTCAAGTTGTGCCACAAACTTCTCTTCTCCCCAATCCTATTCAATACTTCCTCATTAGTTATGTGATCTACCCATCTAATCTTAAGCATTCTTCTGTAGCACCACATTTCGAAAGCTTCTATTCTCTTCTTGTCCAAACTATTTATCGTCCATGTTTCACTTCCATACATGGCTACACTCCATACAAATACTTTCAGAAATGACTTCCTGACACTTAAATCTATACTCAATGTTAACAAATTTCTCTTCTTCAGAAACGCTTTCCTTGCCATTGCCAGTCTACATTTTATATCCTCTCTACTTCGACCATCATCAGTTATTTTGCTCCCCAAATAGCAAAACTCCTTTACTACTTTAAGTGTTTCATTTCCTAATCTAATTCTCTCAGCATCACCTGACTTAATTTGACTACATTCCATTATCCTCGTTTTGCTTTTGTTGATGTTCATCTTATATCCTCCTTTCAAGACACTGTCCATTCCATTCAACTGCTCTTCCAAGTCCTTTGCTGTCTCTGACAGAATTACAAAGTCATCGGCAAACCTCAACGTTTTTATTTCTTCTCCATGGACTTTAATACCTACTCCAAATTTTTCTTTTGTTTCCTTTACTGCTTGCTCAATATACTGATTGAATAACATCGGGGAGAGGCTAAAACCCTGTCTCAATCCCTTCCCAACCGCTGCTTCCCTTTCATGCCCCTCGATTCTTATAACTGCCATCTGGTTTCTGTACAAATTGTAAATAGCCTTTCGCTCCCTGTATTTTACCCCTGCCACCTTTAGAGTTTGAAAGAGAGTATTCCAGTCAACATTGTCAAAAGCTTTCTCTAAGTCTACAAATGCTAGAAACGTAGGTTTGCCTTTCCTTAATCTTTCTTCTAAGATAAGTTGTAAGGTCAGTATTGCCTCACGTGTTCCAGTGTTTCTACGGAATCTAAACTGATCTTCCCCGAGGTCGGCTTCTACTAGTTTTTCCATTCGTCTGTAAAGAATTCGTGTTAGTATTTTGCAGCTGTGACTTATTAAACTGATTGTTCGGTAATTTTCACATCTGTCAACACCTGCTTTCTTTGGGATTGGAATTATTATATTCTTCTTGAAGTCTGAGGGCATTTCGCCTGTTTCATACATCTTGCTCACCAGATGGTAGAGTTTTGTCAGGACTGGCTCTCCCAAGGCCGTCAGTAGTTCCAATGGAATGTTGTCTACTCCCGAGGCCTTGTTTCGACTCGTGTCTTTCAGAGCTCTGTCAAACTCTTCACGCAGTATCGTATCTTCCATTTCATATTCATCTACATCCTCTTCCATTTCAATAATATTGTCCTCAAGTACATCGCCCTTGTATAGACCCTCTATATATTCCTTCCACCTTTCTGCTTTCCCTTCTTTGCTTAGAACTGGGTTTCCATCTGAGCTCTTGATATTCATACAAGTCGTTCTGTTATCTCCAAAGGTCTCTTTAATTTTCCTGTAGGCAGTATCTATCTTACCCCTAGTGAGATAAGCCTCTACACTCATCGTCCTTAATTTTTTGTTGGTCATATTCAAATCTCTGTCTTCCTCTACGGGTTTTACCTTCTACAGCTCATTCTAGTGCCATGGAAGTTATTCTCAGATGTTTTAACACATGTCGTGTCATCCTGACACTTTTTTGTGTCAGTGTTTTCCATATTATCCTTTCCTTGATGATTCTGTGGAGAAGCTCCTCATTTACTATCAGTCCACCTAATTTTTAACATCCTTCTATAGCACAACATCTGAAATGTTTCACTTATCGTCCATTTTATCCACATTCCATGACCCACTAGCATACAGTTCTGTGCTCCAAATAAATGTTCTTAGCAATTTCTTAAATTAAGGACAAGGTTTGGTACTGGTAAACTGTTTTTGGCCAGGAATGCCCTCTTTACCTGTGCTAGTCTGCTTTTTCTGTCCTCCTTGCTTTGTCTGTCATCTGTAATTTTGCTTCCAAGGTAGCAGGATTCGTTGACTTCGTCTACGTCATGGTCTCCAATTCGACATTAAGTTTATTGGTAATATCATTTATTGACTTCTTTTAGTTTACTCTCAGTCTGTATTGCAAGCTCATTCGACCATTCCATTCAACATATCTAGTAATTCTTCCTCACTTTCACTGAGGATAGCAATGTCATCAGCGAATCTTTTCATTGATATCATTTCACTATGAATTTTAATCTCACTACTGAACCTATCTTTTATTTTGGTCATTACTTCTTTGACGTATAGATTAAAGAATAGGCTGATGTACTACATCCCTGTCTTATACTCTTTCTAATTTTAACACTTCATTCTTTTATTTCCTTCTTGGTTCTTGCACAGAGTGTACATTATCCGTCTTTCCCTATAGCTTACATCTATTTTCCTGAGAATTTGGAACATTTTGCATAGTTTTACATTGTTGGACGCTTTTTGTCGGTCAACAAATCCTATGAACGTCTCTTGATTGTTTGTAAGCTTTGCTTCCATTATTAGATGCAACATCAGGTTGCCTTCATAATTCCTAGAGCCACACTGGTCGTCATCCAACAGCTCCTCGGTTTTCTCTTCCTTTCATGAGAATATTTTTCTTGTCATCAACTTGGACACATGAGATGTTAAGCTGACTGCGCAATAGTTCTATCAATTATCTGTCCTTTCTGTTTCCGTGGCTAGCTTGAGTAGTTGTTTGATAGCCAATTCCCTCAATGATTTTAGAAATCCTGAAGGAATGTGAGTGCCTTGAAGACTTCTTAAGTAATACTCGTAGAAACCAGTATGTTGTCCTCGATGGCGAGCATTCATCAGACACAAGGGTATCGTCAGGAGTTCCCCAGGGAAATGTGGTAGGACAGCTGTTGTTCTCTACATAAATAATAATTTTGCCGTCAGGGTGGGCACTAAGCTGTGGTTGTTTACTGATGGTGATGTGGCGTGCGGCGAAGTGTCGAAGTTGAGTGATTGTGGAAAGATTCAAGACGACTTAGACAAAATTTCCAGTGGGTGTGATGAATGGCAGTTAGCTCTAAACGTGGATGAGTAGGAAGAACAAATCTGTAATTATAGGATACAGTATTGCTAGTGCCTTGCTTGACATAGTCAAATGATTTACATATCTGGGCGTAAAGTTGCAAAAAGATATTAAATGTAATGAGTATGTGATAACTGTGGTACGGAAGTAGAATGGTCGACTTCGATTTATTGGGAGAATTTGAGGAAAGAACGGTTCACCTGTAAAGGAGACCGCCTATAGGACGTTGGTGGAGGTCTATTCTTGAGTAATGCTCAAGTGTCTGGGATGCGTACCAGGTCGGATTGGAGGAAGACATCGAAGCAGTTCAAAATGGCTCTGAGCACTATGGGACTCAACTTCTGAGGTCATCAGTCCCCTAGAACTTACAGCTACTTAAACCTAACATCACACACATCCATGCCCGAGGCAGGATTCGAACCTGCGACGGTGGCGGTCGCGCGGTTCCAGGCTGTAGCGTCTAGAACCGCTCAGCCATTCCGGCCGGCTCGAAGTAGTTCAGAGATGGACTGCTAGATGTGTTGCCGGTAGGTTCGAACAAAACGTAAGTGTTACGGAGATGCTTCGAGAACTCAAGGTGACATTCCTTTCGAGAAACATTATTGAGAATATTTAGAGAACCGGCATCTGAAGCTGACTGCCAAGCGATTCCACTGCCGCCAACATAAACTGCGCGTAAGGACCAGAAAGAAAAGATACGAGAAATCAACGCTCATACGGAGGCATATAGACAGTCATTTTTCCCTCGCTCTATGTGCGAGTGAACAGGAAAGGAAATGAGTAATAGTGGTACAGGGTACCCTCCGCCACACACCGTACGGTTCTTGCAGAGTATCATGTAAATATAGATGTAAAATGTTATCTGTGCCTTCCGCCTTATTTGATAGCAAGTCTTGCAAGCGCCTGTTCTGTTAACGATCAGTGATTTTGTTGGATGGGTCATTAATTCAATGTCATTTTTTGGAGTCTCCTAAAGCCGTGTATAAATCGGATGTAACTGGAACGTTCTGCCTAGAGGAGTTGAATATGGTGCAGCGGAAGACAAAGTATTCTGGAGTTCCTACGTCTCCATACTAGTTCACACCTGCGTGTCTGAGCTTTTTCGCAGAGACGTAAGTGCCTGACTTACACGACTGTGACTATGTCACTCATTCGGGTGACAGACCGCAGCAAACGGAAGAATGCCGCACTGAGATATGCGGAGCGCGTGTGAGATGCGCAAGCTTCCGTAGCGACGGCTCGATGCGGCGCCCAGTCCGGCCTGAAAAGACAAACACAGGCGACGTGTGACAGTGACGTGTTAATACGGCGCAAACAACGACCCAAATGCTCCGACAGCCCCCACCGCTTTGCATACGAATGCGGGGGGACGCTGGCGAGAGACTTCCGGCGTACGGAATGACTCTTAACGACCCTTTGACGCAACCGTAGCTTTTGTGCCCGAAGAAAGGGCAAACAGTTTGTTGCAAAAACGCTCATTACACGCCAACAAAACGTAATATGCGCGATTATGTCGGGACGTAATTAACGGAAATGCTTGAAAAACTCTAATGGCCTCGTTTAGGGCCCGAATGAGACATTTCTTGCGAGACGCTGCCATCTCCCGCACATCGCCACAGCTGTGTGTCAGTGAACACGTAGACACGTGGAGATGACCGTGGCTGTTCCGCTTCCTACGAAAGCAGCCTTCGCAGAAAGAAGGACGTAAATGGTCAATGGATTGCCGTTAGAGGGAAGTGCCGTGAACGAAAGTAACGGACAGACGCCGATTCACGTAGGAGCTGTACATTGAAATCCCATACAATCACAGGGCTCTATTCAACCAGTACATAGCCAATACAACATATTAAAATTCGCAAACGCTTTCCGAGATTCAAGGTTTTTCCTCGCCTACACAGAATCTGGGAGGGTGCAGATTACTCGGTGAAATGAAAATGGAAAGTGATACATCATGAAGCACCGGTCTTATATTTACGACAGAGTGCTGAGAAGTTCCTCGCTTTGCCTAGAAAGAGAATAAGGCCAGAAGTTTGAAATACCCTTTAGTCAATATATTCTGCCCCGATACTCTTAGTACATCGTTGTTGCAGCTTTTCTAGTCCGTGCAAATGAGTCATGTGGTCGGGCGCGAAACTAACTCTCCACAGCCTCTTCGATAACTTCAGAGTCTGAAAAACGGTTACCCTTCAGAAGTTTCTTCCAGTTCGGAAACATAATAGTCCGAGAGGGGCTAAACCTGGCGAGCAGGGAGGATGACTGACTAGTTTGAAAGCCCTGGGTCGTCAATTTGACAGCCACAACGTTGGAAGTGTGCGCAAATGGGTTGCCATGCAACAATATAATACCCTTGGTCAATTTTCCTTGACATTTATTCTTAACTGCTTCCTTCAACTGGTCCAGTGCGCTAGTATTATAAATTTACAGTTGCAGTAGATGTCTAAGATAAATAGTCCACCAACAGAATCCCGTCTTCATCCCAGAAAACGGAGGCCGTCTTTTTTTAGCCGTTCTGGGTGCAGAACTTCTTCGGCCGTGGGAACCCGCTGTGGCGTCATTCTTTTGATTGTTCCTTGATTTCAGGATCATAAATGTGAAGCCAGATTTGATCCTCAGTCACTAACCTCGCCAGGAAGGGCTCTGGAGTTTCAAAATGACGCAAAATTACTTTTGATGTCGTAACAGGTTCCTTCCGCTTATCACCGTTCAAATATTTTGGCATCCATTTCGCTGAAAGCTTGCATATTTCTAGGATTGTGCTGATAATAAAACCAAAACACTCCTGGCAGTTCCCTAGTATTTCCACTATCTTTTCGGCGGATATTCGCATGTCAGCTCATGGACAGCAGCGGATGTTGCAGTCTCCAGCTGTTTGATTGCGACCATTGCAGGGCTCATCTCCAAAGAGTGAAACGTCCGGTCTTGAAACGAGATATCCAAGTTTTCATTTTGCTGTAGGAAGCACACTTCTCTTAAGCCACCGGAAGCACGGGAAAACTAGAAAAGCACGCCAACTCAGAAAAACATGCAAGAGCCGTTGCACTTGAAAATTGTGGATTACAAGGATTAAACGCTCCAATTCATGCACAGATATTTAAACAAAATGAAAATGAAAAAGCTTTAAACCGCCAAGCATTGTCATCGTTAATTCGAAGTCTGTATTTCCTTAGTAAGGAAGAAATATCCCACACAACAAAATATGAACCTGTAATTCGTAAGGTAGTACTGAAAAGCGACATTAATCTTGAAAAGTGGTTAAAATTTCAGAGCGAAAGGTCCACATATCTTAGTAAGTATACTGCGTCAGAATTGTTGACTTGTTTGGGAGGCTCTTTAGATTTTCAAGATGAAAAACTTCTCCATGACAAATATTTTTCATTAATGGCAGACGAATCTACAAATGTTTCCAACCAAAGTGAACTGTCTTTAGTAGTTCGATATGTTGCACCGTCTCCATCGTTTGAAGGAAAGGTTTTTATGTCTCGTTGAGTTGAAAAGCACTTCAGCTGAATCCATATTTACTGCAATTGATACTGAGCTAAAGAAAAGAAAACTTTATTACGACAGATTATTATCTTGTTCTTTCGACGGTGCTGCTAATTTTAGTGGCTCTGTCTCAGGAGACCGCGCTCGGTTGTCAGAGAGGAAGAGCCAGAAGCTGCCATACATTCACTGTAGAGCACATGTTTTGTCAATTGCTGCCACCAACTCTAGGAATAAACACCCCATTATAAAACGCACATTACATGTTGTTAAAGACATTTACAAACTTTTTCATGGTTCTTCCAAACTAGAAAATGTTTTGCATGAAATTCAGTGTCCTTTAGAACAACCTGTTTTAAAAATACCCGAAGCTGTTGACATCCGATGGTTAAGTACCTACCGCACAGTTCATGCTATTTTCCTAACCTACGAGTCCACTATAATGGCATGTGAACATATACACAAGGACGGAGCGAATTTAACAAGTTTAGCTGGAGGAATCTTGTTAGAAATGATGAATTCCAATTTCATTGTAGGTTTAGTGATTTTAGGCGATACGTTAAATGCAGTCTCAAACTTATGTAAAGTTTTGAAGGGACAATCACTTACAATTTCGCAAATCCCTCTACTTGGTTCTGGAACTCTGGAACATTTAAGACACATCGACTGTCTTTCTGACTGCGATGGATGTAGTGCAGAAAATGAAATTCTTAATAAAATTAAAAAACTGCAGGAGGACGCAACAGAAGTTAAAGGTGTGCTGTTCACGAACGTAGAGGAGCAGATTCAAGCTATGACAAGCGCAAGGAAATTTGTTTAAAGTATGATTGAGCAACGGTTTGATGAGAAGGCAATAAAAGTGATAGAACTAAGTGCATATTTTGAAAGTTTTAAAAAAATTTCTAGAGTTTAGTGATAATGATTGTAAAGAGCTGTGCTTGATTTTGGGACTTACAAACGTCGACGCTGTTATTGAAGACTTGCATTCTTTTAGGTACGTTGTTAGTAATAAATTAAGCGATACGTCTTTTGATGTTGCTTCTTTCATTCTGAGAGCCGACATTGGCTACGAAGCACTACGGACACTCGCTGAATGTGTACTGTGCATTCCCGTTTCGACTTGTAGTGTGGAAAGGTAATTTAGTACAATGAACAGGGTGATGACAAAATTAAGGAATAGGATGGGTCAGGAAACGCTCCAAGCTTGTGTGGAGATTTCATCTGAAGGGGACGACGAACCAACAGAAAGTTTTATTGATGACGTCATCAAGAGATGTGCTATAAAAAAGCCTCGACGTATTTGTTTGATGTAAATGTGAGTTTTTGCATGCAGTAAAATTATTTTATTATTTAATATAATTAACTTAGGCTTAGCCTAACAGCTTAGTACTTAACCTACATATTATTTAATTATATATTAGCTATTCATGAAAACTTTTAAATATTAATAACGGTGCTACGTCTTTAGAACGCTATCACTTAAATTTTAAGCCTATAACTTTGTCCTCCCCCCCCCCCCCCTTCAAGCTGTATATCCCTCCCAGGGGAAAGTAGCTGTATTCATCACTGATACTAATGTATTTAAAATTACCATTTAATCCTTCCGCATTCTTGGCTACAATTGTGTGCATTAAATTTTACTGTGTCTTAGCTGCAGCAGACGTATTTTTTCCCAATAGAAACCTGATGTACACGTTTCTGAATGTTCAATATTTTCATCAAGCGCAAGTGCTGCAACTGTTGAGCATCAGCAAGTCAATGTAGCAGTACACAGCAGCTCATACCACCAGTATACACAGATGTGGCTGGTTCGCTATATTCCACTGAATAATTGAATATTGTTGTTATTTTGCATGGTAATTATTGAATGATCATTTTACTATTTATCACAATAGAAAATAAGAGTAATTAGTTATTTTAGTCCATAAAATGAAGCCACATGTTCAAAGCATGTTTTGAAAATGGGTACATATTTTTGTATAGATCTTCATTGTAAAATCATTAAAGAATCACGTAAGACCACTAACACGTTAAGAAAAGTTTTCCCTCCTCCAGAAAAAAACGGGTCTGAAACGGTTAATAATGTAAGAAATAACCTGCTAAAGACAACAAAAGAAGTCTATCATTGTTAGAAATATTACTGGAAACGGCTGAAATCATCGCGAAAGTATGCCCTGTACGGACAGATGGGATACAGTTGAGCACAGTCTATTACTAGCCTTGGGAGAGTCAGCAGTTAGTGTCCACAATGAGAACGCATGCCAATTTTGAGTGATTATTTTCGTTTAAGAAATTGATGTAAAGTATAATTTCGCGTCGGAGAACTTAGTTTGAACTTAATAGACACAGAAGTAAGTACAGTAAATTAATGTTTAACATTTCTTGTGTTCGGAGTGCTATAACCAGACTCCGAAATCATAATAGTGACATATGAATTTCGACTGCCTGTAGCATAAAGATTGCTTATGTTATTACTTTCTGGAATATTGTTATAAGAGACACAATGATATGTATAATATTATAACTTATTTCAACGCTCTCAGTCGTGACCGCATAATGGAGTAGCCAATCAGATTGACCATATTTTAGTGATTGCACGCCACTCCACGTCAGTTACGGATGTACGGAGCTGCAGAGGACCAAACTGTGATTCAGACCACTTTGTGATAAAATCAGTCTTGAGAGAGAAGCTGTCACTAACAAATGGCAACATAATGGGAAAGATGATGAAATGGAATACAGACAAACTGAACATCCCTGATGAAGTAAAAAAATACCAAGTAACACTAATGAGAAAGTCGAGCAATGAAGAGACAACAGTAGGAGTACATGAAAGGTGGAACAGGTTTGAAAAAGCCATTAAGGATGCTGTAGAGGAAATAATAGGCATAAGAAGGAACAGAAGAACCCAGGAATGGTTTGATGAAGATTGCAGGTCAGCAATAGAGGAAAAGAACAGGGCAAGAACAGAAGTGCTACAAAGAGAAACCAGAAATAATGTGGAACAATATAGGGAATTAAGGAGAAGAGCTAACAGACTGTGCAAGAGAAAGAAAAGAGGTTGGAATAAGAAGAAATTTCAAGAACTAGAAGAACTAAAGGGACAGAGTGAAATAAGAAAGTTCTATCATGCCACAGGCAAAATGAAGGATAGATTCCAACCAAAAACAATGGCCTGTTCCAGTAAAGATGGGAAAATGATAAGGGAGGAAGAACGGATAGAAGGAAGATGGGCAGAGTATTTCAAAGATACACTAAGCACCAGCCTAGAAGATGAAGAGACAGCCACACAGGAGGGAAGAGTGGAGCTGGAAGTAGACAATGAAATCAATGAGGCAAGAAAGCCAACACTACAAGAGGTCTCCCAGGCTGTGCACAAGTCAAAAAACAATCGAGCCCCTGGGGAAGACAGCATAATTGCTGAATTAATAAAAACTGGTGGTGAGGCTGTAATAAAGGAACTGCACACATTAATATCAGAAGTATGGGAAACAGAAACTATGCCAGATAATTGGAAAATTGGAATAATAGTCCCCATTAATAAGAAAGGGGACAGAACAGCATGTGAAAACTATAGATGTGTAACACTCCTAAGTACAGCTTATAAGGTCTTCACAAGTATATTAAACGAAAGGGTACAGAAGTATGCAGAAGGCATACTAGGGGAATATCAGTGTGGCTTTCGACCAGGCAGAAGAACAACTAATCAAATATTTGTGATAAGACAAATGATGGAAAAGTTCTATGAATATGATATAGATCTGCATTTCCTATTCACCGATTTCAAACAAGCCTCTGACAGCATAAATCGGCAAGAACTATACAGAGCACTGAAAGAAGTTGGTATATGTGCTAAATTAATAAGATTAATCAGAATGACAACGACAGAGACAAGAGCAAAAGTAAAGGTCCTTAGCAGAACAAGTGAAAGCTTTGACTTTAATAAAGGTGTGAAGCAAGGGGATAGTCTCTCCACTGTCCTATTCAATATAGCCCTGCATAGTGTGGTAAATAAAATCAACAAAAGAGGCACTATATTTATGAAAACTAGCGAGATGTGTGCATACGCTGATGACATTGATATAGTAGGAAGAAATACCAATACACTCCTAGAAACATACCGGGCAATGGAAACAGAAGCCTTAAAAATTGGCCTCATAGTAAATGAAAACAAAACAAAATATATGGTAATGTCAAAATCTGAGGCCAGAAGAACCCGTAAAAACCTAAACATCAATGGGAAATGCTTCAATGGAGTGTCCTCTTTTAACTACTTGGGAGCCCTAATAACAAATGATAACAGTATTGGAAAGGCTATAAGGGAAAGAATACAAGCAGGAAACAGAGCTTACTTTGCAAATATGCAGCTTTTCAAAAATAGCCTTGTTACAAGAAAAACTAAACTGCTAATATATAATTCCCTATTCCGCCCAGTTATCACATACGGCTCAGAGGTATGGACGTTGACAGAACACGATAAAAATGCACTAAGAAGCACTGAGCGGAAAATACTACACAAAATCTATGGGCCAATAAGGGAGGAAGAAGGCTGGAGAATACGCTACAATGCCGAATTACAAGAGTTAATACAAGGCAGGGACATAGTAAAATTTGTCAAATCACAGCGAATACGATGGCTAGGACGCTTGGAGAGAATGGCAGAGGATAGAATTCCAAAGAAAACGATGAAAGGTATGATCCATTCAGTTAGGCGAAAAGGGAGACATAGAAGAAGATGGATCGACGTGGTAATAATGGATATCACCAATATGGGAGTCCGGGGGTGGAAAAGAGCAGCAAATAACCGAGAAGTGTGGAGGAAGATTGTTGAAGAAGCCAAGGCTCATCAAGGGCTGTAGCGCTACTGAAGAAAAAGAAGAAGTCGCGACCGCATGCAAGCTGTTATTTCTATTTTCAGATTTCCGGTTTCGATCATCTAAGAGATTATCTTCAGATCTTACATTCCTTGATGACCATGGGAACCGTTGGCTTGGAGTAGATCTATGTGTGCCGGCGTGAGAACACTGCTCTGAGCACGAGAAAAATGTGTAGCAAATCCTGTGGGTCCATGAGTTACCACTTATTGAAACGCTCATTACCAGTTAAAATATGCCTTTTTCGGAAGTGATAAATTGAAGCTAGGAGAGAAAATCCTACGTTTGTTCGGTTTGAGGAAACCAAACGAAGCACACGTTTGGCGAAATCGCTTCTGGCAGGCTGCTTGAATCTGCACGCACGACGACGTGATTGGTTAACTTCAATGTTAAATTACTCGCAACTGATGCTATGTGGCGACTTTCTTTTAACCCTCCGTTACTCCCACGAAATTTCGTGACATCGTCACTCGCGCAGATGACTGGTGTCATCCACAAAGCAAGCGGTCTATTTGTATACTTTGAACGGTCTTTATGACTGTTTTTTTGATTTTTTATTAAATATAAATATAATACATTTAATATTTGTACATAGTATTATATATTCTAACGTTTGGAACAGTTTGATCATTCGAAGAACAATATTTTCAGCAGAATTACTGGCATTACATAGTCCCTCTTGTTGCTTACCGACGTACGGTTCTAAATACAAAGTGTAACCTGTTTTTACATCAACCAAAGCAAACACTTTTAACTCATACTTTGCTGGTTTGCTAGGAATATATTGCTTGAACGGGCAGTTTCCTCTAAATACCAAAAGCTGTTCGTCAACAGTAAGAAATTCACTAGCTAAAAATATTTTTTGCAATTGTTCGTGAATAGTTAAAGTGCCTCTCTGATAGCAGCCAGCTTGTCAGTCTCTCTGCAGACATCTCTATCACGGATATTATCAAACCTCAGACGTCTCAACAGAAACCTGAATCGGTTTTCACTTATGCATAGATAATATGATTCAAGTCCTTTTCCCTTTGAGTTATCCCACACTTTCGATATACTCTTCCTAGAACATCTCAAAGATCCACATAGATATAACAAACCAATGAAAGCTCTGATCTCTATCGCATCTGTTTCTTTAGCGTCCCTTTCCCTAGAGAAGATACCATATGTATATATTAGTGCATGTTGAGGTAATGCTTATTATGTTTTCATCCAAGAACAAATTCAGAATTTCTATTTCTGTCTTTTTTATAAGAGCTTGATTTTTTGGTCCAGGCAAATGCATAAGAGCTGCTTCTAACACTGGTAGGATATTTATTTTTCCTCCGTTTAGTTATTCCATCTTTCCATAAAAAATGCATCGTCTTGAGTTACTTCTTCCTGTGATTCATATTCATCATTTTCTGACGCTTCTTGTTCTGTTCCCAAATCATGACCGCTTTCATGAACAGAATCTCCTGTCTCTGAGTCAGGGCTATCACCGTGAGCATCTTCGTCACTCAGCTCATTGAACCATTCCAATCATACATTAGGATCTCTACTGAACTCTGTACGAGGTTTTTTGCCTTTGACATTTCTTCCACAATTTAAAAATGAAGAGAATACTAGGTAACATTGAAGGTAACTGCAATCAGTTTCAATACGTCTAAATTTACGCACATGAAAGATCGATTGAATCTAGGAAAGCAATAAAGTAAAACAGACTTACTTTGTTTCAGATTGTGGCAGCATAGCTCGCATGGATGACAAGTGTCCTCCAGACCATAATAATGTTTCATAAACAATGTATCTTTCGTAACTGAAAGCCAACAATTATTGGAGCTAACAGCTGGATAGTTGATAGAAAGGTACTGAAAATGGCACGAACTCAATCCAGCTCTCTCAGACAAAATTGAACGGGAAAGTCATGTGGGAGACGAGTGTCATCCGCGCGAGCAACGGAGGGTTAACAATTATTTCTCAGCACAACTTTACCAACGCCCTTACAAGCTATTCAGACTGTTTCTGATCACCCTTTAGAAGATGTGAGGTAAGCAGACCTCCACTTGAACAACTGGTGGAACAACGAGAATACACAGTTAAGATTTACTGTTGCAGTCTGTTCAGCGTAGCTCTCCACATGAAACTTCTGCTAAGGAACAAATTACGCTGTTAGCATATTTAAATGCAGTAATGTGTCACGGCAAGGAGATTCCCAGCATCTGTCTTTTCCATCATATCTTTAATAATTGGCTCCTTCTACCGACGCCCAGACTCCGATGATATAGTTGCTGAACAGTTCAGAGAAAATTTGAGTCTCGTAACAAATAAATACCCCACTCATACGGTTATAGTTGGTGGGGACTTCAACCTTCCCTCGATATGTTGCAAAAATACTTGTTCAAAACCGGTGGTAGGCAGAAAACATCTTCCGAGATTGTCCTAAATGCTTTCTCCGAAAATTATTTCGAGTAGTTAGTCCACGAACCCACGCGAATTGTAAATGGTTGCGAAAACACACTTGACCTCTTAGCCACAAACGATCCACAGCTGATCGAGAGCATCATGACTGATACAGGGATTAGTGATCACAAGGTCGATGTAGCTAGGTTCAATACCGTTTCTTCCAAATCCACCAGAAACAAACGCAAAATAATTTTATTTAGAAAAGCGGATAAAGTGTGACTAGAAGCCTTCCTAAGAGACAATCTCCATTCCTTCCGAACTGACTTTGCAAATGTAGACGAGATGTGGCTCAAATTCAGAGATATCGTAGCAACAGCAATTGAGAGATTCATACCTCATAAATTGGTAAGAGATGGAACTGACCCCCCGTGGTACACAAAACAGGTCCGAACGCTGTTGCAGAGGCAACGGAAAAAGCATGCGAAGTTCAGAAGAACGCGAAATCCCGAAGATCGGCTAAAATTTACAGACGCGCGAAATATGGCGCGGATTTCAATGCGAGATGCCTTTAATAGGTTTCACAACGAAACATTGTCTCGAAATTTGGTAGAAAATCCGAAGAAATTCTGGTCGTATGTAAAGTACACAAGCGGCAAGACGCAGTCAATACCTTCGCTGCGCAGTGCCGATGGTACTGTTACCGACGACTGTGCCGCTAAAGCGGAGTTATTGAACGCAGTTTTCCGAAATTTCTTCACCAGGGAAGACGAATGGAATATTCCAGAATTTGAAACACGAACAGCTGCTAGCATGAGTTTCTTAGAAGTAGATACCTTAGGGGTTGCGAAGCAACTCAAATCGCTTGATACGGGCAAGTCTTCAGGTCCAGATTGTATACCGATTAGGTTCCTTTCAGATTACGCTGATACAATAGCTCCCTACTTAGCAATCATATACAACCGCTCGCTCACCGATAGATCTGCACCTACAGATTGGAAAATTGCGCAGGTCGCACCAGTGTTTAAGAAGGGTAGTAGGAGTAATCCATCGAACTACAGACCTATATCATTGACGTCGGTTTTCAGTAGAGTTTTGGAGCGCATACTGTATTCAAACATTATGAATCACCTCGAAGGGAACGATCTATTCATACGTAATCAGCATGGTTTCAGAAAACATCGTTCTTGTGCAACGCAGCTAGCTCTTTATTCGCACGAAGTAATGGCCGCTATCGACAGGGGATCTCAAGTTGATTCCGTATTTCTAGATTTTCGGAAAGCTTTTGACACCGTTCCTCACAAGCGACTTCTAATCAAGCTGCGGGCCTATGGGGTATCGTCTCAGTTGTGCGACTGGATTCGTGATTTCCTGGCAGGAAGTTCGCAGTTCGTAGTAATAGACGGCAAATCATCGAGTAAAACTGAAGTGATATCAGGTGTTCCCCAGGGAAGCGTCCTGGGACCTCTGCTGTTCCTGATCTATATAAATGACCTGGGTGACAATCTGAGCAGTTCTCTTAGGTTGTTCGCAGATGATGCTGTAATTTACCGTCTAGTAAGGTCATCCGACGACCAGTATCAGTTGCAAAGCGATTTAGAAAAGATTGCTGTATGGTGTGGCAGGTGGCAGTTGACGCTAAATAACGAAAAGTGTGAGGTGATCCACATGAGTTCCAAAAGAAATCCGTTGGAATTCGATTATTCGATAAATAGTACAATTCCCAAGGCTGTCAATTCAACTAAGTACCCGGGTGTTAAAATGACGAACAACTTCAGTTGGAAAGACCACATAGATAATATTGTGGGGAAGGCGAGCCAAAGGTTGCGTTTCATTGGCAGGACACTTTGAAGATGCAACAAGTCCACTAAAGAGACAGCTTACACTACACTCGTTCGTCCTCTGTTAGAATATTGCTGCGCGGTGTGGGATCCTTGCCAGGTGGGATTGACGGAGGACATCGAGAGGGTGCAAAAAAGGGCAGCTCGTTTTGTATTATCACGTAATAGGGGAGAGAGTGTGGCAGATATGATACACGAATTGGGATGGAAGTCATTACAGCAAAGACGTTTTTCGTCGCGGCGCGATCTATTTACGAAATTTCAGTCACCAACTTTCTCTTCCGAATGTGAAAATATTTTGTTGGGCCCAACCTACATACGTAGGAATGATCATCAAAATAAAATAAGAGAAATCAGAGCTCGAACAGAAAGGTTTAGGTGTTCGTTTTTCCCCCGTGCGGTTCGGGAGTGGAATGGTAGAGAGATAATATGATTGTGGTTCGATGAACCCTCTGCCAAGCACTTAAATGTGAATTGCTGAGTAGTCATGTAGATGTAGATGTAGATAAGAGACCGGGAGGTTTCATTTAAATTTATATAAAGGGGAAACACTGAAAGTCCTGTTATCATATCCAACATCTTCCCATGTCATGATTCCAGGAACCGACATCTCCCCAAGTCATGTTTTCAGGAACTGGAGCGGTACGGGTCTCGAGAATAGCTGCTTCCTTTGACATTTTACCGGATACATTGGTGTCGATATTAACGCCACAGACAGAAGCAAAATTAATCGCTAATCGCCGCCCAATATCCCGTTTGACTCCAGCCCAACTAGCCCCTGTTGACCGTGACATGGTGTCAGCGCATGGCAACTCGTGATCACAACCTACCTTCCAGTAATCTTTTCCAGAAGATTCGTTGTGACGCTGTACCTGGAACATGTGCCTGGATTTCAGCTGTTGTCATACATCTATTTGTCAAAGCTAGTCGAACAATCCTACAATCTACTCCTGGTTACAGCCTTCTGAAAGAGCTTGTGCCTACTTACCTAGCCGCAATGTTGTCACTATTCGTTCTGCGGTCATTCCACTACGTTCAACTATTTGTGTGATCAGTCGATGTGTTGTTCCCCTTTCTCGCACGCCAAAGAGCGGAAGGTGCAAATAAGCTACAAATGCACATCCTGTGGGCACGTTGTTTTCCGATCTCCGACTGAAAAGCACCATTAACGTTAGGCGGACCCATTATACATTATATACTTACATCATTCTTCATATGTTGGAATGGCTTTTTTCTGAACTGAAAATTAGTTCTCGAAAATAAGAAATTTTAATCAGTGTATCCCACAGCATGAAAATATTGGAGTGACTGTTTGGTTTTGGTAATAATTCGTCAAGGTGCGCATCGTGTAAAACTTTCTATTGCCATCAATGTACACTGTTCTGCCACATTAATGAGACCACCTGTCAAAAGTCTGAATAACCAACTTTTGCAGTGCGGATCATTGCGAGACGTGCTGGAAGAGAATCAATGAAGGTTTGGAAGTTACCAACAGGGATCTGTAGCCATGTCCACTCCAGTGGCGTAGCAAGCTTCACAGGGTTTCTTAGTTGGGGATCCTATGGAGAGAACAGCTCGATAGAGGTGGTCTTACACATTCTCGATTTGATTTAAATCCGGGGTGTTTGGTGGACAGGGGAGTACAGTAAACTTATTCTGGTGCTCTTCGAATCATGCATGTACACTGCAAGCTGTGTGACACTTTGCATTGTCCTGCTGGTAGATGCCATAGTGCCGAGGAAAACCAAACTGCATGCAAAGGCACACGTGTCCCCCACATACAGATGCATACTTATGTTGATCCGTTATTCCCTCCAGAATGACTATGCCTCCCAGGGACTCGCACGAAGACATTCGCAAGATCATAACGCTCCCTCATCGAGACAGGATCCTTCCAATGGTTGTTGCAGGATGTTTGCTTTCAGACATTTCATAACGCAGGCGTCAGCGTCCATCAGTCATCTGAAAAGGCCACTTGTCACTATTCAGTGAACGTCCAGTTGTGGTATTGTCTTCCAAATGTCAGCCTTTGTCGCCGATGAACGGCAATCGGCATGGGTGCATGAACCAGGCAACTGTTGTAGAGTCCCATACGCAGCAACGTTCTTTGAACGGCCGTTGAGGAGACACTGTTAGTAGTACCTTCGTTCATTTGGCTGGTCTGTTTCTCAATAGTTACAAATCTATTCGCCCATACACATCTCTAAAACTTTCATTCACTCGTGTCACCTATGACCCACGCTGCACCACCGTTGCGTCAGCGCCAGTTTTGGATAGCGTCATTTTGCCATGCATAGTATATTTTAGCCACAGCGGCACGCGAACAGTTTACAACAAATGTAGCCTTTTCGGAAATACTACCACCCTTGGTTCGAAAACCAATTATTATGCGATTTTGGACGTCAGATTAATCGTTCTGTTTCCGCACTGTGACAATGACTGTACTGTCTCCGACGCTGGCCGGAGTGGCCGTGCGGTTCTAGGCACTACAGTCTGGAACCGAGCGACCGCTATGGTCGCAGGTTCGAATCCTGCCTCGGGCATGGATGTGTGTGATGTCCTTAGGTTTAATTAGTTCTAAGTTCTAGGTGACTGATGGCCTCAGAAGTTAAGTCGCATAGCGCTCAGAGCCATTTGAACCACTGTCTCTGACGCAGATGCACATAAACTGAGGCTTGCGCCTCGGCTGTCGGTGAAGTCTTATCGCCTCTAGGGCGCTTCTCCTTTTAGCTTGAAGTGGTGGGGAAGGGGGGGGGGGATTACATGATGGTGCTGCATGGAACTTGGCTTTGTGCTGCTTTTTTTTAAAAAAAAAAAGGATAAAAGAATACTTAGAGGGATAGTAGAAGAAGCAGGAAAACGAACGGTCCAATTGACTGGCCGGCAAAGAATTTAAAAATGGTAGATGACAGGACAGTAGAAGGGACAGTAGGAGAGTGAGGAAAACAAACGGCCCATTGGCTAGCCAGTAAATCACAATTAAATGACAGATTAAAGGAAAGGAGGAGGGACAGTAATAGTTGAATGAAAACGAAAGGCCATTATCCTGGCCTCATCTTCATGGCGGCGTCGGTGATGGCGGTGGCAGATAGTCTTGAAGCGGTGAAATAAGGGGGAGGGGGAGGAGGGGGAAAGAAAAAGAAGTCGGAGAGTGACTGATGGAGAAGTGAAAAGGGGAAGGGCCTGTAAGGATTAGACCGACATTGGGGGGGGGGGGGGGGCGTGAAGAGCAGTAGGGGTGGCGCGAGGAGGGGCTGGATGTCATAACGTGGTGATGAGATGGAGCGATGATATGAGAAAGATAAAGTGACATGAAATGAAAGTGGCTAGTGAATGGGGAGTTATGGGGGGCGGAAGAGGTCAGGCCATCGGGTGGTGGCCAGATGGTGGACACGGGTGCCCAGGGAAAGGATTAAAGGATTGGGAGAGTGGTGGGTTTGTTGGTAGAAGGAAGCAGCTGCGGAAAGAATGCGGGAGTGAAGGAGTGGCACCTCGGCCAGGATGTGAAGTTCTTGGGTAGGGAAGTCTTTCGGGAGGTGAGGTCTCCGATGTCTTTTTTTTTTCCTTTATTGTAATTTTAATCACCTATACAGGCGGGCTGGCAGCAGCACATTACGCTGCTCTGCAGCCTTAAGTGGAACAATAACAGGACATAGAGGTGATACAGACAATACAAAAAACGGCGGGCAAAAAAGGGAGATACAAAAAAAAACAATAAACATGAAGCCGTTCATGTTGGACTATAAAAACACTAACACTTGTGGACACGGCGCACAAAACATGGAGAACGGCGATGGCACATGTGAACAGTGGAGTCGTACCTGCACGAAACACAAAACGAAGCAGACACTGATGTCGATGATCTCCAGCGCGCGAATGTTCACTATGCGTGTGCGAGTCCGGGGACCTGCCAAGAGAGGAGGAGGAGGAAGGGGAGTGAGAGAGCGAGAGGGGAGAGCAGAGATGCCACGGGCAGGGGAGAAAGGGGGGAGGGAGGAAGGGGAAGGGGAAACCCGGGGTAGAGGGGCGGAGGGAGGGGAAATGGGAAAAGGAAAGAGAAGGGAAGGGACGAGAAGGGAGGGAGGGTGCCCAAAGGAAAGGACACCGGAAGTGGGGGGTGGGGCAGGGTCAAAGTTGATAGGAGGGGTAGATGGAGCGGAGGAGGACATCATCAGGGAGGGGGAGCTGGTGGAAGCCACCTTGGGAGAGGGTAAGGAGGGTGGAGAGATGGAGACCAGGTGGGACGTGCGAATACAGGCGCGGCAGTGGGGGGGGGGGGGTTGGGGTGGGAGATGATCGGGGAGACGAGCGGGTGAGGAGGATAACATCAGGAGTGGAGTTGGATTCGGGACGGGTGTGCTGGGGGATGGGGATGAGGTCGCCTTGAAGCGAGGAGAGGAACCGATGCCACCGCCGTAACTGGGCGGCGGAACGACTATGGATGTTGAGGTCGGCGGCGATCACGTAGGAGGAGAAGGTACGGTCGATGTGGGAGAGGAAGTCGAAGGGAATAGGGGCGTTAGGGAGGACATAGATGGTGGCGCAGGTAACGGTAAGGCCGAGGAAGAAGAGACGAAGGATCAGGTGTTCGGTGGGGTCGTCTCCGACGTCTCCCCAACACATTTTATATAGCCACCACTGCTAGTGCTGCCACCTTCCGTCTGTTGACGTTGACCATAGGAGGTAGTCACATTGAAGAGATTGGACCATGTATTTAGCTACGCGAATTGCCAGCAGAAACTAAATATGGCAAACATATCAGTATTTGCACATTTCATTAAGTGTAACTCAAATAGAGCTGTGCCGCTACGAAGTCTAGGGTAAGGTAAGGTAATTTTGCAGTATTGATCACAAGCTAGCTGCGATGATGCCATTCAATGTAGTGTTTCCTGGTTTTGCCAACAGATGGCACGACAATGTATTATTTGCGAGTAGCACAACAGCTACGCTTTGCTGCAGTCAAAACCATAAGTATGTATTGATTAAACAAGTTACTATTGTGTGGCAAATCTCACAGTAGAAACAGAGTGGTTGTTTTCTTCATAGATGTGATTCCATTTTAGATCTGCAATAAGCAAGTAATGTACACTTTGACATCTTGGATATTCGGGAATCCAGCCGGATATTCGCGTCGTTCTCGCACGATATTTCAACAGCGTGCCTCGCTATCTTCTTCAGGTGCTCCTTGAGACTCGATCGACCCATGGACCAGTCTCAGGTAGCACCTGAAGAAGACAGCGAGGCACGCTGTTGAAATATCGTGCGAGAACGACGCGAATATCCGACTGGATTTCCGAATATCCAAGGTGTCAACAGATCGCCGGGAAAGCATGAAGAATTAATGTATACTTTATTTGTACACAATGGGTACTATGAGACCTATAGTGATACATAAGAGATTTGGTTCATTTATTTTGTGAAATATACGCCGACAGGGCACTTAGCATTACGACAATTTGACTCCTTTTGGATTACTCATTTGGACGATTGTCAACGTCGCTTTTACATCAGTTCCACATCTTTCTGCAAAACGTTTCTAGCAAATATTATTGGAAGCAAGTATTTCACACACATAATTGATGTGAAGGAAAGAAAAACAGGTGCATCATGGACATTATGCTCTTTATGCTTCTTGCTCTACGATGACAGCTGCCAAAAAGATCTGACCAACGAAGCTCACTGCAAGTGTGACAACTGTTGTGGACATTCAAGTTCTGAAGATGAGGACTGGTGGAGTAGGGTGAATGAAACTTTGTATTGTGAAGTAACACTACTTCAGAATAACCTTACCTATTGCAAAATTACTACCTGTGTACACTTCAAGGCTATGTGCAATTATGAACAATGGCAATAATAAGAAGATCGTAAAATGTTTATACAATGTCTCCCATATGTAGCTACTTTATATAATTAATTGCAACATTTTCAGTTATTTCGCACTAACAAAATATTCTTTGAAAATACTGTCAAATTATCTTACCTTACCCCATAGTCCAGTCATACGGCAGTTCACATACTCCAGAAACACGCGTTTTATTAGATGAAAGTACAAAGTTTCATGGAAAGCTTTCCAGAAGTCAAGAAAAGCTCTCCGTTACCTACAGCCAACTGTATTTCGCCCAGCATGGTGGTTTAGAGTTACGACACTCAGCTGGTATTGATGAGGGCATTGGTTCAATCCACGTCCAGCCATCCAGAATTATTGCTTCCATGACTTCCCTAAATCACTTGAAGCAAATGCTGTAAAAGTTTCTATAGGACACAGTCTTTTTCCAGTCCGAGATTGTGCTTAATCTCTAATAACCTCTTTGAGGAAACATTCGTAGAGTCGTCTGAAGAGCGAGATGGAAAGCGAGGTTGGTAGTAGAGGTCTGCAAACGGCGTTTTGCTTGCTCATACTCACTCGAGCCCACCACGCTCGGGCCTGGCTTTCTAGAGTGCGAATGCTGGAAGTGGGCAGTCTGTGTTCGAACGAGACGCCGTTTGGAACGACACGCCCTGCGCGACCGTTTGAGAAGCAGCTCTGTGTGTCCGCAGGCTGGTGTCTCTTCTAACATACCGGGCAGCTGATGGAGTTACGCACATATCAATTTAGTTATGCTGCAGAATTATACTCCTTTGTGGTAGTGTCTAGTCACGAAATCGTTATGATTAATAAGAGGAACTAGCTTGCTTTATGCCGTAAAGAAAATTTGGAAACTGTTAGGAGTTTCACAAGGATTCCATGTAACTACCAACTTTCGTAATGAGCTAATTAAAGATCACGTTGCTGTGTTTTATAGCACCATATACTTTATTGATTCAAATGTACATATGTGAACTTGAGCACTTAAGAAATTAGGTATCTAACAGGAACAAAATTACACTACTGGCCATTAAAATTGCTACACCAAGAAGAACTGCAGATGATAAACGGGTATTCATCGGACAAATATATTATACTAGAACTGACATGTGATTACATTTTCACGAAATTTGGATGCATAGATCCTGAGAAATCAGTACCCACAACAACGACCTCTGGCCGTAATAACGGCCTTGATGCGCCTGGCCATTGAGTCAAACAGAGCTTGGATGGCGTGTACAGGTACAGTTGCCCATGCAGCTTCAAGACGATACCACAGTTCATCAAGAGTAGTGACTGGCGTATTGTGACGAGCCAGTTGCTCGGCTACCATTGATCAGACGTTTTCAATTGGTGAGAGATCTGGAGAACGTGCTTGCCAGGGCAGCAGTAGAACATTTTCTGTATCCAGAAAGGACCGTACAGGACCTGCAACATGCGGTCGTGCATCACCCTGCTGAAATGTAGATTTTCGCAGGGATCGAATGAAGGGGAGAGCCACGGGTCGTAACACATCTGAAATGTAACGTCCACTGCTCAAAGTGCCGTCAATGCCAACAAGAGGTGATCGAGACGTGTAACCAATGGCACCCCATACCATCACGCCGGGTGACACGCCAGTATGGCGATGACGAATACACGCTTCCAGTGCGTTAGTCGCGATGTCGCCATACACGGATGCGACCATCATGATGCTGTAAACAGAACCTGGATTCATCCGAAAAAATGACGTTTTGTCATTCGTGCACCCAGGTTCGTCGTTGAGTACACCATCACAGGCGCTCCTGTCTGTGATGCAGCGTCAAGGGTAACCGCAGCCATGGTCTCCGAGTTGATAGTCCATGCTGCTGCAAACGTCGTCGAACTGTTCGTGCAGATGGTTGTTGTCTTGCAAACATCTCCATCTGTTGACTCAGGGATCGAGACGTGGCTGCACGATTCGTTACAGCCATACGGATAAGATGCCTGTCATCTCGGTTGCTAGTGATACGAGGCCGTTGGGATCCAGCACGGCGTTCCGTATTACCCTCCTGAACCCACCGATTCCATATTCTGCTAACAGTCATTGGATCTCGACCAACGCGAGCAGTAATGTCGCAATACGATAAACCGCAATCGCGATAGGCTACAATCCGACCTTTATCAAAGTCGGAAACGTGATGGTACGCATTTCTCCTCCTTACACGAGGCATCACAACAACGTTTCACCAGGCAACGCCTGTCAACTGCTGTTTGTATATGAGAAATCGGTTGGAAACTTTCCTCTTGTCAGCACGTTGTAGGTATCGCCACCGGCGCCAACCTTGTGTGAATGCTCTGAAAAGCTAATCATTTGCATATCACAGCATCTTCTTCCTGTGTGTTAAATTTCGTGTCTGTAGCACGTCATCTTCGTGGTGTAGCAATTTTAATCGCCATAGCGCAGCTCCAAATTATTCGCCGTTACCGTATTTGTGATTCAAGGAATCGACTCGTTTCGGGTCAAGTCTGCATCGTCAATCCGAAATAAGCTTCTATGCCTTACTGAAATTTCTTACGCTTGTCACATTTGAGGCTGGAACACAATATATTCTCCTCGTTAAACCAGATAGCTCGGGAAAGAGATCACGGTTACGCTGTTACCTCCCAAGCCGATAACCTTCGTCGCCAATATCCATTCGGATTAAATAAAAGTCAACATCAACGGTAGATTAATGGTATGGGACACAGTCTAGTCACTCCTAAAAAAGAGACTTGTTTGGCTACAGAGAACGGCTGCCATTCGCTCAGCGTCCCTAAATAAATATTTACAGATACCACAAAAATAGAGTAATATATTACTGCCACGTTATAATATTGTTATACCTTACCACACATTTGACTGACAGTATTTAACATCTCATCTCTGTCAGACACAGAATTTTCAATAATCGTAAGGGCGGCCATAGAAATGTTAGTATTCTGTGCAAAGTCCGAATTTCGACTTTCTCCTCTATGAGCTGGAGACAGCGCTCTTTCAGCGCTCGTGGTATCTACAGTTAAAAGACGATAACACATCAGTTGTACTGTCCTGCCAAAATACAGGTGACACTGAAACTGGCGTTTTTCAGTTAACTGCAAGTTTCATTCGTTGAGCACGCAGCTGGTATTAAACAAGAAAATTGGGTCTACAGTAATCTAAACGTACTCTGTATCTTCGGGCCTTGTATTAGAACGACTTTCAGGTTGTGCACCCATAAAAAAATAAACTGAATTGTTAGATACTTCTCGTCTACCAACATTCGTATTGCACCTTTGGATGGCTCTAAAAATGTCACAAGTTCGTTTGCAACCAGTAAGTTTATCAGTGATGCCTCTCCCAGGAAGCATTTCCGTGATTTTATCGTGTTGCCTAACTACAGTCTAGCATTTTGAGCAAGCTGTTTCATCTACTCTCCTTTTCTTGCTTCAAGGTTGTCTGTATCGAATTCTCACCAGCTTTCTTCATGAAATGGACAGTCTTTATAGCAGCGTAGGACATGTATTAAACCACTTGCAACTGAACTCGGGCTCGTTTACTACGTATTTTTCACGTGGCTCATCTGTAAAGGGGGTTGGTAGTAAACGGTTGCATTTGCGCCCCTATTATTGAGTCTGATATTGGCTGGCTTTTGAAGAGCAGTGAATTGAACTATACACGTTCAGATTGAAACTTATTTATTCAAAAGAAACACTTTAACGTTGTGGCCATGCATTTTTAAGTTCACAAATAATAATCGGTGCAATTCGTACACTGTTTGTCTCACACCCACACACTTTCACTTTCACTTTGTTCCTTCGCACACCCTGGCGTCCATGCTTGCACTCGCGGCACTTTGCCGCTCCCAACTCACCACCACAACGGCCAACGACAAAAGACCACGATTTTCCCGCTCATATCCACAGTCCTGAGTCGAGTCACATGACACCACAGTAGTCAAAATAATCGCTAAACGTGGCCACAATTCGTTCACAATATTTTATAATATTTAAATACTTAAATCTAAATACATTATATAGTTTTACAAATTATCACCACACTTATATAATTAGTTGCAATTAAAAGAAAACCAAAACACTATCCAACGGAACTACAACGTCCATCAAAACACAAAACAAGTATTTTCCGGTCTATTTTGCCCAGCATATTATCTCTGCTGCTGTGCTTTAAATTTTAAATTACTTGAAAGAGTGCCATATTATCCCCTGTTACCTTACATATTTGAAAGAGTTCCATATTATCCCCTGTTACCTTACATACCCCCACTTCATGGAGACATTACCTTAGTAACGGCAACATGAAGTAGCACCAAATGGAGTGAACCCATATTACTTTATATATTAAACATTTTAATTACAACTATAATGGCACCAAAACATGTAGAACAGTGTTGTAGTGGTGAGTTAATCAGTGTAAGTACTGTCATTAGAAAACATATATACATAATCCAACAATGTATCCATCTCAAATATACAATTAGATAGTATCCTATTGAGTCTGATTGGGCAGGCAAAATAAATGCCCATGTTAGTCTATATGTAGGTTGCACACTCACTGCACATTAACACTTCCACTTTTTACACAGTTGTTTCTGTAAGTTGCACGAAGTTGTTGTAGCCAGATCATTGTGTTCATAGGTTTATGCATTGGAATACAGTCTTTCCAAACTTGTCAGCCAGCAGCACTGTGCTTCCTCTCGTTAGCCAAGCCATCCCATCAAAATTTAACCAAATCCTCATGAATCTTGCCTAGATATGCAGACCCACATTTCCCAGGAATCAGGCTATCCAAATCCTCCCTGGAACATCCTGTTTTCACTGATCAGTTCTTATTGAGGTTTGTACAAACTGACAAACTTGCACACAAATTAATCACAAACATGGCATAGTTAAATATATTCTATTTCACCCTTCAAATGTTCCCAGATCAGGAGCTCCGACACTTCTACCCCCCGCACCAAGAGAATTTATTCCCAGATGCAGAGTCTTATTTTTTTTAAGCATCCATACAGCTATATCACTGTACATAAATGCACTCAATTTTTTTAATGAATTCCTATATAAATTTTCACATAATATTTGGCAATATCTTGAAAACCATTCTTTTATGACATTTCCATGGCTACCTAGATTCAATCATAAATGGCAAACAAACTCACCAAGGTCATAAACTTTTACTAGCATCCACTTAGCCATTAGTGTTTTTTCCCTCACTTTCCTCATGAACATCTTATAATAAGCAAGTTAATTATTTCCCATATGCCTCTACAATTTGCATATTTAGTGATTGCCCTACATGACTGTCCCAGCAACAATCCTACCCCCACGCACCAGTATCAACTCCAGGTGCCACAGATACATTAGAAATTTTAATAAAATCTCAACTATTTTTCTTTAACAAACTATTTGCAGATTTCCTCCCTCCTATATTCTCCACACATTTATACAGAAGTAGACTATATGTACAGCAGGTTTCAGTTCCCGTATGACTCAACAAGGCTTCTATCCTTTGTAAATTAGTAATTGTCTCACCTCCTTTTAATTCCCCTTTAAATTTTATTCTTCGTCTATTTTCACCAGCATCAAATTCTACCACTCTGTCCTTTACAAAAATGCTACAGTCATACTTGTACAAGAAGTCCATACCCAAAATTACATTCAATGCCAAACCCTTCACCACAAAGCAACTAATATCAAAACAATACTCATTACTATTAAATTCCAGTAATACTTCCCTGCTGATGGGCTTGCTACATGTCCCAGTTGCTGTCTTAATTTTGACTCCTGTAACTGGTAATTCTATTAATCCTAAACCTTTAATTTGCTGCCAGAAAGATTCAGAGATTGCAGATAAACTTGAGCCAGAGTCTAATAATGCTATATCTGCAACTCCTGCCACACTGATATCAATTATTGGCTGTATCACCTCTATTTCTACTCTGTTCAGCCCTGATTCCTGTAATAAATCTCTTTCTACTTCACTCCTGCTTTCCTCTTGCATAATGCAAATATCTTTAGGTCTTTCTCCAAAACATACATCAGTATCCCCTTCAAACAGATCCTTAATAGCAAACTCAACATTCTCTTCTTCACTTAATTCTTCCAATTTTCTGGCAATTTTAAATTTTATTTTACCCCATTCTTCAGGCATCAAAGCTTTATGTAATTTTGCATAGGACACCCAATCACTCAAATCATAATCAGCCTCCTCCTTTCCTAACCATCCACAATTAACATCTTTGAGGCTTGCATCATCAGTTAAGAAAACATAGGTTTCAATTTTATCTTCTGGGCAACCTACAGCAACATTCTCCATATCATTACGCATTTCCATATCCACACTGAAGTCATTATCACTACCACAGTTAACACCTGCACCCACAAGCACAGTAACCTTATCATTAGGTAATTTACCAGCATTTTCCACATTGTCAAATACACCACTCATATTAGCCTTACATCACACTGAATAACCCTCTCCTCACCTTTTCCACAATTCTCCATACTATTTCCAATAGACATCTCTACCCATTCATCACACCCATTATTACTGTGAACATTGCCCCTTAATTCCATATCCACTTCTGTTCCCCTTTTTGATGAAACTACCTATGTCTCTGATCTTTCAATGAATTTTGCTGCACACAAACCAATATTGTCCTCCTCTGCTTGTAATTTCTCTTCCCTTTTAAACATGTCATCAATGTAAAACTCACACTGTTCATTGCTGATATTAGCCTTGTTCCCTTTTTTCCTCTTATACCTTTTATCTGTATTTCTATAATTGTTAAAACCCCCCCATAGATTCTCATTTTCTAAGACAGCATCCATACGACATATCCCAATTTCCCTATTTTCCTTGCTGACTTTATTACTCATCCCATCATGTCCTTGTCTGGCCCTGTTCACATAATTACTAGCCCCCCTGCGGACCTTAAGTGAGGTATCAATTAGTTTTTTGATTGCCTACCCTGTCCATTTGCATCCGGCATTCCTACTCTCATACCTTCTCTATCACTCCTCATCTGATCAAAATTGTCTCTTCTCCCTCCAAAATTTCTGTTATACCTTTGTGGCTTGCTTCTCCAATCTCTGTCCTGATTACTCTCATCACTTCTATCTTCTCTCCACCTCTTATGGTTATTACCACATTCATAATTAATACTGTTTCCCCTTTCATGATACCTTCCGCTCTCCCTATGTTCCATGTATTTAGATCTGTAACACAATGCCCTGTCCATATTATCCACAAAATTAAGAAATTCTTCCACTGAATCTGTTGCACTGTGAATCAAATCCCATTGCAAATGCTCTGGTAATCTTCTCTTTAGTGTAGATATTTCTGTTAATACGCCCAGTGGCCTATCCAGATGATTTAATTTATTCAGTTCTCTGAAACAGAACTCTCTTATACTTTCCTTTCCACTCTTGTAACTGGTTCCATTCAAAAAATCGTTTTGCAATCTTAATTGTTTTGCTTGGCCCCAGTATTTGTTCAAGAACAGGTTTTCGAAGGTTTTAAAATCACAAAATTTATCATCATTTTGGTTTGCCCATGTTTGAGTCCCACTTCCAACTGCCTCTTAACATATTTAATTTTTGCCTGCTCACTCATCCCTGTCACAAAGTTATCCTTACACGCAGCTAGAAAGTCAACTGCATGGTATTTATTCTCCCCATTAAAAGGTTTTGACTGAAATCCATGCCCCAGAGGATATCCCAACAATAAATTTCCATTCCCTGGTGCCACAGTATTAACTGTTTCCCTCAAGACATTTATTTCCCCTTCTAATTCCTTCTTATTGTCAGTAATTCCCTTATGGCAATCCAGCACTCCTATCTTAACGGATTCAATGTCTGCCTCTGTTTGTCTTTGAAATAATGTGCATTTCTGTTGCTGTACCTGAATCTGCCCCACAAGATTACTTTGCACAGTGTCCACCTTGGCTACTAGGCCTCTTTCAACCACATCAACTCTCTCGATAATTCCCTCAATAATTTTAACTGTGTTTTCAACTTTATCTGTAATCTGAGTGAATTTGAGATCTAGTTGATCAAATTTTTCACTCACTGTCTTTATTTTATCACTAAGCCCTAATTCCATATCCCCTATTTTCGAATCCATTTCTTCAACTATTGCAGTTTTTATATTCCCTATTTTCGAGTCTATTTCTCCTAATTTACTAGTAAGTTTTACAAAAAATGTGCTGAGGTCACTTCCTGGTATCCAGCCTATTTCTTTTGGCATGCTAGGGCTACTACAGGTACTCCTAACATCCACTGATTCGCCTTCACTTTGAGAGTCGCGCGTCTCATCGGCCATGGCAAATGAAAGGACACAATTTTGCAATGTAGCTGCTGGCTGTACTTATCTTTTATATCCTCGTGTGACGCGACGTCTGCAGTGAGCTCCGCAGCACAGCTATGCAATGAATCGTAATCGGCGGCGTGGACACACAGCAAACTCAATCAGGAGCGAGAACACGTTGCGTAGGCCCCTGGCAGCATGTAGTCGTGTTGGTCGGCGGCACGGACGACGGCGTTGATCGTCGGCAGCACGTGGATACAGCTTCGACTGCTTTACCCGTAGCAACACATGGACGTGGCACGGACGACGGTTTCTTCTAGCGGCAGCACGTGTCGCGGCACGGACGACTGTTTTACCCGCGGCAACACGTGGACACGGCAAGCACGGCGGCTTTACCCGCGGCAACACGTGGACACGGCAAGCACGGCGGTTTTACCCGCGGCAACACGTGGTCGACTCATCAGACTGTGTAACTGACTGCTTCACAATCGTGGTGGCCTTATATCGGCGTAACCACGGGGCAGCGCGTATCTTGTCCAGCACAAACACTCCGGTACTGCTAATGCACCGATTTAGCTCAGAGCCCCCTCACAGACTGTTCAAAAGCCTAACATCAGACGGACATTCGATTCCGAAATACTATGGAATATGGAAGAAAGTCCTATCCCGGACGAGCCCCCAATTGCAACTGAACTCGGGCTCGTTTACTACCTATTTTTCACGTGGCTCATCTGTAAAGGGGGTTGGTAGTAAGCGGTTGCATTTGCGCCCCTATTATTGAGTCTGATATTGGCTGGCTTTTGAAGAGCAGTGAATTGAACTATACACGTTCAGATTGAAACTTATTTATTCAAAAGAAACACTTTAACGTTGTGGCCATGCATTTTTAAGTTCACAAATAATAATCGGTGCAATTCGTACACTGTTTGTCTCACACCCACACACTTTCACTTTCACTTTGTTCCTTCGCACACCCTGGCGTCCATGCTTGCACTCGCGGCACTTTGCCGCTCCCAACTCACCACCACAACGGCCAACGACAAAAGACCACGATTTTCCCGCTCATATCCACAGTCCTGAGTCGGGCCACATGACACCACAGTAGTCAAAATAATCGCTAAACATGGCCACAATTCGTTTACAATATTTTATAATATTTAAATACTTAAATCTAAATACATTATATAATTTTACAAATTATCACCACACTTACATAATTAGTTGCAATTAAAAGAAAACCAAAACACTATCCAACGGAACTACAACGTCCATCAAAACACAAAACAAGTATTTTCCGGTCTATTTTGCCCAGCATATTATCTCTGCTGCTGTGCTTTAAATTTTAAATCACTTGAAAGAGTGCCATATTATCCCCTGTTACCTTACATACTTGAAAGAGTTCCATATTATCCCCTGTTACCTTACACACTGCCATCTCATTATCAAATAATTGTCATCGAAAATGTGGGTCAGGACAGTGTTCAAAACATGTGTAACGCACGTCTAATACTGAAAGGCTGCAATGTCTTGCATATATTATAGCCTCGGTCCGTGACAAATGAAATCGTATTAAAATGCTGAGGATTCACTCGTGAGAATTTGAATAATGTTTCCTCAATGTAGTTCTCAATAAATTCGCCAGATTATTTTCTTCTCAGAAAAGAGAGTTGTCACCAATATGGTACTTCTTGATAAACAAAATGTGCAGTGATAGACATGTTACATATTTTCCCGTATGTTCCGAAGAGAGGAAGTCAACAATTGGATAACTGCTCATATCTGAAGGAGCAGTAATATCCTGGCAGAGTAAGAAGCAGACAACTGTAGCTGTATCCATAACTGAGGCAGAACATATGACCAGGAACTGCGCACGTCATGAAGCTCTGTCATACAGCCATAGAGTCTATTGCTTGGAAGGTTAGACAGTGAAATATCACCAAACCTAAGAAGGATCCTATCAAACTATTATGTCACAACAAAGCAGGAACCGACTTGTCTCAGACTAGTTGTTACAAGAGTCGAACCAAACATTTGGATACAAAATACCACTTTATAAGAGAAAAGAAATAGAGTTAGCCCACCTCACTGCGGACCACATGTCTTTAGACCAATTATAGCGTCATAAACCACGGACCTTGCCGTTGGTGGGGAGGCTTGCGTGCCTCATCGATACAGATGGCCGTACCGTAGGTGCAACCACAACGGAGGGGTATCTGTTGAGACGCCAGACAAACGTGTGGTTCCTGAAGAGGGGAAGCAGCCTTTTCAGTAGTTGCAGGGACAACAGTCTGGATGATTGACTGATCTGGCCTTGCAACACTGACCAAAATGGCCTTGCTGTGCTGGTACTGCGAACGGCTGAAAGCAAGGGGAAACTACAGCCGTAATTTTCCCCAAGGGCATGCAGCTTTACTGTATGGTTAAATGATGATGGCGTCCTTTTGGGTAAAATATTCCGGAGGTAAAATAGTCCCCCATTCTGATCTCCGGACGGGGACTACTCAAGAGGACGTCGTTATCAGGAGAAAGAAAACTGGCGTTCTACGGATAGGAGCGTGGAATGTCAGATCCCTTAATCGGGAGGAAAGGGTAGAAAATTTAAAAAGGGAAATGGATAGGTTGAAGTTAGATATAGTGGGAATTAGTGAAGTTCGGTGGCAGGAGGAACAAGACTTTTGGTTAGGTGAATACAGGGTTATAAATACAAAATCAAATAGGGGTAATGCAGGAGTAGGTTTAACAATGAATAAAAAAATAGGAGTGCGGGTAAGCTACTACAAACAGCATAGTGAACGCATTATTGTGGCCAAGATAGACACGAAGCCCATGCCTACTACAGTAGTACAAGTTTATATGCCAACTAGCTCTGCAGATGATGGAGAACTTGATGAAATGTATGATGAGATAAAAGAAATTATTCAGGTAGTGAAGGGAGATGAAAATTTAATAGTCATGGGTGACTGGAATTCGAGAGCAGGAAAAGGGAGAGAAGGAAACGTAGTGGGTGAATATGGATTGGGGGAAAGAAATGAAAGAGGAAGCCGTCTGGTGGAATTTTGCACAGAGCATAACTTAATCATAGCTAACACTTGGTTCAAGAATCATAAAAGAAGGTTGTAAGCATGGAAGAATCCTGGCCATACTAAAAGGTTTCAGATAGATTATATAATGGTAAGACAGAGATTTAGGAACCAGATTTTAAATTGTAAGACATTTCCAGGGGCAGATGTGGACTCTGACCACAATCTATTGGTTATGAACTGTAGATTAAAGCTGAAGAAACTTCAAAAAGGTGGGAATTTAAGGAGATGGGACCTCTCGATAAACTGACTAAACCAGAGGTTGTACAGTGTTTCAGGGAGAGCATAAGGGAACAATTGACAGGAATGGGGGAAAGAGATACAGTAGAAGAAGAATGGATAGCTCTGAGGGATGAAGTAGTGAAGGCAGCAGAGGATCAAGTAGGTAAAAAGAAGAGGGCTAGTAGAAATATTGAATTTAATTGATGAAGGGAGAAAATATAAAAACGCAGTAAATGAAGCAGGCAAAAAGGAATACAAACATCTCAAAAATGAGATCGACAGGAAGTGCAAAATGGCTAAGCAGGGATGGCTAGAGGACAAATGTAAGGATGTAGAGCCTTATCTCACTAGGGGTAAGATAGATACTGCCTACAGGAAAATTAAAGAGATCTTTGGAGAGAAGACATCCACTTGGATGAATATCAAGAGCTCAGATGGAAACCCAGTTCTAAGCAAAGAAGGGAAAGCAGAAAGGTGGAAGGAGTATATAGACCTATACAAGGGCGATGTACTTGAGGACAATATTATGGAAATGGAAGAGGATGTAGATGAAGATGAAATGGGAGATACGATACTGCATAAAGAGTTTGACAGAGCACTGAAAGACCTGAGTCGAAACAAGGCCCCGGGAGTAGACAACATTCCATTGTAACTACTGACGGCCTTGGGAGAGCCAGTCCTGACAAAACTGCACCATCTGATGAGAAAGATGTATGAGACAGGTGAAATACCCTCAAACTTCAAGAAGAATATAATAATTCCAGTCTCAAAGAAAGCAGGTGTTGACAGATGTGAAAATTACCGAACTATCAGTTTAATAAGTCACAGCTGCAAAATACTAACGTGAATTCTTTACAGACGAATGGAAAAACTGGTAGAAGCTGACCTCGGCGAAGATTAGTTTGGATTCCCCAGAAATGTTGGAACACGTGAGGCAATACTGACCCTACGACTTATCTTAGAAAATAGATTAAGGAAAGGCAAACCTACATTTCTAGCATTTGTAAACTTAGAGAAAGCTTTTGATAATGTTGACTGGAATACTCTCTTTCAAATTCTAATGGTGTCATGGGTAAAATACAGGGAGCGAAAGGCTATTTACAATTTGTACAGAAACCAGATGGCAGTTAAAAGAATCGAGGGGCATGAAAGGGAAGCAGCGGTTGGGAAGGGAGTGAGACAGGGTTGTAGTCTCTCCCCGATGTTATGCAATCTTTATATTGAGCAAGCAGTAAAGGAAACAAAAGAAAAAATCGGAGTAGGTATTAAAGTCCATGGAGAAGAAATAAAAACGTTGAGTTTCGCCGATGACATTGAAATTATGTCAGAGACAGCAAGGGACTTGGAAGAGCAGTTGAACGGAATGGACAGTGTCTTGAAAGGAGGATATAAGATGAACATCAACAAAAGCAAAACGAGGATCATGGAATGTAGTCGAATTAAGTCGGGTGATGCTGAGGGAATTAGATTAGGAAATGAGACACTTAAAGTAGTAAAGGAGTTTTGCTATTTGGGGAGTAAAATAACTGATGATGGTCGAAGCAGAGAGGATATAAAATGTAGACTGGCAATGGCAGGGAAAGGGTTTCTGAAGAAGAGAAATTTGTTGACATCGAGTATAGATTTAAGTGTCAGGATGTCGTTTCTGAAAGTATTTGTATGGAGTGTAGCCATGTATGGAAGTGCAACATGAACGATAAATAGTTTGGACAAGAAGGGAATAGAAGCTTTCGAAATGTGGTGCTACAGAAGAATGCTGAAGATTAGATGGGTAGATCACATAGCTAATGATGAGGTATTGAATAGAATTGGGGAGAAGGGGAGTTCGTGCCACAACTTGACAAGAAGAAAGGACCATTTGGTAGGACATATTCTGAGGCATCAAGGGATCACAAATTTAGCATTGGAGGGCAGCGTGGAGGGTAAAAATCGTAGAGGGAGACCAAGAGATGAATACACTAAGCAGATTCAGAAGGATATAGGTTGCAGTAAGTACTGGGAGATGAAGAAGCTTACACAGGATAGAGTAGCATGGAGAGCTGCATCAAACCAGTCTCTGGACTGAAGACAACAACAACGACTACATAGCGTCATAGCCGTACAATAAAATTTCTCGCCTGAATCTTGTTAACGTAAATATGTGGAAACAGACACTGTAAAGTGCGCAAATGAAAAGTATAAAACTTTAGGGATATATTAAGAGTAACAGAGATACCTGTGCATAAATGTAATCTCTAAATATGCAAAGATCATAGACATAAGTGATTATATTAGTCATTGTACAAGGGTCCTCGATCTCACTTTTTGATATCATTGTCTGCTTATTTTGCTCCCTCGCTCTCTTAACTCGCTCGATTCGGAATTGCACTAGCTTTCATCAGCTGATAATTTAGCTGAGTGTTCAGCTATAATTCTTAGCTGGAGAATAAACGTTTCATCAGATTCTAGGAATAATTATATGTACAGGAATCATATAAAAGTATTGTGTTTTGGTTTCCTGTCACAACTATTGATTAGTCGCTGTTATGGCCAGATGTTTATGTGTCAATTATTTTGAAATTATTGTTAAATTAATTTTTTATTTGATTTATAATAGTACTCCTTTTCTTACAAGATTAGCAATTGTAGAATAATTAAATACGGAAGCTTTTCTTTCAGTCCGCGTAATTTCCAAGCGCTATTTCATAAGCAGCTACATTTTCCCTATAAATCATTTTCTTTTTCGAAAGGAAACAGCATTAAATTTCACGATCATTTTGTAGATTATCAAAAGGACTATCTTCCAAGCTAACTGTAGGCCGTTGCCATTTTAAAGTTGCTACTGAATTTTTTAAATAATTCACGTAAAAGCACTAACAATAGAATAAACGTTTTCTTTAATGTTGCCGTCAGTGTTAACTATTACAATTCAGAATTTACAGGAAGGTAATATTTTTCATTTCTCAGTTCTTTTACGTAATTCTTATTCATTTAGTGAGAGATGGTGACGTTAAACAACTACTAGCAGTCATGATGACAAATTCTGTGTCAAAGGCTCACCGTCATCTGCTGCTACAAGATTTTGGACTGAAAATGTAGGTTTTTTTGGGTTCCGTACTTCAAAAATGGTTCAAATGGCTCTGAGCACTATGGGACTTAACATCTGAGGTCATCAGTCCCCTAGAACTTAGAACTACTTAAACCTAACTAAACTAAGGACATCACATACATCCATGCCCGAGGCAGGATTCGAACCTGCGACCGTAGCGGTAGCGCGTTTCCACACTGAAGCGCCTAGAACCGCTCGGCCACAACGTCCGGCTTCCGTACTTCATCCTGTAAAAAACGGAACCGTTATAAGATCACGTTGTTGTCCGTTTGTACGACTGTTCAAAACCATTTTTCTCGGGAACGGGCAGAGGCACCAAGTTGACATTTAAGTCCCATATTAAGGTCTGCGGTCCCTTGGCGATGCAAAAACGTGAAGCTTCTGAGTCAATGCAATCAATCTACCGGCTACTTTCTATTGACCAAGAATCATGAAATTTGAGAAGAAGCAATATTTCACAATGCAACCAAAGGAAAAAATCCTAAAATTATAGATTTTTAATTATATCACATGAAAAAATATCTCTTTTGTCATTAGTTATCCGACTTAAAACCAGAAACTAAAACATCTTGAAGGACTTGCAATCCCTGGGATCATATATTGCCAGTATCAGCGTCGATAACAGGCTAATATCGTCGAGATAATCGATTCTCGAAATGGAGGAACTGTGTATATACATAATTTACATAACTTTTTTGGGATGATTTTGGTGGGGGTGTGAACTATACCTTGCTTATGTAAACCTCTTTTGCATTGCTATGGAAGCTCTTTACTTTATTCCATGGACTGCATTGAACAAGAGTTCGTGTAACGGTGTTTAACTTGTTACTGTGTATAGTAAATACTATAGTTCCAATCAGATATCGCCAGCGAATTTATCTCCTAACAAAAGAAAAGGCAGTTCACTTCCTCTACCACACTGAACCAGGCTATTAACGCAAGATTCTCGCATTTTACCCGAAGGACTTGCCTGTATATGCACTTGACTTTGATAATGATGGTTTATAATTTATTTTCCTGCAGAAATGATGTATTTTGTCCTTTATTTTGTGAACAATATTTCTATTGTATTGAGTGAATGCTGTAATTATGAAAATTATGAACACAGAGAAATTATTTTACGTATAAGAAACAGATCGTAGTCTTTCGTCTTCCATGGAGAAAGAAAAATAGTGCACTATGAGTTTTAGCAACAGTAACAGATAAATATTTCAAATGTCTTATCAGCTGTAGACAATAGTTTTAATATCCTTAAATTTCACAAATTAACCGCTGAAGATTTCCTCTTATGGAAAACGCACTTACTGACTGATCTAACCATGTAAATCTCACGGTCTTCCTTTACAGTTTCATTGTGAAGTCTGTGGAGCAGGACAAAGGTCCTGGCGATAGTTCAGTGTGCCAGAAAACCTGCAGAAATGAAGCGTGGAGTAGATTTTGATGTTAATGTTTCATATGTATGAAGAAAAAGATGTTTAAACTAAGTTCTTTCTCTGACTACATGTAAAAATATTTATTAATGTTCCAATATTACATAACCCATTATGACGCTAACTGGCATTTGCTAACTACGAGGGTTGCCCAGAAAGAAATGTACCGCATATTTTTTTCTCAGCCGAAAACAATGCTACAAATGCGAAACGTTATGTCTGTGTTATGTGAAGTCTGCTGAGTGAGCGTGCCAAGTTTCCGTCACTTCTGAGCGCAGCTGCAGGGCAGTTTCAAAATGGTGTCTGTAGGTGATGTACGTTGCAAGCAACATGCCATCATTGAATTTCTCACTGCAGAGAAAGAAACTGTGGGGAATATTCACAAACGCTTGTGCAAAATCTATGGAGCATCTGCTGTCGACAGAAGTAGTTAGTCGCTGGGCACGGAGGGTGAGGTCATCAGAAAGCCGTTCGGCGGAGCTCTACGATTTGCAGCGGTCGGGGAGACCATCCACGGCTGTCATACTTGACAGCGCTGACCTAGCCCCTCGGACTTCCACTTGTTTGGGCCATTAAGGGATGCCATTCGTGGAAGACATTTTTAGGACAATGGGGAGGTGATTCACACAGTGGAGCACTGGCTCCGCCACCAGGAAAACCATTGGTACCGACAGGGCATACACGCCCTTGTTTCGCGCTAGAGGAAAGCCATAGTACGGGACGGATATTAAATAGAAAAATAGGATGTGTGGATAAAACATCGTTCTTTCGTGTGTGTAATTCTCATTGTTCAGTAAAGAAATATGCTGCATCACTTTCTGGGCAAATCCCCGTATGTAATACACATAAATAAAAAATGCCTCAGTTCCCTGCGTATCATTCATGTTACATGGGTGATGATCTCATGTCCCATACTTTGCAGTTCGATAGCGGCAGTTATCGCCTTGATTCATTGTATTTAAAGTCTATGCAGATAGTTGGACAAAAAGAAAATCATTACAGCAGTACTCCACTTTATTACGATCGAGATTGTAGTCCAGGACTGCTCCCAGCGGAAAGGCCACAAACAACATGGGGCTGGTTCACTCCAATCACACACTGCTTGCACCCCAGAACGTACAGAAAGTAGTTAACCACCAAACACAATAAATATGTGATCTACATACTTTCTGAGACTCTAAGACTAATCATACATGCTAAATTTAGTATTTATTAATGAAATGCATTGGCTCTCTACACCCATAGGGGAACATACTACATGATGCGTGGCACATGGATACAAACACACTCACCTTGTCTAAGAGCTCCCAACTTCCGGTGAACACAGCTGATATAAGTAACTAATATCTTCTGAGTACAGGGGGGGGGGGGGGGTCTCTATGCTATACACTACTAGATAGAGGTCACTGGGTGCCGTCTACTACAAGTTAAAGATGTTACTTTTCCTTATTCTAGATATCTCGGTCGGGAAGAGGTTGGCTCACAAACACAAAGCATGTGTTCGAGTTCCAGTACGCCACGGACTTGCAATCTGCCAGGAAGCTTCAAAACAGAGCTCAAAAATATGGTTCAAATGGCTCTGAGCACTATGGGACTTAACTTCTGAGGTCATCAGTCCCCTAGAACTTAGAACCACTTAAACCTAACTAACCTAAGGACATCACACACATCCATGCCCGAGGCAGGATTCGAACCTGCGACCGTAGCGGCCACGCGGTTCCAGACTGTAGCGCCTAGAACCGCTTGGCCACCAAAACAGAGCTCAATCAGCTCCACGGTGAAAGATGGAATTAGTGTGACACTTATTTATTCATCCACCAGTCATGTAATACGAACTGTGGGTGCTGATCGTTAGAGTTTGTGCATATAAAATTTCAAAGAATAATAGCTAACCAATACAATATATTAACACTGTTATACAAACATCTACGGTAAGGATCAATGTTTACTGCAGCCAGTGCTTGGTACAATGCTGAATTGTATTGCGTGTGTAGCAGCTTCACATAGAAAGTAAAGTCAGAACTAGAACTGTGTCCAGGTGCGAAAACATGTGTTTAAAGTTATTAGCACCATCTTAAACGACTACTGATATCACAATACACGTGTTAGTTACGTGTTTCATGGATCATTTTGCACGATAGGTCGTAATGATGTGGAACGAGTTATTTTACATTCACATCGCAAATTAATTTGTACATACGGTTATATTTTAAACATCTCCAAGCTTTTTTTTTGTTTTTTTCTTTTTTTTTTAAAGAAAAGATACACAGATGTGAGTTTGTAATTCCTAACCACCACCTTTCACACATTACAATAACAGAAATTCTGCTACAGAATAGAATGACTAGCGCAATGTGGACTAATGAATGTTATTTTTCCTTATGGTTTTGTAATTCCGTACCTCGTTGTTCCTCTTTAATTTTAGTGGATTATTTACGACAAACTTTATGTGGGGATAAACGTACTGCGAAGCAGTAGTCAGACTGCCCAACTCCTTAAACAGATGTCTACATGATGATAGAGGGTGAGCACCACATATTATTCTTACAGCATGTTTTCACGCAATGAAGACTTTCTTTGTTAAAGATGAGTTACCGCAGAATATTATTCCATATGACATTACTGAATGAAAATATGTCAACTCACTGGCTTATCTCTCCCCAAGATCGGAAATGATTCTAAGCGTATTTGTGCCTGAACTAAGTTGTTTTAGGAGTTACAAAATGTCTCTTTTCCAATTTAAATTCAGCTGTTTTCAAATGTAGTCGCTAATAATTCCACTGTTTTCTTCTGCACTTGTGAAATCACGCATGAGGGAAAATTTCGAATTTTAGCGAGTGCTTACGTCTTTAGAAGCCAATCCAAGTCGCAGATGTTCATTCGCTAACATTAACAATTCAAATGAAACTATGTGGTTTCAGAGACCTTTTAATGTGTGAAACATCTATGATGCGTATATGTAGACTGCAGTGACGAATGAAAATTTGTACCAGGGACGAGATTCAAACCCAGGTCTCCTGTTCACCAGGAAGATGCTGTAACCACTACGCCATCCTGGCACGGTGGCTTTGCACAACTAGGCAGACTACCCAAGCACGCTTCCCTCCTCAGTCCAAATGCCCATTCACGCCTCAGTCCACTTGGTATTCCTCCTAAATTCGAACAGCATTGCACTGTATTGTAATAGCATCTCAGTATCGCACGAAATGTGGAGTACTGTCTGAAACCGATGCATAGCTGCTTCAATCAAAGCTTTTGATTGAAGCACCTATGCCTGGGTTTCATGCAGGATCCCCAGTTTCGTTCGATGCTGAGATGCTGATATGCTATTCCTGGTGCTGTTCAAACCATAAACGTATACTTCCAGCTGTGCGACACATTGAATTTTTCTGCTGGTAGATGCCGTCGTGCCGAGGAAAAGCAAGCTGCATGCAGGGATGGAAGTGGTCCCCGAGGATACACTCATGCTCATAAATTAATGATTATTGCAGAATATGGAGCCACACAACGTGGCACTACACAAAACTGGTGCTAATAGCATAGGCACATACGGAACACACACGACACAGGTCGTAAGTACACGGTATTGGTGATAAGTTGAGAAAACCGTCCCGAAACACATGTGCTACAAAACGCCACTGTTTGCTGCACATGTACCCCGACATTAATATGGGATATGATCACCATGTACACATACACAGGCCGCACAATGGGTTGGCATACTCTGGATCAGGTGGTCGAGCAGCTGCTAGGGTATAGCCTCCTATTCTCGCACCAGTGCCTGTCAGAGCTCCTGGAGTGTCGTAGGGGTTTGACGACGTGGAGCGATACGTTGACCGAGAGCATCCCAGACGTGCTCGATGGGGTTTAGGTCTGGAGAACAACCAGGCCACTCTATTCGCCTGATATCTTTTGTTTCAAGGTACTCCTCCACGATGGCAGCTCGATGGGGCCGTGCGTTATCATCCATCAGAAGGAAGGTGGGACCCGCTGCACCCCTGAAAAGGCGGACATACTGGTGCAAAATGACGTTCCGATACACCTGATCTGTTACAGTTCCTCTGTCAAAGACATGCATGGGTGTACGTGCACCAATCATAATCCTACCCTACACCATCAAACCACGACCTCCATATAGGTCCCTTTCAAGGACATTAAGGGGTTGGTATTTGGTTCCTGGTTGACCTCAGATGAAAGCCCAGCGACAATCACTGTTCAGCCTATACCTGGACTCATCCATGAACATAACCTGGGACATCAGGCTTTACGGGCTCTCCTGTCACCAGTAGTCAGTGAAATGCGCCTTGCAGGTCTCCGGGTGAATAAACCATGTCTGTTCAGTCGTCTGGAGACAACTGTTCCAGTGGCTGCGGTAAGGTTCCGAGCAAGGCTACCTGCAGTACTCCGTGGCTGTCTGCGGGCACTGATGGTGAGATATCGGTCTTCTTATGGTGTTGTACACTGTGGACGTCCCGTACTGTAGCGCGTGGACACGTTTCCTGTCTGCTGGAATCGTTGCCATGCTCTTGAGATCTCACTTCGTGGCACACGGAGGGCCCGTGCTACGACCTGCTGTGTTTGACCAGCCTCCGGTCGCCCTAGGATTCTACCCCTCATAACGTCATCAATATGTGTTCTTTGAGCCATTTTCAACACACAGTCACCATTAGCACGTCTGAAAATGTCTGCACACTTACTTGCTGCACAGTACCCTGACATGCACCAACACACCTGTGCGTATGTGGACTGCTGCCAGCGCCACCGTAGGTCAAATGCACCGCATGGATGACCCCGAGGTGATTTAAACCCGCAAACCGCCCACCGGAGCGTTGTTTCACCATGTATCAGCATTATCCTTAATTTATGAGCATGAGTGTAGATGCAATGTGGCTTCCAGAATGGTGAGATAACTAATGCCGTGAAACATTCCCCAGGCCATAACACACGCTTCTCCGGCCTCGACGTTTCAGGCGGTTGACACCGTGCACGCCAACAGCCATCTGTCTGATGGGGCAAAAAACGTGATTTATCTCAATAGGCTACTTGTCGTCACTCAGTGGATGTCCGGTTGCGGTAGTGGCGTGCAAATTCCATCCTTAGACGCCGATGAGCAGCAGTTAGCATGGATACATGAACGAGGCACCTGCAGCGGAGGCCCATACCCAGCAACGTTCGCTGAACGGGCGACACTGCTGACAGCCCCCTTGGTTCATCTGGGCGGTCAGGTGATCAACAATTGCACCTCTATTCGTCCGTACACATCTCCGCAGCCGCCATTCAACCTTTCATCTACGGTCCGTGGTGCACCATAGTTGCCTCGGTGCCAGTTTTGGACAGCTGCATTTGCCATACACGTTATATTTTAACTGCGGTGACACGTGAACAGTGTGGCGGAACCGGTTTATAGTATTTCGAGACTTTAATTACTTATAAATGATATTTCACGTAGCTCATAAAAAAATATAAAACCAGTTACCTATTGTCAGCGTATCAATTCGTTTGATCTCAAGATGATTACCCCGGCTAATATTTGTCACTCTGCTAAAGAAATCTCCACTTGACGTTGTGTAGAAATGTTGTCTGTAAAGTCATGTGAGTGGCATTAAATTGCATATCATTTATCAGATTTTACACAACTGTTACTTAAGATGGAAGCATTTTTCTCTAGCAAAAGGAACATTTAGTCTCAAAATACTACGCGCGGACAACACTGACGTATGTCTCCTATTAAAATATTTCATGTAAATCGACCGAAATAATTAGGTTTCATACATCAGCAAATAAGAAATTGATATTACGTAACGAGTTGTGAGCACTAGTTTTAAAGATTCAATCTGAGTTGAATTCTGTCTTTTAAAGTATATTCGGGACCACCCGTGCACGTTTATTTCCATTCAGTTATATCTACCACCATTTATGTTTGTTAAATTTCTCGATTCAAAACTGCTGCGGAGATATTTTTGCTAAGATGGTGGCAGACAGACGATAGTCAATTTGTCTGTTGTTATTCTCGATTCCTTTTATATCAAGTTAATATATTCATATAAAAGTCTTTAAGCCTTTGGTTCTCTATTCTTTACCATTTAAAATTATTCTCAATGAAAAATGTTTCATTTTTTTTATACTGCTGTAAGTTACTAGCGCTATTGGCTGAGCTCCGGTAAAATTTGAAATTTTCCCGGCGAATCAACTGTTCAAAAAGATTTCGGGCTTGCAGCCGGTCATCGTAAACTTGATTGCACGATATTTCGGCTGGACAACTGCCAGCCATCTTCAGACGGGGGGCTCTCCGCTTAAGTAGTTCGGATCTTCTAGTGAGTTTTGATGTAGTTTCCCTTTTCAGAAAAGTACCTCTTGCGGATTCTTTGATTCTAATTAATCAACAGTTTGAATCGGACATTACTGCTTTGTTTCGACATACTCTTTCCTCAACTTATTTTATGTTTAACCAGGAATATTTTGAACAGTCTGACGGTGTCGCCATGGACAGCCCTCTGTCTCCTCTGGTGGCTAACATTTTTATGGAGGATTTTGAGGAGACAGCACTTGAATCAGCGGTTTGTAAACTAACTGTTTTTTGGAGATGCGTCGATGACACTTTCATAGTGTGGCCCCACGGAGAAGAAAACTTAATGGAGTTTTTCATCATCTTAACTCCATCCATGAGATTATTCGATTTACTATGGAACTAGAGAAAGATAGCTGCCTTCCATTCCTGGATGTTTTGGTTAAACGGAAGAGTGACGGCACTGTGGGACATTCTGTCTATCGCAAGCCCACTCACACTGATTTGTATTCACATTCTTCAAGTTGCCATCACCCATCCTCGACCATGAGTGTACTTTAAACCCTTGTACACAGGGCTCACACAGTGTCGGATGCAGAGAATTTGCCTAAGGAACTGGCACATTTGAGCACGGTGTTCAGAGACAATGGGTACTCGACCCGGCAAATTAACAGGGCCTTCTCAACTAGAGCCAGGAACCGGGAAGTAGATAAAGAGGAGGACGCGCCAGACAAGTCACTAGCTTTTCTTCCCTTTGTCGGAAATATCTCCTTCAAGATAGCAAGGATTCTTAATGATTGTAATGTGAAAGTGGTTTTTCTTCCGCCTTCTAAGATCTCGGATTTGCTGGGATCGGTGAAGGATGATTTGTTACTGCGGAAGGCGGGAATTTACAAGATACCGTGTGAGTGTGGTATGGCCTATATGGGACAGACAACGCGTACAGTGGAAGAGCGTTGTACAGAACATAAACGTTGCACTCGCCTACTGCAACCCAGAAAGTCTGTAGTTGCGGAACATTGTAATTCTAACGGACACAATGGAGTACGACAAAACTTCGATTTTGGCCACTGCAAAAACTTTTTGGGACTCCATTATCAAAGAATCAGTTGAAATACGCATTGCGGTAAATCTAATGAACCGTGACAGTGGTTACCAATTGAATAACGCATGGAATGCCATCATCTCCGAAATTTGCTCGAGACGAAGACGCCAGAAGACTTGGATAGCTGCGGCCAGCGACAATACCGACGGCAGCTGAGTACTGCAGTTCCACCAGCGAGGGCGCTGCCGCTGGGCGGTGTGGCCCTTCTGTCTCCATGCGCGGCAGTACTATCAGCGCACTATATCAGCTGGAGCGGAGAACGTCTTTGTCAGTCTTTGTTCGGCTCACCTGAAGATGGCTGGCAGTTGTCCAGCCGAAATATCGTGCAATGAAGTTTGCGACGACCGGCTGCAAGCCCGAAATCTTTTTGAACGGCTGCGATGCTAATTGCTGAGCTGAAAATTAACACTTAAAAACATTGATTAGATTAGATTACAATTGAAATAAATACAAATCCACGTCTAGACAATAGAGACTCTATTTTTCAAATAATAATTAACAATGTAGTTACAGGTTTTCTCTTTACAGGCCCCACACATCTCACGTCCGAACAGTTCATCGGTTAGCACAGGAAGAACAACTGAACCACAATTATCACAGATAACAAAAAAATATTATAGTTGTCGTTGTCTATGAATGTAGTTCTCTGATAATAGTTTTAATTCACACAGGAATTAAATTATTACAGAAATAATGAAATAATTATTGTCATTTTTACACGATACAGTCTTTTTTATACGTAGTATCGATAATATTTGTTGAAGTTTGTACACTTAGTTCATTTTAACATCTTGAGGCTAGAACACAGTGTCGTGGATATTACAACAGTTTGCAAACTTAGCTGTATCGGAAATGCTTTCACCGTTGCCCTGCAAGACAATGATGATGCCCCTTTGGGCGTAAGGCAAATCGCTCCGATACTGCAATAATACAACGACTGCACTGTTATCCCGCGTGCTGCACTGCACTGCACGAATTCGCGGACTGTCATCGAGTCCGATGATTAGGGAGGGTAAGCAGCGTGGCTGCTGTTCCTCCGTTGACCTCTCGGGCAGTTTGATGGGCTCTCTTTCGAATTGGCATCACGTTACTTCCTGAGGTTTGCGAAGTAGTCTACAGCTGGTTGGTCCTCTGGGGCAGGCTTCCTCCTGCCGGAGCGCCGCTCTTCTTTCACCCACGTCTCCGCGACATGGTAGACAAGCCCCCAGTCGCGGGGGAGGGGGCGGTGAAGATAGGATGGGCGTTGAGAAGACGGAGCTCCCACAGACACGTTTTATTTACTCCTCCGTCCTAACAGTACCGGTACCGACCGGCCGCCGTGTCATCCTTTAGGCCCAGGGGCGTCACTGGATGCGAAAACGGAGGGGCATGTGGTCAGCACACCGCTCGCCCGGCCGTTGTCAGTCTTCGTGACCGGACCCGCTACTTCTCAATCAAGGAGCTCCTCAGATTGCCTCACAAGGGCTGAGTGCAGCCCGCTTGCCAACAGCGCTCGGCAGACCGGACAGTCATCCATCCAAGTGCTAGCCCAGCCCGACAGCGCTTGTCTTCGGTGATCTGACGGGAACCAGTGTTACCACCGCGGCAAGGCCGTTGGCACGCTTTATACAGGGTGTTACAAAAAGGTACGGCCAAACTTTCGAGAAACGTTCCTCACACACAAAGAAAGAAAATATGTTATGTGGACATGTGTCCGGAAACGCTTACTTTCCATGTTAGAGCTCATTTTATTACTTCTCTTCAAATCACATTAATTATGGAATGGAATCACACAGCAACAGAACGTACCAGCGTGACTTCAAACACTTTGTTACAGGAAATGTTCAAAATGTCCTCCGTTAGCGAGGATACATGCATCCACCCTCCGTCGCATGGAATCCCTGATGCGCTGGTGCAGCCCTGGAGAATGGCGTATTGTATCACAGCCGTCCACAATACGAGCACGAAGAGTCTCTACATTTGGTACCGGGGTTGCGTAGACAAGAGCTTTCAAATGCCCTCATAAATGAAAGTCAAGAGGGTTGGGGTCAGGAGAGCGTGGAGGCCATGGAATTGATCCGCCTCTACCAATCCATCGGTCACCGAATCTGTTGTTGAGAAGCGTACGAACACTTTGACTGAAATGTGCGGGAGCTCCATCGTGCATGAACCACATGTTGTGTCGTACTTGTAAAGGCACATGTTCTAGCAGCACAGGTAGAGTATCCCGTATGAAATCATGATAACGTGCTCCATTGAGCGTAGGTGGAAGAACATGGGGCCCAATCAAGACATCACCAACAATGCCTGCCCAAACGTTCACAGAAAATCTGTGTTGACGTGATTGCACAATTGGGTGCGGATTCTCGTCAGTCCACACATGTTGATTCAACTGGCGGTGAATCGAGGAAGTACAGTACATATTGACGAAACTAAAATGAGCTCAAACATGGAAATTGAGCGTTTCCGGACACATGTCCACATAACCTTTTCTTTACATGTGTGTGAGGAATGTTTCCTGAAAGTTTGGCCTTACCTTTTTGTAACACCCTGTATACACTCCGCTGCTATTGCTGCCACCTATCGTCTGTGAGTGGTTACTGCATGTTGACGTCGAAAAGAGGTGATGGTCACGTTAATATGACTGGACTGTGTGTAACAATCTTCCATCAAAGAATCAACTACAAATAATATCTCGAAGTCACAGAGCTCTGTTGGTACCGCCTATCCACTAATTAAGGAATACTCCTCCTCTCCTTTTATAGAGGCACGTCCGTCTCTTGTCATATCTAGTGGTCAGTTTCGCATTACTCAGCAAATTACACAGAAGTGTTCGGATACTTTTTATCAAATAGTGTATCATAGCTTGATGTAAACGGTTGAGAGTACTGAAACATACTTACTGGGAAGTTAAGTACCAAAAGAAAGGAATAACTAATATTCGTAACTTTATTGTATCTAACGAGTCGATGAAGCAACAACAATCTCTTTTTTAATTACTTCTCAATAACATTAGTGATAAAATTAGGTGCTGCAATAGACAGCCGTGCGGTTAAAGGCGCTGCAGTCTGGAAACACAAGACCGCTACGGTCGCAGGTTCGAATCCTGCCTCGGGCATGGATGTTTGTGATGTCCTTAGGTTAGTTAGGTTTAACTAGTTCTAAGTTCTAGGGGACTAATGACCTCAGCAGTTGAGTCCCATAGTGCTCAGAGCCATTTGAACCATTTTGCAATAGACATAGTTACACGTTTCGCTAAAATAAAATAAAATAACCGGCAGATCTTTTATCTGTGAGGCAGAAATCAGACGCCACAGTTCTGTTTATCTGCGGTCATCCGAAATTCATCTAGTATGCAAGGTGAGACTGCTGTGGGAGTGGTATCTAAAGAGACGTAAGGACGCCAGCAATAAACTTAACGCGTGCTGTGGTTAGCAATCCTGTTGTCATTAAAATCTGATTTAATCGTTTCTTCTATGACATTCTCGTAAAATGTACATAGGACAGACTTCGTTTTACAACGCGTTTTGGGGGAACTAATCTATCGGATTTCATACAATTAAGCTCTGATTACGAGAGACGGCACTAAATTTTTTAAGTTATTTCAGATGTCGAACTATGCAGCCTCCTAATCACTTTCGAGCAGTGTACAACTCCACTGTCTGCTTTTCCCCCTTTCTGCGTCATTATAAATCGGTAGTAATTAATAGAGGGTATATAAAAAAGAATCATCCGATTTTTAAAAAAATCGTAAGTATCATGTTACTTGAGATACGTGCTTGAACGACATATTGTTGGAAACAGTAAACTCTCGAGTTTTACATGGTTCCTGCTAGGTAGCAGCAGTGTGCGCCCACTTCAGTTCTAGTAAAAATGGTGTTGGGACAGCAGAAAGCGTTTTGTGTTCTACATTTTGCGAAGTGTGGGTCAGTAATAACTGTTCAGCGTGACTTTCATACTTCGTATCGTGTGGATCCTCCTACAGCACAGAGCATTAGACGATGGCATGAACAATTCCGAAAAATAGGTTGTTTGTGTAAAGGAAAATCACCGGGTCGTCCCCGAGCGTCTGACACAGACGTCGAACGCATCCGCCATAGTTTCACAAGGAGTACGCAGAAGTCCGTTCGCCGTGCAGCTCGACAGCTCAACATGCCCAAGATGCCCGTCTGGCTTGTGTTGCTTCGATGTTTACGCATGAAACCATACAAAATTCAGCTACTGCAAGCTCTTCGTGAAGAGAAGTTCTGTAATTTCGTTCTTGCTAAGATCGAGGGTGACAGTTTTCTTCCGCGCTTAGTATTTAGCGACGAGGCAACATTCCATTTAAATGGAAAGGTGAGCCGTCATAATGTGAGAATACGGGGTACGGAACGACCACGTAAAGCCGTACAACATGAGAGGAACTCTCCAAAATTTAATGTGTTTTGTGCAGTTTCACAGGAAAAGGTGGAGGGGCCATTTTTCTCTGCCGAGAACACTGTTACAGGAAGCACATATCTCGAGATGCTTGAGAACATTATTTTCCCATAGTTGGAGTCTGATTCGAACGACTTTATTTACCAAAAGGATGGGACACCGCCACATTGCCATCTGGAAGTGCGGGCAATTTAAATCAAAGAATTACTGAACGATGGATCAGTCGAACTGGACCAAATGATTCAGCTTTGCAGTACTGCCATCCAGGTTCACTGGACCTGACTGTGTGTGATTATTTCTTGTGAGGGTTTATAAAAAACTCCGTTTGTGTGCCTCCGTTCCCAGCAACATTGAATGAACTGAGGCATCGCATAACAGCAGCTGTGGAAGTTGTAACTCAAGACGTGCTTGCTACAGTGTGGGAGCAATTTGAATACAGCATTGACATATGTCGTGATCTCAAGGAGGGCAGATTGAACACCTATGAAAAAGTAACTTTTTGAGTTTCCCGTTCATCAAAAACAAAATTCATTGTATATCCAGAATGAGATTTTCACTCTGCAGCGGAGTGTGCGCTGATATGCCGGACCGAGACTCGAACTCAGGACCATTGTTCGAGTCTCGGTCCGGCACACAGTTTTAATCTGCCCGGAAGTTTCATTGTATATGTTTATCAGTTTCAGAAATACAGATGTGCCAAATCGGATGATTCCTTTCGATGCAGCCTGTACTTCGACAGCTGCAGGATACACTTGTATGGAATGTTACTACTTTTTATTTTTGCTGGAAGCTGACAGCAGGCACTTGAGCGTTTTCAGTGAAAAACAACTAGGCAAGCGCAAGCAAAGACACTGGAGGTCAACCATTGACGTCATTCGAGCTAGTTACACATTTCTGTGTACATGTCACTGTTCCAGTACTGCATTCCCCTCTTTTCTTCAATTTCTACGGAAAACAATATCTAGCCTGAACTTCACAGCTGATTGCTAATACGCAGAATCAACGAAGGTGACTGAATGTTTTTGATACATGCGCAGCCGATCATATCTGTTCAATTAAAACAAGTGTGCCGTAAAAAATAAATAATAAATAAATAAAAAAAGATGAGCTTCACAAACGCACTGGAGACTTTCAAACGACTTTATTATGTTCTCCAGTATCACGCTCCATCCCACTTAAGCAGCTGCAGATGTTTTCTACCAAGACGTTACGTTTTCAGAAGTAAGTACGAAATACAGCATACCCTACTAGCGGAGAAACCCAGTGTTGCCCAGGTATTTATTTTTAGCTGTGCGCCCAAGCCCGTACGATGAAGCATATGGCCTTGTACTTAATGTTTCTGACCTCACATCTTCTGAACTATGTGTCGTACAGTGATATAATAAGGTATGTACATTCAGTGACGTATGTGACCACTGTCTGCTTTATTACTAATGGATCTAGCATCAAAGAAGTAACAAATTTAAACGTCGTGCATGATGCAACAGTCATATCTCGTGAACTAAGTCTCGTCAAATAATATAATTTTGCACTTACTTTCGGTGTTGTAAGTGCATACCGTCTGTAAAATGTGTCGCGGAAACAGTTGGTAAGAAAGGAATAATAAATACGTCACGCCCCAAGCAGTACGTTTACTCAACGAACAGCGGAAAAGTAGTAAGGGCTAAACATTTTTCCTTTCATCATTTTGCAGGGGTTGTCAGCGAGAAAGAAATTTGTAAAGGTTTGACATTATGTGTAAAGTTTGTTGCAAGTCGCTAAGTGCTGTCATTTTCAAATAAGAGACGAATAAAGTCTGAGAATTCACGCGTCGCGGGCTACGCTTCTTTTCCAGTTCCACCTCTCCTCCCTCCCCCCCCCCCCCCCCCCCCCACACACACACACACACACCACGCCTCTTTCATAGGCAGGTGGTTCTTACCACCACGACTGTCGCCTGACGGTAAGGTACCTGTGTACCAAGTTTGGTTGAAATCGGTTCTGTGATTTAGGAGGAGATGTGGAACATACACACTCACATACACACACACACACACACACACACACACACACACGCACAAACACACAGATACATTTTTATAATATGTATGGACTTCTAATATCTATTCATGTTTCAGGCACTGCATTGCCCTGTCCCCCTCTCCCTCAAAAGAATCAAGACAGCAATATGCAAATGAAATGAGAAATGCCCTCTGATGAAAGAAATCTACATTTACATCCGTAGTTTTCAAACCACTGTGCAGTGCGTGGCAGAGTGTACTTCCTGTTGTATTATTGGGGCTCTTTCCTGTTTCACCAGTGTGTAGCGGGCGAGAAGAAGGACCTCTTAGACGTTTGTATGTGAGCTGTAAATAGTGTAGTCTTGTTTTCGCGACATGTAGAAGACCAGTATATTGCTACGTTCATCACTTGGTACTTTCAAAGGGCCGATGGCACCAACATTGATTAAAAAGCAAGATAACTGAAAGGCTTACTTCTGTGCTGTACCAACTTAAAACGCTGGTTAACAAAATTTGTTCAGTTTGTTATCGTAATGTGAATATTGTTATAGCAATGCGGAGGGCAAAAAAAGGAGGCCAAATGTCTAAAAATTTTAAACTGGTAACATTTTAGAGCCAGTCAGCTGTAATGCGAAAGTTTAGAATGAGTGGTCACACACAGCAACAACAGTGTTTAATTTCATTTCAGGGCAACGAGCAATGATATCCAGTATTGTTAAAATGTGGTCACAGATGGTTTGGCAGTTAAATCAAAAATACGATTTTCTACTGTGGTAGCCTTCCACGTTACATCCACCGGAAGATTGAATCTTTGTGTGAATCCCGCAGGAGACTGAATCTTTATGTCAGTACAGTCCACTGTACCAACGACTCCAGGAAATCAATCCAATACGCTAAAACCATCCATTACGGAGTGTAATTCCGGTTGAGAAGGAAAAAAACGGTTCAAATGGCTCTGAGCACTGTGGAACTTAACGTCTGAGGTCAACTGTCCCCTAGAACTTAGAACTACTTAAACCTAACTAACCTAAGGACATCACACACATCCATACCCAGGGCAGGATTCGGACCTGCGACCGTAGCGGTCGTGCGGTTCCGGACTGTAGCGCCTAGAACCGCTCGGCCACCCCAGCCGGCTCGAGAAGGAAACTTAATGTATTGTGAAGACATTGCTGCTATGATCCGAATACATTACTAACAATTCTTTGCACTAAATGCATTAGCACTGTCACCAATAATTATATTAAATACACCAGCCCTTACTGTCATTAGAAGTCCGTTCCTTCCGAAAAGCAGGAATTTTCAGTCTGCCGTTAATCTGACCTAATAACCACCACATTGTTTCTTTTTAAATACGGAATCTCTCTTCCAATTTTCTGTCCCCATTATCTTCGAAAAAAAAATTCCTTTTCCACAAGCACACCATAGGGTTGTATTAACGATCGATACGGTCAATATGTAACATTTCTTAACCTTCTGTGCCATCTAAAACATCAAAATGTGACGCCATTTTAATACAGTATATGCTTACTTCATTTCAACTGCGATCAATTCGAGATAAACGAGCCTCCGATCCCGGTCAACTTTAATTGCGATTAGCTTCCTCGTTTAGCTTTAAGTGAGGATGGTGCAGTTGAATCTTGGCGTCGACCGGGGCTTAATGCCGACTTAACTGCGATTAATTTTTAATCAGCAATTCTGCATTCGGCCCTAAGTAGGCCCCTGCGGGATAGTTTGTGTCTATCTTCAAGTGTTTGCTATTTTAGTTTTTTCAGCATCTCCCTGGTGTTCTACCATGGATCAAACAAATCTGTGACCATTCGTGCTGTCCTTTCTTTATGTTCAGTGTCGTCGGTTAGCCCTATCTAGCATATGTCCGACATATTTGACCAAATATTCTAGGATTGTTATCACGAGTGTTTTGTAAGCAATATCTTTTGCAGACTGATTTCCTTTCCCTATCGTCTGCCAATGATCCAAAGTCTGCCATCTGCTTTACCTGTGACTGATCCTATATGATTGTTTCGTTTCATATCCCTACCAATTATTATAGCAAGGTAAACCTTAATAAAAAATAAACTACACATCACGAAGGAATTATCCGAATGGGACAGAAATCAGTTGGTGTAGTGCATATGTACAGACGAAACAAATGATTACAGTTTCAGAGAAACAGACCCAGCGAGGTGGCGCAATGGTTAGCACACTGGACTTGCATTCGGGAGGATGACGTTTCAAAAACGCGTCTAGCTATCTTGATTTAGATTTACTGTGATTATTCCTAAATCGTTTCAGGCAAATGCCAGGATGATCATTTGAAAGGTCACACCCGACTTCCTTCCCCACCCTCCCTAATCCAAAGAGACAGAAGCCCTTACTGTTTGGTCCCTTCCCCCAATTCAGCCAACCAGCCTTTCAAAGAAATACATTACTGGCCATTAAAATTGCTACACCAAGTAGAAATGCAGAGGATAAACGGGTATTCATTAGACAAATATATTATGCTAGAACTGACATGTGATTACATTTTCAAGCAGTTTGGGTGCATAGATCCTGAGAAATCAGTACCCAGAACAACCACCTCTGGCCAGAACAACGGCCTTGATACGCCTAGGCATTGAGTCAAACAGAGCTTGGATGGCGTGTACAGGTACAGCTGCCCATGCAGCTTCAACACGATACCACAGTTCATCAAGAGTAGTGACTGGCGTATTGTGACGAGCCAGTTGCTAGGCCACCATTGACCAGAAGTTTTCAGTTGGTGAGAGATCTGGAGAATGTGCTGGCCAAGGCAGCAGTAGAACATTTTCTGTATCCAGAAAGTCCCGTACAGGACCTGCAACATGCAGTCGTGCATTATCCTGCTGAAATGTAGGGCTTCGCAGGGATCGAATGAAGGATAGAGCCACGGGTCGTAACACATCTGAAATGTAATGTCCACTCTTCAAAGTGCCGTCAATGCGAACAAGAGGTGACCGAGACGTGTAACCAATGGCACCCCGTACCGTCACGCCAGGTGATACGCCAGCATGGCGATGACGAATACACGCTTCCAGTGTGCGTTCACCGCGATGTCACCAAACACGGATGCGACCATCATGATGCTGTAAACAGAACCTGGATTCAGCCGAAAAAATTACGTTTTGCCATTCGTGCACCCAGGTTCGTCGTTGAGTACACCATCGCAGGCGCTCCTGTCTGTGATGCAACGTCAAGGGTAACTGCACCCACGGTCTCCGAGGTGATAGTCCATGCTGCTGCAAACGTCGTCGAACTGTTCGTGCAGATGGTTGTTGTCCTGCAAACGTCCCCATCTGTTGACTCGCGGATCAATACGTGGCTGCACGATCCGTTACAGCCATGCGGATAAGATGCCTGTCATCTCGATTGCTAGTGATACGAGGCCGTTGGGATCCAGCACGGCGTTCCGTATTACCCTCCTGAACCCACCGATTCCATATTCTGCTGTCAGTCATTGGATCTCGACAAACGCGAGCAACAATGTCGCGATACGATAAACCGCAATCGCGATAGGCTACAATCCGACGTGATGGTACGCATTTCTACTCGTTACACGAGACATCACAACAATGTTTCACCAGGCAACGCCGGTCAACTGCTGTTTGTGTATGATAAATCGGTTGGAAACTTTCCTCATGTCAGCACGTGTTGGATGTCGCCACCGGCGCCAGCCTTGTGTGAATGCTCTGAAAAGCTAATCATTTGCATATCACAGCATCTTATTCCTGTGTGTTAAATTTCGCGTCTGTAGCACGTCATCTTCGCGGTGTAGCAATTTTAATGGCCAGTAGTGTAGGACGATTTATTCAAGACAAAGGGCTTCACAAATTGAGTTAGTTGATAACCGTTAGTCCACCTCTGGCCCTTATGCAAGCAGTCATTCGGATGGGCACTGATTGACAGATTTGGTGGACGCCCTGAGGGATATCATGCCATATTCTATTCAGTTGGCACATTAGATCGTCAAAATCCACAACTGGTTTAAGGGTTCTGCCCATAATGCTCCAAATGTTCTGAATGGGATGAGATCTGGCGACCTTGCTGGCCAAGGGGTAGGGTTTGACAAGCTCGAAGACAAACAATAGTAGCTCTTGTCATGTGCGGGCAGGCATTTTCTTGCTGAAATATAAGCCTAGGATATCTTGCCATGATCTGCATCTACACGGGGCGTAGTATATCGTTGTCCTACTGCTGCGCTGTAAGGATGCCGCAGATGACAAACAAAAGGGTCTTGCTATGAAATGTAATGGGGTCGGTGTCCCAGCACTGTCTGGAGCATCTCCAGACAGGTCTTTGTTGGTAATCGAGAACTGGAATCTTATTGACTGTCGTAGAATTGTGTTCAGTGATAAGGCCCGCTTCTAATTGAGCCCTGATGAACAGCGAAGATGTGTCTAAAGACGCCCTGGATAGTGGTGGGATACGAACCTGACTGCCACCAGCCATACGACCCGACAACCAGGAATGATGGCCGGGGGTGCCAATTAATTGCATAGCAGGACACCTTTGGTTGTTATCCGCTGCACCGTTACAACACAGGAGAGTCAGTGATACTCTATGACTCGTTTTGTTGTCCTTCATGGCAAACCATCCTGGGATTACATTTCAGCAACAGTGTTTCTACTGATTGTCTTCGTGCTTACCAAACCCTACCTTGGCTAGCAAGTTCCCCAGATCTCTCCCTATTTGAGAACATATGGAACGTTATGGGAAAGACCCTCCAACCATCTCGGGATTTTGATGATCTATCATACCAGTTGAACAAAATGTGGCACGATATCCCTCAGGAGGACCCCAACAACTCTCTCAATTCATGCCCATTTGAGTAAATTCTTGCAAAAGGGCCAGATGCAGACCAACACGTTACTGATTTGCTCAATTTGTGTAGCACTTTGTCTTGAACAAATCATCCAATTTTTTGGAAATTGTAATCTATTGTTTGTACATGTACGTCGCATCTACTGATTCCATCCCATTCATATACTTCTTTCGTGGTGTATTCTTTTTGTCTTTTTTAGAGTATATTTGCGTGAGTTGACCTATTCCAACTGTGATTCATTGATATTATAGACATAGGATACTACGGTTTTCGTTTTGTAATGCAGCAAATTTTATATTTATGAACATTTAAAGTAAGTTTACATTTTATGCACCACTTTGAAGTCTTATAAAAATTTGTGCAGCTTTTTTCAGACAATACTTCCTTATGATAATTGCATCAAATGCAATAATTCTGAGAGTACTATTAATGTTGTCTGCAACAATATTAATATATAACCTGAACACTTCCCTACGACACAAATGAAGTTAATTCTGTATCTGTAGATGATCCTCCAACCAAAATAAAATGCATCGTTTCTATTACAATAAACTGTCAATATGCTCAAAAATTTCACTTGATACACCACGTGATAGTACTTTTGATAATTACTGTAGATATGGTACGAGTCATCTGCTTTTCAGAAGTCAAGCAGTGATGTACCTATCTGGCTGCCTTCATTCATGTTCATGGCTTTCAGGATGTCATAGGAGAAGAATGCAATGTGTGTTTCACACGATCGGCACGAAAGGGTAAGGGCACAATTTAAAAAAAATTTACATTGTGCTGATGTTTCTTACATAATCGTAGCCTTTCCATCCACATAAACCACGAAAGAATGTCGTCACTATAGCGTCTGATATTTTTCTGTAAGCGTGCCTATGTTCAAACTTTGTGCTTTCGTGAACTAATTACTGTCTTTGATATATGAATATTTTCAATATCCCTTGTTATATCTTATATATACTATTTGGTGATTGCATAGATTCACTTGAAAATCGTTTAAAGCCGAAATCGACTAATCGTGTAAACAATGACGTGTTGGCATAAAATGCTGTCAAGGTGGAAAATGCATACACAATTTAAATTTTTTTGCTACAGTGCTGGAATTTCTTGGAATATTTGTGTGTATCGACTGAATTTGCTTCATTTGCCTAAATATGAGTATGACAACATCGCATTTCTTTTTTACAGCACATTCCATTTAGCACTCACGACCGTTATATCGACTGAAAGATGAGACGGAATAGTTCTTCTTCTGTTTCCCCAGTGACACGTAACCAAATTTGCATCGTCTACAAGTGACATTTTCTAGGAAATAAGGTAATGTAGAACTTCATTCTACTGTGCAACGGCAAACCAGTGGAAATTACTTGTGTTTTTGTACGTACAACATACTTTTGCACCAATTTCAAAATTTAAGTTCTTTTGAGAAAATTTTATTTCATTCCCATTGATTTTATTGATGCAGTGGTTCTCTCACATGCACACATGTTTATTTGAGCTGTTTTACGGATTCTTTTATAAATAATTATTCTCCTGCTAGTGACGATTTTCTTTTATTTACAGTTTACAAGACGCGTTCCAGGAAACGATTCCCATTTTCAAGTGTGTTTATCTCCGCGTGCTGTACTATTTCTTCGTAATGTTTTTGATGTGTGAGGTTGTACTTGTTCTGTTGATAAAAAAACGTGCAATTAGTAAAATAAATACACTTTGTAAAAAAGCATGTCATCCTCTGTGGAAAACCTATAACATTATCTCTGATGATTGCATCTGAAAAGGTCTTTGGAATTGTCTTGTTCCTCATTCTCGATACAAGCTGTGCACAGAAAATTGTATGCGAAGTTTAGCATACGTGAGAGACTGCACAACAGGGCCATAAGAAAACTGTAAGTACGAGTTCCTCCAAATATGTAAAGATCGGTAATCACCTAAAAATGACAGGTTTTTTATATATTGCAGTTAAGTCAACAGAATAAAGCAGAACCTCACACATCAAAAAGATTTCGAAAAATGGTTAATATTCAAAGTAAAACGCATCTGAAAATGGGAACCATCTCCCGAAATGAATAGTGTAAAATGTAAATAAAAGGAAGTCGTGACTGGTAGCAGAAAAGTTATGTACTAACAAACGCATTGTTTTCACAGACGCTGACGTTCGAAAACCATTTCTCATGGATCAGTTCAGATCAGTGCTATTTTATATCGATGTAGTTCAGTGTATTGATTGAGCTGGTGGGTTTTACTTTAAATTTTTGTTTCGTAACGTGGCTAAGCTGATTGTTAAAGTCTATGTGTATTCTGTAACCCGTTATACCGAAAGCGTTAACTGATAGTTTAATTGCTGACGATAATCATCACTATCTATTAAAAGTAAGGTTTCTAAATCAATTCCCAAATGGTAGAGACTTTGTAACCTCATTCAGAATTATTTCTTTAGGGGGACCCACACGAGAACAGATAGTAAACACGCTACAAAATTTTCTCACTGGTCAACCTTCCCAGGCCGAAACGCAAGGCCGATGTGAAACTGATGCAGTTGCGGAGTACGCAAAATGAGGTTTGCGAAACACGTCAGTAAAGAAATCGTCAAAGATGGAAACGTGACGAATCCATCAACGACTCTTTACGCAACGACCGGCGAGGACGTGTGTGGGCGAGTTGTCACTTGACTCCGCTTATGCCATCCTCGCGGCTAATCTTAGACATTCGGAATTTTCTACGCTGCCTTCTCTTACTAACGTTATCAATCTCTATGATCTAGGCCATTCTCCCACAAAGGTAATAAGTGAATAATATGTTTAGGAATAAGTGCTCAAATGAAAATAAACGTAACGTCGTAATAACCAGACCAGTTGAAATTTGAATATGCCACTTTGGGATTATCTACATCTACATTTACATGATTACTCTGCAATTCACATTTAAGTGCTTGGCAGAGGATTCATCGAACCACAATCATACTAACTCCCTACCATTCCTCTCCCGAACAGCGCGCGGGAAAAACGAACACCTAAACCTTTCTGTTTCAGCTCTGATTTCTCTTATTTTATTTTGATGATCATTCCTACCTATGTAGGTTGGGCTCAACAAAATATTTTCACATTCGGCAGAGAAAGTTGGTGACTGAAATTTCGTAAATAGATCTCGCCGCGACGAAAAACGTCTTTGCTTTAATGACTTCCATCCCAACTCGCGTATCATATCTGCCACACCCTCTCCCCTATTACGTGATAATACAAAACGAGCTGCCCTTTTTTGCACCCTTTCGATGTCCTCCGTCAATCCCACCTGGTAAGGATCCCACACCGCGCAGCAATATTCTAACAGAGGACGAACGAGTGTAGTGTAAGCTGTCTCTTTAGTGGACTTGTTGCATCTTCTAAGTGTCCTGCCAATAAAACGCAACCTTTGGCTCGCCTTCCTCACAATATTATCTATGTGGCCTTTCCAACTGCAGTTGTTCGTAATTTTTACACCCAGGTACTTAGTTGAATTGACAGCCTTGAGAATTGTACTATTTATCGAGTAATCGAATTCCAACGGATTTCTTTTGGAACTCATGTGGATCACCTCACACTTTTCGTTATTTAGCGTCAACTGCCACCTGCCACACCATACAGCAATCTTTTCTAAATCCCTTTGCTACTGATACTGGTCTTCGGATGACCTTACTAGACGGTAAATTACAGCATCATCTACGAACAACCTAAGAGAACTGTTCAGATTGTCACCCAGGTCATTTATATAGATCAGGAACAGCACAGGTCCCACGTCGCTTCCCTGGGGAACACCTGATATCACTTCAGTTTTACTCGATGATTTGCCGTCTATTACTACGAACTGTGACCTTCCTGACAGGAAATCACGAATCCAGTCGCACAACTGAGACGATACCCCATAGGCCCGCAGCTTGATTAGAAGTCGCTTGTGAGGAACGGTGTCAAAAGCTTTCCGAAAATCTAGAAATACGGAATCAACTTGAGATCCCCTGTCGATAGCGGCCATTACTTCGTGCACAAGAACGATGTTTTCTCAAACCATGCTGATTACGTATCAATAGATCGCTCCCTTCGAGGTGATTCATAATGTTTGAATACAATATATGCTCCAAAACCCTACTGCAAACCGACGTCAATGATATAGGTCTGTAGTTCGATGGATTACTTCTACTACCCTTCTTAAACACTGGTACGACCTGCGCAATTTTCCAATCTGTAGGTACAGATCTATCGGTGAGCGAGCGGTTGTATACGATTGCTAAGTAGGGAGCTATTGTATCAGCGTAATCTGAAAGGAACCTGATCGGTATACAATCTGGACCTGAAGACTTGCCCGTATCAAGCGATTTGAGTTGCTTCGCAACCCCTAAGGTATCTAAGAAACTCATGCTAGCAGCTGTTCGTGTTTCAAATTCTGGAATATTCCATTCGTCTTCCCTGGTGAAGGAATTTCGGAAAACTGCGTTCAATAACTCCGCTTTAGCGGCACTCGTTGGTAACAGTACCATCGGCACTGCGCAGCGAAGGTATTGACTGCGTCTTGCCGCTTGTGTACTTTACATACGACCAGAATGACTTCAGATTTTCTACCAAATTTCGAGACAATGTTTCGTTGTGGAACCTATTAAAGGCATCTCGCATTGAAGTCCGTGCCAAATTTCGTGCGTCTGTAAATTTTATCCAGTCTTCGGGATTTCGCGTTCTTCTGAACTTCGCATGCTTTTTGCGTTGCCTCTGCAACAGCGTTCGGACCTGTTTTGTGTACCATGGGGGATCAGTTCCATCTCTTACCAATTTATGAGGTATGAATCTCCCAATTGCTGTTGCTACTATATCTTTGAATTTGAGCCACATCTCGTCTACATTTGCACAGTCAGTTCGGAAGGAATGGAGATTTTTCTCTTAGGAAGGCTTCTAGCGACACTTTATCCGCTTTTTTAAAAGAAATTATTTTGCGTTTGTTTCTGGTGGATTTGGAAGAAACAGTATTGAGCCTAGCTACAACGACCTTGTGATCACTAATCCATGTATCAGTCATGATGCTCTCTATTAGCTCTGGATTGTTTGTGGCTAAGAGGTCAAGTGTGTTTTCGCAACCATTTACAATTCGCGTGGGTTCGTGGACTAACTGCTCGAAATAATTTTCGGAGAAAGCGTTTAGGACAATCTCGGAAGATGTTTTCTGCCTACCACCGTTTTGAACAAGTATTTTTGCCAACATATCGAGGGAAGGTTGAAGTCCCCACCAACTTTATGTGGTGAGATATCTAGGGACTCGAGCTAGGGTCGTCACCTCCCCTTAAAAAATTTAAAGCTGTGCCCTTAACAGGCAAGGTGATACTCACCGTCTATTTCGATGCCCGAAATCCGATACTCATCGAATTCCTCGAGCACGGACAAACAATTAACAGCGATGTGTGCCGTGGGACACTCCGTAGCCTTCGCAAGTCCACCAGGAACAAACGCTGTGGGCTTCTCACGGAGGGAGTGATTCTGCTCCACGATAACAAGCGTCCACATGTCTCCAAGGTCACACAAAGTGTAGTGGCCAAGTTCAAGTGGGAGCACATTGAGCGTGCTCCTTGCAGTCCGGACATGTCGCCCTGCGACTTCCATGTGTTTGCTCCGCTAAAAAAATACCTCAAATCGAAACGCTTCAACTACGACGTCTAACTGAAGGACAGGACACAGTGGGGAACTCACTTACGTCACAGCCACTGGCGTTCTGGTAACAGGGAATCGTTCGTTCGTGAAACAGTGGCATAGTTGTGCTCGGCCACTGGTGATTATTTTTGAATAAAGACTTAAATTATACCCCTAGTGTTGTTTAGTACCCTTTGTTTTGAACGCAACTCACATAATCGAGCCCAGAACCTTCCCATCAACATGAATTTCATGCAGTTGTGCTTTTCCCTGAGCATCAGTCGACAGCGATAAAAAGACTTTAATTTAAAGTTACGAACCTGTCTTATTGGCCGTCTACCTTTCATTACTGAGGGAATGGGCACAATTATTGAGGCAATGGATTTGTATTCGGGAGGGCAGGCATTAAAATCGTAATGCATCGATTCAGACTCAGTTTTTCTGTAATTTCGTTAAATTACTTGAGGATGATCGGCATCAGTCATTGTCCAATCTAAGCCTCTAATGACCTCGTGGTTAACGGGCTGTTAATGCCTATGTACAAAAAAAAAAAAAAAAAAAAAAAAAAAAAAAAAAAAAAAAAAAAAAAGTTCGAATGTGTGTGAATTCCTAAGGGACCAAACTACTAAGGTCATCGGTTCCTATACTTACACACAACTTAAACTAACTTACGCTAAGGACAGCACACACACCCATGCCCGAGGGAGGACTCGAACCTCCGACCTCCGACGGGACGGACCGCGCAATCCGTGGCATGGCGCCTGAGACCACGCGTCCACTCCGCGTGGCGCCTATGTAGCTTTATTTCCTTTTTTTTTTTTTTTTTTTACGGAGTCGTATTATTAGATGCCATTTTCTTGAGGGCTATTTGGAATACTTTAGGTTAACTTCATAAGTCTTGTTTCTATCTAAAGTGTTATCTGCAGCTACAATGCATCATGTCAGTCGTTCAGACTTGTTATCAGAGAGCGTGATAACTACACTATATGAACAGAGCTTCATACCAACGACAGTGTAGATGGAGGTAAAGCTAGGTGTGAGAAATAACCCGCTCCAAGTTTCTCAACTGAGTGTCACCGATTCAAGAGTAGACCACTAGATGGTAGGTTTGTCTTACTGTAAGTTAATACTCCATGAACGTTCGTTCCGAGAGGTCACTGGAGAGGTGAGAAAATTATGTAAGTCTGGTTTTTAGTACTTAAGTGTAATTTTTATGTTTTACTTGAACGTTGTATTATGTAGGATTTGAAAAGAAGAATCAACGAATTACCCGTTGACACCACTGCATTTAAGCTTCACTTACGCTTGGGAGTAGATGTTTCAGTTGGTCTCCAAAATCAACAATGACACATTTGTCAGAAAGTGGTAGAGTAGGGCAAATCCCCGCATGTGTTTTGGGGTACATCCCTGCTGCTCCAATAATGTGACGATAATTTTGCAGTGATAATCCCCACAAAAGATGACATTCGATACACACTGCGTGATATTATCTCAACTGAAGATATAATTCCGCTCTCTAAAATAAAGATTTAAGGGAAACTTTTTGGCAAAGCATTGAAACCTGTGCGTCTAACGTCGACACCCAACAAAGAACTAACGGAAAAAGAATGCAAGCCGATAAAAAACTTACTGCAGAGAAAGAGACACGTGCTAAAGAAAGAAAGCAGCGTTCTGTAGAAATAAAACGACGTATGCTAGATTTCATTACATTAAGGCCGAAAAAGGAAAAAAAAGGTCAAACAGCCAGTTAATTTTCTTCCGAGTCAGATTCAGACTTCTCGCATCACGACAGTGGCTCAGATATAAACATGAACTTACTATTTGGCGAAGAAGTATCCGAAGAACAAGAATGAAAGCCTGGGACTTCAACGAAAAATGTGCGGACCTAAAAAAGTACATTATTTATTAGGTACCTGGAAGCATTAGTCTAATTAATAGAACTCTTTAAGGTTACCTACTAATCCTCATTCCGTAAAGAAGAAATTATTATTTTTGATTTAGGAGACATTACAGTTCAATATTGTTTCAAATATTTTCATTATGAGTCATCCATTTTTATCCATGTGTATCTGAAATTGGGGACAGGGAAGCACTGTGGGGCTTTACCCCATTTTGTGGTCTAAAAATCTACAATTTTTTTCTATCTAAATTGTAAATGTCTGTAATTAATAATTAGACAGTGCTGTAATTTGGATGGGTTATATAGCCTGCCGGGGTGGCGGAGCGGTTCTAGGCGCTACAGTCTGGAACCGCGCGACCGTTATGGTCGCAGGTTCGAATCCGGCCTCGGGCATGGATATGTATGATGTCCTTAGGTTAGTTCGGTTTAAGTAGGTCTAAGTTCTAGGGGACTGATGACCTCAGAAGTTAAGTCCCATAGTGCTCAGAGCCATTTGAACCATTTTTGATGGGTTATAGATTACAGCTCAGTCTATGATTCCAGGCTGAAATCGCGGGAAAATCTACCCCTCATTGATCCAGTATTAGAAAAACTGAAAATTGCGGGGTTTTGGCCCCACATACCATATTGCTTCGATTTTCTTGGAACATCTGCTCATCTCTGAAGTGCAAGTGCTCGCTTCTAAAGCTACACTTTAGAACACTCTAAAGCGTCATACTTTTCACTCGAACGATATTACACTGATCTTCTTCGAACATCTGCTATTGTTCACAAAACAAGTATTCGTTTGTAGAAGTACACTTCGGAACACTAATGCTTTTTACTATTTCACAAACTAATCAAATTTAAGCAACCAATTGGTCGCTTAAAGAGTCCAGAAAATTTTATCATTGTAGTATTCACTCATCTTCACACATAAGCCGTAAGACACTGCTGTTGAATCTGCACTTCTTGTGTAACGCTAAGTCACCCATCGTTAGACATGTGCAGGTGACCAAAAGAGTCTCCACCTCCTGAACAGTTCAGAGTTCCTGTAGTCGAAACTGACCCCCCAACAACATTCTATCCGGATGTCCAGGACGTCTTTGCTGAAAACGTATCAACTGGAGTCAGATGAGTCAGTGCTTAGACATGTCCAGATACGTAGGCGACGACGGTTTTAATCACTAATCTATTCACACATTCGTGTTGGGATACGGTATGCCCATAATCAAAAATGGTTCAAATGGCTCTAAGCACTATGCGACTTAACATTGAGGTCATCAGTCCCCTAGACTTAGAACTACTTAAACCTAACTAACCTAAGGACATCACACACATCCATGCCCGAGGCAGGATTCGAACCTGCGACCGTAGCAGCAGCGCAGTTCCGGACATGCTCATAATCACTGCTTTTCTTTTTTTTGTGTAATAAGTCAGGATCTTATGGAATTTATCTTGATTACGGAAATCTGTGATACCACTTGTTTCTTTTACCATGTTTACACCAATTTCCAGCTGTAAATTACCTAATTCATGTTTCTGGATATTTACAAAGTTTTTTTAGCTCGAGTGAAGCTTTGGCTTATATCAATGCAGATAGTCAGTTGTCAGCCGCACAAGAAAACATTTATTTGGTTCACTTTACCGGTTTCATCAGTTTAAACCGTCATCTTCAGAAGTGAAATAGGCTCAGATTATTCTTAAACCAACATCAAAATAAGAATCGGGCGGTAGTGTCATCCAAAGGTTTGGCAAAAATACCTGTGTAAACCATGTATGTCAAAAACAAATGCACAAAGAATGAACAACAGAAGTAAAACAAGTTTGTTAAAATAAATGTAGAGTAGTTAAGCATGAGAACCACAACATACCTTTGCTACAGAATCAGCAAAATACAGTGACATTGTTAAAAATATATTTGTGCGATGAGTAGCAAACAATGAACTGTCAGATAGCATATCGTACATAGAACGGGCGCCGAAAGTTAGCCAACATACGGGCAACATGAAGGGCATTGAACACACCTGTATTCGAAGTGGGAGCGGTAGTGTGCATATAAACTGTAATAATGTCTGCCACAGTTGAAGTGCAAGTATGCATTAAACCTGGCATTAGGTTTATATATATTTTTTGACGGCTAAATATCGATAGTTTCATATGCTATACCATGAAAATTAGCTGTCCTGTAAATGTCACCAAAAACTTGTAAAACACAACCTTATTTTTATTTCTGTTTCGTAAAATCGCTTTAACATGATTCATAAGAAATTTCAACGGTTTTTATTAACTTACCAATCGATGTTATGTTCATTAATGTCGTAGCATAACATCCACAATTTTGCATTAATATCGTTACATAATATCCATAATTTTGAAAAATGAGTAATTTATTTTGTTACTTTCATAAATATCTTTTACTTTGATAATAACTTCAAAGATTTTCGGTTTGAAACAAACACTGAATACTTTGGAATTATGTCAAATCAAAAAACAAAAATTCATTAACTAATATTTTGAAAGTTCTGGATACTTTCAGAATAAAGCTCAGTTGTTACCGACAGTGGTGAAATAAACAGTTTGGTTCGTGTTCGCGGTAATCTGAGTGGGTGGATTCAAGCCATGGACGGGAAATACCCCTGAAACGTCACAGAACCATCTCCTACTTGAGCTACTCGTTCCACACAATGTGAGTTAAAGACTTCATTGGTCCGTCGGTGTGCTCGACATCTTGCATCATTTTGAAAAGAAGTAAAGTAGTGACTCGTCGGAATACGCTAAGCGCCTCGTGTCAGCTAATACACTACTGACCATTAAAATTGCTACACCACGAAGATGATGTGCTACAGACGCGAAGTTTAACCGACAGGAAGAAGATGTTGTGACATGCTAATGATTAGCTTTTCAGAGCATTCACACAAGGTTGGCGCCGGTGGCGACACCTACAACGTGCTGACATGAGAAAAGTTTCCAACCGATTTCTCATACACAAACAGCAGCTGACCGGCGTTGCCTGGTGAAACGTTGTTGTGATGCCTCGTGTAAGGAGGAATGCGTACCATCACGTTTCCGACTTTGATAATGGTCGGATTGTAGCCTATCGCGATTGCGGTTTATCGTATCGTGACATTGCTGCTCGCGTTGGTCGAGATCGAATGACTGTTAGCAGAATATGGAATCGGTGGGTTCAGGAGGGTAATACGGAACGCCGTGCTGGATCCCAACGGCCTCGTATCACTAGCAGTCGAGATGACAGGCATCTTATCCGCATGGCTGTAACGGATCGTGCAGCCACGTCTCGATCCCTGAGTCAACAGATGGGGACGTTTGCAAGACAACAACCATCTGCACGAAAAGTTCGACGAAGTTTGCAGCAGCATGGACTATCAGCTCGGAGACCATGGCTGCGGTTACCCTTGACGCCGCATCACAGACAGGAGGACCTGAGATGGTGTACTCAACGACGAACCTGGGTGCACGAATGGTAAAACGTTATTTCTTCGGATGAATCCATGTTCTGTTTACAGCATCATGATGGTCGCATCCGTGTTTGGCAACATCGCGGTGAACGCACATTTGAAGCGTGTATTCGTCATCGCCATACTGGCGTATCACCCGGCGTGATAGTATGGTGTGCCATTGGTTACACGTCTCGGTCACCTCTTGTTCGCATTGACGGCACTTTGAACAGTGGACGTTACATTTCAGGTGTGTTACGACCAGTGGCTCCACCCTTCATTCGATCCCTGCGAAATCCTACATTTCTGTAGGATAATGCACGACTGCATGTTGCAGGTCCTGTACGGGCCTTTCTGGATACAGAAAATGTTCGATTGCTGCCCTGGCCCAATTGAAAACGTCTGGTCAATGGTGGCCCAGCAACTGGCTCGTCACAATACGCCAGTCACTACTCTTGATGAACTGTGGTATCGTGTTGAAGCTGCATGGGCAGGTGTATCTGTACGCGCCATCCAAACTCTGTTTGACTCAATGCCCAGGCGTATCAAGGTCGTTATTACGGCGGGAGGTGGTTGTTCTGGGTACTGATTTCTCAGGATCTATTCTCCCAAACTGCGTGAAAACGTAATCACATGTCAGTTCTAGTATAATATATTTGTCCAATGAATAGCCGTTTATCATCTGCATTTCTTCTTGGTGTAGCAATTTTAATGGCCAGTAGTGTCTGTGTTGTTTTGTCCATGGAAGATGTGCAGCTTTACCTGCACGTTGGAGCAATTACCTTGTGTGAGGTTTACGACTCCAGATGTTCGTTACATGCAATTCTCTTCGCTCGTTTCTGCCGATTTGTTGCGTCTCCTTGTCGACCTGTCTTACTGCCGTCATTCTATACGACCAGCAGACACAAAACTCTATCACGGCCATGGCTAATCCCAGAGCTGCAAGGTCACTGGTACCAGCATATAACTAAGACTGGTTCTTCACGATCTGCAGCACTCCAAAGCGACTAATGTGCTTTGTCACGGGAAAAGTTGAAGAAATTAGGACTGAACTGAAAGTATAGAGGACTGATTCATAAACTTAAATATGACATTATGTAACACGTGAGACTGCTGTATAATTTATATTTAATTACACGGTTGTGTTCAGTCAGTACCTGTTGTACAACGTTATGGAGACTGGACAATTTTCAATCAAAAATGATGTTTGAAAATTGTAGCAAAATAGGAGCAATACTTACAAATATTTGTTAATAGCCACTCTTATGTACATAGGGTGTAATGCTTATAGGTGTAGATATTTTTATATGTGGTGCTTTAATAGGTACACACATCAGCGTGTCGGTTGTTTTTTCTCTGTCTCAAACAGTCTTCCCCCAAACATGTCAACAAATGGCTCTGAGCGCTATGCGACTTAACTTCTAAGGTCATCAGTCGCCTAGAACTTATAACTAATTAAACCTAACTAACCTAAGGACATCATACACATCCATGCCCGAGGCAGGATTTGAACCTGCGCCCGTAATGGTCGCCCGGTTCCAGACTGTAGCGCCTAGAACCGCTCGGCCATCACGGCCGGCCAAACATGTCAACAACTTTATATCCTGTTGTTGTCTATATGGATGTAAGTGCACAACTAAGTGAACTACTTCCGTCGGTATAGACTAACCGTTTTGAGTCCACGCGGCCATTCTTCAACAACTGACCTGCTGCCCAGAGGAAAACAAGCATTAATTGGTTGCTCTTGCCACATGCACTTGGAGGTACTAACCAACCTAAAACCATACGACTCGTAATAGCTACGATTATTAGTCTGCAAATTACACAAATACTGGTGTAATATTGTTCAGCACACTGTACTCAGTCACCAATAGAAATATCTACACTTATGCCCGTTCCACCCTTTGTATATTACAATGAAGCCGATGTCAAAATATAATATTTGTGGATAATATTTTGTTGTGGACAAGGTGGATGGAGTGTCAGCTGTACACCTGTCTACAGAAAACGTAAAATGAAACATCAAATAATTATCATTATGAGTAATATTACTTTTGTGATGAAATTTAATGGGAATTTTCAGTATTTTTCTTGTTATTCAGTTCAAGTTGTTTATCAAAATGAAATTTGGATCTTAAGTATAATGAGAGAAGAGGTCTATCTCTATGAGATCTCTAGGTATACCTTTTTCTGCTTTGTTTAGAGTAGTAACACAATTTTCAATTTGTTACTTATACCTTATACCTTATACCTTAAGTATGTAGAAAGTTTCAGTGGGTTGTTTTTCTCGGTATTACATTGTTCATCATAACTTGTACATGTTTTTCTACTGGTTTTTCCAATGTAAAATGTATTGCAATCAATGCACTGTATTTTATACATGCCTGATTCGTGGTAGTATCGTATTGGGTCAGATTTATCTTATTCTGGATTACATTTTATTACCACCTGGACCCAACTTTTATCCTGTTTTACAAAATATGTAGCTAATTTTTTCAGATATTTGTCCCATACATGGTAAGACTACATATTTTCATTTGTTTTTACTTCATTTAAAAAATTACTTATCTCCCTTTTTTCTTATAGTTCATAATTTTCTTGTCTGTATAGTTTTTACTAACTAATTCAGGATTTACCCACTTTCCGTGGCTATGCCGCATTAAATCCAGTAAAGAATTACGGGATTGTCTTTATATTGAAGAAATAATTTTTTTATTCATGCATTACTTGACTAATTTCTTATATACCAATATAATAACGTGTCACGAATAAAAGAGATGTATTGTTTTTAAAAAATTGTGTGGTACGGCTTGCATAATAGACATTTTGTTGTAAAATAATGACACCAAGTTGTTAGATGTTTTCACTCTATTTCAGGGTTCTTATCAGAACCAAAGTACAAAAATAAACATCAGTAAGGAAGAGAAAGCGGCCAGTAATAGAAAAGGAGTTATAGAAGGATGGCGCCTATCTCTGTATTTATTTAATGTGTTCCTTGAGGAAGCTATTCAACTAAAGAAGGAAAAGACAAAGGGAATAAAAGTCAAAGACGGAATGGTGCATTGTATCAAATTTGGTGATGACATCGTAATAGGTGCAGACTCCGACAACGAAACGAATAGAATGCTTCAAGTCTTATCAGACACCGTTAACTACTAAAATCGAAACTGAACGAACAGAAAACAAAAGCAATGTTGATGCATAAACACATGGAAGAAATTAAAAGCAATATAAATATTAATGACGACAGAATTAATCAGGTGAAACAAATTTATCTCGGTAGGACACGTCACAGAGGACAATAGACGATTAATAAAAGTGAAGACTGTATCGTCAAAACAGTCATATATGACAAAGAAAAACATTTTAACCAGCAAAAAACACGAAAATGTATGGGAAAAAATCATTTGTATCGAGTTTATTTAGCGACGCCAATCAGCCAAGATAACTATCTGAGTCTTCCTTAACAACAAGTCCTTGATCCACTCAGAAACTTCGCTTGATGCTCGCTACCACCATACTTTCGATCTGTTATTGATGGGGATAAAGCTTGTCCAAGCAATTCACCTTGCTCATCTGTTTCGACACTGTTATTCGTCGTACGAGGTGAGAATTTGACGTTATTGTTTCGTCTTTCAATAACTCTCCTCACACGGCTATAGATTCCTTCTTCAAATATTCCTAGTATTGCACTTGGTTGTACAGAAATTTTTCCCTGTCCTGCAGCGAAACCCGTGCTAAGTGCTAGGATCACGGTCAGAAAGTAGTCGCACACGCCCGCGTGGGTAGCGTGCCAACAGCTGCGTCACGCACGCTACGTCGCACGAGCCACGGCCATCGCCACTCAAACCTCGCTCTGCATTTGTCTGACGGCGATGTGCGCACCGTACGCTGTGACGTTCAGGTGTGGATTGCATTTTTTTCCATCTTCCGCCCAAACTAAAATCAGAAGATTAACTGCTGACGCCTTCCGAATGTGCGGTTGCACAGTGGGAGCGTTTTTCCACTAAAAGTCTTGCAAATGTTAGAAGTAGTAGCAGTAGTAGTAGTAGTAGTAGTAGTAGTAGATTTATTCATCCGTAGATCTCTTTTTACAAGGATATAAGACATGTCAAAGTATTTACAAATTTAGATCAATTTAAAATGAGTTAATTCGTACACACATATACGGGGTGTTACAAAAAGGTACGGCCAAACTTTCAGGAAACATTCCTCACACACAAAGAAAGAAAATATGTTATGTGGACATGTGTCCGGAAACGCTTACTTTCCATGTTAGAGCTCATTTTATTACTTCTCTTCAAATTAGATTAATCGTGGAATGGAAACACACAGCAACAGAACGTACCGGCGTGAGTTCAAACACTTTGTTACAGGAAATGTTCAAAATGTCTTCCGTTAGCGAGGATACATGCATCCACCCTCCGTCGCATGGAATCCCTGATGCGCTGATGCAGCCCTGGAGAATGGCGTATTGTATCACAGCCGTCCACTATACGAGCACGAAGAGCCTCTACGTTTGGTACCGGGGTTGCGTAGACAAGAGCTTTCAAATGCCCCCATAAATGAAAGTCAAGAGGGTTGAGGTCAGGAGAGCGTGGAGGCCATGGAATTGGTCCGCCTCTACCAATCCATCGGTCACCGAATCTGTTGTTCAGAAGCGTACGAACACTTCGACTGAAATGTGCAGGAACTCCATCGTGCACGAACCACATGTTGTGTCGTACTTGTAAAGGCACATGTTCTAGCAGCACAGGTAGAGTATCCCGTATGAAATCGTGATAACGTGCTCCATTGAGCGTAGGTGGAAGAACATGGGGCCCAATCAAGGCATCACCAACAATGCCTGCCCAAACGTTCGCAGAAAATCTGTGTTGATGACGTGATTGCACAATTGCGTGCGGATACTCGTCAGCCCACACATGTTGATTGTGAAAATTTACAATTTGATCACGTTACTGACGAAACTAAAATGAGCTCTAACATGGAAATTAAGCGTTTCCGGACACACGTCCACATAACATCTTTTCTTTATTTGTGTGTGAGGAATGTTTCCTGAAAGTTTGGCCGTACCTATTTGTAACATCCTGTATATTTACAGAATTCTAGTTAGAGACAATCATTAGAGTTACTCCTGCTATACAATACTTTTATTACAAATAACTTATTAAATAATGTAATGCCACACTGTTCACTTATATCTCACTAACAGTCACTGCACACACTATACACACATTGTTTCATAACACTTCACTCACTAAACACACACACACACACACACACACTGGTGATCTCTGTAGCGCAACTTCCCATTTGCTATCCTGAAAATCTGAGTCAGCATCCCTCCATAATGAGTGAGATGTTGAGCTCAGAAAGATGAAGAGGTGTTAGTATTGTGCTAAGCATAATTTGGGGGTAAGTATTTCTAGAAAGGAAAAAAGAAGGAAAAAACATAAAGTGAAGGTGTTATGCAGAATGTTGGATATTTTATGATCGTTATTATAATCATTTATTTGTATAACATTCTTTTTTTATCAAACCTCTACTCTGTTTTAGCTAAGTATACCCTGAATGTAGAAAATGTATTGCATAACAGGTACTTTTTAGCTGCCTTTTAAATAAGTGTATTTTTGCAATTTCTTTAATCACTTTTGGTAATTTATTGTACAGTTTTATTCCTTGGTAGAGAATGCTGTTTTGAGTTTTATGTTTATTTTTTCTTGGTAAATGTAAGTTAAGTCTATCTCGTTGCATGGTCATGGACAGAGCGGTTTGTGCAGTAATTTACCAATGTTATTTTTGATGTGTACCACTGACTGGTAAATGCATTCGCATGGAGCAGCTACAATCCCCAGTGTTTTTAACGGATCTTTACAGTGAGCTCGACTAGTAGTTTTGGTTATTATTCTTATGGCTCTTTTCTGAAGTTTGAATGTTGTGTTCATATTTTGTGCATTTGTTCCCCAAAAAGAATTCCATAGCTAAGAATTGAGTCTTGATATGTATCAAACTGTGAAATCAACGAAAAGCAAGGTTTAATTGAAATTTGTTCCCTGTAATTGAGTATCGTCACTAGACTCCTATATGAGCGCCTTAAATTAATGATATAAATTAACGATAGCGTGAGAGATCGATTTTTTTAAAAAAATAAGATCTGCCTGCACCAATAACTCCAGTAAAGAATTGCGGGATTGTCTTTATGTTGCAGAAATAATTTTTTTATTCGTGCGGTGCTTGAGTAATTTATTACATACCAATGCAATAACATGTCACGAATAAAAGAGATACATACTTTTTTTTTAAAAAAAAATGTGGGGTACAGCTTGCATAATAGACATTTTGTTGTAAAATAATGACAGATAGTTGTTATATATTTTCATTTTATGGCTCTGCAACTAGTTTCTACAACTAAATCTGTATTCCACCTTGCGGTGTGTGGCGGAGAGTACTTTGTGTATCACTGTCACTTCTCCTATTTTCTTTTTCAGTCGCGAATAGTTCGCGAGAAGAATGTTTTCCGGTAAGCCTCCTTGTGGACTCGAATCTTTCTAATTTTATCTACATGATCGTTTCGCGAGATATACGTAGGAGGAAGTAAAGTATTTGTTGTCTCTTCTAGGAACGTACGCTCTCGCTACTTTAATAATAAACCGTACAGCGTTGCAGAACGTCAGTCTTAAAGCGTCTGTCACAGGAGTTCGTTAATCATCTCTCTGAGGCTTTCATGGTTACTAAATGAACCTGCTACTCTTCTATTGATCTTCTACATTACCTCTGTCAGCAGTATCTGGTACGGATCCCGCGCTGACGAGCAAATTCAAGTGTTGGTCAAACGATTGTTTTGTAAGCTACTTCCTCTGATGACGGAATACATTTCCTGAATCTCAGTCTGGTATCTGCCTTATCCACAATTAATCTTATGCAATCATTCCGCTTCAAGTCGCATTCCGTGAGACCGTGTCCGCATCTCGTGGTCTAGTGGCTAGCGTTGCTGCCTCTGGATCACGGGGTTCCGGGTTCGATTCCAGGCCGGGTTGGGGATTTTTCTCTGCCCGGGTACTGCGTGTTTGTGTTGTCCTCATCATTACATGATCATCATATGTGGCAGTGGGTAGAGTGGACCGTGTAACAATTGGGACTTTATACGCGCGCAGTGGAGTGCCTCATAAACCAAACATCATCTTCATCGTATGAAGCTTCCTAGATATTTTAGGGAAGTAACTACCTCCAATGTTTCCAGAATAGGTAGGAAGGCAGGAGACGAGGTACTGGCAGAAGTAAAGCTGTGATGGCGGGGCGTGAGTCGTGCTTGCGTAGCTCAGATGGTAGAGCACTTGCCCGCAAAAGACGAAGGTCCCGAGTTCGAGTCGCGGTCCGTCACACGGTTTTAATCTGCCAGGAAGTTTCACCTCCAATGATTGTTCTGCAATCGTGTAATAACACAATAACAGGTCTTTTTGTCTACGAATTCGTAATAAGCTACATTTATTTATATTGAGGGTCAATTTCTACTCCCTGTGCAGGACTTACTGCACTTCGCTACAATTTTCTAGCGTTGCGACTTCTCTGTATGCAACAGCATCATCTGCGGAAAGCCTCATGGAACATCCAACGGTGTTCACCTGGTCATTTATATATATTGTGAAAAGCGATGGTGCTATAACACTCCCTTGGGGCGCGCCCAAAGTTACTTTTGTGGTTCGAAATGTCATGCTGTGTGCTGTTTGCTAGAGACTCTTCAACCCAGCCACACAGTTGGTTTGATATTCCGTATTTTCTTCACTAGCCGGCTGTGCGGAACTGTATTGAATGCCTTCCAGAAGTCGAGGAACACAGGACCTACCTGGGCGCCACTATCCACTGCTTTCTGGGTCACGAACAGAGCGATCTTGGTTCCACATAATCGTTGTTTTCGGTACCCATGTTCGTTTTTACAGAGGAGGTTATCGGCCGCCAAAATATTATAAATTCCGAGAAAAAAGCATTTCAAAAAATTCTGCAAATGAACGACGTCAGAGATCATAGTTTTGTGCATCCGTTCGATGATGTTTCGTGAAATCAGGAGTTTTCTGCGCGTTTTCCAATCTTTGGGTACACTTCACTCCCTTGAAGACCTACGGCAGACTGCTGCCAGAAGAGGGGTAAGTTCTTTTCCATACTCTACGTAAAATCATAATAGTATACCGTCAGGTCCAGTGGTCTTCCCTGTCGAGCGATTTCATTTGTTTTTCTGTCCCATGGTCACTTATAAGGATATCAGCCATTTTGCCTTTCGGACGACAACTTAAGATAAGCACTACAGTGCATTCTTCCTCTATCAAATAGTTTTGGAAAAAGACGTTTATTATTTCGGCCTTTTATGTTTCGTCCTCCTTATGGACACAGGGAGTCTGGACAGATAGCTAAGGACCATTTACTGATTTAACATAAGATAGAAAATTCTTAGAATTTTCAGTCAAATCGTGGCCGACACCTTCTGGTAGACAGAGATACGATACACAAGGTAGAGCACACCGTTTCTTATACAAAGAGAAAATATAAAAGGTACTGCTACATCACAATCATTACAGGGGACTGTTCCTAAATCGCACCACTATTGACATTTTATTTATTATAAAATTATTCAAACAATGTCATTCTCAACTGCAGGGCGTTATTTTTGCTACCTGATTGAAAGAACGGAATTTCTGAAAAAGAAAATGAACAAGCTCAATTTAATTTATAAAAAATCTGCAGGTGGTACAAACAAGCAATCTGGTTTAGTAATTTTTACCAGTAGGTACAGCATCTTTACCAACTACTTCCCTCAGCTTCAAGATGGGTACTAGTCTAAGTTCAAGGACATGTGCCATTATTTAGTTCTTACATCACTATTTGCAGACACTGAAACAGAACTTTTTCACTCCTTTCCTCCACGCGAGCACATTCTTCATTTCCGGGAATTGGTCATTTCTTCCATTCGATTTTCCTCGCACAACTCGCAGCTCACAACTGCTCTGTTTTTTGAATGAGCTTCTGTGGTGGTTTCAGCCGGCCGGTGTTGCCGAGCGGTTCTAAGCGCTTCAGCCTGGACCCGCGCGACTGCTACGGTCGCAGGTTCGAATCCTGCCTCGGGCATGGATGTCTGTGATGTTCTTAGCTTAGTTACGTTTAAGTAGTCCTAAGTTCTAGGGGACTGATGACCTCAGATGTTAAGTCCCATAGTGCTCAGAGCCATTTGAACCATTTTTGTGGTTGTTTCCCTCAGAGTCGCTAAGACACTTTCTTTTCAGAGGTGGACCTGTGCTTACAGATTTCTTCTACGTTGTTTCGATTAGCTAGTTTTGCATGGACTGCTCGTCGGTTCACACGCTCCTTGGCTGGGTCTTGACATTTCATTGGAGCGTTCACTATTTCCCTCGGATTCGGTGATATTTCTTGGATGGACTCCTTCAGTCTACTTTTCGCCTGCCATAGCTTCTAATGTATTGAAATTATGGCACGATTCGTTTTGTTCTACGATGTCGAACGCTAGTTTTCTTACGTCCGACATGCTTCAACCGAACGTTATATCTTCAAATATAAGAATATGCTCTTCCAAGTCGTTTTCAAATTCTCTGTAAAGCGCTTTATTGGGGTCAAATATTTCTATATCACCTTCTGCGTTTTTGTTTTTATTTTCAGCATGCCTCTTAGTTGTTAGCTTAGGCACACTGTATAATCATGAACATTCACTTAATCCATCAACCCCTTTAAACAAGCTGTTACAACTAAATGCAATTCACCTGTGTTCCACTTTCCATACCGCCTTTCTGTTGCCGTACTACAAAGCAGAATAATTATGCAATAACTTAAGATAAAGAATGCATCGAAAATTCACCACATAATTTCTAATAATTATCTTGCACTAACAACGCCAAACGCAGTTTTAAAGCTTATTATAAGAACAAGTTTTTAAATTGTACCGGTACAATCTCATTTAAGCAACGTCGCCATTTGTCAATTTCCTACAAACGTACCACAACGATTGTAGAGTCATTAGTGTCTGAAGACTTAGGGTACTTCGTCTACATTCCCTACAAATAAAACACTACGTTCCCAATTACAACAGTAATTCCCTTCTCCAGACACGGAAAAAGTTAGATGAAAACTACCGCAAAATCGACGATGTTTACAAACGATCTGTTCGTCAACACACAGGACTCATCTTTGAGAATATGCTTCCAAGAAGACCGTATTAGTCGACCATAGTATTCAAATCTTCAAATGTGTGTGAATTCCTAAGGGACCAAACTGCTTAGGTCATCGGCCATAGACTTACACACTACTTAAACTAACTTATGCTATGGGCAACACACACACCCATGCCCGAGGAAGGACTCGAACCTCTGGCGGGAGAGGCCGCGCAGTCCGAGACATGGCGCCTCTAACCTCGCGGCCACTTCGCGCGGCACCACAGTATTATTGCACCTGGGAGTTATGGCGCTTCGATCGGCTTACAGTAAGTTTTTATCGTGAAATTTCACAAGGAGACGCTAAACCACTTGATACTATATGCTCAGCTGTCTTGAAGTCATTCACAGTGCGATGCATTTTCCTTAGTCACTACCGTAATTATTTACTGTAACGTCGCAGTGTGTTTCCGAGATGTATGTATGTATTGAACAGGGGACCTAGAAACGAAGGAGAGGCTACGACCCACTGCAGCCCTCAGTGGTTCACAACCCCACAACAGGCTACAGCAGTCCATCCACCCCACCGCCGCCACCCATCGAATTGATTGTGCGGTTCGGCCCCTAGTGGACCACCGGGATCGTCTCGTACCAGACGCGTGTAGCCCCAAATGTTTGCGTGGTAGAATAATTACAACGTGCGCGTACATGGAAACGGTATTTGCGCAGCAATCGCCGACACAGTGTAACTGAGGCGGAATAAGGGGAACCAGCCCGCACTCGCCGAGGTAGATGGAAAACCGCCTGAAAAACCATCGCCGGCCGCTGTGGCCGAGTGGTTCTAGGCGCTTCAGTCCGGAACCGCGCTGCTGTTACGGTCGCAGGTTCGAATCCTGCCTCGGGCATGGATGTGTATAATGTCCTTGGGTTAGGTTTAAGTACACTCCTGGAAATGGAAAAAAGAACACATTGACACCGGTGTGTCAGACCCACCATACTTGCTCCGGACACTGCGAGAGGGCTGTACAAGCAATGATCACACGCACGGCACAGCGGACACACCAGGAACCGCGGCGTTGGCCGTCGAATGGCGCTAGCTGCGCAGCATTTGTGCACCGCCGCCGTCAGTGTCAGCCAGTTTCCCGTGGCATACGGAGCTCCATTGCAGTCTTTAACACTGGTAGCATGCCGCGACAGCGTGGACGTGAACCGTATGTGCAGTTGACGGACTTTGAGCGAGGGCGTATAGTGGGCATGCGGGAGGCCGGGTGGACGTACCGCCGAATTGCTCAACACGTGGGGCGTGAGGTCTCCACAGTACATCGATGTTGTCGCCAGTGGTCGGCGGAAGGTGCACGTGCCCGTCGACCTGGGACCGGACCGCAGCGACGCACGGATGCACGCCAAGACCGTAGGATCCTATGCAGTGCCGTAGGGGACCGCACCGCCACTTCCCAGCAAATTAGGGACACTGTTGCTCCTGGGGTATCGGCGAGGACCATTCGCAACCGTCTCCATGAAGCTGGGCTACGGTCCCGCACACCGTTAGGCCGTCTTCCGCTCACGCCCCAACATCGTGCAGCCCGCCTCCAGTGGTGTCGCGACAGGCGTGAATGGAGGGACGAATGGAGACGTGTCGTCTTCAGCCATGAGAGTCGCTTCTGCCTTGGTGCCAATGATGGTCGTATGCGTGTTTGGCGCCGTGCAGGTGAGCGCCACAATCAGGACTGCATACGACCGAGGCACACAGGGCCAACACCCGGCATCATGGTGTGGGGAGCGATCTCCTACACTGGCCGTACACCACTGGTGATCGTCGAGGGGACACTGAATAGTGCACGGTACATCCAAACCGTCATCGAACCCATCGTTCTACGATTCCTAGACCGGCAAGGGAACTTGCTGTTCCAACAGGACAATGCACGTCCGCATGTATCCCGTGCCACCCAACGTGCTCTAGAAGGTGTAAGTCAACTACCCTGGCCAGCAAGATCTCCGGATCTGTCCCCCATTGAGCATGTTTGGGACTGGATGAAGCGTCGTCTCACGCGGTCTGCACGTCCAGCACGAACGCTGGTCCAACTGAGGCGCCAGGTGGAAATGGCATGGCAAGCCGTTCCACAGGACTACATCCAGCATCTCTACGATCGTCTCCATGGGAGAATAGCAGCCTGCATTGCTGCGAAAGGTGGATATACACTGTACTAGTGCCGACATTGTGCATGCTCTGTTGCCTGTGTCTATGTGCCTGTGGTTCTGTCAGTGTGATCATGTGATGTATCTGACCCCAGGAATGTGTCAATAAAGTTTCCCCTTCCTGGGACAATGAATTCACGGTGTTCTTATTTCAATTTCCAGGAGTGTAGTTCTAAGTCTACGGGACTGATGACCTCAGATGTTAAGTCCCATAGTGCTCAGAGCCATTTCAGTCATTTGAAAAACCATCCACAGGCTGGCCGGCACACCGGACCTAGACACTAATCCGCCAGACCTGTCCGACCTATGTATACATGGTATCCATAAAGTCTGGGTACATAGGGAGTTCTAATGAATAATAATAAAGCACATTTTAGTCACTTTAACGTTAGTAAATAATATTTTCAACATTATCTCCGCGCTTTTCAGTGCATAAGTTGATGCACTTCGAAATATTAAGTTGAACTTGATGGAATGGGTCTGAATTGCCATCGATTTTAGTACAATGAAATTGTCATTCAACCAGTCTCCGTTAGCTGTAGCAAAATGGACAGGGTCTCCATCCTGCTGAAGCCGGTCTGGAAGTCCCTCGCACAAACGTTCAGTTTGACGCATCAATTTGTCACTCAGCATGTTCAGATAAGACTCACCTGTTACATGTTCATCAGAGAAGAAAGTTCCTAACACATGAGCTTTCCACAGTCCGTACCACACCATCACCTTTTGGCAGCCTTATATATATATATTACCTGAGCCCTTTTCTTCTCACGTGAGTCCAGTTAAGGCAATGATTTCAAGGCCGAAACTTTTATAAAACATGTCTTATGAATATCAGATGCATGTAGCTTCGCAGGAAATAGTTACCCCACGACTGGGCTCAAGTTTGTTTCAACCATTTACAGCTGTGCGGGAGTGCTAGCAGGGACAAGGAGCCTTTCTTTGCTAATATGTGCAGTCATGGGACTGAAAGAGGAGTGTTCGTTTCTGAAAGAGAAGTGTTTTCTGTGTTGACCGTTTACCTCTGCTAACGATTTTAAGCAGAAAACTGCGTCACAAAGGATACTCGAAAGTCTGAAATGCTCATTTGTTTGTCTGCAGACATGAGGCTTTCCGTTAAAGCATCATAATTGCACTTACCTTCTTTATTTATTCATTGTTAGGTTATCCACATATTTGAAAGATTTTATAGCATTCTGCCGATGGAAGGTCTTAAATACCATATTACCAGCCGATGATTTTCTTCCGTTACACTAATCGCTACAGGCACCAAAGACTTAGGTTGTCTTACATTTGTGAAACACTTTTGTTGCAGAGTAACATTTCCACTTTTTTGATTAGTACAGCACGACATGGGTTGTTCTTAGAATTCAGATGGAAATATGAGAGCAAGCATCTAACATAATGACTATGAAAATAAAGTTAATGATATTGGTCCCATATAAAGCTCGAAATGCAGAGAAACTAGGATAAACAGCCCAGATCTTACCAAGAAAGTGGACCGGATTGTACATATTTTGCTAAGTAATGCAGAAGTAGTTAACTCTGTGCTGATAGTAGCATAAGAATAAAGTAGAGGGTGTACGAAGAGATTAAAATATCCATCTACATCTACGTCTAGATCTGTACCCTGCGAACCACTGTGAAGTGCATGGCAGAGGGTACAGGATACGTCCCACTGTACCAGTTATTACAACTTCTCCCGTTACATTTACGTATGAGGCGCAGAAAAAAATGATTGTTGAAATCCCTGTACGCATGTTGCTTTAAACGAACCTTATCCTCCTCCCGCGGGTCAAACAAACCTGTGACCATTCGTGCTGCCCTTCCCTGCGTACGTTCAATATACTCTGTTAGTCCTAATTGGTATTGGTCCTACACATTGCGCAATATTCTAGGTTGGGTCTCACGAGTGATCTGTAAGCAGTCTTCTTTGTAGACTGATTGCATTTACCCAGTATTCTACCAATAAAACGAATTGCGCTACCTGCTTTACTGACGACTGAGCCTATGTGATCGTTCCACTTCATATCCCTATTAAGTGTTACACCCAAATATTTGTATTATGAGTTTACAGGTTTTAACAGAGACACAACAATATTATATTCATAGGATACTACGTTTTCTCGTTTTGGGAAGAGCACAGTTTTACATTTTTGAACAATTAAAACAAGACGTCAATCACTAAACTACTTTGAAATATTATCAGGGTCTGACTGAGTTTCTGTACAGCTTCGTTCAGACTGTACTTCGTTGTAGAAAACTGCATCATTTGCGAAAAATCGGAGGTTACTGTTAATATTGTCCGCAAGATTATGAATATACAACATGAACAGCAAGGGACCCAATAAGGGACCTGCACACTCCCCTGGGGTACACCCAAAGTTACTTACACATCTGTCAGTAACCCTCCATCGAAGATAACATACTATGTCCTGCCTGCCAAGAGATCCTCAGTCCAATCACATATTTCGTCTGATGCCCCATATGATTGTTCTTTTGATAATAAGTATAAGTGTGCTACCGGGTCAAATGCTTTTAGGAAATCGAGAAATACTTCATCTACATGACTGCCTCGATTCATAGCTTCCAGGATGTCATGCGACAAAAGTGGAATGTTGGTTGGCATGGAGGATATCGTTCTACACGAGATACCTCATTATATTTGAGCTCAGAATATTTTCTAAGGTTCTACAACAAATGGATGTCAAGGATAAACTTTCGGAAAAATGCCATTCATAACCCCGAAAAGAACAATGGCAGGTTAAGTGCGAAAAATATCAAACAATTAGGTTAGGTATGGAATATTGCTAGCTTTAAACGAAATTAACATGAGGGACGAACAAGGACTTAAACAGCAGGCAAAGAGGGCGAGCATGAAAAAAAGGATTTTACTGGCATCAAACATTAGGCTTCATTTCTAAGAAATTTCTGAGAATGTACGATTGGAGGACATCATTGATGGAAGTGTGGGCAAACTGGAAAAGGAGAACATCGATGCGTTCCAGATGTGGTGCTATAGAAGGACGTCGAAAACCAGATGGATTGATAAGAAATGAGAAAGTTCTTCACAGAATCGGCGAGGAAAGAACGCATGGAGACTACTGACAATAAGAAACGACATGGACATGTTGACAGGGGGGAATAAACTGTAGAAAAAGACAGAGAGAGAGAGAGAGAGATCGGAATGTATCGAACAAGTAACTGATGATATAGGGTCCAAAAGTTACCTCTGAGTTGGCAGAGGAGATGTCATGGCGGGCTGCATCTAACTAGTCAGAAGACTGATAACGCAAAGAAAAATCTGTGTGACAGACAAGATTTTTACAGTGGGCGCAAAATTTAGTCCCTTTTCCAGCGCCACACATGGTACACATCTCGTTTGCTGTCTGGAAGGAACTATCACCTATTAAGGAGTAAGGATGGGGGTGAAAAAGCAGTATAGCTCACGATGCGCGAATACCCATACTTTAATCATCTAGGATTGAGAGCACTTAGTGACTTGTGTCGAACTTTACACGTACTTTCAAATCTTTGCGAGACTTTTTTCTCGCTGACTATATTTTCGCTTTTCTTAGACAAAAACTGCAGCAAGAAGCATGATGTTTTAATTTATTAATTTCTTTACTACTAGTAGTTTTCTTGACATATTTTTTCAGACAGTATTGACATTCGCCACTGAATGTACCAGCAAAATTATATCGTTCTACAACGCTTAGTTCAGGAGTTACGAGGTCATAAACACTCAATGCATGAAGAACTACCGCATCATGCAAGACCTTTAAATTCGTTATTCCATTGCTACTGACACTATAAGCAAAACTTTTCACAAACGATGTCTACTTTTGACGCTGAATGTACCTAGAAAAATACATCATTCTACGATACATAGTTCAGGATATATTACGTACTGAGATCCGTGAAAAACTTCATCACGCAGGACGTTTTAATTTATTACTTCTTTTCTACTAAGTCTATTCGCAGCACGTTTCTTAGACACAATCCATCTACGCTGCTGAATGTACCTAGAAAAGTGTATCATTATGCTACACATTCTGCAGGAAATAAACACTGAGATGCGTGAGAAACTGTCGCATCATGCGTGACATTTTAATTTATTACTTCCATATTACTGACTCTTTTCACATCACGTACAGCAGGCACATATACAACTGAATATACCTGCAAAATTATATCATTGTGCAGCAAAATGACACGACGTCATAAACATTAAGCTGCGTGAAAATAAAACTGCAAGGTGAAATTCGCTAGACAAAGAGTTGAAATATGTATAGAAATGCGGGTGAAATATGTTAAATATGTGTGAAATATATTTGACATGTGCATATGCAAGAAAAGCCACGGTTAAAAAGCACATCCTACACCCATGGAAGGATTTGAATCAAATTTGGTACACCTATTAGTTAAGCTTTGGAAAGAAATAGTGAATGTGTACAATCACCAGCCTACTGTTGGAGTGAGTCTGATAAAGTGGAGGCAGGAGGCAGGACGAGGAGAAGAACGGAGAGCGAGGCACAAGGAGGAAATAGGATCAGATAGGAGGAGCAGGTTATGGATAGGAAAAGGAAAGAGGAGGAGATGGACAGAGACATGGGGAGGAAAAGACAAACTGAGAGATGGGGGAGAAGGAGATGGCTAGAGAAAGGGAGGAGGAAATGGAAGAGAAAGGGAAGAGGAGGGAGGAGGAGATTCACAGAGGGAGGGAGGTAGGAAGAGGCCGATAAACAGAGAGGAAGAAGAACATGGAATTAGAGGGAGAGGGGGAGATGGACAGGAAAGGAAGGAGCAGATGGACAAAGGGAGGAGGAGCAGAGGAAAAGACCACCAGAGAGATGGGGGAAGAGAAGATGAATAAACAGGTGGCGAGGAGCATATGGACAGAGAATGGGAGGAGGATGAGATGAACAGAAAAAGGGGAGGAGGGAAGGGACAGAGAAAAGGAGGAGGAGGAGAAGATGAACAGACAGAGGGGAGGAGAAAATGGACAAAGAAAGTGAAGAAAAGATGGACAGAGAGGTGAGTCAGGAGGAGATGGACAGATTGAGGGGCAGGAGGAGATTGACTGAGAGAGAAGGTAGTAGAGATAGATAGAGGGAGGAGTGGAGGTGATGGGCAGGTACAGGAGTTGTGGTTAGAGAGAGGAGGGTAGAGATGTGGGTAAAGAGAGAGGGGATCGGTAATGTGAGAGGGGAGGAGGAAGGGGAGAGGCAATAGGACATCCACAGAGAGCGAGGGAAGAAGGAGATGGACAGAGAGAGGAGCGAGGAGGAGAGAGTAATAGAAGGTTGGAATAAATAAATACACGGGCAACGTCGGGTTTCTCAGCTAGTATTTTCATAAATGCATGTGTTCGCACACGGAGAGAACGTCGGAGGAGCTGCTCTCGCGATCGGGAAGGCTGTTGTACCTCACGATGATTAGCAGCGATGACATCATTTGTGTAAACTGCTCTCCCATTTGGGACTGCAGCTACACCGGAATGTTAGGTTAGTAACGTCACCATACGTCGTGATGCTATTGCCTCACTTTGGAATGGCTGCACGACCGGCTGGGAAAGCAACTGTCCTGCGTTTTAGAGCCTGTAGGTTACTATTTGGGAGAGGACTTGCGGCAGTAAGATGTTTGCATGTCACTATAACTGCATGTAGCACAGGTGCTCCGCGCATAACCGCAGCTATCACAACTGCTCCACGAACGTTTTCCCAGTGCACATATATTCCGTCAAATCCACTGTGGGTATTTGACCCACTCTGAACTTTTTGAGAGGTTGATTCACCTACTACACCCACACCAACCGCTGGCCCTTGGTAGGGAAATGGTTTTTCGCGGTTAGGATTTAGTCCCTATTTTGCTGTTATGGAAACGCTAAATGCGGAAGGATATGAACAAATCTTACAGCATTGTGTATCGCGTAAGGATAGAGGAACAGTTCGGAGACAATGATTGTATCAGCATGACAATGCACCATGCCATGCGTCAGAAAGCATCATCTGTGAGGCAATGGTTTGTGGACAATAACATCCTTGAAATGGAATGACGTGTCAGATACCCGACCTGAACTCTGAGGAACACGTTTGGGATGAGTTAAAACGCCAAATTCGCTCCATATCCCAATGTCCAACATCAATACCTTCTCTGGTTTTGGCTGTTGAGGGAAGATGAGACGCGATTCCTCCACAGACATACCGACAACTCATCGAAAGTGTTCACAGCAGATTTCAAGCCGTCGTAAAGGAGAAGGATGGACACACCCTACATTAATGTACACTAAAAGGTGTCCGGCTACTTTTGATAAGATAATGTAGTGCGTCGTCAACTTAGTCAGGGGACGAGTTTCGATCCTAGGAACTTGGTGTGTAACTGAAAATAAAACTAAAGTATTTCTGTTTCACATTAATTCACACTTTTATTACATCACGTCCAAAAATTAACAGCACCCTTACATATCACTGACTTCAAAATAAACAGCAGCTGAGATATACAGAGAGATACTGCATCCTATTCAAACAAATACTGAACCAATAGCTACATGAGTGTGAGTTATTAATCAATTTTTTAAAAATACAAAATGGTTCAAATGGCTCTGAGCACTATGGGACTTAACATCTCAGGTCATCAGTCCCCTAGAACTTAGAACTACTTAAACCTAACTAACCTAAGGACATCACACACACCAATGCCCGAGGCAGGATTCGAACCTGCGACCGTAGCGGTCGTGCGCTTCCAGACTGAAGCGCCTAGAACCGCTCGGCCATTTTAAAAATACAGAAATAGATAGAATTGTTACGTTACAGTTAGACCTATGTATTCATTAAGTGCTACAAACTTTCCTAGAATTTTTGTATGATTTAATTTCAATATCTATATTCGAAAATACGATGTTATTGAATATCCATAAATAACTAATGAATTACATGAAGATTTTTAAATTTGCAAGTCAATTTTCGTACTGATAATTTAGGCACAATTCCGTTCCAGATTTTGTACTAACATTTTCACAGGGATTATGCAACATTATTTGCAGTTCTACATGTAACATATCTCCAATAAGTATTTTATAGTTTCTAAGCGCTTATTCAAAAACTTTAGAAGCAATATGAATCTTCTACTTATGAGCAACTATTCATGGAACGAAACATGTTGTAAAAACTGAAATTAATACAAAATGAATATAAAACATACAGAACACATTTGTACGAATCATCACAGTGGAATGAAACGTATTGTATGAGTAAAATGACACTAGTGCGAAAAAATGCTTCCAAACGGGGGTACGTTATTACTCGAGGTTCGTGGAATTTCATTATAGTTCTCTATCGGTACTTACATCACAGGTTGGATCGTGCTGCCCTTTCTTATAAGTGCTCGGTATTTCTTGTTAGCGCGTCCTAACATTTAGCCCCTACGTTCCTACGAAAGTTTAGTACAGAATATCTCATGCAGTAAAGCTGTAGTTTTTTATTACCATTTCAATGAATCGTTTGTTTCGCTTGAAACTGAACCCATGACAACGTTCCACTTTATAACTTTGTTTTTACAAATATTTGCATGAGATAAGAGGCTGTATTTATGACTCATTAAACCTGTAGTTTACGGATATAATGCTTTTCCGTTTCGTGAGGTGCTCAACTTTGCGTTTTACTACATTGAGATTTAGATCTGTTTTCGTACCAAGATGATATGCAAGTGGATTTGCAATATTTACTCTATAGAATTTGCTCTTAGACTTAGCATCATCAGCGAAAATACTGAGATTAAAATTAACAATTTCCTCTACATCATTAATATACCAGATAGACATCAACAGATGCATTACTTCTCTTTGTGCTCACCCGATGTTACTTCGGTGTATGTATATGAAGAAGACGAAAGAGAATACAGAGTATAAAAATGAGTCTGACAGACGGTATAAATTAGTTAAGCAGGAATAGCTACAGAACAAAGGCAAGATTGTAGAAGCTGAATAACTAGAAGAAAGATAGATGCCACATACAAGATAATTTAAAAAGACATTTAGAGAAAAGGGAAGCCACTGTATGAATACCAAGGACTACGATAGCAATCCAGTCCTAAGCAAAGAAGGGAAAGCTGAAATGTGGAAGGAATATACAAAGGGACTGTATAAGAGGAAAGAGGAAGCGGTTGAATATGAGCTGGGAGATATGGTGCTGTGAGAAGAATTTGACAGAGGACTGAAAGACCTAAGAGGAAACGAGGGTCATAGAACAAATGACATTTCCTCAGAATTACTAAGATCTTTGGGAAAGTCAGCCATGAAAAAATTATTCCACCTGGTGTACAAGATATATGAGACACGCGAAATACGTCAGGGTTCACGTATAATGAAATAATTCCGGGTGTCGACAGGTGTGGATACTATCGAACTATCAGTTTAATAAATCATGGTTGCAAAATAACGAAGCGAAGTACTTACAGAAGAATGGAAAAACTAGTAGAGACTAACCTCGGGGAACAATGGTTTGCGTTCCGGAGAATCGTAGGAGCACGCGAGGCAGTACTGAGCCTACAGCTTACATCAGAAGATACGTTGACGAAAGGGATACCAATGTTTATACCATTTGTAGAGAAAGATTTTGACGAAGTGTACTGAACTATATTCTTTGAAAATTTGAGGGTAGCAGGAACTGATTGAAGGGACTGAAAGATTGTTTACAATATGAACAAAAGCCAGGCTGCGGTTGTAAGAGTCGAAGGACATGAAAGAGAAGCCGGAGCTGAGATGGGAATGTGACAGAGGTGGAACTCACCACCAATGTCATTCAATCTGTAAATTGAATAAGCTCCGAACGAGCAAAGTAAAAACTTTCGGTATTTCCGATTTCATTGTAATTCTGTCAGAGAAAGCAAAATCCTTGGATGATTTGTTGAACGGAATGAGTGGTGTCTTGAAAAGAGATTATAAGATGAACATCAATAAAAGTAAAAGAATGTAAAATGACTGTAGTAGAATTAAGTCAGACAATGCTGAAGGAATTACAATACAAAATAAGAAGCTAGGAGTTTTACGTAAGTTTTTCTAACTGGGCTGAAAAATAACTGATGATGTTCGAAGTAGGGATGGTATACAGACTGACAATAGCAATAAAAGTATTTATGAAAGAGAGGAATTTGTTAACATCTAATTCAAATTGAATTGGTAGAATGTATTTTCTGGAAGTATTTGGAGTGTAGCGTTATATAGAACTGAAACATGGACGATAAGTAGTTCAGAAATCTTTCGAAATATGACAACGATGTTGAAGATTAGATGGGTAGATAGAAAAACGAAGGAATCGAAGGGAGGAAAAAGAAATTTACGAGACAGCCTGACTAAAAAAAGGATATCCGTCGACAGGACACGTCCTGAAACGTCAAGGAATTTTCCATTTGGAAATAGAAGGAAGGGGGGGGGGGAGGAGTGGGGGCAGGGGTTAAAATAGCAGACGGAGACTAAATTTTGAATACAGCAAACAGTTTCGAATGGCTGGTTGCGGCAGTTATTCAGAGGTGAAAAAGGTTGCACAGGGTGGACTACAGTGGAGCACTGCATCAGATCAGTCTCCAGAATGAAGGCGATGATAAATATATTTAGATGACACTCCGCCTTCCCTTGTGAAAAAGAAAACCACTTTCAAAGTTGCCCTCCTCTAGCTCAGATGCTGGGTTCGCTCTTGAACCACAGAGCTTTCCCATGTTTAGCGTAAGATTTTGTTCAATGCCAGGCACCCCACACACGGAGTGAGGATTTGACAAAGAAAGCATTGTGTGAAATGGCAAAAATATCATATAACATCTGTGTAATCTACTATACATAGTTGTTGTGTACATCAGTGGGAGCAAATGTATGAAAAGTGTGAATCATTGCGGGTGTATTCTTTCGTGCGACTAACATTCAAAAATCGTTTTGCAAAACTGTGGTTCCGTCCGAAGGTCCCAAGGCAAAGCTGGGACATCGCGACATAGCCACAAGTAAGCGTAATTATTGCCAGACGTAGCGACGAAAGAGCTAAGTCATCTACGTATACATTTACATACATACTCCGCAACGATATCCTTTACCACTATTAGTCATTTGCTTTCCTGTTCCAGTCGCATCTCCACTTATACTACCTTTCTTGTAGACGTGTGTGACCTGTGCATTTTTCCAAGTACTGGACACGGTTTTTTGTTTGAGACACCTATGACGGATTATACCATTATACATAGTTAGAAGACGGGCTAACTCAGCCGCAGATCTGACAAGGATTGTATCCGGCCCTGGAGCTTTGTTCAGTTTTAACGATTTCAGCTGTTTCTTAACACTAACATTTAATTCAGTCAACTTTTCAGTGGTACGAGCATTAAATTGGGACAATTCTTCTGGGTTTTCCTTTGTAAAGAAACATTTGAAAACGTGGTTAAGCGTTTCAACTTTTACTTTGCTGGCCTCAATTTCAGTTCCCCTCTGATGCACCAGGGACTGGAAACTACCTTTAGTGCCACTAACAGCCTTTACATAAGACCAGAATTTCCTTGGTTTCTGTGAAAGATCACTTGACAGTATTCTGCTACGGTAGTCATTAAAAACTTTACGTTTTGGTCTCTTGGCAGCCAAACGCGTTTCACCCAGTATCTCTCTATCTACAGCCCCATGCTTTGTTTTTCACCTATTATGCAGTAATCTCTGTTTCTTTAGAAGTTTCTTCACAGTGACTATATCCCATTATGAACTGCTCTATTGGGTACATATCTGTCCAGTGCATTGTCAACTATTCTTTTAATCTTGAGCCATATTTCCTTTTACAAGCTGTGCTGAAAGTTCCAAGTTCCTTACTGAGATATGACACTACCGATTTTTTATCTAGTGTACTGAACATCTATAGCTTTCTGCTTGTTTTAGTTGCCCTTTGTACTTTGGTAATCATTGTTGTCACAACCGCGTCGTGGTCACTAACAGCAGTTTGGATGTGGTCATCCCGAAAGGGGTCAGGTCTGTTTGGTGCCATTAGAGCCAATATATTTTCATTTTGAGATGGTTCCTAACTATCTGTTCTAGGTAGTTTTCAGAGAAGGGATTTAGTAATGTTCCACAGGATATCTTATCACGCTCACCATTACCAGAACTGTAGTTTTCCCAATTAATTGCTAATTTCGTATTTTGGTAGACATGGTAGTTAAACCGATAAGGATTGTTCATAAGGTTTGGTTATAAGGTTTGGTATCTTTGCAGGCGACTACAGTACTTTGTTCAAGCTGATCCTTGCTAGGGCGCTGTAAGAGGAAATAATATACCTGAGCTTTGTGCAGTCTGGTCTCTGTTGTTTTAAACCTAGTATCAAAACTTCCATTTGAGAATGAACAGAAGTATGATTTCCTTTTTGATGACTTTTTTTTACATCATTGCCGCTTTTGGAGGCACTGAAAGGAAAGGGCTACACTGAGAAAGGTATATTTCGTTTCAATAGAGTAGAGGGAGCTCTCTGCAAGAGCCCCAGAAAACGAAAAAAGCTCTAAGAGGATTATATGAACAAGTAACTTATAATAAATCTGGACTGACTCTGGTTTCCTACCACGACAATAGTATTGTTACCATCGCCTCAAACAGAAGCGGAATTCATCCAACTGGAAAATCCAAACGCTACAGTCAGAGTACATGGAAAGGTTTGATGAGAATTTTGGAAAACATAGGATCAAATTCAGAACAAAGAAATGGTACTACCAACTTCTTGCTTTTGTACTAAACTCATCAGTAAACAATGCTTGGTTGCTGTACAGACAAACAATATAGTATAATGTCAATCAACTGGATCTACTTGGCTTCACAAGATATGTGGTTGACTCCTACGTTCAGAAGTACAGCTCACGACAGCCATCTGACCATCCAGTGGGAAATCCGAAAGCATCACACAAACGGTGCCCAGTGATATACGTTATGACGGACAAGATCATCTGATTGTACTATTAGGCAGAGAGCTAAAATGTTGCCCATGCAAGAAGAATACAACGGAATAATGTCAAAAATATAATATTTCTTTGCATGCAAATTGTTTTACGTGGTTTCAAACAAACGAAAGTTGACATTGAACTCACTAACACAGCGTAAGTTTCTTTATTCCTTATTTGGTTATATGTTTATTTACTATACACATATAATATGCAAATGAACTTTTAAATTATCTAAGCAGAAAAATAAAATATAAACATCAAAAATTTAAATTCATTTCTCACAGTAATACACGCTGTATAAGGGAACTGTACCCTCTCGTTTCGTCTGTTCCTTTTTTTGGAACGTCTGGTTTTTGGTACTAAATATATTGTTAGAATCATGAAAATGGTATTTATAGTTTATCTATACTCTAAACATAAGACTTAAACAGAAATTTGTAAGAGATTTTAGCGACAAAGCTTCTTAGGATCAAACGGGTTAATAATGTTGTCAGGCACCAGATCTGTTCACTGCATGATCTTCCCTTTCTGTATCCTGCTTGGCATTCTCCTGTCTGAGGCTCTACCCTGTTTAAGGGGGCTTTGCATAAAATCTACCTGTATATACCGCCGGGAAAAAAAATAGTGCACCAGGAAATACGGCGTCGGTTTTGATTCGATGACGTTATATGTCACCTGGGGAACAGTAGATGTGCTGCTAATGATTTCAGTGTCGTCCGCCAATAGATAGTGTAATGGTATAGTTGCCAGAGCGCCTTCTGTGCCCATTCTTTAATAGGGAATGCTCACGGCTAGAAGGCTCAGTGTGATGCAAACGTGTGTAGCAAGCAGGCAACCACGCCATAGAGATGCACTCGTGCTTACTACCACCAACTGAGTGAGTTTGAAACAGGTCAAGTTGGACCTTCCGAGTAGCAGGATGGTTCTTTCGGAGAAATGCCACACAAGCTGGATTGTTGCGTCAGTTGCTGGTCAAGTGAACACTCTCACACCCGCAGGCGATGTGCTGGATGTCCACGCAGCACAGACGCCTAAAAGGATCGTCGTAGAGTAAGGGCATCGCTGGTCAAGTGAACATTCTCACACCGGCAGGCGACGTACTGGACTCCATGCAGCATATACGCATATCAGGATCGTCGTACAGTTAGTGCAGGAGTGGCAGATCGTTCAGCTACAGATAAGAGGGCTCTTGAGCCCAGGCGTGTCAAGAGGAACTGTGGCGAACCAGTTATTAACAGTGGGGCTGCGGGCATGCACACCTCTAGCCCGTCTTCCCCTCATGCCACAGCATCGACGTGCAAGGCTTGATTGGTGCCATCAGAGCATCACTTGGAAGATGGAATGGCATTCCTTGCTCTTCAGCGATGAAAGTAGATTCTGCCTGCACGTAAAGGGATGGTCGTTTGCACGTATGACGTAGACCTGGTGAGGACTGGCTCGGAGAGTGCATTCGTCCAAGGCACACTGGCGCCATCCCTGGCTTTATGTTCTTGGGTCTGATAAGTTACAAGTCTCGTTCACCTTCAGTGTTTCTGGAGGGGACGCTGACCAGCCCTTGGTATGTGCGGAATGTTATTAGACCCGTTCCTTTGACGCTTTTGCAACAGGTGATGTGTTGATCCAATAATGATTTTCCACACACTGCACGTGAAAGTCGACGTGCTTTGCAAGACGTGCAGAAACGTCCCTGGCCAGCATGATCTCTGGGCTTGTCCTCAATTGAGAATGTGTATAAAATATGGTACGAGAAGAGACTCGTGCGACTCGTCAACCAACAACTCTTACAGAACTAAGTGAACAACTCGAGCAGGCATGGAATGATGTACCCTAGGAAAGTATTCGCCCTCTGTACGATCGACTGGATGCCAAAGTAAGCCCATCCATTGCCACCAGTGGAGGCTACTCCACATATTAATGTGTGTGTTTTATCATGGGTCGATCTCTGGTAGGCCGGCCGGTGTGGCCGAGCGGTTATAGGCGCTACAGTCTGGAACCGCTCTACCGCTACGGCCGCAGGTTCGAATCCTGCCTCGGGCATGGATGTGTGTGATGTCCGTAGGTTAGTTAGGTTTAAGTAGTTCTAAGTTCTAGGGGACTGATGACCTCAGAAGTTAAGTCCCATAGTGCTCAGAGCCATTTGAACCATTTCTTTTTTTCTTTTTTTATCTCTGGTACCTCAGAACCACTTGTGCTACTGATCTGTAAATTTAATCATTTCATGGTCTCATATATATTGAAGAAGCAATGGCAGTTATAAAATATATGTTTGGACGTGGGATTAAAAGTCGGGGTGAAAGGGTATCAATGATAATATTCGCTGATGACATTGCTATCTTCAGTGAATGTGAGGAACAATTACAGCATGTGTTGGACGGGAAACATAGTAGAAAAGAGAATAGCGAGAAATTTAACATCAGAATTGAGGACTACGAAGCAGACGAAGTTAAGGAATTCTGCTGCCTTCGAAGCCATAATCAATGATGGCTGGAGCAAGGACGACATAGAAAGCAGACTAGCACGGGCATTCCTCCCAAGACGGGTCTACTAGTATCAAACATAGCTCTTAAACTGAGGAAGAAGTTTCTGAGAATATATGTACGGAGCACACCATTTTATGGTAGTGAGTCATGGACTGTGGCAAAACCGGAACCGAAGAAAACCGAAGGGTGTGAGATGTGGTGCTACAGAAGAATGTTGAAAATCAGATGGACTGCTAAGATGAGGAATGAGGAGGTTGTATTACAGAACCGGCGAAGGAAGAAACATACAGAAAACGCTGACAAGATGATGGGAGGGGATGATACGACAAGCGGTAAGGTATCAGGTTATTCACCTGTACAATACTAGAAGGAACTATAGAGGGTGAAAACTGTATAGAAAGACATGATGCTGTAGGGTGCAAGTGCTACACTGAGATGAAGAATTTAGCATAGAAGAGGAATTCGTGGCGGGCCGCATCAAACCAGGCAGAAGAAAAACGTCAGGCACAAGAAAACTACTCACTGTTGCAAATAAAACTGTAAGTCTTCGGTACGCTTAAGAACACAGAAAGTGAGGAGTATCCAGTTGGGAACGTTTAATGTTGTCCGGCGAGTCGCGATTTTGCATATTTTCAAATGAGACGAAGCCGTCAAGAACACAGACGATCCAATGAGGTTTTAACTCTATGCGGAGTGTCCATTTCAGATGAGAGGTGGTTTTGCGATGTTTTGAGGGTGGTTTTCAATCAAGAATTGAGCCCACTCATTCAGGTTGCTGAGAACACGGAGCAGGTTTATTTCAACATTCTCGGCGACCACCTTTACGATGAGTATATTGCGGATATTCTCGTCTTTCAATATGACGACAGCCGTGTTCTCAAGCCTGCCCTCATTCCCTCATGGTTTGACGAACGCTGACATACCGGATCGCACCACGGCTGGCGTGATAAGTTATCCACTCTTATTCCGATAGAAGATGTTTGGGATTGTTTCGAACAGCGAGTAAAATAAAGCAATACTAAAGTTCTACGGCATATAATCATCAATAAGTGGCTACAGCTAGATACAGTGAGGTGACAAAAGTCGTGGAATACTTTGTAATATCTTATCGGACCTACTTTTGCCCGGCGTAGTGCAGCAACAGTTTGGAAGTTCCATGCAGAAATACTGAGCCATGCTACCTCTACAGCTGTCCATAACTGCGAAAGTGTTACCGGTGCAGGATTTTGTGCAAGAACTGACCTCTCCGTTATGTCTGATAAATATTCGACGGGATTCTTGATGGGCGATGTGGGGGGCCAAATCATTTGCTCGAACAGTCCAGAATGTTTTTCAAACCAATCGCGAAAACCTGTGACCCTGTGACATTACATCGTTGTTTGGGAACATGAACTCCGTGAGTGGCTGCATATGATCACCAGGTTTTTTTTCATTTTCCTCTGCAGATTTTCTTGACCGTGAGAGAAATTCATTCTAGTTCGGTCGCCTAGTGTGTAGACTGTTTACCGTTCCGTCGTCAAGGACCGTTGCCCGGGGTACACCGTCTTGGAGGTCGTCTACACTTCGACATGCCAGCAACTAAATCGCAAAAATTCTGCTTTGCAGATGACATGGCAATAGCCACTCAGAGCAAGACATTCGAAGAGAGGGAAGCTACTCTGTCAACGGATCTTCAACTCCTTAACCAGTATTATACGAAATGGAGGCTCTGCCCGAATCCAGATAAAACTGAGGTAAGCGTATTCCGCCAGCCGCGGTGGTCTAGCGGTTCTAGGCGCTCAGTCCGGAACCGCGCGACTGCTGCGGTCGCAGGTTCGAATCCTGCCTCGGGCATGGATGTGTGTGATGTCCTTAGGTTAGTTAGGTTTAAGCAGTTCTAAGTTCTAGGGGACTGATGACCACTGCTGTTAAGTCCCATAGTGCTCGGAGCCATTTGAGCATAAGCGTATTCCACCTGAACAATCATGGGGCAAGACGAGAGTTACAAGTAACATTCTGCAACGAGCGTTCACGCACAGCAGCCATCCGAAATATCTAGGAATCACTCTTGACCGGTCACTAACCAATAAAAAAACACCTAGAAATAACCAGTCAAAAGATAAAAAACGAAATAACATATTAAGAAAGCTGACTGGAACCTCCTGGGGAGCTCAAGCTAACACCCTACGCACCGCAGCACAATCTCATGTTTACTCGGTGGCAGAATACTGCGCCCCAGTCTGGTACAAGAGCATACACACAAAGAAAATAGCTGTCCAGCTTAATACCACCATGAGGATTGTCTCAGGAACACTGCAATCAACTCCACTTCCCTGGCTTCATGCCCTTTGCAATAAAGCTCCTCCCTCCCTCAGAAGGCAACAAGCAGCTATCCGAGAATGGAAGAAAATTAATGGCCCCTCTGTCTCTGAAGATATACATATCCGAAAAATATTGGACCATCTACCAATTACCCGCCTAAAATCCAGGAAACCTATATGGGAAGACGAAGTCCTCAAATTCCCAGAAAGTTACGGCATAGCAAGGGAATGGAGGCAATACTGGTCGCTGAATAATCACCATCCTCTCATCACTGATTTTGATCCTTCGTTGTTGGTGGAAGGAATGCAAATGTCCAGAAGAACTTGTTGCAGACTTAATCGTGTGAGGACTAACCACGGCAGGTGTTAAGGCCACTCTCCACAAAGGAAACTCATTGATGAACCACGATGCGACTGTGCTGCAGAAGAACAAACAATCCCTCACCTGATCTTCGAATGCCCTACGAGGAGGTTTGAAGGGGAATGGAGGGATATCATGAATGCTACCTCACGTGCTGTTCAGTGGGTGACCTGCTTAGATGTGGACTTGTAATAGCTGCAGTGGCTGTCTCCGTAATCTTTCGAATATTGTTGTTTGCAATCAATCCTTTAATAATATATTTCTAATTCGTTTATAACATTAATTAATAATATGTGTGCAATTTTACTCTGTAGATGCCATGTTGTTGTTGTTGTGGTCTTTAGTTCTGAGACTGGTTTGATGCAGCTCTCCATGCTACTCTATCCTGTACAAGCTCCTTCATCTCCCAGTACCTACTGCAACCTACATCCTTCTGAATCTGCTTAGTGTACTCTTCTCTTGGTCTCCCTCTACGATTTTTACCCTCCACGCTGCCCTCCAATGCTAAATTTTTGATCCCTTGATGCCTCAGAACATGTCCTACCAACCGATCCCTTCTTCTAGTCAAGTTGTGCCACAAACTTCTCTTCTCCCCAATCCTATTCAATACCTCCTCATTAGTTATGTGATCTACACATCTAATCTTCAGCATTCTTCTGTAGCACCACATTTCGAAAGCTTCCATTCTCTTCTTGTCCAAACTAGTTATCGTCCATGTTTCACTGCCATACATGGCTACACTCCATACAAATACTTTCAGAAACGACTTCGTGACACTTAAATCTATACTCGAAGTTAACAAATTTCTCTTCTTCAGAAACGCTTTCCTTGCCGTTGCCAGTCTGCATTTTATATCCTCTCTACTTCGACCATCATCAGTTATTTTGCTCCCCAAATAACAAAACTCCTTTACTACTTTGTCTCATTTCCTAATCTAATTCCCTCGGCATCATCCGACTTAATTCGACTACATTCCATTATCCTTGTTTTGCTTCTGTTGATGTTCATCTTATATCCTCCTTTCAAGACACTGTCCATTCCGTTCAACTGCTCTTCCAAGTCCTTTGCTGTCTCTGACAGAATTACAATGTAACCTCAAAGTTTTTATTTCTTCCCCATGGATTTTAATACATACTCCAAATTTTTCTTTTGTTTCCTTTACTGCTTGCTCAATACATAGATTGAATAACATCGGGGAGATGGTCAAATGGCTCTGAGCACTATGGGACTTAACAGCTGTGGTCATCAGTCCCCTAGAACTTAGAACTACTTAAACCTAACTAACCTAAGGACATCACACACATCCATGCCCGAGGCAGGATTCGAACCTGCGGCCGTAGCAGTCGCTCGGTTACGGACTGCGCGCCTAGAACAACATCGGGGAGAGGCTGGTCAAAAATGAGATCGACAGGAAGTGCAAAATGGCTAAGCAGGCATGGCTAGAGGACAAATGTAAGGATGTAGACGCTTATCTCACTAGGGGTAAGATAGATACTGCCTACAGGAAAATTAAAGAGACCTTTGGAGAAAAGAGAACCACTTGTATGAATATCAAGAGCTCAGATGGAAACCAAGTTCTAAGCAAAGAAGGGAAAGCAGAAAGGTGGAAGGAGTATATAGAAGGGTCTATACAAGGGCGATGTACTTGAGGACAATATTATGGAAATGGAAGAGGATATAGATGCCATACGCTAAATAAATTAAAAATCGCCAGGTAGCCGAACATAACCATTTTCAGTCAAGTATCGGTTCAGTTGGACCAGAGGACTCAATCCATTCCATGTAAACACAGCCCACACCATTTTGGAGCCACTTGCACAGTGCCTTGTTGACAACTTGGGTCGTTGGCTTTGGGTGATCTACTCCACACTCGAACCCTACCATCAGCTCTTGCCAAATGAGATCAGGACTCAATAGACCAGGCAACGGTTTTCCAATCGTCTAGAGTCCGACCGATATGGCACGAGCCCAGTAGAGGCGCTGCAGGCAACGTTGTACTGTTAGCAAATGCACTCGCGACGGTCGTCTGGTGCCACGCCCATTAAAAACCAAATACCACTGCGCTGTCCTCAAGGACACGTTCGTCGTTCGTCCTACACTGATTTCCACGGTTCTTTCGTGGAGTGTTTCTTGTATGTTAGTACTGACAACTCTACTCAAATGCCGCTGCTCTCGGTAGTTAACTGAAGGTCGCCCACCACTGCTTTGTCCCTGGTGAGAAGTAATGCCCGAAATTTGGTATTTACGGCACACTCTTGACACAGTGGGTCTCGGAGCATCGAATTCTCTGAAGATTTCCGAAATGGAATGTCTCGTGCGTTTAGCTCCAACTACCATTCCGCGTTCAAAACCTGTTAGTTCCCGTCGTGCGCCCATAATCTCACGAATCACCTGAGTACAAACGACAGCTCCACCAATGCATTACCTCTTTATACCTTGTGTACGCGATACTACCGCTATCTGTGTATGTTCATATCGCTATCCCATGACTTTTGTCACCTCAGCGTATGGCATATCTGAAAAAACTTGTGGACCCCCTTCCTCGCCGAGACCGCTATCAACAACTGGGGCGGAGATACACAGGATTAGCGCTGTATCTCCTGGAGATCACTAAATTTTTTGTATGGTCGGTCAGCCGGCAAATGGCTTTACGAGCTGATAAGTTGACTGCGCTGAATGTGAGGTATTTTGAAAATCGGAAAACATAGTTATGCCGTCACCTCCAGTTTCGGATGGCAGAGGTGACTTAATGACGGATGGCAGCCGTCGCGTCTGCGCGTGCGCGAGGTCGGAGCTTTCCCGGCAACCGGCTGATGCCAGCTGCATCCAGAATTCGCCGCCGCGCCGGGCCGACCCCGCAGCCTCGGCAAGGACTCACCTTCGGTTTCCCCGTGGCCACGTAACATTCTTCGCACAAAGAAAAAACCAGCTTTACCGGCACCTACTGCTGTGAAATATGCCGACAGTTGTTTTTGGATTCTCTGAGCAGACAATGAAACTTGAAACGATGAATTGTCATCATTTGTAATATTCTGAGAAATTGTGTTAGCATTCTGTTAGAGAAGGCATATTTGTAAGGTATACATGTTTTAGAACATCTACATCTACATACACTCTCCGTAAGCCACCCCCTGGTGTATGGCGGAGGATACCAGGTACTACTATTACGCATTTGCTTTCCTATCCCACTCGCAAATGGAGCGAGGGGAAAACGACTGTCTGTATACTTCCGTACGAGCCATAACTTATCTTCGCCGTCCTTGCACGAAATGCACTGGGTAATTACAATTAAAGTGCAATTACTCACGGACGTCTAGTGTGGGTTGTAATCACCATATCGCGGCGAAACGTTTTACGTATGCTAGTGCATTCCGGTTTACAACGGAGAAAATTAGTTCAAATTTTGGCCAACATGTGTAAATCTGGCGTTGTACACAGGTTATATGACAGTATGACCTCCACGCTGTCATTTGACAAGCCATAAGGTGAGTGACCAGTATAGCTGTCGAGAAGAGAGACTGTGCACTGTTAGTGAGACTGTTTTACGTGAATGACAGTGCTGCATTGAGAGGATATCGCCGACTGAAAGGTCTGACGAGAAGCCTGATGTCATTAAATGGTTTATAGAATACAATAATGAAATTCGGAAACACGGTTGAGCTTCGTGTGGCGCCTGGAAGAGGAAGGGTGCTGTTCTGGTAGAAGCTATTGACGAGGTTGTTGTTGCTGTAACTGACCATGCCACACGTGCCCCGGGTAGTGCTAGCGCTCGCGCAGTGTCACGAGAACCTTACATCCCATGGTCAACAGTACGTAAAGTTTTGCCGTCCATTTTATACTGGTACCTGTACACGATCCAGACGCTGCAGCAACTGAAACCTCGTGATCGGCATCAACGTTCTAAATTTGGTCTTCCGTTTCTGGCAATATTCCATGGAATGACAAGCCACATTTACACTACAGGGTGCAGTGAATACATAGAGCTCCCGAATTTGGGGGACTGTTAAACCGTGTGCTGTGCTCGAAAACTCATTTTACTCGCTGTATGTGACTATATGGAGTGGATTCACAAGCACATTCATTCTCGGTCCGCTCTTCTTTGAAGAGAATACAAGGAGAGGGGCTGCCAGGTTATCCATAACGTCTGTAAGTTATCGAGACCTCCTTGTACAGCGTCTGCTTCCTTCTTTAGAAGAGCGCAACTGCGTGGAAACCAGTGGTTTCGTGCTAGATCTGGCAACACCTCATGTCGCTCGCCCAGTGAAAGTTCAGCTTAACGCAACTTTCAGTTAACGTGTTACCGCCAGAGGTTATTCAGAAGCACAGCCTCCAAGGTCACCTGACCTGAATCCATGTGAGTTTTGGCTCTGGGGATTCCTAAAAGAACATGTTAACCAGTGACACGTCGGTTCTCTGCTAGATCTGAAGGCCAGCTACAGGAAAACGTTGCTCAGATTCCACTGGAACTGCTGCGAGCAGCTATTGATCAGTCTTTTTACAGTTGCAGCGTTTCTTCGACATCTCCAGTGCTCATATTGAACAAATTGTGTAAGTGTTGGTTAATAATAAAATCAACATTATGCCTTTCTCAATTGTTTTCTTTTTTCTGTCCACATCACATTACACGTGGGAACATTGAATTACACATGGAAGCACTTCTATATATCTATCTCGCGTTCACGGTGGCAGATTTGCACCTGGTGGCCAAAAGTGGAACTAATTTTTTCCGGCTTAAATGGGTTTCGCTTTAACTTGGAATATCTGTCAAGTCTCGCTGCCATACGACCAATACAGCCTACACTGGACCTTCATGAGTGGGCGCTCTTTAATTATCCCATATACCCACTCGGTACTTTGGCGCAGCAGTATCGTACGCCAGTCAGCTGCAAATGCCCGTTCTGTAAGTTTTCTCATTTGTGTCTGGCGAAAAGAACGTCGTCTTCCGTTCAGAGATTCCCATTTTAGTTCACAAAGCAGCTCCGTAGCACTCACGCGTTAACCGAACTTATCGGTAATAAATCTAGCAGCAAACCTGTAAATTGCTTCTAAGCTCTCCTTTAATACGATCTGGTGGGGATCCCAAACACGCGAGCAGCACTCAAGAAAGGGTTGCACTAATGTTCAGTACGCGGTCTCCTTTGTAGACGAGATACAAAACGTGGTTCACATGGCTCTAAGCACAATGGGACTTAACATCTGAGGTCATCAGTCTCCTAGACTTAGAACTACTTAAACTTAACTAACCTAAGGGCATCACATACATCCATGCATGAGGCAGGATTCGAACCTGCGACCGTAGCAGCAGCGTGGCTCCGGACTAAAGCGCCTACAACAGCTCGGCCACAGCGGCCAGCAGACGAGATACACATTGCTAAAACTCTCTCAGTAAACTGCACTCGTTCACTCGCTTTCCCTACTACCATCCTTACGTGGTTGTACCATTTCATATCAGGTAGCAACGGTACGTTTATTTTTTTGATCTACTTGACTGTGTCAAGCAGCACTCCCTAAGACTGTGTCAGAACATCATGAGATTGTATCTCCTACTCACCCACATTACACTTTACAACATTTTGAGCAAGATGCAATTCATCACACCAAATAGAAATTCTGCAATAAAATGGAATAACTACAGCCGTCCTTACTGTCTTATTTATTATGTTGCTACCAGTTTCAGTGCTTCAGTGCACCATCTTCAGTCCTTAACTGATGCAGAGGGGGTTAACTCAACATCAGTTAAGGCCGAAAGATGGTGCACTGAAGCACCGAAACTGGTAGCCATATAATACACAACATTGTAAGAACAGTTGTAGGTGTTCCATTTTATTACAGAGGTGAACGCAAGAAGTCCCTCAGGCCTCCAGTCATAAGGATGAAAACACAAAAAGTAGATGGAATTGCACCAAAGTATTATCCAGTGCGAAACCACAGGATGAACACGTTAACTTATACACACACACACACACACACACACACACACACACACATGTAGTGTATACATTTTTAGGCTATTTGAGTACTAACTCCAGTCTCACGTTACTTCTGTGTACTAGGTGAAATACATTTGAGTTCGAGAAATGGGATACTCCAAAAGAAGAAGTTGCACAGAAAGTGGTGAAAATTTATACAGCTCTTTGATCATCTACTGAGAAAATAACACGTTTGACAACAGTAGCAGATTAAATTTAATTTCTCCCTAACAACTTCTACTACATCGTAGTCTGCAGAAGATCTCTTGAATAGAAATGTGTACTCTGCTTAAAACTCTAAAAAATTGTCACCATTTGTAGTCAGCTGAGAATTTCCAAGGTACCCTTATATCAATCTTAACATTATATTAGAGAACGTATATTTTTATGGAATACAAGTTTTAGTAATTTTTTGAGAAACAGGATGAAAAAGATTAAATTAGAGTTGTCAGATAGTTCCCAGATGAGAACCATATCATCAACTTATGAAAATCAGAAGTATGTGCGAATTTTGTTGAGTTAAATGTTACCTGACGTAATTTTGATCGTGAATATGGTCTGTTGCCCAGTAAACTATGGTGGTGTGCACGTAAGAAGGCAGGTGAATGAGCGATGCACAGTCGTAAGGGGCGGTGTACCATGCAGATTTTTCGTGTTAGTTTATAGTGACGGTACCTAGCCACTGTAGTGTTCATTAAGGATAGCATAAAGCAAACGCGTGAAGTACTAAGTCAAGAAATTACGGCGATAGTTTTCCGAGCGTATAAATTTATCTATGTAGAGTCGGAAGCAGAAACAAAGGCCCGTTGTGGCGGTTAATCCAGCAGTCCAAGGGCTGGAATGTAATACGTGGGACTGAGTCAAAGACCAGATTGGCGACGCCACGAAGTGTTCTCCGTCTCTGTGTAAAGCTCATCATACACCCGCCTTCATACTTGCACACCACTATAAACTAGGCGAATCACTCTTGCATAAGGCTGTAGATGCAAGGGAAACGGTTTGGTACTCGGAAGTTGATATGACACCTCGCCCCCAGAGAAATCTACGTTAGCCTATTGGGTGTTGCCCGATTTCGGCTTTTCCGTTAGACACTGTTTACAATAAGCAGTAGACACGCTACAGGTGTATGGGACGATTTTGTGTTAATGAGCAGGTTGTAACAATGCAGTTGGTCATGTGAACTCTGTTTGATAAAAATCGTACATATTAAATTATCGAATTTCTATAAAACTGCTTCCAAAGCTCCAATCATATTATATCGCAGATAATGACAAAGATGAAAAAATTTCTGTCTGCAGTGGCTGCGCCATAACCAGCTACACAGGATGCTCTGCTTTTGTAGTCTAAGAGATAAAGTAATCATACGCAGTCACAAGTTACGTAGAAAATAAACCTCTAATGCATTTTGATACAGTACAAAGCTTATATATTAAGATAAAATATAGCATTCGTCATTTACGTGACCCTGTAAGAATGTGTAAGATGAAGTAAGTGCTGCTGACAACGGTCAAGACTTTTGACTACAACGCACCGAAATAACTACCTAGCAGCTTGCTACCTGCCCCATTCCCGTATTCAATGAAGTGTCGCTCGTGACGTCCATTAACAATTTCGAGCAGCTGAAGCACGCTTCCCTTACGTCACAGAGTCTCATTAACGCAGATGAAGCAGTTGCGGTGCGACTGACATTCTGTTGTGCAGACATACCGATTAAGATCCAGGTAAGCTTAGCACGTGGCTTTCCTCAAGGTTTTTAACGATACTGGATTATCATCGTAGCTCTCATTTATACTGCTACGCGTTTGTGCACATTTGTCAAACATTTTTCACTAGTGCCAGTATTTTAATCATACCGATAGTCTCTACTAGTTAGGTGGTGGTACATCTGCCTAAAATGGCACGTCTGAGAATCAAAACACTCAGTTACTGGAGCAGGTAAAGCCATCGTGAAATTCACTTGGGGCTATCATTCAAGCGAATTGGATTCTTACTCTAACATCTCTCTGTACATCCATTCTCTCCCCTCCCTCTCCTCCTCCTCTCATCCTCATAATCACCATCGATTTATCGTCAGCACCAGTAACAGCTCCAGTTATTTTCCATCCACTGTTTTGTTTAGTACTACTTACTGATATATATCAAGGAACGCAGTGGAACTTAACCAGCACCCTGTGGTACGTTCCTTTTTAAAAATACAAATTTGTTTCCTTGCCTTTCTTTACAACGCAGAACAAGTTTATATTTTCTGTTTTATTGATATAAAAGGGGAAACTGCACTTATTCCTAGTTCCAGAATGTCCAATTGCTGTAAAAATTAAACAGTGTCTGTATAATTAAATACTTTATTAAGTTAGATATGAAACACCATTAACTTGTATTAAGCACTCACAAAGAAACAAGAATAAATTGCATTTTTTTAAAATTTTTGCTGTAGCCAGTCTGCGAATCCATCGACGAATTGTGTGTACTGAAATATGCTGCTGTACTTTTACACACGTCGTTTTCAGAAGCTTTCGAAAGTATTGATTAGAGGGATAAAATTATCTGGAAAAATTTATGATTACAGATCTGGGTGGAGTGACTGTGACTAGTACTTCTCACTGGACGTCGCTTTGTCTTCCTGTAGCACAAGTGACGAGACAACGTGTATCTGAAATTGCACCATTGCACACTTTAAGAATATGCTAACGTCTCCACTTACTCGATATGCTCATAATAATTTTGTTGTTGTTACTGTCTCCAGTATGCAGAGTAGCTCGGCACAGTGCTCCACGCTACTGTATCCTGTGCAAGTCTGTTAATCTCTGCGTAACTGCAGTCAAGTCTAGGTCGCCAATTTTTATCCTCGCTCTTCATTACGGAAAAAACTATTATTTTCTAGGGTAGTACGGGCCCTATCAGTCTTCTTTGGCTTAATGCGTGTCAAAAACAATTATCCCCAAATCGATTTCGCACATCTTCACCTGTTATTTGTTTCGTCGTGCTCACTTTGAAATTCTCGATAACTTTTGTTTTCTTAACCAAGTCTCATCTCATTAATTGCATATCTTTTTTACTTTGTAATGAGTTTGTATATGAATAATAATTTATTGTTTTTCAATTCATTCCGTGGTCAACGATTTTTCTCTTCATACATTCGTTTTTATTACCTACAATTAACCTAATACCATGAAACTTGAGGCACTAGATCACTTTTTTCTTGCATATGCGATAGGTATATTTGAACCCCAACAGTTTGCACAAATTGTCTAGTATCAGCTCACCCATAATTTCTCAATAGCAACCATACTAGAGAGGCCACTGAAAACTATAATCAAATTCCACCATCTACTCAGAAGCTGTCAGAGAAATCAAAACGGGAATAACCCAATTCCGCTCAGGTTACTCCTCCATGCTCAGTGACAGAGAACATCCTACGTCGGCTAAAGTCCATTCTGTCTTACATTAAAACTCACAAACATAATCGGTCAATTAATCATAGTACAGAATTTCATGTCTAAAATTGAGAATTCAACGTTGAAGAACCGTTGGCTTAATTGTCCAAGAAAGGTGTTCTCCACCCCTCCTCCCCCCGCCTCCTTCCACCCCTATACCTCACCATAAAATGTAGATACACAGCTTATTAAAACTTTCATGTCACAGCGCACGTACATTGCCTTGTTTGTCGTCGACAGAAAACAACAAACTTAACCTAAGTCCAATCTTCAACAACTAAGTACAAGTTCAGAACAATTCCTCGGGTAATGTTACTTTTTATGAAGTCTTCACGAAGCCATGCCACCTTTATCTTCAGTTTCTTTGTACATAAATCTCAGCCTAATCGTTTGTGGTTGTGTGACGACAACGATTTGCTGAAAATCTGATGGGAACTCTCTTGTCTCATGTATTTTGTGCTCTGGAACAAATACCTACCTCGTGTATATTTGTTACTGCTATAAGTAACTCTGATGGTTTCTCTCCAGTTCTTTCTGAGCTGATTGAAATCAGTTGATTCCACGATATGTAAACCTGGTCGTATTACTAAATCATTTCTTTCACATCAAAATCCTTATCCTCGTCTACTACACCACTTGACAATTATTATCTGTTCTACACTACTATATAAAGACAAGTCGTTGTTTAACTTTGTCACCAAAAATCTCGAAAACGTCGCTGCTTGGAATTTTTACACGGTACTCTAACAAACATTAGGACAGATGTAGACTATATACTTTATATAGTTACACATTTTGTAAAGGTATGCTTTGTTAGCAAAATTATCGAAAATTTCACGACGTATGTACTTATATCTATACGATACTATGAATACGCACGGATATAGGGAACATTTTTTGAATACATATCGTGTATGGATGTACAAACAGGATGTTAGAGGTATAAGTGCAGATATTATGATCATTGGTACCTTAATATGTACCCATTGTGTATAGTTGTTTTTTTCTGTGTCTAACAGTCTTCCCACAAACACATCAACTAATTTACTACCTGATGTTTTCTGCATGGACGTAACTGCATCAGAAAATGGATTACGTCTGTCAGTATAAACAAACCATTTTGTATCCGCGCATCCACATTTCGACACCTGAAATGATGCCCAGAGGAATAAGCATTAATGGCTTGCTCTTGCCGCATGTAGTTGGAAGTATTAACCAACCTAAAAACATACTACAACTGCTAATATCTACAATTATTCGCAAATGAGGAAAATACTAATGTAATATTCTGTACACTTTCCTCAGTCACCAATAAAAATGTCAGCATTTATACCCCTAACACAATCTATAATACATGAAGGCTAAACGTAACACAAAACCCGAAATGTTTTTGACTATTTTAAGATTTTTACATGATACTCTAATAAACACTCGGCTATATATTTTAAATATATATAATAATAAAGTGAAAATGTTGTTAGCAAAAATCTCGAATAGTGCTTCATCAATTTGGAATTTTTACATGATGCTCTAATAAGTAATCATACTGACGTAGTGTATATATGTATTTTTAACAACAATTTTCAGGTTTTCTGTTAAAACTAATTGCGAGAAAATAACTGCTTTGCTGTGAAACTGTGCAGTTTTATTAACATTTTCACAGCTAGCTTTAACTATGATAGGAGGCATGTACATCATTAGCCAAATGGTATCTCTCAAACGTGTTCTTTCTCCTTGTATAAATTTAAACAAAAATGGGATACACAACATGTGGTGTTTTGTTTTCTTGCCGGCCGGTGTGGCCGTGCGGTTCTAGGCTCTTCAGTCTGGAACCGCGTGACCGATACGGTCGCAGGTTCGAATCCTGCCTCGGGCATGGATGTGTGTGATGTCCTTAGGTTAGTTAGGTTTAAGTAGTTCTAAGCTCTATCGGACTGATGACCACAAATGTTAAGTTCCATAGTGCTCAAAGCCATTTGAACCATTTTGTTTTCTTCCTCACAGTTGGTCTTAACACAAACTAGGAAAACAGTTTCTATAGCTTATTGGCTTATAATTAGAATATTGTATGGAGTCTGAATCATTCAAAACACTGTAATTGTCCCCGTTCACAAATTATAGCTATTCAAAATACTGTTATTGAAGCTATTATCCTCACAGACACATCAACTGGAGAGCTCTTACTCCTATCCCACGTACCAATGATACCAACTATTGCCCCGTTCATTTTAAGCGAATTCAGCTCCCACTCAAGATTTCTTTTGCAGTAACAATAAATAAGGCTTGAGGTCAGTGGGAGGGTGGAAGGGGAGAGAGATGGGGGAAGGGGGAAATGGTCGTAGAGTGGGGGAACCGGAGACTGACATACAGAAAGGGATACAACACCTGTACTGAATTTCTCCTTGATCCACCATTTTAACACGATTGTTTGACGTACTTGGAAGCTCTTTATGAAGAAGATCAATTTGCCTCATTCTTATTACATTATTTTTAGTGCAGTTATACTCCCCAACTATTTGTGGGAGAATACCTACATATTTACATGAACCCCACGACAGATTAAATTGAACCCGCATTCTGTTTTTTATAGTTCTATTCAAACGTTCCACAATACTCGCTTTAATGCGGGAGGATGTTGAGTAGTGGTGTAGTCCGTACCACTCCATTCCTTCTTCAAATGCTTCTTGTAAAAACCATCTCCATGGACTGTTTGAAGGTTTCTCTGGGGAACAATTCGTTCCTGTCTGCAACAGTTGTACAAACACCCATACAACTTCCTTCCCAGTCCTTGCTTTCACAGGTAGGGCGCAGGTGAACTTAGAATATTTATCTGTAACCATTAAAATATAATTAAAAACTACAATTTATTCGTGAATATTGTTTAATGTATATGAAAGCTGACTTCCATAAATTATCTAAACATGTTATGACAGTCCGCAGCTCGTGGTCTAGCGGTAGCGTTCTCGCTTCCCGAGCACGGGGCCCGCGTTCGATTCTCGGCGGGATCAGGGATTTTCACCTGCCTCGAGATGACTGGATGTTGTTGTGTCGTCTTCATCCTCACATTCATCCCCATTACGGTCGGAGAAAGGCAAACCACCTCCACTAGGACCTTGTCTAGTACGGCGGTGCGGGTCTCCCGCATCGTTCCCCTACCCTCTGTCAAGAAGCGTGGGACTTAATTTCCATTTCCACGTTATGACACATCTTTGTGGAAATGTTTTCGCATCAGTTTGTGGAGTTTATGTACTACTGTTTCCATAATTTTTCAATAACGCGCCTTTCTCAGAGCTCCAAAATAACTGATATTATTTCGTTCATGTAAGCTGTGTTCCCTGCAGCAGCTGATGCTGTGAGCATTTGTAGCCATTCTATTATTTCGTTGGGATTATCATCATATATGTACTCCAGAGATGTATTGTTCAGTCTTTTGTGCTAAATGTCAATACTATCACTTGTGTTATGTACACCAGCCAATGTGGGTCTCATAATGTTCCTGTATTTCCTACTTTTTAGCTTTATATTCTTCCATTTGGGACGTTGCATCTCCTAAATGTGTTTATCGTACGTAATATTTCAGAATATGTTTTTATCTGTTCTAGAAAATACTTTTTAGAATTCCAAGTTCCTTGCTCATGCGGCAATCTCACATCATTCAGCTCAGCATTAAAGAGCACACCTTTATGCAATGTGCAACAGTGCCCTTAGCCCTTACACTGGCAGTCAATGAAGACTAATTACTGAGTCAGTTCACGACGCGAATGATGAGAGTAAGAGGTTTAAACTTCACATACAAAAGGCATGTTTCAGAGATAATTGCTAAATTCTTTCCAAAAAATGTTACCATGGCATTGCAAAATAAAGGGCAAATGGGAAATAGATTAAGGCATAGAACAACCATGAAAAATCAAAAGAAATACAATTAATCTGGGGTATACAAGATTGAATAAGTGGATTGCAGTAAATATTACATAGGGCATAATGGGCGAAATTTCGATATCCGATGCAGGGAACATTGGGGCCACAGTACTCAGAGTCAGTAGTTTGGAGTACAAGTAAAAGAGGGCAAACATGAGGTTAGCGCAGTAAGTGAACAAATGGAGGTGCTACACAGAGCTCTGAAATGTTTTTATCTCAGTGTGTTGGAGGAAACTGAAATTTACATCCACCAGATGAAGACCCCAGAAAAACTGCTGAATTAGCAGGTTATACTTTGATCCTGAATATACCACATACATGTGCCTCAGAGACTTGGGCAATGGGGGTTCCCCAGGACTTTGAGAACAATCATTACGAATTCTTTAAAGAGATGTTACAGCTTTACTTAGGGGTGAGGTGGGAAGCTCAGGCAAGCATCACGTGCGGTGAACGTCAGCGTACAGGCGGAGGCGAACTGGATACGGCAGAGGAAACTTTAGCGTGGCATTGCATGGAGTCTGGCAATTGGGAAGCTTTCTCTACGATCATCAAATAGAGAGAAGACCCTTTCTTTAATTCAGCGGTCCAAGTATTGCACCTAATACGCACCTTAAAATTATTGTATAAAATCTAAGCAGACTGGTATAAGTTTAGTTATGACAGTGAACTTGCAGTTCTATATCAGCAAGTTACTTTGGAACTGCAACAGATGGTATGCAACTTTTGCACAGTAACTAACTTTTGGAAAATCTGAAACAAAAGTCTCGCATAAATTTTAATTCAATTTTACTCTAATAGGTTGGGAAACTGGCCCAAAACCGGTTAGTTGAAAAGAAAGAAAAGCGATCTGAAGATTGATATTTGACATTTTTGTATAACTACAGATCTTGGACACTCCATAATGGCAAACGTGTCTAGGTTCGATAATACCTTCCATGACCGCATTTCGAGAGAACTTCCAGACTATCTGTGCCCCTGAACAGTGGGTCTTCACCACTGTTCAGTATGATACATCATCGGTGCACAGGTATGGGAGGAGCAATTTTGTGGTCTGTTAACCACCGAAGGCCGTCCAGTTGTGCATATAACATTCTCAGTTCACTTGTGGCGTGAAATCTACGTACAGTACCGAGATTTAGAGAAAATCTATCATCCTCTTAGTCAGGAACAACTGTGGTCATGGTTCCTCTTGTTATAACCGTTTGTGGCCCACAGACTGCTTGTGACAGCTCAGTGTGTGTCATCATTACGTAATGCTGTCGGAGACTGTCCCCCTTTCTCCCCTGGTGATGATAGCACTGTTGTAGGATCGTAAGCAATCCATCTCAAGTGTGTGTATCTACTTGGCATCGAAAATTCACTCCCACCCACGTACCGCTAACATTACAGCTGCTGTCCCAGCTGAAGTTGATTTCGCATATTCTAATTTCTAGAATCTCTAATGCAGAAGCACTGGGTAAGATCCTAGTTTCATCAAATATCATTTATTTGAGAGGCTGTGTTCAGAAACTACTGACTTGAGTGCTCGAATTCTAATACGCCTCTAGTGTTCTGAACAGTGGTTAGTAACGGTAAGGACAGACTGACCAATATAGTTGCTGCCGTTCTCACAAGGAATCACAAATTTCAGGGACCGTGGTTACCAACAGCAATGGTTATCACAACAGCAGCCACAACAGGCAGAGTGTATTTCCTCGATATCTCGAGATTTTACCCAGATTTGACGAGACAAGTAAAAAAATGGTTCAAATGGCTCTAAGCACTATGGGACTTAACATCTGACGCCATCAGTTCCCTAGACTTCGAACTACTTAAACCTAACTAACCTAAGGACATCACACACATCCATGCCTGAGGCAGAATTCGAACCTGCGACCGTAGCAGCAGCGCGGTTCCGCACTGGAGCGCCTAGAACCGCTCGGCCACAACGGCCGGCAGACAAGTAAACTCAGTATGTTTTACACAAGGATGATGTCATAAGAAACTTCGGTCTCATATTATCCAGGTGTGTTTGAAAGGGTGTGCAATAAGTGCGTGATGTTACATAAAAGTTTTTACCCAAACTGTCATGCATCTCATTTTGTAATGCAATATGCAAACTGTGTCCACACAGCGGGCATTTAGGAGTGTGACCTGTAGTCCATAAAAACTGCTTCGTGTGAGATGATAGAAGCAATCGTTTTTGGCAAAATAAGATCTGGGAGCCAGGAGGAAATCTCAGAGCTTGAGACCGCGGGACCAGCCATTAGTTGTGGTCGTGCCACGCAGGAATGTTCGTTTCAATCCCATTAAGAAGGTCTGTGGTTGGTTCGCAGTACTTATTTCGGTAGAAGGCGAGTTTTTCCTTGCATGTCTATGTGCAAGGCTTTGGGTTGGTTGGGACTGGAAATCCGTCATGTACTGGGGGAGATTTTCTGCCTTATGTTATTCGCAACACCATTATTAGTTAAGCATGACAAAATCTACGAATGTTGAAGTCTGTTGAAAATGGTTATAAAATTTTTATTGGTTGGGACTCGCAACGTTTCCCGCAGTTGGCTGGCGAGATTCTTATGCTGGCAGAACCAGCAAATTTTCATAAAGTAAAGCCAGAAATTCTTGCGGTAGAAAAGTCAAAGATAACACTTGCTTCAAAGGTGCCACTGAGAACTCACTTCACTTTAAGACAGCTGGACTCAGAATTTCCAGCCTCTACTGCAGCCGTCTTCCACATTCCCATAATTTAGAAGTGGTAAATACACTCCTGGAAATTGAAATAAGAACACCGTGAATTCATTGTCCCAGGAAGGGGAAACTTTATTGACACATTCCTGGGGTCAGATACATCACATGATCACACTGACAGAACCACAGGCACATAGACACAGGCAACAGAGCATGCACAATGTCGGCACTAGTACAGTGTATATCCACCTTTCGCAGCAATGCAGGCTGCTATTCTCCCATGGAGACGATCGTAGAGATGCTGGATGTAGTCCTGTGGAACGGCTTGCCATGCCATTTCCACCTGGCGCCTCAGTTGGACCAGCGTTCGTGCTGGACGTGCAGACCGCGTGAGACGACGCTTCATCCAGTCCCAAACATGCTCAATGGGGGACAGATCCGGAGATCTTGCTGGCCAGGGTAGTTGACTTACACCTTCTAGAGCACGTTGGGTGGCACGGGATACATGCGGACACGCATTGTCCTGTTGGAACGGCAAGTTCCCTTGCCGGTCTAGGAATGGTAGAACGATGGGTTCGATGACGGTTTGGATGTACCGTGCACTATTCAGTGTCCCCTCGACGATCACCAGTGGTGTACGGCCAGTGTAGGAGATCGCTCCCCACACCATGATGCCGGGTGTTGGCCCTGTGTGCCTCGGTCGTATGCAGTCCTGATTGTGGCGCTCACCTGCACGGCGCCAAACACGCATACGACCATCATTGGCACCAAGGCAGAAGCGACTCTCATCGCTGAAGACGACACGTCTCCATTCGTCCCTCCATTCACGCCTGTCGCGACACCACTGGAGGCGGGCTGCACGATGTTGGGGCGTGAGCAGAAGACGGCCTAACGGTGTGCGGGACCGTAGCCCAGCTTCATGGAGACGGTAGCGAATGGTCCTTGCCGATACCCCAGGAGCAACAGTGTCCCTAATTTGCTGGGAAGTGGCGGTGCGGTCCCCTACGGCACTGCGTAGGATCCTACGGTCTTGGCGTGCATCCGTGCGTCGCTGCGGTCCGGTCCCAGGTCGACGGGCACGTGCACCTTCCGCCGACCACTTTCGACAACATCGATGTACTGTGGAGACCTCACGCCCCACGTGTTGAGCAATTCGGCGGTACGTCCACCCGGCCTCCCGCATGCCCACTATACGCCCTCGCTCAAAGTCCGTCAAATGCACATACGGTTCACGTCCACGCTGTCGCGGCATGCTACCAGTGTTAAAGACTGCGATGGAGCTCCGTATGCCACGGCAAACTGGGTGACACTGACGGCGGCGGTGCACAAATGCTGCGCAGCTAGCGCCATTCGACGGTCAACACCGCGGTTCCTGGTGTGTCCGCTGTGCCGTGCGTGTGATCATTGCTTGTATAGCCCTCTCGCAGTGTCCGGAGCAAGTATGGTGGGTCTGACACACCGGTGTCAATGTGTTCTTTTTTCCATTTCCAGGAGTGTATGAACAGGTGATGCAATCACTGAGGCAAGGGGGCACGAAGCTAGCTAAATGACATCACATTTTAATTTCGCACTTTTGATATTCGCAGCCAGGTAGTTGCACTCTTCATGCACTTTGCTGAATCTGTTGGTATTCGATCTTGCATTTTCAGGGATATTTCTTTAAATTATGAGCCATTTCTGCAGTCACTGGTTGTATCCATGATGTAGATTCATACTATTCTTTCATATGTCCACCAACCTGTACCAAGGCTATAGTTCATAATTGCAACATTTTATCCATTTCTTAATTGTTTTTAATCTTTATTCGGCCGGTAAATAATTTTAAGAAAATAAATAATTTTTTACCATGACCCCTTGTTTCTTTCTGTCAACATATAAGTTATTAATGTATCTGTGAGAGTTGTGGTATCTATACTTTCATGCTTCATTGAACCATCCCAAGTAATTTTCATTCAATGAAGCATTATCCACTGTGTGACATCGTTTCTTTAAATTGGTGTGACCTTATCAGGAGCATCCCTCACCTGAGGTCACTGGGGATGAAATATGCAGTATCCTAGGGGTATGTTAAACAGCTCAGTTGCCATCTCGTAGTGTTTGTTTAGAAGCGTGACAAAGATATTCTTATTACTTGTCACCAGGTTATAAGTTGAGAGCTTTATCAAATATTCTTTCATTGTAACCAGAGAATTAAATGTTATGGAGAAACATATATGGTATCAGCTGTCTACACTCAGATGTAATAATTATGTTTCTGGTACAGCCTGTGTATAAAAATGAAAGAAAGACCGGAATAAAACTGCCGAACCCATTAGTATAACTGGTTCCAAACTGTTTTCACAGGCGTATCTAATTTGTGGAGTACACACTCATTTAATGCAGTACATACTTCTCACGTTTATTTACAAAAGAAATACTGACTGTCATGATAGCAGGACCTACATTAAACTACGAGCGTTAATGACAATTCAGATCACTGCTACCGTAATTTAAAACAGATGTGGCTTCATTTACTCCAAAATATTTCTGTGAGATGTAGTGGGCGATCAAAAAATTTGTGTTTGAATGTTTTGCTGTAGCGCAGGGAAGACCAAGATTTCGGCTCACGGGCCATGCCCGAGCCCTAATGCGAAAGCACTAACAAGGGGAGGCCGCCAATTGTGAAATTCAGATTGGATTCATACTGCGCATAATAAAAGCTCATGGCCACAGGTGTAATGTGGCAAAGCACCAAGATGCACTTCTCAGCCGTTGTCGAGAAAATCGACAGTTAAAAGAAACCACTGCGGTGAAATACTCTCTACGATTATTAATTTTCCATAGCTTCGTGGCGCAGCGGTACGTGCTTGGGTTTGTAATCCGAAGGTCGCCGGATCGAATCTCGCACCGTGCAATTTTTTTTTATTAGTATTTGTTTTTTGTAATTCAAATGTGTATACACACACACACACACACACACACACACACACATATATATATATATATATATATATATATAATTCCCGGCAATCAGTTGCAACAATTATGCATTTAATAAGTTGTTGAAAGTCGTTTGTCGCGGAAAAACTGGTGACTTCGAACATCATTATGTTTTCCGCAAACAAAGTTGTATTTCACAAATGTTATTAATTGTCTTCATAATGTTAACCACGTATAGTTAACGGAAGACGTAGAAACGATATTCCGAAACGAATACGTATAGCGTAAGTCAAACGTTCGAATTAAGATAGAGACCCCACGAACACAAATTCGCTGTGGCAGGTATGAAATATAAACTCCGTTACTCGCTCGTTACACTTGAAGGACAGATGTTGAATGGGCCGAAACGAGCCGCCGCATAACAGCGTAGTTGCGTGCTAACTTCGAAAGAAGGTAGATGCGGTCCCTAGCGCAACTTATAACATCGTCGAAAATCAGTGCGTACGTGAGAGCTTTGGTACACCCTGTTAAACAAACGGAAAAATGGAGGCGGTACAATTGGAGAGTGATCCGCCTTCACCAGCATGCATAAGCAATTCATTAATAGTTTATATATATATATATATATATATATATTTGAATAACAAAAAACTAATAATAAAAAAAATTGCATGGCGCGAGATTCGATCCGGCGAACTTCGGATTATGAACCCGAGCGCTTACCGCTGCGCCACGACACTGCAGAAAACTGTTATTCGTAGAGAGTATTTCACCACAACGGTTTCTTTTAACTGTCGATTTTCTCGACAACGGCTGAGAAGTGCATCTTGGTGCTTTGCCACATTACACCTCTGGCCATGAGCTTTTATTATGCGCAGTATGAATCCAATCTGAATTTCACAATTGGCGGCCTCCCCTTGTACGCCTGGGTGGCACATTTCCCCCACCACCACATCGCACTGTTGGAGCGTGAGACCGGGGAAGAGGGGGAAATCTGCGAACGCGCCGCATTTATAAGGCAGTGCAGTTGCACTATATACGACTTTGTTTTAAATTTCACATTTCTCAACAACATAGACCACAAACAAAATTAATTTTCAGTATTATTTAATTATTTCTGATGCGCTGAACACATAATGTAATTTTTATTTGTTACAAACCGTTGGCATAGGGGCAGACGCAGAAAATTTAACAGAAGTTCGGACCCAAGTTGCTACGTAATCTTGAGTTATTTAGTTTCATAATCTAAAAAGCGTCAATCGAAATATTGTAGCACTTCTGCAGCCTCATTATGAAGACTCTGCCTGAGGGAAGTAATGTCGACGTCCTGGACAGTTTTAATGTAAAAAGATTTGTCTTTAAGACTGGAATTATCTTACAGGTCAGTCAGTTACATTTGCACAGGGCGCAGAACGTTCTCAACTGAAACGGCAAACGGTCTCGCAAATAGCTTGAAAACAGATGCAAGATTGACGGTGTCGTCAAAACTTGTTATTCTTTCAAGGCGATAAAGAATTCTTCAAGTATCGCGTTTTCTTTAACACAAGCGTGATTACGGAACTTGACTTTCTTTGTTAGAGTGTCCCTTGTAAAACGCGATTTTCTTTTCAAATGAGTCTGTAACAAATCAGAAGGAAGTTACCTTACAATGGTCCGCCCGGTTGGCCGTGCGGTCTAACGCACGGCTTTCCGGAAGGGAAGGAGCGCCTGGTCCCCGGCACGGATTCGACCGGCGGACTTGTGTCGAGGTCCGGTGAGCCGGCCAGTCTGCGGATGGTTTTTAGGCGGTTTTCCATCTGCCTCGGCGAATGCGGGCTGGTTCCCCCTATTCCGACTCAGCTACACTATGTCGGCGATTGCTGCGCAAACAAGTTCTCCACGTACGCGTACACCACCATTACTCTAACACGCAAAATAGGGGTCACACTCGTCTAGTGTGAGACGTTCCCTGGGGGATCCACCGGGGGCCGAACCGCACAATAACCCTGGGTTTGGTGTGGGGCGGCGGAGGGGTGAAGTGGGGTTGTGGACCACTGCGGCTGCGGCGGGGACGGAGCCTCTGTCGTTTCTACGCCCCCGGTTAAATTACAATACATACAATACAATACCCTGCAGTGTCTTACTGTGAGCAGCGTGCAGTGAAGTCCACTCAAGAGCCGAAATCTGCAATCCATTCCAGATGTTCGAAGTCTCGTTTCTGTATTCCTTCTTTTCTTCATAAATTCAACAATAGCGAGCTTTAAACCGAAAAATCATTCCAGGCATGCCCCTTGACTTAACCGACGTACTTTGTAGTAAGATATGAAGTCTCCATATTCTTTGTTCAGTTCCGTTGGAAACTGTTGCAAATGACAAAGAAAAAAGGATGTACAACAACCAAGAGGGAACAGTAAGACTGGAAGACCAAGAACGAAGCGCTCAATTAAAAAGCGTGAAAGACAGGGATGTAGTTTTCCCCCTCTACTGCTCAATCTGAATATCTGTAGATCGAAGAAGCAATGACGGAAATAAAAGAAAGGTTCAAAAGTGGAATAAAAATTGAGGTGGAAAGATATCAATTATACGAATCGCTGATGACATTGCTATCCTCGGTCAAAGTAAAATAAATTACATGATCTGTTGAATGGAATGAACAGTGTAATGAGTACACAATAAGAATTGAGAAAAAATCGAAGAAAGACGAAAGCAACGAGAAGTAGCAGAAATGAGAACTTAACATGAGGCACGGTTATCACGAAGTAAATGAGGTTAAGGAGTTCTGTTACCTAGGCAATAAAATAACCCAAGACGGACGAAACAATGAGAACCTAAATAGCAGACTAGCGTTGGCAGAAAGGGCATACCTGGCCAAGACAAATCTACTAGTATCAGATACAGGCCTTAACTGGAGCCGGCCGATGTCGCCGAGCGGTTCTAGGCGCTTCAGTCCGGAACCGCGCTGCTGCTACGGCCGCAGGTTCGAATCCTGACTCGGGAATGGCTGTGTGTGCTGTCCTTAGGTTAGTTAGGTTTAAGTAGTTCTAGGTCTAGGGAACTGATGACCTCAGATGTTAAGTCCCATAGCGCTTAGAGCCATTTTGAGCCTTAATTTGAGGATGGAATTTCTGAGAATGTAAGTTTGGAGCACAGAACTGTATTGTAGTGAAATATGGATTGTGGGAAAACTGGAACAGAAGAGAATCGAAGCATTTGAGATGTGGTGCTACAGAAGAATGTTGAAAATTAGGTGGACTGATAACGTATGCAATGAGGAGGTTCTCCGCAGAATTACTGAGGAAAGGAATATACGGAAAACACGGCCAATATGGTAGGAGATCTGTCACAACATCAAAGAATAACTTGCATTGTATAAGAGCGAGATGTGGGGGTAAAAACTGTAAAGGAAGATGGAGATTGGAATACATCCAGTAAATAATTGAGGATGTAAGTTGCATGCTACTCTGAGATGAAAAGGTTGGCACGGGAGAGGAATTCGTGGCGGACCGCATCAAACCAGTCTGAAGACTGACGACTAAAACCAGACATCCGTCGGCGAATGATGAATGTGTGTGAGGCAGCATGTCAGTAGACAGTCACCGGTGTGGAAAGTTGCGCCATGGAATGCTGCTGCTTCATGATAACGCACATCGCCATATCGCAAGTGGCGTAACGCAGAAGGTACTCCAACTGACGTGGGAGACAATCAACCACCTGACCGTCCTGAACCATTACGCATGAACCTTTACGCATTAAGATATGGTGTTTTACCAAAAGGATACCTTAAACCGTATGAGTCGGTGGGATGATAGCCTTAATGCTAATGCTGATTTTACCTGATTGGATTATAGACTGTAGGGCCTTCCAACGGAAACTTTTTGATCGGCCTTATAGATTTCCTCTTCGCGTGCTTCCTTTGGTGACAATCTATGGTAAGGGACTTCTACCTTAACTGGAGTTGTGTTCATGTGCCAGTGTCACATTCTGGTTCTTTCTTTGCGTAGTTACAAAATCGCAGCCATTATACTTCAAACGCCTGAGATAATACCTCCTGCTTCAGTTCTCACATGAGTCCATTAGCCGGTCGCTGTGGCCTAGCAGTTCTAGGCGTTTCAGTCTGGAACCACGCTGCTGCTACGGTCGCAGGTTCGAATCCTGCCTCGGGAATGGATGTGTGTGATGTCCTTAGGTTAGTTAGGTTTAAGTAGTTCTAAGTCTAGGAAACTGATGACCTCAGATGTTAAGTCCCATAGCGCTTAGAGCCATTTGAACCATTTTTTGAGTCCATTAATCGGATATTGCATATTTATGGAGGAGAAAAACATGAAATGAACTGTTTCAAAATTTCTGAACAAAACGGGCAGTGACAATTCTGCTGTTTCATTTCAACTCTACTGTAATAAGGACGTTAACAAATACAATATTTCACCAAATTACAGTACTGGCCATTAAAATTGCTACACAACGAAGAAGACGTGCTACAGACGCGAAATTTAACCGACAAGAAGAAGATGCTGTGATATGCAAATGATCGGCTTTTCAGAGCATTCACACAAGGTTGGCGCCGGTGGCGACACTACAACGTGCTGAAATGAGGAAAGTTTCAAGCCGATTTCTCATACACAAACAGCAGCTAAACCGGCGTTGCCTGGTGAAACGTTGTTGTGATGGCTCGTGTAAGGAGGAGAAATGCGTACCATCACGTTTACAACTTTGATAAAGGTCGGATTGTAGCCTATCGCGATTGCGGTCTATCGTATCGCGCCATTGCTGATCGCGTTGGTCGAGATCCAATGACGGGTTAGCAGAATATGGAATCCGTGGGTTCAGGAGGGTAATACGGAACGCCGTGCTGGATCCCAACGGCCTCGTATGACTAGCAGTCGAGATGACAAGCATCTTATCCGCATGGCTGTAACGGATCGTGCAGCCACGTATCGATCCCTGAGTCAACAGTTGGGGGCGTTTGCAAGACAACAACCATCTGCACGAACAGTTCGACGACGTTTGCAGCAGCATGGACTATCAGCTCGGAGACCACGGCTGCGGTTACCCTTGACGCTGCACCACAGACAGGAGCGCCTGCGATGGTTTACTCAACGACGAACCTGGGTGCACGAGTGGCGAAACGTCATTTATTCGTATGAATCCAGGTTCTGGTTACAGGATCATGATGGTCGCTTCCGTGTTTGGCGTCATCGCGGTGAACGCACATTGGAAGCGTGTATTCGTCATCGCCATACTGGCGTATCACCCGGCGTGATGGTATGGGGTGCCATTGGTTACACCTCTCGGTCACCTTTTGTTCGCACTGACGGCACTTTGAACAGTTGACGTTACATTGCAGATGTGTTACGACCCGTGGCTCTACCCTTCATTCGATCCCAGCAAAACCCTACGTTTCAGCAGGATAATGCACGACCGCATGTAGCAGGTCCTGTACGGGCCTTTCTGGATACAGAAAATGTTTGACTGCTGCCCTGGCCAGCACATTCTCCAGATCTCTCACCAATTGAAAACGTCTGGTCAATGGTGGCCAAGCAACTGGCTCGTCACAATACGTCAGTAACTACTCTTGATGAACTGTGGTATCGTATTGAAGCTGCTTGGGCAGCTGTACCTGTACACGCCATCCAAACTGTGTTTGACTCAATGCCCAGGCGTATCAAGGCCGTTATTACAGCTAGAGGTGGTTGTTCTGGGTACTGATTTCTCAGTATCTATGCACCCAAATTACGTGAAAATGTAATCACATGTCAGTTCTAGTATAATATATTTGTCCAATGAATACCCGTTTTATCATCTGCATTTCTTCTTGGTGTAGCAATTTTAATAGCCAGTAGTGTACATGGCCAACGTTATTTTACCAAAGCAAACCGCTATGCGGAACTTTAAGCAGGTTCTACAGCATGTAATTTTTCATTTTGGAGATAATCACAGTGCCAGATCTCTTGGCACCACGGTCATCAGTTTCCATTAATATTTTATTTAAAACTGTACTACGAATCAAATTTTAAAAATGTAATCACATGCAAATGTGAATCTTTTTCAATACGTTTGTGTCTGTGTTGACTGAGTCAGAGTAAAACTGAGGCAGAACGCATTCTAAAAACCAAAGAATTAACAATCATCCCTTTCAGCATTGTCAGAGTAATTTCATTCTTCATGAAAACTAGTGAGAAAAGTAATAGTGTGTGTTCGTTCATGGTAATTATTGACTTTGCTGAAGTCCTAGTTTTATTTCTGGAAGTATGACACTGAACTTGGGAACCGAACTCACACATCCCCAACCTAGTCTCCAGTATGAACCATGAATCAGTTATCCCGCAGACTTGTTTCGCACAATCTGGCTTATCTCCCCTACGGTCTGCCATCCCGAAGGCTTATCTTAGTGCTGGATAATCTACAGGTGATATGAGCTGTGCAGTTCCGCGAGAGAATGTTTGCCAGGCTTGTTTATCCGCCTCGTGCATTCATATCTGAGTTAAAATTAAGTAAGATTTTACTTACAGAATTAAAAGACACTTGAAAAGGAAAAGGTAATATCAATCAGACTGTTTCTGCTTCAAATGTTGAATGTGAGAACGATTCACCGTAACTTAACAGCTTATTTGGAAAGAATTGATGGACCAACTACGTGAGTTCTGTTTTCCAAGTCCTGCAGGTACTAGAGACACTCAAATGCATTTTTTCATAAATCTCTAAGGATAGAAACTACATAGCAAGAGATAGAGAGAACCTGGAGCCCACGATAAGCGAGCTCTGTCGTCTTTCTTCCGATCCCTTGAGGTCAATCCAGAAGCTGCGGAAGAACTTTCTTATCAACTATACGTGTGCCATATGACAACTTGTGCTCAAATAAAACACTGATAAAATTAATCGTTTACAAATTTGTAACGTAAACGCCAAGGAAATAACACAAGGGACGAATTTGAAACGTTATGCTATTTTCGTTCTAGTCATACGTGTCTTTGGTGCCATAGACTCGGACACTTACATGAAGATCATTTGTAACACTCCCCAAGTGTACTGTACCACCTGTTATGTTTCGTAACGCCAGCTGGTAGACATGGCAATTGTAAACAATAAAAGTTGTTGACAGCCACAAATAAAAACTATCGTGTTGGAAAGTTGTGCAAAGCCTGAGGACCCATTATTCGTCAAATTGTTCATGGTGCTTTTCTATTTCAGACATAATAAATTAAATTTAAAGTGAAGAAAACCTTGGCTCGATATTCTTCATGTTCCTTCTGAAACAAGCATTATTGATACTGCCTACTCTGCCTAGGGAGCAAAAGCAATATTTAACTTTACGAAACAGAAATTTACTTTTTTGTCATCTACTTTATGTTTAGTATTCAGAGGGATTCCATTTAGCATAAAACATATTTTTGCATCAGTGCCTTTGATTGGGCTCTGTTATTGAGATACGGCGCTTTATTATACCCGATGGTACATATATTTTTAGCTATTGACATATTAAATGTAGAAAAACTTCAAATATCGTTTACCCAAGCCCTCCAGAAGCTTAGTTCTTGTATTCTCCATCAGTCCCATAATACGTTAGCTAAAGAAATTATCGCAGAAGAAATGTCATAGAAACTCTTCTATGTATCGACAAATTTAGCGAACAGTACAACACACAAATTATAAAGAATGCGACTTTCTTAAACAACTTAAGAACATCATGTGATCATAGACTAATAATATACAGAATTATAGGATGGATAGCGAGAGAGAAGGGAAAGCAGAAATGTGTAAGGAGTATATAGAGGGTCTATACAAGGGAGATGTACTTGAGGGCAATGTTATAGAAATGGAAGAGGATGTAGATGAAGATGAAATGGGAGATATGACACTGCGTGAAGAGTTTGACAGAGCACTGAAAGACCTAAGTCGAAACAAGGCCCCGGGAGTAGGCAACATTCCATTAGCACTTCTGACAGCCTTGGGAGAGCCAGTCCTGACAAAACTACCATCTGGTGAGCAAGATGTATGACACAGGTGAAATACCCTCAGACTTTAAGAAGTATATAATAATTCCAATCCCAAAGAAAGCAGGCGTTGACAGATGTCAAAATTATCGAACTATCAGTTTAATAAGTCACGGCTGCAAAATACTAACCCGAATTCTTTACAGACGAATGGAAAAACTGGTAGACGCTGACCTCGGGGAAGATCAGTTTGGATTCCGTAGAAATATGGGAACACGTGAGGCAATACTGACCCTACGACTTATTTTAGAAGCTAGATTAAGAAAAGGCAAACCTACGTTTCTAGCATTTGTAGACTTAGAGAAAGCTTTTGACAATGTTGACTGGAATACTCTCTTTCAAATTCTGATGGCGGCAGGGGTAAAATGCAGGGAGCGAAAGGCTATTTACAATTTGTACAGAAACCAGATGGCAGTTATAAGAGTCTAGGGGCATGAAAGGGAAGCAGTGGTTGAGAAGGGAGTGAGGCAGGATTGTAGGCTATCCCCGATGTTGTTCAATCTGTATATTGAGCAAGCAGTAAAGGAAACAAAAGAAAAATTCGGAGTAGGTATTAAAATCCATGGAGAAGAAATAAAAACTTTAAGGTTCGCCGATGACATTGTAATTCTGTCAGAGACAGCAAAGGACTTGGAAGAGCAGTTGAACGGAATGGATAGTGTCTTGAAAGGAGGATTTAAGATGAACATCAACAAAAGCAAAACGAGGATAATGGAATGTAGTCGAATTAATTCGTGTGATGCTGAGGGAATTAGATTAGGAAATGAGACACTTAAAGTAGTAAATGAGTTTTGCTAGTTGGGGAGCAAAATAACTGATGATGGTCGAAGTAGAGAGGATATAAAATGTAGACTGGCAATGACAAGAAAAGCGTTTCTGAAGAAGAGAAATTTGTTAACATCGAGTATAGATTTAAGCGTCAGGAAGTCGTTTTTGAAAGTATATGTATGGAGTGTAGCCATGTATGGAAGTGAAACATAGACGATAACTAGTTTGGACAAGAAGAGATTAGAAGCTTTCGAAATGTGGTGCTACAGAAGAAAGGTGAAGATTAGATGGGTAGATCACATAACTAATGAGGAGGTGTTAAAACGGATTGAGGAGAAGAGGAGTTTGTGGCACAACTTGACTAGAAGAAGGGATCGGTTGGTAGGACGTGTTCTAAGGCGTCAATGGATCACCAATTTAGTATTGGAGGGCAGCGTGGAGGGTAAAAATCGTAGAGGGAGACCAAGAGATGAATACACTAAGTAGATTCAGAGGGACGTAGGCTGCAGTACATACTGGGAGATGAAGAAGCTTGCACAGGATAGAGTAGCGTGGAGAGCTCCATCAAACCAGATCCAGGACTGAAGACCACAACAACAACAGCGAGAGAGAAAAACCCATCAGATAGGTAATCACAAATGTAGATTATAACAATATATTTAATGATAGGGAGGCGTAACAGACCACATTAAACAACAAATTTAGAAAGAGGTAATTATTGATGTATTTCTGAAAACAGTAAGAGATGCAAAAGGTATGATGAAACAGAGCAAAAAGACTGTTATTAGAGACTAGGACGGAATTTCAAGTAAATAATAATGGCTAAATGATAGAACATACTGAAATTTACAAAACTGTCGGGAATATCTTTGAGGGGAAGTGAGGAGAGACAATGAAAATTTAGTTTGGGAGACAACTGAAAACAATAAATGGAACGTCCGCACCGCCGCCCAATGAGCAGAATATGTGCGTCAAAAATATCAGACCAGCTTTGTGACGGGATGGAAGAGTTCCTTGCAAATTGAACACAGCATGTTATTCTTAATGGAGAGAAATCTTCAGAATTAAGACTTCGGGCGTGCGCTATGGACGTGCTGCGCGACCATTAGTGTTCTCAACATACATGGTACATGTACGGTATACATAAACGTAGTATTACTATTTACAGACGGCAGATGGCAACACTGAAAGTGAAGTGTACATGAAGCACATGGGGGGGGGGGGGGGGGGAGTGGGACGCGGATGCAGTGCAAGCCTTTATCTATTGCGAAAAAGGAGCGGTTTATCTGACATCCCAAATGGCATGATCATTGGGTTTTGAGCTCGTGGAAGCATTTACAAAACGGGTAAGTTTATATACTGTTCGCATGCCGCCATGATTTATGTATACCGTCCGTGGCAAAATGTCGATATCCAAAACCGGGGCGGAGGCAACAGTGGTGCGCTACACGCCATAGGCGACAGAGGTGAACTATGGCTGTGGAGCTATGAACGGGCGAAAAGACTTACAACTTTTGAGCAATTGACCGGTCAGATGACCCAAAGGGCTGTCAGTAGTGTCTCCTCAAAGACCGTTCAGCAAACGTCGCTGCTTATAGGTCTCCGCAACAGCATGCACCCATACTGACTGCCGACCAGGGTGGCCAAGAGGTCAAAGGCGCTACAGTCTGGAACCGCGTGACCGCTACGGTCGCAGGTTCGAATCCTGCCTCGGGCATGGATGTGTGTGATGTCCTTAGGCTAGTTAGGTTTAAGTAGTTCTAAGTTCTAGGGGACTGATGACCTTAGAAGTTAAGTCCCATAGTGCTCAGAGCCATTTGAACCATACTGACTGCTGTTCATCGGCAACGAAGACTGGAAATTTGCACGCCAGTGCCACAACTGGACGTCCGCTGTGTAGCAATAGTGACCATTGCAGATCACATTTTATCCTCCAACGGACTCAGGGCTGTTGGACTGTGCGGCGTGAAATGTCTAAAAGCAATCACCCTTCGTGCGTTCTGGTCTAGGGAATGTTTTCGTGGCAGTTTCTATGTGATCTCGTCATTTTGAAAGGCAAAGTGGACAAACGCAAGTACGAGGGTCACTCCAAAAGAAATACACACTATTTTTGTAAAAATACAGTTTTCATTCTGCATGTGTGAAAGTTTTACAGGCAGAAGATGCATCCTTCCCGCTTGTTTTCAAACTTAGTTCAACCTGTTCCCGTGAGTGGCGCCGTCACAGTATGTCTTCAAGATGGCTGCTACACTTGACGTTCGTCAGAAGCAACGTGCTGTCATAGAATTCCTGTGCTGTGAAAACGAGACAGTGGGAAACATCCACAACAGGTTGAAAAAGGTGTATGGAGATGCTGCTGTCGATCGCAGTGCTGTTAGTCGGTGGGCAAGCAGGTTACCTGATGAAAGCAGGCACGGCAATATTGAGGATTGTCCTCGCAGCGGCAGGCCTCGTACTGCACACACTCCAGACAATGTGCAGAGAGTTAACGAATTGGTGACTGCTGACAGGCGCATCACAGTGAACGAATTGTCACTCTATGTTGGAATAGGGGAAGGAAGTGTTTACAGAATACTGAAAGTGTTGGCGTTAAAAAAGATTTGTGCCATGTGGGTTCCCAGGATGTTGACAGTGGCTCTCAAAGAAACAAGAAAAATGGTATTCAGTGAACTTTTGGAACAGTACGAGAATGGTGGAGATGAATTTCTTGGAAGAATTGTGACAGGTGATGAAACATGGCTCCATCATTTTTCAACAGAGACGAAGAGGCAATCAATGGACAATGCACGGCCACATGTCACTCAAAAAACCATGGAAGCGATCACAAAACTTGGATGGACTACGCTGAAACACCAGCCTTACAGTCCTGACCTGGCTCCATGTGACTATCATCTCTTTGGGAAACTGAAAGACTCTCTTCGTGGAACAAGGTTTGAAGATGATGACTCCCATGTGCACGCTGCCAAACAGTGGCTCCAACAGGTTAGTTCAGAATTTTACTGTGCGGGTATACAGGCGCTGGTTCCAAGATGGCGTAAGGCAGTTGAGAGGGATGGAAATTATGTGGAGAAATGAAGATATTGTTCCTAAAGGATGTATCTACAAACTGTAAAACTTTCAAACATGTAGAATAAAAGATGGATTAAAAAAAACAGTGTGCATTTCTTTTGGAGTGACCCTTGTATGTATTTGTCCTTGGGGACCATGACCACCCCCACATGCAGTTTGTTTTTTCCATGGCACGATGACGTCAACTAGTAAGACAATGCAACTTGTTATACAGCTGGCAGTGTACGTGCGTGGTTCAAAGAGCACCAGGATGAGTTTTCCGTTCTGCCCTGGTAACTAAACACCTAGAATTGAAAGCGAGTCGAGAATCTGTAGGAACACCTCGTTCGAGATGTTTTTGTAGTGCATCCTCAACCGAGAAACCTAGCGTAGCCCCGGCACTGGAGTTGACATTGCTTCACACCCCCGTCGGTACCTTCCGGAACCTCACTGACTTACTTCCTGCAGGTCCGCGCTGCAGAAGATGATTATTCAGGATTTTGACAGGTAGTCACGTTTATGTGACTGTACAATGTTTATAAATGACCCAGGAAAAGCTCAATGAGACCAGTTGCTGATGATACTGTTTTATGTAGGGAAGTCGCAACGCTAGAAACATGCAGGAAATCGAGAAAGATCTACAAAGGATCGGTGCTTGGTGCAGGAATTGGTATTGCTCCTCAACATGAACAAATGTAACATACTGCACTTAAATAGGCGGAAATCCTCGTTATACAGTGATTATACGATTACAAAACGGTCAGTTGGAGCACTCATATACGTTAAATATCTAGGAGTATGTGAACGAAACCAAATAGGATTGATAGCTGAAGATCCAAAGAAGAACACTGCGTTCCGTGAGAGGTCTGCTTAGTAAGCACCTAAGCGTCACAAAAGTCCTTATTTTAACTTTCCCTTTAACAAAGGATGGTTTGAGCCGTCAAAAAGTCTACGTATTGAATTCCTATAAGACACGAGATACTACTGTTTAGAAATAACTGTCTTTGCTTCATATTTCCTCCATCGTGATAGTTGGAAATATCTTAAGTTCGCTAATATTATTCGCACTGGTCGATCGGACTTTATAAAGTTAATGACATGCAGGTTCTAGTAATTACTACAATTCGTAGTTATCTTAATGACATGACCGCAATGGCGGCTGAGCAGATATCATCCAAGCCAGTTAGGACCACACTGACACTGTAAAGCCTGATAATAACATACCAAGGGTATGGACGGTACAAAATAATAGAACATTACCCAATGTTTGAACAAAAATTAGTGTTTATTCTCACTTAAGGAAAATTACATTATACAAGCTGAAGATGAAGAGATAGAGGAAGAAATTTTAAACATTTGATTGGCCGTGAGCCAGCAACCGTACGCTATTTAATTGTTGTTGTTATTTTGGTCTTCAGCCCTGAGACTGGTTTGGTGCAGCTCTCCATGCTACTCTATCCTGTGCAAGCTTCTTCATCTCCCAGCACCTACTGCAACCTACATCCTTCTGAATCTGCTTGGTCTATTCATCTCTTGGTCTCCCTCTACGATTTTTACCCTCCACGCTGCCCTCCAATGCTAAATTTGTGATCCCTTGATGCCTCAGAACATGTCCTACCAACCGATCCCTTCTTCTAGTCAAGTTGTACCACAAACTTCCCTTCTCCCCAATCCGTTTCAACACCTCCTCATTAGTTATGTGATCTACCCATCTAATCTTCAGCATTCTTCTGTAGCACCACATCTCGAAAGCTTCTATTCTCTTCTTGTCTAAACTATTTATCGTCCATGTTTCACTTCCATACATGGCTACACTCCATACAAATACTTTCAGAAACGACTTCCTGACACTTAAGTCTATACTCGATGTTAACAAATTTCTCTTCTTCAGAAACGCTTTCCTTGCCATTGCCAGTCTACATTTTATATCTTCTCTACTTCGACCATCATCAGTTATTTTGCTCCCCAAATAGCAAAACTCCTTTACTACTTTAAGTGTCTCATTTCCTAATCTAATTCCCTCAGCATCACCCGACTTAATTCGACGACATTCCATTATCCTCGATTTGCTTTTGTTGACGTTCATTTTATATCCTCCTTTCAAGACACTGTTCATTCTGTTCAACTGCTCTTCCAAGTCCTTTGCTGTCTCTGACAGAATTAGAATGTCATCGGCGAACCTTAAAGTTTTTATTTCTTCCCCATGGATTTTAATACCTACTCCGAATTTTTCTTTTGTTTCCTTTACTGCTTGCTCAATATACAGATTGAATAACATCGGGGACAGGCTACAACCCTGTCTCACTCCCTTCCCAACCACTGCTTCCCTTTCATGCCCCTAGACTCTTATAACTGCCATCTGGTTTCTGCACAAATTGTAAATAGCCTTTCGCTCGATGTATTTTACCCCTGCCACCTTCAGAATTTGAAAGAGAGTATTCCAGTTAACATTGTCAAAAGCTTTCTCTAAGTCTACAAATGCTAGAAATGTAGGTTTGCCTTTCCTTGATCTATTTTCTAAGATAAGTCGTAGGGTCAGTAGTATTGCCTCACGTGTTCCAACATTTCTGCGGAATCCAAACTGATCTTCGCCGAGGTCAGCTTCTACCAGTTTTTCCATTCGTCTGTAAAGAATTCGCGTTAGTATTTTGCAGCTGTGACTTATTAAACTGATAGTTCGGTAATTTTCACATCTCTCAACACCTCCTTTCTTTGGGATTTGAATTATTATATTCTTCTTGAAGTCTGATGGTATTTCGCCTGTCTCATACATCTTGCTCACCAGATGGTAGAGTTTTGTCAGGACTGGCTCTCCCAAGGCCGTCAGTAGTTCTAATGGAATGTTGTCTACTCCCGGGGCCTTGTTTCGACTCAGGTCTTTCAGTGCTCCGTCAAACTCTTCACGCAGTATCGTATCTCCCATTTCATCTTCATCTACATCCTCTTCCATTTCCATAATATTGTCCTCAAGTACATCGCCCTTGTATAGACCCTCTGTATACTCCTTCCACCTTTCTGCTTTCCCATTCTTTGCTTACAACTGGGTTTCCATCTGAGCTCTTGATATTCATGCAGGTGTTTCTCTTTTCTCCAAAGGTGTCTTTAATTTTCCTGTAGGCAGTATCTATCTTACCCCTAGTGAGATAAGCCTTTACATCCTCACATTTAACCTCTAGTGATCCCTGCTTAGCCATTTTGCACTTCCTGTCGATCTCATTTTTGAGACGTTTGTATTCCTTTTTGCCTGCTTCATTTACTGCATTTTTATATTTTCTCCTTTCATCAGTTAAATTCAATATTTCTTCTGTTACCCAAGGATTTCTACTAGCCCTCGTCTTTTTACCTACTTGATCCTCTGCTGCCTTCACTACTTCATCCCTCAAAGCTACCCATTCTTCTTCTACTGTATTTCTTTCCCCTATTCCTGCCATTTGTTCCCTTACGCTCTCCCTGAAACTCTGTACAACCTCTGGTTTAGTCAGTTTATCCAGGTCCCATCTCCTTAAATTCCCACCTTATTGCAGTTTCTTCAGTTTTAATCTACAGTTCATAACCAATAGATTGTGGTCAGAGTCCACATCTGCCCCTGGAAATGACTTACAATTTAAAACCTGGTTCCTAAATCTCTGTCTTACCATTACATTATCTATCTGAAATCTGTCAGTATCTCCAGGCTTCTTCCATGTATACAATCTTCTTTTATGATTCTTGAACCAAGTGTTAGCTATGATTAAGTTGTGCTCTGTGCAAAATTCTACCAGGCGACTTCCTCCTTCACTTCTTAGCGCCTATCCATATTCACCTACTACGTTTCCTTCTCTCCCTTTTCCTACTACCGAATTCCAGTCACCCATGACTATTAAATTTTCGTCTCCCTTCACTATCTGAATAATTTCTTTTATTTCGTCATACATTTCTTCAATTTCTTCGTCATCTGCAGAGCTAGTTGGCATATAAACTTGTACTACTGTAGTAGGCGTGGGCTTCGTGTCTATCTTGGCCACAATAATGCGTTCACTATGCTGTTTGTAGTAGCTTACCCGCATTCCTATTTTTTTATTCATCATTAAACCTACTCCTGCATTACCCCTATTTGACTTTGTATTTATAACCCTGTATTCACCTGACCAAAAGTCTTGTTCCTCCTGCCACGGAACTTCACTAATTCCCACTATGTCTAACTTTAACCTATCCATTTCCCTTTTTAAATTTTCTAACCTACCTGCCCGATTAAGGGATCTGACATTCCACGCTCCGATCCGTAGAACGCCAGTTTTCTTTCTCCTGATAACGGCATCCTCTTGAGTAGTCCCCGCCCGGAGATCCGAATGGGGGACTATTTCACCTCCGGAATATTTTGCCCAAGAGGACGCCATCATCGTTAACCATACAGTAAAGCTGCATGCCCTCCGGAAAAATTACGTCTGTAGTTTCCCCTTGCTTTCAACCGTTCGCAGTACCAGCACAGTGAGGCTGTTTTGGTTAGTGTTACAAGGCCAGATCAGTCAATCATCCAGACTGTCGCCCCTGCAACTACTGAAAAGGCTGCTGCCCCTCTTCAGGAACCACACGTTTGTCTGGCCTCTCAACAGATACCCCTCCGTTGTGGTTGCACCTACGGTACGGCTATCTGTATCGCTGAGGCACACAAGCCTCCCTACCAACGGCAAGGTCCATGGTTCATGGGGAGGGGGGGGGGGCTATTTAATTACAGGACTTATATACGGCCACTTGGGCTGCACAAAATTTTTGTCAATTGACCACTGTTTCGATTGCACTAGGGCAATCTTCATCAGAATAAAAAGTCACATGGAATACATGTAATCACACCGTGGTTTAAAACGTTTGCTCTCGTCAAACAGAAATGTCATAGGAAGTGAGGTACGGAGACACTAAGGAATGAAGACATACACTCGAAGCCCTCTGGGGATATAGACATTGCAATAAGGAATAGCTCAGTAGGCAGTACAGCTGATGGGGAATGGATATCTCTAAAAAGGACAGTCCCAGATGTTGGAAAGAAAACATAGGTACAAAGAAGAAACCATACAATAAATACTACAGTTGATTGATTAAAGAAGGAAGTACAAAAATGTTCAGAGAAATCCAGGAATACAGAAATAAGTGTCACTCAGGAACGAAATAAAGAGGAAGTGTAGGGAAGATAAGGCGAAAGAGTTCAATCGAAAATGTGAAGAAATCTAAAAAGAAATGACTGTCGGAAAGACTGACTCAGCATATAGAAAAGTCAAAACAACCTTCGGTGAAATTAATATTAAGGGTGGTAACATTAAGAGTGCAACATTAATTCTACAGCTAAATGCAGAGAAGAGAGCGGATAGGCGGAAAGAATACACTGAAGACCTCTGGGAGGAGGAAGATATGTCTGATGTTATAGAAGAAGAAACAGGAGTCGATTTAGAAGAGATAGGGTATCCGAACTTAGAATCAGAATTTAAAAGAGCTTTGAAAGACTATAAGGCAGAAGGTGTAGACAACATTCCATCAGAATACCGAAAATCATCGGGGCAAGAGGCAACAAAACGACTATTCACCTTGGTGTGTAGAATGTATGAGTCTGGCGATATACCATCTAACATTCGGAAAAACATTATGCACACAATTCCGAATTATGGTAGAGCTGACATGTGCGGGAATTATCGCACAGTCAGCTTAACAGCTCATGCATCCAAATTGCCGACAAGAATAAAATACAGAAGAATGAATCAGAAATTTGAGTATGGTGAAGATCAGTTTGGCTTTAGGTTAGGTAAAGGAACCAGAGAGGCAATTGTAACGTAGCGTATGACAATGGGAGCAAGACTAAAAAAAATCAAGACACGTCCATAGGATTTGTCGCCATGTCAAATGGTGCATAAGCTACAGGAAGAGACGTAATATACAACATGTAAAAGATCCAAAAGGGAATAAAGCTACAGGGAGAGACGTAATATACAACATGTAAAAGATCCAAAAGGGAATAATGAGAGTGGTAGACCAAGAACGAAGTGCTCTGATTAGAAGGGTGTAAGTCAGGAATGTAGTCTTTTGCCCCTATATTTCAATCTGTGCATCGAAGAAGCAATTATGGAAATAAAAGAAAGGTTCAGGGATGAAATTAAAATTCAAGGCGAAAGGATATCAGTGATAAGATTCGCTGACGACATTGTCATCCACAGTGAAAGTGAAGAAGAATTACACGATCTCCTGAATGGAATGAACAGTCTAATGAGTATAGAATATGGACTGAGAGTAAATCGAAGAAGGAGGAAAGTAATGGGAAATAGCAGAAATGAGAACAGCGAGATAATTAACATCAGAGTTGTTCAAATGTGTGTGAAATCTTATGGGACTTAACTGCAAAGGTCATCAGTCCCTAAGCTTACACACTACTTAACCTAAATTATCCTAAGGACAAACACACACACCCATGCCCGAGGGAGGACTAGAAACTCCGCCGGGACCAGTCAACATCAGAGTTGTTGGTCACGAAGTACAGTTTTATTTTTCCAGGTAGAGACCAATTCATTCCTAGTGACCTTGATGACTAAAGTCTGTCTGTATTTTAATTACATTACTAACAGAAATTGTTTACGTTGAAAGTTTTTACAATCGATTTTACTGCTTTCATCCGTTAACATGGGCAGTTACTTATGTACTAAACAAAGAAGTCTCCGATTAGTTTACGAGATTGCCATTCCTTGTAAATTACTTCAACTATATTCAGTTATTTACTCTTTATCATCACAAGATGACAAGCTTACTTTAATCTATAGAATATCAAGAGAAAATTTTACACAAAAGGTTATGAATAGTACTTGACAGTTTATGAACCAGGCTTCAGGCTAGAACACACATACTTATTCTATTAGTCACCAGAGCTAAATTTCTACTTTTACAGACGTTTGCCGCATCATTACTTATTCCTGCAGATCTCTGAGAATATTAATATTTTTCCTTAGTTAATATATATGATCTTACCCTTTTCGTTTCTTCTTGTATGCAATAGCACCTGTATCACATACATACTTCACAACATTTCTTACACACCTCTGTACCTGCCCCTCAGTCAAATTCCATTCCTTATGGAAGGTCAGTTCCTTCATCCCATCGAGAAATTCGAGACTCTCGACCAAAATGCATCTAATTACTTATGTGGACCGTGTCACGTGACTTGTAGTCCCTTCTATGAACCTATTCTAAAATTACAAAGGTCTTATACCTGTCTTTATTCACCACAACAAGTGCATATCTATTCAGTAATAGCAACTTGCCACTAATGTATCCTAGTTACTTATAAAATAGCATTAATATTCAGATATTAACACATAACCAGAGTATTACAGAGATAAAATAGGATGTTAATTGTTTTATAGTAGCAAGACAACAGTTTTCACTTTTATTTTACCTCAGTTCAATTGCAGCTTGATAATATTAAATGGTGTTTACCTGAGTAAATAACGAAATTTGTTTCCTGTTCCGTTTGTTTGCTCCCCAAAAGATTGCCTATATAACAGCTTCCAGGGGCAGCAAAAATTTAATTTTTCGGTATTACATACAATACTGAGCGAATTTAAAAACTTAAAATGCTGTGGTAAGCCACTTATAAAGAGAGATAATCTTACGTTTGAGGTTTAACGCAGTTACACAAGTATTACAGTAACAAACTGGGTACATATCTTGAAGCAGTCTGTGAGTGTCCCCCGCCTAGAGAGGATAGCCGTGATAGATTTCTGGAGAATAATTTTTTTGTTCTGTTTATTGAGTCATTGTAAACAGCCTGTATGCTTCGCAGCCACCCGCAGTCTCACGCCTCCATTGTGGGGTGCTGACGTATTAGAGTTCTCACAGTGAGCAGTGGTGAACAAGGGACGCCTTTAGTGAACTTCGTTCAACCTCCTCGGCCAATGAGGTGACCCAAGAGGAGTCACGTGGTGCCTCGCGCGTGGAAGTGCAAGGGACTGGCTCGCTTTCTTGCTCGCCGTCGCTTCTACTGCTAACTCGCACCTTTTCGGCTCTCCCATACCATCAGCTATACTTTGGGAATTAGCGGTCGCCTCTTCCTTCCCTAGACACCAGTGTGTACTCTCTTTTGGAAATAAACCTCGTCAGGGGTCAGGTCCTGCCAGTTGTTCATTCGACCAACTCGGCCCGGATGGCTACTCCATCGCCTCTCGTGTATCCTTGTACAATAGCATAACTCACGGCGTGCAGGTACCCAAACAATAATTTAATATTTCAGAATGAGAGCTCCTTGTGTCTTTCAACAAACTTTAGAACTAGTCTTTCTAAGCATTTCCTCGCTTACCCTCTTAACGTCAAATATGAGTATTAACTCATTTGTAAGGCAGATAGGAGTTTGTAGCTGTATTATATAAGGAAGCTCGATTCGTTAAATAATCGGGGCTTTACTGGTAGATATGCAGTACATTTTTTAAAGCAGTTCGGTTTTACTCAGGATTCGAATACACCACATTATTCTCCACTCTTTCAGCTACTTTTCAACATAATCTCTGTTCAATGAGACGGCGTTACGCCAACATACTGAGAGGGTTACTCAACTGGTCGACGTTGGAGAAGGCGTCTTGGTGAAGCGATGACCTCCCCATCATCCACGTACTGCTCCCCGCAGAGTGCATACTTCATTGAGCCAAATGAATGAAAGTAGGAAGGTGCGAGATCCGGATTGTAGAGTGGATAAGGAAGAACAGTCCAATAAAGTTTTATTACTTGTTTTATGAGCTTCTCTCGGGTGCAAAAACTTGTGTGAGGCCTTGTATTGTCATGGAGTAGGAGAAGTTAGTTTCCATTTCTGTGGCGACGAACACGCTGAAGTCGTATGTTTCATTCTCTGAGAGTAGTACAGTACACCTCAGCAGAGTTGTTAGCTACTCCATGAAGAAGAACTTCAAATAGAATAACGCCTTCAGACTCCCAGAAGACTGAAGCTATGACATTACCGGTTGAGGGTGCGGCTTTGAGCTTTTTCTTCGGAGGAGAGGTGGTGTGGCGCCATTCCATGTGTTGCCGGTTGTTTCCAGTTTGGAGTGATGAATCCACGTTTCATCGCCTGTGAGGATGTTCGACAAAAAATTGTCACGATCAGCCTCGTAGTACCCAAGCAATTCCACACAGAATAAGATTTTCACTCTGCAGCGGAGTGTGCGCTGATATGAAACTTCCTGGCAGATTAAAACTGTGTGCCGGACCGAGACTCGAACTCGGGACCTTTGCCTTCCGCGGGCAAGTGCTTTACCATCTTTTTCTTTTTTTTTTCAATATCAACCTGTTCGTTTTCGTTCGTTGCATCTGCCCGGGGTGGACGTCGCGAGACACCCGTTTCAATTCGTCGTTGATCCATTAACTCAGTTTTTTTATTACAGAGGGCAACTAACCCTCTGACCGAACACGCTGAGTTACCGTGCCGGCAGAAGTAAAGCTGTGAGGACGGGGCATGAGTCGTGCTTGGGTAGCTCAGATGGTAGAGCACTTGCCCGCGAAAGGCAAAGGTCCCGAGCTCGAGTGTCGGTCGGGCACACAGTTTCAATCTGCCAGGAAGTTTTCAATTCCACACAGATGGTTCTCCGTTCCTCTTTATGGTCTTCTCTTAAGAACCCAGCAGGCACACACCTTTGAGAACCCCCACTGGTGGTCGAGTGTGTCAGCTACCAACAGAGGCGTACAGTTGAGTAGCGTGGTGCTTGATTGTGATCCATTGATAACCTCGAATGAGAATGTTCACATGTTCCGACACTGCAGTTGTGTGCAGCTAGCCGGCACACGGGGATCTGACAGGTTCCCCCACTGGTGGACGAGTGTGTCAGCTACCAACAGAGGCATACAGTTGATTAGCGTGATGTTTGATTGTGATCTGTTGATAACCTCGAATGAGAGTGTTCACACGTTCGGACACTGCAGGAGTCACAGCTGTACTCAGCCAGACGGCACACGGGAGTCTGACAGGTGTGAGCGATCTTGTTGCGATGACGACAGACGCCTCGCACAACAACTCACGGTGGTTTTGTTCACTGCAAGGCCACCGTAGACAGTCTGCAAGCTCCTATAAGTATCTGCAATGCTCTAGTTTTCTCCCAAAAGAAACTCAACGACAGCCGTCTGTCTGGAACGCATTACAGCCACAGACGCCATTTTGAAAACTGCGTGTATGGCCGCCACCTATTGGAACTTCATGAAACTACGGGAGCTGAAGCGCGAATATTCTACGATGTCCCACTACAAACTCCGCATCCTTAACAGAAAATGGCCTGGAAAAAAAGTTTTCCTTTACTCATTGAACGCTCCTCGTAGCAAAGCACACCGAGCCTGGCTTCCCATTGCTGAACATGGGTCACAATACATGGGATCAGCAATTCAACCAATGCCAACAGTGAAAGAACAAATTTCTTGGTACACGATTCACAATAAAATGTAAATTCTTACGGCTTAAGACAGTAGGCCGTGTAGTGGCCTCGTCATTATTGCGATATAGCAATTTGCACAATTTAAATGAAACACATCCAGACGCTATAGTTCGCGCAGCTGAATTATTGTACCAAAAAACTTGTTGTAAGTTCGTCGTTGAAAAAAATAACCACACCACAGATACATGGTTCAGTCACAATAAAGAGACCACCTGTCAGAGGCCTGAAAAGCCGGCTTTTGCAGCGCGGATGTGCGGCAGGATAATCAGTGAGGTTCAGGAAGGTACCGAAAGGGATGTGGAGCCATTCCGACTCCACTGCCGTGGCCAGCTGCGCTAGGTTTCTCGGTTCAGGAGCCATGGCATGAATAGCCTGACTGAGACTCCACAGATTCTCGATTGGGCTTAAATCTGGTGTGTTTAGTGGCCATGGGAGTATGCTGGTCCTCTTTGAACCACCTACGTACACTGCGAGCTGTGTGACTTGTTGCATTGCCCTGGTGATAGATACCATTGTGCCAAGGAAAAAAAAAAACCTCATGTAAGGGTTCCCATGGTTCCCAAGGATAGGTGTATACTTGTGTTGATCCATTGTGCCGTCCACAATGACGAGATGATCCGGGAAATACCACGAAAACATTCCTCATACCGTAACGCTTCCTCCTCTGGCCTGGACCCTTCTGATGATTGTTACTGGGTGCTTGCTTTCAGAGGATTCTCGTCCATTGAAGCATAAAAACTGATTCGTCTGAAAACGGCACCTGTCGCCACTCAGTGGACATACAGTTCTGGTATTGGCGTGCAAATTCCGATGAACGGCAGTCAGCATGGCTGCATGAACCAGGCACTCGATTTGGGGGCGCATATGCAGCAATGTTCGCTGGACAGTAGTTGACACTGTTGGTAGCCCCTTGGATCATCTGAATGGTTAGCTGCTGAACAGTTGCACGGTTGTTCTCCCTTACACATCTCCACAGCCGTCGTTCATCTCTGTCATCTACGGCCCATGTTGTTCCACTGTTGTCCCGGTGCCTATTTTAGATAGTGCCACTTTTCCACGCACGGCATGTTTTAACCACGACGGAACATGAACATCTTACAAACTCAGCCGTTTCTGAAATGCCTCCATCCTTGGTCGGAAAGCCAATGATCATGATATTTGGGCGTCAGATAAATTGCTCCATTTCTGCAGTATGACAAAGACTGCACTGTTTTCCGTATCCCCCTGACAAACTTTTTATAACCTTTCCTCCCCTGTTACTGCTGCCACCTGCAATACGGGAGTGGTTATTGTACTTTGACCTCGAACATAGGCTGTGGTCACAATAATTGATCGGATGGTGCAGTGTTCTTTTATCTTGTCAGCACTGCCTTCCCCGGATCCACAAACCCAAGCACCATCCGTTCACTCAGACAGGAACCGATGCGCCCTGTTGAGACCAAGGCACTTCAGCCCATACACAAAATCCTCTAGGTTGCGTCTGCTGCCCTCCGCCTCGTCCAGTTGGCTCCTTCACCGATACTCGCTCACTGTGTTGCATCTTGCTGGTCGTGTAAATAATGCTACATCTCCTTTAAGACTCCACTTCGTTACGATGGTAGCGGTCATCCCGTTTTCCATATACACGGGGTCACTACCACTGGTCAAACTCTTGGAGCCAGCCACAGCGAAATGTAAACAAGACTTGGCGGTGTCCCAACCGCGTCCCTGCACCGCACGCCAAGTCGTCAATCACGGCTGTCCACAGGCGCAGTGGTGGCTCTAACTTGATGCCACTTCCGTCTTCCACCACTGGCTCACTCTCTGCTGCCACTCTGATTCGTTCGTAGCCTCAGCGTGGTGCTACGTTCAACGGTTTTGCAGCAGAGGGTGCACTCTGCAGCAGCAGGAATGCAACACGAGCGCAAGCGCAACTGGCAGTTGGGACAGGACTTCACCGTACCGCGGATCGCTAATTTACGGCACAGTCAATAAGAAAACATTCGTGAAGATTTTCATAACGAAGGAAAGAGGTAGCGGCAGAAGTAAAGGACAGGTTACAAGTCCTGTCTGCATAAATTACAAGGGAAAGTCACGATGTTTGGATCACGAATTTGCTTCAAACTTTGTACGCTTTTGGTAGTCCATTACGGCAAAATAATGTCAATCTGCAAGTAGTAAGGCGTACTACTTAGGTAACTTCGAGAAAATCGCAAGAGAAGTTTTGCGCATCAGTGATGTACCAGTACGTTGCGGTTATGAGCATGAGGTAGCGACAGTAATGTGGTTAGCGTCAAAACTCCGTAATCGGTGGACCGCTGGATCGAGTCTCGCCCATTTCTATATTTGTATTTCTGTTATCACTTTTCACATTATTTCATACATAATACATTTGAAAGGAAATGTGATGAAAATGTACGTGCATTAGTATGAACATCTCTTGAATTTCCGATGTTACATGGCAGTTTATTAATTTTTAATATTGCTAAAAATATTATGTGACTTATTTCTATAGGCTAGTTGAAAACTTCGTAAAGCGCTTTCAAACTTTTCCATAGCTGACTGGCATTAAACAAGAAATTTACCTCCAAACTGTCAGAAGAAAGAGAAGTTTTTCAAACTGTCAACGAGCTTTGCCTTTCCTTACAAACTCGGAAGATGGCATAATCATTCGGGAACATTACATTCATTCGATGGAGTGGATGCTGTTTAAATTTATATTTCCTGTGTCTGTATGAAAAACTTAATGTAATGGGAAATTACGGCCTCTTAAGTGGCCACAAGGCTTTATGGGAAGGACTGGGTCTAGGGGATATCAAATACTTCATTCACTAGTTTAGTACGTACATATAATTTATGGACTAATCGTAGTTACAAATTACATAAACTTTGTCATAAAATTTAATGTAAGGTAAGAAATACACAGTAGCTAGCAGGGCAATTCCCCAAGCAACAAATTACTTTGACAAAGATTTTGTAACCATTTATAATACAGGGTGACAATTATTGAACAGTATGAAATAAAGTCGTCACAACTGTTTGCGTTAGGACGTTCAAATAGGAAAGTTTTCTACGGGGCATGATGGAATTAGTATGGTTTGGTTTAGCGACGAATCCTACTTTCTTCTGGATGGGCTCGTCAATAAGAAAATTTGCTCATCTGGGGGACTGAGAATCCGGATTTCGCGATGGAGAACTGGGTGACTGTGTGGTGTGGTGTGGTGTGCAATGTCCAGTCACGGAATAATCGGTGCGATATTCCTCGATGGTACGGTGACTACCGAACGGTAAGTGAATGTTTTGGAAGATGATTTCATCCCCAGTATCCAAGTGTCCATGATTTCGACAAGACGTGGTTCATGCAAAACGGAGCTCGACCCCATCGAAGCAGGAGAGTGTTTGATGTCCTAGAGCAGCATTTTGGGGACCGAATTCTCACTCTGGGATACCCAGAGGCCACTGGAATGGGCCTCGATTGGCCACCATATTCTCCGGATCTGAATACATGCGACTCCTTTTTGTCGGAATGTATTAAAGCCAAGGTGTACAGGAATAATCCCAAAACCATTGCTGAGTTGAAAATAGCCATTTACAAGGTCATAGGCAGCATCGGTGTTCCGACATTTCAGCAGGTGATGTAGAATTTCGCTATTCGTCTGCGTCACATCATCGACAATGATGCCAGGCATATCGAACATGTCATAACCTAAATCCGAATATCTTAGTGATGTTTACATTTTGAATAAGGTGTGTGCTCGCTGTAGTTTGGCACTAATTAATGTTTTTTTTCCTATAAATCAATAATTATCACCCTGTACAAACGATTGACAAATTTAACGGGAGCAATAACTTAGAACTGATGGATTACCAATACGCAAATTCCCCTGGATTACACGAACACACAGTACCCAATAACGTACAGTACCAATTTCAAAATTTACCTTCAAATAAAAACGGGCATGGGCCGCCCTTTAATAAAGTTTTTAAAATAGAAACTTTCAGTTTAATTTATATAAATAGTAACTTACACTGCAGTTTTAAATCAACAATGAATTAAGGTAAATTCCTCTGTCTTAGAGACATCATCCAGATGTACTTTCAAAGAAACATGAACTTAGTAAAACTAAACTTAGCCGTGCTAGACCGGCAATGAGGATGGCTGTGGACCCACTTAAACAGGTTAATCGCCAGAGACCTCGGGAAGCTCTGCTGACACTCGTGGAGTGCCTAGAAAGCCGATACGTCCAAAACACGATAAGTTAACTCGTCCACAGTATAAGTGAGCGGAAGTGTGACTGACGCCCCGCCTCTGGCGACTGTGAATGCAGCGGACGCGTGGCAGAAAGAGAGCAGCCACTGCGGCCGTGCCTGAGTGGGACGGCACGCCAGCGGAACCAAGTTGGCTGACAGACTCAGATTGAGTGGGCCGCTTCCGTACGAACCTCGTCACCGATTATTCCTTTAGAGAAATGTCGACGGCACGTTCTTGATAATTATCTTCTGATATGGACTACTATAAGGACACTACCAAGTGACCTCCTCCCAAATATATATTATAACGCAGACACTCCAAGAGGTCGAGAATGGTTTGCTTCAGATAAAAAAACAACAATCTAACGGTCTCAGCAGGGCACGAAAATACCAAGGAATCTTTAATTTCCTTTTTAACTTGAAGCCTTAAAACAAAATTACAAATAAAATAATGAAATTTTGTCTCACGAGGTATTTGGTGGAAACGTAGAAACGCTTCTACAATCGGCTCAGCACCTCATAGCAATGTCAACTCGGCAGGAAAATCTAGAGACACCGGTATATAGCAAATACTGAAAGAGACTAAATGAGCCACTGTGAGCCGGCACATATCATTCAGTCACTGCAGCAAAAACACAATCTAGAAAAATTTTAATCTGAGGCTAATATTTAAGAGAAATAATATGTCGTGATTAAGAACCCATTAAATATGCTCTAACGAATAAGGCCACCTTAGTCGGGTTACATAATTTAATGCCGACATGGTAAACGAAAGCCAACCCAAATATTAACATTCATCTCATTAAAATAGCTGGGCACAGGCAAGAATTTACGACATTAATTCGTGACATGTGCCTCAGACATAGACGAGGATTACATTTTGAAGTTCCTTTAAACACCAAGCTGGGTTATCAAAATGCAATGAGGGAAGAAGGTGGCACGCGTAAGAACATAACAACAGTGAAGGCTGCTTTCAAAAACACTTGATATCAATTATACTGCTACGGTCGCAGCTTCTAATCATGCCTCGGGCATGGATGTGTGTGACGTCCTTAGGTTAGTTAGGTTTCAGTAGTTCTAAGTTCTAGGGGACTGATGACCTCAGATCTTAAGTAACATAGTATCAGAGCCATTTGAACCGCCTTTCGTAACCAACTCCACGCTCCTCGAAAACGCCAAATGATGAATACAAGGTTCCTTCAGGCCGCGATATTAAAAGCGTTTTTCTCCTATTACACTTACCGACCGGACACTGCGAGAAAACTTGTTTCTGATTCCGCTCCACAGCCCATTTTCCCACGACCAAAGATAATAAAACCCCTCACGATCCCCGTAGAGGCAGTCACACTTGTTTCAAGGCCCTGCAGTCGAAGATGAGAGGCGACTACCGAAGTCGGTATCACCCGATAAGTCGTCATAGCTCACATAATCCTGCAACTTGTAATGACGAAAGCACATACGCCGAGTATTCGTACATTACCTGCATATTCTGGCATATTATAACACATTGTATTATTGAATAAAGCTATTTATATTTTCAGTTATCCATATTTGACATCGACTTTACAAGCTGGTCCCAAGTCCTTGAAACCTATGTCTCCAGATCGAAGCATCCAGGTGCAAAGCAGTTCTCGGTACCTTACCTGATTGAAGGTATAAGGGATTTCGGAAATCACGACACGCATACAATTTCAGGAGAACTTTATGCGTTTGATCGTTTACTTGTCGGCATTTATACATATAATATTTGTTGTGATAGTAAAAATCATCAAACGACCAAATAAATTGGAAATTCAATAAAAGTTGACGCAAATTCAAGTGTATTTTCATCACATTACCAGCCGGCCGCTGTGGCTGATCGGTTCTAGGCGCTTCAGTCCGGAACCGTGCTGCTGCTACGGTTGCAGGTTCGAATCCTACCTCGGGCATGGATGTGTGTGATGTCCTTAGGTTAGTTAGGTTTAAGAAGTTCTAAGTCTAGGGGACTGATGACCTCAGACGTTAAGTCCCATAGTGCTTAGAGCCATTTCAACCTCATCATATTACCTTTCAAATTTAATATGTCTTAAATGACTAGTGTTGAAAAAATATAAATTAATAAAAGCATGAGCTGGACTCGATCCAGCAATCCATCGATTACGCTAACCACATGACCGCTGCCATCTCGTGCTTAATTTTGCAACGCACTGGTGTGTCACTGACGCGTTGTACTTCTCTTACGATATTCTCTAAATCTCCTAAGTAATACGCCTTAGTACTTGCACATTATGTTTCCCTAGTGGACTACTAAAAGTGCGCAAAGTTTGAAGTAAATCCGTGGTCCGAACGTCGTGGACACCTCTTCAGTAAGAGCACTGCCCATGAAGGGCAAGGTTCCGAACATGAGACTTGGTCCGGCACACAGTTTTAGTCTATCAGAAAGTAGCAAACAACGTCCCTTCCACAACAGAGTGAAAGATTGATTATGGAAATAACAAAGGTTTCTGTAGCAGCAGACTGTGGTACAATATGATTTTCTACATACACGTCTTCTTTCGGACTCAACAAAACCGCTGTGAAATGCACTGTGGAGGGCAGTTCCGCTTTCTTCCGGTTCCATTCCCTATGGAGTGCAGGAGCGATGATTGTTTAAAAGCTTCTGTACGCTGTAAGCAGTCTAATCTTCTCCTTGGGATCCCTAAAGGAGGGTACGTTTTACAGTAGGAAGTTGTAGTGTATTCCCAGACTAACCATTTAACGCTGGTTCTTGAAACTTTGCAGCAGGCTTTTTTGGGATAGGCTTGGTCTCCCTTCAAGCGTCTGGTATCCCACTTTCTTCAGCATCCCTGTGACACTCTTCCATGGTACAGACGAACTTGAGACCATTTGTGCTGCCTTTAGTAGCATAAATTCAATATCCCCCGCTACGCTTTCCCAAAGTACTTGTCATTCCAAAAGTTAAATAAATTCAGTGAGATTACGTTTATTCACTTATGGATCGGGTTTAATGTGAAGGGCGTAAAATCCGTGGATGATGCTGGTTCTGATTCCGAAGCTTAGAGAAATTCACGTGAGCAGCAGCAGCAGAACCACCAGGTTAAATTATAAATAGGAGAGTAGGCTTTTAAAGTGATTCTGTTCAAGATACCTCATTACGTTTGAGCTTACGTCAAGACATTGTACAGTAGTTTTGTGCTTTATTCTAACTACGGACACCGTTTTCTGTTCCAGGAATCTACGGTATATTATTTCGATAAGAAAGTTATCTGCTTTTCCTCTGCACGTTTGTGCCGCATCTACGCGGTGTCGGCGTAGTTACCACTGGATCTAGCATGGTGAATTTAACCCTTGATTACTAAACTCTCGTAAAATTTACGACTGCAGTTGACATCTCTTCGCGGTTTCTGTTAATTTGTACAAATGATCTACAAGTGCTCTCCAGTGCCTCCATGCAAACGGTGTTGTTAACAATGACCGATTTATTTATTGCCTGAGTCCAGCAGTTTGTTGATACTGGTGCTCTTGTCGTAAATGGCTTCCGCGTTTTCTAACAGACATATTTACCTTATTGCTTTGAGTTTATCTTAGTGTGGCATCTTAGGCGAAATATCAAGCAGTCAAAGTTAGAAGAGGGTTTATAACATACTGGCCCTCTTCAGTGCTAATCTTGTCCTTTGCTATTGAATTTAGCAAAATATGAACGGTGTTTGGTCTGATTCCGACGCTAACATGTTGGGTGATTTGCTTGGGGAATTTCATCTGAGCAGCAGCAGAACCTGTACAGACGTCAAGGGAGAAGAGTATGCTCATTTTGCCCTTACAGATCAAATGAAAAATGATGACATTTTGTAACCATTTCTCAAGAGCACTTTGTGCAGAACGCTAAGCTAGGTCTTGCTTAGGTTGTAATAATAGTGTCTAAAGCAGAAGTATATATTCTTTTCGTGTGTAGAATACCGTGCTCTCGGAGCTGTAATAATTGTAACAACTTGTACCTAGTGCATAACAGAATGACGACTTCTTTTCCAATAACATTGTAAGCAGTAAAATTGTCATTATAGGATATGAAATAAGACATCTTGTACCTATTTTGTATGTAAAATACCACTGGAGATCTAAGTGAGAGCTGGGTACACAGGATGGGGCAGGCTAAGGTTACGATTGTGGAAAGGGCCGTAATCAGTTACTCTCGATCGCACAACAAACATGTAAACTTTATTTCAGAAATTAAAATTTTAAAACAATCTCTTAAAAAACACAATTGACTGTATGACAGCTGAAGGCCTTACCACAGAAAAAAATTCCACAATTTTGGGGCCGGAGGCCACCAACAATAACCTCAAACAACAAACGGCTGAAGGCCTGAATTAGAAGTTAGAAGAACAATTCCAAATAGCACTTTTTAAATAAATACCTTGCTTTTAAAACAATTTTGCTTAAAAAAACTTACTGTAACACGGCTGAAGGCCTTATCACGAAAGAAGTGAAGTTATTTCTCGGCTGAACGCCACACCAACAATAATTAGAAGATTACAAATACCCTTAAAGCAACATCATAATCTAAGGAATCAGGCCAAGCGGTTCTCAGCAAGTGTTCCAAGGGTCGGCCTGGAAAGGTAACATAAGGTATGGTGAGACAGGCAGCCAAGATCTGTACTCATGTAACAAGATGGCAACTCAAACTAGGGGGGAACTTAAGCGCCGACCAGCCAACTAACCAATCCGCCTAACGTCCGATCACCGGTACAACAATGGAATATTTTTAGGTAAGGGTTAAGAGACAGACAGCACAACGTGTTCAGAAAACACCCGAGGCTGAAGGAAACATTAGAAACAAGGTAGACCTCCAAAAAAAAATTTGCACAGTACAATACAAGAGGCTGTCCAACTATATGTCGTGTCGGACAGCATGAAGACGACGAGGAAAGGTACACTGCCAGAAAAGTACGCTAACCTCCAGGGCAGGTAACTGGGGCATTAGCGGCCACAAGGCAGAAAATCTGCTGGTTACACTTCACTAATAAGAATAATACTGGATTCAGTGATGAATAACAAATAATGAAGGACGGCTGCAATATTTCACCGCCTTAAAACAGTTAACTCTTCACTCAGCTTAGACGTCCAGGGTTTGGTGTGCAACGAAGTCGTCGCTCTCGCAGCTACCCCTCCTCGATCCGGCAGTGGCAGCACGGCGCCAGCGGCCCCAGCTTGCCCTCGCGCTGCACGGACCTGCTCGCTGCTGCGCCCCAACCCGACCTGGTGTCCGTTCGCAAACCCTCACATCCAGTATGCAGACAGCATTAAAATAACTGCTCATTCAAAACCACAAGATCCACCAAAACTCACTATCCTAAAACCAGTCACTATGAAACAACACGGACGAATTATAAGTCAGCACAAACACAGAGAAGCCACAAACGGTCGGAAGACCAAATGTACGTTGTCCGCTACGACGGCCGACCGAATGAGCAACCAATGGTCGTCCCCACTCAAGTCAGGCATGCCAAAGATCCCAGTACAAATCGTCGACTCACAACTTATTGCTATGAGGTCACTTCGACAGGTGGACACACACACACAAACACACACACACACACACACACACACACACACACACACACACACACCAGTGAAAGTTCCTCTACTCGAATATAACGGTCCATTCAACTAAAACTCACTGAATCCGGTCCTTGACGTCGTCGTGTTCTCTCGCGATCACATCCTTCCGTCGGACAGCGCATTTGTGCCGCCAGCGGTCGGGCAAGTTCTGGCTGTCCGGACCTCACTGCTGCTCTGTCCCAATTCAACTGGCTCGATACACGACGACCCAGAAATACTAGAGGCCGCTCCAAAGTCGAGACCACAGGACGCGCTATCGATAAGCGCTGCTGCTGCCACTCACGGACAGATAAGGGGAGCAAACGTTGTGGCGCCAGTGAACACACTAAGAAAACGAGACGTCACTATCGCTATTACAAGATGCCAAGCTATGGACGGCATCAACGCGAGCCGCACACGGCTCACTAATAATTGTACTTAACAAGTGCATACCATATGTAGACAGTAGAGCAGTGTCTGTATTTTAAAGTGTCTGTATAGTTCGATGCAATGTTCCTTCGGACACTCATGTATATCAGAAGGAATAGCCGCTGCTGACGAATGACAGCCAGAATAAATTACAAAATGTAGTCGCAAATTGCGAATACGATTTACACTGCCTATACGATTTACTACTTCCACATGAAAATTTGTGCCGGACCAGGACTCGAATCTGGATTTCCCGCTTTACGCAAGCGGTTGCCTTAAACGCTTTTTCTTTTTTTTGTCCTTGTAGAGAACAAAAGGAAGAAACACCTACTACACGAGAAAAAAGTTGAAGGTAATGAGAAAACAAATAAAAACCTCTAGTGTATGAAAATAAAAGACGACGTTCTTCATAATATAACACAATATTCCTTGAAAATGTAATATGTAAAAAGGCATATTTTCGAAACATCCTTTTTTTATTTTGTAAACGTATATAAATATACGGTCTCACCATCAGCAGCAACCCACTTTCTTTTTATTGTATTTTTATGGGGCAGCACAGGAGAAAGAAACAAATAGGCTGCACATGGAGAGCTATGCGTGAAAAGGATAAACACGTGTAAGGGAAAAAAACATAGAAGAGGAGGAGAAAACAGTAGTGAAAGAAATTAGGAGTATTTCCGCGCCATGCTCCACTTTGGCGTGCCGTCAGAACAACGTCCATTCTATCACTGACCAGTAGAAGGGGAACGTGCGATCGTCCAGTTTTGGCTGGCACGTTACGTTGAGATTTCAGCTCCGAGGCCGGTTGGCGAAAATATCTGTAAATAGTTCGCGAAAGTGGCCTGGCAGTGTAGATGTCGGTGAAGGGTGTGGTGATGTACTTGGAGGCGTGTCCAAAAGTCCGCAGGATCGACGATGTCGTCCTGGAAGAGGTAGTTGATATCCGTGCCACTGATCCACGTGATGACGTGCCACTTAGACGATGGAAAGCAGGTCGTGTCAGGATGTATCATCATGGTAGGAGAAGCGTGATGTTGTGGTACTCGGAGGTAGAGAGCCACGATCTTGTGTACGATGGTCCAGACGGCTGCTGCTGGCCCACACTCAAAACGATGTGAATCTGTATCTTCGACATTGCAATTGACGCACAGGGGTGATTCCACCAGCTCGATGCGATGCAGCTTTGCCGTTGGCGAGAAGGTACCACTTCGTGGTTGTGTCAGTGGTGTGGTATGGTTGGTGGATCGTTTTCCAAGATGTAGGCCATGAAATCTGGGGGTGAGGTGCTTCGACGAGGTTTCGGGGTGGGGACTTTCGGAGAAGGTGGTAGATGTCGCAGGTGGTCGTCTTCCTGGTCCTGGGGAGCTCGGTGCATATGTAGCTGAATTCCAAAAAGAAACGGCCGATATGTGATATCGAAGGTGGGTTGTGTGCCAGAGACGTCGGCGGGCGTCTCGAAACAGGTGCGAGCTCGGTGGTCAACATTCCAGTAAAACTAGCGTTTTGGTTTTTCTATAGCCGGAGCATAGTATTGGTGTAATTTGTTGTAGTTAATCATATCGAGGCCACCATCCCGCTTCAGTAAGGTGAGAGCTTCATACTGGACTTTGAAGATGTGACTAGAATGTATAAAATATGCGAAATACGCCTGTAGTCTGGCTGTCATTGTCGCAGTAACGGGCAGAATCTGCGAGATATGGGGTATCCGGGCTGCCAGGTGGGTATTGAGGAAGGTGATAGTCTGGCACACATTCAGCGGGCGTAGTAGGTGATTTTGTGTATTGGCCCGGATGCATTGCAGTAGCGAACGCTTTGGCTATCTGTGCACGACTCACGGCCGACCCGAAACTTCCGTATCTCGTAATGTCTACGTCCCCTTGTACTCGCATACAGATCATATGATTCCCGTAGAACCGACTCCTTGTGGACGAGCGGTTCTAGGGGCTTCAGTCCGGAACCGTGCTGCTGCTACTGTCGCAGGTTCGAATCCCGCCTCTGACATGGATGTGTGTGATGTCCTTAGGTTAGTTCGGTTTAAGTCGTTCTAAGTCTAGGGGACTGATGACCTCAGATGTTAAGTCCCATAAAGCTTAGAGCCATTTGAACCATTCCCGTAGAGGGAGAGACACTGTTTTGAGCATGTCTGAAGGAACATTGCATCGAACTGTACAGACACTATAAAATACAAAGACTGCCCTACCGCATTTCATGTCAAAGCAAAGGCAGCCCGACGAGAAAAATAATATCTCCAATTCTGCGGGCATCATATACAACTACTATGGGACGTAGACGCTAGGACATATGGAAGTTTGGGTCTGACTGGTAGTCATGTACGCATGATCAAAGCGGCTAAGGCGGCTGTTACAGTAAAGTGGGAAATCCGGGTTCGAGTCCCAGTCCGGCACAAATTTTCATATGTTAATAGCAAATTTTATAGCCAGCATACCTCGAATTCTCAATTGGCGGATAAATTTTGCAATATAAATTATGACTTCCTTTGCATAAAATTTTAGTAATATTTACAATGGTTTAGTAACAATGTAAAATTTTCTCCCCTCTCTCTCTACGGTTAAGGTGTGGTAGGATGATCTTCTGGTCGCCACCCCTCCCCGGAGTGGTATATGTGTAATCAAAATGGCTCTGAGCAATATGGGACTTAACTTCCGAGGTCATCAGTCCCCTAGAACTACTTAAACCCAACTAACCTAAGGACATCACACACATCCATGCCCAAGGCAGGATTCGAACCTGCGACCGTTGCGGTCGCGCGGTTCCAGACTATAGCCCCTAGAACCGCTCGGCCACCTCGGCCAGCGGTATATGTGTAGCCCACCTGTCTGTGTACAGAGTTGTCCATTGGAAAGAGTGCGGACGTTTTCAAAATGTTTGCGAGTCGCGTCACTGAGGCGTGACTTGGGTATGTGCCCGGTATTCGCTTTGTCGGATGTGAGAAACCGCCGAAAAACAACGTCCAGGCTGGCCATCATACGCCCTTCATCTTTAATCCGCCGGGCGGTTTCGATGCGGGACAAGCGCACCTGCCCGAATCCCCAGAAGCGGCTTGCTAACACACGCGGTTATCCGGGTGGCTCGGTAAGGAAGTTAACTTGGTGAGAAACAAAGTAGCTCTCCGTAACAACGTAATGGAACAGCTTAGCGGCAGAGTGGAAAACAGAATCTCTGAAGGCACAATTTGGGCACGTCATTTGAGTGGCCCTGGAGCGCGTGACCGTGGACGGCCGAGAGGTGCCGATTTGACACGCCGCGCTCCCTGTAGCTGCCTCGGCTCTGCGCTAATAATACCCCGGACGAGGAACGGCTCTGTCAGCGGGCGCTCTATGGCCGCGTCAGCGCGGGCGGGCAGTCAGTCTCCTGTCTGGCTGAACCGCAAGGTCGCCAGGTGGCTGAAGCGCCCCGCGTGCCGACAGCTCGCGAAGGGCGCGCGTGGCAGCTCGCCGCCTGGCGCGCCGTGCTAACCGCGGCTAAGTGCCGCTAACACGCGCCACGAGCCGCAGACATTCAGCGCACGCGCCGCCAGCGTTTGTGCGACGAGGTCCGAGCACATCTCGCAGTCTCCCCATTCACCAAACGTCACTCACCTGCTAGCTCTTCATCTGGCAAACCGCCGTAAATCCCCGTCGAGTTTCGTCTTCGTAAAATTCTCCTCACTTCCGACTGAAATACTGCCACGTTTCGTAGGTAGAGCTGGCAAACCACAGCTGTTTTCGGAAAAAGTCGCCTGTGTGAAGTCCACGCTGTAGGAACGAAGACCATCGTCGGCACTGAGTGGACTGCCAGGCAAAAGTCTCAGAAGTATCCGGGCATCTTGAAATTTTAAACATCTTATTGGCTGTGATCAAGCAACCGTATGCTATTTAATTACAGCACGTAAATACAGCCACTTTGGTTGCACAAAATTTTGTCAGTTGACGACGGTTTCGATTGCACTAGGGCAATCTTCATCAGAATAAAAAGTTACATGGAATACATGTAATCACACCGTGGTTTAAAATGTCTGACCAAAAGTGCTCTCGTCAAACAGAAATGTCGTAGGTATAAAAACTAAAATATAAAAGTACAACCAACTAGATAAAATACTCCATGGAATATAATGATAACCGCAAGGTCGCTTAGGGCCAACAGCGGCATAATACAGCCGCTACCGCAAGATTAATTGACAAAATTTTGTGGAACCGAAGTGGCTGTATTTACGGAGGAGGAGGAAATTAGTGTTTAACGTCCCGTCGACAACGAGATCATTAGAGACGGAGCACTAGCTCGGATTGGGGTAAGATGGGAAAGGAAATCGGCCGTGCCCTTTCAAAGGAACCATCCTGGCATTTGCCTGAAACGATTTAGGGAAATGACGGAAAACCTAAAGCAGGATGGCCGGAGACGGGTTTGATCCGTCGCCCTCCCGAATGCGAGTCCAGTGGGCTAACCACTGCGCCACAGCGCTCGGTGGCTGTATTTACGTCCTGTAATTATACAGGGTGTAAATTTTAAGTTGACAAACCAGAATAACTCGAAAAATAAGCTTCACACGAAAAAATGTATAGAATCCAAAGTTGATTATTTTCGATGGGAACATTTGCTGGTGCTAAAATTAGCCCGCCACCATAGCCCCCTGGGGGTGCGGCAGGAGGCAACTTTAAAATTTCAAATGGGAACCCCCATTTTTTATTGCAGAATCGGATTCTACATATACACTACGTACATTTTGTCTTAAACATTTGTTTTGAAACTTGGTAGTTGGCGCTGTAATTCGAGAAAATCCATGTTCTCATTTTTGTGTGGAAAATGGTTACGTATTAACAAAAACTACTTATTTACTTCGTAAATTTTGATTCGCTAAATGTAAAACTCTCCCTCTCTTCCCATAGGGTGGGGTTTGAAAGAGAGGAATTAGAGTTTTACAAATGTTGACACATATATTAATTCTTTCCGCAGATTGCTATTCCGTAACCATTTTCCACGCAAAAATGAGAAGATGGATTTTCTTGAATTACAGTGCAAACTACCAAGAATCAAAACAAATGTTTAATCAATACGTACGTAGTTTTTTATATAGAATCTGATTCTGCAAAAAATGGGGGTTCCCATTTGAAATTTTAAAGGTACCACCCGCCCCACCCCCAGGGGTCTGGGGTGGCGGGCTAATTTTAGCACCAGCAGATGTTCGCTTCGAAAATAATCAACTTTGGATTCTACACATTTTTTCATGTGATGCTTATTTTCGAGTTATTCTGGTTTGCCAACTTGAAATTTACACCCTGTATATCGAGGCATCCTTAAGTATCGACTTGATCAGTAGATTTCAGGAGAGGCGGACCGCCCCCTCCCCAGTATAAAAGGAGGCGGGAAGTATTGTGTTGTCAGCACAGAATCAGTAACAGCAAAATGGGGTTAATCAAAAGAGCTGAGTAAATCAGTCATTGGATGTCACCTTAGTAACATATTCATTACGGACATTTCAACCATTCTAGACTGTCGGTGACATGAATGTGAAGAGGAAACACAAGGGATCAACGACTGTCAAACTAAGCCCAGAAAGACCTCTGGAATGTTCAGAGGATGGTTGTGACATCAACAGAAGGAATCACTCTTGAGTTACAAAATGCTACAGGCAGTCCAGCTAGTACAATGTTCGTAGAGAGTTAAAAAGAAAGAGGTACAACTGTCCAGCAGCTTTTCATAAGCCACACATCTTTGTAGACAGTCCTAAATGACGCTTGACGTGGTGTAAATAGCGACTCCACTGGACAGTGGATGACAGAAACGAGTGATTACTCAACACCATGTGGTAACTCGATGGAAGTGTCCGTATTTCGCGATGCATGGGGAACGTTACCTGCCGTCATCTGCCAACAATGAATTACGGAGAAGGTGGTGTTACAGTATGTGGATGTTTTGTGGCTAGGGTGTGGTCTCCTTATAGCGCTTAAGAAAAGGTTAAATGCAGGAGGGTACGAACATACTCGTATTTAAAAGCATTGCATACAGCATACAGAAGAGGAACAATTCGGATGCAATGACTGTAACAGCATGACAATGCACCCATTGCTAGTGGGTGGGACAATGGACAGTAACATTTCTGAAGTCGACTGGCCTAGCTACAGTCCCGACCTGAACCTAGGGCAATACCTTTGGAATGAGTTGGAATGTCACTTCGCTCCAGAACCCAGGTCCAACATCACTACCTTCTTTGGTTGCATTCTTCCACAAACTTTGAGACACCCCATTGAAAGTGTCCCCCGCAGAGTTCAAGCGGTCATGAATGCGGAGCGTAGACACATCCCATATTTACTACTAGCAAGTGTTCAAACGGTTCAAATGGCGATGAGCACTATGGGACTTAACATCTGAGGTCATCAGTCCCCTAGACTTAGAACTACTTAAACGTAACTAATCTAAGGACATCAGACACATCCATGCCCGAGGCAGGATGCAGCGCGGTTCCGGACTGAAGCGCCTAGAACCACTCGGCCACAACGGCCGGCCACTAGCAAGTGTCCGGATACTTGTGATCAGACAGTGCATAAGAAACAAATTTTAAGCTTCTTCATTACTTTTGCAGGTGTCATCTAACGAGTCCCAAAGGATTGCATTAAAACATGATCCCAAAATTTTTGCTAGTAGCTATCTCTACCCAACAATCCCTCTCTCTGTCCTTCCCTCTGTCTCGCTCCCTCCTTTCACTGAAAATGGAAAGATGATGATGATATTTGGGTTTTGGGGCGCTCAACTGCGCGGTTATCAGCACCCGTACAAATTCCCAACCTTTGCTCAGTCCAAACTCGCCACATTCTTCAATGATGATGAAATGATGATGACAAGACAAACAGCCAGTCATCTCGGGGCAGGGGAAAATCTCTAACCCAGCCAGGAATCGAACCCTGGACCCCGTGCTCGGGAAGCGAGAACGCGACCGTGAGAGCAAGACCTGCGGACGAAAATGGAAAGTATACTTATATGGATATGGTGTCTGTTCATTCGGACATGTCCGAAAGAACAGACATCAAATCCATATAAGTATATAGTTCTGTCAATACCGGCCAAGATCTTCCTCGTCTGTGCAGATGCACTCTTATTACCCGAACTCTTATTGGACATGGTAAGAATGTCTTCCACGAGTAATGAGTTTGTTGGTTAGGGACACTAGAATGTAGTGTGTGGACATATAAGGTAAGAATGTGGGTCTCGCGGGAGGCGTGCGCGAGATAGTCCTTGCAGTCCCACTATCCTCTGTGCCCTCGATGGCTCAGATGGATAGAGCGTCTGCCATGTAAGCAGGAGATTCCGGGTTCGAGTCCCAGTCAGGGGACACATTTTCACCTGTCCCCGTTGATACATATCAACACCCATCAGCACCATCAGCAGCTGAAGGTATTAATGTATAATTCTAATTTCGAAAATGGAAAATGTTACATCATGAATTCCTAGGCCGAACGCAACCAGAATTATACTCCACTGTTTCCACGTATGTGAGGTATGTAGATTAAACTTTCATCCTTACGAGAGCTTATCCTCAGTAAAGAAATCAGCTATTCCTACAGATGAGGCCTGGCTATAAGGGCGACTGTATAACAAAGTGGCACGATGAGTAATCACCAGTTCTTACAGAACGACTAAACCTTCAAAAGATAGTGGGATCGTTCATCTGACCCTGACGAATAGACAGATGATAATAGCTGAAATAAGGACAAAGGTTAAATGTAGACTGTCACCACCGTGCGTCTGGACGTTTCACTGGAAGCTGGGTTGAAATCTCGAGTTGCCATGCGCAAGAAATAGTAATTCTTGAGACACACACCTCACCAACTCTTGGAACCGTGATGTGGGGAGGTACTGGATACAAGAAATAGGACTGAGATAGTAACTGTTTCAGGGTGACTGAAAGCTCGCAAGTACGCGTCAAGAATGGAAAACCCTGTTGCCGAAGTTTTCACGACCAGGGCACCAGACTGCCTACCGGCTTTAGAGGAGGTTGGGATGGCAGGTGAAATTATTCATCCTGTTCCAGGTTGCAATGATGTTGCGAGTTCGTTATCAGGGCAGCAGGTATGTGAAGTCAGGTGGATGTGCGGCGAAGAGTCATAGAGGCACGAAAAGTATTAGATCATTTATTCTTTGCGTGAAAAACGACAGTCGGAATATCGTTTTGCGGCGGTCGGTATCCAGGGTGGCAACCTGGCCCCAGAGGGTGTGGAGTGCGCTCAGCTCAGCACGTGCCCTCAAGGGATGGCCAGCACACACCGTCGCCGCCGCGTCGACCAGGCGGCAGTGGTGGCCAGATTACGTCATCAGCATCTCAGGAAGTGAAGTGCCACAGCAGGCCCCAGGAGAGCTGTTCATAAAATATGGATATATCAATATTTTTTCCAAAAAGCATCGATATGCATCGGTGACACTACTTTTTAGTTTTGATCACGCCCATTCTTTCTCTTTGAGTGTGTGAAGCAAATATACAATCAACAAAGAAGAAGTCCGATTGCACTGGGGGGAGGGGGGGGGGGAGGAGTGGTGATGTGAGTGGAGTAGCAAGATTTCCGATGTGAAGAAATAGCACACCCCTTGCATCAAGAAACAATTTTTATCGCGACTAGTGTGCTGTTTCTTCATGTGGTGTCACCACCAGACACCACACTTGCTAGGTGGTAGCTTAAATCGGCCGCGGTCCATTTAGTACATGTCGGACCCGCGTGTCGCCACTGTGTGATCGCAGACCGAGCGCCACCACAAGGCAGGTCTCGAGATACGGGATAGCACTCGCCCCAGTTGTACGACGACTTTGCTAGCGACTACACTGACGAAGCCTTCTCTCATTTGCCGAGAGACAGTTAGAATAGCCTTCAGCTAAGACCATGGCTACGACCTAGCAAGGCGCCATTAGCCTTACATAGTTTGATAGTTATCGTATGAAATGTCTCATCACGAATGCTGTATTCACATCAAAGAATAAAAGATAAGTATTCGAGGAGCTGCATACTTTTCTTATTAGAATTCACTACTTATCCTGTTCCAGAATTCACGCCCGTCTGCGTTAGATAGCTTCCATTTCGGCCTCCTCTATCTACAAGGTGTTGGCACATTTACCAACACATCACTTCACATCGTCATTCTTGAAAAGCAGTTGGGTGAAAATAATAAAAAAAAATCCAAATGACAAGTTTGGTCTTTGTGGTCGGCGGAGACGCATGAGGGAAAATGCTGACGTAATCGGCACTCGGCGCTACCAACAGAAACTGCAACGTTCAACTTCACAACGCAATTTTGACACTACAACTGCTACGTCGCTGGCGTTGGCAGAAACGAAAAAAAAAAAAACCTAGGGAAGTCAACATGAAATGTTCCTGGCAAACCCCATACGTGACGAAACCGAACGACGGACCCATCGGACACCTTCTATTGTGCCACTTACACGCAATTACCATTGTTACAAAGTGGTTATCGGCAAATGTGAACGGGCATCGTATTCCTTTCAATTCCTGTTCTAAAGAATATCCAATGAAAATGAAATGATCGTATGGCATTGTTGGCCGGGTGGCCCCATGCGGGGGAGGGCGGCCGCCGTATTGCAACTCCTTTTTAGTTGACGTCACTTCGGCGACTTGCCAGTCAATGATGATGAAATGATGAAAGACACACAACACCCAGTTATCTGTAGGCAGAGAAAATCCCTGACCCCGTCAAGAATCGAACCCGGGACCCGCGTGCGCTTTAAGGGAGAACGCTAGCGCAAGACCACGAGCTGCGGACAATATCCAATGATAAATCAATACTTAAATATACAGCTCTAAAACCGGCAGTGTATTTACAAAGTGCAACCGACACGTCGATAAATCTTCCGTCGATATATCTATATTATTTTTCGGAATATCGATGGCCGATAATGATATTTTTTTAAATATCGATATATCGGGAATAACGTATCAACGATCCTAGAACGCAACAATGACAGGCTCAGTAGAAGTTGGTCACACTGGGCAGAGCAGATGCACGGATCAGTGCAGGTCACACCAGAGCACAGGGGTGAACCAAAGACTATACCATAGGACGCACTGGCAGTGGCCCGTATATGCAAGTTTGCAGTAGCAGATTGTGCTTGAACAGGGCAGCTAGTCCGGCACAGTTGCGAACCAACGACCCCAGATAGGCGCCCTGACCTCGGCAGTAGTCAGTCAGTAGCTGACCTTTAGTTGCAATGCAACAATTCAGCTTCTGACATCGTCTGGACTTTAGGCGCAGCTCGTAGTTCTGCAACCAGCGGAGCCGGTGTTCAGTAACAGCCGAACTGTGACTGCCATAGAGTACCTCCTGAAGCTAGCTGCATGCAGTGACAGACACTGGATAGCTGATAAGGCCAGTATTTATGATGGATCGACCTATTCATGTTTTGGCAGGATGTCATTCTTCATCATGTAGGCCACAGTAGCGGTATGGAGTCATGCTCGGACATTTGGTAACTACCAAACGGCCGAAGAAGTAAGAGTAAAATGCCACTTAAAGAGGTTTTGGAAGTCCATCATTCTTGTGGACAGAAGACAATGGTTGACACTATAAGTAAAGGAAGTGGAACAATACAGCTGTATTTTCAAAGTATTTATTATTCAGATGACTAGTCTCAACACTACATTTGCGACATCTTCAGGTCCTATTGTTAACCAAATAACTTCTTTCAGCGATTGTCATATGTATCATAGGACCCGTACAATAACTAGATTCCATGGATCGCTATTCATCAGGAGTGTGCATCCCAAATCTATAGTCTTGATGAACAGCCGTCCACGGCGCCTAGTTATTGTATGGGTCCTATGATACACGTCCCGATGAGTGGAAGTACTTATTTGGTTAACAGTAGCACCTGAAGATGTCGCAAATGTAACGTTGAAACTAGTCATCTGAATAATAAATACCTTGAAAATATGGTGTGGTGTTCCACTTCCATTACTCAAAGAGGTGGTGATCAGATAGCTGGCAACGGGATTAGGATAGCAGTGATAAGTGCCAGGTAGTTTTAACCACATTCCCCAACATCAAGGAACAGTTAAGAATGGGACACATAGACCCAAGAAGATGTATGGTCCACGTCCTGACAGGACATGGCATTTACCCAATGCACTCACATCGCATACATCTCAGGGAATGGGAAGAATGTACATGTGGGGGAGTGGTTCCCCAGATCACGTCGCACGCCGTAATACATTGCACATTTCTCACACAGGCCACATGACTAAGGCACACAGAGGGGACTTGTACAACGCGATTAGAGTCGAAACAGCATGGAAAGAAATCAACAGCCCTACACCACATAAACGAACAACGAAATAGACCTGACAGGTGACCCAGGACAAAGCAAACAATCAAAGTGATCGACACTTCAGAGAAAGAAGGCAAAACTGAGCCAGGAAACAACACAGCGATGATCACAAATCACTTAGTATAGAAGCTCACTTTTTTTTTTAAGCTGTGACCGGTTACTGCATGTGCAGTCACGTAAAAATTGTACAGTACACATTGGTACCTAGACTACAACATGTAGTGATCCAGCTACACACGTCTAACAAAATTAACACGGAACCTGCTATGTTATCTAGTTCAGTTATGTATAAAGCCATATGCAGTGACCATGACCCAGCAGTGCCACAAAAATTTTCGCAAAACTACCATAAAATACGGAGCCTATCCTGCTGTTTGCAAGTCTGATGACGTGTGGAAAAAAAAACTTCCTGAATTTTGCTAACGAAAGTTCGACTATTTTGCCTAATATTTATCTCTGCATACACAGTTAAGTACAGTACAACTGCATGCACATATGGTTATGATGATGTGGTGATAGGACATTTACTTCTAAGTGAACACACAGTGCTCTGTCTGACACTTGTTAGTATGTTTACTCGCATCTACGTATATTGCACCAATCGGGTGTAAGCAGCTCTGCTGTCCTGGCTGTTTCATGCAACTTAATGGCAGACGCCACAGTTCGAACAAATGCAATGCCTAAATAATTGCACATTAAATTCACTCACAGCAATTACACTGCACACGTGTTTCACATTCACCATAAGATACTAAAATAGCAGGCGGTAGCAGCAGCGCTAAAATTATGAATGAAAGAAACAGGCATAGGACTGTAAGCATCTACGCTAAAGGAGGTCAACAATGTCTACATTAATAACAAAATTTCGCTAACATGACATTTATTTTAAAGAAGAAGCAAGTTAGACTAGTTTCTTTGAACAAGTTCCACCCAGACAGTTAACAAGTTTAATAGTTGCTTGAGTCTTTGACGGGAGTTAAAGCAGCTATCCTTATCTGTTACGATGCAGGTGGTAAGGTGCAATGTTGTCGGCAGCTTATCGTTGCAGACGGCGTGTTGAAATCAGCTCCGTCGAGTGTAGATGCTGCAGATGAATTATCTCACTTGGAATTTTACTTTCCACTCGGCAACGATTCCATCAGTGACGTATTATAGGCCACTGGATAGTTGGAAGTTGTTACAGTTCTTGCCAACATTCAGCTTTGCACGAGCGATTTATTATGTTTCTCATGCACAACGGTGAAGTAATACTGTTCAGTACAGGGTTTTAAAGTTATTTCGATCCCCGAATTACAGTCTGTTCGTTTACCATGCGAATAACGCGACCGCGAACTCGCCACTGTTGGCAGTAGTAGCGCACTCAAAATCAAAAATTTCTATCTGCCGTGGCACAATTAACAGTTCATGCACACGGTTGTTAGTGACGGCGCGAATATGCATTGAAATTGTAAAGTACACTCCTGGAAATTGAAATAAGAACACCGTGAATTCATTGTCCCAGGAAGGGGAAACTTTATTGACACATTCCTGGGGTCAGATACATCACATGATCACACTGACAGAACCACAGGCACATAGACACAGGCAACAGAGCATGCACAATGTCGGCACTAGTACAGTGTATATCCACCTTTCGCAGCAATGCAGGCTGCTATTCTCCCATGGAGACGATCGTAGAGATGCTGGATGTAGTCCTGTGGAACGGCTTGCCATGCCATTTCCACCTGGCGCCTCAGTTGGACCAGCGTTCGTGCTGGACGTGCAGACCGCGTGAGACGACGCTTCATCCAGTCCCAAACATGCTCAGTGGGGGACAGATCCGGAGATCTTGCTGGCCAGGGTAGTTGACTTACACCTTCTAGAGCACGTTGGGTGGCACGGGATACATGCGGACGTGCATTGTCCTGTTGGAACAGCAAGTTCCCTTGCCAGTCTAGGAATGGTAGAACGATGGGTTCGATGACGGTTTGGATGTACCGTGCACTATTCAGTGTCCCCTCGACGATCACCAGTGGTGTACGGCCAGTGTAGGAGATCGCTCCCCACACCATGATGCCGGGTGTTGGCCCTGTGTGCCTCGGTCGTGGCGCTCACCTGCACGGCGCCAAACACGCATACGACCATCATTGGCACCAAGGCAGAAGTGACTCTCATCGCTGAAGACGACACGTCTCCATTCGTCCCTCCATTCACGCCTGTCGCGACACCACTGGAGGCGGGCTGCACGATGTTGGGGCGTGAGCGGAAGACGGCCTAACGGTATGCGGGACCGTAGCCCAGCTTCATGGAGACGGTTGCGAATGGTCCTCGCCGATACCCCAGGAGCAACAGTGTCCCTAATTTGCTGGGAAGTGGCAGTGCGGTCCCCTACGGTACTGCGTAGGATCCTACGGTCTTGGCGTGCATCCGTGCGTCGCTGCGGTCCGGTCCCAGGTCGACGGGCACGTGCACCTTCCGCCGACCACTGGCGACAACATCGATGTACTGTGGAGACCTCACGCCCCACGTGTTGAGCAATTCGGCGGTACGTCCACCCGGCCTCCCGCATGCCCACTATACGCCCTCGCTCAAAGTCCGTCAACTGCACATACGGTTCACGTCCACGCTGTCGCGGCATGCTACCAGTGTTAAAAGTCTGCGATGGAGCTCCGTATGCCACGGCAAACTGGCTGACACTGACGGCGGCGGTGCACAAATGCTGCGCAGCTAGCGCCATTCGACGGCCAACACCGCGGTTCCTGGTGTGTCCGCTGTGCCGTGCGTGTGATCATTGCTTGTACAGCCCTCTCGCAGTGTCCGGAGCAAGTATGGTGGGTCTGACACACCGGTGTCAATGTGTTCTTTTTTCCATTTCCAGGAGTGTATTTAAAGTGCACACGGCACAGTCACAGCGAACACCGTAACTACAACGCCATCTGTCCACAGCTATACTGTCGTAGTTAACGCGACACTCATCGTATGGCGGTTTCACAGAGTCCGACTTCTCTGTCCACTTTAAAACGTTTTTACGTTCCATTATGGGAAGGAGCAGAAAAGTATCTCATCATTAGTCAGTTTCGTTGCCACGGATTGTTTCTCGCCGGCCGCGGTGGCCGAGCGGTTCTAGGCGCTTCAGTCCGGAACTACGCGGCTGCTACGGTCGCAGGTTCGAATCCTGCCTCGGGCATGGATGTGTGTGATGTCCTTAAGTTAGTTAGGTTTAAGTAATTCTAAGTTTAGGGTACTGATGACCTCAGATGTTAAGTCTCGTAGTACTTAGAGCCATTTTTTTAATTGTTTCACCAGTTGACATAGTCAGCACACTTTTGACCTCGAAAGCCTTCTCGGTACAACCTTAAGTGCCACACACGCTCTATTCATACTGTCCGACCCTCACAATCGATATTCTGCTCGCTCTCGCTCTGCTTATACAATATCTCGGTATAAATTTAACTTTACAAAGTCATTCCACTCAAACTTAACGCAATAAATGATAAACGAAGAATCAAAATATTTTACGTATACAATAAACAAAAAAACCTAATTACTAATGTCAAAAATGCAAATTATATCAGTTACATATTATTATTTTCAACGAACAGTTACTCATTACACTACAGAACAAAATAAATACTATCCTGTACCACCAGAAATTCATGTACAACTACGAAAAAAAAGAAAGCAAGAAAGGAAACAAGAAGAAACCTCTTATAAAAGTCGCATCTAGCGACGTCTTCACAGACAACAAGAACCAATGACGGGTTCATGGGTCGATGTCTTTCCAAGGTATTTCCCCCTCTCTCCCCCCCCCCCCCTCCCATCAGCGCCTCCCCACCCTAACCCGTAAGGTTGGAATACGATGGCGGAAATCTACAACTCATCTCTAATCCTCGATATCATGTTTATATACTTGCTTCAGTTTCAGCGACTTACTATCAATATTATTTAACAGCCTCTGTTTTCGCTAATGCATTTAAATTTTTTCTTTGTAACGCGTTGTTATTGTTTCGATTTTTATTGCTGAATAAAATATTTGCTTGGACTAATGGAACAGTTTTTTTTGTAATATGAAGGATTCTAAAGTGTACGAACTGTCTTAAAACAGTAGGCAACAGATCTCTAAATATGCGATACATAAAACGAAAAAAATGAAAAATCCAGGTCACCACTGCTACAGTCTGGCTCCTATACTTTGCGCGCCGGCAAAATTCCAGCTCTGGCAGCAGCTTCAGGGCTGGAGTGCCAGAGAAGATGCGGAAATTCGTCCTCTTGCTCAAGGAATCTGTTCTGTGCAATGCGAGCTGGGACGACAGGTTCCTGTCGTCTTGGAACACAGCATCACAACTGGGGCACAAACATCGTACTGTGGGATGGACCTGATGGTCACGTAATCCTAAGCAGTTATGCGACCTAGTAAAGCACCCATAGAGCCTATGGAAAAAAAAGCATGGTATGGCAGCCCAGATCATCACCGAACGCCCGCCATGTTTCATTCCTGACATATAAACTCGGCCAGAAGTTGGGAACAGTGTGCAGCAAGATATATTCGACGAAATGAGTTCCTTCCACTGCTCCCTAGTCCAGGTTTTAATGCTTCACCACCATGTTTTCCTTGTTACGAGCATTTGCTTCACTAATGAGTCGTTTCGGCGTTCCAGCTCGCCCTGCAATTCACACCTTGTGGACAACCTTTGAGTTGTTTCGGTGTTGACAGGATTCGCGAGTGCGGCATTTAGTTCTACAGTGACGTTAGTAGCGTCCTCTTATTTTCCGTCATAATCCTCTTCAGCGACCGTCGCTTACGAGCGATCAGAACACCCTTTCGCGTTTCCCATGAAAGCGATATAAATCTTTGATACAGTACCTCTTGACACACCAAACACTTCGGCTGCCTTGGCTGCGGATGTTCCTGTTGGACCAAACGAAAATACACTCGCCCGAACAACTGCGAGGAGAACGAGTCGATAATATAACACAGAATATTGGTTCACGATGCCGACGTCTTACTCGATGATCGTGGACTTTGTGAGCGGTACTGTAATTAGAAGATCCGCTGCGGCGGCGTAGTGAAACATTTCTGAATGTGACTTCGACCATGTCACCCATTCGTCAATGCGGCTTGCAGCGACTATATTTTCTCGTGCGAGGTACCAGTCTATTGACTACTGACATGGCTACCATGTTTCCCATGAAGCTAACTCTAAGATTTGGATTTGACAAAGCAACCTGTAATGTTCAGTCAAGTACGCTGGAAACTCGTGACTGGATCGTTGATGTTATTAGGATCACACACACACTGCTTATTGCTACTTGGAGCAATACTGCTTTTTATGAATCTGCTTTACCGCTTAGTGCTGGGAAGGATTTTACAGAAACTTGAATCATCATCATCATCATCATTTAAGACTGATTATGCCTTTCAGCGTTCAGTCTGGAGCATAGTCCCCCTTGTAAAATTCCTCCATGATCCCCTATTCAGTGCTAACATTGCTGCCTCTTCTGATGTTAAGCCTATTACTTCAAAATCATTCTTAACCAAATCCAGGTATCTTCTCCGTGGTGTACCCCGACTCCTACCCTCTACTGCTGAACCCATGAGACTCTTTGGTAACCTTGCTTCTCCCATGCGTGTAACATGACCCCACCATCTAAGCCTGTTCGCCCTGACTGTTACATCTATAGAGTTCATTCCCAGTTTTTCTTTGATTACCTCATTGTGGACACCCTCCTGCCATTGTTCCCATCCACTAGTACCTGCAATCATCCTAGCTACTTTCATATCCGTAACCTCAACCTTATTGATGAGGTAACCTGAATCCACCCAGCTTTCGCTCCCATGCAACAAAGTTGGTCGAAAGATTGACCGGTGCACAGATAACTTACTCTTGGTACTGACTTCCTTCTTGCAGAAGAGAGTAGATTGTATCTGGGCGCTCACTGCATTAGCTTTGCTACACCTCGCTTCCAGTTCTTTCACTATGCTGCCATCCTGTGAGAATATGCATCCTAAGTACTTAAAACCGTCAACCTGTTATAACTTTGTTCCTCCTATTTGGCACTCAATCCGTTTATATCTCTTTCCCACTGCCATTACTTTCGTTTTGGAGATGTTAATCTTCATACCATAGTCCTTACATTTCTGATCTAGCTCTGAAATATTACTTTGCAAACTTTCAATCGAATCTGCCATCACAACTAAGTCATCCGCATATGCGAGACTGCTTACTTTGTGTTCACATATCTTAATCTCACCCAGCCAGTTTATTGTTTTCAACGTATGATCCATAAATAATACGAACAACAGTGGAGACAGGTTGCAGCCTTGTCTTACCCCTGAAACTACTCTGAACCATGAACTCAATTTACTGTCAACTCTAACTGCTGCCTGACTATCTATGTAAAGACCTTTAATTGTTTGCAAAAGTTTGCCTCCTATTCCATAATCTCGTAGAACAGACAATAACTTCCTCCTAGGAACCCGGTCATACGCCTTTTCTAGATCTATAAAGTACAGATACAATTCCCTGTTCCACTCGTAACACTTCTCCATTATTTGCCGTAAGCTAAAGATCTGGTCCTGACAACCTCTAAGAGGCCTAAACCCACACTGATTTTCATTCAATTTGTCCTCAACTACTACTCGGACTTTCCTTTCAACAATACCTGAAGATTTTACCCACAACGCTGATTAAAGAGATGCCTCTGTAGTTGTTACAATCTTTTCTGTTTCCATGTTTAAATATTGGTGTGATTGCTGCTTTCGTCCAGTCTGATGGAACCTGTCCCGACTCCCACGCTATTTCAATTATCCTGTGTAGCCATTTAAGACCTGACATTCCACTGTATTTGATGAGTTCCGACTTAATTTCATCCACCCCAGCCGCTTTATTGTACTGCAATATATTGACCATTTTCTCCACTTCCTCAAATGTGATCCTATTTCCATCATCACTCCTATCCCATTGTACATCGAAATCTGAAACATTACTGATCGTATTTTCACCTACATTGAGCAACTCTTCAAAATATTCCCTCCATCTGCCCAAGGCATCAACAAGATTCACCAGCAGTTTTCCTGACCTGCCGATAATACTTGTGATTTCCTTCTTACCTCCCTTTCGAAGACTAGTAATTACACTCCAGTATTGTTTTTTCAGCACCTTGTCCCAAAGTCTCCAACCTGTTTCCAAAGTCTTCCCAAGATTTCTTCTTGGATGCTGCAATTATCTGTTTGGCTTTGTTTCTTTCTTCAACATAACTTTCTCTGTCTACCTGAGTTCTAGTATGTAGCCATTTTTGATACGCCATCTTTTTCCTTTTACAGGCTGCCTTGACTGTGTCATTCCACCAAGCTGTTTGCTTCATCCTACATTTACACACTACTGTTCCAAGACATTCTTTAGCCACATCTAGTACTGTGTCCCTGTACCTCGTCCATTCCTTTTCCAATGACTGTAATTGACTACATTCAACTAACTGGTACCTTTCTGAGATCACTGTTATGTACTTGTGCCTGATTTCCTTATCCTGAAGTTTCTCCACTCTTATCCTCCTACACATGGACCTGACCTCGTGCACTTTCGGCCTCACAATACCAATTTCACTGCAGATTAAATAGTGATCAGTGTCATCAAAGAATCCCCTGAATACACGTGTGTCCCTCACAGCCTTCCTGAATTCCTGATCTATTATTATATAGTCAATCACAGATCTGTTTCCCCTGCCTTCCCAAGTATACCGGTGAATGTTCTTATGTTTAAAAAAGGATTTTGTGATTACTAAGCCCTTACTGGCACAGAAATCCAAGAGTTGTTTCCCGTTCCTGTTGGCCTCCATATCCTCTCCAAATTTACCCATAACCTTTTCATATCCTTCTGTTCGATTTCCAATCCTGGCATTAAAATCACCCATGAGCAGAACGCTGTCCTTGTCCTTCGCTCTAACAACTACGTCACTGAGTGCATCATAAAAACTATCCATATTATCTTGATCTGTCCCTTCCCAATGTGAATATACTGACACAATCCTAATTTTCTTGTCAGACACTATCAAATCTATCCACATCAGTCGTTCGTTTACGTACCTTATTGGAACTACACTGGATTCCATTTCTTTCCTCATGTAAAGCCCTACACCCCATTGCGCTATTCCTGCTTTGACTCCTGTCAGGTAAACCTTGTATTTTCCTACTTCCTCTTCTTTCTCACCCCTTACCCGAAAGTCACTAACAGCTAAAACGTCCAACCTCATCTTACTTGCAGCCTTTGCCAACTCTGCCTTCTTCCCAGAGTAGCCCCCATTGATATTAATAGCTCCACATCTCATTACCATTCTTTTGCCGAATCGTATCTTGGGAGTCCCTGGTTTGTCAATTGGAGGTGGGGCTCCGTCACCTCCAAAGGTCCGAGGCATTTTGCTCTGATTGTTGCCAGCATCATATTTAAAGTACCAGGGAAGCAGGTTGCTAGCTTTACTTGCCCTGGGTCCCATTGGGTTTTATCCCTAACGGTTGAGGGACTAACCGGTGGATTTGGTAGTCTTTGCCGTCTGAGCGCAAAGGTGACCACGATTCAGAATATGTCCGAGATGTCCAGCCTTATTCCAAAGTAACTGGTATCCTGACTGTCAGGACCACTTACTTGGCCACTCATACGTTGCCCGTGGTTCATGAACTAGGACATGACAACAGAAACCACACCATGAACGACCAGAAACTTGAAGGGAAAGCTAAATTTCACCATCGCGACAATTCGGTGAGTACAGCTACCATTTCAAATGCTGATGTTGATTATACACATGTTGTTGTTGTTATGGTCTTCAGTCCAGAGACTAGTTTGATGCAGCTGTCCATGCTACTCTATCCTGCACAAGCCTCTTCATCTCCGAGTAACTACTGTAACCTACATCCTTCTGAATCTGCTTAGTGTACTCATCTCTTGGTCTCCCATTACGATTTTTACCCTCCACCCTTCCCTCCAATACAACATTGGTGATCCCTTCATGCCTCAGAAAATGTCCTACCAACCGATCCCTTCTTCTGGTCAAGTTGTGCCACGGATTCCTCTTCTCCCCAGTTCTATTCAGTACGTTCTCATTAGTTACGTGATCCATCCATCTAAACTTCAGCATTCTTGTGTAGCATCACGTGTCGAAAGCTTCTATTCTCTTCTTGTCCAAACTATTTATCGTCCATGTTTCACTTCCACACACAGCTACACTCCACACAAATACTTTCAGTAAGGACTTCCTGATAAATCTATCCTCGATGTCAACAAATTTCTCTTCTTCAGAAACACTTTCCTTGCCATAGCTGGTCTACATTTTATATTCTCGCTACTTCGAAAATCATCATTATTGCCGGCCGCTGTGGCCGAGCGATTCTAAGCCCTTCAGTCTGGAATCGGCTGCTGCTATGGTCGCTGGTTCGAGACCTGCCTCGGGCATGCATGTGCGTTATGTCCTTAGGTTAGTTAGGTTTAAGTAGTTCTAAGTCTAGGGGACTGATGACCTCAGATGTTAAGTCCCATAGTGCTCAGAGCCATCTTTTTGAGTTCGCAGGTCCGTATATTTGGGGTATGTCAGAGTGTGTGTTCTGTATCACTGTGATAAATATATTCTATCCCTAAATAAATTGCTCCAAAATAAATAAATTACACTCCTTCCTCTCTCCATCAGCCTAGTGCAGGCTGAGTCATTTTCCCGCCGACCCCTAGGAACAGGTGGCGGCTGGGAGACTTAGGTTACTGGAGGTGAGCTTTGTTCCCTGCGATTTTCTTAGGTTGGTAGCGAAACCCCAAGTAACCTTTCTTCACAGACAAAATTCAAACTTGGCTCTAGTTCCTAGGAAGAGGTGACAGCCAGGAGACTTAAGTTCGTGGAGGTGAGCTTTGTTTCCCACAATTTTCTTAGGTTGGTAACGAAACCCCAATTGACTTATCTTCCTGCCAAGATTCAAACTTGGCGGTGGTTCATAGGAAGAAGTGGCGGTTTGTTGACTTAGGTTAGTGGAGGTAGCCCAAGTGACCTATCTTCCCGTGATTTTCTTAGCTTAGTAGAGATAATCTTGGTGTGATGCATTATCCTGTTGGAATTTGAACTTCCTGCCATTTTTCTGGGGGAGGGGGGGGCGTGGTACTTTCCCGCCAAAAGCCGCCATCTTGGATAACGGTACTTGCATCATCAGCTGACGTCATGGCCGCCATCTTGGATGACGTCATCCCCTATTGCCAAGACTACACGCCACCATTTTGGATGACGTTATCGCCACCATCTTGGATGCATCTAGCAACAATGCAGAGCGGCATCATGCCTCCTTTGTCTCAATACTGATCTTATGTCACTCGCAACTCACTCGTTCGCTCCACGGAAAATATTTTTACGCGACTGGACAGTAAATTACAAAATGAGCCAATATCTCGACCGTTTGCGACATGCTTAGCACAGGTAGGATAATAGCAATTGTCTCAATATGTATGGAGAGCCAGAAATCCACTGAACTGCATCTCTGTAAACAACGTTCCAAGACGTGTTGTCCTCTGCGAATAAGTGCAGGAAGCTGAGAACCTGGCGTTGCCTGGATAATGTATTTACTGCAGTGGTCTATTAGTCCATCTCCTCCTTCTCCCTCTCTGTCCATCTCTTCTAACACCCCCCCCCCCCCCCCCACTATCTATCGATCTCCTCTTGCCCCTCTTTCTGTGCATTTCCTTCTCTCCCATCTCCCTGTCCATCTCCTCCTCTTACCTTTCTCTGTCCATTTCCTTCTCCCTCTCTCTCTCTGTCCATCACCTCCTTACTCCTTTCTGTCTGTCTATTTGCTCATCCCCTCTCCTCTCATCCATTTATCATTCCCACCCCAATAGGAGGCTAGAGGATCTTATCCGCACAGTATTTGTTTCCAGATCGTAACTAGCATGTCTACCAAATTTGGGTGCAATCGTTCCACTGATTTAGGACGAGCCTTCCTACCTGTGGCTTCGCAAGTGCATAGACATGTCATATCTATTTTTAATATATTTAACAAATATCACACGTAATTGTATACATATTTCACATGCATCCATAGCAAATTTTGCCCTGCGGTTTCATTTCGACGGGGCTGAATGTTTATGACGTCGTTTCTCCGTAACTATGTCTCATACAGAGATGCAATTTTGCTGACACATTCAGTGGTATAGGTGAACACTGTCTGCAAAATGAGTCGTCAATACAGTTACTACTTCAGAAGCAATAAATCAAAACGTCATGATCCATGCGGCAGTTTTACTGCATGAACAATGAAAACGTAGTAAGCGATAAACTTTTTTTCCTTTCATCATTTTATGGGGGTAGTCAGCAACAAAATGTTTCGCAATGGTTTGATATTCTGTGTAAAGTTTGTTGCAAGTCACTAAGTGCTCTGATTCTCAAGTACTGGGTAAATAAAGTATGGATATTTTCACATCGTGTGCTACACTACTTTTCCATCTACCGCAAATCCCTTTAAGAGGTATAAGTATGTAATGTAGTGTAAGTATTAATTCAGGGTATAAGCTATCCCCATTCCAAAATTCCTCCAGATGCGTCGAACAGTTTCGTGGTGAAAGAGTAACAAACGTACTAACACACACGTAAATTTTCGTAGAAGGCTAGACAGTATGAGCTCAATTATTTGACGATGCATCCCCTCTGGCGTGGATGTATGTACTGTTTCGGTAGGAGAGGGTGTTGTAAAGCTGTTGTATCGTGTACTGAGGCAAGCTGGGTCACAACTGTTGCAACTGGTTCTTGACATGATGGATACTGGCACTGAGGATCTTGCAGTACCTCAACATCACGCATACCGTTCGTAGTGACATGGGGCATATGTAAACGAGCATTGTCTTGTTGAAAAATGGCAACACGATACTGTCGCGTGAGAGGTAACACATGAAGACGTTGGAAGCTGTGATATATCGTTATACCCTCAGAATTCCCTCAGTAAGTACTAGCCGGGACCTGACGTCATACGCGATGGTTCTGCCATTAGTAACACCACTGTGCCTCCAGAAGACACTGGAAGAACGGGACATCTTTCCGGGTTGCCGCCATAGTCACAGACGATGCTCATCAGCAGTAGAACAGAAAGGTTACCCATCACTGAACAGCAATCGATGTATTCCAGTCAGTCATTCAAAGCCTACGAAGTCAGTCCAAAGGCAACTTTGTGTCACGGAGTTAAAGGTAGGCTATGCATGGAACAATAATTCCCTGATCCGGCTGCTGTGAGTCAGTGACCAAAGCTGAGGAGTTAAACAGAATGTCACAGGGTGTCCATTACATGTTCTCGGATTACATGTTTCGACCGACTAGCCAAATGGAGACCCTTAATTTGGCCCCTTTCTAACGGCCAGGTGCTGATAACGCTGTCTTGCACGAGTGAGCGACATCTATGTGTTCTCCAAGGTGATCACGCTACATTTGACACTGTTGACGGCCCCTACCAGGCTTTGCGGTGCATGGAAAAGTAGTGTAGCACACGATGTGAAAATATCCATACTTTATTTACTCAGTACTTGAGAATCGGAGCACTTAGTGACTTGCAACAAACTTTACACAGAATATCAAACCATTGCGAAACTTTTTGTCGCTGACTACCCCCATAAAAAGATGAAAGGAAAAAAAGTTTATCGCTTACTACGTTTTCGTTGTTCATGCAGTAAAACTAGACGTGAACGACATTAATGCACTCTCGTGGCTGTTCTACCAGTCTCAGAGAATTGCAATTCTAATCATTTACATACCAGCCGAATTTGTGTGCATGTACAAAGTTGTATTTACGTCCGACCGTGTCTTCTGGATGCTTCACTTTTTTGTCAGGCTGCATATATACTGTATAACGTGACCATACGTCTCACTTTGGGCGGTACAGTCCCGCTTTCAAACTGTCTGTCCCGTTCTACCCATCCAGAACAAAAGTGTCCTGCTTTTGCAAACAGACCAAACGGTAATTGATTAGACGTACCCCTATCTGCCTACATTCGAACGCGCGTGTGACGGCAGCAGCGGGCGGTGTGGAGAAGAGAGAGAGAATTACACGCGAGAGCTGCCTCTCAACTCAGCGAACAATCACATCGCGCGAGTGCGAACTTGACGTGCGGCAGCATTGTTTAGCTTTAGTTTGTATTGGAATGTTCGGGCACACGTACACAATCAAACAATTCATTCAATGTTTTTGTGTTTGTATATGCAAGTGTACCTTTAACATTACTTTGCAAAATAAGTATCCATTTATAAAACAAAGGCGTGATGCATCACGTGTTACGTGTCCAAAGTGTATTACTTATTTTAGTGTTGGTCACAGTGGTGTTAGCAATAGTCAGAAACATTTAAAATCGAAAAAACCCAGTCTTTCCGATCAAGCTGCTGCTTCTAGCTCGTCAATGCCTGGTCCTAACACACAGTTCAAGTAAACCACAGCTTTCTCTCAAATGATTGTGCCTCTAATTTAATTGAAACACATTTTGAGAAAAATTTAGATGTGCTCCTACAAAAGCCCAGGCTATTGTAAATGTGCTGTCACCTATGGTGATGGATGAGTTGAAACAGCACCATTGTGAAGCCCACTGCATATCTTTGTTAACGGATGCTTCAGATCATTGCTCAGTAAAATTATTCATTGTTTTGTTTCGTTGTTTTTTACCTTATGAAGGTGTGAACGTCAAAATTTTAGAGTTTCGAAAGCAGCCTGGTGAAACATCCAATATTGTTGTCGATTATTTGAAAGAGGTATTATCGTGCAATGGTTTCAATAATAAAATTGCGGCATTTTGTGAGAATAAAATTATTTGCAATTTTGGAGGAAAGAATAGAAAAGGGAGTAATAATGTTCACGCAAAATTGAACCTATCCCTCGGAAGGCAACTCACTGGTATTCGATGTGGAGCCCATGTAGTTCGCAACGTCATCAAAACAGCTTCAGATGGCCTCCCTGTGGACATCGAATGTGTCATTGTGAAAATTTACTCATTACTTTACATCTACAGCGTTCGATTGGAATCTCTCAAAGCGTTCCGTGGTACCAACGACACAGAGTATCAGAAACTGCTGGGCTACAGCAAAACCAGGTGGCTCGCTTTGATGCCGACGCTTGAAAGAATTTTAAAAATATTTCAGCCCGTAAAAAGCTATTTTTAGGGAACCGGTAAATGCCCAAATATTTTAAAAACTTTTTCGAAAATCCCTCCTCTGAATTATGGTTATACTTTTTGCATGTACAGTCAGCGACTTTCCATCAACCGGTGTTAAAATCTGAAGCAAGGCGCGTGTCTGCTGTAGAATCTACAAAGGACATTAAGCGTCTCCGAAATAACCTGGCACGTAAAGAGAGTTCGCCTTTTCTTCCTCGCACGGTCTGTAATCTATCAAAACTACAAGAACCTGCCGCTCTTGTACAGGTTGAAAAAACTGAGGCGGCTGAATTTTGTAAGATTAGCAAAGAATATTTGGGTCAGTGGTGTCAGTTCAGTGCAGACTTAGAAGTGTTTTAACGGGCAACTTTGACAAAAGTACCTTCTTGGGAAGAAATTCAGAAAGTGACGGATTTGCTGATTACACAAGGATTTCTTATAGTCCGATCCACCAACGATGGCAGTTCGAGCATGTCGAGGCACAGATGAGGATTGCATTGTGGACGATTCCAAACGACAATTGCGGTACGTGCATGCTCGTGCTTTCCACTTGAAGGAAGCGTGTATCCTGCAGATTATGCCTCTCGCTTGCTTCTGCAGAATTTATAACTTACCACCGCCATCAGCGACGACAGTTCGCAACAAATGGAATATAAATTCACTAAATAACTCGCTACGATAACATTTAATCCTCGCATTAGCTACGGCATTAACAGCAGAGCGCTTACAATGCTATTGAACGCTCATTGGCTTTTGGAGAGAATAGGTCTAAACTCGACCACCATCGTCCGTGACTCCAACTATAGCAGAGACAAAGTTACGGGCGTATTCGATAAGTTTTCGCTTATTTCCAACTACGTCACAGATGAAAAAATATCAAGCTGGAACGCTAAAAATGTTGCTACTGAAGACCGTTGGGTAGAGTTTCGTGACAACAGTCCACATTGTACGAAATTTCGTATAATTATTGAATACGTTTTACGTCTGTCTGGAAGTAACGCAGCTGTCGAAAGAGTTTTTCTCTAATGAATAAGATATGGGCAAGTGACAAAATACAATAAGTGTTGCAGTTTCTGAAATCCATGTTGATTACCAATACTAACATCAACAAATCATGTTATAAGCTCCATACCTACTTGAGAATTAGACCTGACATTTTGAAACTGATTTTCTCCGCTAACAAATGTAAAATAAATGCGTCTGCAACTGCAATCTAATAGTGATTAAATCAAGTTATATATAATTAATACATTGTTATTATGTGCTTGTTTTTGAATAAATTATAAAAGTAAAATATGTTTTTTTTCCTAAATTTTGTGAATATCCGGCTCTGATAAAAAAATAAATTTTCACATTATGTAGTGGTCAAGGTGGTCAGGCCTTAAGGACACGTCGTTCCATAAATACAAAAACTGAAGTCAGAACCGCAATTAAGCGATTTATTTGTGAAGGGTGAAGTTATTGCGAGGGCTATCAGCGCGCCGGCCGCTGTAGCCGACCGGTTCTAGGCGCTTCAGTCCCGAACAACGCTGTTGCTACGGTTGCAGGTTCGAATCCTGCCTCGGGCATGGATGTATGTGATGTTCTTGGGTTAGTTAGGTAAGTAGTTGTAAGTCTAGGGGGCTGATGACCTCAGATGTTAAGTCCCATAGTGGTTAGAGCCATCTGAACCAGGTATCAGCGCGGGAATGCGACATGCAAAGTTGTTAAAAACTGAATTTATTTATGTGATTCATCAGTATTTCAGTAACTACACGACCACGGAAAGTGTAGTCATTTTTGAACGTAGTGTTAACGCGTGAAACAGCTCATTCTATTGTAAATCGTATTAATTGTCATTTGAAAAAGATAATACCAATTTAAATTGTGGTTTGTTCGAAAGTGAATGTCAAAAACTACGAATAGTTGCTTGAATGAGACTAGAATTAGCCGATAGTTTATCGATTATCTTTACTGACATTAAAAGCAATGAACTTTGACATCTTACTTTCGTTTAAAGTACTCTAATCAGTTCAGTTTAAACAAAGTCGCAGTTTACTGCTGACGTGTTCCTGGGATATGTTAGGCGCGCAGTATGTGATTTTCATTAGACACAGGACGTTTAATGATAGTACACAACTTTCTTCCCCTTTCCGTCTTTCCTAAAAAATGTCTACAGGGATAAAGAAGAAAAGCATACATGTCAGAGTAAAGAAATTACCAGTATTTCCGGAAGCTTCGCGTAGTTTCTCTGAACCATTCAGGCGCGGACGCCGTTTGCATTCAGCTCTTTTCTTGCGATTTCGCGGGGCACTCTATTATCGCGTGGGATAGAATTTCTGGGCAGTTCGTCCGTCGGAAGTCGCTGTTTTCCGTAGAGTATTTTCTGTTGCTTTGTTCTCAATTCTCACTTGGACTGTACCTTCTCCCACCAGCAATTTTGTAACTTTTTATCAAGCTTGTGTGTGTACTTCCAGATGACAATGATGAGTGCAGTCTGGTAACGGTCGTTCTCGGAGCATCCAGACACGGATATGTCCATCGTCTGAAAAGACGACGTGGTGTCAGTCCTGTGTCGAGTCATCGCTGGAGGGACCACTGCCGATGCGCATCTCACTGCTGCTGCGCCAAAGAAAGCCGCAACAATGAACGCTGTTTTAACAGCCAGTGGCGCTCCAAACAATCAGAACAATTACCAGTAAGTATCACTGCACACGAGCGGTTTGTTATCGCGAGTTGGCTGCGTCATTTTCTCGCGCGTTTCAGCAGAGCATTTGAAACATGGAGTCACGGACACTACGACGGTGACGCTGGGAACTCGCCTCGAGGATACGGCAAGAGTAGTGCGCGCCAGTCTCTGCCGCTGCGCAGTGATCAATAAAAGCAGAAGAAGCTTACACATGAGGGTAAAAAAATTACCAGTACTTCCGGGAGCTTCGCATTATTTCTCTTGAGCATCCAGCAACCGGCAACGACAGTCGTGTTGCCATGGATGCAGTCGATTTGGACGTGGAACTGTTCATCGAAGGGGTGAAAAAGTACTGTGCGTTATGGAACAAGTCTCATAAGGAATATGATTTCGAAGAACGTGAAAAAATTTTTGATGCTCTTGCTCAAAATTGTATCAGAAGAGAAATAATATAGATAAACGTGACTATTAAGTTTCTTCGTGTTTGTGTTCCAGGAGTGACGTTTACGCTTGAATGTGGCCATTTACAGCTCACCCGCGAGAGCCCTTTCATCTGGATGAACACATCTGTGATTAACAATAACAGTGTGAAATAAATTCTGTTATCTCAGCCGGCTAAATGTAACCAATGCTTCATTGTACTGCAGCCACAAAATACAGCAGATACATTGAAGCGCCAAAGAAACTGTTATGGCCATGCGTATTCAAATACAGATATATGTAAAAAGGCAGAATACGGCGCTCCGGGCGGCAACGCCTATGTAAGACAAGTGTATGGCGTACTTAGATCGGTTACTGCTGCTGCAATGGCAGGTTATCAAGATTTAAGTGACTTTTAGTGTGGTGTTATAGTTGGCGCAGGAGAGATAGAACAAAGCACCTCCGAGGTAGCGGTGAAGATATCTGGAATCCGATAAAATATCAAATCTCCGACATCGCTGCGGCCGGAAAAAGATCCTGCAACAACGGGACCAACGACGACTGAAGAGAATAGTTCAACTTGACAGCAGTGCAACCCTTCCGCAAATTGTTGCAGGTTTCAATGCTGGGCTATCGACAAGTGTCAGCGTGTGAACCATTCAACGAAACATCTTCGATATGGGCTTTCGGAGACGAAGGCACACCCGTGTAACTTTGATGACTGCACGACACAAAGCCTTACGCCTCGCCTGGGCCCGTCAACACCGACATTGGACTGAAAACATTCCCTGATCGGCCGAGTCTCGTTTTAAATTGTACCGAGCAGATGGACTTGTACGGACATGGAGACAACCTCATAAATCCACGGATCCTGCGTGTCAGCAGGGGACTGTTCAAGCTGGTGGAGGCTCTTTAATGGTGCGGTGTGTGTGCAGTTGGAGTGATACGCGACGCCTGATACGTCTAGATACGACTCTTGCCAGGGTACACGTACATAAGCACCCTGTCTGATCCCCTCCATCCATTCATGTCCACTGTATATTCCGACGGACTTGCGCAATTCCAGCAGGACATTGCGACATCCCATACGTCTAGAATTGCTACAGAGTGGCTCCAGGAAAACTCTTTTGAGTTGAAACACTTACGCTGGCCACCAAACTCCCCAGACATGAACACTATTGAGCATACCTGGGATGCCTTGCAACATGCTGTTCAAAAGAGATCTCCACCACCTCGTACTCTTACGGATTTATGGACGGCCTGCAGGATTCATGGTGTCAGTTCCCTCCAGCACAACTTCAGACATTAGTCGAGTACATGCCCAGTCGTGGCCGACCGGAGTGGTCGTCCGGTTCTGGGCGCTACAGTCTGGAACCGAGCGACCGCTACGGTCGCAGGTTCGAATCCTGCCTAGGGCATGGATGTGTGTGATGTCCTTAGGTTAGTTAGGTTTAATTAGTTCTAAGTTCTAGGCGACTGATGAGCTCAGAAGTTAAGTCGCATAGTGCTCAGAGCCATTTGAACCATTTTTTTGCCCCGTCGTGTTGCGGCACTTCTGCGTGTTCGCGGGGGCCCTTCACGATATTAGGCAGGTGTACCAGTTTCTTTGGATCTTCAGAGTAGTTGCACACATTTCATTAGTGATTTGAATGGATTGGTTCAATGTTCACGATTGTCACCTACCAGAGTTAGATACATTTGTCTTGCCATGGTAATCAGCGAAAACATTTCTTCTGTTATTAACTTCCTCCTTGGCTTGATGAGATTTCATTGTCCAGATCGTGTAGTACGCTTTTCAAATGCCCTCGCAGTTTTCAGGCACCTTTCTTCTGTGAATTTCGATATGCACCTTTTGCGCTGCACTTCTCACACAGCTTTACAAACGTTCCTTATTATTTTACATAATTTTGGGTGGCCAGTTCTGTGCCGATGATGCAGATCGATTAGAGTGCAACCACTACCCGAACATTAGGTGAAGAAGAACAGTTGTCATTAGAGCTCTTGTTTTACTGCTAATTCATCAAACAACTGTACATTCATTAGAAAATATTTACTATCATCTTATCGTAAACCTAAGAACAGCGTAACGTACGCTCCTTTCAGCAGCCGTGAGCTAACCACTGGTTGAGCCAAAAGCTGCTGTTGCGTTTTTTACTGCATTCATAAACGGAATAAGCAAACGCTGCATGATTTCTAATGCTTACATGCACTCTGCTTTGCTTGCAAACTAGTACCGCTGCGCCATTATTGTTGCGTTGCCGCCCGTGTGTGTACTGAAGGGATTTCTGACGCGACGATCTCGCTGGTAGCATGCGCGGCTGTTGTAGTATGTGTCCATAGAGCCTTAGCTTCTTCTGCGTTTATTTTTGGATTATATACGTCAAACCTCAATTAAAGATCACTTCTCCACTCAGTCTTTCATTTTGTTGTTACAAAATAATAATTATGCTACCAGTTAAAAATTTTCGATCGCCTGTTACAATTATGGATTTGTGATAAAAACAGGGATTTCTTTCCGAATATTCTATCATATCCCCATTCTGATAATAAAACAAGTATCGATATATAAATACTAAGCGGTCTGTTGTATTAACGTGTAAATACTAACCTCCTTTGTTGTGTATATCGCTGGTTATTCGCAAACAGTGGCACTGACAGCCACAACAATGACGTGCCTTTACCTGAGACAATTCCATTCCGATAGGCCTCTTTCTTTCTTCTGTCTGCGTAGCCATCACTTGGCATTAATTTACATTGCCGTATATTGTGTGCGTATAGCAGCGTGTTTGGACGCTGATCAAGCTCATAGCACATTACCTCCTAATGGTAGGAAGGTTCAAATGGCTCTGAGCACTATGCGACTTAACTTCTGAGGTCATCAGTCGCCTAGAACTTAGAACTAATTAAACCCAACTAACCTAAGGACATCACACACATCCATGCCCGAGGCAGGATTCGAACCTGCGACTGTAGCGGTCGCTCGGCTCCAGACTGTAGCGCCTAGAACCACACGGCCACTCCGGCCGGCAATGGTAGGAAGCAGGAAAGTGGAACTGAAAAATGTGCAATAACTGTAGCTCTCCACCAGGAAGGCTGGTAAGACAACGACAATAAAAGTTGTCATAGCCAAATCTGTAGTGATGTAAGAGTTGCAGCGATTCAAGAAAACTGGTGCCAATGCAAGTGTTTCGCGATCTGGAAGATCCCGAGGAACATCATCATATGTGTTGAAAGAAAACGTCAGAGGACTCATACTGCTCCTGAAATTCGAGAGGAGTTAAATGGTATGCGAGCAACTTTAGTCTCTGTGTGAATGGTGCAATCCCGTCTGCGTGAACAAAGTTTAAAGGGCTGCATATTGGCCACAAACTTTGTTACACATGCAAAATAAGGTGAAACGATTGCAATGGGCACGGCAATATAAAAGCCGGAGTTTGCTGAAATGTTCGAAGTTGTTATTCACGGACGAATTTAAGACTGAAGTGTATGGAAGCTATCGTCGAATGTTTGTTCGTCCACTTTGTGGAGAATTGTATGAAGAACTAGTGTGTGACGCCAAAGGCGCAGCACGGTGGAGCATCGATCATGATGTGGGGGTGTTTCATGTGGTGCTAAAAACGTCGGTGCTCTAGTGAGAATTAATGGAGCATTAAAGAAGGAAGGATATCACAGGATACTGGTCAACAATACAGTCCCATATGGCAAGAGACTTATTAATCGTTGTTTGTTTCAGCAGCACGACAATAATCCCAAACATGTTTCTAAATTGTGCAGAGTATGTCAATAGAAAATAGAAATGTGGAGAAATGAAGAATATAATTTGGACAAGTCAGTCACCTGACTTTAACGCCATTGAACTGTTATGGAACGAACTTGACAGGGAGATCAGAAAACTGAGGTCACGAACTTGACAGGGAGATCAGAAAACTGAGGTCATCTAATGTTCATCTTCTATGGAATACGAGGGCTGTCCAGAAAAAATTACGATCGGTCGCGAATTGGAAACGACTATGAAAATACGATAAAGCTTTGCAATGATGTGTTGGGCAGAGTCTCTAGTATGACTCTAGGTAGAATTATGGCGCTCTTTTCATTCCTGAGCTGTTAGTGAGCGCGTAAAGATGTTATAGAAAATAGTGTTTCCCGCCAAGTACGAGGGCCTGGTGAGAATTTTCCCCTGAAGCTATGCAACCAACATTACATAACTGTCGTGCGGTTTCTTCTTCACAACAATTCTCAGCCTCATTCTGCATGGGCAATGAAGATGTTCCTGCATCGTTTCAATTGGAAATGTTTGGTTACCCACAATACAGCCCGTAATTGTCTCCCACTGAGTTTCATCTCTGCTCAAACGAACCGCTGGCTATGAAGACAACATTTTGGCACAGACAACGAGCTTTAGGCTAGCGTAGAGAATTGGCAGAAAGCACTGGCGGCTGCCTTCTATGATGAGGGTATTGGAAAGTTGGTACAACGCTACGACGAATGTCTGAGTCAGAACGGCGACTACGTAGAGAAGTAGCTGAAAGGTGTAGCTAACTGTTACAAATGAAACATTTCTGATTTTCACTGTGATTTTCATTTCGCGATCAATCGTAACTTACTTTCTGGACAGCCCTCGTAGTTTAAAGTCATGTTGGAGTGCATCATTTGCAAAAAAAAAAAAAAAAAAAAAAACTACTACAAAGTCGTATCTCCAGAATACCAAGAGTTTGTGCAGCTGTTCTGAAGCCAAAGGATGCTGAAGAGACTGAAATCTATACCATTTTATATTGAATTTAACGACAGAAAGAAGATATTTGTTTTGTAGACCTATTTAGTATGTGCGATGTGTTCGTATATTAAAATAAAGTATATAGCTTTTTTCATGAGTGATCGAAAACTTTTTAGCGGTAGTGTATTTCAGTCATCGAATATAATTGTTTCGCGATTTTGCACCTAAAAATCGGAAAATCGCTCGCTGTCGGAAGGTTAATGTCAATGCTCCCCAACCAGTACCAGATCGCACCAACGTTGGCCTGGTGACAACACACAGGTAGGTTACCCGTGTTCACGCTGTGTAACTGTAATTGAAGTTCTAGGGAGAATATGACGCTCGTGATCAGCTGTTAAGTGGTTGCACATCACGCTGCCGACTTTCCGGAAACGTGAGGCTGAGTTCTACGCCCATGGCTGGCGATTACACGAACTTCACGTTCTTCACTGCTATTGAGCAATCGGATGGACGTCGTGCGACTTCACTGGAAACACAGGCGACACTCACACCCAGCTGACGTTTCTGAGCGCGAGGCTGTGTATCTTGCTAATAAACTCTTCACCCGTGATTTTGTTGTTAATTGGAAATATTTTACATTTTTCGGGCAGCTTCAGTGGAGCTTCTGATACTGAGTATGCATCAGGCTGCAAATAAGATCTGCATTAGCTGCTATGTGTTTTGCTTTAAATAAATTAATATAGAATCACAGAATGATATAATGGTGCCAACGTCAAGCGGTATTGTAGAACACGATACACAAAAATAATGCAAACATTCGTAATTTAACTTTTCAGTCTTTACACTGTCTGTTTGGTTCACATACTTGTTTTCTCAATTCTGGTTCTTTTTCAGAGAATTTCCCTTCATTTAAAACTTGAATCCAGTAACCGACTACACTACTAATCTGATAAAATGAAGATGTAAAAGGCAGTCCATTGTTTACGTCAACTAAATTAAATAATTAATAAAGTTGCAAGCAACCAGTATAAAACCACTCTTATTTACGAGTACTCACGTGATAGACATGATACATTCGACAAAAAGTAGCCCAATCCTTTAAGTATTACGGAAATGAGAGAAGAGGTGAGGCTTCGGAAACGGCAATCAGCAAATACATTTTGTTGACTTCACCATAGCCTCGTTTGGTTGCGTGGTATTAATGCAAGTTAATAAAGATCCTGTGTTGTATAAATGTGTGATTTGTTCTTTCGGACATGGGACTCGGACTGCAGACAGGTTGCAGTAGGTGGGAATGTGGGTCGGACGGGAGGCCAGCTGGAGTAACCCGTGCAGTTGCTATATACACGATGTCCAGGTGGCGCTGTGGTTACCGTAACTTCCTAGTAAGCAGGAGATCCCAGGTTCAAATCCCAGTCCGGCATACATTTCCACTTGTTGCCACTGATTTCACATAAAGTGTTGATGCAGCTGACAAAACAGTTTCTTTCCTTTCTTTTCTCCCTCCCTACACTTTCAATTTACATGAGACCCCTGGAGTTACATTACACCAGACTTTCACACACATAAGCTCCTTGTCGCCTTGACGGTATCTTTCACGCATGTACACCGCCTATGTTCGACATCAACGTCCAATAACTACTCACAGACGGCAGGGGGTAGCTCTAGCAGTGGAGAGTGTCCCGAGGACACGGAAAACAGTGCGGAAACGAAGTCATTTATCTTACGTCCACAAGTGCATGATCATTGGCTTTCGGGCCAAGGGTGGAAGCTTTCCAAAACGTCCAAGTTTTTCAACTGTTCGCGTGCCGCCTTGGTTAAAGTACACCGTGCATGGAAAAATAGTGCTATCCAAAACTGGCGAAGAGGCAATCCTGGAGCCCCACGGACCATAGACGACAGAGGAAAACGACGGCTGCGAAGTTTTGTACGTGCGAAGAGATGTGCAGTTGTTGAGCAATTGACCTCCCAGATGAACCAAGGGGCTGCCAACAATGTCTCCTCAACGGTCGTTCAGCAAACGTTGCTGTGTTAGAGCTTCTGTAACTGGCGACTGGTTCATGCACCCATGCTGACTGGTGTTCATTGGCGACGAAGGCTGGAATGTGCACGCCAGTACCTAAACGGACGTCCACTGGGTGGCGGCAGGTGGCCTTTTAGGATGAATCACGGTATATGCTTCATCGGCGTGAAACATCTGAAAGCAAACAATTTGCAACAATCGTCGGAAGGGTCCTTGCTGGAGGAGGGGGCGTTGTGGTCTGGAGAATGTTTTCGTGCCGTGGCAACAAGGAGCTTATGTGTGTGAAAGTCTGGTAATCTCGTCACTGTGGAAGGCACAGTGGATCTAATCCCTGGGGACCATGTCCACGCCTACATGCAGCTTTTTTTTCGGTACTTTGTCATCTCCCAGCAGGACAGGGTAACGAGTCACACAGCTCGCAGTGTACGTGTGTGGTTCGAAGATCACCAGAATCAGTTTACCGAACTACCCTGTCCACCAAACTCGCCAGATATAAACCCAATCGAGAATCTGTGGGATGACCTTGATCGGGCTGTTCACACCATGGATCCTCAAGAGAGAAACCTAGCGCAGCCGGCGTGGCTCCACATCCCTGACAGTACCTTCCAGAACTTCACGGACTCTCTTCCAGCACGTCTCGCAGTAGTCAGTCTTTTGACGGGTGATAACATTAATGTGACTGAACAGTGACTTTTGTCATCCAGGTAGACAGAAATGGTACGACACCAGGTTGAGAACGTATGAGGTTTATGACATCAATGTCCATACAGTTTACCAAGGGAGGTGGCGTAGTAGTTACGACACTGGAGGAGCAAGGTACAAATCCATGTTCGGCCATCCCCATTAGGATTTTACGTATTTTTTTCCAAATTGATATACTCGAATTGTAGAAGCACAAGGTCGATTTATAGCCTATTAATTGACTTGTTTGCTAAGTAAGGGAAATTCCCGTTTCGCCATACAAACAAGAGTAACAAGTCCTTGAATTTTGCTCTCTCGTCAGGTCTTTTCTTCAAAGAGTTGAGCTGCTGTAGCGACTAAAGCGTCTGCAAGCACCTAGAACCGTGCCACACAAGAAATCGTTTGTTATGTTTATGCTACGGGTAAACATGATAGTACTCAGTCCTTGCTGCAGGTATAAACACTCTCTGAAATGGCCTCATTCTGTGTTATTTTGAAACACTGGTGCTTCTAGTGCCCCATTTCACGTTCTTTAATACATTCTCTCCAGTTGTTTGTGTGAGAGTGAAACTGAAACCAAGTTACTGAACAATATGGAGTGGATGGAAGGGACATGAGAAACGAAAGGTCCGCGCTGAGGGTTTTCTCATGTAGTCACTTTAATGTGACTGGACAATGTAAATTACAATACAAACAGATCTTTGCTAAATATAGCCCTTAACAGTGTGCCAACGGAAATAGCTCCAGAAACACATATAATGGTGCAATATAACACGAATTTAAATCACAGTACTTTAAGCCGCTACGCGATATCTATATTACATCTCAAGAAAGCATAGATGTTTACATAAAACTGCTTGATTACGAAAGGTAATAAACGGTAACATATTCTGGTGTTTACATTACAGCTAACTAAAGAGATTAGGTGCACGTAAATACCTAATTAACAGTCATACTTTTTATTCAAATGTCTTAAGAATTTAAGAGAATTGCATCAGTGATGTTGCTGAAAAAGTAGTGGCTGTAAAATTCAGTTTCTCTCTGGTTGTTTAAATTTGTTTTAATAAATTTCCTGACTTTTTATTAAATCGAGCTTCCTATTCTTTACTGTGATATGGAAATCGCAACATCAAAAAGGAGTTGTGTGACATAAACGAAAGTTCGTAGGCGTGTTTCTACAGTGATTCAAAAAATATTTACGTACTGACGTGGCACATCTGGCATACCATAAGGATCAGTAATCACATAGGAACTGGGGGTCGTAAAAGCCACGAGAGGGCGCTGTGGTCACGAGAGAGCTTTGCGTTTAATTGGGCCGTACATTTCCCGGACCAATTTGACCATTGCACGGATCTTGTACTCCAGCAAGAGATTCTGCTGGACATACTGGATGATGTTCCCATGCCATTCGATTTCAGCATGACGGAGCCCGCGCGCATTTCAGCACATAAGTGACGGAACATCTGCAAGCAACCTTTGCCGCCCGCTGAATTGGTCGAGGTGGGCTACTCGCATGCCCACCATGATCTCCCGACCCACCACGATTACCCGATCTGTCCCCAATAGATTTTTTGCTGTGGGGATATGTGAAGGGGCTTGTGTATGAAACGCCTGTTACATCGCCGGAGGACGTAGTGGACAGGTTTGCTGCGGCAGCAGGATCTCTTCGAGATACGACGGGTGTTTCAAAAGTCCGTACAAAAATAAAACCTACTTACGTGTTTGGGGTAAACCTTTTTATTTTTCGACATAGTCTCCTTTTAGACGCTGTTCTAATTTGTTGATCCCTTCCGAATAATAGGAATTGTCCAAGTCTTCAAAACAGCTATTAGTTGCTGCAATCACCTCCTCGTTTGAATAAAATCTTTGTCCTGCCAGCGATTTCTTCAAATTGGGGAACAAATAGCAGTCCCAGGGAGCCAAGTCTGGAGAATGGGGGGATGTGAAACGAGTTGGAATCTCATTTCCATTGATTTTGCAACCACAACTGCTGAGATGTGTGCTGGTCCATTGTTGTGATGGAAAAGGACGTTTTTACAGTCCAATCGTCGGCGTTTTTCTTGCAGCTCGGTTTTCAAACGGTCCAATAACGATGAATAATATGCACCTGTAATAGTTTTACCATTTTCCAGATAGTCGATGAGGATTATCCGTTGCGAATACAAAAAGACAGTCGCCGTAACTTTTCCGGCCGAAGGAATGGTCTTCGCCTTTTTTGGTGCAGATTCTCCCTTGGTAACCCATTGTTTAGATTGTTGTTTGGTGTCAAGAGTATAGTAATGTATCATCCACAGTGACGAAACGACGCTTAAAGTCTTGTGGATTGTTCCTGAACAGCTGCAAACCATCCTTGCAACACTTCACACGATTCCGTTTTTGGTCAAGTGTGAGCAATCGTGGAACCCATCTTGCGGGTAGCTTTATCATGTCCAAATGTTTATGCAAAATATTATGTACCCGTTCATTCGAGATACCCACAGCATTAACAATCTCACGCACCTTAACTCTTCTGTCACCCATCATCATATCATGGATTTTATCAATGTTTTCTGGAGTCGTAACCTCCACAGGGCGTCCAGAACGTTCAGCATCACTTGTGCCGATATGGCCACTCCGAAAATTTTGAAACCACTAACAAATTGTTCTAATCGAAGGTGCAGAGGCACCGTAATGTTTATCAAGCTCCTCTTTAGTCTCCTGAGGCGTTTTGCCTTTCATGAAGTAATGTCTAATCACCACACGAAATTCTTTTTCGTCCATTTTCTGAAAATCACTCGACTTCCTTGATTCACACTAATGCCAAACACAAAGAAATACACCAATATGGCAGAAACTTGCTGTGCGCTCTTTCCAAAGATGCTACTAACTACCGGCCGCGGTGGCCGTGCGGTTCTAAGCGCTGTAGTCTGGAACCGCGGGACTGCTACGGCCGCAGGTTCGAATCCTGCCTCGGGCATGGATGTGTGTGATGTCATTAGGCTAGTTAGGTTTAAGTAGTTCTAAGTTCTAGGGGACTGATGACCTAAGATGTTAAGTCCCATAGTGCTTAGAGCCATTTGAACCATTTTGCTACTAACTAAATATGACCTCGATACACGCCGGTGGTGCCATCTCTCGGACCTTGCACGGACTTTTCAAACGTCCCTCGTACATCAAGTATCTTCGAAAGGGTACGCCGTTCAACGCAGAGCGTCGATGTCAGGCGTGTCCCGATTGATCTGTACAAAACTTGGAGCATCTCCGGCTGTGGGTATCCATTTGTAGCATGTGACGAAATAACTGCAACGCCATTTAGTAGCCCCGGATGACCTACGCTATCCCCCGGGTCCAACGCGATTACTGATCCTTGTTGTGTGCCCCATGTACCATGTCAGTTGGCAAACGTCTTTTTAATCACCCTGCACGTCTGAAAGATGATGCCTATTCAAATTTCATACCAGTCACGTAAGAGTGGCGGTAGGAGGGTGCAAATCAGGTTTGCCTTAAATACACGCTTTAAAGGTCGTGAGCGTCAGTTACTGTGTGCTGAGTTGACATTAGTCAAGAATGCTTTTAAGGCGACAAAGGCGTCACTGAGTTTGGATTAGGTAGTGTATCAGGGCTACGAGAAGCCGGAAGTTCCTTCTGCGATAGTGCACAAAGACTTAGCAGGAATGTAGCTACTGTAACGGCCACCGGAGGCCGGCTGTTACGTGATACCAAGTACGTATACGTTTGTGACTATTACAGCGCCATCTATCACAAAGTGAAAAAAGTGGTCCAACTAAAGCATTCATATTTCTTTACGTACTACACGAATATGTTATAAAAATGGAGGTTCCTATTTTAAAAAAACGCAGTTGATATCCGTTTGACCTGTGGCAGCGCCATCTAGCCGTCCAACCATAGCGCCATCTGGTTTCCCCCTTGAAGCTAGACAAGTTTCGTTCTTTGTAGTTTTTTAGTTTGATGCTTATTTCGTGAGATATTTTTTGACCGCTCATTATCAATGGACCACCCTGTGTACATACACAGAGTGCGGTAGTATTGGTATGTATGGCGTATGAGCAGTGCACTAGCCGAGCTGTTATACGTACTCAGGTGATTCATGTGAAAAGGCTTCCGGCGTGATTTTGGCCACCGATAGGTTTTAACAGACTTTGGACGCGGAATGTTAGTTGGAGTTAGACGTGTGGGACATTCCATTTCGGAAATCGTTAGTTACTTTCGATCCACAGTGTCAAGGCAATACCGTGTTTCAGACACTGCCTCTTACCAGAGACAAAGCAGTGTCCGACGGCCGTAATGAACGAAAGCAGCGGCTCTTGCGTAGAATTTAGAATTGTCAGTGCTAATAGACAAGCAACACTGCCTAAAATAACCGCAGAATTCAACTTGGGACGTACGACGAACGGGTTACGATAGAGCGCAGAAATGTGGCGTCAATGGGCTATGACGGCACACAACCGACGCGAGTGGTTTGCTAACAGTACGACATCGTTTGCAACGCCTCCCCTTAGTTCGTGACCATATCGGCTGAATTCTAGACGATTGGAAAACCGTGGCCTGGTCAGATGAGCGCCAATTTCAGTTGGTAACAGCTGATGGTAGGGTTCGACTACGGCGCAGACAGCAGAAAGCCATGGACCCAAGTTGTCAACAAACACTGCGCAAGCTGGTGGTGGCTCTGGTGTGGGCTGTGTTTACATGGAACAGACTGGATCCTCTGGTGAAACTGAACCGATAATTTACTGAAAATGATTGTGTTCGGCTACTGGAGACCATTTACAGCCATTCATGAAATTCATGTTCCCAAATAACGATAAAACTGTTATGGATAACAATGCGACATGACACTGGGTCGCAGATACTCGCGATTGGTTTGAAGGACATTGTGGACAATTCGAGCCAATCATTCGGCTACCCTGATCGTCCGATATGAGTCCCACCGAACAATTATGAGACATAATCTAGGCCCGACATGAATCCCGTCAAACAATTATGGTACATATTCGAGAGGTCATTTCGTGCACAAAATCCTGCACCGTGAACATTTTCACAATTATGGACGGCTATAGAGGCAGAATTGCTCAACGTTTCTGTGTTGGACTGCCAACGACTTATTGAGTCTATACGGGGTCGATTTGTTGCACCACCGCTTTACAATGAGACATAGATATGAAGAAACTAATATACAACTTTCCCTCGAGTATGCTCACGTCGCTAAGGTGACATAATATAAGAAAACTTCAAGGATTTGAAATTGAGAGCAAATTGTCGAAAAGTATTGTGTATAGCACAATGAACAAATAACTGGAAAACGATTGGCAATAATTGATTAATCTTACTGAAAAGATATATTTTTGAGTATTATACTGGACTGCCGATTCAGTTACCATAGCCAGTGTTTCGATTATTGCCGCAGTCGTCTTCTCTGCTACAAGAGAAATTTTAGCACAAAATTTCTCAACCTACCTGGAAATATTGGTTCTACCAGCACACCGCCAGGAGCTGATAACTCAAAATAATTTTGGTGCTTGGCTGTGATTTTATCAGTCTACGTGAGCGTTTGTGTAAGTCATTTAAAGGTCAATTGTGAGTGTGCTCCCTGCCGCCGTTGGATAAGCAGCTGCCAGCAGCAAGTCGTATACTCCTAGCTTACTTATTTGTTACATAGTTTAATTCTTAATTTCTTTGCGTGTTTTTGGGTACTTACATCGTTTAATTCATAAATTTCTGGCGTATTACAGTATTTGAGAGTTGTAGCATCGCGCTTTAGTACCTGAATAGTGTAAATTCGCGTAGCGCAGAAAGATACGTACATAGCTTCTTTTCTGTGTTTACTTCGTATATTCTTACTTAAATTGCGTGTGAGTTTCGTATAGGATGTGTAATTTCGAGTTTTAGTTACTGTAATCGTAAATTCAGGCAGATTGTAGCGCAGTCGTTAAGCATTTATACAGGTTAGTTCATACATTCTTTGTGTGTTCCCCTTGCGTTATCTAGGCACGGACTCGTGTTTCAGTAACTGCTGTTCAACATCGATTAGAACGGACAGGGACTGTGATTGTTGTGTTCGGATGAGGGCTGAGTTGGCATCACTTCGCTCACAGCTGCAGGCAGCGCTGACTTCGTTCACGGAGCTTGAGGCTGGTGCCAATGGGCACCACTGTGGGGAGCCGGACTTGGGTATCACGGGGATGTCAACCTCGTCCCGTCTGTCCCCAGATCGGTCTGCCGCTGTGGTTGCCCAGGTTGCTGCCCGCAGTGGGGCTGAGCCCTCGCCTGTGGTTGATTGGGAGGTCGTTCCAAGGCGTGGCAGGCAGCGAAAGACGTCCCCAGAGGCTGATCAGAAAGCCTCCCCAGTGCGTCTGACAAACAGGTTTCAGATACTGTCTCTGGCTGAGTCATATGCAGCTGCCTGCCCTGTTTCAGAGGATGATTCTCAGCCTTCAACGTCCGGGCAATTGCAGAGGGTGGGCTTATTGGTAGTTGGGAGCTCCAATGTTAGGTGCGTAATGGGGCCCCTTAGGGATATGGTGGCTAAGGAGGGGAAGAAATCCAGTGTGCGCTCCGTGTGCATTTCAGGTGGAGTCATTCCTGATGTGGAAAGGGTCCTTCCGGATGCCATGAAGAGCACAGGCTGCAGCCAGCTGCAGGTAGTGGCACATGTCGGCACTAATGACGTGTGTCGCTTTGGATCTGAGGAAATTCTCTCTGGATTCCAGCGGCTATCTGATTTGGTGAAGGCTGCCGGTCTTGCTTACGAGATGAAGGCAGAGCCGACTGCGGACCTTTGGTGCAGAGCCGGGTGGAGGGTCTGAATCAGAGGCTCAGACGGGTTTGCGACCGTGTTGGCTGCAGATTCCGTGACTTGCGCCATAGGGTGATGGGGTTTCGGGTTCCACTGAATAGGTCAGGAGTTCACTACACTCAGCTGGCGTCTACACGGGTAGCGGAGGCTGTGTGGCGTGGACTGGGCGTTTTTTTTAGGTTATAAGGCCTCGGGAAAGTACGGGGTGGGCTGCAATTTCAAAGGGTGCATGGCAAATATAGGACGTGCTTGGATCAAGGAACAGTCGGAATTGTAGTTGTAAATTGTTGTAGTTGTGCTGGGAAAGTCCCTGAGCTTCAAACGCTAATAGAAAGCACAGAAGCAGAAATCGTTATAGGTACAGAAAGCTGGCTAAAGGGAGTGCAGCAATTGGAGAACAAGACAGAAGAAATTGATAAACGAATTAGCAATGCCACTTTAACCGTTGGGGAAGGCAGAGTCGTTACCTTGATGAGCAGTGATAATCGGTACGTCCAAAATAATACGGGGCAGAAATTTAGACCAAAAGGAGGGTTGCACCCAATGATATTTATGAAATGGTTAAAAGGAGTTTTCCCAGCACATCTTAAAGACTCAGACAAGATTCAATTTGCAATAGATAGAATGGAAGGTGACGCCTTCACTTGGGGAGTCAGGAAGAAGGAAGGGACTACTAGTTATGATCAGTTTGAAGAGGAATTCTTGAAGAAATACTGGTCTAAAAGTCATCAGTGTGCAGCAATTGAGGACCTACTCCACTGCAAGTCACTTAGTACATGGAGAGGAACGTTGAGAGAGTTTGCCGAACATTTGTGGGAATTGAACGAGACCTTGGAACAACCCCTGAGTGATGACGTAATGATATCGGCGATAAAAAGAAGAATGAGCCGGAGAATGCAAGAAACTGTATCCGGGAGCCTAATTCAAGATAGGGAGGCCTTGATGGAAATACTGGAACAGTTGGAATCTGTTCGATCACAGGAACACAATCAAGCTAATGATCAAAACCGAGGGGAAAGTAATGGCCCAAGGAATCATTTTGGTAATTTGTCTAATTATAGAGGAAGAGGTGGTGGCAATAGGTACAGGAACCATGGTGGTGAACGGCAATGGAGAAATGATTGGAGAAGGAGTGAAGAACCAAGAGATCATGAGAGAGGATGGGATAGGCGGATGAATGACACAGTGCATATAGAAGAGGTGGAGAGACCGGAAAACTGAATGACACTCCAGATGAGGTCCGGTCAGGAGTGAGAGCTACCAGGACCAGAGTAAACCTATTGAGACACGACAATGGTGGAGATCTAGAGAAGATCTACTGGAGGAAGGAAGTGGGATTTCCAAGGAACCCATGCTACCCATGATAGGGATCAAGCTATATGGACTGAATATCGAGGCATTAGTCGATACAGGAAGTGAAGCATGTGCAGTATCCAAAAGGTTATATGAACAGATACTAAAAGCAAATATTAGCTTGCCTAGTTTCCCGGTGAGTGGAGTGAGAATTGTGAACGCCTTGGGTGCGAGGAGTAAACCTATTAAGGAACAAGTGTTGATTACCTTCGAGATAGAGGGAGAAGTATACGAGGCAACATTTTTGGTGGTGGCCGGATTGAACACATCAATTATTTTAGGGATAGATTGGTTGAATGAAGTTGATGCAGTAGTGAGTTTTGATGAAGGCACTATCAAGGTCAAAGGAAGAAAGGGAGAAGAGAAGAGATTAAAGTTTGCTGAGGGGAGTGCAATCGAAGAAGAGGAGGAATTCAGAAGAATAAATTTGTGTCATGAAGAGGAACCCACCATGGGATACGGGGAAGAGGAACTAGGAGAAGAAGTGTTGATATACCTTGAGGAATTAGCACGAGAGGATAGACATAAAGCGGATAAGATCAGTAAAAAGTTGGAGGAGATGACACACCTAGATGAGGGGACTAAGAGGAAATTAGCCACAGTGCTATACCGGTGTTGTAAGGTATTTTCTCAACGGCCAGGTATCATGAAAGGGGTGGAGTGTAAACTAAAGATAAAGAACCATAAACCGTTCAATATTAAACAGTATTCCATTCCCCAGGCGAAACGAAGAGCAGTAGATGAAGAGATACAGAGGATGATGGACCTTGGTGTTATAGAAAGGGCCAATAGTCAATATAACAACCCCCTATTTGTTGTTGATAAGAAGGATGGAAAGGTGAGGATAGTTTTGGATGCACGAACAGTGAACAAAATCATCGAGCCGGAGCGAGACAAACCTGAGACTATAGAAGAACTGATTCAAAAATTCCGAGGAGCAAAGGTGCTTAGTAGTATCGACGTAACTGCTGGTTACTGGCAAATACCATTGGCCACAGAGTCCCGCCAGTATACAGCATTTACTTATGGAGGAAGGTGCTATCAATTTAGAGTGTTGCCATTTGGGCTTAATGTGTCAGTGTCTGAATTCATAAGAGCGATGGATAAGATACTAGGCGAGGAGTTACTTAAAATGGTCACTGTCTACGTGGATGACCTCTTGATAGCAAGCGAATCATGGGAAGAACATTTGAATAGATTGGATGCAATCTTGGCAGCTTTTGAAACCGCAGGGGTAACTGTAAACCTGGACAAGTCGGAATTTGGCAAATCAAAGATAAAATTCCTGGGTCATATAATATCCGAGGAGGGTATCTATCCTGATCCTAGTAAAATGGAGGCTATTAGAAATTTTCCGATCCCCCATAGTAAGAAGCAGTTGCGAGCATTCTTTGGGGTTTGAGAGTTTTATAGAAAATTTGTCAAAGGATCTGTACTTAATGCCCCGAGTATGAGAGAATTGACCAAGGCGAGGATGCCGTGGCATTGGAGTGCAGAGTGCCAAATCGAGTTTGAGAATATCAAGGAGGCACTATATAGTGCAGACATATTGTACCACCCGGATTTTTCCAAGGATTTTTATTTAGGAGCAGACAGCTCTGACTATGGACTAGGAATACATTTGTACCAAATGGAGAGGAGCGGAAATGGTGAGAGTGTAAGAACAATAGCGTTCAGTAGCAGAAGTTTAAATGCTTGGGAGAGGAAATATTTGATTACTGAAAGGGAGGCATTGGCAATTGTGTGGGGGTTTAAGCGTTTCTGGTATTATTTGGCCGGGAGGCATGTGAAAGTCGTGACTGACCATAAGGCCCTTACATTTCTGACTACAAGCAAGTTGAGGCATAGCAGACTAACGCGATGGGCCCTGGCATTACAAGACTATGACTTCGAGATAATTTATGAACCAGGAGCAACGAATATAATACCTGATGCTTTATCAAGATTACCAGCTGACTCAAGAGGAATGTTGGTGGATAGGCCAGAAGGAGAAGGAGTTAGAATTAACCTGATGAAAGGAGTACAGTATGAAGAATTCATAAGGAAGTTCCTAAAGAATGTGCGCAGGGAACAGAACGAGGACGAGAAATTAAAGACAATTAAAACCAAATACAGGTGTGCAGGAGAGGAAAGAATTCGCACATTTTATTATATTCATAATGGGATACTTTATAAAAGAAACAAGGAGAGTGAGGAGAACTGGAAACTCTGTGTGCCTGAGCATGTGGTAGAAAAATTAATGTGGTACATGCACTATAGTAATGCGCATTATGGACAGAAGAAGTGTCTGGAAAAGTTGAAGTTAGATTGTGCATTCAACAACATGGGAAGGCGTATACGTAAGATACTAAGTACATGTGACACCTGTCAAAAATCTAGAACGACTACAGTACAGCACAAAGGATATATGCATCCAATTGTATCAACAGCAATTAAGGACATAGTTGCAGTGGGAATTACACACAAATCTTAGTAGAGGAAGAACTGGTTTCTAAGTACATAAAATTTTACCCGTTGAAGAAAGCTACTAGTAGAGCCATCATTAACCATTTTAAGAAAGACTATTTTCAACAGGTGTGTATTCCTAAGCGAATTTTGAGTGATAATGGGTCACAATTTAGGTCAAAGGAGTGGACAGAGATGCTAAATGAGCACAGGATAGAGAAAATTGCCATTTCTAGGTATAGGCCAGCTTCTAACCCTGTAGAACGAACAATGAAGGAATTGAACCGTTTATGCCGAACATACTGTCATAGGAAGCATGGTTCATGGAAAGATTATCTGGAAGAATTTGAGCGGGTCAGGAATCATCTCCCACATGATTCCACAGGGTTTGCACCATGTGAAGTATTGCTCAATCAAGAACCTGACAGTATTTTTCGTGAGTTGTTAGTCTACCCACCAGGAAGTTCATTGACTTGGGAAAGGAAATTGGAGCTAGTGGAACTAAGTATGAAGGAGAAGGCTAGAAAAAGACAGGTAAGACACGACAAACTAGTGAAACCGATAACTTACCGGGTGGGAGACTTGGTACTAGTAAAGGTTCATGCAAAATCAAAGAAAATAAACTCTGAAATACATAAATTCAACCACATTTATAAGGGACCATACAGGATTATAAAAATTGGTCATCCTAACACGGTGGAGTTGGAATATGCACGGACAAAGAGAGTGCATGGTAAGGAACATGTGGAAAACATAAAAAGGTACTATTCACACGAGAACAGGGATAACCCAGATGAGGAAGGGGAACTCAATTAGGGCAAATGTCTGAAATGAGAGTGTTCAAGCAATTTCATTAATTATTTACACTACGTGTTTTGTTCAGATGTAGCAATGTCTAATTCCCTTGCCGATTTTTTTACGCCGGAGGCTCCAAAGAAGTTTTCGAGGGCGTGGATGTAAGGGGTCCGTAGGCCCTTACTGTAAGTTTGCACTCAGCACAGGTCGACAGGGCAAACAATCGATAGTGTCGGGTTGCGAGGGCGAGAGTTGAGTGAGTCAGTTCCCAGGTTGCGGGCCGAGCCGTGTGGAGGCCTGTTGCGGTAATACAAGGCTGACCGACAAAGGGAGTGGCCATCGCCGCGGTTTAACCCCTTTGTGTTAGAATAATACGGGAAAGTGAGGAAGTATAATTACTAGAGTGATCAGTGATATTTCTGTGCCGATATTTTTGGTTTCGCATCTACCGCGCCGGCATCATTTGGATTGCAGTGTTGGATTGCAGTGATTGTATTTAGCGTGTAACGATTATGAATAACGAAGAAGCCTGTGCTGAGGTTAGGCGTGCTTAAATATGTATGACGAAGGCAGTGGCTGTCTCCTTTTTCTTGTGTTTTTGAGACGAATATAGGTCTTGATTAGTGAAGCTGTGTTGTTGTTCTTCTTGTTACCAGACATTGCATTATTACAGCATTTGAGAAGGACAAAATGGAATGTAACAACTCTGCAGCAGTCCATTCCGATTGCCAGCCCCATTAGGTACACGGTCACATTAATTAATATTTATTTGGGCTGCTATCAGATCCCGATCGAGCGGGATACATAAATCGGAGGTTACAAGACACATACAATCCTACTATTTTATGGAGCATTTCTAGCGTTCTGAAGTATCGCACTGCATGAAACAGAGGAATGCAGAAGATCTCACGACAACAGGTCAGAGCGAAGGCAAGTGCAGAAACACTTAATATGATGTGTTACACTCTGAAGGTAGGTAGGAATAGTATCTCAACTACCTACATTTACGTCACTTCGTTCTAGCAATACAAACTCAACCATTTCCTTTCCTATGTGTCCGATCTTTACTCAAGACACAGCAGAATATCAGCCTCCATCTACTATTCGTTCAGCAAACAGGTCAGCTTTATAATCTCTACAAGACTTGTTCCGCCAGAAGTAGATTCACCGAAATCTCTCAACGCCCTACCGACGAACTGAAAACTCCAATAAAAAAGTATTGTCAATATTTGCAGCCATTTTCCTCAGTTGCTAATAACAACTTCTATTATGTTTTACCATAAAGATAAGAAAGCTTCCGTCTTTTGCAGCTGAAATTTGTTCTTGAATACCAGACGTGTTTTACCTGTTAGGCAGCATCAGTGATCTATAACAAATATAAAAATATTTTAATTACACATATTTTTATGTGAGATTTGTAGTGATCCTTTGGTAGTTTGTCTAGATCTAGCTATTTCTGTTTACAACTATATGTTTCTGTTTTTTACATACATTCATTTTTGTGACCTGTTCATCCAGCCATGAATTGTTCTGTGTGCGCTAAATGCACATGATACGGATTCCTGCATATACCCTATGCTGTAGAAAACTGCACATGCTTTCACTGCTCTTGGTCACATGCTATAGAGCTGACTGAGGGATCATGGGAACTGACTGAGGGGTCCTAAGAGAGTGGAGTGGAGTGTTGGGGTGGGGATGGAGGAAGGATAGACGGTGGGGCACTGTTGTGTGTGTGTGTGTGTGTGTGTGTGTGCGTGCGTGTGTGTGTGTGTGTGTGTGTGTAAATTATTGTTTTTTAATTTTTTTATTATGCCATAACGACAAGAGAAAGGGAATGCTCACTTTACAGGAAGATCATACAGAAAACCATAAATGAAAATGAAAATATTCCCAATGGCCAGGAGAGCAACAGCAGGTGACCTATATTCAAGCTAATTAACAGTCTACCATGAAAATGTACACTGTATATAAAATAGTAAATAAATAAACAAAAATTTAAACACACACACACATAAGACAGTTCCCCACTCCAGAACATTGTCGCTATTTTCATGAACATCAATTTGTCGCGGCACGTGCTCGCAGTCATTTTCTCAGGATGGTGTTTACACGAACTCTCTTTTATTACCACTCTTATCAGCATCATACGATGCTAAATTGTTCCTAATACTCTATTGACTTTTATAACACACAGGATCTACAAACCGATAAGAGTCAGACGGATTTACCTCCTCTCTTATAATCTCAACCGCTTTAAACTAGTGACATCCGTTAAAAACTGACATTAAGTGAGGCACCGACGTACAAGAGGTGGTGTACCACGCTCTAAGTAGAATGATAGTTTGAAAGGAACCTTCAGTATTCCTCAGCGTAAAATGGCGTTAGTCGTACCACAGCCCAAGTCGTAGTTTTTATTTATTTATTTATTTAGTGCCCATACTATCACATTCGTGATACTGAATTCGTTAAAGTACAAAATAATATAAAATATTATCTATATACATCATGAAAAAAATCTTATCGTTCCTATTAACACATCTCTACAGTAAAAACATTATTCTGCTTAATTAGATTATACAATTATATATGTACATACAGATGAAATAAAAGCTAGTGAAACACCTTGGTCGATTTTACTAAAACTATTAAGTACCAGAACTTTAGTTAGCCGGCCGGGGTGGCCGAGCGGTTCTATGCGCTACAGTCTGGAGCCGCGCGACCGCTACTGTCGCAGGTTCGATTCCTGCCGCGGGCATGGATGTGTGCGATTTGTGTGATGTCTTTAGGTTAGTTAGGTTTAAGTAGTTCTAAGTTCTAGGGGACTGTTGACCTTAGAAGTTAAATCCCATAGTATTCAGAGCCATTTTTGAGTACTTTAGTTAAATAGGCATAGTAACATATAGCACAAAAGTTAGGAGCATAATTAGATAAATACATTGATGATAGAAGTTTAGTTCTATCTAGGAACACTTCGATAACAATGAATTTTTGTTTGGAAAAATTATGAGGCAGCTCTACAGATCTAAGCAAAATTCCAGGTATTCATTAATGCTGTAGAAGCTGTTGCTTATTACTAGATTTTTTAGTTCTTTCTTAAATGTGTTGATGTTTCGTATTTTTGTATGTTAACTGACAATGCACTGAAGAAAATTGTTGGTTTGTAAACAACAATGTCATGATATATTTATTTTTTGTGCACATCCCCATGATAGTCATCCCTGTTCCTTGTTTGATAATTGCGGACATGAATCAGATACTTTCAGATATAATTATAGATGGTAAGGTCATGATTTATTCTTTAAAGACACCTCTACATGATTCTCTGTAAGCAACGTCAATTATTATTCTTACAGCTTTCTTTTGAAATTTAAAAGACTGTTTTGCAAAAGAGGTACCGTATTTCCCCAGAATAGTATACCATACCTCAGTAAACTATGCATGTATGCGTAGTAAGTCTAATGATATCTGTTCCCACGTTTATAAAATGCGGCAGCAAGTGGTGTATAATTGAACTAAACAATCGTGCCAGTAAGAAAAAGCAAGTAAGCGGACTTCTGATTGTCGTGACAAAAAGATAATCAAGAAATGAGTTTGGCTGACTGTTTTCATTACATGCTCTCGTACGTCTGCAAGCAGTTTCCGAGAAGGAACTGTTTTGTGTCACATTTATTTTCTGTGGTTCTGTGCCATTCTTTCAAGCGTACTCAAACGGTGGAAAACTTTGAGGCTACGCCTGCAGATCTTGAGTTGAAACGGCGGAGGTCTCACTGCCTTTGTCGTACCGCGAAGTATTCGTTAAACGTAGCGGCGGGACTTGGGCGTTGATTTGAATCACACAACAAGCAAAATTTATTTGTTTCAGTTGATCAATATGACAAAGAGCGTTTGCAATGGGTGAAAGCAGGAGGTTATGGAAAAAGCTTTAATTAAACATTAGAATGGTGAAAAGGTATTTAATGAAGCATGCATAAGATTTCATTTGCCAATGCTTACAGTAAGTGGTCATCTGAGGGGTTTAAATAAAACATCAAAATTTGGAAGACCCAATGATACGACAGCGGAGATAGAAGATGAATTAGCACAGCATATAATTAATTTAGAAGATAGTTTCTTAGAAGTAATTATTACTGAATTACAGAAGCTTGGTTACTTACTTCCTGAGAAATATCATCCATCGCTTCGCTTCAATAAAGAAAAAAGATAGCCGTTATAAAAAGGTATTACAGGTTTATGAAAGATCATCCCACTTAGTCCTTGCGGGTTCCCAAAGGAATATCGATGGCATGAAGGACACCTTTCATAAAGAGCGCGTTAATGAGTGCTTTGACAAGTATGAGGAAGCGCTAGGTGAACATAGGTTTTCTGCTGACCAACTATATAACATGGATGAAACCGCGTTATCTACAGTTCACAAACAGTGTAATTCAGTTGCCGGAAAAGGCAAATATCAAGCGGCGCAATCACAAACAGAGAAAGGGGTCTTACAACGACATGTGTATGTGCAATGAATGCAGAAGGCGAATTCGTACCTCCGAAGCTAACATTTAAGCGGAGCAGAATTAATGATGTCTTTAAAAGCGGAGCTCCACCAAACACAGAATTTGGATGCCTGACAAATAGATGGACAACATCAGAACTGTTTGTCCGATACTAGAACATTTCAAAACATTTACGATACTAGAGAAAAGGTTTTTGCATTCCCTGGATGGATATAGCACACACTCTAAACTCTTTGAGGCAATTCAGCTGTAAAATTAAGAATTTTTTTATATCTATGTGCAAACTAACTCAGTTTCGATGTGTCAATTTAACCAATTTAATTTGTTAAGAATTTGTATTTTGTTTCCAATGTGTACTTTCTTTACATGTAAATGTGGAAGTAACTTTACATTTATGGTTTGTAATTGTTATTATGACGTTTTGTTACATTATTCCATTGATTTATTATGTCTTCGTTGACTTCTTATCCTGAGTACGACTTAGGCTATAAGAGATACGGGTTAGGATACTAGGCACCTTAATCGCACCGAAGGTACACATTTGGAAAGGTTGAAAACTCATTTTGTGAGAAGATTTTTCAATTTGTGTGGAAGCTGTTTCACTGCAGGCAAGAAAAGTGTGCTGTTTAAATTGCTCTGCTCAGTACAGTAATTCTCCCTTACGGGGCACGACTTGACCAATCTTATCCTACATTTTAATTAGTGTTCTCTGACAAATAAAGTACCGTGGTAAACTAAGCAACAACGGCACAAAAATAATACGGTATTATCTGCATATCTGTATCGGTATTCCACTTGTCTCCTGACGGTGTGTGGTAGAGGGTACTTCTAGAAACAGTATCTCACATCATCTCGTATCATATCATGCTAATGTAGAGGCGGCAAAACCACTGTCGTCGTGCCTCTAAATGACCTGAAATTTCCCTGATTTTCCCGTCTCATTCATTTCGCGAGTTGTTCGTAGAAGGAGGTAACATGTTACTTGATTGTTCTTGAAAATTACGCTCTAGAAATTTTTACAGTAGATGTTTCCGTCACGTAAAATGTCTGGCTTGTAGTATCAGCCACTGCAGTTTGAAAAGTATCTTCGTGAGCTTATTTATCGATTCTTAAATCACTTCTTGGTAGAACAATTCCATATTTAAGGTTGAATAACAAGCTAACTGTTTTGTTCTACTGATTTTTGTTTATTTCGTATCAGTTTCCCGCTTAATGAGCCGTTTTCAGGAAACAACTGACTAGCATCAGCTAGGGATACTAGTTCTTAGGTAACCAGACATTATAAACAAAGATACTATTTAAACTATTTTGTTTTTGAAATCATCTGCCTTCTCAGTATTTCGCGCGATGTCAGTATCGAGATCGGATTGGAGTCTCTGGTCGCCGCATATCTTTGGCGAGTTGGCTTCCCCCGAGGCCGAGACGCGAGAGAACGAGGTAGAAAGGGGTTGTTGGGAGTTAGCTCTGGACTGTGCGTGAGGAGCGACGTCGGTGTCGGAGGGCAACGCCGCTTGGTCGGTGGGCCCCGCGGAAGCTGTCGGTTGGGGACGGAACGCCGTGGGCTCGAAGATCCTGGTGTGGAGGGCCGCTGTTGTCCCGATGGCGGACATCGTGTGGTCATTCAAGGGCTGAGAAATGATTTCTTGGTTCTGCCATTGGATTCCCACGAAGAATTACGGCAGGTTTGGTGTATGAAGTGAACATAAGAATTCTAAGAAGGTGCAATTTGGTGATGCGTATATCAGACGAGTGGTGTAAGCTTTGCTTCGGTACTGAAGTCTGCAGTTAGAGCGCTGCTTGGGAGGAGAGCGATGATATCGGCGTTGTCATCTATTTAGCCGGCCGGAGTGGCCGTGCGGTTCTAGGTGCTACAGTCTGGAACCGAGCGACCGCTACGGTCGCAGGTTCGAATCCTGCCTCGGGCATGGATGTGTGTGATGTTCTTAGCTTAGTTAGGTTTAATTAGTTCTAAGTTCCAGGCGACTGATGACCTCAGAAGTTAAGTCGCATAGTGCTCAGAGCCATTTTAACCATTTGTCATCTATTTAGCTGCTTTAAATGACTGTTTTGGATCGAAGGTGGATCGAAGTGAGAGGCCGAAACATTGCTTGTCGTATTAATAAACCTAAGTCGGCCCGCGTGTTAAACTGTTATCTACAGTTATAATGAGTAATCAGCACTCTTGTAATGTACACGAGTGATCTTAGGAGGTACTGCTAAGTGTTTGTAGTAAGGGAAAGATTGACTGTGGAGCTTTTCAGTCGGATGCTTATGAATCATATTAATTGTAGAGAGTTTCAGAGAGAACATTAGGGAACGATTGACAAGAATGTGGGAAAGAAATACAGTAGAAGAAGAACTGGTAGCTCTGAGAGATGAAATAGTGAAAGCAACAGAGGATCAAGTAGGTAAAAAGACGAGGGCTAGTAGAAATCCTTGGGTAACAGAAGAGATATTAAATGTAATAGATGAAAGGAAAATATATAAAAATGCAGTAAATGAAGCAGGCAAAAAGGAATATAAACGTCTCAAAAATGAGATCGGTTGGAAGTCCAAAATGGATAAGCAGGGATGGATAGAGGACAAATGTATGGATGTAGAGGCTTATCTCACTAGGTGTAAGATAGGTACTGCCTACAGGAAAATTAAAGAGACTTTGGAGAAAAGAGTGCTCAGATGGAAAACCAGTTCCAAGCAAAGAACGGAAGGCAGAAAGTTGGAAGGAGTATATAGAGGGTCTATACAAGGGCAATGTACTTGCGGGCAATATTATGGAAATGGAAGTGGACGTAGATGAAGATGAAATGGGAGATATGATACTGCGTGAAGAATTTGACAGAGCACTGGTAGACCTAAGTCGAAAGAAGGCCCTGGGAGTAGACAACATTCCACTAGACCTATTGATAGCCTTGGGAGAGCCAGCCCTGACAAAACTAAGCCATCTGGTGAGCAAGATGTATGAGACCGGTGAAATACCCACACACTTCAAGAAGAATATAATAACTGCAATCCAAAGAAACCAGGTGTTGACAGGTATGCAAATTACCGAACTATCAGTTTAATAAGTCACAGCTGCAAAATACTAACGCGAATTCTTTACAGACGAAAGAAAACCTGATATAAGTCGACCTCGGGGAAGATCAGTTTGGATTTGGTAGAAATATTGGAACACGTGAGGCAATACTGTCCCTACAACTTATCTTGGAAAATAGATTAAGGAAAGGCAAACCTACGTTTCTAGCATTTGTAGACTTAGAGAAAGCTTTTGACAATGTGGACTGCAATACTCTCTTTCAAATTCTGAAGGTGGCAGGCGTTAAATATAGGGAGCGAAAGGGTATTTACAGGTTGCGACGAAACCAGATGGCAGTTATAAGAGTCGAGGGGCATGAAAGGGAAGCAGTGGTTGGGAAAGGAGTGAGACGGTGCTGTAGGCTGTCCTCGATGTTATTTAATCTGTATATTCAGCAAGCAGTAAAGGAAACAAAAGAAAAATTCGGAGTAGCAATTAAAATCCATGGAAAAGAAATAAAAACTTTCAGGTTTGCCGATGACATTGTAATTCTCTTAGAGACAGGAAAGAACCTGGAAGAGCAGTTTAATGGAATGAACAGTGTCTTGAAAGGTGGACATAAGATCAACATCAACAAAAGCAAAACGAGAATAATGAAATGTAGTCGAATTAAATCAGGTGATGCTGACGGAATTAGATTAGGAAATGAAACACTTAAAGTAGTGTATGAGTTTTGCTATTTGGGGAGCAAAATAACTGATTATGGTCGAAGTAGAGAGGATACAAAACCTAGATTGTCCATGCCAAGGAAAGCGTTCCTGAAGAAGAGAAATTTGTTAACATCGAGTATAGATTTAAGTGTCACGAAGTCTTTTCTAAAAGAATTTGTATGGAGTGTAGCCATGGAAAATGGAAATGAGCATTTGGCGTCATTGGCCGGGAGACCCCTGATGGGGTAGGTCCGGCCTCCTTGGTGCAGGTCTTATTACATTCGACGCCACATTGGGCGACCTGCGCGCCGGATGGCAGTGTAGCCATGTATGGAAGTGAAACATGGACGATAAATAGTTTAGACAAGAAGAGAATAGAAGATTTCGAAATGTGGTGTTACTGAAGGATGCTGAAGATTAGATGGGTAGATCACGTAACTAATGAGGAGGTACTGGATAGAATTCGGGAGAGGAGGAATTAGATGGGTAGATCACGTAACTAATGAGGAGGTACTGGATAGAATTCGGGAGAGGAGGAATTTGTGGCACAACTTGTCTAGAAGAAGGAACTAATGAGGAGGTACTGGATAGAATTGGGGAGAAGAGGAATTTGTTGCACAACTTGATAAGAAGGGATCGGTTGGTAGGACATGTTCTGAGGCATCAAGGGATCACCAATTTAGTACTGGATGGCAGCATGGAGGGTTAAAATCGAAGAGGGAGACGGAGAGATGAGTACACTAAGCAGATTCAGAAGGATGTAGGCTGCTATAGGTACTTGGAGATGAAGAAACTTGCACAGTATAGAGTAGCATGCGGAGCTGCATCAAACCAGTCTCTGGACTGAAGACAACAACAACAACAGTACTTATTCGTAAAACTGTTCGATAACATCATAATATATGGTTTCTGAGATATGTCTAACGAAAACGCAAGCACGCACAAAGTCAAGAATATTTAATGAGCAATATCAGAAGAGTAAGCAGATGGAAAGAAATTCGAGGGGGGTATTTTTGAGGTCTAAATTACCTAAGAAGCAACACTGCAAGCCACTGAGCGATGACAGCAGTCCACACCAGGCAGTGGGAACCAACGGGCGGTAACGTCGACTACGAGGCACCAGTGGTAGGGCAGTGCTCCTACTCCAAAAGATAACTAGACTGGATGATAGCCGTATTAGATGAAATTTAATAGGATATAAAATATCGAGGAATTGAAGCCAAGCAAAATGTCCACTCATTTGGAAATACTTTGTTAAGGCAGTAACTGACATTGAGAGCAAGTTGAAGTCAGAGATAGAAAATAACCCAAATGAATGCATAAGGTTGAATGGCGAGATAAGGGTAAGATCAAGAGGATAGATGAGAAGTCAACAGCTGAACGCTCCGCGTTAGAGCTAGGTAAAGATGAATATCTATAGGAGCGAAATAATTTGAATGTGTGTGAAAGAGTGAATGTGGCAGTGATTAATGCGCATGTAGATCAAAATTTTGTCGTTTAACAAGAGAAAATATTTCTTTTAAGTCTGATGCTGATTTTTATTTTGATGTTGCTGATGATGTTATTTGTGTTAACTGTTAAGTAGATGGGAATGAAGTTGTTAATGGAAAGTTGGTAGTTATTCAGGTTTCTGATGTTTTCTTTTTTTGCAATGCAGGAAACATTGATGGACGCACTAGTCTTTCTGGTAGTGAAATTAGATGCAACAGTTGGGAAAAACGAAGAAGATACTTTGAAACCAAGGGGATTTAGATCAAATATGAGTACATTAATATAAAATGGTAAAGAATATATAGCACACAAGACTGATGATGCTGAAAAATATAAGGATAATCGAGACTAAGATGTAGTTTTGTTGCAGGAAGCATGTGATACTGTAGAGAGGAAAGGCTGATTTTATAAAAATAGAAATACAGTCAGAATGGATGGGAAGAGTTCGTTTGACATACCAGCAGGCATGTTTACATTATTGGAAAGTCAATAACATCTATTTTTTGAGGGAACTGTTCTGCAGTGTCAGACAGAATAGTTTTTGGTAAATTATTTATAAAACGTTTTGATGGTTACTCGGTAATAGAGCGATTTGGGGAGGAAAGTAGTGTATCTACCATGCAGACAGTCGCTTACAAAGCTAATTCTGAAGAAAGATTTGTTAGAGGAAGAGAAGTTTGGGATATACAAGCACTGGTGAATGCAAAGAATAGATTTTGAAGCAGAGTCTTTACTTGATACAGGGAGTCAGATTTGTGGTATGCCAGAATTGTTTTTGATTGCATAATAGCACACAGTCTGTTAGTTCAGATGCCATTCACTGGGCTGAAGAGAAAAGGAGCAAAAAATAAGTTAAGGATGTTAAGTAGAAAATCAGACTTTCCCAACTTTCAGAATAGATGATATTGCATTTAATCAAGCAAATTTAGTGATCTCGGATCTGGACCTGAATTTCGCACTAGATATGGAGTTGATGCCATGATTAATTGCAGTTGCTAACTGTAGGAATTTTGCATAAGGAGATAATGGTTTTACAGTGCTGTGAAGGTGACTCCACTGCCTCATATACCATCTTCGCATAACATGTACCATATATGGCAGTGCATTACGCTGTAATCACATACTGTTCGAGTCGTAATCGTTTTAAAATATGCATTGGGAAAATCAAGATGAATGCTGTCTGAGCTTCATGGACTTGTAAGTGATGCTGATGTGAATTTTCACACAAACATTCTAATGATTCGATCCAAGAAAAAGACGCATTGTATAAGAATGCAGCTAACGGCCATATTTGTAGACTGCCATTGGACAGGAAATTAGAAATTCCACACAATGACCACTGTTATCTAATGTGGAAATTCTGTGACGCAGCGCAGAATGTAGGCAATTTGAACTGCTAACTGCCATGACATATACCCATATTTTCTCACAATCTGAGCATACGTGGTGCTCATTTCCTTGTTGAGCATTTCGCTGATGTCGGTTTGCGCAGTTATGTTAGTGTCCTTGCACAGAGCGCTGAAAAATACATTTCATTTTCCAAACGAATTACAAAAGTCATTTTGTAGTGCTCCCTTGATTCCACGTTTTAGGATGCATCACCTCAGAAACTTTCTGAAACCATGCATCAGGAAGACATGCACCTCACTAAAGACGCACATCCAGTTGGTGCTAAGTTTGAGCTAGTGAAGAATAAGTTGATTCAATAGAGACATTTTGCTAAGCCACATTACTCCATATAACTTCGTTTCCAAGGCTAACAGATGCAGAATATGAACAAGCTGTGAATGTGTGGCAGGAATTCAACATCTTTGATTTAAGAGGATTGGCCACCTACACTCTGAATCGTAATTCTACCACAGTGCACCAGGGTATTCGTGGGATGCTGTGCTCAAAAAGACATGTGCTAGCATTGAAATTTTGCCTAGAGTTGACATGTTGCTGTTTTCATGCACACGATTTGCAAGTCACTTTGCCAATGTGTCCATAGGCAAACCAAGACAAATAACCTGCAGATGGGTGAGAAGTTCAACAAATTCAACGATTTGAGTTACATCCTTTACCTGGATTTAAATAATTTATGAGGGAAAGTCATGCAACCTGCTCTGCCAGTTACAGTATTTCAGTGGCTTTCTGGTCAAGAAATCTCCAGATTAGGTAAATTCAAAGATGAGGATGCAGGTTCTGGTGTAGGATAGGTAACAGATGTGGACACGACGTACGTATGCTAGTAATCTGTATGATGCACACAGCGATTTGTAACTATGCCCATAGCACCTAGTTCCATGGGACAGTTCCTTCCCCAAACTGATGGCGAAACTGGGGGATAAACAAAGATAATCATGCTTTATAGAAACCTCCAGCAATCTTTCAGTTTGGGGATGTAACATTAGGATCGTCCTCACTATTAAATTCAACCAGTATCTCTGACAGAAAGTATATTTTGGCATTAACAACGGGAAGACGGCTTTCATGACGTGTGAGTTTGAAAAAGACATTTTACGCTAATGAATAAAACTGATTTTTTACGTGATATAAGAGAAAAAGCGTACTGCACCATGAACCTATCTGCACCCAAATTATGATGCCAATCAAAAATTCATAAGTCAAACATACCTGTCAGACCTACAATTAATTATATAGGCAGTACAGAATACCGACTTAGCAAAAAATTCAATTATATCCTGGCTTGGAATTAAGTGCATGACAATCAGTGCAAGTAAAAATTCAAGCGACCTGGTACAAAAAATTAAAGATGTTCTCATCATAGAAAATGCAAAATTTATTTCCTTAGATAAAACCTGTATAGGAATGTACCATTTAATGGAACTATTGAAATTATCGAACTGATTTCTATACATATTGTAAAACGTGCTCATTGAAATAGAAGAATGTATTATTTAAGTGACATTCACACTCTCTCATTACTATTTTAAGCTCAACAACCAACTATATACACAAGAAAGCGGTTTAGGAATGGTAAATTGCCATAGTGGTACACTAGTTAAGATTTCTCTTCACCATATCGAGAAAAATTTCTTAAAACAATACAGAATGGACTAATAAAATTCAGTACCACCGCAGATATGTAGAAGATAGATAAATTTTATTTTAAGTAACTGAAAACGAAATAGGCTTCTTCCACTCACAATGGAATGGCCTGCATAAAACACGAATACGATAATAAAATAAATTTTCCTGACCTCAGAATCATAAGAAATGGAACTGCACAAATTCAGCATCTTCGAAAAGCGAACAACAGACTGTGCAATATATAGCAACTCTTATCATCTAAAAGCACACAAAGAAGCATATCTTGAATTTGTATAGAGGGACTAATAATGTATTCATTGACTAAAGAAAATGTAATACTTCAATTAGAGGGACTAAAAAAATGCAAAAAGTAATGTTCATTCCTACCGTAGTCGATAAAACTTATACCAGAACAAATGAAAAATAAAATAAAAGACTGCATTACCTTAACAGGGACAAATTATATCAAACACACAATTCACTGTCATACCATATCAGGGAAAAATTTCAGATAAAATCACACTTGCACTTCAGAAAAGCAACCTAGAAACAGGATTCAGAACACAGAACACATAATGATCACAAATTCGTTGCAATGTAGAGCATTCCTTTAAACGTGGGCATTCAGGTTTATAAGTTTAAAATGCGAAAACTGTGAGAAAATTTACAGGGGACAAACTGGGACGTCAGCTGAAAACAAGATTTAAAGGACATATTATTCTAACTGGCACAAACCTGTCTACGTTTAGTACACACTTAAGGGAACAAAACCGTACAGACAGTCACATGACACAATGCCTATTAGTCCTAAATATTGTCAAAATATCACCTTACTAAATACTTTGGAAGAAACAGAAATTTTCACATACATAATGGAACATCAGGACATCATTTTCAAGAAACAGATCGAGCTAAAAACAACAAATTCATCATAAATATCGCTAGTATACTTTACTGTCAACACATTCCTTTTTCGCTAACAGAGATAATACAAATTAGATGTAGCGTTACATGTATCCTATGGTATATACCAAAAGTAATATTTGCATGTACAGCACTTGCCAAAGGAAATTGCAGAGATTTCGTACAAAATTCCCTCTGCCATATGTATTATGTAATCATATTAGTACAAGAACGTTACGAAATTTGTCATTAGGGTACGCTAGAGGACATCACATATAAGGCAAGACGAATTACAGTGAACTGAAGAATGAGGGTCTAGTGTAGCAGGGGATACAACCTGTCGGCTTTGAACAATGATGTCACATGTCGCCAGAGAGCATGTATTACAAAGATGAAAGAGCTGAGGAGAATGTTGAGAAACAAAGGAATGCAGCTTTTGCTGTTATGTTTTAGTTTAGTTTTTTTATTGATTGCTTAATGAAGTAGGATCAGTTTATTCTATCTCGTGAGATTTTTTTTTTTAAGTCAAAAAACACTTATCAGCTACTGAAGCATCTGTATCTTACAATCAGTTTATTCTATCTCGCGAAATTTTTTTTTTAATAAGCCAAAAAACACTTATCAGCTACTGAAGCATATTGGTGGAATAAGAAAGTGAAATATGGTAAAATAGTGAAATATAGATAAACGATCGCTTTTAGATTCACATTCAATTATTTTAATGATAGCGCTTATTAGAACACAGAACTGCTTTATTATCTATGCCTCGAAGTGAAGACATTACTATCTATGACTAAGGAATGACGTCATTGTTCAAAGCCGACGGGTTGTATCCCCTGCTTCACTAGACCCAAGAATGACATATGGACAGAACACTACAATATACACTATATATAACTTATTATAATAAATACGTTTCTTTTGAGTAACACAGACACCACAGGTGATGGTCAACCCTTAAAACTGCTCCGTTGAAATGTAATACTACCACAATGCAGCTTTTGTTGAACAATTGATTAATGATATTTCGTATGTAAAAGAACATATTGTATATAAATATTACTATTGAGCACCATTCTAATCCGATCATACTTTTTTATTCCAATATATTTGTCATTATTATCATTATTATTAGTGTAAAAAAAGTATTTATAAATGAAGAAAAATTTAATAACTCTATCGTTACAACGAATTTAAAGATGTATTCTACAAAAAGAATTGCTACCAAAGAAAATATTGTGAATAAATATTGTGAATGAATATCAATGGTTTCCATCCTGGGGATAATTACCCCTTGAGGCGTAAAATGAAATTTTATGAGACATAAAAACTAAATAGTAGAATTTTAAAAATTTGTATACAATCAATACTATAACCACTATTTTGTAAGACTGTAATACTGATTACTAAAAAGTTATCAATAATTACATTTTTCTACAAATGCTATCATTAATTATTTGAATGCACATTGTTTGTTCCTTCGAAAGAACAGACACTACGCAGATCCAGCAGCTGTGAAACACTATATGTAAATCGAAGGGGGATCACTGTTATCAGCAGGAGCGGGACATTAAGCGAAATCTGCGGCAACGAGCGAAAAAGTGTACCGGATCGGGATTTCGAACCCGGGACCTCATGCTAACTAATTGATAAGCCTGGCTGGGCAATGGAGCCTCTTTCTTCAGTGCAAATGTACAAATACGTCCGACCTCCTGTGGAAATCTCTAAGTAGCAAACAGGAATATAATGGACAGCGACTGCGGATAGGTGGCCTCGATGGGAGTGTGCATCGGCCAAGAAGCGTACCGAGGTAGTCCGTGCAGCTGCGATAACGCTGTGTCCCGGATAGCGCAGTGGTTATCGCACCGGCCAAGTGAGCAAGAGATCGCAGGTTCGAATCCCGGTCGAGTACACATTTTCGCTCTTCACAGCTAATTCCGCTTAATGTCCTGCTGCACCTGATAGCAGTACTCCCCCTTTAATTTATACGTAGCTATCATTAATGACCAATCCAATGTGGCAGAGGCTGTTATTGATATGGTCTTCAGTTCAAAGACTGGTGTGATACGGATCTCTACGCTACTCTGTTCTGTGTGAGCCTCTTCATTCCTGAAAAAATACTGGTCTCCCTCCGCAATTTTCATCGTCCCCTATTAATACTTCCCTCCAAGAAAAGAATGTATAAAAGTCGTCGTCCTCACGTAGTCATATTTGTTTGTTGTGTCCTGTACCTGTGATAGTAAAAGTGAGATATATACAGTATATCACATATACTCGCCACTGTAGGCAGTTCCTACAACAGACTAGAAATCGGCTCATTATTCATTTCTCAACAATAAATCAACTAAAATGCATACATGTAGTAGCTACTACACTGGTTTAAGACCTACACAGTGTTATTATTATTATTATTATTATCATTATTAATGGGCAGTTGCCACACAAAAAGCACTGGCAGCCTGAAGTCTTCCTGTTTCTGTTAGTTGAAGTAAAGAAACCAAGAGTCAAGTAATTAAGGGAGGAGTAATGTTGAGGTAGCATGTTATGTAACAAGGAACTACCCTCATGTGGATAATTAAGTTTTCTTTTCTGAGAAGGAATTGTGGATTGCACTTGCAGTGCACTGTAAGTTGTTTTTTCTTTCAATAAAAACTATTAGAAATAAACAGTGCAACTGTCTCATTGTCATTAGTTTGTGGTTTAATAAAACACCTACCAAAACTAAATATCACTTTTCTTTTGTCATTTTAAAAACTATAGCTTTCAAACAAGATTCTTCTTCACTATAAAGCTTAGCTAGGCTCTAATGCCGATTATGATGATGATGTGTGAAGGGTCCACTAGCTAATTTCTGATTACATCCGGGGGTACTGGTCTGAAAAAGTTCAGGGACCATTGCTTTATATCCATGTTCTATTCTGAATCTTCAAACCCAATCACATGGGTAGTTGTACGGCATATAACTGTATAAGAAAAGTGATGGCATCTGTAGTGAGGTAAATGTATAAAAAGAGGCACAAGTCATGCGTGTAAAGCTGAGAAACATAAACTGGAACAATTTTTTTGTAGGAAAAAATACTTGACGATTATTCTGGGGTAATAAATTACAGAGGGGACAATGACATATACTATTTTGGGGATAAATATGACAACCATGTACACTGTTCCAGATTTCCTGCCCCCATCTGGCAACCATGCAGGCTGCATCAGTTTTCCTGACTAATATGACAGCGCCCCTTTTAATTTCCCACTAACCAGTTGTCCTAGAATGGAGGGGTGCAAGAAGAAGGATGGGTGATGTGGAAGGGATTTGATAACAATGCTGACCACGCTACGATCTGATGGAGATCTGGAAACATGCAGACTGTATCAGGATGTTGTGGAGATGTTATAACAATGCCGAATGCACCAGCTTTCACTCTGCCCCAATACTGTCCACAGCTGACATAGTGCCGTCGATTACTACAAAAGGTCCACTGGAAACCCAAGTGAATTTCCTTCATAACGTAGTAGTGCCCCCACTGGCCTACATCCATGACATGTAGATGTTCGCCTGGATGAAAGCATCTCTGGACACGAACGTCGAACTGATGAAACATAAAATGCGATTCGTCTGATCGGCGACACGTTTCTTTTAATCCATCGTTCAATAACGAAGAATACCAGCCCGCTGCAGTCGTTACTGACAATGTCGTTGGGTCAACAAGAGAATACGTTAGCGTCGTCTGCCGTAGAGCCCTATTTTCAGCAATGTGCGCTGTGAGATATGCTCGGAAATATTTTTGCCTGCACAAACATTGTACTCGGTTGTCAGATCTGTCACAGATCGCCGTCTGTCCTGGTTTTACAGGGCAGGCAAGCCTCCGACCTCCATGTCGTGTGATGAGTCCTGGTCTTCCAAAACCGTGTCACCTACAGGTGGTTTAAGTGTCTTTCAACTGCTTTCAATGGATTCCAAAGTCGCTTAAGTGAACGGGTTTCCCAGTTTTTGGCCTTATCGTGACTAGAATGATTCTCCATCTACGTCATATGCCCGAAACCGACCAGCTAGCATTCGGTATCGCCGTGGGCCCTGTCATAGTGCTTTGAATTATAACTGTATGTGAAGATCTGCTGAGGTGAACTGTTCACTGTGGCCGGCATACGCTCCACTTGAATAACAGAGGATTCAGTCACTGGAGAAAGTTGCACATCGTTCCCGGTTTCAAGAACAGTTATATCGCTGCCGTCACAGAGAAGTATGGAATACTTTTATACTCATGTGTTTCGATCTACCAATAGAACGGAAACGCCATGTGTAGGACTCAGCACGGATTCCTGAAACGGCGATCTTGTGAAAATCAACTCGTGCTGTTTATGCGATGTGCGTTCAGCACATACTTATCTGTACGCAAGTTGTTTTTATTTAGGATTTCTATACATCGTATTACTCTCCACTCCTATTTTTCAACGTAATCCACGTTCAATGCGGCGGACTTACGCCACCTTACTGGGAGAGCCTCCTTTAGAGGCTTCATGACAGTTGTTTTCCCGCCTCCACATCCGCATGATATGATACGAAATGATATGAGATACTGTTTCCAGAAGTACCCTCCATCACACACCGTCAGGAGACATGTGGAATATCGATACAGATAATCAGATAATACCGTATTATTGTCGTGCCCTTGTATGACAGGACACACTAATTAAAATGTGCAGTACATGGCTCAAGTCGTATCCCTTAAGAGAAAATTACAATATACAGGGTGGTCCATTGATAGTGACCGGGCCAAATATCTCACGAAATGTGCATCAAACGAAAAAATTAAAAAGAACAAAACTCGTCTAGCTTGAAAGGGGAACCCAGATGGCGCTATGGTTGGCCCGCAGGATGGCGCTGCCATAGGTCAAACGGATATCAACTGCGTTTTTTAAAATAGGAACTCCCATTTTTTATTACATATTTGTGTAGTACGTAAAGAAATACGAATGTTTTAGTTGGACCACTTTTTTCGCTTTGTGATAGTTGGCGCTGTAATAGTCACAAACGTATAGGTACGTGGTATCACGTAACATTCCACCAGTGCGGACGGTATTTGCTTCGTGATACATTACCCATGTTAAAATGGACCGTTTACCAATCGCGGGAAAGGTCGATATCGTGTTGATGTATGCCTATTGTGATCAAAATGTCCAACGGGTGAGTGCTATGTATGCTGCTCGGTATCCTGGACGACATCATCCAAGTGTCCGGACCGTTCGCCTGATAGTTACATTATTTAAGGAAACAGGAAGTGTTCAGCCACATGTGCAACGCCAATCACGACCTGCAACAAATGATGATGCCCAAGTATGTGTTTTAGCTGCTGTCGCGGCTAATCCGCACATCAGTAGCAGACAAACTGCGCGAGAATCGGGAATCTCAAAAACGTCGATGTTGAGAATCCTACGTCAACATCGATTGCACCCGTACCATATTTCTATGTACCAGGAATTGCATGGTGGCGACTTTGAGCGTCGTGTACAGTTCTTCCACTGGGCACAAGAGAAATTACGGGACGATGAGAAATTTTTTGCACGCGTTCTATTTAGCGACGAAGCGTCATCCACCAGCAGCGGAAAATCCACGATGGATGCGACAAGTGGAACATCAGCGACCTTGGCGGGTTAATGTATGGTGCGGCATTATGGGAGGAAGGATAATTGGCTCCCATTTTATAGATGGCAATCTAAATGGTGCATTGTATGCTGATTTCCTACGTAATGTTCTACCGATGTTACTACAAGATGTTTCGCTGCATGACAAAATGGCGATGTACTTCCAACATGATGGATGTCCAGCACATAGCTAGCGTGCAGTTGAAGCGGTATTGAATAGCATATTTCATGACAGGTGGACTGGTCGTCGAAGCATCATACCATGGCCCGCACGTTCACCGGATCTAACTTCCCCGGATTTCTTTCTGTGGGAAAGGTTGAAGGATATTTGCCATCGTGATCCACCGACAACGCCTGACAACATGCGTTAGCGCATTGTCAATGCATGTGCGAACATTACGGAAGGAGAACTACTCGCTGTTGAGAGGAATGTCGTTACACGTGTTGGCAAATGCATTGAGTTTGACGGACATCATTCTGAGCATTTATTGCATTAATGTGGTATTTACAGGTAATCACGCTGTAACAGCATGCGTTCTCAGAAATGATAAGTTCTCAAAGGTACATGTATCACATTGGAACAGCCGAAATAAAATGTTCAAACGTACCTACGTTCTGTACTTTAATTTAAAAAAACCTACCTGTTACCAACCGTTCGTCTAAAATTGTGATCTATGTGTTTGTGACTATTACAGCGCCATCTATCACAAAGCGAAAAAAGTGGTCCAACTAAAATATTCATATTTCTTTAACTGCTACACGAATATGTAATAAAAATGGGGGTTCCTATTTAAAAAAAAACGCAGTTGATATCCTTTTGACCCATGGCAGCCCCATCTAGCGGGCCAACCATAGGGCCATCTGGTTTCCCCCTTCAAGCTAGACAACTTTCGTTCTTTGTAGTTTTTTCGTTTGACGCTTATTTCTTGAGATCTTTGGCCCGGTCACGATCAAAGAACCACCCTGTATAACATGGTAATTAAAATAACACACTTTTTTGCGTGCACTGAAACTTTATTTTTAAACTATTAACCAGCTTCCGCACAAATTGAGAAGTCCTTTCACAAAATTAGTTTTCAATCTTTCCAAATCAGTATCTTCGGAACGATTAAGGTGCCTAGTTTCCTAACTCGTACTTCTTGTAGCCTAACTCGTACTCAGGATAAGAAGTCAACGACGGCACGATAAATCCGTGGAATAATGTAACAAAACGTCACAATAACAATTACAAACTATAAACGTAAAGTTACTTCCGTAGTTACATGTCATGAAAGTCCACATAGGAAACAAAATACAAATTCTTAACAAATTAAATCGGTTAAATTGGTACATCGAAAATCAATTGGTTTGCAGATAGATACAAAAAAATTCTTAATTTTATGTCTGAATTGCCTATAAATTTTTAGAGTTTGTGCTATGTCGAACCAGTGAATGCAAAATTGGTCGACGTCGGAACCAACCTCTTGCTGCATAAATAACCTTGCCACAACTCACGTACTGCTTCCGATGGAGTGCATCCTTCACCGGGCCAAAGAGATGGAAATCGGAAGATGCGAGATCAAGGCTGTAGGTTGGATGAGGAACAACAGTCCTAAGAAGTTTCGTGAGTTCCACTTGTGGTATCGATTGTTCGGATGCCACTGCATAGGTGTACGCTCGTAGGTTGGCACTACGAGAGCAGACGAACTACGCCGACCGCAGCGCCCTCTATCCGACGCTGTGGAGCTCAACGAGTGCCGCTCTGCTTTCTGCCCATTTCATCAAGAGCAGACGGCCTGGATACATCGCTTCTAGTTCAGAATGTCTGTTGGCTCGCTACTGAGACTTTGTACTACTTACGACGGGAATACGGCTTCGCACCTACCATCATCGCAAAGTTATGCAACCACTTATTAACTTGTGTTTGCCTATAGTAAATGCGCTTTTACTTTACACGTAGTTCCGAAGTGCTTTACCTCACTTGCTCCTACTCGCTTCCTTCATTCGACCTATTTTGCAGATCACAGGAGCAGACCCATGCGCCACCTTCCAAGCGGGACACAAAACCATTCGGGTGTTCAGACATGTATGAGACATGTCATGAGAGGGAGAAATTAGTTTGCATTTTGTGGCGACGAAAGCGCAGAAGTCGTTTCTTGAGTTTCCTGAGGATAGAACAGTACACTTCAGAGTTGATTTTTGCACCATCTGGATGGACATCAAACAAAATAATCCCTTCAGAGTCCCAGAAGACCGTCTCCATGACTTCACCGGCTTTGAGCTTTTTCTTCGCAGGAGAGGTGGTGTGGCTCCACTCCATGGGTTGCCGTTTTGTTTCCTGTTCGAAGTGAGGAACCCACGCTTCATCACCTGTGACGATGTTGAACAAAAAACTGTCACAATCAGTCTCGTAACGCAGAAGCAATTCCGCACAGATGGTCCTTACTTGCTCTTTATGGTCTTCTCTTAGCCAGCGAGGAATCTAGCGGGCAGACACCTTCCAGTACCCGACTGGTGGACGAGTGTGCCAGAACTACCGACAGAGACTTCCAGTTGCGCAGCGTGGTGTTTGATTGTGATCCGCCGATCACCTCGAATGAGAGTCTCCTCCACACGTTCCAACATTGCAGGAGTCACAGTTGTGTGCGGCCAGCCAGGACAGTGGTAGATTGGACAGGCTCGCACGACCTTGTTGCGATTACGACAGACGTCTCACTCAACGACCCACCGGACTTTCGTTCACTGTCAGGTCTCCGTAGCCAATCTACAAGCTCCTAAGAATATCTACGATGCTCTGAATTGCCGCCAAAAGAAACTCAATGATAGCTCGCTGCTTGGAACGCACCACCATAACAGACGCCATTTTGAAGGCTACCTATAGCGCCACCACCAATCTAAAATTCATGAAACTATAGGATCTGGAGCGAACATATTCCACAATGTCTCAGAACAAATTCTGAATTTTTTTCAACCAAAATTGGCCTATAAGAAAATACGTTGCATTGGTTATTGAACGGCCTTCATACGTAACATTCAGACATCAGTGAATAATGGTATCTAAAATGCACCATGTTTCTTGATTCAGGGAAGGCACTCGATACATTTCTGCGCTGTCACTTAGTTAATATGTTGTTGTTGTCTCCAGTCCAAAGACTGGTTTGATGTAGCTCTCCATGCTACTCTATCCTGTGCAAGCTTCTTCATCTCCAGTACCTACTGCAACCTACATCATTCTGAATCTGTTTAGTGCATTCATCTTTTGTTCTCCCTCTATGATTTTTACCCTCCACGCTGCCCTCCAATACTAAATTTGTGATCCCTTGATGCCTCATAATATGCCCCACCAATCGACCCCTTCTTCTAGTTAAGTTGTGCCACAAATTTCCCTTCTCTCCAATTCTATTCAGTACCTCATCATTAGTTACGTGATCTAGCCATCTAATCTTCAGCATTCTTCTGTAGCACCACGATTCGAAAGCTTCTATTCTCTTCTTGGCTAAACTATTTATCGTCCATGTTTCACTTCCATACATAGCTACACTCCATACAATACTTTCAGACAATACTTCCTAACACTTAAATCTATACTCGATGTTAACAAATTTCTCTTCTTCAGAAACGCTTGCCTTGTCATTGCCAGTCTACATTTTATATCCTCTCTAATTCGACCATCATCAGTTATTTTGCTCCTCAAGTAGCAAAACTCATTTACTACTTTAAGCGTCTCATTTCCTAATCTAATTCCCTCAGCTTCACCCGACTTAATTCGACTGCATTCCATTATCCTCGTTTTGTTTTTGTTGATGTTCATCTTATAAACTCCTTTCAAGACACTGTCCATTCCCTTCAAATGCTCCTCTTAAGTCCTTTGCTGTCTCTGACAGAATTACAATGTCATCGGCAAACCTCAAAGTTTTTATTTCTTCTCCACGGATTTTAATTCCTACTCCGAATTATTTTGGTTTCCTTTACTGCTTGCTCAATATACAGATTGAATAATATCGGGGATAGGCTACAACCCTGTCTCACTCCCTTCCCAACCACTGCTTCCCTTTCATGCCCCCCGACTCTTATAACTGCCATCTGGTTTCTGTACAAATTGTAAATAGCCTTTCGCTCCCTGTATTTTACCCCTGCCACCTTCATAATTTGAAAGTTAACAACATGCGAGCTTATAAACACTGGATCATGATCTGTAATAGATAGACTTAATACACCGGTGTTGACGGTGTGAAATCGTGAGATGTCAAAGTACTCGAAATTTCTACAATGTCCCAAGTAGGATACTACAAAGCTTTTATTGTTCACTGTGTAATATAACTAATTTACCGAATAGCGTCAGAACCATTGGAAAAACGCTAAGGAAATAGAATTAAGATAGGAAATTGTAGTTTTTTTAAGCTCTGTTTTGGTCGCCTCTTGAAGGTTTTTCATGTGTGTGGGACCATTATCATGTATGGTTAATAGAATGTATTACTGAATGGCTATCCTGGAGTACAGTACCAGTTGCAGATTGCCCATGTAACAGCTTTCAGGAGAAAAAAACTGATTTTCAATAGTTCATCCAGCTACTGACCGCATTTAAAAACTTTAAATGATATCATAACCTACAGTTTAAGACCTATAAAAGTTTAACACATTAAGTCAAATATTACAGTTAGAAACTGTATACGTGTCTTGACTCATCACGGCTCACGGAGAGCAAATTATACAGATTGGATTCACTCAGTATTTCAGAATGAGATGACTTCGTCACTTCCAAAGTACTTTAACATATAATTTCAAACTCTTACGAAACTTTTCCTCGCTGACAGTCCCACGAAATGATGAAAGGAAAACAATTATCACTTACCAGATTTTCTCTGTTCATGCAGTCAAACTGCAGCATCAGCCATGACTTTTCTGCTAATTACTTATTTACTACTGACTATACGCCCAACGAATTTTGCAGACACCATTCTTATTAAAACTGAATCTACATCAAAATTATATTATTGTACGACGCACAGTTTAGGAGATATGAGATATGACGTTTTAGACATGGGAGTTCGATTCTTGAAAAAAATCGTGCGTGGTGGAGCTTACCGGAGGATACAGAAGATCGAAAAACGAGTGGCAAGTTTCACCATGGGTACGGTTAGTAACCACAAGAGCGTCACTGAGATATTAAGCGTCGAAGAACAACCAAACTGTTTTTGTTCGACTGATTTTTGTTTATTTCTTAGTAGGTTTCGGCTCGTTGCACCATCTTCAGGGAATAACTGACTTGCGTCCCCAAGGGACAGTAGTTCTTATGCAACCAGACAATATAAGCAAAAATACAATCCACTTGCACACAATTTTGTGCATTAAACTTGTTTAGTGACGTAGTAAATTACATTTTACGCGATTAACAATATTAATCGCAATAAATGATTACACTACACAATATTACAGTATTACAAATTATGTAGTTAAAATGCTATAGATTGTGAGGTCGTGGCATTGGTTGAGAAACTGTCAAAATGAGGACTGTTCGTTTACATTGTGCAACAAATACGTTTAACATTGTAAATTTCACTTCACGAAACGGACAATATTAAAAACAGTATACTATTAAAATGCATAATATTACGGTATTAAAAATTAAGTTGTTGTAATATTGAAGTATATGAGGTAAGAAAGCTGAGGAATATGATATTTTATTGTGTTTTAAATTTTGTAGCAGTCTGTGTCATTGTGAGGGTCTGTGGGTATGTGGCTGGTTGATTGCAACAGGTGACGCCTAAATATGGGGTTGTGCACAGCTGTAACTGATCATTTGAGCTAAATGTTTGTTGACCTCTAGTGCTTAAAACTGGCTTGGTTTTCTTCCTTTGTTGGCTGTATGTAGTTCTTCTGTGTGGGCTTGGTATCTGTGTTCTTTCTTCAGCGTATGTTCGGCGAAGGTGGAGTATTGCTCATGTAGTCTGCAGCTGCTTTCGTGTTCAGTCAGTCTAGTTGTTTTAGCCCTGCGTGTCTGACCAATATACAGTTTGCTGCAATGATTGCAAGTGATTTTATAAACACCACTGTTACTTAATAAATCTGTTTTGTTCTTGTTGCTGAATAAGATATGCGTTGTAGTGCATCTTACATAAAATGAAGTTTTATAATTGCAGGATTTAAAACTTTTGGCAAATTTGTCAAGCAGTTGTCCTAAATATTCGATGTAAACTATTTGGTATTAGGTATGATCGTTGCTGCAGAGGGAGCATACACGTAGCCTCTAAGATGCGCACTGTATTACAAAATATTTTCCTTCCTTTTAAACACTTTACACCATAAACCTCCCTACATGTGATGCATACTACACCCAACGAATTATGACAAATAATTAACTATAGGGGCGCATCCAACTTACACAAATTGCATACTGGGACTATACGTCGATGTGGATGCGGCTCGCAAATCTTAAAACTGGCGAGGGAGTAAATGCGGTGCTACTGAACACTTCGACTATACCGCACCGCACCAAACAGCAGTACGGTGGGGTAGACAAGAGACAAATCAGCAAGGCAGTAAGAAAATATTTGAGACTTCTAACTCCTAAGAGGGCCACACTAAACCAGAGAATGACGTCCCAAGCTAAATTATGAAAATATTATTGGCGATTTCGCCACGACAAGTGGAACCGTAAAATACCATAAGAAGTGAACTGCAATTAACTCTGGTTCTTTCAGTTTATCCAGGTCCCATCTCCTTAAATTCGCACCTTTTGCAGTTTCTTCAGTTTTAATCTACAGCTTATAACCAATAGATTGCGGTCAGAGGCCACACCTGCCCCTGGAAATGTCTTACAATTTAGAACCTTGTTCGTAAATCTCTGTCTTACATTATATAATGTATCTGAAACCTTCCAGTGTCTCCCGGCCTTTTCCACGCACACCACCTTCTTTCATGTCTCTTCAACCAAGTGTTAGCTATGATTGGGTTACTCTCTGTGCAAAACTCCACTAGGCGGCTTCCTCTTTCATTCCTTACCACCTTTCCATGTTCTCCTACTATTTTTCCTTCTCTTCCTTTTCCTATCGAATTCCAGTTCCCCATGACTATTAATTTTTCCTCTCACTTCACTATCTGAATAATTTCTTTTATCTCTTCATACATTTCTTCAATCTCTTAGTCATCTGTGGAGCTAGTTGGCATATAAACATGCACTACTGTGGCAGGCGAGAGCTTCCTGTCTATCTTGGCTACAATAATGCGTTCACTATGCTGTTCGTAGTAGCTTACCCGCGCTCCTATTGTTTATTCATTAATAAACGTACTCCTGCATTACCCTTATTTGATTTTGTATTTATAACCTGTATTCACCTGATCAGTTGTTTTGTTCCTCCTGCCACCGAACTTCACTAATTCCTACTATATCTAACTTTAACCTATCCATTTCCCTTTTTCAAATTTTCTAACCTACCTGCCTGATTAAGGAATGTGACATTCCACGCTCCGATCCGTAGAACGCCAGTTTTCTTTCTCCTGATAATGACGTCCTCCTGAAAAGAAAAAAATGGTTCAAATGGCTCTGAGCACTATGGGACCCAACTGCTGTGGTCATAAGTCCCCTAGAACTTAGAACCACTTAAACCTAACTAACCTAAGGACATCACACACATCCATGCCCGAGGCAGGATTCGAACCTGCGACCGCAGTGGTCGTGCGGTTCCAGACTGTAGCGCCTAGAACCGCTCGGCCACACCGTCTGGCCTCGGACTTAACATCTGAGGTCATCAGTCCCCTAGAACTTAGAACTACTTAAACCTAACTAACCTAAGGACATCACACACAACCATGCCCGAGGCAGGATTCAAACCTGCAACCGTAGCGGTCGCGCGGTTCCAGACTGAAGCGCCTAGAGCCGTACGTCCTCCTGAGTAGTCCCCGCCCGGAGATCCGACTGGTGAACTATTTTACTTCCGGAATATTTTACCCAAGAGGACGCCATCACATTTAACCATACAGTAAAGCTACATGCCCTCGGGAATAATTGCGGCTGTAGTTCCCCCTTGCTTTCAGCCATTCGCAGTACCAGCACAGCAAGACCGTTTTGGATAATGTTACAAGGCCAGATCAGTCAATCAAAAATTAAAATTAAATACGTTGCAGCCTTTGGCATGTATGCCTTGCTAACAGTGACTCGTACTGACACACCCTAACATATCGAAGCGCAAGTCGTCGAAGTGGCTTCAAATCAAATTACTTGCACCTGGCGAAAGGTCCACCCCACGGGAGGCCCCAGTCACACGACATTTACATGTTACCCTAACATTTAAATGGGTTACTGACAACAAACTGCATTTGTAAATACCTATAATGTAAGGCTTTGGCTAGTATTTCCAATTGCTTAAATGTGTGTTAACAATTGTACCTGTGCGTACATATATAATAGAAGTCACTTTGTTTCTCGAAATGGATACTTGTTGTCTAATGAGCAGTTAGCATAAAATAATAAGTTTCAAGACATCAGCGAATTAAAGAGTACACAAAGTGTTAGTGTCTCCAGAGAATGATAAGTCCTAAGAGTTGTAGCAGGTCGACTACATTTTTTGTATTAAATATTAACCGCGTGCACACAAGGTGTCCCTTAGAGATTTATAGCGCTGTAACACCAATCGGTTATCCAGTTGTTGTGGGCAGATCGTGGTAAATGAAGGCCACTGGCAAGGTATGTAACAGCTGGAGGTTGAAATTATCAGTATATGAGGTACGTTTTGATAGGGCAAGAGACAGGTCAAGTAATTTTAAATTCAGTAGTTGCAAAAATGAAGAACAAATGTTGATTTATTTGAAAAGAAGAATTCGGAAAGCTGTCATCTTTGTTGTTTACCGACTTCTCTTTGTATTTCTCCATAGTAATTGATCGTTTACACCTCTTCCCATTGAATAAATCGCTTTATTTTTGCTGTTCTCTAAATACACCCCAAAGTGATAATAAATGTTATGTAAATAACTATATAGGTAGTGCTGACAACTGTCTGGACCGTGCGAAGAAAGTAAAAGACAATATTGTTTATTCAGCACACACTACCTATTTAAGGTAAAAGTGGAGACGATCAAGCAAGTTAAGAGTACACCTTTAGACTATTACAAGAGAAAGTAAAAGAGTTTTGAACATACTTATAAATATCAACCAAAACAATATAAATGTGGAAATGTAATGAATCTTTCGTAACACATGTAAAACACACACATATGTGTAAGTATAATCGAAGCAACCCGCAGAAATTACCCTATGTTTATTCTTGATACAAAAAGTAAACTGAAGAACCTTTCCATAAGCGAGGCAGTGGATATATTTTCCCACACTTCGTGTTATAACATATCAGAATAATGACATACACACCAAATTACAATTATTTCATAAAAAGAAGGGAATTCCTGGTTAATGGTGACGAACTGGAAACTGCTCGACATCCAGTCAAGCGTTAAAAGTGCAAAAAAAAAAAAACAGATTACAGAAACGACTAGAAATGCTGTGTAGTTCGGCCACATACTCTCGTTCTTTCGTTGAAAAGTTGCTATCGGTATCTAGCGCTGGAGAGGATAAAAAGAGTTATGTACTAAGTAGCTAGGTGAGAGATGTAAAAATCAGAAACATGTTATATAAATCTTAAGCTACGTTCATGGTTTCGCTAATTTTCGTTGCAGACAGAAAGAAAGATTGTTTTCATCCTTTTATGCAAATAACTGCAATAATGGAAGGCACCACAGAAAAAGTTTAAAGGCAGTTATCACATGATAGACCTACTCTATCAGCAGACGCCGATCTATTGTCACTTTCAATGCATCACAAACGCTCACATGGCCTATACAGCACATGTCTGTAACGTGAAATGCAAAGCATGGAAGAAAACTCAGTGATCAAAATTCTAGCTGTTATACTGGAGCCGAGATCAAATTGATTTTCAGCACTTTCATCTGAATTGTTCACGTTTTCCTGAACAACTTCAGGTGGAGTGTTCCTTAGACAAGAGCATCAGTGATGCCTGCTCCTCTTTCGCTCTCATAAGACTGTACTGCGGTCATAATGATCTCGCTGTAAAACAAGACGCTAAGACTTATGAAACTAGATTTCAGTCTCACTATTCCTTCTGAATACCGAATCAGTAAAGTCAATGAAATCAAAGTGCAATAAAAGTAATCTATATGGCGATAAGAGCGAGTGCTTTGTATTAACACCTTGAGTTTAAGTAGATTCTTATCAATGGTGAGGAAGGTAAGAATTCGTATTACATAACTTCATCTCCAAAAAACGGCTTGAACGATCGTGGGAAAAGCAGTCACTTATGTCTGTACTTCCAAAATAGCAGAATAAAGATTCCATGCGACGTCTGACATTCAGAACATTGACCTTGCACTCCTAGGATATGTCGTATCTTCTTTTTCCGGCTGTCTAAATATAATAATGGTTTTAGTGTAGTGCAGACTTGAAAATATTTTTTTCATTACCGTAAGACCAACTGTCACACTGGAGTGTCAACTAACAGATTTTGTGTTTTTCCGAAATGTTTAACTGTTGTTCGTGAATTTATTGGCGTTGACAGGTGTTGTCAACACTACCACCAAAATTAAAAGTTTTTGTTTTTCCCCATATTACATAAGTTCCTCACGTCAGCAACAAACTTATGGCTTCGTTGCTAACTTCTATTTGTGAAGCAGGAAACAGTTTCCTTGTTTCAGCTTTTATTTACATAATATGGAGAACAATAAAAAAAACTTGGTAATACATTGAAGTCACACTTAGGTGACAGTCATGGTGTAGCTTTATGGACGTATAGAGATGGATGAAGTATTGCGTGCACAAAGTATAAAAGGGAAGTGCATTGGTGGAGCTCATGATGACTCATGTGAAAAGGTTCCAACATGACAATGGCAGCACGACGCTAATTAACAGACTTTGAATGCCGAATGGCAGTTGGAGCTAGAAGCATGGAACATTCCATTTCGGAAACCGTTAGGAAATTCAGTATTCCGAGATCTACAGTGTGAAGAGTGTGCCGAGAATAGCAAATTTCAGGCATTACCTCTCTATGCGGACAACGCATTGGGCGACGGCCTTCACTTAACGACCCGGGGCAGTGGCGTTTGCCTAGAAGTGTCAGTACTGACAGACAAGCAACACTGGTTGAAATGACGGCAGAAACTGTGTGAGGTATGGCGAACGCATCCGCTAGGACAGTTAGGCGAAATTTGGCGTGGATGAGCTATGGCAGTAGATGAGCGACGCAAGTGCCTTTGGTAACAGTATGACAGAGCCTGCAGCGCCTCTCTTGGGCTCGTGACCGCACTGGTTGGACCCTAGACTACTGGAAAACCGTGTTCTGAGCAGATGAGTCCCGATTGCGGATAGTAATGTGGCGCAGACCTCACGATGCCGTGGACTGAAGTTTTCAACAAGGTGCCGGCCATTGTGGCCGAGCGGTTCTAGGCGCTTCAGTCCGGAACCGTGCTCCTGCTACGGTCGCAGATTCGAATCCTGCCTCGAGCATGGACGTGTGTGATGTCCTTAGGTTAGTTAGGTTCAAGTAGTTCTAAGTCTAGGGTACTGATGACCTCAGATGGTAAGTCCAATAGTGCTTAGAACCATTTTGTCAGCACGTCACTGTGCGAGCTGGTGGTGCCTTCATAATGCTGAGGGCTATGTTTACATGGAAGGGACTGGATCTTGTGGTCCAGCTGAACATATCACTGGCTGGTATGTTCAGCAACTTGGAGACCAATTGCAGTCGTTCATGGACTTCATCTTCTCAAACAACGATGTCACTGGGTCACAATTATTCGCAAGTGGTTTGAGGAATATTCTAGACAATTCGAGCGAATGAGTTACCTACCCAGAGCGCGCGATGTGAAACCCATCGAACATTCATGGGACATAATCGAGAGGTCATTTCGTGCGCAAAATCCTACAACGGCAACACTTTCGGAGTTGCGGACGGCTATAGAGACTGCATGGCTCAATATTTCTGCAGAGGACTTCCAAAGACTTGTTGAGTCCGTGCCACGTCGAGTTGCTAAACTAGACCAGGAAAAAGGTGTTCCGACACGATGTTAAGAGGTGTCCTATGACTTTTGTTACCTTATTGTATACAAAACTTACTTAAGATGACTAACGACGATGCCAAATATCGCCCTCAAGAATATATCCAGGTCATTTGGCCAGCCTGAAACCTTGGTACCCTGCGTATAAGCTAATATAAGGAAATAAGGACGGACTCTGTTAGTGACCGATACAATATACCTTTTTACATTTAGAACTCTATATGAAAATAATGAAGTATGGGGAAGACAGAGAACAATGAAAAATGATGATGCCTTCTACTACATCACCACTAAATCTACTATTGACCAGCAGACTTGAGACTCTTGCATTTCGGGAAAGTGTGACAGTTAATCCCCTTATCTCAAGACAGGAACATTCAACACTATCACTGAAGGTACATGCTATCACTAAACTTTCGCCCTCTACTGAATACCAAGTATGTCAAGTCAGCCAGCTACACAGCAGTGATCCGAAGTGCCAACATTGTGAAATAAGATGTTAGTAGCACTCTTGGGTCGCAGATGGACGTCTGTTTAATAGGTTTATTCGTTTGGGTGATAGCAAGAACTGACCCTCTGCTTCCCTTCTCCCCGCCATTTGTTCAAGTGTTCACTGTTCATGTGTACACACAACCAAGCTATGTATAACACTACAGTACAAATACTATTATGTCTACACAAGAAACTATCTGAAAGTTGCACATATTAGTTCTCCTATTTTTAACACAATGTACATTATAATATTTGTGCTTGATTCGCGTTTCATAGTGTGCTTTCCACGTGTTACGAGTTGTTTTGTAGTACCGACAACAGACTACATGAGCAGAGAAGTGATACTTGACCTGAAGAATAACCAAATAATGACATTGCACAAATTTTTCGTCTATTTGCCTGGTGTCGTAGAAACGTTTTAAGGCAAAACTGTATTAATCCACAACTTTTTTAAGGCACATATGAAATTTGATTACATCAAAGCAGAACCTTAAATTTCTAAAAATCGTTATTTTGTTTCATTTATTTTGAAAATATTAACTGAATTCTCCGACTTTCTACAAGAAGAACTTCAAGAATGTAATTCATTCATAATCCCAGTTTTTTTTTTGTGTCTACCCTGCCTCAAGTTTTCTATGTTAACTTTTACTTACTGTTGTATAGGATCGATTTCACGCACCTCGAAATTCAATACGAATTAAGCAATTCCAAGAGTGATTCTTTAATTTTTCATATGTTTTCACCCATGTCAACTAAGCGAAGTTCGGTTTTAATACTTGAATCACAATTCATGGCAACAACCAGCATTTTTCTAGTTTCCCCATTTTTATCGACGTTTCTATATCTAATAGAATTGAATCGTTCATAACTAAAGGGGGCTCACAATTGATATATTATTCAGCAGTATTAAAAAGCAATCCGCATCACTTGTTTGATTATTTAATAGTGAATTTTTTTCTGCCGTTTGAAATAGTTTATTTTCTGGACTGTGTAAGGCTAACATTATCTTGCTGTAAAATATTTGTGGCTGCTGTGGTGATTTTTGTCACCTGGAATTCTCCCCTTATAGCAATAAATGAGGAACCAGGTATATCTTGAAGCACTTGTTTAAATTACATGAAAGTAAAAACTTATAATTAAAGGATGACTGTATTCCGAGTACAGTAAATGAAATATATAGTAACGATGTCTATCATGCGTGTACTGTTAGAGAGGAAAATACATTATAACCGTACATAATTATGTTAGGAAGTGTATTTTAATTATAACCAAATAACTTAATGTTTCTCAACGATTTTGAGCCTAAATCACCGAATGTGTTTAATATTAAACTATATAATCTTACGTGTCTGAAGTTTATGTAAAGATGAATACGAAAGATACGAAAAATACTGGCAGAAGTAAAGCTGTGAGTACCGGGCGTGAGTCGTGCTTCGGTAGCTCAGTTGGTAGAGCGCTTGCCCGCGAAAAGCAAAGGTCTCGAGTTCGAGTCTCGGTCGGGCACACAGTTTTAATCTGCCAGGAAGTTTCATATCAGCGCACACTCCGCTGCAGAGTGAAAATCTCATTCACGAAAGATGTTACAAAGATGACTGGCCACTTGTTCGCAAAACTATATTAAGTTTACTCAAAAATAAATACAAGAAAAATGACTGGTCCTAGTCACTTTTCACTCAACCTCATCCACTGCAGTGGTAAATCGGTGCTTCAGTTAATTACAAAATGCTTGATACTGTGGATATATGGTATACTACAGTAACTTCCAAATTAGATTTTTCTGTTTCTTCTTTATGAGAACTTATACATCAGTTATTTCCGTTTGAGGAAGTCCCATATGTTTGTTCATAAAGTATGTTGTGGCTTATAGTAATGCAAAGGTATCGTCTTCGAATTCTCTGTTATAGGGCGGAACACCTTGCAAATCACGGCAGTCAGTGATCTGAACTCCCGATGACGATGGCGGAGAGAGCTAACGATAGCTCAAGTGGCGCGGCTAGTAAACTGGGAAGGTTTTATTGAACGCTTAGGAAATACTTGACCTTTCTTTTCTGAACTGTACTCATGGTAGAGAAACTGCTAGGGAGCAAATATTCTCTTTTTCTAGTGCCTTTTCACATTGTGTCATCTGATATGACGAACATTTTGCATAAAGGTACCCATGTTGTGACTTGGCAAGACAGCCAAGCCACTAGGAGATAGCCGAAAGGCACGCATTTAAGCTCACGCAGGCTGGCGTGAGGTCTGGAACAGTTAAGGGAATTTATAGTAGCAAAGAAAGTAAGTAACTACTGGAATACTTAACTTTAATTCATAATTGGTGAACATCGGTCTGACGGTACATGTATCACAAGATAAATAGCAAATGATAATGGCGCCTTGCTAGGTCGTAGCAAATGACGTAGCTGAAGGCTATGCTAACTATCGTCTCGGCAAATGAGAGCGTAATTTGTAAGTGAACCATCGCTAGCAAAGTCGGCTGTACAACTGGGGCGAGTGCTAGGACGTCTCTCTAGACCTGCCGTGTGGCGGCGCTCGGTCTGCAATCACTGACAGTGGCGACACGCGCGTCCGACGTATACTACCGGACCGCGGCCGATTTGAAGGCTACCACCTAGCAAGTGTGGTGCCTGGCGGTGACACCACAACCCACTAAGATTTAACAGCCACTATTTCTCTTGTTTTTGCTGTACGAACTCTAAAGGGACGAAGGCGACCTAATTCAGTGGTAAGTGATATACACTGATCTGCAATAAGCACTTTCTTTTCAGGACACCAAAGTGCCAGTCAGATGCAAGATAAGAGTGGGCTCTAACGGGAAACTACTGGTAGATTTTGTTAGATCTGCCACTGTCTGTTAAGATCAATAACATTGTTACAGCCGGATGACTGAGATTTTGGCCTCTGCTGGCATTGCCGAAAAATTGGAGCTCTGTTTTAGGGGTCAAAGTTCTCAATGTTATGGTAAAGAAAGATGCACATTCCATTATGACCTAGCTTATCTTGGCGCTCATGATAACAATAAACCTGTTTTTGTGTAGTGTATCTCAAAATTAGAAACACATAGCTGCTTGAAAATAAAAATTACTTGGATTGACAAATGTGGAATTGGCAGGTTCTGCATATAATCAAATAATAGACCCAAAAGGTGATCACTGTCTTTGGAAATTTTGGCCACTTTTTTCACTGGAGTGTAGGACTTACAAACCCAATTTTTATGGAGAAACATTCCTTACAACATCTCAATGGAAGTCTTTTTTGCTACACAACATATAACTAAAATGTAGTGAAGCTAACTATCCTTTTGTTTTCTTATTTTTTCGTCGTTATTTGAAACTTGAAACTCTGAGTTGTGGAACAGAGTTTACAACAAAAGTCATCAATTGATTCAGCATAATTCCAGATCTGCTACAGACGTTTTTTTTCATACGTGGCTATTGGTAACACTTGCAGATTTATTAGTAGCACCTGTAGACTTCAATTCAACCTCTACAAACGGCATGGTAATGAAGGCATGCCTTTTTCACTCCAATCGTTGCAGCTGTCCCTCAATAAACGGAAACTTACAATATGCATTATCAGTTTTTGAGGAGTTATCTCCTTTTAGTACTAGGCGAATCAGTTTGAATCGTTGATTCTTCTAAATTCAGCACCACTTAATAGCATCCTAAGTTCTGTGATAATATTTGTAGTGTTCTGAATTTGGAACAATTTTCAAACCTAGAATAACATGCCATGCAGTATAACGATCTCGGATTTCCTCATATCAAACCTAATACTCTTAAAATGGTACTAGCCAGAGATGAATGTAGCCTCACTTTATCTGCAGGGACAAAAATTATGCCCATCCCTAGCAGCGAATTCGTGGTCTAACAAGGGAACCTCCCCATCGCATCCCCCTCAGATTTAGATATAAGCTGGCACAGTGGATAGGCCTTGAAAGACTGAACACAGATCAATAGAGAAAACAGGAAGAAGTTTTGTGGAACTATGAAGAAATAAGCAAAATATACAAACTGAGTAGTCCATGCGCAACATAAGCAACATCAAGGAGAACGGCAAGTCAGGAGCGCAGTGGTTCCGTGGTTAGCGTGAGCAGCTACGGAACGAGAGGTCCGTGGTTCAAGTCTCCCCTCAAGTGGAAATTTTACTTTCTTTATTTTCGCAAAGTTATTATCTGTCCGTTCGTTCATTGACGTCTCTGTTCACTGTAATATGTTTAGTGTCTGTATTTTGCGACCGCACCGCAAAACCGTGCGATTAGTAGACGAAAGGACGTGCCTCTCCAATGGCAACCGTAAACATTTGATCGCAAGGTCATAGGTCAACCGATTCCTCCACAGGAAAACACTTCTGATATATTCTATACGACACTGGTGACGGCATGTGCGTCACAGGAATATGTTGTCGACCCACCTAACTTGTACACTTGGCGAATGGGTAAAAAGGTTCTTCTACCTTGCCCGATTTAGGTTTTCTTTTGGATGTGATAATCACTCCCAAAAAAGTGATCGCATCGGACGGGCGAACGGACAGATAATAATTGTCTGAAAATAAGAAATTAAAATTTTCTTTGGAGGAAAGACTTGAACCAAGGACCTCTAGTTCCGCAGCTGCTCACCCTAACCACGGGACCACGGCGCCCCTCAGCTCACATTTTCTTTGATGTTGCCTATGTTGGGCATGGACTACTCAGTTTGTATATTTTGCTTATTTTTTTCATACTTCCACACAACTTCTTCCTGTTTTCTCGATTGATCTGTGTTCAGTTTTTCAAGGCCTATCCACTGTGCCAACTTATAACTAAATCTGAAGGGGGTGCGATGGGGAGGTTCCCTTGTAAGAAAGAAAGAAAAGGATGAGAGACCATATTTGCCGCGCACTGAATTTGTCTGAGTGCTTAAAAAGAGTTAGAAGAAGTTATTGGCTACCCTGTCGCTCAACAGTTTATCACACTGACGTGTGGACTATAATATCACGTGCTCTTGAACCAGAACCTTATCTGAAAATGCGTTTTTAACAAAGGACACCAGTTGCCATGCTAGCAGCAAGATAATATTCCTACCTGAGAGAAACCTGTATGTGTAAGCAGTCAGGCGATATGCATAATTATCATTTTCTGTAAATTACTCAATTCGTTGTGAGCTCTAAGCCCAGGACGACACCCGTCAATTCGAAACAAAAGACACGTCATGAGCGTTTGTGTTTAGTGTAGGTTTTTATTAATTTCAGAAGTCTATTTGCAAACGCTGAAGCTTACATTAGTTTGTCTCATGATGCAGATACACGATTTTAAAATCATCGCCTTGTCCGAGTTTAATAGCCCTGGCCGATGACCTCCAAATCGTGGGTCTGTCAGCTGCCTCTTGAATGTTGTTAGAGACAATGCCCGTGCTTTTCTGTGTTTTCCATGTCTCACAATATCACAAACAATCAAGTTGTGAAAAGTTTCTGCCACTTAGGTATCAATTTTATTCACCGAACAAATTGAGTATAGATTTTTTATAGTATATGAAAGAAAGATGTGCAGAACTCTGGGAAAAAATAATTATAGTGTAACACCCCCCCCACCCCCAATCAGTAACATCATTAGACAGTATCACACGTCAACAATGACATTAGTCAAAGAGCACTAGCCAGTTTGTATCTGAAAGTGATATTGTTAAAGAAATCAACCCAGCGTGTCGGTGCAGTAATACACTGACGTGACATAGTCAAGCGTTAGTATTGCGTACACAAGGTATGAAAGGGCTGTAGATTGGCGGAGCTGTCACCTATAGTCACGTGGTACCTGTGGTAAGGTTAACAGACTTTGAACACGGATTGGTAGTTGGTGCTAGATGCATTGACATTCCACTTCGGAAATCGTAAGGGAATTCAGTATTCCGAGATCCACGTTGTCGAGTACCCCCGCTTGTATCGATGCTTGTATCGACCCTCGTATTGTATAGGTTGTTGCTTAGTTGTTTTGGTTAGATCAAGTCATTTTCGGCTAGACCGTCAGTGAGACAGCATCTGCATTCCTGCTAGTGATACAGGCGAGTACACCATTCATTTGCGAATAATGTATAGTATGAGTACTGTGAGCTGACAGCTTCTTTTAAGAAGCGATTTATTTTAAATTTCTTCACTGTTCTTTAACTTCAGCTCCCATATTTAGTGCGTGTTTGATTATTTATCAAGCACATTTACGCTCTTTATAAACTATGTAGTCCATAGATTCGCTGTCTGCATCGTGCCAGGCATTTGTAATAGTTGCAATCCCCAGTCGAGTGACAGATCTTCTAGCAGCAGTGCATTAGACTAGTGTGAGTTGAAACAGCTTCTCATAAAAAGCGATTTACTTTACATTTCGCTGGTATTCTCTAGTTTCAACGCCTATATTTCGTATGTCTGCGCCTTTAGTATGGGCAGGAACTATGTTTACTGTGTTCAGATGCGAGCCAAGTTAATGACCCTTCACTCACAGCTCCAGGCGTTGTTGGCTTCGTTCATGTATCTTGGGACTGTTGCCAATGAGCATCGCTGTGGGGTGCCGGACAGGGCGGTCGGAGGGACATCCAGCACGACCCATGAGTCACCCAATGGGCCCACCACTGTGACAGTTCTGGGTACTGCCCACACTGACGTTTATGCCTCTGTAGTTGAGTGGGAGGTCGTTAAAAGGTGTGGCCGGCAGCGAAAGACTTTCCGAGGGGCCGATAGGAGGGCCTCCCCGGTTCGTCTGACTAACGAGTTTCGGGTGCTACCTGCGGCTGACGACGTTCTTAGCCAGATGAAGCCCCTCGTCCTGTTCAAGAGGAATCCTTTCGGCCTGCAAAGTCTGAGCAGCCACAGACGGTGGGATTTCTGGTAGTTGGGAACTCCAACGTTAGGCGCGTAATATGGATATGACTGCGAAGGAGGGGAAGGAATCCAGTTTGCATTCTGAGCGCATACTAGGAGGAGTCATTCCAGATGTGGAACAGGTGCTTCCGAATACCATGAAGAGCACAGGCTGCAACCATCTGCAGGAGGTGCTCATGTTGGTACTAACGATTTGTGTCGCTTTGTATCAGAAGAGAATCTCTCCGATTTCGAGCGGCTAGTGAAGTAGTAAAGACTGTCAGTCTTTCTTGCGAAATGAAAGTAAGGCTCACCATCGGCAGTATCGTCGACAGGACTGACTCAGGCCCTTTGGTCTGAATCAGAGGCTAGGCGCTTCTGCGACCATGTAGGTTGCAGATTTCTCGAATTGTGCTACAGGATGGTGGGATTTCACCGTCCACTAAATAGGTCAGGAGTTGATTGTATGTAGAAAGGGGCTCCATTGGTAGCGACTGGGCGGTATTTTAGTTTAGAGGGTCTCGGGAACGTGCGGTAATGGCTTCGCTTTCAAAGAGTGCAGGACGAACGCAGGAAGAGAGTAGACATAGGAACAGCCAACATTGTTATAAACTGTCGTAGCAGTGTTGGAAGTGAACCAAGGCTCCGAGCGCTAATAGAAAACACCGAATCTCAAATCGTTATAGATACGGTTTCCTGGCTAAAGCTCGAAATACGTTCAGTGGAAATTTTTACAAAGGACGTAACACTTCCAGAATGAGATTTTCACTCTACAGCGGAGTGTGCGCTGATATGAAACTTCCTGGCAGATTAAAACTACGTGCCCGACCGAGACTCGAACTCGGGACCTTTATCTTTCGCGGGCAAGTGCTCTACCATCTGAGCTACCGAAGCACGACTCACGCCCGGTACTCACAGCTTTACTTCTGCCAGTATCTCGTCTCTTACCTTCCAAACTTTACGGAAGCTCTCCTGCGAACCTTGCAGAACTAGCACTCCTGAAAGAAAGGATATAGCGGAGACATGGCTTAGCCACAGCCTGGGGGACGTTTCCAGAATGAGATTTTCACTCTACAGCGGAGTGTGCGCTGATATGAAACTTCCTCGCAGATTAAAACTGTGTGCCCGACCGAGATTCGAACTAGGGACCTTTGCCTTCCGCGGGCAAGTGCTCTACCATCTGAGCTACCGAAGCACGACTCACGGCCGGTACTCACAGCTGTACTTCTGCCAGTATCTCGTCTCCTACCTTCCAAACTTTACAGAAGCTCTCCTGCGAACCTTGCAGAGATGCTGGCAGAAGTAAAGCTGTGAGTACGGGGCGTGAGTCGTGCTTCGGTAGCTCAGATGGTAGAGCACTTGCCCGCGGAAGGCAAAGGTCCCGAGTTCGAATCTCGGTCGGGCACACAGTTTTAATCTGCGAGGAAGTTTCATATCAGCGCACACTCCGCTGTAGAGTGAAAATCTCATTCTGGAAACGTCCCCCAGGCTGTGGCTAAGCCATGTCTCCGCTATATCCTTTCTTTCAGGAGTGCTAGTTCTGCAAGGTTCGCAGGAGAGCTTCTGTAAAGTTTGGAAGGTAAGAGACGAGATACTGGCAGAAGTAAAGCTGTGAGTACCGGGCGTGAGTCATGCTTCGGTAGCTCAGATGGTAGAGCACTTGCCCGCGAAAGGCAAAGGTCCCGAGTTCGAGTCTCGGTCGGGCACACAGTTTTAATCTGCCAGGAAGTTTCGACATAATACTTGTTCAGAAACGGTAGATTAAATACAGTTACCGGTGGAGTGCTTATTGGTGTCAGAAGTAGTTAAGCTTGTAGTGAAATTGAAGTAGACAGTTCCTGTGCTTTAGTAAAGGTAGAGGTTATACTTGACTGTTGCAATAAATTAATAATCGGTTCCTTTTACCGACGCTCAACTCAGAAGATACAGTTGCTGAACAGTTCAAAGAAAATTTCAGTGTCATTTCAAATAGATACCACTCTCATACAATTAAAACTGGTGGTGACTTCAATTTACCCTCTATATGTTGGCGAAAATACATATTTCAAGTCGGTGGTAGATGTGAAACGTCGTCGGAAATCATATGTAATGGCTTCGCAGAAAAGTATCTTGCAGGAGCCCATTCGAAGTGTACATGGTGAAAGGTGGCTACACTGAGCCACAGCGCCAGAGATCGCGCTAGAGAGTATTGTCCAGCCGCCTCCACAGGCAGTGTTTGGGGAGAACTCGTAGTAGTCAGTGCTTGTTGAGATGTGCTAGTGAAAAGTGCTGGTCGAGAACTCGTAGCAGGGAGTGCTTGCTGGGATGTGATACTGAAAAGTTCTTGTTGAGATGTGATAGTAATGAGTCGGTGTGGAAATATTGTAATGTTTAGAGTGCTTTTCGTCAATATATGAAGGTAAAAGAAAAAAAAATTTTCCTTTTTCTTTTTATTATTTCAATGTCTTAAATAATGTGTCATTACAGGTTCAGTCAACAAAGCATCTGGCGTGTGTTCTTGTATTAGAGTGTAATTCTGGGTTTCTTGCGAAATTTTAGTATTTCTAATTTTTTTATCACGTCAGTATAAATGGTATTTGAAATTTCTTGTCTTGTTGAAGAAGAACCGTGCCAGATGTGTACGTTGAGTCACACTCCCACACACAGAACAATTACACTTGTGCTTTGGTTTCGTAGGTTTTATAGTTGCTGGAGACTTAATTAATTAATTGTGTTAACGAAAATTTTCATTTCATTCTTTGTTGTTGTTCTATGCAGTCAGATTGCGTGATAATACTAGTCAGGGCCAACCGTTTACGAGACACAGCGTAATCGGACATACATCAACTAAAAAATTTAAAAATTATTTTCAAACCTAATAATAATTAAGCCCCATGCACGTGGCGACCGCTGCTTCGGATTGTCCCTTGGAAATCTTCTGATTGTAAAAATAGTAGACAGTAGTATTGTTGTAGTAATTTGTAGTTAGTAATTGTAGTCTATTTTGCATGTGTAGATTCTTCTAATGGTATTTTCCAAAATTTAAATTTGTTGTCTTGTCTATGGGTTTGACAATTTAGTGCAATTATTTCAATTGTTCGTTAATCGTGTTTGAGGGAAACATCTCGTGTGAATGGTATTGTTGGAGATGAGGAGTCATTGTGTGTAATTTTCGTACAGTGACGAGTTTTGTATGTTTTGTAAATGATTACGCGATCGATGAAAAAGGCGAAAATGATGAATAGTGAGAATGACGAAATTGTTGACATGGCGAACTCGCCAACACAGGACAACAGTATGATGAATAATGGAGTTGAAAACAATTTAATAAGCAGGGAAAATAGTCCGGAAACAGTTCAAAATTTTTCTCAATCAGAAAATTCACAGAATACGAGATTAACGATAGAAGATTCTGGAATAGTATCGAACACAGATAGCTTTACAGCTATGACGAAGGAAGCTGGTTTTGTGGGAAATGCGAAAGGAATTTCGAACAAGTTAATATGGAGCAGTTGATGAGTGTAATATTAAATTTTCGATCTGAATTTAAAACAGAGATAGGAACAATTAAAACTGAGATGGGAACAATGGGATCACAATTAGGAACAATTATTACCGAGATGAAAGCAGTGGGTTCACAGTTACGATCTGAATTAGAAACTGATATGGGAACAATGGAAACACAGTTAGGCTCACGAATGGGGACATGTTTCAAAAACATGAAAGATGAATCAAAGAAAGAGTTTAGAGAAGAAGTGCAACCGATTTTGAATGCTCACAATAATAGTTTAATTTCAACCGAAATCAGACAAGAGGAAGAGGACCGAGAACAGGAAGAAAAAGATCGCGTGATAGTACAAAAATTATCAGAGTTACATTTACAACGTGCACACGATAAGGAAGAAATTATTGAAAGAATCGAGGAATCCGTACCAAATGACAGAATAAATAACTTAACGCAACAGTGTGAACAGTTAACTACTAAATGTGACAACACCGAAACCCGAGTCGCGACATATACAGAAGACGTAAATAAACAGAAAGAACAATTAAGTAACTCATCGGAAAGAGTTGAGGAGATCTCAGATAAATTGACAAGTGTTAGTTTAGCAGAAGGGTTTGAAGAAAATAATTTGTTTCTTTTACGTGATGCAACAAGAGAGCGCCAGGCGCGTGAATTTAACAATAATCGTCATTGTGACTGGGACAGACGCGGTAGGTCTTTGTCGCCACGAGGCGAAAACTTTGACTATAAACATTTTTTGACTGTTCGGAAATTTAAGATCTTTCGTAATTCTAAGAATGACATACATCCATGTTCATGGTTAGATCAATTTACGTACGCACTTCCGCCAAATTTGCCACTAAGTCACAAACTTGAAATTATGTGCGGCTATTAAGTCCTCAGGGGATTCACTACTCTAAGTGAATATGTGCAGTAGCGTGCATAGGGCCCCGAGCTGTAGTGGTGCTATTTCCCTTTTAGTTTTCTGCACCGCTGCCTACTCTTTTACTATTCTTTGCATCTGTCAAAACAACTCTTCGACTATCAATCTATCTAGAGAGTAAGTAAACAATAACCGGATATGACTATTTTACCTAAAAGTGATTTCGGAAATTACCGTTTGGACTTACTGTACCTTCAGCAGCATTCATTCGTAGTTTAAATGAAATTTTACCTGTTTATCTTCGTGACAATATTACTTCATATGTTGACGATATTCTTATTGCTAAACATTCTTGGAGTGAGCACAACAAAATTTTGGATTCATTATTACGTATTTTTGCAAGAGTTGGCATTACAGTGAACTCGAAAAAATCTGAATTTGGTCGTTTAAAAATCTTGTCAGTTGGCCAAAAGGTGTTAATTAAGTCTCACCGTTTGTCTCACAAAGGAAAGGGCTTGTGTCGCAAATTTTTTCTGCTTTATAACGGCCCATATAGAATTAGCAAAATTATTCATGATAACACTGTCGAAGTAGAAACTCTTAAATCTCGACGCTCTAAGGGAATACATCATATAGCTAACGTTAAAATTTTTGTGGAATGACATACTTTTGAGAAACTAACAGCTACATGTAAACATGCAGAGAATACAAGGATACCGCGCTGTGTTTTGGCGGCGGCACATACTCAAAGCAACAGTCAAGTCTGCGCGCCGCACAAGGCAGTCGTTGACCGCAAACAATTGCTTCCTACGTCACGCGCCTACAGCTGATCGAGCGCTCAGTGCGAATGCACTGACAGCCGTAAACAAATACACAGTTTAATTTCTCCGATTAAATTCAGTATAAAGCCATAGTGACTTGATGAATTATGTTATTAACATTCAGTATTTTTCAGAATACGGTTCTATAAAATATTTAAGAACTTCAGGTAAGTTCTGTGCGTGTCCGACGTTAAGAGGACTTGCTATCGAGAAAATTTCAGAAAGAATGTAATTTCCAAGAAGAAACTAATAAACTAAAAAAGGTAACTATTAATTGAGTTCATTTTTCAGGTAACATATTTCCACTTAGGTACGTACTTTAGACGTAATTTGCTGCTCGCGATTACGTGACTCATACTTTGTGCTAAATTTCATGTTCTATGAAATTACTTGTGAAGCGACGTGCTTGCGTACGTTAACTGATTTCGACATTGATTATTAATGAACAGGGTTGTTATTTGTATATATTATGCATCGCTTGGCTGCACTGCTTTTTCACTGATGTCATATTTTTTTATTATGTGCCTGCTGTGCTTATTTATTTAAATTATAATTGTCACCTGATTAATTGTGCTGATGTGGTTAGGTATGTAAGTTATACTTTGTGATTTATCTGCTTGCGCCTTCATGTTTACTTATTAAGATGACATATGAACTTTTATTTGCTTATGATGATATGATGCTAATGACCTGTTTATTATGTTAGATAACATATTTGCTGCCTTGCTTATGGATTGCATATTTACACATTTCTGTTTTGTTGTCATAACTACTCTTTAATTTGGTATATAGCAATGCTGATGTACAGTGTACGAACATAGAGTTTAGGTTACACTATGGTATTAGTTACAGACTGTTCGCTTGGCAGAGCCTCGTTGTAAGAATTGTGCTGCATCCACTTGTTGACATTCCGTTCTCTACTGGTATATTTACTCGCTATTGCATGTTTTGCTTACGCTCAGTGCCTTATACACTCCTGGAAATGGAAAAAAGAACACATTGACACCGGTGTGTCAGACCCACCATACTTGCTCCGGACACTGCGAGAGGGCTGTACAAGCAATGATCACACGCACGGCACAGCGGACACACCAGGAACCGCGCTGTTGGCCGTCGAATGGCGCTAGCTGCGCAGCATTTGTGCACCGCCGCCGTCAGTGTCAGCCAGTTTGCCGTGGCATACGGAGCTCCATCGCAGTCTTTAACACTGGTAGCATGCCGCGACAGCGTGGACGTGAACCGTATGTGCAGTTGACGGACTTTGAGCGAGGGCGTATAGTGGGCATGCGGGAGGCCGGGTGGACGTACCGCCGAATTGCTCAACACGTAGGGCGTGAGGTCTCCACAGTACATCGATGTTGTCGCCAGTGGTCGGCGGAAGGTGCACGTGCCCGTCGACCTGGGACTGGACCGCAGCGACGCACGGATGCACGCCAAGACCGTAGGATCCTACGCGGTGCCGTAGGGGACCGCACCGTCACTTCCCAGCAAATTAGGGACACTGTTGCTCCTGGGGTATCGGCGAGGACCATTCGCAACCGTCTCCATGAAGCTGGGCTACGGTCCCGCACACCGTTAGGCCGTCTTCCGCTCACGCCCCAACATCGTGCAGCCCGCCTCCAGTGGTGTCGCGACAGGCGTGAATGGAGGGACGAATGGAGACGTGTCGTCTTCAGCGATGAGAGTCGCTTCTGCCTTGGTGCCAATGATGGTCGTATGCGTGTTTGGCGCCGTGCAGGTGAGCGCCACAATCAGGACTGCATACGACCGAGGCACACAGGGCCAACACCCGGCATCATGGTGTGGGGAGCGATCTCCTACATTGGCCGTACACCACTGGTGATCGTCGAGGGGACACTGAATAGTGCACGGTACATCCAAACCGTCATCGAACCCATCGTTCTACCATTCCTAGACCGGCAAGGGAATGTGCTGTTCCAACAGGACAACGCACGTCCGCATGTATCCCGTGCCACCCAACGTGCTCTAGAAGGGTTAAGTCAACTACCCTGGCCAGCAAAATCTCCGGATCTGTCCCCCATTGAGCATGTTTGGGACTGGATGAAGCGTCGTCTCCCGCGGTCTGCACGTCCAGCACGAACGCTGGTCCAACTGAGGCGCCAGGTGGAAATGGCATGGCAAGCCGTTCCACAGGACTGCATCCAGCATCTCTACGATCGTCTCCATGGGAGAATAGCAGCCTGCATTGCTGCGAAAGGTGGATATACACTGTACTAGTGCCGACATTGTGCATGCTCTGTTGCCTGTGTCTATGTGCCTGTGGTTCTGTCAGTGTGATCATGTGATGTATCTGACCCCAGGAATGTGTCAATAAAGTTTCCCCTTCCTGGGACAATGAATTCACGGTGTTCTTATTTCAATTTCCAGGAGTGTATTTTTAAGATAGGAAAATGAACTGCTATAATTCGACATAAACGACATTAGTACAAGAAACTTCATAGAAGTCACATGAGCTGGAGGTTTTATGGAAGCTGTATAAATGTATGCTAATAGGAAGGAAGCTAACGACATGACATACCAAAACTAGGTTTAGACCATTGACAGTTATTACACTGCATTTTTCGTGAGCAATTGAAATAGGAAGTGACACTTGACACAAGAAATACTCCACATGTTTGCTTCTGTTTGCCATAATTCTTGAAGTGGTGTACACACTGTGAAATATTATGATCATTCACACTCCGAATCGTACTTAATTACTGAGAGTTATTCGAACTAAGTCTGTTAGAGGTCATGTATGCATTTCTTTTGTTTATAATTCATAATGAGTAGAAGATTTGGGTCAGATGGATTACACAGAGGTTGTGTGTTGACAATGTGTCTTCGGATGGTATAGGATGATGAGGTTTGCATTAGGATTTTATCTGTAATTGTTCGAGGAGACTGACTAGAGGAAAGAGTTGTTATGGAAGTGAAATGATATTGGTAATAAGGTTTATATGTATCGACGTATTGAAGAGGTATTATTGAGGTATTATTGAGATTATGTGAAGTTGATGATTATTGGAGTTTTTGTGGACAAGAGGTAAGGTAAATGATATTGATGATAAGGTTTATATGTATCGACGTAAGAGGTATTATTGAAGTATTGAGATTATGTGATGCTGATGATTATTGGAGTTTTGGTGTATAAGAGGTAAAGTAAGTGAGGTTCATATTTTTTTTGTTGGTCTATATGGAACAAGGAGGATGAAGATAGCAGACTAAAACACTCAAGTAGAAGGAAGATAGTCTATACACACACTTTGTTAAATCAATAAGCAGTACATTTTTTTTTTTTTTTTTTTTTTTTTTTTGGAGAGAGGAAGTAATTGCATATCTTGGCTCACTGACAGTTGTTCAGCAACCGTACATTTTGATTTGGCTTGGCAAACATTGGTCTTGACATGATGACTATGACGTTGACTAACTATTATTGACTGTTATACATTGCTGCCCTAATACTTGATACTCATGATGAACATCAAATTTTGTGTTTTGTGTGTTTTCCTTTCCTAATCCTACCCACCTATCTCCTAAATATTATTTTATTTGTTTGTAGTGGCTTGCACTGACACCCATAAATATTATAGGTTTACTGATATTTGAGTATTTGTAATAGTTAATATGACAATTATCTGATATCATTTGTGTGTTTATTAGAATTTATATGTTTAGTGTGTAAAAGCATTTGTATGTGCATTCAAACTATTGTTCATGCCTGAACTGTCTGATTAGTGATGGTGAATATTATGGACTGTTACCTGCACTTTTTCAACATAATGGGTGCTACTTAGAAATGTTTAATTTCTGCTGATGAACTGTGTGATTAGTGATAGTGGATATTATGGACTGTTACCTGCACTTTTTCAACATAATGGGTGCCACTTAGAAATGTTTAATTTCTGCTGATGAACTGTGTGATTAGTGATAGTGGATATTATGGACTGTTACCTGCACTTTTTCAACGTAATGGGTGCCACTTAGAAATGTTTAATTTCTGATGATGAACTGTGTGATCAGTGATAGTAAATATTATGGACTGTTACTTGTACTTTTTCTACATGATTGGTGCCACTAGGACATGTTTAATTTCTGCTAATAAACTCTGATGAACAGTGTGATCAGTGATAGTGAATATTATGGACTGCTCTCTGGACCTGCTCATCATTGCTAGGTGCAACTGGTGGACTGCTTCTACTGAAATAATGTCACTTGTTGCTGTCTGCACCTGCTCAACATTGCTGGGTGCCACTGATGAACTGCTTCTATTGAAATGATGTCACTTGTTGGTGTCTGCACCTGTTCAACATTGCTGGGTGCCACTGATGGACTGCTTTTACTGAAATGATGTCAGTTGTTGGTGTCTGCACCTGTTCAACATTGCTGGGTGCCACTAATGGAACTGTTTCTGCTGAGTGATATCACTTGTTGCTGTCTGCACTTGTTCAACATTGCTGGGTGCAACTGATGGAGCTACTTCTATGGAAATGATGTCACTTGTCGGTGTCTGCACCTACTCAACATTGCTGGGTGCCACTGTTGGAACTGTTTCTACTGAAATGATGTTACCTGTTGCTGTGTGCACCTGTTCAACATTGCTGGGTGCCACTAATGGACTGATTCTACTGGAATAACGTCACTTGTTGGTGTCTGCACCTGTTCAACATTGCTGGGTGCTACTGATGGACTGCTTCTACTGAAATGATGTCAGTTGTTGGTGTCTGCACCTGTTCAACATTGCTGGGTGCCACTAATGGAACTGTTTCTGCTGAGTGATGTCACTTGTTGCTGTCTGCACCTGCTCAACATTGCTGGGTGCCACTGATGGACTGCTTCTATTGAAATGATGTCACTTGTTGGTGTCTGCACCTGTTCAACATTGCTGGGTGCCACTGATGAACTGCTTCTATTGAAATGATGTCACTTGTTGCTGTCTGCACCTGTTCAACATCGCTGGGTGCCACTGATGAACTGCTTCTACTAAAATGATGTCACTTGTTGGTATTTGCACCTGTTGACCATTGCTGGGTGCTACTGCTGGAACTATCAACTATTTTTTTTTTTAATCATTGAAAGCATTTTATGTGAACATTTGTATAAACTGATTTTTTTTTGTATTGTGTGAACTATTATGTAAAGTCACATGTATGAAAGAAGTTGTATTGCTTACTGTATTTCATATATTAGGTTATTGAAAGGTCAGTGCAAAGCCAAAATTTTAACTAATTATGTGATAGTTACGTATTAATATTATCTTTTATTTTTGTCTGTATTTTTGTGGACGAATTTGGTGGTATTTTCACCACCAATGCTGGCAAAGAAACCATCAAATTCTGGCCCGTTGAGGAGGGGCATATGAAAGGTGGCTACACTGAGCCACAGCGCCAGAGATCGCGCTAGAGAGTATTGTTCAGCCGCCTCCACAGGCAGTGTTTGGGGAGAACTCGTAGTAGTCAGTGCTTGTTGAGATGTGCTAGCTAAAAGTGCTGGTCGAGAACTCGTAGCAGGGAGTGCTTGCTGAGATGTGATACTGAAAAGTTCTTGTTGAGATGTGATAGTAATGAGTCGGTGTGGAAATATTGTAATGTTTAGAGTGCTTTTCGTCAATATATGAAGGTAAAAGAAAAAAAAATTTTTCCTTTTTCTTTTTATTATTTCAATGTCTTAAATAATGTGTCATTACAGGTTCAGTCAACAAAGCATCTGGCGTGTGTTCTTGTATTAGAGTGTAATTCTGGGTTTCTTGCGAAATTTTAGTATTTCTAATTTTTTTATCACGTCAGTATAAATGGTATTTGAAATTTCTTGTCTTGTTGAAGAAGAACCGTGCCAGATGTGTACGTTGAGTCACACTCCCACACACAGAACAATTACACTTGTGCTTTGGTTTCGTAGGTTTTATAGTTGCTGGAGACTTAATTAATTAATTGTGTTAACGAAAATTTTCATTTCATTCTTTGTTGTTGTTCTATGCAGTCAGATTGCGTGATAATACTAGTCAGGGCCAACCGTTTACGAGACACAGCGTAATCGGACATACATCAACTAAAAAATTTAAAAATTACTTTCAAACCTAATAATAATTAAGCCCCATGCACGTGGCGACCGCTGCTTCGGATTGTCCCTTGGAAATCTTCTGATTGTAAAAATAGTAGACAGTAGTATTGTTGTAGTAATTTGTAGTTAGTAATTGTAGTCTATTTTGCATGTGTAGATTCTTCTAATGGTATTTTCCAAAATTTAAATTTGTTGTCTTGTCTATGGGTTTGACAATTTAGTGCAATTATTTCAATTGTTCGTTAATCGTGTTTGAGGGAAACATCTCGTGTGAATGGTATTGTTGGAGATGAGGAGTCATTGTGTGTAATTTCCGTACAGAGACGAGTTTTGTATGTTTTGTAAATGATTACGCGATCGATGAAAAAGGCGAAAATGATGAATAGTGAGAATGACGAAATTGTTGACATGGCGAACTCGCCAACACAGGACAACAGTATGATGAATAATGGAGTTGAAAACAATTTAATAAGCAGGGAAAATAGTCCGGAAACAGTTCAAAATTTTTCTCAATCAGAAAATTCACAGAATACGAGATTAACGATAGAAGATTCTGGAATAGTATCGAACACAGATAGCTTTACAGCTATGACGAAGGAAGCTGGTTTTGTGGGAAATGCGAAAGGAATTTCGAACAAGTTAATATGGAGCAGTTGATGAGTGTAATATTAAATTTTCGATCTGAATTTAAAACAGAGATAGGAACAATTAAAACTGAGATGGGAACAATGGGATCACAATTAGGAACAATTATTACCGAGATGAAAGCAGTGGGTTCACAGTTACGATCTGAATTAGAAACTGATATGGGAACAATGGAAACACAGTTAGGCTCACGAACGGGGACATGTTTCAAAAACATGAAAGATGAATCAAAGAAAGAGTTTAGAGAAGAAGTGCAACCGATTTTGAATGCTCACAATAATAGTTTAATTTCAACCGAAATCAGACAAGAGGAAGAGGACCGAGAACAGGAAGAAAAAGATCGCGTGATAGTACAAAAATTATCAGAGTTACATTTACAACGTGCACACGATAAGGAAGAAATTATTGAAAGAATCGAGGAATCCGTACCAAATGACAGAATAAATAACTTAACGCAACAGTGTGAACAGTTAACTACTAAATGTGACAACACCGAAACCCGAGTCGCGACATATACAGAAGACGTAAATAAACAGAAAGAACAATTAAGTAACTCATCGGAAAGAGTTGAGGAGATCTCAGATAAATTGACAAGTGTTAGTTTAGCAGAAGGGTTTGAAGAAAATAATTTGTTTCTTTTACGTGATGCAACAAGAGAGCGCCAGGCGCGTGAATTTAACAATAATCGTCATTGTGACTGGGACAGACGCGGTAGGTCTTTGTCGCCACGAGGCGAAAACTTTGACTATAAACATTTTTTGACTGTTCGGAAATGTAAGATCTTTCGTAATTCTAAGAGTGACATACATCCATGTTCGTGGTTAGATCAATTTACGTACGCACTTCCGCCAAATTTGCCACTAAGTCACAAACTTGAAATTATGTGCGGCTATTAAGTCCTCAGGGGATTCACTACTCTAAGTGAATATGTGCAGTAGCGTGCATAGGGCCCCGAGCTGTAGTGGTGCTATTTCCCTTTTAGTTTTCTGCACCGCTGCCTACTCTTTTACTATTCTTTGCATCTGTCAAAACAACTCTTCGACTATCAATCTATCTAGAGAGTAAGTAAACAATAACCGGATATGACTATTTTACCTAAAAGTGATTTCGGAAATTACCGTTTGGACTTACTATACCTTCAGCAGCATTCATTCGTAGTTTAAATGAAATTTTACCTGTTTATCTTCGTGACAATATTACTTCATATGTTGACGATATTCTTATTGCTAAACATTCTTGGAGTGAGCACAACAAAATTTTGGATTCATTATTACGTATTTTTGCAAGAGTTGGCATTACAGTGAACTCGAAAAAATCTGAATTTGGTCGTTTAAAAATCTTGTCAGTTGGCCAAAAGGTGTTAATTAAGTCTCACCGTTTGTCTCACAAAGGAAAGGGCTTGTGTCGCAAATTTTTTCTGCTTTATAACGGCCCATATAGAATTAGCAAAATTATTCATGATAACACTGTCGAAGTAGAAACTCTTAAATCTCGACGCTCTAAGGGAATACATCATATAGCTAACGTTAAAATTTTTGTGGAATGACATACTTTTGAGAAACTAACAGCTACATGTAAACATGCAGAGAATACAAGGATACCGCGCTGTGTTTTGGCGGCGGCACATACTCAAAGCAACAGTCAAGTCTGCGCGCCGCACAAGGCAGTCGTTGACCGCAAACAATTGCTTCCTACGTCACGCGCCTACAGCTGATCGAGCGCTCAGTGCGAATGCACTGACAGCCGTAAACAAATACACAGTTTAATTTCTCCGATTAAATTCAGTATAAAGCCATAGTGACTTGATGAATTATGTTATTAACATTCAGTATTTTTCAGAATACGGTTCTATAAAATATTTAAGAACTTCAGGTAAGTTCTGTGCGTGTCCGACGTTAAGAGGACTTGCTATCGAGAAAATTTCAGAAAGAATGTAATTTCCAAGAAGAAACTAATAAACTAAAAAAGGTAACTATTAATTGAGTTCATTTTTCAGGTAACATATTTCCACTTAGGTACGTACTTTAGACGTAATTTGCTGCTCGCGATTACGTGACTCATACTTTGTGCTAAATTTCATGTTCTATGAAATTACTTGTGAAGCGACGTGCTTGCGTACGTTAACTGATTTCGACATTGATTATTAATGAACAGGGTTGTTATTTGTATATATTATGCATCGCTTGGCTGCACTGCTTTTTCACTGATGTCATATTTTTTTATTATGTGCCTGCTGTGCTTATTTATTTAAATTATAATTGTCACCTGATTAATTGTGCTGATGTGGTTAGGTATGTAAGTTATACTTTGTGATTTATCTGCTTGCGCCTTCATGTTTACTTATTAAGATGACATATGAACTTTTATTTGCTTATGATGATATGATGCTAATGACCTGTTTATTATGTTAGATAACATATTTGCTGCCTTGCTTATGGATTGCATATTTACACATTTCTGTTTTGTTGTCATAACTACTCTTTAATTTGGTATATAGCAATGCTGATGTACAGTGTACGAACATAGAGTTTAGGTTACACTATGGTATTAGTTACAGACTGTTCGCTTGGCAGAGCCTCGTTGTAAGAATTGTGCTGCATCCACTTGTTGACATTCCGTTCTCTACTGGTATATTTACTCGCTATTGCATGTTTTGCTTACGCTCAGTGCCTTATACACTCCTGGAAATGGAAAAAAGAACACATTGACACCGGTGTGTCAGACCCACCATACTTGCTCCGGACACTGCGAGAGGGCTGTACAAGCAATGATCACACGCACGGCACAGCGGACACACCAGGAACCGCGGTGTTGGCCGTCGAATGGCGCTAGCTGCGCAGCATTTGTGCACCGCCGCCGTCAGTGTCAGCCAGTTTGCCGTGGCATACGGAGCTCCATCGCAGTCTTTAACACGGGTAGCATGCCGCGACAGCGTGGACGTGAACCGTATGTGCAGTTGACGGACTTTGAGCGAGGGCGTATAGTGGGCATGCGGGAGGCCGGGTGGACGTACCGCCGAATTGCTCAACACGTGGGGCGTGAGGTCTCCACAGTACATCGATGTTGTCGCCAGTGGTCGGCGGAAGGTGCACGTGCCCGTCGACCTGGGACCGGACCGCAGCGACGCACGGATGCACGCCAAGACCGTAGGATCCTACGCGGTGCCGTAGGGGACCGCACCGTCACTTCCCAGCAAATTAGGGACACTGTTGCTCCTGGGGTATCGGCGAGGACCATTCGCAACCGTCTCCATGAAGCTGGGCTACGGTCCCGCACACCGTTAGGCCGTCTTCCGCTCACGCCCCAACATCGTGCAGCCCGCCTCCAGTGGTGTCGCGACAGGCGTGAATGGAGGGACGAATGGAGACGTGTCGTCTTCAGCGATGAGAGTCGCTTCTGCCTTGGTGCCAATGATGGTCGTATGCGTGTTTGGCGCCGTGCAGGTGAGCGCCACAATCAGGACTGCATACGACCGAGGCACACAGGGCCAACACCCGGCATCATGGTGTGGGGAGCGATCTCCTACATTGGCCGTACACCACTGGTGATCGTCGAGGGGACACTGAATAGTGCACGGTACATCCAAACCGTCATCGAACCCATCGTTCTACCATTCCTAGACCGGCAAGGGAATGTGCTGTTCCAACAGGACAACGCACGTCCGCATGTATCCCGTGCCACCCAACGTGCTCTAGAAGGGTTAAGTCAACTACCCTAGCCAGCAAAATCTCCGGATCTGTCCCCCATTGAGCATGTTTGGGACTGGATGAAGCGTCGTCTCCCGCGGTCTGCACGTCCAGCACGAACGCTGGTCCAACTGAGGCGCCAGGTGGAAATGGCATGGCAAGCCGTTCCACAGGACTGCATCCAGCATCTCTACGATCGTCTCCATGGGAGAATAGCAGCCTGCATTGCTGCGAAAGGTGGATATACACTGTACTAGTGCCGACATTGTGCATGCTCTGTTGCCTGTGTCTATGTGCCTGTGGTTCTGTCAGTGTGATCATGTGATGTATCTGACCCCAGGAATGTGTCAATAAAGTTTCCCCTTCCTGGGACAATGAATTCACGGTGTTCTTATTTCAATTTCCAGGAGTGTATTTTTAAGATAGGAAAATGAACTGCTATAATTCGACATAAACGACATTAGTACAAGAAACTTCATAGAAGTCACATGAGCTGGAGGTTTTATGGAAGCTGTATAAATGTATGCTAATAGGAAGGAAGCTAACGACATGACATACCAAAACTAGGTTTAGACCATTGACAGTTATTACACTGCATTTTTCGTGAGCAATTGAAATAGGAAGTGACACTTGACACAAGAAATACTCCACATGTTTGCTTCTGTTTGCCATAATTCTTGAAGTGGTGTACACACTGTGAAATATTATGATCATTCACACTCCGTAATCGTACTTAATTACTGAGAGTTATTCGAACTAAGTCTGTTAGAGGTCATGTATGCATTTCTTTTGTTTATAATTCATAATGAGTAGAAGATTTGGGTCAGATGGATTACACAGAGGTTGTGTGTTGACAATGTGTCTTCGGATGGTATAGGATGATGAGGTTTGCATTAGGATTTTATCTGTGATTGTTCGAGGAGACTGACTAGAGGAAAGAGTTGTTATGGAAGTGAAATGATATTGGTAATAAGGTTTATATGTATCGACGTATTGAAGAGGTATTATTGAGGTATTATTGAGATTATGTGAAGTTGATGATTATTGGAGTTTTTGTGGACAAGAGGTAAGGTAAATGATATTGATGATAAGGTTTATATGTATCGACGTAAGAGGTATTATTGAAGTATTGAGATTATGTGATGCTGATGATTATTGGAGTTTTGGTGTATAAGAGGTAAAGTAAGTGAGGTTCATATTATTTTTGTTGGTCTATATGGAACAAGGAGGATGAAGATAGCAGACTAAAACACTCAAGTAGAAGGAAGATAGTCTATACACACACTTTGTTAAATCAATAAGCAGTACATTTTTTTTTTTTTTTTTTTTTTTTTTTTTTTTTGGAGAGAGGAAGTAATTGCATATCTTGGCTCACTGACAGTTGTTCAGCAACCGTACATTTTGATTTGGCTTGGCAAACATTGGTCTTGACATGATGACTATGACGTTGACTAACTATTATTGACTGTTATACATTGCTGCCCTAATACTTGATACTCATGATGAACATCAAATTTTGTGTTTTGTGTGTTTTCCTTTCCTAATCCTACCCACCTATCTCCTAAATATTATTTTATTTGTTTGTAGTGGCTTGCACTGACACCCATAAATATTATAGGTTTACTGATATTTGAGTATTTGTAATAGTTAATATGACAATTATCTGATATCATTTGTGTGTTTATTAGAATTTATATGTTTAGTGTGTAAAAGCATTTGTATGTGCATTCAAACTATTGTTCATGCCTGAACTGTCTGATTAGTGATGGTGAATATTATGGACTGTTACCTGCACTTTTTCAACATAATGGGTGCTACTTAGAAATGTTTAATTTCTGCTGATGAACTGTGTGATTAGTGATAGTGGATATTATGGACTGTTACCTGCACTTTTTCAACATAATGGGTGCCACTTAGAAATGTTTAATTTCTGCTGATGAACTGTGTGATTAGTGATAGTGGATATTATGGACTGTTACCTGCACTTTTTCAACGTAATGGGTGCCACTTAGAAATGTTTAATTTCTGATGATGAACTGTGTGATCAGTGATAGTAAATATTATGGACTGTTACTTGTACTTTTTCTACATGATTGGTGCCACTAGGACATGTTTAATTTCTGCTAATAAACTCTGATGAACAGTGTGATCAGTGATAGTGAATATTATGGACTGCTCTCTGGACCTGCTCATCATTGCTAGGTGCAACTGGTGGACTGCTTCTACTGAAATAATGTCACTTGTTGCTGTCTGCACCTGCTCAACATTGCTGGGTGCCACTGATGAACTGCTTCTATTGACATGATGTCACTTGTTGGTGTCTGCACCTGTTCAACATTGCTGGGTGCCACTGATGGACTGCTTTTACTGAAATGATGTCAGTTGTTGGTGTCTGCACCTGTTCAACATTGCTGGGTGCCACTAATGGAACTGTTTCTGCTGAGTGATATCACTTGTTGCTGTCTGCACTTGTTCAACATTGCTGGGTGCAACTGATGGAGCTACTTCTATGGAAATGATGTCACTTGTCGGTGTCTGCACCTACTCAACATTGCTGGGTGCCACTGTTGGAACTGTTTCTACTGAAATGATGTTACCTGTTGCTGTGTGCACCTGTTCAACATTGCTGGGTGCCACTAATGGACTGATTCTACTGGAATAACGTCACTTGTTGGTGTCTGCACCTGTTCAACATTGCTGGGTGCTACTGATGGACTGCTTCTACTGAAATGATGTCAGTTGTTGGTGTCTGCACCTGTTCAACATTGCTGGGTGCCACTAATGGAACTGTTTCTGCTGAGTGATGTCACTTGTTGCTGTCTGCACCTGCTCAACATTGCTGGGTGCCACTGATGGACTGCTTCTATTGAAATGATGTCACTTGTTGGTGTCTGCACCTGTTCAACATTGCTGGGTGCCACTGATGAACTGCTTCTATTGAAATGATGTCACTTGTTGCTGTCTGCACCTGTTCAACATCGCTGGGTGCCACTGATGAACTGCTTCTACTAAAATGATGTCACTTGTTGTATTTGCACCTGTTGACCATTGCTGGGTGCTACTGCTGGAACTATCAACTATTTTTTTTTTTAATCATTGAAAGCATTTTATGTGAACATTTGTATAAACTGATTTTTTTTGTGTATTGTGTGAACTATTATGTAAAGTCACATGTATGAAAGAAGTTGTATTGCTTACTGTATTTCATATATTAGGTTATTGAAAGGTCAGTGCAAAGCCAAAATTTTAACTAATTATGTGATAGTTACGTATTAATATTATCTTTTATTTTTGTCTGTATTTTTGTGGACGAATTTGGTGGTATTTTCACCACCAATGCTGGCAAAGAAACCATCAAATTCTGGCCCGTTGAGGAGGGGCATATGAAAGGTGGCTACACTGAGCCACAGCGCCAGAGATCGCGCTAGAGAGTATTGTTCAGCCGCCTCCACAGGCAGTGTTTGGGGAGAACTCGTAGTAGTCAGTGCTTGTTGAGATGTGCTAGCTAAAAGTGCTGGTCGAGAACTCGTAGCAGGGAGTGCTTGCTGAGATGTGATACTGAAAAGTTCTTGTTGAGATGTGATAGTAATGAGTCGGTGTGGAAATATTGTAATGTTTAGAGTGCTTTTCGTCAATATATGAAGGTAAAAGAAAAAAAAATTTTTTCCTTTTTCTTTTTATTATTTCAATGTCTTAAATAATGTGTCATTACAGGTTCAGTCAACAAAGCATCTGGCGTGTGTTCTTGTATTAGAGTGTAATTCTGGGTTTCTTGCGAAATTTTAGTATTTCTAATTTTTTTATCACGTCAGTATAAATGGTATTTGAAATTTCTTGTCTTGTTGAAGAAGAACCGTGCCAGATGTGTACGTTGAGTCGCACTCCCACACACAGAACAATTACACTTGTGCTTTGGTTTCGTAGGTTTTATAGTTGCTGGAGACTTAATTAATTAATTGTGTTAACGAAAATTTTCATTTCATTCTTTGTTGTTGTTCTATGCAGTCAGATTGCGTGATAATACTAGTCAGGGCCAACCGTTTACGAGACACAGCGTAATCGGACATACATCAACTAAAAAATTTAAAAATTACTTTCAAACCTAATAATAATTAAGCCCCATGCACGTGGCGACCGCTGCTTCGGATTGTCCCTTGGAAATCTTCTGATTGTAAAAATAGTAGACAGTAGTATTGTTGTAGTAATTTGTAGTTAGTAATTGTAGTCTATTTTGCATGTGTAGATTCTTCTAATGGTATTTTCCAAAATTTAAATTTGTTGTCTTGTCTATGGGTTTGACAATTTAGTGCAATTATTTCAATTGTTCGTTAATCGTGTTTGAGGGAAACATCTCGTGTGAATGGTATTGTTGGAGATGAGGAGTCATTGTGTGTAATTTCCGTACAGAGACGAGTTTTGTATGTTTTGTAAATGATTACGCGATCGATGAAAAAGGCGAAAATGATGAATAGTGAGAATGACGAAATTGTTGACATGGCGAACTCGCCAACACAGGACAACAGTATGATGAATAATGGAGTTGAAAACAATTTAATAAGCAGGGAAAATAGTCCGGAAACAGTTCAAAATTTTTCTCAATCAGAAAATTCACAGAATACGAGATTAACGATAGAAGATTCTGGAATAGTATCGAACACAGATAGCTTTACAGCTATGACGAAGGAAGCTGGTTTTGTGGGAAATGCGAAAGGAATTTCGAACAAGTTAATATGGAGCAGTTGATGAGTGTAATATTAAATTTTCGATCTGAATTTAAAACAGAGATAGGAACAATTAAAACTGAGATGGGAACAATGGGATCACAATTAGGAACAATTATTACCGAGATGAAAGCAGTGGGTTCACAGTTACGATCTGAATTAGAAACTGATATGGGAACAATGGAAACACAGTTAGGCTCACGAATGGGGACATGTTTCAAAAACATGAAAGATGAATCAAAGAAAGAGTTTAGAGAAGAAGTGCAACCGATTTTGAATGCTCACAATAATAGTTTAATTTCAACCGAAATCAGACAAGAGGAAGAGGACCGAGAACAGGAAGAAAAAGATCGCGTGATAGTACAAAAATTATCAGAGTTACATTTACAACGTGCACACGATAAGGAAGAAATTATTGAAAGAATCGAGGAATCCGTACCAAATGACAGAATAAATAACTTAACGCAACAGTGTGAACAGTTAACTACTAAATGTGACAACACCGAAACCCGAGTCGCGACATATACAGAAGACGTAAATAAACAGAAAGAACAATTAAGTAACTCATCGGAAAGAGTTGAGGAGATCTCAGATAAATTGACAAGTGTTAGTTTAGCAGAAGGGTTTGAAGAAAATAATTTGTTTCTTTTACGTGATGCAACAAGAGAGCGCCAGGCGCGTGAATTTAACAATAATCGTCATTGTGACTGGGACAGACGCGGTAGGTCTTTGTCGCCACGAGGCGAAAACTTTGACTATAAACATTTTTTGACTGTTCGGAAATGTAAGATCTTTCGTAATTCTAAGAGTGACATACATCCATGTTCGTGGTTAGATCAATTTACGTACGCACTTCCGCCAAATTTGCCACTAAGTCACAAACTTGAAATTATGTGCGGCTATTAAGTCCTCAGGGGATTCACTACTCTAAGTGAATATGTGCAGTAGCGTGCATAGGGCCCCGAGCTGTAGTGGTGCTATTTCCCTTTTAGTTTTCTGCACCGCTGCCTACTCTTTTACTATTCTTTGCATCTGTCAAAACAACTCTTCGACTATCAATCTATCTAGAGAGTAAGTAAACAATAACCGGATATGACTATTTTACCTAAAAGTGATTTCGGAAATTACCGTTTGGACTTACTATACCTTCAGCAGCATTCATTCGTAGTTTAAATGAAATTTTACCTGTTTATCTTCGTGACAATATTACTTCATATGTTGACGATATTCTTATTGCTAAACATTCTTGGAGTGAGCACAACAAAATTTTGGATTCATTATTACGTATTTTTGCAAGAGTTGGCATTACAGTGAACTCGAAAAAATCTGAATTTGGTCGTTTAAAAATCTTGTCAGTTGGCCAAAAGGTGTTAATTAAGTCTCACCGTTTGTCTCACAAAGGAAAGGGCTTGTGTCGCAAATTTTTTCTGCTTTATAACGGCCCATATAGAATTAGCAAAATTATTCATGATAACACTGTCGAAGTAGAAACTCTTAAATCTCGACGCTCTAAGGGAATACATCATATAGCTAACGTTAAAATTTTTGTGGAATGACATACTTTTGAGAAACTAACAGCTACATGTAAACATGCAGAGAATACAAGGATACCGCGCTGTGTTTTGGCGGCGGCACATACTCAAAGCAACAGTCAAGTCTGCGCGCCGCACAAGGCAGTCGTTGACCGCAAACAATTGCTTCCTACGTCACGCGCCTACAGCTGATCGAGCGCTCAGTGCGAATGCACTGACAGCCGTAAACAAATACACAGTTTAATTTCTCCGATTAAATTCAGTATAAAGCCATAGTGACTTGATGAATTATGTTATTAACATTCAGTATTTTTCAGAATACGGTTCTATAAAATATTTAAGAACTTCAGGTAAGTTCTGTGCGTGTCCGACGTTAAGAGGACTTGCTATCGAGAAAATTTCAGAAAGAATGTAATTTCCAAGAAGAAACTAATAAACTAAAAAAGGTAACTATTAATTGAGTTCATTTTTCAGGTAACATATTTCCACTTAGGTACGTACTTTAGACGTAATTTGCTGCTCGCGATTACGTGACTCATACTTTGTGCTAAATTTCATGTTCTATGAAATTACTTGTGAAGCGACGTGCTTGCGTACGTTAACTGATTTCGACATTGATTATTAATGAACAGGGTTGTTATTTGTATATATTATGCATCGCTTGGCTGCACTGCTTTTTCACTGATGTCATATTTTTTTATTATGTGCCTGCTGTGCTTATTTATTTAAATTATAATTGTCACCTGATTAATTGTGCTGATGTGGTTAGGTATGTAAGTTATACTTTGTGATTTATCTGCTTGCGCCTTCATGTTTACTTATTAAGATGACATATGAACTTTTATTTGCTTATGATGATATGATGCTAATGACCTGTTTATTATGTTAGATAACATATTTGCTGCCTTGCTTATGGATTGCATATTTACACATTTCTGTTTTGTTGTCATAACTACTCTTTAATTTGGTATATAGCAATGCTGATGTACAGTGTACGAACATAGAGTTTAGGTTACACTATGGTATTAGTTACAGACTGTTCGCTTGGCAGAGCCTCGTTGTAAGAATTGTGCTGCATCCACTTGTTGACATTCCGTTCTCTACTGGTATATTTACTCGCTATTGCATGTTTTGCTTACGCTCAGTGCCTTATATTTTTAAGATAGGAAAATGAACTGCTATAATTCGACATAAACGACATTAGTACAAGAAACTTCATAGAAGTCACATGAGCTGGAGGTTTTATGGAAGCTGTATAAATGTATGCTAATAGGAAGAAAGCTAACGACATGACATACCAAAACTAGGTTTAGACCATTGAAAGTTATTACACTGCATTTTTCGTGAGCAATTGAAATAGGAAGTGACACTTGACACAAGAAATACTCCACATGTTTGCTTCTGTTTGCCATAATTCTTGAAGTGGTGTACACACTGTGAAATATTATGATCATTCACACTCCGTAATCGTACTTAATTACTGAGAGTTATTCGAACTAAGTCTGTTAGAGGTCATGTATGCATTTCTTTTGTTTATAATTCATAATGAGTAGAAGATTTGGGTCAGATGGATTACACAGAGGTTGTGTGTTGACAATGTGTCTTCGGATGGTATAGGATGATGAGGTTTGCATTAGGATTTTATCTGTGATTGTTCGAGGAGACTGACTAGAGGAAAGAGTTGTTATGGAAGTGAAATGATATTGGTAATAAGGTTTATATGTATCGACGTATTGAAGAGGTATTATTGAGGTATTATTGAGATTATGTGAAGTTGATGATTATTGGAGTTTTTGTGGACAAGAGGTAAGGTAAATGATATTGATGATAAGGTTTATATGTATCGACGTAAGAGGTATTATTGAAGTATTGAGATTATGTGATGCTGATGATTATTGGAGTTTTGGTGTATAAGAGGTAAAGTAAGTGAGGTTCATATTTTTTTTGTTGGTCTATATGGAACAAGGAGGATGAAGATAGCAGACTAAAACACTCAAGTAGAAGGAAGATAGTCTATACACACACTTTGTTAAATCAATAAGCAGTACATTTTTTTTTTTTTTTTTTTTTTTTTTTTTTGGAGAGAGGAAGTAATTGCATATCTTGGCTCACTGACAGTTGTTCAGCAACCGTACATTTTGATTTGGCTTGGCAAACATTGGTCTTGACATGATGACTATGACGTTGACTAACTATTATTGACTGTTATACATTGCTGCCCCTACTACTTGATACGCATGATGAACATCAAATTTTGTGTTTTGTGTGTTTTCCTTTCCTAATCCTACCCACCTATCTCCTAAATATTATTTTATTTGTTTGTAGTGGCTTGCACTGACACCCATAAATATTATAGGTTTACTGATATTTGAGTATTTGTAATAGTTAATATGACAGTTATCTGATATCATTTGTGTGTTTATTAGAATTTATATGTTTAGTGTGTAAAAGCATTTGTATGTGCATTCAAACTATTGTTCATGCCTGAACTGTCTGATTAGTGATGGTGAATATTATGGACTGTTACCTGCACTTTTTCAACATAATGGGTGCTACTTAGAAATGTTTAATTTCTGCTGATGAACTGTGTGATTAGTGATAGTGGATATTATGGACTGTTACCTGCACTTTTTCAACATAATGGGTGCCACTTAGAAATGTTTAATTTCTGCTGATGAACTGTGTGATTAGTGATAGTGGATATTATGGACTGTTACCTGCACTTTTTCAACATAATGGGTGCCACTTAGAAATGTTTAATTTCTGATGATGAACTGTGTGATCAGTGATAGTAAATATTATGGACTGTTACTTGTACTTTTTCTACATGATTGGTGCCACTAGGACATGTTTAATTTCTGCTAATAAACTCTGATGAACAGTGTGATCAGTGATAGTGAATATTATGGACTGCTCTCTGGACCTGCTCATCATTGCTAGGTGCAACTGATGGACTGCTTCTACTGAAATAATGTCACTTGTTGCTGTCTGCACCTGCTCAACATTGCTGGGTGCCACTGATGAACTGCTTCTATTGAAATGATGTCACTTGTTGGTGTCTGCACCTGTTCAACATTGCTGGGTGCCACTGATGGACTGCTTTTACTGAAATGATGTCAGTTGTTGGTGTCTGCACCTGTTCAACATTGCTGGGTGCCACTAATGGAACTGTTTCTGCTGAGTGATATCACTTGTTGCTGTCTGCACTTGTTCAACATTGCTGGGTGCAACTGATGGAGCTACTTCTATGGAAATGATGTCACTTGTCGGTGTCTGCACCTACTCAACATTGCTGGGTGCCACTGTTGGAACTGTTTCTACTGAAATGATGTTACCTGTTGCTGTGTGCACCTGTTCAACATTGCTGGGTGCCACTAATGGACTGATTCTACTGGAATAACGTCACTTGTTGGTGTCTGCACCTGTTCAACATTGCTGGGTGCTACTGATGGACTGCTTCTACTGAAATGATGTCAGTTGTTGGTGTCTGCACCTGTTCAACATTGCTGGGTGCCACTAATGGAACTGTTTCTGCTGAGAGATGTCACTTGTTGCTGTCTGCACCTGCTCAACATTGCTGGGTGCCACTGATGGACTGCTTCTATTGAAATGATGTCACTGGTTGGTGTCTGCACCTGTTCAACATTGCTGGGTGCCACTGATGAACTGCTTCTATTGAAATGATGTCACTTGTTGCTGTCTGCACCTGTTCAACATCGCTGGGTGCCACTGATGAACTGCTTCTACTAAAATGATGTCACTTGTTGGTATTTGCACCTGTTGACCATTGCTGGGTGCTACTGCTGGAACTATCAACTATTTTTTTTTTAATCATTGAAAGTATTTTATGTGAACATTTGTATAAACTGATTTTTTTTGTGTATTGTGTGAACTATTATGTAAAGTCACATGTATGAAAGAAGTTGTATTGCTTACTGTATTTCATATATTAGGTTATTGAAAGGTCAGTGCAAAGCCAAAATTTTAACTAATTATGTGATAGTTACGTATTAATATTATCTTTTATTTTTGTCTGTATTTTTGTGGACGAATTTGGTGGTATTTTCACCACCAATGCTGGCAAAGATACCATCAAATTCTGGCCCGTGGAGGAGGGGCATATGAAAGGTGGCTACACTGAGCCACAGCGCCAGAGATCGCGCTAGAGAGTATTGTTCAGCCGCCTCCACAGGCAGTGCTTGGGGAGAACTCGTAGTAGTCAGTGCTTGTTGAGATGTGCTAGTGAAAAGTGCTGGTCGAGAACTCGTAGCAGGGAGTGCTTGCTGAGATGTGATACTGAAAAGTTCTTGTTGAGATGTGATAGTAACGAGTCGGTGTGGAAATATTGTAATGTTTAGAGTGCTTTTCGTCAATATATGAAGGTAAAAGAAAAAAAAATTTTCCTTTTTCTTTTTATTATTTCAATGTCTTAAATAATGTGTCATTACAGGTTCAGTCAACAAAGCATCTGGCGTGTGTTCTTGTATTAGAGTGTAATTCTGGGTTTCTTGCGCAATTTTAGTATTTCTAATTTTTTTTATCAAGTCAGTATAAATGGTATTTGAAATTTCTTGTCTTGTTGAAGAAGAACCGTGCCAGATGTGTACGCTGAGTCACACTCCCACACACAGAACAATTACACTTGTGCTTTGGTTTCGTAGGTTTTATAGTTGCTGGGGACTTAATTAATTAATTGTGTTAACGAAAATTTTCATTTCATTCTTTGTTGTTGTTCTATGCAGTCAGATTGCGTGATAATACTAGTCAGGGCCAACCGTTTACGAGACACAGCGTAATCGGACATACATCAACTAAAAAATTTAAAAATTATTTTCAAACCTAATAATAATTAAGCCCCCATGCAATGGTTGCGAAAACATACTTGACGTCTTAGTAGCATTGCCGTACCTTGGATGATGAACTGACAGCTGGTGTCATAAGTAAATGTGAGGTGATGCACATAAGCATATACAAACACTTGATAAAGTTTGATTACACATTTAGCGACCAGTCATTGGAATCAGTTACAACCCTCAAGTATTAGGGAATATCTGCCTAATTAGAAGAAGGCAGACGACTGGCTGGCATTTATCGGAAGTATCCTATGTGTACAGTACCTGACTAAAAGTACATTGGCTGGACAGAAATATGGAAGCACCAAAAGCACAACACATTACCACGCTTAATACGGTATAGGAAATCGGTGGCATTCAAAATAGTTTTCACTCGTCTCGGAATTGATATATTTTCAGCGGAATCTTACACCACTCTTCCTGCAAAACAGTGGCAAGTTCAGCTAACGACGATGGAGGCAGATAACGGTCATGCATCCTCCTCTCCAAAACTGACCACGAAAGCCCAATAATATTGTCCTTGGGAGAAATGTGTTCGTCACCAGGGTGACTGTTTTAAAAAAAAATGGTTCAAATGGCTCTGAGCACTATGGGACTTAACATCTATGGTCATCAGTCCCCTAGAACTTAGAACTACTTAAACCGAACTAACCTAAGGACAGCACACAACACCCAGCCATCACGAGGCAGAGAAAATCCCTGACCACGCCGGGAATCGAATACCGGGAACCCCGGCGTGGGAAGCGAGAACGCTACCGCACGACCACGAGATGCGGGCCATGGCTCACAAATCAGTCCTGTACTATGCCAGCCCTGTGAACATGGGACATATTTTCTGGGGGCACAGTATTACCATTGAGAAACAGACATGTACCATGGGCTAGATCTGATCAGCCAAAATAGTCACATCATCACTGACGCAACGCGACCTTGCAGATTACCCAACGGGGCCATGGCATGGACTACCACGACATGGCTGTCCACATCATTAATCATTACCGCACCCTCGCCATGTTCCAGTTTTGGGAAGACGATGGGTACGAAACTCATCGAAACGTTGCGACAAGACGACGCCACCACTCGGCTGATAACCCGGGAAGAATTCATCATTAGAATACGCCGAGAAAGACTGCAATCGCATATAAGGCGCATCCTACCAAATGCCTCTCTTCCACTACTCTGTAGTCCAGGTTTTATGGCTTCGGCACCACGTTTTCCTGTTAGGAATGTTTGGTTTTGGAATTCGAGCACGCTCTGCAACTTCCTGCTTATGAAGCTCCATTCGAGATGTTTTGGTGATAACATGTTTCACGAGAGCGACATTCACTTTTGCAGTGACTTTTGCAGCTGTAGTCCTCTTATTTTTTGTCACAATCTTCTCCAAGGACGGTCGGTCACGACTACTCAAGACACACTTTCGTCCATGTTGTGACTTAGCAGATTATGTTTTTCCCTGCATGCCGTGTAAATCTTCCATACAGTGCCTCTTGAAGCACCGAACACTTCGGCTCTGTTGATTACAAAAGCACCCACCACACGACCATCAACTATTTGCTCGCGTTCTAATTCACTTATCTCCGACGTGGTGCCCTCAGAACTACAAAGAACCCTGTTCTGACCACAACTGACACTTGAAACGTATTGAGATGTGATCTGAAACCATATGGGTCCAGAGACCTTTTCAAGTGTCAAACATATGATTTGTATATGGAGACTCAAGTGACGACTGTAAATTTATGCCAAGCCCAGTATTCGAACACAGGTCTCTTCTCACTAGGCAGATGTGCTAACCACTACACTACTCTGGCACAGTAGCTTTGCATGACTACACGCACTACACCAGCCCGCTTCTCTCCTCAATTCAAATTTCCATTCGTGCCTCAGCTCATTCGGTACTCCCCCTACACCCGCCCGTTTAGCCGATCGGTCTAACGCTCAACTTTACGGAATGGGAAGGAGCGCCTGGTCCCCGCCACGAATCCTCCCCGCGGACTTGTGTCGAGGTCCAGTGAGCCGGCCAGTCTGTGGATTGTTTTTAATGGGGTTTTCCATCTGCAAATGCCTCAGCTACACTATGTTGGCGATTGCTACGCAAACAAGTTCTCCAAGTACGCATACGCCGCCACTACTCTACCACACAAACATAAGGGGTTACACACGTCTGGTGTGAGACGTTCCCTCGGGGGAACCACCGGGGACTGAACCGCTCAGTAACCTTGGGTTCGGTGTGGGGCGGCGGAGGGATGAAGTGGACTGCGGTAGTCTCGTAGGGTTGTGGACCACTCCGTCGTTTCTAGGTCCCCGGTTTACATACAATACATACAATACAATACAATACTCCCCCTACACTCGAACAGCGTTGCAGAGGCTCTCTAACGGGACTGCGATAGCACTTCAGCAACTCAGTCTTCATGTATACACCACTGAAGTTTGAGATTTGAAAAAGTCTCTGGAACCATGTGGTTTCATTTGATTAAAGAACCTATGCCGGAGTTTCACGCAGAATCGCCCACTTCGTTCCAGTACATTTGAGAGCCTTTGCATCACTAATTTAGCGAATGTATGTCTGTGCATGTCAACGTACCTATATGTTAAACCTCACCCAAAAAATACTAATTATTTAATAGAATAATGCCATAACTGCTTGTCAACACGTCAACTGCAACATGTCCAAACGAGGAACATGGAGTAGCTGATTGGTTTTCGGAAAAGAAATAATTCAGTACTTTAGAGACTGTAAGTACTTTATGGCGAAGACAAACTTTCGAAAGTTACAGCGGACGTAAAACAAAACACACGAAATAGAGAGATGACAGTGGTTCTTCACAATAAAAAAAAAGGGAATATGTTTCGTGTTAGTGAAAGTGCTGCGTTGTGCAGAATCACTGTGCCTGTGTGGAACAGTGGTTAGTGCATCTGAATTGTGAGCAGGACACCAGATTCAGATACTGTCCTTGGTACACATTCTTATTCGTCATTCTGTTCTGCATGTATACACTGCAGAGGCGCCGTTCGTGATCAAATACCACAGCGTTGCCATTTGATGTCCAAATTTTTGTCCAACTCCTGTATTGGTAGATATTAGTATGGATTTTGGCCACCATTCACATTTACGACGGCTTGAACTTTGCTGGGAACTCTTTCAATAAGGAAGCGGCAGCCCATTCTTCCTCATCCGAAACACGAGAGGGTAAATGATGTTGGACGCTGGAGTGTGGAACTATGTCGACATTCTAGCTCACGTAAAAGGTGTTTCATTGGACTCCTGTCGGGGATACGTACAGGTCAGTCCATTTTAGGAGTGTTATTGTACACAAACCATTGCCACACAGGTTCTATTTTTCACAGGGTGCATTTTCATGCTCATACAAACAATCATCGTCTCTGAAATCTTCCTCTACTGTAAACACTACACACTTCCATAAATTGTGTTTGTAGCCTTTCTCATTTAGCATCTCCCTAAGCTCAGCAGGGGGCCACTCGCTGACCACGAAAAACTCCCCCATTTCTTAGCGACACCACCTCAGTACTTCACTGCAGAAACTACACATGCTGGCAGGTAAGGTTCATTCTGATTGCCGCAGTATACAGCGCGCAGAATGATATTTTCACTCTGCAATGGAGTGTGCGCTGATATGAAGCTTCCTGGCAGATTAAAACTGTGTGCCGGACCGAGACTCGAATTCGGGACCTTTGCCTTTCACGGGAAAGTGCTCTACCACCTGAGTTACCCAAGCACGACTCACGACCCGTCGTCACAGCTTCAATTCTGGCAGTACCTCGTCTCCTACCTTCCAAACTTCAGTACTTCGTCTCCGACGGGTCTTCAGTCGTGCTTGGATAACCAAGATGGTAGAGCACTTGCCCGCGAAAGGCAAAGACCCCGAGTTCGAGTCTCGGTCCGGCACACAGTTTTAATCTGTCAGGAAGTTTTATATAGTGTGGTTTATCACCCCAAGTCATTCGTTTGCAGTCAACCTCTGTCCTGTGGCTTCGTTGGTTACACCACATCAAACGTCGCTTAGCACTGACTAAAGTAATTTCTGGCTTATGAGCAGCTGCTCGACCATTGCACCCCATTATATTTAACTCCCTAAGCAGTGTCGTTGTGTTACTTGGACTGTTGGTAACACGTTGAAACTCCGCTGATTCCATGCGATTTTTAGAATCATCCTCTGCAATGCTGTAATATGCCAGTCCGTTAGTATATGAGGTCTACTTGGCCTTGGTTTAGCTCTGGTTGTCGTTTCACGTTTCCAGTTCACAGTCACACCGACTTGGGCAGCTCTGGAAGGGTTGAATTGTCCCTGTTGGATTTGTTCCTTAAGGCGACTTCCACATTCGACTTCAATGAGCTCTCCTGACCGACACACTCTGCCGTTACTGCTTTTGTACTGACAACATAATACCCTCCCCCCTCCCCCCCCCCCCACTCCTTTTATACTGCAGGTCCGCCTCTCGAGACTCTAGTGATAATTTCCGCATTGCGTGGCAGTTTCCGCTTACTTTTGATCAGATGGCGTATTTCACTCGGGAAGAAGGTCGCTTGCAAAATCATCATTCAACCGATTCTATAGTTCATTGCTTTCGGATAGTTACCATGTGGGGTTAGTAAAAGACGTAGAGAATGGTCAAAGAACTACTTCGTCATAGGTTTGCTCAGTCTGTGCGAGAGCTTCACAGAAATTCTCAAAAAATTACCAAAAAGGAGGAAAATTTACTCTCGAACTTTCCATAGCCCACGTTTTAATGTGAGAGAAAGAAATATGTTATTTTTCTCCGCTTTGTATCTGGCATAAAAATTTCGAGGTACAAATTATGGACGCTGTAACATATACAGACGACTACAGTCAATCTTAAAGCACACTTTCTACGGATGTTACAGGAAGGCGGAAGAGATGTCTGTGATACATCCTGAGTCCTTCGTCACAGCGTACTATGACCTACACAGTGAACTGCTGTGCATCTGTCACTGAAATGCTTCACCAACAGAATGCTCAAAGTTGTAAGTAGTTTTAATAGAAAGTAGAAAATAAAAAAATGGAAAAAGGAAGAAATCGGTCAAATAGTACTCGTAACTTGCTACTCTTACGTCCGGTCCCAAACAGCAGAATGTAGCTTCCCCAGAGAATTTTGTAAAGGACAATAGTGTAATTTCACCGGAGAATTTTGAAAAGACAATAATTAAATGTTAACGGGAATAGAACCTAGTGTAACCTCCCAGCGAATAAAATAATTTATTGACAATGACAATTAAATGAGAAATAGCAATCTGAGCCAAGTGTAAGCTCCCCACAAAAAAAATGAAAGACAATTCAATGATAATGAAATCTCAATGACAATGAAAACGTAAATAGACCGAAATGTCGATCTTAGGCCCTGTTCTTACCTCAGTAAAATTGCATCTGCTCTTATTTTTCGCCATAGCTTGGAGGAAATGCATCGCAAAAATTCTTTGAACTTAAGTAAATTTTTTTCTTTAAGGAAATGCATGGGAAATTTTCTTTCAATAAAATGTTTGTTTTGTTAAAGTGCTTGGTTTGAAAACAAAATTATTATTGGGGTGATTCTTGAACATATTAATTACACTTAAGATGCATTACATTACCACATGTGCGCAATGCTGCTTCATTACCATATTTAAAAAATATACCTCGTCCTGAACCTTGAACAGAGCCCCATGTCGACGCCCGCCGACTCCTCACACACAACTCCGACTGTCTCTCGCGCGCTACTACATGCTCTCGCGACTCGCTACGTACAACAACTTTCTCGCAACTCGACCGCAACTGCTACTACCGACTCCCTACATGCAACTGCACTCTCGCGCGATCAAGCGCAGACTAGCAACGATAAATAACTCTCTGGTCAGAGATTCTGTCATGCCTCGCCATCGCTGTACGCGTTTCAAGAAGACGATATTCTTTCTCTCCACTGTCCACTTCTTTTAGCTACAGAAAAAGCCGTTGTATAACAGCGCCCACAGCTTATTGATACATTACATTACATTCACCACTAACACATATTCAGTGCATTTACAGAAATATGTGCATTCATAAATCTGAATTGATATCGAACGAGGAATTATCCGAATATGCGCCACCACTAATTTAGCGAATGTATGTCAGTGCATATCAACGTGCCTAAACATTAAGATTTTATTTACTGATTTCCTCATGTCCTTACGCTGCGGAATCATTCTCGGCAGCCCTGCACAAGTATAGGTAACAAACACTAAAAAAATACTTTTATTCCACGCAATAATTCTAATTCTTTAAATCCAAATTAATCCTGTATGTTAGACCTCACCAAAAAAACTTGTTATTTAACAGAATAACGCCATAACACGTCCATGTGAGGAACATGGTGTAGCTGACTGGTTTTCGGAAAAGAAATAATTCAGAACTATAGAGACTGTAAGTACTTTATGGCGAAGACGAACCTTCGAAAGCTACAGCAGACTTAAAACAAAACACACGAAATGGAGAGATGACAATGGTTCTTCACAATACAAAAAAGGTAATGTGTTCGGTGTTAATGAAAGTGCTGCGGCCGGCCGGAGTGGCCGTGCGGTTCTAGGCGCTACAGTCTGGAACCGAGCGACCGCTACGGTCGCAGGTTCGAATCCTGCCTCGGGCATGGATTTGTGTGATGCCCTTAGGTTAGTTAGGTTTAAGTAGTTCTAGGCGACTGATAACCTCAGAAGTTAGGTCGCATAGTGCTCAGAGCCATTTGAACCAAAGTGCTGCGTTGTAAAATTAAACATATGTGCGTGGAAGCACAGGGAGAATAGTGTAAACACCGAAAAACCTGACCACTGAAGATGTGTTAGAATAAAGCGAAATGTGTCTGGTCTTAATAAGACTTTCATTACACTGGCAGGAGAGAGTATTTAACCTACAGGCCCAGCAAATAATAATTAAGGCAAATGTTTGGGACAAGGACTTACGTATATATGAATGTATCTTAGAACATTCACAATGCGAATTTATTCTTTTACTATAAGCTCAGTATTTGCTGTGATCGCTGTATGCCACAAGTAAAAACCTAGTGCCGAAAATAAAACTACGTTCGAGACTAAAAACCAGAGTCGATACCCAGTACGCCATGCAACATTAAAATGTCACATACAATCACAAATATAGTGGGAGTAAAAGTCTCCAGACAGCTACAGCTGTCTGTTCCAGAGACGGCAGTCATGTGATTTACGCTGTGTCGGTTCTCCTATTACTGCTGTTATTGGATATAGCCTTCGTGGAAAATTGCCATCCAAGTTCCATTGCACTGAAAGCGCACTTTGTTTGCATTCACCTTGAAGAAGTATGGACCAATCAATCTCCTCTACGTAACAGAATAGGTATTCACTAAAAGTATCAGTAACTTCATATGCAAAACAGATTTTAATCAAGCAAAGGTAAAAGTTGGCTTTCGAAGTGATATATCATAACTGACCATTTGCGATCTGTGATTAAAACTATAGAACTGAGCAGTTCGAGTTATCCCTTTTCCTCTAATTCGTAGCTCTTGAGAAATGTTTTAGGTTCGTTTCGAGGGAACTTTTACTAACAGTCCTTGTGACATAAAAGGAATTGATTCAAACTGAGTATACAGGGTCATTTTTTCCACCTTGTACAAACTCTAGGGGCCGGCCGCTGTGGCCGAGCAGTTCTAGGTTGGAACCGCGGTGCTACTACGGTCGCAGGTTCGAACCCTGCCTCGGGCATGGATGTGTGTGATGCCCTTCGGTTAGTTAGGTTTAAGTAGTTCTAAGTCTAGGGGACTGATGACCTCAGATGTTAAGTCCCATAGTGCTTAGAACGATTTGAATTGATGAGAGGATTCGGAACAAAAAAGGTCTAATGAAATAATATCTGAAAATGCATTGTATATGTGGTAGAGATCATTTATTCAATCATACTTCGATAGAGAGACTGCGGCCTAATACGCCTTGTACCATGCAGCCACTGTTACAGTATGCATGGTTTCCTCCTAGAGGGTGGTACTGTTCGTCATGCCCCAGCGCCCTCACCTGCCATTACAATTGGTAATGTTGTGTCCGGTTCACTTCTCTTGCTGACTCACCTTGTAGTGTATGTGATACAGCATTGTACACAATGGTTCCGTACTCCAACCGACAGCTTGACGATATTGTGTTTACTTTCGGAAAGGCAAATCGCAACGGACATCAAGGTTGTTTCAGGAGACCTATTCCCGCCGACAACAACCACAGCATTCAATGTTTGCAACAGTGTGTCGCCGTTTGTCTGAGAAAGCGTCGTTTCAGGAAGCAGGAGATCATGCAGGACCTACCCGGAATGTTTGGACACCAGAGTTGGAGGAAAATGTGATTAACACTGTGTAAGGCGACCGTCGTGTCAGTACCAGGCAGTTGGCCGCCTGTACATGGTAAGCCAGACGATCGTGTGGAACATTCTCCATGACAGTCGTTATTCCCCTTATCACTTAGCGTGTGCTTACTAGCAAACAGACTTTCCACATTGGGAACAGTCTTGTCACTGATTTATTCACTAGGCACGCTGGCATTAGTGTCATCCATCTTATTCACAGATGAGACCACGTTTACGCGGAGTGTTATCTTCAACCTTCATAACAGTCATCTGTGTGACCGTATGCAGGACCCCCATGGTATGGTGAAAGCGAATCACCAGCATCAGTACAGACGAAATGTGTGGGCCGTGATAACTGGCGACCGTATTTTGAGACCAGTCTTCCTACCACGTCATCTAACAGGCCGGAACTATCGGTGTTTCTTGTGGGTGGCTTTGCCCTCCCTGCTGGAAGAAGTGCCATTGATGATTCAATGAGTTGGATGGCTCTACATGGTGGTGCTCCAGCCCACTTCACCGTTGACATTCAGACGGATCTCAGTCATGTCTTCCCTGGTCGATGGATCAGAAGAGGTGCTCCAGTTGCATGGCCTGCTCGTTCACCGGATCTCGGCTCGTGCGATTTATGGTTATGGGGCAATTTCAAAAGTATCGTGTATGCGGAGCCTATTCCAAATGTAGGGTCACTGGAGCAGCGTATTCATGCTGCATTTGACACTGATCGGATGCAGCCTGGTCGATGTGAAGGTGTGAGACAGGACATGCTGCTGCGAGTAAACGCATGGGTCGAGGTGTATTAGACCGCAGTCTCTGTAACAATTTATGATTAAATAAATGTTCTCTAGCATTGAAATCATGCCTTTCTGGTCATAAGTTCATTAGACCTTTTTTGCTCCGTATCCTCTCATCGATCAATCCCTACAGTTTGTACATGGTGGAAAAAATCAGTGGATAAAATCAGCATTTATATACAGGGTCGTCAGGAAGTCTGAAAAGCTTGTAAGGGTGTTGCAGGGGAGGCTGTGCTGAGAAACAATTACTAAGAAAGAAATTTGATACGTTGCGCCGTTTCATAGTTAATTAGAATTAGCCAATGAGGTTGTTGAGCTTGCAAATTACAGCTGCCCGCCAGATACAGTTAGTATTAATTGTTGTCATAGCGTAGATGATAGAGCACGAGACTGCTCAGTCTTAGGCTGAGGTTCGATCCTTACTGCCTCCCCATTTCCAATTTTTGTATCGTTCTCTTATTCGGTTTTACGAAACCAAACGAAGACACGATTGACGAAACCGTCTTAGGAGGTCCGCTGGAATCTGTGCACACAACGGCCTTATTGGCTGAATTCTGTGCTAATTAATTCGGAAACGACGCGACATATCTGATTTTTTTCTTAACAATTATTTCGCGCTACAGCCTACCCTGCGATACTTGTAAGACTTTTTTTGACCATCCTGTACATCAAAGCTAAAGTACACATTATACTTTACCACGGTAACGGGAAATTCAGAGTAGCTAAGGAACTTGGGGTGGGGGACTTGACATCACAAACACGATTCTTAGAATCAGCAGCAGTACAAGTAGTGGAAAAAGAAGAACGAAGATATGTTTTCGGAACATAAACACGATTCTTAGAATCAGCAGCAGTACAAGTATTGGAAAAAGAAGAATGTTGTTGGAACATGCATAGACAATCCTTGTTTTCATAATGAGACTGTATGAGACTGATATCTCGTTGACAAATTTCAACAAAGAGCGGGAGAAAGTGAAGCTGGCTTGAAACTACCCCTGAAATTTAGTTACGTTGGGTTTAAGATAATGTATAATCAGTGCATTAAAAGAAGACACTATTCAACAATAACGAAGTCATTCAACCAGCTGATAGGAATCCGTGTTTGGGGAAACTGAAGATAAAAAATAAACAGGAAAGGGAAGAAGCGGCTTGGAGTGCTGTTGGTGCACGGAAGAGAGTTTTCAAAACATTACTTCCGATGTATATGACACGGAAAGTTTACAATCAATGTATATTATCAGTTTTGGCTGTAATGAAAATGTAGCTTCCAGCCAAGCGAATTAGTGGTAAACTAGGGTTGTTCTCTGATGGATTCAAAAACATATGACCGAGACGACGACCTAACGGAAGAGGCGTAGACAGCATAGCAAAACATGGAGGATAGGAGCACATGGTTTTGGTTGAAGATCTTAGAGCATGTTAAATTTTAGGGGTGATCTTAATCCAACAGTGGCTGATAGGATAGCATATTGTTTTTGGAATGGATTTAGCTTACCAAATACAACGTTTTGATTAACATGCAAATTACAGTGTTTTAGGTTGATCATGAAAGACGTCGAAAAAGAGTAAGATTTAAAGGTAAAATGACAGGAACGAGGATATGGATATACCAATGAGAGTATTAAAATAAACTGTTACATTATATATCTCATGAACAGAGGTGTTAATTATGTTGTCGCTTTCCTAGGTGACTTTCAGTGTAGATAATTTTCAATAGCGGATTAGAAATCGACCTGTTTTGTCTTCTTTTATGGACCAGGTACATTTCGATGTGAGGGCGTAGCTTAAGTATATAACACGAAAGAGTGAAAAGTTTTATTCATTGAGATTTCGGGCTTGATTTTTTTAAGTGTGTGATTCAGTTACTCATGCATTTCAGTGCTTTAATTTCTGTGTTTGTACTGGCTTTATCAAATGTTCTTTTGAAGCCGACGGAAGCAATATAGATTTCTTGACTGAATTGTCTATGGTTTTCTATAAGCATTTCAATGAAAGATAACCACATCACAACTTTTCGAAAGCCATTTTGCTCTTCACCATTAATGAGTTCATATTGTATAGACAACTTATTTTTGATGATGTTGGCAAGTATTTTACATACAGAGTTCAGGAAGCTTATTCCTCTGTAGGTATCATAATTTTTCAGATCTCGTTTTTTGAAGATAGGAATAATAATTGGTTTAGCTCATCTCTCATGTATATCACCTCCTGCCAGTATTCAAGAAGTGTAGGAATTTTCCTGTAGGATGTCGGAGTAGGCATGGTCAATGTTCAGGGATGTGACAGGAATGATCTTTCGAGGTAAGAAAGTCTAGTAAAATGGGCTTTAAAATGCATACCTTAAGAGTTATGAGCACTTGTTCATCTTCGATCCCGTGAAACAAATTGCCTCTACTGCAAGCTCTTTGCTTTCCATATTTTGGGACGTAATATGGACCAAAAGAAGATGGTAATAACTGATGGTAGGGTTCGAAAATGATGCTGATCCCATAAAGCAATGGACTCAAGTTGTCAAGAAGGATCTGTGCAAGCTGGTGGCGGCTCCATAATGGTGTGGGCTGTGTTTATATGGAATCGACTGGGTCCTCTCGAACTTCGGCTAGTTGGAGACCATTTACAGCCATTCATTGACGTCACGTTCCCAAACGACGATGGATTTTTACGGACGACAACGCGGCATGTCTCCGGGCCACAATTGTTCGCGATTGGTTTGGCGAACATTCTTGACAGTTCGAGCGACACGACACACATCGATCATTTAAGGGACATAATCGAGATTTCAGTTCGCGCATAAAATCCTGCAACATTTTCGCAATTATGGACTGGTGTAGAGACAGCATGGCACCTCTGCAGGGGATTTCCAACGGTTGTTGAATCCGTGCCGCGTCGAGTTGCTGCGCTACACTGGGCAAAAGGAGTTCCGATACGATATTAGCAGGCATCCCATGACTTTTGTCACTTCAGTCTAATTCAAATGCTACATGGTGTCTACAGCTAGGGATACTTCAAAACTGTTTGGCGAGTTGAGTTTCAGGATACATGTGAAATGTTGAGATATGTCTTCCTGTGGAGGTTGTAATCTCCCCCCACCCCTCCTTCCTACTTCCATCTATTGTCCACTTTAAACAATTTCCCGATCAAGTAATTAATAAGGAAGTCTTTTATGAAGATTTGAGAGTAGCGAAGATAACAATAAACTTTCTAGTTTACTTAGCTTGTCATGTTGAGGGACGGCTCCAGTTCTTCTTGTCTAGGGGTCTGATTCTTGAAGCTGAAAATCTCACATCAGATCCTCACTGCTGGTGTGAAGTAAATAAATCTGAAGTTCGTTTTTGCAGGATTTCTTTACGTAAATATGTTTTTTCACATTTTAGCGTATTTTGAGTTTTCACATTAGCAAAGCCGAAATTGTATTGTTCGCACAAAAATACAAAAATACGTCCGATCATATCAGAAGCAAGCTTACGACTCCCCGACTCTGAGGAAATAACAATGTTCCAAAGGGTTTACAATTTTTCTTAGCAAATGAATTTCTGTTAGTTTCCGTTACATTATTAATTTAGATTGTTATTTCGTAATGGATCCAGAAATAAACTTAGTGAACAGTACAGAATTGCGTACGTAGTTAATAATAGAAATTTTAATTGTGCAAATAACTCGTAATTTCAAATGTTTCCAAGAAAAGGAATTATTTCTGAACATTCAGAATTAGTACTTATCTATTACAAAATCGGAACTAAAATATTTTGTAAAGTAATTCCTTTTCATAAATTTTAGCTTGAAATATAACATAATGTGTATAAAATTATATGAAAATTTTCAGAAAAGCAACTGAAATAATACTGACCTGTCCAAAATTCGAAAAATAATACTACTGAGGAAAGGTGATGCTAGAGGAAGATATCCCGTTACAAGGCGGAAACCAGCTATGAAACCGACGTTAATGATGATGATACCGATGCTACTGAGAGTTGGAGTTGCGATTAAATACAGGGTCTCCATAATTAAACTTCCATGGCATTTAAACGAACAAGCTCTCGGCATTGTTTTAACCAACCACTGTCACCAGACGCATAGAGGCGACCACTTTCCTTACAGAGGCCCAAATTTCCATACATGAAACCGTTGATGATTTAGTGGTGTCATCCGTATAAATGGTGAAGTTTTCATCCAGTAACGATCGCTCAAATTATATCATGACCCATAATTTTTACACGCATTGCCTTGCTGCATGCAGCCTTCCCTGGTGTTATCACACATCTTGATGTCATTATTGTTGTGATACACCAAATTAGAAAGCTGTCGTCCAATTAAAAATTCATGTTTACTACCACGTTACGTTGAGCCATTGGCGTCCGTCATACTTTTAAGTCTTAAGGCATCGCTACCCTTCAAAACTGAAATTGTACTGCGCGCATACTGTCTCTATACGAGTATTCGTTAGTGCGCAAAAAGATTACGTGTGGCAACTACTGAACGTTGTATAACAACGATACCGTGGGCACGAAAGGCGCTATCGCTTCCGCTATCCTGAAAAACTGGCCTTGACAGAGCATGCTCTGGTGATACGCCTGTTTTCCGCAAAGGAAATGGAGAATTCGCTCACCCATGTTACTAACCGGAACGTTATAGAGAAAGGGAAAAAAGACGAAAAGTGAATACATGGTTACCATCCCAGAAAAAAAGAAGTAGCCGACAATATGCTTGTGTAAGCACCATCTTTAAGTCGGCACAAACTACTAACATATTATTTTTCGTCACCAAGATGTACTGAAAAATTTCTGTTCACGCAAATGATTAACGTGATTTAAATAACGGGAACTGCGCCTGTTACTTATCTTTTATGCTTAGTACAACGCGTTTCGAGAATTTATTCTCATTTTTGAGGGCATTTGTGCATTTGTTCGCATGAATATGTTTGATGTTTGCATCTGTGGTTTTCTGTCTCACTTGAGGCTTGTTGACGTTAGAGTGTTTACAAAACGTGCTACAAAACATGTTATCTTTGGAGCATGTTTTGTGAACAAACAGTGTACGTTATGATTTGCGTGTGTGTGATATTCTGTATAAGGAAGGAGCAACAGTATCTCCCAACTTCAAAAAGACGCAAGAGAGGCAGAAAACCACACACGCAAACATCACCAAACGTGTTCATGTAAACAAATGCACAAATGCACTTGAAAATGAGAATAAATTCTTAGAACGTGCTGTGCCAAACATAAAAAAATAGGTAACTCGTGCAGTTTTCATTATTTAAATCACGAATGACACAGTTGCAGGCTTTCCTGAATCATCTAATATGATGAACGAAATTAAGATAGTTAACGTTATGTCACAAAGAATCGAAGTGTTGCGCATATGTTAAGCTCTTTGATGAGAAATGATTATTTGGATAGTGTACACTCTATCGCTATAACCATTACTAAAACATCACACTTTCTCACAGAGCGAAATCACGATCATGTTCTGCCTCAGTCTACTATTATTTCGTATACTGCCGCCAGCAATGTTAATAAAAATATAAAATGATGCTTCTGGGACCTAAAGTTAAAGTGTTTGAGGAAATACTTGCTGTCTGTAATAAAGAATTATGAGTATCATACAAACACGCATCAAATAATTCCGGATTTTTTAAAAGCTTGAAACTCTTTGTGAAACTTTTTCCCGCTGACAACCTCACGTAATAATGAAAGAAAAACGTTTATTGCTTACTACATTTTCGTTCTTCATGCAATAAAACTGCCGCACTAATCAAGACGTTTTAATTTATTACTTATTTACTATTAACTGTATTCGTGGCACATTTTTCACACAGTACTCATATATATTACCAAAGGTATCAACAAATTATATCACTGTACGATACATAGTTCAGGAGGTATGACATCGTAAACAATTAGATGTCGGAAAAACTGCCGCATCATGCATATTGTGTAAAATTATATCATTGTACGAGACGTAATTCAGAAACAGATGAAATATACTCTTGTGTACGAATGCGTGTGAAATGTATTAAATATATGTGGAATATAAGCTATGGTTGAAAAACTCATCCTAAACACCTGGAACAGCTCCATCCGAATTTGGTACGGAAAGAACTACTGCGGTGTTAAGAAGCCTTCTACCAGGATGGGGTGATAGCATGGAGAGAGGACCGTGGAGTTGGAGGTGGAGAGAGGTGTAAGGAGGAGAGGCATACAGGCAGGAGTAGAGGAGGATATGAGCAAAGGGGAGTGGGAAATAGGCATAGAGAGAGGAGAGACGAGGAGGTGGGCAGGAGGGAAACAGTTGGAGATGGAGAGAGATATGGGGAGGAAGAAATGGGCTGAGAGAAGTGGAGGAGGCATTGAACAGAGAGATGGGGAGGAGGAGTTGTACAAAAAAGAGAAGGGGGAATGGAAGATGAACAGAGAGGGGAGGAGGAGGAAGTAGAATTAGTGGGGAGGAAGATAGGGACAGAGGGTGAAGGAGCAGATAAACAGATGGGAGAGGAGTAGGTGGACAGAGACAGGTGAGGAACAGATGGATAGAGAGAGGAGCAAGAAGAGATGGACAAATGGTGAGAGGTGGAGAAGGTGGACAGACTGGTGGAGTGGAGGAGAAGGACAGAGAGGAGTTAAGGAGGAAATGGACAGAGAGAGCAGGAAGGAGGAGATGCACTGACAGAAGATTGGATTAAATGTATACCCGAACAACCCCAGGTACTCAGGTCGTTATCAGTAAGCTGTATTGTTAATTATTTCTATGAAATGACTTTCTTACAGAATTCCAAAAGCTTTAAGGCCTGGTTATGCAGTATGAAATACAGGGTGTACATAAAGTCTGGGAACACTTTCAATTATTTATTGCACAAGAACTAAAAATTGTAAAGATGTCGTATATATTGCGTTTTGAAGAGAAACTCAGAAAGTTTTTTTTTTTTTTTTCAAACATTCGATATGCGAACCCTGAGGGACCCAGCAGACGTCAATACGGTAATCGAATTCTTGCCATACCCGTCCCAGGATGGCATCGTTGACTCTGGCAGTCGCTTCCTGTATTCTCTCCCAGAGCTCTGCTGGTAGAGGCGGTACATACACCAAATCGTCGCTTCCTGTATTCTCTCCCAGAGCTCTGCTGGTAGAGGCGGTACATACACCAAATCTTCAACGTGTCCCCACAGAAAAAAGTCACACAGAGTGAGATCTTGTGATCGGGGAGGACATTTCATGAAACAGCTGTCCCCTTCTGTAGCACGGCCGATCCACCGCCATGTTTGCTACTAGCGCTGACTGTCGGCAGATTACCAAACTACGCTGTGGCGGTATACATGAAAAAAAACTTTCAGGGTTGGTTCAAATGGCTCTGAGCACTATGGGACTTAACATCTATGGTCATCAGTCCCCTAGAACTTAGAACTACTTAAACCTAACTAACCTAAGGACAGCACACAACACCCAGCCATCACGAGGCAGAGAAAATCCCTGACCCCGCCGGGAATCGAACCCGGGAACCCGGGAACCCGGGCGTGGGAAGCGAGAACGCTACCGCACGACCACGAGATGCGGGCAAACTTTCAGGCTTTCTCTTCAAAATGACATATGTATGATACCTGTACAATTTTGGTTCCTGTTCAATAAATAATTGAAAGCGTTCCCGACTTCATGTACACCCTGTATACTAAGTTTCTTCTCCCCGTTAATTTATACACAATCACAAAACAAATATGATTAAATCCCTGTCATAGATACCTTAAAATATACTCACTCTTTCGTAGAAACTCACTTCTATTTTGTGTAACTAATAACACAGTGAACAATGTACTTTTTCCTTAATAATACTGTATACATCTATCTAGTTACCGCCGCAGGTGACGAGTGCAGCCTTGATGTTTTAGTGAACACAATGAATATCATATCGTCCGATTTTGATCGTCACTGTGCAAAACATGGAGGCACAGATAAATTCATCATCAGTGAGCACTCAAAAGTCCCGGCAAGGAAACTACCCATATTCTACGGCCTTGACAATGTATTGCGTAACGCTTATCAGAGAAATGCCAAGCTGATTGTAAATGTCATGATTTTCATCTGAAACGAGCGAGTAGTTCATCGCGCCTTGTTCACAAAGGCACTTTGCAGAACCGTTGACATTAACTGAGAGTTGAAGCAAATTACTCACAAACACACTTCTTGTGCCACTTATTATGGTGATCGTTTCTCCCTAGGCAGGTCGCCGTCAAAAAAATATTTTCGCATTCGGAGGAGAAGGTTGGTGACAGAAATTTCGTGAGAAGATTGCGCCGCAACGTACAACGCCTTTGTTATAATGATGTCCACCTCAAATCCTACATCATTTCAGGAAGACTCTCTTCCATATTTCACGATAATAGAGAACGTGCTGCACTTCTTTGAACTTTTTCGATGTACTCCGTCAGTCCTATCTGGTAAGGATCCGACTCCGCCCAGCAATATTTTAAAAGAGGACGTACAAGGGTAGTACAGGCATTCTCTTTAGTAGATCTGTTACATTTCCTAAATGTCCTGCCAGTAAAACGCAATCTTTGATTAGCCTGCCCCGCAACATTTTCTGTGTGTTCCTACAGTTTAAGTTGTTCTTAATTGTAATTCCTAGGTAGTAGAATTTACGGCCTTTAGATTTGACTGATTGATAGTGTAACCGAAGTTTAACGGATTCCTTTCAGCACTCATGTGGATGACCTTGCACTTTTTGTTATTTAGGGTCGCACCATACAGATATATTTTACAAATCGTTTTGCAATTTGTTTTATTCTTCTGATGATTTTACTAGTCGGTGAACGACAACGTCATCTGCAAATAACCGAAGACGGCTGCTCAGATTGTCTCCCAAATCGTTTATATATTTAAGGAACCGCAAAGGGCCTATAACACTACCTTGGGGAACTCCAAAAATCACTTTTGTTTTACTCGATGACTTTCCGTCAATTACTACGAACTGTGACCTCTCTGACAGAAAATCACGAATCCAGTCACTTAACTGAGCGATATTCCATAAGCACGCCATTTCACTACAAGCCGCTTGTGTGATACAGGGTCAAAAGCCTTCCGGAAATCCAGGAATAAGGAATCAATTTGAAATCATTTGTCAATAGCTTTCAACACTTCGTGTGAGTAAAGAATTAGTTGTGTTTCACAAGAACGATGTATTCTAAATCCGCGTTGACTGTGTGTCAATAGACCGACCGTTTTTTTTCCGAGGTAATTCATAACGTTCGAACACAATATATGTTCCAAAATCATGCTGCATATCGACGTTAATAATATGGGCCTGTAATTTAGTGGATTATCCCTACTACCTACTATGTAGGAAATTCCTTCGCCCGAGTAATTGCCGACTGCTCTTTCAGTCCGTAGTCTTATAGCAGTGCGCAGAATTACTCTTGAAGACACACCGGACCATTGTAAAGGATTTCTCTGCGTCCCGCGAAAACTCTAAGACCAAGTTGTAAAACTTCCACGAAACAAGATAATAATAATACTCGACTCATATGCTACTGCATGGAAGTGTTCCAGCGTCTACACTCATAATATGGTAATGTCAAGCATGCCATTTCATAAATTGTGATGAAAGGTATCCGGCCCCCTGGCTGAAAATGACTTACAAGCTATAAAGATATGTTTACGTAATGTGTATACATAAACATACAGTTATAAATGTCCCCGTTCGTAGTCGCTAATTATAACAATATGTTTACTTTTGTGCTGTAACATATAGCTATAATCAGCGGTGGAAATATATTTGCGAACGCCGACCGTGTGCGGCTGTTTCTTGTTGGATCGTCTGATCAGTCGGAAGTTGCATTGCAGAGGAGAGTAAATGCCTATTCAAAATATAATTGTTTTTGGATAGCTCAACATGAATTTCCTAAGGGACCGTAGTTTATCATGCATTTACCAGTAGAATATGGCGCGGAGAAAATATTACGCCGCATACAACTTCCGTCCGACTTCGACGAAAGAATTCGTGACTGTGAACTCTCTATTTGGCAGAAACATAAAGAAAATTAAATAACTTCATGAAGGAGTGAGACATAGATTCTATATTAAATAAATAGTCCATACACCAATTCCATTTAAATCTGAATTTATGGCAATTAATAGATGAACTTACACTGCAATGAAAGATTTAACATGGATGCCGTTTTGACTGGCACTTCTCTTCTCGTAATAAAAATAATTCCTTTGACGTTTTCACATACACGTCGCACAATAAATCTACTGCTATGCAGAATTGCACTTTTAATATTGCACTTTTACTTTACACTAAAATAATATTATTTTTAACAGTAATAATACGGCGGCAAGACATGCGCGTCCGACACAAGTTACAAGAGACAAGAGAAGAATGAGTAACTGTTCATCGAGAATATCTCGTACATAAAAAAAATGTGTAAAAGTGTTCTTCTGTCCGTTTTTCGCGCCGCGGTTTTCAAAGTCAATAACTCACTGCATCTCTGACGGCGCTTCGACAATAAACAAGTTACGTCACAGGTCGTTCACCTTTTACATTCTCGCAACATTATTTGCTAACTGTAGCTGTTGCCGAGCGACTGCACGATTAGTGAATGATTTAAAATGATAAGGCAATCACATAATGTTACACCATGCCATTTCATAAATTGTGATGAAAGGTATCCGGCCCCCTGGCTGAAAATGACTTACAAGTTCGTGGCGCCCTCCATCGGTAACACTGGAATTCGATGTGGTGTTTGCCCACACGTAGCCTTGATGACAATTTCCACTCTCGCAGGCATACGTTCATTCACGTGCTGGAAGGTTTCTTGGGGAATGGCAGCCCATTCTTCATGGCGTGCTGCACTGAGAACAGCTTTCGATGTCGGTTGGTGAGGCCTGGCACGAAGTCGGCGTTCCAAAACATCCCAAAGGTGTTCTATAGGATTCAGGTCAGGACTCTGTGCAGGCCAGTCGATTACAGGGACATTATTTTCGTGTAACCACTTCGCCACAGGCTGCGCATTATGAACAGGTGCTCGATCGTGTTGAAAGATGCGATCGCCATCCGCGAATTCCTCTTCAACAGTAGGAAGCAAGAAGGTGCTGAAAACGTCAGTGTAGGTCTGTGGTATAAGCCCCCTCCACGAAAAGCACGATCACATCATAACGCCACCGCCTCCGAATTTTTACTGTTGGCACTGCACACGCTGACAGATGACTTTCACCGGGCATTTACCATATCCACACCCTGATATCGGATCGACACATTGTGTACCATGACTCGTCACTCCACACAACGTTTTTCCACTGTTCAATCGTCCAATGTTTACGCTCCTTACACCAAGCGAGGCGTCGTTTGGCATTTACCGGCGTGTGTGTGGCTTATGAGCAGCCGCTCGACCATGAAATCCAAGTTTTCTCACCTTCCGGCTAACTGTCATATTACTTGCAGTAGATCCTGATGCAGTTTGGAATTCATGTGTGATGGTCTGGAAAGATGTCTGCCTATTACACATTACGACCCTCTTCAACTGTCGGCGATCTCTGTCAGTTAACAGGCGAGGTCGACCTGTACACTTTTGTTCTGTACGTGTCCCTTCATGCTTCCACTTCATTATCACATCGGAGTCCGTCCCCCGTAGCTGAGTGGTCAGCGCGACAGAATGTCAATCCTAAGGGCCCGGGTTCGATTCCCGGCTGGGTCGGAGATTTTCTCCGCTCAGGGACTGGGTGTTATGTTTTCCTCATCATTTCATCCCCATTGACGCGCAAGTCGCCGAATTCGCGTCAAATCGAGAGACTTGCACCCCGCGAAAGGTCTACTAGACGGTAGGCTCTAGTCACACGACATTTTTCTTATCACATCGGAAACAGTGAACCTAGGGATGTTTAGGAGGGTGGAAATCTCGCGTCAGCCGTGTGACACAAGTGACACCTAGTCAACGTTCGAAGTCCGGGAGTTCCGCAGAGCGCCCCATTCTGCTCTCTCATCATGTCTAATGAATACTGAGGTCGCTGATATGGAGTATCTGGCAGTAGGTGGCAGCGCAATGCACAAAATATAAAAGAGTATGTTTTTGGGGGTGTCCGGATACTTTTGATCACGTAGTTTATACATGGATGGACAAAACGGCAGATGCTAGCTAAGCCTGCAAGCTGCTCTGTGTGGTACCTGTGGAGTGCAATGTCCTGAATGCTTTGCAAATGACAATCGTGGTCAGAACAATTTTTTGTGTAGCTGTGAGTGCATTACGTCGTAGTTGAGTGACTTCGAACTTGGGCAAATTGTTGGTGCAAGTGTGGAGGTTGCTTCCGTAACCAAGGAAGCTGAAGTGTTTGGTGTTTCAATAGACACCGTATCGAAGATTTATACGTCACACAGGGAACGCGGAAAAACATCATCCGCTAAGTCACAACGCGGACGAAAGCGTGTGTTGAGGGAACGCGATGGAAGATTCGCTAAGATCAATCACATATTCTCTATAACCTCCACGTTAATTTGGACTGTTTTAAAAAATGATAGGGTTTGATTTTTTACGTCAACTTGGCCAAGCATTACTTAGGACCATTTTAGATGTATATATATATATATATATATATATATATATATATATATATATATACTTCTTCTACTTTTATATAATGTTTTTTAAATTTTTATTGTTTTTTTTGTATTTTTCTATCAAGGACTGCGACTTCAGTCGGATTCTGTTATCTTGTTGTGGATATAATCAGTTGGTTCCGTTATCGTAGCTGTAAGAAATTTTAGGTGCATCTTACTTCCATAAGCGATGATATTTTCTTTCTCTTGTACTGGGTTGTTATTTACCACTAGGATCCACTTCGTTACTGCGATTTCCAAGATCCGGTCTGTGCGTCTTTTAATTAGGTTTCTACCGCCAGAGTGTCGCGATTTTCAACCCGCGATGGGTTGGCGCGTACTCGGCTTCACAGTATTCAGTGTGTGGCCAGCGCTGTAACGTGCAGTTTTATTTGACGCTAGACAGTATACTGTATTTTAGGATGTTGACAACTCCCATGGATTGCGTGTCTTTTAATTCTACATCTACATCTACATGATTACTCTGTAATTCACATTTAAGTGCTTGGCAGAGGGTTCGTCGAACCACAATCATACTACCTCTCTACCATTCCACTCCCGAACAGCGCGCAGGAGAAATGAACACCTAAACCCTTCTGTTCGAGCTCTGATTTCTCTTATTTTATTTTGATGATCATTCCTACCTATGTAGGTTGGGCTCAGCAAAATATTTTCGCATTGGGAAGAGAAAGTTGGCGACTGAAATTTCGTAAATAGATCTCGCCGCGACGAAAAACGTCTTTGCTTTAATGACTTCCATCCCAACTCGCGTATCATATCTGCCACACTCTCTCCCCTATTACGTGATAATACAAAACGAGCTGCCCTTTTTTGCACCCTTTCGATTTTAAAATTATGGAGCTCCCTTCGTATTGTTTTGGTGCTCCTAGAAGATCTAGAAGATTGCTTCTAGACTATTTTATCATCTTTGATTTTAAAATTGTTGGCCTTCACACTTATGTTACTGAAGAGGACTGTGACGAAAATCAGTGTCACTATAGAACCGAATGTCGCACTCGCGAGTTCTAGGAGCACCAAAACAATACGAAGGGAGCTCCATAATCCGGTAATTGCAGGATTAGCTGAAATTCCAAACCCACTCATCACTGATGCATGTGCCCTTAACAAGACAGTAAAACCTGAAATATGGGGCGGTGGAAGAGAGTCATTTTCTTGAATTAAGTCTTGTGTCATACTGTTTTCAACTCCTGGCCGAGTTTGTTTCAAGAATGAAACCTGGCAGCAGTTTGGGAGATGTTTTGGTTTGCCATATTGTGGTTTTTCATGGGCCCCATGGTTACCTTGCAAGGTCGCATTACTACGAAAGATTATGTGACCATTTTGGTTAATCATATCAATCGAAAGGTACAACGTTTGTTCGCCAGCGGTTATGCTGTGTTCCAAGAGGACCGTGCCCCTAATCACACAAGTCACATCGCCTAGGACCTGTCTTTTTAGTACGGAGATGGATTACCACTTGTCCCCTGACCAACAGTCACCAGATCCAAATATTACTGAGTCTACTTTGGACAGAAGTGTACGTGATCGATATGCGTCTACGTCATAGCTACCTGAACTTGGAACTATTTTGCAGAAAGAGTGGTATACGATTCCCTTGAAAACCATACAGGTCCTGTAGCCATTCCGAGACAACGGGAAGTGGTTTTTAATGCGAACGGCTTTCCCACACTGTATTTGGCATTGCAATGTATTGTGGTTTGGTGTTTCCATATTTTTGTCCGCGCCCCTGTAAATAATATTTCGATGAAACATGTAGAAAATTTTAAAGGTTTTATGATGAGGAAATGTCAAGCTTTCAGGTCTTACATACGTCTACTACACCTATAGGCGGAGGTCCATCATTTTCTTGGACGTTTTCTTGAGGTATATTGTAGAATGCACACATACTATTAAAGTGAACAACATCTCTTGGAGAAAACACCACCTTTCGTGTCGTTTTTCTGTTACACATTGAGCCGGCCTAACATTATAGTCAAACGTTTCTCTGTGTTAAAATTATCGCCTTTCTCACAACGTCTTTCCCAAGGCCGACGTATTATACTTTCAAAGGTGAACAATGTTGAAGCACTTCATTTTCCTCTCAGCTTTCTTTATACATATAAGCTATTTTTAAATACCCTTTGGAATTTGCATTAAAAGTGTCTTGTGTGGTAATATCAACTTAATGTCTTCTTGCAGGTTCCATGCCTTACAAGAAATACGTGCTGGTACATATGTGATCGGAGCATAACAACTTTCTATCTTAACTATGCACGGTTCGGAAACTTAGTGTGCAAACATAACGTTATTCCTTTTAGCACATGACTGAGTCATATAGAACAATACAAACAAAAATTATAATACACTGACACCATAAAGTTATATTATATTCAGCCCTTCTAACTATTTTTTAGTTCCTTACAAGTTTACTAGATGTAAATTGTATTTCGAAGATTTTGCAAATGCAGTGAGCTACAGGCAAACATCGACAGTAGTTCTGTAATGTACTGTTCCAGGATATCAAAAAACAATCTCTTGTTTATTATTAAACTTGAACACAACACACAAAACAGTGAATTATACGACACAGAACTTTTCTTTTACTTATCATCTTTTTGTTATTGGATTTTTGCTACCTATCAGTACTAAAGCCAATGTTACCAAGTGAAATGCACAAATGTTAATGTAGTTGGTTTCTACACAGAATCAGAATGATCTTATCGTTAGTTAGTTACATGTTCCATTGATCATCTGAACGGTCCTTTTATCGAAATAATATGGAACGAGTCAGTTTATAGGACATGTATACACGATTAGTATTGGAATTAATGAACACATTATTATTTTTAGTCCTACTCATGCAACTACACTTAATGTTTTAGCTACGTACCACATTTTAAATAGAAATTTGTCAGTGGTATAGAAGGAATTGTCCAGGAGAAGTGATTTTAAATTAGATTTAAAACTTGCTGCGCTACCTGACAGACATTTTATGTTATTAGACAAAAGATCAAAAATTTTAGTTCTGTGTATTGAACTCCTTTCTTAGCCACTGACAGCTTTAACAGTGGATAATAAATGTAATTTGTTTCTTTCTAGTGTTGTGGGCATGGACGTCACTGTTCATCTCCAGTTGGGGTAGCTTATTTATGACGAATTTCATTAGCAAATATGTCTATTGTAAAGGCGCAGTTAAAATGCCTAGCTCCTTGAAGAGGTACCCGCATAACACCTGTGGGTGAACACCACGTATTATTCTACTACCCGCTTTTATGCCCTCAACTCTTTCTAAGTGATGGGTTACTCCAGAAAATTATCCTGTAAGATATTACTTAGTGGAAATATACGAAATGTCGTGAGACGGATACAAATATTAGCAGTTATATGAAGAGCAAAAGTAGCTGAAGTTCAGTAACACACTTCTTCCAGGCCAAGGTTTCATCAGTATGTACAACCAAAAACTTGAAGCACTCTACCCTATTCACTGACACCTGTTCATGTGCTACAATTCTTTGTGTGACAGAACTGAATGTAGTGTGATTTTTTCTAAATTTAGGAGGAGGGGGGAAGTCAATTTTCAGAGAACCACTTAATAGTTCTTGGAAAATATCAGCTAGTATCTCTTCTGTTACCTTCAGTCTGATGGATTCATTTTTGTTGTTGTGGTCTTCAGTCCTGAGACTGGTTTGATGCAGCTCTCCATGCTACCCCATCCTGTGCAAGTTTCTTCATCTCCCAGTACCTACTGCAACTTACATCCTTCTGAATCTGCTTAGTGTATTCATCTCTTGGTCTCCCTCTACGATTTTTACCCTCCACGCTGCCCTCCAATGCTAAATTTGTGATCCCTTGATGCCTCAGAACATGTCCTACCAACCGATCCCTTCTTCTAGTCAAGTTGTGCCACAAACTCCTCTTCTCCCCAATTCTATTCAATACCTCCTCATTAGTTATGTGATCTACCAATCTAATCTTCAGCATTCTTCTGTAGCACCACATTTCGAAAGCTTCTATTCTCTTCCTGTCCAAACTATTTATCGTCCATGTTTCACTTCCATACATGGCTACACTCCATACAAATACTTTCAGAAACGACTTCCTGACACTTAAATCTATACTCGATGTTAACAAATTTCTCTTCTTCAGAAACGCTTTCCTTGCCATTGCCAGTCTACAGTTTATATCCTCTCTACTTCGACCATCATCAGTTATTTTGCTCCCCAAATAGCAAAACTCCTTTACTACTTTCAGTGTCTCATTTCCCCAATCTAATTCCCTCAGCATCACCCAACTTAATTCGACTACATTCCATTATCCTCGTTTTGCTTTTGTTGATGTTCATCTTATATCCTCCTTTCAAGACAATGTCCATTCCGTTCAACTACTCTTCCAAGTCCTTTGCTGTCTCTGACAGAATTACAATGTCATCGGCGAACCTCAAAGTTTTTATTTCTTCTCCATGGATTTTAATACCTACTCCGAATTTTTCTTTTGTTTCCTTTACTGCTTGCCAAGTATACAGATTGAATAACATTGGGGAGAGGCTACAACCCTGTCTCACTCCCTTTTCAACCACTCAACCACTGCTTCCCTTTCATGTCCCTCGACTCTTATAACTGCCATATGGTTTCCGTACAAATTGTAAATAGCCTTTCGCTCCCTGTATTTTACCCCTGCCACCTTTAGAATTTGGAAGAGAGTATTCCAGTCAACATTGTCAAAAGCTTTCTCTAAGTCTACAAATGCTAGAAACGTAGGTTTGCCTTTCCTTAATCTTTCTTCTAAGATAAGTCGTAAGGTCAGTATTGCCTCACGTGTTCCAGTATTTCTACGGAAGCCAAACTAATCTTCCCCGAGGTCCGCTTCTACCAGTTTTTCCATTCGTTTGTACAGAATTCGCGATAGTTTTTCGCAGCTGTGACTTATTAAACTGATAGTAGACTTCTTGAAGTCTGAGGGTACTTCGCCTGTCTCGTACATCTTTCTCACCAGATGGTAGAGTTTTGTCAGGACTGGCTCTCCCAATGCCGTCAGTCGTTCTAAAGGAGTGTTGTCTACTCCCGGGGCCTTGTTTCGTTTCAGGTCTTTCAATGCTCTGTCAAACTCTTCACGCAGTATCGCATCTCCGATTTCATCTTCATCTACATTCTCTTCCATTTCTATAATATTGTCCTCAAGTACATCGCCCTTGTATAGACCCTCTATATACCTTCCACCTTTCTGCTTTCCTTTTTTTGGTTAGAACTGGGTTTCCATCTGAGCTCTTGATATACAAGTGGTTCTCTTATCTCCAAAGGTCTCTTTAATTTTCCTTTAGGCAGTATCTTTCTTACCCCTGGTGAGATAAGCCTCTACATCGTTACATTTGTCCTCTAGCCATCCCTGCTTGGCCGTTTTGCACTTCCTGTCGATTTCATTTTTGAGACGTTTGTATTCCTTTTTGCCTGCTTCATTTACTGCATTTTTATATTTTCTCCTTTCATCAATTAAATTCAATATTTCTTCTGTTACCCAAGGCTTTCTACCAGCCCTCGTCTTTTTACCTACATGATCCTCTGCTGCCTTCACTACTTCATCCCTCAGAGCTACCCATTCTTCTTCTACTGTACTTCTTTCCCCCACTGCTGTCAATTGTTCCCTTATGCTCTCCCTGAAACTCTGTACAACCTCTGGTTTAGTCAGCTTATCCAGGTCCCATCTCCTTAAATTCCCACCTTTTTGCAGTTTCTTCAATTTTAATCTGCAGTTCATAACCAATAGATTGTGGTCAGAGTCCACATCTGCCCCTGGAAATGTCTTACAATTTAAAACCTGGTTCCTAAATCTCTGTCTTACCATTATATAATCTATCTGATACCTTGTAGTATCTCCGGGATTCTTCCATGTATACAACCTTCTTTTATGATTCTTGAACCAAGTGTTAGCTATGATTAAGTTGTGCTCTGTGCAAAATTCTACGAGATGGCTCCCTCTTTCATTTCTTAGCCCCAATCCATATTCACCTACTATGTTTCCTTCTCTCCCTTTTCCTACACTCGAATTCCAGTCACCTATGAGTATTAAATTTTCGTCTCCCTTCACTGTCTGAATAATTTCTTTTATCTCATCATACATTTTATCAATTTCTTCATCATCTGCAGAGCTAGTTGGCATATAAACTTGTACTACTGTAGTAGGCGTGGGCTTCATGTCTATCTTGGCCACAATAGTGCGTTCACTATGTTGTTTGTAGTAGCTTACCTGCACGCCTATTTTTTTTTCATTATTATACCTACTCCTGCATTACCTCTATTTGATTTTGTATTTATAACCCTGTATTCACCTGACCAAAAGTCTTGTTCCTCCTGCCACCAAACTTCACTAATTCCCACTATATCTAACTTTAACCTATCAATTTCCCTTTTTAAATTTTCTAAGCTACCTGCTCGATTAAGGGATCTGACATTCCACGCTCCGATGCGTAGAACGCCAGTTTTCTTTCTCCTGATAACAACGTCCTCTTGAGTAGTCCCCGCCCGGAGATCCGAATGGGGGACATTTTACCTCCGGAATATTTTACCCAAGAGGACGCCATCATCATTTATCCATAAAGTAAAGCTGCATGCCCTCAGGAAAAATTACGGCTGTAGTTTCCCCTAGCTTTCAGCCGTTCGCAGTACCAGCACAGCAAGGCCGTTTTGGTTATTGTTACAAGGCCAGATCAGTCAATCATCCAGACTGTTGCCCCTGCAACTACTGAAAAGGCTGCTGCACCTCTTCAGGAACCATACGTTCGTCTGGCCTCTCAACAGATACCCCTCCGTTGTGGGGGTTGCACCTACTGTATGGCCATCTGTATTGCTGAGGCACGCAAGTCTCCCCACCAACAGCAAGGTCCATGATTCGTGGGGGGGGGGGGAGGGGATGGATTCATTATAACACTAATATTATCTGCGAAAGTAACAATTTTGCTTGCTGAATGTTTAGTGGAATGTCATTCACAAATATACGGAATAAGTGTGGACCCAAAATTGAGTCCTGTGGGGCTCAGTTTGTGATTTTTTTTTTTTCCCAGCCACTAAAATATTTTACGTTTCCCTCATTGTCTGAATAATCAGCACAATCTTTTGCATTGTGTTTCGTACACATGAGTCAAAGCAGGCTTGCATAAAGCCATCACATCTGTAAAACTTTAGTTTTTCTGGGAAAGTAACCCGATCCACCCACTCAAACACATTTAAAAGATCACAAAAATACAAAACTGCTGTATATGAAAGAAATGTATAAATAGCATTCTCGGTCGAGCAATCCTTCTGGAATCCAAACTGTGAAATGCTAAATAAATTATTCCCATTTAAATCTGCCACTATTATTGAGTACATTACTTTTTCGAATATTTTGGAAAAATATGTCAGTAATGAAACTGAACAATAACTGTTTTAGTTTGTCTTGTCACCTATCTTACGAAGTGGTTCAACAATAAATTGCATATTTTAATGTGTCTGAAAAAATTCCTTGTGCTAGTGATGCATTGCATGTATCACTAAGGACATTATTTATTAATCCAGCACAACTTTTCAGAATTCAGTTTTAAATTCCATCAACCTCACATGAGCTATTGTTTTTTAGAAATTTTTAATTGTAAAGAATTTGACATTCATTAAAAAGAAACAGCCAGTCACAGTGCAGTATTTTACCAGAAACGAAACAGCCAATCAGCTGGTAATCTGCCACGTTGAAATGCATTGAATTGTACCAAGGCCTGAATTGCATAAATTGGTAACATTCATCACACTCACTTGTACACACACACACACACACACACACACACACACACACACACACACACACACACGCACACACACACACACACACACATACACATACACCTGAATTTCCATCATGTTCAAAAGTATTCCCTCTAATGGTAACTGTATCAAAAATTACTTAATGGGTTATCTTACAGTGTCGCCAACGTCAAAACACATTACCACCTAACATGCCGCCTCATTAGTAAATGTCATCTCTCTCTCTGCTTCTATACATAACTAAACAATGTTTATGTCAAATACTGCATCTATCAACTCACATCTGCTCACTTACATCATCAAAAATTACGTATTAGGTGTAACTTACAATATTTCAACACATGTATTATTTACCACAATCACGTCAAAACATAAAATTTTACCTCATCAGAGACTTTCATCTCTCTCTCTCTTCTCTTTCGTAAAGGATTTTACTTATAGTTATTCAGCATCTAAAAAGTATATGTTAAACACATCACCAACATAATGTTTATGCCAAATGTCACAATGTTATTTTCACATCTAAAACGTGTGAATAGTATAACTTACAGTTTCCACATGTCATGTTTTTTATAACTGTACAAAACACATGTGCTCTACGAAACTAACATGCTACACAGAAGGTTGACATTCATTTCTAGGCCTAAATGAGACAAAAGTGACCAAACACCATTTTCAAGGGGATGAATGTAATTCATCACGTTCTACTTAGAAAACTATAATGGATGACGTTAACTGGCTAAAACTGCTATATGCATCTGATATAGGCCTACACGAGGTTATGTTGGCTGGTTCAAATGGCTCTGAGCACTATGGGACTCAACTGCTGAGGTCATTAGTCCCCTAGAACTTAGAACTAGTTAAACCTAACTAACCTAAGGACATCACAAACATCCATGACCGAGGCAGGATTCGAACCTGCGACCATAGCGGTCTTGCGGTTCCAGACTGCAGCGCCTTTAACCGCACGGCCACTTCGGCCGGCCTCGAGGTTATGTCCCAATATTGGTGCAAAAACGAACTTTCAAGGAAGGCTGCTATATTTACCAGTCAAAACTATGGTGCCAAGATTTTCTAAAACATCAACAGGTTGTATTTCCATAATCAGCTACTAATTAAGACCGAAATCCAATCCTAATGTTCCAGAATATGAGGCGTAAACACACAACATAGCCAAAGAGAAAGGAACGTTCAAAACCATATTAGAGCGGAATAAGACCTTTTAATGAGATCTTTCCACATAGTTTTGTAATAAGTAAATATGAATTCGTAATATCCAGAACATGAGATGTAGAAATAACCAAAAACTGAGGTGTACAAGGATACACACACACACACAAACACAAACACACAGAGGGAAGTTCGATGTCTCAACTATATAATCTTGGCACCAAAGTACAATTATTTCACAAAATATGTAAATATTTCGAGTACAAAACACATGGACGTCCCTTACTCACAAATATAAGTACAGGTCTGTTAATGAATGAGAATTACTCTTTGTAACTAAGTAAAACTATTTAATTTCTTAAAATATGTATGATTTCGAGTACAAAACATACGTGGTACTAATGTTGTAATATAATTGTTCTATAACACTAAGAAAATACACATGGATTGTATAATAGCGCTACTAATAAATCTTACAGGTAAAACACCGGCAAGATGCTTACTGTAATACGCAAATGCAATTACAAATCTCTGATTGTGAACGCAAATTCCAGCTTTCACCAGAATAAAATTATTTACAAAAGTACATATATCAATAAAAGTTTTGCATCTCTCCAGTTCCCAGAACTCCTGAAGATAAACGTTGACTGTGAATATTGTATCAGAGACACAGTCCCTTTGACTGTTCAGAGCTGTCACTAAACCAGCCCAAAGATGTAAACAACTATGCAGGAACAACGCCTATTAGACAGCCGACCAGTTCCAGTCATTTCACCAGGAAGGAGACACATGGCTCGTGTTGTCTGTAGTTCAACCATGCCTAGACGGTCAATACCGCGGTTCGATCGCGTCCGCATTGTTACTTTGTCCCAGGAAGGATTTTCAGCAATGGAAGTGTCCAAAGCGATGTTGTTCGGACATGGAGGAGATACAGAGAGACAGGAACTGTCGGTGACATGCCTCGCTAAGGCCGCTACTACTACTACAGTGGATGACCGTTACCTACGGATTATTGCTCGGAGGAACTCTAACAGCAACGCCACCATGTTGAACAATGCATTTCGTGCAGCCACAGGACGTTGTGTTACGACTCAAGCTGTGCGCAATAGGCTGCATGATGCGCAACGTCACTCCCGACGTCCATGGCGAAGTCCATCTTTGCAACCACGACACCATGAGGCACGGTACAGATTGGCCCAACAACACGCCGAATGGACCGCTCAGGATTGGCATCACGTTCTCTTCGCCGATGATTGTCGCATATGCCTTCAACCAGACAATCGTCGGGGACGTGTTTGGAGGCAACCCGGTCATGTTGAACGCCTTAGTTACGCTGTGCAGCGATTGCAGCAAAGTGGAGGTTTCTTCCTGACTTGGAGTGGCATTATGTGGGGCCTACGTACGCCGCTGGTGATTATGGAAGGCGCCATAACGGTTGTACGATACGCGAGTGCCATCCTCCGACCGATAGTGCAACCGCATCGGCAACATATTGTCATGGACGACAATTCGCGCCCCCATCGTGCACATCTTGTGAATGATTTCGTTCAGGAAAACGACATCGCTCGACTAGAGTGGCCAGCATGCTCTCCAGACATGAACCCTATCAAACATGCCTTGAATAGATTGAAAAGGTATGTTTATGGACGACGTAACCCACCAACCACTCTGAGGGACCTATGCCGAAACGCCGTTGAGGAGTGGGACAATGTGGACCAACAGTGCCTTGATGAACTTGTGAATAGTATGCCACGACGAATACAGGCATGCATCACTGCAAAAGGACGTGCTACTGGGCATTAGAGTTATTGGTGTGTACAGCAATCTGGACCAGCGCCTCTGACAATCTCGCTGTATGGTGTTACAACATGCATTGTGCGGTTTTCATGAGCAATAAAAAGGTCGGAAATGAGTTCATAATTATCTCTGTTCCAATTTTCTGTACAGTCCCGGAACTCTCGGAGCCGAGGTGATGCAAAACTTTTTTTGATGTGTGTATGTGACGGTTTTGAGTAAAAACACCTTCGTCACTACTATCTTAACTGCACTATAAAAATAAAAAAAATACATGTGGCTACCATATTGGCACTACTGCCAAAACTTAGAGGTTAAGTAGCGCTTGTGATAGTTCGATCTCTTTACTACGCTTTGCAAGGTCATTGTCCCTCATATTAAATTATCTATATCTAAATTGTCTATATTACTCATCGAAATTCATACGATATAACTTACAGGTAAGGCAACAACTGAAGTTCAGTATTAGTACCACACTTTGTAAGGCACATTAGTGTGTCAAGTTAAATAATTACAAATCGTTAAATGTCTGCTTTACTTATGAAAATGTACGCAGCTCACATTTTGGCACTGCTGTTATAAATTGCAGGTGAGTTAATAAGATTAGTTCGATCTATGTAGCATACATTAAATTTATGAAAACACATCAAGACATGTTTAATATTAAGGTGCACTTGTAGGTGAAAGCAGTTCTATTATTGTACCAAAGTATACAAAGCTACTGCCAAGTCTAAATTGTCTGTATTATGTAACCAAATCTCGTCTTAGTTCGGCTAAAATTGATATCACAGTCATCCAGATAGTATAGTGACCCCCATACAAGGGCATTAACTTATTTTGCTGTTCAAAACGTTTCTCTTCTTTTTATCGTAATGCTAACTTATATTGTCAAACAGTGTAAATTTCATGACACTTTGATGAAATAACATACTGAATAATAGTAATACACACTATTGTAGGTAAGAAATGATGGTTGCTATGCTTGTTATACTTTCAACTATCAGCTTTCCTAGTTACCCAGAAATTATAAGTATATTAACTTTGTTATCTTCTGCCATCGCACAGTGGAGACGACACAACGCTTCGACACTCAGACATCATCATTCTACAACAAAATTGAAACAATATGTCTCTTGTATTATCATGTTGTAACAAACTGTGACAACGATGGTCAGTTTATTTGTCAAAAATCAGCTAAACTTGGCAAAAAAAAGCAGCTAGAAGCAGTTACAGTAATTGTAACAAATTACTGCACATATCATCAGTTTTGCATGCAATTGTAACAAATTGCAACCTGTAATAGGAAAATTTGTATGAAATCGTCCTACACATCACTACGGCTATGAGAAACTGTAAGAAACTGTCCCATATGTCACTGACCAATCAAGTTGAGACTTGTTCCAAACAAGTACCCATACCTAACTGACTAAGCAAGTAGAGACATGTTGCAGCAAGTTGTGACTCGTTCCATCAAGAAAACTACTAACAAGACTCACCAGTGCGCCCAAGTCAAGAATTGTTCCAACAAGTAAAATGCTTTGTCAGATTCGCGACATCACACATGCAAGTCAGTTCAAATGGTTCAAATGGCTCTGAGCACTATGGGACTTAACTTCTTGGGTCATCAGTCCCCTAGAACTTAGAACTACTTATACCTAACTAACCTAAGGACATCACACACATCCATGCCCGAGGCAGGATTCGAACCTGCGACCGTAGCAGTCCCGCGATTCCGGACAGCAGCGCCTAGAACCGCACGGCCACCGCGGCCGGCTGCAAGTCAGTACTCTATTCATGAAATCTCAGTCCAAAACGGAAGAGTCAATGACGTTGTGGTGGCTTTCATTTCAGTGTCTGGTAAAGTATTATTCTACATACAATCAGCTGATTCGTTTCCAACACCATTGTGACTTCATGGATTACGCCATATTGCATTGTGACATCATGTGGTCCATGCCAGTGGTCCAAACACTATGACATAGTAAAGAGAGAGAAGTTTCTGATCTGACAGATAGGGATCTGAGCTGTACACATGACATCACAAATTTAACTAAGCATTTTGTTTTTTTGGAAGAACTCTTGACCTGCTGGTGTTGATAAGTCTCAATTTGCTTTGTAATTTATTTTGTTTGTCGCAACAACTTTAAGTTTGGAGGAGCACTTATCTACCTGCTTAGCCAGCTATATTTAGGAAAAGTTATTGAAACAAGTCTCAGGTTGTTTAGTCACCAACATAGGGGACAATTTGTTAAAATTTTTTGTAACAGTGGTGATGTATGGGACAACTGTAACATATCGATGTATCAGCCACTTTCTTACAGTTTTGCTGTCAAATATCGATGTATGGGATAATTCATTACAACTTCGGTGTAATGTTGATGTATAGGACAATTTAGTCCAATTTTGCAGTAACATGTCCATGTATTGGGCAATTTGTTACAATTTTGCTATGGTAGAGAGAAATTTGTTACTATTTCATATAACAACGGTGATTTATGCGGCAAATTCTTAAAATTTTGCTGTAACCAGTTTTAGATAGTTTTATCTGGTTTTGGACAAATAATGTGAACAAAAGCTTACCCGTTTGTAACGGCATGATGATGTATGATTGCAGTTTGAATGTAAAATATCAGTTTATGTGTGTTTGTGTGTGTTTGTGTGTGTGTGTGTGTGTGTGTGTGTGTGTGTGTGTGTGTGTGTGTGTGTGTGTATGTGTGAGTGAGTGCTTAAGGGACCAAACTGTAGAGGTCATCGGTCCCTAGATTTACACACTACTTAAACTAACCTATGCTAACAACAATACGTACAACCATGCCCGAGGGAGGACTCAAACCTCCAGCGGGAGGGGCTGTATAAGTGTATGAGAGGTGAAGTGTACTGTGGTCACCAATGTGCAATAGCAGAAGATAACCAACGGTTTACATTGAAAGATAAAATTAATAATATAGTACGAGCTCTATTCAGAAAGAAGGGAACGTTTCCGTCTGACGCCGCTAGGCGCACACCGATCGCATACATTTTGGTATGTGCGTGCTCGGCAGCTCAGTCGGCATCCGTCCGCGACAGCGGGAATGTCTCTGCCCGTCTGGTTTCTTCGATATACGAATTTGAAATGTACGCTGCAATCGAAAATCCCGCCAGTTGTGAGGTGCGCTCTGTGATACGGTTTTTGTTGGCAAAAAACATAAAACCTATAGAAATGTATCGTGAACTATGTGAAGTGTATGGAAACAACGTAATGAGTGAATCTTCTGTCCGGAAATAGTGCATTCGGTTTTAAAATGGAAGAAACGACGTTCATGATGGAGAGAAGAGCGGACGCCCGAGAATTGTAACAGACGATCTTGAGGCTAAAGTTGATGAAACGATTCTGAAAACCGTCGCTTCACAATAACAGAGATTTCGCTTTCTTTTCCACAAGTTTCACGGACGTTGTTGTTTGAAATTGTCACTCAAAAGCTAGGCTACCACAAATTTTGTGCACGATGGTTGCCCAAAATGCTTGCAGAGCACCATGAAGAACACCGAAGGGGGGCAACGTTGACATTTCTGGAGGCCTACCTCAAACATAGTGGTCGAATCGTAATCAGTGACGAGACTTGGGTGAAATATGTCAATTGCGAGACAAAATTACAGTCCGTGAAGTGAGGGCACACAAGGTCGTCGCAAAAATTAAGAAAATGTTTGCAAACCTTTTCTGGCCGCACACAGGGTCTGGACCCCTCCACCATCCTCCACACCTATAAATCCCTCATCTGCCCTATTATCTGCTATGCCCATCCCACCTGGATCGCTGCCCCCCCTACCTTCTACAAACCCCTTCAAATCTTGGAACGGCATGCCCTCCACCTCACCTATCGCATCTGCCTCCCCTCCCCCACGCATATCCTCTACAAATTAATTCCGTTCCCACACCTCCTCCTTTTCCTCGAATGGATATGGATCCTTTACACCTCCCGCAAACTTGATCCCCATCACCTCTTGTCTTTCCCATCCTTTCCGCTGCCATGCCTGTACTCCCACATTCCACCTGCTCTTCATCTCTCCACACTCCATACCCTTGCCCAAGGTGGCTCCCGCCAACTCCCCCTCCCTGATGATACCCTCATCCCTTCCATCTACCCCTCCTACCAACTTTGATCCTCCCCTTCCTCCGCCTGTTTTTTTCCTCCAGGGCACCCTCTTTCTCTTCTCTCCCTCCTCTCTTCATAAATGGTTCAAATGGCTCTGAGCACTACGGGACTTAACTTCTGAGGTCATCAGTCCCCTAGAACTTAGAACTACTTGAACCTAACTAACCTAAGGACATCACATACATCCATGCCCGAGGCAGGATTCGAACCTGCGACCGTAGCGGTCGCGCTGTTCCAGACTGTGGCGCCTAGAACCGCTCGGCCACCCTCGACGGCCCTTTTCTCTTCCTCCGTCCCTCTCCTCCCCCCTTCCCCCGGGCTTCCACACCTCCCATAGCATCTCCCCTACCCCTCTCTTCTCCTTTCCCTCTGACATCAACACCCTCCCCTCTCGCTCCTCCCCACACCTCTTCCCTTTGGCAGGTCCCCGGCTTGTTCGCGAGTGCATCTTCGTGCGCCGCAGATTGTCGTCAGTGCTCATGTGTCTCTTCGCGTCAGTGCTTCAGTGACTCTCCGTTTGTGCTCCTCCGTTCACGTGTGTAAACTCTGTCTTCCTCATTGTGAACATTGATGAACATTTTTATCCAAACAGTGCACCCTTGAACAGCTTCATTTATTTTACGATGTTTGTCTCCCTTTTTTATCCACCATGTTTGTTTGTTTTTCTGTCTTTCTGTTTCCTGTATGTGTTCTCTATGGCCGAAGAGCGGCATATCTTTATTGTAAAGGTGTCGAAATAGTAAAGAAAAAACATTTCTCCTACCTGACCATGGCGCAGACTGACCGTGGTTGATTAAGGGCTAGCTAGCAAGCCCCACCCCCGTCATAAGAATAAGCTAGACGTACCTCAGTGTGAAAACTAGATTCTACTCTTTACCCACAACTTAGATTTAGCCTTCCCATGAAAGCCAAGGTACTTCTCGACATATCAGAATCTACAACAGTTATTTACGTACAAGTTAGACGCATTTCAAAATCGTACAAGACTTAGCTACATCTTGTTTTTATTCACGTCACTCATTGGATTTTCCGCCACCACTATCTTGATGCCACTCGTTGCGTGTCATTATGTGGTCATGGGAGGGTTTCATGTGATGAGTGCATGACGACCTCTAGTTGAAGGTTCAAAGTAAAATTCGACAAAACACCCATAGGAACACTACTGTAATATTTTTCAACAACAGCGAAAATGATCTTTTTCAACCATTATTTTTATTCACATCACTCACTGGTTTTTCCGCCAACGCCATCTTGATATTGCTGTGCGTTGTATCTCATTGATGTTGTCATGGGAGGGGTTCACGTAACAAGTAGATAATGCTTTTTAGCAGAGTGTTGAAGGCTGAAAGTATAATTAGTCCACTATGACCATAGGAATGCTACTGCAGTATATTTCAACAGAATAACTGATCTTTCTCAGCCATTCAGGCAAATGAGATTTTTTTATTTATAACAAAATGGGAGGCAGCAGAAAAACACTAAAACGGCGCCTACGAATACGACTTCAGTAAATTTTGTATGCTTTTATGTATTGTGTGAAAAAGTTTCCGTAATACCTTCAGGTAGCTTTCTAATAGCACGTTTCCATTACAATTACTTGCTCATTATTTGCAACTGTAATAGAAACCAGCAGTAATATTTCAAATAATACGAACTTCACCATACAATGATGAACCAAGGGTAAAACTCAATACACATTAGGGTTGTAAACACTTCTGCAATTTACTACAGAATCAAGTAGTTGATTTCTTTACAGTATCTCAGTTAAGTAACGCACCTCAAACCATTTGGAAGCATTTTCTAACTGCGTCGACACAGCTACAAAAAAATGCGATTTATAAGGAGGCCGTAAGTTAAGAGAAAGTAATTGGTTTCATTTGGTGATGGCACACAGCAGCGTTCACCGTATGGAGAAGAGAGACCAAGTAACAGAACACGACGTGGATGAAAAGCAAGTACATGATAACATGCCGGCCGGTGTGGCCGAGCGGTTCTAGGCGCTACAGTCTGGGAACGCGTGACCGCTACGGTCGCAGGTTCGAATCCTGCCTCGGGCATGGATGTGTGTGATGTCCTTAGGTTTGTTAGGTTTGAGTAGTTCTAAGTTCTAGGGGACTGATGACTCAGACGTTAAGTCCCATAGTGCTCAGAGCCATTTTTGATAACATGATCTTCACACTGCCCTTTATCACATATATTACGAAGTATTGTATTACGAAGTCTTGAAGTGGACAAAAGAACGGAAAACACTTAACCTAGACGCAGGGAAAGAGTAGTGACTCGTACAACCAGATGTACCGCGGCTACAATCGTTATAAACGTTTCAGAACACTTTCCATCACTACATCGTGGCATAATTCTCAGAGACTGTGGGAAACGCGTTGGTGTGGAGGATAATCCTAATTCTTCCTGCGCCGAAGATAAAAATACAAAATACATATTGTTTATTTCGAATTTTCGACAGCAGCTGTACTAGGTGTGGAAATCGAAGTTATTGGTGACATACGAAAATTTGTGCCATAACGGGACTCGAACCCGGATTTCCCTCATATCAATAGCGGTCGCCTTAAGTAACATGGAGACAAGTGCATGCTTTCAGGGCCGATACAAATGTCCTTATATAACAGTGTTGGCACCCAAACTGCTCGCAGTTTACCTGGACTCCCACAGCAGGGTTAGTGTTACCGTCGTTTTTGCCCATTTAGGCTGTAATACTTATTATTACAACGTCTGTTCCTTCAGGCATGCAGGTGCGTCTGAAATAACAGACACTGGTGACCTGTAGCTTTATCAGTATTACGAAATTTCGTCTCAACGTCCATACTTCACGTTTGGATCGGTCCTAGAAGCGTGCGCTGATAGCCGAGATGTTATTGTGTTTTTCAGCTTCTGGTGTAAGTTTCAGTTTCCAAAGTATACTACTTTATTACAATGTTAGTTTTACATCCGTTGATTTATTATTACATGTTGAGTTTACGTACAAAAAAAAATGTTAATCTCATTTTGTAGCGGCAGCATAAAGACAGTTTTATTATTTTCCTTTGTTGCTGTTTAAATATTCAAGTAATAAAAAATAAAATATTAAAAAAAGGCAAGGTGACCACTCTCGATAAGGGGGAGATCCTGGTTAGGAAAAAAGAAGATGGTTAAGGTGACCGCGCTCGAGATAAGAGCGAAATCCGATTTCGAGTCCGGGTGTGGCACAGATTTTCTAGTGTCACCAATAGGTATGATTTCCATGTCTAACACATCTGATGTCAAAAATACAGTTGCGACAAAATTTCGTGATATTGCGACAGCCACAGATCGCCACCCACGTTGTCCTTCATACTTGCGTGCACGTCTGAAGAATTGTAGGAATATTGTAATAATCTCGTTTAGTTTGGTTGTAAACAAAAAATAGTTAGTGGAATAAAGGAAATTCATAAAAACGGTCGTGAGCTTCGGTCCTGAATTGGCAATTCTCTCAGGACACGGTTGATTTCCAGAATCACTAACGTCTGAAGGGCTTTTAATTAAGATTGAAATCATTTTATGACGAGGAGCAATGGGTTTTATACACAGGATTCGGGACCTCACTTTGCACCTCAGACAAATTTCTAAAAAAGCTAAACTCCGCCCAAACAGGCATCAGCAGGCCGAACAGCACTGATGGAACGCTGTGTCATTCTCAGCCGATAGACTTCGCATGGATGTCGATATGGAGGGTCATGAGCACACTGCTCTCCCAGCCGTTGCCAGTTTTCACGACGGGGGCCACTACGTCTGAATCAAGTAGATCCTTAATTGGCCTCTCATGGGCTGAGTGCAACCCGCTTGCCAACAGTGCTCGGCAGATTTAGACGGTCACCCATCCAAGTGTTATCCAAGCCTGACAGCGCTTAACTTCGGTGATCTGATGGAAACCACTGTTACCACTATGGCAATGCCGTTGACGAGACAAATTTCTACTCATGAAAGATATATAAAATATATTTTCACGTAGAAGATAAATAATTACTTGGAGCCCATGAAAGAAATACGATCGCGATTTCGAAACCTCATTGATCACCGACGCACAGGCCACTGCGAAACTGTCCACCTGCACAGCTGAGGGATTAAAATAATAATAATAATAATAAAAATGGTAACGTGCTTGGCTCCCATCAGCGGGCCCGGGTTCGATGCCCGGCTGGGTTGGAGATTTTCTCCGCTCGTGGACTAGGTGTTGTATTGTCTTCATCATCATCGGCCGCAAGTCGCCAAATGTGGTGCCGGCTGAAATAAGACTTGCACTTGGCGGCTGAAACCGAATGGGGCCTCCCGGCAATCAATGCCCCCAATCATTTCAGTTTTTAACCGCGAGACTGAATCCAACCTCGTAGCGTTGCAAGGACACGCCACAGTAAGGAATGTACAGTAGCTAAGAGGAGCGTAGACGATACAGGCCACAAATGGGGAAATCCGCATAAGCAACTTTGGTAAAGGCCACATTGTTATGGTCCAATATAGGGCACGAGTATCTTGGAAATGAAGCTGCTCAGCTGCTTGCATGCTGCTGTCGTGAGCGTCTATAGACTGTGGTTGGACGATGTGGGACCAAGAGCAGGTCACATCCAATAGGGCATCTGCTCCTCATCACAGAACGTGCAGGTCACTTTCTTTCTTGCTCCTGCGACGTCCCTTCCCCCCTTCTTCACTCGCCGGGAGGAGACGCGACTCGTAACGATGTTCGTCCCCGTCGGTATGACGTGGAACACCACCTATAACTCTCGTAAGAACACAACTCCTCGTGTGGTTTAGAAATATTCTGTTATCTGTCCGCCACAGTCTTCTCAGCTTGTGCGAACTGGTAAACTGCAATCGTTTATTTTTATTTTTATGCCCGGTTAGTTCCGTGATGAAATAAAATCTTGGTTCTTGATTACATCATTACGGTCGTTTTTCACATAATACATAACGAGGATGAAATTTTGCTGTCTACTATTTCGTTGCTATGCCGTTGCTACGTCAGGTTATTAACAAAGGTCCGGCGTAACTTCAGAGATAACTTATGTTGGAGTAAACGTATTTTTTTAATACGCGGTAATACTGGTTTAAACTAATCACTTTTCACTGTCCATTATTCATGTACTCATTTACCCACTTAAAATGTTTAAAGAGTCAATCCACTTGCATTAATACACATTGTATTGTCCGTTTAATGACTTAGTCGACACGTAAGACTTATCTTTTGACTCAGATTTTACTGTTATTTCTGTAATTAATTGTTTGTCCCTACAACACAAGGACACAGATCTGTCATTCATGATTAACTTCTGTTCAGTTCAGTAATCGTGACGCTTGACGACAACTTTTGAGTAATCGGCGTACTTGTCTTTCTTCGTGTCTTCGTTTTATTTTGTCCTACTCAAGACTACGAATTGTTTTTCTGTCGTTGATCCGTTGCTCTCAAGGTTTGTAACTATTCATCAGTACGAAGGCTAAGTCCGATAAACCAATATCATTCAATTGAAGTCTAACACTCGTCTTACTATACCGTCGCGTTGAGAACGGTAAAGATTAACTTTCATCAGTCGACTGACTGAGCAGTACTTCAGTCGCTACCTCACGAATTATCAACTTCCAAAACTGAAACAATCTAATAGCGTTTGTGTCCAGACAACTATCGCAAAAGTGCTCTAGAGCGACTCAGGAGCAACTAACTAACTGAACATTTCCATATCCGAGTTGCATTGCAGTGGCATTGAATTTCCTTTTCGATTCGGCTACAACTCTCTTCCATGGTAAATGTTATCTTTGACTGAATTACTTTCTTAGATTTGACCTTCGTTCATATGATTTTGAATTTATTCTATTAATGTTTGATAAAGAATCTAGGATAATCCTTTCCTTTTATGTCCCCTTTTTGTATACTATTCTCAGTATTTGAATTATATCGGTGTTAATCAAAATATTACCAGTGTAGATTTTATCGTCAATCGTTGCCGTCACTGTCAGGCTGACGCACTTTAAGTTTCCACAAAGTTTGTTAATTGGGGTTTTCTGTCCTTGGAGCGTTACACTCCGTAAAACATGATAGGCGTCAACCTGTTGAATTTGAGGATCCTTAGTAGACCGCACCTACCTGTTGTCATTGTTGACCCAACGACATGGTGAATTACGACTACAACAGACACAGGAACATCGAGATCGGACCATGAACCAATGGAATGGTGTCTTCTGGTTGGATGAATTACGTTTCTGGTCACACCAGTTCGATGGTCACGCCCGGATATGCGTTTGTCCAGGTGAACATCTACTCAAAACATGCAGCACATCACGTATGATCGCACACCAAGGAGAGACATGTGGTGCAAATCGAAGGCAACATGACACTTGTAAACTACGTGAACATTTTTGCAGTCAATCTGATGTCTTCATCAATGCTGATGGCATCTTCCAGCTGGATAACGCCCATGTCAAAAGGCCAGAATCGTGCTGCAGTGGTTTGGGGAGTGAGATAGTGTCTTGCCACTAAATTCGCCCTACCTGAACCCGATGGACCACATCTGGGACACTACCAGGCACTAGCGCCATGTCTACCAACAAGTGGTCAATAGTTGTAAGGGTCGACCGACACGCTTTTAAGCAGATGATCATAACGTTTCGCTCTTCAGTGTCAGTGATGTTTACGCCATTCTCAACGGAAACTTGCGTCTTTGACACATGAGATATTTCCCCAGTTATGTGTTTCATGGCGCTCAGCCTATAAGTATACGCTTCTGTCCACAGAATATGCACCATAGACTCAATACGTTGTCGTTGGTACAAAGAATGCTCTAAATTTTTTTAATGACGAACGGTCAAGTATGGATCAACCCGGTGGTGCAACTCTCCGTTTAGAGGGGCATAAGCTTGAGGGGGAAGCTCTGCTTGATGACGTGGTAGAAGAAGAAATTGAAGTCAATATGGATGGCATAGGGGATCCAGTTTAAAGTCGGAGTCTGAAAGACCTCTTGAAGGCTTAATATCAAATAAGGCAAAAGAAATAGATAACATTCCATCGTAATTTCTAAAATCGTTGGGCGAAAATGGCAACCAAACGACTACTGAAGTTGGTGTATAGAATCTCTGAGACTGGCGACGTACCATCAGGCTATCGGCAAAATATTATGCATACATTTCCGAAGATAGCAAGAGCAGGTAAGTGCGAAAACTATCGCACAAACAGCTCAATAGTTCATGAATCCAAGCTGGTGACCGAAATCATGTATGGAAGAGCAGAAAAGAAAACTGAAGACCAGTTAGATGACGATTAGTTTAGGAAAACCCTAAAGTCATCAGAGAGGCATTTCTGACGTTGTGCTTGATAAAAGAAGCAAGGCTGAAGAAATACCAAGACACGCTCGTAAGATTTGTCAATCTAGAAAAAGCGTCCGACAACGTAAAATGGTGTAACATCGAAATTCTGAGAAAAATAAGAGTACGCCGATTAATATGCAGTATGCATTACGGCCAAAAGGGAATAATAAGACTGGAAGAAAAGAACGAAGTTCTCTGAGTAGTGGCCGAGCGGTTCTAGGCGCTACAGTCTGGAACCGCGCGACCGCTACGGTCGCAGGTTAGAATCCTGCCTCGGGCATGGATGTGTGTGATGTCCTTAGGTTAGTTAGGTTTAAGTAGTTCTAAGTTCTAGGGGACTGATGACCTCAGTAGTTAAGTCCCATAGTGCTCAGAGCCATTTTTTTTTCCTCTGAATGAGAAGGGTGTAAGACAATGGTGCAGTCTTTCACTCCTACTGTTCATTCTGTACAACAAAGAAGCAATGATGGAAAAAAAAAGAAATGTTCAGGAGCTTGATTAAGATTCAGGGTGATAGGATAACAGTGATAAGATTCGCTGAAGACATTGCTGTCCTCAGTAAATGTGATGAAGAATTACAGGATCGGTTGAACGGAGTAAACAGTCTGATGAGTTTAGAGTACTGATTGAGAGTAAACTGGGAAATGACAAAGGGAACAACGAGAAACTTAATGTCAGAATTGGTGACCAGGAAGTAGACGGAGTTAAGGAATTCTGCTTCCTTGGAACAAAATAACTCTTGACGGAAGAAGCAAGGAGGACATTCGTCTATGTGAAAACACATTACGGATAAATTTAATGAATGAAATGTTACTTCTGAACAAAATCAGCGCCTAAAAGTGTATATTACGAAGTAAATATTGTGATACCTTGAGCCCCACGATGGACGCTAAAATGTAGTGAACAGAATTTTTTAGTAGGGATGTAGGTAAAAATTAACTGACTTTTCTGGGCGCCAGGTTTAGTCATAATCAAACAAAAACTCACTTCTTCGCTGGATGTGTGCATAACTTCGGAATGTCTGAGGAGTGAACACAGACAGTTATATCAAAACAATTTAATGAAAACACCATTAAAGAAAGGAGGTCAGGGAGCTTGAACTGCGCAAACACAACGCAAGTGGGTTTTCTTGGGAGTTGGCTACTCCGATCTCACCAAAGCCATGAAGCGGACGTCGGGAGTACAGACTTGCCTTTACGCGCGCGTCGATCTAGAACGGCGTCTATCTTGGGCTGTTATCGTGTCCATCTGTGCGAGTGGGCAGTATGTAGCAAATTATTTGCTGCTGTCGGTGGTTGACTGGTCTGTTCCCCTTAGGCCGAAAGGATCAGCGCCACGATTCTCTGATAATGCTAGCGCTTTCATCGTTCAGATAGTACCATCGACTCCCTCACCAGTCTGGAGTGTCACGTGTGGCTGGATCACAGAGGCGGCATCCAAGGAATCAGTTCTTCAGCAGACGACGTTTACTAGAATGACTTGTTGGAATCGGAGTCGAAACTAGAATCAATATTAGAATCTGGGTGAAAAAGAAGCATTGGTTGAGACACGGAAACCTGGCTTCAGAAAAGGAAACAAAGTTGAATTCTGGTGTGAATAATCATTGGTTTCAAACGAAATCCAGCAAAGACTGGAATGGGAATCAGAACAACATGGAGTAGACTGGAGTCATCACCGGACTGGATCGCCATCAAAGGCAAGTGCAGTCCAAGTCCTGACTTCCAAGTCTTGAGAAGAAGAGCAAGCGCGAAGTCTCTCGAAAGAACCATCACGCAGTCTCACTCCTCATCTTTGAGACGCTCTCCATTCTCCAGCTCGCCGCTTGTGACCCAGGTCCTCTCCCTCTTGTACTTCCAGACACCTGAAATTTTAACGTCACGCCTTATCATTGGTTGACAATGTATCACTGCCAGCAAACAAACTATTCATCCTGCACAGTTCTCTTTATTCAATGTTCCAGGCTGCCAGCTCTCCATTGAGGTCACCCAAAAGTCCCTAAAATATTTCATTCGTGAGCAGATGTTGTGCACGGACATTCAAGTACATTCTTTCAGCAAACTTTCTGAAAGTTTCTCCCCGCGGCAGGCTTCAGGGTGTTCGTATCCCATTACCTCTCTCACGGAGGCGCAGGTCTAGCGAAAGAATGTGTTTTCCTTGGGTAGAAATCGGGTTGGCTACGAGACCCTTCAGTCAGTCATCAGCTCTTTACAGTTAAGGTCTGTCCATTGGGAAAAAGTGATCTTTTCCGCATTCTCCGTCACTCGCATTTTCAGGAAGGATTGGTACAGACCACCATCACACACTTAGCGGCCCCTTTCGTGCGCAAAACCGGTGCATCCCAGTCATTTTCTGTTCCACTTCGTGTTCACTAATCTATTCAGTGCGACTAGAAGCAACACTAAAATATTGTATGATATAATTCTGTACATCATTAAACATCAGCACGAAAAGGTGTAAGTCTGTGAAACTTTACATTATTACTAATAGTCACAGTTGCAAACAATCTGAGTGGCTAAATGGACTTGATTTTCAAGAACAAATAAATAAGGAACTAGCTATGTGAAGCAAGACCGAGTTACTCTGTACTTTTTTTAATAACGCTATATGTTGATTATTCTTAGCTCTTGCCGGAGTTAAAGACAACAGTCATTTAAAGTATTCTGTATTTCATTCACACAACCAAGTTTTGTACTGTAATCTAAATTTCGGTTTTCATTTAATGGAATACAAAGTTTCCACTCTCACACCTGTAGTCTCTCTCTGTATAATCAGTGCAACGTATCTTGACTAGTCTCTGACTGCTGTGATATCAAGCACGTTATCCAGAACACATTGAAAACAAACTCATACAAATCTTCTTTGTCCCAGTATTCTTCTTGATTACATGAATTTCTCAGGGACAGGTACTATCAGTTGTTGATTACAGTGATAACGCAGACGCCTGTATTTGGCGAGCAATTTTGAAGCTGTAATATTGAACATGCCGTATATTTCTTTATTGTCTGCTCTGTCTTAGACGCTCATTAAATGAAATATTTCGCTACCTGTTATGTTACAGAACTACAAGCAGTTCTGGCTTCCGAAGCGTCGCCTGACTATATAGTTCTGCTCTGTTATTGGCTCACGTTAGCTGTGTTGGTCTCCTTTGTTGTACATACTTGTTACAGAAACAGTTAAATAGTGAAAGCTCGTTTAACAGACAGGACCGGATGCTGTTGCAAGAGTTTCTTCGATCTGAAAAATCGCTCACTTTGGCTGTCCGTTCCAGCATTAGGCAAACTCGACCAGGGACTTTGTCCTTAAGAGCTATACTTCAGCCTACAGGAATACTACTCTGTCCAGTCACATTAATGTGACCACGTGTCAAAAGCCTGAATAACCACTTTTTGCAGTGCGGACCGCTGCGAGAGTGCAGGAAGTGAGTCAGTGAGGTTCTGGTTGGTATCGAGAGGGATGTAGAGCCATGCCGACTCCTGTGCCTAGGTTTCTCTGTTGAGGATCCATGTTGCGAACAACCCGACCTAATTTGTCACACAGACTCTCGACTGGATTTAGATCCCGGAGTTCTGGTGGCTAGGGGAGTACGGTAAACTCATCCTTGTGCTCTTGAATCCACACAGCTCATTGTGAGCTGTTTGATACGTTGCGTTGCCCTGCATGTAGACGCCATCGTGTTGACGACAAACAAACTGCATGGACATGGTCCCCAAGGATACATGCATACTTGTGTTGATCCATTGTGTCATCCAGTATTACGAGACTTACCAGAAAATGCCATGAAAACATTCTCCAGACCACAACGCTCCCTCCTCTGGTCTGGACCCTTCTGACGATTGTTCCAGTGTTTTTGCTTTCAGATGTATCATGCTGTACGCGCCAAGGGCCTCCTGTTCGATGGTGCATAAAATATGATTCGCCCGAAAATGCCACCCATCACCACTCAGTGGACGTCCAGTTGCGTTCGTCGCCGGTGAACGGCAATTACCATGGGTGCATGAACCAGGACCTTGCAGCAAGTTCGAGGAACAGTCGTTGACGAGACACTTCGTAGCCCCTTCGTTCATCTGGGAGGTCAGCTGCTTAATACGAGGGCGTTTGAAAAGTCTGTGCAGAGTCCGAGAGATGACACCACTGGCGCGTATCGAGGTCATGTTTAGTTAGTAGCAGCTTTGGAAAGAACGCACACCATGTTTCAGCCATATTGTTCTATTTCTTTGTGTTTGGCATTCGAGTGAATCAAGGAAGTCGAGTGATTGTCAAAAAATGGAAGAAGAATAATTTCGTGTGGTGATTAAACATTACTTTATGCAACGCGAAACGCCTCAGGACACTAAAGAGAAGCTTGATAAACATTACGGTGACTCTGCACCTTTTATTAGAACAGTTTATAAGTGGTTTCAAAATTTTCGGAGTGGCCATATGGCCACAAGTGATGCTGAACGTTCTGGACGCCGTGTGGAGGTTACGACTCCACAAATCATTAATAAAATCCATGATATGGTGATTGCTAGTGCTGTGGGAATCTCGAATGAACGGGTACATAATATTTTGCGTAAACATTTGGACATGAGAAAGCTATCCGCAAGATGGGTTCTGCGATTGCTCACGCTTGACCAAAAACGGAATCGTGTGAGCTGTTGCAAGGATGGTTTGCAGCTGTTCGGGAAGAATCCGCAGGATTTTAAGCGTCGTTACGTCACTGTGGATGAAACATGGATACATTACTATACTCCTGAGACCAAAGAACTATCTAAACAATGGGTTACCAAGGGAGAATCTGCACCAAAAAAGGCCGGGAAGGTTATGGCGACTGTCTTTTGGGATTCGCAAGGGATAATCCTCATCGACTATCTCGAAAAGGGTAAAACTATTACAGGTGCGTATTATTCATCGTTATTTAACCGTTTGAAAACCGAGTTGCAAGAAAAACACCCGCGATTGGACCGCAAAAAAGTCGTTTTCCATCACGACAATGCACCAGCACACACCTCAGCAATTCTGGTCGCAAAATTAATGGAAATAGGATTCCAACTCGTTTCACACCCCGCTGTTCTCCAGACTTGTCTCCCTTGGACTACTAATTGTTCCTCAATTTGAAGAAATGGCTGGCGGGCCAAAGATTTTGTTCAAAGGAGGAGGTGATTGCAGCAAGTAATAGATATTTTGCAGATTTGAACAATTCCTGTTATTCAGAAGGCATCAACAAATTAAAACAGCGTTGGACGAAGTGTATAAGTCTAAAAGGAGACTATGTCGAAAAATAAAAAAAAGGTTTACCCCAAACACGTAAGTAGTTTTATTTTTGCACGGACTTCTCAAACGCCCCTCGTAATTGCACGTCTGTTCGCCCGAACACATATCCGCATCGTCATTCACCCCTACATCTATTGCCTGGGGTACACCACAGTTGCCTCGGCGCCGATTTTGGATAGCACTATTTTGCCACTGACTGTTTACTTTAACTACGGCGTCACGCGAACGCTTTACAAACTTAGCCACTTCGATAATGTTTCCACCCACGGTCCGAAAGCCAATGATCATGCGCTTTTGGACGTCAGATAAACTGCTTGATTTCTGCATTACGACGACTGCAGTTTTTTCCGCGTTACCCAGACACCCCTTATACATCCTTTATATAAACAATGTGGTCAAAAGTGTCCGAACACCTAGCTGAAAATGACTTACAAGTTCGTGGCGCCCTCCATCGGTAATGCTGGAATTCAATATCGTGTTGGCCCACCCTTAGCCTTGATGATAGCTTCCCCTCTCGCAGGCATACGTTCAATCAGGTGTTGGAAGGTTTATTGGGGAATGACAGCCCATTCCACACGGAGTGCTGCACTGAGAGAGGTATCGATGTCGGTCGGTGAGGCCTGGCACGAAGTCGGCGTTCCAAAACATCCCAAAGGTTTTCTATAGGATTCAGGTCAGGACCCTGCGCAGGCCAGTCCATTACAGGGATGTAACCACTCCGATACAGACTGTGCATTATGAACAGGTGCTCGATCGTGTTGAAAGATGCTCTTCTACATCGGGAATCAAGAAGGTGCTTAAAACATCAATGCAGGCTTGCGCTGCTATAGTTCCACGCAAAACGACAAGGAGTGCAAGCCCCCTCCAAGAAAAACACAACCACGCCATAACACCACCGCCTCCGTATTTTACTGTTGGAACTACACACACTGGTAGATGACGTTCGCCGGCCATTCGCCATACTCACACCCCGCCATCGGATCGCCATATTGCGTACCGTGATTCGTCACTCCATACAACGTTAGCCGCTCGGTCATGAAATCCAAGTTTTCTCACCTCCCGCCTAACCGTCATAATACTTGCAGTGGATCCTGACGCAGTTTGGAATTCCTGTGTGATGATGTGGATAGATGACTGCCTATTACACATTACGATTCTCTTCAACTATCGGCGGTCTCTATCAGTCAACAGACGAGGTCGGCCTGTACGCTTTTGTGCTGTACATGTCCCTTCACGTTTCCACTTCACTATCACATCGGAAACAGTGACCCTAAGGATGTTTAGGAGTGTGAAAATCTCGCGGACAGACGTGTGACACAAGTGACACCCAATCACCCGACCAGTTTCGAAGCCCCATTCTGCTCTCTCATGATGTCTAATGACTACTGTGGTCGCTGATATGGAGTAACTGGAAGTAGATGGCAGTAGAATGCACCTAATATGAAAAAAGTATGTTTTTGGGGGTGTCCGGATACTTTTTATCACATAGCTAGTGCTGCCATCTCTGGTGTGTGTCTAGTTATTGCACACTGGCGTCGAACATAAGCGGTGGTCGAACATAAGCGGTGGTTAATTTGACTAGACCGTGTAATATAAAGCAACGCCGATGATCTTGTCGGAATGTGCTTTCCGAAAATCCAGCTCTTGACAAAAGCTTCCTCTGTAGGCAACAAGAGACTTGCATTATTCCCGTGTAAACTAGCGTTAGGTTGTCGTCATACCGCCGGATATAATTTAATATAATAATTTGTGACGTGGTATTATAAAATGTACTTTTTGTTCCTCTTTCTATTCTTCCTCCCTACCTACCGCTTAAACCCCCCACCCCCGAGAAGGATTAAACTGATTTTACCTCTTTTGTAGTCATTTATACTTCATTGTGAAGTGAACTCTTATTCCAACTTCTACAGATAATTTTTCAGTCTTGACTCTATAGTAGCAACTGTGAGAGCAAAAAAGGATTACTGAATATTTCAAATGGACACAAAGGAAGTTTTATACTGTAAAATAAATCGGACTACGGAGCGTAAAGCCAACGAACTAATGTAGCCTTTTACTACTGACGAATTGAGCGCAGCCATTAACAGTCCCAAGGATGGTAAAGCAACAGATGTAGATGACACTAGAACTAAACAGATGAGACGTTTCGGTAAGAAATTGAGAGAATGGAACATGGAACTCTGTAACAACAATGCCCGTCTAGTAAACCTGTAGCAAACGTGACATCCATTCCGAAGGTATGTAAAAGAACAACAGATAGTAAAAACTCTAGATCAATATAACGATAGCCTCATTTACATAAAATCTTTCAGAGAATGTTGCTGAATCGTTTGCAGCATGAGACGGAGCTAGCGTTAACTCATTAAAAACCATATTTCAGATCAGGATAGAACTGTACATCTCAGGTTGTCAATTTAACCCAGTACAAAAAGGATCAATTAGAAACACGTAATATTACAGGTGTAGCTTTCACTGACCTGACAGCAGCTTATGATACTGTCAGTTACGAGATTTAAATGTGTATGTGCTTATCGAGGACTTCGGTTTCACCAAATTCATTGAAGAGTTACTGTGAAAGAGCCTATATGTAGGCTTTCCGGGATAACGTAGGCTAAGACGAGGTATGAAAAATGACTCACCACAAGGTAGAGTATTGGATTTTTTGTAAGATCTATGCTAATTGAAGAGTGGGCTTGAAATACAAGGTGAAAGGTTATAAACGATAAGATTCCCAGATGACATTCGATTCGCAGTGAAAGTAAAGAAGAATTACAGGGAATGTTGAATGGAACGAACAGTCTAATGAGTACGTAATATGGACTGAGAGTAAATCGAAGAAACACGAAAGTAATTTGAAGTAGCAAAAATGAGAACAGCAAGAAATTTAACATCAGAATTGGGGATCAATAAGTATACGAAGTTAAGGAGTTCTGCTACCTAGGCAGCAAAATAACCCACGGTGGATGGAGCAAGGAGGTCATAAAAATCATGTAGCACTGTCAGGAAGGACATTCCTGACCAAAGCCAGGCCTTAATTTGAGGAAGAAATTTCTGAGCGCGTACGTTTTGTGCACAGCATTGTATGGTAGTGAAACAGGAACTGTGGGAAAACCGGTACAGAAGAGAATCGAAGCATTCGCGATGTAGTGCTACAGAGGAATGTTGAAAATGAGGTGGACTGATAAGAAATGAGGAGGTTCCCGCAGCATCGGCGAGGAACGGAATGTGAATGTGTAGGAAACACTAGCAAGAATAAGGGACTGGAGGATAGGACATCTACTAAGATATCAGGGTATAGCTTCCATGGTACGGAGGCGGCTGCAGAGGGCAAAATTTGTAGACAGAGATTAAAATACAAGCGACAAATAACTGAGGATGAAGGTTGCAAACGCTTTTCTGAGATGAAAACACAGGAGTGGAGTTCGTGGCGGGCAGCACCAAAACGAACACAAGACTGATGAAAAAAAAACGTAATTATGAACCGCTTCCATAGGACACAACCTTTCTTTACACGCATATCTGGCTTTGGCAGTTCAGGCTACGTCCATGAAGAAGTGGAATGTCAGCTGAGATATGGTTTGTAGGTGAGACCGGCTGTTTACAATGACAATCGACTTCGCACGGAACCAGCTAAAACACAACTACATGCTATCCATCTTAAACGTACTAAGTAAATTCGTTGTCTCACGGAAAGGAATATAACTGAACAGTAGAAGTGGGATTCGTTTTAAGAACCAAATCTCACATTTGTCTGGGAATCAAAGAAACAAGGTATCTCTTTCCGTATACAAATTATTTGTATCCAAAAAGTTGAGAAGACACTCTGATACCAGAAAAATATACTGCCCACTTCATCGCCGCAGAAGATAATGAGACAAATTTGGAAATAAGTATTTTATTCAGAACGTGCCATTTCTTAAGAAGTGCCATACCAGGAAACCGACAAGTTCTAAGCACCAATAAGGAAATTTGATGCCAAGTGCTATAAGGCCTAATACAGAGACAACATGTTTTATTTTTAATAATGCAAATATAGAAATATAGAAGTATAGTCAACAACGACGTCTCATTTCTTTTACATTTTTTACAAGAGAGTCACAAAGTTAAATTCAAGGTAAAAGTCTGTCAGTAATGACATCTGTTGCTTATACAACTCCATTCCTGAGATCAGGTGTTGCAAAGTTCGCTGTAAAATTCTCTGTGCTGCTTAGGAAAAAATGGCAACATCAACAGGTCTTGCGATTTTTCATCTGATAAACATGGCTAGTCTTTCAGCTGAAGAGTGCGGTGTGGCATACATCTGACATGGTCTATCCTCTTTTGGATACAATGGCATTTTTTCATCGTTCTGTTTCAGAAGAATATTGCGTTTCGAGATCTTACATGTACACATTGACAACGATGCTTCAGCAGCATCTTTAAAATTAAAGGAGGCTGTTGTATGCGTTGGAGTTGCAAGGACTGGTTTAGTAGCCTTTTAGGCGGAACTCCACAGCGAAGCAGTGTTTGGCACATGGACTACGCATCTTCTAGTAATGAATGTTTGAAACATGTCCATGATGTGAGACTAGGAACAAGCTTAGGGGCATGCAACGGAGCAACGAGAACACAATAGCACTGGCACCTAGAACATTTTCCATTTCCGTTCATCAGTTGGATACTACACAATACACAAAATATTTCAGTTTATTTATATGTCGCACTTGATCACAGCTTGACTTACAAGCATCACTGGCATTACATTGCGCTGTCAGCCACAAACTTTAAGAGCACGGGCATTATCAGTCTACTACTATTCTGAAAAAATTCTCAAGTCCTGTCTGGCATAGGTCTACCCACTCCAGACAAGTCGACAAGGTACTACATGAAATGTACTGGACCACCACTGGCTGTCGGAGTCCTATCCCACTGGGAGGTACCGCTTCCACAAACATCAGACGTGAAGTTACTGCCAGTCACGAAAGAACAAACATGCTCACCACGCCATTGCATGATTGTCTTCGAACCGTCCAGAGGCAGAGGCCAGGGGAAAGGTTACTGAAAACTAGCAACACCTTTCAAACGACAACATCTAAGCAAGGATAGAAATGTGGAAAAAACATGTAGACGATCCGCATCGGCCTCATGTATGGTCTCTTTTGGTCATCCGTAGTATAACTTCCTATTCTCTTGTACCCACGCATATTTACTTCAAGTTAGTCGTTTTATGTGTCCTGTAATTTCTTTTTGTGTTTCTTGACCCTTTTGTCGTAAAAAAACCTTGTCAAATGTTACAAGTTTGGAGATTGTAGGCAATGTACATTGTACACGCAATCTGTACCCTGTATTTCAAGATATAGATTTACATGCACTCTGATCTGTAGAGGAGGTTATACCGGATGACTAATGGAAGTGGAACACCACAGCCGTATTTTGAAAGTATTTACTATTCGGGTGACTAGTTTCAACGCTGCATCTCCAGATCCTAGTATAAACCAAATATGTACTTCCAGTCACTGGCTCATATATCTTGGATCCACACAATTAGTAGTTGCCGTAGATCGCTATTCATCGAGAGTGTATAGTATGCACGTGTAGTCACCACTGTGTTTAACATGACTTGAAGATGACGCAAAGACAGCGCTGAAAATAGTCATCTCAATGAAATTCTTGTCGGGTCTTCAGCCGCCTCAAACTGTCATCTGGACAAAATATTTCCTCGGTCCACCTGGCCGCCATCATCAGGTGAAAAAAGCTAAGCCGCTCTCGCCGACAACTGATTCAAACCGTAAACGACGGAACCTTTTATTGCTGTTGAGGTCTTCAGTCCAGAGACTGGTTTGATGCAGCTCTCCATGCTACTCTATCCTGTGCAAGCTTCTTCAACTCAAAGTAACTACTGTAACCTACATCCTTCTGAATCTGCTTAGTGTACTCATCTCGTAGTCTCCCTCTACGATTTTTATCCTCCGCGCTGCCCTCCAATACTAAACTGGTGATCCCTTGATGTCTCAGAACACGTACTAACAACCGAGCCCTTCTTCTAGTCAAGTTGTGCCACAGATTCCTCTTCTTCCCAATTCTATTCTATACCTCCTCATTAGTTACGTGATCTACCTATCTAACCTTCAGCAATCTTCTGTAACACCACATTTCGAAAGCTTCTATACTCTTCTTGTCCAAACTATTTATCGTCCATATTTTACGTAGATACATGGCTACACTCCATACAAATACTTTCAGAAAAGGCTTCATGACACTTAAATCTATACCGATGTTAACAAATCTCTCTTCTCCAGGAACGCTTTCCTTGCCATTGCCAGTCTACATTTTTACCATTTCTACTTCAACCATCACCAGTTATTTTGCTTCCCAAATAGTTAAACTCACAACGTTAAGTTTCTCATTTCCTAATCTAATTCCGTCAGCATCACTTGATTTAATTAGACTACATTCCATTATCCTCGTTTTGCTTTCGTTGATGTTCATCTTATATCCTCCTTTCAAGACACTGTCCATTCCGTTCAGCTGCTCTTCCAGGTTGTTTGCTGTCTCTGACAGAATTACAATGCCATCGGCGAACCTCAAATTTTTTATTTCTTCTCCATGGATTTTAATTCCTACTCCGAATTTTTCTTTTGTTTCCTTTACTGCTTGCTCAATACACAGATTGAATAACATCGGGGAGAGGCTACAAACCTGTCTCACTCCCTTCCCAGCCACTGCTTCCATTTCATGCCCATCGACTCTTATAACTGCCATCTAGTTTCTGTGCAAATTGAAAATAGCCTTTCGCTTCCTGTATTTTACCCCTGCCACCCGCAGAAATTGAAAGAAAGTATTCCAGTCAACATTGTCAAAAGCTTTCTCCAAGTCTACAATTGCTAGAAACGTAAGTTTGCCTTTCCTTAATCTATCTTCTAAGATAATTCGTAAGGTCAGTATTGCCTCACGTGTTTCAACATTTCTACGGAATCCAAACTTATCTTCCCCGAAGTTGGCTTCTACTAGTTTTTCCAGTCGTCTGTAAAGAATTCGTGTTAGTATTTTGCAGCCGTGACTTATTAAACTGATAGTTCCGTAATTTTCACATCTGTCAACACCTGGTTTCTTTGGGATTGGAATTATTATATTCTACTTGTAGTCTGAGGGTGTTTCACCTGTCTCATACATCTTGCTCACCAAATGGTAGAGTTTTGTCAGGGCTGGCTCTCCCAAGGCTACCAGTAGTTCTAATGGAATGTTGTCTACTCACGAGGCCTCGTTGTTTCGACTTAGGTCTTTCAGTGCTCTGTCAAATTTTTCACTCAGTATCGCCGCGCGGGATTAGCCGAGCGGTCTAAGGCGCTGCAGTCGTGGACTGTGCAGCTGGTCCCGGTGGAGGTTCGAGTTCTCCCACGGGCATGGGTGTGTGTTTGTCCTTAGGATAATTTAGGTTAAGTAGTGTGTAAGTTTAGGGACTGATGACCTTAGCAGTTAAGTCCCATAAGATTTCACACACATTTGAACATTTCACTCAGTATCGTATCTCCCATTTCATCTTCATCTACGTCCTCTTCCATTTCCATAATATTGCCCTCAAGGACATCGCCCTTATATAGACCCTCTACATACTACTTCCAACTTCCTGCTTTCCCTTCTTTGCTTAGAACTGGTTTTCCATCTGAGCTCTTAATACTCATACAAGTGGTTCTCTTTTCTCCAAAGGTCTCTTTAATTTTCCTGTAGGCAGTATCTATCTTACCCCTAGTAATATATGCCTCTGGTTCCTCACATTTGTCCTCTAGCCATCCCTGCTTTGCTATTTTGCACTTACTGTCGATCTCATTTTTGAGACGTTTGTATTCCTTTTTGCCTGCTTCATTTACAGAATTTTTATATTTTCTCGTTTCAATTAAATCCAACATATCTTCTGTTAACCAAGGATTTCTATTAGCCCTCGTCTTTTTACCTACTTTTTACCTACTTGATCCTCTGCTGCCTTCATTGTTTCATCCCTCAAAGCTACCCATTCTTCTTCTATTGTATTTCTTTCCCCCATTCCTGTCAATCGTTCCCTAATGCTCTCCCTGAAACTCTATGCAACCTCTGGTTCTGTCAGTTTATCCAGATCCCATCTCCTTAAATTCCCACCTTTTTGCAATTTCTTCAGTTTTAATCTACAGTTCATAACCAATAGATTGTGATCAGAGTCCACATCTGCCCCATGCAATGTCTTACAATTGAAAACCTGATTCCTAAATCTCTGTCTTACCATTATATAATTCATCTGACACCTTCCCGTGCCTCCAGGCCTCTTCCACGTATACAACCTTCTTTCATGATTCTTAAAGCAAGTGTAAGCTATGATTAAATTGTGCTCTGTGCAAAATTCTACCAGGCGACTTCCTCAGTCATTCATTACGCACAGTCCATATCCACCTACTACTTTTCTTTGTCTACCTTTTTCTACTATCGAATGCCAGTCCCCCATAACTACTAAATTTTCGTCTCCCTTCACTACCTGAAAAATGTCTTTTATCTCATCATACTTTTATTCAATTTCTTCGTCATCTGCGGAACCAGTTGGCATACAAACTGGTAGTACTGTGGTAGGCGAAGGTTTAGTGTCTGTCTTGGCTACAATAATGCCTTCACTAGGTCGTTTGTAGTAGCGTACCCGCGCTCCTATTTTTCTTATTCATTATTAAACCTACTGCTGCATTACTCCTATTTGATTTTGTATTTATAGCCCTGTATTCACCTGACCAGAAATCTTGTTCCTTCTACCAGCGAACTTCACTAATTCCACTATATCTAACTTTAACCTTTCCATTTCCTTTTTTAAATTTTCTAACCTACCGGCCCAATTAAGAGATCTGACATTTCATGCTCCAGTCTGTAGAACACCGGTTTTGTTTCTCCTAGTAACGACGTCCTCCTGAGTAATTCCCGCCCGTAAATCCGAATGGGGTACTACTTTACCTCCAGAATATTTTAGCCAAGAGGATTCCAACATCATTTAACCATACAGCATAGCTGCATGCCCTCAGAAAAAATTGCGGTTGTAATTTCTCCTTTCTTTCAACCGTTCTCAGTGGCAACACAGCAAGGCCGTTTTGGTTAACTTTACAAGGCCAGATCAGACCGTTGCCCTTGCAACTACTGAAATGGCTGCTACCCCTCTTCAGGAACCACCTGTTTGTCTGACTTCCATTGTGATTGCACCTATGGTAGGGCTATCTGTATCGCTGAGGCACGCAAGCCTCCCCACCAACGGCAGGACCATGATTCATGGATCTTTTTTTTTCTTTATTGTTAGTTTGAAACCTACAATAAAGGTAGGCCGGCAGTGGTCTATCAACGCCGCTCTTCGGCCATGGAGAATACACACAGTAAACAGAAAGACAGAAAAACAAACAAACATGGCGGATAAAAACGGGAGACACACATAGTAAAATAAATGAAGCCATTCACAGGCACACTGTTTGCATACAAACGTTCATCACTGCATCACTGTACACAACAGGGAAGACAGAATTTACACACGTGAACAGAGGAGCACAAACGGAGAGACACTGAAGCATGAATGCGAAGACAAACACAAACACTGGCGACGATCTCTGGCGCACGAAGATGTACTGTTCACACGAAAAAGCCGGGGGGCTTGCCGGAGGGATGAGGTGAGGGTAGGAGGGAGAGGAATAGGGGGTTGATGCCAGTGGGAGAGAAGAAAGGAGAATGAGGGGAGAGAGTAGGGGGGTGTGGAAGCCCAGGGTGGGGTGGAGAGGGGAGGGGAGGGAGGGAGGAAGAGAGGAGGGATAGAAGAGTAAGAGGGTGCCCTGGAGGAAAAACAAAGGGGGAGGAAAGGGAGTATCAAAGATGGTAGGAGGGGTAGATGGAGGTGGTGAGGGAATCATCAGGGAGGGGGAGTTGGCAGAAGCCATGTTGGGCAAGGGTATGGAGGGTGGAGTGATGGAGAGCAGGTGGGATGCAGGAGTTCAGGTGTGGCAGTTGACAGGGGTGGGAAAGGATGGGAGAGACAAGCGGGTGAGGGGGATCAAGTTTGTGGGAGGTGTAAAGCATCCGTATCCGTTCAAGGAAAAGAAGGAGGTGTAGGAAAGGAATTAAGTCATAGAGGATCCGTGTGGGGGACGGGAGGTGGATGCAATAGACGGAGCGGAGCGCATGGCATTCCAGGATTTGAAGGGATTTATAGAAGGTAGGAGGGGCGGCGATCCAGGTGGGATGGGCATAACAGAGGATAGGGCAGAGGAGGCATTTATAGGCGTGGAGGACGGTGGAGGGGTCCAGACCCCATGTGCAGCCAGAAAGGAGCTTGAGGAGGCAGAGTCGGGAGCGTGCCTTGGCTTGGATCGTCCGGAGATTGGGGGCTCCAGGAGGGGCGACGGTCAAGGGTCACGCCAAGGTATTTGAGGATGGGGATGAGGTTAATAGGGCGGCCATAGACAGTGAGATAGAAATCGAGGAGACAGAAGGAAGGGGTGGTTTTGCCTACAATGATCGCCTGGGTCTTGAAAGGATTGACCATGAGCAGCCACTGGTTACACCAAGTGGTGAACCGGTCAAGATGGTATTGGAGGAGGTGATGGGAGCGTTGCAGGGGGGGGGGGGGCGAGGGCAAGGAAGGCAGTGTCATCGGCGTGTTCATGGAGTGGGGAGACGGAATCTTTATACGCAGAGGAAACGTAAACGCGCACGCACTGAGGCAGCAGTCAAACGTTGCTGCTGCCCCCTGGCGCAAGAAGTGTTGCAGCGCCTCAAGTGGTGAATACTGCGGAAAAGCAGTATATCGTTAAAAATTAATACTCGTAGCCGGCCGATTAAGATGTCGTTGTTTATTCATATCTGACAAAACAGGATTACAAGTTTCACTTAGCGGGTATCCATTATCGCGGTTAACGATACTATCCATTAGTCTGATTACGACAGATTCTTTCGAAACACAATCCCAGTAATGACCTGTGCCTCATTGTATAACATTCTATGTCCCCCTCCAAGACAGTGCTCAGCCACCGGGGATTTGTCAGGTTGTAATAATCGCGTATGGCGACGATCTGCCATTGACGGCACGAATGGTTTGGCCAATGTATATTTGACAGCACTCACATGATGTTTTGTAATCGCCAGACTTCCTCAAAACTAAATCGACGCAAACGTATACGCTTTTTAATTTTCGCTCTATATAAGGGTTCCGTCGTTCACGGATTGGATCAGTTGCCGGCGAGAGCAGCTTAGCTTTTCTCATCCGATGATGACGGCCAGGTGGACCATGGAAATGTTGTGTCTAGATGATAGTTTGATCCGACTGAATACTCGACGAGGATATGAGCTGTTGATATGCCAGGAGAGTCTAAATAAACCTCTGCATAATAAATACTTTGAAAATACGACTTGGTCTTTCATTTCCACTAAGTATATTGTAACCAGCTGTCCCATCCCACAAGAAGGATGGACTTCCATAAATTAATTGGCTTATTTTAGTCTTTGAGCTACAATTTAGATGAGTCAAGCAAATTCGTAAACTGCTATCAATTTAAAATAAATCAAACTGTAATATAACGGTAATTATTATGCAAGTAAACTGAACTATACAAGGCCCAAACTTCTACCAGTGTCTTTCCGAGATGAAAGATCAAACGAGTTTGCAATAAAGAAAATTCTACTAAATGCTATAAATAATTGATTGGACCATACACACCAATAATGCATTCTCCTAAAATCTCTCATTTTTATTTGCATTATGAACTGCCTTCTTCGTTTAATCAGTGAAACTAAAACAACTATAATTACGCTCTTGCCGTAAAGAAGCCTAAAGTATACAATCGACAAGTGTGGGATTATATCAGATTTTGTGAATGTAAGATAGGGAAGAGATGGCAGCTCATTCAGACTTACCGGATAGTTCTGGCTCAGGTGAAGCGGTTAACGTATCGTGTTTCCAGCCAATGTTTCTAGCAACGAACCTGTTCGATCTGGTTTATAGTAGATTTCCGGTTTGGGCTTCATTCTGCCCTGTAGTACACACTTCCTTATCGGTACAGAAACAAATATTTGTTGAAAAGGTCCTTGACCATATCACGTAAATAATATCTTAATCGAGACTAAATCAATTCCTTATACGGTTCGATAATACTGATTTTTTTAATGTTCTCTTGAATCCCATGCCGCTGAAAGTGATGTAACCACTTCACGATTAAGCGTCCTTTGTTCGATCACTTGTAGTCTACTGTGCATACAAAGAGTTGTCATAGCAACAGCTTATATGTCAGTTTGATTCCACACAGTCACTTTTGTCATCCAAACAAGAAATCGCTTTACTTAATTCGTCATGACAATCGAGTATTGATAAAACTAAGTATAAAAAAGGAACTGGCATGCCTAACAAGACATAAATTATTTTATTAATCCTTTAATGTGCGTTATCAGATTTAAAGTCGTATCTTTAGGCATATCTGTATGCATCTAAGAAAGAAATTTCTTTCAGTGTTATGATACTAAAAAGTTACAAAATACGTGTAAATGGAAATCTCACTGTCAGCATGTTAGAACTGCGTAGAAAATATACACTACGTGACCAAAAGCATCCGGACTCCTGGCTGAAAATGACTTACAAGTTCGTGGCGCCCTCCATCGGTAATGCTGGAATTCAATATAGTGTTGGCCCACCCTTAGCCTTGATGACAACTTCCACTCTCGCAGGCATACGTTCAATCAGGTGTTGAAAGGTTCCATGGGGAATGGCAGCTCATTCTTCACGGAGTGCTGCACTGAGAGGTATCGAAGTCGGTCGATGAGGCCTGGCACGAAGTTGACGTTCCAAAACATCCCAAAAGTTTTCTATAGGATTCAGGTCAGGACTCTGTGTAGGTCAGTCCATTGCAGGGATGTTATTGTCGTGTAACCATTCCGCCACAGGCCGTACATTACGAACAGGTGTTCGACCCTATTGAAAAATTCAATCGCCTTCCCCGAATTGCTTTTCTACAGTGGGAAGCAAGAAGGTACTTAAAACATCAATGTAGGTTCAGATGGTTCAAATGGCTCTGAGCACTATGGGATTTAACTGTTGTGGTCATCAGTCCCCTAGAACTTAGAACAACTTAAACCTAACTAACCTAAGGACATCACACACATCCATGCTCGAGGCAGGATTCGAACCTGCGACCGTAGCGGTCACGCGGTTCCAGACTGTAGCGCCTAGAACCGCACGGCCACTCCGGCCGGCTCAATGTAGGTCTGTGCTGTGATAGCGCCACGCAAAACAACAAGGGGTGCAAGCCCCCTCCACGAAAAACACTACCATGTCATAACACCACCGCCTCCGAATTTTACTGTTGGCACTAAACACGTTGGCAGATGACGTTCACCGGGCATTCGCCTTACCCACACCGTGCCATCGGACCGCCACATCGTGTACCGTGATTCGTCACTCCATACAACGTTTTTCCATTGTTCAATCGTCCATTGTTTACGCTCCTTAGACCAAGCGAGGAGTCGTTTGGCATTTGCCGTCGTGATGTGTGGCTTATGAGCAGCTGCTCGACCATGAAATCCAAGTTTTATCACCTCCCGTCTAACTGTCATAGTACATTAAGTGAATCCTGGTGCAGTTTGGAATACCTGGTCTGGATAGATGTCTGCCTATTACAATTATGACCCTCTTCAACAGTCGGCGGTTTCTGTCAGTCAACAGACGAGGTCGACCAGTACGCTTTTGTGCTGTACGTGTCCCTTCACGTTTCCACTTCACTACCACATCGGAAACAGGGAACCTCGGGATATTTAGGAGAGTGGAAATCTCGCGTACAGACGTATGACACAAGTGACACCCAATCACCTGACCACGTTCGAAGGCAGTGAGTTCCGCAGAGCGCCCCATTCTGCTCTCTCACGATGTGTAATGGCTACTGAGGTCGCTGATATGGAATACCTGGCAGTAGGTGACAGCACAAGGCACTTAATATGAAAAACGTATGTTGTTGACGGTGTCCGGATACTTTTGATCACATAGTGCAAATGTTTTAGTTTACTCCCAAATATTACCAAACATAAAACAACCGCGCATCAGACTTTCATATTAATCGTACTTGTGAGTAGATATTCTAAATTTGTCCATAAGTCAACGTGTTTGGGCAAGATACGTGGCAGTAACAAGAAGTGTCACAAATTGGTTGAAGTTTCCTTTTTAATTTGTACAAGTGTCGTATATGTTCTTAGTTCTATAAATTACTTTTAGTTCATCTAATCGTCTTTATATTTATACATTGCGTGACAAAAAACTATAGTACCCAGCATGTCAGTGTAATTTCCTATACGTAGCTACCATCTGCGGTTACATAAGTGATTAGAGCTGAAGTTCTCTGTGACAGGTACACACCAGAGATCATTAGTGACGATCGTGTTCACTGTTGTTACCCTACCTGATAGGGTATATAAAGGACATGAACGGCGTCAATGTTGAGTGATCACTGTGAAGGACACGGAGATGGTCCGTACTCGTGTGAGACAGTGTTATCAGCACCTGACTGAGTTTGAAAGAAGTCTGGATCAGGTGACAGAGGATTTAGGTTCACTCTGTAAAGGATTTACCAGGGAAGACACCGTGGTTATTGTGGGAGGGCCAGGGAACAGCATCGACAGAGATCCTGGGTACAGTATAGAGTGTGACCTGGTAAAGATTGCGTCGGCATCGAGACACACCAATGTTGAATTTGTATCTGTCCTCAGACGCCATGACCGGCCTCATTTGAACTCTTCTGTTGGGAGAGTTAATTTGGAGTTGGAACGGCTGCTTGTGTCGGGTGCGGGGGCTCATATTGGTGTGGTTCCTGTTGATTATCTCAGTAGGTGGGACTATACCAGGCACGGCCTACATCTCAACAGGAAAGGGAAGGGGAAACTGGCTGGGGTAATAGCAGGAAATTTAAGGGGGGGAGGCACTGCCATGAATGGTAAAATACCAGTGGTTACAGGTGTTGGAGCAGCACCTTTTTTAGGATAGGTAAGACAGAAAGATGTCAAGTTCTACGAGAGGTCAGGATTGAAACAAATCTTCAGTTTAGGAAAGAAATTCAACAGCACAATTCTAGCACATTGGATCACCAATCACAGCTATCAATTATAAATTTTCACCAATCACCAGAAATTTTATCTCCACCAAGTTGTATCTCAGTCCTAGGTAATTGCATTGATTGTAACCTCCCCCCTCACATATCGACCTTAATGACAGTGAGAAATTAAACCGCGTGTACCTAATGCAAATTTGGGAAAAGCAATCGTCACCGAAGTTAATCTATCGGTAAAGAGGGAGGAAAGGGTTACATCTAAATGAAAGGAAAAATGCAAATGAAACTGGTGGAAATCAATTTTGAAAAGGGGTAAAGTTAATAAAGAAAGTAAATGTGCGGCCGTTACGTTAACAATTAACTAGCGGTAATTAGATATTTGAGATTTGGGGGAAATCACGGTCGCCAGTCCTAAGGACAATTACTATAGTAACTGAAAAAGAAAGGTTATTACACATATAATTAGCACTAGAAGCGTGGCAACTGAAGGTTGACACGTGTAGTGTGAAAACTGAAAGTTTGTCAGAAGTAATAAATTTCGCTACACTCTGACTTAATTTAGCAAAAGAATTAATAAAACCGGAAAATCGAAAATTAATTTAGTGACTGAAGTTAATAGTGAGCTTTCTTTCTGAAGCACATCGAAATCCAGTAAAATACGGTTAGTCTTGGACTACCTCAACAATCATTTCAAAAGCAACTTGACTCTACGCAATTTAGAAACAAGATATTTAACTTTGAACTTGAATTAAATGATTCTGAACTATTAACAATAGTAAAATTTAGTACGTACCAAGCTGAGCTGCAGTCACAGGTAAGCTAAAATATGCTAACAAAACTCGCACTCTAAATTTGTGCTCGTGTAACCTAAATATTGTAGCCAGCTACTGAACTTTGAAATTAAAGCAGTGAAATCTAATCATATTATTTTAATGCTGGCGTTTGAATTTCAACGACACTCGGGTTCATTTCGGAAAAGGAAGGGACCCTGCTTGGCAATGCAATTGGGACAATGAGCAACAAAGGTTCATGCTAAGTTGCTGTAATTTTGCGAGGCAAATGGAACAATTTGAAAAGCTGAGGTCTGCCATACAGTTCTGAAACTTTACGTGCTTTTAGTCTTCCTTGTTGGTTGATTGAAGGTTTGAAGCCGTCGATCGAGGAGGTGGCGACAGTCACTCATTGTCGGCCGGCGCTGTTGCAGAAGCTGGATGTTGGCGCGCCTTCTTCTCGACACGGTCACCAGGCGAAACGGGCTCTTGATGTGCGCCAGCTAATGCTTCCCGTCCGCGACTCCATGTCAGAAACTATCATCGCGAGTCGAGCGCAATTACTTGCTGCCAAACCCCGAAAGCGCGGCAACTCGCGGGAGCGTCACACGACACCTGCTCCACTCGCTACTCCCGCCAGACCCTCACCGCCCCGCCCGCGCTCCACGCGGCAGAGTTAACACTACCAAAGATCCTACACACTTTGATTCTTCACACGACCCATCGACGTAATCGTTCGATAGCAGTTTTCCCTAGGCAAGACCCAGCGTAAAAATACAAATACTCTTTACACAACAAACCAATTATACATCGACATAAGTGCATAAATATATATATATCCAAACAGTAAAGCAATTACAATATATAAAGAGACAGAAATGTCATATCTTGAGGTAACAAAACAAGGAAAAAAATAATAGTACAATAGATGGAAATAGGAGGATATGCATTTCCGGCGTTACACGTGCCCCACATTGTCTGAGGATGTGCGTGTAACGTAAACAGACTCAGAAAATGTCCCAAAAAAGAAACAGCGGAAATGCATATGCTCAAAACATCAAAAAAATTTAGCATTCGTCTAATTAATCATAAATCAATTTTTAGACCATAATAATTGAGTGTAGACACTCCTAATCTTATTCCACTCTGTCACCTTGCACAAAATAAAACAGGTTGACAACATATTAAAATTCATAGAAAATATAGAAAATGGTTTAGCTATTCCAAAATCATTAAAATTCGTAACACTATGAGAAATGGAATACTATTTGCAAAATTAATCAGAGTACATGGTCATAAAACAGGTAGATCAAAATACGCAAATTAATAATTAATTACATAGAATACACATTTTTTACATAACCTTTTCATAATTAATATCTCGTCATGAGATTCCACTTAACGCTAAACAAGAAAATAATATTCAGTAGATCGAAAAAAACATAAATATTGACAGCAGAATTCTTTCACATCAGCTGTCCGGGAAGAAAAACTATTCCGCCTTTCGTACTCGCAAGTACAAAGAATGCCGACAGCGGCACAAGAGCCAACAGCGGCACAAGAGCCGACAGCGGTTCGCCTCGCCAGTATTGTTGCGCCCGCGTGTGCGGCACGCTTGATCTCACTCGCGCTTGTGACGGCGTTTCCAGAACGTCCGTTTCACTGAATTCTTTAGGAAAAACTCACTCCCGAGTAATCTCAAGGAGTCCCTTAATACTACCACAGTGGATAACTCAACACTGTCCATCATCACACGCATGTACTAGCCTGAAACTTAAAACAGCGTCTAAGTACATCGGCAATGACTAGTAAATCAGATATTTATGAAATCTTACAGCTATTTACAAAATCATATTTACATTCCTTAACCTACTGTGATTCAGCTGAAAACTTAAACTAGCAGCTTGGATTTTTCAGTTGATTAGATCATGATTAAATTGATTAAAATTAAATTGATTAATCAAAACGCGCTTTAGTGTCATGACGACGTATGCGAGCATCGGCTTTTAGCTTCATTACTTCTCGCAAACGATCCTTTTTTCACACCAATACTAATGTCAATCCGTGGAGGGAATTTGATTATCTCTTCCACTAAACTTGTACTTCTGTCACCCAACAGGATTTCCTCTGGAGAAAATCCCGTAGATTCATGTCTCAAGGTGTTCATAATTCTCTCAAATACTGCTACATATTTGCCCCATGCCCTATGGTTGTGATGGCAATAGGTACGGGAAAGTCGGCCTCGTCTTTGTTCGTGTGTTACGTTTGACACACCGTCTACAATACTTTCCAATTCACTTTCTACATTATTGTCAATGCCGAGATTCTTCACATTACAGTAGTTCAGCTTCATACCTACGTCAATACCATCCGGCCAGTTAACAATGTGTATAGGCTGGTATTGCCTATGCACACCGTCTCCTGCCTCGTCAAAACTAACTACTATTGTTTTATCTTGGGACGTACATGTCAACGTTTTGCTTTCGCAGTTAATCACTGCACGGTACTTTAACAGCCAATCTAACCCGATAATTACTTCCGTAGTTAAGTCTGGCACGACGACAAACTCTTGTTCAAATCGTGCCCCACATATCTCGAAGTTGACAAAAATCTGTTTTGTGACCGGTTTACTGGCCTTCCCAGTAGCACCGATAATTTTCACTCCTGTTACTGGCATAACTACGATGCCAGGTCTGTCTTTCAGTAACTCAAATATTTTCCCAGATACAGCACTCAATTCTGCACCGGTGTCAATCAACACGTTTAGTTGTAGGTCGTGCATATTAACAGACACTACTATCTGTCTACACTTGTCCTCGACTGTTTCTTTATTTTCCCACAGTAAATCCTCGTCTATATCCAGGTCATTCCAGAAAAAACCATCCGGCTTTGATCCTAAATCCGGCTTATCTGGCGGCTTTTTCAGCCTCTGTTCACATACAGTTTTTATTTCAACACGTTTGTCCTGAGGCTTAGTCTCTAGCTTCGCCTCCAATACCGAAACCTTTTCCTGTAACTCGTCAACTAGTGAGTGTTGCATTGCTATCAATTTACTAATTGTCACCTTCGTTGATTCCTCTTTAGTCATATTGATCTCATCTGCCAATCTACCTGGAGGAATGTGCCCAGTCGCATCTGAAATTACTTCCTCTGGATCTGCGCAACCCACACTGCTACCGTCTGACCGCATAACGTCAGCTCTAACCTCATACACACTGTAATCTACGTGATTTTCTACCAATCGTGTCCGGCTATCACTAAAATCTTCGTAATCTTTCTCCTTAATACTCTCGCAACGTTTAAACTGGAGGTTTGCGTCGGATGGGTCGGCTACTTCTATCACTATAACTTTCGGTAAAGTCTGCCGGTTAGGGCCAGAACTTTCCGTTACTACTTCAACATCTAACTCCTGCGGGACGAAACACGACGAATCTTACTCGTGCTCCCCATTAACATCAACTATTTCTGGTAAAGTCTGCCGGTTAGGGCCAGAACTTTCCATCACTTCACAAATACTATCTTCCTGTGGGACGAGACGCGGCAAATTCTGCCCGCGCTCTCCATAAATGCTTCTCCCGTACAGGCCCCTATAATCTCTTAGTTCGTCGTATAAGCGACCGAACTGCCTTAACCAGACCTCATCCCTCTCTGCATCCCCTCGCTCAACGACGGACGTGTTATCCGACATCTGATCTTCTCTCAACAATTGCGAATCATTCTTAAACTCAATCTCCAGTTCCGCTGTGGGTATTACAGCTGCCCCTTTATAATCGATTTCCGGAACACTACTTAAATTGTTCTCACTGACAGTGAATGTATTTTCTACTGCCGTGTATACAGTTGATCTACTAGTTGTGGGCGCACTCCTTTCTCCTAACACTGGCACACTCTCCCGCCGTTGATTATTCCACACGGAATTTTCATAACGACGACACCTGGGTTTTCTCCTGTTATTGGGCCGCCAAAATTTCTCCACGCCTGGTCGGCCCCTCACCGGCGCGGCTAATGGTTTCCCTGTCTCGTCCCAGCAGATACGCTCCCCGGATGCTGCTGAGGCGGCTGATCACACCCTCTGGCGTTATTACTATTCTGTGAAGCCCGTATCACGTTAGTATGATACTGGTTTCCGTCATTCCTGTTATTATTTGCATTGTACCGATTGTTATTACGGTCCGAACCATTATTGTTATTGCTGCCATGGTTGCGGTATGCATTATTCCCGTGGTTATCGTTGCTGTGGTACCCGTTGTTGTTACCACGGCCTCTACCACTGTCGCGATTATTGCGCCAATAGTCCTCGTCCTCAACTCTTCCCAGGAAATCATTGATTGTCCTGTGATTGCTCCCTACGTAGCGTTTTGTATCATCTGGAAGCTTTTTGTAGAGTTCCCAGACTATTTCGGATTCCGTGCGGCGATCACGCAAGTATTCCAACTTGCGGATCCAGCCCTCACAAAACTCCTTCATCGAACCGCGCGAATTCGCATCGAAAGGCCTCGATACGACAAATTCGCGCCAGACACTTTGCTGTTTTTGCTCTGACCAGTATTCAGCCAGAAACAAATTTTTAAATTCGTCAAAAGTCAGGTCCGTAATGTTGAGCTTTAAGCCCCAACGCTTGGCATCACCAGCCAACACATCAATAATCGCATTAATTTTTCTCTCATCAGTCCATGATCTGGGTAAAACTCTTTCACAATTTTTAATGAAATCCGTCGGGTGTATACCGCCTTTTTTCAAGGGGTCGAACCGCTCCTCTTTCGTCAACAACTCCGAACTATGTGCACAGATTGGCACATAGCTCTGTTTTTCGTCAAGTTTCCTTTCTAATTCCGACACCCTCGTAATCACTTGGCAAGTGGTTGTCGCAAGCGTTTCCACTTCCCTCTTTTTCTCTTCGCAGGTGTTAGCCTGCTTCGTCACTTTGGTATCTACTTCGGATACTAAAGCCTTTAAAGTTTCCACCTTCTGTTGATCCTCTTTTTTCACTAATTGAATTTGTTCCGTCACCTTATTCTCGATGATCGGAGCAACTGCGTCTCCTACACTTTTCTCGATTCTGCTAATTTCGGAATCAAAACGAGTATTTATGCTCGCAATTTCCGCCTGAACGCCTATCATTTCCTGTTTAAGATTACCGATTTCGGTATTAATCACGACAATATCGTCTTTGATTTTATCAACTTTTGTGTTAACAACTTCAACATTGTTGTTAACAACATTAATAGCTTTGTTCTGACTGTCTAGCTTTCGTTCAATTTTTTCAGACTGAGCTTCTTGCTTGGCCGATTGACTCTTGATTTCGTTAATCAAAACATTCAATAAATCAGTTAAATTCCCGGAAACTACCGGTTTTACTTCCGTAGCGGCTTCCTCTTTAATTGTCCCCCCGTATTCGTCATCAAGGGATTCGCATTTGATTTTCACTTCCGACTCCGAAACATTTTCTAAAGTGTGGAATTCCATTTCTGCTCTTTGTTGCGTTTCGGCGGTCGCGTCTTTCATGCTATCCGCCTGCCCCTGAACAATGGGTACCGCGGTGCGCGTTTCCCACTGTTCGACCGATTGTTCCGTATCCAAGTCAACCAAATTTTGGTAATTGTTGCCTTCACTCATTTTAATAATTTTCAATATAAATGCCAAATCTCAAATCTAATTAGGATTCCTCACACTAATACTCTCGCTGACGTATCGACCATTTCGTAACCAGTACTTTGTTACGAGATTTGTACAATGCAAAATTCGTGTCCAGAACAACCTCAAATTTGAAGATTGTCCTGTCACCAGGTCGCCACGTGTAACCTCCCCCCTCACATATCGACCTTAATGACAGTGAGAAATTAAACCGCGTGTACCTAATGGAAATTTGGGAAAAGCAATCGTCACCGAAGTTAATCTATCGGTAAAGAGGGAGGAAAGGGTTACATCTAAATGAAAGGAAAAATGCAAATGAAACTGGTGGAAATCAATTTTGAAAAGGGGTAAAGTTAATAAAGAAAGTAAATGTGCGGCCGTTACGTTAACAATTAACTAGCGGTAATTAGATATTTGAGATTTGGGGGAAATCACGGTCGCCAGTCCTAAGGACAATTACTTTAGTAACTGAAAAAGAAAGGTTATTACACATATAATTAGCACTAGAAGCGTGGCAACTGAAGGTTGACACGTGTAGTGTGAAAACTGAAAGTTTGTCAGAAGTAATAAATTTCGCTACACTCTGACTTAATTTAGCAAAAGAATTAATAAAACCGGAAAATCGAAAATTAATTTAGTGACTGAAGTTAATAGTGAGCTTTCTTTCTGAAGCACATCGAAATCCAGTAAAATACGGTTAGTCTTGGACTACCTCAACAATCATTTCAAAAGCAACTTGACTCTACGCAATTTAGAAACAAGATATTTAACTTTGAACTTGAATTAAATGATTCTGAACTATTAACAATAGTAAAATTTAGTACGTACCAAGCTGAGCTGCAGTCACAGGTAAGCTAAAATATGCTAACAAAACTCGCACTCTAAATTTGTGCTCGTGTAACCTAAATATTGTAGCCAGCTACTGAACTTTGAAATTAAAGCAGTGAAATCTAATCATATTATTTTAATGCTGGCGTTTGAATTTCAACGACACTCGGGTTCATTTCGGAAAAGGAAGGGACCCTGCTTGGCAATGCAATTGGGACAATGAGCAACAAAGGTTCATGCTAAGTTGCTGTAATTTTGCGAGGCAAATGGAACAATTTGAAAAGCTGAGGTCTGCCATACAGTTCTGAAACTTTACGTGCTTTTAGTCTTCCTTGTTGGTTGATTGAAGGTTTGAAGCCGTCGATCGAGGAGGTGGCGACAGTCACTCATTGTCGGCCGGCGCTGTTGCAGAAGCTGGATGTTGGCGCGCCTTCTTCTCGACACGGTCACCAGGCGAAACGGGCTCTTGATGTGCGCCAGCTAATGCTTCCCGTCCGCGACTCCATGTCAGAAACTATCATCGCGAGTCGAGCGCAATTACTTGCTGCCAAACCCCGAAAGCGCGGCAACTCGCGGGAGCGTCACACGACACCTGCTCCACTCGCTACTCCCGCCAGACCCTCACCGCCCCGCCCGCGCTCCACGCGGCAGAGTTAACACTACCAAAGATCCTACACACTTTGATTCTTCACACGACCCATCGACGTAATCGTTCGATAGCAGTTTTCCCTAGGCAAGACCCAGCGTAAAAATACAAATACTCTTTACACAACAAACCAATTATACATCGACATAAGTGCATAAATATATATATATATCCAAACAGTAAAGCAATTACAATATATAAAGAGACAGAAATGTCATATCTTGAGGTAACAAAACAAGGAAAAAAATAATAGTACAATAGATGGAAATAGGAGGATATGCATTTCCGGCGTTACATGATGAACTAAAGTCACCCAACCCAACTGACATAATCTGCCTCTCTGAACACCATGTGACCACTGGTATAGGAACTAGGCCTAAGCACAATGAGAAACTCAGACAGGAGAGTACTGCAAATGTTAGAATAAGGAAAGGTTCTCATAAAAGTATAATTAAAAATAATGTAAGTATATTTCATCAAAATATAGGGAGTTTAAAGAATAAAGTAGATGAGCTTCTGGTTTGTTTGGAAGATTTAGAAGCTGAGAATGAAATAGATATACTATGCCTGTCTGAGCATCACATTGTTACTGATATGGATAAGGCAAATGTAAGTGGTTATAAGCTCTCTGCACATGTAATGAGAGAAAATATGGAGAAAGGAGGAGTTGCCACATATGTCAAAAGTTATCATTGTGCAAAAAGTATAGAAACAAAAAAGTTTTGTGTAGAGAAACATATAGAAGCATGTGCCTGTGAGCTTAAATTAAATAAAGACACATTTATAATTGTAACTGTATATAGGTCCCCATCAGGAAATTTTCGTCTATTTCTGAAAAATTTGGACTCCTTGTTGTGCTATCTGTCAGACAGGGGGAAGCAAATTATTATTTGTGGGGACTTCAATGTAGATTCTCTGAAAGAGGGTAATAGGAAAAATGACCTTGAAGTATTACTCGGTTCTTTCAATTTGACACTCGTTATTGATTTTCCTACTCGGGTGGTAAAGGATAGCAGCTCACTGATAGATAACTTCTTTATAGACCAAGATAAGTTTAACCAGATAAACGCTCAGCCTGTTGAGAATGGTCTTTCTGATCATGGTGCACAGCTAGTTACAATATATGAAATAGCTCCATTCAGCAATACTAAACAGTCCTTCAAAGTAGTACGTTCAGTCAACAATTTAACAATTGCAAATTTCAGGGAAAGCCTACAGCAGTTAGACTGGGATGAGGTGTACCGTGAACCTGATGCCAATTTAAAATATAATTTATTTCATGACATTTTTGCAAATGCATTTGAAAACTGCTTCCCCAAGAAAATAGTTAAATATACTCGTAAGAAACCTTGTAACAAACCATGGCTTACTAAGGGTATAAAAATATCTTGTAACCGGAAAAGAGAAATGTATCTGACAGCAAGAAAGAGAAGTGACCCAGAAACTATCAAAAATTATAAAAACTACTGTGTTATATTAAGAAAAGTTATTAAAAAATCCAGGAGTATGTGTATCATGTCTGAAATCAGCAACTCTGATAATAAAATTAAAACAATTTGGAATATTATTAAAAGAGAAACAGGTCAACCAAGAGCAGAGGAAGACAGTATTACCATCAAATTGAATGAAAACTTTACGAACAAAAAGTCAGAAGTTGAAAATATTTTTAATAATCATTTTCTAAATGTTGTGGATATAGTAGGATCCAGGTGTTCATTAGAAGATGCTAGGCTGTTAATGGAAGAGGCCATACCTATGCAATTTGATACAATTGAAATCTCACCCACTTCTCCCTCTGAAATTAGGAAAATAATAAACTTGCTTAAAAGCAAAAACTCACATGGAATTGATGGCATTTCCAGCAAAATACTAAAAGCTTGTTCTCAACAGATAAGTAAGATTCTCAGCCACCTGTGTAATAGCTCTCTGGAACAGGGCATTTTCCCTGATAGACTGAAATATGCTATTGTTATACCTTTGCATAAAAAGGGGGATAGATCTGATGTCAACAATTACCGTCCAATCTCCCTTCTAACAGCTTTATCCAAAATTTTTGAGAAAGTAATGTATTCAAGAGTAGCTTCACATATCTGTAAAAATGAAGTACTAACAAAATGTCAGTTTGGTTTCCAGAAGGGTTTTTCAACAGAAAATGCCATATATGCTTTCACCGGTCAAATTTTGAATGATCTGAATAACCGAACACCACCCATTGGGATTTTTTGTGATCTCTCAAAGGCTTTTGATTGTGTAAATCATGAAATTCTGCTAGACAAGCTCAAGTATTGTGGCATGAGTGGGACAGTGCACAAATGGTTTAATTCGTACCTAACTGGAAGAGTGCAGAAAGTTGAAATAAGTAGTTCTCGTAACATGCAAAGATCAGCACATTCCTCAAACTGGGGAACTATCAAGAATGGGGTTCCACAAGGGTCAGTTTTGGGTCCTTTGTTGTTCTTATTATATATTAATGACTTGCCATTCTATATTCATGAAGAGGCAAAGTTAGTTCTCTTCGCTGATGATACAAGTATAGTAATCACACCTGAGAAACAAGAATTAACTGATGAAATTGTCAATACTGCCTTTCAGAAAATTACTAAGTGGTTCCTTGTAAACGGACTCTCACTGAATTTTGATAAGACACAGTACATACAGTTCCGTACAGTGAATGGTATGACGCCATTAATAAATATAGACCTTAATCAGAAGCATATAGCTAAGGTAGAATATTCCAAATTTTTAGGTATGTCCATTGATGAGAGATTAAATTGGAAGAAACACATTGATGATCTGCTGAAACGTTTGAGTTCAGCTACTTATGCAATAAGGGTCATTGCAAATTTTGGTGATAAACATCTTAGTAAATTAGCTTACTACGCCTATTTTCACTCATTGCTTTCATATGGCATCATATTTTGGGGTAATTCATCACTGAGGAATAAAGTATTTATTGCACAAAAGCGTGTAATCAGAATAATAGCTGGAGTCCACCCAACATCATCCTGCAGACATTTATTTAAGGATCTAGGGATATTCACAGTAGCTTCTCAGTATATATACTCTCTTATGAAATTTGTTATTGACAACCAAACCCAATTCAAAAGTAATAGCAGTGTGCATAACTACAATACTAGGAGAAAGGACGACCTTCACTATTCAAGATTAAATCTAACTTTGGCACAGAAAGGGGTGAATTATACTGGCACTAAAGTATTTGGTCACTTACCAAATAGTATCAAAAGTCTGACAGATAACCAACAAGTATTTAAGAAGAAATTAAAAGAATTTCTGAATGACAACTCCTTCTACTCCATAGAGGAATTTTTAGATATAAATTAAGAAAAAAAACAAAAATATTAAAAAAAAATAAAAAAAATAAAAAAATAAAAATAAAAAATAAAGAAAAACAAAAAACACAAAAAATAAAGTTGTTATATTAACTTAAGTATGTTGTTAAATTAACCTAATTATGTCATGTATTGGAAAATTCGACTCGTTCCACATCATTACGAAATATCGTATTCATGATCCAGGGAACTAGAATTAATCTAATCTAATCTAATCTAATCTAGCTGCATTGATGGTCTCCATTTGGCTGGGTGGTTGAACTGTGCAGTTATCCAGATTTGTAGGGCGTTTGCACCTGACAGTGCCCCGATGTACTGCCTGGTGTCTTGAGATCAGACGCACTCGTGAAGGTTTCGGTGGACCACATCTGACGACCAAATGGAGGAGCACAGTACAGTGAACCAAGTACATCGTAAACCCTCCACATCTGCTCCTGCTATCCGTGAACATGTAATGGGCTTCTAGCAAAATTCTGTGTCATCCCGCACCACTGGTCTGAGACTAGCAGCAGCCTGGACTAGGGAATTAACATTTCGTGTGCACGCTGCCGTTAACACGACAACCCATCCACAAAAGACAATGTTATGCTTCTGGCGAACAGCTACGGTATGGTGTACTAGAACTAATTGTCTTCGTTGTAACCGTTATTGTTAACATTTATTGTCAACAACTGAGAGTCTTGAGTACCCAGTCCAAGAGCCACGACCAGGAAGACTGCGTGGAGCGATGCTACTCCAAGATAAAACCCGTCCAAATTCTGCTAGACTGATGAGAAACGCAATACAGAATTTGGGTTGGAAGTCGTTCCCCACCCACCTTATTCACCTAATCTTCCCTATCATACCTTCGCCTTTTCCTATCTCTATCAAACAACCTTCAAGGAACTTCCTTTCCGGACGAAAATGCTTTCCCAACATGGCACGACGAGTTCTCCGCCTCAAAACCATGTGATTTGTACAGTCGCGGAATCGAAAAGTTACCCCAATGTTGGGAGACTGTTGTAAATAATGAAGGATAACATATTATTGATGACTAAAGTCTCTGTCGTGTATATCTTTGTGTTCACTGAACTTATTGAAAATGCTACGTCCTTATGCACCAATTAATAAATATCCTTGAGTCGGAAGAGCTTCTGTCAACAAATAAGCACGGATCTAGAAAGCATCAGTCGTGCGAAACTAAGTTTCCCTTTATCTCATGCTATCCTGCAAACCACGATGGAAGGGCGACAGACAGATACCACATTCCTAGATTTCCGAAAAGCGTTTGATGCGGTACCCCACTGCAGACTGTTAACGCAGGTACGAGCATACGAATAGGTTCTCAGATATGTGAGTAGCTCGAAGACTTTTTAAGTGAACGAAAAAATACGTTGCACTCGGCGTTGACTGTTGGTCAGAGACAAGGGTATCGTCAAGAGTGCCCCGAGGAAGTGTGACAGGACCGTTCTTATTCTTTGTATACATAAATTATGTGACGGAGAGCGTGAGCAGTAACCTGCGACTGATTACTGAAAATATTGTGGTGTACGGAAAGATGCCGCCGTTGAGTGACTTAGGAGGATATAAGAAAACTTAGACAAAATTTCGAGTTCCTGTGATAAAAGGCAACTTGCCCTAAATCTAGAAAAATTTAAGTTAATGCAGGTGAGTAGGAAAAATAATAGTGTAACGTTCGAATAAAGCAGTCGTAATGTGCTGCTTAATATAGCGACGTCTATAAAGATCTATGCGTAAAGTAACAAAGCCATATGAAATGGAACGAGCACGTAACGACGAAATTAGGAAATACGATTAGTCGAATTCGATTAGGAGAAATTTAAGAAAGTGTGGTTCACCTGTAAAGTAGACCGCATGTAGAAAGAACACTTCTGCGACCCATTCTTGAATACGGCTAGAGTGTCTGGTATCCCCACCAGCTAACATTAAGACTTCGAAGCAATTCAGAGACGGGCTGTAAGGTTTGTTACTGGTAGGTTTGATCAACATACGAGTGTTACAAAGGTACCCACCCGTGAAGTGCGAAACCCTGGAGGGACTGACACTTTATTTTCGCGGAACACTGTTGAGAAAATTTGGAGTTTTGCAGCTGACCGTAGAACGATTCTGCTGCCGCTAAAACGTATTTTCCATAAGGAACAGGAAACAGAATGAAACTTCCTGGCAGATTAAAACTGTGTGCCCGACCGAGACTCGAACTCGGGACCTTTGCCTTTCGTGGGCAAGTGCTCTACCACCTGAGCTACCGAAGCACGACTCACGGCCGGTCCTCACAGCTTTACTTCTGCCAGTATCTCGTCTCCTACCTTCCAAACTTTACAGAAGCTCTCCTGCGAAGCTAGCAGAACTAGCACTCCTGAAAGAAAGGATATTGCGGAGACATGGCTTAGCCACAGCCTGGGCGATGTTTCCAGAATGAGATTTTCACTCTGCAGCGGAGTGTGCGCCGATATGAAACTTCCTGGCAGATTAAAACTGTGTGCCCGACCGAGACTCGAACTCTGGACCTTTGCCTTTCGCAGGCAAGTGCTCTACCATCTGAGCTACCGAAGCACGACTCACGTCCGGTCCTCACAGCTTCACTGCTAGGTTCGCAGGAGAGCTTCTGTAAAGTTTGGAAGGTAGGAGACGAGATACTGGCAGAAGTAAAGCTGTGAGGACCGGGCGTGAGTCGTGCTTCGGTAGCTCAGTTGGTAGAGCACTTGCCCGCGAAAGCCAAAAAAAAAAAGATTGTAGAGCACTTGCCCGCGAAAGGCGAAGGTCCCGAGTTCGAGTCTCTGTCGGGCACACAGTTTTAATCTGCCAGGAAGTTTCATATCAACGCACACTCCGCTGCAGAGTGAAAATCTCATTCTGGAAACATCCCCCAGACTGTGGCTAAGCCATGTCTCCGCAATATCCTTTCTTTTAGGAGTGCCAGTTCTGCTAGCTTCGCAGGAGAGCTTCTGTAAAGTTTGGAAGGTAGGAGACGAGATACTGGCAGAAGTAAAGCTGTGAGGACCGGGCGTGAGTCGTGCTTCGGTAGCTCAGATGGTAGAGCACTTGCCCGCGAAAGGCAAAGGTCCAGAGTTCGAGTCTCGGTCGGGTACACAGTTTTAATCTGCCAGGAAGTTTCATATCAGCGCACACTCCGCTGCAGAGTGAAAATCTCATTCAGGAAAGAGAATGGCCATCAGTAGTGCAGCGTATCCTCCTCCCGTCACCGTACGGTGCCTTGCGGAGTATGTATGTAGATGTAATTTTATATTAACTGTCTAGTTAGTGAAGCACCACTCTACCTGAAACCATCGAGACGGTAACTAACTTCCTTGTCTCCGTCCGCCTGCTTAGCTGGGTGGCAACGTGCTCGCCTCCCATGCAGGCGGGCACGGGTGCGATTCCCGGCCGGGTGGGAGATTTTTCTCCGCTCGGGGACTGGGTGCTGTGTTGTCCTCATCATCATTTCATCCTCATCACCTGCGCGCAGGTCGCCCAATGAGGCGTTGAATGAAATAAGACTTCCACTTTGCAGCCGACCTTCCCCGAATAGGGGCCTCCCGGCCAACGATGCCATCCGCTCATTTCATTTTTTTTTTTTTTCCTTGTCTGGAACCTCCGCCTCCATTTATTCGGTCAAACCCAATTGATGTGATGAATGTGAAATGTTTTACTGAAGAAGAAGAATGGGCATATTGCATCTTCCTTGATATTTTATAGCTTATGGAGTAAGTTACTAAACCAATGTACCGATTTTGTTCAAACTAGCAGTCAAGATGGCAAAAAAAAATTGTTTTTAATTCTCGTTACCGATTTCAGTCTTAAGACCATCCTCAGACCAGGGCTTCAGACGACATGAGGAGTGAGTGCACTGAGAATGGAAATAATCGTATGGCATTGTTGGCTGGGAGGCCCATTCGGGGGAGTTCTGCCGCCGTATAGCAGTATAGCGTAGTTGACGTCACTTCGGCGACTTGAGAGTCAATGATTCCCTGCCGGGAATCGAACCCTGGCCCCCTGCGTGGGAGGCGGTAACGCTACCACTGCGCTACAGAGGTGGAGTGAGTGCACTGAACCGCTGTCTGATGCCGATTGATACCAGTTGAAGATTGATGCCAGTCGGCATTATCAGATGGTGGCTCCGTCCATTGGCTCCTCACGTCATATGGTGGGACTGACGGATGACATCGAAAAAGTACAAAGAAGGGCAGCTCGTTTTGTATTATCGCGAAATAGGGGAGATAGTGGCACAGACATGATACGTGAATTGGAGTGGCAATCATTAAAACAAAGGCGTTTTTCGTTGCGACGGGATCTCCTCATGAAATTTCAATCACCAGTTTTCTCCTCCGATTGCGAAAACATTCTGTTGGCGCCCACCTACATAGGAAGAAATGATCATCACGATAAAATAGGAGAAATCAGGGTTCGCACGGAAAAATTTAAGTGTTCGTTTTTCCCACGTGCCTTTCGAGAGTGGAACGGTAGAGAGACAGCATGAAGGTGGTTCATTGAACCCTCTGCCAGGCACTTTATTGTGAATAGCAGAGTAATCACGTAGATGTAGATGTAGATCCTTGGCCTGAGGATGGTGTAAAGATCGAAACCGATAACTAGAATTAAAAACAATTCTTTTGTAATCTTGACTGCTACTTATGTTGAAATATTAAGTACGACTTTTATGTACCATAATTATGTCAAAAAGTATTACCATTGTACTAAGATATGGCTCCTGAATGTGATGTGCAAAGACACTGTCCCCCCAAAAAAACGGTAGAACTGATGTTTCTTGAATCGTTGGGGCAAAGTTGTGAAAATTTCTCGGGAACTTTGAACATGAATCACTTGCAACTTCACACGTTAAAGGTAAATTGGTCGACGTAAAATACGATGAAAGACCAACCAAATCATGTGGGATGGATTTCTATTAGCTCATGACCAGCAGTGCACCCTCTCAAGATATTCTGCATTTACATAGACACTGCCTTCAGTATCAAGAAGCTCGAATGTTGAAACTTAAGAAATTTGAAATAAATATTTCATCTGCTCCATTATCTGTTTTGAGTACATCTCCCGGCCAGCCACCAAGTACCGTTAAGATTCAGTCGAAAATAGTGGAAACCTCAGTTGAGCCTATTCTTGAACTAACAAGTTTCCTTTAGTATTTATTGTGGTATCACATGTCGATTCCATCCTACTGGTGTCATACAGCTGACAATGAATAGCAGTCGTGTGGGATCTGGCATGCATGGCCTCTGAGCCACGCTTCCATCAGCTCCATACCATGAGCTCTCTCCGCCGCCGCAATATAGGACTGCCAGTGGCAATCAGACGGCCCTTCACGCTCACAGCCTCTTTGCCACAATGTGCTACACAGATACCACCTAGTTGTGTCTCTGACACCATCATTCATGCTTTAGTTCAGAGAGCCTCATTCTTGTTGTCAATGTGATAGCTGGACTCTATATTTTGCTGCATTATTTGTAATGAGTCTTCATACACTTGGAAAAATACAAGTTAAGTAAATCTTCTAATTACTGTGTTAACCTGATTGCTAATTATTTCTGCTCCCATCCAGCTTTCCTACGACAGCAGTTACCACACCACTGTGGAGCCCATCTCTCATTACCATTACGTGCAAAATCTTACACAACATTTGTAATGACACTACTTTCTAAAACAATTCTTCTTCCTCCTCTTCTCCTGCCGAACACCTTTTTCTTTTTCACCACCCCCCTCCCTCCTGGGCTTCCAGCTCCTTTCCTTCTCCACTACACTGCCTCCATCCTACCCCCCTCCTGGTTTCCCCCTACCGTCTCTCTCCCCTTTTTCTTCCCCCCTCCACCCTTCAACCCAGTGGTAGGTCCCTTTCAGTGTCGTCATTTTTAACGTTTTCGTTGTGGTATCAGTGTTACTCCAGTGCCTTGTGCAGTGCTATGTTCCACCAGCACCAGCAGTGTCACCAGCATCATTCATTTGTCTTCCCACTATGGTGTTTCTTTTTTTTTTTTCGTGTCGACTCACAGTTTCATTCTCCCCATGTGTGTGTAGCTCTCGTCTATGTTTTTTTTTAATCTACCACTTATACTCATGTATTTTTGTTCTTGTTTATTCATCACTTTATACCATTCTATGTTATGTGTTATTTTCTCATTTACTGTTTTTTCCTGTAACTCTCTTGGCTGAAGAACGGCATATTATGACGCTGTCAGCCCACCCCATTTTGGGGAGTGAAATAACAATAAAGAAAAAAAATAAAACGATTCATTTATGCCAACATTGAACTAAAATATTAAGTAGAAGTTGAAAAATACTAAGGTTGCTGAATTCCAGATACGATTTTCATTTTACAGGAACAACTTTTTCGTGTGTATATGTATTAATCCAGTTTGAGTGTACCTAACTACCTCTGTAAACTTGCTTTAAAATTTACAATAAAGCAAACTTTTATGGAAATAAGTTTGTGACTGGTGTTTATGCAGATGCTTGTCAAGCATGGTTACACAGACAACAATGAGCTTTCCTACTGCAATCTGTCAATCACAAAGTTATTTTATTTGAACTAATTTTTTTAAATAAATCATTTTGATTCATTGAGAAAACTATCTAAAAAATAAGTAATGCCAATTTCGGTTGCAAAATGCAGAATTTATTGTGAGATATCGTGGAACATTCCCTCTTCAGCCCCGGAAGTCTTATGACGCTCTGATAGGTGATGGCGATACACACAGCCCTCAAAATGGCGTCTGTAGCTGAGGTGCCCAGCGAGCCATCTTTGAGTTTCTTTTGGCGGAAAGCCAGAGCATCGCAGAGATTCATGCCCCTGCTTGCAGAATGTCTACGGAAACCTGGAAGTGAACAGAAGCACGATGAGTCGTTGGGCGAGGCGTTTGTCATCATCGGAATAAGGTCGCTTAAGCCTGTCTGATCTCCCAGATGCTAGCTGGCCGCACACAGCCGTGAACTCCTGCTATCTACATTTACATCTGCATCGATAATCTGTAAATCACATTTAAGTGCCTGGCAGAGGTTCATCGAACCACCTTCACAATTCTCTATTATTGCAATCTCGTATAGCGTGCAGAAAGAAATAACACCTATATTTCTCTGTACGAGCTCTGATTTCCCTTATTTTATCATGGTGATCGTTCTTCCCTATGTAGGTCGGTGTCAACAAAATATTTTCGAATTTGGAGGAGAAAGTTGGTGATTGGAATTTCGTGAGAAAATTCCGTCGCAACGAAAACCGACTTTCTTTTAACGATGTCCAGCCCAAATCCTGCATCATTTCTGTGACACTCTCTCCCATATTTCGCAATAATACAAAACGTGCAGCCTTTCTTTGAACTTTTTCGATGCACTCCATCAGTCCTATCTAGTAAGGATCCCACACCAAGCAGCATTATTCTAAAAGAGGACGAACAAGCGTAGTGTAGGCAGTGTCCTTAGTAGGTCTGTTACATTTTCCAAGTGTACTGCCAATAAAACGCAGTCTTTGGTTAGCCTTCCCCACAACATTTTCTATGTGTGCCTTGCAATTTAAATTGTTCGTAATTGTAATACCTAGGTATTCAGTTGAATTTACGGCTTTTAGATTAGACTGATTTATCGTGTAACCGAAGTTTAACGAGTTCCTTTTAACACTCATGTGGATGACCTCACACTTTTCGTTATTTAGGGTCAACTGCCACTTTTCGCACCATTCAGATATCTTTACTAAATCGTTTTGCAGTTTGTTTTGATCTTTTGATGACTTTATTAGTCGATAAACGACAGTGTCATTTGCAAACAACCTGAGACGGCTGCTCAGATTGTCTCCTAAATCGTTTATATAGATAATGAACAGCAAAGGGCCTATAACACTACCTTGGGGAACGCCAAAAATCACTTCTGTTTTACTCGATGACTTTCCGTCAATTACTACTAACTGTGACCTCTCTGACAGGAAATCACAAATCCAGTCACATAACTGAGACGATATTCCGTAAGCATGCAATTTCACTACGAGCCGCTTGTGTGGTACCGTGTCAAAATCCTTCCGGAAATCCAGAAATACGGAATCGATCTGAAATCCCATGTCAATAGCACTCAACACTTCATGTAGCTAGTTGTGTTTCACAGGAACGTGCGGACACTCTCATTCGAGGTGAAAGACAGATCACAATTAGTCAATTCACTGCCCAACTGGGCGTCGCTGCTGGCAGTGTTGACACACTCGTCCACCAGTTGGGGCATTCAAAGGTGTGTGCTCGCTGGGTTTCTCGCCGCCTAACCATAAACAGGAACGAAAGACCATCTGTGCGGAATCACTTCCGCGTTACGAGGTTGATCGAGACAATTTTCTTGTCGCTATAGGCGTTGAAACATGGATTCAGCATTTCGAAGCGAAAACAAAGCTGCAATCCATGGAGTGGCGCCCACATAACCTCTCCTCTGAAGAATGAAGGAAGCACGCCGCTGGAACGAGTATGTGGATGATGAAGGGTCATTGGTGCAGCAAGACGTGCATCGACCAGTAGAGTGGTTCCATGTGGGCATACATGTCCTCTGAGTAATATGTATAAAGTCGTCGCACTGGACAGATATCATGTCGAAAAATAGGGTGCTCTAGCCAAATGAGTGATGAATAATGTGGTGTTTTGGAATCCTTGGTGAAATTAACCTGCTTTCAGAAAAAAATGTGTTGCATTCTTTATTGAACACATACAGATGATAAACTCCAGTGGAAACTCTGCAAGAGAGACGCCCAGTAGCTCGGTACGGGCTTTTGTTGAGGTTTCGAGAACATACCTTCAGCGAGGGGTCAAGCAGTATATTGCTCCCTCCAACGTATATCTCGCGAAGAGATCATGAGGATAAAATCAGAGAGATTAGAGCCCACACAGAGGCATGCCGACAATCTTTCTTTCCACGAACAATACGAGACTGGAATAGAAGGGAGAACCGATAGAGGTACTCAAGGTACACTCCGCCACACAACGTCAGGTGGCTTGCGGAGTATGGATGTAGATGTAGACGTACAGTACATAAAAAATTAAATTGTTACATTCATGTTTTACATACAACAACAAAAGAAGACTCTAATATTTCAAAAATATTGATACTGTTTCTCCGACACACAATCAGTAATATTCTGACGATTTATGAAAAAAAACGGTGCATCGATATTTGATAAAATTCTTCCATATGTAAAGTCCACTGATGTCATCTTTAACATCATCATTATTAACATTTCATATCTGCTCTGAACACTATATTCCTTTTCAATAACGTAAATATAAAATAAAGCAATCCTCACAGTCCCATTTATTTTTCATTTTAAATTCTTCGCGACTTTAGATTTCTACTTATTTGAACATAAACAGCAAATATCTTGACTTCCTCTAGCGCAAGATGTTTGGAAAATTCTGTAAATATTAACTAAAGAATAATGGTTTCTATGACGACTAAGATCTGATTCATAAACATTTTAGAAGATGAAAATTATTCCATTTCATTTTAGCAGGATGCTACAGCAACCAGTTTCGAACTATTTCAGAACAAAAAGAGTTTCACGAATTACTCCAGAACAAAAAGAGTCTCAGTTGCGAGCTTATTTAATATTCATGACCATTTTCACCCTTTTCGGGCATCATCATCAGAGGAGGAGGACATTAGTCTTTAACGTCCCGTCGACTATGAGGTCATTAGAGACGGAGCACAAGCTCGGATTAAGGAAGAATGGGGAAGGGAATCGGCCGTGCCCTTTCACAGGAACCATCCCGACATTTGCCTCAAGCGATTTAGGGAAATCACGGAAAACCTAAATCAGAACGGTCGGACGCGGGTTTGAACCATCGTCCTCCAGAATGCGAGTCCAGCGTGGCATCATCAGATTGCGTAAAAGTAGCTGGATATGTAGCCTCTCCGCCGTAAAGCCATACAAAAGGGAAAATGGAGCAGTTCCTGCTGGCTCAATTTTCCATTTTGTATGGCTTTATGACTGATGTGTTACATACTGATGATGCCCCAAAAGGGTGAAACGCGTCATTGATAATACATAACTTCGCAGTCAAGACCTTTTTTATTCTGTAAGTTTAGAAGATCGATTCGGCTAGTTACCACCATCTATGTAGTCCTACAGTTGGTACCAAAACCACAGACGACAAGGTAAAGAGACCAACTACGAGTTTGAAACGTAGCCCACCGAATCCAAATTTAGGAAGAGCAATAGCATGTGAACGCTCTAAGGAATAATGAAATGCAGAAAGATTCTAATCGCTCTTTCACTTCTTCGACATTACGGAATGGAGATAAGGAAACACGTTTGCTGTGATGCTGTCGAGCAGGTATGAGGTTAATCATGGATGATTATCTTCATAAGTTTACCGTTGGTCTTTGTCGCAAGTTCATATAAAATATGTACATGTCCCCGACATTTCTGGCTTCCTGTGAACGCACGGGACGGCAGAAGATAAAGATAATAGCTGTGCTCATTCAGAACTGGGGAATTTTTCGGTACAAATCTCAGAAGCTCATTCAATTATCGGGCTATTTATCGGACGCTTAACAAGACATTACTGGCTTATCGTGATAACTGCCTAACAGACACTAGAGAAGCAAGTGTTTATTCGACTGTTGGCAATCAGAGATACCGAAGGAGCTACCGATATCAGAGAGAAGATTATGATTAAATAATTGACTGCTATTTTTTTAGGGAGACGGGCAGATGGTTAACTCGAAAAGAAGCTTATCTTATCCTAAAGAATCCAAGCAATATTGCGTTATCGCTTGAGTTTATGGCACAATTACAACTTTTACTGCGAACAAAATTTTTTGGACACAGTTTAAAATTTCAGTATTACAAAAAGGTAAAAAACGTTTAACATACAGATCCTGTCAGGAATTTTTTATAAATCCGAACAAAGTCTGTTCTGAAACTGCTGCGATGTGAGAAGTATCACCTAAATGCAACAAAAGCGAGACTGCCCGCTTAGCTAATAAGTATTTGTCTAGGCGTATGTATGTACTTTTTATAGACTCTGAACTGTGTCCTTACGACGTGAGAGATTTCATTAAGATCGGTTGAAAGATTTCTCACAAATAAGGGCACTTACCTGAACCAGGTCAGGGACTTTGCCAAGATTAAGTTTCCAATATGTACGCGTAAAGAGCAGTTACCAAGAAAACCGAGAATGGAAAATAATTTGTAATAGGCCCTTTTGTTGGTAAACCATAGAACGCATGGTATCAGTAGTAGTATAAGAGAGGGTTTAAAGCTCTATTCCTACACGTGCAACACGATCGTTCTTTTCGGGTGTCTGCTTCTTACAGTTCTGACCAAATTTTCGTCTAATGAAATGAGATAAGGCTTGTTGGGATCCGACACAACAAAAAAGGATTGAGAAGAGCCTCTTTAAACAGAACATCGATAATGGTGGTGTACTCTAAGAATTTAGATGAACTGGAAAACAAGCGGCCGCTAGCCCGTAAGGAGGTACGCTCTGGCAAACAACGTGAATTCGCATTTTTCATTTGTACAAGGATAGCAATTGAAACCTACGGTTTTCTGGGAGCGGACTGGAGACATTTCTCTCCTACCGTTCGCTATTACAGGGTACTTCAAAAGCAATGAAAGTTATCATCAATTGGGAAATCATGAGACCCTACTACGGCTTATAGATGGACAAAGAGTAATTATTAGAACCTCTACTGTAATGACTCAGATGAGACTTCACAAACTAACGAATACTTAAACGCAGACTACACTGTCAACTACGAGGATGTGTTGAAACGTAATGCCTCCGAATCTTTTATTCTGTTCTCAGCATCAACCGAGGCATTAATCTCATGCGTATTGCTCAGTCGACTTTCCCACTCCGCTGGCGCAATGAGCAACACTCGGTTTCTATAGTGCTCCGAATTGTATCGTGTCACACGGCGGTATGTTACGTAACCATGCCTGAGAAATAGAGTGCTGTAATCAACGACTCACCACAGGAGAGAGCAGACACAAGTTATACTTCATCATTTTTCGTATAATGAAATTGCTGTTAGTATACAATCATTTATGTATCTCACTCACATGAAGTAATGAGCTTTAAGAAAGTTTACAAACGAGCGAAGATTTTCCGTTTTCTACACCGAAGAGGCAAAAGTGTTGGGATAGCGACGTGCACCCAAAAGTGCCGCTAATTTCGCGTACACAATGTATTGGCGAAGCAGTCACTTGTACTCATGTGATTTACGTGAGAAGATGGCGATACAACGGGAATCAACTGATTTTGAACGCGGAATAGTAAATGGAAATGAGCGTACAGCATAATGGGCCGGGAGTCCCCCATTGAGGGAACTTCGTCGCCGAGGGCATGTACTTATTGCATTCGATGACACATAGGGCGACTTGCGCGTTGGAGATGGCGATGAAATGATGATGAGGATAACGCAATACCCAGTCCCTGAGCGGAGAAAAGCTCCTGCCCCAGTCAGGAATCGAACCAAGGCCCCTTGGAGTGGCATTCCGCCACGCTGACCAAACAGCTAACGGGGGTGGATGCAGAATAGTAGTTAGAGGCAGACACATGTCACATTCCATTTCGCAAATCCTTAGGGAATTCAATACCCTAAGATCCACATTGTCAAGAGTGTGCCAATAGTACCAAATTTCAGGCATTACTTCTCACCACGGACAACGCAGTGGCCGATAGCCTTCACTTAAACACCGAGGGCAGTGGCGTTTGAGTAGGCAAGCAGCACTGCGTGAAATAACCGAGGAAATCATTACGTTTCAACACATCCTCTTAGTTGACAGTGTAGTCTGCGTTTAAGTATTCGTTAGTTTGTGAAGTCTCATCTGAGTCATTACAGTAGAGGTTCTAATAATTACTCTCTGTCCATCTATAAGCCGTAGTAGGGTCTCATGATTTCCCAATTGATGATAACTTTCATTGCTTTTGAAGTACCCTGTAATAGCGAACGGTAGGAAAGAAATGTCTCCAGTCCGCTCCCAGAAAACCGTAGGTTTCAATTGCTATCCTTGTACAAATGAAAAATGCGAATTCACGTTGTTTGCCAGAGCGTGCCTCCTTACGGGCTAGCGGCCGCTTGTTTTCCAGTTCATCTAAATTCTTAGAGTACACCACCATTATCGATGTTCTGTTTAAAGAGGCTCCTCTCAATCCTTTTTTGTTGTGTCGGATCCCAACAAGCCTTATCTCATTTCATTAGACGAAAAATTTGGTCAGAACTGTAAGAAGCAGACACCCGAAAAGAACAATGATAGTTTATGAAGATGGTATCTGTTCTTTCGAACATGTCCGAAAGAACAGATACCATCTTCATATAGTTAAGGCTAACCGGCCATTGGCCTTCTCTGCTGGGTGCACACGCATTGCCCGAACTCTTACGGGACTCGGTAAGATTGTCTGCCGCGAGTCATGAGTGTAATGGGCAGGGGCACTACGAATGTAGCGTGTGGACATTAAGTTGGGAATGTGGGTCTCACGGGGACCGTGCAAGGGATAAATCCCTGCAGTCGCACTATCCTCCGTGCTCTCGGTGGCTCAAATGGATAGAACGTCTGCAATGTGTGCAGGAGATCCCGGGTTCGAGTCCCGGTTGTGGGACACATTTTCAACTGTCCCCGTTGATGTATATCAACGCCTGTCGACAGCTTAGGGTCTTGATTTTATTGTCATTTCATACTATGAAAGTATCCGTTGGGACAGTGCGGCGAAATGTGGTGTTAATAGGCTATGACAGCAGACGAGTGCCTTTGCTGACAGCACGACGTCGCTCCCATCGCCTCTCCTGAGCTCGTGGCGGTATCGGTTGAACAATGGACGACTGGAAAAACGTGGCCTGGTCAGGTGAGACACGTTGGTAAGAACTGATTCCTCCTATAGTGTTCGAATGTGGCGCAGACCACGCTAAGCCATGGACCCAAGTTGTCAACTGGGCACTGTACAAGCTGATAGTATCTCTATAATGGTGTACGGAGTGTTTACAGGAAACAGACTGCGTCGTCTGGCCCAACCGATCGATCACTGAGTGGAAATGGTTATGTTCAGTTATTTGGAGACCATTTGCAGCCGTCATATACTTCATGTTCCCAAACGAAGATGCCATGTCACCGGGTGACAATTGGTCCGATTGGTTAGAAGAACATTCTGAAAAGTTTGAGCAAATGATTTGGCCACACAGATCGCCCGACATGAATCCCATCGAACATTTACGGGAGACAATCGAGAGATCAGTTTGTGCACAATATCCTGCACAGGCAACACTTTCGCATTTATGGACGGCAGGATGGCTCAATATTTCTGCAGGGGACCTCCAACGACTTCCATACCACGCAGGGGACTTCCATGCCATGTTGAGCGCTGCGCTGCGCGGGGCAAAAAGAGGTCCGACACGCTTCTAGGAGGTATCCCATGACTTTTCCCACCTCAGTGTAAAACGCGTAACTGTAACTGCAGAAAGATAGATGCTTTCAGAAAACGTATTATAAATGTAGCATAAGAGTATGTGCTGCATATACAGTAGCTGCTAATTTTATCTGGGTCGACGTCCACGTCAAGCGACTTAATTCATCTACCAAACATTAAGTAGGTAACTTTCGTTGCCAAAAACACTGTTCATGCACGTCAAAGCATATTTAACGTCTACGGCAGAAATAATACACTGCCGGCTGCTCAAGCTGAGTGAGGGGGTGCCGTGGTTACCAAATTGGTAATCTCAGTCAGTCCGTCCTGCTTTCCCTCGGATTTCCTAAATCACTTTAGGCGAATTTCGATTCGTTTAAAGGCATTTTCTAATGGTCTCACAAGCAAGTATATCTTCTTTGTATTCAGCGTTAAAGAGGCTAATTTGTAAAGCCATTCAGCGATGTTCCAGAATAAGTTTGAACTCACAAGGGGACTGCGCCTGCTTGTCATCACCGATTTAGTACAAATTTATTGCATTTTGAGGTCCTGGCAAGAAATTAAAGTGACAGGATTGGGAGCTCCAGATGGCCGAGCGTTAAGAGAAAATAGCATTTTTGGCGCGGATCTGGCGTGGCATGACCCACTTAATGTTTGAATAGTTGCCATGCAGCGGTTGGTGCAGGGGAAAGAGCACAGAACGGTAAACCGAAGGTCGTGGGGGTCGAGTCTCTAAGCAGAAACTTTTTTTTATTTTCAGTTTTTACGTTAGTTACTCTGCAAATAAACCAAAATAATGCTCAGTATATTGTAGTTATTAATATTTCTGTAAAACGTATGACAAGTAAACACAAAGAGAAATGCGGCATTGAAAAACAAATGTCCAGGCGGGGATTGTAAGGACCATCCGATAACTTCGTGTATAAAATTAGAAATGGTTCAAATAGCTCTGAGCACTATGGGACTTAACGTCTGAGGTCATCAGTCCCCTAGAACTTAGAACCACTCAAACCTAACTTACCTAAGGACTTCACACACATCCATGCCCGAGGCAGGATTCGCACCTGCGACCGTAGTGGTCGCACGGTTCCAGACTGAATGGCCTAGAACCGCCTGGTCACAAAGGCCGGCCAGAAAATTAGAAACTTGCATTAATTTTACAGGTGAAGAATTACATGTGCGAGGGTGATACTCTTCCTAAAATCAGGGGAAGCGGTAATTTTATCGACATCTCGCACACGTTATAAACGCCGCATTTTTACAATAAAAAAAAACTAAGGTACACTAAACTCCTGCCAAATAGGCCTGAGAAGGCGCAACGGTGCAGACCGCTGTCCTCAGTCGATAGGCCTCACTGCATGCGGATATGGAGGGGCATGTGGTCAGCACATGGCTCTCCCGGCCGTTGTCAGATTTCGTGACGGGTCTCGGTGTAGTAGCTCCTCAATTGGCCTCACAAGGCCTGACTGCACCCCGCATGCCAACAGCACTCAACAAACCCGGAAGGTCTATCACACGATGACTAGCCAAACCCGACAGCGCCTAACATCCGTGATCCGACGGGAACCTGCGTTACCACTATGACAAGGACGTCAATGTTTTAAAGTTTCTAAAGAAAAACAAACGTAACTCTTCAGGCTTTCCCAGCGATCTAATGACATCTTGGGTTGTCGGGTGTTCTGCCGGATATCAGCGTCGTACTTGCACGATATTTCGGTCACATAGCTCGTAACCTTCATCAGGTGCGACCTGAGACTGCTCCTCGAGTGGACCTGGTCCAGTATTTATGCCTATGGCCTTCCCCCTCCACCAACGGCTGCAGGCGCTTCCTCTGTGGTCCGCGCCCATTCCCTGCGACCTGCTGGGGCGTTGCTGCTCTGTTTTCCGTCCGTTGCGGTTTTAGGTGTTCCCTCTGCGGTCCGCGCCCACCAAACTCGCTCCTGGGGATTTCATCTACGGTCTGGGGTACCAAGCGCTCCCCCTGCGGTCCGCGCCCGCTCACCACGACCTGCTGGAGCGTTGCCGCTCCGTTTTTCGTCCGCTGCGGCTCTGGATGTTCCCTCTGCAGTCCGCGCCCACCAGTCCGATTTCTGGGTGTTCCATCTTCGGTCTGGTGCGCCTGCCAGTCCTTCAGGGCCTCGTTTTCCATCTCCATGCCTCTGGTTCTTCTGTTTGTGTGGTGTTGCAGCTGGCCCCTGCGACCGAACCGCCGAATCTTTCCATCAGTAAATGGGGTATGTTCTCAACCGACTCGGTTGTTTTAACCCCTCCACTGACGGAATGACCCGCTTCCTACTTCCGTATGTATAAAGCCAATACGGACTTGTAGCTGTCACGCCTTTGCGCTTACTGCTACGTATTTTAACTGTAAATAGCTCAGCCCTAATGGTAAGAGGTAGTAGTGAATTCACGTTATTAATCTTTGAAGACAGCACAGCTGCCACAAGCTCAGCTCACTTTTACTCCACTCCTACCCTCGCCATTGCACCACATTAACTAGGTGCTACATGGACCTTGCTAAATTCACTTGCGTATACATTTTTGACCGTTACTCGCCAGTATTTACCTAATGATTAGTACACTCCTAACCGGACTATTTCCCAAAGAGCTGTGATGATTGAACGGGTTCGATCCATGGCCTACAGTGCCCTACAGTTCACACGGTAACACTGCCTACCTGACCCACTTAACTTGGTAGTGAGCTTATGTATCCAATCACCACTGCTAGCAGCAGTGGGTAATCCTATCAGCACGACGAGAGCAGCAGACTTACCGTCGAATCCTCCTGAAAATACTTATAACTACGGTCGCCAGCTCTGAAGGAGCAAAAGAATAAATCAGTTTTTTGGCTCGTTTCAAAGTGAAACGGCTTGAGTTGAATTTAAACTTAATTCTGAATATTACTATTTCTGATCATTCTAGGTGATTCTACAAAGCAAATACTCTCTCAATTTCTGTGAGTTGGCTTGGTAATTACCACCAAGACAACTTACGCAACTTAGGTTAACAAAATTCTATCCTTCAACTTATTTAATGATTTTGGATATTACTCTTTGGACAATTGATATAGAATTAGTTAAGTGACTTTACTTGAAAGGTTACTCCGAAAAATTTAAGTAACTATAAATAGGCGACTCATTCTGGCGTGACCATTGCTCTTTTCAACATTCTTATACGCTAAAGTATTCTACACCCAAAAGAATTGTAAATGAAAGAGGCGATGGTGGCCTCAGTCTGATTTCACTACACTATGTTTCATGTTACTACACTTTACAATGAACAACATGCGTCGTAATTTTACTCATTACTATATTCTGTCTTCTGCACTTGCACAAAAGAAAACTGGTATTCTCCTTTTACATGTGTACAAAGTTCGACTTAACAATTGCAAGCAGTCTTGCCTTGGGTAGACGTGTCGGTGCTAGTGGTGAGATGCATGTGGCTAACGCAGCTCTTCACGCCTCGTGCCCTCAATGGCGGCTGGAACTACGAGCTGTTGCACTCGTATAAGCTACTGCACGTCCGCCATAAAATCTGGGCGCAGGAACTCTTACAATCAGCCCCAGTGGCATAGAGACGGCTTCGACAACCATTCGTCGTGTTCTACTCCACAAACGGCGACGATATTCGCCTCTCCGCTGTTGCACAATCACTTTTGCGTGAGCACAGTTACGCACGCCCGGTCACGTCAACACTCCCCAGGCCATTCCATTGTTCAGTACCCGCGTCTCCAGCTGCCTCTAGCTACGCTCGTATCACCAAGAGTGGGGGTGTTCCCCTACCACCTTTTCACCGAAATCATTTAGTATTTAAGAATATTTATATTTATTACCCTGGAGTTCGTACCAGTCATAATAATTTACTACTAGCGCTTTATAACATTAAATCATACAGTAATAACTTATAATTACCAAGAAAAAGAATACATTTGACTCCGAGAGCTTAGTGCATTGTCTGAGAGGCAGCGCTAATTCCCAGTTTCGCCAATAGATGGCATCAGGGTGCACTCCCTGGCAGTCTCACACCAGCGCGCCCGTTTCCGACGCGCGGGCTCCAAATTACTGTCAGCCCACCATCATTTCAGTTCCGTTACACCCCGTTGCTCCTTTAACAATTCCAGAGCTGGATCCCAGGCTCTGCTTATCTGGTACCCTGTGTCACGGTTCGTAAGATCGTCAGCCATTTTAATTTATATCGATTCTCTTATAACACTGTCCCAAAATCTGGGTGTTTGTGCTAGAATCTTGGTATCCTCATACTTCATGGCATGATCTAGTTCTAGACAGTGTTCAGCAATGGCTGACTTAGTCACCTGTCTTAATCTAGTGTGCCTCTGATGGAATCCTATTTCCATTAATTTTGCGACCACAACTGCTGAGGTGTGTGCTGGTGCATTGTTGTGATGGAAAAGGGTCTTTTTTTGCGATCAAATCGCCGGTGTTTTTCTTGCAGCTCGGTTTTCAAACGGTCCAATAACGATGAATAATATGCACCTGTAATAGTTTTACCCTTTTCCTGATAGTCGATGAGGATTAACCCTTTCGAATCCCAAAAGACAATCGCCATAACCTTTCCGGCCGAAGCACTGGTCTTCGCCTTTTTTGGTGGAGATTCTCCCTGGGTAACACATTGTTTAGATTGTTGTTTGATCTCAGGAGTATAGTAATGTATCCATGTATCATCCACAGTGACGAAACGACGCTTAAAGCTCTGCGGAACCTTCCTGAACAGCTGCAAGTCATCATTGCAACACTTCACCCGATTCCGCTGTTGGTCAAGCGTGAGCAATCGCGGAACCCATCATGCAGATAGCTTTCTCATGTCCAAATGTTTATGTAAAATATTATGTACCCGTTCATTCGAGATGCCCACAGCACTAGCAATCTCACACACCTTAACTCTACTGTCATCCATCACCATATCATGGATTTTATCAATGATTTCTGGAGCCGTAACATACACAGGGCGTCCAGAACGTTCAGCATCACTTGTGCTCATATGGCCACTCCGAAATTTTGAAACCACTTATAAACTGTTCTAATCGAAGGTGCAAAGTCACCGTAATGTTTATCAAGCTTCTATTTAGTCTCCTGAGGCGTTTTGCATTTCATAAAGTAATGTATAATCACCTTGACAATCACTCGACTCCCTTGATTCACACGAAAGCCAAACACAAAGAAACAGACCAATATGGCTGAAACTTGGTGTGCGTTCTTTCCAAAGATGCTACTGACTACACATGATCTCGATACGCGCCGTTGGTGCCATCTCTCGGACTTTGCACGGACTTTTGAAACGCCCCTCGTAATTCTCCGCACGTCTTTTTAAGACGCAAAACAGCGAGCTTCACCCAGATCTCTCAAGACGTGCAGTGAGACAATAACAACTACGAACTAGCACGATGCAATTCACATTCAGTGATGGAAACTCTTATTCAGTTATCATTATTATTACACAGTAAATTCAGTTATTGTATGAATGCTAGAGTGGAGTAGAGAAGCAAGAGATTCCAAGTTATGTGTAACTTAAATTACCTTGTATATTGTATAAATGAATATTCTACTGCTTTATTCGTTTATTGAATGACTGTAGTGTCTACGCCTCCTGGTTCAACTACGGACTGCGTAATAGAATAGAATTTATTTTGTTGAAATTATTTCAAGCCCACTTAGAAAAAATGGTTCAAATGGCTCTGACCACTATCGGACTTAACTTCTGAGGTCATCAGTCCCCTAGAACTTAGAACTACTTAAACCTAACTAACCTCAGGACATCACACACATCCATGCCCGAGGCAGGATTCGAACCTGCGACCGTAGCGGTCGGGCGGGTCCAGACTGTAGCGCCTAGAACCGGTCGGCCACTCCGGACGGTCCCACATAGAAGCTTTCAAAAAAGTTTAATAAAGCTACACACTTTTTTGTATTAGGTTGGTGCATAAGTTCGTAGCGTTTGTGTTTAGCGTGTTGGTATTGCAATTGTTATGGGTTTATTTATCGATTTTCATTTTTCGCTTGTAGTTCCTGTTGCTATTTTAATTTTTATATTGTCATATTGTCATTTGGAGATAGTGGAGCTATGGACGTTAGAAAATGGGATGCCAAGTGGAGAAATAGGAACATTTCCGACGTATTCTTCTGTTTGAGGCAGCCGGGTATGGGGATAATGCCAATGGCATGGCAAGAAAATGATTTTCTCGTTTTAAGGAGGATCGTTTTGACCTTAATGACCCCTCCACGTCCAGGAAGTCCTTCGGTGTTTGATGAAGATCGTTTCAACGCCTTAATACACAATGATCCACGCCAGTGTTCTGCAGAAGTGGCAGATGTGATGATGTGTGATCATTCCATCATCGTGCGACATTTTGAAGCAATGGGGAAAGTTCAAGAATCGGGTGTTTGGGTACAGCATGGTCTAAGCCAAAACCACAAAAATCAGTGGCCTACTTACTCGTCGTCAACTGGCTCGGGAGCAACACCGACCATTTTTAATTTTATCCTGCGTCGTTATTGCTGACGACAAATGTTGTCTTTACACTGTCATAAGAAAAAGAAAGGAATGGTTGAGCCCAAACGAAGCAGCAATTCCTCGTACAAAGATCTGCGTCAGTCCACAAAAAATTATTTCTGCATCTGATGGAACAGCGACGGTGTGGTTTACAATGAATTCTTTCCTGAGGTGTAACAATCAGTGCTGACATTTATTGCCAACAACTGATATTTATTGTCAACAACCAGGAAGACTACGTGAAGTGATACTACTACACAATAACGGCCGCCCGCCTTCTGATGAACTGACAAAAGACATTATACAGCAGTTCGGCTAGAAAATAATTCCGTACTCGCCTTATTCACCTGATCTTGCGCCCTCAGATTTTCACCTTTTCACTGTCTACCGAACAACCTTCAAGGAACTTCCTTTCAGGATGAAAATGCGTTCCGAACGTAGCTCGACGAGTTTTTCGCCTCAAAACCACGTGATTCGAGGGGAAGCCGCCTTTCCCGGAAGACAGTTTCCATGCAGAATGACAAGAATAAATTTCCCCCTAGCACAGTAGAACAGTCTTCAGACATTTGCGTGGATTCTGTACATAATATCATGTCTATATTCAATGTAGTGTTGCCACGCTTTGTGATAAGTAAACATCCCGCACCTTTCCTTGGCCCTTGGAGGAGGGATCAGTACGGTGGCCATGCCTTATATTGCGACCCCTGCCCACTTTGCACCCGCCGCTCCCTTTAAGCTTCGAGAAGATTCCACTGAAAGAAAAATAAGCGGTTAAAGTAGTGCAACGTAAATATGAAGTCGCGAGTGTTTGAAAAACGGCATAAGAAGTCACCCTCGTCCTACAAATGGCCTTGACAAAGACGACGGTGGAGCGAACTGAGATTCAGGGCACTCTCTTGCCTTTGGGGTGGGAAACTTCCCCTAAAAGACGGAAGAATCAGCAGTTATCAACGGCACGAGTATGCAAAAGCAAAGGAAACCACTGCATTCAAGACACGTAATACGTATCCACAGAACATCTGCCTGTAATTGAAAAAGTATCATGATGATCGCTCCATTGGTAAAAGATGCAGGACTAGTCCCTCCTTTGGATCTCCGGGAGGGGACTTCCAAGCGGGAGGTGCTCATGAGAAAAAGATTGAACAACCAACGAAAGGATGACGTTCTATGAGTCGCGGCGTGGGATATCAGAGGCTTGAGCGTTGTAGGGGAGCTAGAAAATTTGAAAAAGCAAACCCTAATGCTCATTCTAAGTATGGTGGGTTTCCGTTAAGTGAAATGGAAAGAAGACAAGGGTTTCTGATCAGACGAGACGGGTACAGGGTAATAACAACAGCAGCAGAAAATGGTATAAAGAGAGGAGTACAAACATTAACTAAGTTCTGCAATAAATATTCTTTAGTAATAACGAACACTCTGTTCAAGAATCACAAAATGAGGAAATATACTTGGAAAAGGCTGGAAGATAATGAAAGATTCCCGTTAGATTACGTCATGATCAGGCAGAGACTCCGGAATGAGATATTGGATTATAAGGCGTACCCAGGAGCAGGTACACTCAGCTCACATTTTAGTAATGATGAGGTACAGCCTGAAGTTTAAGAGCCTAGTTAAGAAGAATCGATGCGGTAAGATGGGGGATATTTAACTACTAAGAAATAAAGAAATACGCTTGAAGTTTTCTGTGGCTGCAGATACCGCGATAATGAACAACTCAGAAGGCAGTTCAGTTAAAGAGAAATGGACATCTCTAAAAAGGGCAACCACAGAAGTTCGAAAGAAAAAGATACGTATGAGAAAGGGAACTGTGAAGAAAACATGGGTAATAGAAGGAACACTTAAAGGATCGAAGAAAGAAGAAAGTACAAAAATGTTCAGGAAAATTCAGGAACACAGAAATAAATTTCACTTAGAAAGGAAATAAACAGGAACTGCAGTGAAGCTAAGATGAAATGGCTCCATGAAAAATGTAAAGATATTGAAAAGGAAATGTTTGCCGGAAGAACTGACTCAGCCCAGAGAAAAGTCAAAATAACCTTCGGCGAAATTAAAAGCAAGGGCGGTAACATTAAGTGTGCTATGGGAATTCCATTGTTACATGCGAAGGAGAACGCGGATAGGCGGAAGATCACTCCGACGGGGAGGACTTGACAGGAGGACGTGATAGAAGGAGGGACAGGAGTCGATAGGGAGGAGATAGGGGATCCAGTATTAGAATCAGTGTTTAAAAGAGCTTTCGAAAATTTAAGATCAAATAAGGCAGAAAGGGTGGCTAACATTAGATCAGAATTTCTAATACCAAAAGGGCAAGTGGGAACAAAACGACTGTCCACGTTGATGTTTAGAAGATATAAGACAGGCGATGTACCATCAGAACTTCGGTAAAACATCATGCACACAATTCCCAAGATTGCAAGCGCCACCAAGTGCGAGAATTATCACGTAGTCCGACTAACAGAGCATGCATAGAAGTTGCTCACAGGAGTAATATACAGAAGAATGAAAAAGAAAATTTAACAGCTCTTTGATAGCGATCAGTTTCGGTTTAAGAAAGATGAAGCCAACAGAGAGGCAGTTCTGAGGTCGTGGTTGATAATGGAAGCAAAACTGAAGAAAAGACGCGTTCATAGGATTTGTTGACCTGGAAAAAGCGTTTCACAATGTAAAATGGTGCAAGATGTTCGAAATCCTGAGAAAAACAGGGTAAGCTATATGGAAAGACGATTAATATAAATATGTACCGGAATTAAAAGGGAACAATAAGACTGGAAGTCAAAGAGCGAAGTGCTCGTACTGAAATGATGTAGGACAAGAATGTAGTCCTTCTCCCCTACTATTCGATCTATATATCGAAGAAGCAATAACAGAAATAAAAGAAAGGTTCAACATTAGGATTAAAATTGAAAGTGAAAGGCTATCAGTGACAACATTCGCTGATGTCGTTGGTACCTAAGTGAAAGTGAAGAAGAATTACAAGATCTCCTGAATGGAATCAACAGTACATAAGAAGGATTGAGAGTAAATCGAAGAAAGCCGAAAGTAATGAGAAGTAGCAGAAATAAGAACAACGAGAAACTTAACATCATAGTTGGGGATCAACAAGGAGCAAGGAGAACATAAATAGCAGACAACTGTTGGCATAAAGGAAATTCCTGGCCAAGAGAAGTCTGCTAGTATCAAACATAGACCTTAATTTGAGAAAGAAATTTCGGAGAATGTACGTTTGGAGCACATCATTTTACGGTAGAGAAACACGGAATGTGGACAAGCCGGATCAAAAGCAATTGAAGCATTTGAGATGTTGTGCTACAAAGGAATGTTGAAAATTGAGTGAGCTGTTAAGGTAAGAATTGAGGAAGTTGTCCGAGTAATCGGCGAGGAAAGAAATATGAGGAAAACACTAAAAAAAAAAAGGAGAGGACGATAGGATATGTGTTAAGACATCAGGGAAGAACCTGCATGGTACTAGAAGGAGCTGTAGAGGCTAAAAAGTATATTGGAAGACAGAGGTTGGTGTACATACAGTAAATAATTAAGAAGTAGACTGTAAGTGCTAGTCTGAGATGAAGAGATTGGCACAGGAGAGGAATTCGTGGTGGGCTCAGGCCGCATCAAACCAGTCACAAGACTGATGACTCAGAAGATCTTTCCAAATGTAGTTGACTGCCTTTCGACTTCCCTACCATTTTTGCCATCTCCAGAGGTATCATTAGCTGAATCTGATTTTTTTCTTCCTGGCAAATTTGTACAAATTTGAACGTCAGCTCTTTTTTCCTGAATGTGTCCGTTTTTCCGGCCTCTTGCTATGTTTTCCACTCTCAGTATTCATGATTATGGATAATATCGCACTGGACTATTGACGATATTTCTCGGGAACGCGCTGAACCACTCGATACTATGAGTTCAATTCGCCTGGAAGGCATGGGCAGTGCGATGTGTTTTCCTTATTCGTAACGGTATTTTTTTACTGTATTGTCACCATGCGTTTCAGATTACGGTCACAGGAGACCAAGTGCAGTAGTATCGTGGTTCGGTAGTACATGGATGTACGAGAAGCGATCTGTGATCATTGGGCATGTAATCAGAATGTAGCCAATCTCTCCAGCCGTATTGCCAGTACGTAAACCCCGATGGTGCTGATGATTATTTATCCAAGGAGCTCCTCACTTTGACTCACAACGCTGTGTGTATCCCGTTCCAGAATTATCTCAAAAAAAAAAAAAAAAATTGTAGAAGTACCAGGAATCTATTCCAGATCCATCCGCACAGAAGGTGGCGATGCTGACTATTTTGAAAATTTTATTTAACAAAATTAACATTAACAAGCACACCACACTAACATCGTGGTAACAAAGATAAAACCAGTCTATGAATATCTGTGCACATTACTGCACACTGACACTTCTGTCTTAAGAACGGGAAGTTGTGGAAATACACTTTCTATTTGTTTTTCATGGGAGTCTGTGCTTGTAAACCGTGTTCAACTTTGAATGTATATCCATTTGCGATGAACTGACAAAAATAAATTGAAAATAAATAATTCTTCTTTGCTTTTGTGGATATCTATAAAACCTATTCTAATTAACTTTTATTCAATTTTCCTTTCCTCTAGTCGGTTTCAGTAAGTTTCTTTTTACGCAATCGTAAGTCTTACGAAGTTTGCAGACTTCGTTTTCATCAAGCTGTGATGTTGTGTAGTGATATACAACCAAAATTCTTCCTTGACTTTATTTTCCTCTGTCAGTATACAGTATAGAGTGCTGTTTGTCCTTTAATCCAGTCCACATCATTGTGATTCCCGGATGGATACTGTAATCTTACCTTCCTGCACATCACCATTAAAGTTCTCATTCTTTGCACAAATTTTGAAAATTTCGAGAGGAATAAGATTGCAAAAGAAGAAGTTTTTTACTTATCTTGATTATCTCGTTGCTGTTGTCAATGGCTCAAAGTCCTGTTGTTTCTAGGAGTACACTCTTGCTGCTGAAAATTCGATCATACCTAAAAGATAGGGTACAAAGAGTACAGATAACACATACTTCAAAAAGATCAAAACATTTAGTAAAACATTTGTCAGAACCAAAATACATTAATACAGGGGCTACACAAGGTAGCAATTAGGGCCAATACTGTTTCTGATATACATCAATGACTTTCCCAGTAGTGTTACTCATAGTGAAAAAATTATCTTCGCTGATGACAAAAATGACAATGTTAAATTAAATGTAGATGGCGTCTCTATAGACTGTGGAAAAATGCAAAATTTCTAGGAATGAATATTGATTCTCAGTTGAAGTGGTGTGAACACACAAAGGTACTTGCAAACAGAATGTCATCACCATGTTATGCCCTTAGAATCCTATCATCAGTGTGTAACATGCAGTTTCTTTTAGTTACATACTATCCATATGTACACTCAATTCTTAGCTATGGCATTGTTTTTGGCACAGAATATGAATACAATTTTCAAACTCCAGCAAAGAGCCAAAGAATCATAACTAGTCGAGCTCATTGTAAAGATCTGTCCAAACACTGGGGATTTTAACTGCTCCATGTGAATACATCAACCAGCCAGCTGTACAGATCAAAAATAGCATTGGTAATTACTGCACAAACAGCTCTGTCCATGACCATGCAACAAGAGATAGACTCAATTTACATTACCAAGAAAAATAAACATAAAACTCAAAACAGCTTTTTCTACCAAGGAATGAAATTGTACAATAAATTACCAAAAGAGATTAAAGAAATTACAAAAATACACTTATTAAAAAAGGCAACTAAAAAGTACCTGATACGCAATACATTTTATACATTGAAGGATTACTTAGCTAAAACAGAGTAGGGGTTTGATATGAAAATGTTATGCAAATAATAATAATAATGATGATGATGATGATGACTATAAAATATCCAACATTCCACATGATACCTTCACTTTCTGTTTTTTCCTTTCTAGAAATACTTACCCCCAAGCTGTGCGTAGCAGAATACTAACACCTCTTCCTCTTTCTGAGCTCAACATCTCACTCATTATGGAGGGATACTGACTCAGTTTTTCAGGATAGCAAATGGGAAGTTGCAGTACAGAAACTGGCCAGAGATCAGCAGTGTGTGTGTGTGTGTGTGTGTGTGTGTGTGTGTGTGTGTGTGTGTGTGTGTGTATGTGTGTGTGTGTGTGTGTGTGTGTGCGAGTGTGTGTGTGTGTGTGTGTGTGTGTGTGTGTGTGTAGTGAGTGAAGTGTTATGAAACAATGTGTATATAGTGTGTGCAGTGACTGATAGTGAGATGTGAGTGAACAATGTGGCATTATATTATTTAATAAGTTATTTGTAAACAAAGTATTGTATACCAGGAGTAAATCTAATGATTGTCTCGAACTAGAAGTCCGTAAATATATGTGTATACGAATTAGCTTATTTTAAATTGATCTAAATTTGTAAATACTTTGACGTGTCCTATATCCTTGTAAAAAGAGATCTACAGATGAATAAATCTTCTACTATTACTATTACTAGTACTACTAAAATTTTGATTTCACGTTGCGGGTTCTTGTTGCACTAAATAACTGATGAAGATTTGCCTGTTGCTATAAATATCTTTTTATTTTACCCAATTCTTCTATACCACACTGAATTCACCATCTCTGTTTTTGTCACAAACAAATTACATTATTAGAGACAAGATTAGAAAAATACGTGCGTTTCCATCTGGGGCATGCCCACTACTACTTACATTCTGCGGTACTCACAGTTTCCAAAAGAGTGTCCAAAGCAGAAGAGCTTACAAACTTTCTCGAAAGGAGAAGAATCTTTACCAAATTGTACCATTATTTCGTAAATAAATCCAGAAACAAATTTAATAATTAACTTTTGAACGCACAATTAATAATATGAATTTTAAATATGCCAGAAATTTTATCATTTCAGTTATTCTTAAAAGAAGAGTAATTTTAACTGTTAGTACATATCGATTGTAACACATTAACTTCTTTTTATACACTTTAACCTGAAATATAATACATCGTATACAAAATCATATGAATTCTTTTAGTGCAACAGCTGAGATAATTTCAACCTATGCAAGAATCGATAGTATACATGATATCATTTTTCTCTGTAAGAGAAAAGGTAATGTTAGAGGAGGATGATTCGTTATAATACGACACAACATCTGGGTTCAAAAAATCTGCTGGTGTTTCCGGCTATTGGAGCACACCCGTATATTTCCTATGAATGTAAAAAGTAAGTCTGAAACCTCGTTCATTGAGGAGAGAATGGAAACGTACAAGCCATCGATAGTGTACGTTCAATGGTTAGGCTGCTTTATGTCGGTGGCACGTTACCTTATCTGTCGGGAGCCTCGGTACATGCCAGTCTTATTAGCACGTCGTATCCCTTTGATTGTTACCGTAAACAAAGGAACGTTCCCGCGAACCTGTACTTGGAATTTCAGTTTGCGTTCACAATTTTCAAAGGTGCTAACCTGTGACACGTGCTTTATGACTGACATTACCAATTCGCATGTATTTTTTCTACAGCATCCTGAAGTATACGATGGCGAGTGGTTGTTGTGTCGAGTCGCCTCCAAAGTTCACAACGAGCAGTTTCTAGTACAGTTACCTTAAAACTTCCTATGCAGTATTACTTTCTTGTTTCCTTTTTTGAGCCATCAGCCTTCTGACTGGTTGGATGCGGCCTACCACGAATTTGTCTCTTGTGCTAACCTATTCATCTCAGAATGGAACTTAAAATGTACGACCTCAATTATTTCATGGGTGCATTCCAATTTCTGACTTCCTCTACAGTTTTTCCCTTCTACAGCTTCATCTGGTACCAATGAAGTTATTCCCTGATGTCTTAACACATGTCGTATCATTCTGTCCCCTCTTCTTGTCAGTGTTTTCCACATTTTTTTTTCCTCTCCGATTCTGCGCAGAACCTCCTCATTCGTTATCGTATCAGTCCACCTAATTTTCAACATTTGCCTGTGGCACCACATCTCAAATGCTTTGATTCTCTTCTGTTTCGCTTTTCCCGTAATCCATGTTTCACCTTCATATAATGCTGTGCTCCAAACGTATATTCTCAGAAATTTCTTCCTCAAATTAAGCTCAATGTTTGGTATTAGTAGACTTCTTTTGGTCAGGAATGCCCTTCTTGTCAGAGCTAGTCTGCTTTTGATGACCTTGCTCGGTCCGTCATGGGTTATTTTGCTGCCTAGGTAGCAGAATTCCTTAACCTCATCTACTTCGTGACCATCAATCCTGATGTTAAGTTTCTCGCTGGTCTCATTTCTGCTACTTATCATTACTTTCGTCTTTCTTCTAATTACTCTCAATCCATATTCTGAACTCATTAGACCATTCCACTCAGCAGATCGTGTAATTCTTCTTCACTTTCACTGAGGATAGCAATGTCATTAGCGAATCGTATCATTAATATCCTTTCACTTTGAAATTTAATTCCACTCCTGAATCGTTAATTTATTTCCCCCTTTGTTTCTTCGACGTACATACTAAACAGTAGGGGCGAAAGACGATACCCCTGTTTCATACCTTTTTCAATCGGAGCATTTTGTCCTCGGTCTCCCACTCTTATTATTCCCTCCTGGCTCTTTTACATGTTGTATATCACTCTTCTCCCTCTATAGTTTGGCCCTAATTTCTTCAGAATTTCGATCATCTTGTCACACGCTTTTTCAAGTTCGACAAGTCCTACGAACGTGTCTTGATTTTTCTAGTTTTCTTCCATTATCAACCGCAACGTCAGAATTGCCTCTCTTGTTCCTTTTACCTTTCCTAAAGCCAAACTGATCGTCATCTAACACATCCTGAAATTTCTTTTCCATTATTCTACAAATTATTCTTGTCAGCAAGCTGTTAAGATGATTGTGCGATAATTCTCGAAATTGTCAGCTCCTGCAGCCTTCGGAATTGTGTGAATGGTATTTTCCGAAAGTCAGATGGTACAACGCCGGCCTCATACATTCTACACACCAACGCGAATAGTCATTTTGCTGCCACTTACCCCAATGATTTTACAAATTCTGATGGAATATTATCTATCCTTTCTGCCTTATTTGATCTTAAGTTTTCCAAAGCTCTTTTAAAGTCTTCTCTTATTCCTATTATCAAGTGCATATCCTCCTGTAACCCTTTCTTCTTCTCCTTCCCAACAGCCTCATTCCAGTCCCCTACGCTACTAGATTTTGATCTCCCTTTACGTACTGCATTAGCCGTTCAGTATCCTCATACACTTTCTCTATCTCTTCATCTTCAGCTTGCGACGTCGGCATGTATACCTGAACTATCGTTGTCGGTGTTGGTTTGCTGTCGATTGTGATGAGAACAACTCTGTCACTGAACTGTTCATAGTAACGTACTCTCTGCACTGCCTTCCTACTCGTAAAGGAAACTATCCCTGCTAGACGATATTCTGCTGCTGTTGATATTAGCCCTTATTTTACTCATCTGACCAGAAATAACAGTCTTATTTCAATTTCACTTCACTAAACCCCACTGTATCTAGACTGAGTCTTTGCTTTTCCCTTTTCAGATTTTATAGCATCCCTGCCACGTTCAAACTTCTGCCAGACCACGCCTCGACCCGTAGAACGTTACCCATTTGTTGGCTATTGAACCTTTTTCTCATTGTCACCTCCCCTCCCGTGAGGGAGGCTGCGAGCAATGAATCTGGCGGACAGGGGCGCTAAGTAAGTAGTGCGTGACAAGTTGGGGATTTGGGTTGCACTGGAAGCGTGCTCGGATAGCCGAAGTGATTGAGGCAACCATTCGCTTAAAGCGGGAAGTCCGGATTCGACTCCCGGTTCGGCATAAATTTTCACATGGTACTACTGAAATCATTTCAGAACCGATCGCGGCCAAAATCAGAATTTCTATTTCAGTTCATAAGTAAGATATTGAGTTGTGCTCCATTTTAATTGACGTTGCTGAATTAGGCTGCGAGCTACGTCCAGCTAATCGCTTAACTCAGGGTTAGAAGCGACTGCAGGGATCGAGAACGTGAGAGGGGCGGAGGTTTTATTGCTTGTCTTCCAGTAAAGACAACTTACGCTCGTGATCGACTCGCACCGAACAGCAGCTGTGTTATAAATTTTGACATGGATGTCACATGAATTCGTCAATGAGCATCACAAAGACGGTCGTCTTCAACTGCTGTATTTGTCTGCAGCAAACAAAATGAAATTAAAGTAAGGCTGTTCTAATACAACAGCATGACATTCAATATATTCAGTAAACATTTGTGCTCTCGTGTTGCATGATGAATTTAAAGAAAAGTATAGTTACTATTATAATAAATTAATCATCGGCTCGCACAGTCACAACACTCTGTCAGGTAACTGCAGTATCAAAACTTTCGGGTCACTGAGAATGGAAGCAATCCGAAACAGAGAACGGTTGAAACGAAGTGCTCGGAATGGTGCCGACTTTTAACTATCAGAGTTTACGGGCCAAAGGCCAACTTGTACGGTGCTTCTATAGAGAGTCTATGGGGCTCATAACATAACTAATTTGTGTAGATTACCATTTAACAACAACCGAGCGAGGTGGCGCAGTAGATAGCACATTGGACTCGCATTCGGAAGGACGACGGTTCAATCCCGCGTCCGGCCATCCTGATTTAGGTTTTCCGTGGTTTCCCTAAATCGCTCCAGGCAAATTCCGGGATGGTTCCGTTCAAAGGGCACGGCCGACTTCAAATGGTTCAAATGGCTCTGAGCACTATGCGACTTAACTTCTGAGGTCATCAGTCGCCTAGAACTTAGAACTAATTAAACCTAACTAACCTAAGGACATCACACACATCCATGCCCTAGGCAGGATTCGAACCTGCGACCGTAGCGGTCGCTCGACTCCAGACTGTAGCGCCTAGAACCGCACGGCCACTCTGGCCGGCACGGCCGACTTCCCTACCCGTCCTTATCTAATACGATGAGACCGATGACCATGCTGTTTGGTCTCTTCCCCCAAACAACCCAACCCCGATTAATAATAACATCGGTATATATGCGGCCCGAGGTGCTACCTTAGAATGTCAGCAAAAAAGTTTAGCGACCACTTCTCTAAGTTATTAAAATTTGTTAAGTATCATTAAAGATTTCTCGTCACGCAATGTTGTTACGACATTGAATAAACATAATTTTTGGAACGGAGGTGTTTTTATTCTTTGTATTTGGAGGATGAGCAGAAATAGTAGGAACATCAACAACTTATCCGTGTTGAATCAGGACACACGGATCTATAATTGGAGATGACCAAATCTATAATGTTATTATTACATCTCACGCATTCGTAATAGTTTTCTGTATAGTAATGCCTATTATAATTGATGGAAAGAATCAGACTAAATGTCTATATAGAATGGGATCTCCACCTACAGCGTGGAAGAATGATGTATTTAAATTTCGGTCTGTTAATAGTATGGTAATAGCACCCGCTAGAACAGGAAATGAAAGAAGAAGAGGAAGGGCTGTGACAGCAACAGGTCAAACAAACAATGGTGTTTGATAGAAATTTATTCTTTCTAATCCTATATTTATTACTGTTGTAATGAAATTTACTGCTCCTAGAATGTTTGAAATACTTGTATAAAATTTTCAGACCAATAAAGAATATAAAAAGTTTTAAAAATAAAAGTAAAAAAACTGCTACAAGCCAAACATATCAGTTTATCACAACGAAACAAAAGTAAACGATTTTATTTCTGATTTCACAAATACGACAAATAGGACTGGTTGTAAACATCTCTGAGTGGATAATATGCATTCTAAGAAAAAGGCTACATTACTCTCTCACATATCAGGAAACGAGTTATCAGCCGACAGGGCTACTGTAACGTGGGGTATTCCACAGGTTTCTGTACGAATACTACTTTTTCCTCGATATGCGTTATTTATTTGCTCCATCTGCCTAAAGTCACTGAACACCTCCCTCAATGAAGGCTGTATGTCTCATTTTTGACAAAGTTGGGTTTTCGTTGTAATAAAGTGATACATCACGTTAGACACGCTATCTTAGCAAGGTGTTTTGTATTTACTAGCTGAGCTACTTGTAGTTGTAAAGTTGACCATCGTGGAAAAATGTTGTATATCAATGAAAATGGCAGACTTGGTTGTTATAAGTTTCACTCCAAAAAATATTCTATCGTTAAATAAAACCATGAAAACGAAAACAGATACATCAAATATCAAATTGGAAGCAGAATGTCGAGAAAGGAGGAGCAGCGAAAATTTATATTTCACACAGCTGCTAAAGACGTGCCTGAAACAACTACACCAAAAGTGGCATGTATAAGAAGTCACATATCATTATAACGTAAAAATTGTACGTTTGGGGGAAAAAACTGGACATTGATATTATCGCACAACTATCTTGTTTTGATAGGATACTTTACAACAGTTGAGCATAAGTTTATTGTTCCGAGGGATAGCTTTCTACCTTGGGACCATAATTTTACATTAACAGGTATTAAGAGGAGTAATGGACGTCATGATAACCTATGAATAGGAGTATGTAATATCTGAAGCTTGCTTAAGTACACCTTTCACTACAAAGGAAATATGCCAGAATAATGCTTTTGCTATCAATGTTCTTGCAGTAATTATGAGGTCTGACCAAAACTTGAAAATTACTAGTTACATGGTTGAATATCAATGCAGATTATTCAAATGCATTGTATCTGCGTCTTAGTCATAATGTCATTCAACACTGGCTATGTAATTCTCTACTAGAAACGGACGAGAAAATCAGCCTCAGGTTAACTTCCCGGTACCTGTGCAGTTTCCTCAATACATTCCAAGTGTCAGTCGTGGTCACAACTGTGTTCCGTGTAGCTCTGAGTGCATATGTCGAAGCTAAGTGAATTCAGTAGAAGGAAAACTGTTGGTGCTCGTATGTAGGTGCATTCTGTGTTTTACAAAGAGCTTCTTCCTGTATCGGCTGGGATAATGAGAGTCTTGTTGGATATGAGTAAAATACCTCGATGAACAATACAGGGATGTGACATTACGTTCTGACTGAACAGTTCAATCTGTCTCCTCTCACTTTAAGTTTTTCTTCGTTGTTGTTTCTTGTCCTACATTGAAATAGTTTCATTAAACGTTGCTGGAGAAGGTCAGCAATTACAACGTAATACTTGAAATTAATTATAAAACAGTCTAGATCGCAAAGGCACATTTATTAAAAGCTGACTGGTTTCGATCATCGTATGATCATAATCAGCCCTTCAACCCTGTTGATGGACGACGGCTGTGGATGGAGCAGGAACAGCTGAATGACGACAGCCAGCTGCTCAAGCAGTTTCTGAGCAGTTGACTATCGTCATTCACCGGCTCCTGCTCCATGCACAGCTATTGTCCGTCAACGCAGTTGAAGGTCTGAAGACGATCATGTGACGATCGAAACCAGTCACCGCCGCGCGGGGTAGCCGCGTGGCCTAGGCGCCTTGCCACGGTTCGTTAAGCTCCCACCGTCGGAGGTTCGAGACCTCCTTTGGGCAAGAGTGTGGATGTTGTCCTTAGCGTAAACTAGTTTAAGTTAGATTAAGTAGTGTGTAAGTCTAGGGACCGATGATCTCAGCAGTTTGGTCCCATAGGAATTTACCACAATTTTCCAATTTCCCAACCAATCACCTTTTAATAAACGTATCTTTGCGATCTACACTGTTTTATTAATTGGACGTTAATTAAATAAATACATTGTATTACACTGAAGAGCCAAAGAAACTGGTACATCTGCCTAACATCATGTAGGGTCTCCACGAGCATGCAGAAGTGCCACAGGACGACATGGTATGGACTCGACTAATGTCTGAAGTAGTGCTGGAGGGCATTCACACCATGAATCCTGCAGGGCTGTCCAAAAATCCGTAAGATTACGAGGAGGTGGAGATGTCTTCTGAACAGCACGTTGCGATGCATTGCAGATATGCTCAAGAATGTTCATGTACGAGGGTCTGGTGGCCATCGGAAGTGTTTTAACTCAGAAGAGTGTTCCTGGAGCCACTCCGTTGCAATTCTGGACGTGTGGGGTGTCGTGTTGCTCTGCTAGAACTTTCCAAGTCCGTTGGAATGCACAATGGACATGAATGGTTGCAAGTGATCAGACAGGATGCTTACGTACGTGTCACCTGTCAGAGTCGTATCTAGAGGTATCAGGGGTTTCCAGTCATCAACAGTCCAGTGTCGGTGTTGACGGGCCCAGGCGAGGCATAAAGCTTTGCATCGTGCAGTCATCAAGGGTATACGACTGGGCCTTCGGCTCCGGAAGCCCATATCGATGATGTTTCGTTGAATGGTTCGCACGCTGACACTTGTTGATGGCCCAGCATTGAAATCTGCAGCAATTTACGGAAGGGTTGCACTTGGGCCGTAGCGATGTCGGAGATTTGATTCCTGATATTCACGGTACACTCGTGAAATGGTCGTATGGGAAAACCCCCACTTCATCGCTACTTCGGAGATGCTGTGTCACATCGCTCGTGCGCCGACTATAACACCACGTTCAAAGTCACTTAAATCTTGATAACCAGCCATTATAGCAGTAGTAACCGATCTAACAACTGCGCCAGACACTTGTTGTCCTATATAGGCACTCTCAACGGAACCGCCGTATTCTGCCTGTTTACATACCTCTGTATTTGAATATGCATGCCTATACCAGTTTCTTTGGCGCTTCAGTGTATTTCAGTACGTCAGATAAAATACTCAGTTAATACTTTCCATTATTTTTGCCATTGAAACAGAGCAATAATATTTTTCATACACGACGTTATTTCATACTACAATTTTGCAGGATACGCAACGTTCTTACACGAAATGCTGCGTAAAAATTTAGGTAACTTTCTAAACATCTTAAAATATTCTAAATACACGTTGGTGACAATATATGTATATAATATAATATCACTTGATCATACGTAATTAAAATGTATAAATAAATAGTATTAAAGGAAAACAACAATATTTTTAGTTCTTAAAAATTATGAAATAGTAATATAGTAATGAGGAAGGTCTTCAAATACAAAACTATTTTATTTGCCAATGATACAACAATACAATTAAACATTCATTTCAGGAACCGAATATTATTCGGAACTATGTTCTAAAGAGTAGCACACAGCTAATAGGCCGACTCTAGGTTGTAATAAAACACCGTACATTCAGTTTCTTACACGAATAGAAAATTGGAAGACAAGAATCGTGAGACCTTGGGTGGATGATAACTTCTTGTGGAAGACAAATTCATTACCACAATCAGAAGCGAATAGAAAATCGTCCAGAGACGTACTGTTTAATTCGTGTACTTCAATGACTTCATGCCTTATGGGGCAAAATTTTGGGGCGACTCGTTCCAGTGAGAAAAGAATATATTGAGCCCAAAAGCGAGTCACCTGTGCGAAACGTGGCGTTAATTAACGAGCCTCTTGTTGGCCTCAGTTTAACGAGTTTAGAATAATTATATCCACGTCGGGGGCCATCTGAACGCTTATGGTATTCATAAAGAGAAACGATCTTTATGTTGCGAAGACTGAAAATATATGGCACCCCAGACCATCACTCCTGGTCTTCTGGCCTTGTATTGGACGTCAGTCACGTTGGTACCCCCCCCCCCCCCCCCCCTCAGCATCCTTCCCCCTCCCCCTGCCATGCAATGTGTTTCCAGATACATCTTCGATGGTCATATGGTCATTGGGTCTCAGTTCCAAATGGGACTCATCACTGAGTTCTGTTGATCTCTCTCCTCCTTCTGTCCCTCACTGTCCATCTCCTCTGCCCTGCTCTCTGTCCATCTCGTTCTCCCCCCTCTCACTGTCCACTTCCACAACTCTCTGTTATCTCCACCTGCCCCTCTCACCGTCTATCTCCTCCTCCCTCTCCATCTCCATCTCCCCCTCTCTCTCTGTTCCTCTCCTCGTTCCTTTCCCCTTCCCCATCCCTCTGTCCATTTCCTCCTCCATCAACAATCAGTCCATTTCCTCCTCTTTACTTCCTTTGTTCATTTCCTCTTCCTCCCTCACACCACTTCCTCTTCCCTTTATTTCTCCATTCCCCACTCTCCCTCTCTCTGTACATCTCCTCTTCCCTCATTTCTGTGTCCACATCCTCCTTTCACCTTCTGTCTGTCCATCTCTTCCTCCCACTTCTTTCTCCACGTTATCAGACATTCCTCAATGGGAGGCTGATTGTTCTCACCCCCAAAATCGTTTTTTCCAGATATTAAGTAACATGTGTACCTAGTTTGGTTGAAACCCAGCAATGAGTTTTTTACCTGCTGCTTGACCCACAAACGCACCAATCTCATATGTTTCTCATATATTTAATATACTAGACTTTTCCCCACAGCTCCACCTGTGTATGTATTTGACACAAATGCAGCTCCTCCTCTCTCTCTCAGTGTTCACTTCATTTTTCCTCCGTCTGCCCACCACATCCTTCCATCTCCAACCAACTTTCTATCTCGTCCTCCCCAATCTCTCTTCTTCTCCCCCTTCTCTTTGTCCATTTGCTCCACCTCCTCTCTCTGACCATATCTTTCTGCGACTCCCTCTGACCTTATCCTCCTCCCCCCTCACTCTTTCTTCGCCACCAGCCCTTCTTCTTTTTTCACCCACCCAACACCCGTCTACACCTTCCATCTGCTTCATGCATCTCCCCCTCCTCCCCTTTCTCTGTCCTTTTCCTCCTCCATATAAGTCTGTGCATCCCCTCCTGCATCAATCTCGAGCTGTCACCAGCCACATTCATTGGCAAATGTAAGTTCTCCGACACATTTCAGTAAATCAGGCCGATAGCACTTCCACAACACGCCTGTCATTAAGGGCAGGTTACACATTTATTTGCCCTTGTCACACAGAGCAACATGCAAAACAAATCGATAAAGCAGGCCAATACTAGTCCAACACAACATGCCTGTCATGTGGGGCACCATTTGTGTTGTGGCCTGGAAGACTATTTATTGCCCGTGACATGGAGACTATCCCGCAAAGCAAGTTAATTTTGCACGGTGATGCTGTTCCTACACAACATGCCTGTAATTCATGGCAGCCTGTACGCATGGGGTGGGAAAAACACGTTTTTGCCTGTATCTCAGTTCCTATTCGAGCTAGGAGGTTATAATCCCCACAGTGCAGCCTGCCAAACTTGCTTAAAATTTACACAAGGGTTGGGAGGAAGTCCCGGACAAACATATACACACTCTGCTTTATATGTATAATAGATTTCACACATATTTGAGCACATATATCACCTGTAGCTCTAGTGAATTTCGCCCTGCAGTTCCGTTTTCATGCAACTCAATGTGAATGACATCAAATGTCTGGAATTCTGTGTCCTTATAATGATATAATTTTGTAGGTATATTCAGCAGCATATGATGACATGGTTTGCAAAATGTGGTGCGAGAAGAGTTGGTGGCAAAGAAGTAATAAAACGCCATGCATGATACTGCTGTTTTTCACGCATCTATGTGTTTACGACGTCATACCTCCTGAACTATGTGTCATACAATGATATAATTTTGCAAGAACAATCAGTGGTATACGTGAACACTGTCCACAAAATGTGTCATTACTACAGTTGGGAGCAAATAACTAATAAATTATAACGTCACGCCTGATTCGGTGGTTTTACTGCATGCACAGTGAAAATGTGGTAAGCGATAAACTTTTCCCTTTCATCATTTTGTGGGGGTTGTCAGGTACAAGAAGTTTCGTAAAGATTTTAAATTGCGTGTAAAGTCTGTAGCAAGTCACTGAGTGCTCTCATTGTCAAATATTGGATGATTAAAGTCTAGGTATTCGCACATCGTGGGTTATGGTCTGTTTCACACCCACCCCTTCGATTGAGTGGTAGTTCTTACCCCACAGCAATTCATTCCAAACAGTAAGTGGTGTGTGTACCAAGTTTGATTGAAGTCGGTCCACTGATTTAGGAGAAGTTGTGGAACATAAATACACTCCTGGAAATTGAAATAAGAACACCGTGAATTCATTGTCCCAGGAAGGGGAAACTTTATTGACACATTCCTGGGGTCAGATACATCACATGATCACACTGACAGAAACACAGGCACATAGACACAGGCAACAGAGCATGCACAATGTCGGCACTAGTACAGTGTATATCCACCTTTCGCAACAATGCAGGCTGCTATTCTCCCATGGAGACGATCGTAGAGATGCTGGATGTAGTCCTGTGGAACGGCTTGCCATGCCATTTCCACCTGGCGCCTCAGTTGGACCAGCGTTCGTGCTGGACGTGCGGACCGCGTGAGACGACGCTTCATCCAGTCCCAAACATGCTCAATGGGGGACAGATCCGGAGATCTTGCTGGCCAGGGTAGTTGACTTACACCTTCTAGAGCACGTTGGGTGGCACAGGATACATGCGGACGTGCATTGTCCTGTTGGAACAGCAAGTTACCTTGCCGGTCTAGGAATGGTAGAACGATGGGTTCGATGACGGTTTGGATGTACCGTGCACTATTCAGTGTCCCCTCGACGATCACCAGTGGTGTACGGCCGGTGTAGGAGATCGCTCCCCACACCATGATGCCGGGTGTTGGCCCTGTGTGCCTCGGTCGTATGCAGTCCTGATTGTGGCGTTCACCTGCACGGCGCCAAACACGCATACGACCATCATTGGCACCAAGGCAGAAGCGACTCTCATCGCTGCAGACGACACGTCTCCATTCGTCCCTCCATTCACGCCTGTCGCGACACCACTGGAGGCGGGCTGCACGATGTTGGGGCGTGAGCGGAAGACGGCCTAACGGTGTGCGGGACCGTAGCCCAGCTTCATGGAGACGGTTGCGAATGATCCTCGCCGATACCCCAGGAGCAACAGTGTCCCTAATTTGCTGGGAAGTGGCGGTGCGGTCCCCTACGGCACTGCGTAGGATCCTACGGTCTTGGCGTGCATCCGTGCGTCGCTGCGGTCCGGTCCCAGGTCGACGGGCACGTGCACCTTCCGCCGACCACTGGCGACAAAATCGATGTACTGTGGAGACCTCATGCCCCACGTGTTGAGCAATTCGGCGGTACATCCACCCGGCCTCCCGCATGCCCACTATACGCCCTCGCTCAAAGTCCGTCAACTGCACATACGGTTCACGTCCACGCTGTCGCGGCATGCTACCAGTGTTAAAGACTGCGATGGAGCTCCGTATGCCACGGCAAACTGGCTGACACTGACGGCGGCGGTGCACAAATGCTGCGCAGCTAGCGCCATTCGACGGCCAACACCGCGGTTCCTGGTGTGTCCGCTGTGCCGTGCGTGTGATCATTGCTTGTACAGCCCTCTCGCAGTGTCCGGAGCAAGTATGGTGGGTCTGACACACCGGTGTCAATGTGTTCTTTTTTCCATTTCCAGGAGTGTACATACAAACAAATATACATTTTTATAATATGTGTGGAAATACACTCGATTACACGCACTTACAGGTGCATGTATTCACAGCAGTCCTTCATATTTTTGTATGAAACATATTCTCCCAGAAATAGAGACTCTCAGTTAGCTGGACATAGGATGAGAAAACACCAAAGTCTACGAATATAATAGGTTCGAGTAGGAAACGAATGTATAAAAAACAGCTGTATAAACACAAACCCAAAACACCCAAAACACCTTTCCCAAACTGATTCAATATTACAGTAGTCTGAACTGGAGGACCTACAAAATACGGAAACTGTAACTACAAGTAACATTGCTTTCCTCCTACAGTAAACCTTGTCTATGGCTACTGCTGCCCATTAACAACCTCATCATCCCCACCCATCCACCACAAGGTACTGAAATACTCAAATAACTCCGCTGGACAGATGTGCACTAAACTCAATGCCACTTTACACATAAACCCTATTAAATATAGGGAGGCTTTCCATCCGTTTATGGACCACAATCCTGCTCCATACTAACCGCTTGGACAAAACTAACGAACCCTTGCACAGAACCTAAGTAGAGCGAGCTTCAACGGCCCTAAATACTCCATTGGGATACACTTCAAAATTACCTTTACATCTCTCTATTTCATCCCATTAAGAATGACGTTTTGAGTTCTACAGGTGTTTGACAAAAATATGGAAACCCCACGACAAAGGCGTGCTTGAAAATAAATACAGACGCCTGCCAAATCTGCAAGTTGCACAGCTGTATGTCACCACGAACAGGATCTGTGTAATGTCCTCAAAATGTTGCAAATGTCTGTCGTGGTCGGAACGGTGTTCTGTATAGGTGTTCAAAATGGTTCAAATGGCTCTGAGCACTATGGGACTTAACATCTAAGGTCATCAGTCCCCTAGAACTTAGAACTACTTAAACCTAACTAACCTAAAGACATCACACACATCCATGCCCGAGGCAGGATTCGAACCTGCGACCGTAGCGGTCACGCGGTTCCAAACTGAAGCGCCTAGAACCGCACGGCCACACCGACCGGCGACTGTATAGGTGTGGGTGCATTATGTCGAACTTAAGTGAATTCGAACGTGGGCAAATTGTTGGTGCTCCTATTGTGGATGCTTCCAAAACCAAAGTGGCCGAAGAGTTTCGTGTTTCAATAGACACCTTATCCAAGATTTAAAAGGCATATGGGGAAAGCGGAAAAACATCAACCACTAAGTCACAACACAGACGAAAGTGTATGTTGAGTGATCGCAAGAGAAGGTTACTGGAGAGTAGACGTTACATATGAGGACAACAGCTGTGTAACTGAATCCAGAACTCAATGTCGCAGTCGAAAACCCTGAACAACACAAAGGAAACTGCAATGAAAGCTGAAATTCCAAAATCACTCATCAGCGATGCAAATGCCCGTAACAGGGAAACATAGTGCTGAAGCCATAAAACCTGGGCTATGGAGCTACGGGAGAAAATCATTTGATCGGATGAATCTGTTTCCAATTTCTGGCCGAGCTTACTTACCAGGAGTAGAACATGGCGAGGATTCGGTGATGATTTGGGCAGCCATATCGTGGTATTCCATGGGTCCCCGGGTTCCTCTGCAAGGCCGCATTACTGCCTAGGATTACGTGACCATTTTGGCTGGTCAGGTCCATCTCATGGCACAATGTTATTTGTCAGTGGTGATACTGTGGTCCAGAACGACCCTGGCCCTGTCCACATATGTTGCACAGTCCGGGATAGGTTTTGTGAGCGTGCGGATGAAGTGCAGCGTCTCCTCTGGCCACTACAGTTACCACACAACAATAGTGTTTCACTTTTGTGGTTCACTTTTAAGAGAAGGATGAGTGATCGCTATGCACCTCTGTCGTCCTTGCCTGAACTTGCCATTATTTTACAGGAAGTTTGGTATAATATTCCCCTGAAAACAATACAGGGCCTGTATTTATCCACTTAGAGATGTCTGGAAGCAGTTTTGAACGCCAACGGGTTTTCTACATACGTCATATCTGAGCATACAACAGAGTAACGAAATTACATATTCTCAATACACTGTTTCTTGCAACACAATAAATAATACATCATGCAGGAGAGGATGATAAGTTTGAAACTACAACACAACGGACTGAAAACATATTACTCGATCCAACTTTCAGCTACAATTTCACGAAAAGTGAGCGAGCTGTCTTCCGTTTACCACACTGAGGGTTACCATTGCTCGCTCTGTACGCTCGATCGCCGAGTACTCATACGCCCATGATCCTCAGTTATTTGTTCTTCATGTTCTAGTCTCTATCGGTCGCTAGAATTCTTATCGCCGCTCGGAGTGGCCGCGCGGTTTCAAGCGCCATGTCACGGATTGCGTGGCCCCTCCCTCCGGAGATTGGAGTCCTCCCTCGGGCATGGGTGTGCGTGTTGTTCTTAGCATAAGATAGTTTAAGTAGTGTGTAAGCCTAGGCATCGATGACCTCAGCAGTCTGGTCCCTTAGGAATTCACACACATTTGAACATTTTAATTCTTATCCTCGACCGTTTCCTCTAGTATCATGTGAGATATTGCCTGGAGTCTGAATATACGTCCTGTCATCCCGTCCCCCATCCTAGTCCTTTTTTTCGCAAAACCACTTTACCTCGCTGGTTCTGAGCATAACTCCGTCATTTACTTTCTCTTCTACTTAATTTTCAACAGGCTTCTGTAATAGCATATATCAATTTGCATTGGTCCCGTTTTCACAACAGTTAGTTTATTCACCTCTATAATGTATAACGCCCTATGGTACGTTCTCAGAAACTTCTTTCGCATCTTCTTTTTATGAGATATTCTCTATTTGACCGTACTATAATGCTCCTTATATTCTGATTGCTTCATCCATCTTGCACTAATCTGTTTCCACGTAAGACACTACCGCCTCTTATTTACACACGATTATGCAGTGACCGTTGGGTCAATATGTGACGTGAAAGTAAAATAATTGGCCCACTCTCCGTCAGAGGTTCGACCACACACCCACATAATACGCTGTGTGATCAAAAGTATCCGGACACCTGGCTGAAAATGACAAGTTCGTGGTGCCCTCAATCGGTAATGCTGGAATTCAGTATGGTGGTGGCCCACCCTTAGCCTTGATGACAGCTTCCACTCTCGCAGGCATTCGTTCAATCAGGTGCTGGAAGGTTTCTTGGGGAATGGCAGCCCATTCTTCACGGAGAGCTCCCCTGAGGAGAGGTACCAATGCCGTTGGGTGAGGCCTGGCACGAAGTCGGCGTTCCAAAACATCCCAAACGTGTTGTATAGGATTCAGGTCAGGACTCTGTGCAGGCCAGTCCATTACAGGGATGTTATTGTCGTGTAACCACTCCACAACAGGCAGTACATTATGAACCTGTGCTCGATCGTGTTGAAAGATGCAATCGCCATCCCCGAATTGCTCTTCAGCAGTGGGAAGCAAGAAGGTGCTTAAAACATCAGTGTAGGCCTGTGCTGTGATAGTGCCACGCGAAACAGTAAGGTGTGCAAGCCCCACCATGAAACTCACGACCACGCCATAACACCACTGCCTTCGAATTTTACTATTGGCACTACACACGCTGGCCGATGACGTTCACCGGGCATTCGCCATACCCATACCCTGCCATCGGATCGCCACATTGTGTACCGTGATTCGTCACTCCACACAACATTTTTCCGCTGTTCAATCGTCAATGTTGACGCTGCTTAGAATAAGCGAGCCGTCGTTTGGCGTTTACCGGCGTGATGTGTGGCTTATAAGCAGCCGCTCAACCATGAAATCCAAGTTTTCTCACCTCCTACCTAACCGTCATAGTGCTTGTAGTGGATCCTAATGCAGTTTGGAATTGCTGTGTGATGGTCTGGATAGATGTCTACCTATTACACATTACGACCCTCTTCAATTGTCGGCTGTCTCTGTCAGTCAACAGACAAGGTCGGCCTGTACGCCTTTGTGCTCTACGCGCCTCTTCACGTTTCCACTTCACTATCACATCGGAAACAGTGGACATAAGAATGTTTAGGAGAGTGGAAATCTCGCGTACAGACGTATGACACAAGTCACACCCAATCACATGTCCACAGTTCCGCGGAGCCCCCCATTCTGCTCTCTCACGATGACTACTGAGGTCGCGGATATGGAGTACCTGGCAGTAGGTGGCAGCACAATGCACCTAATATGAAAAACGTATGTTTTTGGGAGTGTCCGGATACTTTTGATTACATAGTGTATGCCACTAAGTATGAAATAATATATTTGTAGTGGCTAAAATTATATAAAGTAGGTTACTTTCTTGCAAGTGGTGTATTGTAAATAACTTCACTTGAAATAATTCGTAGTTTTAGCGTAATGCTAGTAGAGATTTTAAACTGCAGTGTATGCGGTATTGTTTTTTGTATCTTTTTATTTTATTTTAAGTTAACAGTTCGTTGTGCATGCGCGTCAACTCTGAAATGGGCTGGGCTCCGCTATGGCGGACCCACGCTAGAACGATAATGAATGGTCACTGGTAGTAATGTCATTACAGTTTTCAAAATTTCCACATGTTCAAATGTGTGTGAATTTCTGAGGGACCAAACTGCTTAGGTCATTGGTCCCTAGACTTACACACTACTTAAACTAACTTATGCTAAGAACAACACACACACCCCTGCCCGAGGGAGCACTCGAACCTCCGGTGGGAAGAGCCTCACAGTCCGTGACATGGCGCCTCGAACCGCGCGGACACCCCGCGCAGCTTTACAGCTTTCAACAAATACGAGGTACCTATTTAGGAAATCTTCCACGTACCTCCCCAATATTAGATTCGTTAGAATGACTTATTGAGATTGCATGCTAGCGGTACCTCTTCTTCACCGTCTTCTCATTAATTGCAGTGTTACCTGCCTTCACCCCTGTAACTGCAGTTGCTTTGACATTTTGCGGCGAGACTCGCCTGCCCCTGATCGGACGGCAACACTCACTACTCCAGCGGGCAACCAGCTGCATTCGAAGAGGCTAAAAGAGACATCAGAAGCGATGTGACTACTCGTGGACTGTGTTTCTACGAGGGCGTGCTGAAAAGTAACGCCTCCGAATTTTGTATGTGAAAACTCTTAAAGCTCTTTAAGTAAAACAAACTTTATTAACGTTTTGCGTCTTTATTCTTCATGTCTACGTACTTACTTTTCGAGATAGTCATCTTGACGACGAACACTTTTCTCCCACCGGTAGACCAGTTTGTTGATACCCTCACTGTACAATGTCTGACTTCGTTGACGGAGTCACAACCTCATATCTGCTTTCACTGCTCCATCATCTCGAAGTTTTGGAAATACATGAAAATTGATTGGGGCCATGTTGGGATTATGTGTAAGATGATCGATGACTGTGAATCCATTGAGCAATTGTTGCCGATATCGTGTCCGGTCTGGCATTGTCATGTTCTGGGCAAGAGTGTTCCATACATGAACGAACTCTTCGAATTTAAAACCCGATTACAGCACGCTGTTTCTCACGCACCGACATAATCACATTAAACACCGCTATGTTACACGCTACAATTCGGAGCCCCCTAAGCGACTTGCATCAGCGAAGTGGGAAAGTTGACCGAGTAATATGCATGACCTGAAGTACTTCAGTCGATATTGAGAACAGAATAAAGAATTCCGGTGCACTACTTTATAGCACGCCCTCGTATGCTCAAGCGGCGATCGGGTTCCCATTGTCATTTGATGAATCCCTTCTTTATGTAAACTGGTCGTCAGTGAAAATGGTTATACTCTGGTGAATGAGTAATTGTAGTACAGGGTGACCCAAATGTCCTTTAACATTTGAAAACGCAGTAAATCATGTAAAATTTAGATAGAGAGGTAAAACTTGACACACATGCCTGAAATGACACGGAGTCTTATCGAAACCAAAATCGAATGCAAAAACCAGATGTCACTGGACAGCAATAAGTCAGTGATACCGCAAGAGAATCGTGTATAAAATGAGCTGTAGTGAGGAAGGGAGTCAAATGCCATAGCAATCCCGACAACTTGACTTTACCAGAAAGGGCACTCTAAGTGAAGCTCTATTATCAGAATGGAGAATTCTCTTCGGCAGCTTTACGATCCTATCGTCGTAAGAAGGATATTTGAACGGGTAAAATTCCTGCGACAAGTGTCGCTATGAAGAAAATGATCAAGAAGTTGGAAGCCAAAGGTTGTAAAGACGATCGGCCCCGTAGTGGGTGACAAGACACAAGTAATGGATACTTCAGCGTTCTCCGAATGGTGAACTCAACGCTCGTTAAGTCTCACGTATCACTAGCATTCCACACACTACTGTTTGGAAAGCCCGCCCGGTTGGCCGTGCGGTCTAACGCACTGCTTTCCAGGCGGGAAGGAGCGCCTAGTCCCCGGCACGAATCCTCCCGGCGGATTTGTGTCGAGGTCCAGTGAACCGGCCAGTCTGTGGATGGTTTTTAGGCGGTTTTCCATCTGCCTCGACGAATGCGGACTCGTTCCCCTTATTCCGCCTCAGTTACACTATGTCGGCGATTGCTGCGCAAACAAGTTCTCCAAGTACGCGTACACCACCATTACTCTACCACGCAACCATAGGGGTTACACTCGTCTGGTGTGAGACGTTCCCTGGGGTGTCCACCAGGGGCCGAACCGCACAATAACCCTGGGTTCGGTGTGGGGTGGCTCAAAAAAATGGCTCTGAGCACTATGGGACTCAACTGCTGTGGTCATCAGTCCCCTAGAACTTAGAACTAATTAAACCTAACTAACCTAAGGACATCACACACATCCATGCCTGGGGCAGGATTCGAACCTGCGACCGTATCAGCAGCGCGGCTCCGGACTGGAGCGCCTAGAACCGCACGACCACCGCGGCCGGCGCTCGGTGTGGGGTGGCGGAGGGGTAAAGTGGACTGCGGTAGTCGTCGTGGGTTGTGGACCACTGCGGCTGCGCCAGGGGACGGAACCTCTCCGTCGCTTCTGGGTCCACGGTTCACATACCATACCATACCATACTATTTGAAAAGCACTAGGGCGTACCCTCCAGTGCTATCCACACAACATCCGGCGTCATCATGACCCTTAGGCGCCGATATTGTGACGTGGAGAGTATTTGCGGGCTGTGTGCTACAAAAGATTGGGGAAGATGATGATCTGTTGTCTAACGTGTTTTGCCCCGACGAAGCCCATTACAAACTCCAAGGGGCTGTCAACGACCACAACTGCAGAATCGTGATCGGACCCTTTTTCTTCGAGGAAATATAGGGTGCTGCTTTTAAAACTCTCCGCGTGACGGGTTCAAAATGGGTCAAATGGCTCTGAGCACTATGGGACTTAACTTCTAAGGTCATCAGTCGCCTAGAACTTAGAACTACTGAAACCTAACTAACTTAAGGACATCACACACATCCATGCCCGAGGCAGGATTCGAACCTGCGACCGTAGCAGTCGCGCGGGTCCGGACTGCGCGCCTAGAACCGCTAGACCACCGCGGCCGGCCGCGTGACGGGTGCAAGGCACGTCGACATCACATCATCGCTACCTTGGCTGATAAACACCTGCTGAAAGGTACGACTTTAATTCAGGATGGCCTTCCACCCCAAACTGCTACATGTATGAAAGATCTCTTACGCACGGGGTTTGGTGAGGATCGCGTGCTGAGCGCCATTTCCGTCATGTCTGGCCTCCCAGTTCTCCAGTCCGTGTGATTATTGGTTGTGAGGTTACCAGAAGTCGCAAGTCTACCGTGGTCGTGCGACCTGACTAAGGTTGCTAAAAGGTATTATCCGACGGCAGTTTCTCCCCATACCTGTTGAATGCTGTACGGTGCTGTTCATAACATTGTCCCTTGGCTACAGGTATTGTTGATGAATAACGTCTGACAAGTAGAGCATTTGATATAACGAACATCTTCTTTGTTAAAAATCAGTCGTTCAACTAATTATTCATTCTGTATCATATGAAGCGCCATCTGTTGATCATTTTGTGCACTGTTTTGCTTCCGTAAAACCCAATGTCATTTCAAGCATTTATGTCCATTTTCACCTCTCTACCTATATTATTCCGTGAAGTATTGAATTTTCAAATGTTAACTGACTTTGTGGTCATCCTTTAGGTACGTCTCATCTGTTGACCACTTACCTATCACTGCATTTGCTACATTAATAGTGCTAGTTTTCCGTTCTCCAATCAGTAGCTTATCCGATTTTGTATAATAACTTTCATTAATCAGAATGAAGTCACCGCAGTCGTGTAAACTAAGAGAGCCAGTACAAATACAGTTCACAGATACATAGAACGAACGTTATTATTCCGAAATAACTTCTTTTCTGCTTGCATATACTGCTTGAAATACATACGTCCTTTGAGCAGGGAAATGCTTTCGTCAATATTAAGTTTTAAAATATATAATAGATTTCATCTTTTCTACTACATAAGTGATGGTCGGATATTATGGAATACCATTTACTTTTGTAGTTGTATCTCCTAATTGAACTCATTCTTAGCACTCTAACACACTTTATCATAAAATTCAACTATTTTGCTTTAACTTTAACTATTTGGCTATAAGTGTTAGTATTTCTCTCAGTAAAATTTAAAACTTTTTTTAAAAAGTTGCACTTGGAGGCTAATATGAAAAAAGTATAGAACAGAGTTGTAAAAATGAAGATAATCACATAAATCTGGGGAAAACATATTTAATGTACGCAAAATACAGTTCGGAAATTCCTTATACTTTAAATTCTTAAAAGAATACCTGCTATCAACAGAAAACATAATTTGATTCGATAACAAATCTGTTAAATTTATTAACTCCAAAACTAAGTTCTGGAACAATTACGAGGGTAAGTCAATTATTATCCGCAAAGTAGTTATAAAATTTCATTGTAATCAAATAGGAAACTTACAAGAACATCGTTTTTTGACATAGTCCCCTTGCGTTTCAGCGCACTTGGTCCATAGTTGTACAAGCTTCCTCATGCCCTCATAAAAGAAAGTTCTCAGTCGAGCTGCGAGCCAGGAATGGACCGCTTCTTTGAGTGCTTCGTCTGAGGCAAATAGACGGCCCCTTAATGGCTGTTGGAGTGGACCAAACAAGTGATAGTCAGAAGGGCCAAGATCGGGACTATATGGAGGATGATCCAGTACTTCAAATTTGAGTTTCTGGAGCGTTTCAGCAGTGTGGGCAGCAGTATGCGGACGGGCATTGTCGTGCAACAAAACAACACCTTTTGGCAGCAATCCTCGGTGTTTGCTTGGAATTGTAGACTTTAGCCTGGCAGTCAGCATCTCACTGTAACGTACACTGTTTATTGTTGTGCTCCTTTCCCCATTATGTTCCAGTACCTTGTGCGGATGCTAGGGGTCTTGAACTTTTTCTTGCACGGCGAATTCGGATGTTTCCATTCCATGCTCTGCCGTTTACTCTCCGGCTCGTAATGGTGGATCCATGTTTCGTCACCAGTAATGATCCTGTCTAAGAGGTTGTCCCCTTCGTTGCCATAGCGATCCAAACGTTTTTTGCACATGTCCAAGCGCGTTTGTTTATGCAACTGTATGAGTTGTTTTGGGACCCATCTTGACGAAATTTATGAAACCCAAGTCTGTTGTGGATGATTTCGTAGGCAGAACCTTGACTAATTTGCAGACGATGTGCCACTTCGTCAATAGAGCGTAGAACGTCTGTGTAAGAGAATCATTTCACGTGAACGCTCAATGGTTTCTTCATTTGTGGCGGTAAACGGTCGTCCGGCTCCTTCATCGTGCGTAACACTTGTGCGACCATTTCGGAATTATTCAGTCCATTTGTAGACACTCCGCTGTGGAAAAACACTGTTCCCGTACTGTATCGAAAGTTTTCGATGAATTTCAGCCCCTGATACGCCTTCCGACCACAAAAAACGGATCACTGAACGTTGCTCTCCTTTGGTGCAAATAGACAGCGGAGCGGCCACGATTAAGAGCACGGCAGCGATAACGAAACTAACCTAACAGAATGAAAATTGCAAAGATATAACAACAAATAAACAAAGCATGCGTCATCAGCTTAAAACGACAGTACACCAAAATAAACGAAGATATAACTAAACTGCGGATAATAATTGACTTACCCTCGTACTTGTTTATGCAGTAGAGGTGATCTGTTCTTCATTCACTGCTTGCTTAAATCACAAATCTAATCTTCGTGCTCAACACAGTCAAGCTGGATTTTGTGGACTGCCAAGTACTCTATACTGCCCGACATGCCACCTTGGACTTCACATAACAGCAGAACCAACTGTACCCATAGCCAAAAATCGATCAATATGACGTTATCTACAGTTCTTTTACTTAATGTCTTGCATAGTTTTAACCGTTAGTATAGATTTTAAAAAAATATTGCATATTTTTGAAAAATTACTTCCAAAAATTACGAAATTACGAAAACAATTTTTCTGCGCCGTAATTCACACAATGTCTGAAGAAGAATTGGACACGCTACAGTGGACCACTGGAACATTTTTAAGTAGATCATGACTCTCCTGTTTGAGAGCACACCTCGATGGATGAAAACTCAGGGTATTCCATGATAGCCAAGTGCATCTATTCACCAACAGGCTTCGTCTTGAACATTTTCAGTTCAGGATAGTGAGCGCGGTAAATGTGGACAACGATTTTCTCGTCCTCGAGGTGTGAGGTGTGATCTGTCACAACCTCAGTGTCCTCGTACGGAGACGAAGAAAAACTACATTCATCCTCTGTATTACTAATCGTAAGTGAACTTTCTACTTAGGCAATCCATGTTTCCACATCTTCGGGCAGTTTGATATCACGCTCTTCCGCTGTAATCCGGAAAAGATGAGCGAATTGCTAATAAATGATAACACTACTTCTGCCATACATGATCGACATTAATAAAATTATTAGTAAACATATTTGATATTCGAACTACTTGCGCTACTGACTTCGAAAGTTATGCACTCAAACTTGGAAAATATAAGTGACAGAATCTCTTATTTAAGAATGGTTTTTATTACTATAACGGTATAGTTTTTACACTTTAGCAGTAACAGAACTTTTATTTTTATGTTTCTAAAAAAATAGTATCTTAATGTATTGCTAATAATATGAAAGCAAGTTTTCTAAATTCTGATTACAGTGTCGGCCATGTATTATGATCCAGAATAGCGTTTGCTACCGTACTTCTGAATGCGTACATTAATTGTGTAAATTACTTACGATGTCTGTAGTGCCAATTACTTTAAACTGAATCTATGTGTAAATGAAATTGAATACAAAGAACGGCTATCAATAATATACAGAATGGCTTCCTCACCGAACAGTCACTACACATAAAGTGCCTCACGTCTTGAAACTAAGCCCTGTTAGAAACTGCATCTACTGGATTATGATAAAAGTTTGCAAATGAATACTGTCCCTAACTTCATCTCGGAAAGTTCGCTTAGGCCCTACAATTGATTCATTCTTGCAACGGGTAACTCAACTCTGCTCTGTAAATATGAAATGCTGAACTCCTTTAACGATAAACTGCGTGCACCTGAAATACATCATTGCTCGGCTGATTACCTGATCGTTTATTTTGTGCTTCTTTGCCAAATGAGAATTTTCCTATCTTTCCACAAATGTTGTTGGCTGTCTACGCAATAATGCAGAGCGTGACAGTACTGTCATGACAAGATGTACGCTTAAACTCTGAAGAGAAACTTTCTGAAATGTTAGCAAATGAATGAAAAGATTGCTTTAAGTTAAAATTGTATTAAGATCTTTTTAATGACACGGAAATGAATCGTACTGAGATGAATAATGATCTTCCTCTGCATTATGATAAACAATGAACACTGTTTCAGGCAAACAGTACTTAAGTTCCGAAATGTACCTTTTGCTTTTCTTTCAAAATCCTTTAACCTAAAAGTGGAGGTGACGAACAGTAATTAAGATTCTGAATACATCACTGATATTTCGCCCTGGGTACACTGTTGTGTTTGTTGTTGCGGTCTTCAGTCCAGAGACTGGTTGGATGCAGCTCTCCATGCTACTCTATCCTGTGCAAGCTTCTACATCTCCGAGTACCTACTGTAACCTACATCCTTTTGAATCTGCTTAGTGTATTCATCTCTTGGTCTCCCTCTACGATTTTTACCCTCCACCCTTCCATCCAGTACTAAATTGGTGATCCGTTGATGCCTCAGAATGTGTACTACCAACCGATCCCTTCTTCTAGTCAAGTTGTGCCGCAAATTCCTCTTATCCCCAATTCTGTTCAGTACTTCCTCATTAGTCACGTGATCTACCCATCTTATCTTCAGCATTCTTCTGTAGCACCACATTCTTCTTATCTAAACTATTTATCGTCCATGTTTCACTTCCATACATGGCTACACTCCACACAAATACTCTCAGAAAGGACTTCCTGGGTATCCTAACGTAGATGTTTGTTGAACCAAAACGGAATCTTTACAATAATTACTCGACTAGTGCTTGCAGCAAATAAAAACTTCTAGCTTCCTCCACCGTATACATCGTTGGAACAGAGCTCACGAAAATTCGCGTTGGGTACATGAGTTGAAAGCAGTTAAACGTACCCGTTATGCACTGAGAAATGCTGAATACTGTTTGTATCAATGTTACATTCACATGTTTAATGAATCTGAAGGCTGACAATGCGTACGATTAAAGAGTGACAGAACGATGTCTAGTGATTTTATTCAGATTCGCAGGTCCAATTATTCGTCTTACAGTGTAATAGTGAAACACACCTCCCGGCATTTCGAATTCATCGCGAAGCTTCATACTGTCTGTCCCGTCAGCGGTGCGCCAGTGAATGTGCTCGCGTTGCGTTAAAAATCGATTTATCTGTGGACGCTATTGTTCGCTGTTGACCTTACGGCAGGGACACAGAGGGACTGACAGCTACTTAGCCGATTACTAGCCGGCGTCGCTCTTGGGAGTTACGTTAAAGGCGACGGGAGCATCGCCACAATCTGGTCACGTAGCCCGCCTCACTGCCGTGTTTTTCTGATCGTTTTACAGTGCCTTAATAAGCCTCAGTGGCATGTAATTTTTTTGCAAGTGTAATTTAAGTATCCGTTTCTTTTTCTTGTTATCGGAGCGGCAATCTACGTGATAGTGTACTCGAATAGTGCGATGGATTCAGTGCTATTGTTACATAAGAAATAGGTAATTCGTTACACAATAGTTTATGATACCAATAATTTTCAAAGGTCAAGTAGAGAATATACTAACCGTCACTAGTACATGTGTACTGCGGTAGGGGAAGTCCACAGAGTGATTTGTGCAGCTCGCAACAGGTTATGTGACCTTCTTCATGCGTCACCTCGTAATCCCTTAAGGCATTCCGGCTGGACTGGAGGCAGTACGTCAGTTCGAGTGGGGTGAGGAAACTACGGGATTTGTCGGATCGCGGGGGAAGTGCTGCGGATCAAAGGCTTAATATCTCGATCTCGCAAACGGTCGCCACAGCTAAAGAGCATGTATGTTAGTGTCAGGACAGGAAGATCATGAATTTCGAGTATAACTGAGAGGTTAAGAAAGGTTTAAAGCGAAGCGAGTACGAGTTCCGGAGGATGATACGTGCTGAGAGACGTAGCTGCGAATCAGTTGTCCACAACGTATTTAACCTGACAGCATATTTAGAATGATCATATCACGTACGAAGCACATGCTCTACATTCACATCTACACGATAACTGTGCAATTCAGAGCAGGCGGTGCACAGAACCACTTTTACATTATTTCTCTAGGGTTCAACTGTGAAAAGCACGTAGAAAAAAGAGCAACTAATTTGTTCCACGCGGCCTCTGATTTATCACATTCTATCACGATGGTCATTCCTCCCTACCTACGTGTGAGTGCACAAAACATTTTCGTATCGAGAGGAAATAGTGAGTGTTATTTCCTGAAAAGATCTAGGCTGACGAAAGCCGCTTTTGTTTTCATGATTGCTCAAATGGTTCAAATGGCTCTGAGCACTATGGGACTTAACTTCTGAGGTCATCAGTCCCCTAGAACTTAGAACTACTTAAACCAACTAACCTAAGGACATCACACACATGCATGCCCGAGGCAGGATTCGAACCTGCGACCGTAGCAGTCGCGCGGTTCCAGACTGTAGCGCCTAGAACCGCTCGGCCACCTCGGGCGGCTTTCATGATTGCCATTCTGATATAGTATTTGTGACACCCTCTCTCCTATTTGCCGATGATCAAAAACGAGATGCCGTTCTTTGAACTGTTTCGATCATCCGTCAGTCATGTCTAGTAAGGATCCCATAGAGCGCAGCAGCAGCCCAGAAGAGGACGGCAAGCGTGGCATAGAAGATCAGTTGCGTCTTCTGTTGTGCCACTACTAAAAGCACTCTTGGTCCGCTTTCCCGACAAAATTGTCTGTGTGGTGGTTCCGCGACAAATTGCTCGTAATCGTAGTGCCTAGGCATTTAATTTTCCGACAAGTTTTAAATTTGTGTCTTTTGTCGTGTAACTGTAATTTAACGGAAATTTTTGAGTATTTGTGTGAGAGACCTCACATTTTCTTATTGTATATGGTTAATTACCACTTCTCACATCATGCGGATATCTTGTCTAAATCAGTCTGTAATTCGCTGTGATTTTAATGACATTATTACACGGTGGAAGAGGGCATTAGCGCTTCACGAGGCTTTGTCAGAGGATTCTACACTATTGATGCAACAAGAATGCCAACTAGATAGCTAGCGGCTGCAGAAAGGTACGTTGGTGTAGCCCCAGTCCAAGCACGAGCTATTATCTATTCTGGATTGTATTTACAAGCCAGGACTTTAAATGTCTGATACCGATGGAGAAACGCGCCATGTGGTTTCCATTACAGATATGTGCTGATGTACTCTTCGAATAAAGTGGTTCTTTCTTCCAGTTGAAATACCATCTTTGAAGGCAAAAGTAATATCAAACGCTCTGCCCATTCTACAAGGAAAATATCTAAGGAATATTCGAGAGCATGTTCGAAAGTAAAGCATCCGAATTTTTTGTGTGAAAATTGTTAAAGCTGTTTAAATAAAACAAACTTTATTAACATTCTACACCTTTATTCCTCATGTCTACATATTATTTCTCAAAACAGTCACCCTGGTGACGAACACATTTCTCCCAAGGACGCACGAGCTCGTTGATACTGCCGCTATAGAATGTTTAACTTTGTTGACGGAGCCACAACCTCACCTCTGCTTCCACCGCTTCATCACTATTAAACTGAAATCCTCGAAGGCGTTCTTTGAGCTTTGGAAACAGATGAAAATCGGATGGCGCCACATCGGAAGCGTGTGGAAGATGATCGATGACAGTGAACAAAAGACGTCGGATTGTTGCAGATGTCGCAGCGCTCGTGTGTGGTCTGGCATTGTCATTCTTAACGAGAAGGTCCTCCCTGTGCTCTTCGAATTCGTGCTTTCAGTTTTCTGTGGGCTTCTAGAATTTATGTTGGCGCCTTTAGGCATGAATTCCAAGTGCACCACACCCTGAACATCCCAGAAAACTTTGAGCATGACTTTGCTCGCTGATGACATGATCTTGAACATTTTGGCGTCTTTGACCACTCGTGACGGAATTCCATTGATGCTCTCTTGTTGTCGGGGTCAAAATGGTGAAACCAGCTTTCGTCACCCGTCACAGCGTTGTTAAGGAACCCGTCACCCTCACTCTCAAAATGCAAAAGAATTTGTTGACAAATGTCCAGTCTCCTCTGTTTCAGGAGTGAATACTCGAGGCATCCACAGTGCACACAATTTTCTGTACGCAATTCTGCAATGATGGCCTCTAAATGCTCTCGTGATAAGCCACACTTACTTGAGGGCTGTGTCTGTGTGATCCGCCGACTTTCTCTGATGAGTTCATGAACCCGATTCCGACTAGTATCGTCGGTTGCCCTACGCGGTCGTCCACCCCGATCTCAGTCACACATGTTGAGGTTAGCACACCGTTTTCTTCATTACGAGCACGAAGAACCCATCGTCGCACGTTTCTGTTGTCGATACAGTTATCACCGTACACATTCGTCTGTGGATTTCAATTGAGAGCTTGCTTTCTGCAGTAAGAAACTCGATTACAGAACGCCGTATCTCATGCATCGACATTGTTACATTACACTCTGCCCTCTTGCACGCTGCAATTCGGATTCCTCAAGCCATAGAGGGTTGTAACTTTCAACAGAGAAGTGCGAAAGTCGACCGAACAATATGCGTGATATGTAATACCTTAACCGATATAGAGAATAGCATTAAAAATTCAGAGGCATTACTTTTCAGCACGTCCTCGTGTGTTAAACTCGAATTAACTTGCTTGCTTCCCGGATTCATCGGCATAAATAACATGTATTCATCAGACACATTATAAATCGCTGCTACGCTGGAGAGAGACGAATGGAATAGTTCGACGTGTCATGTGACAGTGGCGTCATCAAGCGTAGCATTGGCCATTGGTATGACAGACGACAGCAGATGAGAAACATGAGTAAGACACGTGGTATTTTGGTATTTGGTCACTGATCACTTAAAAGCATACGAACGTAGCAGCACATTATGACAATATACAATCAAGGTCGCAATTATACAATTCAGGCTGTTGAAGGCCACTGGCCGAAGCTAATAACACGGAAAGCTTAGGCAGTATACTAGTAATTGGGATCTCGGCTGTGCGGTATAATCAGCACATTTTACAGCGATAGTAGCGTGGATGTTCAACGTATGGGACATTCCAGATTCGACAATGTGCAAGTATGGATCTTTTCAAGGGATGCCGAGTTTAGGGTGTGTGTGTCTGTTTCGATTTGCGAAAAACCGTCACTGCGAAAATCAGTTTCATGGGAACTGTACGGTGGCAGTCTTGCGCGGGAGATGTTCTGAACTATGGTTGCGGACGGTACAGCTAAAGGTCGGACTCAAATTACCACGTTTACGACACTCCCAACATAAAGAAAAAATTTTGCGGTAGCTGTTACCAAATGCTTTAGGTATTGCGCTTTGTTTTGCTTTGTCCGTCGATGGCTGTTTTCTTTTCTTATTTTGAAAAGAATGAAGAGACTAACGCCGTTCCGTCTAGGAGATTGAGTATGAATCTGTCAGCACAAGGAGAGATTGGCGATCCCTATAACAATGAGTCAGTTCTGCTCTCGTAGAAATAAAGAACATGGCCTTGCCCCCCGGGCGGTCTAAATTCTCCTCTGCTTACGTTTGCGGTCGACTGTACTGCGTGTCGATGACGGAGGTTACGGTCAGTAATCTCCAAGTGTAAGACTTCTTAGGTAGCCCACAGAGCGGCTAATAACTCGGTCATTCAGCGTTGCCTAACAACACAAAAAGTTCTATCCACTTGCAATATGTACATTATAAAAAGAAAGTGACAGAGAGAAGCCATAAAAATATCGTTCCCGTGTCTAGCTCTTCCAATATTGTACAATCAGTTAATGAGTTATTGAAACTACTGTGTGTTCTCTGATGCTGCTATTTAAGGTAGAGGCAAACACACATAAGCTACAGGGCTTCACGGTTCAGTTACGTAAATTTATCGTACTAAGACAAAGAACCAAAGTAAAAGAATGTTGACAATCTAACTTGGAGTACTGAAAGCGTTCCATAACCAATAATCATAAAATGTGGGGAGAAGATATGAGAAAATGAGAGAGTTACTCTAATGAACAGGCTACGGACTGATAATGGAAGGGTGGACATCACTAAATTACGAAGGACCTTGATAGTACGACATGCTAAGTGATCCGTCAGTGCCAGAATATGAAATATGCCGAATTATTAAGGTAATTTTGAAAAAGCTGCCTTAATAAAAGGGGTATAAGCAAATACTATACTTTAACATACAAAAAAAGTAACTTATTTTCAGAACACGACGGGAGAGAGCAGAAAAAAATATATGACTTTATTAAATAACTACTAAATAAAAATGCACAACATTGATGAAAATGTACTTACTGAAAATTTAGATCTGGTGAACGAAGAATCGTTGATACTAGCTCAAAACTTACAATGCTACTGTCTTATATTGGCGAGATCATAATCGTTCAGTGAGGCAGAAAATTGTTACTGACGAAGCGACGCGCCGCACAGATTCAGTTTTTCTCTATGACGTCCGACTGTACTGCCAAACGCGTCGAGTTACTGCATGCCGGACTGTCAGATTTGGCAAATTACCGAGAATGAATAGTAGTGGCACGGAGTACCCTCCGTCACGCACCAAATGGTGGCTTGGGGCGTATGTATGTGGATGTCGATCGAGTGCTGCATTGTCGCCGTCTTACTGTCATTTAAGAAATAAATTGCAAGGTGCAAAGGGACATCTTGCGCTGGTGCATTGCACATCAGTCACTTAAGAATAATGTAACAGATAAAATGCGAAGTACAGAAAGGACAGAGAGGGATGGCTGTGTCACCGGTGAGTTGGTTAGTCAGCAGGGGTCACTCCGCTCAGGTGCGATCAGTCCAGTTGTTGTCCTCAGTGGCCTACGTGTTATGGACGAGAACAAAAGGGCCGCGCGCGCGGTCTCGCTGTCTCCAGGGCTTCACTTGTAAGTGGGCAGAACTTTTTATGATCAATATTTTTTGTTTATTTTAGATCTGACGATCACTGCTAGCCCCGGCAAAACACATGATATCATTGTTAAGTTTACGATCTAGACAAAATATTTTATACTGAAAATTAAGATCTCTATTTGACATGTTTGACCACGTCAGGTCTTATACATATTAAGGATGTGTCCTTCTAGTAAAAGAGGGCTCTAAAATAAGTATGTTATTAGTTATGAGCACCTCGTCATAGATACTACGAGTATGAAACAGCTTTCTTGTGCTGCAGCCTATACACATTCCATATTTTGGGAGGCGGTGGTATGGACCAAACAACGAAAAAATATCTAATAAACATTGGAGAGCTATAAGCAAATGTTCAATAGAATGAGATGTGTTCCCCAGTAGCGAAGATAAAAATGTACTCATAGCTCTTAAGGAATGTTTTTTAGAACCCATGTTTACTAGACTTTTTTTCCTTTGAATGCTCTCTCCTGTTATATCCCTGAATACTGACCAGTCCTCCTCACCTTGTATAGCTGCTGGCGTAGTACATTCAAATCGAGTAGGGAACGTTGTTCTCAATCGAGTTACCTTCACAGAAGGTACGAGAAGCATAATGTCACTGCGTCAATGAGGTCCTCAAATTTGCGAATGAAATGGAAAACCGTGCTAAGAGAAAGCCAGATATCCAATTAGTGATGCAGGGAAATCATGAAGGATCTAAATAACGAACGCTGGATGGGGATACGAAACGCGATCGTACTGATTGCCATTCCAATAGGAAAATTATTGGAAATCAAACGGCATGCTGCTAGTCGGCTATCTGAACCCATATTTCTGATATTCAGTTTGTGGACATAAGGCCCTAGTCCAAGGCTTAATTCTCTGCCTAACCTATTATCTTCCACTGCTGGGAAGACTTCTTCAGAGGCCTCAACGAGTCAGAAGTCTGAAGTGGCTCTGAGCACTATGGGACTCAACTGCTGAGGTCATTAGTCCCCTAGAACTTAGAGCTAGTTAAACCTAACTAACCTAAGGACATCACAAACATCCATGCCCGAGGCAGGATTCGAACCTGCGACCGTAGCGATCTTGCGGTTCCAGACTGCAGCGCCTTTAACCGCACGGCCACTTCCGCCGGCGAGTCAGAAGTCTGTTACAGAAGTCTGTTTATATGTAACCACGCAACGCTCGGTTCGTGACGTCATCAGCCACTGCCTAGAATGGCGGAGTCGTACCGACTTATGCTATGGAGCTCGTTGTTTGTTTTATTTAGCGCTAGGGCACACAACTTGTCTAATTTAAATCCTTCTCCTCTTTCTGTTGAAACTGTTTTTGTACTTACTGTTAGGCAGCGGTGTGATGACGTCACGAAACGACCATTGCATAGATACATAAACAATTGGACTTGCTGAGTTTTCTGTGCCGTTAATACCTCTGATGAAGTATCGAGCAGTGGAAGACGAAACGTTAAGCACAGAATTATGCCTTGGACCACGGCCTTATGTCCAAAAATAAAAAATGGTCAATACTGCAGATACCGGCAGCGAAAGCCTACATTGTGTATGAACTCACTTTCAACTCCCCCCCCCCCCCTGCTCCCTCACACTCCCCACCCACCCCCCTCACTACACTATCTGATAAAAAGTGTCGGGAGTCTATCTAACGCGGGATTGACCACTATATGTCACGAGAGACGGTCCGGAAAGTATGATTATGTTGTTAGGAGAGAAGCAGTAGCAGTAGAATGTGTCGTTAGGGGAACTCAGTGGCTTGTAACGTGGGCTAGTCATCGGATGTGACCCGAGTAACAAACCCATCAGGGAAATTTCAACGCTTCTTGTAACGTGGGCTAGTCATCGGATGTCACCTGAATAACAAATGCATCAGGGACAGTTCAACGCTTCTAAAGTTTTCCAATTCGACTTTTGGTGTAACCGTGAAGTGGAAAAGCCATGGGAGAAGGAACCAATACCCATGCAGATATCATGTACTAAAGGACGGGGACCGTCGAGCATTGCGGCAGGTGATTCGTACAAAATAGTACGAAACCAGCAGACGGAATCACTCGTGAGTTCACAAGTGCTACCAGCAGTTCAGTTCACACGTTGTGCGCAGGGTGTTGAAACAGCTCCTCATAAGCCATATACTTCGGTAGTCAATGTTAGGCAATGCTTGAGGTTGTGTAAAACGCGACGCCACTGGACAGTGGATGATTTGAAACGAATGATTTGCACTGATGAGTCACGCTATACCCTGAGGGAATCCGATCGAAGGGTGTGGATCTGGTGAATGCATGGAGAACTTCACGTGCCAGCAGGTGTAGTGCCAAGTGTAAAGAGGAGGTGGTCTTACGGTAAAGGAGTGTGTTTCATGCTTATTGTGTGTTCCCTTGCACTTAAGTGCTCACATCCATTTTTGAACTAACTGCTACACTGCCCTGGCAGAGTGTCTTTGCAGAACTGCACGGACAACCCTAGCACGCTTCCCTCCTCAGTTCAAATTCGCTTTCCAACATAGTTGGAGAGTCTCTGCACTGCTGTTCGAGTTTAGGGAGAATATCAAGTGGGTTCAGGCGTGAATGGGAATTTGGACTAAGGATGGAGGCGCGCTAGGGGACCCCTTGTAGTTGTGCAAAGGCACTGTGCCAGGGTGGCGTGTAGGTTACCGCATCTGTCTAGTGGCCAGAAGACCCAGGTTCGAATCCTGTTCTTGGCACAAATTTTTATTCGTCACTTCCGCCTGCATATTTACATCATTTCTCAAAGAGAACTGACTTGCTCAGCGTCTCGACCTGAACCCAAATGTAACACCTTAGGGCTCTGAGCACTATGGGACTTAACATCTGTGGTCATCAGACCCCTAGAACTTAGAACTACTTAAACCTAACTAACCTAAGGACATCACACACATCCATGCCCGAGGCAGGATTCGAACCTGCGACCGTAGCGGTCACGCGGTTCCAGACTGACGCGCCTAGAACCGCACGGCCACAAAACCTTAGGGATGAGTGAGAATGTAGACTTTGCTCCACACTCTAGACTCCATCACTGCTCTCTCTGGTTTCGACTATAAAGGAAGAATGGGCTACTATGGTCGAATAATTCCTCAGAAGCCATATATTTTTGTAGTCAATGCTAAACAACGCCAACGGCCTTGCCGCAGTGGTAACACCGGTTCCCATCAGATCACCGAAGTTAAGCGCTGTCGGGCTGGGCTAGCACTTGGATGGGTGAGCATCCGGTCTGCCGAGCGCTGTTGGCATGCCCTTGTTTGGCAAACTGAGAAGCTACTTGATAGAGATGTAGCGACTCCGGTGTCCGAAACTGACATACGTCGGGAGAGCGGTGTGCTGACCACATGCCCCTCTATATACGCATCCAGTGGCGCCTATGGGCTGAGAATGACACGACATCCGGTCTGTACCGTTGGGCCTTCATGGCCTGTTCGGGAAGAGTTAATGCAAAGCAACACTTGAGGTGGTGCAACTCCACAGACATACAAACACCTCACTGAACATGTTCCCAGCAGAATTCATTCCGTCATAAAGGTGAAGGGTGAACAGATGCTAAATTAATGTCCACTAATAGGTGTCCGGATACTTTTGAGCGGGTTATAAGCGTCCACTGTCTCAACCATAAGACCACCGTCACCGGCGCGGAGACTAGGACCGGGTGTCAATAAGGCGACAGAAGAGATATACGAGGTCGCCGTTGAGGTAAGACGCGCTGATATCGCCGCAAAGTGGTTGCCGGCACTCGCTTAGATAAAGCGAAAAGTGGCATGAAACGCGCGACGGACAGTTGCAGCGCGCGCCGACCATCTCCCCCCCCCCCCCCCCCTCCCATGACCGCCCCCCACTACCGTCCCCACCACCCGTGCACTGCTTACCTGAGCGTCTCACTTAAAGCTGGGAACTGCACGGGGTAGACTAGTCCTGGACACGGCTGGGACGCGCGCGACCAAGAGACGCACAGGTGAGTCGGTGTTTGTGCTGCCAGCCGCTAGCTGCCCACTTCGCGCGGAGGCCACGGTATCGCTCCGCAACCTGTTCTCCGCCGGTGGACTGTGTATTTGCTGTGGTCGCCGCATGCTAACCGAGAAGTGTCTCCGCACAACAATACCAAAATCTCCAATGGACAGTGTTGTCCGGAGGGCAGTGCGAAAGAATATCTGAACACGGACGCGGGGGGGTCCGATGAACTGGTAAGCGGCGGATCGCGCCGACGCGAAACGCTTTTTAAGAAAATCCGCGTTACTTGGAGAAAAGCCAGCCGCTGTGGACGGCGGCAGCTGCGTGGAGATTCCAGCATCTACAGTCGCAAGGATTTAGCTCATTTCAGTCACTCAAAGAAGTTTACCCACTACGTTTTCTGCTCTTTTTTATCTAAAACTGTTTTTATACTGCACGGTTCCTACTTTGTGATCGGTGTCGGCATCGTAAACTGATCAAGTAAGTGCCATCGGATTCACACTATTTTGTGAATAAAATTCGTTCTACTGTGTTGCGTAACAATTTCTGAGTAATATACCTGACGTAGCCTTTAAACCTGGTAGCGCGAGTAGGAGCTGTCAGATGCTCTTTTTTTTTTCATCTTGGAACAATGGACGCAGCTTTCAGGTAGTCTGTATTAGTAGGTCCATGGGATTTCAATTGTTAGTTCGCGGCTTTGTTGCGTATGATCTGAAAGTGATTTCAGTTTCCATTCGTCATCACCATTATTATTGTGAACTGCGTGACGAGGTGAAGTTCATACAATGGTGCCGCCGTAACAAAGACGGCTCGTTACACGCTTCGTAGTGCGACAAATTATGGAAAGCCTCGGGTTAATTTGAACAACTAACAACATTTCTGTCATTCTGTCTTGTTAGTGTTACAATTTTTCCCAGGTTTTTCGAAGTGTTACGAATCTTACTAGGTAACAACAACGCTGTACGTGTTCCTTCCTAAAAGAAACACTTTCGACCCTTCGCCCGTCATTCGAGGGTTTACTTCTATTGCTCTAGATAACGGCCAGTAGGTTTTATTATCAATTTATCAGTAGTTCAATTAATAATATAACAGCTATAGACAGATGCCCAAACAAGCTGACGCAACTGCCAGTGTTTCTGTCCCGAAACGTCAAACATTTTGCTGTTACGTTATGTTGTTTGTCAATTAACTTTAATCTGCTCAGATTATCCGATTATTTTGGGCATTTATTCCTTGTTGCATTGCTTATCATATTACACTGAAAGCTCAGTAAAGGCTTGTAGTTAATTAAGTGCTCTTGACGGAACTGTAAAAGTAAATGGTTCAAATGGCTCTGAGCACTATGGGACTTAACATCTGTGGTCATCAGTCCCCTAGAACTTAGAACTACTTAAACCTAACTAACCTAAGGACATCACACACATCCATGCCCGAGGCAGGATTGGAACCTGCGACCGTAGCAGTCGCGCGGTTCCGGACTGAGCGCCTAGAACCGCTCGGTCACTGCGGCCGGCAGTAAAAGTAAAGATAACGATCAAAATATGAAACTATGGAGATTACTTTTCGCAAGTGGACTTTTTGTTTAGATAAAAGAAATTATCTTTCAGCTCACTGAAATGTGTTTAAGAGAATGGTTCAAAAACTGGATTCCCTCAAATAATGGTCCACAGTTCGTTATATATTCTGAATTAGTCCCGAGGCTGAAGAAGATGTATTATGTCTAAGAAAAATACTCGGAAAGAAAACAATGTCAGACTAGCAGATAGAACTAATAACATGACCTGTTTAACAAGGAGGCACCTTAGCTTCGACTATGGGCATATGTAGAGTGCGCAATAACACCGCTACCAAAGTGTCCATGTTGGTAACTTTGTCACATCTAGTCTCGGGATGAAATGTTGCCACTATAATTTATCCCGCAGTTGTTCCAAGGAAACTTGCATCGTAATACAGGTGAGTAAATTTTCGCTCATTAACTTGTTTCCATAAAACAAAGGAAAATCATAAAAAGTTACATCGAATGTGATTAGTTTAGACAAAACTTGTGCACAAATCTAATGAAAAGCTGTGTGTTACTGAAGAAGTCACGTAAACAGACCGACTACCTACGGCGGACATTAATCTGTTTGTGACACTATTTCTGATGGTGACTGTGAGACTCATGCACTTTTTCTAGGTAAGATTATTTTTGCGCGGTAAGGGATTGGGTATAAGGTCCATTACGTGTACTTGCAGTCCAAAATGTTTCTGGACTGGATTAATAAAAAATAGATAAAAGTTAATATGCTGGTTTTAATGCTCCTGGTGATTTGAATAGTGTCCATCCTCTAGAGTACAATGAATAACACGTTCATACAACCAAGTGAAAGTGTTGGAAGAGTCCTTCTGCGGGATGTTCACCTCGAGCGTCACAAGGGCCTGAATGTCGGTTATGTCATCAAAGTGTTGACTCGTGACGTGAATTTTTATTTTTGGAAATAAAACCAGTCACTCGGCGCGAGATCGTGTGAATATAGAGCGTATTTGACAACTGGCACTTGTTTTTCGCTAGAAACTGCATTACAGCTGCAGCCGTGAAAGTGGGCGCATTGGCGTGTAGGAAGATGAAATCCTGCCCTTTCCATTGCTGAGGACTGAGCCTCTGAATCCTCTCGCACAGCCGATCGATGACATCCGAAGAATACTGGGTTACAGTGGAGCCAGTGAGAACAAATTCCTTGTCGTTAAAGCCGCGGGCATCAAAAAAGGCGATGAACATTACCTTCGCTTACGATTTTGTCATTCGCACCTCCTTCAGTCTTGGCGAACCCTCGGAGACCTATTCTGCATTTATATGGATATGGTGTCTGTTCTTTCGGGCAGCCGTCTAGAACGAAATTAGAATTTTATATAAATACCTTCAGCTGCTGACGGGCGTTGATATATATCAAAGGGGACAGGTGAAAATGTGTGCCCCGACTGGGCCTCGAACCCGGGATCTCCTGCTTACAAGGCAGACCCTCTGTCCATCTGAGCCACAGAGTGCGACTGCAGGGATTATCTCGCGCACGCCTCCCGCGAGACTCACATTCTCATCTTATATGTCTATATACTACATTCGTAGTGTCCCTACCCAACACACTCATTACTCGCGGAATACATTCTTACCAAGTCCCATAAGAAGGAGGTCATGGCCGGTATCGACAGAACTATATAGTTACATGGATATGGTGTCTGTTCTTTCGTACACGTCCTAAGGAACAGACGTCCACCCCGAGCAGATGCAACGAACGAAAGCGAACAAAATAGATTTTTTAAAAAAAGAAAGATGGATAGAGCGTCTGCCACGCAAGCAGAAGATCCCGGGTTCGAGTCCCGGTCGGGGCACACATTTTCACCTGTCCCGGTTGATATATATCAACGCCCGTTAGCAGCTGAAGGTATTAATATATAATTCTAATTTCATTCTGCAGTTTGTCGTTTTGTGGTAGGTTCGTATTGATAACACCAAGTGTAGTCACCCATTATGAATTTTTCCAAGAAAGAATTGTCCGCGTTTTTCATTTCAGTCGAAACGAGCAGGCGTCCACACGTCGTTAGCTAGGTTCTCGAGATAAACATTGCACATACTTCATTTTCAAAATATAATATTTGTGAATTTTTTGATTACTTGATTTAAAAATGTTCAGATCCTCAGCGGCAGCTTTGCATGAGTTATGACGGACGATTTTCAAAAGATCGCAAATTTTCCCATTGTTTCCGTTGAATGAACTTCATGTGGGACGCCTTGACCTCCCATAGTCCTCTGGCATCACCTGTCCTTCGTTCATACGTTTAAAATTCGTACAGGAGTTAAACAATTATCGCCGCAAGCCTCTGTCGTGGATTCAGACGTCTCCGTAGCCGCCTTATTGAGTAAAACGGGAAATCGAATCACTGCTCGTTGCTCCATTGTGATTTGTGACCCAACGAAGTGGACACAGTACGGCCGCACGTCCACTGCTTAATACTGCCTGCTCACAACTGACCGGTCAAAAGCAAATCTGTTGTTTATAGTTGTTAGTTCCAGCTCCCACCGTAGATACTGCGTTGGCGCCGCTTATACGACAGGAATAAAATTAGGCTCGGAACTTTTTCGACGATCAGTGTATAAGGAAGACGAGACTACCATAACCATCCTTTATTGAGTTAAAATTGGGAATGTAAACTTTCCAGTCTAGTCGCGTTTATTTTATATGTACATGTTGCTCAAAGCGATGAGTCCTACGATGCGGATCTTTACCCCATACAGCGCGCATTGCACCAGCAGTAATAATGAACGATCAGGGGTATAATCTGAAGCGACTGCGAAGTAGAGTTCCATGGAAAAATACATCGAGGAACATCAGTAATCCGCAAGCCACCTAGCGGCATGTGGCGGAGTATGCTTCTGGTACCACTAACCGACCCCACTTCCACTGTTCATTCGCGAATAGCGCGTGGGAAGAATGATTGTCGGTAAGTCTCTGCATTAGCTCCAGTTTCTTGAATTTTTTTCATCGTGGTCATTTCGCGAGATGTATGTGGGAGGAAGTAATACGTTGTCCGACTCTTCCCGGAAAGTACTCTCTCGAAATTTCAAAAGTAAACCACTCTGTGACGCACAAGGCCTCTCTTGTAGCGTCTGCCACCGGAGTTTGTCGAACATCTTTGTACGCTCTAGCGCCGACTAAGCGATCCCGTGACGAAACTCGCCGCTCTTCGTTGGATCTATTGTACCTCTGCTACCAATCCTACCTGGCAAGTATCCCAGACCGATGAACAGTACTCAAGAATCGATCGAACAAGCGCCTTGTAAGCCACTTCTTTCGTAGATGAGTTACTCATCTACATCCATACTCCGCAAGCCATCTGACGGTGTGTGGCGGAGGGTACTTTGAGTACTTCTATCGGTTCTCCCTTCTATTCCAGTCTCGTATTGTTCGTGGAAAGAAAGATTGTTAGTATGCCTCTGTGTGGGCTCTAATCTCTCTGATTTTATCCTCATGGTCTCTTTGCGAGATATACGTAGGAGGGAGCAATATACTGCTTGACTCCTCGGTGAAGTTATGTTCTCGAAACTTCAGCAAAAGCCCGTACCGATCTACTGAGCGTCTCTCTTGTAGAGTCTTCCACTGGAGTTTATCTATCATCTCCGTAACGCTTTCGCAATTACTAAATGATCCTGTAACGAAGCGCGCTGCTCTCCGTTGGATCATCTCTATCTCTTCTATCAACCCTATCTGGTACGGATCCCACACCAGTGAGCAGTATTCAAGCAGTGGGCGAACAAGTGTACTGTAACCTACTTTCTTTGTTTTCGGACTACATTTCCTTAGGATTCTTCCAATGAATCTCAGTCTGGCATCTGCTTTACCGACGATTAATTTTATATGGTCATTCCATTTTAAATCACTCCTAATGCCTACTCCCAGATAATTTATGAAATTAACTGCTCCCAGTTGCTGACCTGCTATATTGTAGCTAAATGATAAAGGATCTTTCTTTCTGTGTATTCGTAGCACATTACACTTGTCTACATTGAGATTCAATAGCCATTTCCTGCACCATGCGTCAATTCGTTGCAGATCCTCCTGCATTTCATTACAATTTTCTATTGTTACAACTCGCGATATACTACAGCATCATCCGCAAAAAGCCTCAGTGAACTTCCGATGTTATCCACAAGGTCATTTATATATATTGTGAAAAGCAACGGTCGTACGACACTCCCATGCGGCACACCTGAAATCACTCTTACTTCGGAAGACTTTCTTCCTATGAACCTCAGCGTGGGTTTGCCTTTCCTACTATTTGTGTTATGTGAGCATTCCGCTTAAGGTCTGTCTGCACAATTACTCCTAGATGTACCGTTTCCAGAAATTTATCGACAGTGTAGTTGTACAATAGTGGATTTCTGTTCCAGTGGAAGAGAAATATGAAATATGAACCTTTTTTAATGATATATATCCCATACACAGGAGCAATCTCCTCATAGCAAAGTTTCATATACAACTTATAAACAAACTGAAAGACACCTACTACCACATTGTTAGATAAACCGGGAGCAGCCCATGAAGAGAATGATCCCCCTGTGATTTGTAATTCGACGTGCAAATTGACGGGCCCAAACCTAGAGGCATCTCATACAGCGAGCGGCAAGCGGTGCGTGCTTTACTGGTCTCCTCACATACGTTCCGCATTCATCGAGGCTTTTGTGCACACTAATTGATGACAACGCAGGTCACCCCAGTTTACGAAATGGCTTAAAAATGGATGCGCACAATTACAGGCTAATATCACTAAGTTTCGGCTCTTCCATTTCTACACCTGTACTCTCAAAACCACCTTACGGTTTGTGGCCGAGGGTACTCAACATACCACTGGCAATTCCCTATTTTCCTGTTTCTGTCACAAATTATTCGCGAGAACAACTGTTAGGAAGCCTCCGTGTCAGTTAGAATTTCTCTCATTTCCCTTCATGGACGTTCCATTTTAAATCGCTCCGTACGCATGTTCCTAGGTATTTTACAGGTGTGACTGCTTCCATGTGATTCACAAATATTCCTAAACTACTGGGTCGATTTCAACCAAACTTCGTACATATGTCACCTAATGTCTGGAAAGAATCACTCGCAGTGTAAGAACTATCTATGTATTAAATGGATAGAGGTAAGTGTGAAAACACAGAGTAGCCGCGACGCGCGAATCCCCAACTCATCAAATATTTGAGAATGAATGCTCTTAGTGCTTTGGAACAAACTTCTTCGCACATAATTTCAATCTTTTGAGATATGTTTTCTCGCTGACAATCGCAGTAAAACGGTGAAAAGAAAAAAGTTTTTCGCTTACTACATTTTCGCTGTTCATGCAGTAAAACTGGCGCATGTTACATGACGATTTAATTTATTACTTCTTTACTACTAACTCTATTCGCTACACATTTTGCAAACAGTATTCACAAATCCCACTGAATCTATCAACAAAATTAGATAGGCGTACGACATATCGTTCAGTAAAATGACATCAAAAACTGAGATGCGTGAAAAACTACCGCATTATGCATGGCGTTTCAATTTATTTTTTCTTTATTGCTAACTCTATTTACAACACATTTCGCAGACAGTGTCCGCATATACCACAGGAAGTAACTCCGAAATCACATCTTGTACAGCACACCGTTCAGGAGATACGATGTCGGAAACACTGAGGTGCGTGTAAATGTGTAAATCAGACTGCATGGTGAAATTCGCTAGAGATACATGTGACGCACGTGTACAGATATGGTTGAAATATCTTAAATATATGTGAAATATATTCTACATGTGCGTACGCGGCCAAAGAGACGGTTAAAAAGCTCATCCTAAACTCCTGGAACGATTTCAACCAAATTTAGTACACATATTAGTTATGATCTAGAAAGAAATGCTGTGCGGCTAAGAAGCACCAGCTTCCTGTTGGGGTGAGGATGGGGATAACGTGGGAAGAGAAGGGGGAGGAGGAGACAGACAGAGAGATTGGAGGGGGAAATGGAGACAGAGAGAGAGAGAGAGAGAGAGAGAGAGAGAGAGAGGAGATAATCAGAGAAAGGCAAGAGGATGAAATGGACAGAGAGGAGGGGAGGAGAAATGGCATTAGAGGGGAGAGGAGGAAATTGACTATAAGAAGTTCGTAATAAATAAATACTTGGGCAACGCCAGGTACTGAGCTGCTCATACACTTGTGGGTGTCTCTGCCTATTTCCGCGCAGTACATTACATTTGTTTATGTTGAGGGTCAACTGCCAATTCCTGCACCAAGCATTGATCCTCCGCATGTCTTCCTGTATTGCGAGACCGTTTTCTAGTTTGGCCACTTCTGTGTATACATCAACATCTGCGAAAAGCCTCGTAGAGCATCGGCCCTCATCCACCAGGTCATCTGTTTCTGTACTACTCAGCGACTATCCCGGAAATCAGGATGCATGTTGCCTGTCTAACGGCTTCCAGGGGCAACAAAAAGTAACTTTCAGTATTTCACGTGCTTACTGAGCGAATTTAAAAATTTAAAATACTGCCACAATATTCTCATTAAGAGATATAATCTTAAGTTAAGATTTTAACACAAGTATTACAGGGCGTAGAAAAATTTCCGCTACCAGTCACACTAAAAGGTTAGGTTAGGTTAGGTAATAAGTGTGCAACTAAGTGGAATAAGTGTCACCACATCGTAACTATGATAATGATGCTTCATCTTTGCGTAAGTACAGATATATTTTTCGACAAATGTTGCCTTGCCACTTACAGTTGTCCCACTTGTATCTGTTTAGTCACCTGCAAATAATTTTCTTGTATTTATACAGTGATCTCCAACAATATAAACATGTGCATGAATGTATAAACACCTGAGGATGGGCGCAAGCCCGAAACCGGTCGTGTGACAAATAAATAACATTTTATTGTGACCGGTAGGGGAAATTTTTCTACACCCTATAAAGGAACAGTCACGAAGTTCAACAGCATCCACTATGGATAAAATACATTTAAGTATTACAGTTAGAAACTGTGATTTTGTCGCCGGCCGCGGTGGTCTCGCGGTTAAGGCGCTCAGTCCGGAACCGCGCGACTGCTACGGTCGCAGGTTCGAATCCTGCCTCGGGCATGGATGTGTGTGATGTCCTTAGGTTAGTTAGGTTTAAGTAGTTCTAAGTTCTAGGGGACTGATGACCACAGTAGTTAAGTCCCATATGCTCAGAGCCATTTGAACCATTTTTTGATTTTGTCTTGAGGCAGAGTAACTGATGATGTGCAAATACCTGGATTTTCTTCATCCAGTATTTGAGTATGAGAGAATTTAGCGACTTCCAACAAACTTTACACATAATTTCAAACCTTTACGAAAGTTTTTCTCGGCGACACCCTTCACAAAATGATGAAAGGGAAAAAGGTTATCGCTTACTGTACATACGCCGCTCATGGAGTAAAACATAAGCATCAGACAAGACGTTTTAATTTTTACTTCTTTACTACTAATCCTATTCGGGACAAAATTTCCACACTGTACCTACGTATATTACAGAATGTACCTGCAAAATTGTGTTAATGTACGGCACTTAGTTGAGGAGATATAATGACGTAAAAATTGAAATACGAGATAAAATTGCTTTTGCTTAAAATGAAGCACATATTACACGGACTACACTTTCCTGTGTTTGATAATGAGAACACTTAGGAACCACCAACAAACATCAAGCTTAATTTCAACCCTTTTCTGAACTTTTCTCACTTACACTCTCAACGTAAATTTTTGAACACACTAACTCATTTGTAAAGTAATCATACATTTGAAGTTATTTTACATACGGTAGTTCGATCCTGCAAAACAGCGGGAGTTCACTGGTTTATACACTTTCCAGTCATGTTAATGTGACTACCGCCTGTGTTCGATGTCAACGTGAAATAACGACTCACAGATGCAGGTGCCAGCACTAGCAGTGGAGGGTATACAAAGCGCAGGGGGAAGTGGAAAACACTGCAGTCGTTGTCGTAATGTGGAAACGGAGCAATATATCTCAGGTCCAAAAAGGGCATAATCCTTTCAGACCAAAGATGGAAGCATTTCCCAAACGTCTAAAAGTTTGTAACCGTTTCCGTGCCGCCGTCGTTAAAGTATACCATGCATGCCAAAATAGCGCTCACCAAAATAGGCGCATTTCCTCGAAGAAAAATGAGCTTCGTCGGTCCACAACACGTTACTCAACCAATCGTCATCTTCCGCCATCTTTTGAAACACCCACACCGCAAATGCCCTCCGCTTCACTAAATCACCAGGTAACAGTTCATGATGCCGGTGGATTTTCTACGGATAGCATCGGAGGGTACGCCTCAGTGCCAACCAAATGGTAGTGTATGGAATGCCGGTGCGATGTGCGACTGCACGAGCGCTGACTTCCCCGTGCATAGACGAACCCGCTACATTCTCCATTTCTTCCATTTCTCAGCAGCATTACGCCTTGTGCTCGGTCGGCCATTACAGGGTCTATCGTCTAAACAACCCGTGGCTTCGAACTCGAAATCATTCTCGCCACAGCTGCATTTGTCAACGGACATTTACCTGTTCGAATCCCCTTCCTATGGCGATAGGATCGTAACGCTGAACTAGCACATTCCCCATTCTGATAATACAGCTTCACTAAAAGCGCCTTTTCAGGTAACGTCAACATTCTGCGACTGCTGGCGCATCTGATTCTCTCTCTCATTACAGCTCTTTTTATACACGATTGTCATGCGCAGTCAGTGACGTTTTGCTGTCCAGCGCCATCTGTCGGACATTTTGTGAACTTTTTTTTGTTCTAATAAAACCCCATATCATTCCAAGCATGTGTGTCAATTTTTACCTCTCTATCCACACTATACAGTGGTTTATTAAGTTCTCAAATTTATACTGACTTTTTGATCACCCGGTATATTCCTTGGGCACACCTCCTGTGATTATTCCTCATTCCAAAAATGCTGTTGTGTGAAAGAAGTGGATAGTTCAAAAGCCTCTCTCGCTGCAGAAAAATCATTTTCAAAAGCAGCATTGTGTCAAGTAAAAGTGCAACAACACTATATGTGGACTTCGACTAAGAGGAAAGTACACGACTAGGAGATACCTGAGCGACGGTCTGATAGTATCCGGTGCGCACTCCCTTACAGCTGACAACACTGGTTACAGCCAGACGTCGATAACGCCTTTGAAAACATCGTTTGACAGGCAGAAACACGGCAGATAAGCACAAACAACGGAACAGAAGTGCGTCTTCTGGAACTCATAACGCTGCCAGTACAATGTTTCCACATAGGAACTACTGTACCAAACGTTTCAAACTAAACAACTTACACAGTTGTCGCCCAAACAGTCCAGCTTCCGACAAAAACAACCCTGGTAATACGTTGCAGTTATTGGTAAGTCGTAAATCCCCCGAGACCAGCAATTTCTCCCACCTAAATAAAACTCCTTGCTTCGGTGAAGAGGCTAATGCCTGTATCAGTCTGCTTCCAATGAACAAACGTTCTACCTGCATTCTTCCAGTCAGGAACTGTATCGCCATGGTCTAGTGTCGATTCGTGCAGTTTCTTCTAGGGGGTTCACTAGAATACAGACTGCAAGATTCCAAGTAACTACCACAAAAAGGTTAAAAATTACTAAGTAAATAACTGCTTTACGAAAATACACTTCTCTTACGATGAATGTTCGTATGATGAATCCAGTCTCCTCTCCGTAAGAGCGGAGAATCTGACAGTGACAGATTCACTGAATTATACGATGCTGCGTGCGACGTTCGATAGAGATCATTGCTAGTGCTATTAGCCGCTCTTGATCGGTCCTGTTTCACAAAACAGTTTTTATTCTCTTCACGGTAGAAAAAGATCGTTCCGCTTCAGACGTTATCACTGGTATTGATACCGGTATCGTTTTCAGGAGCTTCATTGTTTCACTGAAAGGCTCCTGCAAATTACTTTCGAGCAGGAACAGCACTTGGAAGCGTTCTAAACTCATCCATCGTGTCTGAAGTTCCGTTTCCAGGTTATTGTATTCAAGAAAGGGATATTCCACCTCTACGGCAGCGTTTGGAGAAATTGACTTTCGTACTAAACGAAGCGTTTGAAATTAAATAAAGCTACAGTGATGAGATGCCCTTTGATATCAAAATGTTCTACAACTTGAGCGACAAGTGTTTCGCTGACATCCTTTGGACCAATAGCTTTTGGAGTTTCGTTTTCCTATCTCTGTCCCTTCGCAGAATACAGCATCTTTGTCTGCAAGAGAATCGTGTCAATGATCCTACATCGGATATCTTGTACGGCTCTTTTGAAACGTACTACCTCTTTTTGTACAGTCAGGGAGCCAACTGTTCGTTTTTGTAATTCAAATGGCTCTGAGCCCTATGGGACTTAACATCTGAGGTCATCAGTCCCCTAGAACTTACAACTACTTAAACCTAGCTAACCTAAGGACATAACACACATGCATGCCCGAGGCAGGACTCGAACCTGCGACCGTAGCAGTCGTGTTGTTCCGGACTGAATCACCTAGAACCGCTCGGCCACCGTGGCCCGCTTTTTGTAATTGACTGTACAATATGTCAACGTGTGCTATAATGGGATTGAGTACAGACAATCAAAATTTCAGACAGAGCCATCTTGTTTGAGTAATTACATTAATTTGTCGAAGTGTAAGCTCAATTTGCTCCAGGCATCCAGCAAGTGACTCTCCGTTTTCACGCACAACCTGCACAGTTCTTGCCGGCCGTTGGTGGCCGAGTGGTTCTAGGCGCATCAGTCTGGAACCGCGCGACCGCTACGGATGTGTGTGATGTCCTTAGGTTAGTTAGGTTTAAGTAGTTCTAAGTTCTAGGTGACCGATGACCTGAGATGTTAAGTCCCATAGTGCTCAGAGCCATTTTTTGCACAGTTCTTGGTTTAAAATTCCATCCCGCGTCGGAAATATGAAGGGCTTTCCTGTATGCTATGCCAGTTCGCATCGCTGTTCGCTGTGAAGAACTTCGGCAAAAAATAAGAATCTCAGCAAGCAAAAAAATTTTAAAGTCCGTATTCTGACACGTTGCATGGATTAAAATCAGATTCAACTTATGGCCATAACGATGAACGAAACAGGCATGTTTAAAATGCTCTTTCAGAAGAGTCAATACACGTATCTCCTGAACCCTCGTACATGTGAGAAGTAAACTGATCTGAATTATCTGGAGTGTCCCAGCAAAGCTTCTTTAGGCGATTATGTTAACAATTTGCGTCATGTTCTCGGGGAGTGAGGTTTCGTCCAAAACCTTTCAACAGGTTTACCCTCAGACTAAACGTATCTGATAATCACGAAAAGGTGAAATGTTTGAAATATTACTTGCGTCTCATCTGCAGTAACTGACGCAAAGTCAACAGTAGCAACAATTTCCTTTCTTCCCCGGTCTCGATAAACCTCCAGCATTTTGAATATGTTTAGAAATGCCTTTGAAATCAGTAGTCGGCAAAAGGTAATCACTAAGTGCAGCATCAAACTCAGCAGTGAAATTTATAAGACTGCGGAAATTTCCTGTGTTTGATAAATAACTATGTTGTCATGACCACGAAGTGCAAGCTCAAAATCACCACCAAACTTGAGACAATCTTCCGTTTTAGTGTGTACGTAGCGATGTTTTCGAATCTGATTTTGTCTCTCAACCGACTTCCTATAAGCAGTGTACAGCTGTAATCTAATATCGTGTTTCCCTAAAATATGGCACTGAAGCTGTTCAGTCACTTGTGATTTGGAACGTTCGTTTTTATTTATGTGCTGTGATATATGTCAGAGATCGTAAACGCTTCTTAGAGTCAAAGTCGTTTCGAATCCAGCGTTTTCTTTTGCAAACAACAAACGCGGAAAACCGTACACAGTATCACAACCACACATCCAGTCTACTTCCCCGCAAATGTCCAGTCTTAAAATTCTTACAATTTCTTTACTTCTATTTTCATTTTTCTGGACTGACTTGTTATCGGCGTTGGACTCCCTAGGTCATTGGTACGGAGTTTACCTTCATGCTGCAGAGAAGAGAAATTAGTTTCCCTAAGCCTCTGCACTGAATTATTATACATATTGAGTTAACACTGTCGACATGTATACCTGAGAACTAGAGTCTTCAAACTCACAGCTGCATATCGAATTCTAACGCGTGACTAACGGTAAAAGCTGGTAACGATACTACGAGGGTAAATCAATTATTATCCGCAAAGTAGTTATAAAATTTTATTTAAATCAAATATGAAACTTACAAGAACATCGTTTTTCGACATGGTCTCCTTGTGTTTTAACGCGCTTGGTCCACGTTGTACAAGCTTCCTGATGCCCTCATAAAAGAAGTTTCTCGGTTGAGCTGCGATCCAGGTATGCACCGCTTCTCTAACTGCTTCGTCCGAGGCAAATCGACGGCCCCTTAATGCCTGTTTGAGTGGACCAAACAAGTGACAGTCAGAAGGAGCAAGATCGGGATTATATGGAGGATGATCCAGTACTTCAAATTTGAGTTTCTGGAGCGTTTTAGCAGTGTGGGCAGCAGTATGCGAACGAGCATTGTCGTGCAACAACACAACACCTTTTGACAGCAATCCTCGGCGTTTGTTTCGAATTGCAGGCTTTAGCCTGGCAGTAAGCATCTCACTGTAACGTACACTGTTTGTTGTTGTGCCCCTCTCCCCATAATGTTCCAGTACTGAACGTTGTGCGTTCCAAAAAACCGTAAGCATCAGATTTTCTGCGGACGGTTGGGTCTTGAAGTTTTACTTGCACGGCGAATTTGGATGTTTCCATTCCAAACTCTGCCGTTTACTCTCCGGCTCGTAATGATGGATCCATGTTTCGCCACCAGTAATGATCCTGTCAAAGAAGTTGTCTCCTTCGTTACCATGGCGATCCAAATATTTTTTTGCATATGTCCAAGCGCGTTTGCATATGCAATTGTATGAGTTGTTTTGGGACCCATCTTGCACAAACTTTATGAAATCCAAGTCTGTTGTGGATGATTTCGTAGGCAGAAACTTGACTAATTTGCAGACGATGTGCCACTTCGTCAATAGTTAATTGTCTGTCTAAGAGAATCATTTCACGTGAACGTTCAATGGTTTTTTCATTTGTGGCGGTAAACGGTCGTCTGGCTCCTTCATCGTGCGTAACACTTGTGCGAACATTTCGGAATTTTTAAATCCATTCGTAGACACTCCGTTGTGGCAAAACTGTTCCCGAACTGTACCGAAAGTCTTCGATGAAATTCGGCCCCTGATACCCCTTCCGACCACAAAAAACGGATCACTGAACGTTGCTCTTCTTTGGTGCAAATAGACAGCGGAGCAGCCATGATTAACAGCACGGCAGCGATAACCAAACTAACCTAGCAGCTTGAAAATTGCAAAGATATAACAACATATAAACAAAGCACGCGTCACTAACGTAAAACGACAGTACTACCGAAATAAACAAAAGTGAGTACATTGTGGATAATAATTGACTTAGCCTCGTAGTTACTTGACTGCAACAACTAAGACAAATCTCCTGCCTGTCGTTGCTGAGTAAACTCCTGTTGTTATTGCAGTTTCAGAAATATAACTGCTCGCAGGGATCAATCACATAACAGATATTACTCAGTCCACTGATATTAATGAGACCACCTCCTCTGTTCGACATCAGCCTGCAATAACCACACACAGGCGGCAGGTGGCACCTCTATCAGGAGGAGGGGGGGGGGGGGGTACATAAAACGCGTCGGGGGATGCGACAAACAGTGCGATCGTTGTCGTAATGCGGAAACGGAGCGATATCTGACGTCCAAAACGGCATGATCATTTGCTTTCCGGCCAAGGGTGGAAGCAATTTCGAAGTGGGTAAGTTCGTAAACTGTTCGCGTCCCGCCAGGGTTACAGTACACGGTGTATGGCAAAATGACGCTACTCGGAAGTGACGTCCAGGCAACTGCGGTGCAGTATGGGCCGTAGATGATAGGGATAAACGACGACTGAGGAGATGAGTTCGAGCAAATAGACTTGCAACTGTTAAGCAACTGACCGTCCCGATGGACCAAGGGGCCATCAACAGCGTCTCATGAACGACCATTCAGTGAAAGTTGCTGACAAGGGAAACTCCCTATCGCACCCCCCCCCCTCCCCCCCCCCCCCCAGTGCATAGCCCTTAAAAAAATGAACACAGATCAAGCATAAAAACTGGAAGAAGGCGTACTGAAATTTGAAAAAAGAAGCAAAAAAAACAGAAACACTGAACGGTACAAGCCCAAGATGTCCAAAATCGAGCGAACTACCAGAAGCATGGCGTCGTGATTCTGTGGTCACCGTCTTGGACTGGGAAGCGGTAGATCCGTTTTCAATCCTCCCTCGTGGCCCTTTTTTTCACAAAATTGTGAACTTTCCGGCCAGTCACTGATGTTTCTACTCTCCTTCTGTAATCTTGGCAGTTGTCATACTATACATTGGTTACAGAATATGAGTCATGTGGTAAGAACGAATTACCGTGGCAAGTAAATGTGGTAAATTGTGAGAGCAGGTGAGATGCCGTATAGACCTCTCATAGAAATAAAAACAACAAATAAACGGGTGTAAATTTTATTACAACTAAGGCATTCAGGAATCAAAACTTCCAAACCGGAATAGAAAGAGTTACAGCATGTGGTACTTTTGTACGTCTGGAGGTCCATTTCCTGCACTTCGCTGTTGCAAACGAACCTTACACCATGACACAGACACAAATTTGAATACAGCGCACAGATACGTTAAGGACTGGACGGACAGTTCATAATTTTGTGAAAAAAAATTATGGGCCTCGGATCTCCCCCTTCGCAGTCCAACACCGTAACCACACATCTAAGACGGCCTGGCTGTATAAATTCGCACTAAATTGCACATCTTGAGATTGGACCACTGTTTCTATTTTCCTCCTTTTTTCACAGTTCAGTGCACCTTCTTCCTCATTTCATGCTTGATCTGTGTTCAGTTTTTGACGGGCTATCCACTGAGTCTAATCTTCCTGGCAGATTAAAACTGTGTGCCCGACCGAGACTCGAACTCGGGACCTTTGCCTTTCGCGGGCAAGTGCTCTACCATCTGAGCTACCCAAGCACTACTCACGCCCCGTCCTCACTGCTTTAGTTCTGGCAGTACCTCGTCTCCTACCTTCCAAACTTTACAGAAGCTATCCTGCGAACTTTTCAGAACTACCACTCCTGAAAGAAAGGATATTTCGGAGACATGGCAGAGCCACAGTCAGGGGGTTGTTTCCAGAATGCGAAATTCACTCTGCAGCGGAGTGTGCGCGCTGATATGAAGCTTCCTGAGAGATTAAAACTGTGTGCCGGACCGAGACACGAACTCGGGACCTTTGCCTTTCGCGGACAAGTGCTCTAAAGCTGTGAGGACGGGGCGTGAGTCGTGCTTGGGTAGCTGAAATGGTAGAGCACTTGCCCGCGAAAAGCAAAGGTCCCCAGTTCGAGTCTAGGTCCGGCACGCAGTTTTAATCTGCCAGGAAGTTTCATATCAGCGCACACTCCGCTGCAGAGTGGAAATCTCATTCTGGCTATCCACTGAGTCATCTTACCACTAACCTTGTGAGTATGGGGTCCGGGTTCGCACGAGACGCCTGGTTCATGCACCCATGTTGACTCCTGTGCATCGGTGACTAACTTGGAAATTGTACACCCATACCGCAACTGGATGTCCAATAGTGGCGAAAGGTGGCCTTTTCAGATGAATCACGTTCTATGCTGTCTCGGATAGATGGCCATTCACGTGTATGACGTGGAACGTCTGAAAGCAAACACCTTGAAAGAATCGTCGGAAGGAGAATGTTTACGTAGCATTCTCTGGGTGTTCTGCTCATTCTGGAAGATACAATGGACCAAGATCCTTGGGGACCTTGTACACTCCTACATGCAGTTTGTTTCTTCTCGGCGTAATGGCATCTACCAGCAACACTATGCAACTTATCACACAGCTCGCAGTGTGCATGCGTGATTCGAACAGCATCAGGATGAGCTTACCGTACTCCCCCGGCCACCAAACCCACCGGATTTAAACCCAGTCGAGAATTTGTGGGATCACCTCAATGGACCTGTTCGCGCCATGGGTCCTCAACCAAGGGACCTAGCATAGCACTGGAGTCTACATGGCTCCACATCCTTGTTACATTTCAGAATTTCACTTATACTCTCCCTGAACGTCAGGCAGCAGTCTGCGCTGCAAAAGGCGGTTATTAATGCCCATAATACATGTATTCATTTCTCTCTGAACAACGCTTAGTTATTTTTATGCCTTTAGCAAAGTCCATGTCTCACTGCCTTAACTCAAAGGTGATTATAAATCTTTCCGTTTTATGCACATGTAAAACTTACTTTCGGTAACCCATTTCGTTTACCAAAACTATCCTAGACCATATTTAGTCTTCTGCTTTTTTCTTTTTGTCCATCCTGTCATTTTGGACGGTCCTAAATACCGTAACTCATTAAGTGCTTCTGTGCCTTATTAATATGTTCTATTTTCTTCCTAATGTGATGATTATAGGCTATTTTCTGTTATTAGAATAGATATGCAATTCTAGCTCCAAACTTAATCTATTTACTTTTTCTCTTAATTTTTGTTCATTTTTACCACAGGTACACAGTAGGTCGTTATCAACAAAGTGGTGTTCCTTCAGTGTGTTGTTGTGGTCTTCAGTCCTGAGACTGGTTTGATGCAGCTCTCCATGCTACTCTATCCTGTGCAAGCTTTTTCATCTCCCAGTACCTACTGCAACCTACATCCTTCTGAATCTGCTTAGTGTATTCATCTCTTGGTCTCCCTCTACGATTTTTACCCTCCACGCTGCCCTCCAATACTAAATTGGTGATCCCTTGATGCCTCAGAACATGTCCTACCAACCGATCCCTTCTTCTGGTCAAGTTGTGCCACAAACTTCTCTTCTCCCCAATCCTATTCAATACTTCCTCATTAGTTATGTGATCTACCCATCTAATCTTCAGCATTCTTCTGTAGCACCACATTTCGAAAGCTTCTATTCTCTTCTTGTCCAAACTATTTATCGTCCATGTTTCACTTCCATACATGGCTACACTCCATACGAATACTTTCAGAAATGACTTCCTGACACTTAAATCAATACTGGATGTTAACAAATTTCTCTTCTTCAGAAACGCTTTCCTTGCCATTGCCAGCCTACATTTTATATCCTCTCTACTTCGACCATCATCAGTTATTTTGCTCCCCAAATAGCAAAACTCCTTTACTACTTTAAGTGCCTCATTTCCTAATCTAATTCCCTCAGCATCACCCGACTTAATTAGACTACATTCCATTATCCTTGTTTTGCTTTTGTTGATGTTCATCTTATATCCTCCTTTCAAGACACTGTCCATTCCATTCAACTGCTCTTCCAAGTCCTTTGCTGTCTCTGACAGAATTACAATGTCATCGGCGAACCTCAAAGTTTTTATTTCTTCTCCATGAATTTTAATACCTACTCCGAATTTTTCTTTTGTTTCCTTTACTGCTTGCTCAATATACAGATTGAACAACATCGGGGAGAGGCTACAACCCTGTCTTACTCCCTTCCCAACCACTGCTTCCCTTTCATGTCCCTCGACTCTTATAACTGCCATCTGGTTTCTGTACAAATTGTAAATAGCCTTTCGCTCCCTGTATTTTACCCCTGCCACCTTTAGAATTTGAAAGAGAGTATTCCAGTCAACATTGTCAAAAGCTTTCTCTAAGTCTACAAATGCTAGAAACGTAGGTTTGCCTTTCCTTAATCTGTCTTCTAAGATAAGTCGTAAGGTCAGTATTGCCTCACGTGTTCCAGTGTTTCTACGGAATCCAAACTGATCTTCCCCGAGGTTGGCTTCTACTAGTTTTTCCATTCGTCTGTAAAGAATTCGTGTTAGTATTTTGCAGCTGTGACTTATTAAGCTGATAGTTCGGTAATTTTCACATGTGTCAACACCTGCTTTCTTTGGGATTGGAATTGTTATATTCTTCTTGAAGTCTGAGGGTATTTCGCCTGTTTCATACATCTTGCTCACCAGATGGTAGAGTTTTGTCAGGACTGGCTCTCCCACGGCCGTCAGTAGTTCCAATGGAATATTGTCTACTCCGGGGGCCTTGTTTCGACTCAGGTCTTTCAGTGCTCTGTCAAACTCTTCACGCAGTATCATATCTCCCATTTCATCTTCATCTACATCCTCTTCCATTTCCATAATATTGTCCTCAAGTACATCGCCCTTGTATAGACCCTCTATATACTCCTTCCACCTTTCTGCTTTCCCTTCTTTGCTTAGAACTGGGTTTCCATCTGAGTTCTTGATATTCATACAAGTCGTTCTCTTATCTCCAAAGGCCTCTTTAATTGTCCTGTAGGCGGTATCTATCTTACCCCTAGTGAGATAGGCCTCTACATCCTTACATTTGTCCTCTAGCCATCCCTGCTTAGCCATTTTGCACTTCCTGTCGATCTCATTTTTGAGACGTTTGTATTCCTTTTTGCCTGTTTCACTTACTGCATTTTTATATTTTCTCCTTTCATCAGTTAAATTCAATATTTCTTCTGTTACCCAAGGATTTCTACTAGCCCTAGTCTTTTTACCTACTTGATCCTCTGCTGCCTTCACTACTTCATCCCTCAAAGCTGCCCATTCTTCTTCTACTGTATTTATTTCCCCCATTCCTGTCAATTGCTCCCTTATGCTCTCCCTGAATCTCTGTACAACCTCTGGTTCTTTTAGTTTATCCAGGTCCCATCTCCTTAAATTCCCACCTTTTTGCAGTTTCTTCAGTTTTAATCTACAGGTCATAACCAATAGATTGTGGTCAGAGTCCACATCTGCCCCTGGAAATGTCTTACAATTTAAAACCTGGTTCCTAAATCTCTGTCTTACCATTATATAATCTATCTGATACCTTTTAGTATCTCCAGGGTTCTTCCATGTATACAACCTTCTTTCATGATTCTTAAACCAAGTGTTAGTTATGATTATGTTGTGCTCTGTGCAAAATTCGACCAGGCGGCTTCCTCTTTCATTTCTGTCCCCCAATCCATATTCACCTACTACGTTTCCTTCTCTCCCTTTTCCTACACTCGAATTCCAGTCACCCATGACTATTAAATTTTCGTCTCCCTTCACAATCTGAATAATTTCTTTTATTTCATCATACATTTCTTCAATTTCTTCGTCATCTGCAGAGCTAGTTGGCATATAAACTTGTACTACTGTAGTAGGCGTGGGCTTCGTATCTATCTTGGCCACAATAATGCGTTCACTATGCTGTTTGTAGTAGCTTACCCGCATTCCTATTTTCCTATTCATTATTAAACCTACTCCTGCATTACCCCTATTTGATTTTGTGTTTATAACCCTGTAGTCACCTGACCAGAAGTCTTGTTCCTCCTGCCACCGAACTTCACTAATTCCCACTATATCTAACTTCAACCTATCCATTTCCCTTTTTAAATTTTCTAACCTACCTGCCCGATTAAGGGATCTGACATTCCACGCTCCGATCCGTAGAACGCCAGTTTTCTTTCTCCTGATAACGACATCCTCTTGAGTAGTCCCCACCCGGAGATCCGAATGGGGGACTATTTTACCTCCGGAATATTTCACCCAAGAGGACGCCATCATCATGTAATCATACAGTAAAGCTGCATGCCCTCGGGAAAAATTACGGCTGTAGTTTCCCCTTGCTTTCAGCCGTTCGCAGTACCAGCACAGCAAGGCCGTTTTGGTTATTGTTACAAGGCCAGATCAGTCAATCATCCAGACTGTTGCCCTTGCAACTACTGAAAAGGCTGCTGCCCCTCTTCAGGAACCACACGTTTGTCTGGCCTCTCAACAGATACCCCTCCGTTGTGGTTGCACCTACGGTACGGCTATCTGTATCGCTGAGGCACGCAAGCCTCCCCACCAACGGCAAGGTCCATGGTTCATGGGGGGGTCCTTCAGTGTAGTGCATTAATACAAGTTCCTTAGTCATTCAGTCGGTTTGAGGATCTGAAAATTTCACGTACAGCTTCTGCTAATACTTTTTGTAATGTACCTAACTTTCAAGCCAGAGCTTCCCGTTATCCTGATAAAATACAGTGTAAGATGTAGAATTAGTGGATGTATTCCTCAGCATCTGGCCCTGTTTATCAAGGGTCGTAACTCAAGATTTTGTTGAAATTATTAATCCTACACAAAGTGGTTATTCAAAACCGTTGTTCCGATATTTTCTACGACTCGCACAGTATTAGAATTTGGCAGTTAACAAATAAAAGCTAGTTGTATCTTAATTTGATTTTGTCGTAAGAGAATCACTTTTCCTTCTCAAGTGAGGCACAAACATCCCTCACAACAACCTGCCTTCGCCCTACGTCGTTACCTGTTGGTCACTGTAATAGACGTGTACGGGGATTAATATTAATTTAGTGTCATGTTTTGTTAAGAGTAAGAACTATTTCAGAAACTACTTGTGGTTTTGCATTTGAGCAATACGTGAAGTAAGAATTCGAAAACGAAAACCCTACGTTTAAAAGTGGTAACAAGTGCTATTGATTATATATATATATATATATATATATATATATATATATATATATATATATATATATGGTAATTTTAGAGTGCCCTGCATACAAAACGATATCAACAATGCCACCTATACCAGGATGAGAACGCTCCGTTCATTTCATTCAAGACGCAAGTATGTTTTCTCGGCACCACGGCACAAAGTAGGAGTACAGAATTAAACAAAACTGTATTTACACATGTTGTCACAAGGCAAGAGTCAGCCTCGCAAAGCATGCAAAAATGTCTAATATGAAAACACGAAATATTTCACAGTAGTCTGTCAGTGATTCACAAATACCGATTTTCCTATGCAGTTGATGCCAAGGAAAAAATTGCTGTTTAGCTGACTGTTTACAGGTAATTTCTGTCTGTTATCATCTTCAAGGCCTTTGGCCTGTTCTCCCACAGAATTATTCATGCTATCTCTTTAAACGGCTTCCAATATTATGTAATGTGCAGCTTTATCTCTCTCTCTCTCTCTGTACAGTTGAAAATTTGTTGTTTGTATGGTTCTGTTCAGAGTTAGATATCGGGTCAGCAGAAGCAATTTCCTAGTAGCAAGGTATCACAGTAAAAGTAAAGGAAAAGAATACGAAAGTTGTTAGACTGTAATTATATCACTTAAAAATATCTTTTTGCTGTTACAACTTTTCTCTCGGGCCGTGGTCATTCAGCCATCTCAGTATTAATGCCAATTATAACGATACTGAAGTGAGTACAATACAACACCCAGTCTACGAACGGAGAAAATCTCCGACTTGGCCAAGAATCGAACCCGGGTCCCTTCACTTAGTGATCCTGCGCGCTGACCACGCAGCTACTCAGCTGGACACGTTAGAACTTATATTGCATTCCTCGTCCGTTAGGGACACAACAGAAAAATATTACTGCATGCAAACATGGTATGTAAGTAGCAGTCATGTTTTAGTAAGTAAATAAAAACAGTTTATTCAATCTTCTTTGCCTAAATGTGTAAACTGAAGTCCCACTCTCGCTTCTTTTTGTATGTCGGGGATGTCTCAGGAACTATTGTTGGAATTTTGGTCGTGGAATTGTTGGACCGATATCTTGACAGTATCGATATCGGTAACAGGCAAAATCGTCTCAGGATGGATGAACTATCGATGTACACAATTAAGTTTGCAGGGAACACTCAATGCGCTAGTCCTCCTCGCACTTGGCCAGTTTTTTATATTGTGGCTTACTACCTAAAGTTAGCACACCGATTTCTAATTCCTCTGCTATATTATTGCAACAGCTCCTGCTTAAATTTATTTTTCTTACACTATTGAGCAGCTAAATAAGAAATACACGTGAAAATCTCTGTCACGCCAAATGGAAATATTCGGCTCGCCACAAGACTGGCGTGACTTCAGACTTTGTACTGGCTGTAGGAATGGCCATGGAGCGCTGAAGGGACAAGACGGACGATATCAACGCGTTTGATCGTAGCTACATCACGGATGCAGGACAGCCCATCTGCAGTCCTGCAGGCTTCCGGCTTAATACATGCCACCGACCGAGGATGTTCCTCGATTCGATAAAAACCGCCTCCCGCAGTGTCAACTGCAACGTATTGGTGACAGGACTCACCTTCCACTTTAGTTAGTGCCCTGGCCTCGCTCCCGTGGGCAGAGGTGACCAAGTGGTTTTCGCTATACCGGAGACCTTCGCAAAAGCATTCGGCAACCTTTTGGACTCCTCGGGCTCACGTGCAGCCTACTTGGCCCCTGCACGCCGTAGCGTCGCGCACTTGCCCTGTCCCAGCAACGGACGGCTCCGCTAGCAGAAGCCGCCACTTCCAAGGGATCTATTCGCGTCCACGCACATGTGACCAGAGTATTCCACTGCCGGCCGCTGTGAAGGTCGGCGTCAGTCGGAGTCAGTTCTTCCGGCTTCGAAAGCCTCTCCTAGCCTCCGGGCGGGTGGTACTCACCCTATCGTCTTAGGACGCTCTCGAAGCCCATCGTAAGGACCGACACCGCTGTTTGCTGCATTCGTCGTTGTTTCCTTGGTGCAATCAGACCGTATCCAGGATAGGGTTTTCTGTGCTATGCTGGTGTTATTCAGGACAGCTATATTGGACATAGAATATTTTCCATAGAAGTGTATTTGTCTATGAAGATACTAATTGTGTTACTTTGTCAGACTCTGGAATCACCATACTGTCAAGTCTTCATACCTGTGAGACACTGTAATTATGATTTTGTTTTATCGAAGCAGACGTTTCTTTCCTTGGTCAATAAATCAATAAACTGTTGTAAACTTTGATCACTGTCTTCCTTGTGTCGGTGTGAGCGACACAGCAGTCTGAGCATTTCCACATGTGCAGAACACGTACGATAAAGCTGCCTGATGGGTAGCCGTACTGACTGCACCTGCCCGTGAGTGAAAGGGCACTCCTCAGTGTCCGTGTGCTAAGGGCAACATTGGAACAGCCCCTGCAGAATGACTAACCAATCGCCAGTTCGTTTCTGGACAAAAACCGAACAACAACCATACTATTCGGAACCAGCTCCCCAATTTTGCTAGTACAGTAACTGATACCTGCAAGTCTACTATGGGGGATTTTCCGAAAATAAGTTTCGTCATTGTTTTCACATGGGACTACATTGGTTTGAAGAAACCACTCTGTGCCAGGGACTGTCACATGGCCTGCTCCACATCAACACTGGTTTGGCAGTAATGTCCCAAAAGTTCGGCTTTCAGTGCAGGGAATAGGTGACAGTCCGATGGGGCAATATCAGGGCTTTAGACTGGGTGAGCCCGCACAGGTTCAAATTCGTTGTTTCGGATGGGAGAGATTGGTTCATCTGGCCTATAGCCTTGAGCTTGTCCCATTGGACTTTCACCTGTTCCCTGCACTGAAAGCCACACTTTCGGGACGTCATTTCCAAACCAATGCTGAAATGGAGCAGGCTGTGCGACGGCCCCATGCATCGCAGGGCACCACTACAACACTACAACAAATGTCTGCGTCAGTGGCGACTATGTAGAATAATTCTGCACGGTGTGTAGTTTATGATGCCATGGCGTCTTTGTTTTTGGCAATACAGTTTCTGTGTGAAAAGTAAAGAAAAAACTTACTTTTGGGTGCCCCTTATGCATATGACACCAAAGGATTAGAAATACCAGCACTGGATGCTTCCATCGTGGAGAAACGTAGGCTGGACTTGACAAGTCATACATGTTGAAACATGTAGATAACAGGGCATGACTGCATCAAAAGCACATGAAGCGACACTTCCTGCTTGCCAACATAGCACTGGCGAGAAAGATGGTTTGAGAGAAGGTTCAATGGGATAAACTAAGGCTGTCATTGGTAAACGATTCGGTACATCAGTCAGCATCCTGCAAGTGACACATGCCTTCTGTTATTCCTTCACAGAAGGCATCACTCGCCAACTACATCAGACTTGTTTGAGGAACATCCTAGAGCCCTGTACAATCCCTCTTCCTTTCGTCACCTGGTAGCAGCCCCATCTGCTGGCCTTGTGTAGCATTATATTGTGTCTAAAACCTGAAGAGCGAGCAGCAGTTGTAGTTGGGGAAGTGGCCATTCTCTGAAGGACGCTACAGCTACCTTACAGGATGAGTGAGAATCAATTTCCTATCTAGCAGTGCAGTCCATGTGCGTTTCTTGTGTTAGCTGTTGTAACTTCCTATATCATACAGTGTTATCGCTTTTGATGGAGAAAATAAGCACTCCCATGCATGTGTGTCTGCACTCACTCCATGTCACTGATTATTTATAGGGTACGTTATGGAATGTTGATATACCTTTGTGAAATAGTGTGTATATAGATGGGACAACCAACTGTTTCCAACAACCGATTGGCCAGTCGATCGCTGAGTCGGTTTTTTTTTTTTCAGTCGAATGAAACAACTGTATGAAACTATTCTATGTATGGCCATGTCAGTTTCCTGGTTAAGTGGTTTCACTTAATGTGAGACAACCGACCGACACAAGTATCTGTCGGTTACGTCAGCAAAATGAATGTTTCCACCGAGTCTCTGGGTTCGAGTGCTTTCACTTACATATATATACTTGTTCCCCTTTTCTGTGGGGGCGGGTGCCTAGCCCCACCGCCGTAACCTGCTCCTGCTGCTGCAAGGGCCAGGATTACAGCCGGCGCGAGGAGATGGCACGATGGCTGGTACGAGCGTAACACTGCCAGGACCACCAGCGCTAGCGGTAACTGACTACCTCCTCCCGCCGTCTGCCACCCTGGCGCTTACAGCAGCGGGATGCTGACGTCAAGCCAGAGATTAATGGACATCAATCACATCTCGTCACTAAAACGGAATGCAAACAGTTGCAAAATGGTAGCAGTATTCCTTTCTTCTTCACGTACCGCTTTTGTGAACTTTCATGCTGGGCCAACTTTGTACTCCCAACGAAGCTTTTACGTGTACCCTGGTTGGTACACCACTGCCTTATTTCAACTAATGAAAGTACTACAGACTGGTTTCACTCACAAAAATATCTGAGTAATTTAGACAACTAAACCACTAAACAGTGATTCCAGTTAAATGAATGAAAACATACTTCAACCAGCACATGAAAAGAATGAATGTATAACAAACACAGTAAGTATGCAGAACACCACTGGACTGTTTCGACTGTTTTCATTCGGTTGCTCCCAGAGGCTGGTTTCAAGCGAAAGAAGTGAACGAATAATAATACAACCGATGCGTAAAACTACACCCGACTAAATCAACTGTTTCCATTTAATTGCTCCCATAGATTTGTTTCACTCAAAATAATGAATGAATAATTCAGCCGATATTTAAAACTAAAAGCAAATGAGTAGATTGTTTTCTAACAACTGACCAACAACAGACCGAATCGATTGTTTTCATTCGCTTGTGCCCATCACTTATAGCGAGAGGGAGAATCGCCTGCTCGTACTCCAGTTTGCAGACAGATTATACCCACAGTTAAAATACGACTGTGTTGAAAATTTCTGACATTGTAACTATTTGGGTTTTGTACACCATTCTGCATATTTTTGTGACAGTTATTACACAAGTGCTTGTGTTATTATGAATACCTAACATTGCCGGCCGGAGAGCGATCAACCAATTCAATGTAAGAAAGCTTCTGAAATGAATTTTTTTATTGCATTGATTGCGTGTATGTACACCGGATTGCTAGCTTAGACAGGACTAAGATCCATTTTCAGATGATTTCATAAACTGTATAAGGTGGAACTGAAGGTGGCAGATTACTGCTGTTGAAACTGGTAATCCAGTATACATACATGCGATCAAGGCAACAACAAAAACTTCATTTCAGAATCTTTCTTTACATTTCTTGTGTTATATTTTAGGAAATAACAGCATTTTAATTTTGCAGGACGAATAACGTTGCATCTGCACAGTTAGAATCGTGTGTTTTCCTACGTTAATCTGATAGAGCAATATGTTTAAATAGCCATAAGAATTGCACTCAGCAGTTTCGATGAAACAGTTCAGATTTTTATGCAAAAGGTTACATTAATATTTTTAGTTTTACGAAAAAATGGTTTTCAACAAAATACTGCACAAAATGTACGTATATTTCAGGATAATGTTAATGCCATGAAAATTCAAATTCCCTGCATCTGAATTTCACTTTTTGATGTATTTTTGTTTATTATACACGTAATAATAAAAACACAAAAACTCCAACAAAACATTCAAAACATGAAAATTCTTTGCATCCACTATAAATTTTTGTGAGGAAACCAAGCTACACTGGCTTCTTGCAACAATGACAAATGTAAGACGTCATTCTCTTCTTTTTTGGGGTACAGGTCGAGCATATTTCGCTTTTTTCCTATCGTTGAACGACGACTTATAATCTTTGTTCTGTTACACCCAAAACCCCAAAACATGGTGAATGGATACACAAAATTCACGGACTACGTGACAGTTGTTGACTCACTTTTTATTCGTGGTGTCACCAACGCGTTTGCAGGGGAAAATAAGGTTCAAATGGCTCTGAGCACTATGGGACTTAACCTTTGAGGTCATCAGTCCCCTAGAACTTGGAACTACTTAAACTTAACTAACCTAAGGACAGCACACACATCCATGCCCGAGGCAGGATTCGAACCTGCGACCGTAGCGTTCGTGCGGTTCCAGACTGTAGCGCCTAAAACCGCTCGGCCACCCCGGCCGGCCGTTGCAAGCAAAATTAGAGGGGATCACCTGAGTATCGTCTTTCTAGGAATTGTGAAAGACAACGCATTCACCCAACTTACGTCCAACATAATGCCATTGGCCATTGTTCATAGTGGCTTCGACCACCAGCGATATTTGTTTCAACTAAATTTATTTCTAGCAGAACCCTAACTAAAGATTCAGTCTCTACAATTCTGACTTCATCATTTTGATCATTTGTTTAGTTCAAGAATTTCACAGGTGGGAAAACAAAGTCGTCTTCACTTTCGCACTATTCCTATCCTGAATTATGTTCACTTCCAAGGTCTTGTCACTATCCAGTCAAACATCACTTCCTAAACTGTCCTCAGACGATTTTAAAACACTATCGTCAAAGTCATGGGCCGTAACATGAACAGCAGACGAAGACTTGGCTATTGAATCCATAACGAAAGTCGCAGGTGCAGCCTCAGTGACCGCTTTCACGAAAGTAGCAGTAATTAGTATAGGTTCACATCACATTAAAGCGGCTACTGACGAAGGAAATCACTGCGCTTCGGGAAAGAACAACTCGCTGTAATATTCTACCGCACCCTTATGCATTAGTAACAGAGCAACAATAATCGCTAGCGGTCTGTAAGAACGCATCTGAGACGTTAAGGTTTTACCGAACTGTCAGCTGCTCGCGCCTGCCACTCTCCCCCGCTATGACACAGTGCCCCCTCCCACACCACCACCCTTCAACAATGCCAAGTTGCCGACAATATTGACCGTTTGTGTTCTGTTACAACCATTTGTGTCAACTTTGTCGCGTAAGGTAAACTTGCGATAGAAAATACCCGAAACGTAACCACGAGGAGAACCTTTCCTGGCACCCTTTTATGAGAAAAAGCAGTTCAGTTTAATGACAAACGTTGAGGGAACTCTAAACACTGCATAGCACACACGATATGTGTTAGACTGCTATATCCTGCTCCAACCAATCTGAGTTGTCGACGTCGGTTGAGCGGTCATCCTTAAGCAGTCGTGGATGAAGATGGGCACAAAAAGCTTTTGATGTCTTTCTAGTCAATGCTGCGATGCATCTAGCCCAAACTTGGCACTGTGCACCGTTATAATTGAGGATGGCTCCTGTACGCAAAGACGGTGAGTGCTAGGGAATGTAGAAGAGATGATTGTTGCTTAAGCGTGGCGGCAAAAACCTTCAGCGTTACCAAGCCGTACGAAGTGTTACTGCGGAGAACAATGAATAAAATTGCATTTCGACTGAAGCACGGCCAAGTCGCAGTCTGGACACTAACTTTTATCGCCGTTCAACGCTAAACATGGAAGGCTTCCGGAGAAAGACTGAATCTCACTGGCTGCCGAGGCTTATAAGAAGGTTATGTGCTGGCACGTGATGTGCACAATAGATATGGTTGTGCGTGAGTCCCTGTTGAAAGTCAAAATATACTATATATATATATATATATATATATATATATATATATATACACTTGCAATTGACCTAGTGTTCAGTTCTAGATATTAATTTCCAGTTTCAGCAGGTTCTTTCCAAACATTATCCGATTAGCTGCTCAAAGATAAGTTATTGTTCTCTGTCTATCTGTAGCTCAGTGCTTCCAACGTAAATGGCTCCAAGCTGACGCATAATATCTCATTAATTTCGCTCCTAAATCTTCTTTACATATATTAAGCATCAGTAATCAGGGTTGTGTAGGTATCATTGTGAATACGATTACCCATTAACGAACATTCTGTTTTGCTGCCTGCAGGAATAACATTTAAATCACTGAAGGTAAAAGATTCAAGGGCGTTAGCCAGTGTTATATTACACTTCATTTCTTCTACACGACCAATGAGTGTTCAGCTAACTGTGAACACCACAGAATCTGAGAAATCCCAGGATGGGGGTTGAAACGTTGATCGTGTAGAACGAATTGAAGTGTAACATGCTGCGACCTACCATCCTTAAGTGTAAAATCACCTATTTCACTTCCTACATCTGTTTGATGAGAGAGTAACACCACCTCCTATTCACGTTGACAACTGCTTCATATACAACCAAATAACGTGACAGCGGTGCCTGATAACAACAGACAAACAAAATTTATATCAAACTATGTTGCAGTGTTGATTCTAATGTAGCTTCTTCCACTGATTGTCCGCATCACGTTCTAACATTACAACAATGTTTAGCACTGGGCATCGTTACCATAATACTTATTATTTGTTGCACATTTGATGATAGCCAAGCTCCCTAATTCTGAATCAGTCGGGGCTGTTTAAGGCCCAAGCGAAACTAGCCGCAGCTTGGGATGTCAAGATAAGAGTTGGGATGCGAAGCTGAGGGGGTCGTCAAGCGGCCCAAGTACAAGATTGACATAAAGTGCGTATCACAGTCAGTAGGAAAATTGAGACGGGCGAAAGTGTACGAGAGAAAATGGAGTGGGAGGGCAGGGGCGCTAAATTATAATTCGCTCCAGTGGAACAATTTTCTCCAAACGGCCGTAGTAGTCGACCGACTTTGGACAGCTAGTATTTTGAGTACGACCACAGACAACGTCATTGGTCTAACAATGAAAATACTGTGCACAGCCTCGTAGTATAAATGGTTCAAATGGCTCTGAGCACTATGGGACTTAACATCTTAGGTCATCAGTCCCCTAGAACTTAGAACTACTTAAACCTAACTAACCTAAGGACACCACACACATCCATGCCCGAGGCAGGATTCGAACCTGCGATCGTAGCAGTCCCGCGGTTCCGGACTGCAGCGCCTAGAAGCGCACGGCCGCCGCGGCCGGCGCCTCGTAGTATAAATTATATGATTGTATTGTTGCATTGCCAGGACTATGATTTTTAAAATATGTGGCGAAATAATTCTGGGGCCTACTGCAGCTGCTGCTTATGGTCCCCTCAGTCATGTATGATTTTATAACAAGAAGTTTAGCAAGAAGAGCAGTTGTCAGTTGCACAGGAATTTGCTTTTGGTAACTGACACACAATTTTTTGATGCTAAATACCATCTCCGAAAACGAGAAGTCCGACAAGGCAGTTTCGTCATACCTTTTAAGCATTCCTCCCAGTCACTTTCACAGTACAGTGATGTCCGGTGTGAAGTACAAAGCACATGTGTAGTAACAGCATTGCAGGAGGTAGGCAGAGCACGTTCCCTGCTTCCACATCCCTTCTCCCCCCCCCCCCCCCCCCCCCCACACGCACACCCCTTCTTCCCTCCGCCACACTATGTGATGGGCAGTTTTCTTCCTCCTCTTCAATCTGGTCTTTCCTCTAAGTTAAATAAGCTACTTTTACGTATTTGTTTTGTTACACATCATGGGACATTTCTACGCATGGGACAGTATTCAAAATAAAATGTACTGCTTCTCACTGCAAATTATCATTGTGTGGAAGGGGAGTGTAGAAACAGGTTATACAATTTCCTGCTCAAATTGCGCAACCCAGACATTCCATTAATTGTTGGGCAAACCAAACAAAGCTTTTGGATGAAATGAACAAACTTTACTTCTCTGTATGGTTAATGCTTTTTTCGGTATTTTATGTACTGAAGTATTGTACGGTTTGTTCACGACATCCTGATCATCGACAGTCTCAGAGTCAGTAAGTCAGTGAATAAACAAGTCTGTGAGGGGAACGAGGGGCGGAAGGTGGGGGGGGGGGGGGGGAGCGAGAGGCATTCGAACTTTCCGCTTTGGCACTTCAGGGCACGACAGTCACTTCGTAATGATTGCTGTATACAAGGGAACAGGACCGGACACAAAACACTCGTGGCCCGAAGTCGACTGATTAGCGGCTTTAGCCGATCCACAAGTAGGCAGTCCTTGCTCAGGACATTGTGAACGAATAGTAGCATCTATCATTGCATAACATGGAACTATGTACCTATAAACACTATTTGAGAGCGCCTTAAAAGGGGAATAGAGAAATATGGCGCTTGTTTTGGTGTAAAATGAATCTGTACACAAAACGGAGGGAGTAAATACGTTAAATATGAACGCCAAACCTGTCGACACAGAACAGTTCCATCTGATTACCCTTGTAAAGCAGTCTAATGGAGCAGTTCCATCTGATTTCCCTTGTAAAACAGGCTAATGGGGAAGAACATGCATTGTATAGGCTGTCCGATATTTCAAAGTTCACACATCTCTCGCTCCATCGCCATCTGCTGACGGCTACGCCAGCACCGTTCTGCCCATGTGGGCAATTGCTAACGGTACGCCACATTTTAACGTCCTGTCCGAATTTTAATACAATGCGCGTTGATCTTGGCATGCCATGTACTCTGGATGCCATTTTAGCGGATGACCCAGGAGCAGCTGCTCGCGTTCTTCGTTTTATCCACTTGACAAACCTGTCTAAGGACATTTAATTATGCTGTTTTTTTAATCCTATGCCTGTTAATATGTCTTTTATAGTGTTGTCCCTTTTAGTTGCTGTTTTAACCTTGTGCCTCGCGGTGCATTCCTAACTTACTCTGGGCGCTAATGACCATTGTAGCTGTGCGCCCTAAAACCACAAAAAAAAAACATCTCTCGCTGTGCAGGCAAAAAATTTACAGCATTTTATAAGAAGCTGCATTTCTGTTTTCAACGACCCTTCAATTCCGATGGCGTTAAAAACATAAAATGCCTGCGGTGAAGCAAGCAGAAGACATGATTGGGTTTCAATGTAACGTGATCCACGTGCACACCATACGTCGCTATGTAAATGATGAAAGGTGGCAGTTCTCTGTGACAGGTACAGTGTCCAGAAGAGTATAATAGTGTTGGTGTTTAGTGTTTTAAAGAGGTCTAGAAGGGTAAGTACGAATAAGGGTCGTGAGCAGCGTCGTACGTTGAGTGATTATTCTGAAGGACGCGGAGATGCCATGTTACCACCACCTGAGAGAGACTCAAAGGAGCCTCATTGCGAGTGTCCATTTGGCAAGCTGATTGAATCGTACAATATCCAGATTTTTGGGACATTCGGATCTGCCATAGGCCCAACATTGGACTATATATGAACGAGAGTCAATGTTCCGGTCGCCCCCGTCTGACCACACAAGGGATGATTGCCGTATTATGCATCAATCACATCGCATTCGCTTCTCATCTCCGTCTGCCGTCCGAGGACAAGTAATGGACTCGCCGCAGCATTCTGAGTCATCCCGCACCAATGGTCGGAGACGAGCAGCAGCCGGACTAGGCAATTTCCGCCCCCTTGGCACGCTGCATTAACACCAAAACACAAATCGTGGCTTGATCCTAGTTGTAGGTCGCCTGTCACACGGCTTCCATTGAGAACAAAGCTTTGATTCTCAATATTTCGTACAGTTATTGACTGAATTTAAAAATTTAAAATACTGCTCATTAAGAGCTGTTGTGTGAAAGGTTTAACATAGTAACTCAAATACTACAGTTAGAAACTGTGGATGTGTCTTGAGACACCGTAATAAAGGCGCGCACATTACCCAGACTATATTCATACAATATGTGAGAATCAGAACATGTATCGATTTACAACCAACATAATTTCAGACCTTTAATAAAATCTGATGAAAGGAAAAAATTTCATTGTTCATGCAGAAAACCGCAGCAACAATCATGACAATTTAATTTATTATTCCTTTACTTATAGCTCTATTCGCAACACATTTTGCAGACAGTAACCACGTACACCATTGAATGTATTTGCAAGATCGTATCACTGTACGACAAACAGTTCAGGAGACATGAAGAAGAAGAAGTACTCCGTCTTCAGGCCACGAGTGGCCTACCGGCACCATCCGACCGCCGTGTCATCCTCGGAGGAGGATGCGGATAGGAGGGGCGTGGGGTCAGCACACCGCTCTCCCTGTCGTAAGATGGTATTCTTGACCGAAGCCGCTAGTATTCGGTCGAGTAGCTCCACAATTGGCATCACGAGGCTGAGTGCACCCCGAAAAATGGCAACAGCGCATGGCGGCCTTGATGGTCGCCCATCCAAGTGCCAACCACGCCCGGCAGCGCTTAACTTCGGCGATCTCACGGGAGCCGGTGTATCCACTGCGGCAAGGCCGTTGCCAGGAGACATGAAGTGTTATACAAAAGAGGTCGATTCTTTAAATAATCAGCGGTGGTGGTTTACTGGTTTATAAATAAGAGAGTATGGTATAGCCTACCAAGGCTTCGAAGCCATTGCTGGCGAAAGTATTTCGAGGCTATCGATATCTCCGCCAACTGAGCCTGCATCGATCATAAGCCTGCTGGTGAAATAAAATGATCGTATGGAATTTTTGGCTGGGAGACACCATCTGAGGTTGTTCAGCTGTCTAGTGCAAGTCTTTTAAATCTGACGCTACTTCCGCGACTTGCACATCGCTGATGATGAAATGATGATGGCAGCGCAACATCCAGTCCCCGAGCGGACCAAATCTCCGACCCGGCCGGGAATCGAACCCGGTAATCAACTGCGCTGACGACTCAGCAACGGAGACGGACGAGTCTGCCAGTGAGAATAAGAGAAAAAGAAAAAATGAAGACACCTAAAATTAATACTGGAGAAGCTTCCAATATCGTGCTGGTTTTATGTGCGGATCAACCTATATAGTGTAGTCGCTGTCCAGTCCGTATACACCTGGACGTCTTTCATCAGATCATTAGAATAAACCCCTATTAGCCTTTAAATGGTGCCTAACTTTCTGCACTTTCAGGCATTTCCAAAAATATAATTTGGATCCACAGGAAAAAGATATCGAATTGTTTAGCTTGACGCTTCCGTCCTTGTTGCACATCACAGGATATACAAGGGGCGTTCAAAAACAAACGAGCAGGAGGCATAATTACAGAAACCAGTACCTGTATGTTAAAAGTATTGACACTGGCTGTTGAGACCACTGTCCCACTGACACAAAGCAGTGAATGGGTGTCTCATAAAATTCCCGGGGCTGCGATGTGAACCAGTTCCGCACGTACAGCTGGACGTCGTCGTCCAAACGAGTGCAGGAAAGGTTATGCTGACGTTCTTCTTTGACCAGGATGACCCCCTTCTGTTGCACTTCCTGCAGCACGGGACAACAGTGAATGCCCAGCGCTATTCGCAAAACTTGACCACCCTTCGCCAAGCGATCAAATCAAAACGACGAGGCAATCTCACCCGTGGGGTCATTCTGCTCCACGACAATGGAAAGCCTCTTACGACAACACAGTCGCGGCACTCCTGCAGAAATTCAAATGGGTTCTTGGCCACCCTCGTACAGTCCGGACCTCTCTCCCTGTGATTACGCCATTTCTGGTCCTCTTAAAAAGGCTCTGACGGGCGAACGATTCACCTCGAACGACGACGTTCAGCTGTACGTGCGGATCTGGTTCACATCGCAGCCCCGGGAATTTTATGAGACAGCCATTCACCACCTTGTGTCACAGAGGGACAAGTGTCTCAACAGCCAGGGTCAATACTGGTAACATACAGGTACTGCTTTCTGTAATAATGCCTCCTGCTCGTTTCTTTTTGAACGCCCCTTGTATAATCTCCATCCACAGGAGAAAGTATACCAAATTGCTTAGTTTGAGACTTCCGTCCTTATTGCACATCACAGGATATTACTGATTATTAATAGTTCCTCAAGGCCAAACGGTAACAATCGACCGACGGACGTGTCATGGTCAGCCTGTAGGCATCACTAGATGTGGATATGGAGGGGCATGTAATCGGGACAACGCTCTCCCGGCCGTCGTCAGTTTTCGTGACCGGAGCCGCTACTTCTCTGTCAAGCAGCTCCTCAGTTTGCCTCACAAGGGCTGATTGCACGCTGCTTGCCAACAGTGCTCGGCAGATCCGGACAGACGGTCACTCATCCAAGTGGAAGCCATTCCCGAAAGCGCTTCGGTGATCTGACGGGAACTGGTGTTACCACTGCCGCTAGGCCGTTTGCCTTTCTTTTTCCTACATGCTCCAGAATTTCCCCACCTCAAATTTTATTTTAATATTTCTACTTGTCATAACAATTCTAGGAGATCGACAGACTCTTTTGTACCGGTAGAAAACATTCACTCAGCCCCTTGATGACCAAGATAGTGGCAGAAAGGAATGAGCTGAACGGCATCGTCGCGGAAGAAAGTCTCAGGGTTAGGCTCAAGCACCTAATTCGAATTTTTTCTCCTTCCTTCGCTCAAACAATGACACCCTGCAATCCCGAGGTGTGACAATTGTGCGTTAAATGCAGCTCTGTACTATAGGTGACTACAATTAATGTTCGTAGAATGTAGTTTCTTACGGCGATCAGAGAGAGGAGAGATGAAAACCCGCTACCCACAAACGTCACTCCTTTCAAGCAGCACCAAGGCTGTTGCTGAACCTAACGTTCCCATCCGAAGGACCAATGTCCATCAGAATGGTTCGAACCAGCTACCTCCGCCTAAAGCGTAGGCATCGTTAAGCGACTTCAGCAACGGAAACATAACCGCGCAATTTACTTTGTTCTCTCTATGCTTCTACTGTGTTTTACCCAAGACGGGAGGGAATATTCCTATGTCTTTCTTATCTACAATGACACAAAATAATAGAACTTTTTATCGTGATGAAGCTTCCAGAATAAGCACGACTTCGCAGTACATGCAGCATAAGAGTCATAATCCTTGACAATTGTCAAACGCCTTCCTCGCAGTTGACATTCATTTCTGGTGAAAACTGTCGTATTTTTCTCCTTCCTTTCTCACGTGGCACATAGTTCCCAGCACTACAATGTAGCGAGGACCCCTTCAGCAAGAGATTACACAAAAGGCTGAATTAAACGTAAAATACGATGAAATCTCCACTGTTGTTCATTTTACGTTAATGGATCTTACATAACCTCTGGTAAAGGCTTAAGAAAAGATCACCCGCCCGGATAGTCCAGCGCACTAAAGTACCCGCTTCCGGGACACAGGGAGACGCGCCGGAAACGGACCCAGTCCTTGCGGGAGATTAACGACGATGGCCTGTGTACCAGCTTGTCTGGATGTGACTTTTAGGCGGTTTCCAACATCCGACTAGGCGAGTACCGAAATAATACTCACATAACGCTTCAATCGTAAGATTTCGCACACATTTAGAAAACGTTCCCCCACTTGTACATGCGATAACGTGAGATGCAGATAGATGGAGTACAGAAATTCGACTCGTGGGGAATTGGGAACCCACGAAATTACCAAATCTGTAATAACATGCCGACTCTGTGAAGACACTGGATAAGTCCCGGAGAAGAAGAATCCGTTAGGACAGTGCGGTGAAATTTGGAGTTAATGGGCTCTGGCAGCAGAAGACCGACGCGAGTGCCTTTGCTAACAGCACGAAATCGTCCGCAGGGCGTCTTCTAGGCTCATGACCGTATCGGTTGTATCTTGCACGGCTGGAAAACCGAGGCCTGATCAGATAGTGCAGATTTCATCTGGTAAGAGCTGATGGTAAGATTCGAGGGTGGCGCAGACCTCACGAAGCCATTGACCCAGGTTGTCAACAAGGCATTGTGCAAGCTGGTGATGGCTCCATAAAGGTGTGGGCTGTGTTTACATGGAATGCACTGGGTCCTATGAACCAACTGAACCGTTCATTGACTGAAAATGCCTCTGTTCGGCTACCTGGAGACCATGTGCAGCCATTCACGACTTCATGTTCCGAAACAATGATGAAATTTTTATGGGTGACAATGCGCCATGTCACCGGACCACAGTTGTTCGAGACTAATTTGAAGAACGTGCTGAACAGTTCGAGCGAATGATTTGGCCACCATCCATCGAATGATTTGGCCACCATCCATCGAACATTTTTGGTTAAAAAAAATGGTTCAAATGGCTCTGAGCACTATGGGACTTAACATCTATGGTCATCAGTCCCCTAGAACTTAGAACTACTTAAACCTAACTAACCTAAGGACATCACACAACACCCAGCCATCACGAGGCAGAGAAAATCCCTGACCCCGCCGGGAATCGAACCCGGGAAAACATTTTTGGGATTTAATCGATAGGTCGGTACGAGCACAAACTTATGCACTAGCAACACTTTCGTCATTATGAGTGTCTCTAGAGGGAGCATGGCTCAGTATTTGTGCGGAGGACTTCCAGTGACTTGTTGAGTCCAAGCCACGTCGACTTGCTGCACTACGCCGAACGAAAGGAGGTCCGGCACGATATTAAGGTGTACCCCAAGACTTTTGTCACCTCAGTGTATGAGAAATCTCTCAGGCGTACCTGTTGAGTGTTGGTGCCTAATGGGTGTGTGTGTGTGTGTGTGTGTGTGTGTGTGTGTGTGTGTGTGTGTGTAGTGTGGTGTGATTGAGTTTATAACAGTAAACTCCTATCGAATAGCACCAAAACGGAGGGGTGGGGGGGGGGGGGGGCGGCGGCGAATACCACTTCCCAATCCGACTGGCGCATCATCATCAAGTAGTGCCGCATTCACTCACTCCATGCGACACACTCAGTCGTGGATTCTGATTTCGGTTCTGGGAAGAGAGGTAAGAGAAGGAGGGTATACAGTTCATCAGTACGATGTGTGGAAGTGAAACGTGGACGATAAATAGTTTAGACAAGAAGAGAATAGATGCTTTCGCAATGTGGTGCTACAGAAGAATGCTGAAGATTAGATGGGTAGATCACATAACTAATGAGGAGGTATCGAATAGAATTGGAGAGAAGAGAAATTTGTGGCACAACTTGACTAGAAGAAGGGATCGGTTGGTAGGGCATATTCTGAGGCATCGAGGGATCTCCAATTTAGTATTGGAGGGCAGCGTGGAGGGTAAAAATCGTAGAGGGAGACCAAGAGATGAATAGACTAAACAGATTCAGAACGATGTAGGTTGCAGTAGGTACTGGGAGATGAAGAACCATGCCCAGGATAGAGTAGCAAGGAGAGCTGCATCAAACCAGTCTCTGGACTGAAGGCCACAACAACAGTACTTATTAGGGCGTAGAGTATATCGCTTTAGCATAACATCCAAGAATTTGCAGTTGAGGGAAATATAGCATCTGGAAAGTATTCGGCCGATAATTTGAGAACAACATGTGCCATGTAATTAATTTAAGAACCATAATAGTAACAAACCATCACAACATTGTAAACGTCATAATTTAAACGATGTAAAATCGAAGAGTGCGCATACTGTTATCAGTATATCACATACCACTACGACTGTGGGCATAGATCTTAAGACTACGCCTATTAATGATGGGAATGACCGAATCAAAACAATCGAGTCGCAGTCTATTGTTGGAAAACAACCAACTCATTCGGTTGAGGTTCTACATGACGGTTGAATTGTTCATTCATTTCTTTCGAGTGAAACCAGTCCATGGGAGCAACCGACACATACCCATGCATTCAGTTGTGTGCCGCATCTTTCTATAGTTTTGCTATGGTTAAATCACTATTGTTGACTGCATTCTGTTGTCGTCTGTCACCACTGTTATTGGCGTTCGAATATTTGCATTTTGTTAAATGCCAATATGTAGCATTCTATATAAACAGGCGTTCTTTAATAGTGAACTTTGTGTGTGGATCAGAATGCCGAAACGGTCCGTAAAGTTGGAATGAAAGAAATCATATAATTCGATAAAAAGTGATGGTCAATATAAATTCACTGCAGTGTACAATATCTGCAAGGACGGTTCATATTATGAAACTAAAATTAAGCAATTCAAAGAAAATTAACGGATAATGACAAATATTTCTCGAAAAAAATACTCCGACAAATGACAGTATATGCTTTAAAAAGCAAGTAATTAAGTCAACAAAGAATAAAATAAATTTACCTTATATGTTTTCCGTTCACGTCACCTCAGCATTTACCGAAATAGAATTAGCGGTTTTCGTGTAAACTGGCAGGAAGAGAGAGACAGAGCTTCAATAAATGTGAATATAAAAGTAATTATTCGTTTATAAATGTATGTTTAAATAATGTATTACTACTTATTAAACTTTTACAACCAACCAAAAAACCATATTTCACGGCAGAAGCACGAAATATTCGCATTTTGCTAAATAAATTTTGAAAATACTTCATTTTTAGGAATACGAGTATACGTTTTATTCACCTTGTCATGAAATCAAATTCATTATTTTTTTCTACAAAAGTTGGCTACCCTACTTGCGGTTCGTGATAATCAAAAACGCTGAAAAAGTATGCAGATGAAATTACATTCATACAATAGCACAGAGACTGAATGAAAACATTCACACAACGGCCGTATGTGTCAGAGACTTGTCAGTCGATTGCGTAAGGTTAAGTGAGTCTAATCAGTCCCAGAGAGTTACTGGAAACATTCATACACCTGAGGTGTGCCGCAGAGACTGGTATCATTCGGTTGTTTCATTCGGCTGGAAAAACTGAACGAAAAAACAGTTAACTGTGAAGTCAGTTCTCCCATCACTAACGCCTGCGTTAGTGTATACATGAGAGAGATGCTGTTTGTTTCACTTGTTTCCACCTACATTCGGGAAGAGTCACTCTTTTTCATATACATATCAATGTGTCTTCCCCTTTCTATCTTCCCTTACTCAACTTCCAGTGGCTTATGTGTTCTGCCTATGGACTTGCGAAACGCACCGTACTTCTTATTGATAGGAGGTATGATTAGCGTTGGAATGTACGCCTTTACCGGCTAGAATATTACATGCAAGAAACTGAAAAGTACCCAGCGTTAGATGTAGCTTGTAATTTATAAAAAATCATTGCCATTTTCGAGACTCTTAATGTGCTACTATGTTCTCTGAAAATTAGTTGTGGAATACGTGGTACGATTAGCGTTGGAATATACGCCTTTACCGGCTAGAATATTACATGCAAGGAACTGAAATGTACCCAGCTTTAAATGTAGCTTGTAATTTATAAAAATTCCTTGCTATTTTCGAGACTTTTAATTTGCTACTATGTTCTCTGAAAATTAGCTGTGGGATTTAGAAGTCGATATATAAACACACAAATATTAACGCTTCTACTGAAACGTAACTTTTTTGTGGGGGGTTGGAATGGGAGGGGGTAGGGGAGGTTTGCACGGGGTTCCGCATATGGAAATACTGCGGAAAGTTCAGGAATTAGTCCAGGACAATGACGCAAAGTCTGATGCTCAGGGACTTTCCGTGCCCTGCGATTAAATAGTAATGATGAACATTAATGCCCCTCAACAACGTTCAAACCGCTTTCCTCCAAGTAGAGCACCACCAAGCAGGTGTGCGTCTGCGAGGTCGTCTACTGAGGAGGGTAACAATAAACATAGCACTGTACCTTCTAGTGTATAGCACACAACCTAATAGAATCGGAATACGGTATATTTTTCTCTTTTTAGTAACCATACAAATTTTAAATTGAATTTTCTAAAGGCGAAGTTTACCCTTTGGCACTGATATAAGAAATACAAGATGTACTGTTTCGTTATAGCTATCGCTACAGATGACACTCTGCTTATGCTCAGAGACTCACCATTTCGTACTTTCGCCAATCCGCTGAGCCTTTTCGAGCGCATTACCGTACAGGGGTGAGACAGCATTCAGTTGAAAGCTCACCCTAGAAAGAGTGCATTCTTGCCTGCGCGGTTACTCTCCTGGATGACCAGATGTTTTGTAAGAATAAGCGCGTATGTGGCGTTGTTCCAGAGGAACTGTTACAAGGTCGCTGACCTCAGGCGTCGTGTCAAGAGCGAACCTTGCCTGTCTTTTCGCAGTGTCCGCTACGAGGTTACAGCGGTACTTGCCAGGAATACACATTTGTAGTTATATTGGTGTTGACATCCATGACCGTGACCAAAAATGTAACTATGGCAGACAAATTTCTTTCCGTGAACGCGGGGGACCATCGAACCTCATTAAGTTTCAGTGTCGGTAGGTAGCCGACTTAAGTGTTACCGTTCTGTAGCAGAGGTGGCAAATGCAGACTTGTCATGGCGCACGTCTTGGAGATCGCCAGTGTGAATCCTGGTGGCAAAAAACATTTCTCATCAGCAACAGTTTTAATACACTACTGTCCATTAAAATTGCTGCACCACGAAGATGACGTGCTGCAGACGCGAAATTTTACCTACAGGAAGAAGATGCTGCGATATGCAAATGATTAGCTTTTCAGAGCATTCACACAAGATTGGCGCCGGTGGCGACACCTGCAACGTGCTGACATGAGGAAAGTTTCCAACCGATTTCTCATACACACACAGCAGTTGACCGGCGTTGCCTGGTGAAACGTTGCTGTGATGTCTCGTGTAAGGAGGAGAAATACGTACTATCACGTTTCCGACTCTGATAAATGTCGGATTTTACCCTATCGCGATTTCGGTTTATCGTATCGCGACATTTCTGCTCGTGTTGATCGAGATCTATTGACTGTTAACAGAATATGGAATCGGTGGGTTCAGGAGGGTAATACGGAACGCCGTGCTGGATCCCAACGGCCTCGTATCACTAGCAGTGGAGATGACAGGCATCTTATCCGCATGGCTGTAACGGATCGTGCAGCCACGTCTCGATCCCTGAGTCAACAGATGGGTACGTTGGCAAGACAACAACCATCTGCACGAACAGTTCGACGACGTTTGCAGCAGGGTGGACTATCAGCTTGGAGACCATGGCTGCGGTTACCCTTGACGCTGCATCACAGACAGGAGCGCCTGCGATGGTGTACTCAACGACGAACCTCGGTGCGCGAATGGCAAAACGTCATTTTTTGGGATGAATCCAGGTTCTGTTTACAGCATCATGATGGTCGCATCCGTGTTTGGCGACATCGCGGAAAACGCACATTGGAAGCGTGTATTCGTTGTCGCCATACTGGCGTATCACCCGGCGTGATGGTATGGGGTGCCATTAGTTACACGTCTCGGTCACCTCTTGTTCGCACTGACGGCACTTTGAACAGTGGACGTTACATTTCAGATGTCTTACGACCCGTGGCTCTACCCTTCATTCGATACCTGGGAAACCCTACATTTCAGCAGGATAATGGAAGACCGCATGTTGCAGGTCCTGTACGGGTCTTTCTGGCTACAGAAAATGTTCGACTGCTGCCCTGGCCAGCACATTCTCCAGATCTCTCACCAATTGAAAACGTCTGGTCAATGGTGGCCGAGCAACTGGCTCGTCACAATACGCCAGTCACTACTCTTGATGAACTGTGGTATCGTGTTGAAGCTGCATCGGCAGCTGTACCTGTACACGCCATCCAAGCTCTGTTTGACTCAATGCCCAGGCGTATCAAGACCGTTATTACGACCAGAGGTGGTTGTTCTGGGTACTGATTTCTCAGGATCTATGCACCCACATTGCATGAAAATGTGATCACATATCAGTTCTAGTACTGTATAATATATTTGTCCAATGAATACCCGTTTATCATCTGCATTTCTTCTTGCTGTAGCAATTTTAATGGCCAGTAGTGTAACTCCTCAGTTAAATGAAAAATACCTTCGTAGTATCTCGTCGTGTGTGGCATGAGATAATGCTGATGTCATACTACTTTAGTTCTCTGTTGTGGAAAACTGAATCGTCAGCTTCCTGCCAAATTAAAACTGTGTGCAAAAACGGGACTCGCACCCAGACCTTGCATTTTGCTGTACTGTCACTCGTGGAAGTTCATCAGTACTTAAACTCACGAGCAACTAAATTGTTGCATTTTGCTGTACTAGCACTCGTGGAAGTTATCAGTACTTAAAATCAGGAGCAACTAAATTGTTGCGTTTTGCTGTACTAGCACTCATGGAAGTTCATCAGTACTTTAACTCACGAGCAACTGAATTAGATCGATATACTGGGTCTCTCTCCGAAGAGTCGTCAGGTTCATTTTCTCTGGCAGCTATTTGTAATTTCGTGTTTGCATTCTCTACCCGGAGTCAACCCAGACTGTAACTGTTCGTCACGTCTTTCACGCGACTCCCAAACTCAACAGAAAGCCTCGGTTCGTTCCCCTTTACAACCAAAATTATTTTTACAGAACAATCCGATAGAGCGCTCTCAAATTACTCCGATATTCGTTTTATCGAAGTATACTTACAAGGACAGTAAAACAAAAGAATAAACAGCAATCCAGCAGCGACTTTTAAATACTGGGTGGTTATAATTAAACTTTCCGTATGTAACACGTCATAATACGGAAACTAATTACCGTACGAGGACCAAACTTGGCTGCATTAATGTGAAGGAGATGAGGAAGAATAATAATGCAGAATCAATTCAATGGAAACACTTTTTATTTGCGCCTACGGTACATCATATCATTACATACCGGTACCATTACTGCTCCCAAAGGTGCTCAATGTGGCGCCCATCAGTTCAAATGGCTTTGAGCACTATGGGACTTAACATCTGAGGTTATCAGTCCCCTAGAACTTAGAACTGCTTAAACCTAACTAACCTAAGGACATCACACACATCCATGCCCGAGGCAGGATTCGAACCTGCGACCGTAGCGGTCTCGTGGTTCCAGACTGAAGCGCCTAGAACCGCTCGGCCCATCAGTACACAGAAAAGTCTGACAGCGCAGGATTGCATTCTGCACAGCAGAATGGAGCATGTCCATAGGTTTGCTGGCCACTTCTCTTGATATGCTGCGCTTCAGATCAACACATGTGTGAATGCTCCCTGTTGATAGGAAGAGAAGTTTTGTAGAGTTGTTGGCCATTAAAAAGGAGAGAATTGATACCTCTATAAATGGGGTATGAACCTATTAGCTTGATTAGCTTACCTTTTTACATTAAGGTGTATGATGCACGTTAGTTTTTTATACTAAAGGAGGTAGTTTAATTCTATCTTATGTAACTGGTTTATGAAGGTAACGTTTATTTACTTAATTTACCCTGTCAAGATAACCCTTTAATCAGGTACTTCATTTATTTAATATATAAATTAAAAGCTTTTTTTTTAGAAATTAGGTTATGTACAGTTTTGGTAATTTTGAATTAATTTATTTTGATTTAGGCATATTTTCTTCATTTAATATATATACAATAAATGATTTATATTAATATATTACATCTAATTAAATATATATACCTATAAGTTTATTTTATTATTATTAAATGATTATTTTAATACATTTATCTACCAAGGATTATAGCTACTTACATTTTAGCTTAAAATAAATTGTTGTATTATAAAGTGTATAATATGTAAATGAATATTATATTATAATAATTGAATATAATAAATAAGATTAATAATATTAAATATTATATATTAATATAAATAATTATATTAATTATAATAATATAATTGTATAGTTATCAATAATTAGATTATTTAACTAATTAATATTTAAGTTAATTTAATATAAAGTTAATTTTATAGTAATAACATATTACATTAATTTACATATTTGTATCAAATATATTTATTATATTATTTAATCTTTCTTTATTATTAGTGAACAGAAAGATTAAATAAGAAAGAATACAATACATTTATTGGTATATGTGTTCCATATCTTGGTAAACCCTGTCCTTCAGGTAGCCCCACAACGAGAAATCACAGGGAGTGAGATCAGGTGATCGAGCCAGTCAGTCATTTGAAAATGATCAGCTGATAATTCGATCGTTTCCAAATGTGTTTCGGAGAAACAAGTGAACTTCACGAGCGATGTGCTGTGGGGCTCCATCTTGCATGAAAACTGTTGCGTTCAATTCGTCTCTCTGCTGTAGGGGGGGTATGACATGCTGGCAAAACATATCGCAGTAACGCTGGCCAGTCACACTGCATGTCTTTGGTCTTTGAGCGCCAACCTGTTCGAAAAGGAATCGGCCAGTGATGAACCTAGCCGTGATGCCACACCATGCGCTGACACGTTCACCATGCAGAGGAACTTCACGCACCATGACTGGAGGTGAATATCTCCATACTCGGCAATTCTGTGTGTTCACCTCACCTTTCAGAGAGAAGAAGAGCTTCGTCTGTCCATAGGATGGTCCACGGTCAGCCCTCGTCAACTTTAGTCCTCTCGAGAATGTGGGGAGCGAAGTCAACACGTCGTTGTGCATCCTGTGGGACAAGCTGCTGTACGATACGGATCTTGTACAGATACCATTTGAGAATGGTTCAAAGCACCTTCCGTACAGCGGACCACGGGATGTTCAACTGCTGTGACAGCACGCGCATTGCCTGACGATCGGGTATTGCGCGCAGCGAGGTCTGCCATAGCAACAGCGATTTCATCGACCACCAATGGGTGCAACAGGTCTTCGGCCTCTTCCCGGAGCCACGCCCAGTTCTCCAGTTGATTCGAACTTCATCATGCTTCACACAGCAGGTGGAGAAAGAGGACCCTTCCGTAATCCTTTCAGTCGGCGATATTCTGAAGTGCAGATGGAGCATTACTGTCGTTTTGATAATAGAGCTTCACCAATAATGCTCTACTCCTTTTATCTTAGCTCGTCTTGCCGGCTGGAGTGGCCGAGCGGTTCTGGGCGCTACAGTCTGGAACCGCGCGACCGCTACGGTCGCAGGTTCGAATCCTGTCTCGGGCATGGATGTGTGTGATGTCCTTAGGTTAGTTAGGTTTAAGTAGTTCTATGTTCTAGGGGACTGATGACCTCAGATGTTAAGTCCCATAGTACTCAGAGCCATTTGAACCATTTTTTTAGCTCGTGTTGACACGTCAACAAGTGCACTTGGACTGGTCAGGTGTGTGAGACTATGACACACGATGACTGATCGCGACACCTGGTGGCCATATTTGGAACTCGATGGTGGCGCTGTGACGCAAGGAACTCATGCACCCCATACTCTGTACAATAATGCTATCAAGTATGGTACTCGTACGGCAATTAGTTTCCGCGCTGCAAGGTGTTAAATAGGGAAACTTTAATTATGACGAATCGGTACATACTGATAAAACATATGTCGCAATAGACTAATTTGGGACCTGTCTATCGAATGGGCACGTAAAATTCCGCTTTAAAAACCATTTTGTTTGTTACGGGAAAGAGACCGACGTTTTTCGTCGACACAGGGCTTTGCATGAAAAACGTGATGAGCACTATTTGTTTGCGCTGATTCCATCTGCACAATGCAAAAACGAAATTGCAAATATCTGCTGAAACACAGGCGAGACACCTTGCGTGTAGCTACTGTGCTATAGAGACAACGAACAGTTTTTGTGTATATTTGTACTGCGAGTTAATAGTTGGTCTCCAGTCCTTATCAGTGACTGTTCTTTATAGTAGTGTTACGTTAAAGATCTAAAATAAAGTTAGTTTATCACGTAATATTTAGTCCGAATAATAAGCCACGAGTTCGTGCTACATGTCAACGTTTAATGGAGATTTGTGGTGTGCCTGTATGGTAGCAGTAAATGAAAAGATTACAGTATCGGCAGTTGAAATAATTCTTCTGAGGCTCTTATTTCCGTGGAACGTGATAGCTTAGCCAGAATGTAAGTACAGGAAGCTTAAGTGGCATCGAGTTTTTAGAGAGGAATTTTCCGCCGCCATGCTAAAGGAACCGGCGTCACATTTATTTTTGGATGATTTAGGGCAATTGAGGAATACAAGGGCACAAAAACGAGGTTCGCTTCTTCTGAATACCACTACATTAACTACACGCCATCTCGCTTGGTAGAAGCCTGGAAAACTGTAATCAGAAATATGGCATGCAAGCACCCAGTGATTATCTTATTGCCCCGCAGCAGTTATCTGTCTTCCCCTACGAAATGCATATTATCTTTAAAAAAAGTGTAGTTGGTTTGAGAGAGCGATTACCACAGACATGACTTTATCCGTAAGCAGTTTCTTCTATCTGCAATTAACTGAAGTCGAGATTTCAATTTCACCCCATTTTTCCACCATCCCGCGATCACTCCCTTTGTTTCATATTGCTTTCCGTTGTCTTAGAGCGCATACTTCTTCAGTATGTGCGTATCACCAACGAATCAGTACCAAGCCTATTGTAGAAGGCTATTATCAAGCCTTCGTGACAACCACAAGAAATCGTTCAAGGAATTATAGGACGCAAGTCCTCAACATGTAGTTTACAAAGTTTAGACTTATTTTACAGCAAACATTCCTCTAATCCAGACGTCGCCAAATTGATTCCATTTATTAATCGTAAAATGTTGAATCAAGTCATACAATTTGATACCAACTAACTATAATGTGATTTCAAACTTCTATATTAATTATCTTAACACGCATTTAAAAATACAGTTCTGGTTGTAATAAATGTATGGATGAGTGCGTTTTTGTATACATGAGCACAATATAGGATACAGAAGCTTATCGATTTTCTTTATCTGCCTCTAAAAATATCTACCAGGACTAGAGAATTTCACGGATTCTGAGCATCCCTTGAATCCGGTAATTACAGACCGATGGCGACAGCCAGGCGTAGTTTGACATCCATGACATCATGCTTATCGGGACCTATCCAGTGAATTCGTCGGACGGGACGCCGTAGATCCATTCACAAATGCGTGGAGATAACCAGAACAATCGAAACGAGTTTACGAAACAAAGCAGAGTCGTAGAGTTTCGACACGGTCGGATACCTGAATCAGAGCTCTTCATCTCGCTCATCTCCGTCAACAAGTTACACAACTTGTTGTGAGGACATCTGGGGCAACGTTCAAGCGGATTCCTCGGATCTGAGTTCATAAAATCGTCTCTTCGAGTGTAATTTCTCCGAGGAATCCTTACACATTTGTGGAAGTAGCTTATGTATATACGGCAAAATTGTTGAGCTTAACGCCATTCTAACTCCCATGTGAGTAAGCCTATGTCAAGTCGAGAACGTTAAGGAGAAATTTGGAAAGGGGATTAAAATTTCAGGGAGAAGAAATAAGAGCTCTGAGGTTTGCTGATTACATAATGGTGTCAGAGACTGCAAAGGACTTGGAAGGGCAGTTGAACGAAATGGATTGTGTCTTAGATTATAAGATGAATATCAACAACATTAAGACAAGTATAATACGTAAGGGCATTTAATGGCCGGGATTTCCCCTTCGGGGTTCGGCCGCCGTGTTGCAAGTTTTTTTTGGTCGACGCCATTTCGGCGACTTTCGTGTCAATGATGGTAAAAATGATTATGAATGGCACACAATACTCAGTCCCCTGCCGGGAATCGAAGCCGGGCCCCCTTGCATGGCAGGCGTTAACACTACCGCTGCACTACGGAGGCGGACAGGAATTTAGACAAAAAGCAGTAGATGAGTTTTGCTACTTGGGCAGCAAGATAACTGACGATGGCCAAAGTAGAGAGGGTGTAAAATTAAGACTGGCGACAGCAAGAAAAACCGTTTCTGAAAATAATTTGACATCGAATATAAATTTAAGTGTCATAAAATCTTTTCAAAGATATCTGAATGAATGTAACATTTTGCGGAAGTTAAACATAGACAATAAGCAGTTCAAACAGGGTAAGGATAGAGGCATTTGATATGAGTTGCTACAGAAGAATGCTGGAAATTAAACGGATAGTATCGAATAACTAATGAGGAGATACTGAATCGAAATGGAGGAGAAAATAAATTTGTTACACAACTTAGCTAAAAGAAAGAGGCGGTTGATACGACATTTTCGGAAGCATGAAGAAGTTGTCAAGTTAATAACGAAAGGACGAATTGAGAGGGGGGGGGGGGATAAAAATTGTAGGAGGTTACCAACACTTGAAAACAGTAAGCAGGTTCAAATTCACGTACGTTGCAATAGTTATTCAGAGATGAATAGGCTTGCACAGGATGGCCTAGCGAGGAAACCTGCATCGAGCCAGTCTTCAGACTGAAGACCACAACAACAATAGTAACAATGTAATTTTAAGGAATAAAGTGACCGAATCGTCCTTGTTTCACCGAATCTACCATACGCTGCTCAATAACACAAGGGTGCAAATTGTAATGAGTCTGCTGGTAAATGTCTCCTGCAAGCTGTATCTCTCCACAGACGTCTTTGGGAAGGACACCTCAGTAGATACAATGGAAATTACTGTGGCTATTGGGTGCACGTGAATAGCCATAATGACGAGTTGCTAGCTATGTATTCCGTGATATCGGAATCCTGCTCCTGCGCCTGTATCAACTTCATACCAATTCTAATTATGTGCCGACTCACGTGGAATAACGCAAGGTAGTTCAAAATGAATGCGATAAACATTGCAGAAATACATATATAGACTGAAAGGTTAACTCCACATCTGCTATGCCATTCATTGATGTTCAATGTGGGCTTCATTTGTAACACGGCAGATGTCTATCCAATTTTGCAGTTCCTGCCGCAGCTATTCCATCGCAGCCCAATGAATGGAGTTAACCTCGCCGACTATCCAGTGCCTTAGCAGTGGAAATGGGGTAACGATGTGGTGTCACTTTACTAAATTTGGTCCGAAATGTCTTTGATAGTGTTTTTGGGTGTTCTACGACACAATACGCCGTTCCTGTAGTTCCGTTGTTGTCGACTAATCTCCTCATTCTCGTCCTCTTCCTCCTTCCTATCGCTGATGCCACCATTTTTGATATTAGCGCCAGCGATGAGCAACAACGGCGACATTATCTTTTCTGTTTAAATGTTGCCAACCTAAACTGTCGTAGGTGACCTTTCAGTCTATATGTGTATTTCTGAAATAAAGTCATTATTTAGCCAAGGGCGTGCTTTATTTTTATTCATTTTGAAACAAATGATTCTAATGGCTCTGAGCACTTAACATCTGAGGTCATCAGTCTCCCAGAACTTAGAACTACCTAAACCTAACTAACCTAAAGACATCACACACATCCATGCCCGAGGCAGGATTCGAACCTGCGACCGTAGCGGTCGCGCGGTTCCAGATTGAAGCGCCTAGAACCGCTCGGCACACCGGCCGGCTCATTTTCAATCACTCTGTATTATGGAGCACTTGCATTTCAGCTGCCAGTGTACCACTAAACAATTTTCAAGATAGCGCAATACTGTAACAAAAGCAACCTCGTGATGTTCAGCACACAACAGTGATTAGTGTAGGAAAAAAATCCGACCACATTCGAGTAAAGCACCAGTTGTATGAGTGCGTCCGTTCTCATTCTTACAATACCTATTGCCTACCCGATGAAGGATAATTAGCACAAGGAACGACTGTACGACTTCGGTTCATCGAAATAATTCGGAAACGCGTGCTGTGAATCTGCAAAAGAGACCACATAAGATATATTCATATTAGATTAGTTAACACCAGAACCGCCAGACTTTTCGAACCCCCTAAAACCGCCTTCGCGAAAAAAATGCCCCAACTGTAGTCGATCCGTTTACACTTTGTTTTTAGCGTTTTCTTTAGTTTAGGGAATGAGTTTTTCTGTAACAGATAGCCACTCTAACGGTCACTTATTTTGTTTTTATTCTAAACAAAAGGATGCAGGGTACTTTTGACTGATGAAAAAATCGAAATATTTTTTATTCCGTTATTAAATTTTATAGTTTTTCTAAATTACATTTAGTATTTAATTGCGTTTAGAATGAAAAATGACTGCTGCATGCTAAATTTTAAAGTTACAGTCGTTTACGATGCGGTGCTGCCATTATATAAGTTGTGGAAAGCTATTAGAGGTCAGTTCGTGCATGAAATCCTGGGCCGGCAATACTTTCCCATTTATGGACGGCTAAAGAGTCAGCATGGCTCAGTATTTCTGCAGGAGACTTCTAACAACTTGTTCAATCCATGCCATGTCGGCTTGCTGAACTACGCCGGGCAAAAGGAGGACCGACATGATATCAGGAAGTACTCCGTGACTTCTGTCTCCTCAATGTATAGGGCGATATTGCTGAATGGGAACAAACAGCAGGAAACGTTGACTGAGAGGAGTTGTGCAGACGAAGCACGTTTTGTGACAAGTGTCTACCATCAATATGGGTGGTTAATTTTCTTTTCTGAGAAGGGGTTCTAGGGAGCACTTGTCATGCACCAAGAATTGCCACATGGTCGGAAATGTGTTCCAAGAGAGAAACGCCCACTTGAAGATGGAGATAAAATATCTTTGACAGGTTCCACGGTATCAGCACAAAGCAGGTGGCCGGCCAACATCGAGTAAGCTACACAGACGCGTGGAACATTCTCCGCGACGGCTGCAGCGATCTTAGCTACGGACTTGCCCCCATGGCGACGATTTTGTGGCTGGTTTGTCGCACAAGCCACCACAATTTCTGACATCCATCCTATCCACAGATGAGGCTACGTTTACGATGGGCAGTATTGAAGCATCCTCTTAGAAATATTTATGAATTAGTGCGCTGGTAAACCTCTTACGTTACTCGATTTTCAAACAGCTGAGCAAAACTGAACGTACTCAGACATTTCTCTCTTTACTTATTCTGATATATATTTGCGCAACGCATTCTGACTTTCAATAATCCCTACAAAAGAATGGCCCTGACTAACAATAACCTATACCTTTCATAAATCACTTACCTCACAAAAATCTTCGTTACTCGAACTACTGTAATACAGCGAGCGCCAATACTGCCAGCTAAATAAAAGATTCTAACTACTGAAGGCACTAACTACTGATAGGCAAAGTTAACAAATGAAAGCTTTTGATAGAGAACAAACAATGTATTTACCATAGCCGGCCGGGGTGACCGAGTGGTTCCAGGTGCTACAGTCTGGAACCGCGCAACCGCTACGTTGGTGGAAACGTAGAAACGCTTCTACAATCGGCTCAGCACCTCATAACAATGTTAACTCGGCAGAAAATCTTGAGACACCGGTGTACAGCAAATGCTGAAAGAGACTATGTGAGCCGGCACATGCAAATCAGTCACTGCAGCAAAAACACAACCTAGAAAATTTTTAATTTAAGGCTACTATTTAAGAGAAATAATATGCCTTCATTAACCACCCGTTAAATATACCCTAACGAATAAGGCCATAGTAGTCGGGTTACATAATTTAATGCCGACATGATAAACCAAAGCAAACCCAAATATGAACATTCGTCCCACTAAAATAGCTGCGCACAGGCAAGAATTTACGACATTAATTCATGACACGTGCCTCCGACATGCACGAGAATTACATTTTGAAGTTCGTTTAAACACCAAGCTGTGTTATCAAAATGCAATGAGGGAGGAAGATGGCACGTGTAAGAACACAACAACAGTGAAGGCTGCTTATTAAAGTAACCTCCTGCTTTCAAAAACATTTGACATCAATTACACTGCTATGGTCGCAGGTTCGAGTCCTGCCTCGGGCATGGATGTGTGTGATGTCCTTAGGTTAGTTAGGTTTAACTAGATCTAAGTTCTAGGGGGCTGATGACCTCAGAAGTTAAGTCCCATAGTGCTGAGAGCCATTTTTTTTATTTCCTTGTAGTGTTCAAAAGTCATAATATATATACCAGTTCATGACATCCAGTATTACAAATTTCGTTTTTCTGACGGACACACGTCCAGATCGTCCGCTCTCAAAACTCTGCCACCTCTCTTCCCACATTCACCACTGCTGGCGGCTAACCTCCAACTGCACAACGCTACGAGCTGTTCACATCCAACTGCCCAACACTACAATAGCAAATATTCCAACAATGCAAATCAGCCACAGACTGTACACAGCACAGCCAGTGATTTTCATACAGAGCGCTAGGTGGCGTTACCAACATAAAAACGCAAACAGCCTACTTACAGTATCATCAAGTTTCACAACATCCACGTGAGCGATACCGAGGATACCCATGATACTGTGGCAACGAACTATCAGCGCCTGTTGATCATACCTTGGGTTAATCCTCAATCTGTGAGCTGAGATTATTGGCGACCGCCTCGTGGGATGAGTGATCCTTCCACAACACCTAATAGGCGAGGCATATCTGCACTTCATGCGGGTGACACTGCCTCCTCTGCTGGAAGACGTGCCTTTGACGGGACGAAGGGAAATATCGTCACTCCGTGATGGTGCTGCAGCTCATTGCCCTCTTGAGCTAAGACACAAGTACAAACACTATATTCCCACTTTCCTGGTGTGTTCTCATTTGTGTTTTCGATCATTGACACCTACATTGTCAAAGATCTTTTAACTCCAGCTTCAAGTGTGTATACCTCCCTTGGAATGCATTTCAGGTCATACGCCGGTATTACCTGTTTTGCTGCTAATCCTCTCATGGATCGCTGCCTGCAGTTCGTCCCCAATCAGCAAAATCACCCTGTATACAGGCTGATTCTTGTTGTTGTGGTCTTCAGTCCTGAGACTGGTTTCATGCAGCTCTCCATGCTATTCTATCCTGTGCAAGCCTCTTCATCTCCCAGTACCTACTGCAACCTACATCCTTCAGAATCTGCTTAGTGTATTCATCTCTTGGTCTCCCTCTACGATTTTTACCCTCCACGCTGCCCTCCAATACTAAATTGGTGATCCCTTGATGCCTCAGAACATGTCCTCCAACCGATCCCTTCTTCTACTCAAGTTGTGCCACAAACTTCTCTTCTCCCCAATCCTATTCAATACTTCCTCAAGATTTATCTGATCTTCCCATCTAACCTTCAGCATTTTTCTGTAGCACCACATTTCGAAAGCTTCTATTCTCTTCTTGTCCAAACTATGTATCGTCCACGTTTCACTTCCATACATGGCTACACTCCATACAAATACTTTCAGAAATGACTTCCTGACACTTAAATCTATAATCGATGTTAGCAAATTTCTCTTCTTCAGAGACGCTTTCCTTGCCATTGCCAGTCTACATTTTATATCCTCTCTATTTCGACCATCGTCAGTTATTTTGCTCCCCAAATAGCAAAACTCCTTTACTACTTTAAGTGTCTCATTTCCTAATCTAATTCCCTCAGCATCACCCGACTTAATTCGACTACATTCCATTATCCTCGTTTTGCTTTTGTTGATGTTCATCTTATATCCTCCTTTCAAGACACTGTCCATTCCATTCAACTGCTCTTCCAAGTCCTTTGCTGTCTCTGACAGAATTACAATGTCGTCGGCGAACCTCAAAGTTTTTATTTCTTCTCCATGGATTTTAATTCTTACTCCGAATTTGTCTTTTGTTTCCTTTACTGCTTGCTCAATATACAGATTGAATAACATCGGGGAGAGGCTGCAACCCTGTCTCACTCCCTTCCCAACCACTGCTTCCCTTTCATGTCCCTCGACTCTTATAACTGACATCTGGTTTCTGTACAAATTGTAAATAGCCTTTCGCTCCCTGTATTTTACCCCTGCCACCTTTAGAATTTGAAAGAGAGTATTCCAGTCAACATTGTCAAAAGCTTTCTCTAAGTCTACAAATGCTAGAAACGTAGGTTTGCCTTTTCTTAATCTAGCTTCTAAGATAAGTCTTAAGGTCAGTATTGCCTCACGTGTTCCAGTGTTTCTACGGAATCCAAACTGATCTTCCCCGAGGTCGGCTTCTATTAATTTTTCCATTCGTCTGTAAAGAATTCGTGTTAGTATTTTGCAGCTGTGGCTTATTAAACTGATTGTTCGGTAATTTTCACATCTGTCAACACGTGCTTTCTCTGGGATTGGAATTATTATATTCTACTTGAAGTCTGAGGCTATTTCGCCTGTTTCATACATCTTGCTCACCAGATGGTAGAGTTTTGACAGGACTGGCTCTCCCAAGGCCGTCAGTAGTTCCAATGGAATGTTGTCTACTCCGGGGGCCTTGTTCCGACTCAGGTCTTTCAGTGCTCTGTCAAACTCTTCACGCAGTATCATATCTCCCATTTCATCTTCATCTACATCCTCTCCCATTTCCATAATATTGTCCTCAAGGCTGATTCTTATTAACGTTTAAAAACTTCCGAAGTGGTCTAGGTTACGCAGAGAGAAATAATTTAATATAGGACACATGGGGCCGCAAATGTCTGAAATACCCGAAGAGTGGATGACAAATGTTGAAAGTGTGATGCCACCAGGTCACGTACCTCGTCGCACTTGCAGCGGCTGAGCCTATCGGTCTGTCACGTCTGATCATCCTAACCCATTATTCAAGTCGGCGTAGCTCCGGACCTACGTACGAGACTTCATCGCGTGGGGCTCACGGTTCGTGTCTTGCGTCTTGCAGGCAGTATTTTTTTCACTGCGTTAGACAATAATATGTTTACGTTCAATTAAGATTTATTATTTTATTTACCGGTCTCGCGCTCTCCACTGGTCTTTTGCGAAGTACAGTACAATAAAAACCTACCATTTTGCGTCGCAAGTAAATGATTATAAGCTTCAGAACTTCGTCATTATCGATAATAGACCTATGTTTTCTTACTGAATTATGTCTGAAAACAAAAAACAGAAAGGGCTAAGGAAACACAAAATGAGAACATCTTTTGCTTGGTTCCAGCGAGGACAGTAATTTTGTAATTTCTGCGTTTACAACAGATCAAAATTTCAACAGGTATTCAAACTTTACAGTGTTTTGCAGAAATATGTAGCACTACCCCCTACTGGCGAGTGTATGGTCGACAAGCCAAATTGCTACACGTGCGGCGAGGTACGTCATCTGGTGACATCACACGTTCAACATTTGTCATCCACTCTTGGTGTATTTGCCGACATTTGCGATCCCGTGTATCTTAAATTACTTGGCGCAGCAGTGCGTACGCTGCTTCGTGTGTTTTTAAACATTAATAAGAGTCACTCTGTATACAAAAACTGGCAAACAGCTTTTTCAGCTCTCAGTCTGTTGGCAGGCGATGCTTGGACTACAGGGAAGTCACTTAATAAATTGTTACGAGTTGGTCAGGACATTTTGTAATCGCTGAAACTGATCCGCACAATAAAAAAAATATAGTAGTGGAAGGTTAATTTCCTGAAATTTTGTTAATGACGAACATATATCTATTTTCTCTGAAAAAAAAATTGTGAAGTTCATGAAGATTTTTATTTTATTTCAAACGTTACATAGCCTGTATCCTAGGATCCTTGATCAGGCTGGAACTAAGTTCAGTGTGAAAATGTGAATTAAGTATCTATTCCTGTGTGGTAGGTTGTCTGGAATCCATAAGCGTGGTGCTGAATGTAGAGAGTCTTGCTGATGAGTATTGCCTGGTGCAAAGATTGGCGGCAGTTCCTCACCATCAATATATGTGGTGTCTTCCCTTACTGTTCGTGACCTTTACCCCATATCTACACAGCGTCGCCATGTTAATTATGCGATTTGGTAATATTCGTGGTAGAGAGTGGCCATAAGGCCTTCCTGTTGCCACCTCTTCTCCCACTACCTCCCCCGGGACGGAATTTCTGTACCCCATGTGTCTGCGTCTTGTGTGAAAGTGTCCGAACGTTTTCTAAATGTTTGCGAATCGTGTAACTGAGGTGAGACGTGGGTAATTAGTACGCTCAGACACGGGTAGACCACTTAGGTAAATTACTTGTAACTGTGCCTACTGGTATGTTTGAAAGCTAATTCGTTAATACGCAGGGCACGACGTTTAGCTTCATCGATCAGTCCTCGTGCTTCTCTCAGTGATACTCAGAATAATGTAATCAATTATCGGCAGTTAAGTTTATTTGTCCTCTCTCTCTCTTCCCCCCCTCCCCCCCTCTAATTTACTAAACGTTCTCGGCGAGATGAAAGACTGCAGGCGCTTTATGCTGGACGCCGTTGCGCGCTAGAGAGTATCTTTATCTGGCTACTCAGGAAGGCTCTCGATGCGCGGACCTTGTCACACTTTAGACCGGTCAACAGTGAAATCACAGACGATATCGGCCAGGGCATCTGATAGATGCCCGAAGAGAAACAAAACCGAGACAAACACCACAGCCAGTCACGAAGTTTGCATTGTTCGTTATCCGTCGACAAGGACCAATACACATTTACTAGGGGTACTGCACCAATGATAACAACTACATGCAGAGGAAACACATTAAACAAAGACCTTAAGTTTACCTTAGAGACAGAATAAGCAGACCAAATAAACTTCCTAGATATATCCATCTCTATTTGTTCATGAGACCCAGAAAATAGTAGATACAGGCTCCCAGGTAGATGCCATTTTCCTTGACTTCCGGAAGGCGTTCAATACAGTTCCGCATTGTCGCCTGATAAACAAAGTAAGAGCCTACGGAATACCAGACCAGCTGTGTGGCTGGATTGAAGAGTTTTTAGCAAACAGAACACAGCATGTTGTTCTCAATGGAGAGACGTCTACAGACGTTAAAGTAATCTCTGGAGTGCCACAGGGGAGTGTTATGGGACCATTGCTTTTCACAATATATATAAATGATCCAGTAGATAGTTTCGGAAGTTCCATGCGGCTTTTCGCGGATGATGCTGTAGTATACAGAGAAGTTGCAGCATTAGAAAATTGCAGCGAAATGCAGGAAGATCTACAGCGGATAGACACTTGGTGCAGGGAGTGGCAACCGACCCTTAACATGGACAAATGTAATGTATTGCGAATACATAGAAAGAAGGATCCTTTATTGTATGATTATATGATAGCGGAACAAACACTGGTTGCAGTTACTTCTGTAAAATATCTGGAAGTATGCGCACGGAGCGATTTGAAGTGGAATGATCATATAAACTTAATTGTTGGTAAGGCGGGTGCCAGGTTGAGATTCCTTGGGAGAGTCCTTAAAAAATGTAGTCCATCAACAAAGGAGGCTACGGTCGGAGGTTCGAATCCTGCCTCGGGCATGGATGTGTGTGATGTCCTTAGGTTAGTTAGGTTTAAGTAGTTCTAAGTTCTAGGGGACTGATGACCTCAGAAGTTAAGTCCCATAGTGCTCAGAGCCATTTCAACAAAGGAGGTAGCTTTCAAAACACTCGTTCGACCTATACTTGAGTATTGCTCATCAGTGTGGGATCCATACTAGGTCGGGTTGACAGAGGAGATACAGAAGAACCAAAGAAGAGCGGCGCGTTTCGTCACAGGGTTATTTGGTATGCGTGATAGCGTTACGGAGATGTTTAGCAAACTCAAGTGACAGACTCTGCAAGAGAGGCGCTCTGCATCGTGGTATAGCTTGCTGTCCAGGTTTCGAGAGGGTGCGTTTCTGGATGAGGTATCGAATATATTGCTTCCCCCTACTTATACCTCCCGAGGAGATCACGAATGTAAAATTATAGAGATTCGAGGGCGCACGGAGGCTTTCCGGCAGTCGTTCTTCCCGCGAACCATACGCGACTGGAACAGGAAAGAAATGTAAGGCAGTGGCACGTAAAGTGCCCTCCGCCACACACCGTTGATGGCTTGCGGAGTATAAATGGAGATGTAGATGTAGAGAAAAATAACCAACACTCATTCAGCATTTACAGGAACAACTCCATAACAGACAAATATTATACCGGTCATCTAACCCAGATGACTGATACTATTTCAGATAGTAAAAAAAACGGAAAACAAAAATCCCTAGTTACAAAATTTAAGAAGAAAATCCAGAAAAACAGCCTCAAAAAGAGAGCAATAAAAACAGCACATCAAAGCAATAATTCTATACAGAAATGTCTAAAAAGGAAGATCACACTGACATGTACCAAAAATCTGGTATTTACCAACACCAGTGTAACAACTGTGATGCTCTATACCAGGGCAGAAAGACAGAACTTTTGAAACAAGGTACAAGGAACACAGAAGAGCACGGAAATATGGCACCAGCCAATCAACATGTGCAGACTACCTCTCGCAATAAAACCACCACCCTACCATAACAGAAAAGAACATAAAAACAGTCGGACTCAGAAACAAGAAACATCTAAACCTACAAGTGATTTCCAAATTCCAAAAGTGTTAATAGAGAAGAAACAATAAATGACAAGACAAATATCAGCAACCAGACGTTGTTTGAACTAATAATACACACACACACACACACACACACACACACACACACAGAGAGAGAGAGAGAGAGAGAGAGAGAGAGACGCTCCCACTACTACCGTAACAAATAAAAGACGGACTCTTCGCTTAGTAGCGAAACAAAACCCACGAAATGGCGAGATCACAGTGGTCCTTCACAACACATAACGTAAATATATTTTGTGTTAGTGGCAGTGCTGTGTGCTAAAATGAAACACATATGAGAAAGAAAAGGAAGAATGTGTCCATAACAAAAAAACGCGAGTAACAATAAAAATTAATACTGTTTATAATAATAAAATAAGACAAGAGAACTGTTCATGATCCTAGCAAATAAAATTATAAGAGTAAGAAAAAACCATAATGTTATAGTGGCTACTGAACATGCTTTAGAACAAAGCGAAACGCGTTTGATCTTAATAAGACTTTCATTACGATTGCAAAAGACGATATTAAACCTATACAAATTGTATGTCTGCAATTGCGGAAAAAATGCCGAAAAGCAAAGAAGACAACATGTACCAGAGACAAGTATATTACATGGTGAAGAAATAATAAACAAGTTGGAAAATTCAAAATTCTTATGTTTTCAAACTGATGAGAATTTAAACTGGAAAAAAATCACATTTTGGAACTCCCAAAACAACTTAGGTCAGCCACATTTGCACTCACAATAATTCCAGATCTTAGGGAGAGACATATCAGTAAACTGACATATTTTGCATATTTTCATTCAGTAATGTCATATGAAATAATGTTCAAGGATAACTCATCTTTAAGAAAGAAAGTCTTCATTGCACAAAAATGTGGTGTAAGAGTAATATTTGGTGCTCACCCACCATCATCTTGTAAACATCTGATTAGGAGCTGTGCATTCTGACTACTGCTTCACAGTATATTTACTGCTTACGAAATTTGTTGTAAATAATTCACTGCGATTTAAAAGGAACAATGATGTACAAAGTTACAACACCAGAAGGAAAAATGACGTTCATTACGCCACATTAAGATTGTGTTTAGCACAAAAATGTGTGCGTAATGCCAGAACTGAATTTTTTTATAACGTACCCAATGATATAAAATATCTGACAAACTGCAAAATAAAATCTGAAAACGAACTTAAAAAGTTTCTCCTCGACGACTCCTATTCCGTAGAAGAATGAAATTTGTAAAAGGTGTGGATGGGAATTACTAACTCATATTTGTAGATTTTATAAAAAATAGAGACAACGTAAATGTTCAGCATGTAGCCATTTTTACAAATTAATTTGCAATGTGAATGTAAAATAACTCGTTCCACATCATTACGATTTATCATGCAAATAATTCATGGAACATGAAACTAACTAATCATGTGAAGCAAAGCACTCATCTGTACAAAGTGATCTCTCAGGTTTTTTCAGTGTGATGGATTAACGGTGAGCTTCCCGGTGTTCAGTCGAGTTTACAGGACATTATTAAACTGTATGTTCTGAGTCTACTAAACTACAGTAATTGCATTTCAGACGCAGCTTTCGGAAATACAATTTTTTAATTACACAGATAAAACTTTGTGTACTTTTTTGTATGTTATTCTAAATAATTTTAACTATGCATAACATTATGTTCTTCTTTTAGTTCAATAGACTTAGAATATGTATGTTATTACTCCCTGAAAATCTGAATACTGTAGTCGAAATGGTTTCTGAAATTTAGGGAAAAATCCAACAGAAAATGTAAATTTTCAGGAACGGCTTCTAAAGTTTCAAAAGACTGTAACTCACTCAATATATGTTTAATTTTTTTTTTACTTTTAGTCACTCGAACCCACCCTGCACCACACTGTATATCATCCTCTTGATCTTTTTCCAAGTTTTTTTTTCTTTTCTTCTTTCTTGACTCCTTAGTGGCCAACTGTGCTGCTTACTCTGCTTTATCAATGTGAACCTTGTCCATCTGTTCAAGTTCTCTGATGCAGTTTGCTCCAGGATTAATTCCCATATGCTGTAGCACTTTCACCCTACCAATGTTGCCATCATTAAAAGCAATAACAGCATCATTGACACCCCCCCCCCCCAACTTTAGTGTCCTCATTCCAACAAAAACATTTTTTGGTAAGCGAGTCCATATAAGATTACTGAACGACTCTTTGGAATTTTGAATCTGCTCATTCAGACACTTCTTCAGTAATTCAGGATTTGTCAAGTCTCTGTAAATAGGTTTAATGATAACCATGACTGCTGCTGGAATAGAATGTTTATGGATGTATGAACTGTTTGAGTACTGGGTACTGGGCATTGCGCTAATTGCACCATGAATCAGGTCCAGGAGGGCAAAGTTGGTGTACTGGTTTTCCATCAGCTGACAGTCTGTGGAAGAAGGTAGCCCATACTGCCTGCTTCATTTTCAACATATCGTCAGTATTTTTTCTCACGGCCATCAATAATACTGCTGTAGTTCATCAATCATTTTGTCTGTCAGCCTGCCTCTTATGGTTTTATCACCAGGAACTTTCTTGTCTCTCAAACTTTGTTTCAACTTCCTCAACCTGGTGGCCATCCTCTTCTGGATATGACCAACACATTCCAGTTATGTGATACTCTTCTCACCACAAGGCTGGGCAGCTACTACACATATGCTTTTAGTCTCCATCACCTAAGAACTTCCCCTTTCGTTCACAGATTCACTAAAAATGTCAATAGCTGCAGAGGCCTCCATACAACCACTTGTTCCTTCATAATTTCTGTCACAGATGTACCCTTCTTCATTCCCTGATTTACACTTATAACAATGTTTGGATAAAATCTGGAAATATGTTACCTTTCCAGTATCCACACTGGTCACCATAGTAACAGAATTCTTAGAACTGTAGCTGCGCTTCTGCCAAGTGCCATCAAAAGCTACTGGTACGTCAGTCATACCATCATTTATTTCAACAGTTTCGTTTTCAGCACCCTTCATTGACTCACATGCAACTGATTTCACAGCAGCTCCAATAAATCCTGCATATTTGTCGATTTTACAAGGTGGGCGTGGCATATTCATCAAGGCACACAGTTTCTGCTGCAGTGTGTCCTTTGCCAATATCTCTCAATCCATAAAAACACCTAACATTTACTTCAAAATAATTATTTTTGCACTTATCAGAATTCCAAAATGAATGAGTATATTTACAACTGGCACAATTAATGACAAGTTTCCTGGCTAGTCCATTTGATACCTTACTATCTTCTTGTAAACGAACTGGCCCTCCACATATTTTAGAACATACACATTTACGTAACACCCTTGTTAGGATGTGTAAATCTATCAGAATATAACCTAACCTACCATTCACATCACTTTTGTGTTGAGAAAACTGAGTATCACAACGTTTTATTTTAATCTTCGAAGCACTAATGGGTGTTTCTCTAGATACTGACGAGTTTGCCTGTAATTCATTGTCTGTAACTTCACATGCCACATGTTGAACACAATGTTTCCCTTTATTCGAAAATCTATTATCATGAAACCCACATTTCTTAAAAACACTTCGTTTTGCGTCATACTTTGAGTGATTTGTCAATCTACTCGTCACTTTTCCTCGAAAAATCGTTAGCGCTTCGACATACAACGCCTGTTCATAGCATGAAACGATACGATAATGTTTTTGACAGTGTTGCCTATACAAACACGTAATTTAACCTTTATATCAGCAATCCACAGCCTTCTATGTAAAAAATTACCGATTTTATTAGATCTTGAAGTAATGCAAGTAAAAATTTTAACGTTTTCAACCAGTGTAGATTATATTTAAAAAATAAAATAAAATACTTTCCATGTGAGTTAATAAATTATATATATATATATATATATATATATATATATATATATATATATATATATATATATATATATATCATTTTATTAAGAAAATTGCAAATTTTACAAGATAAAAATCCGAAAATGTAAAAAAAGCTTTTTTTGCGTTCTAACTCCCCATAAGCACAATATTTTGACGGCCGACCGAGCCGTACACGCAATTCACAACACCTGAAGAAGACAATTCGGTCGTTCGTCGAAATTCGTTCACAAATGAAAACAACAATTCGGATGAACAGCCAACAGCACACCACTAATGTGCATAATTGTTTGTTTGAACATTGTCGTGTTGTTCTGGCAAGTCAGAGACCTATCTATGGTAACAGGCGTACGGAATGGCGAAACAGCTATAAAAGTCGTCGGTGCTCCGCAAGGATGGCTAATAAAACTCTCTTCACCATACATCTACCTGACACAGCAGATAATACCGGAATTCTACTAATCTTTGTCTATCCCTGTGCAGATAGACCATAGGGCGCAAGCTATTACACTATGTTTTGAAGCATGAATGAATCCTACACCTGTGTTTTTGAAGGTCTTTCATTATTTGCATCGTCTTCGGTGGTGCAGTATCTTCAATTTACTGAATACAGCAAACAAATATTTGACTTGTACATAATGCAGTATATCATACTATTCCGTTAAATAAAAACAAAACCTTCTCTAGACATGTATCATACAATAATCTGTGTGGTAAACAGTTTAAAAAAAAGAGTAAAAGCTATCGATTAGTGTATAATACATCATACACTAAAATCTACCTTACGAAATAAATGTGTTACTAGGCGAAATGCGTTACTAGGCGAAAATGTGCTAGAGGTATTAAGAATCAATCGATGAAGTGTTGAATTATAATGGATTACATCAGAACGTAAGAGTGAAGACAGTTCGCGAGGATAATGTTGCCAAAAAAGAAATAGCATCAACAACCACTTGGAAATGCGGACACATATCTAGATTCTGTATTGTAAAGAAGTACGATGCAATGTTCCTCCGAACACGCATGCATGTACAAAGGAGCAGGCACTGCGGCGACTACAGTCGTTATGAAATACACTAAATATATTCACACTTGAAAATATGAACCATCTCCAGCCCTATAATAGATTGACGAATTGAAACTTTGTACTGGACCGGGACTCGGACCAAGATTTCCCGTTTTACATGAGCGGTCGCCTTAAGGGGGACGTTCATGAAAAAAACGCACTGCTGGAAAGATAAGCAGACCCCCAAATTGAAAGTAAATCTTTTTGGTGTTGAAATTTTGAACCTTGTTTTACACGAAATTAACACATTTACTATTAAATTCCTTGGATTATAAATATTTTACTTTTTTATGGAAACTAAAGAACTTATTTTCAGAAAATAATATGCCTGCTGATCAAAAAGTCAGTATAAATTTGAAAGCTGAATAAATCACGGAATAATGTAGATAGAGAGGTACAAATTGATACACATGCTTGGAATGACATGGGGCTTTATCAGAACAAACAAACAAAAATACGAAAGTACAAAAAATTTCAGACAGATGGCGCTTCACCTGATCAGAATAGCAATAATTAGCATAACAAAGTAAGACAAAGCAAAGATGATGTTCTTTACAGGAAATGCTCAATATGTCCACCATCATTCCTCAACAATAGCTGTAGTCGATGAATAATGTTGTGGGCAGCACTGTAAAGGATGTCCGGAGTTATGGTGTGGCATTGGCGTCGGATGTTGTCTTTCAGCATCCCTAGAGATGTCGGTCGATCACGATACACTTGCAACTTCAGGTAACCCCAAAGCCAATAATCGCACGGACTGAGGTCTGGGGACCTGGGAGGACAAGCATGACGAAAGTGGCGGCTGAGCACACGATCATCACCAAACGACGCGCGCAAGAGATCTTTCACGCGTCTAGCAATACGGGGTGGAGCGCGCCATCCTGCATAAACATCGTACGTTCCAGCAGGTGTTTATCAGCCAGGTTGGGGATGATGTGATTGTGTAACACATCGGCGTACATCTCACCCGTCACGGTAGCAGTTACAAAACCAGAATCACGCATTTCCTCGAAGAAAAACCGCCCGATAACGGTAGATGTGGTTAATCCAACCCATACCGTGACTTTCTCGTCGTGTAATCCAGTTTCCACGACAGTTCTAGGATTTTCGGTAGCCCAAATTTTGCAGTTGTGGGCGTTGACAGACCCTCGGAGCGTGAAATGAGCTTCGTCGGTCCACAACACATTACTCAACCAATCGTCATCTTCCGCCATCTTTTGAAACGCCCACACCGCAGATGCCCTCCGCTTCACTAAATCGTCTGATAATAGTTCATGATGCCGATGGATTTTGTACGGATAGCATCGGAGGGTACGCCTAAGTGCCAACCAAACAGTAGTGTATGGAATGCCGGTGCGACGTGCGACTGCACGAACGCTGACTTCCCCGTGCATAGACGAACCCGCCACGGTCTCCATTTCTTCCTGAACTGTCTCAGCAGCATTACGCCTTGTGCGCGGTCGGCCACTACGGGGTCTATCGTCTAAACAACCCGTGGCCTCGAACTTCGAAATCATTCTCGCCACAGCTGCATTTGTCAACGGACCTTTACCCGTTCGAATCCCCTTCCTATGGCGATAGGATCGTAACGCTGAACTAGCACTTTCCCCATTCTGATAATACAGGTTCACTAAAAGTGCCTTTTCAGGCAAAGTCAACATGCTGCGACTGCTGGCACATCTGAATATCTCTCTCATTACAACTCCTTTGATACACGATTGTCATGCGCAGTCACTGTCGTTTTACTTTCCAGCGCCATCTGTCGGACATTTTGTGAACTTTTTTTTTTTGTTCTAATAAAACCCCATGTCATTCCAAGCATCTGTGTCAATTTTTACCTCTCTATTTACATTATTCCGTGGTTTATTAAGTTTTCAAATTTATACTGACTTTTTGATTACCCGGTATGTACATTTTTCTCAGAAAATATTCAGGAGATAGCTACAATATTTTCTCTGTTTAAACCATTTACATATAGTAAGCTTCTCTCGTGTGGTTTTTTGAATACATAGAATAGAAGAATTTTCATAATTTTTAACTGTAACTCTATAAGTATAATACAAAACTCATTTAAATTCCAAGCACTTTGCCGCAAATCTCAGCTTATACTCAAATTTCCAAAATGTACTCTTGAGGCAACATTTATTGTGTTTGTAGAACTAAATGTACAAAAATTCCATGTTTCTGCACTTTATACATTCTGAGAAAAAGGTACATAAACTTTGAAAAACATAATTTTCAGGAAGTGCAATTTGAAGTTCAGATTAACGTTTTTTCTTATGTCCCCTCTTCAGAACGGTCCAGATTTGTTATCAGGGTCCTCTCTCCTTTCAACGTTTCTCATCTGGTTTTTTATTTTCTGCCTCCTTTCTTTTACCAGCTCTTCAACTGACTTTCCAGTCACAGGGATGTGCTGTAAATCTATTTTTGACAAGATATCTTAGGTGAAATTTCCCATCTTAAAGTCCATTCTCTCTCATGCTTCCACCCGCCCAACGTTCCCATTATTAAACACAAAAACTGCATCATAATTAGCAATTCTAACTCTGTAGCTGATGAAAATGTAGTTTTAGGGCCTCGTTTTCATATGAGTGAATTTAGACACGGCGCTGTTGAACAGTCACAGACGATTTATAAAACCAAAGAGTATTTATCACAGCCTCCTAGATGTATCCCATGCAAGTTTGCTTCAAAGATATTGACGGAATCGTTGTTCACCGAGCTAGAACTGAATCATACCGGAATTCTACTAATCTTTGTCTATCCATGTACAGATAGACCATAGGTCGCAAGCTCTTACAATATGTTTTGGAGTATGAATGGAATCTGCACCTGTACTTTTGAAGGTCTTTAATTATTTGCACCGTCTTTGGTGGTGCACCATCTTCAGTTTTCTAAACACAGCAAACAAATATTTTACTTATACATAATGCAGTAGTTCAAACTATAGTTAGGTTTAAAACTGATCATACATAAATTCCGTTAAATAAAAACAATACCTTCTCTAGATATGTATCATACAATAATCTGTGTTGTAAATTTAAAAAAAAGAGGAAAGCTATCGATTACTGTCTAGTAGATCATACACTAAAATCTACCTTAGGAAATAAATGTGTTACTAGGGGAAAGCAAAAAAAAATGAGCTAGCGGTAACAAGGATCAATCGATGAAATGTTGAATTATATTGGATGACATCAGAACGTAAGAGTGAAGGCATTTCGCGAGGATAATTTTACCAAAATAGAGATAACATCAATAGCCACTTGGAAATGCAGAAGCATATCCAAATTCAAAATTGCAGTGTCTGTATTGTAAAGAAATATGCTGCAAGCTTCCAAAAGTGGGCGCGGGAGGCATTACACATTTGATTGTTTTTCAGGCACTTAGGATGTGATTCCATCATTGGAACTTGTCCATGAGTTCTACTAATAAATAAATATTACTTGAAGAACACTTATATTTTTGTTCACTTCATGAACGTCCCCCAGTAACCATTTCGGGTATCCGAAACGATTCACGGCCAGACCCAAACATCCGTATGTTGTCGTCCACGTGTCATACCTGCATTCGTACATTCCCTGGCTGAGAGACGTGCTCGGATAGCTGATGCCGTTAAGGTGACTGCTCATGTAAAGCGAGAAATCCCCGTTCGATTCTCGGTCTGGCACAAATGTTCACTGTCACCAATAAAATTGCACGCACACACACACACACACACACACACACACACACACACACAGACGCGCGCGCGCGCGCCCGCATTTAGAAATGACATCGTGTAACACTGTAAGCTGTTTCTGAAATTATTCTTTAATAAGAGAGCGGTTTCAGTCGAAGACCACTTGCAGCACTACATGGGATAACAGCAAGAGTTACTTTGGAGGAGGAGGAGGAGGAGGAGATTGTTTAACGTCCCGTCGACAACGAGGTCATTAGAGACGGAGCGCAAGCTCGGGTGAGGGAAGGATGGGGAAGGAAATCGGCCGTGCCCTTTCAAAGGAACCATCCCGGCATTTGCCTGAAGTGATTTAAGGAAATCACGGAAAACCTAAATCAGGATGGCCGGAGACGGGATTGAACCGTCGTCCTCCCGAATGCGAGTCCAGTGAGCTAACCACTGCGCCACCTCGCTCGGTAGTTACTTTGGAATACAACGACAGGGACGAGTACAGTGTTAAAAAGTTGACTGTTAACTGTGTATAAAGTAAACGTGCTTACATTGTGTAGGGAGTATTTGCTTATAGGTATACACTATAAACTTTCCGGCTGACTTTTTGAGATTGTGCTCCATTTTTAACGTCATTGTATTTCAATATAACTCACTTTATTACCCGAAGTATTGCTAGAAAAAAGCTGTGCAACATTACCTACGAAAGTAATCTGAAGTTGTTAAGGATTTTATACACTCCATTGAGGGATGGAGAGTGAGAGAGATAAATTAATCTACGATCTTTGTGCGAGCTGCTATTATTCTTGTGGCTATATGGCCACTATGGCAGCTACATGGCAAGATATTGTCTTTCTTCGCGAGTTTTATTTAATGTCAGGTATTTTTCTTCTGAGAGCAGGACAGTTCCATTAAGAGCACATCGTGCAAACTAATTAGTCACAAACTTCAGAGTTCTGTATGATGATGATGACGATGATGATAAGGCGGTGTGGGTGCACAGCTGCAAGGTTTTCAGCTCCCGTACAATATCTATGCCCATCTCCTTCTTCCCCCTCGCTGTCTATCCATCTTCTCCCTCCCCCTTTTCACTCCTTGTTATCACGCTCACCCCACCAGTAGGCTGGTAGTTCTTACTACCCATCCACCAATCTCTCTTTCCAGACTAACTAACATTTGTATCAAACTGGGTTCAAATTGTTCCAAGGTTTAGAATGCCCATATACGCACATGTAAAATATATTTCACATATATTTAAGATATTTCACAAGTATTTGTACACATATTTCAGCTGTAGCTATTGTCCGCAGCTCTTGGGCTAGTGGCTAACGTTGCTGCCTCCGGATCACGGGGTCCCGGGTTCGATTCCCGGCCGGTGACTGGATGTGTCTGTTGTCCTTCTCATTTCATCAACACCTGTATCCATAGCGAATTTTGGCCTGCAGTTTCGTTTCCACCCAACTCAATGTTGATGACGACGTGTCTACTGAACTATGTGCTGTACAAGGATACAATTTTGCTGTTACATCTAGTGGAGTACGTGACTACTGTCTGTGAAATGTGTCATTAAAGTTAGTAGTAACAAAATAATAAATTAAAATATTATACAATATGCTGCATTTTTTCACTCATCTCAACATTTGATGTCGTATCTCCTAAACTATCTGCCATACAATGATGTATTTTTTAGATACATGAAGTGATATATGTGGGTACTATCTGCGAAATGTGTTGAATACAGTTAGTACCAAAGGAATAATAAGTTGAAACGTTTTGAGTGATGCAGAAGTTTTTCACATATCTCAGCGTCAACGTCAAATCTCTTGAAATATGTGTAGCGGAATGATATAATTTTTCTGGTATATTCAGCGGTATATTTCAACAGTGCTTGCAAAATCTGTCGCGAATACAGACAGTAGTAAAGAAATAGTAAATTAAAACGTCATTCCTGATGCGGTAACGCGAACAGTGAAAATGTAGTAAGCGATCAAACTTTTGCCCTTTCATCCGATTAGATAGGTTGATCTGGAAGGGAAAGCTGTGGAGTTGGAGAGGATATTTGGGAGTTTATTGTCTAGTACTCACGAATTTATATTGGAGTATCTTAATCTCTGTTAACTTCTTCCCAATTAACGGGCGATCTGATTAAGACAATCACCCTGAAACCTTCCATTTCGAACTTCTGACATACATATGAGTGTACGTCTAATATACTGGTATAACCTTCATGGTTTGTACTTATTATAATTACTGTGTAGACAGTATACCATAATATCTGTGTAACCTTTATCTTTTAACGTATAATGATGTAACATTTCAGTGTAACACTCTAATTGTGTAATGTTTCAGCGCAATATTCAGAACATAGAACGAAATATTCTAATTGTGCTTGCAATGTAATCTTAGATATGCGGAGCCTACATATTGTGAAGTGAACATAGTATGACTGAACAACTTTCTGAATATGAAACGTGCCTGTGCAACGCTATGAATGCAGAATAATACAGAATTTCCTGAAATTAATATTCCATAATGTGACATGAAGTTTGAGCTAGCGTCATGGACATAACTTTTCAGTAATCAGTACTTGATACTGACTGGCGTATACAACAACCGCGTGCAGTTACTGACACTAACCTGAATCTATGTACAGACGTGTAATTCATCGCTGTTCCCTGAATACTCCGAACGTAGTTCTGTCGTGGCTCTAATGTTAATCCGTAATTGCCTTCTTATTAAAAGCGCTGTTAAGCAATCCTTATTAAATAAATCACACGGGGTGCAATGTTAGTGAGCAAGCTAGTACTCAGTAGATTTTCAATCATCAAACAGAAATGTGAAGGTACAGGGTGCGGCAGCGTTCATAGTAGGATATTTAAAAACACACCATCAGGCAGTAACTGTAATTTATTTGTTACCTCTTATGTCAATTAATAGTTAAAGGAATGCCATTTGTTAATGTGTATGTCTTTGTCCATTGCGTGGTTTACTTTTTAAATATGACTTCTGTCAAATGATACCCCCTCTGCACAACACTTTCATCTAGGCGGCGTTGGAAGCTTTCCATAACTCGGCGTAACGTATTCCCTGAGACATTGCCGACGGTTGTTCTGATGTGATCCTTCAACTCAGGGATGGTGGCCAGAATTTGCACGGATTTCTTGCGGCAGATATTTCCCTGTAGAGTAATTTCCCGTTTTGGTGACATTTCCTAGCCGCCTCGTTCACCTGACCTTTCATGTGCAGACTTTTTCCTTTGGGGCTACGCGTAGCAAGTGTTCCGAACACGTTGTTCCACCATTCCTGAGTTGAAGGATCGCATCAGAACTGCCGTCGGCCATGTCCCAGGGAATACGTTACGCCGAGTTATGGAAAGCTTCCAACGCCGCCTAGATGAATGTGTTGTGCAGAGGGGGTATCATTTGACAGGAGTCATATTCAAAAAGTAATCCACGCCATTCACAATGACTTACACATTAGTAAATGACATACCTTTAACTATTAATTGACTTAAGAGCTAATAAATAAATTACAGTTTCTGCCTGACGGTGTGTTTTTACTATCCTACTATGAACGCTGCCGCACCCTGCAGAATAAGTTCAATTAAAAGCCTGTTTCAGTTCAGTTCCTGTTATATAACTGACAAAACACGGACAGTTCCAAATTTAGTATTTGAAAATGTGAACATTTTTGGGTGAAACAATACTTCATTCGCTTGAACAAGTATGAAAACATATCGGTGGTAGTAAACTGAACAAGTTTAAGAACCGATAGCTTTTGCATTAAGTGCACTTAAAAAAGGAATGATGAGTAGTGTAATGTTTCCTGAGTACATGCATGCTAATCACGAAGTGACTGCCCCGACAATGTTCTGTTCGCTAACTGCGGAGTTTCTGCACCACGACTCGCGGAATAGAAATCTTCTCTAGCCATATCGCTCACATTTTTGCGACCACGGCAAATGCAAATACCTTAGCACTCAGCGCAGCCCGGTGTGGAGAAAACGGCACCTCCAGAGTAAAACTCCACACTACCTCTAGCAACACTACAAGCCCAAGTAAGTTATCCCGACAAGATGCGAAACAGGCAGAAAAGTGACGTCATCTACCCGTAACAACATTAACTGTGGAAGCCCAAGGAGATCTCCTCCACACATGTGCTCAGGAACGAAGTTCCCTGTGGCAAAGATTACAAAACGACTGCCACCTCCCTTCATATCGACACCTTACAGCCTTATATTCGGAGGAGCGGGCTACACGTTTGCCGTCCATCCGTCACGATACAGACTTCCGCGTCCTTTCCCAAGACTTAAGCTGAAGTAGCTCGTTCAAAACAGCTGTAGCTGGGTCTCTCTGATCTACTTCTCCAACAGCTTCATATGTTTGAACAGTAATCCGCCCTGTTGCCCTTCCACGAGGTAAAAGTCACCATTCTTTTTTTTTATCCACGAATAATTTTATCTTATGTAAGAAGTCATAACAGTTATATCACAACTGGAGTGTGGATTGTGTGTTGAGATACAAACCGAACGGAGAGAGGAGAGAGAATAAATCTGCTTACATCTCTGTTTCTTCAGCAAATGACGTAACTGTGAAACCAAACTGACGTCCTAACCAGAGTCCTTCGTCCTTGACGTGTTATTGTGTACATTTCCTCCGTCCTACTTCTGCTAACGCTGACAGGTACTACCAGTCGCTGTTGACGACCGCCCATCGAGGTGAGTAAGCCAAGGTTCAAGTGACCGCTGATTACGACCAGAGCTAAAAACACAGTTTTCTAGTCTCAGTACTGCAACACATCACAGTGCCAAAGAGAAAAGTTGGGTTTTAAACATCGGAACAAGAAGGTGCAATGTATAAGTATTTGAAATGTAGTGACATGAAAAATGAAATGTAACGGCGAAGATACGGTGCAGAGTGAAAAGCAGTTAGGTTGTAATGTGCAGTGGTGAAGCCGGTGGGAAATTCGTACTCGGCATATGCATACGTTGGCGGGACCTGTTTAGGGTATCCGCGAGCCCTGATTTGTAGTCGCTTTACCACAACGTGACCTTAGTGTGTCGTAAATGACATAGCTCAATCACGATTGATAAGCTGAAGTTTAATAATTATTATTGCTCACAAAATTATTTTTAAGATAGTGCTTAGACACTTCTCAAGCAAACTTAAAGTTCTAATCGTAGCTTCATGATCTAAGTAAAATTTAAAATAGGTTAATTATGAGAAGAAGAACATAAAAAATAAAATAACACACAAATTCGTTTATCCTTACCACCTTTTGTGCGTCTGAACTTCCTTCTCGGCAGATATTTCGTGTACTACAGGACTGAGAAAATTTTAGTGGCAGTTTTTGCTTCCAACGTCGGTAAAGTAAATATGCACATTTTTTACACTTTTTGGTTCACTCAGATATCGTAGCGTTTACAAAAAACAATCTTTATTACACATATAACGTTATCTTCTTCACCACGTACTCTATTAATTCTAGGTTAGGAACTACCTGGTATCCTTTGCAGCTATTTCAGCACCCGCTTTTATGTAACTTCCTCCGCTTACATGACACTTTTGCTATTCTGAGTAGTCATTTCTTTCCAACACATTGTGTAAGTCACGCAAGAATAAAACTAGTTCTTCCAGACAACTTCAGACTATTTCTCTACTGTTCCACATTCGGACAGCACGCGAGAAAAGCGAACAGTTAAATCTTTCTGTATGAGCTCTGATTCCTCTTACTTTATTACAAAAATAATTTCTCACTGTGCAGGTGGGCATCAAAAAAATATTTTTGTATTTGGAGGACAAAGATGGTGATTGAAATTTCGTGAAAAGAAGTCGCTGCAACGAAAAATGCCTTTGTTTTAATGATTGCCGCCTCAACTAGCGTATAATATCCCTGACACTCTCTCCCCTATGTCGCGATAATACAAAATGAGCAGCCCTTCTCTTAACAACTCTATAACGCATAGAATTACTCCAGAAGAGGACGGACAAGCGTAGGGTAGGCGGTCTCTTTAGTAAGGCCCGTCCACACACAACGATCTGTCTGCGCAAATGTCTGCTCACATCACATCTGCGCAGACAGATCGTTGCGTGTGGACAGAAGATTTGCACCAACCTGAGGTGTGTGCAAACCTGGAAGTTGGAGTTGGAGATTTGAGCGAAACCTCTCAAATCTGTGGGTTCAAACCACATCTTAGTGATCAAGAAACGCCAAGGCCAAGCGGGAGTACAATTGAAGATGAAATTAGAGTGTCAATGCGCGAGGAAATGGAACTCGAGGTAATGTAAAACACTATATTTCACATACGTTTATCAAAGTTTATTCAAAAGAATATATGTGTGTGAAAACATAATAGAAAATTAACTGCTGTTATAAAAAGAACTCATCCTTCAAGACAGCGTAAATAGCTTCACATGTGTTGGGTATTATTTCACTCAACGCTTGTTTCGATATTGCAGCTGAAAATTCCAAATCCTTGCAGCTCCTTCATGTTGCTAGAAATCTTAATGTTACCACCAACCGTTCATGAGGAGAAATTGCCATTCTCATACAAGTATTTTTTCTCATAATATGAGGGGTTACAAGCTTTAAGAGATAATTATAAGTTTCGACATCCATCCGCAAATAATTTCGCCAGTCGTTAGGTTCGCCCTGAAACTCTCGCAGTAAATTTACGTGAGAAAACTACTTTCGCTTTAGCAGCCACTGTCTACACCCTTTTTACCGCTTTCTCTGTTTCCTGCGGTTGGTTGGTTGGTTTGGGGAAGGAGACCAGGCAGCGTGGTCATCGGTCTCATCGGATTAGGGAAGGATGGGGAAGGAAGTCGGCCGTGCCCTTTCAAAGGAACCATCCCGGCATTTGCCTGGAGTGATTTAGGGAAATCACTCCTGCGGTTGGTGTGAATGTTTTTTGCAACACAAGTTGCGAACATAGACCACAACAGAACTTCCTCCATTTCTATATTTCAAAATAACTTAATTAAATTTTTGACGTTTACAGGGAGCGTAGTCGCTTGTCACTGATATTTCTTTTCTACACCGACAGATGGCGGGCGAGTAGTAGATTGGGGTTTGTGTCGTGTGAACACACCACATTTGTAACGATCTATTGCATGTACAGACATCTGCACCGATGTCTGCACAGACAGATCGTTGCGTGTGGACCGGGCTTTAGACCTGTTGCATCTTTTAAGAGCTTTGCTAATAAAACGCAATCTTTGGCTCTCCTTCCCCACAACGCTATCTACCTTATCGTTGCAGTTTAAGTTGTTCGTAATCCCTAGGTATTTAGGTCAGTTGACAGCCACTATGCTTATGTGATTTTAACGTGTAACCGTCAATTGCTACTTTTCATGTCATACAGATATATTCTGAAGCATTTTGCAATTGGTTTTTATCTTCTGTTGATTTCGCCAGACAGTAAACATCTGCATCATCTGCAAATCATCTAGGAAGGCTGCTCAGATTCTTTCCTAAACTGTTTATGTAGATTAGGAACAGCAAATTACCTATAACACTTCCTTGGGAGAATGTCGTGTATCACCTCAGCTTCACTCGATGACTTTCCGTCAGTTACTACGAACTGGGACCTTTCTGACAAGATGATAATAAAATTACTATCTACGTGAGTGTAAATAATTTTACTGGGATAAGAAGCTACTTTTGGACATGTTTTCTGCTCCGTTCAGCGCTAACTTGAAAAATATGCTTGTGCGTTACATTTTTCTTAGCATGATCTGTTTTGTTAGTGCTGCATAACGTGTTTTGAGTCTTCCATTCGCACCGAGAAACCTAGTTTACTTAAACTATTACCACTTTTTTAACACTGGATCTCATCGATATAGCTCTTACCTCAGCAAATCTCGAAGAGTCCTTCCGTGGGTGTCTGTCTTGTCATTAAGCTATTGCTATTAGTACACTATTGGCCATTAAAATTGCTACACGAAGAAGAAATGCAGATGGTAAACAGGTATTCATTGGACGAACATATTATACTAGACCTGACACGTGATTACATTTTCATGCAATTGGGGTGCATAGATCATGAGAAATCAGTACCCAGAACAACCACCTCTGGCGGTAATAACGGCCTTGATACGCCTGGGCATTGAGTCAAACAGAGCTTGGATGGCGTATACAGGTACAGCTGCCCATGGAGCTGCAACACGATACCACAGTTCATCAAGAGTAGTGACTGGCGTATTGTGACGAGCCAGTTGCTCGGCCGCCATTGACCAGACGTTTTCAATTGGTTTGGTTCAAATGGCTCTGAGCACTATGGGAGTTAACTTCTGAGGTCATCAATCCCCTAGAACTTAGAACTACTTAAACCTAATTAACCTAAGGACATCACATACATCCATGCCCGAGGCAGGATTCGAACCTGCGACCGTAGCGGACGCGCGGTTCCAGACTGTAGCGCCTAGAACCGCTCGGCCACTCCGGCCGGCTTTCAATTGGTGAGACGTCTGGAGAATGTGCTGGCTAGGGCAGCAGTCGAACACTTTCTGTATCCAGAAAGGCCCGTACAGGACCTGCAACATGCGGTCGTGCATTATCCTGCTGCAATGTAGGGTTTCGCAGGGATCGAATGAAGGGTTGAGCCACGGGCCGTAACACATCTGAAATGTAACGTCCACTGTTCCAAGTGCCCTCAATGCGAACAAGAGGTGACCGAGACGTGTAACCAATGTCACCCCATACCATCACGCCGGGTGATGCTGCTGCAAACGTCGAACTGTTCGTGCAGATGGTTGTTGTCTTGGCAGCGGATAAGATGTCTGTCATCTCGACTGTTAGAGATACGAGGCCGTTGGGATCCAGCACGGCATTCCGTATTACCCTCCTGAACCCATCGATTCCATATTCTGCTATCAGTCATTCGATCTCGACCAACGCGAGCAGCAATGTCGCGATACGATAAACCGCAATCGCGATAGGCTACAATCCGACCTTTATCAAAGTCTTTACACTAGGCATCACAACAACGTTTCACCAGGCAACGCCGGTCAACTGCTGTTTGTGTATGAGAAATCGGTTGGAAACTTTCCTCATGTCAGCACGTTGTAGGTGTCGCCACCGGCGGCAACCTTGTGTGAATGTTCTGAAAAGCTAATTATTTGCGTATCACAGCATCTTCTTCCTGTCGGTTAAATTTCGCGTCTGTAGCACGTCATCTTCGTGGTGTAGCAATTTTAATGGTCAGTAGTGTATACGTAAACAACGAAGCCTGCAAACTCTGTCTCGTTTATCCTAGTTTACAAATTTATTTGCTCTTCCTAAAACCTCGTTTCTAAACAAACGCCTGGAAGATGCCCCTGCATAGCGACTTTTGGTACGTCATGGTTCATGAAGGGCCACTCTATTAAGAGGAGGACACAAAAAGATGAGAATAGTCGTATGACAGCCTCTTTCTTAACAGATTATTGGAAACGAAATTGAAGTCAACATTGGACAACAATGGACCACAAAATAAGTCGTAGCCTTGTAGGGGAAAGAGATCCAATTTTTCTTTACTTCTGTTTATTTTGTTCACAGTTCAGCAATTTTCTGAATTGTTTACAACTGCAATAGCAGTATGTTGTTTCAAAACGATAATTCTTTTTTCATTACTTTTGTGGGGGACCGGTGTGCAGATCCCAGTAGGAATTGCGTTGAAGCGACGGGAGTACCGCACGGAAGATTCACTTACGTGTAAAAGTTTGTGCCGAATAATTCAGACAATGGCGGAAAGGTAGAAAATTTTTGCCACTGGGGGAAAAAAAAAAAATCACAAAATGTGTCCCACAGGGTCGTATTTTGGGTCCACTCCTTAGTTATATATGTGGATGATCTTCCATTTAACATTCAACAAGAAAAATTGGTACTTTTTGCAGACGTTAGTAGTGTTGCAATAAATCCCATTAGAAAGAAAGCAACAGAAAAGTTGGTAGATGATATTTTCCAAAGAATTATTAAGTAGTCCTCTGGAGATTAACTCCCGTGAATTCGAAAAAAAAAGAACACGCTACATTCAGTTCTACACAACAAATAGTCACACCAACTAGTGATGTAGCGCATGAATAGGTGTCAGTGAGTAGGGTAGCATGCTCAAAATTTTTTGGTGTACGTATTGATGAAAACATGAACTTGTAGAAGCATATTACTAAGCTTCTCAAACAGTGAAGTTCAACCACTTCTGCTCTTCGTATAACTGCTAATCTTGCAAACAAACTTATCAACCTCCTGACGTATTTTGCACACTTCCATTCAATAATTGCGTACAGGGTAATTTTCTGGGGTAACTCACCCCTTGGAAATAATGTATTAATTGCATAAAAGCGAGCAACAAGAAAAATATGTAATGTTCATCCACGGACGATATGTAGGTACCTCTTCAAGGAGAAAAGCATTTTCACTACGCATTCACAGTAGTTGTTTGGTTTTTGGGGCACTCTACGGTGTGGTCATCAGCACCCGTGCAAAGCCCCATTTTTTGCACAGTCCAATCTAGCCACTGTCACGAAGGACGATGATGAAATGATGAGGACAACACAAACACCCAGTCCCTGGGCTGACAAAGTCACCAACCGGGTGGGAATCGTGATCCAGAGGCAGGAATGCTAGCCACTAGACCACGAACGACAGTGCATACACTCGCTAATCAAATTCCTCATTAATAATCCATCACAACTTAAGAAGAACAGCGATGTACATACCTACACCTCTGGAGAGAAAAGTGACCTTCATTACCCACGGTCAAAGCTATCAGTGGCTCAGACATGTTCAATATGCAGCAACAAACAATTTTGATGACTTGCCCAATAATACAAAATGTCTAACAAGGAGCGAAGTAAGTTTTAAATCTAATTTGAAATCACTTCTCCTGAACAACTCCATCTATTCCATTCTGATCACTGATAGCCAGTAAAAAGAAAGTGAAGTTGCATGCGTAGGACTAAAAATAATAATGTGTTCATAAACGTGAACACTTATCATGTTTATCTATCATGTAGATTGACTAGTTCCACATCATTTCGATAAACGAAACCTTCAAATGGTCTATGGAACATCTAACTAAATAACTAACTATGCTAGTCAATGTCAGATTGTGTAGTAAGTAGATTCCGATGTAAGTAAGTTAATTTTATTGGATGCAAAGAGTTAGAGAGAAATGAAAGGCTAAGTGAAAGAATCTGACTGTCATTTCTATAGCCCATATCGTTTAGTTTCATCGCATTATGTAAAACTCGATCAATTTACAATCTTTTCAAAACACACTCTGAAATTCACTTTAATTAATTAAGTAAAACTTTGGAATGTATTATTCAGAACTTCTAGTGGCGGAGTGAATCCTGATGCTCATTAATGCAGATAAAATGCTAAAAAACTTCGTAGTTGATTATAGTAACCATGATGAGTTTGGTATGTTGAAGTGGATGACTTTGTTTGATTGATTTCCCATCAACTGACACTATACAAGTGAATCATCCACTAAAATAGTTTCTCTGTACTTCTGGTTTCTTCCACTGCTCACTTTACGTTCACATCCTCCTAGTCCACCATTATTTATGTTACACCTTGTACAATATACTCAAAGCCCTTGATACTTCCCAGAAAACAGCAGCTCGTGTGAGATTCGACTCATCTGTATGGTCAACTTGTAACACAAAACCTTGCTCGTAGATACAGCTGCTTTTCTATTCATATCACGGACAGCTGACGGATTCATCTACCGTAACCAGTTTACACGCATTGATATGCATCAATACAACACGCTTGTTTATGGTATACGTTTTGATGAAACTTGAATAACACGGTGTTCAACATCATGCACCCTCAGGTGCTTTCCTGCTTCGTTAAGACGTTGTAAATACGTCTAATCGTATCATTTATCTCAGTCCTACTGCCACTCAACCAAACCCAGTTTTGCAATTCATTGCGTTTTCTATATTTTGTAGAAACATTGTAGACACTGCCTTCAGGCGTCCTGTATGACGCTATTATATATATATATATATATATATATATATATATATATATATATATATATACTCCTGGAAATGGAAAAAAGAACACATTGGCACCGGTGTGTCAGACCCACCATACTTGCTCCAGACACTGCGAGAGGGCTGTACAAGCAATGATCACACGCACGGCACAGCGGACACACCAGGAACCGCGGTGTTGGCCGTCGAATGGCGCTAGCTGCGCAGCATTTGTGCACCGCCGCCGTCAGTGTAATCCAGTTTGCCGTGGCATACGGAGCTCCATCGCAGTCTTTAACACTGGTAGCATGCCGCGACAGCGTGGACGTGAACCGTATGTGCAGTTGACGGACTTTGAGCGAGGGCGTATAGTGGGCATGCGGGAGGCCGGGTGGACGTACCGCCGAATTGCTCAACACGTGAGGCGTGAGGTCTCCACAGTACATGGATGTTGTCGCCAGTGGTCGGCGGAAGGTGCACGTGCCCGTCGACCTGGGACCGGACCGCAGCGACGCACGGATGCACGCCAAGACCGTAGGATCCTACGCAGTGCCGTAGGGGACCGCACCGCCACTTCCCAGCAAATTAGGGACACTGTTGCTCCTGGGGTATCGGCGAGGACCATTCGCAACCGTCTCCATGAAGCTGGGTTACGGTCCCGCACACCGTTAGGCCGTCTTCCGCTCACGCCCCAACATCGTGCAGCCCGCCTCCAGTGGTGTCGCGACAGGCGTGAATGGAGGGACGAAAGGAGACGTGTCATCTTCAGCGATGAGAGTCGCTTCTGCCTTGGTGCCAATGATGGTCGTATGCGTGTTTGGCGCCGTGCAGGTGAGCGCCACAATCAGGACTGCATACGACCGAGGCACACAGGGCCAACACCCGGCATCATGGTGTGGGGAGCTATCTCCTACACTGGCCGTACACCACTGGTGATCGTCGAGGGGACACTGAATAGTGCACGGTACATCCAAACCGTCATCGAACCCATCGTTCTACCATTCCTAGACCGGCAAGGGAACTTGCTGTTCCAACAGGACAATGCACGTCCGCATGTATCCCGTGCCACCCAACGTGCTCTAGAAGGTTTAAGTCAACTACCCTGGCCAGCAAGATCTCCGGATCTGTCCCCCATTGAGCATGTTTGGGACTGGATGAAGCGTCGTCTCACGCGGTCTGCACGTCCAGCACGAACGCTGGTCCAACTGAGGCGCCAGGTGGAAATGGCATGGCAAGCCGTTCCACAGGACTACATCCAGCATCTCTACGATCGTCTCCATGGGAGAATAGCAGCCTGCATTGCTGCGAAAGGTGGATATACACTGTACTAGTGCCGACATTGTGCATGCTCTGTTGCCTGTGTCTATGTGCCTGTGGTTCTGTCAGTGTGATCATGTGATGTATCTGACCCCAGGAATGTGTCAATAAAGTTTCCCCTTCCTGGGACAATGAATTCACGGTGTTCTTATTTCAATTTCCAGGAGTGTATATTACGGAGATATCTGTCGGTAGAGCCCAGCAAAAATTAACAAATTAACAGCGAATCTAGAGGGGACTTTCGTAATGCTCCTGTTTGCCGGAGAAGCACATCCTTGTGCAAACCAGAAAGGTTACACACACTGCAAAAAAAAAGTACCTGCGTTCCCACAAATAGCTTTGCTATACCGTCTCTCTAGATCAAGGACTTGTAAACACTTATGATCACTTGCCTAAGAAGGCCACATACGTCGTTCAGGGCACTGATCGTAAGTTCCAGACCCTTAAAACGTCTCTACAGGAGCCGTTCCATTAGTTCTGTTGAGATAACTTCGGCTTTCCGACACATCATAGCACCTCGCCATACCCACACCCTGGCATCGGATCGCCACATTGTGTACCGTGATTCGTCACTCCACATAACGTTTTTCCACTGTTCAATGATGCAGTGTTAACGCTCCTTACACCAAGCGAGGTGTCTGGCATTTACCGGAGTGATGTGTGGCTTATGAGCAGCCTCTCGGCCATGAAATCCAAGTTTTCACACCTCCCGCCTAACTGTCATAGTGCAGTTTGGAATTACTTTGTGATGGTCTGGACTGATGTTTGCTTATTACACATTATGACCCTCTTCAACTGTCGGAGGAATCTGTCAGTGAACAGACGAGGTCGGCCTGTACTCTATTGTGCTATACGTGTCCCTTCACGTTTCCACTTCACTATCACATCGGAAACAGTAGACCTAGGGATGTTTAGGAGCATGGAAATCTCACGTACAGACGTATGACCACATTCGGAGTCCGTGAGTTCCGCGGAGCGCCCCATTCTGCTCTCTCACGATGTCTAATGACTACTGAGGTCGCTGATACGGAGTACCTGGCAGTAGGTGGCAGAACAATGCACCCAATATGAAGAGGTATGTTTTGGGGGGTGTCCGGATACTTCAGATCACATAGTCTTGACACGGGCAAGCCTTCAGGCCCAGATTGTATACCGATTAGGTTCCTTTCAGATTACGCTGATACAATAGCTCCCTAGTTAGCAATCATATACAACCGCTCGCTCACCGATAGATCTGTACCTACAGATTGTAAAATTGTGCAGGTCGCACCAGTGTTTAAGAAAGGTAGTAGGAGTAATCCATCGAACTACAGACCTATATCATTGACGTCGGTTTGCAGTAGGGTTTTGGAGTATATGCTGTATTCAAACATTATGAATCACCTCGAAGGGAACGATCTATTGATACGTAATCAGCATGGTTTCGGAAAACATCGTTCTTGTGCAACGCAGCTAGCTCTTTATTCGCACGAAGTAATGGCCGCTATCGACAGGAGATCTCAAGTTGATTCCGTATTTATAGATTTCCGGAAAGCTTTCGACACCGTTCCTCACAAGCGACTTCTAATCAAGCTGCGGGCCTATGGGGTATCGTCTCAGTTGTGCGACTGGATTCGTGATTTCCTGTCAGGAAGGTCGCAGTTCGTAGTAATAGACGGCAAATCATCGAGTAAAACTGAAGTGATATCAGGTGTTCCCCAGGGAAGCGTCCTGAGACCTCTGCTGTTCCAGATCTATATAAATGACCTAGGTGATAATCTGAGCAGTTCTCTTAGGTTGTTCGCAGATGATGCTGTAATTTACCGTTTAGTAAGGTCATCCGAAGACCAGTATCAGTTGCAAAGCGATTTAGAAAAAATTGCTGTATGGTGTGGCAGGTGGCAGTTGACGCTAAATAACGAAAAGTGTGAGGTGATCCACATGAATTCCAAAAGAAATCCGTTGCAATTCGATTACTCGATAAATAGTACAATTCTCAAGGCTGTCAATTCAACTAAGTACCTGGGTGTAAAAATTACGAACAACTTCAGTTGGAAAGACCACATAGATAATATTGTGGGGAAGGCGAGCCAAAGGTTGCGTTTCATTGGCAGGACACTTAGAAGATGCAACAAGTCCGCTAAAGACACAGCTTACACTACACTCGTTGGTCCTCTGCTAGAATATTGTTGCGCGGTGTGGGATCCTTACCAGGTAGGATTGACGGAGGACATCGAAAGGGTGCAAAAAAGGGCAGCTCGTTTTGTATTATCACGTAATAGGGGAGAGAGTGTGGCAGATATGATACGCGAGGTGGGATGGAAGTCATTAAAGGAAAGACGTTTTTCGTCGCGGCGAGATCTATTTACGAAATTTCAGTCACCAACTTTCTCTTCCGAATGCGAAAATATTTTGTTGAGCCCAACCTACATAGGTAGGAATGATCATCAAAATAAAATAAGAGAAATCAGAGCTCGAACAGAAAGGTTTAGGTGTTCGTTTTTTCCGCGCGCTGTTCGGGAGTGGAATGGTAGACAGATAGTATGATTGTGGTTCGATGAACCCTCTGCCAAGCACTTAAATGTGAATTGCAGAGTAATGATGTAGATGTAGTGTACATACCTGGGCAACGCCGGGTACTCAGCTAGTATTTAAATAAGGTTAATGGCCTGGAAGCTTCCATATACCAGGGAACAGACTTTTTGCTGGATTCTCAACGTCGCAGCTTTGAGCACTTTAGATTTACACCCAGCGTTCCACTGAAGACAAATGAATGCATTGCGACGTGTCGGTGTTTCAGAATGGAGAACCGGTTCAGCGTGCGCAGAGTGGAAGGCATGGAGGAGGGCAAAGCCAGCGTGGGCGGCGGGGGCGGCGCGACGGACGTGTTCACGGCGACGTCGACGACGTGCCTGGTGACGGAGCCGCGCCGCCGCTCGTCGCTGCAGCAGCTGACGCTGGAGGCGCTGCCCCGCCTCGACAACTACCGCCAGTGGGGCATGAAGCGGCCGTCGCTGGGGGCCCTGCACGGCGAGACGGCGCTCGCCGCCACCGCCGAGGAGCGGGTGCGTCTCCACACATACCACTCAGTGCTGCCTCCTGCTTTCACACGCTCTACTGAGAGATGTAAACTGGGCACACACATTTTCGCTGTCTGCTTTGTTACTGCTCACGTAACAACTAATATATTGATAAATGGATGAGATAACATACAGGGTGTTACAAAAAGGTACGGCCAAACTTTCAGGAAACATTCCTCACACACAAATAAAGAAAAGACGTTCTGTGGACATGTGTCCGGAAACGCTTAATTTCCATGTTAGAGCTCATTTTAGTTTCGTCAGTATGTACAGTACTTCCTCGATTCACCGCCAGTTGGCCCAATTGAAGGAAGGTAACGTTGACTTCGGTGCTTGTGTTGACATGCGACTCATTGCCCTACAGTACTAGCATCAAGCACATCAGTACGTAGCATCGACAGGTTAGTGTTAATCACGAACGTGGTTTTGCAGTCAGTGCAATGTTTACAAATGCGGAGTTGGCAGATACCCATTAGATGTATGGATTAGCACGGGGCAATAGCCGTGGCGCGGTACGTTTGTATCAAGACAGATTTCCAGAACGAAGGTGTCCCGACAGGAGGACGTTCGAAGCAATTGATCGGCGTCTTAGGGAGCACGGAACATTCCAGCCTGTGACTCGCGACTGGGGAAGACCTAGAACGACGACGACACCTGCAATGGACGAGGCAATTCTTCGTGCAATTGACGATAACCCTAATGTCAGCGTCAGAGAAGTTGCTGCTGTACAAGGTAACGTTGACCACGTCACTGTATGGAGAGTGCTACGGGAGAACCAGTTGTTTCCGTACCATGTACGGCGTGTGCAGGCACTATCAGCAGCTGATTTGCCTCCACGGGTACACTCCTGCGAATGGTTCATCCGACAATGTGTCAATTCTCATTTCAGCGCAAATGTTCTCTTTACGGATGAGGCTTCATTCCAACGTGATCAAATTGTAAATTTTCACAACCAACATGTGTGGGCTGACGAGAATCCGCACGCAATTGTGCAATCACGTCATCAACACAGATTTTCTCTGAACGTTCGGGCAGCCATTATTGGTGATGCCTTGATTGGGCCCCATGTTCTTCCACCTACGCTCAATGAAGCACGTTATCACGATTTCATACGGGATACTCTACCTGTGCTGCTAGAACATGTGCCTTTACAAGTACGACACAACATGTGGTTCGTGCACGATGGAGCTCCTGCACATTTCAGTCGAAGTGTTCGTACGCTTCTCAACAGATTCGGTGACCGATGGATTGGTAGAGGCGGACCAATTCCATGGCCTCCACGCTCTCCTGACCTCAACCCTCTTGACTTTTATTTATGGGAGCATTTGAAAGCTCTTGTCTACGCAACCCCGGTACCAAATGTAGAGACTCTTCGTGCTCGTATTGTGGACGGCTGTGATACAATACGCCATTCTCCAGGGCTGCATCAGCGCATCAGGGATTCCACGCGACGGAAGGTGGATGCATGTATCCTTGATAACGGAGGACATTTTGAACATTTCCTGTAACAAAGTGTTTGAAGTCACGCTGGTACGTTCTGTTGCTGTGTGTTTCCATTCCATGATTAATGTGATTTGAAGTGAAGTAATAAAATGAGCTCTAACATGGAAAGTAAGCGTTTCCGAACACATGTCCACATAACATATTTTCTTTCTTTGTGTGTGAGGAATGTTTCCTGAAAGTTTGGCCGTACCTTTTTGTAACACCCTGTATATTGCTACGAAAAGAACCGTGAAATACTTTTTAGGGATGCTGTGCTGTGACTTTCTTTGGATCATTAATTTTCAACAAAACAAAATATATTATTTTCTTATTATTTTGGATCTGGCCTTCTATAAAAGGAACATTGTTTCGTTACTGTAACTCGCTATAAAGTTTAACGTATCTTCCTTAATTTACGGTTATTGAAAAGGTTACTGAAAATTATTTCGTTATCAATACTGATGTTACAGTACACAATATTTGTTCAACATCAAAATTTTGCAGTGGATTTTTGTTAACATTAAAACACCAATAAATAGCAGGGCTAACACTAGAACATGAGGCTATTATCAGAGAAAAAATGTTTTTGCTGTAATGTTTGCCAGACTAGAACTACGTACAGCAAGATTTCTTTTATGTCATGAAGGTAAATTATCTTTTTGCACTGTTAATAATTTATCATCCGCAGCCCGCGTCCACCTGTAAAACACATCATAAAATCTGCTGCTCTGCTCTGCAATCCCGAAATCTGAAAGAAATAATTTTAGTTCACTATTACTTGTCCGCTTCTTTGCGGTATGATTGGTTTCATTTAATGCAGTCTGAATGCGCCGCGGCAGAGGCTCGTTCGTTCGTAGCGCAGCTCTGCACCACAAATAATATTTAAATAGCTGAAAAGTCTTAAAAGGATGGGATAAAATACCAGGCAAGCTTATTACAAATCATTATGCAAGTTTTCACTAAGTAACTCTATTCAAAACATTTAGGCAGATTAAATTCTTACACACCTTTACATATCAGTACCTAATGGCGTCCTTCTCTCAATCTTCACAAAAGAGTGCTACACAAGCATACAATATAGAGACACAGGCTCTTCCTACTCACTACTATTTATACTCGCTGTGACATATTCTCATCTTTGTTTGATATTTAATAAGTATCGTCTGTGGCGGTTTCAGTACTCGACGACACTGATATTATCTTAAAAAAAAACTCGGTACATAATTCTATACAAGTATAAAACGTGACACATAATGGTGTCTCTTTATTAAATAAAGTTCACACAATCATTGTCCACGCAATTACAATCATCCAGTTCAATTATTCTTTTCTCTCTTTTTTTTTACCATATATAATGTGTGTTTTGGCAGGAGACGTTACAACATACAGAGGGGTCCATAAAAATGTAGACACTTTTTGATAGTCAGTATTAGTGGAACAAAATGACAAACCGTTACAATTCTTGCACGGGGGAACATTATTTTGTGTGAACAATGTTACCCCCATTAGCAACCAAACAACGACGATGCCGGTGAACTCTTAACCGAACCGTGGCTGTCAGTGCTACCGGTATCACAGCCACAGATGTCTCGATGGTTTCTCGTAGCTCGTTCAGTGAAGCTATTTTCTGTTGTTAATTTCATTTTTCAAGGTCCCCCATAGCTAGGAGTTAAGATGAGTAAGGTCTGGAGATGGTAGTGGGTACTTATCAGCTCCTCTTCGATCTATCCATCGTCCAGATAGATTTCCATCCATGTAGGTTCTTACATCTCTATGGTAGTGAGGCAGAGTGCCATCTTGCAGGTAAAATCTTACATTTTCAAACACCTCTCGGATGGCTGGTAAAAATCGATGTTTGCAGCATATGAAGATCCATCTGCGAGCTAACATCTCAAAGATGTTCCGGCCCACATGCGATTCCTCTTCGTCGAAATGTCTTGGCTCAAACTCGTCTAGGGGTTGAACCGCACGTGTCGCATTACACGTCCTACATTAGACACCTGTGACCCATTGGTTAAATTGTCTGGCTGATGGCAAGTTTGCGAAATACAAAGTTACTGTAACATACAATAACAGTAATAATAATACCAGGAACTAAATTAACGGCCCATAAACGATGTAGGTCATAAATTTGCGATTTGGTTAGAATAATGTTTATTCAGAAAGGAAAGTAATAGCGAAAGTGGTCGTATTTACAATTACTGTTACTCTCGAGCGCATATCCATTTGACACAGTTCGATCATTCACAATCTCATCGCGAAACACAATACTCCACCTCGATATTTACACGAAAAGTTAAGAGTTCACTCCAGGCGCGCAGCTGCTCACCGCTCAGAGACTAAGTCCCTCGATACCACACAACGCGAAATTTTCTGTCATTTCACTTCCTAGCTGGCTAAAGACCGACTGCCCGCTTTCGCGTCTCAATCCGAACTGTTCCCTTTGGTGTCTAGACCAGCAGTGTCCGCTTTCGCATTTTAATGATACGCTTCTAAATGAAATGTCGATCGTTAAGATCGACCAAAGTGTTTAGATTTTTGCATTCAGTTCTTTGCTACAAAACTTGTTAATTTCACTTTAACAGTAAATCCTAAACTATAATAGATATGATCAATATTCAAGTTTTATTGGGATCGCCATGAAAATTTATGGAGGATGGCAGATTAAAATTACTGTGGCTTGATTTCCTGCATTACTACAGAAGTAAATAGTTTCCATAAATGTTTCCCTTTATAGTCGATCTTAGGTCCGCCATATTTAACACTGCTATGTCTCCTCGGCCACAAAAGATTTCTACTGGGTTTCCCTAAGACGTAGGTTCTCTTCTGTCTCACTCGCACACTACAGCGCTTGGGCCTCAATAGAGAATAGACGCCTGTGAGTTTCCCCATCTCGTGGTGAATCTGCGCTCTTTGTGGCATCCGGTCCTGGACGACAGAGTTCGTTTCACAATTCCTGAAGGCTGACTCTTTCGGCCATGTACTTAAATGAGAGCGAAATGCTCGTTTACTCACACATCTCACGAGTTACAGTACCTCCAAAGAAGAATGGGCCAATCAGTCCAATGACTGACCACACCACACATTAACACCCAGTAGATTAATATGTTTGTCATCTGAACGTGAAGGTCTTCAGGAGCCCAGTACACGCAGCTGTGGCTGTTTACAGTACCGTTCTGTCTGAACTGTGCCTCGTCAGACCGGATAACCATTCCTGAAAACAGTTCCCCCTCCCGAAGCATACCTCCAAACCACTCGCAGTATTGTACCCTTCAATCTGGGTCGTCCTCGTTCACAGCGTGCAGCCTTCAGAATTTTTCGTACGCTTGATCGGCTTACCCCGCATCCACGTGCACCCTGCTTCACAGATTTTTGATGTGACCTAGATATTGTTACAACTCAGCAGCGCTGGAAGCTAGACTTGATGTTCTTGGTCGGACAGACCTTTCCTTATGCACGTCCTGAACAGTAACGTTAGCTTAAAATTTACCCCGACTACGATAAATTGTTGTACGAGTTGGTGGCTGAGTTCCGTACACATTACGCCATTGCTGTTGTACCTCCAACATGTTTTCGTACTTCCAGTACCACTTCAATAAGGTCTTGCATTGCTCAAGCGACAAGCTTTCTTCACTCATTGCTACATTGTCATCTGCTGGAAAACGTTTCCCGAGATCTGTTGAGAAAACAATGGACTACGTTACCACGCAAAATTGCAATCATTTTGTCACAAAAATAGTTACTATCTAAGAGTGTCTACATTTTTCTGGAGGGAGGGGGAGTTAAAAGAAATCCTTAATTTTTTTAATTGAACAAAAGTTGAACACATGTATGTCTTTTTCGATATAGTTCTGCCTGTCGTCCAACACATCTGTTAACACACCTACACTCTCCGATGTATAAAACGTTTTGTGAGATGTGTACCTAGTGCTCCACAGTTAATGGAAAGAAGACATCAATTCCGAAAAACAATGTTTAACTAAAAAATACAGGTAGTTATATTTTGATCGTTACTGTACGGGGATTTGTTAAGTACAACGATCGAAATATAAAAATATTCACTATCAATAGCAATAATTTTGAATAATTAAAATGGTTGATCAAATTTAGATTGCATAATAATTACGGTTGCCAGCTCAAAAACAGCAAAAGTTAAATTTGCTTAATGACTGACATCACTTTGAAATCATGTATGCGTAATAGCTGGAAGGGAATAATAATGCAGCAACTGAACAGAATGCACTCGCGCGAGCTTGGATGTTGAAGGCAGTGTAACATCGACGATATTAATTTGGGATAGAAATGTTATTTATAATTACGAACGCCAATAATAGGTAATGACCAGCAGCATTTTATGTAAATTGTACTGAATTATGTAACTCACGGTAACGTTGTCTATCTGAAAATTTACTAGAACGTGACCAGAACAAATTACTTTTTCTTAATTGTTCCTTTCAAATTAAGATCGTAAATGGTTTCATTTATAGCAACAACCATTTAGCACTGCCATATTACGAGGATATAAGCACATGAATTTTTTTGTAAAACAACATAAATTCATAAAATTACTTTGGCTGAAATAGCATCGACACTTTTGTCATTGAAATATAAATTGCTTTTAAATAACGTTTGGGTTGGCAAATTGCTTGCAGTAGTGGTGCAACACTTTATGAAGAACTGTAATTACTGCTGCCTCTGATTCCAACAATTATGCCAATAAAAGTTAACTTCATAATTAATTGGTTTTACCATCTTTAAATTATTTCTTTCACTTGTGAGTTTCTCGGTAGGTTTGGTGATAGACTGGGACCCGGCTGATGGTTAATGACTTGGATCGATCAGCTTCACTCACAAAGTTTATGATCTGACTAAACAATATTATAACGTTCAAAAGAATAAACTAATACCCTGGCGGGCCTTGTAAACAACTACAAAATAATGGCCTGAGCTCTCATAGTGAATAGCTTATGGTGCGATGCAATGCTTTTTACAGCAGCCATTATTGGAAACAGGCCCTTCTTGGTTAGCGAGCAGAATGAGTAGCTTTGGGCAGACAGTAATCTTCCTTAATTACCACTACTTCTTATAGCCATGTACCTTGCCCCATACACGTGCTTGCCTTGCCGCATATTACAAAACCAACTGTAGAACAATTTCCATCCGGCTTTAATGCGCCAACATTTCACGTCTGTATCCCGCTTCAGATGATTCGCAACTCTCTTCTTTACCTCCAGTACCACGACTGCGGGCGGTCACGGCAACGATTTTATTGCTACATTAAAAGATATTCTTTGCGCTCCGTACTGTATGAATTTCCCTGACACTGCCAGCGTGAAAATACAAAGCTTTGACAAAGCTTTTTTTTGTTCTGCTAACATCATATTACATTTTCATAAACAATAATTATTGCCGCGCGAGATTAGCCGAGCGGTCTAAGGCGCTTCAGTCATGGGCTATGCGGCTCTTCCCGGCGGAGGTTCGAGTCCTCCCTCGGGCATCGGTGTGTGTGTTTGTCCTTAGGATAATTTAAGTTAAGTAGTGTGTAGGTTTAGGGACTGATGACCTTAGCAGTTAAGTCCCATAAGATTTCACACACATTTGAACACACAATAATTATTGACAAAACTCACAAATACATACAATTACAAAATATTGTTTTAAAGTCATAGAATCAAGTGACTGTAAACTAAGTGAGGAACTGTGTTGTAGCCGGCCGCGGTGGCCGTGCGGTTCTAGGCACTGTAGTCCGGAACCGCGGGACTGCTACGGTCGCAGGTTCGAGTCCTGCTTCGGGCATGGATGTGTGTGATGTTCTTAGGTTAGTTAGGTTTAAGTAGTTCTAAGTTCTAGGGGACTGATGACCTCAGCAGTTTAGTCCCATAGTGCTCAGAGCCATTTGAACCATTTATCTGAAAACAACTGATTGTCAGTTACTGGAAAACAATCGACTCATTCCGTTGTAGTCTTACGTATCAGTTGAATTATTCATTCATTCTTTTGAGTGAAGTCAGTCTATGAGAGCAACGAAATGGAAATAATCGAATCTGTCGTTTGTAGTTTTACGGATCAGTTGAATTATTTATTATTCATTCATTTCTTTCGCGTGAAACCTGTCTCTGAGGACAGCCGAATGAAAAGGTCGACAATATCTGGTGGTGTTTTGGGTACTGACTGAGTTATTCATCCTTTCTTTTCCAGTGACACTAGTCTTTAGTTTTTCTGTCTGCTGAGGCACGTATTCCATTCGTTCATCAATAGAAACCAGTATTTAGTGGTTTAGTTGACTCAGTTATCCACCTATGCATCCGAGTGAAACCAGTCTGTAGTACTTTCATTAGGTGAAGTAAAAGCAATGGTATACATTTCAAACAAGGGTACACGCACTCCCAGAGAGTAGCCCCACCACTCAGGTCTACGTGAAAATATCCCAGTGCGCACGCCAGAGTTTAAATCGATCATTATTTAATTATGTACTGAAGGTTCGGAGAATAAAGATGAGCAAGCACAAAAGTTCTCTTAGGGGTATGTGAAGAACAAGGGAAGGTTGCCAGATTTTTGCGACTGTTTTCATGTTCATGGAGTTAGCGCCACGTCGACGTCCTGCTGCTGGCAAGGCCAGGGTGGCAGACGACGGGAGGAGGTAGCTACTGAGCACTAACGCAGGTCCCGGCAGCACTGCGCTGACATCGGCCACGGCGCCACCTCCTCGCGTCGGCTGTAACCCTGGCCCTGATAGCAGCACGAGACGGGCTACGGGGCCGACGTCACGCGCCCATTCCCACAGGAAAGAGTGAAACGTAACTGACGTAACTGATTGACACTTGTGTCAGTCGGCTGTCTCACATTAAATGAAAAAATTCAAACCTGGAGAGTGACGTGGCGGCTCACTAGTTTCATTCGATCGTTTCATTCAACAGAAAGAACCAGCTGAACGAAAAAACTCGACTGGCCAATCGATCAGTTGCTGAAGACAGTTCTTTATCCCATCACTAGTCACCGCCTGTAGGGCATTCTTGCTTCACTGGTAATAACAGTACTGTCAACTTACAGAAAAATGGCGCCAAATGTCGATTTTTAATTACATTTCTGAGGTATCCATTTGACTCGTCGTAGTATTAGTAGTAGTAGAAACAGTACTGTGATGTGTAGTTCAAGACAGAGTGGCGTTCCAACCAACAGCTTTACCCCGCAGTCTGTCTTTTAACATTCAAAATAGTTTACTAGCGGCGTTAATTAAAAGAAGAAAGCAGCGTAAAGTTGGTTTGTATGTATGGCAAATCAATAAAGACCATCGACTCGGAGACGGACATGTTATAGCGGTATTCCAGGGAAAATTTGTGGTAGGTTCCTATGGGACCAAACTGCTGAGGTCCTTGCTCCCTATGCTTACACACTACTTAGTCTAGCTTAAACTAACTTACGCTAAGGACAACACATACACCTATGCCGTAGGGAGGACTCGAATCTCCGACGGACGAACCGCGCGAACCGTGCGGTGTTATTCCAGGGCTGCGTACTAATGTTGAGGTGGAATGAGATTCCATTGCAGTCAAAGTCACAGTTGAATTTTAACATAAAAAAGAATTCTCTTTTTAAGTTAAATAAGAGAAATGCGTCCATTCGCTTCGGAGATTAATGACGTTTAATCTCGATACGAGTAAAAATAATTAATATTGATAAGATAAATATTTGTAAACACCCGCCAGGTTAGCCGAGAGAGCTAATGCGCTGCTTCCTGGACTCGGGTAGGCGCGCCAGCCCCGGATCGAATCCGCCTGGCGCACCTGGTGTGCTGGCCAGCCTGGATGTGGTTTTTAGGCGGTTTTCCACATCCCACTAGGTGAATACCGGTCCGGTCCTCAAGTCCCGAGCCGCGCGAGGTAGCCGCGCGTTCTAAGACGTCTTGTCACAGTTTCCATGGCTTTCTCCGTCGGAGGTTCAAGTTCTCCCTCGGGCATGGGTGTGTGTGTGTTGTCCTTAGCGTAAGTTAGTTTAAGTTAGATTAAGTTGTGTGTAAGCTTAGGGACCGATGGCCTCAGCAGTTTGGTCCCGTAAGATCTTACCACAAATTTCCAGTTTCCCATGTCCCACCTCAGTTACATGACTTACGGACTTTTGAAACACGTTCGCATTATATCATGGTTTACTCTAGACGCAGACAGCTGAGGTACACTGTTTTCCTCCCAGGAGGGTGGGGGAGAGGAATGGGGGGGGGGGGGGGCGCTAGGAAGGGCATCCGCCACCCCTTCAATTAACCACGCCAAATCTGGCCGAAATCATACCGACCTTGCGAAAACTGTGGGACAAAGGCACTAGCAAAAGAAGAAGAAGATGATGAATATTTGTAAACAAATAATTTAGAGAAACTGGCATGACACATCTCCTACCAAAATATGTACGTATAATTAACTAATTTTCTTTATATTATGGACCACTGCCTAACATGAATAAGCGAAAAAGACGCAATTCTTTATTATCTGCGTGGCAAAGCATAATCAAAATGAAATACTAATCGACACAAAGCACTCTGATAACACAGCTATATCTAATACTGCCATCAAAATACACTGGAATACAGATTGATCAGCGCGATAGACGCTAACACTATCGTAATATTCACTCATAATAACGATACGCCCTCTCGCTAGTCAGTGCAATTACGGCTATTGTTAAGGGTCGGCCCGCGGCGAAGGTGACTCGCTCAACCGCTACCTTTCAACCAACAAATACGAGAGTAACTAACTTCACTGTCACAGAGCCCGCGGCGCTTTGACCGTGACAATCGATATGCGTACGTATTCGTGGCCTGTATGAACAGAAAAGCAATAATGCTTAGCCACCGTGATCTAAGGGAGCCGGCAAGGTAGTAGCTCCGTGTGTCCGGTCAGGGGGCTGCCTACTCTCTGTAATAAAAACGTGGATGAAAGGATCTAATATGAACTTGAACGGGTGTCACGTGACGTTCGCCTAAAAAAAGGGGGTAATGTGTTTGGCTAGCAATCACAATTGTCCTGGGTTCGAGCCCAGCCACTGCTTGAATTCTGAATAAAAATCATCAGCAATGGCGGCCGAAGACTTAAAGCGTGAATCACCATCGTTCTGCCAACATCCTCGTTAAAGAGGCAGCAGAGGTGAGGAAAGAGGCTCGGGATACCCTCTTCCCCTTGTGATGGGAAACTGTCCCTAAAAAGAGAAAGAAAAAGCAACGAACAACGGCATGAGAATGCAGAAGGCAATGAAACCACTGCATTAAAAACACATAATGTCGCTCCACGAATATGTCGCCTGTAATTGAAAAAGTTTCGTGACGACCTCTCCATTGGCCAAAGATTCCACATTAGTCTCCCATTCAGATCTCCGAGAGGGTACTGCCGAGGGAGAAGTGACCATGAGAAAAAGATTGAATAACCAACGAAATCATAACGCTCTATAAATACGGGCGTGGAATGTTAGATTTTTTAAAGTGGTAGAACCTACAAAATCTGATAAGGAAAATGTAAAGGCTCTGTTTAGATTTAGTGGGGGTCAATTAAACGAAATGGAAAACGAAAAGATATTCTAGTCAGACTAATATGAAATTATTTCAACAGCAACAGAAAATGATACAACGGCAGTAGCATTCATTATGAATATGAAGGTACGTCAGACAGTGAGTTCTTTTGATAATGCAAAGATAGGAGTGTTCTTATCAGAATGAGTAGGAAACCAAAGTCAATAATTCACTTATGCGTGCTGACGAGCTGACGACACAAGCTACAGATGAACACGTAATCTGTATGAGGATAATGAGAGTGTAATCCAGCACCTAAAGAGAGGTCAAAATTTTATAATCATGTGTAGTCGGATCGCCAGCCGGGAATCGAACCCGGGCCATTAGGATTGACATTTTGTCGCGCTGACCACTCAGCTAACGGGGGCGGACGCCCTCCCAGTACAGTGGCGTAAGACCATCGCACTATGTTGAAAAATAGGCTTTTGTACCCATAAGAGTTGAGAATAATATGGTGTACTGGACTCTGAAATAAAAACAACCTACTTTCAGAAAAAAATGTGTTGCATTACTTATTGAACAGCCCTTGATGTCGACGTGCTTGCACAACTATAACGAATCTCTCTGCCATCATCTGCGTAATTTACATTTCTTGCGTTTCGTCTTTCGGCGAATGCATTTCAGTATTCCCTCAGGACGATGATAGAAAGCTACTGTCACGGGGTAAAGTATTTGTCTCTAAACTGCTTTTCGGCTTTGGCTGAATCAGGGACGATATCTGGGTTGCTAACGACCTGTATTTTGAGCGGACGTTAGGCACGAAGTCAACACCATTACCACGAAGCCACGAGGCTCTGTCTCAGCTTCGTCTACGTTCACAAACAAAAGAAAAAGTTAGCGCGAGACAGTGTACATCTTTCCCAAATTACACGAATTAGTGCAGTTACTGCAGGTACATGTAACACTGCATCACGCACTTAGTACCAGGGATATAAGATGAACATCAACAAAAGTAAAACGAGGATAACGGAATGTAGTCGAATTAAATCGGGTGATGCTGGGGGAATTAGATTAGGAAATGAGACACTTAAAATAGTAAAAGAGTTTTGCTATTTGCGGAGCAAAATAACTGATGATGGTCGAAGTAGAGAGGATATAAAATGTAGAGTGGCAATGGCAAGGAAAGCGTTTCTGAAGAAGAAGAATTTGTTAACATCGAGTATTGATTTAAGTGTCAGAAAGTCGTTTCTGAAAGTATTTGTATGGAGTGTAGCCATGTATGGAAGTGAAACGTGGACGATAAATAATTTAGACAAAAAGAGAATAGAAGCTTTCGAAATGTGGTGCTGCAGAAGAATGCTGGAGATTCGATGGGTAGATCACATAACTAATGAGGAGGTATTGAATAGAATTGGAGAGAAGAGAAATTTGTGGCACAACTTGACTAGAAGAAGGGATCGGTTGGTAGGACATATTCTGAGGCATCAAGGGATCACCAATTCAGTGTTGGAGGGCAGCGCGGAGGGTAAAAATCTTAGAGGGAGACCAAGAGATGAGTACACTAAACAGATTCAGAAGGATGTAGGTTGCAGTAAGTACTGGGAGATGAAGAAGCTTGCACAGGATAGAGTAGCATGGAGAGCTGCATCAAACCAGTCTCTTTACTGAAGACCACAACAACAATATCTCAAAAATGTTACACGAATTTAGGATAATTAAGTTCTGGGTGGTCAGTGTGAAAATGGCAATCAGTTTCTAGTTTTTTCCTAAATACTTGTAACGTATGTGGGTAATGAGGTTGCTGTGCAGTGGGAAAACTATAGTTTTACGAAGAATACTGTATGTTGTGTACTAGAAATTTTGAAATATTTTTAACAGTAAAACGGATGAAAACTCCCGCTCCTTTGATATAAAATGATTAGTCTACAACTTTTAATCACCTCTTCGATAACAACCTCTCGGGAAAGCTACGATAGCCGGCCGCAGTGGTCTAGCGGTTCTAGGCGCTCGGCCCGGAACCGCGCGACTGATACGGTCGCAGTTTCGAATCCTGCCTCGGGCATGGATGTGCGTGGTGTCCTTAGGTTAGTTAGGTTTAAGTAGTTCTAAGTTCTAGGGGACTGATGACCACAGATGTTAAGTCCCATAGTGCTCAGAGCCATTTGAACAAAAGCTACGATACTTAAAAAATAACTGTGTCTACTACAAAAGATAATGTCAAGGAGCATGTAGCGAATGACAGGAAGGTACTCCAAAGAATTTCTGCTTGCAATAACAGAAATAGAAGAAAACGATATTAAAAGTCCGTAAATGATTTTGCGGTACGATCTGGCAATACATAACTAGAGTAACTGATATGTGTGATACTGTAAGAAGCGTCAGCAGTCTTCATGTTACGAAATTTCGCTCTAAATAAGGTACGGTCGGTTTCTGGCACCTTTGGTCGTGTTCGAAAGGCCGCTTCCGCATGTTGTTCAATACATGGTACTGTGTGTAGCATTGTTAACAGCAAGCAGTCTGACGTTGGAGAGTGACGTTAACAGCGTCACATGTTGAGTGGTCACTGTGAAGGACGTCCGCGGCTGCCATTCAAGAACAAGTGATGGATTCCCTGAAACATCCTTTGCTGAAAATACTGGAAATAACTTGTTTGAAAATGTAATTAAAAGTTACCTCTTAAGCAGTATATTCTATACAGTCAATGAATACTTAGGTAACTCATACTACGGGTTGGTAAAAAATGTAACACAAGTAAATAATAATAATAATAATAATAATAATAATCTACCACTTCACATAAAACTTCCATAGTATCTCATTTCTCTTTTTTTTCCTTTCTGAAAACACTAGTCCCAGAGCTATGCAATGTATAAGGGACGGTCAAAACCTTCAAGGACGTTGCTGCAGCGTTTATGCACCGTAGGATGACTCCGATGCTGGTACATAAGCACCGACATGTAGGCGATGCATCAGTATAGCATTTGCTTCTTTCCGATGTGCTTGCGGTAAACGAAGAGGCGTAAAGTATGGCGACGTTTTTATCAAATGTCTACAAACAGGACTATCGTGCTGTTATTCTGTCCTTGGCTGCTAAAGGACAAACAACAGTAGATATCATCGGAAAATGAAAAATGTGTATGGGGCAGCACGTCGTTCGAAAACCGTCGTTGTGAAATGATGCTCCAAGTTCCGTGGTGATAAGGATTTAACACAAGACACCCAAGACGCCGGTCGATCTGGAAGGCCAACTCAAATGGGAGACACTCGAGAACCCGCCCTACGGTCCTCATCTCTGTCCATGCTATTATCACGCTTTTGGTCCCTTAAAAAAGGTCTCAAAGGGTCGACAATTCCTGTTGGACGAGGATGTGTAACAGGCACGCAACAGGACGCGTTGCTTTACCAAACGAGTATCTTCTAGTTCGAGCTTCGGTGGGATGATTGCCTTAATTTTGCCTGATTGGCATACCCATTCTGGACTCTATGGCCTTCAAACGCAAATTTTTTGATCCCTCTTTATATAATACTAAAATCTTATCCAATTCTGAGCTCGAGATTTGTCATTGTAGAGGGAAGCGTACTCAATTTTTCAAGCTAGTAAATGGAAAGTAGAGAGATACACAACACGGAAACTAAACAGCATCGCTATGGTCTCGATGTCAGCTAACAGTGTGTATAGTGCTACATTTTGAAATAATGTGTGGTTAGCGTGTGTAGTATGAGCAGTGAGAAATGAATGATCAATGAGTCAATAGTATTTTACATTATTAAACAACTTATTTATACAAAATTATTAACAGTAGGGGTAAATCGAATGAGGCAGCATTGTTTGTTTACCTTCTATTCGGAAAGATACAAGTTCCAGTCTCCATCTGGCCATCCTGATTTAGTTTTTCCATGGTTTGCCTAAATTACTTCCGGCAAATACCGCAATGGTTTCTACTATAAGTTCACGACCGACAGCCAGCCCCATTCTTGTCAAATTAGACCTATAATTGCGTAAATGACTGTACAAATTAATTGTGTTAGTTTAGTTTTTCTTAAATTGAAATACTATGACATTTCCTAAATCGATGTAATCCAAAGCTAAGTAAAACTACTACCGCTACTGTAGTAGAGCATTAGTAGTAGTACAGTCTGTGCTAAACGTGCCACAACGTTCTTACGTCAAGATGTGCTGTGCATAACGCAGCATCTTCGTCACTTCGCGCTCTATGTGTTCGGTACAAACTTAATTATATATATAGACAGTTCATCCAACCCAGGAATGGAGAATCTGGATTATTTTTGCCTCCTATCGACGATGATACTGGCAAGATATCGGTTCTAGGAATTACAAGATTTTCGAGAATGTTTTAAGTTTGAAGTCGGATAACAAATGACAAACGAAATATTTTTTCGATTGATATAATTAGAGATTAACATTTTCAAGATTTTTTTCATTTACTTACTGTGAAACCTTGCTTCTTGCCAAATTTCACGATTCTAGGCCAACGAGAGGTGAGCTATAAGCTTTAAGGAGCGAGTTTGCGAGTGTCAAAATATGTGACATAAATGGAAGCACCTTTTGATTGCACTGACTCAGAATCTTAAGCTTCTTTAATTGCCAAGGGGCCATAGACCTTGTTATCCGATATAAATTTCAGCTTCGCATGTCTGTCCCTTCCTTGCGGTCTTGACACACGGAGGACAAAGTGATCCTATACGGCTTCCGTTTTCACCGACTCTAATAGTAAATGATACCATGACAGAAGTTATATGGGCGCAGCATATTGTGTGTCTAATTGTGTATGGTTCTCTGTTAGTAGTAACGTTTGTCGTGCCATAAACAATGCCCTCCTGGAACAATAAATGGCATTACCCAGCTGGCTACTAGGCCAATGATTACCCAGAATATCTTCCCAGTTCCAATATCCGGCGGAAGGAAACTCGGAAATGCGCTACTAAAATTTGGCAACGCTGCTACGGAGCAGCTGCTCAGGATGTTCAACAACCTTCTCCGCTATTTTAAAATCGCAACACACTGGCGCAGGGCCAATGTCATCTCTCGCGTGAGGCGTCGGTACGTTGGCGTCCTGTGTGCCCGGCCTCTTCCAGGAATCTCTCTCTGTCAAACGTCCCGAAATAAATTATACGACAGGGAAGCGGGTTCCACAGCTCGCTGCAGTAAGGTGGGCAAGTGTTCGGGGTGTATGTGTGTGTGTGTGTGTGTGTGTGTGTGTGTGTGTGTGTGTGTGCGTGCGTGCGCGCGCGCGCCTGGCATCGGCAGATAAATGCGATATTGTAGAGCACTTGAGGAACATCGTTTCGTTCTTCTTAACAACACAGGTGCGGCAATATCGTACTTATCCGCCGTTAGCAGGCAGCGACTTTCAATTAAAGTATACTTATATGGATATGGTGTCTATTCTTTCGGACAAGTCCGGAAGAACAGACACCATTGATGACCTGCAGCCGTCTAGAACGAAATTAGAATTATATTAACACCTTCAGCTGCTGACGGGCGTTGATATACAGGGTGAGTCACCTAACGTTACCGCTGGATATATTTCGTAAGCCTCCGACATTCAGTTGCGTGTTGTAACAAACACGGGCCACAGTCGGCGAGCAGCATCTGCAGGGACATGTTTACGATGGCGACCGTGTTTACGAGTGTGGCTGTAGTGCACTGTTGTGGTTTGGTCTAGCTGTCGCAGTGTCCGCATGTAGCGCTTCCTGCTATTGTTATTCTGCATTCGTCTCCGCACGCAGACCAACTGTAGTACGCCCTGTTACCAGACGTCTGTGATAGTGTAGTGTTGTAGGAACTGTGACCATGGTGTATTCGAACTCTGAAAAGGCGGAGATGATACTCATCTATGGCGAGTGTCGACGAAATGCAGCTGAAGCCTGCTGGGTGTATGCAGAACGGTACCCGGACAGAGAGCATCCAACGTGCCGCACATTGCAAAACATCTACCGCCAACTGTATGCAACAGGTATGGTCGTAGCACGCAAACGGGTCCGTAACAGGCCCGTCACAAGAGAAGCGGGTGCAGTTGATGTGTTAGCTGCTGTTGCCATGAACCCACACATGAGTACACGGGACATTGCGAGAGCCGGTGGACTGAGTCAAAGTAGTATCATGTGCATACTGCATCGTCACCGCTTTCACCCGTTTCATGTGTCGCTACATCAGCAATTACATGGTGATGACTAAGGCTGACGGAATTAGATTAGGAAATGAGGCACTTAAAGTAGTAAAGGAGTTTTGCTATTTGGGGAGCAAAATAACTGATGATGGTCGAAGTAGAGAGGATATAAAATATAGGCTGGCAATGGCAAGGAAAGCGTTTCTGAAGAAGAGAAATTTGTTAACATCCAGTATTGATTTAAGTGTCAGGAAGTCATTTCTGAAAGTATTCGTATGGAGTGTAGCCATGTATGGAAGTGAAACATGGACGATAAATAGTTTGGACAAGAAGAGAATAGAAGCTTTCGAAATGTGGTGCTACAGAAGAATGCTGAAGATTAGATGGGTAGATCACATAACTAATGAGGAAGTATTGAATAGGATTGGGGAGAAGAGAAGTTTGTGGCACAACTTGACCAGAAGAAGGGATCGGTTGGTAGAACATGTTCTGAGGCATCAAGGGATCACCAATTTAGTATTGGAGGGCAGCGTGGAGGGTAAAAATCGTAGAGGGAGACCAAGAGATGAATACACTAAGCAGATTCAGAAGGATGTAGGTTGCAGTAGGTACTGGGAGATGAAAAAGCTTGCACAGGATAGAGTAGCATGGAAAGCTGCATCAAACCAGTCTCAGGACTGAAGACCACAACAACAACAGACTTTAATCATCGAGTGCAATTCTGGCAAAGGGCATTAACAGAGAATGCGTTGCAGTTCTACCTGTTTACCGATGAAGTGGGTTTCACAAACCACGGGGCAGTGAATCTACGGAACATGCATTACTGGTCCGTGGACAAATCTCGCTGGCTCAGACAAGTAGAGCGACAGCGACCGTGGACTGTAAATGTATGGTGCGGAATCATTGGCGACCACCTCATTGGTCCTCACTTCATTGCAGGGACCCAAACAGCTGCAACATACATCGCGTTTCTACAGAATGATCTGCCAACGTTGCTCGAAAATGTCCCACTGGAAACGCGTCGACGTATGTGGTATCAGCATGATGGTGCACCTGCACATTCCGCAATTAACACTAGGCTGACCCTTGACAGGATGTTCGACGGGCGTTTCATAGGACGTGGAGGACGCATAAATTGGCCAGCCCGTTCTCCTCTGCGCTTCTTTCTGTGGGGTACGTTAAAGGAGAATGTGTACCGTGATGTGCCTACAACCCCAGAGGATATGAAACAATGTATTGTGGCAGCCTGCGGCGACATGACACCAGATGTACTGCGGCGTGTACGACATTCATTACGCCAGAGATTGCAATTGTGTGCAGCTAATGATGGCCACCACATTGAACATCTATTGGCCTGACATGTCGGGACACACTCTATTCCACTCCGTAATTGAAAACGGAAACCACGTGTGTACGTGTACCTCATCCCTCATGGTAATGTACATGTGCGTCAGTGAAAAAGACCAATAAAAAGGTGTTAGCATGTGGACGTAATGTGCTGTTCCAGTCTCTTCTGTACCTAAAGTCCATCACCGTTACCTTTGGATCCCTACGTAATTCGGTGCTCTCCGATACACACGATCGAACAGCGGAGGAGTGGTGCTATTTAAATAAAACACATGTAAACTGTATACTAGAAAGCTAGGGTTGCGTTGTGTGAGTAGACTTTTGTAAAGAATAGCTGAGATCGCGCAAACCAGCAGGTAATCTAATCTGGGGGAGGGGGTGAGGTTAAACTACACTCCTGGAAATTGAAATAAGAACACCGTGAATTCATTGTCCCAGGAAGGGGAAACTTTATTGACACATTCCTGGGGTCAGATACATCACATGATCACACTGACAGAACCACAGGCACATAGACACAGGCAACAGAGCATGCACAATGTCGGCACTAGTACAGTGTGTATCCACCTTTCGCAGCAATGCAGGCTGCTATTCTCCCATGGAGACGATCGTAGAGATGCTGGATGTAGTCCTGTGGAACGGCTTGCCATGCCATTTCCACCTGGCGCCTCAGTTGGACCAGCGTTCGTGCTGGACGTGCAGACCGCGTGAGACGACGCTTCATCCAGTCCCAAACATGCTCAATGGGGGACAGATCCGGAGATCTTGCTGGCCAGGGTAGTTGACTTACACCTTCTAGAGCACGTTGGGTGGCACGGGATACATGCGGACGTGCATTGTCCTGTTGGAACAGCAAGTTCCCTTGCCGGTCTAGGAATGGTAGAACGATGGGTTCGATGACGGTTTGGATGTACCGTGCACTATTCAGTGTCCCCTCGACGATCGCCAGTGGTGTACGGCCAGTGTAGGAGATCGCTCCCCACACCATGATGCCGGGTGTTGGCCCTGTGTGCCTCGGTCGTATGCAGTCCTGATTGTGGCGCTCACCTGCACGGCGCCAAACACGCATACGACCATCATTGGCACCAAGGCAGAAGCGACTCTCATCGCTGAAGACGACACGTCTCCATTCGTCCCTCCATTCACGCCTGTCGCGACACCACTGGAGGCGGGCTGCACGATGTTGGGGCGTGAGCGGAAGACGGCCTAACGGTGTGCGGGACCGTAGCCCAGCTTCATGGAGACGGTTGCGAATGGTCCTCGCCGATACCCCAGGAGCAACAGTGTCCCTAATTTGCTGGGAAGTGGCGGTGCGGTCCCCTATGGCACTGCGTAGGATCCTACGGTCTTGGCGTGCATCCGTGCGTCGCTGCGGTCCGGTCCCAGGTCGACGGGCACGTGCACCTTCCGCCGACCACTGGCGACAACATCGATGTACTGTGGAGACCTCACGCCCTACGTGTTGAGCAATTCGGCGGTACGTCCACCCGGCCTCCCGCATGCCCACTATACGCCCTCGCTCAAAGTCCGTCAACTGCACATACGGTTCACGTCCACGCTGTCGCGGCATGCTACCAGTGTTAAAGACTGCGATGGAACTCCGTATGCCACGGCAAACTGGCTGACACTGACGGCGGCGGTGCACAAATGCTGCGCAGCTAGCGCCATTCGACGGCCAACACCGCGGTTCCTGGTGTGTCCGCTGTGCCGTGCGTGTGATCATTGCTTGTACAGCCCTCTCGCAGTGTCCGGAGCAAGTATGGTAGGTCTGACACACCGGTGTCAATGTGTTCTTTTTTCCATTTCCAGGGGTGTAGTAAATAGTGACCAAGGGAGCAAAAGACTGAATGGTCTAATAAATGCAGTAATATGTTATTTACATCATTCCTGACTAAGTACTGCACCTGTCACGTTATTTCATGGAATGCAAAACGCGATATTCATTCCTATTTTCAAGTGTTATGACAGTATCTTTTACCATTATCATTTTACAAGCAGCAAACAGTCTGAATTTCTGTGAAAAGGACGCATAATACCTTATGACAATAAAATGACGACTGCAGGGCAAGAAAAGTTGAACGACTCGTACGTAGACATCCCATGCAATGTTCATGTAAACTCCCACAGCACTAAAAAGTGGGAATAAAGTCCTGGACGCATCGTGCTATGAATCACAAAACATGAGCGATTCAGCACTTTATCAATTAAATCCATACGTATTATCAAAAAGGATGTATGTATGTATGTATGTATGTTCCATCTCTCTTCCTAAACCACTGGACCGATTTCAACCATACTTGTTACACATGTCCTTTCCTGTTGGCAATCATCTCTGTGGTGGTAAGAACAATCTACATGTCATATTACGCGACGTATGTCGCCGTAAACAGTGAGATGCATGAAAAAATGCCGCGTCATGAATGAAGCTTTAATACATTTTTTCTTTACTACCAAGACACTCCTACTGTAGAATCAACTTAAGGAAACCCCTGACAGCTGGCAGCGCTGATGACAGCTTTCAACGGCGAAGTGCAAACGGTTACAGGCGAAAACAATAGCCGTCTGTAGAGCTGTGAAGAGGCGTTGCCATAGAGACGTATACAAAATCGCATTGTAGACACGTGAAAGGAGCTGCGCCCAGCGTACAGGAACTGCCTGGAATCATCTCACACCGAGTTTACTGCACAATTTCAAAGGTGTTTTCGTATACCTGGAAACGAATATTTTTTCGATATTACACTAAAAACACAGTTCATATTTTGTTTTCGTTTCTAACGTGAAGATGGCAAATAGGATACTCGGGCAATGCCTGGTTTGTCAGCTAGTAATTAATAAAGCTATTAGTGCTACGTGTGAAGACTTACAGGACTTAGGCACAGCGCAGGCGTCAGCTCCACCTTCACCGACACGTGTCCCCCCCCCCTCCCCCCGCCACCACCCCCTTCCGTCAGCTGTTAACAGCGCTGACGACACTAGCCTACTTCGGCACTATTTTGCCGGAGACAGGCTTACTGCTAACAGTAAGTCACGGCACCTCCTTGCACCAAAGCCGCTTTTACGGCAGTCGGCGCCCTCTCCACAGACATATGGGAGGCTGTCTCATGACACTAAGCTCTGTGGCGTAGACTAAACTTCTAAGATGAGAAAATACCCAGCATGGAAGTGGAAAATACAGACAAATCTCTGAATTGTCAGACAAAGCCCATGTTCAAATAAGTAGGCAGATAGTCACCAGCAAGACGTTCTTCCGACGACATTGAGGAGTATCAAAGGGACAGAGCTTGCGTGGTCCCCCAGTTCTCTCTCGAGCAATACGTTACATAGGTCTGTAATACAGGAAAACAAGGAACAGTAGAAGACGACACGATGCTTGTTTTTTCTGCAGTAATGAGGACACCTTCAGTGACGGAAAATACTTGGCACTTGTAGCACCACAGAGAGAGACTGCAGCAACGTGCTTGAAGTGTACAATTGCCGGCCGGAGTGGCCGAGCTGTTCTAGGCGCTACAGTCTGGAGCCGCGCGACCGCTACGGTCGCAGGTTCGAATCCTGCCTCGGGCATGGATGTGTGTGATGTCCTTAGGTTAGTTAGGTTTAATTAGTTCTAAGTTCTAGGCGACTGATGACTTCAGAAGTTAAGTCGCATAGTGCTCAGAGCCATTTGAACCATTTTGAAGTGTACAATTACAGTAAATTACGGAAGAGTATTAAGAGAATAGAAAATTAGGACATTTGGACTCTTTATCCTCGCTAGGCTTCAGGTTACAGAAACACTAGTCTAGTGCCATCAGCTAAGAGCGGATCTTGGCCAAATAGACGGTCCAGTCACATTAATGTGACCATCACCTAAGCTCGACGTCAACGTGCAACTACCATTCACAGACGGCAGGTAGCAGCAATATCATAGAGCGTGTCGGGAGGAAACGGAGAAAAGTGCAGTCGTTGTAATGCGGAAACCGAAGCGATTTATCTGACATCCAAATGGCCTGATCATTGGCTCTTCCGGGCCACGGGGGGAACCATTTCCGAAACGGTTAAGTTTATAAGCCATTCGCGTGACGCTATGGTTAAAGTATACCGCGCACAGCAAAATTTCGCTATGCCAAATCGGCGACTGCGGTGCATTCGGTGTCATAGATAACAGAGGTGATCGACGCTGTGGGGGAGGGGGGGGGGGAGGGGGGGTGCGAGCGCATGGACGTGCAGTTGCTGAGCAACTGACGGCTCAGAGGAATCAAGGGGCGATCAACATTGTCTCATCAACGACCGATGCGGCGTATGGGCCTCCGCAACATGCGCTTCGTTCATGCACAGCTGTTAGTCGGCGACGAAGGTTGGAATTTGCACGTCAGTAACGCAACTGGACGTCCACTGATTGGCGATAGGTGGCCTGTTCAGGTGAATCACGCTTTATGCTCTATCGGACGGATGGTCGTTGGCGAGTTCGGCTTGAAACGTCTGAAAGCAAGCATCCGGGAACAGGGTGGAGGAGGGACGCTTACGGTGTGGGAAATGTTCTCGTGGCATTCCCTGGGTGACCTCAACATTCTGGAGAGACAATGGATCAACGCAAGTATGCATCTATCCTTGGGGACCACGTCCACCCCTACATGCAGTTTGTTTTCTTCGGCACAATGGCATCTACGAGCAGGACAATGCAACGTGTCACACAGCTCGCAGTGTACGTGCGTGGTGTTAAGAGCACCGGGATGAGTTAACCTACTCCCCTGGCTACCAAAATCTCCGGATTGAAACCTAGTCGAGAATCTGTTGGATTACGTCGATCAGGCTCCTAGCGCATGGATCCTCAACCAAGGAATCTAGCGCACCTGGACACAGCACTGAATTTGTGACCATTCAGAATCTCATTGACACTCTACCTGCACGTCCCGTAGTGGTCCACGCTGTGAAAGCCAGTTATTCATGTTTTTGACAGGTGATCGCATTAATGTAACTGTACAGTGTGGTTCAAATGGCTCTGAGCACTATGGGACTTAACATCTATGGTCATCAGTCCCCTAGAACTTAGAACTACTTAAACCTAACTAACCTAAGGACAGCACGCAACACCCAGCCATCACGAGGCAGAGAAAATCCCTGACCCCGCCGGGAATCGAACCCGGGGATCCGGGCGTGGGAAGCGAGAACGCTACCGCACGACCACGAGCTGCGGGCCTGTACAGTGTGGTTGGTAACAGCGCTGTTAAGCATTTTCAACACGTTCCTGTTGTTACTCATGTACAGTGTCTTCTGTCCACAATCACGCTCATAAATTAAGGATAATGCTGATACACGGTGAAACAACGCTCTGGTGGGCGGTTTGCGGGTTTAAATCACCTCAGGGTATGACCATGCGGTGCATTTGACCTGCGGTCGTCGCACGGTGGCGCTGCCAGCAAATCCACATACGCAGAGGTATGTTGGTGCATGTCAGAGTACGGTGCGGCGAGTAAGTGTGCAGACGTTTTCAGACGTGCTAATGGTGACTGTGTGTTGAAAATGACTCAAAGAACACATTTTGATGACGTTATGAGGGGTAGAATATTAGGGCGACTAGAGGGTGGTCAAACACAGCAGTCGTAGCACGGGGCCCTCGGTGTGCCACAAAGTGTGATCTCAAGATTATGGCAACGATTCCAACGTACACGAAACGTATCCAGGCGTTACAGTATGGGACGTTCACCGAGTACAACACCACAAGAAGACCGATATCTCACCATCAGTGCCCGCAGACGTCCACGGAGTAATGCAGGTAGCCTTGTTCAGGACCTTACCGCAGCTACTGGTACAGTTGTCTTCAGACACACAGTCTACAGACGACTGAGCAGACATGGTTTATTCACCCGGCAACCTGCAAGGTGCATTCCACTGACCCCTGGTGATAGAACTGTCCGTAAAGCCTGGTGTCAAGAACACAGTACTTGGTCATTGGAACAGTGGTCCCAGGTTATGTTCAGGGACGAGTCCAGGTATAGTCTGAATAGTGATTCTCGCCGGGTTTTCATCTGTCGTGAACCAGGAACCAGATACCAACCCCATAATGTCCTTGAAAGGGACCTGTATGGAGGTCTTGGTTTGATGGTGTGGGGTGGGATTATGATTGGTGCACGTACACCCCTGCATCTCTTTGACAGAGGAACTGTAACAGGTCAGGTGTATCAGGACGTCATTTTGCACCAGTATGTCCGCCTTTTCAGGGGTGCAGTGGGTCCCACCTTCCTCCTGATGGATGATAACGCACGGCCCCACCGAGCTGCCATCTTGGAGGAGTATCTTGAAACAGAAGATATGAGACGAATGGAGTGGCCTAAAACCCATCGAGCACGTCTGGAATGGTCTCGGTCGACGTATCGCTGCACGTCTTCAAACCCCTACGACACTTCAGGAGCTCCGACAGACACTGGTGCAAGAATGGGAGGCTATACCCCAGCAGCTGCTCGACCGCCTGATCCAGAGTATGCCAACTCGTTGTGCGGCCTGCGTACGTGTGCATGATAATCATATCCCATATTGATGTCGGGGTACATGCGCAGGAAACAGTGGCGTTTTGTAGCACGTGCCGTTCGGGATGGTTTTCTCAACTTATCATCAATACCGTGGACTTATAGATCTGTGTCGTGTGTGTTCCCTATGTGCCTATGCTATTAGCGCCAGTTTTGTGTAGTGCCACGTTGTGTGGCACCACATTCTGCAATTATCCTTAATTTATGAGCATGAGTGTACTTCACTTTGTAACTCTTGGCTCTACTCTTCCCAAACTGTTGCTTCTTTCTCTTCTCTTACTCCATCAGTTTCTAACCTCTAGAAAAATTATCCTGTCACCATGGCCGTGGCACCGTCTGACTTCTTTACTTACTGCAGGTTGGAGGGTTTCAGACAAGAAACAATTAGTATAATTTTAACTTAATTTGAATATATTATTCAGTAGATATGAAAGTTGAGGCAGCTTTTCCACTTAGGGAGCCCGTAATGCGCAATACCGGATCATTAGTGCAAATAGCCCAGCCACACACTGGGAATTATTAGGACAGAAAAAGTATTACGCTAACAGAGAAATTCGCTAACTCCACCCATAACAGGTTAGAAACTGAACGATAAGCTGGCAGCAGACAAATTAACTACCATGCTCGCATAAGAATCAGAGAAAGTCGTTCGAATTTCAGGTGCATTCGACCTCAGGCATGTGTCGTCTCCACTGCGGCGTCTGTAGACGCCATATGCTCGCGACGCGATGGAATTGGTACTACGGCTGGAGTCTATAAGTCTAAGGTGATGGGAGTCAGAGCATGTTGTCAGCTAGCTTGGCGGCAGACTGCTAAACTAGTGCATAGGTTGAAGAGAAACGAAACCGATGAATAAAATGAAACGAATGAATTAACTGTGTAATCGACCCGAATGTGTGAGTGAGGTGGCCCTGGGTTTCTCCGCAGTTTTATAACCTTGATATTGTGTCTCCGCTGAAAACATATAGTCGACCCTACAAGGGTAGCTGCGCTGACCTCTCCCTATTACGCCTTTATGACAAGGGTGAAGACATTTTCAACTCTAGCACTGCCCTGTCAACGTGGCGCGAAGACATGAAGATAAACGTCTCCCTCTATGACTGCGATTATCATGAACAAAATTTCAACGTAAAACGCATTTTCTAACGGCCAGACCCATATTAGGACTTTTAACAATAGTGATTCATCATAATCGCACAACTGTTCTGACAGCGCTGTCTGATACTCCAATCCTTCCACAACACATTGATAGTTTCAGAATATCGCTCATAATTGAATTACTTGGAGAGATTTGCGTGTAAAGTTTATGTGTTTGTTTAATATGTACGTAACTGATCCGTGGTTGCGATCATTCGATTTTTTATTTCGTCAGGTACCAGAATCTGTGATCTAAATTTAATCGTTTGGTTTTATAAAATGCTCTTTCTTCGCATGGGCTGGATGTAATTGTTGCCTTGAACTCCCCAACGTGAGACTGAATCAATCTGGGAAAATCGATGATCTGCAGCTTCATGAAAACAGCTTACAAAGCTACTTCGCATTCGTAAATTATCTACCAGTCTCTTCTTATGTCTCCCTACAGCTCGTACCTTCCGGCTTACCTAATGCCGATGAAGTCGTGTGTGTCTCGTTCTCTGTACATGTACGGTCCCTTTTTTTATTTTTCCTGCTTTCATTTGACTGTGCTTTTTACTCCTGTCACTTTTTTTCGATATAGCCAGATCTTCAGAAATTTCGTTTTTGCTGTTGTGCTTTACCTTAAATCCTTTTACGTATCTAAGAATCACCCCCATGAGCCGGAGATTAAAAAAATGTTGCTTGCAAGAAAGACATTCTTACACTACTTAAAATCTGCTGTTACGGGTAAACAGTACTTTATTCTGAAACTGGTTTCGACAAAAAAAAATCATCACCAGACAGCTTAAAGTTGCATAGATCACGTGTTCATAATTACAACATACTTCATGCTGACATTTAACAGTGTAGAATCGAGTGAGCCTGCATTATGTTACGATTTAATAGGAGCTTTTCAGTGGTGTAACGGCCTTGCCGCAGTGGTAGCACCGGTTCCCGTCCGATCACCGAAGTTACGAGCTGTCGGGCTGGGCTAGCACTTGGATGGGTCACCATCCGGTCTGTTGAGCGGTGTTTGCAAACGGGGTGCACTCAGCTCTTGTGGGGCAAACTGTGAGCTGCTTTACTGAGGAGCAGAAGCTCCGATCTCGTAAACTGACATATGGCCGCGAGAGCAGTGTGCTGACCACACGCACCTCCATATCCGCTTCCAATGCCGCTGTGGTCCCGAGGATGACACGGCAGCTGGTCGTTACCATTGGGCCTTCATGGCCTGTTCGTGCGGAATTTAGTTTTTCTGTGGTGTAAAAATGTATTTCTTACAGTTGTTCAAAGCAAATGGGCCACATCGTAAAGGAGACGTTTCATGTCAGATCTTACTCAAAGAATGTAATGGCACATGTACTTTCTTTGTATAGACATTTATTATTTTTAGGCTAGTTTGGCAGTCAAGGTAGCTGAATGGATGGTACCTGACCGAAAATCAAGGTTTCAAACGTGTTTTTGGTTAGGACCAGATATTTTGCCCCAGAAATCAGTTAACTTTTGTCTTAGTTTCCATATTGCTCAATAGGTGATTGAAGTGGTGATATGCACGTTATAAGTCGTCTTCTCTTTCGAGCAGTATTGTCTGCATCAACTGCATCATTTGTCATCTATGTGCCTTTATGTACACTCCTGGAAATGGAAAAAAGAACACACTGACACCGGTGTGTCAGACCCACCATACTTGCTCCGGACACTGCGAGAGGGCTGTACAAGCAATGATCACACGCACGGCACAGCGGACACACCAGGAACCGCGGAGTTGGCCGTCGAATGGCGCTAGCTGCGCAGCATTTGTGCACCGCCGCCGTCAGTGTCAGCCAGTTTGCCGTGGCATACGGAGCTCCATCGCAGTCTTTAACACTGGTAGCATGCCGCGACAGCGTGGACGTGAACCGTATGTGCAGTTGACGGACTTTGAGCGAGGGCGTATAGTGGGCATGCGGGAGGCCGGGTGGACGTACCGCCGAACTGCTCAACACGTGGGGCGTGAGGTCTCCACAGTACATCGATGTTGTCGCCAGTGGTCGGCGGAAGGTGCACGTGCCCGTCGACCTGGGACCGGACCGCAGCGACGCACGGATGCATGCCAAGACCGTAGGATCCTACGCAGTGCCGTAGGGGACCGCACCGCCACTTCCCAGCAAATTAGGGACACTGTTGCTCCTGGGGTATCGGCGAGGACCATTCGCAACCGTCTCCATGAAGCTGGGCTACGGTCCCGCACACCGTTAGGCCGTCTTCCGCTCACGCTCCAACATCGTGCAGCCCGCCTCCAGTGGTGTCGCGACAGGCGTGAATGGAGGGACGAATGGAGACGTGTCGTCTTCAGCGATGAGAGTCGCTTCTGCCTTGGTGCCAATGATGGTCGTATGTGTGTTTGGCGCCGTGCAGGTGAGCGCCACAATCAGGATTGCATAAGACCGAGGCACACAGGGCCAACACCCGGCATCATGGTGCGGGGAGCGATCTCCTACACTGGCCGTACACCACTGGTGATCGTCGAGAGGACACTGAATAGTGCACGGTACATCCAAACCGTCATCGAACTCATCGTTCTACCATTCCTAGACCGGCAAGGGAACTTGCTGTTCCAACAGGACAATGCACGTCCGCATGTATCCCGTGCCACCCAACGTGCTCTAGAAGTTGTAAGTCAACTACCCTGGCCAGCATGATCTCCGGATCTGTCCCCCATTGAGCATGTTTGGGACTGGATGAAGCGTCGTCTCACGCGGTCTGCACGTCCAGCACGAACGCTGGTCCAACTGAGGCGCCAGGTGGAAATGGCATGGCAAGCCGTTCCACAGGACTACATCCAGCATCTCTACGATCGTCTCCATGGGAGAATAGCAGCCTGCATTGCTGCGAAAGGTGGATATACACTGTACTAGTGCCGACATTGTGCATGCTCTGTTGCCTGTGTCTATGTGCCTGTGGTTCTGTCAGTGTGATCATGTGATGTATCTGACCTCAGGAATGTGTCAATAAAGTTTCCCCTTCCTGGGACAATGAATTCACGGTGTTCTTATTTCAATTTCCAGGAGTGTATATAATGCTTTCAGCTATGGAAAATATCAGTAGTAAAATAATGAAAAGAATGGACGATACAGCATGACCTTGTGCATACTATTTTAATTATTAAAATTCCTTAATTCGTTCTTTTACAAGCTATTGTTAAAACCTTTGATTTGGTGTAGATGCTTTCTTGCTGGGACATTCATTATTTTCCGTTATTGTCCAAAGTTTGTTTCTTTCTACATTTACGAGTACATAGTCTACAACAGCTATCTATGTTTCCAAGTTGAAACCACATACTTTTAGTAACACTTGTCGTAGAATAAATACATTGTGTCTGGCTGTCGGGTTCCTGTAAATTGCAAGGTCAGAGTTAGTAGAGACAGTCTCCATGCAATATTCTACAAGAACGCAGACTAGACACCAAAACCCGAGAACTGATCGAACAAACGCTGACAGAAACCTAATCAAAAATTAAATTCATAGATGAAAATTCGGAACGGTTCTGAGTTGAAACAGGAGTAAGACAAGACAAAGGGATCTCGCCAGATCTGACCACTATTATTCAACATAGTTTTAGACAAAGTAATGAAAGAATGGGAAATGGAACTAAGAAAACAAAACCTTTGGAAGCCTATCGAACAAGGAAGAGATCTAGGAAAATTGAACGCTCCATATTTAGCCTACGCAGATGAGTTAGCGATTCTAACCGACCGTGCAGAAAGAGCAGTAAAACAAATCGAGACCCTCAAAGAATGTGTAGAGAAGGTTGGCCTGAAAACCTCTTTTGAGAAGACTGAATTCATCTCTTCCTAGTTAGATATTCCGAAACCTAAAACAAATTATGGTGTAATCAACAGTCAAACATGTTAAGTATCTCGGCGAAATTACTGAACCAACAGGACTAGCAAGAATAGCACAATAAAACAAGATTGAAGAAAATCAAGAAAGCGTCCGTACTTGTTCAAATGAGTAAAACAAAAGACGTCTGTCAAAAGACACTAAAATCAGACACTACAACATGTCAATTAAACCGACAGTCACATAAGCAAGTGAAACACTAACATTGAATCTGCAGCTAGATTTACAAGAAATTAAGGAAATAGAGAGAAAGACTGCTAGAAAAATTCTGTGATCACGATACACCCAAGATGGATAGACTGCAAACCATCGAGACAACACAAAAACTAGCAAACATCGGAAAGAGACGAATTAAGTTCTATGGACAGCTAGACAGATTACCTGGTAACAGACTAATTAAACGTCTATTGGACTATACCCGGGGGGACCTGATGTTAAGGATTTGACAAAGGAAAAATTGATATAAGAAAAACATCAGACAGGAATACATTCACGAGCAAAATTGACAAGTGGACGTTTACTCCAGAGGCGGAATCAAAACCATACTGACCGAAGAAAGAAAGAAGGCCTTCTGGGAGAAAATGAAGAAATATTGGTAAAAAAGAAGAAACTAAAGAAAGACTGAAAATCAGCTGCTTATCGTTGTCCAATCGCTAATAATAATAAACGATGGAAGCTCAAAATATAACTTAGTATTTAGTTTATTTAATACGTATTTGAATATCGAAATCTAACTTAGGATTTAGTTTATTTAATACGTATTTGAATTTATTAAATACAGCGTTACTTTAATAATTAAGGAAGTAAGTGGGTGAAGAATACATTTGTTTGAAGAGAGTTTGTGTATGATTTAATTGGTTAATAGCTATTGTAAAAATTACGATCTGCTGTAATAAGTGAACAAATAGCCATTTATGACAATAAATAAAATAATCTCATATTCTTACTAGTGACAGCGCAAGCTCGCAGACTTGTTGCCAGGAAGACGTTACGTCTCGTTTGATACAGCCTCATAAATGAACTTGACGATTCCTTGGGAATGTAGTGGCTTCCAGTGTTTTGTTACCAACTTAGGCGTAACATATGCAATCCTAGAACCACTTCTTGATAATACTCCTTTATTTGTCTTCCAGTGTTTCTTCTTACAATGAAGAGTTTAAGATCAACGTCTACAGGTTACTACATTAAGATCTTTTTAATTGAAACCAGGCACCTATTTTTTTAGTTGCATCAAAGCAGTCACGTTGTTCTTCACTGTAGTGCGCACAAAAAAACTTGTGCCATGCCTGCGGAAACGGTGCAATTAGGAAAGGGACTGCAACGGTGGGTAGGGTCCTGTTGTGAACGACGTATGTACACTTGGGAGGATAAGTTCGACAGCTGACCCCCTATGCACTAACGCATATCTTGGACAAGTTGTAAGACAGTTGGTACTTTCTCCTCACTCTCACTGTCACTTTTTGATTTAAACATAACGAGAAGGTCCCTAGTTCGCGCCTCGGTCCGGCACACACTTTTAATCTGCCAGGAAGTTAAATATAACTAGTTTATAAAGTTACCTGCTTTTCCAGTCCACTTTCTTTTTCCTCATTATAGTAGTATCGAGCCTGAATATTGTCTTTAATGGCCTCTTTATCGACGTAATATTAAAAATCTTCCTTCCCTCTTTCTGTAGAGTGTGGAAAGCAGCACGGTAAAGGTAATGGCGAACTGAAGCCAAAAGTCGATTCAGATCCCTGTACGCATTTGGTCTTGACAGCTACGTTTATGAAACCTCTGAAACTTGTGATTTATCCCACGCCAATCAGTAAACTCTGATAGTCTTTGCAAGTTTCTGTAAAAGTGGGTTCCACATGGTGCAAAGCGCAACAGAGATACAACCGCGGCGGCTAACGACGTTGACTTTGCCATCAAGGAAGACTCGGCCGTTAGTCACCTGGCCCGAGGCAAGGACGCCGGCCGAGCACGGGTGATTCTGCCGGACGCTGGTTCGGAGCCGGTTATGAGCAGACTGCCGCATATATCCGGCTCCGTGCAATCTCGCGCTTCCTGTGCACGAGCGTACGCCGTTGCAACAAAGTCACATGTTGACGTAACAGGCCACACTCTCACCTTGCACAATACTTTTATTGTTGTTCTAGACTGCCTATTTGAGTATTAGAAAATAGTAAATTTAAGATCAGCCGTTGACAAATTAGCAAACAGTGCGACGAATAACAAATTCTGTTTGCCTGTGAGCACATAGCAAGACGTTGAAGCTGGTTCAGTAGGAGGGGCACATTGTGTCTAAACTTATGGAGACTAAATTAATTAATGGGAAATTCAAAATTTAAGTATTCGCTTAGTAGAGTGTTATTAGAAAATCATATATTTCTGTATTCAAAACCATGCTTGCTTTCGAAAGAATTCAACACTGCCTAACAGAAAATGTTAAGCATCCAGAATACGTGGTCTGATGTTACTGTAAGCCCGTATACGAACACACATCGAAGGTTGTGTAAATGATTGAAGTTATAATTCTCTGTGACAGATAGGACGGCCACTAGAGTGAATCGGTGTTGTTTTTCTTTAGTGTTGTTACCATTTCTGAAGGGAACAGCGTCGGATATTGAGTGAAGGACACGGAGATGCCGTGTACTCGTGTGAGACAGCGTTATCAGCACCAGCAGGAGTTTAAAAGGGACCTCATTATGGCTCTCCTTTTGGCTAGCAGGTCAAATCGCGGGATGTCCAGATTTTTGAGTATTCAGATGTGACTGGTTCATTGTAGATTGCTTGCGAACGTGAGGGCAAGCATAACCGTCGTCAAGGTTCCACTCGACCATGTGTGTCCACCACAAGGCAGGATCGCCTTATTATGCTCTAAGCGCGTCCTAGCCCCTTCGCGTCCGTGCCTGTAATCCGAGAACAAGCAACAGACTCCGTGCAACATTCCGTATCATCTCGCACCATTGGTCGGAGACTAGCAGTATCCGTGGCAGGGAATTACCGTCCCATGTGTAGGCTCCCATCAGCAAAACAACACACGCGGCTGCGTTTCGAGTGGCGCCGTGACCAGGCAGTATGGACTGCTGACAAAGGCGTCGCACTATTTTCAGCGATGAATCACGGTTCTTTACTGCCACAGATGACCAACGTCTGCGACCATAATGGAGACCTGGGGAGTGGTCCCTTTCTGCCAGTCTGTGGAAGAGCCTGGCGTCACGCTGTGAGTAGCCATCCGGTATGACTTCAGGTCACGCCTGGTAGTGGTCAGGAGAAATCCAACGCAACAATAGTACGGACATCCTAAGTGCTCATGCGTTACCTCTCATGTGAGAGTATCCTGTGGCATTTTTCAATAGTACAATGCGCGTACACACATGGCACGTGTGATCAGTCTGCCTGACGCTGAGGTACTCTCGTGGCCAGCAAGATCGGGAGCTCTGTCCCTGATACAACACATGTGGGACCATCTCGTGTGTCAACTCCGTCCCACTGCCAGTATCCATTATATCGAGAAAAAGTTACAAAAGTTGTGGGCCAGCTGGCCTCGAGAGAAGCTGCAACGGTTTTATGACTCTCTTCTCAACCGAATGAATGCATGTTTACAGACCAGAGGGTGGTGCATCGTCAGTCTGAAAAGTGGGTTCATATTGGCAAGTTTTTTTTGTAAATTTGACTCGAATTTGTAATCATTGACACATCATGACATCCTCTCTCAATCTGTGAAGTTTCATTTCGTCTCCTCATCCCCTCTTGGATGCTTCAGAATGTGTGTAAGCATTTAAGTAACATATTACTTGAAACTTTTTTTGAGACTTCGAGTCCCTTTACTGCCCTATTAGTAAGGAACGGCTTTTTGAATCATTGTTACCAGTAGAGTACCTAGAAATTATGAGCAGAAAAAATCGTAAACGAAACTGGAAGAAAGAATCATCTATGAAATTCTTGGCTGGGAGATGACGAGGAGTACAGACTCAGCCCCCTGATCGGAAAGTGTTTTCTTCCATCGAAAACACTATGGCTGCTATTACTGCAGTGTGTGAGAGTTATGTGTTACGTGTGCCTTATCAGTGTGGCTGACTATAACGGATACGTGTATGTCTGTAGTGTGGTGCAATGTTTGTGTTTTATAGAGGTGAGAAAAGGGAGTGGGTGGAATTCCGTGCCGCACATTCCATAAGATATTCCTCTTGTAGACCACCAACGAGGCCGCCAAGCTTTTAAGTTCTCTCCGGTGCACGGATCAACGGTGTTACATGTTCTCACTACATAAAACACTATGGAGAGTTTGGAATTTGATACTGGACGTTGGCAATAAGTCTCGAGGTAAGGCACTTTTACGCCACCTGCTCTCCTCATCTTGCAGGATACATAGTGATGGTGAAATTTTTTTGCCCATCACCAGGATCCGAACGGACTATCAACACACTAGTATTGGTGAATCACCATATTATTGCACCTGGGAGTGAGGGCGGCTTATCATTAAGTTATCATCACGAAATTTCACGAGAACACGCTGAACCACTAGATACTGTATGCACAGCTGTCTTGAAATAATTCACAATGCGAAGAGTTCTCCTTAGTCACCACTGTATTGTGTGTTTTAGACAATAGCCACTGGAGGCCAGGTGCAAAAATATCATGGTCAAGTAGTACAGGCGTGCGTTAGCGATCTCGGCTTTACAGACAAGTGCAAACAAAGAGCTGTAGTTATTACGAAACTAAGTGTGACACTAGAAAATGCAACGATGTCGACATCACTTAACATAATAATTCAACAACATTTTATTGCAAGATTTATGCTTTTATATTAGAGAGCGCATGAGATCTGTAATGGAGAGAATCATCCAATTACACGCGCCTACTTAGAAGCATTAAGCGCTTTCGTCCTGACATGGAGGTGGCATGTTGTGAGATCGTTAGGTAAATTGCTACTTTTGCTATTATTTTTGCAGGAATTACACATTCCGCTATACAGTCTCGTATTTCAAACCATGCCGGAAGTTTAAGTACACTACTGGCCATTAAAATTGCTACAAAGATGATGTGCTACAGACGCGAAATTGAACCGACAGGAAGAAGATTCTGTGATATGCAAATGATTAACTTTTCAGAGCATTCACACAAGGTTGGCGCCGGTGGCGACACCTATAACGTGCTGACATGAGGAAAGTTTCGGACCGATTTATCATACACAAACAGCAGTTAACCGGCGTTGCCTGGTGAAACGTTGTTGTGATTACTTGTGTAAGGATCAGAAATGCGTACCATCACGGTTCCGATTTTGATAAAGGTCAGATTATAGCCTATCGCGATTGCGGTTTATCGTATCGCGACATTTCTGCTCGCGTTGGTCGAAATCTAATGACTGTTAGCAGAATATGGAATCGGTGGGTTCAGGAGGGTAATAAGGAACGCCGTGCTGTATCCCAACGGCCTCATATCACTGGCAGTCGAGATGACAGGCATCTTATCCGCATGGCTGTAACGGATCTTGCAGCCACGTCTCGATCCCTGAGTCAACAGATGTAGACGTTTGCAAGACAACAACCATCTGCACGAACAGTTCCACGACGTTTGCAGCAGCATGAACTATCAGCTCGGAGACCATGTCTGCGGTTACCCTTGACGCTGCATCACAGACAGGAGCGCCTGCGATGTTGTGCTCAACGACGAACCTGGGTGCACGAATGGCAAAACGTCATTTTTTTCGGATGAATCCAGGTTCTGTTTACAGCATCATGATGGTCGCATCTGTTTGGCGACATCGCGGTGAACGCACTTTGGAAGCGTGTATTCGTCATCGCCATACTGGCGTATCACCCGGCGTGATGCTTGGGGTGCCATTGGTTACACGTCTCGGTCACCTCTTGTTCGCATTGACTGCACTTTGAACAGTGGACGTTACATTTGACATGTGTTACGACCCGTGGCTCTACCCTTCATTCGATCCCTGCAAAACCCTACATTTCAGCAGGATAATGGAAGACCGCATGTTGCAGGTCCTGTACGGGCCTTTCTGGATACAGAAAATGTTCGACTGGTGCCCTGGCCAGCACATTCTCTAGATCTCTCACCAACTGAAAACGTCTTGTCAATGGTGGCAGAGCAACTGGCTCGGCACAATACGCCAGTCACTACTCGTGATGAACTGTGGTATCGTGTTGAAGCTCCATGGGCAGCTGTACCTGTACACGCCATCCAAGCTCTGTTTGACTCAATGCCCAGGCGTATCAAGGCCGTTATTACGGAGAAAGGGGATTGTTCTGGGTACTGATTTCTCAGGATCTATGCACCCAAATTGCATGAAAACGTAATCACATGTCAGTTTTGTCCAATGAATACCCGTTTATCATCTGCATTTCTTCTTGGTGTAGCAATTTTAATGGCCAGTAGTGTATATCACCGACTGTAGGAGAATGTAATCTATTCTTGTTTCCGTAGTGGTACGTACTTTGATCTTTCGCACGTTTATGAAACTTCCTGGCAGATTAAAACTGCGTGCCGGACCAAGACTCACACTCGGGAGAACACTTGCCCGCGGAAGGCAAATGTCCCAAGTTCGAGTCTGAGTCTGGCACACAACTTTAGTCTGACAGGAAGTTTCGTTTCAGCGCACACTCCGTCGCAGTTTGAAAATTTCATTCTTCGTACGTTTAGCTCAGCTAGGAAAAAGTGTAAATAAACCGGAGGACTAACAGTTCCGGTCGGATGACAACACCACAAAGATTGTAGCGAGAAGCAGAAGTATCTGCAAAAAGGTTAACACTTGGTACAGAGAATGGTAGTTGACTTTCTTCTGTCTTTTCCAGTTGCCTTTTTCTCGTTTATCAGGTCGGCATTTTTATATAGAATTTGGCAGTATTAATGGCATTTGGTAGCCGGATTCCCTAGCATACGTCACAGCTTTGCCGTGAAGTGATCTGTGTACTCCAGCTGTCTGCGTCTAGTGTACACACACACACTGATCAAAAGTATCCGGACACCCATTGGTGGCCATTAATGTGGAGTGTGTCCACTCTGCGCCTTTACGACGCCTTCAGCACCTCCGGTGACACTTTGGATAAGTGTCTGAAGGCCTGTGGAGGAATGGAAGCTCATTCTTCCTCAGCAACCGAGAGAGGTTGGGTGCTGACGTCTGGAGCGAGTCGTCGTTCTAAGTCATTCCAGAGGCATTCCATTGGGTTCAGGTATGGACTCTGGCCAGGCCATTCCACTTCAGAAATGTTATTGCATACAAATGACAGCCTTGCTGATACTGCTTTATTATGGGGTGCATTATCAAGTTCATACAAACAATTAACGTGTACGAAATGTCTCTCTACTGTACGCAGGACATAACGCTGTAAAATGTGTTCTCATCTTTCTGCATTTAGCGTTTTTTTTTTTTTTTTTTGTTTTTTTTTTTTTTTTTTTTTTTTTTTTTTAAAGCGCAGCAAGGGTTCCACAACCCATGAATACCATCCACATGCCGTAACACCACCGCCTCAGTACTTCACTGTTGGCACTACACATGGTGGCAGGTGACATATCTCTCCATCGGATTGCCACAGTGTGTAGCACGATTCATCAATACACATCAATCGTTTCCAGTCATCTACTCTCCAGTGACTTCGCTCTTCACGCCACCTTAAGCGTCGCTTAGCGTTGGCTGCAGAGTGGCTGATGAGAGATGGGTGGCTTATGAGATTCTGCTCGACCACTGTATTCCATTCTCTGTAACTCCCTACGCACATTGTGCTAGCTGGTCTGCTTGTAGCATTTGTAACTCAGGAGCGATTCCTTCACTGATTTCATGCGACGCTCCCAGTCCATCAGCACATGAGATCGGCCTGGTCTTGGTCTAGTAGTGACTGTTCCTTCGCGTTTCCACTTCACGTCATTAACAATCGACTTGGGCACCTTTTGAAACGTTGAAATGTTTCGGAAGGATTTGTTATTCAGGTTATCAGGGGACTGTCATTTAATTCTCATTTGCTTATTTTACAGTGTCAATATCAAAGCATCTGATTATGTCTTCTTCGCTACATTTTTACCGCTGTTCTGTTTCGTGAAGGGTGCACTCAGCCCTTGTGAGGCCAACTGAGGAGCTGCTTGATTGAGAAGTAGCGGCACCGGTCACGAAAACTCACATACGGCAGAGAGAGCGGTGTGCTGACCGCATGCCCCTCCGTACCCACATCCGGTGGCGCGTAACGGCTCAGAATGAAGCGTACGGAACGATTTGAAGTGGAATGATCATATAAAATTAATTGTTGGTAACGCGGGTGCCAGGTTGAGATTCATTGGGAGAGTCCTTAGAAAATGTAGTCCATCAACAAAGGAGGTGGCTTACAAAACACTCGTTCGACCTATATTTGAGTATTGCTCATCAGTGTGGGATCCGAGTTCACAGAAGAGATAGAGAAGATCCAAAGAAGAGCGGCGCGTTTCGTCACAGGGTTCCTTGGTAAGCGTGATAGCGTTACGGAGATGTTTAGCAAACTCAAGTGGCAGACTCTGAAAGAGAGGCGCTCTGCATCGCGGTGTGGCTTGCTGTCCAGGTTTCGAGAGGGTGCGTTTGTGGATGAGGTTTCGAATATATTGCTTCCGCCTACTTATACCTCCCGAGGGGATCACGAATATAAAATTAGATAGATTCGAGAGCGCACGGAGGCTTTCCGGCAGTCGTTCTTCCCGCGAACCATACGCTACTGGAACAGGAAAGGGAGGTAATGGAAGTGGCATGCAAAGTGCCCTCCGCCACACACCGTTGGTTGGCTTGCGGAGTATAAATGTAGATGTAGATGTACCGTTGAGCCTTCACAGCCTGCTAGTGTGTTTCATTTATTTTTTTCCTTCTGCCAATGAGTGGTCAATTTTTTATTTTGTTTTGGTTGATCTTATGTTTTTGCAATTATTTCCATTTCGGCACTCTAGTGAGAAACTGTTGACTTTGAATGTCTTCATTTGTCGAATTATTGGTCGTACTGACACAGCCTGTTTATACGATCGTTTGCAGACTCAGAGTCACTAGCAGTAGGCTGAAAGTCATGTGACGTACACATTTATGGGTAGGTTTCAGTTGTCAAACTGGACCTCCCTACAGTGTGGTGGTGCTTCACAACGGAGCTCCCATCACCGCTGACCCTATGCCTTCCACACTTTCTGCTCCGTTACGGGCAAGTTATTTTACGACCGTTCTGCTCTCCGCCACAAACCCTAAGGAGGCTACAGGACCAAAGCTCTACATGTAGAATTTATAATGTAGAGGTCTCTGAACTGAAAATCCGAGCTCTGCTTCAGGGAAATATCCAGACACCTTGTTAAATATGATGATGTCCCGTTTCTACATTCAGAATTGAATCTAGGTTTCTGTAGTTTTGCTGTCGACGAAATTTGCTGTTAAATATGATGATGCCCTGTTTCTCCATTCAGAATTGAAACTAGGTTTCTGTAATCCCGCTGTCGACGAAATTTGCTAACAACAATGTCAGCCTTCATAAATCTAGACTTTCCTTCGGACAGTAGGCTCTCCTTCTGTGTATAGAACTGTGCCTAACGGTTTCAATTTGCGAGCTTGTGAAAAAGTCGTGGCCTCTGGTCAGCATCCTATTCTTTGCCCCGATGACTTTGCAAGACTGATTCAGAACTGTAATGAGACAGATTGTTAGGAGCTGTTCACCTCTTCTTATTTTTGATACGTGAGTTTCGACCATGACATTGCTCATTGCTGACCTACAGGACCCATGCTTTAATGCACGGGATAACGAACTCGCCAAATTCGACATTACATCAGTCTTCACTTGTTAAAGCAGCACGTTTCAAATTACTGTTGAACGAAGTTCTATTAACCTTTTTTATTTTATTTTTTTTCTTATTGTTGTTCAGATATAGAGTGTGGACCTAACTGAGTACCGCTACCTACAGTAGCTCGTGGGAGAGCGTCATGTGCTACACAGCACGCGCACTGTCCTTTAATAACATCCCTTCATGTTGGACTGGCAATCTACTGACGGGCATGCTGGTTGGCAGATCTCTAGATAAGGAGAAATAGCCGTTTCATATCTCGTTAATATCCTTTCAACTTACAAGTACTCATAAGCACCTCGCTGCAGGGAAATCTCCTTTGGTTTTCTCGAGGCTGATTCGATAGAACTTATTCCTCCGTTAAAAAAATGGTTCAAATGGTTCAAATGTCTGTCTCGCGGTTCTAGGCGCGCAGTCCGGAACCACGCGACTGCTACGGTCGCAGGTTCGAATCCTGCCTCGGGCATGGATATGTGTGATGTTCTTAGGTTAGTTAGGTTTAAGTAGTTCTAAGTTCTAGGGGACTGATGACCACAGCTGTTAAGTCCCATAGTGCTCAGAGCCATTTGAACCATTCAAATGGCTCTGAGCACTATGCGACTTAACTGCTGTGGTCATCAGTCCCCTAGAACTTAGAACTACTTAAACCTAACTAACCTAAGAACATCACACATATCCATGCCCGAGGCAGGATTCGAACCTGCGACCGTAGCGGTCGCTCGGCTTCACACTGTAGCGCCTAGAACCGCACGGCCAATCCGGCCGGCTTAAAAAAATGCATGATATCCATCTTACAGGAAGTAATTCCATATGCTGTAGCTAAGAAGTATACTTACAAAGCAAGCATGCCATTTTGAATGACTAAAACGGAATAAAAATTATTTTAAAATACGGGGATGTGCCAATTCTACCAACCATCAAGCTCAAGTTTTAGTGAAAAACTGCATTTCTTGACAAATTTACACAGTCTGGCAAAATAAGTGAAGAAGACGTGGTCGCATGTAACCACGTACATATACACACCTTCGGCGGTTATGTAAATGATTAGAGTTGCTATTATCTGTGAGAAATAGAACGGCCTCCACAGTGCATTCGTGTTGACAGTTTAGTTTTATTACTGTGCCTGGTAGTGTTAATAAGGGGCCTGAACAGTGTCAGATGTTGAGTGATGACTGAAGGAAACAGAAACGCCGCATATACGTGAAAGCGAGCATCATCAGCAGCTGAGAAAGTCTCACTGTAGGTCTCCTTTTGGCTGGTCGAACCTTGCCGTATCCAGATTTGTAAGGTATTCGGATGTGACAGTGGCCCGATGTTGGACTGCATGGGACTGTGAAGCCAAGGTAACTTGTCGCCAGTCACCACAGTGGAAGACCGCGGTATTGTGCACGAAGAACGCCCTTCACATCCGCGTTTGCCAGCCGAGAACAGGTAATGGAGTTCCTGCAACATTCTGTGTCATTGGTCAGACACTGGCAGCAGTCTGACCCGGGAATTATTGTCCTATGAGTGAGCTGCCGTTAACACAACACAAGTGGCTGCTTTTGGAGTGGTGCCTGACGAGGAACCATGTACTGATGATGAATAGCGTCCCACTGTTTTCAGCATGAATCGCGGTTCTAGACTACCCCGGCTGAGCAGCGACGGCGAGTGTGCCTGTAACCTCCAATAGTACAGGGGCGTTACGTCTGGCCTCATGATGTGAGGAGCCATTGGATATGACTTCAGTTCACGTGACTGAGGGAACTCTGGCACCACAACGTTGCGTCACGAACATCCTGCGTCCTCACGTGTTACCTCTCATGCGCCAGTATCAAGGTGTCATTTTCCAGCAGGATAATGCTCGTTCGCACATGGCGCCTGAGTCTATGTATGAACTGTCTGCGTGATGTTGAAGTGCTCTCGTGGCCCTCGAGGTCACCGTATTTTTCCCTTATAAAACTTGCCTGGGACCACCTCGGAGGTCAGATCCATCTCAATGCCGGTAACCAGGATATCAAGGACCAGTTTGAACAGTTGTGGGACAGCTTGCCTCAGGAGAGGATACGACGACTTCATGACACCCTCCTCAAGCGAATCAATGCATGAATCCAGGCAAGAGGGGGTGCAGCGTTATACTGATAAGTTGGCTCTTGCTGCTAAGTTCCTTGAAATTTGGCTCGATTTTATCATTGAAGCAACATCACATAATCCCTCTACCAGTGAAGCTTTATTTGATTTCCTCATTTGTTATTGGCTGCCTCGCTGTTTTTTGTCACGCACTTTAAAACTACAGAACCGCGAGTATTTTAAGAAACAATACAGTTTAACACAAACTACGAACAGCAGATTCACAGACTTAATCGAGAGTCCACTTCGGACACAAAATCCTGCACCGGCAACACTTCCGCGATTATGCACTGGTATAGAGGCAGCATGAATCAATATTTCCGCAGGGGACTTCCAGCAACTTGTCGAATCCATACCACGCCTGTAGTAGCAATCGTAGACACGCTGACAGCTGCGAACCCCCTGCATCCCTTCACACTTGGCGTCTTCCCCGACGGCGATGTCATCTTTCAGCAGTATAATTGTCCGTGTCTCAGAGCCAGAACCGTGCTACAGTGGTTTGAGGAGCATTATAGTGAACTTACTTGATGTCTCGGCTACCAAATTCGCCAGAGCCAGAACCGTGCTACAGTGGTTTGAGGAGCATTATAGTGAACTTACTTGATGTCTCGGCTACCAAATTCGCCTGATGTAAATCCTTTGGAATCCATCTGGGTCGCTAAAGGGCGCCATCGCCGCATACGCAAATCAGCAGCCCGTTATTTACGCTAATTACATGACCTGTGCGTAGACAACTAATGCCACATACCTCCACAAACCTGCCAACAAACTGTCGGATCCTTGACACGCAAAGTGATGTACACTACTGGCCATTAAAATTGCTACACCAAGAAGAAATGCAGATGATAAACGGGTATTCATTGCACAAATATATTATACTACAACTGACACGCAATTTGGGCGCATAGATCCTGAGAAATCAGTATCCTGAACAACCACTTTTGGCCGTAATAACGGCCATGATACGCCTGGGCATTGAGTCAAACAGAGCTTGGATGGCGTGTACAGGTACAGCTGCCCATGCAGCTTCAACACGATACCACAGATCATCAAGAGTAGTGACTGGCGTATTGTGACGAGCCAGTTGCTCGGCCACCATTCACCAGACGTTTTCGCCGCGCGGGATTAGCCGAGCGGTGTATGCGCTGCAGTCATGGACTGTGCGGCTGGACCCGGCGGAGGTTCGAGTCCTCCCTCGGGCATATGTGTGTGTGTGTGTGTGTGTGTGTGTGTGTGTGTGTGTGTGTGTGTGTGTTTTTCCTGAGGATAATTTAGGTTAAGTAGTGTGTAAGCTTAGGGACTGATGACCTTAGCAGGTAAGTCCCATAAGATTTCACACACACACCAGACGTTTTCAATTGATGAGAGATCTGGAGGATGCGCTGGCCAGGGCAGCAGTCGAACATTTTCTGTATCCAGAAACGCCCGCACAGGACCTGCATTATCCTGCTGAAATGTAGGGTTTCGCAGGGATCGAATGAAAGGTAGAGCTACGGGTTGTAACACATCTGAAATGTAACGTCGACTGTTCAGAGTGCCGTCAATGCGAACAAGAGGTGACCGAGACGTGTAACCAATGGCACCCCATACCATCACGCCGGGTGATGCGCCAGTTTGGGTAGTATGGCGATGACGAATACATGCTTCCAATGTGCGTTCACCGCGATGTCGCCAAACACGGATGCGATCATCATGATGCTGTAAATAGAACCTGGATTCATCCGAAAAAATAACGTTTTGCCACTCGTGCACCCAGGTTCGTCGTTGAGTTCACCATCGCAGGCGCTCCTGTCAATAATGCAGCGTCAGGGGTAACCGCAGACATGGTCTCCGAGCTGATGGTCCATGCTGCTGCAAACGTCGTCGAACTGTTCGTGCACATGGCTGTTGTCTTGCAAACGTCCACACCTGTTGACTCAGGGATCGAGACGTGGCTGCACGATCCGTTACAGCCATGCGGATAAGGTGCCTGTCATCTCGACTGCTAGTGATATGAGGCCGTTGGGATACAGCACGGCGTTCCTTATTACCCTCCTGAACCCACCGATTCCATATTCTCCTAACAGTCATTGGATCTCGACCAACGCGTGCAGCAACTTCGTGATACGATAAACCGCAATCGCGATAGGCTACAATCTGACCTTTATCAAAGTCGGAAACGTGACGGTACGCATTCCTCCTCTTTACTCGAAGCATCACAACAACGTATCACCAGGCAACGCCGGTCAATTGCTGTGTGTGTATGAGAAATCGGTTGGAAACTTTCCTCATGTCAGCACGTTGTAGGTGTCACCATCGGCGCCAACCTTGCGTGAATGCTCTGAAAAGCTAATCATTTCATACGACAGCATCTTCTTCCTGTCGGTTAAATTTCGCGTCTGTAGCACTTCATCTTCGTGGTGTAGCAATTTTAATGGCAAGTAGTGCATTTCGTTCCAAAGACGGACAAGCAAGCTATTAAACAGGTTTTCATAACGTGTATATTGACACATGGAGTAATCACTGATTCATTTTTCCAAGAATGAAAGATTCTGTATTGTCGTACGTTCGCCCTTCATTTGTCATTGAAGTACAAATGAGCACTGATTAAAACATAGTGGACTGGAACAGTTTTTGGTTAAGATCTGGTTTATACTGGATTACTGCAGTACAGGTACATCGAAAATGATGTATCGTAACCACATGTTGGCCTTTTCAGTGTACATTCTGTTCCATTCGGCTGTGTTTTATTCACTTGAAAATCTACATTTTCACTTTGACAATATCGCAGCTTCTATTTAAGGAACTATGACTCCGTACTGCATGTGATAACATACAGGGTGTTACAAAACGATATCGACAAAATTCGAGGGGTTGTGGAGGACGTCGCGAGGAACAACTCGAGTCTAGGAATCCGTGTCCGGAAACGTCATCCAATGTCGCTACAGAGAGTCGAAGCTATAGGCGCCGGCGCCTGCCGCTAGACCACCCCTTTGGCGGAAAATGTAACTTTGTACGCTGACGGACCACTAGCGAAACGTATCGCAATGTTGTTTGATCTTCAATAATTGCGACGATTGCCACGGTCGGTAGTGGAGATGATGGAGTCAGCTGCTGCGTAGATAGGCATTATCTCTTATGAATGTGATCCTCTGTTGCCTCAGTGGATGACGGTTTCGGACACGGTTTTCATCCGCAGTTTATGTTTGTCCTGTATACCACAGAAAATTGAGATTTTAGAGGGTTCCAGAATAGTAGCGCGTAATATCCACTAAACGAAACATGCCACGGCAATAATTAATTACTCCCCCAGACAGAATTTTTTTAAAAATACATCACACACTTACCACGATACCTTAACAGGACTCTGCTACCACAGTGCTATGAGAAAGGTGAGTAGGAGGACTCACTAGGTTGTGGTGGGTGTGATACTTTCCTTCAAAACACATTGCACTTTTATGTAAAATCCCATTATAGAAAAACAACAATATTCAACTCCAAAACTGGTTCAGGAATAACAAAATGCAACCACAAAAATTTATGAAAGACAAGATAGTAAAACAAATGAAATAAATTTATAAACCCAAATCATCCAGGCACGAAAAATACTGCTATGACATTGTAACTACTCTTTTATTTCGATGAAAGATGTAGTGCTAAGATTCTTAGCGATAAGGAAGTAATATTTTTAAATTACATGTTCAAATAATACTTAGACCAAATAGATCAAAAGAATTAAGAATAATTTTGTACGACGAAGTTAACTGCTGTGTATTGTTCGTCAGTATATATTAGATGTAAAACATTGTTTCCCTCTCCTCTCTGCTGTTCATGTCTTCGACTGCTAAGCTTCGGCTCTCTTTTTGTTGTGTTCTTGTATTGCGATAAGAGAAAAATATGACTGTTTTAAAGAAAAAGGTAATTTCTACCCTGATATATCGAAAACAAAAGTATTTTGAAAACAGTTACATAAAAAGAAGATTTGTGAATGAGAAGCCGGCCGCTGTAGCCGAGCGGTTCTAGGCGCTTCAGTCCGGAACCGCGCTACTGCTATGCTCGCAGGTTCGAATGCTGCCTCGGGCATGGATGAGTGTGATGTCCTTAGGTTAGCTAGGTTTAAGTATTTCTAAGTTCTAGGGGGCTGATGACCTCAGATGTTAAGCCCCATAGTGCTTAGAGCCATTCGAATCATTTTTGTGTATGAGCAATATTTACTGCTTCTGCGAGCAACAGTTATCTCTGGTTGCATGTACGAGTCAATCGGCAATTTTCATTACAAATACTGGGTTTCACGGAATTCTCATTTAACTTGTAGGAAACTGTTTCACAATTACGGGAGTGCATTTAATTTGAAAGATTCAAAAATATTAACAAAATATTTTGAAAACTAATTTTGATTTCAGTACAGCTTCTTGTGAAGAACTGTTTACGTGTGTTTCATAGTGGATACATGCAGTCTACGGAACTTAAGCTTACAGAGACAAATTCGTTTAAAGCGCTAAATAACAGGAGACTGAACCATTCTTGTGCTGTTCTTGTTATCGGATACCAGAGACACGTTCGGCTAAGAAATAGTCAGCGTGATTAATCCGCACACGCGTACAACAACGAAGGAGACGCCACAACATGAATGATATTATGCTTATTAAAAAAAACTGTTTTCTCTTTTACATAAACAGCCATGCACCTTTATGAAAACAGGTACTGAAACTTATTATAAATTGTCCCAAAACTGAGTCACCGCTGTCATTAACTTAAGAGTCAACTTGCCTTTGGCCACCTATACCAAAGGTTTCCTGAATCGCGACAAGAGCATTTTTGAATAACAAACAAACCACCCAGCACCTCGATGCATTCAACGAGGTACATCTGGGTTCAAAATGCCGAGCAGGCGACTATTAGCACACTGAATCATCCGATGGTAGGCGTTGCCATTGACGATATTGACCCAGCAAAAACAAACATGTCCGATCAGGGCTCCAGCGGAGTGGACTCCGCCGACGGTTGCTGCAGGTTTCAAGCTGGCACAGTCGGCAGGCAACTACGTTCAGGCGGTGCCACAGTCGCACTGCCCACAGCGCCTCCCGCATAGCCGCACGACAGCGCTAGCGGCAGAGGCGCGCGCGGGAGTTCGAATGTATCGGAACCGAGGCGACTTTTGTATCGGCACAAGAGCGATGGTACACTTGGATATCCGATATTTCGGAAACGCACTCATACAGATCTGTATTTACATGCAAATAATTGCCACCATCCGGCACATGACTTTCATTGACCGTGCTATTACCAACTCATATGCTGATGACTCGCAAGCGGAACTGGACAGCCTTGAAACTATGTTCCTGGAAAATGGATATTCATCTCGGCAAACAGGGAAAGCTGTACAGGCAATATACACGACAAGATAAGGAAGAGAATGAAGAGAGTCCTTCGAGACGACAACCTACCTGCTACGTATTGGAAATGTATCCGCGAAATCATCCAGAGTAGTTCGAAAACGTAAGCTTAAAGTGGTCTTCCTCCTCTGTACAAAATCTCGACGCCTCCAGCATTGGTCAAAGATGATTTAGAGTTGTACAAGGCAGGTGATTCCCCAAATCAAACACAGGGTGTCCCAGGAGGAATGGTCAATATTCAGGGATATTACAGGAACGATCATTCGAAGCGAAAAATTCTAGTAAACTTAGGCTCTAAAATGCGTACGGTACCTTAACAGCTGTGAGCACTTACTGATCTAAGGTACTGTGAAACAAATCTCTTCCACTACTAGCTCTTTAGTTTCCATATTTTCAGAGGTGGCAGTATGGACTAAAACAATAAAAATATTCCAGTAAATATTGGCTCTAACGTGCGTCACCTAGGAGCCATTAGCATTCGTTCATCTTCTCTATAGTGAAACAAAACTCTTTTACTGAACAAGTGCCCGTAGCTCTTACAGTGTGTGCACTTCCATTTTCCTGGATTTTTTTCCTTGTTTCGGTCCCAAAACTCTTTAACTGAACAAGTGCCCGTAGCTCTTACAGTGTGTGCACTTCCATTTTCCTGGATTTTTTTCCTTGTTTCGGTCACTACTACCACGTTACAAAATGTGGAAAGCAAAGAGCTTGCAATAGAAAATATTTGTTTCACAGTATTGAGGATCAAGAACTGCTCATAGCTCGTAAGGTAAACATCTTGGTGCCCGTGTCTATTGTACATTTTTGCTTCGAATGATCAATCCTGTCATATCCTGAATATTGACCATTACTCCTAGGAAAAACGGCAAACGACGTGCATTGTTCAGGAGCGCATTCTGGAAGATCAGCGGCATACTTGCCTCCTACAAACAAATAAATCTGCTATCGCAGAACACACTATTGCCGCGCGGGATTAGCCGAGCGGTCTAGGGCGCTGCAGTCATGGACTGAGCGGCTGGTCCCGGCGGAGGTTCGAATCCTCCCTCGGGCATGGGTGTGTGTGTTTGTCCTTAGGACAATTTACGTTAAGTAGTGTGTAAGCTTAGGGACTGATGACCTTAGTAGAGATTAGATAAGATAGCATAAGATTTCATACACATTTGAACATTTTTGAACACACTATCTCTACTGGTCATTCGAGGAAATACCGTGCAACAAAAATTGTGGCCAATACTTCAAATTTCTGTAGCATCATTATCAGTGAATCAGCAGAAACACGACTCCTTGACACTCAATAGGGACGGCGGTTTCCAATTGCGTCATTCCTGGAATCCTGTCATAGGAAAACTTCGTGCTCCGCGTAGCCGGCGCTGTTTTATGGTTTTACCGCGTGAAAACGATCGATCTAACAGCGATGAGGCGGACTTTCAGCACGGAGGGCGCTGTCAGCAGAAGTGCATGTGTTGCTTGGGCGCAGCGACAACTGGATACACAAGGCTGGAGCCGGTGAGGCTAAAATAGGGGAGCTCAGTTTACTGTTGCCAGTACACACGTGAAGATGGCCAGAACACTCTGCGCCGAAATGTCGTGGCAGCACGTTACTGATATTTGGCAGCTCCGAAATTTTATGGAATCGGGAAGCCATTTCGGCTGAACGACAATAACATAAGGAACATTCATAAAGCTTCTGTCTGAGGGTACTGCTGCAACGTATATGCAACGCTGCGCTACTCCGATGCGGCTATGTAAGCACCGACACATAGACAAGGCATTAGTGTGCCATTTGTCTTTCCGACGCGCGTGTGGAAAAATCGTAAATGTGACGTACGACGACGCTATTACCAAAAGCGTCTAACTAGGACCTGATAATGAAGAGGTCACGTACTCCGAGGAGCATAGGGGACGATGCGGGAGACTCGCACCGCTGACTAGGCAAGGCCCTAGCGGAGGTGGTTTGCCATTGCCTTCCTCCGACCGTAATGGGGATGAATGATGATGAAAACGACACAACACCACCCAGTCATCTAGATGCACAGAAAATATCTGACCCTGCCGGTAATCGAACCCGGGACCCCGTGCGCGGGAAGCGAGAACGCTACCGCAAGACCACGAGCTGCGGACAAACAGGACCTACGTGCTGTTATTCTTTTCTTGGCTGCCTAACGACAAATATCGGTAGATATGCATTGGAGAATAAAGAATGTGTATGGAGCAGTACGTCTGTCGAAAACGCCAAGTTCCGTGCTGCTCGCGATGCTCACCCTGTTATTTGATTATCGGGGACAATTGCGCATTGATTTCAAGGAACCTGGTGTCTCCATCATTGTGGAACTGTACTGCGCAACGCTAGAGAAATAACAGCATGCAATTAAGGCGAAACGTTGGGGAAAACTGCGACAAGGGGTGCCGCAACTTCATGATACTGCACGTCCCTATACCGCAAATGTTACTCCGACTCCAGTGGGAGACGTTAGCGTACCATCCGTACAGTCCTGATCTCTCCCCATGCGATTATCACACCTTCGCTCCCTTAAAAAAGGCCCTGAAGGGTCGACGGTTCCTGTCGGACGAGGGCCGGCCGCGGTGGTCTAGCGGTTCTAGGCGCTCGTCCGGAACCGCGCGACTGCTACGGTCGCAGGTTCGAATCCTGCCTCGGGCATGGATGTGTGTGATGTCCTTAGGTTAGTTAGGTTTAAGTAGTTCTAAGTTCTAGGGGACTGATGACCACAGATGTTAAGTCCCATAGTGCTCAGAGCCGTTTGAACCATTTTTTTTTTTGTCGGACGAGGATGTGCCTGAGGTAGCTAAGGACATCGGACATCTTCACGCAACAGGACAGCGTGTTTCACCAAACGGTTGCCTTCAAACTGGGGCGTCGGTGGGATGGTTCCTTCAGTGCAGACGGCGATTTTGCCTGATTGACATACCACCGAGCGGGGTGGCGCAGTGGTCACACGGGAATCGCATTCGGGAGGACGACGGTTCAAACTCGTCTCCGGCCATCCTGGTTTAGGTTTTCCGAGATTTCCCTAAATCGTTTCAGACAAACGTCTGGATGGTTCCTTTGAAAGGGCACGGCTGATTTCTTTCCCAGTCCTTCCCTAATCCGTGCTTGTGCTCCGTCTCTAATGACCTCGTCGACGAGACGTTGAACACCAATCTCCTGCTCCTCCTCCTGATTGGCATACCGATTCTGGACGGCTTAGCCTTCGAACAGAACTTTTTATCGGCCCATATAATACGTCAGTAACAACAATATAAGCTGATAGTGCCTATCCAATGACGAGAGCCGCCCATGACAACTTCAGGAATTTTGCCTAGTAACTCCACTTCCCAGGAAAAAATACAGGAAACATTCCTTTATAAACGAACGTTACGCTGGTATTTGAAAGTTGTTACGTTCTCTGTCACTTTTGCCACTCCTAGTGGCATCTAGCGCTGCATTTTCTAACTGTATAGGTCACCATGTCCAGTATGATCTGCCCAACGTCTGTCTTGAGGGGGCCTAGCTGGAGTATCTGTTATCTATCTTATGGACATCGGTAGGGATGGGCTAAACAGTGACTTTCCAATATAAGTGATTTCTGGGGATGCTGCTTTTCGATAACTACAATTTTTAGTTGAGATTTGTCAAAGTTTAAATATCACTGTTTACGAATTCACAATATACGAAGAACTTAAATTGGAAGGAACACATAGAAAATGTTGTGGGGAAGGCTAACCAAAGACTGCGTTTTATTGGCAGGACACACAGAAAATGTAGCAGACCTACTAAGACTGCCTACACTACGCTTGCCCGTCCTCTTTTAGAATACTGCTGCGCGGTGTGGGATCCTTACCAGATAGGACTGACGGAGTACATCGAAAAAGTTCAAAGACAGGAAGCACGTTTTGTACTAGCGCGAAATATGGGAGAGAATGTCACAGAAATGATACAGGATTTGGGCTGGAAATCATTAAAAGAAAGGCGTTTTTCGTTGCGACGGAATCTTCTCACGAAATTCCAATCACGAGCTTTCTCCTCCGAATGCGGAAATATTTTGTTGACACCGACGTACATAGGGAGGAACGATCACCACGATAAAATAAGGGAAATCAGAGCTCGTACGGAATGATAAAGGTGTTCATTCTTTCCGTGCGCTATACGAGATTGGAGTAATAGAGAATTGTGAAGGTGGTTCGATGAACCCTCTGCCAGGCACTTGAATGTGATTTGCAGAGTATCCATGTGGATGCAGATGTAGATGTATCCATCTACAGTGTTAAAATGCAATTTCTGCGATTTATCCCCACAGATGTGACACTGTGACTAGTCGCAAGCAGAAGTTACAGTGATAAATATCAGAAATTGGATTTTAACATTCTGGAGGGATACGAGTATATCTGCTCAGTGCTATTTCTGGCCAGATGAACTATGTCAGTGTAACGGAAGTGCTATGTTCTCACCTGTAAAATGTGCAGACTGCATACTGCAACAGTGTGTTATTGAAGTCATTACGCGATTTGAAAGGGATGATAAACAAATGTGAAATACGCTCTGAGTGCATATTGAAAATTCAACTCTCACCTTGTTAAAGTCGTCCCATAACTCTCAATTTTCTGCCATGTAGTAAGTCCCATAGTGCTCAGAGCCATTTGAACCATCTTTAAGGGACGCCTGAAGAATCGTGAGAAAGATCCCAGCGGAGAGTTCTAAACGAGTTTTAGAGAGGAAAACGACGGGGCCTACTAACCTACAAAATTTCCCCTTCTGGCCTGTTTCGAGTTTGGAGCACGGAGCGCTTCTGCTCGGTCTCGGTCTGCTGTCGGCAGTCACTTGCTCGAGGTCGAAGTGACCGTGGCGCCCCCCGACGTCGCGACCAGAGCGTGCGGCGATGCTCGGAGGGCCCCGAGCAGGTGGCGAGTGCTCGGCGCGTAATTACCTCCGCGTGCTGGCGCTGAGCTTTTTGCACAATCGGGCGCGCTGGTAGTCGGGGCAGGGAATTTCAGACGGGCGCTGGCGAGCACGTGGCGCCCGGCTGGAACCAGTTGGTGTCGGTTCTGGCCGGTGCGCGGCGGCCGGCAGACTCTGACTCCAGCAGCAGCAGCGGCGGCGGCTGGACGGGAGCCGCCGGCGGATGCGGTGCTGCCCTTCCAGCTCCGGGCGGCTTCCATGTAGCACGAGGACGCCAGCTCGACTTCTACTCCAGCAGCCATTAGGCTGGTTCGGGCTGCGACTGCCCGCGGGTTCACCGTATAGGGACTAATCGGTGGGTGGGCGCCCAAGCGTCTTCCCGTCCTAGTAGTGCGGCCAGTCAGTCTGACTGTGACACCGACCTCGCTTTGGATTGCCCAAGAGGATCGAGACGGCGGTCACTGCTGCGCCTCGTGATGACAGCTGAGGATATGCGTGAAGCAGAAGTTGAGGTTCAGGTTTCTCAGTGCTATATTTATAGCTGGGAGATTTTTTTCTTAATTTTTATTTTTCTGGAGAAAAATACGCTACTGGCCATTGAAATTGCTACAGTAAGAAGAAATTCAGATGATAAACGGGTATTCATTGGACAAATATATTATACTAGAACTGACATGTGATTACATTTTCACGCAATTTGGGTGCATAGATCCTGAGAAACCAGTACCCAGAACAACGACCTCTGGCCGTAATAACGGCCTTGATACGCCTGGACACTGAATCAAACAGAGCTTGGATGGCGTGAACAGGTACCCATGCAGCTTCAACACGATACCACAGTTCATAAAGAGTAGTGACTGGCGTATTGTGACGAGCCAGTTGCACGGCCGCCATTGACCAGACGTTTTCAGTTGGTCAGAGATCTGGAGAATGTGCTGGCCAGGGCAGCAGTCGAACATTTTCTGTATCCAGAAAGGGCCGTACAGGACCTGCAACATGCGGTCTTGCATTATCCTGCTGAATTGTAGGGTTTCGCAGGGATCGAATGAAGGGTAGAGCCACGGGTCGTAACACATCTGAAATGTAACGTCCACCGATCAAAGTGCCGTCAATGCGAACAAGAGGTGACCGAGATGTGTAACCAATGGCACCCCATAGCATCACGCCGGGTGATACGCCAGTATGGCGATGACGAATACACGCTTCCAATGTGCGTTCACCGCGATGTCGCCAAACACGGATGCGACCATCATGATGCCGTAAACAGAACCTGCATTCATCCGAAAAAATGACGTTTTGCCATTCGTGCACCCAGGTTCGTCGTTGAGTACACCATCGCAGGTGCTCCTGTCTGTGATACAGCGTCAAGGGTAACCGCAGCCATGGTCTAGGAGCTGATAGTCTATGCTGCTGCAAACGTCGTCGATCTGTACGTGCAGATGGTTGTTGTCTTGCAAACGTCCCCATCTGTTGACTCAGGGATCGAGACGATGCCGCACGATCCGTTACAGCCATGTGGATAAGATGCCTGTCATCTCGACTGCTAGTGATACGAGGCCGTTGGGATCCAGCACGGCGTACCGTATTACCCTCCTGAAACCACCGATTTCATATTCTGCCAACAGTAATTGGATCTCGAACAACGCGAGCAGCAATGTCGCGACACGATAAACCGCAATTGCGATAGGCTGCAATCCGACCTTTATCAAAGTCGGAAACTTGATGGTACGCATTTCTCCTCCTTACACGAGCCATCACAACAACGTTTCACCAGGCTACGCCGCTCAACTGCTGTTTGTGTATGAGAAATCGGTTGGCAACTTCCCTCATGTCAGCACGTTGTAGGTGTCGCCACCGGCGCCAACCTTGTTCGAATGCTCTGAAAAGCTAATCAGTTGCATATCACAGCATCTTCTTCCTGTCGGTTAAATTTCGCGTCTGTAGCACGTCGTCTTCGTTGTGTAGCAATTTTAATGGCCAGTAGTGTACAATCCCTGTTGATCCATCGTGGATACGGTACAGGGCCTGTTGAAGTATTTACCAAAAAAAATCACCAAATGCCTGTATGTTTTCACAAGTTGTTATTTTATTTAGGCGACTATTTTCGGCATCTCATTAATGCCATCTTCAGGCCGCTACTCCATGTCTAGAGAACCAGATAACTCGATGCATGCATAACTGCAGCCATCAATACTTGGATTCTATGAATTTTTTGTGGGTTGTGGACTTCAAAGACTTGACAACTAATCACACATTCCACAAAAAAAATCATGGAATCCAGGTAATGACTACCGATTACGCATGCATTTCACATGGCGGTGTGTAAAGCAACTACGTCGCTGAAACGGCGTGCTGTAATCGAGTTTCGAATTCAAACGTCCTTCTTTCAGTTTTACAGTTCCAGACCACACGCGAGCGCTGCGACTTCTGCAACAATCCGACCCCTGGGGTTCACTGTCATAAACTTGACCCCATCCGATTTTCCAAAACTTAAAGAACACATTCGAGGACTTCACTTTGATAGAAATGAAAGGGTACAAGCGGAGGTGAGGTTGTGGCTCTGTCAGCAAAGTCAGACGTTCTACAATGACAGTATCGACATACTGGTCTGACGTTGGAAGAGATGTGTTCGTCGCGAGGGTGACCATGTTGAGAAATCACTATACAGACGAAGAATAAATGTGTAGAGTGTTAATAACGTTTATTTTATTTAAGAATCTTTCAGAGTTTACACATAAAACAGTCGGAGATGTTATCTTTCAGCACGTTCTTATGAAACAGTGAATAAAAACGGAGGAAAGAAATCCTAGTAAAGTTCTATAAAACAATGATGATACCGTCTATACTTCATGGCAGACACTTGGAAATGAACGAAGAATACAAGCTATGGAAATTAGGTTTTTAAGAAGAGCAGCTGGTTTCAGACTTTCTGACATGATAATGAGTACAACAATCAGACAAGAATTATATCCTAAACATATAAATGAAGAGATCAAGGAGTACAGAAGTAAACGGGAAGATGCTATCATAATAATGAATGAAAATAAAATGAACAATTTTTTTTTAATTATGAATTTGGCCAGCTATGGACCGCATACAACTTAAGACTTATGGTGTTTCTTTTTCTTCCGTTCTTCCCAGTACTTCTTCACTTTCTCGCCAACTGCTCGTCTCTGCTCATCTGTCCACACTCTCTTGGGTCGAGGTTTTGGCGCATCTTCTTCATAGTTTGCGTTTTCTATAAGTAGCCTAAAGTTATTCCTGTCACGTATTATTTCTTCTGTAACACCTATTTTGTTGGCGTCTTTCTTTACTGCTTCTATCCATCCTTCAGTGTTTTTCAGCTTACTAACGTAATTAAAAATTTTCTTTGTAATCCGTGTTTCTTCCATTCTTTTTAAATGTCCATAAAATTTTAGCCGTCTCTTCCTCATTGTATCTGTGATCTTTTCTGTATTTTTGTATAGGTCTTCATTTCTCCTTTTAATCCACCTGTTTTCCTTGTTTTTCTCAGGACCTAGAATTTTTCTTAATATTTTTCTCTCTCTTTTTTCTAGTTCTCTTAATTCGCCTTTTTACTCAATGTTAGGCACTCTGATCCATATGTTGCTTGTGTCCTAATAACTGAATTATAATGTTTAATCTTTGCTTGTATGGATATTGATTTCTTATTGTAGTAGTTTTGTGTTAATTTATATGCAAATTCCAACTTTTTTATTCTTTCTTTATTTGTTGTGTTATCCAGTCCATTGGCTTGGATCCACTCCCCCAGGTATTTGAATCTATCAACTCTTTTAATTTTTCCATACTTTGTTTTCATGAACTTTTCTGTGTTATGTTTGTGTTCTATATACTCGGTTTTTTCGTAGGATATTTTTAGCCCAGTCTTTTCAGCAATCTCGTGTAACATATCAAGCATAACTGTTGCGTCTGTTCGGTTTTCAGTTATCAATGCCATATCATCCGCAAAGGCTAAACATTTTACTTCAAATTTGTTCTTTCCTTGGCCCATGCTTATACCCCTTGTGCCTCTGTTTTTTAATGTGTTTTCCCATGTTTTTACTACTTTATCTAAAACCAAGTTTAAGAGAATTGGGGACAGTCCGTCACCTTGTCGAACTCCTGTTTTGATTTTGAATGGTTCAGAAATTTCGCCTTGAAACTTAATTCTTGATGTTGTATCTGTGAGCGTTTGTTCAACAAGTCTTCTGGTGTTTTCATCTATCCCTGATTCATAAAGTATCTGGAATAGTGTTTGTCTGTCAACTGAGTCATAGGCCTTCTTGAAATCTACGAAAGTAACTACTGTATTTTTATTTTGTATAGCTCTCACTCTCAAAATTGTTTTTAAATTAAGAATTTGTTCTGCACATGATCTACCTTTTCTAAATCCTGCTTGATAATCTCCTATATTAGGTCCCGCTTGTTCCTCTATTCTATTTAAAAGTGCTTTAGAAAGTATTTTGTATGACACTGGTAACAAGGATATGCCCCTGTAGTTGTTGGTGTCTGTTTTATCTCCTTTTTTATGGAGTGGGCGGATCAGTGCTTGTTTCCAGTCACTGGGTATGATTCCTTTTGTCCAAATGTCTTTAATTACTTTGTGAATTTTCTGACATGCGGATAAGCCCCCTAGTTTCCACATTTCTGCCACTATCCCATCCTCACCTGGTGCTTTGTTATTCTTCAATGCTTTGATAATCTTTTCTATTTCTTCTATTGTAGGTGGTTCCGACGGTGGATTTTCATGTTGTGGTTTTTGAAATTGTAACCTGTCATTAGGCTCCTCACAATTTAATAGATTTTCAAAGTATTCAGCTAAGATTTGGCAGTTCTCTTTATTGCTTAAAACCATTTTTCCATTTTTATCTTTAAAATGTAAACTTGGTGACTGGAATCCTGTTAAAACTTCTCTGAAAGTCTTATAGAAGTCTCTAGTGATATTCCTTTTGAAATCAGAATCCATTTCTTCTAATCTGTCTTTGTCATATTTTCTTTTCACTGATCTGATGATTTTTGCTGTCTTTTTCCTTTCTTCTTTAAACTCTTCCCAGTATTCGTGTTTCTTATTACTGTTCCATTTTTTCTATGCCTTTAGTCGATTGTCAATTGCTTCATCACACAGCTCATTCCACCATCTGTGTTTTGGTATTCTTCGTTGCTGTCCCATTTCTTTAACTGACTCTATCATTGTTTCTTTAATTTCTTCCCAATTATCCATTTTTCTTGTGTTTAATATATGACAGAATTTGTCCTGCTTTTTGCAGGAGAAATTTAGTGTTTACACTTGGAAATCTTCTTGGTTTTGGTTTAGGTTTGTTTGGTTGGAACATGGTCTTTATTTATGTCAGATAATGATCTGAGTCTATGTTTAGGCCGTTCCTCACTCTGACATCCAAGATTTCCTTGTAGTTGCGAGTCGTTATTGCCACATGGTCCAACTGATATTCACCTTGATTTGGATTAGGTGATACCCACGTTTTTTTCTTTCTTGCAAGTTTCCTGAAACATGTCGACATTAATTTTACATTAAACTGTCTACAAAAATCTATGAGTCTTTCCCCATTTCTGTTGGTTCTTGCATGTGCTGGATAATCTCCAACTACTGATTTAAATTTTATTTCTTTGCCAACTTGTGCATTAAAGTCTCCCACTAAAATTTTTATATGTTCTTTTGGTAATATGGATGTTTTGTGTTCAAGCATTTCCCAAAAATCTTCCACTTTGTCAACATTTGTTCTGTTATGTTGGTTAATAGGTGCGTGTGCATTTATAATAGTGTAGCGTTTATTGCCTGACTTGAACGTCAGAAATGAAATTCGTTCTGATGGGGAGCTAAAATTAGTTATTGATTCCGTAAGTTGCTGTTTGACCATAAATGCGGTCCCTAATATAGTCGTATTATTGGAATTTTTAATGGCTGGTTTTCCTTTGTAGATCCTGTATCCACCTGATTCAAATGCATTTTCATCCAGATACCTTGTTTCTTGAAGAGCTAATATAAGTATGTTGCGTTGATTGAGAGCGTCCGTTAGGTGTTTTAGTTTTCCAACTTTCATAAGTGTGTTGATATTCAGAGTCCCCAGTAGATGTTTTTTCTTGGGTCTTATCTTTGAAGAAATACTAGGAAGCTCCGACTCTTCCTTACATGATGTTCTAGGCTCTCCAGAATCCAAAGGCCTAGTTGCACCGCTATGAATAACGATGGAAGATTGGTTACTTCCTGGAGTAGTTTACATTTTGAAATTTACCATCATGTCTTAGGTTAAAGTTTGGTTTGGCGAAAGGTAGTTGAACCTTTCGATGATAAAAATTCAAGCATTTAGCTTAGAATTATAAGTGAGGCCGCCACTAACATGTGGGACAGACGCCTTTTGTAGCCGCCCACTGTGGGAACTGACGCTACAGTCTGGTGCTTTTATATACACTCCTGGAAATTGAAATAAGAACACCGTGAATTCATTGTCCCAGGAAGGGGAAACTTTATTGACACATTCCTGGGGCCAGATACATCACATGATCACACTGACAGAACCACAGGCACATAGACACAGGCAACAGAGCATGCACAATGTCGGCACTAGTACAGTGTATATCCACCTTTCGCAGCAATGCAGGCTGCTATTCTCCCATGGAGACGATCGTAGAGATGCTGGATGTAGTCCTGTGGAACGGCTTGCCATGCCATTTCCACCTGGCGCCTCAGTTGGACCAGCGTTCGTGCTGGACGTGCAGACCGCGTGAGACGACGCTTCATCCAGTCCCAAACATGCTCAATGGGGGACAGATCCGGAGATCTTGCTGGCCAGGGTAGTTGACTTACAACTTCTAGAGCACGTTGGGTGGCACGGGATACATGCGGACGTGCATTGTCCTGTTGGAACAGCAAGTTCCCTTGCCGGTCTAGGAATGATAGAACGATGGGTTCGATGACGGTTTGGATGTACCGTGCACTATTCAGTGTCCCCTCGACGATCACCAGTGGTGTACGGCCAGTGTAGGAGATCGCTCCCCACACCATGATGCCGGGTGTTGGCCCTGTGTGCCTCGGTCGTATGCAGTCCTGATTGTGGCGCTCACCTGCACGGCGCCAAACACGCATACGACCATCATTGGCACCAAGGCAGAAGCGACTCTCATCGCTGAAGACGACACGTCTCCATTCGTCCCTCCATTCACGCCTGTCGCGACACCACTGGAGGCGGGCTGCACGATGTTGGGGCGTGAGCGGAAGACGGCCTAACGGTGTGCGGGACCGTAGCCCAGCTTCATGGAGACGGTTGCGAATGGTCCTCGCCGATACCCCAGGAGCAACAGTGTCCCTAATTTGCTGGGAGGTGGCGGTGCGGTCCCCTACGGCACTGCGTAGGATCCTACGGTCTTGGCGTGCATCCGTGCGTCGCTGCGGTCCGGTCCCAGGTCGACGGGCACGTGCACCTTCCGCCGACCACTGGCGACAACATCGATGTACTGTGGAGACCTTACGCCCCACGTGTTGAGCAATTCGGCGGTACGTCCACCCGGCCTCCCGCATGCCCACTATACGCCCTCGCTCAAAGTCCGTCAACTGCACATACGGTTCACGTCCACGCTGTCGCGGCATGCTACCAGTGTTAAAGACTGCGATGGAGCTCCGTATGCCACGGCAAACTGGCTGACACTGACGGCGGCGGTGCACAAATGCTGCGCAGCTAGCGCCATTCGACGGCCAACACCGCGGTTCCTGGTGTGTCCGCTGTGCCGTGCGTGTGATCATTGCTTGTACAGCCCTCTCGCAGTGTCCGGAGCAAGTATGGTGGGTCTGACACACCGGTGTCAATGTGTTCTTTTTTCCATTTCCAGGAGTGTAAAAGCCTGCCTCTTCCGCCAGTTCCGCCGTTCTGATGATCTTCATCGCCGCCTTCACTGCCGTTGAGGTCTTCACCGTTTCCCTGGCTAGGGACCCTCACGAGGTACTATCACCCGGGCCAGGTGAACCAAGGTTTTTTAACGAGGTGTTACTCCTCCCCCTCCTCCTTTTTCAACCGGGCTTGGGACCGGCTTTGGCGGAGTTATGAACAATGTAATATTGAATTACCAATTAATAGGGAACAGACCTCTAGGAAGACTTAGAAAGAGGTGGACAAATCAAATATAATCACAGAGAACAGTGACACTGTAGGCTACAAGTGGACATGCAAAGAAAGAAAAAGAATCTTCCACAGCTACAGTTTAATTGTCTGTTTATCTGTTTCATCATAACCAGTTTCGAGGTTAAAGTCTCATTATCAAATGTTCATCGTAATGATATGCAACCTTAACAATTTTAAAGAGAAAACGCTAGGACACACTGAAAAGTAATCCCTCCGAATCTTTATGTCAACACTCTTAAAGAACGTCTTCATATCTACATATCTATTCATCAAAGCGCCGTGACGACGAATACGTTTCTTCCAACGAGAGACCAGTTTACTGATACCGTTACTGTTGAATATCTGAGTTTGTTGACGGTTTTACAACCTCAAATCTGCTTGCTCCACTTCATCACTATCAAAGCGAAGTCCTCTAAGGTATTCTTCAGGTTTTGGAAACATGAAAATCGGATGGGGCAAAGTGAGAACTGTATGGAGTATGACCGATGACTGTGAATCCAAGGCGTTGGACTATTGCAGATGACGCAGTGCTAGTGCGTCGTCTGGCATTGTCATGTTGCAGGAGACGGTGCTCCATGTGTTGAAGAACGCATCAAATTCTGATCGCTGCTTCTCACGCGCCGACTTAGTTACGTTGCACAACACTATGTTACACGCTAGAATTCGGAACCCTCTAGCGACAGAGGACTGCAAATATGAAGACATGAAGTATAAAGATGGGTAAAGTTTATAACGTTTATTTTATTTAAAAGCATCAAGAGCTTTCACATAAAATATTCGAAAGCTTTTCTTTTCGGCATGCTCTCGAATATTCACAAGTGAAATTCGCATAAAGAATCCACCACAATCTGAGAAGAGTAGTGAAGAGACTGGCATACTTAATCTATGCAGACGAGATCTGTAGTGGAGAGAATGGCATACTTAGCCTATGCTGACATCTGTTTACGCTCTAGGTCGGAAGAGGAGTTGAGCAAATGACCAAAGCGCTAAAGGAGGCTGCCAGCAAGTTTGGGCTAAACATAAACGAAACCAAGACATAGTACCTTGTTATGATGCATGGTCATTGTCAGACTGTTGTCATCTACAATCACTGCAAGTTGGGGACCAGTCCTACAAGACAGTGCATGAATTCAAATATCTAGGGGCACTTTTCACTGAGAACTTGTCATGTGAGGCTGAGATCAATGCCAGAATACAACAGGAAACCGGTCTTACCACAGCCTAGCACAACTGCTTCGGCCCAGATATCTCTCCAGGCAGTTCATGATTCGACTGTACAAAACCCTGACCCAGCCTGTTGTTCTATATGGCTGTGAGACATGGAGTATCCGGAAACAGGACTTCATAAGCTCCTTTTTTTTGAGAGAAAAGTGCTTCGGAAGATCTTCGGTCCGGTTCTGGATGCAGATACAGGGAAATGGAGGATCAGATACAACTAAGAGCTTGAGGAACTATACCAACAACCCAATATAGCAGGAACTGTCAAAGCCAAACGAATTCAGTGGGCCGGCCATGTGGCCCAGATGGAGGCTCACAGATGGCCTCGGATTTCACACCTACAGGAAAGAGGCCCCCAGGGAGGCCCAAGAAGTGTTGGAGGGGTGGCCTGCATGAAGATTTAAACCAAGTGTCAATAGATGTGGACGGATGGCGGATAGCAGCAATGGACAGAATACAGTGGAGGAGGAAACTTGTAGAAGCGTGCGGTGCACTGGGCCTGGTCACGTAGTAGTAGTAGTGATGTCCATATCTACAACACTAGAAGAAAGAATAACATTATATCACCGATTAATAAAGTTGACAGTTTCTCATAAAAAGAGTTCGGTATCCATCAATAATCTCTCGTCATTTACCCATTAACATAAAATGTCCGAACGTACCAAGTGAGTTTCAAATTTAATCGAAGATAAATTCCTCAGTACAGTTCCTTCTACTTCACAGACGAATTTTTGTTTAGAACTGGTAGCCTGTAAAAGGAAATAAAAGAAGGAAAACGAGTTTTTACATGTAGCTCCATGAACTAGTTTGAAAAACGCATACTTTCGTTAATGCTCAAAGTAATCTGCTATACATATCCCGTAAACTGACTCGTTCCACATCATTTCGAGAAGAAAATAGTTCAAATGATAGATGGGAAATGTAACTAATTCCTAAGCGCACATGTTCCGAAGAGACAATAAAAATAACATTTGACCCACCATATACATCATCTGATGAAAACTATACAGACATCCATAAGTGGATATTCGTATGGGGTTTGAACTTTGCTGCGGACCCTTTCAGTGAGGTGTCTAAAAGTCTGCGGAGAAACGGCAGCCCATTCTTCCTCAAGAGCTAAAACCAGAGTAGGTAGTGATTTTGGACGCTGGAGTTTGAAGCGAAGTATATATTCTAACTCAAGCGAAATGTCTTCCATTGGGTTCAGGGCAGGACTCTAGGCAGGCCATTCCATATCAGGAATTTTTTTGTCCATAAAACCTTGCCAAATAGATGCTGTTTCATGACTGATATGTGAGGCTTAAAATGAGGTGCTCCACCACTGTGTCCAATTCTTTTTAACTCTCTACGCACAGTCACTGTGCTAGCTGATTTCATGCGATTTTTTACAACCACTCTTCGCAGTGCTCGTCGACCCCTCTCCGTCAGTACAAGGTGTCTACTGGTCTCGGTTTTGGCTGTGGCTGCTACTTCTCATTTCCACGTGGCAGTCGCATGATCAACCGTCGATTTTGGCAACTTTAAAAGGGTAGAAATATTCCTCATGGATTTGATACTCATGAGGTATCCAATGACTAGTCCCCGTTCGAAGACACTGAGCTCTCCAGACCGATCCATTCTGGCGTTATTGCTACTCTACTGATGACACAATACTTCCCGCCTCCTTTGGTACAGGTGGAAGACTGCCTCTCGTGACATCTAGAGGTCAATTCTGCGTTATGTAGGAGTGTATGAATACTATTTATCGGAAACTACACTCATGCTCATAAATTAAGGATAATGCTGATATATGGTGAAACAACGTTCTGGTGGGCGGTTTGCGGGTTTAAATCACTTCGGGGTATGGCCATGAGGTGCATCTGATCTGCGGTCGTCGCACGGTGGCGCTGCCAGCAAATCCACATACGCAGAGGTATGTTGGTGCATGTGAGAGTACGGTGCAGCGAGTAAGTGGCCAGACTGTGCTAATGGTGACTGTGTGTTGAAAATGCCTCAAAGAACACATATTGATGGCGTTATGAGGGGTGGAATACTAAAGCGACTGGAGGCTGGTCAAAAACAGCAGGTCGTAGCACGAGATCTCCGTGTGCCGCAAAAGTGTGATCTCAAGATTATGGCAACGATTCCAGCAGACAGGAAACGTGTCCAGGCGCTACAGTAAGGGACGTCCACAGTGTACAACACCACAAGAAGACCGATATCTCACCATTAGTGCCCGCAGACGGCCACGAAATACTGCAGGTTGCCTTACTCGGGACTTTACCACAGCCACTGGAACAGTTGTCTCCAGACACACAGTCTACAGACGACTGAATAGACATGGTTTATTCACCCGGAAACCTGCAAGGTGCATTCCAGTGACCCCTGGTCACAGGAGAGCCCGTAAAGCCTGGTGTGAAGAACATAGTACATGGGCATTGGAACAGTGGTCCCAGGTTATGTTCACGGACGAGTCCAGGTATAGTCTGAACAGTGATTGTCGCCGGGTAGTCATCTGGCGCGAACTAGGAACCAGATACCAACCCCTTAATGTCCTTGAAAGGGACCTGTATGGAGGTCGTGGTTTGATGGAGTGGGGTGGAATTATGATTGGTGCACGTACATCCCTGCATGTCTTTGACAGAGGAACTGTAAGAGTTCAGGTGTATCGGGACGTTAGTTTGCACCAGTATGTCCGCCTTTTCATGGGTGCAGTAGGTCCCACCTTTCTCCTGATAGATGATAACGCACGGCCCCACCGAGCTGCCATCGTGGAGGAGTACCTTGAAACAGGAGACATCAGGCGAATGGAGTGGCCTGCCTGTTCTCCAGACCTAAACCCCGTCGAACACGTCTGGGATGCTCCTGGTCAACGTATCGCTGCACGTCTTCAAATCCCTACGACACTTCAGGAGCTCCGACAGGCAGTGGTGCAAGAATGGGAGGCTATACCCCAGCAGCTGCTCGACCACCTGATCCAGAATATGCCAACCCGTTGTGCGGCCTGTGTACGTGTGCATGCTGATCGTATCCCATATTGATGTCGGGGTGCATGCGCAGGAAACAGTGGCGTTTTGTAGCACATGTGTTTCGGGACGGTTTTCTCAGCTTATCACCAATACCGTGGACTTACAGATCTGCGTCGTGTGTGTTCCCTATGCTGTTAGCGGCAGTTTTGGGTAGTGCCACGTTGTGTGGCGCTACATTCTGCAATTATGCTTAATTTATGAGCATGAGTGTGTATCTGGCTTAATTACCTCGATGCCAATATTAGGTGGTATTCCTACATGGAAGTATGACAGCCTTTATTCCCATGCACCATCCGCCAATGAGATTGAACGGTGGGAAATGACCTGCTGTACTACCTACCCTTCACCGCACCCAGTACGTTGGTCCGCGGTATAGAGACACAGACGCAGTTGTTTAGCAAACTTCTTCGGTACATAGATTTAGATTAACAACTATAGCTAAATTGCACCCACAGTAATAAAGAGTATGTAAAGGCAACTGAATTTCAGATTGCGTCGTGTCCTGTTGAATCCGAAATTCCTGACTGATGCCGTCCACCAACATAGCGATTCCATCAGTCGTGTTCGTGATGAACAGCCTCTGATTCGCCCGGCGAATCTACATCTACATCTACATCCATACTCCGCAAGCCACCTGACGGTGTGTGGCGGAGGGTACATTGAGTACCTCTATCGGTTCTCCCTTCTATTCCAGTCTCGTATTGTCCGTGGAAAGAAGGACTGTCGGTATGCCTCTGTGTGGGCTCCAATCTCTCTGATTTTATCCTCATGGTCTCCTCGCGAGATATACGTAGGAGGGAGCAATATACTGCTTGACTCCTCGGTGAAGGTATGTTCTCGAAACTTCAACAAAAGCCCGTACCGAGCTACTGAGCGTCTCTCCTGCAGCGTCTTCCACTGGAGTTTATCTATCATCTCCGTAACGCTTTCGCGATTACTAACTGATCCTGTAACGAAGCGCGCTGCTCTCCGTTGGATCTTCTCTATCTCTTCTACCAACCCTATCTGGTACGGATCCCACACTGCTGAGCAGTATTCAAGTAGTGGGCGAACAAGTGTACTGTAACCCACTTCCTTTGTTTTCGGATTGCATTTCCTTAGGATTCTTCCAATGAATCTCAGTCTGGCATCTGCTTTACCGACGATCAACTTTATATGATCATTCCATTTTAAATCACTCGAATTGCCTACTCCCAGATAACTTATGGAATTAACTGCTTCCAGTTGCTGACCTGCTATATTGTAGCTAAATGATAAGGGATCTTTCTTTCTATGTATTCGCAGCACATTACACTTGTCTACATTGAGATTCAATTGCCATTCCCTGCACGATGCGTCAATTCGCTGCAGATCCTCCTGCATTTCAGTACAATTTTCCATTGTTACAACCTCTCGATATACCACAGCATCATCCGCAAAAAGCCTCAGTGAACTTCCGATGTCATCCACAAGGTCATTTATGTATATTGTGAAGGGCAACGATCCTACGACACTCCCCTGCGGCACACCTGAAATCACTCTTACTTCGGAAGACTTCTCTCCATTGAGAATGACATGCTGCGTTCTGTTATCTAGGAACTCTTCAGTCCACTCACACAATTGGTCTGATAGTCCATATGATCTTACTTTGTTCAGTAAATGACTGTGGGGAACTGTATGGAACGCCTTACGGAAGTCAAGAAACACGGCATCTACCTGGAAACCCGTGTCTCTGGCCCTCTGAGTCTCGTGGGCGAATAGCGCGAGCTGGGTTTCACACGAATCCTAAACATACGCATCAGGAAAGTCGTCTCACGTAAATAACTAGACGATAAACCTGCAAGGCGCACGACTCTACCCTCCCCAATATCTCAAGAACAATCCTCCTTGGTTGTAGTATCAATTCTTGAGTTCGTGTTTGATTCACGGTCTTCCAGTTACATCAAAGTGCCGTCCTTTGATCTTGTTCTCACACCGATGGTATTATGGAAGCTTGATGTGCCGGCTCTATTCATTTCATTGTTTGATACTACATAATTTGGACTGTCTGCACAACTTGCGCCAACATTATGCAGGTTATGAAGGCACTTAAGCCCGTTATTATTAGCTATAGTATCTCGAACTTACTCTTTCTCTGCGTCAGGTAAAATGCTGTGTCCCCATTACAGACCCGATGGCCAGCGAAGACTTATCTGGAAACTCACGGGGCAGCAGTGGGACACCAACCCGTCACTCGCCGTATGGCTCGACAACAAGGAGTGATGGTACGGGGTACCATTTCATTTCATAGCAGGACCATTTTGGTTGTCATCCGCGGCACCAAATAAAATGGATCCAAGCACTATGGGACTTAACATCTGAGGTCGTCAGTCACCTAGAACTTAGAACTACTTAAACCTAACTAACCTAAGGACATCACACACATCCATTCCCGAGGCAGGACTCGAACCTGCGACCGTAGCAGCCTCGTGGTTTCGGACTGAAGCGCCTAGAACCGCTCGGCCACAGCGGCCGGCTCCGCGATACCCTTACAGCACAGATGTTATGTCGATGTTATTGTTGCCCTTCGTGCAAACCATCCTGGGCTTACATTTCAGCAAGATAATGCCCGCCCGCACACAGCGAGAGTTTCTACTGCTTGTCTGCGTGCTTGTCAAACCCTACCTTGGCCAGCAAGGTCGCCAGGTCTCTCCCCAGCTGCGAATGTTTGAAGTATTATGGACAGGACCCTATAACCAATTCGGGGTTTAGCCGATCTAACGCGCCAGTTGGATAGAATTTGGCCCTATATCCCTCAGGAGGACATCCAACAATTCAGTCAGTACCAAGTCGAATAACTGCTTGCATAGCGGCCAGAAGTGGACCAATGCGTTATTGACATCCTCAATTTGTGGAGCTCTTTCTTTTAAATGAATCACCCTATTTTGCTGAAATTGTAATCATTTGTTTGTCTGCACATGCATGCCACATCTACCGATTTCCGTACCATCCGAATAATTCCTTCCTTTCATGTTTTTTTCTTTTCTTACCGTGTATTAACTGAGGAAAAGCAATATCAGAATATTTAAATGCCGCTGTGTCTTTCTAATGAAATACACTACTGTTCAATCCTTCTCCCCAGAAAGCACAGAGGTACCAACAAATAGAAGTGCTCAGAGGTGTAGAAAAACCGAGGCCAGTGAATGGCTCACATCGAGACGTGTCAATCTCTGCTTAACTACTGCGAGCTACGTGCATTTGAACTTGATTAATGTAGTAGAGTCCTGGCCCTACTCAACAATCACTTTTGCCCAGCCACCATATTCCCCAACATTACCAGATCAACTACTCCTTGATTCCTCAGGATGCATCCTATCAGTCTATCATTTCTCTCAGTCGGTTAGTGCCATATAATTTTCTTTTCTTCTCATTTCAATTCAGTACCCCTTCATTAATCATTCAACCAAACGATCTAACCTTCAGCATTTTTCTGTATTCTTCTGGTCTGTGCTGTTAATCGTTCTCCTTTCATTTCATATAAAACTACACACGAGACGGTCCAGTCATATTAATGTGACCACAGCCTATGTTCGACATCGCGTGCAATTATCCCTCACAGACGGCAGGTGGTAGCAATAGCTGGAGGGTATATAAAGCATGTCCAAGATTGTCGTAATGCGGACACGGAGCGATTTATCTGTCGTCGAAAAGGACATGATCATTGGCTTTCGAGCGAAGGGTGAAGCATTGCCGAAACCGCTAAGTTTGTGAAATATACGAGTGCCGCCCTAATTAAAATATACCCTGAATGTCACAATGGCCGGCCGTTGTGGCCGAGCGGTTCTAGGCGCTTCAGTCCGGCACCGCGCGACTGCTACAGTCGCAGGTTCGAATCCTGCCTCGGGCATGGATGTGTGTGATGCCCTTAGTTTAGTTAGGTTTAACTAGTTCTAAGTTCTAGGGGACCGATGACCTCAGATGTTAAGTCCCATGGTGGTCAGAGCTATTTGAACCAATGTCACAATGTCACTGTCCAAAACTAGCGCCGATGCTGCCTTGGTGCACAACGGGCCATAGATGACTGGGTGAATGACGGCTGTGGAGATGTGTACGGGCGAAAGGATGTACAACTGCTGAACAGCTGACCAACCAGATGAACCAAGATAGTACCAATATACGCCTCCTCAACGACCATTCAGCGACGTTGCTGCGTATGGGCCTCTGAAGAAGGTGCCTGGTTCACGCATCCATGTTGACTGCTGTTCACCGGCGACGAAGACTGGAATTTGCGCGCCAGTACCGTAAGGGGACATTCATTGAGTAGCTACAAATGGCCTTTTCAGATAAATTACGTTGTGTGCTCCGTCGGTGTGAAAAGTCTGAAAGTAGACACCTTGCAACAATCATCGGAAGGGTCCAGACCGGAGCAGGAAGCGATGTCGTCTGAGGAATGTTTACGTGACGTTCCCTGGGTGATATCATCTTTCTCTGGAGGCGACAGTGGATCAACGCAAGTATGCATCTATTCTTGGAGACCATGTTAAACCGGACAAGTTGTTTGTTTTTCCTCGACACGATGGCATCTACCAGCATGACAATGTAACGTATCACACAGCTCGCTGTGTATGTGTGCGAATTAAAGAGCACTAGGATGAGTTTACCGTACTCCCTTGCCCACCAAACTGACCAGATTTAAAACCAATTGAGAATCTGCGGGGACACTTCAATCAGGCTGTTCGCCTATCGCAGCTGGTCACGGCATTGGAGTCGGCATGACTTCACAACTCTGTCGCTACCTTCCAGAACCTCAGTGACACTCTTCCTGCACGTCTAGTTGCGGTCTGCGCTGCAAAATGTGGTCATTCAGGCTATTGACATGTGATCATATTAATGTGACTGGAAAGTATACTTTCAGAAGAAACTTCTTCGCACTTAAATCTGTATTATTTCTCTTTTTCAGAACATAGCTATTGCTAGCCTGTATTTTATATCTTCTTTATATCGGCCGTCTCCAATCACTTTCCTGCCCAAATATCAAAACTCATCTTCTACTTTCAGCCAATTTGCTAATGTAGTTCCGTAGCATCCCTGGTTCAATTCAGCTACATTCTGTTACTCCTATTTCATGTTTGTTGATGTTCATCTTACAATCTTCCTTTGAAAATGAGTCATTCCGTTTAAATGAGCTTCCTAGTTCCTTATATCGGCAAACCTTTTAACGTTATTATTTCTTCTCTCCGATCTTTGATTAGGTTTAAAAATTTATCTCTAGCTTCCTTTAATAATCGCTTAGTATAAAGATTGAATAGCCTTTCTCATTTCCTTATCAAACTGTACCCTTCATATCTACCAACTATCTAGTTTCCGTACAAGCCGTCGATAACATTTCGCCGTTTGCACCTTCATACGCTACGAAAACTGTGGGGGAAAAAAAGTAGAGCAAAGAACGTAGTTTCGTTTTAGCCGTGTGCCACTATACTCGCCTCTTTAAAATCCACTTTAGTACATTGCTGAGCATCAGACGTCTTTTTTGTGTCAGGGAGTATTTGACTGGAGTAGCATATACGTGTGGGACAGGGCTACGTTTATATTCGGACTGTAACTTGTATAATATTCGGGCTATTCACAAACGTATCTTCTGCGAGATAAATTTAAACTGAGTGATTTATCTTAAACGCTGTCTTACAGTCTAGCGGCTCTGTGAAGCAATACGAACTATTTTCGAGTAGCCACTGTATTAAATCTAACTAAAGCAGTATCCCGCAATAAGTGTTGCAGTCTGCAGCGATGTATACCACCTAATGCAGCTCCCCTGACACGTTGTAACTGTCTGCCGAACTGGAAAGTAAGGGAGGAAACAGACAGAGGTTCGGACAAATGACCTCAGCAGTTTGGTCCCATAGAACATTACCACAAATTACACAGGTCTGCATTTCCGACTTCTCAGACGGTCTGTCCCTGAATGCCCAAAATAATTACTTCCTCCTGCCCAACTTACAACCTTTCAAAACTTCAACATGTAGGGGACGACTTCAGGCTATTGTCAGAGTGATCAATGTGACCAAATTTACGCAAAATCGGGGAAAGGACGAAAACTTCTAACTTTTCGCAACCAAGACGCACATTTTACATTCAGGAGATTGTCATTAAGCTGAAGCTTGATTGTCAATCCATGTGCGTCATGTGCTAGGTGTCACGACGCAGTCTCATTGGATGAACCAAATTTTTTGAAAGAAATGGAACTGACACTCATACGATAGCCAAGCGGTAATGCGGTGTCTGGCCTTTGCAGTTAGCGCAGAAAGGCAGAAATGTACTCAAATCATTCAGAAGGGTTGGCAAAGTGGCTGCAGCGTCCACTGTACAGCACATGAACAGGGGACAGCTGATTTCATACAAAAGCAGCAGCGCGGGCCAAATCCTGGCTTCTGCGAAGATTGCTCGCCTCCCCAGGGAGGTGTACTCGATCTAATGAGATTCATAGACAGCTCTCTGTCGACAGAGGAGACATGGGACCGTACCAGGACCCACCTGAATCGCTAGGAGGGCACATAACTCCCTCTCCATGCACAACATTTCCAGTGCACACATTGTAACTGCAAAATAGCGGCCAGTCACACACATTCTAACATAACACCTCTGAATAGCTTTAATCCAGTCTTATGGGCATCACATGTGGTCGAGCGGTTCAAGGCGCTTCAGTCCGGAACCACGCGGCTGCTACGGTCGCAGGTTCGAATCCTGCCTCGGGCATGGATGTGTGTGATGTCCTTCGGTCAGTTAGGTTTACGTAGTTCTAAGTCTAGGGGACAGATGGCCTCACATGCTAAGTCCCATAGTGCTTAGAGCCATTTGAATTTGAATGGGCATCACAAACACTCGAACGGCACTTTAATAATGGGTCGCACAAGTGTTCTCTATACGGGCTCATTTATAAATCAATTACACTTTCCCAAAAATCTCCCAGTAATCTGAAGTCGACCATTTACCTTCTCTACAACCCACCTCATCTCCTTGTTACAAATCATGTTTCTTTGCAACATGCATAGCTCACATTTTTCCACATTTAGAGCAAACTGATGTTCATAACACCAAATAGAAATTCCATCTAGTTCATCTTGACTCCTCCTACAGTCACTCAACGACGATACTTTCTCATACCCAACAACGTCATAAACAGTCGCAGATTGTTGCTTGCCCTGTCAGGTCAGTTACGAGTATAGAGAACAAGAGTGGTCCTATTACAGTTTCCTGGTGTCCCTCCTCACGATATCTTTGTGTGCGACGAACATTCGCCGTCCAGGACACAAAAAGCCTTTGACCCGTTCACGTATCCGAGAACCTGTTTCGTAAGGTCGGACCTTCGTTAACAGTCTGCAATGTTGCGCTGTTTCAGACGTTTTCCAGATATTTAGGGCCATGGAATTTGCCTGTTGACTTTCATTCATGATTCGCAGGACGACGCATGACAAGTTGGCAATCTGAGTTTTGCACGAGTGGAGCTTTCTTAATCCGCGCTGGTTTGTGGACAGAAATTTTTCTCTCTCAAGGAAATTTATTATGCACTCTAAGACAGTCCAGTACATCTCCTGATACGTCTTTCACGTCTTCGGGCTGGAATCTCCTTGAATGGAGTAGAATTGTCGTCAGTGATGAGGCCCGCATCGAATAGCCAGCAAAGACCTGTGGAGACGCCCCGAATAGCTGTGGAACACCAATAGGACTATCGCCCACCACACTGCCTGACAAGCAGGTGTGACCACCTGACAAGGGAACCTCCCCATCGCACCCCCCTCAGATTTAGTTATAAGTTGGCAAGATAAGCAACAATAAGGACGATAAGAACGCAGGAGCGCCGTGGTCTCGTGGTAACGTGAGCAGCTGCGGAACGAAAGGTCCTAGGATCAAATCTTCCATCAAGTGTAAATTTTAATTTTTTATTTTCAGTTTATGTGACAAACTCTTATGTTTTCATCACTTTTTTGGGAATGATTACCACATCTACAAGAAAACCTAAATCGGGCAAGGTAGAAGAATCTTTTTACCCATTCGCCAAGTGTACAAGTTAGGTGGGTCGACAACATATTCCTGTCATGTGACGCACATGCCGTCACCAGTGTCGTATAGAATATATCAGATGTGTTTTCCTGTGGAGGAATCGGTTGACCTATGACCTTACGATCAAATGTTTTCTGTTCCAATTGGAGAGGCACGTCCTTTCGTCTACTAATCGCATGGTTTTGCAGTGCGGTCGCAAAACACAGACACTAAACTTATTACAGTGAACAGAGATGTCAATGAACGAACGGACAGATAATAACTATGCAAAAATAAAGAAAGTAAAATTTTCAGTCGAGGGGAGACTTGAACCAAGGATCTCTCAATCAGGAGCTGCTCACGCTACCACGGGACCACGGCGCTTCTAAGCACACGTCGTCCATGATGTTGCTTATGTGGCCCATGGACTACTCAGTTTGTATATTTTGCTTATTTTTTCACAGTTCCACACAACTTCTTCCTGTTTTCTCAATTGATCTGTGTTCAGTTCATCAAGACCTATCCACTGTGCCAACTTATAACTAAATCTGAGGGGGGTGCGATGGGGAGGTTCCCTTGTGAGGTGCCGTTTCTTTTTATGGCAGAACCCTTTTGGTTGTCATTCGTCGCACCCTTACAGCGTAATGACACATCGACGATATTATACCCCTCGTTTTGTTGCCCTTCGTGGCAAGCCTTCCTGAGCTTACATTTCAGCAGCATAATGCCCGCCCACCTGTGAGAGTTTCTGCTGCTTGTCTTCGTGTTTACAAAAATCTGCCTTCGCCCACGATGTTCCCTGATCTCTCCGCGATTGAGAACGTTTGGACCATTATGGGCAGGGCCTTCCAACCAGCTCGGAATTTTGACGATCTGACGCCCCAGTTGCACAGAGTTTGACACTGTATCCCTTAGATGGGCATCCAACAACTCTACCAAACAATGCCAAGCCGATTAACTACTTACATAATGCTCAGAGATAGACCAATGCGTTATTGATTTGCTCCATTTGTGAAGCTCTAACCTCTTAAATAAATCATCAAATTTTTTGCTGGAATTGTAATAATTCGTCTGTACATTTGCATCACATCTAAGTATTTCCGTCCAATTCCGGTAAATCTTTTGTTTTTTTCTGTCTCTCTTTTTTCATAGTACGAGGGTGAGTCAAATGAACATCATAAATTTGTAATAACAAATCGAAATTCCGCGCCGTTATCCTGTAAGTTGGTAAGTGTGCTACAAACAGCGTGCAGAATGGCCTGTAGGTGGCAGCATAGTGCAGATGCACACATACCGGCCCAGCATCGGTATAAAGATGGCCGCCCCACTTGCGACTTGCACCAGGGAAGAACAGCGTTCTGTTGTTCGGTTTTTGCGTAGTGAAGGTGTGAAACCTACTGAAATTCATCGACGAATGAAGGCTCAGTACGGTGATGCATGTTTGTCACAGAAGCAAGTCTACGAATGGAGTGACTTCAGTGGAAGATGTTCCTCGTCCAGGTCAGGCACAAAGAGTTGTGACTCCACAGAACATTGCATCAGTTGAAGCCATAGTGAAGGAAAACCGCCGAGTGATAGTGAATGCACTGCAGCATGTTTACAGATTAGTCAAGGGTCAGCACACCACATTGTGCACGATGTGCTACAGTTTCACAAAGTGTCTGCAAGATGGGTGCCACGGCAGTTGACTCCTGAAATGAGAGAACGACGTGTTGATACTTGTGAAGAACTTCTTCGGCGCTTTGAACGAGAAGGTGATGGCTTCCTTGCAAGAATCGTTACTGGGGACGAAACCTGGGTTCACTTCCACCAGTCGGGAACGAAGAGAGCGAGCAAGGAATGGCGCCACTCCTCATTACCAAGTGATTTCCATATGTTAGGACCCTTCAAAGACGCAATGGGAGGAAAGAAGTTCCGTTCTGATGAAGAGGTACACCACGCGGGACATTAGTGGTTGCGCGGGCTACCAAAGGAATTTTTTCTAAAGGAATTTATGCACTTTGTAAGTGCTGGAGGACTTGCATTGATCGTGGGGCAGATTAAATTGAAAAGTGATACAGCTTTGTGACACTTCTGCACAATAAATAATATTTTAAAAAATATTTAAGGTTTTCAATTGACTCACCGTCGTATATTTTCGAAATCAGAATATGCTCAAGAATTCTGCAGCTAACCAACGTTAAGGGGATCTTCGTCTCTAATTTTTGTGGGTCCTTTCTTTTACCTTTCTTATATACAGGAGTCATCTGCGCTTTTTTTTTCAGTCACTTTTAGCTTAAGCTGGGAGTGATCACAGCGAATGATCAGTAATTTCGAGCATGTCGCCGTGCTAGTGCCTGTCAGCTGTGGAGTGCATTAACGTCACGTGTGCTGATTTCTTGTCCGCAGGAGGAAGATGGTGGCCTTCCTGTTGGAGACCCGGACCTGGAGCCGCCGCGGCCTCCGGAGCACCAAGGCATCAAGCTGGGCTGGATCCAGGGGGTGCTCATTCCCTGCCTGCTCAACATCTGGGGCGTCATGCTCTTCCTGCGCCTCTCCTGGGTGGTCGCGCAGGCTGGCATTGGTGAGCGCCTCCCTCAGACTGCCTATCATCAGATCTTATACATGTTTTAATTGTGAAAGGCTGGCGCTCTCTCTCTCTCTCTCTCTCTCTCTCTCTCTCTCTCTCTCTCTCGCGGGTGTGTGTGTGTGTGTGTGTGTGTGTGTGTGTGTGTGTGTGTGTGTGTGTTTGGTACTCCTTCACGCTCAAATCGCTGGACGAATTCTTATTAAATCTGTAATGGAGATAACTTATATCCTATATTAACATACAGGCTACCTACCTATATCTTACCATCAAAGGGGTTGGTGTGGGGGTGGATAGAAGTGTAGTCCATGACGCGCAAAAGCCCACACTGCATACATCTAATATTTCAAAATGAGTCGAAGCAAGGCCCCGGGAGTAGACAACATTCCATTGGAACTACTGACGGCCTTGGGAGCGCCAGTCCTGACAAAACTCTACCATCTGGTGAGCAAGATGTATGAGACAGGCGAAATACCCTCATACTTCAAGAAGAATATAATAATTCCAATCCCAAAGAAAGCACGTGTTGACAGATGTGAAAATTACCGAACTATCAGTTTAATAAGTCACAACTGCAAAATACTACCGCGTATTCTTTACAGACGAATGGAAAAGCTGGTAGAAGCCGACCTCGGCGTAGATCAGTTTGGATTCCGCAGAGATGTTGGAACACGTGAGGCAATATGACCTTACGACTTATCTTAGAAAATAGATTAAGGAAAGGCAAACCTACATTTCTAGCATTTGTAGACAATGTTGACTGGAATACTCTCTTTCAAATTCTGAAGGTGGCAGGGGTAAAATACAGGGAGCGAAAGGCTATTTACAATTTGTACAGAAACCAGATGGCAGTTATAAGAGTCGAGGGGTATGAAAGGGAAGCAGCGGTTGTGAAGGGAGTGAGACAGGGTTGTAGCCTGTCCCCAATGTTATTCAATCTGTATATTGAGCAAGCAGTAAAGGAAACAAAAGAAAAATTCGGAGTGGGTATTAAAGTCCAGGGAGAAGAAACAAAAACTTTGAGGTTCGCCGATGACATTGTAATTCTCTCAGAGACAGCAAAGGACTTGGAAGAGCAGTTGAACGGAATGGACAGTGTCTTGAAAGGAGGATATAAGATGAACAACAACAAAAGCAAAGCGAGGATAATGGAATGTAGTCAAATTAAGTCGGGTGATGCTGAGGGAATTAGATTAAGAAATGAGACGCTTAAAGTAGTAAAGGAGTTTTGCTATTTGGGGAGCAAAATAACTGATGATGGTCGAAGTAGAGAGGATATAAAATGTAGACTGGCAATGGCAAGGAAAGCGTTTCTGAAGAAGAGAAATTTGTTAACATCGAGTATAGATTTAAGTGTCAGAAAGTCGTTTCTGAAAGTATTTGTATGGAGTGTAGCCATGTATGGAAGTGAAACATGGACGATAAATAGTTTGGACAAGAAGAGAATAGAAGCTTTTGAAATGTGGTGCTATAGAAGAATGCTGAAGATTAGATGGGTAGATCACATAACTAATGAGGAGGTATTGAATAGAATTGGAGAGAAGAGGAATTTGTGGCACAACTTGACTAGAAGAAGGGATCGGTTGGTAGGACATGTTCTGAGACATCGAGGGATCACCAATTTAGTATGTAGGTTGCAGTAAGTACTGGGAGATGAAGAAGCTTGCACAGGATAGAGTAGCATGGAGAGCTGCATCAAACCAGTCTCAGGACTGAAGACAACAACACAACAACAAACTTTACACATAATATCGAACCTATACAAAAATTGTTCTCGCCGACAACGCCCACAAAATGATAAGAGGAAAAAAGTTTATCACTTACTGCATTTTCGTTGTTCAGGCAGTACAACATTCGCATTAAGCATGACGTTTTCATTTGTTACTTCTTTACCACTAACTGTATTTGCAGACATTATTCACATATATCACTGGATGTACCTGTAAAATTATATCATTTTACAACATGATAGTTCAGGAGATCATAAACATTGAGCTGCGTGAAAATGAAAGTGTAGGGCGAAATTCTCTAGAGATACAGGTGATGTATGTGTGCAAATACATGTGATGTGTGTTAAATACATGTGAAATATATTTGATGTATGTGAATATGAGAAAAGCTATGGCGAAAAGTTCATCCTAAAATCTTGGACGTACCTCAACGAAGTTTGATATAGATATTAGTTACGATCTCTCCTATTGGCATGGGGATTATAATGCAGAAAGAGAAGGGATTAGGAGGAAATGGACAGACAGAAGGTGCGAAGGAGATGAGCAGAGAGGGGGGCAGGAAGAGATGGGCAGAGAGGGGGGAGGAGGAGTTGGACAGAGAGATGGGAGGGGGGGGGAAGGAGGAGGAGGAGCAGACAAAGAGAGGGGGAAGAAGGAAATGGATTTTGGTCCACAAAACAATTTATTGTCTCCTCGCCGAGGATGCGCAGTAGACAGCCGGGCAGCTAGCCAATTAGCACTCTTGTTTCCACGTTCTGTAACGTGTAAACTTCCGTTATATTTTAGCGTTGTATAGTGTTTTACGCGCACGAAACTACGACTGACAGATTTCTGTGGTATTCTGTGTGTTCTGTGAGTTTTCTCATAGTAGCTGAAACACCTGAAAGAGGACACGTATATTCGTATATTCACAGACAGGCAAGGAACCTTATTTCTAAAGTGTACTCACTCTTCAAAAGTAAGGCAGATATGGGCGAGTTGGTCTGCGACGTTGTCAAGGTGCAGGAACGCACTGCAGCGGCCTGTGACGATATTTGTCTATTTTCAGCTGAGTTGACAATGCAGCATTCCTTGTTAGCTGCGCAGTGAGAGGCCATTAACGCTGTCGCCCACTATAACAGAAGACTGGTATAAACACATACTCGGCACTGTTTAACCGCGACTAACACCGCGCAGCTAGTGTATTCATCTACTGTATAAGCCACGAAGAGTGACGTCAAAGTGACGACATCTGTCACACCTCACATACGAGTAGTGGTTATTATTCTGCGGTCGAGTGGATTCTCTTGGTAAACCAAACGTATCTATCTTCGAGGAGGAGTGAAGGGTGAGAGATAGGAGGGGTGGGGGGTAAGTTCAGTTCCATGAACGCATGACTCGTTGATCCCATGCAATGAAATTTCGTATCGGTGTAAATCTGAAGTGTGACGTCACCGGTTTTTTTAAAAATTAGATCGTAATTGACTGTTGCCGGCTGTTGCATCCCACTGCTTCCGTTCCGCTATAAAATACTAGTGCACTACTTCTTCAGTAGCTGATGCCAGATACTATTTTAGCTCTCAATGCCTTCTTCGTTTCGTTTACAATTATTGTCGTGCTTAGCTGCAAATTTAAACGTAGCCAAAGCGTCACAGATAAACAAAAACTAAACGAATCCACAATAGCTTAAGGGTTGTAATGTCCCCACAGAAAATACCCTCTACCACGCACCAATTAATCATTTTCAATCAAACCATCCACATTCATTCACTTTGGAAAAGTTATCTGATCTGACAGCTCGACGACGCCAAAGTATTTTCTAGTGCGTTTATTCTTTGAAATAACAGAGATGCATATATGCATTCTCCATGGTTGTTAAGAGGTCAGCTTCTGGAGTATCTGTTAAGGGATTGACGTGTTTCTGAGAGATACATTTTCTGCTTTTCTTCTCGCTAAAGCGAGCCAATTAACATTTGTGCCGCTAGCGGTTTGTTTGAAGAGAAAGAAACTGTAAACGGAAAATAATTAAGGCGTGGCATCACCGGATATCTGGACATCTAATGGAGATGGATTTAATATACAATTTCCTCCATAAATAAGGTTTGTGACTCTTTTGTTCTGGAGTGAATGAACGAATGAGTTTTTTCTGAATCATTTGATGATCACGTTGGCCCTGTAATTAGTGGGGAAGTTTCAGCTGTGTCGAAGAGAGCCTCCAGTCACTGAGTCTGTGTTAAATCGTCCAAAAAGGCTTCGTAAACATCTGGAATTCGCAATCTTTAGTAAAAGGAACAAATTGTCCAAACGATTGATTCTCCCGACTGACTGCAGTGTTTAACAGTAATAATAAATGTAAAGATCTCTTACAGCAAGCCAGCCGCTGATTACCAAGACGAAGGACTCCACCAAAGATCCTATTTGGCTGATTTCACGTAATGAAATATTATATTAAAAACTGTACGTAGATAAAGGAGAGAAAGAGAGAGAGCGAATGAAAATAGAGATAATACTAATAATCCTCCATTAGTCTAAGTTTTCGCCTGTCTTATCACGGATCAGCCAAGAACTGGAGGGCCTTACTTTACTGTATAGATTTATGTGTGAAGGTGAAGTGATCTTAAAGGCAACAGTTACACGTCTATACAGACAAGACATTACACAGAGATAGCGGCTTGCTGCATTCATCATCTATTCTTAGATAAAGAGACGGCAACTTATCATCCGAACATTTAAAAATGTTGAAGGGTGTCAAAGCACGAGGCCTTCAAAAAATACAAACGTAAATCTCTAGCTACCAACTTCACGGCAAATCCTAAGAAGTTTCTGATATTATGTTAAATCAATAAACGGATCGATCTGTCCAGGCACTCTGTGACCATAATGACACTGAAACAGACAATGACACAGAAAAGGCGGAAATACTAAATGTCTTTTTGCAAAAGTGTTTCACAGAGGAAGATCACACTGCAATTAATCCTCTAACTTGTCGCACGAACGAAAAGGTATATGAGCATAATGACAGTCAGTTCCTATTCGATGATAAACTAATAGGGAAAAATGGGTCGTCTAATTGTATTCTAAATATCAAGGAATTTTTTCCTAAACTCTCATCCACGTGTCCATAAGTCAGTGTTAACGTAAAATGTGACGAATTTTGATTGACACCATATCTGTCCTAAGTCTTGCATTGCATTTGCAACTGGGGTTAAATAACACATTGCGAAAGTTTAGTTTTCTACCGTATCTAGCTGCTTTTACCATTTAATTTTGTTTCAGCCTGCTAAACGATTCATTTAGACTTCGTCTCAAACATAATCATATCAATATAAACTATAGAAATAAAGTACTGCCGGCCGCGGTGGCCATGCGGTTCTAGGCACTTCAGTCCGGAACCGCGTGACTGCTACGGTCGTGGGTTCGAATCCTGCCTCGGGTATGGATGTGTGCGATGTCCTTAGGTTAGTTAGGTTTACGTAGTTCTAAGTTCTAGGGGACTGATGACCTCAGATGTTGAGTCCCATAGTGCTCGGAGCCATTTGAACTAATAAAGCACTAAGTCCAGTGTTGAACAAGTTCAATGAAAAGTTGAGAAATTCACTTCTTGCATAAACGTATACCGCATCAATAATTGTGTGGACTGCTTCGTCCATTGCATACTGAAAGCCTCCAATATGAGATAGATAATCGTTTGTATCGAACTGCCCCGTCTTTTTGAAGCCCATCACACACTAAACACTCGTCTTGTTCGGAATCAGCATCCAATATCACGTTGTTCACTGTTGTCACACAAGTTGATCAGATCTACCTCTGATACAGATTCAGGTGACAAAAATAGCTTTGTCTTCGCACAATTAACGTCCTTCTTCGTAACTGTTTGTTACTTTACAGTCTTCGCATTTTCTTTGAACTTCCGTTTCTCTTCACACCTGTTTGTGTGGAGTACACGTGAAAACTGTCCAGTGTTGGTTTTCCCTGTTTGTCTTTGTGCATCTATTACTACATTTGACACCGTATTATTATAATAAAAGATGGATATAGAATACTGTGGGATTATATGGCGCCGGCCGGAGTGGCCGTGCGGTTCTAGGCGCTACAGTCTGGAACCGAGCGACGGCTACGGTCGCAGGTTCGAATCCTGCCTCGGGCATGGATGTGTGTGATGTCCTTAGGTTAGTTAGGTTTAATTAGTTCTAAGTTCTAGGCGACTGATGACCTCAGCAGTTAAAGTCGCATAGTGCTCAGAGCCATTTGAACCATTTTTGATTATATGGCGCACTCAGGCCTAAGCCAAAACCAATAATTGATAGACAGATGTAAGTGGAACTACACTCTATTTTTTCGTCTTTAAAAATGAAATTATTCTTCCAACATGCGACGGATGAATTCATTAACATAGACGTCATTCACTTCTAGCAAGGTCTTCGTGGTCGTGAAATTTCGAGGAAGAATGTCGATCCTGCTACGGACTAATGGGACCTCCCAGATGGCGTGGTACAATAGTAGGACACGTGGAAAAAAAATATTTCATTAAGAACTTCATTGGCCACCGCATTTGAAACTCTAAACCACCGGTCGTCAAACCTTTTTGCTCAACAGCCAATACCGGCATCGTGAGGCAACACTTCGGACAGCACATGTACCGATCTCATTATCAGGTAGTAACCTACATGAATTAGTATGCCATCAGTAAGTTAAAAAAACTAAGGACGCTATAAGTTTTCCCCCCTTCCCCCCACCCCCCTCCATTACTGTTTGTTATAAGACAGAGCTTTTCGGACCACATTCTTTCGACTGTTCTCTATTTCAGATTGCTGCCACCGTCAGCGAGCCCGAAGTTGCGACACTGTAATTGAATCGGCTGACGATGTGTGTTTTTTTTTCTTGTGTGAGCAGATGAATAGCTTATTAATAACAGTAACTGTACCTACATTTAAATGCATTACAGCCAACCGTCGTAACTTTGTCCCACTTTCTTCCGTTATTTGAAAATTCTGGACACAAAACAGGGCCGGCCGGAGTGGACGAGCGGTTCTAGGCGCTACAGTCTGGAACCGCGCGACCGCTACGGTCGCAGATTCGAGTTCTGCCTCGGGCATGGATGTGTGTGATGTCCTTAGGTTAGTTAGGTTTAAGTAGTTCTAAGTTCTAGGCGACTGATGACCTCAGATGTTAAGTCCCATAGTGCTCAGAGCCATTTTAACCATTTTGAAGCACAAAACAGGATTTACCCATTGTCATATACATAGTAGCATTGAACATCTACAGTTACTGAGTGCTACGGAAAGTGAAAATGTATACTAATTATGCCCTATTAGACTATATTTTCAGTTTTAATACTGGTACAGATTTAAAGCGTCATCTAGGTTAACTTTAACCAGTCTTAAAAAATATATCTTTTTTTCCCCGTATCTATTCCCTGAGTAACCTTCGAGCTGACAAAAGCAAATCACACGTTTATAGGAAGTAAAAACAAAGTGTTCATTCAGCATTGCATGTTTATTTGGAAACAACAAGAATGGTATCGTTCAATTTCAATCACTTTCGTCAGAAGCTGTTTTCACAGTCAGCGCAGTTAAAGAACAATACTAAGCCTAAGAGCTTGTACGAAAGTGAAAAGACAAAATACGAACTAGAAATCACGGGGATAAGAAAACTGTTATTTGTGGCACAAGATAATGCATGTAGGTGGAACACCAGCCATTTGAAACAAATGTGGTAAGCAAATCAGTGCAAAGACACCCTGCCTGGTAAAATATTGGTTCAAATTGCTCTGAGCGCTATGGGACTCAACTTCTAAGAACCGCTCGGCCACACCGCCTGGCAGGTAAAATATTACCCTTACAGAATGTATGCAGTCTGAGACAAGATCTAAAATCCTGTCTAAGTATTTTGAATGGCGTGTTTCCTTTTCTCATTGCATTTTATTACAACAACCTTAATTCATTTAATGTTCTTTGCTGCAAATAAATACCGCATTGAAGATGACGAGCTCTGTAATGCGCATTCAGGGATCCATTTTACTTCCGTAGCTGATCGGTTCGAGTCGCACACGCCCGAGAATCGTCAGAACTGACACGGGTTCCCAGGTAGATGCCGTGTTTCTTGACTTCCGAAAGGCGTTCGATACAGTTCCCCACAGTCGTTTAATGAACAAAGTAAGAGCATATGGACTATCAGACCAATTGTGTGATTGGATTGAAGAGTTCCTAGATAACAGAACGCAGCATGTCATTTTCAATGGAGAGAAGTCTTCCGAAGTAAGAGTGATTTCAGGTGTGCCGCAGGGGAGTGTCGTAGGACCGTTGCTATTCACAATATACATAAATGACCTTGTGGATGACATCGGAAGTTCACTGAGGCTTTTTGCGGATCATGCTGTGGTATATCGAGAGGTTGTAACAATGGAAAATTGTACTGAAATGCAGGAGGATTTGCAGCGAATTGACGCATGGTGCAGGGAATGGCAACTGAATCTCAATGTAGACAAGTGTAATGTGCTGCGAATACATAAAGAAAGATGCATTGTCATTTAGCTGCAATATAGCAGGTCAGCAACTGGAAGCAGTTAATTCCATAAATTATCGGCGAGTACGCATTAGGAGTGATTTAAAATGGAATGATCATATAAAGTTGATCGTCGGTAAAGCAGATGTCAGACTGAGATTCATGGGAAGAATCCTAAGGAAATGCAATCCGAAAACAAAGTAAGTAGGTTACAGTACACTTGTTCGCCCACTACTTGAATACTGCTCAGCAGTGTGGGATCCGTACCAGATAGGGTTGATAGAAGAGATATAGAAGATCCAACGGAGAGCAGCGCGCTTCGTTACAGGATCATTTAGTAATCGCGAAAGCGTTACGGAGATGATAGATAAACTCCAGTGGAAGACTCTGCAGGAGAGACGCTCAGTAGCTCGGTACGGGCTTTTGTTGAAGTTTCGAGAACATACCTTCACCGAGGAGTCAAGCAGTATATTGCTCCCTCCTACGTATATCTCGCGAAGAGACCATGAGGATAAAATCATAGAAATTAGAGCCCACACAGAGGCATACCGACAGTCCTTCTTTCCACGGACAATACGAGACTGGAATAGAAGGGAGAACCGATAGAGGTACTCAACGTACCCTCCGCCACACACCGTCAGGTGGCTTGCGGAGTATGGATGTAGATGTCGATGTAGAACTGGAAGACAAACAATAAAACATTCTCCTCTCCCATTCTGTAACCCTGCAATGGCCGCGCTGCTTACCCCTCTGCGCGTGGGGTAAGCAACCAGCTTTACTCATCTCACGGCTGAATTCACCAACGTCAGTTACAATTAATTAACGTCAATTACAATTAAGCATATTATGCAAATAAGCATATCATACATTATTACTCCCCTTCTTGAACCATGGACCTTGCCATTGGTGGGGAGGCGTGCGTGCCTCAGCGATACAGATAGCCGTAGGAGCAAGCACAACGGAGAGGTATCTGTTGAGAGGCCAGACAAACGTGTCGTTCTTGAAGAGGGGCAGCAGCCTTTTCAGAAGTTGCAGGGGCAACAGTCTGGATGACTGACTGATCTGGCCTTGCTGTACTGGTGCTGCGAACGGCTGAAAACAAGGAGAAACCACAGCCGTAATACTTCCCGAGGGCATGCAGCTTTACTGTATGGTTAAATGATGATGGCGTCGTCTTGGGTAAAATATTCCGGAGGTAAAATAACCCCGCATTCGGATTCCGGGCGGGAACTATTCAGGAGGACGTCGTTATCAGCAGAAAGAAAACTGGAGTTCTATGGATCGGAGTGTGGAATGTGAGATCCCTTAGTCGAAGAGGTAGGTTAGAAAATTTAAAAAGGGAAATGCATAAGTTAAAGTTAGATATAGTGGGAATTACTGAAGTTAGGTGGCAGGAGGAACAGGACATCCGATTTTGTATTTACAGGATTGTAAATACAAAATCAAATTGGAGTAATACAGGAGTAAGTTTAATAATGAATAAAAAATAGGAACGCGGATAAGCTGCTTTGAACAGCACAGTGAACGCATTATTGTAGCCAGGATAGACACGAAGCCCACACCCACCAAAGTAGTACAGGTTTATACGTCAACTAGCTTCGCGGATGATGATGAGACTGAAGAAATGTATTATGATATAAAAGAAATTATTCAGATAGTTAACGGAGTCAAAAATTTAATAGTCATGAGGGACTAGAATTCTATAGTAGGGATAGGAAGAGAAGAAAAAACAGTAGATGAATATGGACTGTGAGAAAGGAATGAGAGAGGAAGCCGCCTGGTAGAATATTGCACCGAGCATAATTTAACTTCGTTTAAGAATCATGAAAGAAGGTCGTATACGTGGAAGAGACCTGGAGACACCGGAAGGTTTCAGATTGATTATATAATACTAAGACATAGATTTCGGAACCGACTATTAAACTGTAAGACATTTGCAGAGACAGATGTGGAACTGACCACAATGTATTGCTTATGAACTGTAGATTAAAACTGAAGAAATTGCAAAAAGGTAGGAATTTAAGGAGATGGGACCTGGATAAACTGAAGGAACCAGAGATTGTAGTGCGCTTCAGAGGGAGCATTAGATAACGATTGATAAGAATAGGGGAAAGGAAAATAAGAAAAGTGGATTGCTTTGAGAGTTCCAATAGAGAAAACAGCAGATGATGAAGTAGGCAAAAAGACAAGAGCTGGTAGAAATCCTTGCGTAACACAAGAGATATTGAATTTAATTGATGAAAGGAGAAAATATAAAAATGCAGTATGTGAAGCAGACAAACATCTGAAAAGTGAGACTGACGGAAAATGGAAAATGGCTAAGCATGAATGGCTAGAGTACAAATGTAAGGATTTAGAAGCATAAGCACTAGGAAAAAGGTAGATACCGCCAACAGGAAAACTGAAACCTATGGAGAAAATAGAACCACCTGTACGAAAATCAAGAGCTGAGATGGGAAACCATTTCTAAGCAAAGAAGGGAAGGCAGAAAGGTGGGGGGAGTAAATAGACGTTCTGTACAATGGAGATGTACTTGAGGGAAACATTATGGAAATGTATGAGGACGTAGATGAAGAAGAGATGGGATATATGATCCTGGGCGAAGAATTTCACAAAACAGTAAAAGAGCTAAATCGAAGCAAGACCTCGGAAGTAGACAACATTCCATTAGAACTGCTGAAAGTCTTGGGAGAGCCAGCCTTGACAAAACTCTTCCATCTGGTATGCAACATGTATGAGACAGGCGAAATACATCAGACTTCAAGAAGAGTGTAAAAATTCCAATTCCAAAGAAAGTTCAAATGGCTCTGAGCACTAAGGGACTTAACATCTGCGGTCATCAGTCCCCTAGAACTTAGAACTACTTAAACCTAAGTAACCTAACGACATCACACACATCCACGCCCGAGGCAGGATTCGAACCTGCGACCGTAGTGGTCGCGCGGTTCCACACTGAAGCGCCTAGAACGGCTCGGCCACAACGGCCGGCGTAGGTGCTGACAGGTCTGAAGATTACCGTCTTGTCAGTTTAATAAGTCACGGTTACAAAATATTAACACGAATTCTTTACATAAAAATGGAAAAAGTGGTTGAAGCTGACCTCAGGGAAGATCAGTTTGGATTCCGGAGAAACGTAGGAACACACGAGGCAATACTGACTCTACGACTTCTCGCAGAAGATGGGTTAAGGAAAGGCAAACCTACGTTTATAGCATTTGTAGACTTAGAGAAAGCTTTTGACAATGTTGACTGGAATATTCTCTCTCAAATTCTAGAGGTGGCCGGGATAAAATACAAGAAGCGAAAGGCTATTTTCAAACTATACAGAAACATAATGACACTTGTAAGAGTCGAGTAGCATGAAAGGAAAGCAATGGTTGAGAAAGGATTGAAAAGGCTTGTAGCCTATCCCAGATATTATTCAATCTGTATATTGAGCAAGCAGTAAAGGAAACGAAGGAAAGCCCAGGGAGAAGAAATAAAAATTTAGAGGTTAGCCGACGACACTGTAATTCTGTCAGAATTGAGCACTTGAACGGAATGGACAGTGTATTGTAAGGAGGATATAAGACGAACATTAACAAAACCAAAGTAGAATTAAATCAGGTGATGCTGAGGGAATTAGATTAGGAAATGGGACATTTAAAGTAGTAGATGAATTTTGCTATTTGGGGAGCAAAATAACTGATGATGGTCGAAGTAGAGGGGATATAAAATTTAGACTGGCAATGGCAAGAATGGCGTTTCTGAAGATGAGAAATTTGTTAATACTGAGTGAATATTTAAGTGTCAGTAAGTCTTTTGAGAAAGTATTTGTATGGAGCGTAGCTATGTATGGAAGTGAAATACGGACGATAAACAGTTTAGACTAAAAGAGAATACAAGCTTTTGAAATGTGGGGTTACGGAAAAATGCCGAAGATTAGATGGGCAGATCACGTAATTAATGAGGAGGTACTGAACAGAATTGGAGAGAACGGAAAAGAGAACAGAAATTTGTGGCACAATCTGACTAGAAGGCTTCGGTTGGTAGGACACATTCTGAGACATCAAGGGATCACCAGTTTAATATTGGAGGGAAGTGGGAGGTAAATTCTTAGAGGGAGACCAATAGATGAATACAGTATGAAGATTCAGAAGGATGTAGGTTACAGTAGTTACTCGGAGATGAAGAGGCTTGCACAGGATAGAGTGGCATGGACAGCTGCATCACACCGCTCTTCGGACTGAAGACCACACTAACAACACATTATTAATGTGTCTCTAAGAATTTTTGTTTGTTAGTGAGCAGGAAAACTACACTCTTTTAAAAGGGTCTTTACGTCAGATGAGTTGTTCTGTGGTTAGTTGTTAGATGCATATTGTTACGAAACACGGCTGGGAACTGTGGGCAGCACAATTACTTGATTCGGACCGCATGCGGCTAGCAGGCCGTAGTTTGACGGGCACTGCTCTGAACAGTAGACACTGCCGTGAACAGATATATATGAAAGTTTCTTGCATTCCGCGGACGTCAGTTATTGCGGGCATTAGGGACCCGCTCCTTTCCAAGGACGTCTCCACGGACGGCATCTGAGACCAGGGAACTGGGTCATCGTCAAGGCTACCGGGTCCCACTGCGGGTTAATTACCGTGCCTGGTGTGTCAACGCCGACATGACGGTATATGACATGCAGGTCACTTTTTTACATTTAAATATTTTCCAGCTCCACTGCTTCAGTTGTTTGCCCATACATGTTTATCGTAGACGGCGCTACAGAGAACCGTCTCTTAATCAAATATTGACGACCTCTTCATCTCAGAGTAGCACTTGCATCGTACATGCTCAGTTATTTGTAGGATGTATTGCAATGTCTGTCTTTGCCTGGAGTTTCTTCCCTGTACAGCTTCCTCTAGTGTCGCGGAAGTTATTCTCCGATGTTTTAACACTTCTCGTATCATCCTATTCCTTCCTCTTGTGTTTACCTTATGTTCTTTTGTTCGCCGATTTTGAGGAGAAGCTCCTCATTCCTTATCTTGTCAGATAACTTTATTTTCAAGATCCTTCCATAGCTACACATCCCAAACGCATCGATTCTCTTCTTTTGTGCTTTTCCCACAGTCCATAATTCACTATAATACAACGCTGTGCTCCGAATGCATGTTCTCAGAAGTTTCTTCCTCAAATTAAGACCTATATTTGATACTAACAGACTTCTCTTGGGCAGAAATTCCCTCTTTGCCTGTGCTAATCTACTTTTTATGTCGCCCTTCCTTCGTCCGTCAGGAGTTTTTTTTCCATAGTAGCAGAATTCGTGGTCCTCAATTTTGATGTTAATTTTGTCGCTAACCTCATTTCTCCAACAACTCATTACCTTTGTCTTTCGTCCGCTTACTTTCAATCCATATTTTGTACTCATAGGACTTTTTATTCCATTCATCACGTCCTGTAACTCGTCTTAACTTTCACTGAGCATAAGAAATGCATCAGCTAATCTTATCGTTGATATCCTTTCATCCTGAACTTTAATCCCACTCTTGAGCCCTTCTTTTCTTCCGTCATTGCTTCTTCGATGTACTGATCGAACAGTAGGAGCAAATACTGCATCCCTGCCTTACGCTATTTTTAATCTGAACAGTTTCGTTCTTGGTTTTCCTTTCTAATTATTCTCTCGTGCCCCTCCACATATTGTATACTACCCGTCTCTCCCTAGAACGTACTCCACTTGAACATTTTTTCCAATTCGACAATCCTATGAACGTGTCTTAATTTTTCTTCAGTCTGGCTGTTAATATCAAGCACATTGTCAAAACTGCCTATCTGGTCCGTCTATTACTAAATGACGTTAGAGGGTACACATTATTTGGATTATTCAACATAAAAATCACAAAAGTTGAAACCATAGTCAATGAGTACAGTATCTCACGGGACAGCAGGCCACCATAGTTCCAACAGATAGCTACACCGTTGTTTGTGACTGCAAGTTCGGTATGGTGGACGGGATATGAAGCGCAGCTCTAGGTTAAATTCTGAATTTTCCTACTGTGTCATATGATGTGAGGCAACCGGAAACTGTTAAGGGTGACTCGTCCACCAACACTTGTTAATCACTGCGCTGGGTCTCTGCCTTAATTTGAATACTCATTCCATTCATAGTCACACAAACGCAACGCTGCATACATGACGGCCATCAACATTGACGGCTGACGACCTGGTGCCGGTTGGAGAACAACAACACGGCAGTGCGGAATTCCCGTTTCGTTTGTAAACACTTTTGACAGGATCTTAACACAGCATTGACTTTTTAAATGTCTGTAAGTCGATTAGGTGTTGCTGCTATCCTCATATACATAACGATTTTCTGGCAAGCTGACAGAGCTACTTCATTATCGTCGAGCATCATTTTCACCTTCTTGCTAGTGACGCTGGGAGGTTCTCTTCCGATACAAACTACATCATGATCGTGAAGAGTGGAGCTAGTCACAACCCTCACATACCAGAGAGGATTTAAAGGGGGACAATACTTACCAGATTTGAAAATCATTGCACGGATATCAGTTTCCTTACACAGTACGACACAATTCTAAAAAGAGGAAAAAAAATTAAAAAGTAATACCTCTTAAGATTAGATTTCCTAACACTTAACATTTGAAAATGCACTAATTCACGGAATAATGTAGGTAGAAGGGTAAAAATTGACACTCATGCCTGAAATGACATGAGATATTTTTGAAAACAAAGACAAGTGTAAAATCTGGCCAACAGGTAGCGCTGGACAGTAACATGCCAGTGACGCCACGTGAGGATCTACTGTACATACAAAAGGCAGTGTTCTGAATGACTGACCAACTGACTCATCATCGTCCAGCCAAAACCGCTAAGGATCTTCTTCTTCATGTGCCTTCTCCTCTAAGAAGGTTGGCTGTCATCATGGCAATTTCTGATCTTGATTTGGCTGATCTAAGGAGTTCTGACGTTGAACAGTTGTACCAGTTTTTTTAAATTGTCAATCCAGGATGTCCGTCTTCTGCCCCTCGTTCTCTTCCCACAAATTTTCCCTTCTAGTATTATTTGCAATATTTTGTAATTTACTCCCCTAATAACATGGCCTAAATATTGTAGCTTCCTTACTTTAATAATTTTAATTAATTCTTTTTCCTTTCCCATTCTTCTTAGGACATCTTGATTAGTAATCCTCGACACCCAACTAATTCTAAGTATTCTTCTATATGCCCACATTTCAAAAGCTTCTAAACTGTTCATGTCCTTCTTTTTCAGTGTCCACGCTTCCATTCCGTATAATAATTTTGAGAATACATAGCATCTTAGCAACCTCATTTTTGTGTTTAAACAAATGTCTCTCGAACAGAATGCATTTTTCATCTTATTAAAGATACTTCTGGCCTGTCCTATTCTAGATTTAATTTCTTCTGAGCTTTCAATCTCCTCATTTACAATTGTTCCGAGATATTTAAATTTACGTACTTGATCGACTCTTTCCCTATTGATTGTAAGATTTTCTTGTTGGTGTGTTTTAGATATCACCATGAACTTAGTCTTGCTTACGTTAAAAGTCAAGCCAAATTCTTCACTTTTTTCTGCGACTTTGTCAAGAAGTAATTGTAAATCTTTGAGGTTTCCAGCTAGTAGTGCAGTGTCATCAGCAAACCTAACATTGTTAATGTTTAGCCCATTCACTTTAATGCCAGCTATTTCATCTGATAGAGCTGCCTGGATTATGTCTTCTGAATACATATTAAACAATAAGGGTGAGAGAACGCAACCTTGTCTCACACCCCTCTTTATTTCTATATCATTCGATGACTCATTTTCTACCTTCACGGTTGCGGTTTGATTGTAGTAGAGGTTATATATAATGCGGATGTCTTTCTTATCAAGTGTTTTCTTTTCTAACAATTCTATGAGATGATCATGACGAACTTTGTCAAATGCTTTATTATAATCCAGGAAGCACACATATAGTGGCTGGTTAACCTCCATACATCGTTGCGCTAATATGTTAAAAGCAAACAATGCTTCTCTTGTACCGAGGGAACTTCTAAAACCGAATTGTGTTTCACTTATACCTTCTTCTACTTTTTTGTATATTCGTTGGTGTATAACTTTTAGAAATATCTTTAAGGTGTGACTCATTAAGCTTATTGTACGGTGATCATTACAAGTTTTGGCATTAGCCTTTTTGGGTAATGTAACAAAGGTAGATGTCAACCAATCCCTAGGAATAATTCCCGAATTATAAATATCATTAAACAATTGTACAAATATATCTATATGGTCTATTCCTATGAGTTTCAGGATGTCATTTGGTATCTTATCCGGTCCAGGGGATTTTTCCTGTCTTTGATTTGTTGATAACATGTAATATTTCTTCTTTCGATATGCTTGGTCCTCGTTCTCCGATCATGTTATCATAAAATTTTTGATCTTTTCTTGTATCTTCAAATAGTTCTTTGACATATTCTGTCCACCTGTCCAGTTTACCTTTAACATCAGGAATTATTTTTTCATTTTTATCTAACAATAAACTTGTACTTTTCTTTTTATTAAGTCCAGCTAAATCTTTAACTTTTTTGTGTAAGTTGAAACTATCATGTCTTGTTTCATAACTCTCAATTTCAGAGCATTGTTCCTTGTACCATTCTTCTTTTGCTCGCCGTGTTTCTTTTCGTATTTCTGCATGTAATCTTTTATACTCACTTTCATCTCTATTTTTAAGTATTCTTCTTTGTTCCATCAATTGTAATATCTTCTCTGTCATCCACTTCTTTTTCATGTTGTCGTGTTTGGTCGCCATTGTGTTTTTACATGCATTATTTAATGTGTCTTTTATAAGTTCCCATTTGCCATCAATGTCTTCTGTTTGATTATTCTTTATCCTAGCTAATTCCTTATTAATCTCTTCAGAAGTCTTTTGTTTAGTCAAGGGGTCTCTTAGAATAGTTGTATTTATATAGTCCTTCTTTTGTTTCTTTTGTATGGCTTTCAGTTTCACATGGAACTTTGCTACTGAAAGGTTATGATCAGAAAATATATCAGCTCCTGGATATGTTTTCACACCATGAATAGAATTTTTGTACCTCTTGTTTATAAGTATGAAATCAATTTGATTTCTGCAAACTTCTTCATTATAGTCTCTTGGTGATTTCCAAGTATAAAGTCTTCGTTTAGGGAGTTTAAAAAATGTGTTTGTAATAGACAGATTGTTTTCCTGGCAAAATTGTGACAGCAAATCTCCTCTTTCATTTCTTGTTCCTAAACCAAAAGGTCCAATAAGATCACCTTCACTTCCTTCACCTATTTTGGCATTAAAATCTCCCATGATGATAATAATGTCTCTGCTTTTTGAGGTTCCTATTGCTTGTGTTAATTCTTCATAAAATTTTCCTATTTCTTCTTGGTCTTTGTCGGCTGTTGGAGCATAGATTTGGATTAAATTAATATTTGTTTGTTTCGTTTGTAAATGTAGACTGATTACTCTATCTGAGATTGGTAAAATGCTTTTGACAGATTTACTAGCATACTCATCTAAAATTATTCCTACCCCATTCCTGTGCTGGCTATCAGAATTTCCTGAGTAATATACTTTCATGTTGTCAATGGTCATTTCTCCTGAGTCAGGCCATCTTGTTTCACTTACACCCAAAATGTTAATTTTTAGGCGTTTCATTTCTTGTATAACATTATTTACTTTGCCTGGTTGGTATAATGATCTTACATTCCAAGTTGCTATTGTTGCATTATTTTTGTATTTACTTGTGGCATTGTTCAAGGCTCTCCCCCCCGGAGATCCGAGTGGGGGAGTTGAAACTCCGGATAATTTGACATTGAACCCTGCCATGATGAGTTTTCCTGGGGATATCCATTGGATCTTTAATGCTGTGGTTTCCCGTTGCCTTCAGCATCCTATGCCGTTGACCACCCTTGGTGATTCTTCCGTCTTTAGGAGTGATTTCTCACTCCAAGGACAAGAGGGTGCCCTTGCTCTACCAGCTCATCCGCCCTCTAGAAGGTCGTTGGCTTAGTAGAGGGTTCTCCTTATCCCGGGAGAAACTCGGTCGCCAGAGCCTCGTTAGCGTAGCAGGGGATACCACGTGCCGGAGAGGTTGACATTTGTGTGGGAGAGGCTATTGGTGACGCATCCCACACCTTGAAATATGGAGAAAGTGTGGATCTTCTCGTTTGCGAAGAGATTTTTCGAAATACCAACCCTAAGAAGGTAAAATATGGAATAACTGGTTGTTTGATAAATATATTTGGATTCTCGATCAGAAACAAAAAATACGTGTTTCAGCATTCTTGGAAATTTAAACGTGGGGGGGGGGGTTAAATAGTGGGTTAAATCTTTTTCTGAAAAAATGTCGTTATTAAAGAATGACTAAAGTATGCTTCTATGAACGTTAGTATTTGGCTTCTCTGTTACAATTTTTTTGAAAGATATATTTCAGTGTTTTTCGTAATTGAACTCCTAATGGGTGAAATAGGGGATGAGATTTTTTATGAAAATATTTTATTGTGAAATCATTTTTAGACCTAAATGTATCAGAATTTAAATTTGTCTTCTCAGTAAGGAATGAAAAAAAAAAAAATATGTTCACAGTTTTGTGGAGGGGAAACGGGAATGGAAGTTGTTGTGGTAATATTTCTATGTGCTAGCATTTTTGAAGCTAAATCTATGAAAATTTGTATTTGGTTTCCCTGTTAGAAATAAAACATACGCATGTCGCTGTTTTTGGAAATACTACCTCTAACGGGATGAAGCGTTTTACGAACGTATTTCATTGTGAAAGCATTTTTAAACCTAAATCTTTGAAAATTGGTGCCGGCCGTTCTGGCCGAGCGGTTCTAGGCGCTTCCGTCCGGAACCGGGCTGCTGCTACGGTCGCAGTTTCGAATCCTGCCTGGGGCATGGGTGTGTGTTATGTCCTTAGGTTTAAGTAGTTCTAAATATAGGAGACTGAAGACCCCAGATGTTAAGTCTCATAGTGCTCAGAGCCATTTGAACCTTTTTTTTTAGAACTGGTGTTTGGCTTCTCGGTTAGAGATGAAAAAATACGTATTTCACTGCTTTTGGAAATGCAACCCCAAGAGGTGAAATAGAGTCAGACTGATTCACCCCAAACAGCTAATGACAGAAACTTTAAGTTTGGAGAGGATGTGGATCTTATACTGAGGCATCATTTAAGAAGGGATTGTCCGACATTCAACTTCTAAAGGGGTGAGATAGCGAATCAAAGGCTTTTTCAAAGTATGTCGATATTAAGGGAATTTTGAAGCTGGAACTACAAAAACTGGTATTTGGTTTCTCAGTCAGAAAATGAAAAATACCCGTTCCAGTATTTTTGAAAATTCGACCACATAGGGGGTAAAATAGAGAGCGAAAGTTTTTTTCAAAATAAATAATTACTAAAGAACTACTAAAGGATTTTTAAGGCTACATTTATGACAACCGATATCACACTTCTCGGTTAGAAATAAAAAAATATGTGTTTCAGTGAAACTTCCTGGCAGATTAAAACTGTGTGTCGGACCGAGACTCGAACTCGGGACCTTTGCCTTTCGCGGGCAAGTGCTCTACAAACTGAGCTACCCAAGCACGACGCACACCCCATCCTCACAGCTTTACTTCTGCCACTACCTCGTCTCCTACCTTCCAAACTTAACAGAAGCTCTCCTGCAGACCTTGCAGAACTAGCACTGCTGAAAGAAAGGATATAGCGGAGACATGGCTTAGCCACAGCCTGGGGGATGTTTCCAGAATGAGATTTTCACTCTGCAGCGGAGTGTGCGCTGATATGAAACTTACTGGCAGATTAAAACAGTGTGCCGGACCGATACTCGAACTCGGGACCCCTGACTTTCGCGGGCAAGTGCTCTACCAACTGAGCTACCCAAGCACGACTCACGCCCCGTCCTCACAGCTTCCCTTCTGCCAGTACCTCGTCTCCTACCTACGTTCTATCAGTCCCTCCAAATCCTTGAAAGTCATGCAATCCGCTTTGCTTTCCATCTCCGTTTACCTTCCTCCACGTCGCTCCTCTACCATCGCATCAAATTCTCACCCTTCCCCATCCAAAATGAACACCTCTGCATAGCTTACGCTATCCGAAAACCACACTCCAATAATGTCATTGTTTCCGCCTCTGATCAACAACCCTGGAAAGCTGCCGCATCTTTACAGACACATCCCATCTTCTCTACACTTACACGCACACGATATCGTATCCAGACGCAACTTCGACTCTCCCACGCAATAAAATCCGTTCCGATATATGTCTGTCCTAACAACTATAATTCCCCACCTATCCCACTCCACACAGGTCTCACTCCCCCCCCCCCCCCTATTTCCCCAGCTTGTTCCTCCAGCTTTTTAATGAATGTTCAGTACTCCTTTGCAATGTACGTCGTTGTCGTTTTAAAAGAATCCTAAGAATCTATGTATTCTTCCGTACATAAAGGATTGTCAAATGGAAACGAGACAGATGGCAAAAAGTAAACTGTATAATATTTCAAAAGTAATCGCCATAACTGTTAATACGTTTATCCCACAGTGAGACAAGATGGACAATGTTTGCTGTTGCCTACAGAATCATGGCTCCACCCCGGAATGCACCTCTTCGTAGAAAGCAAATCAGTGGCCACGAATGTCTTTCTTCAGGCCACCAAATATATTTAAATCGTGTGGGGAGAGAATGGGACTGTAGGGAGGTTGTGTAAGGGTTTCCCTGTGAAACTTTTTCAGCGTAGTCAAAACAGCTTTAGCAACATGTGAGCACGCTAAGCCTGTTTCGAATACTGCATAAGTTTCGCTGGAAATCTCTTACAATGCTTCAAACCCACACGTTCTATCCCCATGCGATTTCCATATTTTTGGGGCCCTAAAGAAAGACATTCTTGGACGTCGATTTGCTTCGGACGAAGAGGTGCAGGCCTCGGTTAAATGGTTTCATAGGCAGCCGAAAACAATTTTCGATGAAGGCGTTGACCGTCTTGTCTCACTGTTGGATAAATGTATTAACAATTATGGTGATTACTTTTGAAATAATGAACCATTTGTATCTTTTTCCGTCTGTACCTCATATCTTCACCAGTTAGTCTTTTTGGTTTTGGGAAACGAAGAGAAGATACATTCCATTTTATGTAACTAGTGTCATTCAATCACATTCTCATAGATTTTAAAAAGTTTTTTTATTTTACATCCTTAAAATTAGTTTGCCTGAAGAAAAAGGTATTGTACCGCTGGCAATCCAGCACTCCGCTCATGTGAGGAGAGCGGGATGAAATATCAGTAGAGAAAGAAAGGCGTGTATTACTTTTATTATGTACGTGAGGAGCAAAACACCAGCTAATTTCAGAAAATATTACAGTATAATAAAAAATATAAGAGCATGGCCCGGCACAGACCTGTTATAATACATGTATGGAACGAAGATCGCTTCCATCCAAGTCTTCTGCCTGCTCAACGAGCGACCACGTGTAATACTCCCACAACCAATGTGACCATTTCATATGGATACTGCGTAGATATCTTAAAAATTAGTATCTCTTAAAACTGTGCATGTTAACAAACTAAAAATCGAAACTAGGATGCCAGAACTAAAAAAGTATAATGAAATTAAAGTGGTATCCATATACTAAAAGTTATACAAGAAGGAAACAACATCATTTATTGTGTAAAACATTCTCGGACTTCTTGCCGTTTCAGTGAAGGGTAAAACCTCGAGCTTTCGACTATTAACCCCATGTTCTTCGTCAGGAGCAACTGACTTTCAAAGCTGCTGCTGTGGTGGCCTTATACAGCCCACTGACGGCTTCCTATTGGTCGGTAATTACGGACTGCTGCCGCACATGGTGTCAACGTCTGCCCTGGTAACGCCACTGCTCCCGTCGTAGCGTAAACATTGCGACGAATATCTCTGCCTCTTCTCTGCATCGACAGCTCGCTTCCACGCACCGCTAAGATAATATCAGCTGTCGCGTTTGAAGTTCTTCTCACACATTCTTATTTCTACTGCCTCTTTAATTACAGAATCCTAGTATATAGGAGCTTAGGACAAAATTTTTGTTTCGTCAAACAGTGCTTTGTGTTTTCTTGTACGATTTTTAATATGCCGTTGATGTTCCGCACAGCGGACGGCAACGGTAGGCATGGAGTGACTGATGTAACTGCTTCCTCACTCACAAGTATTGTTATAAATCACGGGGATTCTGAGGGCAAGCCAGTTCTTAACAGGACATATCATTTCTTTTAGCTTCTTACAAGACTGGAAAATAGGTCTTCCCACGACTCCGTTTATTTTGCTGGATGTAGCGCCGCAGAAATGAAGTAATACAGTCGTGGCTTACCACGCGAATGTTCAGTATTTTCAGATTTCCTTTTCTTGGAGAACGCTGAATTCATATCACTTGAACCAGAGCCGTTCCTTCGGAACACGTATTTCAGATGATTAATTTCGGAATCCAGGTGGTCCCCGTCATAAACAGTTTTTTCTCTGTATAACACTGTAATTAAAACTGCTCTCTTCTGGATTGGATGATGAATACTCTGGGCGCTAAGTTGTAAATCAATGGGCGTCGACTTGCTGTAAACATAGTGGCGAGACGTCCGCTCGACTTTCTTTGTACCAAAACAACATCCGAGAATTTTATATACAACAGTGCTGTCGGGAAATACTTCGTTCTCAACATCGTATATTTTTGTGGCAGAAAAATCCATTGTATAAAAAAAAAGAGAGAAAATGGCATCGTATAGTACTTGTGGCAGGAAGTTCCATTCAAAGACAAGGAAAAGAATCAGCATATAAGTTAAAAATGTTTCAATGTTGTATACAAGTTGAAGCTTCCTGGCAGATTAAAATTTGTGAGTACTGGAACTCGGGGCTTTGCTTTTTGCTGGCAAGTGCTCTACCAACTTTTTTTTTTATCTCATTTTGTTCGCTTTCGTTCGTTGTATGTGCTCGAGGCGGACGTCGGAAGACGCCCGCTTCAGTTAGTCGCTAATCCATTTACTCAGGTTTTTTTTTATTACAGAGGGCAACGAACCCCCTGACCGAACCCGCTGAGTTACCGTGCCGGAAGCAACTGAGCTACCCAAGCACGACTCACGACCCGTCCTCACAGCTTTACTTCCGCCAGTAGCTCATCTCCTATCTTCCAAACGTCTCAGAAGCTCTCCTGCGAAACTGACAGGACGAGCACTCCTGGAAGAAAGGGTACTGCGAAGAGATGGCCTAGCCATAGCCTGTGGGATGTTTCTAGATGTTCAAATGGTTCAGATGGCACTATGGGACTTAACATCTGAAGTCATCAGTTCCCTAGACTTAGAACTACTTAAACTTAACTAACCAAAGGACATCACAGACATCCATGCCCAAGGCAGGATTCGAACCTGCGACCTTAGCGTTCCGGACTGTAGCGCCTAGAACCGCTCGATCATAGCGGCAGGTCTTTTCCAGGTGTGAATTTCACTCTCCAGCGGAGTGTGCGCTGATATGAAACTTCCTGGCAGATTGAAAATGCAGTTTCATATCAGCACACACTCCGCTGCAGCGTGAAAATGTCTTTCTTGTATAAAAATTGTCCAAGAACCGTCTATTGCTCAACTTTGTCTTTCTGTTCAAATTCTCTTCTGGTTTATTGAAGTGGTTATAAATCTCGGTCTCTACGAAAATACTGAGACGCCCCTTGTCAACTTTATGTAATAACTGCAATGCAGCATCAGTATCTTTAGCGGCATGGCTCTCACTATGCAGGTGAAGCTTAAAAGACGAAGCATTGCTTTCACTAGGAAGAATTTTTTCCCTGAATCTCGTGTTAAGCGGGCTGTCCTTTAGTCCTAGGTAGAAACTGTCGCACGTTCCACAGTTGATTTCATAAATCCCCGACTTGGTCTGTGTGGCATGACAAGATAATACAGCACCATGCTAACACCTCTAATCAACGGTGCTTCCCCTAACTTTTACTCTAGTCCCAAATTGTAAGCTCACCGGTCAAAGTATTAGTCACCCACACAAAATAGCACACGCAAACACGCTTAAGCCATCGGTGCACGTGATGAGATAACTAACACTGACGTGACACTCAACGAGTTTAGTGACGTTACACCCTGCTGTTTCACGTTGAGGAGCCATTTCGTCACTTGAAACACAAAACAAGTTTTGCTATTTTTCGGCAAAATGCCGCAAACAGTAGAACCAATATGAGGCAAGAATGCTTCCTCCGTCACAAGCAGAAAGTAAGATACTATACTGTATATGTCGTATTCAACCCATACTCGGTGACTTTTATGTTATACGTTACACCAGGGGTGACCAACCCGCGGGCCACATGCGGCCCAAAGAAAGTATATGAGAGGTCCAAAGTTATGATAGACTGCGCATTTTCACCAAAGTTATGATAGACTGCGCATTTTCAATTTGAAACTCCGACCACAGGACGTCATTCTTTCGTTGCTCCATCCCGATTTAATTTAATTATTTTTTTCTTAATGGTTGTTATTAGTGTTAAGTAAATTACATGCGGCCCAAAAATACTCGTTTTCTTCCAATGTGGCCCTGCTAAAAGGCTGGACACCCCTGCATTACACCCTATGAATATATGCTGTTTCTGGTGTTCAGAAGAAGCCCATATTCGGTGGGTTTTATGTTATACGTTAGACCCAGTGAATATATGCTGTTTCAAAAGAGTAGAGCCGACACCAGGCGCCGGCCGGAGTGGCCGTGCGGTTCTAGGCGCTACAGTCTGGAACCGCGAAACCGCTACGGTCGCAGGTTCGAATTCTGCCTCGAGCGTGGATGTGTGTGTTGTCCTTAGGTTAGTTGGGTTTAAGTAGTTCTAAATTCTAGGGGACTGATGACCTCAGAAGTTGAGTCCCGTAGTACTCAGAGCCATTTGAACCATTTGACACCAGGCGGCCATGTGACCATCCATCCCTGGCATAAGTCTGGCAGTGAGATGTCGCGTATGTGAAGTCTGCTACGTGGAATCTGCACCGTAAGATGGTCTAAAGGAACCCTCGTGTTTAAATGTGCCCATGACCACCATATCGTTAATGAATTTGGACGGCTTTCTGCTGTCTCAACGAGAACTATTTCACGATTAAAACTGAGGTGATATTGATATGCGATACAATTCATCGTAACAGATTTCGCGCTACGCGACGGTTACAGGTGCGATACTCGCGTTGCCACTGGAGAGATAAGATACGCGATGCGATACCCGATACTTGTGTTACGACAAACAACAAGACATCACGAATCACTTTTTCAGCTCAGTTGTAATCATGAGCTCTTCTGAGGACACGTTATTCTGGCCTGTCAATATTTAAAGCTCAAACAACTGAAAAACAAAAGGAAGTACTGGATGTATCTGTATAATGCTGTTGATATGCCTTTCTAGTCGTACTCTCTTATACTATAAAAGTTTATCGTAGTTTCTACGCCGACATGCCATCCAATTATTAAACTTGAACTGTAGTCTCATCTGTTCATCGAAGCCGCTGCAGACAACTTTATTCGAAGGTGAATATTTAAATGCACCGAAAGTGAGATTTGTTCTATTTGTATTCCTGCATTTAATATTTTCAGAAACTTAAATAGGGACTCCTCCATTTCAGTTTTGAATGAAGTAAGTTTTAGAATACGATTAACATTTTACAGTCATTGACCAAAGTCGTAGGTTTGTTATCTGAATACGAAACTCCAATAACCACAATAAAGAGTTAAAAACTGACCAGTTGCGAATAGGACTTGAGCACTGAGGGTTCCGCCCAAGCTTGATTACGTATATAGACAGTTAATCTATTCCGGGAATCGAGGATCTCGACAATTTTTGCCTGTTATCGACATTGATGCTGGCAATATATTGATCCCGGGGTTCCAAGACTTTCCAGACGTTTTAATTTCAAGTTTGAAGTCGGATAACAAATGACAAAAGAAATATTTTTTTCATGCAATATAATTACAAATTCACAGTTTCATTATTCTTTTCCTTCATTTGTATAGCATAATCATTTCCTGCCAAATTTCATGATTCTACGTCAAAGGGAGTCACCCTGTAGGCTTTAAGGAGTGAGTTTGCAAGTATCAAAGTGTATTACATAAATGGCCATACCGTTTGATTGCATTGAGTTAGCAGCTTAATATTTTTACACTTCAGTAGGTGACATAAATTTTAATTTGATCTTCTACCCGTTCCTGACAAAATGGTTCAAATGGCTCTGAGCACTGTGGTACTTAACATCTGAGGTCATCAGTCCCCTAGAACTTAGAACTACTTAAACCTAACTAACCTAAGGACATCACACACATCCATGCCCGAGGCAGGATTCGAACCTGCGACCGTAGCAGTCGCGCGGTTCCAGACTGAGCGCCTAGAACCGCATGGCCATCACGGCCGGCTCGTTCCTGACAAAAAGGTGTCTTAATATACGAACAGACAGCAGTCTAATAACAAATTAATCTTTTTGTGTGACGTAGTTACAGATTAGCAATTTTCGGATTTTTCCTTTGGTTGTAGTGTGGAACCTTGCTTCTTGCGAAATTTCATGAGACTATGCCAACGGGATGTACTCTGTACGATTTGGTGACGTGAGTTCGCGAGTACCAAAATGTGACATAAATAGCCGTATGTTTCGTGTGCTGTCACTTACAAGCTTGACATTTTTACAAAGGCAAGGGGCCATAGATCTTAATATGCAACACAGATTTCACCTTGATACCTCTACCCGTTCCTGAGATAAATGTTTTGAACACTAGGACAGACAGAAAGAAAGACAGACGAAACGAAGTGATCCTAAAAGACATCCGCTTTTACTGATTGAGGCATGGAATCCTAAAAACGATGGTACAGTTTCCACAGCAAATTCTTAACTGTTTCTTTCCTTTCCATTGTTATCTCCCTTTAAGCCAAGGTGGTCACCTCTGCCCTCGAATAAGATTTCATAGTATTAACCCACAGTATAAACTCAACAAGCAACCAGCTTCTAACAGTCTTCTTGTGTGAACGACATATTGACCATACGCAGTACAGAATGTAGTTTTGCATCATCTGCATAAAACAACTTTTTTAGGCAAATCGGATGACTTGAAATTTCACTCCCCGTGTATATATGGTACGATATGAGTTGTGTGGAGGGACTAGCACTCCATGCTGCGTTGGGCGATACAATATAGATACATATCGGTGTCATATCACTGTACTCCCAGTGTGAACCAGTTAAATCGCTTACATTACGTTTCTATGCACTTCTCCGATGTGGGTTGTTTCTTCATCGTATCGTGTATGGTGTATCGTGTATCATGTGGTATCGTCTCAATGTGAACGGCGACTGAGACGTGTCTACAACGAACTCACGAAATAAGAGTCCTTTTAAGACCTTTAAACGTTATACATTGTCACTACAATAAGCTTAAGCGTAAATAGTCACTCACATTTTCAAAGACACGGAACATTACTGTATTAAACCAAAAATTTTTCATGCGTCTCGATTGCATGTGATATTGTGATGTTGTGGCACACGCTCCCTCTGATTCTTGGGAAATTGCTTCATCTGTATACGGATTCTCTTATTTGTTTCGTTACTGTTTAAGAGAAGACACAAAACTGACGACGTATCTCGTAGCTTATACCTGTCGCCTCTGAGCTTCTGTTAGAGATATTTGATGAATGGCATGTGCTATGTACACTATCTGATCAAAAGAATCTGGACAGCCTTTAGTAAGCGCAATTAACCAGTCAAGTGTCAAGAGAGTCGGACTCGCTAGAATAAAAGGAAGAGCGGCGTATTGTTCTGTCAGTAGAGAAACAGTAAGAGCGGAGTGCGTCGATCAGATGAGCTCAGCGACATCGAATGTAAACTAGTGATTGGATGTCACCTAAGTCTCGGAAACTGACATAAGGCCAGGAGAGCGGTGTGTTGACCACATGCCCCTCTATATCCGCATCCAGTGACGCCTGTGGGCTGAGGATGACACGGCGGCTGGTCAGTTCTGTTGGACCTTCATGGCCTGTACGGGAGGAGTGTAGTTTAGTTTAAGTAACATATCAATCAGGGGCATTTCAACACTTCCAAAGCTCCCCAAGTCGACTGCTGTTGACATAACTGTGAAGTGGAAAAGCGTAGCTAAACCTAAGACTAGGCACACCTCATGTGCTGATAAACAGGGACCGTCGAGCGTTTCAAAGAGTAATTTCAAGAAATCGCGTAAAATCAGCGAAAAAGAACAGCTCGTGAGTTCCAGATAGCTACCAGCAGTCCAGCTACCGCAATGAGAATAGAGTATAAAAAGAATGGAGTATAGTGGCCGAGCAACTCCTCGTAAGCCACATATTCAGTCTTAAGCGACGCTTAAGTTGGGTGTAAAAAGCGATGGCGAGACGCCACCGGCCACAGACGATTAGAAATGGGTGGTTTGGAGTGATGAATCACGCTATGCCCTGAGGCAATTAGTTGGAAGCGTTTGTGTTTGGCGAATGCCTAAAGAACTTACTCGTCATAATGTGTAGAGTCATCAGTGCAGTATGGATGAGGTGGTGATATGGTATGGGAGTGATTCTCGTGGTTACACTGTTGTCCCTTATTACTGTTAAGATAACGCTAAATGTGATTGCCGACGTCCTTGCCGCAGTGGTAATACCAGTTCCCGTCAGATCACCGGAGTTAAACGCTTTCGGGCTGGGTTAGCACTTGGATGGGAGTCCATCCGGTCTGCCGAGCGCTGTTGGCAAGCGGGGTGCACTCAGCCCTTGTGAGGCAAACTGAGGAGCTATTTGATTGAGAAGTAGTGGTTCCGGCCTCGGAAACTGACATACGGCCGGGAGAGCGGTGTGCTGACCACATGTCCCTCCATATCCACATCCAGTGACGCCTGTATGCTGAGGATGAGACGGCGGCCGGTCGGTACCTTTGGGCCATCATGACCTGTTCGGGAGGAGAACGGTAAATGTGGAGGTATATGAACACATTTTGTTTGCTGCGTACAGTACAAGAACAGTTTGGAGATGATGATTGCTTGTATTAGCATGACAGTGCACCCTCTCATGAAGTAGAATCTGTTTGGCAATGCCTTCTAATCAGTAACACCCCTAAACTGGACTGGCCTGCCCAGAGTCCCGACCTGAAACCATTGGAACACCTTTGGGATGAGTTAGAACGTCGACTTCGCTCTAGATACCATGGCCCAACATCACTACCTTCTCTCGTTTCGACTCTTAAGGGAGGACGAGATGCCGTTCCTGCAGACACCTCATTGAAAGTGTCGCCAGCAGGGTTCAAGCCGTTATAAAGCTGGAGGGTGGACGCAACCCACATTAATGGCCACTAATGGATGTCCGGATACTTTTGATCAGAGACTGTACGATCAACGTACCACATGTATGACGTGAACTAAATTTTGTTCTAGGCTTGTCGCTGGTTATCATCGCGATTTCGGCCACTGTGTGCGTGATCACCACGATGTCCCTGTCTGCTATATGCACCAACGGCGAGGTCAAGGGAGGTATGTGTAAACCTTGTTTATAATTCTACTTACAATTGGCTGAGTTTTATCCACGAACTGTTCACAAAAGAGAGTAACTAACTGTAAATTGGTGAGAACGTTACCACTTACTGTATCTTTAAAGCCGGTTTTGAACACAGTTCTTTGTTGCTATGTTTCAGCCGCATTGAGTTATTACTGATTCTGGCGTATTAGTTCTGCTTGTCTTACATATAGACCATCACTGACAACGTTATCAACTGCAGTAAATACATTATCTAAGAAATTCTCCAAAATATGGATGATATGTCAGCCTCTAGTACAGTTCCTACAAATAACGTCGCTCCAGCACAGAAATGCAATCTGATTCTGGACACTGGGCCGATTCCATTCCACTGGCCCGAATCAGCGGCTACCTCATTTATTGGTTCTTGAACAACATTTTCCAACTTTTTTTCAATAAATTCAATCATCATTAATCCCCCCAACAAGGAGTTACAGTCGCTCTGTTCAGAATGAAAAGTCTGTCCTTGACGGAAGTCCTGGAAATCTTACCTGAAATTAAAAAACCAAACAATTTTCTTAATCGATAGGATATTTCGCACGGAGTATTTTAGTTTATTCATTAAGTACGCAAAAAACGTGACCAAAACTACTTGTTTGTTTCAAACATCCGCAATTTCATTATTTGGTCAATTTAAAGAAAAAAAACTGTGCAATTATTCCGTGCGCAGTATCTTGTAGATTAAGAAAATTGTTTTCTTTTTTTTTTACATTTCAAATAAAATTTGCAGACTGCAGCACTTCCGTCATGGACACACCTCACTTGTACACAGCAACTTTAACTCTTCGGTTTGGGGCTTAACAATGATTGAATTTTAAGAAATCAGAAAATGTTGTCCTAGAATAACGTGCAAAAGGATTTACTTTGACTCCTTTAGTTTTTTGCAAAAACAAATCGTAAAGATCGCTAGTTTGGTACGCTGAGTAGAATAAACCCTTACATTCACAAAAGGCACCGATCTTCACCATGTTACAATATAAAATACAAACAAATGATAGTTATTGGCTTTTAAATTCGACGGGTGGACTATGCTTGTCCAGTTCATCAGTTCTCAGATCCATCACGCGACCTTGTACAGCGTAAATATCGTTCGCACATTCTTCTAGCATCCAGGCCTCATTACGACGATTATTCAATAAATACACACTAAATAGCTTCCAACCGACGCTAAAATACTTTGAAATGCATATACTCCAGCTTCATTTTATCTACTCAATGATTCCTCCCAGCCCATTCGTGTTGCCATGATCGTGGGCGCTGATAACCACCATGTTGAGCGCCCTGAACGAACAGCAACCAAAACAGCAATAACCTTGAGCACACACTGATAGAATTGTGTCACTGGCGCTTTCACAGACGCCAACCAGCAATGCGCATCCTCTAACTTGACACCCTATACAGTTCATAGACACATGTAGCAAAAGCCTAACCAGGGTCAGATTACACATTAGTATACTTTGCTATAGCCAACGGCCTTATTCCCGTCAGGTCACCGAAGTTAAGCGCTGTCGGGCCTGGCTAGCACTTAGATGGGTCACCGTACGAGTCTGCCGAGTACTATTGGCAAGCGGGGTGCGGAGCTACTTGACTGGGAAGTAGTTGCACCGGTTACGAAAACTGACAAAGGTGGGAGAGCGGTGTGCTGACCACACGCCGCTCCGTATCCGCATCCGGAGACGCCTTAAAGGCTGAACACGATACGACGGCCGATTGGTACCGTTGGGCCTTCCAAGCCTGTTCAGACGGTGTTTGTTTGTTTGTATTCTTTGCTATACAGGGTGGTCCATTGATCGTGACCGGGCCAAATATCTCACAAAATAAGCGTCAAACGAAAAAACTACAACGAACGAAACTTGTCTAGCTTGAAGGGGGAAACCAGATGGCGCTATGGTTGGCCCGCTAGATGGCTCTGTCATAGGTCAAATGGATATTGTTGTGTTGGCAGAAGAGCCAACACTGTTTTACTAGTGGGGCCCGAAATGCACGCGTTTTAGCTCACGCAGGCTGGCGTGAGGAGGGAAGAACTATACTGACGTGAGGTATGGAACATGACGAGGTACTAGAATTCAGAAAGCGGACGTAATTAGTTTGATACTTAACTTTAATCCATTAATGATGTACGTCGCTCTTGACGGTACATGATTCGCAATATCAATATCAATAGTAACTGAACATGGCGCCTTGCTAGGTCGTAGCAAATGACGTAGCTGAAGGCTATGCTAAACTGTCGTCTCTGCAAATGAGAGCGTATGTAGTCAGTGAACCATCGCTAGCAAAGTCGGCTGTACAACTGGGGCGAGTGCTAGAGAGTCTCTCTAGACTAGACCTGCCGTGTGGCGACGCTCGGTCTGCAATCACTGATAGTGGCGACACGCGGGTCCGACGTATACTAACGGACCGCGGCCGGTTTAAAGGCTACCACCTAGCAAGTGTGGTGTTTGGCGGTGACAACTGCGATTTTTAAAATAGGAACCCCCATCTTTTATTACATATTCGTGTAGTACGTAAAGAAATATGAATGTTTTAGTTGGACCACTTTTTTCGCTTTGTGATAGATGGCGCTGTAATAGTCACAAACATATGGCTCACAACTTTAGACGAACAGTTGGTAACAGGTAGGTTTTTTAAATTAAAATGAAGAACGTAGGTACGTTTGAACATATTATTTCGGTTGTTCCAATGTGATACATGTACCTTTGCGTACTTATCATTTCTGAGAACGCATGCTGTTACAGCGTGATTACCTGTAAATACCACATTAATGCAATAAACGCTCGAAATGATGTCCGTCAACCTCAGTGCATTTGGCAATACGTGTAACGACATTCCTCTCAACAGCGAGTAGTTCGCCTTCCGTAATGTTCGCACACGCATTGACACTGCGCTGACGCATGTTGTCAGGCGTTGTCGGTGGATCACGACAGCAGATATCCTTCAATTTTCCCCACAGAAAGAAATTCGGGGACGTCAGAGCCCGTGAACGTGCGGGCCATGGTATGGTGCATCGACGACCAATCCACATGTCATGAAATATGCTATTCAACACCGCTTCAACCGCACGCGAGCTATGTGCCGGACATCCATCATGTTGGTAGTAACATCGGTAGAACATTACGCAGGAAATCAGCATACATTGCACCATTTAGATGGCCATCGACAAAATGGGAGCCAATTATCCTTCCTCCCATAATGCCGCACCATACATTAACCCGCCAAGGTCGCTGATGTTCCACTTGTCGCAGCCATCGTGGATTTTCCGTTGCCCAATAGTGCATATCATGCCGGTTTACGTTACCGCTGTTGGTGAATGACGCTTCGTCGCAAAATAGAACGTGTGCAAAAAATCTGTTATCTTCCCGTAATTTCTCTTGTGCCCAGTGACAGAACTGTACACGACGTTCAAAGTCGTCTCCATGCAATTCCCGGTGCATAGAAATATGGTACCGGTGCAATCGAAGTTGATGTAGCATTCTCGACACCGACGTTTTTTACATTCCCGATTCTCGTACAATTTTTTTACTGCTGATGTGCGGATTAGCCGTGACAGCAGCTGAAACCCTACTTGGGCATCATCATTTATTGCAAGTCGTAGTTGACTTTTCACATGTGGCTGAACACTTCCTCTTTCCTTAAATAACGTAACTATCTGGCGAACGGTCCGGACACTTGGATGATGTTGTGCAGGATACCGAGCAGCATACATAGCACACGCCACTTGCGAATTTTGATCACAATAGCGATACATCATCACGATATCGACCTTTTCCGCAATTGGTAAACTGTCCTTTTTTTTTTTTTTTTTTTAAAATTTATTGAATTTCAATTCCCCCCGAAGGGGGCGGGCTGGCAGCAGCTTAGTACGCCGCTCTTCAGCCGACAGATTTTGTGACAAAGAGCAAGAGAACAAATAAGAAAAACAACAGGCGATAAAATCGGAGACTTAGAGAGTAACAAGGCGAAAAGAAATCGTGGAACTTAAAACAACAACACAGGGATGATGACGCTAATAAAAATACATACGAAGTAGACAGGGAAAACAATAGACAATTAAAAAAACACGGCGACAGTCTGGATTCTGTTCGCAAAGGAAATAAAATTCACACCGAGCGACAGCATGGTTTCTGTTCGCAACACGAGAAAGACAAATAACACTGAATAGTCACTGGAACACTGCACTAAAAAGTTGGCAAATGTGACACCACAGTCGAGAGCAGGTGGGGGGAAACTGGACAGAAGATGGGAAAACGAAAAAGGGGGGGGAAAGGAGAGTAAAAGCGAAGGGGGGGGGGGGGGAACCGGGAAAGGAGCTGATGGAGGATGAGGACCCATAAGAGGGGTGGGGGGCAGACGCGACAGGGAGGGGGGTAGGCAGAGGAGGGGAATACAAAAGGACTGGGGGGGAGAAGGGAGGTAGGGAGAGGTGTAGTGGGGAGGAAACAGGACGGAAGGGGGGGGAGAAAGGAGCCCAGGGAAAGGACAGAGGAAAGGAGGGGGAGGGAGGATCAGAGTTGATAGGAAGGATAAATGGAGGGAGAGAGGGCATCATCCGGGAGGGGGAGTTGACGGAAGCCACCTTGGGAAAGGAGATGGAGGGTGTAGAGATGGAGGGTAGGGGGGACACAACGGTGAAGACGGGGCAGGGGGCGAGGATGGGAGAGGAGAGGAGCAACCAGGGGGTGAGGGGGTTCAAGACGGCGGGAGGTGTAGAGGATGCGGATATGTTCGAGGAAGAGGAGCAGATGGGGGAAAGGAATGAGATCATAGAGGAGCCGCGTGGGGGACGGGAGGCGGATACGGAAGGCGAGGCGGAGTGCATGACGCTCAAGGATCTGGAGGGACTGATAGAATTTGGGGGGGGCAGATATCCAGGCAGGACTGGCATAACAGAGGATGGGACGGATTAAGGATTTGTAGGTGTGGAGGATGGTAGAGGGGTGCAACCCCCATGTCCGGCCAGAGAGGAGTTTGAGGAGGCGGAGGCGGTTGTGGGCTTTGGATTGGATGGATCGGAGATGAGGGATCCAGGTGAGGTGACGGTCAATGGTGAGGCCAAGGTAGGTGAGGGTGGGGGTGAGACGGACAGGACGTGCGCAGACAGTAAGGGAGAAATCCAGGAGCCGGAAGGAGCGAGTGGTACGACCTACGATGATTGCCTGGGTCTTGGAAGGATTGAGTTTCAGGAGCCATTGGTTACACCATGCAGCAAAAAGGTCAAGGTGATTCTGGAGAAGGCGTTGGGACCGTTGGAGGGTAGGAGCGAGGGCGAGGAATGCGGTGTCATCAGCATATTGCAAGAGGTGCACTGGAGGGGGGGGTTGGGGCATATCTGCTGTGTACAGGAGGTAGAGGAGAGGGGAGAGGACAGAGCCCTGGGGCACACCGGCAGAGGGGTAGAAGGTGCGGGAATTGGCATGATGGATGGTAACGTAGGAGGGGCGGCGGGAGAGGAAGGAGGCCACCAGACGGATGTAGTTGATAGGAAGGGCGTAGGTTTGGAGTTTAAACAGGAGACCGGGATGCCAGACACGGTCGTAGGCCTTTTCAAGGTCAAGTGAGACAAAAATGGCGGAGCGACGGGAGTTAAGCTGGAGGGAGAGGAGATGAGTGAGGCGGAGGAGTTGGTCATCAGCAGAGAAGGAAGGTCGAAAGCCACATTGGGTGTTTGGGAGGAGGTGGTTTTGGTGGAGGTGGAGATGGATGCGCCGGGAAAGGATGGATTCCAAGAGCTTGCTGAACACCGACGTGAGACAGATAGGACGATAGGAAGAGGCATCAGATGGAGGCTTATTGGGTTTGGAGAACATCAGGATACGGGAGGTTCTCCACAGGTCGGGATAGAAGCCAGTGGCAAGGATGACATTGTAGAGGGCGGCAAGGAGGGAAAGGAAGGAGGGAGGGCAGTGTTTGAGGTGGCGGTAGGTAACGCAGTCGTGGCCGGGAGCAGTGTTGCGTTTAGTGCGGAGTGTGAGGCTGATGTCCTGTGTAGTGATGGGAGTGTTAAGTGCAGATGGTGGGGTGTGGCCCAAGTACTGGAAGCTAGGAGCAAGGGGAGGAACAGAGGTATTCGTACGGTCCATGACATCAGGGAAGAGGGAATAATCAAAGTGGGGATCATCTGGGATGGAAAAAACATCAGAGAGGTGGGAGGCAAAGTGGTTGGCCTTACTGAGGTTGTCAGGAAAGGGACGGTCATTAAGGAGGAGAGGGTACTGGGGGGTGGGGCGGTTCCCAGTAAGGCGGTGGAAAGCAGACCAATACTTGGAAGAGTTGACGGGGAGCGTGGTGTTGAGGTGGGTACATGTCTGGCGCCAGGCTCGGCGTTTCTTCGCAACAAGCAGGTTGCGGATGTGTCGCTGTAATTGCCGGTGGCGGGTAAGTGTATCCCGGTCACGAGTGCGGAGAAAAGAGCGGTAGAGGCGGCGGGACTCCCGAAGGAGAAGGACGGCCTGTGGAGGCAGGGCGGGGCGGTGAGGGTGGACGGCTTTGGTGGGGATATGGGTGGCGACGGCGTCAGACAAGGTCTGGTGCAGGAAGGCAGCAGTGCGAGAGATGTCATCAGGAGACTGGAGGGTAAGGTCGTGGCTGTCAACCTGGGTGTGAATGGAATCCCGGTAGGCATCCCAGTTGGCACGGGAGTAATCATGGACAAGTTTAGGAGGGACGTCAGGGCGAGGAGCGTGGCGGGGATGGCGACCGTTAGAGATAGTGAGGAGGACAGGAGCATGGTCACTGCCAATGAGGTCAAGGACATCCGCGGTGATGCGCCCAAGGAGGTTGGGAGAGGCAAGGACTACATCAGGAGTGGTGTTGGATTCGGGCCGGGTGTGCTGGGGCAGGGGAACCAGGTCTCCCTGGAGAGTGGTGAGAAACTGATGCCACCGCCGGAGGTCGGCAGGATCGCGGCTGTGGATATTGAGGTCGGCGGCAATCACGTAGGTGGAGAAGGTGCGGTCAATGTGGGCCAGGAAATCATACGGGATGGGGGTGCAAGGGCGGACATAAATGGTGGCACAGGTGATGGTAAGGGCGGGGAAGAAGAGGCTGAGGGTGAGATGCTCGGCAGGATTGTTAAGGAGAGGTTGGGGCCGGACAGGGAGGTGCTTGAGGTGGCCTATAGCAACTCCGCCACGTGCCAGAGGGTACGGGTTATCGGTACGATGTAGGGTGTAAGGGGCAGTGGAGACGGAGATACGGGGCTGAAGGAAGGTTTCATTGAGGACGAAGGCATCCACGCGGTGCTGACGTAGGGTGTGGAGAAAGAGGAGTTTGTGGGTGGGCAGGGAGCGAATGTTGTGGTACAGGATACGGTACGGTTGTTGTACCATGGGAGTGGAGAGTTAGACGAGGGTGGTGAGCGGGGTGAAGGTGAAGTGGGCCTGGTTGTGGGAGTAAGTGGCATAGGTGGTAAGATGGAAGATGGAACGGGCAGCGAGGGCGATTTGGGAAAGAGTGTGGGAGCGCTGGAAGGGGTGGATGTTTTGGAGCACAATGGTGGTGAAACGGATGATGTCCTCAGCAGTAGGGGGAGGGCGGAGCGAGTTGTTGGGGTGGATGGGGTCATCAACAGGACGGACAGGGACGGTGAGCTCAGGGGTTACTGGTGGAGGACTGTCCATTTTAACACGGGTAGTGTATCACGAAGCAAATACCGTCCGCACTGCCGGAATGCTACGTGACACCACGTATTCATACGTTTGTGACTATTACAGTGCCATCTATCACAAAGCGAAAAAAGTGATCCAACTAAAACATTCATATTTCTGTACGTACTACCCAAATATGTAATAAAAATGGGGGTTCCTATTTAAAAAAACGCAGTTGATATCCGTTTGACCTATGGCAGCGCCATCTAGCGGGCCAACAATAGCGCCGTCTGGTTTCCCCCTTCAAGCTATAACAAGTTTCGTTCTTTGTATTTTTTCGTTTGACGCTTATTTCGTGAGATATTTGGCCCGGTCACTGTCAATGGACCACCCTGTATACAGTCCCTTTCATAGTTTCAAATGGCTCTGAGCACTATGGGACTCAACTGCTGAGGTCATTAGTCCCCTAGAACTTAGAACTAGTTAAACCTAACAAACCTAAGGACATCACAAACATCCATGCCCGAGGCAGGATTCGAACCTGCGACCGTAGCGGTCTTGCGGTTCCAGACTGCAGCGCCTTTAACCACACGGCCACTTCCGCCGGCCTTTGATAGTTTACTAAATATTCTGTGAATAATAAACTTAATTCGAAAAAAGATAAATAAACAATTCTGTATAATTATTCTGACTTTATAAGTACTTATTGTATATCATTGTATACACCGGCTGTATTACATAAACAAAAAGACATTAGTAAAGTATGTAGTAATTGTCTTCACTAGATGGGTGTAGTCATAGGCTATCATTACGTTACAAGGGTTTTATTAACACTTGAATCTCTCACTGTATGATCCCAAAACTCTGTTGAGTTCTGTTTCAGCTACATTTCGTGTCATATCAAGTTTCCTCAGCTTTGTGTCTTGTGCTTATGTGATATTGTATCGTAATCTTTAATTATTGTGCTGGTTCTTTCTATGGCGATATTTCTCTCTCTCTCTCTCTCTCTCTCTCTCTCTGTGTGTGTGTGTGTGTGTGTGTGTGTGTGTGTGTGTGTTATATTTGTACAAAGTTTTTGGTGGTATTACTCAATAAACCTTAGCCAAATGCCAAAAAAAATGAATCACGTTCCTGTGTCCCGCCACAGGTGGTATCTACTTCATCATCTCTCGGTCTCTGGGCCCCGAATTCGGTGCTAGCGTAGGCATCGTTTTCGCCTTCGCCAATGCCGTCGCCGCGTCCATGAACACCATCGGCTTCTGCAACTCTGTCGGCGACTGGCTCGATGAGTACAACAAAAAAATCGTAGATGGCGATGTCAACGACGTTCGTATCATTGGTGTCTCTGCCATTGCCGTCATGATCATCATATGCGCCGTCGGTATGGAATGGGAATCCAAGGTAAGCACATTACACGTACTCTGTCGACAACACAAAATGTCACTAAATTTTCATACAGCGTACTTCCTATCCAGGTAGCCTTTGTGCTAGCGCGCGATATACGAGGGTCGTTCGATAATTAATGCCACAATTTTTTTACAGCCGTTAATGCAGGCTGGGCAAAATAAAACAGACCCAAAAATGTTTATTACGACTGACACGTTGATGAACAGGAGACTTGCCCATCACAAAAAAATGCTGGAAACTGTGATTTTGCTGCAACAACCCGTTGAAGCCACATGTTTGCGCGTGCCTAACTCCCGCATGCTCTGTCTAGAGTACTTCGCTGTGTCATTGTGTTCCAGCGAGTGAGAGGAGCAGCCGCTTAATGACCGGTTGAATGATAGAAAAAATGGTGCACATGATAAAACAGTGCGTGTTAATTATCGAGCGTTATCCAAACACAAATCGAGGAAAAGGTGTGAAGATCTCCTTGCGTAAGAGTTTCAGACTGGAAGTGTTTTGGTAAACCTCCAGCAAAGTCAGCAATGTACGAGGTGCATTCAAGTTCTAAGGCCTCCGATTTTTTTTCTCCGTACTGGAAAGAGATAGAAACATGCGCATTGTTTTAAAATGAGGCCGCGTTCATTGTCAATACGTCCCAGAGATGGCAACACCGTACGGCAGATGGAATTTTACCGCCAGCGGCGAGAATGAGAACTGTTTTAAATACTTAAAATGGCGACGTTTTCCTTACTTGAACAGCGTGCAATCATTCGTTTTCTGAATTTCCGTGGTGCGACAGTTGAAGGAGACATGTGGTGATGGAGTTATGGATGTGTCGAAAGTGCGTTCGTGGGTGCAACAGTTTAATGAAGGCAGAACATCGTGTGACAACAAACCGAAACAACCTCGGGCTTGCACAAGCCGGTCTGACGACATGATCGAGAAAGTGGAGAGAATTGTTTTGGGGGATCGCCGAATGACTGTTGAATAGATCGCCTCCAGAGTTGGCATTTCTGTGGGTTCTGTGCACACAATCCTGCATGACGACCTGAAAATGCGAAAAGTGTCATCCAGGTGGGTGCCATGAATGAATGCTGACGGACGACCACATGGCTGCCCGTGTGGCATGTTGCCAAGCAATGTCGATGCGCAACGACAGCATGAATGGGACTTTCTTTTCGTCGGTTGTGACAATGGATGAGACGTGGATGCCATTTTTCAATCCAGAAACAAAACGCCAGTGAGCTCAATGGAAGCACACAGATTCATCGCCACCAAAAAAATTTCGGATAACCGCCAGTGCTGAAAAAATGATGGTGTCCATGTTCTGGGACAGCGAGGGCGTAATCCTTACCCATTGCGTTCCAAAGGGCACTACGGTAACAGGTGCATCCTACTAAAATGTTTTGAAGAACAAATTCCTTCCTGCACTGCATCAAAAACGTCCAGGAAGGGCTGCGCATGTGCTGTTTCACCAAGACAACGCACCCGCACATCGAGCTAACGTTACGCAACAGTTTCTTCGTGATAACAACTTTGAAGTGATTCCTCATGCTCCCTACTCACCTGACCTGGCTCCTAGTGACTTTTGGCTTTTTCCAACAATGAAAGACACTCTCAATGGCCGCACATTCACCAGCCGTGCTGCTATTGCCTAAGTGATTTTCCAGTGGTCAAAACAGACTCCTAAAGAAGCCTTCGCCGCTGCCATGGAATCATGGCGTCAGCGTTGTGAAAAATGTGTACGTCTGCAGGGCGATTACGTCGAGAAGTAACGCCAGTTTCATCGATTTCGGGTGAGTAGTTAATTAGAAAAAAAATCGGAGGCCTTAGAACTTGAACGCACCTCGTAGTATTTAGAGGAAGAATGGCGCGAAACATGCTCTTTAGCGAATAAAAGCCGTAACAATCCAAAAACAGTTCGAATGAAATAACAATACCCGTAGCTGCATACAGGCGTTGATATAAGTCAACGGGGACAGTTGAATATGTGTGCCCCGACCGGGACTCGAACCCAGGATCTCCTTCTTACATGGCAGACTCTCTATCCATTTTTTTTTTTCAAGTTGATCTCATTTTTTCTGTATTATTCGTTGAATTTGTTCGGGGCGGACGTCCGATGACACACATTCAGGTTCTTCGTTGATCCATTCACTCAGTTTATTATTATTATTGCAGAAGGTAAGTAACCCTCTGTCCGAACACGCTGAGCTACCGTGCCGGCATGAAATCAATACGGAGAGTTGAAAATATGTGCCCGACAGGGCTTTCATTTTGTTCGTAACTGATCGTTGTATTTGTTCAGGGTCGGCCGTCCTACGACACTTGTTGAAGTTCTTCGTTAATACATTAACCCAGTTTTTTTTATTATAGAGGGCAGCTAACCCTCTGACGGAACATGCTAAGATATCGTGCCGGTATCCATCTGAGCCACCGAGGACACAGGGGATAGTGCGACTGCAGGGACTTACCTCTGGCACGCCTGCCGTGAGACCCGCATTCCCAACTTATTGCCCCACACTATATTCATAATGCCCCTACCCATTACTCACGGCTTTTTGCCGATTCCCGAAAGAGTTCGGGCACTGTTTGTGCATCCGCACAGAAGAAGATGGTCAAATAGCCGGTGAGCCTTGCCATTAAAATTGCTGCACCAAGAAGAAATGCAGATGATAAATGGGTATTCATTGGACAAACATATTATACTAGAACTGACATGTGATTACATTTTCACACAATTTGGGTGTAAACATCCTGAGAGATCAGTGCCCAGAACAACCACGTCTGACCGTAATAACGGCCCTGATACGCCTGGGCATTGAGTCAAACAGAACTTGGATGGCGTGTACAGGTACAGCTGCGCATGCTGCAGCTTCAACACGATACCACAGTTCATCAAGAGTAGTGACTGGCGAATTGCGACGAGCCAGTTGCTCGGCCACCATTGACCAGACGTTTTCAATTGGTGAGAGATCTGGAGAATGTGCTAGCCAGGGCAGCAGTCGAACATTTTCTGTATCCAGAAAGGCCCGTACAGAACCTGCAACATGCGATGGTGCATTATCCTGCTGAAATGTAGGGTTTCACAGGGATCGAATGAAGGGTAGAGCCACGGGTCGTAACACATCTGAAATGTAATGTGCACTGTTCAAAGTACCGTCAATGCGAACAAGAGTTGACCGAGACGTGTAAACAATGGCACCCAATACCATCACACACGGTGATACGCCAGTATGGCAATGACGAATACACGCTTCCAATGTGCGTTCACCGCGATGTCGCCAAACACGGATGCGACCATCATGATGATGTAAACAGAATCTGGATTCATCCGAAAAAATGACGTTTTGCCATTCGTGCACCCAGGTTCGTCGTTGAATACACCATCGCAGGCGCTCCTCTCTGTGATGCAGCGTCAATGGTAACCGCAGCCATGGTCTCCGAGCTGACAGTCCATGCTGCTGCAAACGTCGTCGAACTGTTCGTGAAGATGGTTGTTGTCTTGCAAACGCCCCCATCTGTTGACTCAGGGATCGAGACTTGGCTGCACGATCCATTACAGTCGTGCGGATAAGATGCCTGTCATCTCGATTGCTGGTGATACGAGGCCGTTGGGATCCAGCACGGCGTTCCGTATTACCCCCCTGAACCCACCGATTCCATATTCTGCTAACAGTCATTGGATCTCGACCAACACGAACAGCAATGTCGCGATACGATAAACCGCAATCGCGATAGGCTACAACCCGACCTTTATCAAAGTCGGAAACGTGATGGTACGCATTTCTCCTTCTTACACGAGGCATCACAACGTTTCACCAGGCAACGCCGGTCAACTGCTGTTTGTGTATGAGATATCGGTTGGAAACTTTCCTCATGTCAGCACGTTGTAGACTAACCTTGTGTGAATGCTCTGAAAAGCTAATCATTTGCATATCACAGCATCTTCTTCATGTCGATTAAATTTCGCGTCTGTAGCACGTCATCTTCGTTTTGTAGCAATTTTAATGGCCAGTAGTGTACTTAAACCTAATTAACCCAAGGACATCATACACATCCATGCCCGAGACAGGATTCGAACCTGCGACCGTAGCAGCAGCGCGGTTCCAGACTGAAGTGCCTAGATCCGCTCGGCCACAGCGGCCAGCCATACATGTCCTTTCAGTAAGATGGCGTAAGACCGGCGCATTGAAATCACATTATATTGAAAGATAGGGTCTTCTTGCCGTATGGGTGCGGAATAACATAGTGTATTGGAATTCTGAGTAAAACCAACCTGCTAAAAGAAAAAAATGTGTTGCATTAACTATTGAACGCCCCTCGCTCTGATGTAATGTTGTTCAGTAAACCATTTTCAGTCATGAATAGAAATATCTGCACTCATACCCGTTACAACCTGTATAGCGAAATGTTGTTTCAGATGCTTCAGATCTGATGTTTCTTCTGCATGTGTCCCAAGTTTCGAACAATTCCTAAATATGACAAAGCCGTAGTGAATCATCGAAATGGCGTCTAGCAAATTGGTGTGGAAAAACAGACAGTAGTGAAAATCAGTAAACGTTCGTGCAGTGTATAGTAGTGATGTTGTTGATAGGAGTACTTGGGCGATGGTAAAGAGAGTTTAAAGCGTCAGTAAGAGCAGACAACGAGCTCCATGATCGGCCACTTTGTGGATGTCCTGTCACAGTCGCTGCTTCTGCCATGGTGAATCGCGTGGACGCCATTATGCATGCAGACCGCCGCATCACGAGTCGTCGGTTGGTTCTGCAGCTATCAGTGAGCACTGGAAGTGCATGTGCTATGACTGAGTCTCTCGGATATTAACAGTTTGCTTGAGATGATTTCCTCGAATGCCCACAACAGATAACGAAATTCAAAGAAAAACCATTTCATCTGAACAGCTGGAGTTACTTGAGGCCAATGGAAAGTTGCTTCTGTCGCGGATCGTTACAGATGACGAACCCTGGGTGCGTCACTAGCACGAGACAAAAAGAGTCACTAGAGTGGCACCTGCTCCGCAGTCACCAAAAGAAAGTAATGATGCCATTTTTTGGGATAGTGATGGTGTCATTCTCGTGGATGTGTTGCCAAAAAAGTCAACCGTTAATTCAGAGGTCTATGCGAGGACTGAACAAACTCAACAGACGTGTTCGATCTGACAACAATCCAAACGAAATCTTGCTCTAACACAGCTGTGGACTCCCGTACACAAGTCTCAGATCCCAGAAACACGTTGCCAAATTGTGCTAGACATCATTACCTCATCCACTCTATAGTCCAGATCTGGCGTCCACCGACTTCAGCTTTTTTTTTTCCCTCAACTCAAGGATTCTCTGCGTGGGACTCAATTTGAAAATGATGTGAGCGTAGTTCATACAGTGAGAACACGGCCACGGGCACGCAAAAAGAGCTTTTACAGACAGGGAATACAAGAGTCAGGGAATAGAGCATGGCGGGAACTACGTAGAAAAACAGTAGATATAAAAATACGTTAATTGAATTTGTCACTAGAGTCTAATTTTTAAGGATAAATATGTTCCGATGAAAAATTTGGGGGCATTGATTCATAAAAGATGCCAATGGAAGAATGTTAACAGAAGATCAAAAAATTGGAAGAAGATGGATGGAATACTTCAGAGAATTACTAAACTCTGATGAACCAACCGAACTACTTGACTTTGATGAACCAGTAACAGTAGACCCTGAATATCCTCCACCCACCATTGAAGAGAGAAGGAATCAGATTAAAAACCTTAAGAATGGTAAAAGTCCAGGTGAGGACGGTATTCCTGCTGAACTTCTCAAGGCTGGAGACGAAATCCTCTGTTTCAAAATCCACAAGCTAATCGAGCAAATTTGGGTAAAACATGAAATACCAGAGGAATGGAAGGTAGCTGTGATATGCCCCATATATAAAAAGAAAGACAAATCCGTATGTGACAACTACAGGGGCATAGCGCTACTCAACACCTGTTATCAGATCTTCTCCAGCTGCCTATTAGAACGAATAAAACCTATAGCAACAGACATAATTGGAGAATACCAAGGTGGTTTCCAGGCAGGGCGATCAACCACGGACCAGATTTTTGTCCTAAAACAGGTCTGTGAAAAAATGTACGAATACGGACGAGAGATACATCTCCTGTTTGTAGACTTCAAGAAGGCTTACGACAGTATACATAGACCTAGCCTGATTAGAACTATGACAGAGTTTGGTATACCAAAGAAGTTGGTCAAACTGGTAGAGGTATGCCTAAATGACACAAAACTTAAGGTTAAGGTAGGCAATCAGATGACAGAAAGCTTCGAAGTTGTAACAGGATTACGCCAAGGATATGGGCTATCACCTGTCCTCTTCAATCTGGCACTTGAGAAGGTAATGCGGGATTTCAACAAAGCAAACATCAAGGCATTCAAATTGGTAATGAACACATTACATATCTTGCCTATGCGGACAACATTGCACTATTAGCATGCACACAAGAAGATCTGAAGAGAAGTATCCAGACCTTGGAGTTATTGGCAGCTAGGATCGGTCTACAAATTAGCTCTGAAAAGACAGAGTATATGACCATAGGAAGAAAGATCCAGAACTCTCAAGATTTAATTGTGAACAACACCAGGTATAAACATGTAAAAGAGTTCAAATACCTTGGATCATTTTTTACAGAAGTAACATCAACTGAAGCAGAGATAAAAGCACGACTGCAGGCGGGAAACAGATACTATCATTCTCTAGACCCTATATTAAAATGTAGAAGTGTCTCGCAACAACTAAAGCTACGGTTGTATAAGACATTAATAATTCCAGTAGTACTTTATGGCTCTCAAAGCTGGAGCACTCGAAAACAAGACCTTAAGCGACTGCTAACATTTGAAAGGAAAGTCCTCAGGAAAATGTTTGGACCAGTCAGAGAGCAGACTACTGGAGAATGGAGAAGACGCCATAACACTGAATTAGAAGAGCTGTACAAGGAGCCTAACATATTGGGAGTGATGAGAAGCAAAAGACTGCAATGGGCTGGACATGTTGTTAGAATGGAGGCAACAAGATGGCCCAAAATCACAATGGACTGGATCCCGTCAGGCAGCAGACCAGTGGGAAGACCTAGAAAGAGGTGGATCGATGGAGTGAGAGAAGACCTGTTGCAGCTGGGAGTCACGGAAAACTGGAGACAGATAGCAGAAGACAGAGACGGATGGAGAGCTGTAACTGTGGTGGCGCGCGGTCCTCTGGGCCTGATCGCGTGAAGAAGAAGAAGAAGATTATTTATTGAACGTCCTTCATACAAACGGATAGACTCAATCGAAAATTATGAAATGGCAAGAATATGAGCTTTCCAGGGAGCTGATACAGAAAACTCTTTCAATAAGTTTTATATTATCCACTGTAAATAGCTGGTGAAAGCCTGCGACTGTATAAACAATGGTTTTGCTCTTTATGAAAGTATTTGTTTTCTTACGACGCGTTTAGGAAAGAATGCCCATAATCAAGTGCGTTTTTTCTTGTATTATGACATTTTACACATACGTTATATCAAACGAAAGAATGAACTGAAAATGCAAATTTTCATAAATCCCGTCGCGAAGAAAATACAGGATTATCGTGAATGGCAACAAACGTTATTTCATAACGAATATAACCAATACAAATTGTACTCTCAGCGTGGTGAAATGTCCAATCCTATCGATCTGGGATCGAGACTGAGAGCCTACTTACTCGGATTTTTTGTAAGGGGATTTCCAGTTCCAGCATTTGCTTTACATCCTAGAAACCTCGGTCAGAACCGTAGATTGTCAGTACTTCTGATTGTTTTGATATGGCCCTCCACGAATTCCTCTCCTGTGCTAAACTTTTCCTCTCAGACTAGCACTGGCAAACTATGTCCTCAAATATTCGCGGGATGTATTCCAATCTCTTTCTTCATTCACACCTTCCCTCGTCAATTCTGAGGAGAACCATCTCACTTCTTACCTTTTCAGTCCACCTAATTTTCAACATTCTTCTGTAGCGCCACATTTCAAATGCTTCGATTCTCTTCTGTTCCGGTTTTCCCACTGCCCATGTGTCACTGCCATACAATGATGTACTCCAAACGTACATTCTCGGAAATTTATTCCTCAAATCAGGACTTCTGTTTGGTACTAATAGACTTCTCTTGGCGAGGAATGCCATTTTCGCCAGTACTAGTCTGTTTTTTGTGCCATCCTTGCTCCGACCATCTTGGGTTGTTTTGCTACCTAGGTAGCAGTATTCCTTAACTTCGTCTACTTCGTGATCCCCAATTCTGATGTTACGTTTCTCGCTGTTCTCGTTTTTGCTGCATCTCATCACTTCCGTTTATCTTCAATTTACTTTCAGTCCATATTCTTCACTCATTAGACTGTTCGTGTCATTCAACAGATCCTGTAATTCTTCTTCACTTTCACAGAGGATAGGAATGTCATCAGCGAATCTTAAGGTTGATATCCTTTCACAATGAGTTTTAATACCACTGTTGAACCTTTCTTTTATTTCCGTCATTGTTCCTTCGATGTTTACATAGCATAGTAGAGTCGAAGGACTACATCCCTGTCTTCCAGCCTTTTTAATCTGAGCACTTCGTTATTGGTCTTCCAGTGTTATTGCTCCCTCTTGGCCATTGAAAATATTGCATAGTATCCGTTTTTCGCTATAGTTTACCGCTATTTTCTCTTCGAACATCTCGTACCATTTCACATCGCCGAACGCTTTTTGCCGGCCGATAAATACTATGAACGTTAATGTAATCTGTAGAAAGCTGCGTAGGTCGCAAGGTAGTAAGTCATTAACTGCATACAAAATGGCGTTATTGATTCAAAATTACGTGTTCCGGCGTTTGCCATTATCAGATAATCTCCAAAAACAGAAAATTATGTACAACTATACACGAAATAAAAATAATGATAATAGTAAAAATAGTAAAAATAAAAGTGATCAGAGAATTTGGTATCAAATCTAAATTAGCAAACCTTATTTGTGAAACGCTGACAGACATCAAATCAAAAGTAAAGTTTCAGGGAGAAATATCGAAAGCATTCAACATAAAAACAGGTGTAAGGCAACGTGATCGCCTGTCTCCACTCCTCTTTACCTGCGTACTAGAGAAAATAGTAAGAGAATGGAAACAAAAACTGAAAGAAGAGAAGCTATCACCAACCAGACTGGGAACTTAAAAACAAAGGTACTGAAAGTCACTGTTTATCATTTGTGGATGATTTTGCCATTCTTTCGGAAAACCTAACAAATGCTGGAATACAAATCAATCTCATAGCAGAAACAGTCAACAAAGCAGGTATAAGAATATCTGTAGAAAAAACAAAATTTATGACAAATATAAAAAATGCTCCGGAATCCCTAGCAACAGATAATGGCCAGATAAAGAGGGTAAATAAATTTAAACATTTGGGAGAAATTATCCACGAAAATGGCTTAGAAAATTTCGCTGTAGAACAAAGAGTACATAAAATGGAGAGAGCTTATGGAATAACTAGGAATGTCTACAAGAGAAGGTGTCTGTCTAAAAATTTGAAGATACAGCACTACAACACAGTAGTAAAACCAGAATGTCTTTATGCAAGTGAATTTTTAGTACTGAACTACAAATTACACAAACTTGAAGTCCTAGAAAGAAAAATCATTCGAAAAATACTTGGGCCACCAAAAAATACAGAGGTATGGAAATTAAGAAGCAATGAAGTTTATCGCAACATAGAAAATACAAATGAAACACTACAAAAGAGACAACTGCTAATTTTTGGACACTTTTACAAAATGAACAGCAACAGGTTAACCAAACAGATTTTTAAATATCTTTGAGACAAGAAGTCAACAATAGCCTGGATTCAAGCTGTTAGGAATGATTTGGAAAGAAACAACATAAGTGAAAAAGATGCAATAGAGAGAGAGAGAGAGAGTTTCAGGAGGAAAGTGTTAAAAATTGAAGGATTCCAAGGCAAGAGGGAGAAGACAGGGTCAAAATGGTCCGAGGAGAGAAAAACGATACATAGTGAAAAGATGAAAGAATACTGGAGGAAAAAAAAGAACAACAAAGAAGGAAGCATTTAAATTGGTGTGTGATCCTTAGATGACCCAAATGAAGAAAGAAAGAGAGAATAATAATAATACAAATACAAAAGCAATAATTTCCTCTAAACGTGAAAACATAAGGCACATACCCTGGCACAGAAGCTAACCAGTTGATCTGAAAGTAACATGACGTTAACGTAACCAACATAAACAGATCGAACGAGGACATGATCTGTTTAGAAAGTAAATAAACTTCAACACCAGATGACATTATTTAGTGGCTATTGGCTATTATGGCGCCATCAAGCTTGACGAAGACTTTATTAGGAATAAGAATCATTCAATACAATATTTCACATTTATAACAGAAAGAGACAATAATATTCAGAGCGAAATATTTTTTTGAGTTATAATTTTCATATATAGCGCATACCAGATGTGAAATACAGGAGTACCAACAGCAAATAAGATTAAATACACGATTTATTAACTACGTGCGACCTAAACTATAAGATCACTGATCGTATGTACTGGATGAGAGAATCCAACGTCACAGTACATTAAGTGCACTCACTACCTAGTGTGCCTGGGCAAGAGACTATGATACAAAAGCGAAAGCCGTTTACTAACTGATTTTTTTTCTGTTCGTGCAGTTTATTTCCAAATTTTCCATGCACTAAGAACAATTACTTCTCATATTAATGTGTCTTGATTTTTCTTCAGTCTTAATTCCATTATCAACAGCAAAGTCAGAACTGCCTCTCTAGTGCGCTTACGCTTCCTAAAGTCGAACTGATCGTCCAACAAAGCCTCAACTTTCTTTCCATTCTTCTGTATATTATTCTTGTCAGCAACTTCGATGCAATAGTTGTGAAGCTGGTTGCACGACACTTCTCGCATTTGTCGCATTCATATTTTCTTATAAAAGTATTTTCGATAAGTATCGTACTACCGACAATGCGCTTTCAGTAGGTACTTCAGAAGTTTATAAAAATACTTATGTGTAGCCTTAATGTAATTTTTCCGTATTGACTCTGTGATCGTTGTCGTATTTTGCATTTCCTGCACGATAGCACCCATGGTCATTTTTCTCGTCTGTCAGTACTTGTTTTCTTCTGCGCAGGCGCAAAACTTCCTCATCGCTATAATTCTGGCTGCCATGGTCGACTTCGTCGTTGGCATCTCGATGGGCCCACGCTCGGACGTCGAGAAGGCCCAGGGATTCGTTGGTCTAAGTAGTAAGTATGTGCTCAATCATCAAACCTCTCACGGTATGGTCCTATCGTTTCACACTTGGCCGGCTGCCGTGTAAACGGCGCCAGTACACGGTTGTCGGGATGTGCACTGCCTGAACGGGGTGTTCAAAAAGTCTCTCCGCAGTGCCGTATGATTGTTAGCCGCGCGTGCCGTATGCCGCAGTGAATATACCGAAATGAAACTCAGTGAAATATAAGTTATTAATTTATTGAATATTCATTTTTACTGAGATAAATGAAACAGTGGAATGTTGGGAGAGTCCGCTTGAAGGGAAATAACGCAAGCAGGCGAACAATCATACAGCACGCACGGCTAACAATCATATTGCACTGCGGAGAGACTTTTTGAACACCTCGTACTTTCCTGGCGCCGGCTTAACGGCACACGATTGCCGTGCTTGTGCTGTGGGAAGCCGGCAGCCCCCACTGGCATGACCGTCAAACCGAGGCAACCAATGGAACAGGGGGTAGGGCCATTGTTAGCGTTCACATTTGGTGATATTTGAATTTAGTGATCTTTCGTGTGAAATTATGTTTATAGTTAACTATTTTTATCCTGGTGGACATTGAAACATTTTAGAATTCAACATTACTTAAAAGAAAATCATGAAAAATAGTTCCAATTCAGTCCCAACTGATTAGTGCCTTGAAGCAAGCCAGATCACCAAACATAGTTTCTCAATGGGATAATTCCGTAATTAGACGGTTTCGACGACTATGAAGTAGCGAAATTCCAGATGAGATTATTACAAATCGTTTCTGAAATAAAAATCCCAAAAAATCCGGTAAATGCATGTGTGGCTGTTTGTCGTAGCACATACCACGGACAACATTCAGCATAGGGTAGCCACCACAAGACCGTATAGTCCCGTTGCTAACACTCCGCAGAGACATTTTGCACATGCTCAAATGGTTCAAATGGCTCTAAGCACTATGGGACTTAACATCTGAGGTCATCAGTGTCCTAGACTTAGAACTGTTTAAACCTAACTGACCTAAAGACATCACACACATCCATGCCCGAGGCAGGATTCGAACCTGCGACCGTAGCAGCAGCGCGGTTCCGGATGTGAAGCGCCTAGAACCGTTCAAACGGCCGGCTTTTTGCACATTCCCCGCTGTCTCAGATCACTACGATACTTCATCACTTAATTCATTCAGTTTCTAAATTAAATATTTCAAGTTTTTTCTTAAAAGTCGCTTTGCATTTAAGATTTTTGTCTGTTACAATGTTATATTTTAATAATTTATTAAATATATTTTAATAAAAACGTCTTTGCTTCTTAATATGTTTGAAATGTATAATATTACACTGAAGCGGCAAAGAAACTGGTTTAGGCATGCGGTCAGCAACGCCTATATAAGACAACAAGCGACTGACAAAGTTGTTAGATAGGTTACTGCTGCTGCAGTGGCAGGTTATCAAGATTAAAGTGAGTTTGAACGTGGTGTTGCAGTCGGCGCACGAGCGATGGGTCACGGCATCTCCGAGGTAGCGATGAAGTGGCAATTTTCCCGTACGACCATTTCACGAGTGTACCGTGATTATCAGGAATCCGGTAAAACATCAAATCTCCGACATCGCTGCGGCCGGAAAAAGATCCTGCAAGAACGGGACCAGCGACGATTGAAGAGAATCGTTCAACGTGACACAAGTGCAAACCTTCCGCAAATTGTTGCAGATTTCAGTGCTGGGCCATCAACAAGTATCCGCGTGCGAACCATTCAACGAAACATCATCGATATGGGCTTTCGGAGCCGAAGGTCTACTCGTGTACCCTTGATGACTGCACGACACGAACTTTACGCCTCGACAGGGCCTGTCAACACCGACATTGGACTCTTGACGACTAGAAACATTGCCTGGTAGGACGAGTCTCGTTTCAAATTGTACCGAGCGGATGGACGTGTACGGGTATGGAGACAGCCTTTCCAAGCTGGTAGAGGCTCTGTGTAATGGCGTGGGGCGTGTGCAAATGGAGTGATATGGGACCCCTGATACGTCTAGAAACGACTCTGACAAGTGACACGTACGTAAACATACGTAAGCATCGTGTCTGATCACCTGCATCCATTCGTGTCCATTGTGCATTCCGGTGGATTTGAGCAATTCCAGCAGGACAATTCGATACCCCACACGTCCAGAACTGCTACAGAGTGGCTGTTCTGAGTTTAAACACTTCCGCTAACCTCCAAACTCCCTAGACATGAACGTTCTTGAGCATATCTGGGATGCCTTGCAACGTGCTGTTCGGAAGAGATCTCCACTCCCTCGTACTCTTACGGATTTATGGACAGTCCTGTAGGATTCATGGTGTCAGTTCCCTCCAGCACTACTTCAGACATTAGTCGAGTCCATGCCACGCCCTGCTGCGCCACTTCTGTGTGCTCGCGGGACACTACATGATATTAGACAGCTGTATCACTTTTTTGGCTCTTCATTGTAATACATTAAAGTCCTTTGAAGCAAGAATAGAAATAAGAATTAAATTTTTCATTTTTCCTGACTGCGACTACTGATACACACTGAAGAGCCAAAGAAATTGCAGCCGTGCACCCGGCACGGTTGCATGGGCGCCGCACACGTGTTGAACGGTCATAAGAGTCCATGTCTCATCTGTCGTCACTCCTTGGGAGCGCGCTATGGTTTCACATGCTCATATGAACAATCAGAACTCTTCTCTTTTCCCAATCTTACTATGAATGATTTTTACATCTGCTGTATACTAACAAAGTGTGTCGTTTGAACACTAAATCGGGACTCGTGTGTCAAATAACTGAGTGTTCACTCTGGTGCGATCGAATGGTGTGCGAAAGTAATCAAGATTCACAAGAACTAGTAAGTGGATTAGACTACCTTTTCTAGCTATGAATTAAAAACAAACAAGAATAGGCTAAAATAATGAGGAACTTCGCAAATGAGAATAACATTACTAAAAGTCAAATTTTGTAAAACAAAATCAAAGAAGTAATTTTAAAGAGAGAATTCAGTCGTGGTTGCATTAACTGCAAGCACGCCTCATTTCTCTCTATAACAAAACCACGGTTGCTGTACCAGTGCCACAGAGTTTGAGAATGGAGTGGAATGACTTTTGAAAGAAGTAATTATCTTATAAAGGAAGCAACTTAACGTCATTATGGCGGAGGTAGGAGAGATTAGTGCGGATGTAGAAACCACATTCCCAACAAGTGCAATATATTTGTCTTTCACTGAAGTTACTCTACACTAAGTATTTCACAGGCTCAGATGGTGGAGCACTTGCCCATGAAAGGCGAAGGTCCCGAGCTCGAGTCTCGGTCTGGCATACAGTTTTAATCTGCCAGGAAGTTTCACATTACACTAAATTTCCTAAATATCTGCAGGTGGTAAAAATCAGGAATATGGTCTCCTAATTTGTACCAATCGGTATAAAACTTGTGCTACCCCCCCCCCCCCCCCCCCCCCCTGAACGATGGACCTTGCCGTTGGTGGGGAGGCTTGCGTCCCTCAACGATACACATTGCCGTACGGTAGGTGCAACCACAACGGAGGGGTATCTGTTGAGAGGCCAGACAAACGTGTGGTTCCTGAAGAGGGGCAGCAGCCTTTTCAGTAGTTGCAGGGGCGACAGTCTGGATGATTGACTGATCTGGCCTTGTAACACTGACCAAAATGGCCTTGCTGTTCTGGTACTGCGAACGGCTGAAAGCAAGGGGAAACTACGGCCGTAATTTTTCCTGAGGACATGCAGCTTTACTGTATGGTTAAATGATGATGGCGTCCTCTTAGGTGAAATATTCCGGAGGTAAAATAGTCCCCCATTCGGATCTCCGGGAGGGGACTACTCAAGAGGACGTTGTTATCAGGAGAAAGAAAACTGGCGTTCTACGGATCGGAGCGTAGAATGTCAGATCCCTTAATCGGGCAGGTAGGTTAGAAAATTTAAAAAGGGAAACGGACAGGTTAAAGTTAGATATAGTGGGAATTAGTGAAGTTCGGTGGCAGGAGGAACAAGATTTTTGGTCAGGTGAATACAGGGTTATAAATACAAAATCAAATAGGGGTAATGCAGGAGTAGGTTTAATAATGAATAAAAAAAATAGGAGTGCCGGTAAGCTACTACAAGCAGCATAGTGAACGCATTATTGTGGCCAAGATAGGCACGAAGCCCACGTCTACCACAGTAGTACAAGTTTATATGCCAACTAGCTCTGCAGACGACGAAGAAATTGATGAAATGTATGATGAGATAAAAGAAAGTATTCAGGTAGTGAAGGGAGACGAAAATTTAATAGTCATGGATGACTGGAATTCGACAGTAGGAAAACGGAGAGAAGGAAACATAGTAAGTGAATATGGATTGGCGGGAAGAAATGAAAGAGGAAGCCGCCTGGTAGAGTTTTGCACAGAGTATAACTTAATCATAGCTAACACTTGGTTCAAGAATCATAAAAGAAGGTTGTATACATGGAAGAATCCTGGAGATACTAAAAGGTTTCAGATAGATTATATAATGGTAAGACAGAGATTTAGGAACCAGGGTATAAATTGTAAGACATTTCCAGGGGCAGATGTGAACTCTGACAACAATCTATTGGTTATGAACTGTAGATTAAAACTGAAGAAACTGCAAAAAGGTGGGAATTTAAGGAGATGGGACCTGGATAAACTGAAAGAACCAGAGGTTGTACAGAGTTTCAGGGAGAGCATAAGGGAACAATTGACAGGAATGGGGGAAAGAAATACAGTAGTAGAAGAATGGGTAGCTTTGAGGGATGAAATAGTGAAGGCAGCAGAGGATCAAATAGGTAAAAAGACAAGGGCTAGTAGAAACCCTTGGGTAACAGAAGAAATATTGAATTTAATTGATGAAAGGAGGAAATATAAAAATGCAGTAAATGAAGCAGGCAAAAAGGAATACAAACGTCTCAAAAATGAGATAGACAGGAAGTGCAAAACGGCTAAGCAGGGATGGCTAGAGGACAAATGTAAGGATGTAGAGGCTTATCTCACTAGGGGTAAGATAGATACTGCCTACAGGAAAATTAAAGAGACCTTTGGAGAAAAGAGAACCACTTGTATGAATATCAAGAGCTTAGATAGAAACCCAGTTCTAAGCAAAGAAGGGAAAGCAGAAAGGTGGAGGGAGAATATACAGGGTCTATACAAGGGCGATGTACTTGAGGAAAATATTATGGAAATGGAAGAAGATGTAGATGAAGATGAAATGGGAGATACAATACTGCGTGAAGAGTTTGACAGAGCACTGAAAGACCTGAGTCGATACAAGGCCCCCGGAGTAGACAACATTCCATCAGAACTACTGACGGCCTTGGGAGAGTCAGTCCTGACAAAACTCTACCGTCTGGTGAGCAAAATGTATGAGACAGGCAAAATACCCTCAGACTTCAAGAAGAATATAATAATTCCAATCCCAAAGAAAGCAGGTGTTGACAGATGTGAAAATTACCGAACTATCAGTTTAATAAGTCACAGCTGCAAAATACTAACGCGAATTCTTTACAGACGAATGGAAAAATTGATAGAAGCCAACCTCGGGGAAGATCAGTTTGGATTCCGTAGAAATGTTGGAACACGTGAGGCAATACTGACCCTACGACTTATCTTAGAAGCTAGATTAAGGAAAGGCAAACCTACGTTTCTAGCATTTGTAGACTTAGAGAAAGCTTTTGACAATGTTGACTGGAATACTCTCTTTCAAATTCTGAAGGTGGCAGGGGTAAAATACAGGGAGCGAAAGGCTATTTACAATTTGTATAGATACCAGATGGCAGTTATAAGAGTCGAGGGCATGAAAGGGAAGCAGTGGTTGGGAAGAGAGTGAGACAAGGTTGTAGCCTCTCCCCGATGTTATTCAATCTGTATATTGAGTAAGCAATAAAGGAAGAAAAATAAAAGTTCGGACTAGGTATTAAAATCCATGGAGAAGAAATAAAAACTTTGAGGTTTGCTGATGACATTGTAATTCTGTCAAAGACAACAAAGGACTTGGAAGAGCAGTTGAATGGAATGGACAGTGTCTTGAAAGGAGGATATAAGATGAACATCAACGAAAGCAAAACGAGGATAATGGAATGTGGTCGAATTAAGTCAGGTGATGGTGAGGGAATTAGATTAGGAAATGAGACACTTAAAGTAGTAAATGAGTTTTGCTATTTGGGGAGCAAAATAACTGATGATGGACGAAGTAGAGAGGATATAAAATGTAGACTGGCAATGGCAAGGAAAGCGTTTCTGAAGAAGAGAAATTTGTTAACATCGAGTATAGATTTAAATGTCAGGAAGTCGTTTCTGAAAGTATTTGTATGGAGTGTAGCCATGTATGGAAGTGAAACATGGACGATAAATAGTTTGGACAAGAAGAGAATAGAAGCTTTCGAAATGTGGTGCTACAGGAGAATGTTGAAGATTAGATGGATAGATCACATAACTAATGGTTGGTTGGTTGGTTGGTTGTGTTGGGGAAGGAGACCAGACAGCGAGGTCATCGGTCTCATCGGATTAAGGAAGGACAGGGAAGGAAGTCGGCCGTGCCCTTTAAAAGGAACCATCCCGGCATTTGCCTGGAGCGATTTAGGGAAATCACGGAAAACCTAAATCAGGATGGCCGGACGCGGGATTGAACCGTCGTCCTCCCGAATGCGAGTCCAGTGTCTAACCACTGCGCCACCTCGCTCGGTCATAACTAATGAGGAGGTATTGAATAGAATTGGGGAGAAGAGGAGCTTGTGGCACAACTTGACTAGATGAAGGGATCGGTTGGTAGGACATGTTCTGTGACATCGAGGGATCACCAATTTAGTACTGGAGGGCAGCGTGGAGGGTAAAAATCGTAGAGGGAGACCAAGACATGAATACACTAAACAGACTCAGAAGGATGTAGGCAGCAATAGGTACTGGGAGATGAAGAAGCTTGCACAGGATAGAGTAGCATGGAGAGCTGCATCAAACCAGTCTCAGGACTGAAGACCACATCAACAACAACAACAACAACAACAACAACAACACTCTTACAAACTGTGTCTCTGAACTTCAAGGTATGCACTAGTCTAAGGAACGATTCCATCTTTTAGTTGTTACAGCACCCTTAAACTCACAGCACCATTCCTCACTTTTTGTAATGTTTTTGTATGGTGAATTCCGTGTAGAGTTTCCAAAACATTTCATTTTCTCAAGTGAAGCTGTAAGTCTAGATCTTATCTCCTTTGCTTCGGTTAACTTTTTCATTGCGTATGCAACTCGTTATCTTATAGGCTTCTTGGCTAGACCTTGAAGTCTTGCTTGGAGATTTCATCGTTTCCCTCAGATTCGGCGATATTTCTTGGATGGACACCATTATCCCACTTTTTGCGTATCATGGGTTCTTCTGCATTAAAATTATGGGGCTTTCCGTTTCGTTCTGCAACGTCGAAAGCAAGTTTTCGTATGTCCGGCATGTATAAAGCGAACATTATCTCTTCAAATGTATGAATATGGTCTTCTAGTTTGTTTTCAACTTTGTTGTAAAACATTTTACTGCAGAAAAAAATTTTCACTTCCCTGTTTGCATTTCTACTTTTATTTTCAGCACGGCTTCGTACATTTTGTATTTCCACACATTCATTTAATCCATGATCTCCATTTAGATATACTGTCAGAGTTAAATGCTATTCATTTGTGCTCCACTTTCCACAATGCCTTTCTGGTGCCATTCTGTAATACAAAATAATTATTTAATTAATAATTTAGGATAAACAGACATTAAAATTTTATGCTCTTCCTTTCTAAACATTACATTGCACTATTAAGGCTAAACACAGTTTTTTAAAGTTCAATATAAATGACGAAGTTCTTAATATGTACCAATACAACGTCAGAAACTTATAGCGGTTCATTATAGGTAGCGTCGCCATTTTCTATTTGTCAGTTTGCTACAAACGAACCACAATGTATTGAAAGGTTAGGTTAATTCATATATAATCACTTTTTTATAACAATTTCCTTTCGCCACGATGCAGATGGAAGTCTGTTGTTTGAAATGGGTGACTTATACAGTTTGGTATTCTTCTGCCTGTTGCCATTACCTCTCAGACGGTCACCTGCTGATATGCGGTGCCTGGACCGTAAAGGTGTAAGACCTCTCGGCAGGTGATTCGTAGCCTCGTTTATAAATTCAATTAATGGCAAAAGGACAAGGGGAAGTTTACAGAACATGATGGGCAGTAAACATGATAAAAATTGGCATATGCACTCACAGAAAAAAATCGCAACACCAAGAAGGAGTTGTGCGACATAATTGAAAGTTGGTAGGCGTATTTCTACAGCTGAAAGATGATGTCTGTTCAGATTTAGCACCAGTCCCATAAGAGTGACGCTGGTAGCGCCGCTATGAGGTTGGATATCAGGTTTGCTTTAAAAACGCGCTGTAACGGTAGTGAGCGTTAGTTACCTTTGAGATTGGACATGGTGAGATGATGATAGTCTAGAATGCTTTTAAAGCGACAAAGACGTCATTATCTGCATCTCACTGAGTTTGAACGAGGCCCTGTAATAAGACTTCGAGAAGCTGGGTGTTCCTTCTGCGGTACTGCAGATAGACTTGGTAGGCATGTAGCCACTACACATAGTTGCTGGCAGCGGTGTCACGAGAATGTACGTTCGCTACAAGATCGAGAACTGGACGGCCACGTGGCACTACTGAGAGAGATGTATCGCTGGACCGCATCGTACTGCATCTGCAGCGGCAATTTGAGCAGCAGTTGAAATAAGCAGTTCTCATAATATGCAAAGATCAGCACATTCCTCAAACTGGGGAACTATCAAGAATGGGGTTCCACAAGAGTCGGTCTTGGGTCCTTTGTTGTTCTTAATATATATTAATGACTTGCCATTCTATATACATGAAGAGGCAAAGTTAGTTCTCTTTGCTGATGACACAAGTATAGTAATCACACCTGACAAACAAGAATTGAGTGATGAAATTGTCAATAATCTTTCAGAAAATTACTAAGTGGTTCCTTGTAAACGGACTCTCACTGAATTTTGATAAGACACAATACATACAGTTACGTACAGTAAATGGTATGACGCCATTAATAAATATAGACCTTAATCAGAAGAATATAGCTAAGGTAGAATATTCCAAATTTTTAGGTGTGTCCATTGATGAGAGATTAAATTGGAAGAAACACATTGATGATCTGCTGAAACGTTTGAGTTCAGCTACTTATGCAATAAGGGTCATTGCAAATTTTGGTGATAAACATCTTAGTAAATTTCTTACTATGTCTATTTTCACTCATTGCTTGCATATGACATCATATTTTGGGGTAATTCATCACTGAGGAATAAAGTATTTATTGCACAAAAGCGTGTAATCAGAATAATAGCTGGAGTCCACCCAAGATCATCCTGCAGACATTTATTTAAGGATCTAGGGATATTCACAGTTGCTTCTCAGTATATATACTCTCTTATGAAATTTGTTATTAACAACCAAACCCAATTCAAAAGTAATACCAGTGTGCATAAATACAATACTAGGAGAAAGGATGATCTTCACTATTCAAGATTAAATCTAACTTTGGCACAGAAAGGGTGAACTATACTGCCACTAAAGTCTTTGGTCACTTACCAAATAGTGAATTATACTGCCACTAAAGTGTTTGGTCACTTACCAAATAGTATCAAAAGTCTGACAGATAACCAACAAGTATTTAAGAAGAAATTAAAAGAAGACAAAAAAGTTGTTATATTAACTTAATTATGTTGTTAAATTAACTTAATTATGTCATGTATTGGAAAATTTGACTCGTTCCACATCATCACGAAATATCGTATTCATGATCCATGGAACTAGTATTAATCTAATCTAATCTAATCCACAGAGACACAACGAACAGTTACAAATCGGTTACTACAAGGGCAGCTCCGTGCCACACGTTCTGCAGCGTGCATTCCACTGACCCCAAACCACAGCCATTTGGCACTTCAGTAGTGTCAAGCGAGAGGTCATTGGAGAGCAGGGCGGAGGCTGATGTACTGTCTGATGAAAGCTGGCTCCACCTTGGTGCCAGCGATGGCCGTGTGTTGGTTAGGGGGAGACCAGTTGAAGACCTGCAACCGGCCTGTCCGCGTGCTAGACGCACGGGACCTACACCTGGAGTTATGGTTCAAATGGCTCTGAGCACTATAGGACTTAACTAATGACGTCATCAGTCCCCTAGAACTTAGAACTACTTAAACCTAACTAACCTAAGGACATCACACACATCCATGCCCGAGGCAGGATTCGAACCTGCGACCGTAGCGGTCGCGCGGTTCCAAACTGTAGCGCCTAGAACCGCTCGGCCACACCAGCCGGCCCCTGGAGTTATGGTCTGGGATGTGATTTCGTATGACGGCAGAAGCGCTCTCGTGGTTCTCCCATGCACCTTTCTTTCTTTCTTTCGCTACTGCCTTTATCCCGCATTGGGCGCAGGCTCGGCAGGGTAAAGGACGGATTTGGCATTGTTAAGTTAAATGGGTGGCCGGATGCCCTTCCTGCCGTCACCCCATACCCCCCGGTATGGTATTAGTGTACCCTAGAGAGCCTGTATAGGGAGAGAGTGGCCAACCGGACGATACGGCGGCCATTTTTCTGCCAAACTGCGGGCGGGGCTTTTGCATGGCCAGTAGTGGAGTAGTGGAGTACACACTCACCGAATCAAAAGCGCAAGACAATATGGCGAAATCATTCGTTAAATGCCTTTCTTTATAAGAATAATGTGTTATAATAATTTTCACACAGCCAATTTACAGGTCTGTTTTCAAATTTAAGTATGCATATTGTAAATTGTTTTATATGTAGTAAAAAGTAAAAACTACTTACTTCGCATAGATAAGAGTACTTGGTTGGTTTCCACAAGGCTCCTGTTTGATTTATGTCAGCCCTGTTGACTGCGACTGCCCACTGCTTTCGTCTTTCGTCATTGCGTGGAAACGCTAACATGCGACATCCACCTTCGCCTCTATTGGAACAACCAAATGCAGCACAACCTGGCATCGTTTACGAACGTCTGCAGAACGAATTACATACGTCAAAAACAATACTATACAATTACCAACGTGTTTACTTCAAACATGTAGGCCTACCGACTTCATCACAAAACGCTTCATTATTTCAACTCGTATTGAAGATCGCAAACGCTAATTACGTACTAAAAACGACATACAACTACATCGAACATGCATGCACAACGCGTAACAAGTCTCTCAATAATTCAAATACCTTTTAATCGTTTCCAAAAGTCCTCTGAACTTCAATTCAACTCAAAAGCACAGCGTGAGGCGTTTGGCGCCATTTTTCTGCCAAAGCTAATGAACCAATCATGGGCAACTTCACCTATGGCCACTTTCTCTGTATACAGGCTCTCTAGTGTACCCCAGCTGTCTGCGTCTAGTGTCAATCGTGAAATAGTGTGAATGTGTTTCAAATGTCTGCGAGTCGTGTAACTGAGGCGGGACGTGGGGACCAGCACGGTATTCACCTAGTAAGATGTGGGAAACCGCCTAAAAACCACATCCAGGCTGGCCAGCACACCGGCCACCATCGTTAATCAGCCGGGCGGATTCGATCCGGGGCCGGCGCGCCTACCCGAGTCCAGGAAGCAGCGCGTTAGCGCTCTCGGCTATCCTGGCGGTTGTGGTTCTCTCATGCACCATGAATGCAAAATTATGCCTCAGTCTGGCGTTTTGGTCTTTTGTGCTGCCAACATGATCAGCACTTCAGGAGGTGTTTTCCAGTAGAATAACGCTCGCCCTGATACCGCAGTTGTAACCCACCATTCTCCACAGAGATGCCTTGACATACTCGATCAACAGATCTGTCTTCAATGAAATGATAGTTAAATCAAGACCCTAAGCTGTCGACAGGCGTTTATGTACATCAACGGGGACAGTTGAAAATGTGTGCCCCGACTGGGACTCGAACCCGGGATCTCCTGCTTACATGGTAGACGTTCTGTTAATTTTTTTCTGATCTAGTTTTGTTCTTTAATGTTCGTTGCACTTTTCCGGGGCGGACGTACCGTGACAGCTGTTCAAGTTCCTCCTTTATCCGTTCACTCAGTCTTTTTATTGCAGAGGGCAGTTAACCCCCTGACCGAACACGCTGAGCTACCGTGCCGCCTTTTTTAAAATGAAAATGGTCGTATGGCGTCAGTGGCCGGGAGTTCCCAGGCGAGAAGTTCGGCCGCCAAGTGCAGGTCTTATTGAATGCATCACCACACTGGACGACTTGCGCGTCGACAATGGGGGTGAAATGATGATGATGGCAGCACAACACCCAGTCCCTGTGGGGAATCCATCTGATCCACTGAGGGCACAGAGGATAGTGCGACTGCAGGGATTTATTCCTTGCACGCTTCTCGTGAGAGCCACTTTCCCAACTTAATGTTCACACTCTACATTCGTAGTGCCCCTGTCCATTGGCCGGACGGAGTGGCCGAGCGGTTCTAGGCGCTAAAGTCTGGAGCCGCGCGACCGCTACGGTCGCAGGTTCGAATCCTGCCTCGGACATGGATGGGTGTGATGTCCTTAGGTTAGTTGGGTTTAAGTAGTTCTAACAAGGGAACCTCCCCATCGCACCCCCCTCAGATTTAGTTATACACTCCTGGAAATGGAAAAAAGAACACATTGACACCGGTGTGTCAGACCCACCATACTTGCTCCGGACACTGCGAGAGGGCTGTACAAGCAATGATCACACGCACGGCACAGCGGACACACCAGGAACCGCGGTGTTGGCCGTCGAATGGCGCTAGCTGCGCAGCATTTGTGCACCGCCGCCGTCAGTGTCAGCCAGTTTGCCGTGGCATACGGAGCTCCATCGCAGTCTTTAACACTGGTAGCATGCCGCGACAGCGTGGACGTGAACCGTATGTGCAGTTGACGGACTTTAAGCGAGGGCGTATAGTGGGCATGCGGGAGGCCGGGTGGACGTACCGCCGAATTGCTCAACACGTGGGGCGTGAGGTCTCCACAGTACATCGATGTTGTCGCCAGTGGTCGGCGGAAGGTGCACGTGCCCGTCGACCTGGGACCGGACCGCAGCGACGCACGGATGCACGCCAAGACCGTAGGATCCTACGCAGTGCCGTAGGGGACCGCACCGCCACTTCCCAGCAAATTAGGGACACTGTTGCTCCTGGGGTATCGGCGAGGACCATTCGCAACCGTCTCCATGAAGCTGGGCTACGGTCCCGCACACCGTTAGGCCGTCTTCCGCTCACGCCCCAACATCGTGCAGCCCGCCTCCAGTGGTGTCGCGACAGGCGTGAATGGAGGGACGAATGGAGACGTGTCGTCTTCAGTGATGAGAGTCACTTCTGCCTTGGTGCCAATGATGGTCGTATGAGTGTTTGGCGCCGTGCAGGTGAGCGCCACAATCAGGACTGCATACGACCGAGGCACACAGGGCCAACACCCGGCATCATGGTGTGGGGAGCGATCTCCTACACTGGCCGTACACCACTGGTGATCGTCGAGGGGACACTGAATAGTGCACGGTACATCCAAACCGTCATCGAACCCATCGTTCTACCATTCCTAGACCGGCAAGGGAACTTGCTGTTCCAACAGGACAATGCACGTCCGCATGTATCCCGTGCCACCCAACGTGCTCTAGAAGTTGTAAGTCAACTACCCTGGCCAGCAAGATCTCCGGATCTGTCCCCCATTGAGCATGTTTGGGACTGGATGAAGCGTCGTCTCACGCGGTCTGCACGTCCAGCACGAACGCTGGTCCAACTGAGGCGCCAGGTGGAAATGGCATGGCAAGCCGTTCCACAGGACTACATCCAGCATCTCTACGATCGTCTCCATGGGAGAATAGCAGCCTGCATTGCTACGAAAGGTGGGTATACACTGTACTAGTGCCGACATTGTGCATGCTCTATTGCCTGTGTCTATGTGCCTGTGGTTCTGTCAGTGTGATCATGTGATGTATCTGACCCCAGGAATGAGTCAATAAAGTTTCCCCTTCCTGGGCCAATGAATTCACGGTGTTCTTATTTCAATTTCCAGGAGTGTAAGTTGGCACAGTGGATAGGCCTTGAAAAACTGAACACAGATCAATCGAGAAAACAGGAAGAAGTTGTGTGGAACTATGAAAAAAATAAGCAAAATATACAAACTGAGTAGTCAATCTGGAAGATAGGCAACATTAGGGGTAATATGAACGCAGGAGCGCCGTGGCCCCGTGGTTAGCGGGAGCAACTGCCGAACGAGAGGTCCTTGGTTCAAGTCTTCCCTAGACTGAAAATTTATTTTCTTTATTTTCGCAAAGTTATGATCTGTCCGTTCGTTCATTGACGTCTCTGTTCACTGTAATCAGTTTAGTGTCTGTGTTTTGCGACCGCACCGCAAAACCGTGCCTCTCCAATGGGATCCGAAAACATTTGATCGCAAGGTCATAGGTCAACCGATTCCTCCACAGGAAAACACGTCTGATATATTCTATACGACACCAGTGACGGCATGTGCGTCACATGACAGGAATATGTTGTCGACCCACCTAACTTGTACACTTGGCGAATGGGTAAAAAGATTCTTCTACCTTGCCCGATTTAGGTTTTCTTGTGGATGTGATAATCACTCCCAAAAAAGTAGTGAAAACATGAGTTTGTCACATAAACTGCAACAAATGAATGCAACAGTTTCACAGTCGCACAGTTTTCCCTGTGCTCTGTCATTTTTTTAACGTTTTCAGTTTTTTTCCGTGTGTAGACCGTCAAATCCTTCATATGTCCAAGCAAATCTGAACATGTCCTGGAATTTTGGAGAGCGAAGTTGATTACATAAAAAATTAAACTTTTTCACTCGAGGGAAGACTTGAACCAAGGACTTCTCGTTCCGCAGCTGCTCACGCTAACCACGGGACCACGGCGCTACTGAGCTCACACTCTCCTTGTTGTTGTCTATCTTCCACATTGACTACTCAGTTTGTATATTTTGCTATTTTTTTTCATAGTTCCACACAACTTCTTCCTGTTTTCTCAATTGATCTGTGTTCAGTTTTTCAAGGCCAATCCAGTGTGCAAACTTATAACTAAATCTGAGGGGGGTGCGATGGGGAGGTTCCCTTGTAAGTTCTAGGGGACTGATGACCTCAGAAGTTAAGTCCATAGTGCTCAGAGCCATTTCAACCTGTCCATTACACTCATTACTCGCGGCAGACAATATCACCGAGTCCCGTAAGAATTCGGGCAATGCGTGTGCATCCAGCACAGAAGAATAAGGTTAGTGGCCGATTAACCTTAACTAAATGAGGATGGTATCTGTTCTTTCGGATATGTCCGAAAGAACAGATACCATCTTCATATAGATCTGTCTTCAGTCGGGCACATATGAGACATAATCGGACGACAATTCCAGCGTCATTCGCAAAGAGCATTGACCGACCAAGTGCAACGGGCCTGGAACTCCATCTCACAAACTGACATCTGGCACCTGTACAACACAATGGATTCAAGTTTGCATCCTTGCTTTGAAAATTCTGGCGGTTACACCGGTTATTAATGTACCAGCATTTCACATTTGCAATATCTTATCTCGCGCTTACATTAACCCGTGATCTTGCAGTGTTAGTCACCTACATATGTCACCTAGAGAAATGTACTCCAAAACTTTCATTACTCTACATTAATTACTTTTTGATGTTGTGATTTTTTTCCGTCAGTGTATATTGCAGGAAAACACACGCATGTATCTCTAGCGTACACTTACAAACCTGATAGTGATGGGAACAACCGGATGAAAACAATCGATTCATTCTGTGGTTGGAAAACAGTCGTTTCATTTGGTTGTAGTTGTATGTTTTGGTTGACTTATTCATTCTTTCCTTTGAGTGAAACTAGTCAGTGAGAGCCACCGAGTGAAAGCAATCGTTCAGTTGGTTGGACTACTCATTCATTCTTTTGAATGTAACTAATATGTGGCAGCAACCGAATGAAAACAGTCGTGTCAATCGGTTGTACTTTTATCTATCGGTTGGCTTATTATTCACTTATATTTCTCCAGTAAAAACAGTCAGTGGGAGTAATCGAATGAAAAGATTCGACACCGTTGTAGCTTTGCGTATTGGCTGAATTATTCATTCTTTCTTTTCAAGTTAAAACACTCAGTAGTTTTTCTGTCGGTTGAACCATGTGCTCATTCTTTTAACTCAAACCGCTGTTGACTGTTTTAGCTGACCGAGCTATCCATTCATTCTTCTGAGTGAAACCAGCCAGCAATTATCCGCCCCCGGTAGCTGAGTGGTAAACAAAACGTCATCATCGTCCATAACGTGTTCGGTCAGAGGGTTAGCTGCCCTCTGTAATAAAAAAACAGTTAATCGATAAGCAACGAACTTAAACGGATGTCTTACGACGTCTGCCCCGAGAAAACGCAGCGAACAGAAGCAAACGAAATGAGATTTTAAAAAACGTCGTCAGCGCGACAGAATGTCAATCCTAAGGGCCCGGGTTCGATTCCCGGCCGGATCGGAGATTTTCTCCGCTCAGGGACTGGGTGTTGTGTTGTCCTAATCATCATCATTTCATCCCCATCGACGCGCAAGTCGCCGACATGGCGTCAAATTGAAAGACTTGCACCCGGCGAACGGTCTACCCGACGGGAGGCCCTAGTCACACGACATTTACATTTTTAGCCAGCAATTCTTTATCAGGCGAACTAAAGCAGTGCTACTTCATACTACCAGAGCTTAGTTCTATGTGAAGATGTATCTCAGGGGCACGCCAAAGTTAACATAAGCAGCACACATGTACATTTAATTATGAACTGAACGGAGTAATTTTTCCTTCATCATTTAAAACTGATCCATATACTGTTGTGGATTAAATTGTTCCAAGTGCCACTAATGCGTAACTATTTAACCTGACGTATCACTGGGGTAGGCCTGCTATAGCTTAAATTGCCGACCCCAAAAACTTCAAAAATTCCGGACATGTAGGTCAAATCGGATTGTTTCCCAGACACGAACAGTCTGTAGACGATAAGTTGGTCCATGGTCTCGATGTTCCGCTGGAAGCGGGGACATGAGAAGAGGAATGTTTCCTTGCTTGTGTTTCAGTACTAAAAATGACAGCGGACTCGCGCCTCCTACTGATCAGCAGATATATGAGAGTAACAAGGATTTGTGAAAGCGCATTCATATTCATTGTAGTACTAATCTGCAGTAAGGGAAATGAAATCAGTCTTATACAGCTCAATGAACAGAAGGCAAATAACATTTAACACTTTCATTTGTCCGGCGGGCGAGGTGGTGCCGCAGTGCATGCGAGCGCCCATTATTGGCGGCTTCTTATTGTCTCAATAAAGAAGTTTGGAAAATACAGAGTGTTCCAAAATTGTCTTTGTAACTTTGATCACATATATTTCAGAAATGGGAATAGGTAGGCGTTGTTTGTGGCATAATGTTCATATACACCTTAGGTACTAGCAGCTGCTTAACAGAGTTCAGTGTGTTGAGGCGACCATATTTTCTACAGCAAAATTCGGGATACATTAAAAAATTAACATTACTAATGAAGTCCGAATTGAACGTAATAAATGCAAACCATCACTTTCATTTGTTACAATAAGTACGTTAAGTTATATTTTATTAGTACCTTCTAATATGAAGGTGTACGACCAGGCATACGGTATTTATCAGTGCAGTAAATTTTCTTCAACATTCTTCTGCATTCTACAACAGTCTTATGAAAACATTCATCTTAAGTTCACAATAATTTACTTTAGTCACTAACATTACTTTTGTAATTTTTACAACAAACTGTGTTTTGTCGGTGCTCCAGACATTACTCATTTGAGAAAATACCCTTTCAGTAACAGAATACCGATACAGGTGAAATGAACATACAATTTTGGATAAATCGTTTCTTAATTGTTAAATCGGGGACAAATAGGTGGCCCGAAATAGTTTTGAAAAAATTCTGGGCAGAGCTAGAAAAATCGTGATTGCCACGAAAAACGGGGGGACGGATGGTCACCTTAAATGCGTGCGCCGTCTGTAGCACACAGATTATCTAAGCGATATTCCTGTTCCGTGTCCCGGCGGAGGTTCGAGCCCTCCTTCGGGCATGGGTGTGTGTGTTTGTCCTTAGGATAACTTAGGTTGAGTAGTGTGTAAGCTTAGGGACTGATGGCCTTAGCAGTTAAGTCCCATAAAATTTCACACACATTTGAACACATTTTGTTCCATGTCCGACCTAGGATGTTCTCATTGAAGTGTGCTACTGCTGATCTGATGCGAGCTCACAATTCGTGCAAATTCCGCCCGAAAAGTAACATGTAATGGTGTTCCACAAGACACGGGTGTCAGGTATGGTCTATACAAACAGTTCCACACACTGTGCCAGCTGCAGGAGGGTGGACAGTCGATAACTAACATGGGAAAATAAGAAAAGACAGCTTTAGGTGTGTGTGAACATTATACCGTAAACGGTATCTTTCTACCTATTCCCATTTCTAAAATATACGTGACCAAATTGCAAAGACAATTCTAGAACATACTGTATGCGCATAGGAAAGCGGCTAAGCGTGCTTACCGCTGCGTTTTTAATAGACTATTACGAAGAAACTACCATAGACCCCCCTTTAATGAATGTTAACCAAGGTTTATTACAATCTATTTCCAATCAATCGAATTTCCACAGGCACGAAAAAAGGTCCAGGTTTATCCCAGACAGTTGTATAGAAATCCCTCCAGCACGCTTCTGTATGCCCCCAAAACTAGGACCATTCCAGGGAAATCAGGACGTATTGCAGCCCTAGTTGGGGGTGCAGAGGTGAGCGCAATGGTTCCCTTACGGCTATATGAACAAGAAAGGAACCTTACCTCGTTTCAGCGAGAGTTTGCATTCCGTTTTGTAGGCAATGTGTGATGATGTCCACAAATGCAAAATCATTTTAATATTCAGCCATATATTTATGTGGAAGGTAAATATTTCGCACAGAAAACTACATCATCAGCTACATACGTACGCCCTACGTTTTCAGTTTTACAGGTAGTGTCGTAGCTATTAAAAATTCACAAGCACAAATTTTCAGGACTATCTGCATGGCGTTAGGTATTTGCATGGGGCTACGAGAGATTATTTAATATTTATTAATTCGTTTTAAAACCTTGTTATATTAAAAAGTTTTTCTATTTAAATAGTTATTTTCTGGTTTTTAGTCATGTGTGTGTGAAATTTTTCAATTGATTTCAAACATTTTGATGAGATTGCATTGGGACATGTGGTAAACTTCAGGTTCATTTCAGTTTCTCTTCAGATGAGTCAATTAATATATTGCTTCTACACTGGGATGTCTCGCGAGAAGACCGCGAATGTAAAAACTAGAGAGAATCGAGCTGAGAGGGAAGTTTAGCACCAAATACCTACTCTCTGTCACAGATCAGAAGAGAAAGTGAGTTACTACTGCATTGTCGCCCAGTTTTGAGCTAAGTTGAAAGTCTCAAGTCTGTAGCTTATCGGGATGTTAGTTTACAATCAATTGCAAAATTTGTACCGAACAGACAAACCGACCGAAAAACAAAGTACCCTTTGCCACATACCACACTCGAAAGCGAGTTAATATTACGGTATCATTCAATTCTGAGCTATGTTGAAAGTTTTAAGTCTCTAGCTTACCGGGAAACTACTTTAAAACAAACAGCAAAATTTGTACCGAAAAAAAAACAGACAAGCAACCGATCTAATAAAAATCTGTTTAAAAGTGATTGTTAATTTATATATACACAAACTAGAGTGTAGGACCAGATATTAATTTTTTAAAACCAACCAAAAATTTATTTTTAATGCCACAATTACCAAAATCCGTACTTCAGTAAGTAAATTCATATATTTAGAATGTACTTTATTTTTAGAAATACACAATTTTTGTTCGCATCTCCTTGAAATAAGATAGTCTACCTGTCTCTAAGGAAGTTGTCAACATTAATTATGTTTCATGTATGGCCGAAAAGACTAAAAAAGTATGTAAATAAAATTACACAAACCCGGCGGGTACGTGCAAACACCATGTAACGGCCAAACCGACGGACACATCGGTTGTTTCACACTGATTGAAATCATTCAAACGCGATGAATGAGTGAAAACATTCATATAACGACCGAAACCGACGGAGACTTGTTTCAGTTGGTTGTCTCACACTGAAAGAAACCACTCACACACGGTGAGTGAGTGAAAACATTCATATAGCTGAGACTAGTATCGTTCGGTTATTTCATTTGGCTGAAAAAAGCGAGTGAACAAAAATAGTCGATTGTCCCATCACTAAAATCTGAGTGCAATTGCACGAAGCTACCTTGCCGTAGGACAAGAAATTAATACAAGAAAGTAGATCAAAACACACTAAAATTAAACGAGGTTACGTCCAGTCCCTAGAGAGCGAGTGAATGGTTGAACTGGAGAATGACAAGATGCTAGCCATGAGATCCGTATAACGAAAAAGGGAGGAAGGGCCAAATGATAAGGCTTACCTCATTACGATTTGTGCGGTCGTGATGCCTGGTGCTCGTTGTGTAAGCGGTATAATTGATCGATAGCAACCAACGTAACTGCTGCAAGCTTCAGGACACGAATCATGCTGATCTACATGGACGGTTCTAACACGTGGCCGCTCCCAAGTTGATGGGAGACAACACTTTCGTAACAAAATGGCGGTAATTTCTTCAGTACTACTGTCCACGAAGTGAAAGCGTCCGAGATCAGAAGCCGAATAGGCTGGATCGTGGATCTCGGTGCTATCCGTAAAATCGGGCACCGCAGTGCAGTGTGCATCCGCAGTTCACAAGCAGGTCCCAGCAGTCGTAAACAGCGGGAGGGAACGAACTGTTGGTGTAGACTCGCACCGCAAGACGGCTCGGTTTCTTTGCCTCTCAGGTTGGGACACCTGTTTGGGCGCGAAATCTCCAACGTGGAAAACTGGTATGCCTATTCCACCCTTTGACTTCATCTTGACATTCAAACGTAACGGCCAAGAATTGTTAAGTAAATTGGCTTTCTTGAGTATTTTCTACATTGACCAATGGAGCATGTGAAAATTACTCTGCCTTCTCCGGTTGATGGTCCTCCATATAAGCAATCCCTCTGTGATACTCGTCCGCTGGGCAAAATTACTATAATTAAATAATATGATCGATTTAGTTGTAGCCGGCCGGAGTGGCCGAGCGGTTCTAGGCGCTACAGTCTGGAACCGCGCGACCGCTACGGTCGCAGGTTCGAATCCTGCTTCGGGCATGGGTGTGTGTGATGTCCTTAGGTTAGTTAGGTTTAAGTAGTTCTTAGTTCTAGGGGACTGATGACCTCAGCAGTTAAGTCCCAGTGCTCAGAGCCATTTGAACCATTTTGATTTAGTTGTATGACTTGTTGATTGAGGAACCATTCGCACTCAGAGTTAGAAATTCAGCTCGAATCTGTGATTTGAATTTTCAAACCAGTTTTATTGGGCTCTCTTCTTTTATGGTGGGAACAGGCAAATACAGCCGCTGTGGCCGCGCCCCGTGTTTTATACGCTCTGAAAAAGTCTCTGCGTTACAACGTTCACAAGAAGTTAGATGAACACTGTAACATGTTCTTGTCAGACGATCTGTTCCTCAACACATAGGACTCTTAGCTGACAGTTTGGGTTCAAGAAGCACGTAGTTTCTGCTAACATTACCAAAAGTCGGATAACAGAAGAGGTGTGGATTTTATAGCAGTGGTACAAATTAGGAAACGATACAAAATACCATCTCACTGGCGTCTCTTGAAGTATTATACACTGAACAGCCGAAGAAGCTGGTACACCTGACTAATATCGTGTAGGGCTCCCGCGAGCACGCAGAAGTGCCGCGACACTACTTCTCATGGACTTAACTAATGTCTGCAGTAGTGCTGGAGGGAACTGACACCATGAATCCTGCAGGTCTGTCCATAAATCCGTAAGATGGGATGGAGATCTCTTCTGAAAAGCATTTTGCAAGCATCCCAGATACGCTCAATAAAGTTGAAGTATGGGAAGTTTGGTAGCCAACGGAAGTGTTTAAACTCAGAAGAGTGTTCCTGGAGCCACTCTGTAGCAATTCTCGACGTGTGGGGTGTCGCATTGTCCCGCTGGAATTGCCCAAGTCCGCCGGAATGCACAATGGACACGAATGGATCCAAGTGATCAGATGTGTCACCTGTCAGAGTCGTGTCTGACGTATTAGGGGCTCAAATTACTGCAACTGCACACGCCCCACACCATTACAGAGCCTCCACCAGCTTGAACAGTCCTCTGCTGACATGCATGGTCCATGGATTCATGCGGTTGCATCCATAATCGTACACGTTCCTCCGCTCGATACAATTTGAAACGAGACTCGTCCGACCAGGCAACGTGTTTCAGTCTTCAACAGTCCAACATCGGAGCTGACGGGCCTAGGCGAAGCGTAAAGCTTTGTGTCGTCCAGTCATCAAGGGTAAACGAGTGGGCCTTCGGCTCCGAAAGCCCATATCGATGATGTTTCGTTGAATGGTTCGCACACTGACAATTACTGATGGCCCAGCACTGATATGTGTAGCAATTTGCGGAAGGATTGCACTTCTGTCACGTTGAACGATTCTCTTCAGTCGTCTTTGGTCCCGTTCTTGCAGGATCTTTTTTCCGCCGCAGCAATGTTGGAGATTTGAGGCTTTACCGGATTGCTGATATTCACGGTAGCTCATTCATAAAATGTTCGTACGGGAAAATCCCCACTTCATCGCTACCTCGGAGATACTGTATCTAATAGCTCGTCGCCAACTATAATACCACGTTCAAACTGACTTAAATCTTGATAACCTGATATTGTAGCAGCAGTAACCAATCTAATAACAGCGCCAGACTCTTATATAGACCTTACCGACCGCAGCGCCGAATTCAGCCTGTTTACTTATCTTTCTCTAGCACTTCAATGTATTTCATTTGATTTCCCTATTTCCACAGAAAAGTTGTATGAAAATTCTAAATCATGGAAGACATTATTAATATTTTCCCTTTATTACGTTATTCGTTGCGATAAGTTGGTTACCTGTGATTTCCTTCAGCCTATCAGTGTGGGCGAAATAACATTTTTACATTTTACTTCTGTGAAGTTGTGTTTGATTTTCCTGTGAGTGTCTAGATTTTTCTTAGACACTCATCTTTGCTGCATGTCTGTAAACTTTTTTGTCATCCATTGGGATCCAGCCTGTTAGCTCTTTTCGGTTATTTCATTCCAACGCGACCTGTACTGTTGCCTCCCTGCCTTATTCTCGTATTTTATTTTTTCAAGCATTAATTCGAATACTCCCTTAGTCATTCATGACGTCTTCATGTTTGTTTCCGTTATAGATGTGGTATCCCGTCCTATCTTAATTATAGTCTTCCACTGTATTTCACTCTTGCTGAATCACAACAGGAGAAAACGAATAAAGCTAAAGAATGTCTTTTCTGTTACAGCGGACATATTCCAGCAGAACTGGGGTCCAGACTACAGGTATAGTGAAGAGATGGATCAGGATTTCTTTTCGGTGTTCGCCATCTTCTTCCCTTCCGTCACAGGAATTCAGGCGGGAGCAAACATATCTGGTGACCTCAAGGTAAATTCCGCAAAAAATAACTAAATATAGATTCTGTACACTGGGGGCCAAAACTATGAGCCTTTTACACTGAACTGTGAAATGGATATCTGCATACATCTTCTGGTAAGCGGATTAATGTCCTATGTGTTGCTACCAAAACAGAATGGCCTGTAAGACTTCGTGGGTTTTTTCCAACATTTTTATTAGCCTTAGCTTCAGACGATTGTTGAACAACCTAGTTTGGACCTTTTTTCATGGCCATATTGACAGGCATCAGTCCAGACGGTAAAGTACCTATGTGGAGTTCAAATACAATCTCTGGAAATGACAAGGAAGAGGAACAGTGGGTATCAATCAAATATTGGTGCCAAACTGATGTTATGTGGACAAAAGATTCATAATACGCACGGCTTGTCGGAATTGAGTCAGGACACCGTTTTCATGTGACACAAATGTTGTGGTGACGGCCGGCAGACAATGAAGGATGGCCAACGCAGTAGTCGACCGACAACAACTCGGACCAGTGAGAACCTCGCAGCTGTCTCTAAAATGATCAAAGAGGAGTGGCAGATGATGCGTCGGATGTTAGTAAAAACGCTAAACATCTACTCAACAGTAATTTTAGCGGGCACATATGAGAAAATGAGCGGGCACGAGGTGTGCGCGATCTTTGTCCTACATACATCGAAGCAAACGAAAGACTCCAGTTGAACCTTGTCAAGACTTCTTAACCATGATAGAACAGGAAGAAAATGTTTGACCAAGAGTACAGCTGAAATAAACCGCTGGAATTCCAAATGGACAGGCGAAACATTCCCAAGACCGAAAAAAAGGCTGTCTTCAAAAATGAAGGCTGAAGAATGAATTCGTACCTCCAGCTAGAATACAGCAGTAAGTAAGGAATCATACTACAAACTATTAAAACTCTAGCTAGACTCGTATCTAGCTGATTCAAAGGGCCTTCCTCACCTCTCGTGGTATTTTCCTAGCTGAGAAGCAAGTCTGAGCTTTGAACTACCGTAAACTGGGCTGAACAGAAACAGTTTTCGAATTTAAAAGAAAAATCTGATCATTTTAAAAAGAAATACGAAACTCAGAATTCTATGGGATTATAGGTCTTGTGTTTGACTTTAAACTTACAAGATGGGTGAATAAAATCAGCAGTGTTGATCTGCTTCTTCTTTTTCTTCTTATTCTTATTATTAATATTGTTATTGTTGTTGTTATTTGGTGTTTGGGATGAACAGGAACAAGTAGAAATCTGTTTTGTATCTAGGAGTATCAGAAACAAAATTAATCTGGTTAAAAAAAAGGTTTATTCAAAACAAGCTCTAAAATATTGCATGAATTTGGTTTTTATTCTCTTTTCTGAACCAAAATTATTATATTTCCAAATACTTTATTGTAACATTAAATTGATGAACTTGGTTTGTTTGTTAAAGCAGTAATACACTGACATCATCTTTAAAAATGATCATGTCACTGAATCTACAAGTCTTACCATCAGAAGTAACAGTAAACTTTAGAACATTCCTTGACTAGAAAGTGACTCCTCATCTGTTAAAATAAACGAGTTTAATAGGTCTTGTTTGTTCTATTTGTCTCAGATCCCCAGATGTACTATTCCCAATCTCCGTTGAGTTTTCTTTCCTATTCTGCCTCTAATTAACAAGTCAAGTTTACTCAGCCATAAGTATTGTACCTATGTGAACAATGTGCAGTAATTTTACACCATTGTTTCAACTTTAGATCATGATCGCTCTGTATACACGACGTGCGTCTGAAAAGTTCGATGAATGGTCTCAGTAAATAAAGGAAACAAGTTATCAACATTAGCAACAACACACTTCTGACACCGATTGTTTAAGGTATTGCAATCACTTCTTGTGGAATTGCTCGAAACACCGTAGTCATGCATTGTTGGATATTCACAATGTCTGCGAAGCGTAGGACTTTTCAGGGCTAATTCAAGGTGGGGAAACAAAAACGTCTGCCGGCATCATTATCTTGGCAATAAGGAGTGTGTTGAAAACAGTGACGTTGTGTTCAGCGAGAAAGTTGAGTATGCGCTTTGCAACGTGCGGATGGCCGTGTCGTTAAGGAAATTCCACTGCCCACTCCGGTACAGTTCTGGCCGAACCCACCGTAAGCATTGCAGCAACCATTTCGAAACTCCTGCGATAAGTACCGGGTTTGACAGTTTGACCCTCGGGTAGAAATTCATGATGGATCAAGCCCTTGCCGGCCGGTGTGGCCGAGCGGTTCTAGGCGCTTCAGTCTGGAATCGCGTGACCGCTACGGTCGCAGGTTCGAATCCTGCCTCGGGCATGGATGTGTGTGATGTCCTTAGGTTGGTTAGGTTTAAGTAGTTCTAAATTCTAGGGGTCTGATGGCCTCAGATGTTAAGTCCCATAGTGCTCAGAGCCATTTGGACCATCAAGCCCTTGCCGTCGAGAAAAGGTGATCAGTCGTATTAACCTAGAATTTTGTCAGCAGGCTTCTTTGAGGAGGCGGGGAATATGATGAGTAACATGCCACTGACTGTCGCTTGGACTCCGTATCGTTTTGGTAGCACCACATCTCATGTACTGCAAGGATGATTTCCAAAAGTTACTGATTCCGATAAGACATGTTGATGAAATCTCTGTTTCCATCCGAGTTTGCTTCTGCTCGTCTGTCAGCGTGTGCGGCAAAAACTAGACACAAAGCGATGTGTTTGACTGTGATCCGTCGATCACCTCGAATGAGAGTGTCCACACGTTCCATCATTGCAGGAGTCACAGCTGTGTGCGGCCGACTGGCACACGGGAGATCGGACAGATCTGCGATGATGACAAACGCCTTGCCCAACGACTCACTGTGCTTTTGTTCATTGCCTCGTCTCAGCAGACATTCTGCAAGCGCCCATATCTGCGATATTCTTATTTTCCGGCAAAAGAAACTCAAAAACAGCGCTCTGTTTGTAATGCTCCTCTATAGCGTACAGTGCCGCCACGTATCCGAACTTTGTGAAACAATAGGGACTGAAGTGGGAATATTCCACGATGTCCCACACAAATTCCTCATTTTTTCAACCGAAATTGGCCGAGAAGAAAAATGTGTTGCATTACTTGTCGAATGCACCTCGTATTCACTGCTTCAACACTGTACACATATACTGATACCCAATGCCCCTACGTCGCCGTTTCCCTAATTTTAAGCAAAATTTCATGTTTCCACGTTGCTTCATTTGGCGCTGCACTCTGCAGTGACAAGAGCTCTCACACTGACTCAGATAGCTTGGTCGTAGCGTGCATCATTGCTTCACTTCGGTGATTTGCTCGATAGGGGGTGCCTGTTGACATGTTTTTAAAGGTGTAAGCCGGGGGCCAGCCGCTGTGGCCGAATGGTTCTATGCGTTTCAGTCCGGAACCGCGCTGCTGCTACGGTCGCAGGTTCGAATCCTGCCTCGGGCATGGCTGTGTGTGATGTCCTTAGGTTAGCTGGATTTAAGTTGTTCTAAGTCTAGGGGACTGATGACCTCAGATGTTAAGTCTTATAGTGCTTGGAGCCATTTGAATTTGTAGGTGCGGGCGCTGCATCGTAACCAGCGTAGTTTTTAACATATGGGACCATTCTCCGAACCTTTCAGATACACTTTGTATGTTTATGTTTGCATCAAGCTGTTGACAGTATGGTTAAATAAACCAACTCTTTTTCTTTTAACTGAAAAGTTTAACGGCAGTGCTGTGAGTTTACTAACCTTGTGCGGGATTGTGCCACAGGACGCGTCGATGGCCATCCCGAAGGGGACGCTGCTGGCGCTGCTGATTTCGATGATCTCGTACGCCCTGTTCGTGCTACTGGCTGGCGCGGGGGCGCTGCGAGATGCCAGTGGAAACGTCGCCGACCTCGTCAATGGCACCGTGTCCGCCTGTGCTCCACACTGCCAGTACGGACTCCAGAACAGCTACACGGTAACTGCTGCTCTCTCTAGCCCTTCCAAACTGAAGCAACCCGATCGCTGATCTAGTGAAGCCAACACTGAGCCCTGCCTTGAAGGGGACCGCGCCTACTCGTCATCACTAATTTCACCCAAATTTATGGTAAACTAGTCGAGTACCCGGCGTTGCGTGGGTATCTATTTTTCCAATTACACACTGAAGCCCCAAAGAAACTGGTATAGGCATGCGTATTCAAATACAGAGATGTGGTAACAGGCAGAATACGGCGCTGTGGTCAACACCTACTCGTATACAGGGTGTTACAAAAAGGTACGGCCAAACTTTCAGGAAACATTCCTCACACACAAATAAAGAAAAATTGTTATGTGGACATGTGTCCGGAAACGCTTAATTTCCATGTTAGAGCTCATTTTAGTTTCGTCAGTATGTACTGTACTTACTCGATTCACTGCCATGATTTCATACAGGATACTCTGCCTGTGCTGCTAGAACATGTGCCTTTACAAGTACGACACAACATGTGGTTCATGCACGATGGAGCTCCTGCACATTTCAGTCGAAGTGTTCGTACGCTTCTCAGCAACAGATTCGGTGACCGATGGATTGGTAGAGGCGGACCAATTCCATGGCCCCCACGCTCTCCTGACCTCAACCCTCTTGACTTTCATTTATGGGGGCATTTGAAAGCTCTTGTCTACGCAACCCCGGTACCAAATGTAGAGACTCTTCGTGCTCGTATTGTGGACGGCTGTGATACAATACGCCATTCTCCAGGGCTGCATCAGCGCATCAGGGATTCCATGCGACGGAGGATGGATGCATGTATCCTCGCTAACGGAGGACATTTTGAACATTTCCTGTAACAAAGTGTTAGAAGTCACGCTGGTACGTTCTGTTGCTGTGTGTTTCCATTCCATGATTAATGTGATTTGGAGAGAAGTAATAAAATGAGCTCTAACATGGAAAGTAAGCGTTTCCGGACACATGTCCACATGACATATTTTCTTTGTTTGTGTGTGAGGAAGGTTTCCTGAAAGTTTGGCCGTACCTTTTTGTAACACCCTGTATAAGACAACAAGCGTCTGATGCAGTTGTTAAGATTGGTTACTGCTGCTAGAAAGGCAGGTTATCACGATTTAAGTGAGTTTGAACGTGGTATTATAGACGTCGCACGAGCGATGGGACACAGCATCTCCGAGGTAGCGATGAAGTGGCGATTTTCCCGTACGACCATTTCACGAGTGTACCGGGAACATCAGAAAACATCAAATGTGTGACATCGCCGAGACAGGACAAAGATCCTGCAAGAACAGGAACAACGACGACTGAAGAGAATCGTTCCAAGTGACACAAGTGCAACCCTTCCGCAAATTGCAGCCGATTTCAATGCTGGGGCATTAACAAGTGTCAACGTGCGAACCATTCAACGAAAGATCATCGAAATGTGCTTTCGGAGCCGAAGGCCCACTCGTGTACCCTTAATGACTACACCACACAAAGCTTTACGCCTCGCCTGGGCTGTCAACACCGACATTTGACTGTTGATAACTGGGAGCATCTTGCCTGGTCGGATGAGTCTCGCTTCAAATTGTATCGAGCGAATGGAATTTTACAGGTATAGCGACAACCTTATGAATTCATGGACCCTGCTAGTCAACAGGGGACTTTTCAAGTTGGTGGAAGCTCTGTATAATGGTGTAAGGCGTGTGCAGTTGGAGTGATATGGGACCCCTGATACATCTAGATACGACTCACGGGTTGCACGTACGTAATCATTCTGTCCGATCACCTGTATCCATTCATGTCCATTGTGCCTTCCGACGGACTTGGGCAATTCCAGCAGGACAATGCCGCACACCACACGTCCAGAATTGCTACAGAGTGGCTCCAGGAACATTCTTCTGAGTTTAAACACTTCCGCAGGCCACCAAACTTCCCAGACATGACCATTGTTGTGCATATCTGGAATGCTCTGCAACCTGATGTTCAGAGGAGATCTCCACCCCTTCGTGCTCTTACGGATTTATAGACAGCCCTGCAGGATACACGGTGTCAGTTCCCTGAAGCGTTACTTCAGACATTGGTCGAGTCCATGCCATGTCGTGTTCCGGCATTTCGGCGTGCTCGCGGAGGCCCTGCACGATATTAGGCACGTGTACCAGATTTTTGGCTCTTCTGTATGTTAGTCCAATTCCTCCTTCCCTCTCCCTGTCAATATTCTCCTCCACTCTCCTTGTCCAGCTTCACCTCTTCCCTTTCTCCATCCATTTCTTCTCCCACCTCTTTCTGTCCATCTCCACCTCTTTCATCCCTCTGTCCAGTTCCCCCTCACCCCCTCTCTGTGTCCATCTCCTCCTATCTCATATCTGCATCCATGTCTTCCTCCTCCCTCATGGTCTGCCCATCTCTTCCCTCGCCCTTCTCGTTCCAGGTTATCACTCCCGTCCCAATAGGATGTTGCTTGTCTTACTCCCACAGAATCTTTGCCATACGGTACGTAATGTATACCAGGTTTGGTTGAAATCGAACCAGGTCCTTACGATGGATTTTTTACCCGTGGCTTTGCGCGCGTATGCACGTGCAGGAGAGCTTCTGTGAAGTTTGGAAGGTAGGAGACGAGGTACTGGGAGAACTAAAGCTGTGCGGACGGGGCGTGAGTCGTGCTTGGGTAGCTCAGATGGTAGAGCACTTGCCCGCGAAAGGCAAAGGTCCCGAGTTCGAGTCTCGGCCCGGCACACAGTTTTAATCTGCCAGGGAGTTTCATATCAGGGCAGACTCCGCTGCAGAGTGAAAATCTCATTCTGGATGTGGCTGATGAATCACATTGATTGTTACACCAGGACGATATGTCCAGATTCGCCGTTGACCAGGAGAACAGCTGCTCGAAACATCGACGGAGCTCGGCGCTACAGACGGAGACTGGACAGTCATTCACGGGGGGCTGCAGGGCTGTCACCTGGACTTCTTGACAACTGTCGACTACCTGTGAACATTTTTGCGGATCACCTAGATCTCTTCATGCTTGATATCTTTCCTGACGACTATGCTGTCTTCCTTCAAGATAAATGTCCGCCTCACAAGACCAGAATCCTGCTACAAGTGTTTGAGGAGCATGATAATGAACTAAGTTTGATGTTTTGAACACCAAATTCGCCTGATCTGAAAGGCTTGGGACACATTTGAGATGCTATTGGCTGCAGTATCGCATCCACACAAGGCACCTTCCCGTAATTTGCGAGAACTGCGTGACTTGTGCTTAGATTTCTGGTGACACTTACCTCCAGAAACCTGACACGTACACGTCAAATCCATTCGATGCAGAATCGCTGTTGAGTTGCGTTCGTATGTGGACCAGCCAGCCCACTATTAATCAAGCAGTAGTAATGATTGTGCTCATCCGTGTGTGTGTGTGTGTGTGTGTGTGTGTGTGTGTGTGTGTCCTGCACCTCAGGCGAAGCTGCTGGCCTTGGTGTGAGGACCCCTGACCTACTCGGCTGCTCGGTTTTGCCCGTCAGTGTGTGCGTGTTTCCCGGCCCTCAGGTTATGCAGCTGGCCTCAGCGTGGGGCCCCCTGATCTACCTCGGCTGCTTCGCGGCCACACTGTCCACAGCGCTGACCAACCTGCTGAGCGTGCCCCGTATCATCCAGGCGGTGGGCATTGACCGCATCTACCCTGGGCTCATCTTCTTCAGCAAGGGCTATGGCAAGGCGGGCGAGCCCTACCGCGGATACGTGCTCACATTCCTCGTCTCCGCGGGCTTCCTGCTCATTGGTGAGTAGCAACCCTAAACCTCACAGTCTTTAAAGAATCGAGCTCCATATATAAAACAGCTTCAAACGTCTGATTACTTTAGAAATGAGTTAATGGATTAAATATTTGACTGTAGGCATTCAAGCGAGAAAAAGTTGAGAAAAGTATTGAAATTATGCTTAAAGTTTGTTGGAAGGCGACAAGTGCTCTCATTATGAAACACTGGATCAATATAATCTGGGTAATTTGAGCATCATTTTATGAAGAAGGTAGTTTTGACGCATCTAAAAATCTGTGACGTCATATCTCCTGAACTATATCACACAGTGATGTAATTTTGGGGGTGTAGCCAATGGTATATGTGGATACTGCCTGGAATCTGTGTGCGAATAGACACGGTAGTAAAGAAGTAATAAATTAAAACGTTATATCTGGTGCTGAAGTTTTAATGTATGAACAGCGAAAATGTAGTAAGCGATAAACTTTTTTGCGTCATATTGTGGGGGTATAGTGACCGGAATATGATAACCCCGACTGGCCGATGGAATCGCAGCGAGTATCCTGAGAATAAACAAGTGAACAGCAATTAAAAACAACGGACAGTGGAGACGGCACGACAAAATAAGTTCAGCAAGTAAACAAAGATCGAAACCTGAGACACAGCGAATTCGGAAACGAGACAATGGTGTATACCGATACCAATACAACTGCGTAAACAAATCACGTCAGCTCTGCTGGCTTCAAAGGGCTGCCGCGACTGCCGAAAGGCCGGTACAGAGGGCGTGTCCTCGCGGCGGTGCTTGCAGCGATAATGGCAACCCTCGTAGATTCCAGCAGTGCCGTCTAGCGGCCGTCTTCGAGGTCCATGCCTTCAGATGGGCTTACAAACTCGCCGGGCTGGGATATCAGATCCTTCACTTCTGAAATTAGTATGTAGTATCGGAAGCACCCAGGACGATGCTAGGCACTGAAGCCGGTCGACATTATTGTAGATTCCGTAGCTGGCATTTACCTGAGTGACAGAGTCAGAAATTTGGGTCTGATGTGCCACAGGCTACACGGTCTATTGGTCACTCTAAGATAAAGGCTGAATCTACGTTATACCCATGAAATGCAGCGGATTATTTACAACGAACTTCATGGGGGAATGAATATACAGTGACGCCATAGTCAGAATGCCCAATTCCTTAAACAGATGTCTAAAGATGATCGTGGATGAGCATCACGTATTATTCGTACAGCATGTTTTTAAACAATGAAGACTTCCTTCCTTAAAGATGAGTTTCCCCAGAACCTTATTCTATATGACATTGTTGAATGAAAATATTCAAAACACGTCAACTTACTGATTCGTCTCACCCCAAGATTTGCAATGATTCTAAGTGCCAATATGGCGGAGCTAAGTGGTTTTAACAAGGTCCAAAACATGCTTTTTCCAACTGAAACTCTCATCAAGACGCTCATTAGCTCGGTACGGGCTTTTGTTGAAGTTTCGAGAACATACCTTCACCGAAAAGTCAAGCAGTATATTGCTCCCTCCTACGTATATCTCGCGAAGAGACCATGAGGATAAAATCAGAGAGATTAGAGCCCACACAGAAGCATACCGACAATCCTTCTTTCCACGAACAATACGAGACCGGAATAGAAGGGAGAACCGATAGAGGTACTCAATGTACCCTCCGCCACACACCATCAGGTGGCTTGCGGAGTATGGATGTAGATGTAGATCATCATGGAAACTTAAGAATTTTGTATTTTTCACACTATTCATTATTTCCTCACCACATATTACACTTATCATTGGTGAGCAGAACTGAATATGTTGTGTCTTTTTAAAATTGAAGGTGAGATCCATTTGCAGCAAACCTGTCAATGATACTTTTAAGAAAATTGTTTACCATTTCTTCTGTTGCTGTATGTATGCTTCGATTGATGACAATACTAGTGTCACCTGCTAAAACAACTAATTCTGCTTGTTATATAATAGACAAAAGATCACTTACATATATGAGGAACAATAGCAGACATAAGGCTGAGCATCGAGAGGCCCTATACGTGTTTTCCCCAGTCAGAATACTGTGCCCGATCTGCAATGGTTGAATTACTAAGTGTGACTTCCTGCTTTCTTTTGATCGGATATGATACTATCCATTGATTGCCTATACCATTAATACAAATTGATACCGAAGATGCTGAACTGGGAATACTATTACATTTTCACTCAACTATCCGCTAGTTTTTTCCTCTTTTTAATGGCTAGCTACGTGGTTATTATTAAAACTTTTCATACTAATGTGTAACTATATTCGTTTTATATATGGAAAAGGGAGGTTGATACATTTGTATGTCCCTCTCAGATATATGTGCCTGTCAACGGCAGGACACTCCTCACTGAAAAAAAAAAAAAAAAAAAAAAAAAAACGAACAGGGATTCTCTTGCACCGACACATGAGAAACAATAAAATGTCAGCGGAACTTAATAAATGAAGCTCCAGCACATATGAATTGTTAGCGTTGATGTCAATTTATCACGCTGAATATTCACTCATTTCATTTCCGTCTATCCCTTCGTTTCATTTCAGTGCATTTAATTAACTATATTCATATTATGTAAAATAAAATTCTCATAAGTACCGCCAAGTATCAACTAGATTACGAGAGAAGTAAGGCACCCGTATATCAAATGCTGATGCTGATGTTGACACAGCCAATGAAACAGGAGATGATGCGATAGCCACAGTAGAGGCAGCATCAGCTTGAACATTGACTAGAACATCGGCTTTAATCATGATGGGTCTTTTAGTTTATCATCTGGGTACTGAATGGTCAACATGGCAATCTAGCAAGGGTATCCACAACGGAAAATTCCGTTTGCAGTTTTTCACAGCTGCACTGTAAATACAAGTGTGAAACGAAGTGTGCACATCCATAAGTGTCACCCTTAACGAGGACAAAGTAATCACTGATAAAATTATTCAGTCATTTGTAGAATTCACTTATTGGTGGATTCTCGGGAATATTGGCCGTCGTCCACGAAAATTTCGTTATCCTAATTTTTAGTCTTTCTAAGCTGGTCTAGGCGTGGAAAAATCATAAGTATCTCCTTGTTGTGCACACATATAATAAAATTAGTTAGGTTTTCGTGATTTTTCGTTGGTTGATTTGATCTGGTAATTGATTCTCGGGCATATCGGTAGTCGTCAACTAAAATTTGTTCTTTCCAACGTAAATATAAATTAACTAGCCTTTCACCCGTGTACGCAGGCAACGGCCTTGCCGCAGTGGATACACCGGTTCCCGTGAGATCACCGAAGTTAAGCGCTGTTGAGCGTGGCCGGCACTTGGATGGGTGACCATCCAGCTGCCATGCGCTGTTGCCATTTTTCGGGGTGCACTCAGCCTCGTGATGCCAATTGAGGAGCTACTTGACCGAATAGTAGCGGCTTCGGTCAACTTTAATGAGTAATAACTTACGAGTGATTATCTATAACTTAAATTAAGAAACATCGTAACTGAACTGTGTCGTGATTGACGAGAAGTGTGGAATGGCGTTGTCGTTAAAACTAGTGATTGTCGGAGGCGGTGATTAACATTATGAACTGAATTAATTGAACTATCGGAATGTAAACCTCTCTAATCGTCCGCCTCCATAGCGCAGCGGTAGCGTTAATGCTTACCACGCAAGGGGGCCCGGGTTCGTTTCCCGGCAGAGGACTGGCTGTTGTGTGTCCATCATCATCATTGACATGCAAGTCGCCGAAGTGGCGCCAACTAAAAAGATTTGCAATACGGCGGCTGAACCCCGAAGGTGATATCCCGCCCAATAAATGCCATACGATCATTGCATTTTCCTCTCTAATCAATTACTACAGGACTGTGCTAAGCGAAAAGTGCAACGATTTTGTGTAAATGTAAACTTTGTTTTGTGGCCCAATATAGCAGTTAATTTCGCCACTATTATCGTGTCCCCATCTCGTGGTCTAGTGGCTAGCGTTGCTGCCTCGGGATCACAAGGTCCCAGGTTCGATTCCCGGCCGGGTTGGGGATTTTGTCTTCCCTGAGACTGGGTGTTTGTGTTGTCCTCATCATTTCATCATCATTATCATACGTGACAGTGGCTAGATTGAACTGTGTAAAAAAAAATGTATCGGACTATGTAACAATTGGGACTGTAAACGGTCGTTGATAACCGTGCAGTTGAGCGCCCCACAAACCAAACCAAACATCATCATCACTATAATTGTAGGTTCCGGTCTGATCCAGAGTGCTAACAGATGTTATTAGCTGACAAACCAGTCACCGTTAATAATAACCAGACTTTGCAAGAAATAAATCTGTTTTTTAAAGCAATCTGAATCGAGGTGTTCGCCGGCCGCGGTGGCCGTGCGGTTCTGGCGCTGCAGTCCGGAACCGCGGGACTGCTACGATCGCAGGTTCGAATCCTGCCTCGGGCATGGGTGTGTGTGCTGTCCTTAGGTTAGTTAGGTTTAAGTAGTTCTAAGTTCTAGGGGACTTATGACCTAAGATGTTGAGTCCCATAGGCTCAGAGCCATTTGAACCAATCGAGGTGTTCCTTTGAGCAAACACAATCCCACACTGATTTATTTAGACTTCCAGTTTTGCGGTGATCAAGAGTTGTGCTACCGAGGAGAGACTAGGAAAATCAGGTCAGTCTCGTTATATTTACCCATCTCCATCTACTGCCTATTTTTCTCCCACCCCTCTTCACTTTCCACCTGCCTCCTACACCTCCCTCTCCTCCCCCCTCTCTCTCTGCATCTTCTCCTCATCCCCTCATAGTCCATCTCCTCCTACCCCTTCTCTCTGTCCATATCCTCCTTTCCCTTTCTGTCCATCTCTTCATCTCCACTCCCTCTGCCCATCGCCTCTCTTCAGTCTCTGTGTCCATTTTCTAATCTTACGAAATTGATTTGCAAACTGTGAAATTAGTGACACGTGAAAATTTGTGCTGGACTGGGATTCGGACCCGGATTTCCCACTTGTCGCCTTAACCACCTTGGCTACCCGTGCCTGTTCCCCAGACCGACCCAAACTTCCATAAGTCACACTGTCTGTATCCTAATAAAGTAGTCCACTGAATTCATCATGTAATGCTCGCAACATTACTCTCGTTCTCGCAAAAGGGACACTGAAACAATGAGAAATCGAGGCCAGTGTTGTTATCGACGTGTTTGGGATGGCCCAGGGAGAGTGCACGAATAGCCAAAATGATTAAGGCGATTGCTCGAGATAAGCGGGAAATCCGGGTTCGAGTACCAGTCGGGCACAAATTTTCTTGTGTCACTGCTGGATAGTAGATTTATGCTGAATACAGCTAATGTCACAGGAATTCTCATTCGGCGAATTAATTTGAAATTATCTCGTACAGCTGTGAATTGACAACGATGTCTGTTCTTTCAGACACCCCCATGTATTACAAGCCAAAGCCGGCACATGGTGATAACAACATTGATCTCCTTTCTTTCAGGAGTGCTAGTTCGCAGGAGAGCTTCTGTAAAGTTTGGAATGTAGGAGACGAGGTACTGGCAGAACTAAAGCTGTGAGGACGGAGCGTGAGTCGTGCTTGGGTAGCTCAGATGGTAGAGCACTTGCCCGCGAAAGGCAAAGGTCCCGAGTTCGAGTCCCGGTCCGGCACACAGTTTTAATCTGCCAGGAAGTTTCATATCAGCGCACACTCCGCTGCAGAGTGAAAATCTCATTCTGGAAACATTGATCTCGATTCACCGCTGTCTCATTCTCCTTGTTGCGGGAACTCAAGTAATGTAGTGAACGGTAGGTGATGAATTCAGTGGACTACTATATAAGGATGTAGACGATGGGTCGGTCGATGGAATGTGCACTGACAACCGAAGTGCTTAAAGCGACAGCTCGCGATGTTTGGTAAATCTGGGTTCGAGTCACGGCCAAGCGCAAATTTTCGTATGTCACTATTGGTTAGTAGATTTGCACCTAATAAAGTTGTCAAAGGAATTCACATAGAGCGAATTAGTTTCGAATTATTTCGTACAGCTGCGGATCATCAACAGTGTCTGTTCTTTCAGACATGCATGTAACTCAACTCCGAGCGAGGTGGCGCAGTGGTTAGACACTGGACTCGCATTCGGGAGGACGACCGTTCAATCCGGCGTCCGGCCATCCTGATTTAGGTTTTCCGTGATTTCCCTAAATCGCTCCAGGCAAATGCCGGGATGGTTCCTTTGAAAGGGCACGGCCGACTTCCTTCCCCATCCTTCCCTAATCCGATGAGACCGATGACCTCGCTGTCTGGTCTCCTTCCCCAAACAACCGAACCGAACCTGTAACTCAACAGAAATAGTAAACCCATTTAGGTAGGGAAATGAAATCGAAAAGAATTTAGATCTAAAACTGAAAGCAAATAAGAATGTGAAGAAAGCAACGATGAACCAACAGAAAAAAATTAACATGTTCGACATGAAGATTCAAATTAATTCTGAAATAACAATTAGTCATCATCTTCATGACAAAGTACTTAACAGAAAGAGTGTCATCAGCTTTACAGTTGAAGCTGTACGCTGGACCTTAATCTTGGAATATTCAGGGGCGTGATTACTGTAAATTTTCCAAAAAATCCTAAATTAAAAGTAACCCTGCACAAACTAACTCGACATCTCATGTAGTCACGAACAAATGTAACAATTGTTTTTATTCCCTTAGCTAAGCTGAATGCTGTGGCGCCACTCATCTCCAACTTCTACCTGGCGTCCTACGCCCTCATCAACTTCTGCACATTCCACGCCGCACTCATAAAACCACTTGGCTGGAGGCCTACTTTTAAGGTAAGAGGTATTAGTCTCACTGACGACACTATGTTATCTGAGATGATGAACTCATACCCCTTATTCTTCAAAAAGAAAACCATAACTGTCTTAATTAAAAAAGGTACAATACAAGCTCTTTCTTCTCCTCTAAAATGGAATCAGTTACGTTCTCCTATTTTTCAGCTGTTTCTTTGAGTTTATTTAGTTTCTTATCTGTCATCATTGAGAGAAGCAAATCCAATTATTGTCAAGAATAAATGGTCTGCCACATCAGAAAGAGAGCCGCGCGGGATTAGCCGAGCGGTCTGCAGTCATGGACTGTGCGGCTGGTCCTGGCGGAGGTTCAGGATAATTTAGATTAAGCAGCGTGTAAGCTTAGGGACTGATGACCTTAGCAGTTACGTCCCATAAGATTTCACACACATTTGAACATAAGAAAGAGATGGTTTGATCAGTCACTGCTTCGTCTTACTCGCCGACTTTGAGACTGTAGTATGATTCTTGTTGTCTGAGTACTAGTTCACTTAGAATCTAACAGAGAAAAACTGTATAGTAAGAACTTTGTCTGTAATATCGATTACTTCAAAATAGGCCATTAGTCACTGCTATCACTCCTATTGCCACAAACGGACAGTCATTAGTTCTGTTCACTATCGCGCTGTTTGCTGGCTTCTCTTACCTAATAGCGTTGTTACGTGCTACTACATCAAATCGCCGGAATACCAGATGCTAACAGAAGTATTTGTTTTCTTAATTATTTGGGAAGCAAACGCGTCATTTTAAGTGATTACGACAAAACTATTAGATGCAGAAAAATTTATTTATAAAAGCGAAATGATTACGTAACAGAGAATACGGCAACGCATCTACTATTATGTAAAATTAAAAATTCTGTATATTAATATGAAGATGTATAGTATATTTATATGAAGATATATAGTTATCCTGCCCTAGTATTGGATTTATCCGTCACTTCACAACAAGCACAATATTTTATAGGACTATAATAGGGCTGTCACAAGTATTTTGACCACGATTGCTACTATAAGATCATTGAATAAGTTTAGGGAATGCAAAAATAAATGAAACTAACCTTTGCCCCTAGGGCCTGTACACTTGATTCCCTGAACTTGCAAAAATGCTTATTTTGTGGGTTTCTATTGAGAATAAAAAGAAAATGATACGCCAGTAAATCTGTAATAGTTGGTCATATTTAACTAGTCATTTGTCCAAATTCTTTAACTGTCTTGTGTCTTTAACTATTCTCCTTCGCGTATTAGACTGAATTTCGCAGTATATTTTATTAACTCTGTTGCTCTTCTTTGGTGCCTTTTTAACAATCAACAGAAAGCTGCAACTCTAAAGTGAAACATAATACAGGATACTTTTCTGTATGCAGAAATAGTTGATAACCATGCATCAACTAAGTTTGTTATACAGTTTATTAGCCACGACACTTTGTCTACGACAAGTTTACTACCCATGAGTGACCTGTGCTTCCAGGTAACACTTTTGTTACGTCACTAATGCGATAGATGGGCTGCTAACATTCCAAAGCCCTGACCTGAATTGTGTCTGATGTCTGCTTGTTGCGGTGCGTTCTGCCCCTCAAGCAAGTTTGACCCTAATTTTTCAAGGAAAAAAACGACGTCCAAACCAATATCAATACCTGAATATCTGAAATGCTAAAAAAAAACACACACATTCAGAAATGATTACCCACAATTTCCCACGCAAGAATCGTTACACAAGCGTTCACATACACCACGAGAATTCAATGACTCGAGCGTAGTTTTTGTTCTGTTTGACAAATCATATCTCAGAGGTGTAGATCAACGTAGATTCAATAGAACACTTCGTATGTTACCACAGAGAAAACTGATTCCATTATTTTAGTTAGACTTCGTGCAATAATTCGCGGTGGCCAGCCTTTATGCCATGAACAATGGTGATAAAAGAAGCTTCCGCACAGAATTCAGGCACTCAAAGTAGAACCTCGACTACTGCCGAAAGGTGTCGAACAATAGATAATTTTTAGTAATTAATAATTTCTGTTCTTACTGATTTGCTTTCGTACTTCAGTGCGTACTCTCTGCTTTGACAACATATGAGTTTGTAAACAACATAAGGTACTAACAACCGTACTAATTCAGTAACATCATTACGTCGTGAACTACGTTACATTCACACGAAGAGAAACTAAGCCATCGCCCCCCAGGGATTACAATACAAGTGATACAAACAACTGAAAGAGCACTTAACCGCACAGGGTTACATTTACAAACTTCGTTTGTTTTGTTGTGACAGTCTTTCAGTGCCCAGGTGCAGTATTTACCATCACACAACGAAATGTATGCACTCCTTACACTGTTTTGTGTTAAGATTAACTTGCAAAATGTTATGAAGCCTTGTTTCTATTTCACCCAGCTTATCGTTTCGGCCACTGCTCGTAAAAATCAAACCTTTCCTCCGTCTTTTGTCTTATATTGTTTAATTACAAAAGCCAATAACAGATGCCGAGCTTAAATTTCCTACTAAAATTTTTGTTATTCATGTAGAGACAATATGTTCGTAATGTGTTAAGTTCCTAACTATTGATGATCGTATTATTCTAAATTACTCTCTTCTCTGTTGGTGTCATACGGGAATCATTTATTCCCAACTATATTTTCCGCAAAATATAATTAATGTAATTCTTGGTAGAACATGCTTTCACAAGTGCATTAGTTTATAATGAACAATACCACAATCCTTTTAAAGAGTGTATTATTGCACCTTCGTCAAACTCAGTATTTACAAATGAGACATTTTAAGTTTGTCATTTGTTACTTGCATGCAGTATTTTTCAGCAGAAAGTTTTGAAAACGAGCAAGAATACAAAGTTACTTAAATGTTATATTGTCTGTTGTTGCCAAACACGGCCGCGATAATTTTTCATTTCACTAGATGGGGCGCTGAATATGTACAATGTGTGTGGAAGAGTGTAGAGTCGATCGCAGAAAACAAAAAATAGGTACCGTGGGTGTGTAGGTACCCAAGAACTTATAGTAACTAACATAAAAGGCCAAATGTGTATACACAAATCTAATGGGCGTAGGAGTGTGTCAGAGTTGATTATCCAGCGTACTTGAAAACAGCAACGCCATCTACTTATGGGGTATCTGGTCAGTTTTGCGAATGGTTTGATTTCTTGATGCAGTACGTTATACTGAACGAAGAGTCAACCGCAGATTCAAAAGCAATTTTGAATGTGATTCAGGAAGTGTAACAGCTCCCCCGCTTTTCGTGTTACGTAGAAGGTAATCTTGGCTGAGTGACATCTCGAAGATACCGCGGCTATTATATGAGAAGAAGGTATTGTAAAAATTCTAGTGTTATCCAACCAAGTCTTGAAGAAATGTCAACCTAAACTAATCCAACAAACTCGTAATGTTGGGAAACGTAGCATACTTTGACAACATGGTAAATGGGTCGCAACTGAAGTCCGCCAGGCCATACAAACAATAAGAGTAGCAATGCATGGGAACAAATGAAATACACAGCCTCCATTATATGTCACGCAGTTGACATGAGTCGGTGTAGCATATTGGGAAGATGTAGCTGTTTTAAAAAAGTAGATTGCTTAATAAGACACTTTCGTGATCTGTTCTGGAACATCACTCAGGTGCGTGTGAACCACAGAAAAAAGCTTGTTCGGATGGATCAGCTGGTAAACCGCTGACCTAAAGAGACAAAAGGAGTATCCGTCTACTTTCGTTCCTGATGAAAACAAAAATAACGGTTTCAGTACCTAAGAGTTTCAACAGAAAAGAAAATGAGATGGCATAAATGATGAGAAGTTTTACATTTACGCAGTGACAACTGACTGAGACTGTTTTCACTGATTGTATGGCGTCAACGTTTGTCAACGGCGAACGACAAAAATCAGTACTCTAGCGTATGAAAGGTATTCGAAAAAGTCGATGGGGGATTTGAACCCTGTCTTCCCAAATGCGAGAGCTATGCACATTGCGCAGCGTCGTTCGATATTACGCGGTTTACGAAGATTTTTCCCGCTGCTGTTCATAATGTTACCTCAGTCAGTTAAGTCAGTAGTTAAATCATTTTTATGAACAATTAGTCCAAATAGCATAACTTTCTTACGGAAAATGTATCACAATTCTGTCGTTGTTTCAGTATTACAACACATGGCTGAGTCTCGTGGGATTTTTCATGTGCGTGGCCATCATGTTCCTTATAGACTGGCTAACATCCGTCATCACCTTCGTCATCATCTTCGCTCTCTACCTCATCGTGGTCTACCGCAAGCCAGGTGAGGAACTATGTCTGCACAGTTTTTCTTAAAATTTACTTGTTTTTAGAGAGAATAGAAACATAGAGAGAAAACAAAAGGACATATTTTTTGACGTTTAAAGTAAAGGATTATAATTTATGTTTCTCTCCTTAACACGTACTTTCAATTAAACGATAGCATCTGGAGTTGGTTTAGATGTTCTGAAGGATATTCACGATTAGTAACAATAAATGAAATATGATTGTGATTGCGCTCACCGCTAGCAAGATGAAACCCATTTTAACTTGAGCACTCAAGCATTTTGTTCCGCACCATCTAGGAAGACAATCATTTGGGATGTGGAACGAATTAAGCAATACATTAACAGGTGGAAGCAGTCACTGCATGCTACCTCTGTAAAGTATACAACCAAAGGTGTCCGCAAGAGGGGGCACTTGAACCCTCCTGGAATCCGGGTCACAGTATCATCTGTTATACAGTCTGTTCTAGGAGGATGATTAGTATTCAAGACTGTGACAAGGACGACTATTTGAAATAAAGTCTAGTAAACATGAAGTGCCTTAAGAGCTTTGAGCACTTTTTCACCTTCGATACTGCGAAGCAAATCTCTTCTACTGCAAGATTTTCATGTTTTGGGAGGAAGTATGTGGACCAAAAAAAGAAAAAATTTGTCAAGTACAGTGTGTAAACTTTTAGATGCAGACCTCTCCATAGTCCTGAATCGGTAGAAGTTGGTAAACGTCGGGAGGCTTCGGTAGGCACACAGTTTCGACTGCTGCCAACATTACGTAGCTGACTGTGTTGTACAAGGTAGCCATTGTCGTCTGCTTCGTTATTGTTGTGCGCTGTACTGTTCTGCGTGTTTTTATTGTGCAGTTGTGTTAAACATTATCAAAATGAGTGAAGAGGCAGTTGCTGGCCAATCTCGGGAGTCGCCAACAACTCCTACCGGTAGGCCTACGGCTAGAAGGAAACCAGTATTACGTAGCGATGCTCGCAAAATTATATTGCGTGTGATTGAATGCTGCGAAAGGGAAAGGGAGCAGAAAAAATTGCTTCACCCCATTTACAAATCTTCAGTGAGAGCTGCAACATACACACGACAAAGCATGCGTAGCATTGGAAGATTCAAACAGTTTTTATTGCAATCGGATGAATGGTTTGTGAGCGCATAGTAGACAAACATACATACATTTATATATATATATATATATATATATATATATATATATATATATATATATAGATTTTAATGTACATGACGATTTCAGTTTCGTTTACGAACAACATTTAAAGCGAGTTTTACTTCCAAGCCTTTCGTCTGCTTTCGTGTAAGCATGACGAGCAATTTGTAGTGCCAGCACTGCAACTGGTAGGCGTGCCTTGTCCTCCCCCCTTCCCCCACCCCCACACCCCAACGACTCCGCTCCCCTCACCAGCCAATGCTTGCTTCCTCCTCTCCCCGCACTCCCCTCACAACTCTGCCGTCTTACAGTTAACACACTGTACATATGGGCTACCTTAATCCTTGGAGTGGCAGTGGTTTCTGCCTAAAACCACCATTTTATTTTACAAGGCCTGTTCAAAAAATTCCGAAACATTTGTAAATTCGCGCCATTGGTGTATTGGAGCGAAATACGGTTGGCATCCCTGCACACGCCTGTGTTTACTGTGTAACTGCCGGAAGTTTCATTGTTGTACGTCTGTTAGTTAACGTTCAGTGCTGTATTGAGTACAGCGTTGTATTGCACAGATTGCGAATTTCAATATGGCAGAGTTAGAGAAGCAACACGTCTGCATTAAATTGTACGTGAAACTCAAGAAAATCTTCTGAGAGACACATCAAATGATGATGGAAGCCTACAATGATGAATACTTAAGCCGTACGAATGGATCACATGGTCAAACGAAAGTTAAAGATTACCCTCATTCAGGACGTATTTCGACGTTCACCGATGATGCTCATGCCAGGAACGTCAACAAAGTTGTGCGTGCCAATTGAAGACCGACTGTCCGAGAGTCTGCAGAAGAATTAAATATTTTAGTTGGACCATGTCATAAAACCCTGGCACAGCATCTGGAAACTCATCGTGTTGCCGCCTAGTTCGTCCGTCCCACAGCTCAAGAGTCAAGACCAGAAAGACCTTCGCCTCTCAGTCTGTGAAGAGCTTTTGGATCGCGTACATGAGAACGAGGTTTTCCTTAATGAGAATCATAACTAGTGATTATGTTAAGACCAAGGTTCAGTCTTCACAAAGGATCGGAAAAGGTTCTCCAAGACCAAAACAAGCTCGTCAGGTCAGGTCAAATGTCAAAGCCATGCTGATAGTTTTATTTGGCAGGGACAAACTATTAATAGATGGTACTATGAGGACATATTGCGACGACTGCGAGAAAATGTGACTAGGAAACGGCCTGAAATGTGGCTAGACAATTCATGGCTCTTGCATCACGATAACCCACCAGCATATTCATCCCTGTTAGTGCGTGACTATTGCACAAAAAACGAAATCACTGTCCTGCCTCATCCTCCGTATTCTCCAGACCTGGCCCCTGCGGACTTTTTTTTTTATTGGGGCCACACTGAGGAGATCACTGACAGTGAAAGTAAGTATACTTTGAGTTATTGTAATGTGAATTTGAGTTTGTAATACTGCTTTTATGAATGGTTTTGAAATGAAACCACTGGGGCACTACATAGTTTTCATAAAAGATTTATTAAATTTTAGGCCCATTTTTGCTTGTTATTTAGGACTACAATTTTTTTAGGCAGTGTGAGTTCATGGAAGTTTCGATGTGTAGTGTGATGTCTTGAAAAACTGCGCATTTGCTTTCAAATACATTATATGAAATGATGGGTGGTTGAAAACCGTAGGTCCCAGCAGAAAGTTTTGAAAACGAGCAAGATACAAAGTTACTTAAATGTTATATTGTCTGTTGTTGCCAAACACGGCCGCGATAATTTTTCATTTCACTAGATGGGGCCACGGTTTTCCAGTCGTCTACGGTCCAGCTGATATGGTCACGAGCTCAGAAATGGCTCTGCCGGCGATGTCATGCTGTTAGCAAAGGAACTCTTGTCAGTCGTCTGCTGCCACAGCCCAAAATGGTTCAATAACCTCCTTAAAAGAACTGATTTTTTTTTACTTTTTGCCAATTTCTTCTTACTGTGATAACAAAGGTTTAATTTTTTGAGACATTTTAAAATTACATTTCATAGTCAAAACACCTCCATACAAAAATTGAGTGTTTCCTTTTTCTCACTTTCTTCTTGTATTAGTTGCTTACTATGATAATAAAAGTACTTTGTGAACAGTTTCAAAATTATATTTGTTTTTACATTGTTGAGACTCCAAGGGTTAAGAGCTATGAGCACTTGTTTAGTAGCTGAGATGTATTTCACAGTGGCAAAGATGAACTAGTGCTCACAGCTTTTAACATATATGTTTTAGATCCCATGTTTATTAGAATTTTTTGCTTTGAATAGTCATACCTATCATTCAAAAATGACCATTACACCTGGGTCGTCCTGCAGGAGTCCAACCATTGTCAAGAAATGATTGTGATGCTACTAAATTCCACATTTAGCAATGATGGGCGGAACGATAAACCCTACAGCTTTACCAATTACTATGTGTCTTGGGTTCATTAGAATGTCTGGACGTTCACGGTAAATTACAGCATATCCTTGGTGCGGAGCCGGCTTAGCCGCTATTTTGTTATGGTGGATGTAAACCTATACAGAACTTTGCTGAAATACGAGGGTTGTCCAGAAAGATGGGAAGGCAACAACGCACTCACGCATAACAAATATTTACAGCAGAGTGGTTATGTACCAAGGACATTCAGTAAGTAATGCAAGGCTTTTTTCTGAGAGCGGATTGGTTTTATTCAGGCTTGCAATACATAACATTATTCTCCACTCTTTCAGCTACAAAACTCTATTTTTCACCATAATCTCCGTTCAGTGCGACGGCCTTACGCCACGTTAATGGGACGCCCTGTATGCCCATATGGTACATTCTATCTACGGTCGCAGGTTCGAATCCTGCCTCGGGCATGGATGTGTGTGATGTCCTTAGGTTAGTTTAAGTAGTTCTAAGTTCTAGGGGACTGATTACCTCAGATGTTAAGTCCCATAGTGCTCGGAGCCATTTGAACCATTTTTGGTACATTTTACTGGTAAACGTCGGAGCCAGCGTTTGCTGCATCAATAACCTCCCCACCATCCACTTACTGCTTCCCATGGAGTGGATCTTGACTGGGCCAAACAGATGGAAGTTGGAAAGTTTGAGATCCGAGCTATAGAATGGACGAGTAAGAACAGTCCTATGAAGTTCTGTGAGCTCCTCTCGGATGTGCAGACATGTGAGGCCTTATGTTGTCACGGAGAGAGAAGTTCGTTTGCATTTTTGTGCCGACGGACACTCTGAAGTAGTTTCTTCAATTTCCTGAGGGTAGCACAATAGTCCCAGAAGACCATCGGCATGACTTCACCAGCTCAGTGCGGCTTTGAACTTTTTCTTTGAAGGAGAGATGGCGTGGCGCACTCCATTGATTGCCTTTTTGCTTTCAGTTCGGAGTGATGAACCCGTGTTTCAACACCTGTGACGGTGTTCGACAAAAAAATTGTTGCGAATAACCTCGTAACGTGCAAGCGATTCCGCACAGATGGTTCTTCGTTGCTCGTAATGGTCTCCTGTTAGGCGGCGAGAAATGCAGCAGGCACACACCCTTGAGTAGCCCAGCTGATGGACAAGTGTGTCAGCACTACCAAAAGAGACGTCCAGTTGAGCAGCGAGGTGTTTGATTGTGATCCATCAATCACTTCGAATGAGAGTCTCCGCGCGACTCACTGCGGGAGTCACAGGTGTGTGCGCCGCCAGCACGCAGAAGATCGGACATGTTTGCGGGACCCTGTTGCGATGATGAGACGCCTCGTCCAACGACTCACGCTGTTTTTCTTCACTGCTAGGTTTCTGTATACATTCTGCAAGCTCCTATGAATATCTGCGACGCTCTAGGTTTCCGCCAAAAGAAGCTCAATGACAGCTCTCTGCTTGAGACGCATCTCCATTACAAACCTCACTTTGAAGGCTACGTACAGTACCGCCAACTACCGGAACTTCATGAAACTATAGGGGCTGATGTCCCACAACAAATTCCACATTATTTCAACCCAAATTGGCCAAAGAAAAAAATGTGTTGCATTACTTATTGAACACCGCTTGTATATAATATTTTACATGTACCCAGTTAGTAATAATAGTTGCTACACACTGAGATGACAAAAGTCATGGAATACCAATATCGTTTCGGACCTCCATTTTCCCAGTGTTGTGCAGCAACTCGGCACAGCATGGACTCAAAAAGTCGTAGAAAGTCCACTCCAGAAATATTGAGCCATGCTGCCTCTACAGCCGTCCATAATTGCGAAAGTATTCATGGTACAGTATTTTGTACACGAACTAGCCTCTCGATTACGTCCCATAAATGTTCAAAGGGTTCATGTCAGGTGGTCTGGGTTGCCAAATCATTCGCTCGAGCAGTCGAGAATGTTCTTCAAACACAGTCGCAAACAATTGTGCTCCGGCGGCATGCCGCATTGTCATCCATAAAAATTCCATCATTGTTGGAAACGTGAAGTCCATGAATGGCTACAAGTGGACTCTTGTTTGCCGAACATAACCGTTTCCAGTCTAAGATGGGTTCAGTTGGACCAGAGGACCCAGTGTATTTCATGTAAGCACAGTCCACACTATTACGAAGCCACCGCCAGCTTGCACAGTGCCTTGTTGACAACTTGCATCCATGGCCTCTCGAAGTTTGCGCTACACTCAGACCTTACCGTCAGCGCTTACCAACTGGAATCGCGTCTTGTATGATCAGGCCACGGTTTTCCAGTCGTCTACGGTCCAGCTGATATGGTCACGAGCTCAGAAATGGCTCTGCCGGCGATGTCATGCTGTTAGCAACGGAACTCTTGTCAGTCGTCTGCTGCCACAGCCCAAAATGGTTCAAATGGCTCTAAACACTATGGGACTTGCCATCTGAGGTCATCAGTCCCCTAGACTTAGAACTACTTAAACCTAACTAACCTAAGGACATCACACGCATCCATTCCCGAGGCAGCATTCGAAGCTGCTACTGTAGCAGCAGTGCGGTTCCAGACTGAAGCGCCTAGAACCACTCGGTCACAGCGGCCGGCTGCCATAGTTCATTAACGCCAGATTTCGCTGCACTGTCCTAACGGATACGTTCGTTGTACGTGCAACATTGATTTCTGCATTTATTTCTCGCACTGTTGCTTGTCTATTAGCACTGACAACTCAACCCAGGTGCTGCTATTATCGATTGTTAAATGAAGGCTGTTGGCCATTGTGATGTCCGTGATGAGAGATAATGCCTGAAATTTGGTATTCTCTGCACGCTCTTGACACTATTGATCTCAGAATACTGAATTCCCTAAAGATTTCCGAAATGGAATGTCCGATGCCATTTTATACCTTGCGAACTTGATACTATCGCCGCCTGTATACGTACATATCGCTATTCCATGGCTTTTGTCACTTCAGCGTACATTAACTAGCAGCAGCAGCAGCCGCTCACTTTGCTACTCCCAAAATGTTTCTTAAGCTGGAGTGCTCACCTAATACTAGTTAACTACACTCATGCTCATAAATTAAGGATAACTGCAAACCGCGCGACCGCTACGGTCGCAGGATCGAATCCTGCCTCGGGCATGGGTGTGTGTGATGTCCTTAGGTTAGTTAGGTTTAAGTAGCTAAGTTCTAGGGAACTGATGACCTCAGCTGTTAAGTCCCATAGTGCTCAGAGCCATTTGAACCATTTTTGATAACTGCAGAATATGGTGCCACACAACGTGGCACTACACAAAACTGGCGCTAATAGCATAGGCACATGGGGAACACACACGCCACAGATCTGTAAGTCCACGGTATTGATGATAAGTTGCGAAAACCGTCCCGAAACACACGTGTTACAAAACGCCACTGTTTCCTGCGCATGTACCCCGACATCAATATGGGAAATGATCACCATGCACACGTACACAGGCCGCACAACGGGTTGGCATACTCTGGATCAGGTGGTCAAGGAGCTGCTGAGGTGTAGCTCCGCTTTCTTGCACCAGTGCCTGTCGGAGCTCCTGAAGTGTCGTAGGGGTTTGAAGACATGTAGCAATACATCAACCGAGAGCATCCCAGCCGTGCTCGATGGGGTGTAGGTCTGAAGAACAGGCAGGCCACTCCATTCGCCTGATATCTTCTGTTTCAAATTACTCCTCCACGATGGCATCTCGGTGGGGCCGTGCGTCATCATCCATCAGGAGGAAGGTGGGACCCACTGCAACCCTGAAAAGGTGGACATACTGGTGCAAAAAACGTCCCGATGCACCTGACCTGTTACAATTTCTCTGTAAAAGACATGCAGGGTTGTACGTGCACCAGTCATAATCCCATACCACACCGTCAAACCACGACCTCCATACAGGTCCCTTTCGAGGACATTAAGGGGTGGTATCAGGTTCCTGGTTCACGACAGATGAAAACCCGGCTAGAATCACTGTTCAGACTATACCAGGACACGTCCTTAGACATAAGATGGGACCACTGTTCCAATGACCATGTACTGTGTTTTTGACACCACGCTTTACGGGCTCTCCTGTCACCAGGGGTCAGTGGAATGCACCTTGCATGTCTCTGGGCGAATAAACCACGTCTGTTCAGTCGTCTCTAGACTGTGTGTCTGGAGACAACTGTTCCAGTGGCTGCGGTAAGGTCCCGAGCAAGGCTACCTGCAGTACTCCGTGGCCGTGTGCGGGCACTACTGGTGAGATATCGGTCTTCTTGTGGTGGTGTACACTGTGGACGTCCCGTACTGTAGCGCCTGGACACGTTTCCTGTCTGCTGGAATAGTTGCCATAATCGTGAGATCACACTTTGTGGCACACGTAGGGTCCGTGCTACGATCTGCTGTGTTTGACCAGCCTCCAGTCGCCCTAGTATTCTACCCCTCATAACGTCATCAATATGTGTTCTTTCAGCCATTTTCAACACACAGTCACCATTAGCACGTATGAAATCGTCTGCACACTTACTCGCTGCACCGTACTGTGACAGGCACCGACAGACCTCTGCATATGTGGACTGCTGCCAGCGCCACCATGCGACGACCGCAGGTCAAATGCACTGCATGGTCACACCCCGAGGTAATTTATACCCGCAAACCGCCCACCAGAGCGTAGTTTCACCATGTATCAGCATTATCCTTAATTTATGAGCCTGAGTGTATAGTGGCAATAAAGTCTCCTAGAACTATGCCAGTAGCCATTTATCTCATCACTCAACTATTGGGTTATTACCCTCTTACACTAACCGGCACTAGTGTAGCATAATATGGATGTTCAATTTAGAGTGCAGTCTTAGACCCTTTATAAACAGTCAGACATTAACGTTGAAGTTTTTCCGGTATACTAAATATTCTATGAGGTTTCAGGATTGCAGCCGGATCTTGTTGACTTCTTGCCACAACACTTTGGCTAGCAGCTGGTGAGCCATCTTCAGATAAATGCCCGCCACTGGAGACTGCTAGTTCACAGTGTCGTAAATCGTGACAGTGGCTTACAGGGACAAGACTTAGGACCCGGTGATTTCTTTAATTTCTTCTGAGAGAAAACATTATATTCGTAGTGACACGTCTGGCGACATCTGACGTTCACTTTAGACGCTGTGAGCGTGCTTTCCGACAAAGGGCGGCATGTAGTGTCACCTTTACGCTTGCGTCTGCGCGCCACAGGTGGAACAGTATTTGCGGTGTGCATTTCGATATCGGACGGTCCTGTGATGGCCGTCAGTGTGCATGTGGCTCCACATCAATTTTTGCTATAAATCTGACACCGTGAACTAGCTGTCTCCAGAGATGCACTCTCAATTGAAGATGGCTGAACAGTTGCCAACTGAAATACTGTGGCAAGAAGTCAACATGATTCGGCTGCAACTCCGAAACCTCATAGAATAGGCGTTAACCTGATCAGCACTGACAGTATAACATCAGCATGTGGAGTAGCCTTACTAAAATCAGCGCCCTAACGCTGATGTATCACCAGAAGAGCTTCAACAGCACTCCCTGTAGGATTTTGATGCTGAGAGCACAGGATAACTGCTGAGCAAGGCGGTCAACCTCGATATCAAATGAAAGTTGTTCCTTACAATCAGTTGCCAGTAATCAAGACAAACCAGGATCACAGCTTTGGAGCCACAGAGGGTGGTTGCTATCTAGAAGAGAGTACAGCCATCACAGAGTGTACTGAATGCCGAATTTTAACTTTCAGTACTTGGTGACCTGTGGTCGTCTTGTTGCGCCATTAGTATAGCTAGTCTATTAGGCGTTCCTAAACTATTAACTTACGTAGGTATGGAAATACCGTGTGGCTAGGGCCTCTCGTCGGGTAGACCGTTCGCCTGGTGCAAGTCTTTCGAGTTGACGCAACTTCGCGACATGCGTGTCGATGGGGATGATATTATGATGATAAGGACAATACAACATCCAGTCCTTGAGCGGAGAAAATCTCCGACCCAGCCGGGAATCGAACCCGGGCCGTTAGGCATGACATTCTGTCGCGCTGACCACTCAGCTACCAGGGGCGGACATTTACGTAGGTTATTAATTAATACTAAGATAGGCGCATATGTGGCCCGATGTGCCGCCCCACAATGTTAATATTGGCTCTTGAGCAAAAAACTTGGACAACCACTGAATTCTAAACAGAGCATGTTGGCTGCAACCTATTCGAAAAGTGAAATGAGCTCTACCTCAGGGCTTACCAGGCAGATATACACTACTGGCCATTAAAATTGCTACACCAAGAAGAAATGCAGATGATAAACGGGTATTCATTGGACAAACATATTATCCTACAACTGACATGTGATTGCCTTTTCACGCAATTTGGGAGCATAGATACTAAGAAATCAGTGCCCAGAACAACCACCTCTGGCCGTAATAACAGCCCTGATACGCCTGGGAATTGAGTCAAACAGAACTTGGATGGCGTGTACAGGTACAGCTGCCCATGCAGCTTCAACATGATACCACAGTTCATCAAGAGTAGTGGCTCTGAGCACTATGGGACTCAACAGCTGTGGTCACCAGTCCCCTAGAACTTAGAACTAATTAAACCTAACTAACCTAAGGACATCACACACATCCATGCCCGAGGCAGAATTCGAAGCTGCGACCGTAGCAGCAGCGCGGCTCCGGGCTGGAGCGCCTAGAACCATCAAGAGTAGTGACTGACGTATTGTGACGAGCCAGTTGTTCGGCCACCATTGACCACACGTTTTCGATTGGTGAGAGATCTGGAGAATGTGCTGGCCAGGGCAGCAGTCGAACATTTTCTGTATCCAGAAAGGCCCGTACAGGATCTGAAACATGCGGTAGTGCATTATCCTGCTGAAATATAGGGTTTCGCAGGGATCGAATGAAGGGTAGAGCCACTGGTCATAACACTTCTGAAATGTAACGTCCACTGTTCAAAGTGCCGCCAATGCGAACAAGAGGTCGCCGAGACGTGTTACAATTGGCACCCCATACCATCATGCCGGGTGATATGCCAGTATGGCGATGACGAATACACGCTTCCAATGTGTGTTCACCGCGATGTTGCCAAACACGGATGCGACCATCATGTTGGTGTAAACAGAACCTGGATTCATCCGAAAAAATAACGTTTTTTGTCAATCGTGCACCCAGGTTCGTCGTTGAGTACACCATCGCAGGCGCTCCTGTGTGTGATGCAGCGTCAAGGGTAACCGCAGCCATGGTCTCCGAGCCGATAGTCCATGCTGCTGCAAATGTCGTCGAAAGGTTCGTGCAGATGGTTGTTGTCTTGCAAACGTCCCCATCTGTTGACTCAGGGATCGAGACATGGCTGCACGATCCGTTACAGCTATGCGGATAAGATGCCTGTCATCTCGACTACTAGTGATACGACGCCGTTGGGATCGAGCACGGCGTTCCGTATTACCCTCCTGAACCCACCGACTCCATATTCTGCTAACAGTCATTCGATCTCGACCAACGCGAGCAGCAATGTCGCGATACGATAAACCGCAATCGCGATAGGTTACAATCCGACCTTTATCAAAGTCGGAAACGTGATGGTACGCATTTCTCCTCCTCACATGAGGTATCACAACAACGTTTCACCAGGCAACGCCGGTCAGCTGCTATTTGTGTATGAGAAATCGGTTGGAAACTTTCCTTATGTCACACGTTGTAGGTGTCGCCACCGGCGCCAACCTTGTGTGAATGCTCTGAATAGCTAATCATTTGCATATCACAGCATATTCTTGCTGTAGGTTAAATTTCGCGTCTGTAGCACGTCATCTTCGTGGTGTAGTAGTTTTAACGGCCAGTACTGTGTTTTAAGATTGTGGTATATACACTCCTGGAAATGGAAAAAAGAACACATTGACACCGGTGTGTCAGACCCACCATACTTGCTCCGGACACTGCGAGAGGGATGTACAAGCAATGATCACACGCACGGCACAGCGGACACACCAGGAACCGCGGTGTTGGCCGTCGAATGGCGCTAGCTGCGCAGCATTTGTGCACCGCCGCCGTCAGTGTCAGCCAGTTTGCCGTGGCATACGGAGCTCCATCGCAGTCTTTAACACTGGTAGCATGCCGCGACAGCGTGGACGTGAACTGTATGTGCAGTTGTCGGACTTTGAGCGAGGGCGTATAGTGGGCATGAGGCAGGCCGGGTGGACGTACCGCCGAATTGCTCAACACGTGGGGCGTGAGGTCTCCACAGTACATCGATGTTGTCGCCAGTGGTCGGCAGAAGGTGCACGTGCCCGTCGACCTGGGACCGGACCGCAGCGACGCACGGATGCACGCCAAGACCGTAGGATCCTACGCAGTGCCGTAGGGGACCGCACCGCCACTTCCCAGCAAATTAGGGACACTGTTGCTCCTGGGGTATCGGCGAGGACCATTCGCAACCGTCTCCATGAAGCTGGGCTACGGTCCCGCACACCGTTAGGCCGTCTTCCGCTCACGCCCCAACATCGTGCAGCCCGCCTCCAGTGGTGTCACGACAGGCGTGAATGGAGGGACGTATGGAGACGTGTCGTCTTCAGCGATGAGAGTCGCTTCTGCCTTGGTGCCAGTGATGGTCGTATGCGTGTTTGGCGCCGTGCAGGTGAGCGCCACAATCAGGACTGCATACGACCGAGGCACACAGGGCCAACACCCGGCATCATGGTGTGGGGAGCGATCTCCTACACTGGCCGTACACCACTGGTGATCGTCGAGGGGACACTGAATAGTGCACGGTACATCCAAACCGTCATCGAACCCATCGTTCTACCATTCCTAGACCGGCAAGGGAACTTGCTGTTCCAACAGGACAATGCACGTCCGCATGTATCCCGTGCCATCCAACGTGCTCTAGAAGGTGTAAGTCAACTACCCTGGCCAGCAAGATCTCCGGATCTGTCCCCCATTGAGCATGTTTGGGACTGGATGAAGCGTCGTCTCACGCGGTCTGCACGTCCAGCACGAACGCTGGTCCAACTGAGGCGCCAGGTGGAAATGGCATGGCAAGCCGTTCCACAGGACTACATCCAGCATCTCTACGATCGTCTCCATGGGAGAATAGCAGCCTGCATTGCTGCGAAAGGTGGATATACACTGTACTAGTGCCGATATTGTGCATGCTCTGTTGCCTGTGGTTCTGTCAGTGTGATCATGTATGTATCTGACCCCAGGAATGTGTCAATAAAGTTTCCCCTTCCTGGGACAATGAATTCACGGTGTTCTTATTTCAATTTCCAGGAGTGTATATATCCGCCACATTTGTCAGCAGAAACCATAGCATCCCCCTTGTGGCTGCTGTTACAGCCACAGTTTCCGAAGATCGTTCCTGTTACAAAAAAACGTTTTTGTTCATTTTTGACTTAACTGTTGGCAAAAGAGAAAATGGCGTTTCAGTACATAGTCAAAAGTAGTCCTGTGTATTGTCCATTCCATTTGTTACAGATGCAAACTGGGGCAGCTCAACACAGGCGCAGACATATAAAACGGCACTGCACAGCGCGTACAAGCTGTCCAGTGTGGGCGACCACGTGAAGAACTACCGTCCGCAGTTGCTGGCGCTCACGGGCCGACCTCAGGACCGACCCCCACTGCTGGGGCTCGCCTCGCTCATCACCAAGGGCCACGCACTGCTCATCTGTGGCGATGTGCTGCAGGTATTCTAGTACCTGCATACAGCATCCTGCTCTGCTCATCTGTGGCAACGTGCTGCGTGTATTCTAGCACCCAAATCCAACAACCCACTCATCGTCAGCGACAAGCTGCAAGTATTCTAGCACGTGCGTCAAATACCCTGCTCATTGACGCCAATGCTGTTGTTGCGGTCTTCAGTCCAGAGACTGGTTGGATGCAGCTCTCCATGCTACTCTATCCTGTGCAAGCTTCTTCATCTCCCAGTACCTACTGCAACCTACATCCTTCTGAATCTGTTTAGTGTATTCATCTCTTGGTCTCACTCTGCGATTTTTACCCTCCACGCTGCCCTCCAATACTAAATTGGTGATCCCTTGATGCCTCAGAATATGCCCTACCAACCGATCCCTTCATCTAGTCAAGTTGTGCCACAAATTTCTCTTCTCCCCAATTCTATTCAATACCTCCTCATTAGTTATGTGATCTACCCATCTAATCTTCAGCTTTCTTCTGTAGCACCACTTTCGAAAGCTTCTATTCTCTTCTTGTCCAAACTATTTATCGTCCATGTTTCACTTCCATACATGGCTACACTCCATACAATTACTTTCAGAAACTACTTCCTGACACTAAATCTATACCCGATGTTAACAAATTTCTCTTCTTCAGAAATGCTTTCCTTGCCATTGTCAGTCTACATTTTATATCTTGCTTCCCAAATAGCAATAATCATTTACTACTTTAAGTGTCTCATTTCCTAATCTAATTCCCGCAGCATCACCCGATTTAATTGGACTACATTCTATTATTCTCGTTTTGTTTTTGTTGATGTTCATCTTATATCCTCCTTTCAAGACCATGTCCATTCCGTTCAGCTGCTCTTCCAGGTCCTTTGCTGTCTCTGACAGAATTACAATGTCATCGACGAACTTCAATGTTTTTATTTTCTCTCCATGGATTTTAATACCTTCTCCGAATTTTTCTTTTGTTTCCTTTACTGCTTGCTCAATATACAGATCGAATAACATCAGGGAGAGGCTACAACCCTGTGTCACTCCCTTCCCAACCACTACTTCCCTTTCATGTCCCTCGAATCTTATAACTGCCGTCTGGTTTCTGTACAAATTGTAAATAGCCTTTCGCTCCCTGTATTTTAGCCCTGCCACCTTCAGAATTTGAAAGAGAGTATTCCAGTCAACTTTGTCAAATGCTTTCTCTAAGTCTACAAATGCTAGAAATGTAGGTTTGCCTTTCCTTAATCTATTTTCTAAGATAAGTCGTAGGTTCAGTATTGCCTCACGTGCTCCAACATTTCTACGGAATCCAAACTCATCTTCCCCGAGGTCGGCTTCTACCAGTTTTTCTATTCGTCTGTAAAGAATTCGTGTTAGTATTTTGCAGCAGTAGCTTATTAAACTGATAGTTCGGTAATTTTCACATCTGTCAACACCTGCTTTCTTTGGTATTATATTCTTCTTGAAGTCTGAGGGTATTTCGCCTGTCTCATACATTTTGCTCACCAGATGGTAGAGTTTTGTCAGAACTGGCTCTCCCAAGGCCGTCAGTAGTTCTAATGGAATGTTGTCTACTCCCAGGGCCTTGTTTCGACTTAGGTCTTTCAGCGCTCTGTCAAACTCTTCACGCAGTATCATATCTCCCATTTCATCTACATTCTCTTCCATTTCTATAATATTGTCCTTAAGAACATCGCCCTTGTATAGACCCTCTGTATACCCCTTCCACCTTTCTGCTTTCCCTTCTTTGCTTAGAACTGGGTTCCATCTGAGCTCTTGATATTCATGCAAGTTGTTTTCTTTTCTCCAAAAGTCTCTTTAATTTTCCTGTAGGCAGTATCTATCTTACTCTTAGTGAGATAAGCCTCTACATCCTACGTTTGTCCTCCAGCCATCCCTGCTTAGCCATTTTGCACTTCCTGTCGATCTCATTTTTGATACGTTTGTATTCCTTTTTGCCTGCTTCATTTACTGCATTTTTATATTTTGTCCTTTCCTCAATTAAATTCAATATCTCTTCTATTACCCAAGGATTTCTATTATCTCTCTTCTTTTTATCTACTTGATCCTCTGCTAGCTTCACTATTTCGTCTCTCAATATGCTGCAGTTTTTCTGGCCCTCACGTCCAATACCCATCTAATCTCCAGTGATGAGTTGCTGATATTTAGCACTTGCATCCAATACCCTGCTCGTCTGCGTTGATGTGCTGCAGCTGCTCTTGCATCCACTTCCAATAATCTCCTCATCTGTAGCGATGTACTATGTGTAGTATACTGCCCACTCGTCCAATATAGGGAGCCTAGGAAACTGTTTCCGCGGATCGTTGAACAACAATTCAAGCAGATCTTATTAATGGAGTTTATTACAGTAAGTTAAATTGACAATACTTAACTTTGCGTGTTCGCAAAGTTGTGTCGCAAGTAAATGGCGACAGGCAAACAATCAATGTCCTTCGGTATATACAATTAAATGCAAGCAAAACGAAACAGTTCATAAGTCGTCGTGAGGTTGTGGACGACTGCGGCTGCGGCAGGGACGGAGTCTCTCCGTCATTTCTAAGCCCCCAGTTAATATACAATTCAATACAATACAATACAGATTATAGGTATTCAGATGTCATGAGCTACAATGCTTTCTCACCCCCACCCCTTTGACCAGTCGATGGTTCTTGCCTGCCGCCCCCCCCCCCCCCCCCCAGCGATTCTTCCCGTTTGCTTTTCTGGAGATTTTGAACATATACAGAGGCGCGTACAGTATGATTAGAAACAGTCAGAAAAGCTGGTAAGGATGTTGTTAAGAAAAAAATCGATACGTTGCACCATTTCCGAGTTAATTAGTAATGAAGATAGTCAAGAAGCCGTTGCGTGTGCAAATTCAAGTGGTCCAGCAGAGACGGTGTCGCCAAATGTTGTCTTAATTTGGTTCCCTAAGACCGAACGAGATAGGGATACAAAAATTGAACGTGAGGCGATATTAAGACTCGAATCCAAGCCAAAGGCTCAGTAGTCTTATGCACTGTCATCTACACTATGAGAATAACTGACACTAGTCATATCTGGCAACACCTTTGAAATCTGCGGGCGTTAACGGCCTGATGGGCTAACTTCAATACTAATGAAAGCGGGAACGGCGCAACGTATCAAATTTTTTCTCGTGACAGTTTTTTTCAGCAAAACCTACCCTGCAACATCCTTACAAGCTTTTCAGCCTGTTTCTGACCACCCTACATACGTAAATACCTTTTTACATTATGTATGAATATCGAAACATACCATAGCCTAAGTAAGAGATTCGAGACACATGTTCTAAAACTGAATTATCTAAATCAATTTTTGATCTTGATTGGCATTATTTTCATCATATAACTACAAATTTTTGAATTGTATTCTTTGCATACTTTGTTCAGCTGGTGTGCTATCTCTAGAGGCAATCCTTATTCTTCGAATAATAGCGACATAATCTGCAAACAGAAGCAATTTCAGGCACTCATCATTCGCTGTCTAATTTCTATGTTTGTTTTACTGCTCTGTGTATGAAGAATGAAATCAATGTATATATTAAAAACAGTAGATGACAGTCTACACCCTTGTATTACACCTTGGTTAATAACTATTTCTTGTGATCGATTCCTGCCTGTGTTTATTACAGTTCGTGTATTTTTACAAAGTCTTTTTACAACCTCCATTAGGTGATTTTCACAACTGGAGTTACGTCGACTTTGTGATTCTGGCTGATTTGATGGAACATTTTATCTGCTTAACCATAGTCATACCAATGTATTTTCTTTAATGCGCATTGCTGGGCGGCGGAGGGTGGTAACTTTATGGCCACCAAAAAAATTTGAAAGAAGACAAAATTACGTAATTCTTGTTGACTTATATTAACAACATACTTGTTAGATTGGATTAGATTAGTTTTTCGTTCCATAGATCCGTGCTGAGGGGATCCTCGTGGATGTGGAACATGTCAATTTTTTTTCTTAAGCAGAAATAACAATACTAATGGTATCAGTATATACATCATTTGTTTCTATTAAAAAATTCGTCAATGGAGTAGAAGGAGTTGGCCACTAGTAAGTCTTTCAGACTCCTTTTAAACTGATCTTTATTTGTAACTCAATTTTTTATGTATGCTGGCAAATTATTGAAGATAAGTGTTCCTGAGTAGTGGACCCCTTTTTGAACTAAAGTAAGTGCTTTTAAGTCCTTGTGCAGATCGTTTTTGTTCCTGGTATCGTATGTATGAACTGAGCTGTTTGTTGGAAAAAGAGATATATTATTTAGGACAAATTTCATTAAGGAGTAAATATACTGAGAGGCAGTAGTTAGTAAACCCAGTTCTTTGAAGAGGTTTCTACAGGAACTGGGTATACTAACTACTGCCTCTCAGTATATTTACTGATGTGCAAATAGGATCCAGAACCTGAAAATATCTTTTAGCACACTTTTAACAATACCGAGACTCTTTCAGTAACGTGTACTACCAAGGAAGTGGGGGTACTTTATGACCACCACATAAAATTAAAAAATGAAAATTTCGTTAGGCTAATTGTTGTTAACTTTTACTCAGAACACGCTTTTTGCAGAGACGTTGATGTGTAAATGGGGTCCTGAACGTAAGCCTACCAAATACTAAATTCATTTGGGAAAGTGACAGCTACTACTAAGACTTAAATTTTTTGGTTAAATTTAACTGGAAAATTAAAATCATTTATAGAATCTGGGAGAACACTTCATTAAAAACAATAACTGTTTTTTCTAGAAATTTTAAAATATAAAGTAACTAACTAGATTACAACATTTTCGAGGGTTAATAAGTAAAATTCAGTAACAGTGTTGGATATTTCAATACGACGGCACCGCTGAAGCAGGCAGCTGTTCTGTCGACAGACGCAGCTGACGCACCGTGCGAGGGAGAGGCGGCTACGCGCAGGATCTGCGGCGCTGCGTGCGCGGCGCACGAAGGCGTTCTATGCCGTCGTGGATGGCCTGCCCTTCGAACAGGGAGCACGGGCACTCATGCAGAGCGCCGGCATCGGCAAGCTCCGGCCCAACGTGCTGCTCATGGGCTACAAGCAGGACTGGCAGAGCTGCCCCACAGACGACCTAATCGCCTACTTCAATGTCCTGCAGTGAGTACTGCTGCCAGCGGTGTGGCAGGTTTGTGACGGGCGGAAGAAATGATGGTGGAAACAAGAAGGAGGGAAAGGATTGGAGGGCATTAAAATAAGAATGACGTGGAGTTGTATCAGGAGGAATCATGTGGAGGTTCAGGTTGGGGTATCTCGGGCAACGTTTTCATAACGTCTACCTTTCCCTGGTGCAAAGACCCTTTTATCTTGCTGTCGGCTACTATCTTGTCTGATGTAGCCCCTTAGTGCTCGACTGACAGGGCAGCCCCGACCGCGTAAATATCGCATTAGACTCGCATGTTGGGCCTTCATTTCATTAACTTACATGTCGGGGCTCTCTCCGCTGTATTGTACTGTAGTGTTCTGACATCTGTCGGCAAGCAATCTAACTATGAGGAAACGCGTTTGTCGAACGCATCCCGCTGTTATTTTATTTTCACGTTTCTAGTTCACCCCGAAGGTGGTTTTCGGAATCATAACAACAAAAATGCCGAATTTATGTGGTAATCCTAAAGCGATGTTGGAAGTATTGGATGACAAATGTGAGTGATTTGAGCGATGACAACAGTAATTATAGTTCGCAAAAGCGGGACAGTGACAATGAAAATACAGAAATTTATAGAGATGAACACACACAGTCTACAAGTAGTGCTGACACTGACAACGAGCCTACTTTTGATGGATGGCGAAAATGCCTTCACAAAAACCAATTTCACTGCTGTAAATGGATTCAAACATCTCCTCAACATCCTAATGAGGTACTAGATGTTTTTATGTTGTTTTTTACTGATAACTGAGATAACAAAAAATACAAATGAGTATGCTGAAGCTCAAAAAAAGAAAAAAATTAACCACTGAAGCAAAAATTGGGAGGGTGTTACTTGTGACGAAATGAAAGTGTTCTAAAGCATAATTCTGAATAAGGGCTTGAATCCTAAGCCCATTATTCAGAAGTACTTCACTGAAGAATGGACACAAAAGTGCCCATTTTATAAAGAAGCATCCAGTTCTGAAAGATATTATTTTATATTTCTTGGATGTTCCATGCTGGCCCAATTGCAGGACATTGTCCAACTGGAGTTGTCATAAGGGGGATCTACAATGAAATGATAGTGCAGTTCTTTGACAACTAGTTCAGAGAATTTTACATTCCAAGTAGGCACACAACCATTGATGAGGGCACTGTTTGGTTCAAGGGACTTGTCATTTTCAAATGTTAAACAATCCGAACAAGCTAACGAAGTTGGGTGTGATCATTTAGGCTTTGGCTGGGAGTCAAACAGCATATGCAGTGGGATTTGGACCATACTTTAGAGTGACTACTACACTTTCATTGCCAACACCACAAACCCCATGTACAAGTAGAATAGTTATACATCTGTGTGACACTTACAAATGCTACTGGTAATGCGAGTTGTTACCGTCTATGTGGACAGATTTTACACTGGGTATGAATTCACTGTGCAGCTGCTTACATAACAACACAAGTCAACAGAACAGGAAAGGACTACCAGTTGAATTGACCAAGAAATTGAAACTGAAACAGCGTCAAGTTGCTGCCTACAGGAAAGATGAGAAAAGTAATGCCATTGGCAGAGGAAGATAAACACAACGTTGTCACTCTGAGTACTTGGCACAATACGTACACACTGCCAATGACAAGAGGGGCCAAAAATAACAAGAGATTCCTAAAGCCTGAAGTCATTTGTGACTGTACTAGAAACATGGATGGAGTGGATATATCTGTCCAGAATTGTGTATCCTACAGCTTCAGCAGGAAATCAATAAATTGGTAGCATAAGATGTTTTTCTGGCTACTGCAGACAGAAGTAGTCAGTAGGTGCACTTTGTACAATCTGGATGCTACTTCCAACGAGAAACCCAAGTTGAGCCACAAGAAATACAGTGTCACTTCTGAAAGCTGTGGTTGAACTAGTACAGATGATGAGGAGAGGCTATCAAAGCAACCACACTCCATTTACTCCAATGAAAAGAGTAACTGTAAGGATTGTGCTGTTTGCATAACAGGGAGACGAAAAGTGGTAGAAGGGAAACTGTTTACTATTGCAACACATTCCAGAAAACCAGGACTCCAACTTGGTGAAAGCTTTGAAATGTACCACATGTTGAAGAAATGTAGGGCCTAAATGATGATACACATGAAATGAAAGACAAAAATGACATGTTCATTGTTATAATGTATGTGTAATTTGTTTTACTGTGTAGTTATTAGATAGCCTTGGCATATTTCATTACTTGTAACAGAGGTTCTTTTTAGTGCAAATATCAAGTGCGGTGGCATTATGGGTGAAAAAAAATCAAGTGGAAAAGGTTAAAGTAGTTGCCATTTAGCAGCTCGTGGGCTTGACTACTCTTGCCAGCAGCATGCCAATGGAAACTTTGAGTTGTCTGCTCCCTCTGTCTTGCCACTTCCATTGCAAAAAACCATTGCAACTATGGCTTCTCAAGCAGGAAACTTATCTTGATGCAAGATTTTCAGCTATTTCAAGAAAACCCTTAATTCTGGCTCTATGAGATGTTTGCAAAGATCCATACCATATCTGAATCAACACAATTTTACATCTTTTTTTTTCATTGGATACAAACTTTGACATTCGTACTTGTTTAGTATTGACAATAATAGCCATTTCTCTATGGCCTGACAAAAAAAATTAAATACCCAGAACAGTAAGGATGAAACTAAATGAAACATCATGAGTTGAGAGGGTATGTATCTAATGTTATTTCAGTGATTACAAATTTGAATCAAATTTATGAAGCACTTGGTAGTATGGGCCCATTTATCACTATGACTTTTCATCAATGTGGCATGTATGCACGCACTGGTTTGGTTGGAAAGAGTGACAAAAAGTCTCTGTATCAGCCCCTGAGGCAAGCTGGCCCACAACCACTGTAACTGGCCTTTGAGGTCCTGGATACCAGCACTCGAATGAAGTAGACATCTGAGCTGATCCCCCACACATTCTATTGGAGACAGACTTGGGGATTTTGCTGGCCACAGGAGAAGTTCATCACATTGCAGAAAGTTCTTAGTGACATGTTCTAAGTGCAAACATGCATTGTTCTGTTGAAAAATGGCACCAAGATAATCTCACACAAGGGATAATGCATGAGGGTGCAATATGTCCCCTCATTCATACTATCCATGACCCAAAGTGATACCTGTTGGTTTCCTGCACCGTGACACAGCTGAGTCTCCAAAACATTGGATGAACAGGACCTTTCCTCAGGCCATCACCATTCTCACTTATGACGGGCATCTATGGCAGTGCAGAACCATGATTTGTCACCAAATAAAAATCGATGTCATTCATCAGCATTCCATGACACAACTCCAAACACAGCCATTTCTGGTATATTGTTAATGGCAGCCTACGCATGTGGTGGAACTGCACTAGTTTCGCTGCTGGTCTCCGACCAGTGATGCACGATGACACAAAATGTTGAAGGGAGCCAATTACTTGTCCTCAGATGGCAGGCACACAGGTAAAATGGGGGATCACACTCTGCTAGTTGCATAATATGACAAACCTCCCATGTGGTAGTCAGATGTGGTTGACTGGCTTCACGTGCCCCTGCACTCCAACAGCTGGCCACCGTCACATACAATTGCCTGTCAAATCTGAATATTGCACACTTCAACCTTCTGACGAAATGGAGACCCATAACGAGGCCCCCTTTCAAACTCTGCCCGGTGCTAGTAATGTTGCCTCACTCCTGTATGTGGCATCTCCATCTTTTTTGCAATGACTACTCAATGGCTGACATTGTTCATGCCCCTTATATACCCTAACAGGCCAGGTAACAATGCTAAATGCAAACAACAATAATACGCTCTTGTAGCCATCCTGCCTGTTACAGAGAATTATAACTCTAATTATTTATGTAACCACTGATGGTGTGTACATCAATGAAGTTATATTAACATCCAATCATGTCTTCTGGATGCTTCACTTTTATTGTAAGCCTGTGTAAATAACAAATGTGATAAGATATGAACTGAACTGAACTGAACTCCATTTGAACAGGCCTCAAAGGACCCAGCGGTACTGACTGACCACCCTGTCATCCTCAGCCAGACACAGATATGGAGGGCCATGAGGTCAACAACCCATTCTCCCAACCATTGTCACTTTTGTGACTGGAGCTGCTACTTCTCCGTCAAGCAGCTTCTCAATTGGCTCACAAGGGCTGCAAGCACCCCACTTGCCAACAGCACTTGGCAGACCCCATCCAACTTCAGTGGTCTAACGGGAACTGGTGTTCCCACTGTGACAAGACCATTGACTAATAAGTTATTCATCTTTGAAAATATACATTAGGTAGCTAGATAATTTGATAATATGAGGTTTATTCAAATGAAACCTGGTCAGTGTGTGTACCTTTGCCTTACAAGTAAGGTGGCACCACGTAACTGCGGGTATGGTGGCACAATCTATTGGTAGAGAGACTGACGTGTGCGCAAAGTTTGATGTTGCATAGCGCCAATGTGGTTTTATGCCGAAGAGAAGGTGGTCACACAAGTTATCACCCACTACCAAACATGCAGGCAAGTAAGCAGGAAGAACAAGGAGTGATTCAATTTTTGGCAGCGGAGGGAGTTGGCGGCTGTGAAATGTATCGACAGATGAAGGCTGTGTACTGTGTACAGTCTGAATCATTCAAGTGTTGTGGAATGGTGCAAATGATTTCTTGAGGGGTGTGATTCACTGGAAGAAGATGCATGCCCTGAGGAGGCTCAGTGTGTTATCACATTGCAAATGGGTGCGGAAGTGAATGCTTTAGTCTTGGACAACCGCAGAATCACCGTGGATGAGGTCCATCAGTTACTGGGTATTAGCGTGGGCACCGCCCACAGCATAATGCATCAACACTTGAACTTTCAAAAAATCTGTGTGCAGTGGGTTCCCCACCAACTGACCATCAAACAGCGCAATATCAAATGACGCTGTCTTTGAGTCACCTGCAATGTTATCACTATGAGGAATATAGCTTTCTGCCATGTATTGTCACAGGTGATGAAACATGGTGTCACCATTTTGAACCAGAAAGCAAGCATCAGAGCAAGCAGTGGAAACATCCAACTTCACCACCTCCAAAGAAATCAAAGGCCATGCATATCAGTTCTGGTAAGGTCATGATGTCATTTTTTTTACCACAAGGGCCAACTGCTTGTCAAGTTCCTGGAATGGGGAACCACCATCAATGCCCAGTGTTATCAAGCCACTTTACAGTACCTTAGATGAGCCATCAAGTCGAAACGCCAATGCATGTTGTCCAGTCGTGTTATCCTCCTGCAACGGCCAATGTGGTGAAGACGACATTGCAGTAGTTTTGGTGGAAATGCTGGAACATCCACCATATAGTCCCAACCTTTCACCATGTGACTTTCTTGTGTTTGGCTCTCTAAAACAAGCTATTCGCGGACATTGATTCGCAACAGACGACAAAGTATGTGACTGGGTCCAGGCCTGGATCCAACAGCAGCCTACTAGCTTCTTCAAGGATGGAATCGACTGGCTAGTGTAGCAATGGGATAAATGTCCCAACAGTTTTGGCGACTATTTTTGAGTATATGTACAACTACATTTTTGAGTTAATAAAATCGTTACCATTACTTTACACTAGTGACCAGATTTCATTTGAATGACCCTTATATATGAACATAAAGAAGTACTGCAGTGAGTTCAGGAATTCCAAGATATGACATGACAAATCTGAAACTTATCATCTTCCAAAACATTTGATATAACTTTGACCTTAACTAAATTTAAGAACAGATACAGAGATGACATACAATTCGTGAATTTCTATTACCTATTATATGTGATCTTTTTAGTAGACAGAGATTTTAAAATTATAATCCATTGCTGCAGAGTAGCTGTAGTAACTGCCTACAGACAGTACACTAACTGATCAAAAATATCCTGATAAATATGAGTGGACATTATATGGATGTGTCTACCCTTCACCATTATATGGATGTGTCTACCCTTCACCTTTATGACCACTTGTACTCTGCTATGGACATTTTCAGTGAGGTATCTGAATGTCTGTGGAGGAATGGCAGCCCATTCTTACTCAATAGCTGAGACCAGAGAAGGTACTGATGTTGGACCCTGGGGTCTGGAGCAAAGCCGACATTATAACTCATCCCAAAGTTGTTCCACTGGGTTTGTGTCAGTACTTTTAGCAGGCCAGTCCACTTCTGTAATGTTGTTGTCCATGAACATCGTCTCACAGATACTGTCTTACAGGGTGGTTTCTCTATGTGAAAGGGTTCCCATGAAAAACAAGTGATTGCATGACAATGAAATTTTGTGGATACATTAGTAAGGACATGCAGAAGACAAATAACAAAATAAACCATTGAAAGAAGCATTTTAATTTCCACATGAAATGGTATATTTGTTAATTGTGTGCCATGTTTCCATTCCAGGTTACAAATGCTGTACAGTGTGATGACCACCTGCATCCACAGCAGCCTGGAAACACCATTTCACAGTTGTTCACAGCACTTTTCAAATGGCGGGCTATGAAATGTTCAGCAGTCATGATACAGCTTGTGCATTGCTTAAGATTGTGCATTGCAGCTAGTATTCTCAGACATGGCGATTTGTGGCACAGTTGGTCATCAGCCTCTCCCAGTAGCAATTCCAAAATCACCAGTTAATTCAAACTTTCGGACCATGTTCTTCAACCCAGTGTGAAAAGAGAACCCCTCCATATTCTATTAATGCATTGATACTTGTGAAGAGCAACAAAAATATTGCTGTTGTTTCCATAAAAGAGCTTTACAGGTAAACCCTGCTCACTTTGTACAGACCCAAGAAGACTGTCTGTATCTGTAATTCACACTGATGCTTGTGATTCAACCGACAGAATTTTCAGTAGTAACATATATAAAAAGGATAACTGAAATATGTATCTTTTACTTCATGGTAATGTTGGGTTGATCACAATAAATGAATAAACAGTTAAGATGGAGGCATGGGGGACAAGATGAGAGAGGGAGGAGGGGTGAGGGTGCAAAGTTTAAATCTTCCCACCAGTTACCCTAGCCCTAGTTCACTAGTTCACCACTGACCATAGTAACAGTCAGTCTATGCATGTGCACACTTGTGTGTGTGTGTGTGTGTGTGTGTGTGTGTGTGTGTGTGTGCGTGCACCAGGAGAACTCTGACAAGAACAAACACAAATCAACAAGTACAGGAATTTTTTTGAAAAAAAAGGAAGAAAGAGAGAGAAGAAAAGAAAATAAGAAGAAGACTGTTTCATTGCTAAGGCAACATCACAACTGACATTATTTCTCTACATCATATCAATCAACCTCAATGTATTCATTTCATAATTAGCTTTCTGATTTCATAAAGGAAAAAGCTTTGTGGCTTTGTGCACATCCATTTTTGCAGCACCTTGCAACATTTTCATCCATCAAAATCTTGGGTTCACACTGGTTTTACTTTATAGGTCAGGACTGTATGGTGGGCACTATAGCATCCCAGAAACAAATCTTAATGCGCTGGACTGTTTTTCAAACTTCATAAGGGCAGGCATTTTTCTGATCCAAAATCTAGTGTTTTGAAAGCTTCCTTCACCTCTTCATTTTAGTATCAGAACTTGCAGTAGCTGAGAGAAGCTATCACTATTTACTCTCCAATGCATTGGTGTGTACTGAATCAGCAGTGAAGTTTGTCTTTTTAACTGCCATAGCCATAGAAGGATGTTTCCAATCACATTCTGCCACTTACTATGTGGTTCACGGTGCTGTCAACCTATGGATTACAAAACAATGCCTTTACTGAGTGACTTGCCCCCATATTGAAGAGTGTGGGGCTTACTCCATATTTATGTACAAAATATAATTAAACCAAACACCATTTTATTGCAGTATATTGCAGAATATATTAAATTGCACTTGAGAGCAGCATTTTCATTTTAAATAAAAGGATTGGGAGCAGCAGCCACAAAAATCTATAGAGATAAGTCCAAAACATTTGTTTCTAAAAATAATAGTTTTTTGGACTATGGTTATACAAATACAACCTACAAATTACTATTACTCATGGAAAAATAATGACTTGCCTGCTATCAATAACAAAATTGTCAAAGTCATTGCCAGGGTTTTCAGTCATCGTTGCTATGAAACAAATGAAATTAGCAGGCATAGTTTGATGAGAGACCGTAGTGCGTTTACCAGGGAATGGTCAGGGTGTTGTCAATGAATCTAACAGCATGGCTTCCCATATTTCCCAGCGGTGGCTGTGGGGTGTGCAAAACAGAATGTGTGTCCTCTGGCAGTGGCCAAAGCTGGATGGTCTCAGAACTCAACCAGGAAATGTCCCCTTTGCTGTCTCGATGACAAGTCCCTTTCCAGAGTGATATCATCTCATTCTCCAGCACTCTCTCCTTGTGTGTGTCCATACAGCTGGTAGGCCAGCTAATGTTCTTCTGCTGGCCAGTCAAATAATTGTTAAATATCCTTGTGAACACTTTTGTACTGCCCACAATTCTCACAGTACTAAAGCTAGATCACACACGGATTTTATTGTAGCTGGAATTCCTTAGCTGAGCAGACAGCATATGTCAATCATATATTCAGTGTGAGTCTGAGCTCCTTTCACACTTCTCAATAGCGGACACATCACTTGCAGTGTGTCAGGAATTTTTACTCTTCTGACATACAATAGCAGCAGGGTGAGAGCATCAGGCATGTGCGTTTCACCAGGGGCAGCCAGGTCCTGGAGGTGGTCAGGCTCCTTCCTCCTGTCCATTGTATACTGGCAATGTGACATCTAAGATTGAATATGTTACAAAATGTTCATCAACAATGGAGAATTTTCCAATAGGTGATTTAGTATGCCTTATAATTTTGCTCTTCTGGCAAGCAGTACATGCCTTACTCCATTGCTACATACCTACCTTCAAGTTCGGCAAGACAGATTTGGACTATATAAGCTTCACTGAAGATCTCACACTCACATGAGACACCTTATGTTAATGCATAAAAACTTTGACCCTAAATTGGTTGAAAATATTTGGAAAATGGTTTCAATTTATATACCACACCGTAATCTTGATCCACTAAGAGTAGAGAACTGCTTAAATTTCGGTGAGGCACTGCCAGTTGACTTGAGATCTTGAAGTTCTTCATCTTTCTATCATGAAATAGGTATATCATTGTAGCCCATCAGGTTTCATTCTTCCGATCTTAACAGATGATCTGCCACTACATTTGCTGTACCAGATACATGATACAAATCAGTTGTGAACTCAGAAATGTAGTGGAGATAATGGAGTTGCAATATTGAAACCTTCTCATTCTTCTGTTTGAGTATTTAAGTTAATGGGGCATGACCTGTGTAGACAGAATATGTTTTTCCTCAAAGCAGATATTGGAAATAATTTATTACTAAATAAATACTGACTCAGCAAAGTGGCACAGAAGTTAACACACTAGACTTGCAGCTGGGAGGACAACATTTGAAATTTCTGTCTCGCCATTCAAATTTAGGTTTTCCACGATAAATCTAAATGCCAGGCAAATGTTGGGATGCTCCTTTTGCAAAGGACATGGCGGATTTCCATCTCCACCCTTTTGTAATTAGATCTTATGCTCTATCTGTAATGCTTATACTGTTAATGGGATGTAAAACTTTAATCTCATTTCCTTTCTTCCTAAATAAATACTGAGAGGTTTCCTGTCCTAAGTGGAATAATTATCCTGGATAAGAGGAAACTTCTTTGAAAAGAAATCAACAGGTTTCCAGATCCCACCTTGTTTCAGTTGTAGGGCTGCACCTGCAGCAAAGTTTGTTGCACCCACATACAATGCAAGTTCAAGCTTCACATTTGGGAAACTTAATAGTTTAGCTTGTGTCAGATTTTCCTTGCAATTTTCAAATTGTTCAGTTGCTTCTGGATACCAGTTGACATCCCTTCTGCCATTTTTCTTAATTCACATCAGATAGCCATTTAGAAGAGCTTGGTTTTATGCAGCTTATTGTAGGTGACAGACATATAAGTTGAACTAGCCAAGAATTGCAATTATTTCAATGTTTCTGGACAAGGTGTCTTTACTATGGTTGTTATTCTATCAAAGCCTGGTTTGATGCTTTCTGGCATAATGAAGTGTTGCATTTTAAATATGTTCACTTTATTCACAACATTTCATAATATAATGTACAATGGCACATAACAGCCCATGAAAACACTGAAAGGCAAAATCAAGGAAGAATTATATAATACAAAGAATAAACATGCATCAGTAGTCATGCTGTGAAGGGCAAATAGGGCAAATGCTTTGTGTCTTGATCACATTGGACATTAGGGTGCACAATCGCTTCATCACCCCCCCCCCCCCCCCCCAAGTTCTAACAAAATATTCTGTTGAAGCACACGTGTTGGCAAAATCAGCTGTCACACAATCTGGACAAGATTGCTGTTGACTCATCAGGTTTGTTGTCCGATGTCTCTTGTGGCTTGTTCATGACGGGCAGTGGAGTGGCGGACAATTCTGTCATTTCCGTGGTAGATCCACCATGTGATCTGTTTGTAACAGCTTAGGAAGTGCAGAAATTTGGTTTAAGGCAGTCAACATAGACTGTAGCTGGATTACCAATAATACCAATCTTAAACATAGTCTCACCCCAGCTGAGGACTGCATGAAGTCCATCCTACAGTGGCTGTAGAGGCTTGTGCACAGTAGACTGTCACATTTCCAAAGGTCAGTGAAGATAAAATGGTGGTGGGACTGTTGGTCTCTCATTGTAATAGTATGTAGTTGCCACATTTGTGAATGCAGATTGTGGACGAAGTCGAATACCCTTATAAAGTCATTTGGAATGTTGCCAAGGAACTCACTAGGCAGTAGAATCAGTTGACCATCTGTGAGATCTGCTTCTGCAGCTCTTAGATCTTCCTAGATGGACACATGGAGGACCAGGAAGACAACTGGCACTGTTTCCAAAGGTGTGACTCAGGCACTGAAGGGATACTTTTAATTGTTGGTGTAGACATTCAGTTAAACCATTAAAGTGATACACTATAGTGTGGATATGTTTCATGCTTATTAAGATGTCGAGTACTTTAAACAGGTAAGATTCAAATTGCCTGCCTTGGTCAGTAGTTATACAAAAGGGTACACACACTGGTGTACAAGTGCCTTGCAGTCTTTGTCTATATTTGGCCACACAAAAACTCGCTTAACCAGGTTTGTCGCGCCATGGACCCCTGGCTGAGACAATCATGCAACTATGTGATTGCCTGGTGTAAAAAGTTAGTTATCACAAATGGTCATGCCTTTGATGTAGAAACATCACAATATAACAATAAGATTGACAGTGGTAGGACATGATGAAACTGTATACCAAAAGGCTGCCAGTAAATCTTGCAGCTCATTGTTGAATTGCTGTGCATGTAATTGCTTTTGCATGGGAGAGGGGGAGCATCTGCTGGTATATTCAACTCTTCCGTAATGTGGACGGTGAGTCATGAATTGCCCCATGTAGTCCAAAAGGTGCATTTGACATGCCAATACTTTGTCTGGTCTCTCATGGAAAGCATACATCAATAGCATGTGGTCAGTGACCATCATAAACTGTTGACCTATGAGAATATGACAGACTCTCTTAATGGAAGCATACACTGCATACAACTTGTGATCATACGTTGACTAGCTCTGCTGCAACAGTGTCTCTTCTGGCTGAAGAATGCTCAGGCCTTCTGTCTTGATCTATTTGTTTCTTAAGTACAGCACCTATTGTAGTCATAGATGTATCAAATATTAGAGTGAGAAGCGCTTGTGGAACAAGGTGTGATAATGCAGCCTCAGTGATAGCGGTCTTCAGTTTGATAAAGGCTTTCTCAGCCTCAATACTCCACGTTAGTTTGTCATTCAGTTTCGGTGAAGTTCACAAGAGTTTGTTCAGTGGAATGACCAAGAGCGTATGGTTGCATATGAAATGATAATAGACATTAATGATGATGAGGACTCATCACAACTCATGAACTGTTGCAGGTAGTGGGAAGTTAGTTATGGCTTCTGATTTCTCCTGTGGTGACCATATTCCTTGAGTGTATAGCTGATGCAGCCCCAGAATCTGACTTCTGCTGCTTCAAACATGCATTCCAATGGATTTGTGAATAATCCGTATGAACAGAGGCCAGTACAGATTTGGCATAAATGTTCCTGGTTTTCCATTTCAAGGCTAGACATCGTCAGTCTAGATACAGAAGAAGTTGAAAGCATGCATAACTTTGTTGATAAAGTTCTGAAAGCGTGCAGCATTCCGTAGCCCAAAAGGCATCCTAGTAAATTCGAAATGACTAAATTGAGTACCAACAGTGGTTTTTAACTACACTATGTGATCAAAAGTATCTGCACACCCCTAAAAACCATATGTTTTCATATTAGGTGCATTGTGATGCCACCTACTGCCAGCTACTCCATATCAGCCATGTCAGTAGTCATTAGATATTGTGAAAGAGCAGAATGGGGTGCTCTGAGGAACTCATGGACTTCAAACATGCTCAGGTGATTGAGTGTCACTTGTGTCACACATCTGTACATGAGATTTCCATACTCCTAAACATCCCTAGGTCCTCTGTTTCTGATGTGGTAGTGAAATGGAAACAGGAAGGGACACGTACAGCACAAAAGCGTACTGGCCGACCTCGTCTGTTGACTGAAAGAGACCGCCGACAGTTGAAGAGGGTCGTAATGTGTAATAGGCAGACATCTGTCCAGACCATCACACAGGAATTACAAACTGCATCAGGATCCAGTGCAAGTACTATGACAGTTAGGTGGAAGGTGAGAAAACTTGGATTTCATGGTTGAGCAGCTGCTCATAAGCCACACATCATGCCGGTAAATGGCAAATGACACCTCGCTTGGTGTAAGGAGTGTAAACATTGGACAGTTGAACAGTGGAAAAATGTTGTGTGGAGTGACAAATCAAGTTACACAATGTAGCGATCCGATGGCATGGTGTGGGTATGGCGAATGCCCAGTGAACATCATCTGCCAGCATGTGTAGTGCCAACAGTAAAATTTGGAGGTGGTGGTGTTATGGTGTGGTCATGTATTTCATGGAGGGGGCTTCCACCCTTGTTGTTTTGCATGGCACAATCACAGCACAGGCCTACATTGATGTTTTAAGCACCTTCTTGCTTCCCACTGTTGAAGAGCAATTTGGGGATGGCAATTGCATCTTTCAACATGATCGAGCACCTGTTCATAATGCACAGCCTGTGGCTGAGTGGTTACATGACAATAATGTCCCTGTAATGAACAGGCCTGCACAGAGTCCTGACCTGAATCCTGTAGAACACCTTTGGGATGTTTTGGAATGCCGACTTTGTGCCAGGCCTCACCGACCAACATTGATACCTCTCCTCAGTGCAGGACTCCATGAAGAATGGGCTGCCATTCCTGCACCTGATTGAACATATGCCTGTGAGAGTGGAAGCTGTCATCAAGACTAAGGGTGGGCCAACACCATATTGAATTCCAGCATTACTGATGGAGGGTGCCACGAACTTGTAAGTCATTTTCAGCCAGGTGTCCAGATATTTTTGATCACATAATGTATATCTTCTGAAGCAACAGGTATTTGATAAAATGCATGTACTAAGTCTAATGTGAAAAGACATGCTTGCTGTGGATGTTAAAATTAAAATCTTCAGTGTGTGGGACTGGATTATTATTAGCAGCTACTGATTGACATGTGACAGCTTCCTTGAGCAAGCATGAAGAAAACACTTGCTTTGCTTCTTTCAGTTTCTCCAGTGTTAAGCAATGAGGTCAAGCGTGAATCGGCAGATCTGGCATTGTTAGTATGTATTGCATTATTGAAAGCTGTACCAGTGCTAATGCGGGCAGATGCCTTGTAATCTCCGAGAACTGCTTAAGGAGTTCTAAATACAGAAAATCACCTGTGATCATTTGTACAGCAGTGTCATCAACACAGCATAAGCATCCATAGCTGGCTAAATTACTGGTAATGTCGAGGAGGTGACAATGATAAAGGCCCAGCAGCACTCCCTAAATTGACAAAAAGTCTGCTCTGAGGATATGGAGCACAACATCTGTCACTCAAACTTCTGACAGAGGCCTAAGTTTAGTGACACTGTCACACCTGGACTGTAGAACATTGATGGCAAAGAGGCAACAGTTATCACTGATGCAGTGAGGCAGATGAAAAGATGGGTACACTGATATGTCATCACTTGTGTCCACTAGAAATTGCAGTTTTGGGTAGTGCTCTGTGGCAGTTGATGGCTGCTGTTTGGAGAGCCAGTCACTGCCATTACTGACTACCATGCACATTTCCCATCTCTCACAGGGAACTGCATTTCCATGCGTCAGAACCAAACCACCTATGGTACCTACAAATCTGAAGATGATTGGCTGCATTTCCTCGGTTAGCAGTGACACTGTGACTGGTGACTCTAATGCTTTGTTTGCAGAACAGTGACTTGCACAGTTAGTTCAGTGATTTGTGCTTGTAGTGAGTTATGAGTACTGTCTGACTGTAGGCATACAGCTGCTGCACATGTGGATGGGTACATCTCTGTGATGCAGTCTGCAGTTTTTGCAAGTGTGCCAAGATCACTGATGTATATTGTCACTATCTTCTGCACATCTGGTGGTAGGTGTGACAGCCAGATATTCCATAGAATGTCTTCACTGACAGTGTTACTTGCTCGAGTCCACAGGTGATGCAGCAACTGTGAAGGGGTGCACCACCTAACTCCTCAGTACGAAGTATCTTTCCTAGACATTTTGTTTTGGACTGTGACAAGTGGGTGATTAAGGTGTTTTTAATGGACGAGTAACAATCAGTGCTCAGCAGTGAATCCAACATGTCCTGTACTTCTGTAGCCATATCTTCATTCAACGCAGTGAAACCGTAACTGTACTTAGCTTTAGTGGCAGCTATGTGAGTTAGTGCAAGCTGGCTGTCAACTTGTGCAAACCACAAGACTGTGTTTCACAGCCAGAGTTGTGGTGCTTTGATGTCACTTGGGTAATTAGTGTGCTCAAAGGCATGTCAACAGTTGGTGGCAGGTCCTGCGTTGCAAAATTATGATTCAGTATAAGAAAGGTGTTTGGTATAATTGCTGCGGTTGTTTCATGTTTGACATTTGAAGCGACACTGTACAAAGTGTCAGTTAATGACAGAGATCGAGTTGGGGACACCAGAAAACTGGGGTTTACATATGGTCATATTATTGGAAACTTTTAATAATAAAAGGTACAAGGATACACAATAGCCTGAAAAAAAGGAATAATTGTATAAACAAAGAATAAATGTGTCAGCAGTCATGTTGTGGAGCATAAACACTTTGTTTCTTTAGCATGTTTGACAATGTGGTGCATGATCACTTCAGATGTATCACAAAGAGCTTATTTTCTGAGTGCCAAACATAGATTTGCCAACATTAATCCTTCTACCTGTTACATGCTGCAAGTGTTCTCCTTCTGAACTAGATACCATCAGTGTGTCATTTATGCAGGCAAAACAGAAATCTTATCCTTGGAGTACTTCATTAATGAATCTTTGAAAAGTGCTAGGTGCAGTCCTAAGTCCAAATAGCATAAACTTAAGTTCATGAAGGCCAAATGGAATGATAATTGCCATTTTTGTATATCTTCTTCTGCTAGTGGTATTTGATAGTAAGCTTTCAAAAGATCAAACTACTTAAAAAATGTTTTCTTGCCAGAAAGGATTAAGTTGACTTCATCTGTTCATGGAATTTGTGGAACTGTATAATGGTCTGGCAGGGCACAGTCATCAAGACAGAACTAATTTCCACAAACATGTCATTTGATGTACTAACCGTATGTTGTGTAATGGCCATTGTGATTTAGACACCCCCGTCCCTCCCCCTCCCCCTCCCCCCCCTCCTCCTCTCTCTCTCTCTCTCTCTCTCTCTCTCTCTCTCTCTCTCTCTCTCTATCTCTCTCTGTACCAAGAAAATTATGACAAATAGAATTCCACCCCATTAATCATGTTGGTACCACCTATTGTCCATCACAGTTGTCAAGACTATATTATTACAACAGTCAATAATATAAATGTTGTTACCTCATTTTATTAGGCACAAGTCCTTCTGTAGTCTTCTGGATGACATACTTATTTGTTGATATCTGCAGGAATTCTTTAACAACTGCTCTCTTACATCTGATAACTGTCAACTTAAGAAATAATTTTTCTCCTCACAGCCACGCTTTCGACAACCGCATGGCGGCAACAATTCTGCGCATGCGTGCTGGCCTGGACTACTCACGACTGATAGAAGAGATTGAAGAGAAGGACAAGGATCATGGCAGCCTCTCAGCAACAGTTCTGCGGCGTGCTGATTCTTCACTTGTCTACTTGCCATCCCATGGCTCCGACTCAGACCTCAGCAATACAAGAGTCCTTGCTGCATCTGCCTCACAACTGTCAGTCATCTCCAGTGCTGGTTAGTGAAGCACTTCACCATCTTTGGTGTGATTATTTCTGGAAATAAATTTAGGTACAGCTGTCAATAGTAGTATAGTAAATAGTGAGAAAAGTTCCCTCACTTGTCTAATATGCTTGGAGTGCCAAATATGTGTCATTGACAAGTGTAATATGTGTATTATTACAGCACTTACATTATCCTTCCAATGAAGAATGACTTTTTGGGAAAAGTCTGTCAACTGACTTAAACTGTATGTGCTGTAAAACACATTCTGTGGTCTTATTGTGTGATGAGCTTTTTGTTCTCGGAATGTCTACACATGGCAGCACAGAGGGATGTTGCAACTCATTACAAAGTGTTGCTGTAGACAATGAATAAAACTGTATTGCCCCTGAAACAGAACCATGTCATAGACTGTAGGAGAGCTGTTATTGAAATACATGATACAACGTTACTCACAGCCAGCTTCCAGAAGAAGACCAAATAGCATTAGCTGCTGTTAGTTAATAGAGGAATATTTTGTTGTTGAAGTTTGTAATGGAATCAGAGAGTTGGATGCTGAAAGCAGAGGTAATAGCTCACTGCACTGGGTGCTCTAAGCCTGTAACCAGCCAAAAGTTATGTCCAAGAGCCTTATTGATTAAATTCAAATATATTAACACCAGTTATATCAATCATTTTCTGTTTCATGTAGTTTTCATGAATTATTGGACACAGTCAGTACTCATGATTAGGTCTAGTAATACACCTTTACAAAATTCCATGCCTCTACTTCTGGAATCAGCAACAGAGCACTCATCACACAATGAGTTTGATTAAAACTGTCACAGAATAAGTACACAGTTCAAGGACTAAAAATGTATGCTATGACAAATAGCTCATTACTAACATCACCAATCTCTTTTTCATATACATTTTGTGACAAAGGAGCTTACTCTTTAATGCCTGTAAAGTAAGTGACAGGAGAACTTTATGTTGTCATATATTGAGTTTCTTCTAGCTTCATTCATGCATGCAGAGTGGGGAGAGTGGCTGGTTGTGTGCCTCTGTATGAGCTGTAATCAGTCTACTTTATTTTCATGGTATCTGTGGGAATGATGTACAGCAAATGTGACTAAAGAAAATTTGTAGATTCCATTCTAAAAAAAATGTGCTTAGCCTTTTTAAATTACGTATGAAAGTGCCTTATTGACTGCCTGTCAGTTACGCTACTCTCTCCCATAAGGCAAACAGACTTTTCATCATTCTCACTGCTCTTCTTTGTATGGATTTGATGTCCTCTTTTAATCACACCTAGTGCTGATTCCATGCTTGATAATTAGTCCACTATGGACTACACAAATATTTTATTGAAAACCTCTCTTGGAGAGACATTCTAGTTTCCTAGTATCTTACCATGAACAGCAATAAACAGAAGCTCACCATTTGCTTTATGCATGATTTATGATTCACCTATATGATTGTTTCACTTCATAAATCCAATTGTAGATATTTGTGTGACAAGACCACAGATGTGACTCACTAACCTACAGTCAAAGCACAAGACATTTTTATGTTTCATGAAATGCACACCTTCACTTTTTTCTACATTAAGTGCTCGTTCTAATCGGTATCAGTTTCATATTCTGTCCAAATCCAACTGAATAAAGACATAGGTCAATTTCTTGATGAGTTTACCACATAAATAAACATGTATTCTGCCGGAAGTCTGGGATTGGTAATCACTCAACCACAAAGTCCCCCTTTGATTGTTGGACACTAATAAGTCAGCAACCACAAGAACAAGAATTTGCAGGAAATGATTCACACTTTCCCACTGAATGCATGAATAAGACCAGATATTGCTGCAGTGTGCAGAACAACAGTCTCCATCTCTGTTGTCAAATAGCAGCTTTCAATTTACAGCACACTGCAATATTGCTGGGAATTCAATACCCATTTATGTAAGGCTTTGAGTAGCATAATCCCCAGGCCATCTGAAAGAACAGCCAACATGATCATTCTGGAACATAAGGTTTGTTTGATCTTCTTGCCAGGGGAACCTAGAAACTTGGATATGTTCATTCCACAGAGACAAACTTTGTCTCTGGGGTGTAGCGATCAACCCATTTCTTGTCCCCATCACAATATACAACAAAAATCCATTTAAATCCTCCTTATTGTGATAGAGGTGATATCGACTGATGCTAATATTTTAAGAAACATGATAGGGAGTTGTAAGTTATGCACTCACTGTACTGCCAGCATGTGGTGGTGGATGATGTCCTCAATAATGTAGTGCATTGGAGGATAGAGTTGGGCAGCATTAGTTATGATGACTTACCAAAGAGTGACAGTCTTGGAATTCACACACTTCATTTTGTGTGTGCAGTCAATGTTGCTGGCATCCTGGCCACTATTCATCTGGCACTTTCTCATCTTTCCTGCTGTTGTGCACTTCATTTAGTATGAATGGGTTCATTATTTGCACACTGCTGTTAATAATCTGCCACATCCTATCAGATAGGTGTCTAGTTTTCTAATTTTTAGATTTCCTCATAGCTTTAAAAGTTAATTCTTTTAGCTTACATTAAAAGGGAGGAATGTAGCAATGCAATCGATAACTGGTTGTAAGGTCATGATATGCTGTTTTGTTCGTGGAATTTACTTAATGGATTAAAAGAGATAATGTCTTGAATGTACTCAAACACACTGCCTGACAAAAAGCATGAAGCACCCAGAAGTGGAGGAGGAAACAAAATGATACTTCATTGGCTGAGAGGGTATGTGATGTTATTTCAGTGATCATGAAATCAAGTCAAATTTACAAAGAACTTAGCAGTATGAGTCCATTTAGCAGTATGACATTGCACCTCACCTGGCCAGGATGCATGCACTGATTCAGTTGGGAATGGTGTCATAAAGTATTGCATTTTCTTCTGAGGCAAGCTGGCACACAACTGTTGTAACTGGCTGGTTGGTTTTGGGGGAAGGAACCAAACAGCAAGGCCATCTGTCCTGTCAGATTTGGAAGCAATTCAGTCATGCCCTTTCAAAGAAACTATATCAGCATTTGTCTGAAGTGATTTCCCTAACTCACAGAAAACCTAAATCAGGATGAACCATTGTCCTCCTGGATGTGAGTCAAGTGTGCTAACAACTGCCCATCTCACTCAGTGTGTTGTAACTGGTCCTTAATATCCTGGATACTGGCACCAGGATGAAAATGATGTCCAAGTTGCCCCCACACATGTTCTTTTGGGGACATATTTGAGGATTTTACTGGCCACAGAACAAATTCAACATCATACAGACAGTTCATAAGGACATTTGCTATGTGTGAACATGCATTTTCCTTTTGCAAAATGGCACCATGATATTGTCACATGAGAGGTAGGCAATACACAAGGACATAGGATGTCCATGATGTACCATTATGCCATCAGAGCTCCCTCAGTCATTACCAGATGTGAATTAAAGTCATACTCGATGGCTCCCCACACTATGATGTCAGGAGTAACACTGCTGTGCCTTGCCAAAAATAGTGGAAGAAAAGGACTCTCACCAGGTCACCACTGGTGCTCACTGGGGTAGTGCAAAACCATGATTCACCAGTGAACACAACACAGTGCAACTCCACTCATTAGCTGTCCATTATTCCCAGTTACAGCACCACTCCAAATGCAGCAATTTTCTGTTGTGGTTTAAATGCCAGCCTACACATAGGATACACATTTTCTATTCTGGGTGGTGCTTGCTCCATCCAAAGGTGTGGGATGATGCAGCATTTTGCAGGAAGTCCGTACCTTGTTCTTGGATGGCAGACACAGGTGTGAAGTGGGTACAGTGTGCCTGGTACACTATACATTGATCATCCCTAGCAGTAGTCAGATGTGGTCAGCTGGAATCTTGTTGACGAGTGTGCCATCCATCACATTCCCATTCAACCCAACAATGGGCCGCTGTCACATCTGAATGCCCCACAAATCTGGATATTGCACAAATTAGGCAGCTGACCTAATGGAGACCAACAATAAGGCCCTGTTCAAAATCTTTCAAGCACTGATAATGCTGTCTCATATAAGTATGCAGCATCTTCATGTCCTTCACAGTGACCACTCAATGTCTGACACCGTTCATGTCCCTTATATGCCCTATCAGTCCAGGTAGCAACAGTAAATACCAACAACAACTCACACTCGTGGCTGTAATACCTGTTACAGAGAATTGCAACTCTAATTATTTATATACCTGCTGATAGTGTGTAAATGCATGAAGTTCCATTGACTCTAACCGTGTCTTCTGGGTGCTTCAGTTTTTTGTCAGTGAGTATAGCTTTAGAAAAATTTACAGAAAGCCATAATGATGCTGACTTCAGTAAATCATATTGGTCACTTTCCAACAGGGTGTCTGAATATGGTAACTACAGGATGCACAAATTCACTACTGTGAATAGACACAAATAAAAGTTCATAAATCATCCTAGCCTCCAGAAATATTATGTACTTTTGTATGCATGTATTGTCAGTATTGAAATTTTGCCTCCCAAAAGTAAGTAAAGGCCAGCAGCCATGATGATTGAAACTAAGAAGGAAATTATATTGTATATTTCAGTTTATTAGAGTGGTAAGTACTTTTCAGGCATCCTGTTTGTGTTAGTGTAAGAGATAAGGCAGTCAATTTATTTTTTAATAGAGGGTAGAAATTCCTGCTATCTCATAGTCCACAAATGTTATTTCAATTCAAAGTCCCACACAATGGATGGAAACCAATGAAATAATTTGCTTTATCATGTGTTGCAGACTCCACAGCTTATCTGCCAACTGACAGCATCACACCAAACCGCCGTTTTAATGTCAACAACCACAGCCCACGCTCTGTACTCAAATCAAAGAAAAGGAACCTAGCATCACAGTTTGCTACTGCTTTGTAAGTTGATACCAAAAAATAACTAAATACATTTAACATCAAAGCCACAAATTTTAAGTTGTTGTATGGTTGATCTCCAAAAATGGTTCTATCACAGCTTAATAGTGGAAACATCATTTTCATTAGTTTTCAAAGTATAAGACTAGCTCTTTTCTGAACTCCTAGTGGACTCTATTACCCTTGTGGATGTTATGGGACAGTTGATGGAATTCTGAAACCTATCCTGTTGTCTCTGGCTATATTGCTAGATTGCGAGAAGGGTTTCACTTCTGGTAGTCTAGTATGTGCACCCTGTTCTCAAAATGGACTGCTCCTTAAACTAACAGTATCAACATCTCTGATGTACCGATAGTCTTACACACACACACACAAAAAAAGTCTTTGAAAATTATTTGAAAATGTTGAACTAGATGTTGTCATATGATAGAATGACTATAAAGTGTGTGGTTTGCCTTGCTCAGCACCCATTTTCAATAATGCATTGCCTCAAGGATAGATGAAAATCAGAAGTAGTCAGTGGGATGTGGTTTACCTGTCACTTTTCATTGCACTGAGGTAGACTGCATTTTTTGTCCCATGCATCTTCCCACTATCATCTGTTAGAGTCCAGCAACTGCCATCTCCTGCCCTTTCAAATGCAGCATTCATATGATTAATGAACTTAGCTGCAACTACTGGACCACATTTTATGTGGTTATGACAACTAACAAGCTGTCTGTCCACATGAATGGCCACCACCAAACTGTGGCCAAGAGATAGCTGGAGCACCCAGTTGCAGAACATGTCACCCAGCATAAAGTGCTTATTTGAATGACTGCTACACAGCTTGTGCCTCCCGTATTCTTTCCACAAACACCAGCTTTTCTGAATTGTGCCAGTGGGAACTCTCCCTACAACAAATTCTTCGTTTCTGTAACACTACTGGTCCCAACCTTGTCCCTGTCCTCCCTGCCCAGTGCCCAGAGACAGTAGCCAAGTTTGTAACTTGTTGTTGTTGTTATTGTTATTGTTATTGTTGTTGTTGTGTGAATGAGTGAGAGTTTTACTTCTGAGGAAAGACTTTCTCTGAAATCTTTCTCATTGGGCCTGTCTGCAACTCAGTGCCTCTTCTATGAGGTGAGTAGCAATGTATCTTTTCTACATTGTTGTTATTTTCAGTTTACATTTAATTTACACTTTCTTCTTCAAGAGTCACCTAAAAGCATATTTGCAATGGCTTAACTCATGTCAACCACACAATTTAATTTTTCACTTGTCTCATTTTATTTGTCTGCACCAAACTTCCCCAATTCTCTGTTGTTCCACACATTCACTATTAACTGTATTATTGTCTTCCAATATGATTAAATTCACATTCCATTTGATATATTGTAAATAACTGTTCCCCATTATTAAACATTTAATAATATGAAAGTTACACACAGTTGTAGATAAACAGCAGTTGTAGAGTAAGCAGCAGTTTTTGTGGTAACTGAAGAGGCCTGCAAAAGAAAAACTGATAATCCAAAATAACATAGATATAGAGTAATTACACAATATATGTTTGGTTAGATTGATATAAAGGAACATTAATACAACAAGATAAAGCCATTTATATAGTATGCAGTGCTTTCTAGCAGTACATAGGGAACAATTTATTATCATCAAGTGGTGCTTCAAAAACACAACCGATTAAGTTATCAGACACGTCTGAACTAAACTGAGCCCTAGCACTTTCTTCCGCCAGCCACTTCAATTTTATTATGTCATTTTTACCTCAACAAACATAAATAGTACATATAAATTTGGTATTGGTCAATGTCAGTTTCTAATAGTTGATTCTTGGTGTTAATGTACACCTTGACCTGTGTTCCACATCCCTGAAGTGTGTCCTTCATAATGATATCTCTGGAACATGAACCATCTAATGAACAAATGAAATGAATAAAGTAAATTATTCCCATCACTGAGCTAGATTAATCATCTTTATAAATGTTTTGTCAATCTGCAGTGCATCTTCTGACCAGAAGATGAAATGAGGGTATCATACCTTCCAAAACATCATTAATGTATTGGAAACTGATGTGACAAAAACATCTTTATGGAATTAATACATTGTTTCACTCTTATGAAAACGACAATTGCTACTCATCATATAGCGGAGACACTGAATCGCAGATACGCACAACAGAAAGACTGTTAGAAAGTGAGCTTAAGGCCAACAAGGCCTTGTCGAAAATAAACAAAAACAAAAAACGCACTCACAACTCACACTTATGACAACAATCTTTGGCAGCTGACGACAGACTGCATGCAGCAGCACTTGATGGGAGAGGCAACTGAGTGGTGGGAGTAAGGAGGATGCTGTGACGGGGAGGGAGAGGGCTAGCAGGGTAAAAGTGGTGGGTGGTAAAGTGCTGCTTGTGGGAGTGAGCAGGGATGATGTGGAGAGAGGGTGGGGCAGCTAGGTGCAGTCTGGAGGTTAGATGGTGGGTCGGGGAGGGGGGGTAGTGGAGAAGGAAAGAAGTAAAAAGACTGGGTGGATTGGTGGAATAGAGGGCTCTGTAGGGCTGGAATGGGAACAGGTAAGGGGCTAGATGGATGATGACAATGACTAATGAAGGTTGAGGCCAGGAGGGTTACGGGAATGTAGGGTATATTGCAGGGAGAGGGAGAGTTTCCACCTACACGGTTCAGAAAAGCAGGTGTTAGTGGGAAGGATTCAGAAGGCAAAGGCTGCAAAGCAGTCATTGAAATGAAGAATGTCACATTGGGCAGCATGCTGCAAATCAGATCTCCTGTGCCTTGTCTTTCCAGTTACCCACCACCTCCCAAAGTCCCACTGTCTGGCCACAGAGCAGCATTCCCCTTGTGATTCAGTACCACCAAGAACTGGAGCAACTGAATTACATTCTCCACCAGAGCTTCAACTACCTCTTGTCATGCCCTACCAACTAAGACTGGGGAGTCTTAGTTGGTATCCAGGATATTAAGGACCAGTTACAACACACTGAGTGAGATGGGCAGTTGTTAGCACACTTGACTCACATCCAGGAGGTGCCATAGTCGTATTCCATCTCCCACTGAACCAGCACAATATCCTTGTCCGCCCCTACACAACTCCTGCTCCCAACCCCTAGCCTCATGGCTCATATCCCTGTAACAGATGTAGGTGCATGACCTGTCCCATACATCCTGCCACCACCACCTACTCCAGTCTGCTAAAAAACATCACCTATTCCATCAAATGCACGACTACCTGCGGAACAAGTCATGTGATCTACAAGTTAACCTACAACCACTGTGCTAAATTCTATATGTAGGCAACACAACCAACAAGCTAGCTGTCTGCATGAATGGCCACCAACAAACTGTGGCCAAGAAACAGCTGGATCACCTTGTTGTTGAGCACACCAGCCAACATGACATTCTTCATTTCAGTGACTGCTACACAGCCTGTGCCACTGGATCCTTCCCACCAACAACAGCTTTTCTGCATTGCACAGGTGGGAACTCTCCCTGCAATATACCCTACATTTCTGTAACCCTCCTGGCCTCAACCTTCGTTCATGATTGTCCTTACCCCCCTAGCCCCTTCCCTGTTCCAATTCCAGAAGTACCCAGCCCTCTATTTCAGCAGTGCACCCATTCCTTTTACATCTCTCCTTTTCCACAACCCCTCTCCCCCACTGCACCTAAATGCCCTACCCTCTCTCCATCTCATCCCTGCTCACTCCCACAAGCAGCACTTTACCATTCCCCACCCTTACCCTGCTATCTCCCCCCCCCCCTCTGCCCCAGCCTCCTCCTCACCCCCACCAACCAGCTGCCTCTTGCATCATGTGCTGCTGCTCACAGTCAAACTCCAGCTGGCAGAGATTGTAATCTCATGTGCATGTTTTTTGTCTATTTTTCTATTTTTGACAAATGCCTTGTTGGCTGAAAGCTCACTTTCTGACAGTCATTTTATTGTGTCTGTCTGCGACTCAGCATCTCCACTATATGGTGAGTAGCAGCTGTCTTTTTCATAATACTGTTAGATTCCATCCTGGATTTTCCATTGTTTAATATGTTGTTTCTCTCCATAAGTACAGTCAGTCCAGTAGTTATATCTTATTTGTCAACCACTTAATTCAGCTGTATTATTTACTGAAAAATATACTTATACATCATTGTTTGAAAATAAGTATTGGTGTTTCAGTGGCACAACCTTTAACTGTTAGGTGAATGCTCCCTCTATTGTTGACTTCTTTTCAATAACCTGAAAATAGAGTTTTAGCTACTAAAATTATATCTTTATTTCTTAAATAAACATGCACCGATGTATTTGTTTTAGGGCAGACAGTGGCAAGGAAATCCCACTTGACCTACTCACCAGCATGACCAAATTTGACACAAAGCAACCAAAGGGCACAATTGATGTATGGTGGCTGTATGATGATGGAGGTAAGTCAGATGTTGAATTATCTCTTCAAGCATTTAAACAGCAGAATGATTTATTTCAAAGATACTGCAAACCAATGGACATAACTCACTGGCTTCCATTCAAAACAAATAAATCTTATGTCTACATGCATAATCGTAAATTGTGTTTTGGCTGCTCTTTTGCTTGGCTCTTTGGAGTTGATGCAGTCTCCCGGTGTAGATAAATATATATCAGTTATTTTACTACTTATGTTCTTTCAGTGTTCTGTTCTAGATGCTACTTCAGGGTGTTTTCATGAAATACTTTAGCAGTTACAGTTGGCCAATACTTACTGGAGCTTCCTGGCTTTCAGTAGTAAAGTTTATGCACTTTTGTTGAGGCAGCTTAATCTCTCTCAGAAGCTGTAGCGTTTTCTTTCATCTGTACTACTATTCTTCCACACAAAGTTTAACTTTTATTTTCAGTTAGTTCAATAAGCAGATCTTTTCATCTTTCTTGAGATTTTAAAATCCCATGCTTGACTGATATTACTACACAGGGAGACTGTATTTTAGAGATATTTTCCATAATTTAAATTTGTTTCTTTTCACATCCTTACTGGCCTGTTTGTAAATAAGCCAGACAGCTTTTTTTAATGAATTTTTTTCTTACAATGCTAATCATTAGATGTAACTCAATATTTTAAAAATTTTAGAGGTGCAGATTTGTGATAAAATTTTCATTCTTCCTCTTAGGTCTTACAATCCTGCTGCCATACATAATCAGCACAAGAAGCAACTGGTCAAGCTGTAGGTTGAGGGTGTTTGCCCTTGCCAATCACAAAAATGATCTTGACCTTGAGCAAAAAAAGTAGGTTTTCTTTGCAGCAGTTTTTATTTATTTATTTATTATATATGAGTTCCATACACCCTGAATGTGGGAGGTGTTAATTACAGTCACAAAATACTTTGATAGAGTACACATGAATAAAGTAGTTGACTAGACTGTTAATGAATGTATTATTGTGAGATTTAGAGGGAGGATAGACAGCCAAAGATTTCCCTGCTGCTGACCCATTTGGCATACCAGAGAAGCCAAATGATGTTGAGTCGAGTTGGTATGTTCGAGGTAAAGATGTGCACCACATTTTCCTGTTCTTTTGTTTTATTTGTCATAGTTTGCAACTGTGGTAATAATAAATAGTTTGTGTGAAAGCTGGAATTATTCCTAGACATTTCTGGGGCTCTGCCACAATCATCTGAACAATGGTGACAAATTTTTGGCTGTCTATCTACGATGAGTTTTATTGTGCATCATTTTTGCCTGCAATGGTGTAATGTGATAAGATTCTTTTTATTTTGGATCTACCACAAAGGTTCACATATTGATAGTTATCAGTAGTAGCAGAACAATAATTTTAGACATGATGATGAAAGAAGAGCAAAATATTGAATAAAAAAAGCTATTAGATAAAACAAGTTATAACATGGAAGACCAACTTGTAACTCATAACGACAAGTGTATCTATGCATTACTTCTGAAAATTCATAACATATTCATTTGTGCTATTTTGCAATATTGTTGAGAGGAGAATCATGCTGATAATATATCAAGTAAAGGAATTGCTCCACAAACATGGAAAAGCAGATAAAAATATAGCCTATGGGGCCAGTTAAAGCCATTCAATTTTTACGTAGGTTAATTTTTGAAAATTCCAAATTACAGAAAATACCCAAGAATGTGTCAGAGAAGTTGTGGCTTTACTTTTCAGTAAAAAGTAACAAACATGTAGTAAGACAACATTTATTCAAAGAGTCATTTTCAGAAACAGGGTTAGGAGAAATGTGCAATTTATTGTGCATAGATTATGGAACAAAACTGCAATGACCACTTTCATTTGTTATTGTTTTGTCCAACATAAAAAATCTTTATTGAAAATTAATAGTTATATAGAATGTGAAGAGGATTATGATGGTGATGGGGGTGGTGATGGGGGTGGAGATGGTGGTGGTGATCCAGTCCAAAGGGGTGATAATAAAAAACTGTGTTTTGTAGAGAAAAAGACGAAAAAAATTCCAAATCAGTAGCACATGATAAAAGTCGAGCATAATTCTCACAGAGTCCACTTGATCAATGCAAATTTTATGTTGTTTCATGACAATGATGCCAAAGATCTCATCAAAGCTTAAATTACTTTTTAAAATGTCTGCTATGCCTCTCCTTTGACTGTCCCTCAAAACTGAAAATCTATTTCACAGACATTTTCTTGACGATAGAATGCACACTGTTTCCAAAATTTTCATATATCATTGATGTAACTTCACTTTTTGGCACATTGTGCTGACCTATTTTTAAAAACGTAGAGGGATCACCATTCCCACTCTCACTTTACAAACAGTAACCTTTGACTTTAGTTTCAATTTTGAGATAATAAATGGGACATTTTCAATTTCTTTGTAAAGTTATCACATTTAAACATCCTTAACCTTTTATGTTCCTTGTAGCCATATCACTTCTAAGTTAAGGTGTATGTTGAGTGTAATCTTGCAAATGCTTCTGCATGAAATGGAACAGTTTACACCAGAAATAACGATGATGATGATGATGATGATGATGATGGTGGTGGTGATGATTACGAGGACGATGCACCTAGTAATAGTGTCTGATACACTACATTCTGAAACACAAATTAAATACAGACTCTGCGAACATTCTAGAACATTTATTTACTTCGAACAGTGGAAAATCCAGGATGGAATGTAACAATATTATGAAAAGAAAAGTTGCCACTCACCATATTGTGGAGATGCTGAGTCACAGATAGGCATAACAAAAAGACTGTCACAAATAAAGCTTTTAGCCCATAAGGCCTTTATTAGTTGCCTGTGACTGCAGTCATGTGGGGGGGGGGGGGGTCTATTTTTGATGAAGGCCTTACAAGCCGAAAGCTTTATTTGTGACAGTCTTTTCGTTCTGCCTGGCTGTGACTCATTTATTTACTTCATTAAGATACATACAAGTAACTTCCTTAGTGCATCTTGCAAATAGATTAAGTAGTGTCAGACAATAACCTCAAGAATATTACACTGTATCTTTAAAATCAAGGGGTATCAGTGTTTCTATGACTGTATCCCTTCTTGACGTAAGAGATGGCTCCTCTTTTCTTCATACCTGAAATACAGTAACTGGATGCTAAGTTATATCGAATCATTTTCAGCATCCCTATTGTAGTGGTGAAATGATACTCTGATGTACATATTACATCAACAGAATTTTTAGGCTAATGAATTCATTGATTTCATTATATTATATTCCGTCTCCCTTACTCAACCTCTCACTTTTTTACTACTGGAGTTAATTTTATTTGGCTTGTGGTTTTATTTATTTAGATATGATTATATATGTGTAGCAGCAAGTAAGTCGGTACATGGTAACTAGTAACTTTGCTTTACGATGTTAAAGTTTGGATTTGCAATGTTCAGACTTATATAAAACTGAAACTGAGAGCTGATGGCAGTACACAAAATTATTTGTAACAAGTTGGTATGGTTTTGATTCAATGTTATTACACTGTCTTTACTTAGTAATTCTTTCTTCATAAAAGCAAGTAACTTTGAGTAATGTTGAATAAATACTTCACTTTGGCTGTATGAGTCACACTAGCACACATATGCTAAGTTCAGACATGGAGTGGGAGAGGGAATAAACACTTTTATCATAAATGTGGCACCCCATGGATCAAATTATTGCTTTTTCACATCTGCTCTGGATAATCATGTAGGGAGCATTCACTTGCTACTGCAACGTAATCAAGAAAGAAAGAAAACTGTATCTGAACTCACTACCTTGCATTGTATTCAGAAAAGTCAGTAATGAAATTCAAATGATCGTTACAGCACTGAATATTGTTTACATTATGCAGTGGATTTTTGAATACTGTTAATTAGAATAGGCGCGCGGCTAGCCAGCATTCTCTTAATCTCAGGGAAAAAATGTAAAATATTGCTTTAGTTTCACAGAGCAGACCTTGCCACAAAATGTGAAAATGATAAAGTCATAACACAGTTATTCGTTATATTTTTTGTGGCCGCATAGAACATGTCACACAGCACCTTCCAAATCAAACTGAGAAATGTACTGAATAATATGATATAGTCTGCCGATACTGCTGCGATGCCTGAAATAAATATTTTTTAAATGTACCGCGTCTGCGGCCATTGCCCTCGCAGATTGGTATAGCGGCTTCCACTAAATTAAATGCTGAAAATGTCTAAATTATTTATGGAATGAATGGCTGGCAACTTTACAAATTATTTTAAAAACATATTTGCTCAAACTCTATATATTCAAACAAAAATGCATTAATTTTACACACCTTTTTACAACAACTCGCCTAATGGCGGATCTCAAGCTTCATGAACAAAAGACTCATGGCTAGCATATACATTTGCTTAACACGCAAGTGTTACGCGTAACAAGACCCAAAGAGAACAGAGAGATTATTACAATGCTTTTTACTATTTATACATGTACTGAATTGTCCTTTTTATCTGAGGCACAGATCATAATCACTAATTCATTTAACAAGATAATAATATGTCATGGATTCAAAGTTAAAAAATGCATAAAAGTCAAATAATTATGAATGTTCTACATACACACATAATACATTCGTGAAATGTTTACACAGTCTTGCTTTATTGTTTCACTTGGTCATGTTTATTCATGTTTAAATTATTTCTCTTTTGCCATGTGCGTGGCACTATATCAATACATGTTAACTGGTCTTACACACAGGGAAAAAATTCTATCACACGCTTTTTACGATGACTGGCCAGGAGATGCTACAATTACCATATAATATTTTTGTGCAATATGTTTACTTTGATCTTTTTGCCAACATTTTTCATTATAGTTACTTTAATATTAATAGCCTGAAATTTGAGTTTACTCTACGCAATGGGCTGCCCTCACAGCAATGATCACAGGGATACGCCCAATAGTGGTAGTCCTCTCATCCCCATCCCCTTAATTGTTTCTAATGAGTTGTAAAACGCCACATGTCAAAAGTATCACTAGCAACCAAACATGCCAGTGTTGTAACTGACAGAAAGAGTCATTTTTTTTCCATATCATCATCAAATGATGACTTTGGAAGTGTCATATTGTCACAAAGGTAGCGTACAAGTTCATATAATTTATGTATGAAGTTTTAATACATAACTTATTTAATTACAAATGTTAATAGATAATATACACTGATCAGCCAGAACACTATGACCACCTACCTAATAGCCGGTTATGTCCACCTTCAGCATGGATAACAGTGATGATGCATCATGGTATGGAAGCAATGTGGCTGTGGTAGGTCACTGGAGGAATCTGGCACCACATCTGCACACACAAGTCACCTAATTCCTGTAAATTCTGGGGAGAGGGATGGTGGGGGGATGAAGAGCTCTGATGTCACATTCAATCACATCCCATATGTGTTCAATCTGGTATCTGGTTCAGATCTGGTGAGTTGGAGGGGGGGGGGGGGGGGGGGGGGGGGGGCAGCACATCACCTGAAAATTGCCACTGCGTTCTTCAATCATGTTCAGGGCCTTGTGACAGGGTGCATCATCTTGCTGAAAAATTCCACTGCCTTCAGGAAACATGATTGTCATGAAGGGATGTATGTGGTCTGCAACTAGTGTACATCATTGGCCTCCATGGTGCCTTGCATGAGATCCCCTAGACCCATGGATGCCCTCGTGAATGTTGCCCAGAGCATAATGGAGCCACCGCCATCTTGTCCTACCCAGCATTACATGTGTCAAGGAACTGTTCCCCTAGAAGATGACGGATTTCAGGATTCATTGGACCATGCAATGCTCTGTCACTAGGCCAATGTCAAGCACCAATGATCATGCCCCATTTTAGTAGTAGTTGCCGAATTTGTGGTGTTATTATTAGCACATGCATGGGAAGGCCCATCGTTAGGAGACTTCAGGGCACTGTGTGTTTAGACTCTGCCCAGCATTAAAGTCTGATGTTAGTTCCACCACAGTTTGCCACTTGTCCTGTTTTATGTCTGCCCAGCCTACGACATCCGACATCTGTAATGACAGATGGCCATCCAACCCCATAGTGTCTAGACGTGGCATCACCTTTGCTTCACCAGCTGTTGAAGACAATCACCACAGCACTCCTCGAACACCCCAACTAGTTGTGCAGGTTCTGAAATGCTTGTGCCAAGCCTCTGGGCCATCACACTCTTCCCTTGGTCAAACTCAGGTAGGTTGTGCACCTTCCCCATTCTATACAAGGACAGCAGACTCACTGATACTACATGCACCATGCATGTGTCTGACTAGCAGACATTCCTCGCCAGGTGATGCTGCTATCACCTGTATGGGTGGTCATAGTGTTCTGGCTGACCAGTGTATACAGCTTAAAATTCTTTCTAACTTTCTATTGACGTGACCCACCGATCTGTAATCAATCACAACACCTCAAAACACGAACAAATGAAGTATATTTGTATGTTTTTTTTTTTGTTGAAGTTTACCAGGTCTCTCTGTCTTTATACTGTAGCCCTCATGCTGTCAGTACTGTTTCCCGTCCCACGTACCATCATATCAGGATTCTCTTTTCCATACCCTTCACACACAAACCTATATCATCTACTACTTGTCTAAGATATGCTCTTGGCTGAACAAGTTTGTGGCCTGATACTTGCTTTTTAATTCTTGCTGTAACAAATAAACTACACCTCTTCCATGACTACTACCTAACAGCAGGACATTTACTGTCTTTCATATTTTCTTTGGAACCAATGTTTCCTGTTAAAAGCCTGCTGTGCCTTTGCTACAACAACATCAACTGGAGACTGTTTCTCTCTGAGGTAGCAGAATGGAGCTATTTTTTGTGTAATGCTAAAACTTTACCACTGCTGCCCAAACATTTCATGCTCATATTTGTTTACAAACAAATGGAAATCTGGGTCAACTAATAAAAGTAAATTTATATACACTACAGTTAATATTTAATAATGGTGAAAACTATGTGTTGTTATGCCTAAGTAACAAACATAGTTATATGTAAATTTATCAATATCTAGAGAACGTAAATTTTAAGTGTGGATGCACATATGTGATACAAAAATTAGACAATATTTTATTTTCAATGTGTTACATGCTTGTTATAAAACTCAGCATTTCTCTCTTGCATTTCAGTATGGCAAACTTGTTGACCAAGTTCCGTATTGAGTATTCCAGTCTCACAATGGTCTCTGGCATTACAGAAAAGCCGCAGCCTGATACACTGGCATTTTTTGAAAAATTAATTGAAGGTCTGAAAGGTATGTACACTGTTTCCAAAATATTTTTGTGTAGCTCCTTATTTTGCTGTTAAGAAATTCTTTTCTCAAGAAACTACCACATTCATAAGAGTACTGCCATCTCCAAAATTTATTTTTGGTTATAAGACATATTCATAAAATGTAAAAAAGTTAACAACAATTAATACATTGAAAGTCATGCAGAGTTCAAAATAAGTCAATGCACTTACTTCCACTGCTGTCCCATCGCAGTAGACTATTATTGACAGCTTAGAGACCAATAGGTTGATTTAGAAAGTTCAACTGGCGTTGCACATAATGCGGGACATGACTTTGTTATCTATTAAGTATCTGTTCCTGTGATGTAATTGCTCTTATGGACCTAGATTAGGTGGTGGTAGGAGAGTGCACGGAGCATATTTTAAGTGGGGGCCATTAATGAGAATATAAATCATGTGGCAAGAGAATAGGAGGAGAGCACAGGTCTGGTAAGTAGGTTGAGAAGAGCAGAAATTGTACAGATAAGTTCCAGTGGCTATTATGGGAAGAACTCATTCAGACAAATCTAATCTCAGATGAAGAAGTTGTTTAATGTATTCCAGAGTATATTATTGTATGACAACAGATGAATTTCTTTGTTCTCTTGGAGATAAACCATTAGTAGTATGAGTGGATAAAAATCCTCTTGTGAACAAGGCTAGTCTGCTAATCATGAGAAATGAATACCTCGGTGCAGCTAATTAGTGTCCTAACAAATATGCTTACTGTAAATCTGAAGGTATGTAAGAGTGATTATTTCAGTTGAAAAAGAATAGACACTTTTGAAGAGCAGGTATTGTCATTTGATGGTACATTTTACATGTACTGAAGTATGGAAATGTCTGTCAGTGAGATGGATGTCAACACTGAAGGAGATATACAAGGTTCATTAATGAACAAGATGAATTTATCTACTGAGTGAACTATACAGCTAGTTCCGCTTCACCAAGTCCCCAGGTGATGGAACTATCAATGTATAGGAACAAGAACAGGGGGTGATGATCACTAAAATTACAAGTGTCGTAACACGAAGGCAGCTTGGTGCCCACAGTTCAACACTTGATTTGTTTGTGATTTGCCCATGAGAAGTATAGGGTTACAACAGTTATTTGACAAGTATGTAGCTAATTAAGGTGAGGAAGAAGAATTAGGTTTTAAAAAAATAATGCGGGTACTGGTTAAATTTGGTTGCATATAAGACAATGTATATCATACTAGCTGAAGTGCAATCACTGTCTGGCTTTCTGCATCTGCATGACAACAACAAAGCTTTCAGTGTGGATACATGAACATACACTGATTTTCTGTATTGGTCATATGCAATACCATGCTGCAGAGTATGATCTATATCACAACAGTCATGGTCTGCTTCACTGCACTACAATACACTGCACTGCTCTGCCCTGCATCTACTACCTAAATAACTATTGTTTCAGCCATTGTTTTAGTGTTTACTATCTCTCTTTTATATTTTGTAACTTTTGTTTTAAGATTTTCATTCCTTGGTTTCTCCTTTCTACCATTTGCTTCTTCTTTCCTGTTGTTGGCCATTTCTACATTGTATGTGGTTCCTTTTGAATTTTTAAATTATATTTAAGAATTCATGAGATATTAATTTTCACTCACTGTTTCTGTTGCTGCAAACTCTCCCACAAACTGGACTCATCAATGGCACTATAGGATGGCATCTTTTCCCTCAACTAGTGATTAGAGCACATGAAGCACTTTTGTCCAAATATCAGTTTCATGCAATGATGGTCTTGGCCTTGTCAAAACAGTTCTGTCACCATTCCTGCAACAACTAAAATGTACTATTCTTAGTTTGATAAAATACCAAGCATTCAACAATATCCTATGTTGTAAGTAAAGAAATCAAATGTTGCATAGATTCACAAATACAAATGGCACAGAGGGCCCCTCTAGAACCAGAGATTACATGATGATACTTCAATGCATAGCATTACAGTTCTCATCATGATGTAACATGTGGAGAGTACTCAGCAACTAGTGCCAATTTCCACGCAATGCTGAGTATGTAGCCTATGTTTCAATTACAGAAGTTAAATCAAATTGTAATTCCCATGGCCTGCCAGATGATGTAGTCCCATTCATGTGAGACAAGAGACAGAATACATATCGGCTCCAAAAATATCTTGTGCTTGTCCATAAGGCTCTGTTCAGCCACCTTTCCAGATTCATGTAATTGATGTTCTTTTGTTAAACACAGTGGTTGTATTATTTGAAGAAACTGTCTCATGGCAATAGAAATTAATACAATCAGCCATTATACATTTGGAAATGACTGTGTGGATAGTAATCAGTATTTTACAATGGCTGAGGAGGACCCAGATGAAAACTCTCATAAATGTAACCAATTCTATGAATGTTTTCCAGAGGAAAATGAAAAAATTGTAACTGAGGACTTGTCAGAACAGAACAATAGTTTCGTGTTCATTTCTTCTCAATAAGGGCAATCTCTTAGTGCCCAATCTTTGTTTCCTACTATATACCCTCCTTAAACTGATGACCTCATACTACTTTTATTTTGTACAACACATTTTTCGTAAACTTTGATGTTAAGAAATTGCCTAACTATAACTTCATAACAAACTTAAATTTTCAAGTGTTTCTCAGACTTCAAGACACAACACTGCTACAAGTTTTATATCTTAAGATATTGCTCATTGTTGCAGCATCTCACAGTGGCATGACTGAAGAAGACTTGGCAGCACAAGAAGAAAAAACTTACCGTCAACTTAGACTACGTGAAATGCTCTTAAAACATTCCCATGATGCATCACTTGTTGTCATGTAAGTGTATTATTATTATTATTATTACTATTATTATTATTATTATTATTATTATCATCATCATCATCATCATCATCATCATCATCATCATCATCATCATCATCATCATCATCATTGTTATTGTCATGATTATTAAACGTAGCTAAATCTTACAGATCATGGCGAGTTTGTTACATAGCAAGATTGATACCTGTCTTACTTTTAGATCTATGAAGGTAGTAATTACTAATGATATTGTAATGAGCAGTTAGATTCTTATGGCTTTAAAGAAATTTCCAATAATGTACCCTTTCCCCATATCCTTCAGATATACAGTCATTTAATTTATTATATAGTGTGATTAGTTTTTAACAATACAGATTACTGCGTACGTATTCAGTGCAGTATGAGTACTAAGTACTATTCATATACATAGTAGAGAATGTACTCATAGCAAATTAAGATATGTGAAACAATAACAAATTCAGAGAATTTTGAATCAGAATTTAGCTATTGCTTGATTAAACTGCCATTTTGTATAAACAGCATTTCTGTTCAACCCCAGTTGACAGTGTGTTATCTGAGAACAGCCACGGAATTTAAGACAGCATCAGCAAGGCATAAAAAAACTCAAGCTGAATACCAGTTTGAATAAACATTAAAATTAAGAAAAAGTATGGCATGTTAACACACACTGCCAGCTGATTCATGGTACTGTTTCTGATCTCTCTTGCAGTTTCAGTGCACATGCATATGTGCCCACCTGCAGCCCCCCCCCCCCCCCCCTTCAGACACACTCTCTCTCTCTCTCTCTCTCTCTCTCTCTCTCTCTTTGTGTGTGTGTGTGTGTGTGTGTGTGTGTGTGTGTGTTGGTTTGTTTGTTTGTTTTAGTACATTCTCATTATGTGTATCTATGAGTCATGCATTAGTCATCTACATGTGAGGTGTTGCCTAGCTTCATTTTTGTGTAGTATTTCTGTCCTGGAATTTCTGTTTCCTTGATATTAAGAAATATTAAGAAAGAACTTGAAATTATAATGTAAGTTGAGCAACAGAAAATGGAAATTAAAAGTTTTAATTTCTTGGATATGATCTGAATTTCTGTTTCCTTGATATTAAGAAATATTAAGAAAGAACTTGAAATTATAATGTAAGTTGAGCAACAGAAAATGGAAATTAAAAGTTTTAATTTCTTGGATATGATCTGTGGTGTAATTATGTTAAATACGTTCCAGTTACTGTTCAAGTGTATACAACTTTTACTCAGTGAGAATGATGAGTAAAGAAGTATATGAAAACTTGAAATGTTTCCAACTGTAGTGTTGTATTCTGTTCACTGAAATATTACATAGTTATGACAGCACCCAACCACGTATCCTAGAACTATTCAAGTAATTATTATGACAAAACAGCATCAAAAAGTGCAATAGCATTACAGTTAGTAATGAGGTCTGGGTCAAAATACATGCCATCAGTTTTAATCTGACAGGAAGTTGCTGTGATGTTAATTTATTTTCAGCTATATGAATGAGAGATCATATTTATTTCATGAAAACATATCTCTTACATGAACAACAAGTCGGACATATTTACAATCAATTTGTTATTGCATTTCAGGTCTCTGCCAATGCCAAGAGTGGGTGTGGTGTCTGCACCTCTCTATATGGCATGGCTTGAAGTACTTACGAAGGACATGCCACCATTCCTACTAGTGAGAGGAAACCACACTTCAGTTCTCACTTTTTATTCTTAGTACTGGACTTCATAATTCAGAATATAATTTTCACAACAGGAAGCAGATTTTGTTTTACTTCCTGTATTATGTTTTTACACTAATGGTATAATATTGTTAGTGTGAGAACTGCTCTTGTAAGACGCTGATATTCATCCAGTTGGGCACTTTTTTGTGCTAGTCCATTATTCATCTTACTCAAATACAAACAAGTGAGATTATCATTATTTATTTCTTAGGAAAAGTGCAGTATCATATATTATTCATATAAAAAATGATATTATTTGAAACTTTGTAAAGGTGAGGTAGTTTGCAAATGAGATTCAGTGTTGCCTGAAGTATCATACATTACATACACTGTAAAGCACTCTCACTCTTACAATTATTTTTTCATGAGTCATAATGAGACAAGTGACAAATCAACCATGTATGTATGCAGCCTAGCAATAATGTGCTGTTTTGGAACATAAGAGCAAACCCAACTAATGTGTGGTTCTGAGGCAGATTTTGGCTGCTGTTACTATCAGAGGGAAAAAAATAGAATTTATATCTCTTATGTAATGAAGAGCTGTCCAAGGACTTTTGTATACATTATTAGTAATTACAAACATAGTTGTTTGTAGAAATCACTTAAGCTCTACAAGTGGTTGTTCTTGAATGGACATTTGAGATCATATTAATATGATATGCTAAATAGCTATAACATATTTTTGTAAACTGGCATAGTTAATGCTTATCAGCAATTGCTTGCTTGCATTTGTAATGGAAGCTGTTACAGCAGTTTTAGCAGTTAACAGCTCTCTAAACAGACAATAGGCTGAACTTCCTATTTGCCCGTAATTCACCATTTCTGTTAAAAGTTCTGAAAACTGAGTGAAACGTTGAAATAAGACATGCTTATGTGTATGTGAAACACCAAAGATGAGACTTTGTCCAAAAAGACATTTCCTAGTTTAAATGTACAAAACACAGAAATAAAATGTTTATTTTTAATATGTGATCATATTATTGCTACAATTAGTTCTCGTAGTTCTCAACTAATTAACATTTTCACAGATTGAAATATGTTTTCATTTCTCACAAATTCAAACCATCATAGTGATACCAACTGTAACATCTGAACCCTGAACAAATATTTAAAATTTGTTTCAGCCAGAAATTGTGTATACTTATAGAAAGTGATAATTTTCAGTTGATCAGCTTACACAAATTATGTATAATATTTCTTGTTCTTGTGGTTATGTAGCACAGTACTTCATATTCTCTCAAGAAAACATATTACAGCTTAAAAAAAATAAATTTAGGTTGGAGGATCCTCTCAACTCACCTTTCAACATATTTAGCAAAGATTTAAAATACTATTAGTTGGTAAATCAAATAACCAATGGAAAATCCAGGATGGAATGTAACAATATTATGAAAAGGATATTTGCTACTCACCATATAGCAGAGATGTCAGCCACTGCAGTCATTGGTGTGTGTGCAGTCTATTTTTGACAAAGGTATTGTTGGCTGAAAGCTTATTTTGTGACAGTCTTTTTGTTGTGCCTATCTGTGACTCAAACATCTCCATTACATGGCGAGTAGCAACTATCCTTTTCATAAAATGGTTGGTAAATACGTTTCTTGGTGCAATAACAGAAAACAGATTCACACATCACTTTCTTTGAATCAGAGTTGGTTATTGTTCACTGTAATACATAAAATATGTAAGTTCAGTTGGTGCTCTAGACCTTCCAACAATTTTATCAAATGGTTTAGGAAAACAACAGAAAGCTTAAATTGTGAGGGATAGTCACAAAATTTTAATGATTATCTAAAAACATAAATGTACTTTTTTTCTTGGAGGCAAGTATCTGCAGTCCTCAAACACACCGAAATCCATGTTTCAGTACCTTAGTGCCCCTCCAGAAGCAGTCCACTGATAAAGTGGAAATGGACTATGCAATATTGTTTTGGCTCCACTAGCAGCATAGTTTTACAGGCTCGGTCATATGGCGTTTGTGATTTAGCTACTGTAGCAGATATTCTAACTAACATATTGTGTTATATTTAGTTTTCCCTTAAAGTGGAGTGGCCCTATATATTATCTACATTTATTGTAAATTAATTCTGTTTTAGAGTTTATTAACAATTATAATAAACCTCAAAATATTTTAGGAAACTGGTATCTTTTACCACAGGTTTTTGTATTCCCTTAATAGAAAGCTTGTTTTGTGGATTTGCTTCAATTCTTGTAGGGAATTAGCAACTTTTTAGCTTAACAGATTAAAAGGTAATCAGCAAGCTTAATTTAAAGTTATTTGTTCACTGTTCTGTAAAACACTGTGCGATCTAAAATGCAGCGTCATTGTGAATGCTGTTCTTGAACATGGGATGAGTAAGTTGTCATTTGTAAGCAGCTGGAAATCACACTGGTTACTGTCAAATGCCTGGCAGCTGCTGTGAATCAGTGTGTTGGAAGAGTTCCTAGGAGTCATGTACCCATGATACCAGGACCAGAGGTAGCTCAAGTGCTATCCTCTCCTGTGGATCCTGTTTCCTTTACACAAAACACAGTATCTGTTATTACTCATCCACTTGACTGCAAGTAGTGTGTCAATGGTAGATATAACAGCACTGTACAAGGTGGACAGGGACCAGAGAGGACTAAGGGTGTTGTAACGATTCCCCTAAGCAACAAGTCTGAGGTGCTGTCTTTCACTGAAACTGAAACTGAGCCATTGGGACTCACTTCTCCTGTTTTGGGGAAACCTGTTTTATCTGGTATCAAGAGGAGGCAAAACACAAAAGCATAGGGGTCTATTAATCACCAGCTGTTCAAACACATGACAAATGATGGTATTCCTTACGGTAATGTCAGCAAGGGACAGGAAAGGACACCAGGTGCACTCAATGTGCATGGGGTGTGTTGGAACAAATGATGCCTGCCATCTGGGCTCCAAGGTCCAATGACTGGCAGAGAAGGTTGAGAAGATAAGCCTTGCGCATGGAGTTTCAATGAAGCTCGAATTTGCAGCGTCATCCCCAGAACTGATAATGGCCTTTCGGTTCTGGGTCAAGTAGAAGAGCTGAACCAGAGACTTTGAAGGTTTTGTGACAGCTTAGCTGCAACTTATTGGATTAAGCAACTCTCCATCAAGTCCTGATAGTGATAGCTGTAGGAAACCCAGAAGTATCAGTGTAAGATCAAAAGATATGCCTCCCACAGGTAAGAGTATTAAAATTGTAATGGTTAATTGCTGAATCATTCAAAACAAATGCCAGAGTTTGAAGCACTCCTAAAAAACAGTGAAGCTCACATAATAATAGGTACCTGAAATTGATAGCAGTGGGATTTTTGGGGAAAATTTAGGCGTATACCAAAAGAACAGGCAAATGGGAAACGGCAGTGGTGTATTTGTCACAACAGACAAGAAACTCAGATCCATCAAGAGAGAAATTGAAGCTGTGTGAGAGATTGTTTGAGCAAGACTCAATATCAGAGGTGGGCATAAAATGATATAATTGGATCGTTCTATTGCCCATGAGACTTGTCTGCTGATTTAACCAAAAACTTCAGAGAAAACCTTGGTTCACTTGTATATAAGTTCCCCAGTCATATTGTAATCATTGGTGGAAACATTGACCATACAACAATTAACTGGGAAAATTACAGTTTTGTTAGTGGCAGACGTGCTGAGACATCATGTAAATCATTACTAAATGCCTCCTCTGAAAACTACCTAGAACAGATAATTCAAAATCCCACTTGTCATGGAAATATAGTGGACCTAATGGCAACAAACACACCTGACCTCTTTGAGGATGTCCACACTGAAACTGGTATCAGTGACCATGATGCAGTTGTGGCGACAACGTTTACCAAAGTACAAAGGATACTAGTACAATCAGAAAGATTTATATGATCAGCAAACTAGATAAAAAATCAGTAGTGTCATATCTCAATGAGGAACTTAAAACTTTTGGTACAGGGCAGGAGCAAGTAGAAGAACTCTTGCTCAGGTATAAAAGAATAGTTGACCATGGACATACCCAGCAGAACAGTTTATAATGGGAGGAACTCTCCATGGTATACAGTTACTGTAAAGAAACTTCTAAACAAACAAAAACTGCTGCGTAATATGTATAAAACAAAGCTTAGGGCTATAGATAGAGAGATGCTGAATGAAACACATTTGGTTGTCAAGAGAGCGATGTGTGATGCCTTCAGTGACTACCGTAGCAGAATACTGTCAATGATATTTTGCAAAACCCAAAGAAATTCTGATCGTTTGTAGAGGCTGTTAATAGCACTAAAGTTAGTGTCCAGTCCCTAGCAAATGAGACAAGAGCTAAAACTAAGGGTAGCACAGCAAAAGCTGAAATGTTTAACTCTGTTTTCAAATGCTTCTTTACAAAGAAAACCCAGGAGAACTGCCCCTAATTAATTCTTGTATCACTGAAAAGATGAATGAAGTAAGTATTAGCATCAGTGGTGTTGAGAAACAGCTGAAATTTTTATTACTGAATGAACTTCCAGGGCATGATGGAATTCCTATCAGATTATATACTGAACTTGTGGCTGAGTTAGCCCTTCTCCTAATTATAATCTATTGAATATCCCTCAAACAAAAATCCATGTACAGTTCTTGGAAAAATGCACAGTGTTGCACCTATCTAGAAGAAGGGTAGTAGAAGTGATTCAATATCTTTGACATCGATTTGTTGTAGAATCTTAGAATGTATTCTGAGCTCAAACATACTGAGGTGTCTTGAACAGAATGACCTCCTCAATGTCAACCAGCATGCATTCCAAAAACATCAATCACATGAAACTCAACTCACAGTTTACTCACACAATGTACTAGTACTGAAAGTTTTGGATCAAGGCAGTCAGGTAGATACAGTATTTCTTGATTTCTGAAAAAACATTTGACTCAGTACCAGACCTACACTTATTGTCAAAAGTACAGTCATATGGGGACTCAAGTGAAATTTGTGACTGGATTGATGATTTTTATTTGGTAGGGAGGATGCAGCATGTTATATCTTGGATGGAGAGTCATCGTCTGATGGAGAAGTAACTTCAGGTGGGCCCCAGAAGTACTGTGCAAAAGTAGCTTCATAAATATTCAGTCAGGTCTTGATAAGATTTCAAAGTGGTGCAAAGATTGGGAACTAGCCTTAAATGTCCGGAAATGTAAAACTGTGCACTTCACAAAACAAAAAAACATAGTATCCTATGTCTGTAATATCATTGAGTCACTGTTGGAATCAGTCAACTCATACACCCAGATATTTGTAACATTTTGCAGGGATTTTTTGAGATGGAATGATCACATAAGCTCAGTCATATGTAAAGCAGATGGCAGACTTCAGTTTATTGGTAGAAGATGGAGAAAGTGGAATCAATCTACAAAGGAGATTGCTTACACATCACTTGTGTGAGTAGTTGTATTGCTCAAGTAGGTGGAACCCTTACCAAATAGGACTAACAGGGGATATTGAATGTATGCAGGGAAGGGCAGCACAAATGGTACGAGGTTTGTTTGATCCATGAGAACTGTCAAAGAGATACTGAAGAAACTGAACTGGAAGACTCCTGAAGACAGACATAAACTATCCTGAGAAAGTCTATTAAAAAAGTTTCAAGAACTGGCTTTTAATGATGACTATAGGAATGTACTACAACGCCCCATACAGGGTGTTACAAAAAGGTACGGCCAAACTTTCAGGAAACATTCCTCACACACAAAGAAAGAAAATATGTTATGTGGACATGTGTCCGGAAACGCTTACTTTCCATGTTAGAGCTCATTTTATTACTTCTCTTCAAATCACATTAATCATGGAATGGAAACACACAGCAACAGAACGTACCAGCATGACTTCAAACACTTTGTTACAGGAAATGTTCAAAATGTCCTCCATTAGCGAGGATACATGCATCCACCCTTCATCGCATGGAATCCCTGATGTGCTTATGTAGCCCTAGAGAATGGCGTATTGTATCACAGCCATCCACAATACGAGCACAAAGAGTCTCTGCATTTGGTACCAGAGTTGCATAGACAAGAGTTTTCAAATGCCCCCATAAATGAAAGTCAAGAGGATTGAGATCAGGAGAGCATGGAGGCCATGGAATTGGTCCGCCTCTACCAATCCATTGGTCACCGAATCTGTTGTTGAGAAGCGTACGAACACTTCAACTGAAATGTGCAGGAGCTCCATCGTGCATGAACCAAATGTTGTGTCGTACTTGTAAAGGCACATGTTCTAGCAGCACAGGCAGAGTATCCTGTATGAAATCATGGCAGTGAATCGAGGAAGTACAGTACATACTGACGAAACTAAAATGAGCTCTAACATGGAAATTAAGCGTTTCCGGACACATGTCCACATAACAATTTTTCTTTATTTGTGTGTGAGGAATGTTTCCTGAAAGTTTGGCCGTACCTTTTTGTAACACCCTGTATATCGCTCACAAATGGATTGTGAGAATAACATTAGACTAATTACTGCACACACAGAGGCATTCAATCAATCATTCTTCCCTTGCTCCATATATGAACGGAATGGTAAGGAACCCAAATAACAGGTACAATGGAATGTACCCTCTACCATGCACTTCACACTGGTTTGCAAAGTATAGATGTATGTGTAGGTATGTCTTGCACATGAATGATAGGAATAAGGTAATAAAGATTAAGGTGCATATTGAAGCGTGCCTACAGTCATTCCCCCTCACTACACATGGGAGGGCAGGAAGGAACTACCCACACAGAAGTCATAAAACTGTACAACACAGAACAACTCTACACCACCCAACCTCCCTCTAAATAACTGCAAAATAATTCTACATCTACATCTACATTTATACTCCATGAGCCACCCAACGGTGTGTGGCGGAGAGCACTTAACGTGCCACTGTCATTACCTCCCTTTCCTGTTCCAGTCGCGTATGGTTCGTGGGGAGAATGACTGTCATTGTTAAACCTGTTAGATGTGGAGGCTCGTCCCACACTCGTGTAATGTGAGATTCAAAAATTCCACAGAATTTTGAAAATGAAAGAGGGTGACTTTTGCAGTAATTCAGAAACATTAGGAATGAAGTTAAAATGACTATTCATGTGTAAATAGATTTCTGTATCAAGAGACTAAATCCTTTACCATGTGTGAACACTTTAAAGCCTTTCATTAATAAAATAAAGTTATGAAGCTAGAGAAAATACAAACTGAAAATGCATTTTAAACAAGGAGGGAAATGGACAGTGAAAGAGTGCATGCAGTATGGAAATTATACTGTAAATCAAAAAAGCTAATAAAAACTCACCCTCTGTACATTTCCCTGTGGGATGATGCTCTCTTGAGTCTGTGAAAATGCCTGAAATACTGCAGATGAAATACTGATTAGTGAGAAATTATCATAAATTACATTTCAAGTAGTCTCAAAAGCCTTGCTCATGGAGCTGTTGGATAATGATGTGTGGTACCAAGCGGTTTCATATTTTTTCAGAGTAAAAAGTAGAGTTGCTTGTGTTCAAAAGCCTTGTGATTCTATGGGTCCAGGAGATTCAGGTATGGAAACAACCTATGAACCCAGCCTGGAGTCAATTTTTGAAATCCTAGAATCCACGTAATGACATGACTGAACTAGTGTCCTGGTTCAAAAGTGATTTAGATCAGACAACATTGCCACAGCTGATACTATATTAAACCAGAGTGAAAAGGCAGTTGAATGCAGGAAAAGGAGCCAGTTGTGCAAGGTATAACATGGAACTCATGCCACAGGATTATAAGCAAAGATCTCTAAGACATCTGCAGCTGCAAAAGTGGATTTTTGCAAAGTGTAGATGGTGGAAGGGGCAGCCCTGTTTTTGGGGATTAAGGAGTACAAACTGCTATAGCATTTGTACTCCATGTTTTGGGGGCGGGGAGTGACTGCAAAGTGCAGCTGTTTTCTCATTGTTTGGGGAGTCCCCTTATAGTCCTGGCAGTTTGTATTAAATTCCCTTAGCAGCGGACTGCACAACCAGCCATTTGAGGTACTCTTTGTTGCAGTTATGACTAATGTATACCTCTCTGAAAATCTGATCATGCTACGTCAACTAACTCCCCAAAGTGAGGTGCACCACTTAAGGCCAAATGATGTGAGAATATAAACACTCAGATGGATTGACATTGTCTGCATATGAAGTAGAAAGATTCAAAATAGAAAGATGCTGAAGTGGCTACAAAGTCACCTACCGTGGTCTAGTGCAACAAGGAATGGCTCATACTACCAAAACACTGCAACTGTCAAGAGAGTGTCAAATAAGTTCACATCTGTCAAAATTGTTCAGCATCAATAATTACCCACACCATTTCTTGCTACACATCAGACTACATGAATTCTCTAACAGTCTTATGTCATCTACAACTGATTCCCCTGATGTGAATTAAATGGACATGCTGGATCCATGCAGAAAGAATATGAGTGATGTAATGGAAGAGGAGGGGAGGAGATTAGTGTTTAATATCCCCTTAACAATGAGGTCATTAGAGACAGGGCACAAGCTCGGATTAGGGAAGGAGAAGACTAACACTTTTAGTTACCTATACCAGTGGAGGTCGTGTTACTCTTATCCATTAGTGGATGGTTCAGCATCAAGATCTCAATATGAGGACAGATACAATGTAATTCCATGTGACTGTGTTGCCTAACACCATTTACTTTTCTCCGAAATTTGAACAAATGCCACAAGATGAAAAACACACAGAACTGGGGCCTGAGAGGATCCGATGTTGAAGAATAAATGCTTAATGGAACAAATTGATGATTCCTTAACCAACTTCCTGGTTAAGCCTGATTAATCAGTAGAAAAGAATGACAATACTGGGGCAAAAGTATGTTGATAAACGGACATGGTGCTGGAATGATGAAGTGCAGCAGGTGACCAATGAACAAAATAAAAAGAATAGCCTTTAAGACCTTGTAAAACATATATCTCAGTGCTTATCTTCAGCAATAATGAGTCCTGAAATTAGCACTGAAAAGAACACTGGTTGTTCCAAAGACCAACACTAGCAGGATCTGTATGATTAGCTTGACATGCAATTGGGAGAAAACCACATTTACTGCTTTGCAAAGTCCCAAAACCATTCAACCCAGGACAGTGGATGTGTCATGCATGTCAAGGGAATCGGAAACAAACTGTTACAAGACCACAATGATCCAACTATTTTGCTGATATATTAGCAACAAAGAGAATGCACATACACCAATTGCAAGTTCTGATTCCAATTTTGGGCCAGTGCCCTTAATTGCTGGTCAGCAAGTAATGAATGTCAATGAGAAAATGAAAATGGTGAAGCAACTTGCCTAGGTGAGGTACCAATGGAAATTTGGAAAATGCTTGGAACATTGGGATCACAATTCCTTGCCACGTTTTTGAAACACATCATCACAAAGAACAAAAATCCTCTTATACAAACAACTAGCAAGACAGCTCCTGTCCAAAAGAGATAGGAGGTGTGAGTAACTGCTCAATTTACCACTCCGTTTGACTCCTCTTTGACTCAGCAGGCTCAGTAACACTGTCACAGTAACAGTCAACCAGAGTGGATGTATTCAAGATTGTAACACCATCAATGCAATCCATGCCACACACCAGATGATGGAAAAGCATAAAGAGAAACAGATGACTATGACTGACATTCAGCAACATCCCACACCATCTCATCTGGTGAGCTCTTTGTTCTTATTAAAACCCAGATCTCTATGATGATTAGTACAGCTTCTGTATCGCAATACCGTAGTATGGCCTGAATCTCAAGTGGAATTTTGCCAACATTTATTTCACTGCCAGTGTCCATCAAGGCACTGTCCTATTACCGCTATCATTGATCCTCTTCCCGAGTGCAGCAAGGCTGGCATACTGGCACAACACCTGGCTATTCTTTAAGCGGATGATGTGATCCTGGCCCAAGAAATATGCTCCGAACTCCAAAATCAGTTACAAATTTGGCTGGTGAGACACATTGAGAATGGGCTGCAATTCAATACACTGCAGATTCAATATCTGGACTGTGGCCCCCGTAGCAATACCACTATCAGAACAGTGATCAAGACCTGCAGAATACCACACATTTCAACTACATTGGCTCTATTGGCACTTCAAACTGGGATGCCATGTCTGATGCCTGGGCAAGGGTAAAGACAGCTCGACTAAAATGGAGACAAGTCACAAGATCCTTCTGTGAAAAAACAATGCCCCAACATCAAAAGACAATTTACAAGAGCCTAGTTAATTCAACCACCATTTATGGAGGAGAATGATGAAAGAGCATCAACAAATTCTTCATACAATGGAGAAGAAACTGCTTCAATGAACACACTGATTCAATATGGCCTTACAAAAAATGAGGCTGTTTAACAAAGACTTGGGCTCTCTCCAATTGTGGGTGACATGAGAGAAGCCCAGCTTTGTCGATTTGGTGATTTAATGAGAAGGTAAGACAATTCAGTCACAACAGCAGCTCTCCAATTTGATCCATGAGGCATACGACCATATGAAGAAGGAACAAAGCTGTCAGCTAACAATCTCAAGTCCCAACATGCATGACATTTGTTTAAAGCCCAAAGATGTCAAGAACAGTGAGAAATTGGAATTATGGTGATATAATAAAACAGCACACCCTGTACATCAGGGTGAATGGTAAGAAAGATTGTGTTGTGTGACATTTATGACTAGCTGCTCTCACTCACATTTAAATTTGGTTATATATTTAGGACATCACACCATTCTATTAGTAATGATACTTACTTACTAATTTGGATTTGGGCAGTGTTTAATTTTTTAAGACAATGACCTAGGCAGAGAATGCAGACAGAAAAACTGAGAGGAAAAAGTATTTAAATAACTACATACAATTTCTACTGTCATCAAACCAGAATTCTAGGTGTGGAAGAGGTGGCAGAACTATTTGGAGCAGCAGTTGGCATTGTAGATCAGATGTTGCAGAGAGAAGAAAGGGCATCAAACCATCTACCACTGCAGTGTTGTCGCCATTTAATGAGGCAAATTAGGAGTGTGGTGAAAACAACGTCTGCAACAGCTTTCTCAGGCGGCCACCTAGGTACCTGGCTACAAAGTAAAACACATTGTGACAGATGGTTCCCTTGTTGAATCCAGTAGCTTCATGCTTCATATACATTGTTGAGATGATATTACTGTATTACTGTCACAAAAACTGCATTGTAGTTGCTAGGTCACAGCCTGGCTCACATTTTCTGGGACAAGCTACGGTGTATTGTTCTCACTGTCTACATCACTTTTCCTCCAATACTGCAAGTGATCTGCTCAACCAGAGTCAAAATCGAGTTTGCCCTTGGGAGGCAGTCTTACAACTTGGTTCACTGCCAGATGATGTGCACCATCTGCCATGCCATCTTTCACAGCCTCAGGCAGCCAATTTATGTAATATTTACATCTACAGACATACTCTGTAAGCCATTGCATGGTGCATGGTGGAGGGTAACATGTACCAGTACTAGCTGTTTTTTTCCTGTTCCACTTGCAAATGGATCACAGGGGAAATGAGTGTCTAAAAGCCTCTGTATGAGCCCTAATTTCTCGCAGCTTATCTTCATGAATCTTAGGCAAAATATACATTGGCAGAAGTAGAATCATTCTGCAGTTGGCCTCAAATGAAGGTCCTCTAAATTTCCACAAAAGCACCTTGCAATAACTTACATTTTTCTTTATTTAGAGCTAGCTGCCATTCGTCACACCAGCTAGAAATTCTGTCCAAGCCATCGTGTGTACTCCTACAGTCACTCAATGATGACACTTCCCTGTACACCATAGCATTTTCAGTAAACAGCCACAGACTGCTGCTCACCCTCCCTGCCAGACCATTTATGTATACAGAAAATAGTAGCAGTCTTACTACACTTTCCTAGAGCACCCCTGACAATACCCTTGTCTCTGATGAACACTCCCTGTCAAAAACAATGTACTGGGTTCTATTATTTAAAAAGTCTTCAAGCAACTCGTGTATCTGGGAACCTAAGCTGTATGCTCAGACTTTCATCAACAGTCTGCAGTGTAGCACTGTGTCAAATGTTTTCCGAAAATCTTTGATTATGGAATTTGCCTGTTGACCTCCGTCCATGGTTTGTAGGAAATTGAGAGAAAAGGGCAAGCTGAGTTTCACATGAGTGATTCTTTCTAAATCTGTGCTGATTTGTGGACAGAATCTTTCTGTCTCAAGGAAATTTATTATATTCTAGCTCAGAATTTGTTCATGAATTCTGCAGCAAACCAGTGTTAAGGATATTATTGGTCTGTAATTATGTGGATCCATTGTTTTACCTTTCTTATATATAGGAGTCATGTGGGAATTTGCATCAGGTGAGAGATTCACAATAAATGGAAGCTAAGTAAGGGACAGAGTATTCTCTGTGAAACCGAATTCGGATACCACAAGAATATGCACAACTTCCATGGTGGCAGTGTACTTATTGCTGCAAAGAAGTAAACAGTATCTAGTGAGATCACAGAAGATTTTGAATGTGAAATAATCTGGATGAAAATAATTGCCAAATGTGAGACAAACACTGTAATTGGATGTTTTTATGGTCCACCAGCCTCAGAACCTGTAATAACAGAATACTTAAGACAAAACATGGCACTCTGTCACACCTAAATTTCATAATTACTAATATGAGGAGATTTCAACTTATCACCTCTACACTACAACACTCCTGTTATTAGGACATTTTCCAGAGAAAGGGATTCATGCAACATTGCAGCAAAATATCCAAAAATTAGTCTTTAGTTAAGAGACAAATTCGTAAACACAATCAATACTACTACACAAAGACAAGTTGTCATTTAACATTATTACCAATAATTTCAAAAAGTTCTTGAACTCTTTATTTCAGATTTTTACACAATATTCTAATGAACATTCAGATGGACAAGGGCTATGTATATTTTTAAATGATAATGTACAAGTGGCTATTTTTTAATGGACTGCTAGAAAGAAAATACCATGCTATTCTGTGAAAATGTGCAGTTTCAAATTCCTTTCTACCAGTCATTTTCAGCTATGATTGGAAGACAATGTAAACTAGCCATAAGTTTGTAGCTCCTGTGAAAAAACAAGAGGATCAACGCTAAAAATTCCCCAACTTCATGTTTCTTCCTAGTAAGGTGTCTCTCAGTGCCATGTTCTTACTCAATGTCTTGCTTGACTTCGTCAACCCTTTAAATTCAAGCACTCAGTCTCAAAGAATATGATCAGTCAGAATCAAGGAAACGTGTCAGCCATTTCTGGCCAGTGAGCTCTTATTGGCTGGTGACTTGTTATGTCACCCAACAGCCAGCACAGCCACGAAACCACACTAACTCACATAAAATGAGCTCGCCTGCTGGATGTGTGGAGAGGGAAAGTGGCCTCTCAATGAAACATTCAAAATTCCTGAAGTACTGGATTATAAAGTATAAACAGGCACAGAAGCTATAAACCAAAGTCGGTGCATGAATATGAAGTGTTAATAACAGCAGTGGTGACTAAGTTTGTCATTAAACGGATCTCCACACTTATACTAGTGACTTAACCACTTGGCTGCTGTGATATTTTATATTTTTCCTTGCTACTTTATCTCAGTCATGAAAGGTGCATAAAATAAAAGACAATTTAGCTTGTAGCTGCTGAAAATTTTTGTGTCCAGACTGATTACATTTGCGACAGTACATTTTAAAAACTTTCATGTTCAGACCTGACATGATAACAGCTGCAACAACTACATACACTATACATGTGTATACATTGCACCACACATTGTAGATCCTAAAGCAGTGATAGAAGGCATGAAGTGAAACTGTAGCACATGAGTTTTCTTCAAAACTTACATTATAGACAGCGTACGTAAATTCACTGAGCTGACTTTTAAAAAGCTTGTGATATCAATTGGAGAAGTTAATCCATTTTTTCATGTCTGTTTCTCTCATCAAGCCTAAAATAACACTTCTCCTCCTAGGTAGCAATTTTACCAACACTCATAACCCATCACCATAAGCGGCTCGAATTCACTCAGCTCTCTCCTCAACCTCCAAGCTCTTTATCCTGTCCACCCTCTGGTCCACCAGATTCAGGACTGCCTCCACTTGCTCCACTTGGGGGGGGGGGGGGGGGGGACAAGGGTGGGGGGGCGCCTCTGTGGCATTCCTCTGGACCCCAGGGCATGTTGGAATCTGCAGAAACAAGGCAGCCGATATAGCGGCCAAGGCAGCAGTATCTCTTCCTTGGCCCGCTGTTTGCATGGTTCCCTTAGCTGACCTACAGAGCATTTTATGTCTTCGTGTTGCCCTTTTATGGCACATACATTGGTCTATGCTTCCTGATAATAAATTAAGAGACATAAAACCTCTTCCCTATGCTTGGACCTCTTCCTCAGGGCCTCATCAGTGGGAGGAGGTAATTTTAACTAGCCTCTGGATAGGGCACTGTTTTTTTAGCCATCAACATCTTTTAAGTGGCAATACTCCCCTGCTTTGTCCCCACTGCTCTCAACCATGGATAGTGAGACACTTTTTACTTCAGTGCCCCTATTTTAATCTGCTACACTCCCGGTTACAGCTGTCACCTGATATATCTTCCCTTTTATCAGATGACATGTGCTCAGCCAATCACGTCCTTGAGTTTATCCATGTCAGTTAGATGACATCGGTCACTTGAAGCTCTTCTTTGGGGACGACAACCACCCTCCTTCAATAGTAGTTTTCTAAGATTTCCTTCTGTTTTTAGTTTCCCTCCTTTTTGAGCTTCACTCCCATTGCTGCTGATTTAACATTCATTTTTTACCCTTCCCTAAGCTACAGAATGGATGCTTATGACCATAGCAGTTTTGCACCCTAAAACCATAACAAAAATCAACTGACACAACCAAACAGCAAATCCATAAACAAACAAGAAAGAAATTTCAAAATTTTACATCATACATAATAGACCTATTAGCGAGAAAAGTGCTATTAGTAAACCAGTAAAGTCTTGCTCTACTAATACTGTAGGATACATAATTGAAAAGACTATAACTTTTATTAGTAATACACGAGAAATTGAGCCATTTCCAAAAACACTACTGCCACAAATTATGTCTTAAAACATGCAATCTTTTTCATTTTACATTCACCTCAAAAATAGCACAAATTTATACCCTATATTTATTTATTTTATTTAGCCATCCGTGGACATTTTAAAATGTATGGATGTTGTCAGTTGTGTACACTCATATATTTATACAGTTTGTTGTTACGTGTAGCTAAACATTGTGATATATAAGTTATTTACAATCATTTTTGCTCCTTATCAAAATATTGTGAAACAAAAGCTATTTACAAGCATTTTGTACTAAGGAATTCACTTATAGTGCAAAAGCAGTGTTCCTGCAAAAACAATTTAAGATTTTTCCTAAAGCAGTACATGTTATCTGCTTCTTTTATTTTCTGTGGCAGTTTATTATACAGTTTTACACCTTCATACAAGAAGCTATTTTGAGTCTTATGTTTATTCTTCCTGTCTAGGTGAAGACAGTGACTTGTTCTTGTACTATAGTTATTAAAACTGCTATTTGAGCTATAATTTTCTATATTTTTCTTAATGTACACTAAGATTTGGAATATAAATTCACAAGGAACAGTTAGAATTTCAAACATTTTGAAAAGTATTCTGCAGTAGGCCCACTTACTGCTTTTTGTTATAATTTTTACTACTCTCTTTTGCATTTTAAATACTGTATGTAAATTCTGAGCACTGTTTACCCAGAAAATAATACCATAACTGATTACTGAATGAACATAACTAAAGTATACAGTTCTCAAACATTCACTACTGCATGCGAATACAGGGACTCTAAGCGCATAACATGTTGTGGATATCTTTTTCGAGAGTTTCATAGCATGTTCATTCCATTTCATTTGGCTGTCAATGTGCAACCCTAAGAATTTTGTTGTAGGTACATCATCTATGGAGATGTTATCTAGTTTTAAATTTAAGGGACTCTGTTTTTTGTTCATTCTAAAGCATATTGTATTTGTTTTCTTTACATTGAGAGTTACTTTGTTTTCCTCAGCACTTCAGTAGAATTTTCCAACAATTGTGCTGGTGTCTTACAGGTGATTACTATGTTGCTGTCATCCGCAAACAATAGCTTCTCTCCATGACTGATATGTTGCGGGAAATCGTTTATATACACCAGAAATAATACAGGGCCTAGTACACTTCCTTGAGGGACCCCAATATTGATAGATTGTGGATCAGATATATGTTTCTCAATGTACTTTGATCCACTGGAGACATGTGTGATCTCTATTGACTGTACTCTGTTTTCTAGATATGAACGAAACCATTTGAGAACCACTCCCCTTACTCCTAGTGCCCCTAATTTATGTGACAGCTTCTGGTGGTCAACTGTATCAAATGCCTTAGACAGGTCTAGGAAAAGGCCAGTTACATAGCTGTTCTCATCTAGTGCTTCTAAAACTAGTTTTTGTAAATTGTGCTATTGCAGATTCTGTACCTCTACCAGGCCTGAAACTATGCTGGTCATTGCAGCGGAGTAGCTCAAAAGCCTGTTTTTCGTTATTGTTTCTATCACTTTGGAAAAGCATGACAATAGGGCTATTGGTCTGTAGTTCTCAACGTTTTCTGCGTCACCTTTCTTGTGAACTGGAAAAATTTTGGCATGCTTCAGATAGTCAGGGAAGTAACCAGTTTTGAAGGATTCATTTATGATTTCTGTTAGTGGAGCTTTGATACTGTTTATGCATTTTTTCAGCACACACATTGGGATTTCATCTAAACCTGCCAAGTTTTTGTTCTTTAATTGCCCTACAACATTGCATACTTCCTCCTCAGTAGTTGGAAGCAATACCATTGAGTTTGCTATATGCTTCTGTACTGGTTGATGGCTCTGAGCACTATGGGACTTAACATCTATGGTCATCAGTCTGTACTGGTTGATTAGCACCTTTTGGAAAAATTTTCTGTAAGTTCATTGCAATGCTGCTAAAGTAGGTATTCACATAATTTGCTAATTCTTTTGGGATACTTTCTAAGTTTTCCTTGTTCCTGATTTGTGTGTTTGTACCTCTCGTTTCACTACAGCCCACGTAGCTTTACTTTTATTATTGGCTAAATTTATGAACCTATTGTTAGCTGATTTTTTTGCAGTGTTGAGTACCTTCCTTTAGATCCTTTTGTAGTTTTTGTAGTAGTGCAAAAAAACTGGATCACTATTGTCCTTTTTAATGGGGTTTAGGTATTTACAAGTTTGAGCACTTTTTCTAATTCCTTTAGTAATCCATTTATTGTTGGTGGGTGTTCCATTGGAAATTAATGCTTTGGGGAATGTTTCTTCAAATTTTAATTTAAACTCAGACATAAAATTGGAGAACTTGCTATTGACTTTAGTTTCTATGTATACTCCTTCCCAACTTTCATGTGCTAACTTTAAAGAAAACTCTTGCAAAGCTGATGGAGAGTAGACTCTTTTATATACATGCAGTTTTGATTCTTTTGTTACACAAGCTTTTACTTTTATAATCTGACATAGATGGTCAGACAGTCCCAGGTTTTTGACAAGTACATCACAGTTTTCCCTGCCTACATCTGTAGCTACATTGTCAATGGTAGATGAAGAATGTGTGGTTATTCTTGTTGTACAGTTGACTAGTGATGATAGACCAAAACTATGTATGATATTCATAAATGTGTTACTGGTGTCTCTGTTTTAGTTGTATTTATGTTGAAGTCCCCACGCAGAGTCAACGATAGTTCTAGGCTTTGTATAAGTTTTGAAAAGAATATCTCTAAATTACCACTGGGAGAACGATATACACATAATATAGTTAGTTTCTTGGGCATATTTATAGCAACTATCTCTATTGCTGACACTTCAAAGTCTTTGTCTACACTTAGCATGATAATATCACTTCTGACTTTAAATTCAATGCCACTCTTGACATAAATATACTGAAAACTGTGAAATATGATGAAAGCTGCTGGACTACAACATCTCAGATGTTTGTAACATCTCAGATCTTTGTTTTTCACCTGCAGCCAATAGCTGTATTGCATGGTAATTGCATGCTAATGTCATGCTAATGCAATGTCTTCTAGCATGATTAACAGCAAGCTTACAGGGTGGCTCGTTCCAAAGTACGGCTTATGCGATCAGTGTACAGCAAATGTAGTGACTGCAACTTCCCCTTAGGTGTAATTTATATGCTTTTACCTCATATGCCCTTCACTACTGTGCACTAATTTTACTTACAGTAGTTCTGCACAGAGCCTGTTGACAGAATCTGAAATGTGTCGAGCCTCTACTGACTACAGCCAATGTAGGCTCCTCCATTTGCTATGTGCAACACCACAATTAACAGGATGTATTCAGCGAATAGTTGTGCAATGACTTTTTCATTTTTGTTGCAGTCATGAATGGTGTTTAATGCGTTTTGATGATGGACCATCATCATCATCATCATCATCATCATCATCATCATCATCATTTAAGACTGATTACGCTTTTCAGCGTTCAGTCTGGAGCATAGCCCCCCTTATAAAATTCCTCCATGATCCCCTATTCAGTGCTAACATTGGTGCCTCTTCTGATGTTAAACCTATTACTTCAAAATCATTCTTAACCGAATCCAGGTACCTTCTCCTTGGTCTGCCCCGACTCCTGGTTCATGGTGTGGGTTCCTGTAGTCATGTCCTAGTTCATGAACCACGGGCAACGTATGAGTGGCCAAGTAAGTGGTCCCGACAGTCGGGATACCAGTTACTTTGGAATAAGGCTGGGCATCTCGGACATATTCTGAGTCGTGGTCACCTTTGTACTCATACGGCAAAGACTACCAAATCCACCGGTTAGTCCCTCAGCCGTTAGGGGTAAAACCCAATGGGACTCGGGGCAAGTAAGGCTAGCAACCTGCTTCCCTGGTACTTTAAATATGATGCTGGCAACAATCAGAGCAAAATGCCTCGGACCTTTGGAGGTGATGGAGTCCCACCTCTAACTGACAAACCAGGGACTCCTAAGATACGACTTGGCAAACAAATGGTAATGAGATGGGGAGCTATTAATCTCAATGGGGGCTACTCTTGGAAGAAGGTAGAGCTGGCAGAGGCTGCAAGTAAGATGGGGCTGGACGTTTTAGCTGTTAGTGACATTCGGGTAAGGGGTGAGAAAGAAGAAGAAGTGGGAGAATACAAGGTCTACTTGTCAGGAGTCAAAGCAGGAATAGCACAATGGGGTGTAGGGCTTTACATCAGGAAAGAAATGGAACCCAGCGTAGTTGCAATAAGGTATGTAAACGAACGACTGATGTGGATAGATTTGACAGTGTCTAGCAAGAAAATTAGGATTGTGTCAGTATATTCGCATTGTGAAGGGACTGATCAAGATAAGATGGATAGTTTTTATGAGGCACTCAGTGATGTAGTTGTTAGAGTAAAGGACAAGGACAGTGTTCTGCTCATGGGTGATTTTAACGCCAGGATTGGAAATCGAACAGAAGGGTATGAAAAGGTTATGGGTAAATTTGGAGAGGATATGGAGGCCAACAGGAATGGGCAGCAACTCTTGGATTTCTGTGCCAGTATGGGCTTAGTAATCACAAACTCCTTTTTTAAACATAAGAACATTCAGCGGTATACTTGGGAAAGCAGGGGAACCAGATCTGTCATTGACTATATAATAACAGATCATGAATTCAGGAAGGCTGTGAGGGACACACGTGTATTCAGGGGATTCTTTGATGACACTGATCATTATTTAATCTGCAGTGAAACTGGGATTGCGAGGCCGAAAGTGCTGGAGGTCAGGTCCATATGTAGGAGGATAAGAGTGGAGAAACTTCAGGATAAGGAAATCAGGCACAAGTACATAACAGCGATCTCAGAAAGGTACCAGTTAGTTGAATGTAGTCAATTACAGTCATTGGAAAAGGAATGGACAAAGTACAGGGACACAGTACTAGAAGTGGCTAAAGAATGTCTTGGAACAGTAGTGTGTAAAAGTAGGAGGAAGCAAACAGCTTGGTGGAATGACACAGTCAAGGCAGCCTGTAAAAGGAAAAAGAAGGTGTATAAAAAATGGCTACATACTAGAACTCAGGTAGACAGAGAAAGTTATGTTGAAGAAAGAAACAAAGCCAAACAGATAATTGCAGCATCCAAGAAGAAATCTTGGGAAGACTTTGGAAACAGGTTGGAGACATTGGGTCAAGCTGCTGGAAAACCATTCTGGAGTGTAATTAGCAGTCTTCGAAAGGGAGGTAAGAAGGAAATGACAAGTATTTTGGACAGGTCAGGAAAACTGCTGGTGAATCCTGTGGATGCCTTGGGCAGATGGAGGGAATATTTTGAAGAGTTGCTCAATGTAGGTGAAAATACGATCAGTAATGTTTCAGATTTCGAGGTAGAATGGGATAGGAATGATGATGGAAATAGGATCACGTTTGAGGAAGTGGAGAAAATGGTCAATAGATTGCAGTGCAATAAAGCAGCTGGGGTGGATGAAATTAAGTCGGAACTCATCAAGTACAGTGAAATGGCAGGTCTTAAATGGCTATACAGGATAATTCAAATGGCCTGGGAGTCAGGACAGGTTCCATCAGACTGGACAAAAGCAGTAATCACACCAATCTTTAAACATGGAAACAGAAAAGATTGTAACAACTACAGAGGTATCTCTTTAATCAGCGTTGTGAGTAAAATCTTCTCAGGTATTGTTGAAAGGAAAGTGCGAGTATTAGTTGAGGAGCAATTGGATGAAAATCAGTGTGGGTTTAGGCCTCTTAGAGGTTGTCAGGACCAGATCTTTAGCTTACGACAAATAATGGAGAAGTGTTATGAGTAGAACAGGGAATTGTATCTATGCTTTATAGATCTAGAAAAGGCATATGACCGGGTTCCTAGGAGGAAGTTATTGTCTGTTCTACGAGATTATGGAATAGGAGGCAAACTTTTGCAAGCAATTAAAGGTCTTTACATGGATAGTCAGGCAGCAGTTAGAGTTGACGGTAAACTGAGTTCATGGTTCAGAGTAGTTTCAGGGGTAAGACAAGGCTGCAACCTGTCTCCACTGTTGTTCATATTATTTATGGATCATCTGTTGAAAACAATAGACTGGCTGGGTGAGATTAAGATATGTGAACACAAAATAAGCAGTCTTGCATATGTGGATGACTTAGTTGTGATGGCAGATTCGATTGAAAGTTTGCAGAGTAATATTTCAGAGCTAGATCAGAAATGTAAGGACTATGGTATGAAGATTAGCATCTCCAAAACGAAAGTAATGTCAGTGGGAAAGAAATATAAACGGATTGAGTGCCAAATAGGAGGAACAAAGTTAGATCAGGTGGACGGTTTCAAATACTTAGGATGCATATTCTCACAGGATGGCAACATAGTGAAAGAACTGGAAGCGAGGTGTAGCACGGCTAATGCAGTGAGCGCTCAGCTACGATCTACTCTCTTCTGCAAGAAGGAAGTCAGTACCAAGACTAAGTTATCTGTGCACCGTTCAATCTTTCGACCAACTTTGTTGTATGGGAGCGAAAGCTGGGTGGATTCAGGTTACCTTATCAATAAGGTTGAGGTTACAGATATGAAAGTAGCTAGGATGATTGCAGGTACTAGTAGATGGGAACAATGGCAGGAGGGTGTCCACAATGAGGAAATCAAAGAAAAACTGGGAATGAACTCTATAGATGTAGCAGTCAGGGCGAACAGGCTTAGATGGTGGGGTCATGTTACACGCATGGGAGAAGCAAGGTTACCCAAGAGACTCATGGGTTTGATGATGGACAGATTATTATAAATTTAATGGATAGTTGGGACAGAGAAACACTGAAATGACATTGGGCTTCACTTTACTTCACATTAATTGGTATAAATAAGTATCACAGGTGAAGGAAAACATGTCTGTATATGCATGCTTTCACAAAACCTGCTGTGTTGACACTACAGCAAGTGATGAGTTCAAAATGTAAATGACATGCATTGGCAATGCTGCATAATGACCCACTTTGACCACTCAGCACAATGAACAAGGAAAAGTTTATAAGCAATACGCTAGGGGTCACTGCGATCATGTCACCAGAGTATGCTCCACTGCCATTGGCTAGAACAGAAAAACAACCCCCACCTCAGTCTTTGGGTTAATTCGCCATGTTTATCAATTATTGCTTTTTTCTGGGTGAGCACAAAGGAAAGATCTTTCAAAAACACATGTTTTGACATATCATTTGAGGTCATAGTATGTGTGATTTTTTAAGAACATGAAATCCATTACCGCAAATTATTGTACAAACATTGTACTGTACATTCAATTTCCTTCAATTATACAGTTTTGCACTGAATTGGTGAGGATTATGATTTTTAATCATAAATGCCAATTACATGTATGTTTACTCAAATATTGGTGTATTAACATTTTCTTTGAGTTTGCATTTTCATCAATTTTGCGTTTTCTAAGTCTGGACCATATGAAAACATAAAATAGCAGTTTCACAGATATTTTCAAACAACGCAAAGTCACAGAGAGGAATCAGAGGACAGAGAGGATGGACACAGAGAGGGGGGAGGGGGAGGGGGAGGGGGGAAGGGTGGAGGTGATGCACTGAGTTAAATGGGAGGAGAAGCAGATGACCAAAGAAAATGGAGTGGGGGGAATTGCAAAGCACTGCCAGGTTCACTAGGTTCTTTTTCAATTCATTTGACATAGAGGAGGAAATCTGTGTCCAAAATGCTGTTACAGGATCAACCATTATGGCTGTTAAAAGAAATGTTAAGAAAAGCAATAAAATTTCAGTGCTGCGGATTATCTGAGCAGTCAAATTTAATATTCGTCTCCAGGGCTGAAAACATGGGGCATCAACAAATAGGAGCAAGAGTAGTGTGTGTCCCCATACAAGGTCATTGAGGGCAGGGCACAAGCTTTGACTGCAGAAGAAAATCAGAATGTCTTTTTCAAATACAATAAATCATCCTGGCCTTTGCCTTAAACAATTTGGTGAAATAACGAAACACTTAAATCTGGAGAGATGGTGTATCATGTGTATTGGTTGAGAGAATTGTTGTAGCTTTGACTGGGGTGTCTGTCATCTATCCTCTTAAGAGTCTGAATTAATTGTACCATTCATCACTGTTCCCTAGCAGATCACTCACCTGCAGATCTTCTGTCGCAGACATCAGACTTCATTTCTTACAGAAGGTATTTCACCGCCTAATAAAGAATTTATTAAAGGGACAGCTGGGAAGCTACAGACCAATGAAAGTCAGTGTTGTCTCACAATACATCTATTCACAAATGGACACATGGAAATGAGAGGTGGTCCTGTCACAAATTGCCAAATGTAACACTCACAATAAAGCAGCTGCCTTACTGTAGGACAAGTCAGAAGAACAAAAGTTCATAAAACAATGTCTTCAGCATAAAGACCAATCCATAGAGAGAGAGAGAGCACAAAATATATTGATATGAATCAGTGATGTACCAAATATTTCTTTACAGGTGGGGAGGGGGGAAGCAAACGCATTTACTGATTTCGTCTTTCAGTAAAACTGTTAAGAACACATGCATACACATAGTGTGGGAAGATGTGATAGGTAATCAGTGATATGTTGATCTCGAGAGAGATACAGCTCATTAATACCAATATGAACCCAGTTTTATAAGTTGTGCTCTTGAAAACAATCTCGTAGCTTTTATTTTTAAAAAGATATCATTTACCTGGGAAGATAATGGTCCTATTTTGTTCTGAGACCATTTACGAAAAGGAGTTCATACTTAATGTAGACTGCAATGTCAATCAGCCAGAGAGAAACCTTTTCTTATTATTACTATTTTACAAACACTGAGCATCACATCTTAACGAAAAAAAAAAGATAATTTGTTTGAAAAAGATGAAGGCATTTATTTTGTTTTATTTAGACCAAAAAATTTTATGTACAATTTCCAAATGTAATTTTCCTTTTGACAATTCGGCAAACAAATTATTTCATGACATCCATACGATTAATTATTTCATGACATCCATACGATTAATTTTTTCAGCCCTGTTTTGATGAACATGGAGGAGCAGATGGGCAAGTCTCAAATGAGTCGTCGTTGATCTGAGGCCACTTTTAAGTCATCTCAAGGCACTGAATGACACCTAAGAGGATGCTAATGATACTGGAATTGTCAGAATAAGAATGATGAGGAGAATGACTTCCTGAATGAGTTCTTTAACCCTACCAGGTTCAGCAATAAGTTTTCTTCCAATAGAAGACACATTGCATGGTTGTATATCAGTTGTAATGGTTCAAACTATTTCAAGCTGTGTATGAAGCCTGTCCAGGTTAAAGTATGTTGTTTGTACTCCAAGAAATTATTCCAAACATCTTGTAGATGGAGGATGTGTTTGGGAGGATGTAATAAGTATCTCTTCAAGATGGGATAGTCACTTTATATCATCTTGGTTGAACCTTCGATCAATGTCATACAGGAGATCAAACATTTCAAACGCATCTTTCCTAAATTTTTGTTCTTGAGGCAATTCTTTGGGAGCACATGGTGTTTCTTTGTGTTGCAATTCACTAGTATTTTTCTTGGCCATGAGATATTTGGGTCTTTCATATTTAGGTTTTCAGAATAATCTTTGGACCTCTCTAAAAGCATATCAAATTCTTCTGTAGTCCTAAGATTTGTAAGAGCTACTTTTAGAACCTTTACATAATGTTTCACTCTGATTGCATTAAAATTTGGGTTCTGTAGGGATCTGACCAGTTCCTCTAGATTCTAGAATTATATTTAAGACATTTTTCACAATTACCAGTACACCACACAATGGATTACTGCTTCTTGAAACTTCCTGTAGTGCCAGATCCAAGCAATGACTGCCGCATTGGATGTAACAACTCTTTGGCTGGTCTTGAAGGATTTCCTTCACACCTTTGTTCCATCCAGCCACATTAGCTGCACCATCGATACAGTGGGTGTGTAGAAAACTGGCAGTTGCCAGCACTTGCACCTTGGAGTCAGATGGACTATATAAACCAAGAAAAACATTATTTTATTTCCAAGTATCTCAGGGTCAACACAATGTACACAAAGAGTGAACTGCTCCTGGCCAGCCACATCCATTGTTGAATCTGCCGTAATTCTGTAAACTGGGGAGTTTTTTATTTTCTGCACAATTTCTTGCTGGATCATGTGAGCCATAATTTCCAGTACTTCATTTTGCATCGCAGGTGCCAACCAAGTGTCATGGCATTTCAGCCATATCTTCAGTTCTTGCACATCATTCTTCCTCTCATCGAGAAGTATCAACAGGCTCCCAGAGACCATTTCATGACCTCTCAGTGCATTTCCTGTTCGACCCAGGAATCAGAATGAACTTATAATAAAGCCGTTCTAGCTTTCTCCTGATTGGTCAGCAGATGTCACATGACTTGGGCAATCATAGGTGTGCTATTTTGATGTTACTTAATAACTGAGAGAGACTCTCGATGAAAAAGACTCTTCTCTTGTGTCTTGATCTTTTCTGTAGCTTTTTTCCAGTTACAGAACCATCTTTAAAAAAAGCTGCCTCTCTCTGTGGTCTTCTATTGTTCGCTAAGTTGATGGACTGACTGCAGTTATAGCAGGAAAAACTGTCATTCTTTCCTTCATAATGTATCCATGGACAGGTCACAAACTATTCTGATTTACAAGATCTCCCATTCCTTTGTGGAAACTTATGCTTTTCTGATGAGTGAAATTTTGTTTCAGAAACAGGTATACTTGAAGTAGAGCCCATTGTGTTTTCATTTGAGAATGGGATGTCTGCATGCTTTGACAGTCCTGGGCCACAACTTTTATATCCATCGCCTCTAACTGAAATTGTTGTGGATAAAAACGTGCAACATGACTTATATTGCGCACATCACATTAACGTAAAAATAGGTTTCAACAAACAAAGCATGTTAATGGTGAGCACATAGTATAATACACAAGCATAGGAAGAAACACTCATAGTTGACCATAAAATATTTATCTTACCAGTATCAATGCTTCTGCTTTCTTGTAAGTATCTTCAACTAGTACTACTATTACTAGACTGAGACTGGTCACTATCATGAGCAACACTAATACAAACGATCAGAGATTTTTTTAGTGCTATTACCACTCCCAAACATTCTTTGATAGATTCTTGTGACATTGAGCAGTACCATACCTAAAATAACAAAATAGTAATCATCGTATATAAATATCAGCTATGACCCATGGATTGATGTACACATAAAAAGGGAATGAAAAGTTAGATACTCAAATTCAAAAATGATGCTGTAAGTCACTAATTGTATGTGTCACAAGTAAGAGGAATCACTGTAAACACTATTGAACATCTATATCATGAATTACAAAATATGGTACAAATCAGACCTTAAAGCAATACCCTACTGCAGTCAATCAATCAATCTCTTTATTCATCCGTTAACAATATACATTGTATGGATGGATGTAGTCAGTTAAAATATAGTTTCTTATCTTTAATTTGTTTAAAAAACTTGGATAATAAATGGAAGAACATTATCATTATACAAACTTGCACAATTCATACCAAATTGATTATGACTGATGATTTATTAGAAGGAAAATTACATAGTAAATAAAATATTTTCAGCTGTAAAGATAATGTGTACTATCATATTTGTTCAGTGACGACCTGCTGTGTAAAGCACTGTGTTTTTGTGTTGATTTGACATTCAACTTTCAGTTGTTAAATCAATTTAAGTAAATTGAACAATGTTTGTACCATTACATGTAACATTTGTGATGAAACTGGTATGAAATACAGTGAATTCATAGTTTTCTGTGTATGAATGCTTTTCTCAATAACTGTATGACAGGCGAGAATGAAGCTGCACTCACAGTATATTACAACTTCTTTCCAGAAGTGACTGTATATTTTTACTTGCTGCTGCTTTTGTAACAAGTTTAATTGTAAATGTTGACTTGCATTATAGCACTGTACTTTTCCTTTCATAAGCTAACAAATGGCATAAATATACTTCCAAGCTATGATAGATAAAAACATCTCGGTATTTATTGTACAGAGAACAACTCATCTCTTTGCTTACTATTATTTGCTGAAAACCTTGTTTTAGTGTCTTGAAATGCTTATGTGTAGTGACTTGCCACACTGCACTCTGCATGGCGTGCGGAAACTTATCATGTGCGGCATATCACAAATACATGCAATCCATTTATTCGTCAGTGGAAAGATACAAATTTCCTACCACAATACAAAATTACTTCGGTACATTAGCTTCGGTTGGTACATTGCAATACGTGACCTAAAGAGCTAAAAATGTGAAATAGCCAGCGAGGTCATTCTTCACTGCAAAGTCTTCAAATTAAGTTCAATAAGTTATTGTACATCATTTATAAACATTGTAAAAACTATAACTAATAATGAAAAGGTAGCCACTTTACTGCCAAGTGTGATTGTTTGGCATCAGTTTCTTTATGAAGTCACATGAGAAACATTGCACAGCGAAAAGATAAACACCATGCAAATCCAGAAACAATATTTTCTTAATTTTTGTGTGCACACAGTAAAACATTTGAAGGCTGTAGCTTTGCCTCATTTATACAAAACGATTATCCATTTGCCTGAAAAATTCAGTTTTTGCTTTGCTTCTTTCATGTTGTAAGGCAAGAAAGAGTTTTCCATTAACAGTCCGCAGCAAAACGGAAGTGTGATAATGACTGAACAATAGACCAGTGGGCACTAGACTTCAGGATAAAATTATCTATAATGCCTTAGTAAACTGAGGGCTGTTTTTAGCATGAAAGACATTATCTGAGCAATAATTGCCACAACTGATTGAGTGCATTGCTTAATTACTACCAGTACCGCAGAGTTGACTATGAGAAATATAGCCCCTAAAAAGGGGGGGGGGGGGGGAGGCATTTGTAACTAGTCAAATTAATTAAACTTTTCATACTAAAATCTGAATGTAGCGCCTATCTTGACCTATGAACTTCATAACAGCTTGCTATACAGTAACATTTTGGAACATACATCTTGCTTTTCTGTCCTGCAACAGCAGTAGACTTTCTCTTGCTGTGGAAGAACAGGATGATCTGAGTACACTGTCACAATGCCTAATTTCAGGACAAGCTGCAATGGGTTATGGAGAGATTTTCTTGCACTACGCCTAGCTCAAACACATGTGACCAAATACTAGTTTTCTTGCATCTTGCAATAATTATGCCATCTTAGTTTTCGATACGGTGTTTTATGTATTGTACATAGTTTGCACCGTTCTGTTTAACTCGTATTGTTACATAGTTATTATCGACATCTTTGTTGATTGAACCTCTACTTGCATTATTGTAGTGGTATGGAATGCTTATTCACTGACAATTGTTAATTATTTCTGGAACATTTCTTCGCTTTTTCCTGCTTCAATCCTCATGGCTGCCCTGTTTTCAACTGACATGGATTGGATAGTCAAGCAATTTCTGAGAGTTCCAGTGTAGATCCAGGCACTGTTTTGTCACTTTTGCGTTGAGATTTGGTGTGTCCCCTTGAACTCAAAAGCATTTCATGGTATTGGAAATATTGGAAATAATTGGCATCATTTTGCAAATACTTTCAGGTACGCCATAGATTCCCCCTCCCCCTCCCCTCCTCCTTTCCCATAAATGCCTCATTGAGAAGTATAGGAATGTAATTACACAAAATTGAGCTGGGAGATTGCGAAAAACAAATGACAAAGTAACTACACACCTTTCACTATGAAGGTTCACTCATATCACTTCGAAAATTAAAATAAAATGTGTGTGTCTTTACCTACCTATTGAGAAAAATCACTAGCTATACTGTGCAAGTTTCACGTTCATTACCAGAGCAACAATGTATAGTGCTGTAGCTATGGCGTGAAGGCAAGGTGATCATTGAGGGAGGGAAAAGGGGGGAGTGTTAGAATAGTGCCTCCATTCACATTTAGCTCATTGCGTTCCCCCCCTAAAAATGTTGGATTGTTCGTAGCATGCAGCGGACATTGTCATAGCAGCGAGCCAGATCAGGCGTATCAACTGCTGTTTGAGCACTGTTGGCCGGTGTTTGTCATTTTAAATAGGACCGCACATGGCTTATGCCTCCATGACTGCAAAACTAAATTGACCAAAAAAAACGTTTTGCACCGCCTGCAGATCTGTGAACGTGTGTTGATTCAAGGGGAACGGAACAGCAAATAACGAAGGTGGTGGCAATACTTGTTCATCTTCATCTTCTCTTCAGGTATTAGGCAGGAATTGCCTGTTACAGTACCCATCTCGGTCGGGGTCTTCCTCTCTCTTCTCCTATGGCACTTATAATTTCTTGCCTTTAAGGGAAGTCTCTCACTCTCCATTCTTTGTACATGTTCATTCCATTTTCTTCTGTAATCTCGAATTTTATCATTGAGGCTAAGGATTTGCAGTTCTTCTCTAATATCTTGATTTCTTAGCCCATCTTCTCCTGTGCAACCTTTAACACCTCTAATGAATTTCAATTCTTGTGCCTGAATCTGGCTTTCTTGCTTCTGGGTAATCACCCAGGTCTCACATCCATAGAGCAGTGTGGGAACTGCAACAGTTTTGTAAAATTTAATTTGAGTGTCTTTCCTGGTTTTGCTTTATAGATTTGTGTTAATTGTTCCACATACCAGTCTGAATTTACCAATCTTAATTTCAATATCTCTGTTGTAGCCATATGTCATTTCACATCCAAGGTAATTGAAATGTTTTACTTGCTCTAAAATCTTCTGATTTATCTCTATTTTGGTTCTGGTTCAAATGGCTCTGAGTACTATGGGACTTAACATCTGAGGTCATCAGTCCCCTAGACTTAGAACTACTTAAACCTAACTAACCTAAGGACATCACACACCTCCATGCCTATTTTGGTTCTGATTTGTTCTTTCCCATGAAGGCCATTGTCTTAATTTTTTCTTTTGAAATTTCCATTTTAAATTTTGTAGTTATTTGTTTTAGCAAGTAGATTCCTTTCTGAAGGGCATCTTCTTTGTCTGCTAGGATCACTGCATCATCAGCATATAATAAATTATTTAAAAGAATGTTCCTGTCTAGGTAGATGCCTTTCTGAAATTCTGATTTCCATATATGTATCATTTCATTAATGTAGATGTTGAACAAAGTTGGAGAGATGCAGCAGCCTTGTCATGCCCCTTTATTAGTTGGTATCTCCTTAGTTGTTTTACCATTGAGATCCTGACTGATATTTGTGTCTTGCTATAATCTTTTTATCGCATTTACTAGATGCTATGGATATCCGCGATTTGTCATTATTTCCCAAAGTTTCTTTCTACTGACATTGTCAAAAACTTTTTTTAAGCCAATAAAAGCAATGTATGTTCCTTTATTATACTCTCTCCATTTCTCTGTTATTTGCTGTAGCCTAAAAACTGCATCTACTGTGGAGTATCCTTTCCTAAAACTCATTTGTTCCTCATGCAGTACTGCTTCTGCTATCTTTTTAAGCCTTGTATTTATAATCTTAGCCTATGCCTTGTATGCTGAGTCCAGTAAATTTATTCCTCTGTAATTACTGCATAGGCTTTTATCTCCTTTTTTAAAAAATTGATATCACTCTAGCTGTTTTCCAGTCTTTGGTAATACTCTTCCTCTTCCAACATTCACTGAAGAGAATCAGCAGTCGTTGGTGTAGCATCATTCCTCCATGCTTTAATAATTCAGCATTAATGTCATTTTTTCCTGTTGCTTTCCTGTTCCTGAGTGATGTTAGTTCAAATGCCTCTGAACACCATGGGACTTAACTTCTGAGGACATCAGTCCCCTAGAACTTAGAACTACTTAAACCTAACTAACCTAAGGAAATCACACACATCCATGCCTGAGGCAGCATTCGAACCTGCAACTGTAGCGGTCACGCAGTTCCAGACTGAAGCACCTAGAACTGCTTGAACACCGTGGCCAGCTAAGTGATGTTAGTGCAGATGTTAATTTCACCTAATCCTTTCTCGTCTAGTTGTTCAATTTCAGTTTCTTGTGCTGTATGATCATACCACAATTCGATGTAATGATTTATCCACTGTTCTTCTTCAGTATTATTTAATCTTTTCTCTTTCTGTTGTGTTTAAAGTTTTTAAAATGTTATATGCCATTTGTCGTCTTCCATGGATAGCATCTCTTTTTCCCCAAGCAAGTATACCTTATAAATGCTTTGATCTTGTTGGTTTGTTACTTGTTATTTTCTTCCATATTGTAAAAAGATCTACTCTGGAGATCTACTCTTGTATCCCTTACTTGGCCCGCAATCTTATTATTTACTAAGATGTAGTCAATTATTGATCTAAGACCTCTGCTGGCCCAAGAATACTTGTTTATATCCTTTTTCTTCAAAAGTGAATTTGTGATTTTTAAATTATTGTAAGTGGCAAAATCTCTTAGTAATTTTCCATTTTCATTACATATTGGTTCTCCAAATGGACCTATAACGTTTGTTACTGGGGTATTTCCTATTCTGGCATTGAAATCTCCCATCATTGATTTGATCAGTAGCTCTGTATGTACTCAGAGTCTTCTGTAGTTCTTCATAGAAGCTTTCAGATTCATCTTTTTTCCCTTCTTCAGGTGCATACACACTTATAAAGGTGGTGTTACCCCTTATCAGTTTCAGCCTGACTGTAAGTATTCTTTCACTTACATATGTACAATCTTGAATGTATTTTTCCCATTTTTTATGGCAGGAGTAGTGCTACACCTTTGCTTGCTCATTTATATTGTTCAACACCACTATAGATCATAATGTAATCCTACATATTTATTTCCTCTTAATTTCTTTTTAGTTTCTGTGACTGCTACAGCATCGATAATAATATCGCTCAGTATATTTACTAGTTCTAGTTACTAGTTACTAGTTCTACCTCGTTTTGGGAAATTCCTCACACATTCCAGATTGCTACTTTGATGTTTCCATTCATCCAATTTACCTTTGAGACTGTCCTGTTTCTGAGGCTCGTTTGGGTACTGGGAGTAGTCTGTGTTTTCTGAGAGTTGGTTACCAGCCATCTGCTCAACCCCCTTCTATGAGGACCAGGATTTTCTTTCGGGGTTATCTCCCTTAGCCGGTTATTTAAAGGCGCCCAAAATAAGTTCGCCTTTCATCCTCTCCCCTTGGCTTTGTAGTCTGCATCCACTGTGTGTCATACATTGTCTAAGGATCTCACAGCTCATGCCTTCTAGGACGTGTGAGTAGGGTCTGTTGGCAGAGCTGCATTGAAATCCTTGAGGTCTGATTGACTTCTCAAATTTCACTGGGAATTTTCCAGAGTTTTGTTTCTGCAAACAGATATCGGTGGCCTCAAGAGACTCTGGGGTCCTTTGCCAACCTTTGATTGTTGGAGGACAGAAAAGAGGAATGAAAGACACCCTCAGGCCTCAAAACCTAATACCATTTGGGTCAAAACAGTAAGAGTTGGCCAAGGGAGGCCAATTGGGAAGAAAACAGAAGAAGCCTGACACAAGTAAGTGGAAGTAATGTCAGACTTAGCTAAGGGCCCATGTGGTTGCCAGTCACATACTCCCAAGACAGGAGCCCCCTAGGGAGACTACTCTTTGTCTGGAATCTCACCAACTGACCTGTCTGGCATGGGTGACCCTACCGGTTGCTCAAAAAGAGCAGTGTCCATGCCAGGCAAGGCAGTGCGTCATTTGCACTGGTGGATTCTCTTCCTTTCGTTATCACTATCAGATCCATTACCAGCCAACGGCACAACACTCCAACACTGATGCCTCATCTCATCATCTGATCAGGCTGGACCCAGTGTTTGATCAGAATAAGTTGCTTCGATTCTATTTAGATATTGATAACCACAACATGGTTGATGATTTTCCCCATCACAAGTGCCACAATAGCATCAGCCGTCACCATGGATCCTGTACTTAATCGAGTCTTCCCTTTTGTGCAGCACAGTTGGCCGGAAAAAAAACCCCGATCGTGCCTCACATCCCTTGCATAATTACTTCTCCCTCCGGCACTGTCTTTTTGTGTTTGACAGAGCTGCTCCCTGGGTTGTGACTGCCACTACATTATGCCATAACATATGATGGTTTCTGCATGTCAGTCATTTTGGGACCTCTCACACCAAAGTTTTGGCCAGCACTCATATTAGCTGGGCATAGATGGGGACATTATGCAGCTTATAGCCACTTGCACTAACTTTTTAGCCGGCCGGTGTGGCCATGCGGTTCTAAGCGCTTCAGTCTGGAACCGCGTGACCGCTACGGTCACAGGTTCGAATCCTGCCTCGGGCATGGATGTGTGTGATGTCCTTAGGTTAGTTAGGTTTAAGTAGTTCTAACTTCTAGGGGACTGATGACCACAGAAGTTAAGTCCCATAGTGCTCAGAGCCATTTTGAAACTAACTGTTCAGCTACAGACAGCCCTGCAGGCATCTTTTTCCACCTGGCTGACACCACAGTACCTGTGGAAGTGTCTACATGTCGATTTTGCTGGGCCCTTCCTAAATCAGTATTGGTTCATTATAGTGGACACCTATTCCAAGTTTCCCTATATGGCGCATTGTCCATCCACGCCTGTGGCAGCTGCTGTTTCAGCCCTGTCTAAAATTTTTGCAACTGAATTACCAATAATGGCCCCCTGTTTGTTCCTTGAGAATTTGCATAATTTTGCCAAGCTAGTGGTGTTTGCCACCCCAAAGCCTCCCTGTTTTACCTTCAATCTAAGGGTGAGGTCGAACACATGATTCAGACATTTTAAAACTAGATGCAGAAGAACATATCTGGCACGCCCCCTGGAGCTGCATTAGAACATTTTTTAAGTTTATATGAAGACAGTAACTGTTATCGAAAGAACAGAATCCTGTTGATGACCGTGCAGTTTTTCCCTGGAATAAATTATGACTAACTGAAACCCTCAGCTGCCGACAGGTGTTGTTGATATACCTCGATGTGGACAGCTGAAAATGTGTGCCCCGACCGGGACTCGAACCCGGGATCTCTTGCTTAACATGGCAGACGCTCTATCCATCTGAGCCACTGAGGACACAGATGAATAGCGCGACTGCAGGGACTTATCCCTTGCACACTTCCCGTGAGAATCACATTCCCAACTGTCCACAATTCTACATATGTAATGTACCTTATAGACATTTGCCCATTCACTCATTACTCGCGCATGCTTTGGCGATTCCCGTAAGAGTTTGGGCAACCTGTGTGCATTCGCACAGACGAAGGTCAATGGCTGGGTAGCCTTTAACTATATATATGAAGACAGTAACTGTTATCGAAAGAACAGAATCCTGTTGATGACCATGCAGCTTTTCCCTGGAATAAATTATGACTAACTGAAACCCTCAGCTGCTGACAGGTGTTGTTGATATACCTCGATGTGGACAGCTGAAAATGTGTGCCCCGACCAGGACTCGAATCCGGGATCTCCTACTTACATGGCAGATGCTCTATCCATCTGAGCCACCGAGGACACAGATGAATAGCGCGACTGCAGGGACTTATGCGTTGCACGCTTCCCGTGAGACTCACATTCCCAACAAGGTATATCAACAACACCTGTCAGCAGCTGAGGGTTTCAGTTAGTCATTATTTATTCCAGGGAAAAGTTGCACGGTCATCAACAGGATTCTGTTCTTTCGATAACAGTTACTGTCTTCATATATATAGTTAAAGGCTACCCAGCCATTGACCTTCGTCTGTGCGAATGCGCACAGGTTGCCCAAACTCTTACGGGTATGGCCAAAGCGTGCGCAAGTAATGAGTGAATGGGCAAATGTCTATAAGGTACATTACATATGTAGAATTGTGGACAGCTGGGAATGTTAGTCTCACGGGAAGTGTGCAAGGGATAAGTCCCTGCAGTCGCACTATTCATCTGTGTCCTTGGTGGCTCAGATGGATAGAGCGTCTGCCATGTTAAGCAGGAGATCCCGGGTTCGAGTCCCGGTCGGGGCACACATTTTCAGCTGTCCACATCGAGGTATATCAACAACACCTGTCGGCAGCTGAGGGTTTCAGTTAGTCATCATTTTTTTAGTTCTTACTGTTTCAGTCTGGTAGGGGCCAGGAGCCTGCTACATGGACACCAACCACGGAGCCTTTTTCAACTGCTGCATCCGATGCAGCGTCCATTGATGTTGCCGGCTCCACGACTGTTCCAGCTGGGTGCACCTGTCCAGACTCACGGTTTCATCCACCGACTAAACTTAGTTCCTGCCATCATCGAGCACTGCCGGGCTGGTACCTGAGTGTCATCCGCACTCCTGATGAGCGGGCATCCCATCACTTATCAGCTGCGGCTGCAACAGAGGGGTCTGTTCTGGAGGGTTGTATGCCTGTTCTTGTCTCGTAGACATTCCAGTTCGCGCTGCAGTGGGGGCTGCAACCTCTCATATCGCTGTCTGGTGTTCCTACCTCCACTCCCATTCCTTGACTGCTGTCACCAGTGCAGCCCCTGCTGCACTGTCACCACAGCTACGGCCACTTCTCTTGCTGGGTCCTGTGCGGCCGTCATATCCTACACTCCCGCTGACGCCTCCAGTGCTGAACACCAATGAGGATGTCACTATGGAGTTGCCATACCCATTCCTCATCATCACTTCTGCTCCTACTTACCAGTGACTACATGCTGCAGCAGCTGCCGTTGTCAGGCAATGAAATGGACATCAGCATCATCATTGGTGTTTTCTGTTACTAATAATCTCAGTGTCTTGAGAGATAAGTGCTTTTTTTTCACACTACCAGTGCTTTTTCAGTACCAGTGCATTTTTCCGTATCATGCATTTTTTTCTGTGCCTAGTGTTTTTATGTATGTATGTATTTGGTTTTCCCAACCTCTAAAAGGAAGGAGTGATGTACCTTCACTTATGACATGCATGATTTCAAAGATCGTGTGTCCATCAGTTCACAGGCCAGATTACAGAGGAAACCTGGGTCAACCCCTTGGCATGCTCTGGTGAGCTGCCCAAGAAACAGCAATAGCAAATGAGTGCTCGGCCTATTCTGTAACCCATATTACTGTTGCTCAGTCAATGTGTTCAGTGTTACACATGAAATGTACTTCATTGTATCTAATATGTTGCTCTATAAAGTACTATGTTCCATAAATCATGCTTGTTCTTGCTACAGCAATTGCCTTACACTGGATGGGGATTTTGGGAACTTCACCCTCCCAAGTGTGAGCCCAGTCTCTCTCTCCTGTACTGTCTTAATCAGTGCAAAAGTAAAGAGTGCTTCATCACACACATAAGTGTCGTCAAAGCCTTTACAAACAAAAACTGAGTGAAGCCAACAAGAATAAGGGGAACAATGTGAGAAGGAGCCAATGAATTAAAATGTCATATTTTGTCTATTGCTCGGCAAATAAATCCTAAGAAGTTTTCATCTTACATAAAGTCCATAAACACACAAAAGTCATCTAGCAGCTCAATGACTACACTGGCACCAAAACGAAGGATGATACAGAGAAGACTGAAGTACTCATTTACATTTTCTGAAATTTATACAATGGGAAGTCATTCTGGTATTTATCAGTGAGTGCCAGAAGGCAATAGATAGTGCCATCCAGGTTTGTGGTTTATTCTTTGACTTTCAGAAAGTATTTGATGCCATAGTGTAGTGCCTCCAGTGAACAAAATGTTAACTACAGGATCTTCAGCAAACTGTGTAACTTGATTAAGAGGATTCCTTACATATAAAACTCAAAATGTTTTTTTACAGGGAAAAATGGATGTAGCCCAAGAGAATGTTATGGTGCTGTTCTTGTTCTTGAAAGGTATAAATGAATTTCTTGGACGTCAGATGCTAGTAGAGTTAGATGCAGATGTTGCTGCAATATATATGGAAGCCTCAAGGACAGAAAAACATAGCAATATAGAAGGAAATCTGCAGAACACTGGCACCTGGTACAGGAACTGGCTGATGATCCTTAACATAAACAAATGTCAAATGTAAAAACAAGAATGAAGGAAGGAAGATTGGGATTTAACATGCAATCCACAATTATATCATTTAGAGAGTGAGATAAGCCTGAATTGAGGAAAGGCTGGGGAAGGATATCAGCTTTTCTTTTTCAAAGGAACCAGCCTAACATTAACCTTAAGCAGCTTAGGGGAATCAAAAACCGAAATCTGGATGGCTGGGTGAGGATTTGAATGGCCTTCCTCTTGAATGCAAGCCAGGAGTCTTACCACTATTCCACCTCACTCAGTTACTGCACATAAACAGACAAAGTTTCATATGATTTGAGCTCATGAAAAGCAATCAAACACTGAAAACAATCAGTATCATTAAGTAAATGTTGTAAGAAAGTTCTGGTAGAATGTAAATATTTTTGTATTCAAGGAGACAGCTCAGTGAGAAAATAAAGCACCGAGTTGTTGATAAGCACATGTGAAAAAAAACCTTCCTAGCCACACACACATACCCCTACTTGGTGCCAGCTGGTCTTTCGGTACCACCACATTTTGGCACATTGATTATGTTGTGACGGGGGTTGGGTTAAGTGGGGTGGCTCAAGGGAGACAGAGGCGGGAGGCAGAGAGAGGATTTGGGGTGTGTAGCTAGTTGCTTGGGAGGGAGGCAGCTGATATGCTGGCTAGGGACGCAGGGAGGGAAGGGAGCTACATACATGGGCTAGGCACATTATGCACAGTTATTGCAGCCAGTGGATGGTGGCACACACTGAAGGTGACATGAAATGGGAGGGGTGAAGAATGAGGTAAGTGGAAACTGTTGGGTGAAGGCATTGGGTTATTGACAATTAAGGCCAAGGTGATTACAGCAGTAGAGGCTGTGATGTAAGGGTAACTCCCATAAGCATAGTTCACAGGAGTTGGTGGTGGAGGGAAGGGTACACATTAGAGTGTCCCAAGATATAAAGGAGATTTCTTTTTCGTAAAATCAAAAACACATGCCCTCAATTTTTTTCTATTTGACCTTAATTACTCACATACTAAATATTATTACAATTAAACTATTATAACACGTGCCGACTTGACACTAAATATGAGACTTGAAAACTTTTACTATGTGGGAATGGAGGGATTCTAGACCTTAATGATTGTTTGGTAAATACCAAATTGCCCACATCCTGTTTATTCACTATTTAACGTGTAAAAACATTAGTCCCTAAATTTTCGTTTCAAAGTTTGTTTTCTGCAGTCAGGATAAATCTTTCAGCGTTCTTGTACGCAACATAACAAAAATTGTTTTTGTTCTTCCTCAACCGAGATTAAACTATGAAAGTCTTGCATAAATTTGACCGCTCTTTCAGCTGTATCATTCACTGAATTCAGTGCTGAAACCTTCTTTATGGTTTCTTGAAAAGAAGCATTGTTTGACCACATGGCAGGACATTCGTGGAGAAAACTCTCATCAATTTTAAGATGTTGGAACAATGACTTGCTTCTGACTGACATGAAGTCGTAGATGTTTTTCTCTGTAGTTAAGAGAGAGAGCAAACCCCTTAACAAAATTGTGATGTAAACAGAAAACTAAAGAAACAATGTCTCTATTCGGTTATTTAGCTTACCATACTATGGACCACAAAGTTCTTCCTTCGAAGGGATGTGACGGTTAGAATGAGCTGATAAATTATCTTTGGTTAAATTTTCAACCATTTTTACTTTTGTTTCTAGATCCACATCATTGTCAAACAGTGACAAGACAGAAACTTCTTCAGTCAAATTCTGGCTTATCTTCTGTAGAACTGCAAAGATGTCTTTATTTTTTTGTATGCCTTCATTGACTTCAAAAAGCACAAATCTTGGTAGGGTGCCTTTACTGCCAAAATACACTGTAGCCATGGCTTGACGTAGGATGTCAGGATGAACAGGCAAAGGTCAAACAGTGCTACCTTCTTCTTGCTCGGAATTTTTAACAGAGCACAAAGTAATGATATTTTTAGGGAATATATAGCTCTCATCATCCATCGAGCTTGGTGTATGGTGCCTGGAGGCTATATCTTGAATTTTCTGTCCATCTCCACCTAAAAATATAACAGAAAACTCTTATCAACTCTCAATAATCATCTCTGATTATTTCTTTTGTCAGTTCAGTGTGGTAAAACTCAAGCCGATTGTCAATTTCTGAAACAATTAGGTACATTGCGACCATTTCTTTGTAGCACTGTATGTTATCTGGATCTACACTTTTCCAGTTTTCTTGGAACTTTTTGAAGAGTGAAATATCAGGACTTCTTGTCACTGAACTGATTTTTACCTGGAACACATTTTTTAACACTATTTCATACATGTGGTGGCGGCACGGAAAAAGAATGACACTTCTGTTAAGTTTTTGCTCAAGTAGCGCACAGGCACCACTGATATGGCCTGTACTTAAAACCGTAGTATCACAACAAAGAAACTGCATTTTTTCTTCGAGATTCCAGTCCACAATCGAGTTCCAAACAGCTTTCCCCTGTTCACATCCTGAAGAGTTTTCCAACCTTGGCACAGCAATAAGTGACTCTTTATTTCTATATGAAATAACTATCGGAAGACGTTCTCCTTTTGGTTCTCAATCATGTGCAGCAGGCAACAGTTTGCCATCCCAATGAACAGTCACAACATCTGGTACCTCGTTTTGAAAATTAACTTTTATAGCTTCGGCACGCTCTTTCCATTTCTCTGTACGAATTCTTTGAATCGAGGACTTACTTATAGGAAATTCAACAGTATTATATCCAAGTGCCTCAATGGTAGCTTCAAGAACATACACTGAATCTCTCACACTCAACTGACACCTATCTAGCACTGCTATTAATTTTGGAGTAATGAAATTTTTCCACATAGTGGTTTTACTGGTTCCAGATTTTATGCTCTCAATCACAGATGGGGAAATTTTCTTGCAAACACATCTCATTTTCATTACAATCTTAAGATGAGTCATTTTGTAATGCTTCACATGATGCTGTCGAAGGAGCTGGCATGGAAAAGTATTTAGCACATCGTTTTTCTTCCTCAATAGTTCTGATGCACGACCTCACCTCTTTATTAGCCAATATCTTGTCCACTTCAGCTAAGTGACCAGGCCGACCTGGCTCTCTCTGTTGCTGTAAAAGGATTTTATCTTCATTTATTTTCATTAACTGAAGTGCATTGGTGTGTGCAATGTCTAACAAATCATCCAACTTGCTGACAAACTCTTGTCGGCGCTGCTCAAATACCTTTTGGGTTTTTTGTGCATTTTTTTTGCAACTACCTCCAAACTTGATATAAGTTCACTAATTTCTTCACGCAATTAGGTACAGATTTGGTAGGTATATGCGCCTTTCCCCAAAAGATCATACATTCCCGAATAGTGAGATTTGCACTTTCACTTACAGTTAAATTTACTTCCCGGATATTATAAAATAAAACTGCTAGCACTTGTCCACTAGATGGCAGTTTTGAACCTTTTATCTGATGTTTTACCACACCTATTAAAAATATATGCATTTTAGAACCACTATGAAATTCCACTGACATTTTCACTTGCTGACTACAATTTAGACTAACAATGTTAGAGACACGCCGAAACGAGGGCGCGCGCCTTCACCTTTCTTACCAAGTACAGCCAACCTGACATGTTTCAATGCAAGTCAGCACGGGTTGCCAACATCCTAAGGTTTCGATATTTCACATATAGTTGTTTTGGCATCATACAAATAAATTAAGCAGGTATGCGTTCAAATAAAAACTACTTCGAATTTTTGGGACACGCTAGTACACATGGCCCAGACTGGGAATCAGCCACTGATATTCACCAATTTGTGCTCTGTTGCATGTAGTGCCACTGAGTGGTCAACTCTGGTCTCAGTGCATGTTTGGTGATGTCCGTTCATCCTGTTGGATAACTGGTTGGTAGGCATACTAACATAAAAAGCTGTGAAGTGTTTGCAGTGGAGTTGATATATGACATGGCTGCTTTCACAGGTGGTCCGGCCTCTAATGGGCTAGGATAAGCCTGTGACAGGAATGCAGTAGAAAATGCTGGGTGGATGGATTGGGCAGGTCTTGCAGTTTAGTCTGCCACAGGGATATGAGCCCTGTGGTAAGGAATTGATAGTGGGAGTGGCATAGGGATGGACTAGGGTGTTATGCAAGTTGGCTAGGCAATAGAATATGACTTTAAGGAGGCGGGAAGTATTTTATATAACAGGTCCCTCATTTCAGGGCATGATGAGATAAGAGGGGTGTACAGTAAATAGTGCAACACATTTTTTTCTGAGCCAATTTCAGGTGAAAAAATGCAGAAATTACTATGGGAGATTGTGAAATATTCCCACTTCAGCCCTTATATTTCCATGAAGTTCCGGAAGATGGCAGCATAGCTTTCAAAATGGCACCTGTAATGTAGGTGCTTTCCAAGCAGAGAGCTGTCATTGTGTTTCTTTTGGTGAAACACTGGAGCACTGCAGGTATTCATAGGCACTTTCAGAATGTCTACGGAGACCTGGCAGTGAACAAAAAGCACGGCGAGTCATTGGGCAAGGCACCTGTCATCATCACAACAAGGTCGTGCAAGCCTGTCCGATGTCTGGCTGGACCTCTGACTCTTGCAATGTTGGACTGTGTGGACACTGTCATTCAACATGACCAACAGATCACTATCGAATACCTCACTGCACGACTGGGCATCTACATTGGTAGTGCTAATAAAATCTTCCACCAGTTGGGATACTTGAAAGTGCGTGCCCACAGGGGTCATCACCACCTAGCAGAAGATCATAAAGAGCAACAAAGTACCATCTGTGCAGAATTGTTTCTGTGTTAGGAGGCTGTTATGACTTTTTTTTTTTGTCAAATATCACCACAGGCAATGAAACATGGATTCATCACTTCAAACTGGAAACAAAATGGCAATCCATGGAGTGGAACCACACCATCTCTCCTCTAAAGAAAAAGTTCAAAGCTGCACCTTCAGCAGCACTGGAGCACTGATGGGGTTATTCTGTTTGATGGCCTCCATCATGGTGCAATGTTTAACTCTGAAGTGTACTGTGGTACAGGGAATTGGAGAAATGACTTCAGTGTGTTTGTCACCACAAATTGCAAACAAACTTCTCCTCCTCCAAGACAACGCAAGGCCTCACACAGGTCTGAGCACCCAAGAGGAACTCACAAAACATCATTGGACTGTTCTTCCTCATCATACACCTTCCGACTTCCATCTGCTTGGCCCAACGAAGAACTCGCTTCATGGGAAGCGGTACAGGGAGGATGAGGAGGTTATTTAGGCAGCAAGATGTTGGCTCCAATGTCGACCAGTAGAATTGTACCACTTGAGCATACAGGCCCTTCCATTAAGGTGGAGTAAGGCTGTTGCATTGAATGGAGATTATTTGAAAAATAGGATTTTTTAGCAAAATTAGTGTGGAGTAATATGGAGTATCAGAATCCTGAATGAAACCAACCTGCTTAAAGAGAAAAAATTATTGCATTACTTATTGAACACCCCAGTATAATTGAAGCCCTGACAAAGGTTATGTACGATTCATTTATTCCAGTCCATAGCAATATTAGGTGATGCTATTCCTTAGCTTAGGGAACAATTGACAGGAATGGGGGAAAGAAATACAGTAGAAGAAGAATGGGTAGCTCTGAGGGATGAAGTAGTGAAGGCAGCAGAGGATCAAGTAGGTAAAAAGACGAGGGCTAGTAGAAATCCTTGGGTAACAGAAGAGATACTGAATTTAATTGAGGAAAGGAGAAAATACAAAAATGCAGTAAGTGAAGCAGGCAAAAAGGAATACAAACGTTTCAATAATGAGATTGACAGGAAGTGCAAAATGGCTAAGCAAGGATGGCTAGGGGACAAATGTAAGGATGTAGAGGCTTATCTCACGAGGGTAAGATAGATACTGCCTACAGGAAAATTAAAAGAGACCTTTGGAGAAGAGAGAACCACTTGTATGAATATCAAGAGCTCAGATGGAAACCCAGTTCTAAGCAAAGAAGGGAAAGCAGAAAGGTGGAAGGAGTAAATAGAGGGTCTATACAGGGGTGATGTTCTTGAGGACAATATTATGGAAATGGAAGAGGAGGCAGATGAAGATGAAATGGGAAATATGATACTGCATGAAGAGTTTGACAGGGCACTGAAAGACCTAAGTCGAAACAAGGCTCCGGGAGTAGACAACATTCCATTAGAACTACTAACAGCCTTGGGAGAGCCAGTGCTGACAAAAATCTAACATCTGGTGAGCAAGATATATGAGACAGGTGAAATTCCCTCAGACTTCAAGAAGAATATAATAATTCCAATCCCAAAGAAAGAGGTGTTGACAGATGTGAAAATTATCAAACTATCAGTTTAATAAGTCACAGCTGCAAAATATTAACACGAATTCTTTACAGACGAATGGAAAAACTGGTAGAAGCTGATCTCGGGGAAGAACAGTTTGGATTCCGTAGAAATGTTGGAACATGTGAGGCAATACTGACCCTATGACTAATCTTAGAAGAAAGATTAAGGAAAGGCAAACCTATGTTTCTAGCATTTGTAGACTTAGAGAAAGCTTTTGACAATGTTGACTGGAATACTCTCTTTCAAATTCTAAAGGTGGCAGGGGTAAAATACAGGGAGCGAAAGGCTATTTACAATTTGTACAGAAAGCAGATGGCAGTTACAAGAGTCGAGGGGCATGAAAGGGAAGCAGTGGTTGGGAAGGGAGTGAGACAGGGTTGTAGCCTCTCCCCAAGGCTATTCAATCTGTATATTGAGCAAGCAGTAAAGGAAACAAAAGGAAAGTTTGGAGTAGGTATTAAAATCCATGGAGAAGAAATAAAAACTTTGAGGTTTGCCGATGACATTGTAATTCTGTCAGAGACAGGAAAGGACTTGGAAGAGCAGTTGAACGGAATGGACAGTGTCTTGAAAGGAGGGTATAAGATGAACATCAACAGAAGCAAAACGAGGATAATGGAATGTAGTCGAATTAAGTTGGGTGGTGCTGAGGGAATTAGATTAGGAAATGAGACACTTAAAGTAGTAAATGAGTTTTGCTGTTTGGGGAGCAAAATAACTGATGATGGTCGAAGTAGAGAGGATATAAAATGTAGACTGGCAATGGCAAGGAAAGGGTTTCTGAAGAAGAGAAATTTGTTAACATCGAGTATAGATTTAGGTGTCAGGAAGTGGTTTCTGAAAGTATTTGTATGGAGTGTAGCCATGTATGGAAGTGAAACATGGACAATAAATAGTTTAGACAAGAAGAGAATAGAAGCTTTCGAAATGTGGCGCTACAGAAGAATGCTGAAGATTAGATGGGTAGATCACATAACTAATGAGGAGGTATTGAATAGAATTGGGGAGAAGTGGAGTTTGTGGCACAACTTAACTAGAAGAAGGGATCGCATGGTAGGACATGTTCTGAGGCATCAAGGGGTCACCAATTCAGTACTGGAGGGCAGCGTGGAGGGTAAAAATCGTAGAGGGAGACCAAGAGATGAATACACTAAGCAGATTCAGAAGGATGTAGGCTGCAGTAGGTACTGGGAGATGAAGAAGGTTGCACAGGATAGAGTAGCATGGAGAGCTGCATCAAACCAGTCTCATGACTGAAGACCACAACAACAACAACAACAACAACAACAACAACAACAACAACATTCCTTAGCTGATCCTTGTTTTGGGAATGGTGGGAGGACTTGGGAAGGGGATGGATATGGCACAGGAAATCTGTTTGTGGACTAAGTTTGCGGACAGGGTAGGGGGTGTTAGAGAAGGCCTTCAACACACTGGACAAGGGAGACAGATGACGTGCCTACAGTGATGAGAACTCCCTTGACCGTATGCTGAAGATCTCATGAAGGCCTTCACAGGCAGCAGTTCTCAAGACTGGTAATTGCTGATTCAAGTACATTTCTGTCATCACTTTTTTTCATTTTCCCCCCTTTCAGTTTGAACACTGTTTAGATACAAAATTCCCATAATATATACTAACAAATATCTAATTGGCATTTTTGTGATAAATGCATGTCATCTTATTTCTAATTATATACCACACACAAAAATCCGGTTTTCATTGCAAATATACTGATCTTTTATAACAGATAGCTTACATTTTCAAAAAAAAAAAAAAAAAAAAAAAAAATACTAATTAAATTCTTTTCCATTCTTATGTATATTATGCTTCATGGAAATATTTATGGAACATGCACCTTTGTTTAAAATTTTGGCAGGGCTGGGAACTGAACCTAGCCACACATGTGGTAGGTGAGCATTCTACCACACAGCCACACAACTTGTCAAGAAAAAATTACCTTGCTTTATAGAGTACTGAAGATGATCGGAAAACTTCAAACTAGATTTTCTTTAAGATTTTTGAGAGTTGCACTGAACTGCTTTTGCTAATTGATGTTTGAGTTCTGAATTTCATGTGCGATAAATATAAAAAAATACAAAAATCTGACTTATGAAGTTCCCTTGTTAGTCTCACATCCATATTTATTAACAAAATTAGAATCGTATGGGATATCAAACACAATATGTGAATGAATTGAGAAACTGTTGGCAAGGACAAGGCATTATGTTGTCTTGGGTAGAGTAATAAACAGATATAGAAGTAACTTAAGAAGGCATGTCCCTTGGAAATGTCTTGGGGCCTTTGCTTTTAATATTATACATCAACAACCTTGTACACAGTACTGATCATAATTCCAGATTTTCTACAAATGATGCAGTTGCCTGTAATGAAATATTATCTGAAAAAAGTTGCATATGTATCTGGTCATTTGTCAGGAAAGTTTTGAAGCTGAGCAATGACTGACTACTACGTTTAAATATTCAGAAATGTAAAATAGCACATAAAATGAAAAAGTTTACTAACCTCTTAGTGTAATATCAATGAGTCACAATTGTTCCTAACCAATGTGCTTTACATCAATGGCCTGTATTAAATTTCAAGCCCCTCCATAGTATCACATGGAGGGAGGGCATGTGACACTGTTGATGGTGATCCTTCAGTCCAATGAGGACATTACACCCTGCAGCACAACGGCGCCCATACAATAGTTTGTAGGGGATGAGAGGGGGTGGGCCTAGACTTGGGGTATGGATTGTTACTGCTTTGAAAGATGAATGGTGACTAGTAAGTAGCCATAAAAAGTTCCATTCCAAGCTTATTAAAAACCTACATAATACCAACTTTTAAACTGTTATTTTAAAAGAAAAACACCGAACTACACTACATTTTTTTTCCTGGGGGGCACTGCAGCCCCCCTTGCACCCAGGCATGGGTGTCCTTGCAACAGCCCCTTCGTGCTTTTCAAGAGGAGTGCAAGCAATGAGTTTTACCCTCTCCTTTCTCTCATTAATGCACAAACACACACACACACACAGACACACACACACACACACACACACACACTAACAGTACTCTACACTCAACAGACACACTTAGCACACAACTCCGATACTTCATGGAGGAAAGGTCCTATTGTCCACACGTGTAAGGAAAATCTTTCTATTCAACTGTAGCTACCTCTAGAGATTTCCCAGCCCAACTTTTTACCTAGTATCAAAGTTTATGGGGATGATCACACAATATGACTCATAACGCCAGACTTCAATTCATTCGTAAGGTAGCTCGAAAGTGCCATCAGTCTACAAAGGATACTGCTTCCAACACCCTTGTGTGATGCATCCTAGAATTTTGTTCCAGTGTGTGGGTGCTCATACCAAATATGACTAATGGGGAATAAGGAACATGAACAACAAATGGCAGCACAAATTGTTACAAGTTTGTTTCACTCATTGGAGACCACAATGGAAATTCTGAGAAACCTGAACTGGTAGATGTTTGATGATAAGCATCAGCTGCCCCACAAAAGTCTAGTTACAAAATTTCAAGAACCAATATTAAGTGAGAAATCCAAGAGTATACTGCAGTTCTCTATATATTTCTTTCATAAGAACCAGTAATAATAGTGTCCTGGGACCTGGATTCAAACCCAGCAGCTTCATATTTGATTAAAAATCATCAGCAATGGTGGCTGAACACATTTTTCTTCTGCCAACAGCCTTGTCAAAGAGGGTGGAGAAGCAAAAAGAGGCTCCAGGCACTCAATCAGTCTTGGAGTGATAAAACAAGAATTAGCAGAAATCAATGGCATGAGAAAGCAGGAGGCAATGGGAACCACCGTGTTAAAGACACACAATGTATATCCACAAGGTATGTGGCCTGTAACTGAAAAAGTGTCATGATGATCTCTTCACTGGTGAAATATTCTGGAGAGTCCCATATTGGCATCTCCGGGAGGGGGCTGCCAAACATGGTTCGTAGGAGGGGTTGCCGTGAGAAAAAGGTAGAATAATAAACAGAAGGGAAACATTCTAAGAGTGAGGGCATGGAACATCAGATGTTTTACCATGGTAGGAAAGCTAGAAATTCTGAAAAGGAAATTGCAGATGCTCATTCCAGGCACAGTTGGGAAAAGTGAAGTGAAATGGAAAGAAGATAAGGATTTCTAGTAAAACAAATTAAGGGTAACATCTGCAGCAGCAGAAAATGGTATAACTGGAGTACGATTCGTTATGAATAGGGAGATATTATGGAGAGTGAGTTACTTTGAACAAATCAGTGGTAGGATTATTCTCACAAGAATTGACACAAAATCAACACCAACAAGAGTTCAGGTATACATGCTGATGTCACAAGCAGCAGATTGAGAGAAAGACAGAGAGACTGGTTGGTTGATTTGGTGGAGGATCAAACAGCAAGGTCATCAGCCCCATCGGATGAGAGAAGGATGGGGAAAGAAATCGGCCGTGCCCTTTCAAAGGAACCATCGCAGCACTTGCCTGAAGTGATTTAGGGAAATCACAAAAACCTAAATCACGATGGCTAGACACAGTTTTGAACTGTCCCCGAGTCCAGTGTGCTAACCACTGCACCACATCACTTGGTGTAGAGAGAGAGAGAGAGAGAGAGAATTAGGATTATATATTTCCTTCTCATCCCATCCCGTAAGTCTCCCCTGACACGGGGTTCTGGGTGACTTTTCTGAACTATACCCCTTTCACTAAACCTTTCCAGTCCTTTTCCTTCACCCCTCTTCCTTCCCCTTCAAATCTTCTGCCAGAAGGAGGAGCCACTGGCTCGAAATCTTGTAAAAGTTCAATCTGTGTGTGTGTGTGTGTGTGTGTGTGTGGGCGCGAGCGCTCGTGTGTGTGTGTGTGTGTGTGTGTGTGTGTGTGTGTGTGTGTGTGTGTGGGCGCGAGCACGCGCGTGCTCGTGTGTGCATGTGTTTTCCCCCCATCACTGCTTGGTGAGTAGATTTTTTATCTATCCATTAACATTATAAGATATTGAATAAGTAATTCAGTATATAAATGGAGATGAAAATCTATGATAGGAAGGTAATAATAAGAGAAGGAATAGAGGACAGGTTACAGGGGAATGTGGGCTGTGTAGCACGAATGAAAGAAGAGGAAGACTAATAGAATAGTGCAGGAAACTTCAACTGGTAATAACGAATACACTGTTCAAAAATCAGAAGAGGAGCCGCTAACTAGGAAAAAGCCTGGAGACATGGGAAGATACCTGCTGGTGTGTCGTCCCAGCGACAACTGCGTTGGAAAGACATTAAAAACAAAAAAATCCTGAAATCCTGGAATGAGAAGTATATCTCACAAAGAAATAAATGTACATGAACCTTACGAATTTCACCGACAGCATAGGCAGTGTAAAATACTCCTGTTTTATAGCAAATATTAAATTTAATCTTAGTATCAAGGAGGAAACTCCTTAAATGTAATAACTTCTATGCAATTAATAAGGGAGAAGAACACTCCTAGATTATTTTTCTCTCCCTCTCTCCCCCTTGTTTCTAGTAATAGGAAGCAGACCTATTGACTGCATAAGTTAAAGGTTGTTAATATGGTAAGTTAAAGTTCATATGCGAGTTATTTTGAAGTACAGTGAGCCCTCTGTCATGTTCCTTCAATTGAATTAATTTTTCTTAAGACAATTACAGCTCCACAATTTTAGTGGCCACTGTTTCAACGGATGCCATTATGTGTCAACCTATAAAGCAAAATCAAAGTGGAAGCACAGAGATCGTCCACTTTAACATTTAACAAACTTTTTTTCCACAGCAATGAGCCACAGTGGAGAGCTACATCAGTTTTAAGATTTTACTTTTCAGCTTATGCTGAGAGCCAGGATTTGACTACCACAGCCTGAATATGATGGTAAGAGGAGTATTCTTCAAGTGCTGTGTGGGTCCACAATAATTTCAATATTTGAGTCCATACTTTTAAAGCACAAATACGCTGAGACAAATTACAATACCGTCATATTTTCATTTTCAAGTAATATTCTTGGAAGTAAATCAGTCCATTATGTTTGATGATATTACTGTCAAGCTGCGAGTTACGTAAAAGTAAAACCAATTTTGAAATAATTTTCCAAAATAGTTAAATGACTCAAAAATCAAAGTGTTTTTTTTAATCTCTTTAAATGATAAATTTCAAGTAAAAAACATTTAACAAATTTTGCATATTGGACGGCACAATTACACTCGTGCATGGTTTTAAAGACACTGAACAAATGAGAAAAATATAAATAAATATACTACTCCCAAAGAGCCACTTCACGGGATTATGCTATGGTCAGACAGATATTTCAAAATCAAATAGGGGACTGTTAGGAGCAGAAGAGTGGGCTGAAGTTTAGCAGAATCATCAGGAAGAATCAACGGAAATAAGTGATGTACTTAAGTATTGAGGGATGATGATGATTTGTGTGTGTGTGTGTGTGTGTGTGTGTGTGTGTGATGTTCTCTAAGGCTGTTGATACTGTGATAATGAATAGGAACTGAGGGATGCCACAGTGAAACAGCTGCATGAAAAATGTGAAGAAACAGGAAGAGAACCTGAGAAGAACAGAACTGAAACATGAGATGTGATGCTGTAGAAGGATGCTGAAAAGGAGGTGGACTGATAACATAAGAAATGAGGAAGTTGCCGATTCTGACAGATCCACTGAATCGGCAAAGAAAGAAATACGTGGAAAACATTGACAAGAATAAAGGATGATAGAACATGTGTTAAGATGTCAAGGAATAACTTGTATGGTATAAGAGGGAGCAATAGAGGGTGAAAACTGTAGGGAAAGACTGATACTGGAATATACCCAGAATACAACTGAGTCAGCAGTCAGCACCGGGGGTGGGGGGGGTGGGGGGGTGGGGGGGGGAATGGACTAATTATATGATACACAAAGGCAGTCAGGCAGCCAGTCTTTCCACATCCCATATGTGAATGGAACAGGAAGAAAACATACTGTATGATAAAGTGGAAAGCACCCACTCCTAGTGGTTTGAGGAATTGGGATGTAGATAGATTACTTGAGCATCTTGTTAAAACCAGAGAAATTCGAGCTAATACTGAGAGCACCAGTTGTTCTTTCCATTCACCATTCATAAATGGAACAAGAAAGAGGGGAATCAACAGTACTCGAAGTATCTACATATCACAAGGTGGTTTGTGAAGCATAATGTAGATGATGTCTCCTTTATAGCCACAGAGATTATAGATGATACAAGTTTTCATAAAGAAGCTGACAGAAAATAGTGCAGGGAGAGTTTGTCACAAGGCCCAACTGTATGACCAGACTACTTGAATAAATACTGGTCCACTGAGTACAACAAGCCACTCTGGTCACTATCACCTTTAATCTTACTTATCTACATATAATGTTCTACATTTCAAAGGCATTCATAAGTTTTGTCAATGAGGATCTGATTTTGATGGTTGCTCAATGTCATATGACATTTGAGTCATTCTTGTGTTGATACATCCCATGTTCTTTATTCTTCACAATGTAAAGAACTAGTTTCTGTGTTTTTAGTATTGAAATTCCAGCACTACAACTTCTGCCACTATAGCAGATGATTTAATTGATTAAAATGTCAAAGGACTGGCCAATAAATATCTCAATAATACCAAATACTAACAAAGAGATAGAGGGGCTGGCCAGTACTTACCTCAGCTCAGTACAGCTGATAGATACACAAAAAACACATAAAACAGAACCGAAAATTTACGTTCCTAGCTTTCGGAACAAATATTCCTTCATCGGGGAGGAGAGAGGGGAAAGAAAGGGAAGAAGGGAAAGGAGATTCAGTTACTCACAACCCAGGTTATGAAACAACAGGGAAAGGAAAATAGGGAGGGTAGCAAGGATGGAGGCATGGTTGTCAGAGGGAAGCCAAAGATATTCTACTGTAAGTACTGTGCCAGCTTCAAACCAAAGAGGATGCATACAGAAGTAAAGAGGTATATAGTATAAAGATAAACACAACTATGTAGGATGAAAAGATGCGTGAATGGCTAAAGAGGATAGGGAGAGAGGAGAAGACTGAAGAGTAAATGGGATTGAGGTGATTTAACGTAGGTTCAGTCCAGGGGGATGGCGGGATGAAAGGATGTGTTGGAGTGCAAGTTCCCATCTCCGCAGTTCAGAGGGACTGGTGTTGGGTGGGAGAAGCCAAATGGCACATGTGGTGTAGCAGGTTCCTAGGTCCCTAGAATTATGCTGGAGGGCATGCTCCGCTACTGGGTATTGGGCATCTCCTAGGCAGACAGTTCGTCTGTGTCCGTTCATGCGCTCAGCCAGTTTAGTTGTTGTCATGCCGATGTAAAAGGCTGTGCAGTGCAGGCATGTCAGTTGATAAATGACATGTGTAGTTTCACACGTGGCCCTGCCTTGAATTGTGTATGTTTTACCAGTAGCGGGGCTGGAGTAGGTGGTTGTGGGGGGATGCATGGGGCAGGTTTTGCAGCGGGGTCGGTTACAGGGGTAGGAACCACTGGGTGGAGAAGGTAGTCGGGGAATATTGTAGGTTTTAACAAGGATGTTACGGAGGTTAGGGGGGGCGACGAAAGGCAACTCTGGGTGGTGTGGGGAGAATTTTGTCAAGGGATGATCTCATTTCAGGGGTTGACTTGAGAAAGTCATATCCCTGGCGGAGTAATTTGTTGATGTTTTCGAGGCCAGGATAATATTGGGTGACAAGGGGGATGCTTCTGTGCGGTCTGGGGGTAGGAACATTGTTGTTGGATGGGGAGGAATGTATTGCTCAGCAAATCTGTTTGTGGACAAAGTCTGCAAGATAGTTGCGGGAGAGGAAAGCATTGGTCAGGTTATTGGTGTAATTGTTGAGGGATTCGTCACTGGAGCAGATACGTTTGCCACGAATACCTAGGCTGTAGGGAAGGGAGCGTTTGATGTGGAAAGGATGGCAGCTATCAAAGTGAAGGTACTGTTGTTTGTGGGTTTGATATGGACAGAGGTGTGGATGTGAGCTCCAACAAGATGGAGGTCAACATCCAGGAAGGTGGCTTGGGTTTTGGAGAAGGACCAGGTGAAATTCAGATTTGAAAAGGAGTTGAGGTTATGGAGGAAATTAAGGAGTGTTTCTTCACCATGAGTCCAGACCACAAAGATGTCATCTATAAACCTATACCAGGCCAGGGGAAGCAGCTGTTGGGTCTTCAGGAAAGCCTCCTCCATGCGGCCCATGAAGAGGTAGGCATAGGACGGAGCCATCCTGGTTCCCATGGCCGTTCCCCTGATTTGTTTGTAGGTCTGGCCTTCAAAAGTGAAGTAATTATGGGTGAGGATGAAGTTGGTAAGTGTGATAAGGAACGACGTTTTTGGAAGATCTTCGGGTGGGCATTGGGAGAGAGAGTGCTCAAGGGCAGAGAGACCATGGGTATGTGGGATGTTTGTGTAAAGGGATGTAGCATCTATGGTGACAAGAAAGGTTTCAGGTGGGAGAGGAGTGGGAATGGATTTGAGGCGTTCTAGGAAGTGGTTTGTGTCTTTGATGTAGGATGGGAGTCTGCGGATGATAGGTTGGAGGTGCCGGTCTACCAGAGCTGAGATACGTTCGGTTGGGGCTTTGAAGCCTGCTACAATGGGACGGCCAGGATGGTTCTCTTTGTGGATTTTGGGCAATAGGTAGAAGGTAGGGGTACGTGGCTCCGGTGGAGTGAGTAAGTCTATGGAAGCCATTGTGAGGCCTTGTGAGGGACCTTGGATTTTTAGGATTTTTTGCAGCTCAGTCTGGATGGAGGGAATGGGATCCTGGGTAACAGCTTTGTAGGTTGAGGTGTCGGAGAGTTGACGCAGTCCTTCTGCCACATACTCCACACGGTCAAGTACGACAGTTGTGGAGCCTTTATCCGCCGGGAGGATGACAATAGAGTGGTCTATTTTCAGCTCCTTAATGGCACGGGATTCAGCTGGGGTGATGTTGGGGTTGTCGGGATGTTCTTCAAGAAGGACTGGGAGGCAACACTGGATGTGAGGAATTCCTGAAATGTCTGCAAGGGATGGTTTTGGGGGAGGGGAGGAGGATCCCTTTGAGAAGGCAGTCGGAACTGTTCTAGACAGGGTTCAACACTGGGTCTAGTATTTGGGGGCTGTGTTTGGGTAGTGAAGTGATATTTCCAGTTGAGGTTCCAGGTGAATGAGAGGAGATCTTTAACCAGGGCAGTGTGGTTGAATTTAGGCGTGGAGCTAAAGGTTAAGCCCTTTGATAGAACAGATGTCTCTGGAGGAGAGAGGGATCTGGATGAGAGGTTTAGGACTGAATTGGGACTGGTGATATGTGGCATTTGACTGTGGTTATAGTTGAGATTTGGTCTGTGTGGGGTATGTGCTGGGGTGGGGAGATTGAGTAGGGTGGCCAGGCTAGGTTTGTTGGCTATGAGGGGGATTTGTTGAAGGTTCTGTTGTGGTTGGTGTTTGTGAGGGATAGGGAGAGGGACCCCACTTCCTAGGTGTTGCACTAGCACTGTGGATAGTTTTTTCAGGTGGTGTGTGGTATGGAACTCAAGTTTGCGGCTGGCTTCTAGGATGATGTTCCTGAGTGTGTTCTCCAAGCAAGGGTTTGAGAGGTGGAGGACTTTGAAGAGAGATAGGAGCTGTTGGGAGTGGTGGTTACATGAAGTAGTGTAGAGATTCAGGACAAGTTGGGTAAGGGCTAAGGATTGAAGGTTCTGGAAGTCCAGGAGAGACTGGTGGAAGGAGGAATTGCACCCGGAGATGGGAACTTTTAAGGTAAGCCCTTTAGGGGTAATTCCAAAGGTTAAGCAGGACCGGAGGAAAAGTATGTGGGATTGCAGTTTGGCTACGGTGAATGCATGTTTCCGGAATGAATGTAAATAATGTGGTATAGGATTAGGGTACATAGTGGGTAACTGTTGGGTAGGGAAATTAAATAACTAAAGTTGAAATAGTAATCATAAGAAGGAATAAAACGTGGAGGGAAGGACGAGAAAGAAAGAAATTGTGTTGGTAACGTGCAATACCAAAGGAAGACCACTAAATAAGAAAAATACGGAAAAAGTTGACCAGACCAAGCAAGTATGTCCAGATCTGGGGAAAAGAACACACGTTGCTTAAAAACAGAGATAGCGAGTGGCGAAAAAAAGATCGCGCGTGCCGCAGAAATGTCCCAAAAAATTTTCTTGTGGCAGAGAAAGATAGCCAATGGCACGAAAATATCGGCAGCAACAAGAAATCGACGGAAATGGATGATACTGGTAGATGTGGAAGAGATTGTTGGCAGTGATTGTTGGCTGGAAAACAGCGGATAACAAATGTTAAAACTATGGAATGTTGAATAAATAAATCAATAAGTAAAAAAGAGAACAGGACTATAAACGGAACAAGATAATAGGAGGAAGATGAAACAAGCACAGTTGGTGACGAAAATATTTATTTATGTAAATATAAAACAGTGAAGAAGAGAAAGTGTTAAGATGACAGACGTAAGTGATAACTAACAAAAGGGACAAAACAATGAAGGATGTGGACCATATAGGTGATCTAAATGATTAATGGAAAATCATGCCTCCATCCTTGCTACCCTCCCTATTTTCCTTTCCCTGTTGCTTCATAACCTGGGTTGTGAGTAACTGAATCTCCTTTCCCTTCTTCCCTTTCTTTCCCCTCTCTCCTCCCCGATGAAGGAACATTTGTTCCGAATGCTAGGAACGTAAATTTTCGGTTCTGTTTTGTGTGTTTTGTGTGTATCTATCGGCTGTACTGAGCTGAGGTAAGTACTGACCAGCCCCTCTATCTCTTTGTTAGTATTTGTTTCACATCTCGTATGAGATTTTCCATTAATCATTTAGATCACCTATATGGTCCACATCCTTCATTGTTTTGTCCCTTTTGTTAGCTATCACTTACGTCTGTCATCTTAACACTTTCTCTTCTTCACTGTTTTATATTTACATAAATACATATTTTCGTCACCAACTGTGCTTGTTTCATCTTCCTCCTATTATCTTGTTCCGTTTATAGTCCTGTTCTCTTTTTTATTTATTGATTTATTTATTCAACATTCCATAGTTTTAACATTCGTTATCCGCTGTTTTCCAGCCAACAATCACTGCCAACAATCTCTTCCACACCTACCAGTATCATCCATTTCCATCGATTTCTTGTTGCTGCCGATATTTTTGGCCATTGGCTATCTTTCTCTGCTACAAGAAAATTTTTTGGGACATTTCTGTTGTACGAAGGTAATCCCAAAAGTAAGGTCTCCTATTTTTTATAAGTACATAGACCTGTCTATTTCTACAATGGTTTACATCAGTTTACAGATTGAAGATATAGCTGTTTTTAGACATAATCACCATTTCTGTCTATGCATTTTTGTAGATGCTGTGGCAGTTTTTGTATGCCCATGTCATACCAGCTCACCACCATGCTGTTCAGAAAGTTACGAACCTCTTCTTTCACCTCGTCATCGGAGCTGAATCGCTTTCTGGCCAAATGTTATTTTAACGTAGGGAACAGGTTACAGTCACTGGGCGCCAAGTCAGGACTATAGGGTGGGTGGGTGATTATGGTCAACTGAAACTGTTGCAGGAGAGCAACGGTTTGCTGAGCGACGTGTGGGCGAGCGTTGTCATGGAGTGTGTGTACGCCCTTGCTCAACATTCCTCTTCTCCGGTTCTGAATTGCCCGTTTGAGTTTTTTCAGAGTCTCACAGTACCTGTCAGCATTAATTGTGGTCCCAGTGGGAATAAAGTAGACCAACAATCCCTTTTTCGATCCCAAAAAACAGCTGTCATGGCTTTAGCAGCAGACTGTGTTTGTTTGAATTTCCGCAGCTTTGGTGAAGAAGGATGCCGCCGCTGGTGTGATTGTTGCTTGGTCTCAGGTGTATAGTGGTATGCCCAGGTTTCGTCACCCGTGACAATTGAGTCCAGAAAGTTGTCGTGCTCGGCTGCAAGGCGATTAAGAAATGCGCAGGAAGCATCAACTCATTACTGCATGTGGTCCTCAGTCAGCATGCGTGGTAACACCCATCTTGCGCACTTCTTCTGGTAGTTCAATGTTTCCGTTAAAATTCTGTGAGCGGTGCTTCGGGAAACCTCAGGAACCAATGTGCAGAGATCATCCAGGGTGTTCTGCCGATCTTCATGCATGCTTTGCTTAACCTTCAACACTGTCTCCTCAGAAATTGATGGTCTCCCGCTCCTTTGTTCATTGTGAATTTCGATCCAACTAGCTGCAAACTCTCTACACCACTTACAAATGTTTTTGACATCCATGCGCAACACACCATACACTTCCATCAATTGGCAGTGTATTTCAATTGGCGCAGTGCCCTTTGCATTAAAAAACTGAATAACTGCACGCAGTTCACACTTGGCAGTAACATCCAACAGGAACTCCATTCTCAATGGCTGCCAAGCCAAGACTGAGCTCCTCAGCACAGCATGCGCATGTTTACACACAGCGCGTGAAGCACTCTTCATAACAGTGTGAACAACTGCCACACAAACAGAGTTCTGTACTTATAAAAAAATAGGAGACCTTACTTTTGGTATTACCCTCGTATATAAGTAAGTTTCAGGCCTCATTTATCTGCATTATCACATTACATTTGAACGATACAGAAAAATGGGTAATTAGCTATAATGAGCGGTAACACAGCAATACTGCAATGTACCAGGAGGCAGTTCCCACAATTAGCAGGCACATAGCGAGCACATTGCATACCACAGTAGGTACATTGGTGGTGAGAGAGAAAAACATGTTGAGATTGTAGGAATCACTGATGCTCTGGATCACCTGAAATTAAGGCATGAAACAACTACTTTTTCTGCATCAACAGAGTATAAAAGTGGAAGAAGAAATAATGTTAAGGTTACCAGTTTTTTCCCAGATTTCACGTAGACTGCATAGTTTTGTATTATGGAGGTACAAATATGAATTAGGTCAAACACAGAACAGTAGCTTCCAAAGCACCAGATACCTGAAATCGAGATTGCAACGCACTTTTGTAGCAACATCCCAGTTAAGTAGCACAACTGCACAAATAGAAAATATAATGGTTCAAATTAATACACATTCAGTACAGCTATAAGAAAAGCTGAAATTCCACATGAAATTTTGGTCTTTTTTGGCATATGTTACCCTTCAACATATATCAGGCACACATGTGCTACTAAAATTTTAAACAATGGCATGAATGGCTGGTGTTCTGGGCCTAAAATTTTTCAAAGCAGCTGGTACTCAAACTGTTAAGTTTTGAATGAGAGTCAAACACTCCATAATTTAAGAAATTCATCAAACATTCTTACACGTAACATAATTCATCTTGTGTAAAAGGAAATTTACTTTGATAGTAATGCTTCTCAAACAACCAATCACAATATTTTCCCACAGTCTGCCAGAAACACACACAGTTGTGACATCACACTCATCAAAAGCAGTTTGTTATTACAAAGTATTGTACATTAGATGTGGAAGTTTGAAACCGGAATTTCTCTATAGAAGGTGGTAGCCATCAGTGTTAGTCCGTGAGAGCACGTCTGCAGCGCCATCTGCTTCCTGTAACAGCTGACGACAAATGTCAACACGCAGTACCTCAAGTTCCATACATCAGCATCTGTTTCAAACCCATAAACATACCAAGATTTGTGTCTACGAACTATTATTTGTGGACAGCATTGGTTTTCTGTTATCATTTGAAGAAAACTGCTGCAGAATTGCATCGAATGCTTGTCAAAGCTTTTGATGACCATGCTCTTGGGAGAACACTGTTTTTGAGTAGTTCAAAAAATTCAAAACTGGTGATTTTGATGTGATAAACAATGAGCGTGGGGAAACACCAAAAAAGTTAAAAGACAACAATTTGATATTCAAACTCAACAGGAACTTGCAGAACAATTGACTGTAACTAGAAAAGCCGTGTCGCTTTGGCTGAAAGGTATGCAAAAGCTGCAGAAAGTGGGAAAATAGGTTCTGCGTGAACTAAATGAAAGACAGTGAGCAAATCGAAAGACCACTTGTGAAATGCTGCTTGCCAATTGCAAGAGAAAGTCATTTCTCCATCGAATAGTGACAGGTGATGAAGAAGAGATATATTTTGAGATCCTTAGCATTGTAAATTACGGATGAATCCAGGCAAACCATCAACATCCACTGCAAAATCAAATCACTTTGGAAAGAAGACAATGCTCTGTGTTTAGTGAGATCAGAAGGGTGTCATCAATTATCAGCTGCTAAAACTTGGTGAAACCACTAACACTGATCGCTACCACCAGAAATTGATCAATTTAAATTAAGCGTTACATGAAAAACGAGAAGAATAAGGAAAAAGGCAAGACAAAGTCATATTGCTCTATATTAACGCCCCGTCACACACAGCAAAACGGGTCAGGGAAACGATCGAGGTGCTCAGTTCGGAAATAATAGGCCATACAGCTTATTGTCCACGTTGCAACAAGATGACGCCATCACTCAGCTGATAACCCGAGAAGAATTCATCAAGTTTTATTTTGATGCTAGTCTCTTGTTTATGTCTTATTGCTGCAGTATTATTTTGCAGTAGTGGGCTAAAGTAAAATTCTTTGTTAGATTATCAGTTGCTACCAGTCAAAATTACAAAAACTTAAGTGAAAATTACAACAATGAAAAATTACCACAATTCTGAAAAATTCCATGCTTTTTCTAGGACGAAAAAATTCCCATGTTTTTCCCAGATTTCCCAGGGCATACACATCCTGATGAAATATTAATTATTAGACTCGACATTTAACTTAGTAAATGCTAGGGGCAGTCTAAAAGTCAATAAAACTCCTTTACTATTATTACATTTTGCAGTAAACTATTACAAGAGCTTTTTGTTGGGTACCTAGCACATCAGCCCATGTTACGACGTACTCCTGGTCTGAACTGTTATATCAGCCTTGCATTCAGTTTTCAGCAATCTATAAAATTAAGTGTATATAGCTGAGTACTTGTAACAACAAAAAACAATCAATTATTGAGAAAATTATTTAATTGGATAAATAAAAAATCTATGCATCAATCGGTGACAGAATTTGATGACATCTTTACCATATGGAGTCACGAGGGTGACTTGCTAAAATTCCTGGAATCTCTGAATACCTTCTCCCAATTAAATTTCACATGGTCCTATTCCAAATCCCACACTACTTTCTTTGATGTTGATCTTGCCCTCACCTACATTAAACCTATCAACAAACAACAGTACTTACATTTTGACAGTTGCCATCCTTCCCATGTCAAACATTCCCTCCCATACAGTCTTGGCATCCAAGGCAAATGTATTTGTTCAGATGCGTAATCTGTACAGCAATACACCACCATTCTCACGTCAGCCTTCACTGCACGTAATTACCCCACCAGCCTAGTTAAAAAGCAGATTTCTGGAACTGCTGATCCCTCCACAAAACAGCTTCGGAGCTCACCATTGGTGATGCAGTATTATCTTGGTCTGGAATGTGTTAATCAGGTACTTTGACACGGACATTACTTCCTAAAATCATCCCCTGAAATGAGATCCATTCTGTCTGATATTTTGTTCACCACACCTAGAACAGCTTTCCATCGCCCTCCCAATCTCTGCAATATTCTTGTCAGACCCGCTGCTCCTTCTGCATCCATCTCCCTACTCTATGGCTTCTAAACCTGTGACCGTGGCCGCAGCAAGACTTGCCATATGCAACCTCCTACCACCACCTATAAAAGCCCTGTAACTGGCAAAACACATACTATCAAAGGGAGAACCACCTGCGAAATGACAAGTCATATACCAGCTATTATGTAAACACTGTTCAGCCTTCAACATCAGCATGACTACCACCAAATTTAGGATGAATGGGCATAGGCAGAGGTTGTATACTGGTATCTCCCAATATCCTGTTTCAACCAAATTCTGGTTTCATACTTCTACATTACGTTCGTGACATCAGCACGTGTTTCATCACACGCGGCATCTGGATTCTTCCCCCAAATACAAGTTTCTCAGAACTCTGCAGGTGGGGAGAAACTAGCACAACAAGAAGCCCTTGGTTATCACCACCCACCTGGCCTTAATTTACGTTAATTTCTTCTTCTCAGATTTTCCTCACTGCAACTACTCCTTGCTTCACTCCATTTTAGTTTTCTACATCTTCCATTGTCTTTCCCATCTACTTTTCACTGCCCCCCTCCCACCTCTTTTATGTACAATGCACTTAGCGTCTCACCCTTATTAACTCAAGCACAATGTTTCAGTACTAATCTCTGTCTTGCATATTACCCTGTCTTCCACCTCTAAGCTATCAGGTTTTCAAATCTCGTCAATGCAGTCCCCAACAATCAATCTTTCCTTCTCACCCCATACAGTAAGTCTCCCTTGACCCATGGTTCTGGGTGACTTTCCCAAAATCTACCCCTTTTCCTAGACCTCCCCAGTCCTTTTACTTCACCCTCCTTCCTTCCCCTTCAACCCTTCTGCTTGAAGAAGAAGCCACTGGCTCTGAAGGCTTGCAAATTACAACCGTCTCGTGTGTGTTCTGCCGCCACTTGGTGACTAGATTTTTTATCTACCCAGTTATATAATTTTGTCAGTCAGTGATTGTTTTCACTGTTATAGTAGCCCGTCCATGTGGCCATCATTCCTTCTTATTCAAACCCCATGTGTCAATCTTCATTATCGTCTGTCTTGTTCAAACTGTCATCTGTTTTCTACCTTATGTGCTATTCCATTCGTTTATTTATTTGTATTAGCAAGATTAATCAACACTGTGACCCTACATCTTTTCTAATACTGATTTCCATGCTTGTACACGGGTCCATTTTTATTTAATTACAACAATTTTATTGTTATTTACGAATTGGCATACAAGAATTTATGGTTCACTACACTGCATGGCCTTCTCCCGATCGTCTTACACTGATTTATTCACAAATATGACAGCTATTTTCTTTTTGACCATCCACTTATCTTGTTTATATGAAATACTTCCACGTTTTGTGCATTCGTTTTTCTGTAAACCGCTCTGATCGACTTTTTTTTGCCATCTCTTACGTCACTTTAATTGCCAAGCTAAGTAGTTTACATTTTATACTATGACTTTTGCTTTCTGTTTACCCAGTTTCTAAAATTTCATTTGTTTTTATGACTTTCCCAGTCGATTTGTCCCTTTTATCTTTTTTTTTGTATCATACACATCACCCACTCATTACCTATTATTCCCACTCCCACAATTTCCAACTCTCCAAACTGTCCTCTCTTGCGATGATGAATCCCATCTCATATTACATCTGTTCTTTTCGAAAATATGTCTTTGCACTATCAAAACTAAGGTCCCACATTCTGTTTTTACAAACCGGTTTGTCCCTTGGAGTTACTCCAAACGGCTAACACTGAAAGTCCCTGTTTCTGGATGTAACCCTACTCTACATCAGGCTCTTTTACAGTTTCAAATATAGCAATCTCTTGCTCTTACCCAGCTAATCTGTGACCTATATACCTCATCAGCAAATTTACACTCCACCAGACGTCTCTCCTTCTACAAAATCCTGCAGTTATCTGTCCCTCATGTTTCCTTGAATGGTATCATCCGCCAAGCCAATTTCAGACTGCAACAACATGCCACACTTCACCTCAAAAAACTATCCCACCTTCTACTGAAATACATGAACAGTGGTATTTACCTTCCTGTTCCTCTGCAGCTCCCTAATCAGCCACACCATCAGCCACCACTCCTCTCCCACAAACCGAGCTTGGCCAATCTCCTTAACATCCCACAGCCTTCACCATTGCCTACCAGACCAAGAATAACCCATAATCCCACGAACCAGTCACACCAGTACAGTGTCCTTAACCTCTCATCTGAAGCACTCCCCCCTCCTGAATTATCAGTATTACTAAGGGCCTCTCTTTCAGCCCTAAACCTGCATTTGATAATGCTACTTTGGTGAAGGACTTACTTTCCTTCACAAGTAATATCCATTGGAAATATCACTTTGCAACCCAATCCTAAAGCCTTTCCAACAGCAAACCTGACATTGAATCCTGCTTTGAAAATTTCAGATCACGATCCCAACTTGATCCACCACCACTACTTCAAAATCATCTCTTATAAGCCTTCCAAGTATTCCACACATTGCATCAAAACCCTTCCTCATGGCCTTATATAACGACCTTAACCTGTCCTCTGCAAAACTCCAGGCTCTATGTTACCTAAAAGCTGATGACTCCATAATTATCCTCTCAGCAGACAAAGAATTTACCACTGTAGTACTTTACTGAAAGGAGAATGTTAGTGAAGGTCTATGCCAGCTGTCTGATACCTCAACATACAGCACTTGGCATCAAGGTCCCATCCCTGAGATTCAAACTGACCACCAGTCCTCACTTAAAACCTCAGGCCCCTCACAAGGACTAACACCTCAATCCATAGAATTTCTCACCCCATCCAAACCACACACCCCAGTCTTTTATCTTCTTCCTAAGATCCACAAATCCAATCATCCTGTCCATCCTATAGATGCCATCTTCAAAGCACCCACCAAAAGTATATCTGCCTTATCTGATCAACACCTGCAACCGATAGGTCAAAGACTCCCCCACTACATCAAAGATACCAACCATTTCCTAGATCGTCTGAAATCTGTGACCATCCCACTCCCACCATACACCTTGTTTGTCACCACTGATACCACCTCCATCTATAACAACATCCCCAACATACACGGTCTGTCTGCTGCTGAACATTTCCTCAGTTAGCGCCCACATGATTCCAAACCTATGACGTCCTTCCTACTCACCTTAATTGACTTTATACTTACCAGCAACTACTTCAACTTTGAGGGGCAAACATACAAACATATCGGGTACAGCCATGGGAACCAGGATGGCTTCTTCCTATGCCAACCTTTTCATGGGTTGCTTGGGGGAGGGCTTTGGGCTTTCCTGCGATCCATAAATCTTCAGCCCCAGTTTGGTTTAGATACACTGATGACATATTTACCATATGGACTCATGAAGAGGCTGGCCTGCTGGAAGCCCTGGAATTTCTGAATACTTCCTCCCAATTACATTTCACATGGTTCTATTCTGAATCCGATGCCACTTTCCTTGATGTTGGTCTTGTCCTCATCTAAGACTGACTACACACTTCCGTCCACATTAAACCTATCAACAAACAGTACTGTCCGCCCCTGGTAGCTGAGTGGTCAGAGCAACGGAATGTCATACCTAATGGCCCGGGTTTGATTCCCGGCTGGGTCGGAGATTTTCCTCCGCTCAGAAACTGGGGTTGTGTTGTCCTTATCATCATCATTTCATCCCCATTGACATACAAGTCGCCACAGTGGCATGAACTCTAAAGACTTGCACCAGGCAAACAGTCTACTTGATGGGAGGCCCTAGCCAGATGGCATTTCCATTTCCAACAACAGTACTTACATTTTGACAGTTGCCATCCTTTCCGTGTCAAACGTTCCCTCCCATTCAGTATTGGCAACCAAGGCAAACGTATTTGTTTGGATGCAGACTCTTTACAGCAATACACTACCAATCTCACCTCAACCTTCACTGCACGTAAAAACCCCACCAGCCTAGTTAAAAACCAGATCACATTCAATCCTGGGTACTGCTGATTACTCCACAAAACAGCTTCGGAGCACACCATTGGTGACTCAGTATTATCCTGGTCTGGAATGTGTTAATCAGGTACTATGACACGGCCACGACTTCTTAAGATCATCCCCTGAAATGAGATCCATTCTGTCTGATATTTTGCCCATCACACCTAGAAAAGCTTTCTGTTGCCATCCCAGTCTCCGCAATACTCCTGTGAGACCCTATGCTCCTCCTGCACCCATTGCCCTACCCTATGGCTCCTACCCCTGTGACCATCCCCCACTGCAAGACTTGCCATATGGACCCTCCTAACTGGCAAAACATGTCCTACCAAAGGGAGAGCCACCTGCGAAATGACAAGTCATATACCAGCTATTATGTAAACACTGTTCAGCCTTCTATATCAGCATGACTACCACCAAATCATCAATTAGGAGGAGGAGATTAGTGTGTAACGTCCCGGCAACAACGAGGTCACTAGAGACGGAGCGCAAGCTCGGGTGAGGGAAGGATGGGGAAGGAAATCGGCCATGCCCTTTCAAAGGAACCATCCCGGCATTTGCCTGAAGCGAATTAGGGAAATCACGGAAAACCTAAATCAGGATGGCCGGAGACGGGATTGAACCGTCGTCTTCCCGAATGCGAGTCCAGCGTGCGAACCACTGCGCCACCTCACTCAGTAATCATCAATTAGGATGAGTGGGCATACGCAGAGGGTGTATACTGGCAATTTGCAATATCCTGTTGCCATGCATGCTCTACAACATTACTTTTGTGAGCTCGGCGCCTGTTTCACCACAAGCGCCGTCTGGATTCTTCCCCCAGACACCAGTTTTCTCAGAATTCCGCAGGTGGGAACTAGCACTATAACACATCCTTGGTTCTTGCCACCCACCTGGCTTTAATTTACATTAGTTTCCTCCATCTCAACATTTCTTCACTGTAATTACTCTTTGCTTCACTCCGTTTTAGTTTTCTGCAATTTTCATTGTCTTTCCATCTACTTTTCACTGGCCCCCTCCCATCTCTTATGTACAATGCACTTAGCGTCTCACCCTTATTATCTCATCACGATGTTTTAATAGTAATCTCTGTTTTGCATATTACCCTGTCTTCCACCTTTAAGCTCTGAGGTTTTCAAATCTTGTCTGATGCAGTCCCCAACAACCAGCCTTTCCTTCTCATCCCATACGGTAAGTGTCCCCTGACACACGGTTCTGGGTGACTCCCAAAATCTACCCCTTTTTCTAGATCTCCCCAGTCCTTTTCCTTCACCCTTCTTCATTCCCTTTCAACCCTTCTGCCTGAAGAAGAAGCCACTGGCTCCGAAAGCTTGCCAATTACAACTGTCTTATGTGTGTGTTCTGCCGCTGCTTGGTGATTAGTTGTTTTATCTATCTAATAAAAGAAAACTGAGTATTTGTGTATTATTTTTCAGTGTTTATTAATAAATGCACTGCACACCCATCATGGCCACAGAATAAGAATTTTTGCAACTCAGAACTTTTCCATCACACTGCCAAATCTGCTGCTAGGGATGACATCAATGTGAGTTCTACACAGAACAGGTACGAGGAAGTTGCATGTGCGTATTCACAGAGGTAAGCCATGAACAGTTTATCTTTTCCTTGCAGTCTCAGGTGAAAAAGTAAGTTCCGACAAGGATCTGTTTATTTGTGCATCACTTCTACATCTACGTATATACTCTGCTAGCCACCAATCGGTGTGTGGCGGAGTGCACTATTTGCACCAGTCATATTCCCCCCCCCAAGTACCACTCACGGATTTGCACAAGAGAAAAACGCCTCAGTACGAGCTCTAATTTCCCTTATATTTGAATGGTGATCATTGCGTGATTTGAAAGTTGGTGGTAATAATATATGCTCTATATCCTTGGCGAAGATTGGATTTTGGAATTTAGTGAGCAACCTCTTCCGTTTAGCTCGTTGTCTATCTGCAAGTGTCTCCCACTTCAAACTTTCTATGAGATTTGTAACGCTCTCACAACGGCTAAATTTACCAGTCACGAATCCTGCTGCTCTTCTTCGGATCTTTTCAATCTCCTGAATCAGACCCAACTAGAAAGGGTCCCAAACAGATGAACAATACTCTAAGACTAGATGAACTTAAGTATTGTAAGCAATTTCTTTTGTTGAAGGATAACATCGCTTCAGGATTCTACCAATACAACAGCAATCTAGAGTTCGCCTTTCCCGTTACTTGTGTAATCTAATTGTTCGATTTGAGATCATTTTGAATTGTCACACCCATATACTTGAAGGATGTTACTGCTTCCAAAGACTGGGCATTTATTTTGTACTCTTACATTAATGGGGATTTTTGCCTTGTTATACGCAGTAGGTTACATTTACTAATATTGAGAGAGAACTGCCAGCCATTACACTAAGCATTTATTTTCTGCAAACCTTCATAGATTTATTCACCACTTTTGTGCGATACTACTTTCCTTTAGACTACAGCATCATCGGCAACCAGTCTCATGCCGCTGTCAATACCATCAACCAGATCGTTTATGTAAATTGTAAAAAACAGCGGACCTATTAAGCTGCCCTGGGGCACACCTGATGTTACGCTTGTTTCTGTTGAAGTCTCCCCATTCAGGATGACATACTGCTCTCTGTCTGTTACAAAACTTTCTACCCAACCACATATGTCATTGGATAGACCATAAGAGTGCACCTTTTGGAGCAAGCGACAGTGCAGAACTGAGTCTAATGCCTTGCGAAAAGTCTAGGAATATTGCATCAACCTGGGAGAAGGTATCTAGCACTCCGTCTTCAGGTCACAAGTGGCCCATCGGGACCATCCGATCGCCGTGTCATCCTCAAGTTGAGGATGCAGATAGGAGGGGTGTGTGGTCAGCACACCGCTCTCCCAGTCGTTATGATGGTTTTCTTTGACCGGAGCCGCTACTATTCGGTCGAGTAGCTCCTCAATTGGCATCACGAGGCTGAGTGCACCCCGAAAAATGGCAACAGCGCATGGCGGCTGGATGGTCACCCATCCAAGTGCCGGCCACACCCAACAGCGCTTAACTTCGGTGATCTCACGGGAACCGGTGTATCCACTGTGGCAAGGCCGTTGCCCCAAGGTATCTAGAGCCTGTTGTGTATCATACATAAAGAGGGCCAGCTGTGTCTCGCAAGACCGCTGTTTCCTAAAACCATGCTAGTTTCTGCAGATGAGCTTCTCAGAGTCTAGAAAGGTCATTATGTCTGAACACAAAATATGTTCCTTGATTCTACAACAAATCGATGTCAGTGAAATTGGCCGGTAATTATGTGCATCCGATTTTTCACCCTTTTTATAGATTGCTAAGACCTGGGCCTTCTTCCAGTCCTGTGGAACTTTCCACTGTTCCAATGATCTCCGATAGATGATGGATAAGAATGGTGCAATATTTGTGGCATAGTCAACATAAAATCTTACGGGGATACTGTCTGGGCCAGACGCCTTCCTCATGTCAAAGGATCTTAACTGTTTTACAATCCTAGAGACACTAAACACTATGTTAGTCATCCTTGTGTTTGTTCGATAATTGAAAGGGGGATGGTGCTGCAGCTTTCTTTACATTACCCGTACTGTCACCAAGAGAAGGTATTGACTTATTTGTAGCGTTCATAGATTTTACGTACGACCAAAATTTTTTGGTGTTATTTTTAGAATCAACAGATAAAATACTGCTTTCAAATTCGTTAAAAGGATCTCTCATTGACCTTTTGACAGCTGCTTTCATTTTGCATAATTTCTGTTTGTCAGTGGGGCAGTGACTAAGTTTAAAATGACTGTGCAAAATTCTCTGCTTTCTCAGCAACTTCCCAATACATTTGTTGAACCAAGGTGAATCCTTTCCTTCCCATATATTTTTGGTAAGCACATATGTCTCTACCTTTAAATTTCGGCCAAAGGTGCTCAATATCTTTGTGTCCCACGGTGAATGCTTTGAGCTGACTATGAAGATATTTATTAATGACACTTATTTCCTTTCCCAAACAAGAAAACTAGATTAACTTCCTCAAAAAGATCAAGTCTGTTTGTCACCAGGGTATCTAATATGTTCCCATCTCTAGTTGGTTTTCTAACCAGTTGCTCAAGGTTGTATGTTGAGAATGCACCTAGAATAAATTCACATGAGTCTCTGCTTCTGCCCCCTGTGATAAACGTGTAATTTTCCCAATCAATGGGTGCCAGATTAAAGTCTCCACCTATAACTAATGGATAATTTGAATATTTATTTCCTATGTACTCAAGACTTTCCCTGAAACGTTCTGCGACGTTTGTTGCGGATGATGGTGGTCTATAAAAACATCCTAATACAATGGTCACTCCTTATCTGATTGACAGCTTTATCCAGACTATCTCACAGCCTGACGCAGTATCGATCTCAACTGCATTTAAACAGCTTTTAACTGCAATTAACACACCACCTCCTATCCTTCCTAAACATTGTCCAATCCAAGTCCAAAATTTCACTGCTATTTATGTCTGGTTTCAACCAGCTTTTGGTATCTAATGCAATATTGGCATTACTATTGTTTATTTCGGAGAGTAACTTGGGGATCTTGCTACAGACACTTTGACAATTTCCTAACACAAGATTTAGCACACTTAAATCTTTTGAAATGACCTGTTTAGGCGGACTACCAATTTTTACAGTTAGCACACCCACATCAGTGTCATGAACTGGTAATATTTCAGGCCAAAGGCTTGTTTCCTGTGGGGAGGAACCTAAACTAAAAACCCCCATGTGCATGCCACAAGTACTGTGCTACCCATATAGCTGCTTCCTGTGTGTAGTGCACCCCTGATCTATTGAGGGGTGTCCTACAACCTTCCATGCCATACCACGGGTCAAGGAATCTACAACCACTTTTGTCACAGAGTCGATGTAGCCTTTGGTTTAGATTCTCCAGTCGACTCCAAACCAGAGGATCCCAGTCCACCCTGGGTACGATGCTGCAAATCATCAGCTTGGCTTCCACTCCTCAAGAGATGGAGGCCGCCTTCACCTATTCAACCAGCCATCGAAAGGACCCAAGGATTTCCTTGGATCCCCGATGACTGGCATTGTTGGTGCCAACATGTGCAACAATCTGCAGCTGGCTGCAACCCGCACACTCGATAGCTGCTGGAAGAGCCTCTTCCACATCCCCCCAGCAAGCTCACCGAGTGAACTTTGGACTTCTTCCCCACCCTAGCCACCCTGTCCCTGAGGAGCTCCATGACCTGCCTAACATTGGAGCTCCCAATAACTAACAAACCCCTATCCCCCCATGCCTGTCCAAACCTTGCTGAAGGAGCGGCCACTATCCTGGCAGAAGGTGCACTCTGATCCGTCTCAGCTTCCCCCCTCCCCGCCAGTATCAGACAGCACACTGAATCTATCAGCAAAGTGCATGGGATTTGGCAGGAGCCCGTGTCCCCCAAGCAGCCTTCGCCTTGAGGCTCCAGACCTCGACACAGTCTGCCACTCACACTGAGGTAAGAGTGGGCTGGCCAGCTCAGTTGCACCTGTGGTCGGCTCAGTGACAGAGAGCTGTGACATCACTACCTGCATATCTAGTACAGCAGAGGCTGCCCCAGGCACCCCATTCCCACCGCACCTCAAGGTGGCACTCTGGAGCCTGTTGACTGTGGCCAACAAAGCTTCCAGCTGCGTTTGGACTGTGGCCAACTCCTCCTGCATCCGCACACAACAGACAAAGTCTCTATCCATCTAGGTAATAGCTGATTTACTATAAGAAACTTAAGGAAATCTAGCGGCACACAAGGTTAACAGCTACACACTAGTTGGCAGAAAGAAACAACAATGAAAAACAATAAAATTGTATATAGTGAATACTTAAAAAAACCAGTGACCTACAGTAAACTGCTAGGGGCTATCTAGTGAATATTATTAAAAAATTAAACAGTAACTACAGTAAGGTACACCTACTGATTATCCCTCATATTTATAATGTAAACAAAAATCTACATACATGCGAAAACGACCCAATAAAACTATAAAAACTGCTACCTTCAATGTATCAAGACTAAATGATACTAATAAACGTAAATACTGAGTATTTTACACTGATTTAATTGATAATCCCACATATTTACAGTCAGCTAAGAATGTAAACAAATGTTTGCCTACAAGCGAAATTGTCCTAAACAGAAACTTCGCTTTTCCTATTCAGACGCAAATAAAAACTGAAACCTTCCATTTATCAAGTCTATCTGACACTAATGCACATAAATACTATAGAATATACAGCAAAAACAATTACCAGCTAAATTACTTGTCTCATAACACAGCAAGTAAAAAGCGCTTGTAGCCGTAGCTCATAGCTTATGTCACCTATGGACTCGTGCATATTCTGACAAAGACTTTATCGAGGTTTACTGCAAGAGAGTATCTTGCACGGGCTGTTAACAATTAGCATAAGTGGTGCAGCAAGATAAAGCTATTCATTCAATACAATCAAAAAGAACTACAAATTCAATATAGATATAGCAATTTATTATAAAACATACACATACATAAGCAAAACGTTTTGGTACCAACATACATACAAATATGAGTAAAACATTTATGTTATGTTGCTATTAAGAAACTGTATGAACAATGGGCCTATTTTAGAAATGTCATTTGATGGATGCAGTTTGGTATAACTCAGAAATTGTCTTCGTAGCCTGCTTAGTTGAGGGACAGACAGTTTCACACCATTTGTTCTGACAGAATCCTTAAAACCAGGTATTTTTATATCTGAATCGACACCTAGTTTCTGAGCTGAGAGTATTGCCTGCAAGAGAATTACAACACATTAGTCTGCTGTAACAGACGGAAAAAAAATTATAATCTCTTCAAACCAATGTACATGTAACACCTGCCTCCTACATAATATGTTTTACTAACAATCTTTTCACAATTACAAAACTAAAAGAATGATTGATTTTCAAAGAGAAGTACATAGCAAAGCAGCACATAAAACATTTGGTTCATTTAAGAAGGATTCGCAAAAATATTCAAATAACTAATAGTTTGCACAGCATTGAGAAATACGTGGGTCATCCAAAAGTAAGTTCCATTTCTATTTCTATCTGTGGCAGCACTACAATCGCAGTTCCGAGAATGCGTGCCAGTTATTCTGACTCAAGGAGAAGACATGTACGCCATTTTCCCATTGCTGCTGCCGACATGTGCTTTGTAGTGCTTCTTTATAATGTCAGCCGTAATTGAAAATGCCACCACGTGTGAAATCAGATCTGTGATTCATTTTCTAAATGCAAAGAAAGTCAAACCAAAGGAAATTCATCGGCAAATCTGAGAGGTTTATGGACAAAATGCTATGAGTGATTCAATGGTTATAAGATGGGTCAGACTATTCAATGAAGGACGTGATCAAGTGCACCATGAAGAACAAAGTAGACGCCTGTCTGTGGTTACTGATGAACTGGTTCACACAATTGAAGAAAAGATTAAGCACAACCATGAGTTTACACTTAGTGCCCTAGCTATGGAAGTTCTGCAAATCTCACAATCACTAATTCATGAAATTGTTACTGAAAAACTGAAATTCCAAAAACTTTGTTCATGTTGGGTACCCAAAATGCTTACTGAACAACACAAAAACAACAGATGGGCACTTCAGTTTTTGACATGTTACAATGAAAAACGCGATGGTTTTCTTTCTCGGATAGTCATGGGATGAAACTTGGGTATTGTACGACACCCCTGAAACAAAACGGCGATCAATGGAATGGAGGCACACTTCATCCCAACGAAGGTTAAGTCTAAGCAAATCTTGACACCTTGAAAAGTCATGTGCATTGTTTTTTGGGACAGAAAAAGTATTTTGCTGATTGATTTCTTAGAACAAGGCCAAACAATCAATGCACATGGTTACTGTGAGAACATTAAGAAATTGGGCTGCGCAATACAGAACAAGCGCCAAGGATTACTGTCAAAAGGTGTTTTTTTCCACGATAATGCCCGATCTCACAATGCAAAGAATGCGACCAAACAACTCTAACAGGAATTTCATTGGGACATGTTTGATCATCCTCCGTACAGCCCGGACCTCGCTCCTAGCAACTTTCATCTCTTCTTACACCTAAAATCTGTCCTTAGTGGTCAAGGATAAACCGAAAGAAAATGTTATCACATGGTTGAATACACAGGCGGCAAGCTTCTAAGAAGAAGGCATACAAAAACTTGTGCCACGCTATGACAAGTACCCACAAAATTTCGGAAGCTAGGTAGAGAAGTAGTTTAACAGTTGTAGATATTTGTACAATAAATATTTTTGCTGTATCTGTACACGCATGTTTTATATAACCACACGGAACTTACTTTGTGGACATACCTTGTATATAAATTATTCACATTGTCACAGGTATGGTTCAAATGGCTCTGAGCACTACGGGACTTAACTGCTGTGGTCATCAGTCCCCTAGAACTTAGAACTACTTAAACCTAACTAACCTAAGGACATCACACACATCCATGCCTGAGGCAGGATTCGAACCTGCAACCGTAGCAGTCGCGCGGTTCCAGACTGTAGCGCCTAGAACTGCTCGGCCACTCTGGCCGGCTCACAGGTATGTTTCTGCTTCACATGTGATATGGTATGAGTGGAGTGGTGTCAGGTGTGTGTGTGTGTGTGTGTGTGTGTGTGTGTGTGTGTGTGTGTGTGTGTGAATTATAACACAATAGTTTTGTTCCATCTGTAGATAGTTAACAAATTTGTTTCCAAGTTATATTTGCGACATGTCAAAAAAAATTAGTGTTTCCCGCCATTTATGCATCACATGGGCTTGAGAATGTGAATAAGTGGCTAAAGGTACAGTATTCTGCAGCATAATAATAATAATAATAATAATAATAATAATAATAAAATGGAAATTCAGGGATGAGTTTGGATTCCCTACTCTACAATTTACAGCTTCAAGTCACAAAATGGAAAGTTCGCACAATAGATGCTCTACCCCAGGTGGTAACTCTGATGAGGAATCCACCATTACACCATGTAACGTATAATGGGAGCTAGGATTCTGGGGAGTTCCAACATTCGCAATGAAGATGATGATGAAGTCCCACACTCCTCGACAGAGCGTAGGCGAACAATGTGGGAGACCCGCACCTCCGTACTAGGGAAGGTCCTAGTGGAGGTGGTTTGCCATTGCCTTCCTCTGACCATAATGGCGATGAATGATGATGTTGAAGATGACAACACCACCCAGACATTTCGAGGTGAACATCCCTGACTCCGCCGGAATCGAACCCAGGACCCCGTGCTCGGGAGGCGAGAACGCTACCGTGAGACCATGAGTTGCGGACTGCGATGAAGAAGAGATGGAATACACTGAAAAGCCTTCCAAGTTTCAGTTAAAGAAGAAGTACTACGTTGGAACATGAACTGTAAATTCTCTTCTGAAAATTGGAAAACAAAAGGAATTAGAATTATTTCTGCAGACGAACGATGTACTAATTATAGCAGCCCAGGAAACACGATTCTTACATGAGAATTTAGCTGGTACACAATATTATAGAATTTATAAAGGGAAACTAGCAGTGAGAATAATTGAAAACTTGCCGATGTTTGGAACAACATTTTATGTAAACAAAAAAATCGTAGACAGTGTAACAGAATTTAGATCGAATTCAGAAAGAATAATCACGTTAACAATGAAGTGCAAGAATAAAAGTTACACCCTTGTAAACTGTCATGCACCTATAAATGCTGACAAAAGAAGAAATATGGAGAAAGAATATCAATTCTGGGATCTTTTAGAATCTGAAATTTCTATCATACCTAAAAAGAATGTTAAAACACTTCTTGGTGACTTCATTGCGCAAATTGGGAGGGACAAGAAATTTAGGACTATTGTAAGTGAATATCCAACAGGCTGATCAATGTGTGTAAAATGTTCCAGTTAAAACTCATGTCCACACATTTTCGCAAACTACCAAAACTTGGAGACATCCAAGTCCATACACAGGAGAATTTCAACTGGATCATGTAGCCATATCTAAAAGGTATATTACCAAAATTATGAATGTTAAAATAGTCAGAAATGGGGAATTCGACTCAGATCATTATCTCTCTAAGATTAAAATAAAATTTCTCCCATCTAAAACAAAAAAGGTGACCAAGAAAGCGATCAGATACAACACCACTACAGTTAATATTACAAAAGAAAATATAGAAAAATTGAGAGAAGAAATTGAGACAAATAAAGAAGGTGATTGGCGTGAACTCCAGATCCAAAAAACTCAAGCAGCACAGAAAACTTTAGGATTGGCCAAGAATAAAAAGAAGACATAGTGGCATGAGGAGTGTGAAGAAGCACCAATACAAAGAGCTCAAAAATGGAGAAAATGGAGATGATTGTAAAAAGAGGAAGACCTTGAACAATTCAGACAACAAAGAAAAGAAACATAAAAAATAATCCGGAAAATCAAAAGAAAATTTCACTAAAAATAATACTAGAAATTTTTACCAAACTTTAAACACATACTAAAAGGATATCAGGCACCAAATATTGGTTTCAAAGATGAAAATGGCAAAATGGGATTAAATAACAAAGAAAACAGTGAAATTTTGGCAATTTTTTTTGAAAAGCTATTAAACTGTCCAGTTCCAACAGATAAATTAGAATTTCCAGTGACATCTCAAAATCTAGAGGAAGATTTCCCACCAACAGAGTTAGAAATTCATGAAGCCATCAAAACACTCAAAAACAATAAAGCAAGTGGTGAAGACTCCATTACAGCAGAATAATGGAAGTGGTCAGAATCAAAATCATAAAGTATCTACAACTGCTTCTTGAGAACATTTGGAAAACTGAAAAGATTCCAGTTGAATGGTAAACCGCATTAATCCACCCACTACATAAAAAAGCATTTGATTGTATAGACATAGAAACAAATAGATAAGGTCATTAGAGAATTTGGTGTTATATCAGAATTAGCAAATATAATTCGTGAAATAGTAACAGGAACAATATCTAAAGTCAAATTTATGGAAGGAGTATCTCAGCCATTTGAAATAAAAACTGGCGTTAGCCAAGGTGATGGTTTACTGTTTAATTGTGTTCTAGAAAAAACTGTAAGGATCTGGAATTTGGAGCTAAAAAAAATCACAAAATTGAACGTATAACTCTGGGAAGGAAAACAAATGAAATTAAGGTAAGCTGCTTGGCTTTTGCAGACGATTTTGCAATACTTTCAGAAAACCTGACAGAAGCAGTTATTCAGATAAACCTTCTGGAAAAAACAGCAAATAGAACTGGTCTCGAAATTTCAGCAGAAAAAACAAAATTCATGACAAATATAAAAAATGCACCAAAATTCATAGAAACACAAATAGGTAAAATAGAGCCAGCAAATAAATTCAAATATCTTGGAGAGACCATACAACAGAATGGACTAGAAGAATCTGCAATAATCGTAAGAATTAATAAAACGTAAAGAGCATATGGTTTGACCAAAAATATTTACAACAAGAAATGTATATCTAGAAAAACAAAACTAAAACACTACACCACAGTGGTACAACCAGAATGTTGATATGGATTTGAATGCCTAATGATGAACTAGAAGATGGACAGACTAGAAGTACTGGAAAGGATTATAAGAAAAATAATCGGCACAATAAAAACTGCAGATAAATGGAAAATAAGAAGTAATGATGAGGTCTAAAAGTTATAGAGAAAATATCTGACGTAATGGCCAAACGAAGATTAACCTTTTTCGGACAACTTTACAGACTGGATGGAAATAGACTAACAAAACGAATACTCCTATATTTCTGGAAGAAGAAATCGACAATAGCATGGATTACAGGAGTAAGGAAAGATCTAGAAAGAAACAACATCAAAGAATTATAAATAACAGAAAGAAACCTGTTTTAAAAATAAAATATTAAATTTGGGAGGCTTTCAAAGCAGAAGAAACAAAAAACGAGAACAATCAAACAATGGAAAATCCAGGATGGAATGTAACAATACCAGAGAAAGAAAGTTGCTACTCACCATATAGCGGAGATGCTGAGTCGCGATAGGCACAATAAAAAGATTCACACACTCACAGCTTTCGGCCATTAAGGCCTTTGTCAACAGTAGACACACATCCTCACACATACGCAACTTGCACACACATCTGCAGTCTCAGAGACCTGAAAGTACACTGCGAGCAGCAGCATTAGTGCATGATGGGAGTGGTGACTGGGTGGGGGTAAGGAGGCTGGGGCGGGGAGGGGGAGGGATAGTATGGTGAGAGTGGCGCACAGTGAAGTGTTCCAGCTTACACGGAGGGCAGGAGAGAAGGTGCGGAGGGTGGGGGAGAGGGGTTGTAAGTAGTGTAAAGGAAAGAAATAAAAATAAATTTAAAGACTGGGTGTGGCGGTGAAATGACGGCTGTGTAGTGCTGGAATGGGAACAGGGAGGGGGCTGGATGGGTGAGGACAGTGACTAACGAAAGTTGAGGCCAGGAGGGTTACAGGAACATAGGATGTATTGCAGGGAAGTTCCCATCTGCGCATTTCAGAAAAGCTGGTGTTGTTGGGAAGGTTCCATATGGCTCAGGCTGTGAAGCAGTCATTGAGATGAGGGGTATCATGTTTGGCAGCGTGTTCAGTAACAGAGTGGTCCACTTGCTTTTTTGGCCACAGTTTGTCAGTGGGCATTCATGCGGAGAGACAGCTTGTTGGTTGTCATGCCTACATAGAATGCAGCACAGTGGTTGCAGCTTAGCTTGTGTATCACATGACTGGTTTCACAGGTAGCCCTGCCTTTGATGGGATAGGTGATGTTAGTGACCGGACTGGAATAGATGGTGGTAGGAAGATGTATGTGACAGGTCTTGCATCTAGGTCTATTACAGGGGTATGAGCCTTGAGGTAAGGGATTGGGAGCAGGGGTTGTGTAAGTATGAACGAGAATATTGTGTAGGTTTGGTGGACGGCGGAATACCACGGTAGGAGGGGTGGGAAATTAGTGGGTAGGACATTTCTCATTTCAGGGCACGACGAGAGGTAATCGAAACCCTGGTGGAGAATGTAATTCAGTTGCTCCAGTCCCGGACGGTACTGAGTTACGAAGGGGAATGCTCCTCTGTGGCCGGACTGTGGGACTTTGGGAGGTGGTAGGAGATTGGAAAGATAAGGCACAGGAGATTTGTTTTTGTACAAGGAGGGGAGGATAATTACGGTCAGTGAAGGCTTCAGTGAGACCCTCGGTATATTTAGAGAAGGACTGCTCATCACTGCAGATGCAACTACCACGGTTGGCTAGGCTGTACAGAAGGGACTTCTTGGTATGGCATGGGTGGCAGCTGTGGAAGTGGAGGTATTGCTGGTGGTTAGTAGTTTTGTTATGGACAGAGGTACTCATGTAGGCATCTCTGAGATGAGTGTCAACATCTAGGAAGGTGCCTTGTTGGGTTGAGTAGGACCAGGTGAAGCAAATGGGGGAGAAGTTGTTGAGGTTCTGGAGGAATGTGAATAAGGTGTCCTCACTTCAATCCAGATAGCAAAGATGTCATCAATGAATCTGAACCAGTTGAGGGGTTTAGTATTCTGAGGATTTAGGAAGGATTCTTCTAGATGGCCCATGCAGAGGTTAGCATAGGATGGTGCCATGCGGGTGCCCATAGCCATATCACGGATTTGTTTTTGGGTACTGCCTTCAAAGGAGAAGTAATTGTGGGTGAGGGTATAGTTGGTCTCGGAGACTAGGAAGAAGGTGGTTGGTTTGGAATTCATAGGGTGCCTGGAAAGGTTAGTCACTGTCCTCACCCATCCAGCCCCCTCCCTGTTCCCATTCCAGCACTACACAGCCGTCATTTCACTGCCACACTCAGTCTTTTAATTTATTTTTATTTCTCTCCTTTCTGCTACTTACCCCCCTCCCCCCCCTTCCGCACCTTCTCTCCTGCCCTGTCTAAACTGCAACACTTCACTGTCTGCCACTCCCACAATACTATCCCTCCCCCTCCCCTCCTCAGCCTCCCCCTTACCCCCACCTAGTCGCCACTCCCATCATGCACTGGTGCTGCTGCTCGCAGTGTAGTTTCAAGTTCTAAGACTGCAGACGTGTACAAGTTGCGTTTGCGTGAATGTGTGTGTAGGCATGTGTGTATATGTCTACTGCTGACAAGCCTTAATGGCCAAAAGCTATGAGTGTGTGAATCTTTTTATTGTGCCTATCGCAACTCAGCATCTCCGCTATATGGTGAGAAGTAACTTTCCTTCTCTACAATAGGGAACAAAATGGACAGAAGAAAGGAAGAGACTTCATGGTGAGAAAATGAGGGAATACTGGAAAAATAGGAAACAACAACAAAGGAAGAAGAGGAACTGAAGTTGTTAACGTGAGTTGGTCAATACGATTGTAAAAAAAAAAAGCTAAATGTGAAACTGTATCAAAATTGAAATTTCACTTTATAATACTGTAATCTTTATGTCCTCCTGTCCTAGTACCAGATGGATCCCACTCAAGCAGAAATATTAGTGATTTGCTTCTCTGTTCCAACCTTTCACAATCCACCCCCTTTCCCCCAGTGGAAAGAACTAACTGTTCCGAAAACTAGAAAACATTTTTTCTACTTTTTATCAGTGTACTCATAACATTTAGAACTTTGTTACTGTAAAGTAAGTACTGGGAAGACATTCTGTGCCCTAGAAGTGAAACTGTCAGACGAGAGGATATCTGTGAACCTTCAATGAAAGTAATATGAACAACTAATGGCCTAAAAACAATTATGCCACCATCACAGACTCATAAGCATGATACTAAATTTTGTAACTGATAAACATGGGCAGAAATTTGAAACGAAATATTCATGATACAGTCGTTCACAGTTGGTGTTCTTGTGAAAGGTAACAGCTTGATTATGAGTATGCAGCCTCACTCATAGGCACAAATTACTATTTTCAATTTAAAATTAGTCTTCTACTTATATAAGACATTGTCACCCTCTTTTTCTTTGGTGTCTTCTGTTTTTCAGCCTACTATTTAGCCATGTCAGGTTATGATCCAACTCCATATTTGCATCCTAATACACTACACACTGCAGCCCAGTACCTAATTCACGACTCTTTATCCAGACAGTGTTACACAGTCACTATCTTCCATTGTTTCCCTGTCTTTTCCAAGTACACTTTCTTATACTACAGTTGGAACTTAAATAGTGGCAACTATTTATTCACAACTGATACAAAAGAGTTACATGTTTGCACCTGTTACTGTCCTTCAAAGTAGTAGCGTTGTGTAGAACCCATTGCCAGCGATATGGAAGGCGTAGTATACTGTTAGCTGAGCCTGATCTGTTGATGGTGTGAATGGAGCAGTCTACTGCCTGTCGAATCTCTGGAACAGTTCTGAAGTGTATGTCACGAAGTAGCTCCTTCATCTTCTGAATCAAATCAAAGTCACAAGGACTTAACGTCCGGGGAATATGGTGGATTTTTCTTTTTTTCTTTTTTTTTTTTTTTTTTTTTTGTGGTTTTAGGGCGCACAACTTCAACAGTCATTAGCGCCCAGACTACGTTAGGAATTCATCGTGAGGCACAAGTTTAAAACAGCAACTAAAAGGGAAAACACGATAAAAGATCGACAGGCGTACGATTAAAAAAAAAAAACAGCATAATTAAATGTCCTTAGACAGGTTGGTCAATTTGATAAAACGAAGAACGCGAGCAGCTGCTCCTGGGTCATCTGCTAAAATGGCATCGAGAGTACATGGCAGGCCAAGATCAAGACGCAGTGTAGTAAAATCCGGACAGGACGTTAAAATGTGGCGGACCGTCAGCAAGTGCCCACAGGGGCAGAACGGCGCTGGCGCAGCCGTCAGCAGATGGCGATGGCTGAACCGGCAGTGTCCAATTCGTAACCAGGCCAAAACTACCTCCTCCCGCCGAGAGGGGCGTGAGGAGGACGTCCAAGCCGTGGGAAGAGGTTTCAAGGCCCAAAGCTTGTTGTCCGTAAGTGCAGCCCAATCGGCATGCCACAGCGATAAAATGCGCCGACAAATGACCCTGCTACAATCTGATAAAGGGACACAACAAAAAGCTGTCCGAGGCTGGAGGACCGCAGCCTTGGCTGCGGCATCTGCAGCTTCGTTCCCAGGGATACTGACATGGCCAGAAACCAACATAAAACTAACCGGAGAACCGTTGTTCACCAGCTGCTGAAGAGAGCGTTGGATCCAGTGCACAAAAGGGTGAACTGGATACGGATCACTGAGGCTCTGGATGGCGCTCAGGGAATTGGAGCAGATGACATAAGCAGAATGTCGGTGGCGGCAGATGTAAAGAACAGCCTGGTAGAGGGCAAAAAGCTCAGCTGTGAAGACCGAACAATGGCCATGGAGCCGGTATTTGAAACTTTGTGCCCCGACAATAAAAGAACAACCGACCCCGTCATTGGTCTTAGAGCCATGTGTATAAATGAAGGTCATATTAAGGAACTTCGAACGAAGTTCGACAAAACGGGAGCGGTATACCGAACCAGGGGTAACCACCTTTGGGAGCAAGCTGAGGTCAAGGTGAACGCGAACCTGAGCCTGGAGCCAAGGTGGCGTGTGGCTCTCGCCCACTCTAAGGGTTGCAGGAAATGAAAAATCAAGGTGTTGAAGGAGGCGATGAAAGCGAACTCCAGGGGGTAGCAGGGCAGAGACATACAACCCGTATTGACGATCGAGGGAGTCGTCAAAAAAGGAACGATAAGACGGGTGGTCGGCCATTGACAGTAGCCGACAGGCATACCGACAAAGCAGTATATCGCGCCGGTAGGGCAGTGGCAATACACCGGCTTCAGCATGAAGACTCTCGACGGGACTAGTATAAAATGCTCTGATCGCAAGTCGTAAACCCCGATGTTGTAAGGAGTTGAGGCGGCGTAAGATGGACGGCCGTGCAGAGGAGTATATGAAGCTCCCACAATCCAGCTTTGAGCGGACGATCAACCGATATAAGTGAAGTAGGACGGTTCGATCCGCTCCCCACGACATACCACTGAGAACACTGAGGATATTTAAAGAACGGGTACAACGGGCAGCCAAATAAGACACATGTGGAGACCAGCTAAGTTTCCTGTCAAAGGTAAGACCTAAAAATTTTGTTGTCTCCACGAATGGGAGAGCAACGGGACCGAGTCGTAAGGACGGTGGGAGAAACTCTTTGTAGTGCCAGAAGTTAATACAGACCGTCTTCTCGGCAGAAAAACGGAAGCCATTGGCGACAATCCAGGAGTAAAGATGGTCAAGAGAACACTGAAGACAGCGCTCCAGGAAAAATGTACGCTGCGCGCTGCAATAGATGGTAAAATCGTCCACGAAAAGGGAGCCTGATACATCAGCTGGGAGGCAATCCATTATTGGATTGATCGCTATGGCGAAGAGAGCAACGCTCAAAACTGAGCCCTGTGGCACCCCATTCTCCTGGCGAAAGGTGTCTGACAGGACAGAACCCACACGTACCCTGAACTGTCGATCCATTAAAAAGGAACGAATAAAAAGAGGGAGGCGACCGCGAAGGCCCCATGTATGCATGGTGCGGAGAATGCCCGCCATCCAACAGGTGTCGTAAGCCTTCTCTAAATCAAAGAACACAGCTGCGGTCAGGCGCTTCCGCAAGAAGTTATTCATAATGAAGGTTGACAAGGTAACCAGAGGGTCAACAGCAGAGCGGCGCCTACGAAATCCACATTGTACATTGGTAAGTAGGCGCCGAGATTCGAGCAGCCAAACCAAACTAGAGTTAACCATTCGCTCCATCAGCTTACAGACACAGCTGGTAAGCGAGATGGGTCGATAACTGGAAGGCAAGTGCTTGTCCTTCCCCGGCTTAGGAATCGGTACAACAATAGATTCGCGCCAGCATGCACCAGATGCGATTATAAGTACGAAGAAGGAAACCTTTACCCGCAGGAGAGAGGTTCTTCAGCATCTGAATATGAATAGAATCAGGCCCTGGAGCGGAGGACCGTGACCGGGCAAGTGCATTTTCGAGTTCCCGCATGGTGAAAGGGGCATTATAACTTTCACGATTCGAGGAGCGGAAGTTAGGTGGCCTAGCCTCCTCTGCCTGTTTTCGGGGGAGGAAGGTAGGGTGGTAATGAGCGGAGCTCGAAAGCTCTGCGAAAAAGCGGCAGAAGGCATTGGAGATATCCTCAGGGGCCACAAGGACGTCATTCGCGACTGTCAAGCCAGAAACTGGTGAGTGGACCTTAGTGCCAGATAGACGGCGCAGGCTACCCTAGATAACAGAAGAAGGAGTAAAACTGTTGAAGGTGCTTGTGAAAGCAGCCCAGCTGGCTTTCTTGCTTTCTTTAATAATACAACGGCACTACGCACGTAATCGTTTATAAGTGATACAATTCGCCACTGTAGGTGGCGTTTAAAGGTGCGTAAAGCACGTCGATGAGCACGTAAAGCGTCTCTACATGCTGCGGTCCACCAGGGGACCGGTACGCGACGTGGAGAAGAAGTGGTGTGAGGGATGGAATATTCAGCAGCAGTGAGAATGACTTCCGTGAGGTGTGCGACCTGACTATCGCAGCTTGTGAAGGTTTGATCCTGAAAGGTCGCCCCAGAAGAGAAGAGCCCCCAGTCGGCCTTGGAGATGTTCCAACTAGCTGAGCACGGAGAGGGGGTATGCTGCAGGAAATGGATGACACACAGGAAGTGGTCGCTCGAATATGTATCAGAAAGGGCATACCACTCAAACCGGCGTGCAAGTTGGGTAGTACATATAGAGAGGTCTAAATGGGAATAGGTGTGAGATGTGTCCGAAAGAAAAGTAGGGGCGCCAGTATTGAGGCAGACAAGATTGAGCTGATTGAAAAGGCCTGCTAACAGGGAGCCCCTCGGGCAGGATGCTGGAGAGCCCCAAAGGGGATGGTGGGCATTGAAGTCTCCAGTTAACAAAAATGGTGCAGGTAGCTGAACAAGAAGTTGCCCTGGTAACGGCAGACAACGAGGGAGTGTAAACGGTACAAATAGAAAATGTAAAAGTGGGGAGAGTAATTCTGATGGCAACTGCCTGCAGGCCGGTGTGCAATGTGATGGGATCGTAGTAAATATCATCCCAGACCAGCAACATAACCCCTCCATGAGCCGGAATACCTACCACAGGGGGTAGGCCAAAACGCACAGAGGTGTAGTGTGCCAAGGCAATGTGATCGCATGGGCGGAGCTTCGATTCCTGGAGGGCTACGACGAGCGGACAGTGCAAGCGGAGCAGCAACTTCAAGTCCTCTCGGTTGGAGCAAATGCTGCGAATATTCCAGTGAATAAGTGCCATCGTAAGAAGAAACGGAAGATGAAAAAAGTGGTCACCTCGAAGGCTGCTGAGGGCCTGGCTTCGAGCGAGTACTGCCGCCGCTATCAGTAGGCGGACAGTCATCGTCCATTGGTTCTATAGGTTCATCGGCCATCTCGTTAAGATGGCCGGGAGGAGGAGCTTCCTCCGCCGGTGGACGGCCAGTTGTTCGGCTACCAGCGGTGCGGCCAGGCGAAACGAATGACGGCCTGGGGCGGCAACCGCTGGGTGGCGCAGGAGAAGAAATGCGCCGTGGCGGAGAAGGAGAACTGCGCGTCCTATGAGCCTTCTTGGAAGGACGTTTGGTGGAAGTACCGGTCGAAGGCTGGGAGGTCGAGGTACGTAGGAAGTCTGCACGGGACGGTTCCTTCTTGAAGGCCCGTGCATCAGACTTCTGGGTCTTCGTCTTAGCAGAAGCTGATTAAGGGGCTGGTGTCTGTGGGGTGATGGGAGGAAGAGGAGACGTCGACCGCGCGATCTTAGCACTGGCCGAACGGACGACCGTGGTGCCGAAGGTCAGATCGCATGTCTGCGTCGCCACCTCCCTGGTAGTCCGAGGAGAGGCGAGGACAGTACTGTACTTTCCCGCTGGGAGCAGTGTGGGCTTCCTACTAGCAAATAGCTTGCGAGCAGCCGAGGTGGACACTTTCTCTTTGAGCCGAATTTCTTGGATACAGCGTTCTTCCTAGTAGACGGGACAGTCACGGGAGGATGCGGCATGGTCACCCCGACAGTTCACACAACGAGGAGACGGAGGTGGACAGTCACCCTCATGGGCATCCCTGCCACAAGTGACACATTTAGCCGCATTGGAACAAGACTGTCGAGTGTGATTAAAATGCTGACACTGGTAGCAGCGCGTAGGTGTTGGGACATAGGGGCGAACAGAAATAACCTCGTAGCCCGCTTTGATACGCGACGGCAGCTGAACACTGTCAAAGGTCAAGAAAAGTGTCCGGGTCGGTACAAGGTCATTGTTGACCTTTTTCATGACCCTATGGACAGCCGTCACGCCCTGCTCAGTGAGGAAAGTCTGAATCTCCTCGTCAGTCAATCCGTCAAGTGATCTAGTATAGACCACACCACGAGACGAATTCAAAGTTCGGTGAGCCTCCACCCGGACAGGGAACGTGTACAGGAGTGTGGCCCGAAGCAGTTTTTGTGCCTGAAAGGCGCTCTCAGTTTCTAGTAACAAGGTACCATTACACAACCTGGTACACGACTTGACAGATCCGGCTATGGCATCTACGCCCTTCTGGATAACGAAAGGGTTGACAGAGGAAAAATCCTTTCCGTCCTCAGATCGAGAAACGACGAGGAACTGTGGGGCAGGCGGTAGTACTTTTGTCACTGGTGGCTGGTCAAGTTTCCGTTTGTGGGCAGAAGTCGAGAGAGATGGAGTGAAATCCATTGCGGAGGAATCCCGCATGATTGCCAGCGTCTCCGATGGCGCGCTCCTTCCCTGTGGGGACTCTCTCAGAGGGCACTCCCGCCTTAGGTGAATGTTTACACCTCAGGTCACACCTCCTGAGAAACAGACGGAGGGACCAATCGGCATGGTCAGAAGGTATCAGCTCAGGCAATCACCCCTCCCTGGGCCTGGCCTTTACCAGGGGATCCGTGCGTGCCTTACTTGTCTACCCAGGGCGGGGAATTACGCGTTACCCCGTCACCGGCTACGTGTGCGAACGCCTGGGTCGGCCTTCAGGCGTGCACAGGGAGGAAGGAAGAAGAGGAAAAAGGAGAGAGAGAGAGGGAGAGAGATGACAGACTGTCTCAAACGCCGAGGCGGAGACCAGAGAAGGCAAGGAGAAGAAGGCAATGAGAAGGCAAGGAGATGAAGACAAGGGAAAGAGTAAGGAAGACAGTGAGCTGGAGAAGAGCAAAGAAAGGAACCAACCAAAGGAAGGAAGAAACGAGAAGTGAAAAAGCAAAATGACCGCAAATAGAGGTCGTGGAACCGTCCGTCTCCGGACGCAGGCGCTAACTACCCCCTTGAGGGGGAGGGACTCCTTTTAGTCGCCTCTTACGACAGGCAGGAATACCTCGGGCCTATTCTAATCCCCAGACCCACAGGGGGGATGGTGGATGGTGCAGTACTTCCCAGTCCCATCGACTGAATAGAGCAGCCACAACTTGCACTGTATGCGCCCACGCATCGTCGTGCACAATGATGGACGGGTTGCGCAGGAAGTGTCGCCGCTTCTTTCGCAAAACTTGTTGCAGGTGATGCTCCAAAAATGAACAGTAATACTGTGCATTGATGGTCTGCCGTGGAGGGATGTAATGCGTCACACAGTCGTACAAGACTATCACCATAACTTGGCACCAGCAACAGAACAGGCTCTGCTAACTGTATACTAGGCCTTCCACATCACTGGCAACAGGTTCTACAAAATGCTGGTGATGACTTTGAAAGATAGTAACAAGTGCAAACATGTAACTCTTTTGTATCAGTTGTGAATAAATAGTTGTCACTATTTAAGTTCCAACCCTTGTATTTTCATGTTCGAACAAGATGCCACTACAGAAACCAATGACACAACAGAATTCCAAAAGCCTTTTTCCACTGTTCTTTCTCTTACGAGGGGGGACCCAAAAGAAACCGGACTCCGAGGCACTGCCACTCGTAGACGTAGTGCAGGGTTCTCACGCTAGGTGGTGTTAGTAGAGGCCTTCATGAAACAGCTGTGCAGACGGCGTCAGTGTAGAGCTGAACATGCAAGTGTGGTATTGTGTTTCTCTGACTGTTGGCGGGTTACCTCTGCGAAGTCGTTATGGCAACTTTAAAAGAACAAAGAGTGTGTGTGAAATTTTGTTCCCTGCTTAAAAAAAAAACTGCAACAGAGACACACCAAATGCTTCAGGAAGCTTTCCAGGAGGGTGCAATGAGCTGCACACAGGTTTTCGAGTGGTATGGGTGCTTTAAATGTGATGAGATGTGTGTTTAAGACCAAGCTCGTTCTGGACGGAGCTCGTGCCAGCGGATTTTGAGTGAGGATTTGCACATGAGACGTGTTGCTGCTAAATTTGTTCCGCACCTTCTCACACAGGAGCAAAAAACCATCCGCATGAATGTGTGTCAGGACTTGGAAACAAAGATTGCACGTGACCCAAACTTCTTGAACAAAGTCATTACAGGGGATGAGAGTTGGTGTTATGGGTATGACCCAGAAACCAAGCAATTGTCAAGCCAGTGGAGGACTCCCAACTCTCCCAGACCAAAAAAAGCAAGGCGCAAGGCAAGTGAGGTCAAATGCGAAGAAGGTGATCATTGTCTTTTTTGATGTTCGTGAAACTGTGCATCGGGAATTTGTACCCCCTGGCCAGACTGTTAACCAGCACTTTTACTTGGATGTTTTAAGGCGTCTGCAAGAGGATGTGCGGAGGAAACGCCCGGAACTTTGCCAATCAGGTGACTGGTTTCTGCATCACACACGGCCTTACGAGAGACCCACTATTTGGCATCTCAGAGGTGGTCTCTCGTTCCCCACGCTCCGTATTCACCAGACCTAGCCCCATGCGACTTTTTCCTATTTCCACGAATGAAAAAAACGCTAAAAGGGGAGCATTATGACGATGTGGAGGTTGTAAAAACAGCTTCGCAAAGGGCACTGGACAATATCAAACTTGAAAGAGTTCCAAACATGCTTCCAACAGTGGGAAGAGAGACTTGACAAGTGCATCGCATGTAATGGAGAGTATTTTGAAGGTGACTGAAGTAATTTTGTAAAAAGGTTCATCAATAAATTTTTTATGACAACAATCCCCCCCCCCCCCCCCCCCCTCATATTTCACATTTTTCTATCATTCTTTCCATAAGCTTACTACAGTTTGAACCCACATTTTTCTATCATTCTTTCCATAAGCTTACTACAGTTTGAACCCACAAATAAGTAAAAATATTTTAAAATTCCTCAGTTTCCTTACATTTCTATTTTATCATCAGTTTGTGAAGTGCTAATACAAATGTGAAGAAAGGGAGTTGGACTGACAAACACCAACAATTTATTGTCAATCAGTTCCACACAAATTCAAGGAAGGATCTGGTAGGATGAATCACTTCTCGACAAACAAACAGACAGACAGACAAAGTGTTCTGATAACTGATAACAATTGTTACTTTCTTAATGAAAAAGGCTTCAAATATCAGATTCCATAAATATTTACAGCATGTTGTGTTGTATGTGAAAACAGCAATCAATACTACTTTTATGAAACAATAGTATGAGTTGTTTGTATACTTTATTTATAATATCGTGTCGCATGAAATAATGAGAAATGAAGGAAAACTATTGTTACTTACAGATAGTATCTCTTGGGTCACTTTGTCCAGCTCATACAGAAAATTTGTTGAGGAAAGAGGAGCCTGAAACAAGACAATTGTCCAACCTTTGTAAATGACAATGTTCACTCGTGCATGCACACACCCACACGCCTGCGAACACGCCCCCCCCCCCCCCCGCACACACACACACACACACACAAACCTAAAATAGTTATGTCTGAATGCCACTAGCATTAACACTGTGTGTGTGTGTGTGTGTGTGTGTGTGTGTGTGTGTGTGTGTGTGTGTGTGTGTGTGTGTGTGTAAGGGTGGGGGGGGGGGGGGGGGGCACGCATGTGCAAGTGTATTTCTTCTTTTTTAATGGTAAAAATAGAATTAATGTAAAAGACAATCTCTTGAGTGGACAGCATTATCCATCTTTTTTACTGATGAAAAAACACATATCTGCAGACCAACTGAAATCTTCAAACACAGTTAAGTGTCCTCAACCCTAAAGGCAGTTTGAAGAACACAGTGTTTTACGGGACATGGTCCAGCTGTAAATGACACTCATGCCTCTTTACGATTTGATTTCTGACTGGCTGCAAACTGACAACCTCTAAATCACAAAGCAATTTCTCGCTTACCCAATTCCCCAAAACATTGCCAGAGGTGCAAAAAGAAAGCCATATTTAATAGGAAAAATCCTAGGGCCAACCAAGGGCTGTCCGTAACTCTCTGGAGTTAGGGTCAGTTTTCTTCTCAGTCTTCAGTTCAAAATATATTGTAGTAACTAAACTTATTTTCAAGAGTTCACAAATGAGACGTTTCACTGTCTTTCTTGTTTCCCAATAAATGGGTGACAGGCATTTCAGTAGGGAAATTCCCTGAAAGTTGGGCTACAAGAGACAAAGTAGTAGTACAGGAAAGAGGGAATAAATCTATTCCCACAAACCTTTTCCATTTTTATTAGCTTGGTATAGAATCTACTATCGAAAACTGGCAGTTCTGTTAGCCTTCCTCTGGACATCTATACTTGTTCACTGGTAGGAATAGTTTCTTTCTTTACATACTTCTTGATTTTCTTTGTGGGTCTACTCTATATTGTAATTTTATGGGGAAATTATGCAAATTAATTTCTAAAATAACATCCTATCAATTTTGTTGAAACTTTTCTCAACTGGATGAACTTGAGCATGACGACAGAAACAAAAGTAACAATAAAATTACAGAACTTGAGTTAAAAATACCCCTACTGAAAGTCAAAACACTTGCTAGTAAGCACCAGAGCTGGTAACAGGTTTGGATAACCAGTAACAGAATGTACTTAATATTTACAGTAATGCTGTTTTCTATTCAATGACACATGGCTGTAATACACTAAGAATTAACCTGTGCCCTTCAGTGTATATACATTTGAATGATAGTGTCAAGTTTGATATTAATTTTCAAATGGAAAAAAATCACATACTATTACTTATTCTACATCCTTGAGGACGATTTTAGTTAAAATCTGTGGAAGGTGCATTAGCATATTTGCTCCTTCTTATCACAACATATATATGAAAATAAAAGTCAATAACTCAGTGCTAAGGTGAAGCATATGTGCCACTCACACGACTAATGTTACACAGAAAAGGCACTAACAATACACATTATACTATGTCCAAAAAATATCATTTACTGTCTGTATTTATACTTACACACTGCGTTGACTGATTAGGTGGCGGCGGTTTCCTCTCAAATAATGAGCTGTATATCTCATCATACTTCAAATCATCAGTGAACAGTGCTGTGAAGAGTGGGTAATCCCATCGATTTCTGCTGTCTGGGGCTTCATAGCGCATGATTAAAGCTCTTAAAACATCTTCCTTATAGCCACATTCCCTCTCAGAATTCCACCTGTGCACTGTATCTTCATCCACTCCACAGTGAATAGTGCATTGTGTTGTTCCCGCACCTTTTGAGATGCAGTATAGTTCATACCGATAACCTACAATGAAAATTAATAGTTAATCATGAATTACATTTTTCAGAAGAACATACTGCAAGTGAACAGAAAAATTTTGAATATACACTATGTGATCAAAATCATCCAGACACCAGGTTGAAAATGACTCAAAAGTTCACAGCGCCCTCCATCAGTAATGATGGAATTCAATATGATGTTAGCCCACCCTTAACCTTGATGACAGCTTCCACTCTTGCAAGCATACGTTCAATCAGGTGCTGGAAGGTGTCATGGGGAATGGCAGTCCATTCTTCATGGAGTGCTGCACTGTATCAATGTCGGTCAGTGACGCCTGGCACGAAGTCGGCGTTCCAGAACACCCCAAAGGTGTACTATAGGATTCAGGTCAGGACTCTGAAGGCCAGTCCATTACAGGGATGTTAGTGTCGTGTAACCACTCCGCTACAGGGCATGCATTATGAACAGGTGCTCGATAGTGTTGAAAGATACAATCGCCATCCCTGAGTTGCTCTTCAACAGATGGAAGCAAGGTGCTTAAAACATGAATGTAGGCCTGTGTTCTGATTGTGCCATGCAAAACAAAGAGGCATGCAAGCACCCTCCATGAAAAACATGACCACACTATAAAAAAAAAAACCAGTTCAGAATTTTACTGTTGGCACTACACATGATGGCAGATGACGTTCACTGGACGTTCATCATTCCCACATCCTGCCATCAGACCACCACATTGTGTACAATGATTCGTCACTCCACACAACATTTTTCCAGTGGTCAATCATCCAATGTCTATGCCCCTTACACCGTGCGAAGTGTCGTTTGGCATTTACCGGCATGATGTGTGACTTATGAGCAGCCGTTTGACCATGAAATACAAGTTTTCTCACCTCCCGGCTAACACTCATAGTAACTGCAATGGATCCTGATGCAGTTTGGAATCCCTGCATGATGGTCTGGATAGATATCTGCCTATTATGCATTACGACTTTCTTCAATTGTCGGCTGTCTCTGTCAGTCAACAGACGAGGTCGGCCTGTACGCTTTTGCACCGTATGTGACCCTTCACATTTCCACTTCACTATCACATTGGAAACAGTACACCTAAAGATTTTTAGAAGTGTGGAAACCTCATGTACAGACGTATGACACAAGTGACACCCAATCACATGACCAGGTTCGAAGTCCATGAGTTCCGCAGTTCACCACATTCTGCTTTTCACTATTTCCAATGACTACTAAGATTGCTGATATGGAGTACCTGGCAGTAGGTGCAAGCACAATGAACCTAATATGAAAAACGTATGTTTTTGGGGTTGTCTGGATACTTTTGATCACATAGTGTATATGATTCTTAAGACCCAAGAATACATATTCTATGCAAAATTGTATCAGCTGAACTGCTTTCACCATCTCAGACTATTTCAAGACATGAGGAAACAAGACAATAAATAAAATGATGGTGCTACACAGCAAGTACAGTTCAGTAATGATTGAAAATTACAAAAATTTTATCTTATATTCATGAAAGTTAATTAATCTTTCTTACCTTTAATGTAATTTCCAGCATCTATGATAATGACAGATTCTTTGTCTATAAACCTAGAAAAAAATAAGTTTGAAAAGTTTTCTGTTTAGAAAAGTCAAAGGAAAGTAACCCTTGGTTTTATGAAAGATAAGGAACCCCATCTGAATTATCAGTTGCCTGTGTGTGTGTGTGTGTGTGTGTGTGTGTGTGTGTGTCAAAACTACATGCATGCAATGAGTACATATGCATTATGGCAGCCACATGTTACCTCAGGGACTTTGAAACTGTATGTCACTGCATGATTCGTGTGTTCTGTTCGGGAAACTAATAATTTGTATCTCTCCAGAAGGTACAATTATATATAATGCAATTGAAGTTAAGGCTAACAATAAAACTTAGTCACCTGGAACTGCCCATTCACATAAAAGTTTTAGCCTTTAATTTCAAGTATGAAAACTAGTATTTCTTGAACTGAATGTGAAGTGCATTTTTTTCACAATTCTTTTGTAATATAATCATTCCACAAAAATAAAATAATTGGGAATGTGCAATACTTGTAAAACTTCTGGTACACTGTAGACAACTGCCCCCATACAAACTAACAATAAAATTCATTCTCACTGTAAAGCATTCAAATGTCAAATGATTTTAATTAAAAATTCAATTTATGCTAGCTCTTACAGTTTATTACACTTCAAATTTATTAGTTTACGGGTTATTCCATCTTCTTATCTCATATTTATACTAAGGTAATCTTCTGAAATGAACTTCTAGAATAACCATGCAGTGCTGTATGAAATTCAGCCAGTTGCCTAAAGTCTAGATCAGGGCCAGCGGCAGTCATGGTGGTCCTTAACTAATGCGCATAGATTGGCAACACGTTAGTTTCATGTAGTCAATGGAATGATTCTTTGAAATAACCACTTAGATGCGGAAAGAGAGGTGACGTATTCCTAGCATCGAAATCAAAACCATTGTCTTGTTTGCTGTTTTTCTGTGTGTTGTCGAGTTTCAAGAGCAATATTTTGTGATTATGGCAGAGACTGCCATAAAATGGGTGGATGCTGGTGTATGTCTCATGGATTAATTTCACAGACATGAAAATGTGTTGAATGTGATGTTGAAATGAATACGCAATCGATCTGCATGAATGAGTATATTAATCATGGTTTTTTTTTCTTTTTTTTTTTTAACTATATCATTGAAGAAGGCAGGTGGATCAATGTTTATTCATAACAAGAGTTACATATTCAACATATTAATGAACACTGATCCACCTACCTTCTCCCATGATTTAATTAAAAAACATCGATCCACCTACCTCCTCCAATGATTTAATTAGACACTGAGCCACCCCATTCTCCAATGATTTACTTAAAACATTGATCCACTTAATTCCTCCTATGATTTAATTAAAAAACAGATCTACTTAGTGTGCTCATGCAGACTGATTGCATAGCAACACAGAGCAGAGAAATATTTCACTGCTTTTTTGAGTATACAGGGTGGTTCACTGATCGTGACTGGGCCAAATATCTCACGAAATAAGTGTCAAATGAAAAAACTATGAAGAACGAAACTTGTCTAACTTGAAGGGGGAAACCAGTTGGCGCTATGGTTGGCCCACTAGATGGCGCTGCCATAGGTCAAACGGATATCAACTGTGTTTTTTTTAAAATAGGAACCCCCATTTTTTATTACACATTCGTGTAGTACGTAAAGAAATATGAATGTTTTAGTTGGACCACTTTTTTCACTTTGTGATAGATGGCGCTCTAATAGTCACAAACACATGGCTCACAATTTTAGACGAGCAGTTGGTAACAGGTAGGTTTTTTAAATTAAAATACAGAACGTAGGTACATTTGAACATTTTATTTTGGTTGTTCCAATGTGATACATGTAACTTTGTGAACTTATCATTGCTGAGAACGCATGCTGTTACAGTGTGATTACATGCAAATACCACATTAATGCAATAAATGCTCAAAATGATGTCTGTGAACCTCAATGCATTTGGCAATATGTGTAACGACATTCCTCTCAACATCGAGTAGTTCACCTTCCGTAATGTTCGCACATGCATTGACAATGCGCTGACACGTTGTCAGGTGTTGTCGGTGGATCACGATAGCATATATCCTTCAACTTTCTCCACAGAAAGAAATCCGGGGACTTCAGATCTGGTGAACGTGCGGGTCATGGTATGGTGCTTCGACGACCAATCCACCTGTCTTGAAATATGCTATTCAATACCGCTTCAACAGCACGCGAGCTATGTGCCAGACATCCATCATGTTGGAAGTACATCGCCATTCTGTCATGCAGTGAAACATCTTGTAGTAACATTGGTAGAACATTACATAGGATATCAGCATACATTGCACCATTTAGATTGCCATCGATAAAATGGGGGGCAATTATCCTCCCTCCCATAATGCCGCACCATACATGAACCCGCCAAGGTCGCTGATGTTCCACTTGTTGCAGCCATCGTGGATTTTCCATTGCTCAATAGTGCATATTATCCCGGTTTACATTACCACTGTTGGTGAATGACGCTTCGTCGCTAAATAGAACGCATGCAAAATATCTGTCATCGTACCGTAATTTCTCTTGTGCCCAGTGGCAGAACTGTACACGACATTCAAAGTGGTCGCCATGCAATTCCTGGTGCATAGGTATGGGTGCAATCAATTTTGATTAGCATTCCCAACACCGACATTTTTGAGATTCCCGATTCTCACGCAATTTGTCTGATACTGATGTGTGGATTAGCCGCGACAGCAGCTAAAACATCTGCTTGGGCATCATCGTTTGTTGCAGGTCATGGTTGATGCTTCACATGTGGCTCAAAACTTCCTGTTTCCTTAAATAATGTAACTATCCGGTGAACAATCTGGACACTTGGATGATGTCATCCAGAATACTGAGCAGTATACATAGCACACGCCTGTTGGGCATTTTGATCACAATAGCCATACATCAACACCTTTTCCGCAATTGGTAAATGGTCCATTTTAACACTGGTAATGCATCATGATGCAAATACCGTCCACACTGGCGGAATGTTACGCGATACCATGTATTTATATGTTACAGCACCATCTCTCTCAAAGCGAAACAAGTGGTCCAACTAAAACATTCATATTTCTTTACATACTACACGAATATGCAATAAAAATTGGGGTTCTTATTTTAAAAAATGCAGCTGATATCCGTTTGACCTATGGCAGCGCCATCTAGCGGGCCAACCATAGCGCCGTCTGGTTTCCTCCTTCAAGCTAGACGAGTTTTGTTCTTTGTAGTTTTTTCGTCTGATGCTTATTTCGTGAGATATTTGGCCCGGTAACTATCAATGGACCACCCTGTATAATGGGTTGTGACATACTTGATTTGCAGATACTACCACAGTTTCAACAGCTGCAAATAAAACAAGGAGATTTATAATCCTTGTTTAAAGTAATTTTTCACCATTTCTTTTTAATGTATTACTTCAAAACACATTGTCTGCCTGCTGCTCTCACACTGCCTGCGTATCACAAACAGCTGACATATCATCTTTTGTTCCAATCATACCTCATGGCAAGCACTGACAACATTCCTGCACAAAACACACAAGTATGCCACTAGCCTTATTCTATACTTTTATCAAGCCAGTTTTTATGAATAGATGTAGGCCAGTTTTTATCAATAGATGTCACACTCAAAGATCAGTTTAACAAATTGATCACACTTGGCCACTGCCATCAATTAACACAACAGTTTCCCATCACAAGTGGAACGCTACGTACATCAACAATTTATGAGAAACCACACATGCATGAAATGCATTCCTTCCTTATACTCCAGGAAGTGTCATATGCATTCACAAAACTAAATGGAAGAGGGGATTGTGCAGACACATCTGAGCTGCAGCCTCAAGGAACGACAAAGACATAAAACACAACTTAATTTACCTGGTGACATCATAGCTTCAACATGAATCATATGCCACATGGCAATACACTATCCAACTTTTAATATCAAGTGAACCAAAATCTGCGATAATATGAGGAACAATCTCTGAAAAACTAAGTCCTCAAGCTAATGATAAAGGGTACTACCAATAAAGTTAAATATTTTGTTATACAATATAACCTGCAGTATTGCCTCAATAACCATAGTATCTATCATATCACCCATACTGTATGGACACTCACGCTTAATTATAATCTCCACAGATAGGAGCTAGTCCAGCACCAAATGTTCTGCATGCACAGCCTGTTCAGTGTTCAGCCAGCACCAACTTGATCCAACCTCTTGTCTATAACTGTCTCCCCTCCCTTGTGATTCCTAATCCTGCTCAACCTCCCTCTAATTTCTCTCTCACTCTCTCTCTCTCTCTTTTTTGTGGTTTTAGGGCGCACAACTTCAATGGTCATTAGCGCCCTGACTACGTTAAGAATGCACCGCGAGGCACAACTTTAAAACAACAACTAAAAGGGAAAACACGATAAAAGACAGACTGACAGGGATAGGATTAAAAAACACCATCATCAAATGTCCTTAGAGAGGTTTGTCAAATTGATAAAACGAAGAACGCGAGCAGCTGCTCGTGGGTCATCCGCTAAAATGGCATCTAGAGTACATGGCAGGCCAAGATCAAGACGCAGTGTGTTAAAATCCGGACAGGACATTAAAATGTGGCGGACCATCAGCAATTGCCCACATGGGTAGAACGGCGCCGGCGCAGCCATCAGCAGATGGCGATGGCTGAACCGGCAGTGTCCAATGCGTAACCGGGCCAAAACTACCTCCTCCCGCCCTTCTCGGCGGCCAGGGACCCACATAAAGCTAACCGGAGAACCGACGTCCACCAGCTGCTGAAGAGAGTGTTGGATCCGGTGCACGAAAGGGTGAACCGGATACGGATCACTGAGGCTCTGGATGGCGCTCAGGGAATCGGAGCAGATGACATAAGCAGAATGTCGGTGGCGGCAGATCTAAAGAACAGCCTGGTAGAGGGCAAAGAGCTCAGCTGTGAAGACCGAACAATGGCCATGGAGCCGGTATTTGAAACTTTGTGCCCCGACAATAAAAGAACACCCAACCCCGTCATTGGTCTTTGAGCCATCTGAATAAATGAAGGTCATATTGATGAACTTCGAACGAAGTTCAACAAAACGGGAGTGGTAGACTGAACCGGGGGTAACCTCTTTTGGGAGCGAGCTGAGGTCAAGGTGACGCGGACCTGAGCCTGGAGCCAAGGTGGCGTGTGGCTCTCGCCCACTAGAAAGGTTGCAGGGAGTGAAAAATTAAGGTGTTGAAGGAGGCGACGAAAGCGAACTCCAGGGGGTAGCAGGGCAGAGACATACAACCCGTATTGACGGTCGAGAGAGTCGTCAAAAAAGGAACGATAAGACGGGTGGTCGGGCATTGACAATAGCCAACAGGCATACTGACAAAGCAGTATATCGTGCCGGTAGGTGAGTGGCAATTCGCCAGTGTCAGCATGAAGACACTCTACGGGACTAGTATAAAACGCTCCGATCGCAAGTCGTAAACCCCGATGTTGTATGGAGTTGAGGCGGCGTAAGATGGATGGCCGTGCAGTGGAGTATACGAAGCTCCCATAATCCAGCTTGGAGCGGACGATCGACCGATATAGACGAAGCAGGACGGTTCGATCCGCTCCCCACGACATACCACTGAGAACACGGAGGACATTTAAAGAACGGGTACAACGGGCAGCCAAATATGACACATGTGGAGACCAGCTAAGTTTCCTGCCAAATGTAAGACCTAAAAATTTTGTTGTCTCCACGATTGGGAGAGCAACGGGACCGAGTCGTAAGGACGGTAGGAGAAACTCTTTGTAGCACCAGAAGTTAATACAGACCGTCTTCTAGGCAGAAAAACGGAAGCCATTGGCAACACTCCAGGAGTAAAGACGGTCAAGAGAACGCTGAAGACAGCGCTCCAGGACACGTGTACACTGCGCACTGCAATAGATGGTAAAATCGTCCACGAAAAGGGAGCCAGATACATCAGCTGGGAGGCAATCCATTATTGGATTGATCGCGATGGCGAAGAGAGCGACGCTCAAAACTGAGCCCTGTGGCACCCCATTCTCCTGGCGAAAGGTGTTTGACAGGACAGAACCCACACGTACCCTGAACTGTCGATCCATTAAAAAGGAACGAATAAAAAAGAGGGAGGCGACCGCGAAGGCCCCATGTATGCATGGTGCGGAGAATGCCCGCCCTCCAACAGGTGTCGTAAGCCTTCTCCAAATCAAAGAACACAGCCGCGGTCGGGCGCTTCCGCAAGAAGTTATTCATAATGAAGGTTGATAAGGTAACCAGATGGTCAACAGCAGAGCGGCGCCTACGAAATTCACATTGTACATTGATAAGTATGCGCCGAGATTCGAGCAGCCAAACCAAACTAGAGTTAACCATTCGCTCCATCAGCTTACAGACACAGCTGGTAAGCGAGATGGGTCGATAACTGGAAGGCAAGTGCTTGTCCTTCCCCGGCTTAGGAATCGGGACAACAATAGACTCGCACCAGCATGCGCCAGATGCGATTATAAGTACGAAGAAGGAAACCTTTACCCACAGGAGAGAGGTTCTTCAGCATCTGAATATGAATAGAATCAGGCCCTGGAGCGGAGGACCGTGATCGGCCAAGTGCGTTTTCGAGTTCCCGCATGGTGAATGGGGCATTATAACTTTCACGATTCGAGGAGCGGAAGTTAGGTGGCCTAGCCTCCTCTGCCTGTTTGCGGGGGAGGAAGGCAGGGTGGTAATGAGCGGAGCTCGAAACCTCGGCGAAAAAGCGGCCGAAGGCATTGGAGACATCCTCAGGGGCCACAAGGACGTCATTCGCGACTGTCAAGCCAGAAACTGGTGAGTGGACCTTAGTGCCAGATAGCCGGCGCAGGCTACCCCAGACAACAGAAGAGGGAGTAAAACTGTTGAAGGTGCTTGTGAAAGCAGCCCAGCTGGCTTTCTTGCTTTCTTTAATAATACAACGGCACTGCGCACGTAATCATTTATAAGTGATACAATTCGCCACTGTAGGGTGGCGTTTAAAGGTGCGTAAAGCACGTCGACGAGCACGTAAAGCGTCTCTACATGCTGCGGTCCACCAGGGGACCGGTACGCGACGTGGAGAAGAAGTAGGGTGAGGGATGGAATATTCAGCAGCAGTGAGAATGACTTCCGTGAGGTGTGCGACCTGACTATCGCAGCTTGTGAAGGTTTGATCCTGAAAGGTCGCCCTGGAAGAGAAGAGCCCCCAGTCTGCTTTGGAGATGGTCCAACTAGATGAGCACGGAGAGGGGGTATGCTGCAGGAGATGGATAACACACGGGAAGTGGTCGCTCGAATATGTATCAGAAAGTGCATACCTCTCAAACCGGCGTGCAAGTTGGGGAGTACATATAGAGAGGTCTAAATGGGAATAGGTGTGAGATGTGTCCAAAAGAAAAGTAGGGGCGCCAGTATTGAGGCAGACAAGATTGAGCTGGTTAAAAGGTCTGCTAACAGGGAGCCCCTCGGGCAGGATGCTGGAGATCCCCAAAGGGGATGGTGGGCATTGAAGTCGCCAGTTAAGAAAAATGGTGCAGGTAGCTGAGCAATAAGTTGCATCATGTCTGCCCTGGTAACGGCAGATGATGATGGAGTGTAAACGGTACAAATGGAAAATGTAAAAGTGGGGAGAGTAATGCGGATGGCAACTGCTTGCAGGCCGGTGTGCAACGTGATGGGATCGTAGTAAATATCATCCCGGACCAGCAACATAACCCCTCCATGAGCCGGAATACCTACCACACGGTGCAAGCGAAGCAGCAACTTCAAGTCCTCTCTGTTGGAGCGAATGCTGCGAATATTCCAGTGAATAAGTGCCATCGTAAGAAGAAAAGGAAGATGAACGAAGGGGTCACCTCGAAGACCGCTGAGGGCCTGACTTCGAGCGAGCACTGCCGCCGCTATCAGTAGGCGGACAGTCATCGTCCATTGGGTCTATAGGTTCATCGGCCATCTTGGGAAGATGGCCGGGAGGGGGAGCTTCCTCCGCCGGTGAACGGCCAGATGTTCGGCTCCCAGCGGTGCGGCCAGGCGAAACGGAGGACGGCCTGGGGCGGCAACCGCTGGGTGGCGCAGGAGAAGAAATACGCCGTGGCGGAGAAGGAGAACTGCGCTTCCTATGAGCCTTCTTGGAAGGACGTTTGGTGGAAGTACCGGTCGAAGGCTGGGAGGGCGAGGTACGTAGGAAGTCTGCACGGGACGGTTCCTTCTTGAAGGCCCGTGCATCAGACTTCTGGGTCTTCGTCTTAGCAGAAGCTGATGAAGGGGCTGGTGTCTGTGGGGTGATGGGAGGAAGAGGAGACGTCGACCGCGCGATCTTAGCACTGGCCGAACGGACGACTGTGGTGCCGAAGGTCAGATCGCATGTCTGGGTTGCCACCTCCCTGGTAGTCCGAGGAGAGGACAGTACTGTATTTCCCCGCTGGGAGCAGCGTGGGCTTCCTACTAGCCAATAGCTTGCGAGCAGCCGAGGAGGACACTTTCTCTTTGACCCGAATTTCTTGGATACAGCGTTCTTCCTTATAGACAGGACAGTCACGGGAGGATGCGGCATGGTCACCCTGACAGTTCACACAACGAGGAGACGGAGGTGGACAGTCACCCTCATGGGCATCCCTGCCACAAGTGACACATTTAGCCGCATTGGAACAAGACTGTCGAGTGTGATTGAAACGCTGACACTGGTAGCAGCGCGTAGGTGTCTGGACATAGGGGCGAACAGAAATAACCTCGTAGCCCGCCTTGATGCGCGATGGCAGCTTAACACTATCGAAGGTCAAGAAAAGTGTCCGGGTCGGTACAAGGTCATTGTTGACCTTTTTCATGACCCTATGGACAGCCGTCATGCCCTGCTCAGCGAGGAAAGATTGAATCTCCTCGTCAGTCAATCCGTCGAGGGAGCTAGTATAGACTACACCACGAGACGAATTCAAAGTTCGGTGAGCCTCCACCCGGACAGGGAACGTGTACAGGAGTGTGGCCCGAAGCAGTTTTCGTGCCTGAAAGGCGCTCTCAGTTTCTAGTAATAAGGTACCGTTACGCAACCTGGTACAAGATTTGACAGATCCGGCTACGGCATCTACGCCCTTCTGGATAACTAAAGGGTTGACAGAGGAAAAATCCTTTCCGTCCTCAGATCGAGAAACGACAAGGAACTGTGGGGCAGGCGGTAGTACTTTTGTCACTGGTGGCTGGTCATGTTTCCGTTTTTGGGCAGAAGTCGAGAGAGATGGAGTGAAATCCATTGCGGAGGAATCCCCCATGATTGCCAGCGTCTCCGATGGCGCGCTCCTTCCCTGTGGGGACTCTCTCAGAGGGCACTCCCGCCTTAGGTGAATGTTTACACCTCAGGTCACACCTCCTGAGAAACAGACGGAGGGACCAATCGGCATGGTCAGAAGGTATCAGCTCAGGCAATCACCCCTCCCTGGGCCTGGCCTTTACCAGGGGGTGCGTGCGTGCCTTACATGTCTACCCAGGGCGGGGAATTACGCGTTACCCCATCACCGGCTACGCGTGCGAACGCGTGGGTCGGCCTTCAGGCACGCATAAGGAGGAAGGAAGAAGAGGAAAAAGAAGAGAGAGAGGGAGAAAGAGGACAGACTGTCTCAAACGCCGAGGCGGAGACCATAGAAGGCAGGGAGAAGAAGGCAATGAGAAGGCAAGGAGAAGAAGGCAATGAGAAGAAGGCAATGAGAAGGCAAGGAGAAGAAGACAAGGGAAAGAGTAAGGAAGACAGTGAGCTGGAGAAGAGCAAAGAAAGGAACCAACCAAAGGAAGGAAGAAACGAGAAGTGAAAAAGCAAAATGACCGCAAAGAGAGGTCGTGGAACCGTCCGTCTCCGGACGCAGGCGCTAACGACCCCCTTGAGGGGGTGGGACTCCTTTTAGTCGCCTCTTACGACAGGCAGGAATACCTTGGGCCTTTTCTAATCCCCGGACCCGCAGGGGGGGTCTAATTTCTCTGACAATCTAACCCTTCTTCCCTTCCTGCTTCTTCTTATGCAACCTACTTTTGCTTCTGTTTTCATGATTTGCACAAGCTTAAAATCTAAATCAGGGCCAATGGCTGTCACAGTCATGCTTATTTATTGCTCAAAGGTTGGCAATGTCAGTTTTTTGTAGCCAATGGGATGATTATTTGACATAATCAATGAGAAGCAAGAACAGAGGTAATTTACTTTTAGCCCTGAAATTGAAACCATTGTCCTCTTCATTGTTTTTTACTGTATTGTTGAGTTTCAAGAGAAATACTTCGTGATTATGGCAGTGAGCACTATGAAGTGGATTGATTTAAGTAATTTAGTTCTGCACAGCAACATTATCCTTTGGTACATGTTTATGGATTAACTGCGGACACTAACATGTATCGGATTTGGTGGTGAAATGATTCAGACTCAGAGGTTTGTGTGGATCTAATCATTTGGAATTGCAGCAAAAGGCTCATGTTTCAGTAAGTGGATAAGTGCTTTTTAATTCTATTCTGGGGAAGCTATTTGGATCAATGTTTATTAAAAACAGAGTTGCATGTTCAATATATTAATGAACATTGATCCACTTACCATCTCCCATGATTTAATTAGAAAACACTGAACCACTTACTCAGTGAGTTCATGCATATGAACTGCGTAACAACACAGAGCAGAGAAATATTTAACAGTGTCCTTGGTTTTCAGATACTAGCACAGTTTAAATAACTCTAACTTGAACAAAGAGCAATTACATTTATAATCCCTGTTTCCAGCAGTTTCACACTTTCTTCTGCATGTATTACTTCAAAACATGTTGTCTACCTGCTGCTTTCTCATTGGCTGCTTAACACAAACAGCTGACAGCCCTTCTTTAGTTCTCATCGTACCTCAAGGTAAGTGCTGAAAACTTTCCTGCACAAAACATGTAAGTATGCAACTGCTCCTATTCTAGACCATAATCTTCACACAGTTCCTCATTTGGCTCTCAATTACTGGATGCTCTCTCCTAATTTCGTACAATATGGTATAATTGCATGTCCTACCATTACCACTTCTAACTTCTCATTGTGTACTTTCCTGCTCTTAAATGTATCATGACCACCACCCAAATGAGACACCTCCCATTATCTGCCACATAATTTACTCCCAAGACAGGTAATTCCCATCTCTGTCAATGGAAACTATTAAACCAGCACCAGTTTTCAGAACTATATGTGCCTTCTTCAGGGTATACAGTGGAACTGGTTGGGAAAGGTAGAGGTGGAGGTCTACAGGTCACTCTGACACTAGGCTGAAAGGGCCCCTCTTGCTGCAAGGGTGAAGGGAGATAACAGCTACAGTACAGCAACTGACTATATATTTAAAAAAAAAAGAGTAATTAAAAAAGCAAAGGGAAGGAATAATGCAATTAAGAATATAAAGAAGTGGAAACTTACTTAGTTCCATGTTCCATGGACTATTTTGCAAATTAATTCATACAAACGGTTACATTCTGAACATTTCTAAGATATAACAAAAAGTTTTGTTGAAGCATTGTGCACCCCTTTTTGTACTAAAGGCAACATTAGTGTGGAGTAATTAACATCATTTCTCCTTTTGATATTGTGATTATGCACACCATTGTTCCTTTTGAACTGTAGCTAATTATTTACAACAAACTTATCATTGTCTTTCGGTAAAGCAATAAGATTGTCATCCATAAATCAGTCCATTCTGCCACTGGAGAAACTTCATATGGTGATTTTAAGAATTATGCGAGCTTCCCTATTCCTGCAAAGTCTTGGAATCTTTCTGAAAATTCCTACTGAAGGTCTGATACAAAACTTAAGAATACTGTAGTGTCTATTTTGGAATACTTCTTTTTATGCTGAAGTATTGTTGGAAAATGAATAAATTCTTGATTTCTAATATCTTTTTCAAAGGTAGCCAGCTTGCAACAGAGATTAGACACACTTTGTGTCAGATCAAATACCGACTTTCTTTTTCCTTGTTATTCTGTGTTGAGTGCTTTAAAATATTTCTGAACGTCTTTCAGGAAATTCAAGCTAGCATAATGCATTTTGTTTGCTTCTTGGGTATCCAAGTTTTCCAAAGACAAGGTTACTTGTTCCTTTATTTGCTGTAGATGTAACATTATTGTGTTACAGTAAGTCAGAATGCATTGAATCACAATCAGACAAAAACGCCTTGAACTTCCTGTACTGAAGAACCTAATGAGACTGTTCAACTTAACCAAACTGTCCGTTATGCCTTTCGGCGTACTACTGAGTTTGTCATAAAGGGCTATCTGGTGAACTTACGTGCTGAAAAAATGTAAAACGACATCCTTATTCATGTTTCTCTTTACCAAGACCTTTTCTCTGCAAATCATCACTGAAGCCCTATGTGTTGAAAGGGAAACCATTTTATCATGACTAACATTTGATTCTGTCATGAATTCATCAAAACATAGTGTCGCCATCAGTCTTGCCTTTAACTGGCAATAATAATAACAGTTCATTCCTAAATACTTTGCTTCCAAAGTAAAAAATCTTACAAAAATTGACATTAATTCATCAAGAGCAGTGGCATAGGAAGGAACTTTCTGTAAAATTTGAGAAAGCTACTTTAGTTGTCAGCAGCGAAAATTTCTGTTGTTCTTGTGTTGTTTCTTGCATACAATGGAATACCTTGAAACATTCAAACGATATTTTCTCCCTACTCCTCGTTCTTTTCTTCTTCTTCTTCTTCTTCTTCTTAAAAAAGTGACCATGGTCACTTAAATCATACATTCTTTAACTATCTCGAAATCTGAAAATGGCTTCTGGTTCTTGTCAAGCTTTCAGCACACAAGCGCAGCTGCTTCTGTAGATTTTCCTAGCTGACTCATGCACTGAGCTTTCTCTGTAAAATGTTAAATATGCCTGAAGTTTACCATTACGGAATGCAATGTCACAGAGAAAGTCTTTATGCAACTGCTAATGAGTTGTTTCATAGGGTGTCTTTACACTAACAATTTTGTTATTATGGATAATTTTCTTTCATACAGGGCAAACTGAAACAGCTTTAGTCCTATCAGAAAGAGTAAAACAACAACATTCAGTCCACTCAGGCTGTCACTGTCAAATTTACACTTCTTAGGACTTGTATTGCCTGATGCACAAAGCATCATTAGCACATCATTAACAACATAAATGAGCGAAAGCTCACGTTGCACGAAATTGCAATATGAATGTCGGCCCACTATCATCCCTCCTGGCAGGCAGTCCACTACCATCCACAAAACAATATACACTTTCATTGACTGAAGGTCACTCGCGGATATCAGAGCAGTGCAGTTTTCAGTACCAAATAAATTTCAACACTGCTGACACTGAAATAAAGTAAAAAATAAACTAACTTAACCCTAGTCTCCGAGAGCATCAAAACAGATGCTCAAGCAGATGTGCACAGGCACTTGCCAGAATTAAGTCTGTTATATTTTACTTTACTTCAACATCTGTGATGTGAAATGTAGCTTGAGCACCCGTATACCGCACAAACAACTGCTCGAGCATGCTCTGCTCTCGAACAGAAGTGTGTGGCCCTAAGCAACACATGACTAATTAGTCACTGGATGACCAACTGACAGTGTTGCTGAGTTTAAGTATAGTGTCAACATGCTGACGTATGACAGATTTAAAAGCTCACTCTAAAAAGTTTGTGCACCTGCAACACAGTTGTGCTATTACCTCAGTTAAAGGACTGGCATTCACAAAGTGAGACAACTGTCTCCTGAATTTCAATTGAATCACAAATTAAAGTTTGAAAATATTTTTTGGCGGTCCATTATTCAGCCTTTCATGGTCGATATGGACCATGGTTTGCCAGTAGCCAATTGCTGTTGTTGACATTAGAATGAAAGTGACACTGATTGGTGAGGGTGAGGTCATCTCATTTATGGGTTTAACTTGAGAAAGATGTAGACCTGACAAAGTAATCTACTGAAGCACTTAAGGCCTAGGTGGTAACAGAAATGAACAGAAGGCTTCCAACTTTTCTGGAAGTAGGAGCCACACTGCTTGGAGATATAGAGGGCGACACAGCCAATGATTTGTTTGTGGACAACATTACTGTCATAGTTGTGGTATAGGAAAGTATAGGAGACCTTATTGTTGTAGTTTTTCAGGGATTGCATGATAGAGCAAAGTCATTTATCACTGACACGTGGGCTAGAAGAAACACGGAAGATGTGACAGTTGCTACCTCTTCCACCATCCCTTAAATAAGGTTGCTACAGTCAGGAAATTTGCCGACACCTGACAGGATACAGAGAAAATACTAATAAAGGCAGTTGTAGACACTAAAAAATCTAAAAATTAATGTCCAGCTCAAATTTTAAATGCAAATTCAAAATTCTATTCTTACACCTTGTGATAATATAGGCCTACTGACAGTTTGATAATGCAAGGGATGTCTAATATCTACAGTAGCCTAACTTGTTTCCACTACTGAAGTTATAAATTACATTATAATTACTATCAGCAGCAACATAAACATATAAACAAAAGAGCAATGAAGATAAAAATCTTCCATACCTTTGCACTTCCGATTTGACTGCACCACGAAGTGCTTTTTCTTTCGCTGAATCTGCAATCAAGGCAAATTATCAAATCATAGAGCTTTTGCTTTCACTGAATGTGCGATCAAGACACACTACACACATATCACACTACTTGCAATCAATAAATAGAATTTTAAATAAAAATCACTGTGGTTTGCAGAGTATAGATGTAGATATATGGAAACATGTACTGGTGTAGGCGGTCTTTCTGTAGACGTTCGTTGCTGATTTTATATTGGTCTATTTTTGTCCTCGTGCTTAGTCCTCCACTCAAGAAAGGAAAGACATGGAAATCTGCCATCATTAGCAAACCGTGTCAAGAATGCCATTTGGCATTCTTGACACCATATTCCATCTGAAAAATATCAACTGGTTGTTCCAGTGACTTTCATGTACGGGGTCATTCATAACAAGAACAAGGTTTCATAGCACACCTCATTCAGTTTGCATGCTGGATATGGATGAGCAAGTGTTGCAATGAATAGAATAGTCACCTGAAACAAGTGTGTCAATAAATGGGGCTGCTGAAGACAAAATCACACTTTTGTATGATAAATACTGCTTGAATATTTACTTCATTCAAATTATTTTCAATATGTACAAGTTCTCAGGTCAAAAGACCATTAAGCATAATTACAAGACTGTCAACTGATTCTAATGTCGTCACTGAAGATCTGCAATTCACAGGCAGCATTTTATTTACAGATGAGGTGGGATTCAGATACAGTAGGGTATCAAATTACCATGGAAATGGAAATGAGCGTTTGGCGTCATTGGCCGGGAGGCCCCTCGCGGGGCAGGTCCGGCCGCCATATTGCAGGTCTTATTACATTCGGCGCCACATTGGGCGACCCGCACGCCGGATGGGGATGAAATGATGATGAACACAACACAACACCCAGTCCCTGAGCGGAGAAAATCTCCGACCCAGCCGGGAATCGAACCCGGGCCCAGAGGACGGCAATCCGTCACGCTGACCACTCAGCTACTGGGGCGGACATCAAATTACCATAACAAACAAGCATATGAAAATCCTTGAGCAATCACAGAAGCAAGCTATGAGATTCACATTAGTATCATCAATGTGCGGGCAAGAACTGCTATTGACATAGTCATTGAACCAAAAACTGTAATGGGAAAATTAACAGGTGCTGTTTATCACCAAATTTAGTGTGGAAAATTATCCACAGTATTAAGGAATGTCATCTTAGCTGAAAGAAAATGACAGTAGTTTATGCACAATGGAACAACCTCAGCTTGAGCCTCTGATAAATAGCCATCGGCATTGAAATGTGATGCTGTCATGTTAGGACAACATGACATTTTACATGCATTGTATTGTTTAGATGTACTAGCAATGTTGGATTATGCTGTGTCAGTAGTATACTGGACTTGTAGACGGTGGTGGGATTTCCATGGATGTGAGCACATGGGATAAGTATGTATGATCATTAATTTTGTTTGTGCTCTGGCCAGTTTGCTTCGTCTTTGTGCTCATACAGTGTTGGTTTGAAATGAATCTGTCAATTCAGTTCACCAGTCATATGCTGTGGAAGAAAATTGAAGATTTGCAGTCCACTGTTACATTTCTACGGAAGTTAGGTGTGATCAGTGATTACTACAAAAGTAATAGGCGTACATGTAGCCACAACATGTGGCTGACTTAAGTGTCTACCAGTAATTCTACTGACAGATATTTGATTCAGCATGATAATTTGCAGTGCTCAATCTACTGACGGATCACATTCAAAAATCCAAGGCAAAGTTCATCTGTTAGTTATGCTGACATGTTAATTTCTATGACTAATCTTCTCTTAGATACCTCAGCACGAAACAGATATCAGCAGTATAGGAAGTAAAAGGTCTGTATCATGCACGGCATTGACTTTTGTTTCTTTTTAGTCATTCTGGTAGATTTTCATTATTACCATTATTTTTAAATTGATTTGTTTTATTTAATTAATATTATTTTGATCAATTTTTTTGTATTTTTTCTCAATATTTTTTATATTACTTTCTTTCCATTTGGTGTTTATACTTTTTTTTTACATTCCAATCTCTGTTTCACGATGTAATGTAAGTCTAATAAGTTGAATTTTCTTTTTTGTTTAACTGACATGGTTTTCTGATTTTTTGTATTGCTACTGGATTTTCATTCAGTCTATACAGGTACTACATTTAGCTAACTGCTGTGATTTTTGGCTATATGATATTGGTTTTCTGTACCGACATCAGGTTTTTCAGATGGGTTAGGCCTATATAAGCCAGATGATGTTTTGATACCACATTTTATTAACTGTCACGGTTTCTGGCTTTCTATACTGGTATTAGGCATTTTGCTGCAGTTTTAAACAGCAGTTATACTTGAGTCAAGAAGTGTTTTAAGGCGGACGGCAAGTGTGTCTGATAGCACACACTATCTCAAGGTTTTCATGTTTTTTTTCCCCCTTCAATAGGGTCAATATTTCTTATTAACAATTTCTATAGTTCTATAATTGATGATCATACTTTCACAGCACTGAAAAAAGTGATTGTGAAATCAGCGTCACCATCTTGAAATAACATTTATGTTGTATTTATGGTAGTTGTGATGTCATCAATGACCAAAGCTAAAAACTGGTGTCAAATCTCTGGTTCATCCATGAGGGAAATGTACTGACATTAAGTACAGCTACAAGTTCATGCCCCAGGCACATAACCACATAAAGGAGTGCCTACACAAGTTTGGGGACTAGTGTAGCAGGGGATACAACCCGTCGGCTTTGGACATTGACGTCACAAGTCGCCAATCGAGAAGCTATTCTTCTTAGTGTTGTAGCTCCCTTCAGTGGCTGATAAGTGTTTTTTGGCTTTTTTTAAAAAATCTCACGAGATAGAATAAACAGATCCACTTTATTAAGCAATCAGTAAAAAAACGAAACTGAAACATAACAATAAAAGCGAAAATGGTAAACTGCTATCTGGCGACTTGTGACGTCATTGTCCAAAGCTGACGGGTTGTATCCCCTGCTACACTAGACCCCAAGTTTGTGAGTCTTGGAGAGAAAGGGTTGAAAGATTCATAAGAATGAATGGTCCCAGCACGGAGCACCTCCTGTAGTGTCACCAGACACATGGCAATTATATGAAAGAAATCTCTGTATCTCAACAAATATTTCTTTCAGGATATATATTTACAGAATTACTGTCTCCTGTAAGAACATGGAATACATTTTTAACATCTTTTGTATGCAATTACACAATTATATAATATGAATGTGTGGCAAGGACAATCTCTGAAAAACTGAATTCTCCAGATGTGCAGAAACATTATGTAATTGTGGAATATCTCATCATTTGAATCACATATGAAGTGTAAGATGACTTCCACCTCCACCAACGAGTTTTGCTTTAAAGCAACTGTTAGCCAACTAGTCTAGGGAAGTGTCAAGTAAATGGAGACCCATAAGTAACTAGAATTCTTTTCCAGCATACTGAAGGGCAGTGGTAGCAAATTCTTCTGCCAAGTGCCTCTGCTACAGTGTTTTTAATCAGCCGATCAACAGTCACCCATGTGAAAGCATAATAAGATCAGACAGTTTGCTTTTGTAAATGCGATTTCATGTTCAGTGAGTCTGTAGGTGCAGTAAACAACTGACTCACTGGAACACTTCCTCATCACAACTGAAGGATAGGAAAACTACATTATGTTGCATGTTTCAATAAGATCAGGAAGCGCTATGAAAAAACAGCCTGCACTGTGGCAATCACAGGCTTGGATACAGGACTGCTGCAACATCCACAATCAAAGAGTGTGAAGCACTTCCAATTACTGGCAAAAGAAAAAGTTTTGCACTGACCCCAATCACCACTTGTGACCTCTACCTGTCACCTAGTTAAAACACCCCTTAAAAATAAAGCAGCATGGACATGAGGTGAAGTCAAAATCAGCAATCATATGAAATAATTTTGATGGGAGCAAGCAATCCATTATAACAAAGACTTACATATGGCTGGTGGTTGATCAACTACTAAAAGCAATTTGTAGCAGAGGCACAATCTTATGTGTAATATTTCACTTGTGTTCAGATGTTTTTATTTGTGAGTGAGAATATTTGCTGGAGTGTGCTATTTTCCCTTCGTGCTTCAACAGAAACAAACATTCTCAGGAGCGCAGAAAGTATCAAAAGTAAGGAATGGTTTCGAGTAGAAAAAGTGTTTCTAGCATGGTCTATTTGTGCTCACTTAAATAAATTAGTGTTCCCATTTCATACGAAAGGGCTTCTTGGTGTTTCTGTAACATAGCCTGAAAATATTTCTTGTTTACTTCCCTTTTGTCGCTAATATCAGGTGGTACAATACTGAACGTAAATTAGTTCTGTGCTAAATAAAAGAATCTTTATGAAGAGAAGTATAACAAAATTGTTCTGAAATGTGTGTATTATGGTTTTTCTCTTCAATAAACGTGGGTTGTAAATTATTACAGTCGATTCTGTAAGTTTCATCATGAAATAACTACCTACAAAATTAACATACTCATCATTTTATGACATCAGTGAATATGATCAACTACGACTACCAAATCAAACTCGGCACATTCCATTTGAAATTATCATTTGGTTTTTTTTCACATACCGGCGAACAACGAATTTCTGTCTTCACCCATGGTTTTCATAACAGTTTCTTCATTTACTGTGTGGACTGTTTTTTTCATACGTTCTTCGAAATATTCTTTCAACTGTGAGGCCCTAGTAGTTTTACCGCTGCTCGGATAGCCTGTTATAATTATTAAGGGCATTTTCAGTTCTAAATTTATCGTAATTCTTCAAAACGGAAACACACACACCACTCTTTACAACCAAAACACCCTTACACTGCACACCACACACCGACACACGAAAACATTGCACTTTGCAGCTTCTTGACTACATCTTTGGTTAGCACAGTACCTTTGACACAACAATCGAAATGTAGCTCAACGAGTTGGTAATAACGCTTTCACAAACACAAAAGAGTGATGCCACTACCAGAGGCATACAGCAGTGGCAGCTCGGCTGCATATGTCCGCATCCTTCCCCAGGTGGCGTCTTTACAGTGACACTACTAGCTGCCAAGTGCCATGCAACTAGAAGCTACCTCTTTGTCAGTTATACTCCACGGGGACGCCACTAGTCTTCTCCCACCACTAAACAGCATCATTCGACTGCACCCTGGTGGCTGTATTTCGAAGCAGTTTTCGTGTTGTGCTAGTGACTGCTGATGTGTGTCGTTCGACTTCAACGTTATTTTTCCAATTTGTTATTTGAAAAATGTTAAAAAAGTGGTCTACAGTAACAATTGTGCACTTTTTAGAACTATATGAAGAGCGACCATGCTTATGGAATCACAAATATGAATCGTACAAAGATCGTAATATGAGAGAGCATGCCCTTTTAGAAATTGTAAATTATATGCGGAAAATAGTCCCCGACTGCAACTTGGCACTTGTTAAAGCAAAAATTAGGAGTATTAGAAATGCATACATTAACGAATATAATAAAATTTTAAAATCTCGGAAAAATGGTGCGTCTGCAGGTGATGTCTATAAACCAACTGTTGGTTGGTATGCTACAGCAGACAGGTTCCTGAAATATGTCGTGGAAACACGAGAAGCAAAGGACACTCTGGTGAGTAATGTCGTCCTTTATTATAATTTGAATAAATTTTATTTAGTTGTTGCAGAAAATAACTCAGCTAAAATCACTGTCGTGCCACGGAAAACTTCCAGTGGTAATAAAGTATTAGCTATCTCACTCTTTTCACCAGTCCTGCTTTCCCCGTGTGACTGTGGCTTCCGACATATGTTACTTCCTGAAATCCGTTTGAGGTGGGTCTCTGTAGGCATGACTTAATTCAGGTTCACACATGCAACCAATATGACACTACAACTTGTGGCTTTCTTTAGTTGCGCTGGTAGTTCGTACAGGACGCCACAAATTCTACATTATTGCACAGCCATCAACAAGGCGTCAACTGGTATAAAGTGGGCGGGTATTAATGTTAATAGTGCAGGTTAAGGCATTAGAGCTATGGCAAGAGTTAAATAAAAGTCAAAACAAACCCAAATGTTACATATGAAAACAGATTTGATGCAGGGATAAATCAGGGCCCACTAACACATTTTATAAAAGAAATCACATTCGGAGATGAAAATGATAGGCAAACTAACCATCGGCTGGCAAAATATGCAAACGCCCCACTCTTTCTAAATTTTTGAATCTCGTTGTATTCGGTGATGAAGGCATTTCAAACAATTAATTTAAGATTAACAGCTGCCGCATCACACTCAGATGCTACATTCCTACTTATAATCCACAACTTCAATTTGTCTTGCAAATCATGAAGTAGAAACAACTAGTTTTTTTTGGTTACATATTAACTCTGTTATTTATTCATCCATTAATTTTTCGAGATTGTGGAATAGGTCTACTCATTGTCTTGCAAATATTGCGCGCGCACACACAAATTAAACATAGGTTCTTGCTCCTGAAATTCCTTGGTTGATGCTTTTGTAATTCCAGAAGCTCCGAAAGTATACCTGCTGGGTTTTGAATTTTTTCGGCAGTAAAATAAAAACACTGATATCGAATGAAATACATCGGTAATTATTCCATTATTCCACGATATCTGCGACAGAATGTTCGTGTTTAGAAATGCAGACATCAGGGAGCAATGGTGGAAGGAAAGTGGCTGAACAAAGCACATTCAAGCTGAACTTTTTGTGGCATGAGCAAAGTTGCGTCTAAAGAGTGTCGTCACAGAAAACTGGGAGTTCACACTTGCAAGTGAAATGTGGCACCAGCAGTGGCGACACTTTTGTTGCGTGTTCGAATCCGGCTTTACATAACTGTCTCTTCCCCCCCCCCCCTCCTCCCCCCCCCGTCTTCCCCTAGCATTGGCATACGTGGGACCCCGCCGGGACACTGACATGGGGTTGTAGAAATTAAGTAAAAAAGTGTATTTAATTACTTTTCATTTAGAACACAGTGACATGGGACTTGTTGCGGCAGTAGTAGTTTATACATCATATTTTTTGTAAGATTTCACCTTTTTCAGCAAGTATTTTTCGCCTTTTCCGTATTTGTAAAACTCAAAGTCAGCTTGTAGTTAAACAGGCACTGTAATATTAATTTTGTAGAGTTCCTGGCGGCAGTCGATTTCTTTCATCAGTTCAATGGGCCGACATCAGCGAAAATATTCTTTGCCAGTGGCTTTGTGTGCAGGAATAGAAATCAAATGCATAAATTTGGCATTGGCGTTCTGGATTTTCGATTTCCTTAGGAAATAAAATCCACTTTTCTTCCACGTATTGTTTAGACTTTGAAAACAATTGTCGCCCGAAATCTTCATGCCATTTTTAGTTGGGTGTGTAGTAGTATTTTCAACCATCGCCCAATCTGGGGTTTCATATAGCGTCATCCACTCAAAAACTTGATATTTATTAAATGAAATAACCCATTTCTCTGTGTATTTAAATGTGTGGTATAGAAAACCATTCTTCTCTTCAGATTTTGAAACCATATTATTTCTTGGTTTGGGGTTTTCATTCTTTAATTTGTTCAAATCCATTTTGGTTTGCATGCCAATAAAATTGGCAGTCTTCCTTTGCTTTGGACATCTTTGAGTGTCGATTAACGTATTTCTTATTTAAGTTATTGAGACTATTTTATTTTTCTCCATGCTTTTTATATTTTTTTCCAAGCAGAGCTAAGTTTGACTGCAGAAACATGTAGTAAATTTCACTAATTGGTCTACTGAATAAATCTGATTATTTTAGGTGGCCTTTCTTCAGTGTCAAAAAAACTTACGAATTCTCTCAACTGCGGACATTAACGACATCCATCTTAATTTTTGGTGAGATAGAAGAGTCTGATGATTGACGTCCACGTATAAGCGAACTCTCTCAGCTTCTCTGGCCATTGGTGTACATTGAAAAATAATTAAATATTTTCATGATTATTATTTCAATGTCAATAGTCAAGATTGCAGAAGCGCTTGATATAATGTGGAGAATATGGGCAGGGCATCCAATTCCTAGTTCTTCTTTACTTAGGTGAAATGCAAATTGCAGGCCGTGTCAGTGAAGCTCTCCGAAGTTGGTATTGGTAGTGGGAAATACGGAAGCGCCCGATCCCGCCCGTCTGCTTTGACCCATGACGTCAAAAATATGGCGGAAACGACCATAAACCACGATTCCAATATGGCGCATATAAAGTCGTTACGTACACATTATGAAGACGAAAATACATCGTAAACAAACACGTTCCACAAAAATCCGAATGACACTAACGGGACAAGCGCGGGTAAGGGGGGGGGGGGGGGGACAAACTAAATACAAACAAATTTAGACACCCACCCCCATACAAAACCACGCAAAACGACGAAAAAAACCGACATGACAAAACTCCCCAAGTACCACTAAACACAATATCATCAGGAATCGGACACTTCCCTTTATCTACATAGCTCATCAGCATCTCCCGATCCCATAAATAGGGATCGAACACTTCCCTTGACCTACATAACTCAACAGCAGCTCCCGATCCCATAAATTAGGATCAAACACTTCCCTTCACCTATGTAGCTCAAAAACATCTCCTGATACCAATACCAACATTCATAGCCACACATTGAGACTGAACACTTCCCTCGACCCCAACACACATACTAAAAACAAAAAATTAAAACTTACCACAAAAAAGTTCAACACACACACAAACGAAAAAAAAATACTCAACCAAAAGAAATACCTGACCCACCCACACCTCAATCTCCCTCCCCCCAACCAACAACCTCCCCTCTCAACCCAAAATAAAAAATCCATAAACAAAAACCAAATGCAACATAAAAAAATCTCAATCATACACTACAACTCAACAAAAACTTCAACAAAATAGATCCTCCACAACTAAAACACAAACCAACACACTCCCCTCCCCCCTCTCTCACAAACACTCTAACACGAAAGAAACCACCCACCGCACCCTGAGCCACAGCCACCCGCCCACCTACCCAAATCTCCCTAACCAACCACTTTTGGCCTATACATTTTACTAACAGCCCTTAAAAAACCCGGAAAGCACAATAGCCCTCAGGGACACTCTTCCACCAACAGTACTCATCTGAATAAGACTGAAGGTTGGAAGAGCACCTCTTCCCCCTCCCAAGAACTGACTTAACACAAACCCCCCCCCCCCCTCACATCCCCTCTATTGTATTTGTGCAAGCCCCCGTCTCATAATTTTTGAACTCTAAACTATGGTTAACGACTAAATGATGAAATCCCCTCGCACCCAACCCCCTATATGAAGAAAATGCATCTAAAACTACTGTGGACCCTGGTTCTATGCACTCCTCAATTAACCCCACTAAAACCGCCTTAGACCTCCCTTCCACAACCCTAAAAACACATGCAGAACCCCCCCCCGCCCCCCCCGGAACAACAGCCCCCCCACACCCAGAGACCAACCACAGACTTACCCCTCCCATACTTCCTTTTCCCAAACTGCGACTCGTCCACCTAAACAATAACCCCATGCGCCCCCCCCCTCCCCCCCCCCCCCCCCGTCAGCTTACCCGTGTGCTTAATGAACTCGGAACACACTTCACGGCAAAATTAAAGCCAATCAAGCATGCTCCTCTCACTCACACCAATCTAATGCGCGCAAAAACTGTGTGGGGATCTATAACAAAAATAACAAGTCACCAGTACAATCTCGCACATACCCAATCTAGACTTCTCGAACCAGGAACCGTGCCGTATGGAACACCAAATATCATCTTTTCTACAGCACCACATATAACTGTCCCTGGTCCGAGACGTCGGAACTTTAGCCAACTTCATTGTTTGCCACAAATAGAGCATTTCACAACCTCGGCAATTAAACCAAAAAGCTACAAAAATTTGATCAGTTCCAAAGGCGTGTTCCCCATCATATCCCTCAGATGGGCACTGTTAATTTTATCCATCATATCCATACCTGAACAAAAACAACAACTGATTAATTTTACTAAAAATACCACACAATGTACAGTGAACAACACTAAATTAACCTTCACACAAAACCACAAAATCGTTAACTCACTGAAACGAATTCCACTGCAAACACAGCCAACACTTGAACAATTCTGGATAATGAGCAAGAGCAAACTGAGACGATTACACCACACAAACGAAAACCCTGAACATACCACCAGAGGGCACAACAAACCACAACACGACGACATCTAGAAACACGCCACACGCCACACGCACAAACCAAACTCCGCGCCGTCATGACATCACACACCACAACATCCTTACATCACGGGTCAAAGCCGACGCGTGGGATCGGATGCTTCTGTCGACCCCGGTAGTGTCTCTACAAATAGTGATTCATTTATCTGATGGAATTTGCAGTTGCCCCAAAGTGTCTACAAAAAACTTTGCAATTGTTTATGATGTTTCATCATTCGGTGGATCAAATTTCAACAGCTTCTGTTGGATTCTGTCAGTTTTCACTAAAGTATTGAACAACTAAAGGTAACATCTTTTCAGCCTTGTGGTTTGATGCATCAGTGCCTAAGTCATAGAAAGAGACTTCTTGCAGTTGTTTTATGCATTCAGGCATGGAGTGTGGTGCAAGAATGTTTTTAACAATCGCTGTAGCTTTGGTCCTGGTCATAGACTACTTTGCGGTAACTTTGGAGTTGGGTTACATTGCAACATTCAGTTTTACGGTACGGTCAAGAGAAGTGAAGGATTGATGATACTTGACAACTTTATAAGCTGTTGTTTGTTCTGCAGAAGCAACAAGCAATTCTTCATGGATATCTTCTTTAAATGATGAATGTAGAAATAAGCATTCATATTGATGCTACCACGAATCTATTTGTATGATTCTTCATAGAAATGTGATGCCTCACATCTGCCTTACCTCTGTGAGTTAGAGAGATGAAACAACTAAAAATATCACATAATTCTTCCTGATCCGTAAGGCCTTTCTTGACAAAAGATCGCTCTTTTGTGTAATCACCCGAAAAGTGACACTTTCTCTTGCCATACTTAGGCATTTTCGTAAGCTGTGATAAGTTTAGCAGATGGTAAACAGTCAATAATAACACTTTAGTCATTAAAGTACATGTCACTATACATTTCACTCCCTATATACCTGCAATAAACGTTACAAACTTGCACACATTGTTTGTATTATGTTTAGAAAGAATCGTCTTATATCACAATTCCAATGGGAACTGCCTGATTCTTCCTCATGGAACTGCTTAGGTAGTTCCAGCGCTGTACTACTGGAAAAGTCTGGTGTTTTCTCGAATGATGGCGCTGTATCTAGAAGGTGCTTGCATCATTGATACAGGATATACAATGTGCAACGCCACCTATTAGACGAGCTTGTCAATGTAACACTGTTGACATAAATAACTAATGGACGTTGCATTTGCGTATTGTGCTAACAGACGGTGTTACTTCAGTACATGAACCAAGCTTGTAAATGCATTTTGCAAAATTCTGTCTAAACTGGATCTTGTTGTGATATTGGGACAAGAAGGTCCATGATGGTGATGATCCCCATATATTGGGTTGGATGGCAACCCTATCCCCACAAGTACCCTAAAATTCACACCAGTGTTTCCCCACACTGAAGTTGGGAATACATAATTTTTAATATGGCAGCAAGCATAATTAAGCATACGGGAGTTGCACAACTTTTAGCCAAAGAGTTTATAGTGACATTGACAAAGAAAAAAAGACCGACAAAATACTGTGTATGGAAATGGGCACCTTGTAGGAATTGTTTGGGAACATTGATATGCTAGGAAGGATTTTCAGCATTGCAGCGCATCAGCAATCGTAAGTATCGAAATAATTGTGAAAAATCCGCCTTGATTGCACAAATTACCTGGTGTTTACCTAGGTTTCAGCATGGGTAACCACACCTTCTTCAGAACAAATATAAAACAGCTTGCCTAAATAGGCATAGTGAAAGGCTAAAAATCAACACCTACAGCGGCAAGACCCCATAAAATTTTTTTACAAATACACGGTACATATTTACCAAGTCAATAATATTACTTATCTCAAACCTGTGTGTGCTGCCTCGCCCCAGCCAATGTATGATGGTCACCGGCTCTCCACTATGAGTTCAGTGGAGAGCCTGGGACCATCGTACATTGGCTGGGGCGAGGCAGCACACACAAGGTTGAGATAAGTAATGTTATTGACGTGGTACATATGTACCGTGTATTTGTAAAAAAATTTTATGGGGTCTTGCCGCTGTAGGTGTTTATTTTACCCTTTCACTATGCCTATTTAGGCAAGCTGTTTTATATTTGTTTCTGAAGAAGGTGTGGTACCCCACACTGAAACCTAGGTAAACACCAGGTATTTGTGCAATCGAGGCAGATTTTTCATAATTATTTTGCTAGGAAGGAGTTCTCTCCCAAGGATGACGCTTGATTTGGAATCATTTACGAATGTGTAAAATCAACCTCTGAAGTCTTCCTGAGCCATATTCTGGCTCTGTAAAAAGTCTAATACATGTATGTGAGATGCTGCCCAGCTCAGATTAAATTGCAGATAACAATGAAAGATCTAGCAACTGAAGTCATTACTATACAGGTATTGTATTCCGAACAACACTACATCTAAATTTTCATGTTATCTACAATACACTGAAGGTACATTGGAAACCAAGGTTTTAGTCAACAGTTCAACTTTGTTTTTAGAATGAAATTTTCACTCTGCAGTGGAGTGTGCGCTTACTTGAAACTTCTTGGCAGATTAAAACTGTGTGCAGGACCAAGACTCAAACTCATGACCTTTGCCTTTCGCGGGCAAGTGCTCTACCAACTGAGCTACCCAAGTATGACTCACGACCCGTCCTCACAGTTTTACTTCCTCAGTTTTAATCTGTCAGGAAGTTTCAACTTTGTTTTTATTTTTAGACAATATGAGAGAAGGAAAGTTGCTACTCACCATATAGCGGAGATGCTGAGTCGCAATAGGCACAATAAAAAGATTCACACAATCATAGCTTTCGGCCATTAAGACCTTTCTCAACTGCTGACAAAGGCCTTAATGGCCGAAAGTTATGATTGTGTGAATCTTTGTATTGTGCCTATTGCGACTCAGCATCTCCACTTTATGGTGAGTAGCAACTTTCCTTCTCTCATATTGTTACATTCCGTCCTGGATTTTCCATTGTTTGATTTTTATTTTTAGAGTTAGTCAAGGTTCTGACAGATCACAGGTGGGACAATCTATGCCAAATAGTCAATTTTCGGAAAAAAAATCCCGCATGACCATCACGAATTTTTCTGAAATTGAATGAATGAACATTCACACATGTTCCTCATTGGTAAAGTTTTACTTTCACTAATTTAATACTTTCAGAGATATAGTCATTCGTTTGAACCTATACCACAACTATCAACTGTGCATCTCTGAGTTTTCAGCAACTGTGAGACATAGTATCTCCAGAAATATTTTGTTCAAAGAAACAAATCTAGGTCATCTTGTACAGTTTTTTCACTTTAGTGAAATTATATACATAAAAAGGATTTCTTGAATGATCTGCATGTGGATCATTTAAAGCAAAGTTGGCCAAAAAATAGTTGCTTGGAAAAAATGTTAAGTTTAGCTTTTTATATTTCCAGAAGTAATTGCCTCATACACTTGGAACCTCGCATGTACTAAATTAGCTATACAAGGTCTTAAAATATGAAATTTGATTCTCCTACTTCTTTCCCGTTTACAAATTGAGGATAAAGTTGAAAATTATCTAAAAACGCCAAAAACGGCTATTTTTGGTCCACTTATTCAAAATAGTCTTGTGTAAACTCTTGTCAACCATTTTCAATAGAAAGACCACTTTCTAAACAGCGTGAAAAACTATATTTAGTTTTGCAATGCGAGCATATAAGGCCCTAAAAAGGAATGATAAAATGGAGGTGTATTGGAAACAGGTCCATATTTTGCTGGTGCTCAAACTATAGATCTGACATCTTTTGCTATATAGTATAGGCCTAGTTGTTTAGTTGCATTTTACTATATAATATCAGAAGTCTTGACGACCATCAAATGAGCTTTAGTCAGAAAAGACATACATACAGTATTCAGTGCTGCAAAAATACTTTTAAAAATAATGAAATAGAATAAAGAATCGAATAAAAAGAAGTTTTCTCTTGCTTGTGGGTCTAATAATTTGAGTTACTCACATCTGAAAAGTGAAATTTTTTGGATCTTGTCTTATCAAAATTTATTCCCAAATAATCCCTTCAGTGACATCATCTAACTGGCAATATAGTTTTCCTCATGACATTCTACAGCAAATTAATGAATCAGTAACAAAGTCAGGTACTTCAAGTAAACATAAGATTAGGCTCATAAAAGAGACATCTTCTAGTTTAGACCTCGGACACTTATAAGACTGTATAATCAGCTTTGGGTACTGTGTTAAAAGAAACAAACCCTGTCAGGTTTGAGAAAAAGTAGTAAAGAAACTCACCTGTAGCTGCTGTTGCACAGATGCCAGACGTGGCCCGTATAGTGATGGGGATGTTAGTTTTCTCACTTTAAAAGGAACCATAGGTGGTTACGTCACTGTGGACCAAGCAAACACATTTATAAAAATTTTCATGTGTACACTAATGTTCCATATGAACCACAAAATACATTACTCTCTAAACCAGAATTAAACTAGCTCACAATAGCATTACACAGTAAAAAGACATACAAATGACACTCTATAACATGAATCCATTCCAAAAAAGTCAGGAAAACTGCTGTGAACTTCACCAAAATTTACACAATGTGATGGTTTGTTTGTTCTGTTTTAGGGTGCAAAAACAACTAGGGTCATATGTGCCCGAGTCAAAACTGTAGAACACGAAGACAGAGAGGAGTTAAAAAATGACTACACGGCAATCCCAATCAACGTAAGAGAAGATGGCTAAAAACAGGGACGAGGAGAAAGGGCTGTGAAGTACGCCATAGAGAAATGGAGGTCCAGAACTAAAAATTAAATGGCCTTCGCCATATTGCTACAACAGTAAAAAAATAAAACACACTAGACAGCCCACGTGTCATTCGCTAAAACGGTCAATACCTCAGACAGCAAATCCAAGTGGTTACGTCAATGGTTAAAAAATGGTTAAAAAATGGGCATTCCATCTGGAAATGGCAGACAGTTAAATCATTGGGCGCAATGTGCACAAAGGTGTGGGGAGTGCCACTTATCAAATGACAATGGCTGAAACAGCAGTGCCCTACATGCAACCTAGTTAAAATGACCTCCCCCCCCCCCCCCCCCCCCCCCATTGGGATGGCCAAGAGGAGGCCTACTAATCTGGAGCTTATTCCCATGAAGGGAGGACCAATGGCGATGTCATAGTGACACCACCATCTGACAGATGGCAACACAGAGATGATCGGAGGGAATATAGGAACTAGTGGGCTGAGGTATGAGGACTGCAGCATTGGCAGCAGCGTCAGCAGCCCCATTTCCTGGCAGACCGACATGACCAGGAATCCACATAAACATCACAGTGGCTCTATCAAGAGTGAGCAAGTGACAGTTTTCCTAGACCCACTGTATTAAGGGATGGGCAGTGTACAGCACCAAGATACTTCGAAGGGCACTGAGAGCGTCTGAGCCGAGGACACAATTGAAAACCCTATGTCATCAAATGTGCTCCACGGCCTAATACAGGGTGAAGAGCTCGGCTGTAAATACCAAGCAGTGTGGCAGAAGCCAAAATCGAAAAATGTCAGCACCAATGGCGAAGGCACACCCGACACCATCGTCAATCCAAGAGCCATCAGTGTACACAAAGGTACTATTGCAAAGTTCCATGTGAAGGTCGTGAAACTGAAGGCAATAGAGTGAGGCTGGAGTAGTGTCCTTAGGAAGGGAATGAAGGCCAAGGTGAACACAGGCCACTGCACCACTAGGAGAGTTGCAGGTAGTGTGAAGCTAAGCTGCCGCAGCAAGTGCTGAAGCAGACACCAGGAGGTAACAGAAAAGAGGGATGCGCCCCCATACTGGCGATCAAACGAGTCATCGAAGGAGGAGGCATAGGATGGGTGGCCACACACGGCAGACAAATGGCATGCATAGCTGCTGAGGAACCCCCTGCAGGTCCGGGGCTTAGAATAGGCCCGAGGTATTCCTGCCTGTCGTAAGAGGTGACTAAAAGGAGTCTCACACATTTCGGCCTTTATGTGATGGCCCCTGTAGGGTTTGAAGTCCATTCTTCAAAATTTTTCCAAAGAGCGAGCCAGTTAGGGAAGGGTCCTTACATGGTGCATCGTGGCTTGAGATTTGTAGCCCGCTTTCTCATCGCTGCATTGCAGTCCCACTCATTCTCCATCTCTTAGGCGAGTACACCTTCCTGGGTGCATTTTCCACCATGCTCTATGCAGTTTCACTTTCTGCATTGATGATGACCATGGACTTGTTTGCACCTGATATCCAGCACGGTAGCCAGTCCATTGTGATGGGGCCGCCATGTACCCTGTTGGTTGTCCCTTGACAACAAAGGGATCGCTCTGCTGATGCCTGTGCCATTAACTCCCCACGTATGCCAAGGAGTAGATGCATGTCACCCTGGGGCATCGGGACTCCAGGCAATGGCCTTCCTGCCAGGTGGCCTTTGCTGCGGCTGGGTGGCGCCCATGGGGAGGGCCCCTGGTCGGAGTGGGTGGCATCAGGGAGGATGACATGCAATGAAGTGTACCACATCACTTGCTGGTGATCAAACAGCAGCAGTCTCTAAGCATTCTAAGTCTCAGTACAGTGCAAGGAAGTATGATCCTAAATCATTCCCCTCCCTGGTCACACCATGGGAGGAACACCAGGCTAAGGATGGCAGTGAACCTTAATCATCCCGATACCTCATATGTATGAGAACTGAAGGGGGCTCCTTTATTTCAATGAAGCCACAGTTTTTCGTAGAGCATCATGGAATCCAAAACCCTGGTCCGACTGACCTACACTGAGGCTAAGAGAAAATATGAGCGCCTACATCCTGCGGCCGTGACCACCTCTTATGCCACCGCTACAAGAACAGTTGTAGCCCCATCAGTTCTGCGAATTCCAGTCGGCTCTCAGGATCAGAAGGCTACAGCTGTCCCCTTGATGGTGGGGGCCAATTCCCCTGTTGTTCCTGCACCACCTACCTCAGGAGCACTGCCTCCCCCCCCCCCCCCCCCATCACCACCACCACCACCACCATCATCGGGGACACCAGTCCCCACTTCTGAGCCGGAGAAGTGTAAGTTTTCTTCAGCTCCTCTCCCCAGGAAGAGATCCCTTGGGTCACAACCTTCCCTGGTTTCTGCTAATGGGAAAGTTGACGCCTGCCAGTGGCTGAAGTGCCCAAAAGCAGCTGGTCGAAGGGCTTCACGATCCTCCTCAGTCCCAGAGACTGAATCAGTGAAGCCCTCCCAGCAACAGAAACCAAAGGAGCAGCGAGAAAAGTCCAAAAATAAGACCTCTAACTCCAAGGAAATTGTGGTGGCACCCACGCCACCGCTGCCTACAAGCTCTGCATCTGGGGATGAGGTGGAAATTCTGGCATCCACTGAGGACCTGGATCTTGCCGGACCCATAGACACAATGGACATAGACTGCTCAGACAGTAACTTGGTGGCAGCAGGTGACCCTGGGACATAATCTGCTTCATTGAAAGTTCCATGGCTTCCCAGTCTCACTATGTCATCCGCCTGGCTGAGCGACGGCAACTGTTAAGCTTTACATCTGCTTTCTGCATTGCCCTCCAGGAAACCTAGTTCCCGGCAAGGGATATTACAGGAACCATAGCGACTGTAATTGAGTGTCAGGTGGAGTTTGCATTTATGTCCTAAACTCAGTCTGTAGTGCAACTGTTCCCCTTCAAACCCCTCTTGAAGCTGTGGCTGTCAGAATAAGAACGACATGGGAAATAACTGCCTGTAGTGTATATCTTCCTCCAGATGGTGCAGTACCCCTGAATGTATTAGCTGCACTGTCATATCAACTCCTTAAACCTTTCCCACTTTTGGGAGATTTTAACGCCCATAACCCTTTGTGGGGTGGCACTGTGCTTACTGCCGAGGCAGAGATTTCAAAGCTTTACTGTCTCAGTTCGACCTCTGCCTCTTAAATACTGGGGCCGCGACACATTTCACTGTAGCTCCTGGTAGCTACTCAGCCATTGATCTATCCATTTGCAGCCGAGGACTTCTCCTATCTATCCACTGAAGAGAACATGACAATCTGTGTGGTAGCGAACACTTCACCATCTTCGTGTCACTGCCCTGGCATCAGGCCCACGGACGCTTGCCCAGATGGGCTTTAAACAAGGCAGACTGGGAAATTATTACCTCTGTGGTCATCGCTGACTCTCCCCCACACAGTAACATCGATGTGATGGTTGAGCAGGTGACAACAACAATCGTTAATGCAGCGGAAAACGTGATCCCTCACTCTTCAGGGTGCCCCCAGCAAAAGGCGGTCCCTTTGTGGTCGCTGGAAGTCGCTGAGGCAATTCACGAGTGTCAGCAAGCTCTACAGTGGCTTAAGCAGCACCCTTCCCTGGAGTGCCTCATAGCCTTTAAATGGCTTTGTGTCCACATTAGCCAGCTTATCTAAAGACGGAAGCAGGAGTGTTGGGGGAGATACGTCTTGACCATTGGATGCCATACATCATCTTCCCGAGTCTGGACAAAGATCAGACATCTTTTTGGGTACCAGACCCCAAAAGGAGTTCCCCCAATTTATAGAGTGAGAGCTCCTCAGTGACCTTGCACATTGTCCTGACACAGCTCCAGAGCCAGATTGGATCCACATTCAGATAATTAAACATCTCTCATCTGACTACAAGTGGCATCTCCTCATCATCTTCAACTGGATCTGGTTCAATGGCATCTTTCCATTGCAGTGGCAGGACAGCATCATCATTCCAGTGCTTAAACCCGGTAAAACCCACTTGATGTGGATAGCTATCGGGCCATCAGCCTCACCAACGTTCCTTGTAAGCTGCTAGAACATATGGTGTGTCGGCGGTCAGGTTGAGTCCTGGAGTCACATGGCCTACTGGCTCCATGTCAGGGTGGCTTCCACCAGAGTCGCTCTACCACTGATAATCTTGTGTCCCTCAAGTCTGCCATCCAAACAGCCTTTCCCAGATGCCCACACATGGTTGCTGTCTTTTTGACTTCCAAAAAGCATGTGACACCACTGGGCGACATCATATCCTTGCCACATTATACGAGTGGGGTCTCCGAGGCCAGCTCCCAATATTTATTCAAAATTTCCTGTCGCTTCATACTTTCTGTGTTAAAGTTGGCACCTCCCATAGTTTGCCCCATATCCAGGAGGATGGGGTCCCGCAGGGCTCTGTATTGAGTGTCTCTCTGTTTTTAGTAGCCATTAATTGTCTAGCAGCAGCTGTAGGGCCGTCCGTCTCACCTTCTCTGTATGCAGACGGCTTCTGCATTTCGTTCTGCTTCACCTGTACTGGTGTTGCTGAGCAGCGCCTACAGGGAGCCATCCACAAGACGCAATCATGGGCTCTAGCCCACGCTTTCCAGTTTTCGGCCACAAAGTCATGTGTTATGCACTTCTGTCGGCGTCGTACCATTCATTTGGAACCAGAGCTTTACCTTAATGATGATCCACTCACTGTAGTGGAGACATCAATTCTTAGGACTGGTTTTCGACATTCGATTGACTTTGCTTTCTCACCTCCGTCAGCTTAAGCAGAAGTGCCGGCAGCAACTCAATGCCCTCCGCTGCCTGAGCAACACCAACTGGGGTGCAGATTGTTCTATGCTGCTGCAGCACTACAGAGATCGTGTTCAATCCTGCCTTGTCTATGGGAGTCTGGTTTATGGTTTGGTGGCACCATCAGCATTGTGTCTACTCAACCCAGTGCACCACTGCGGCATTCGCCTAGCGACAGGAGCTTTTAGGACGAGTCCAGTGACCAGCATCTTGGTGGAGGCCGGAGTCCCTCCATTGCAGGTTAGATGTGCACAATTGCTCTCCAGTTACGTTGCACATGTTTGTAGTTCTCCTGTGCATCCAAATTACCGTCTCCTTTTCCCGCCCACAGCGGTTCATCTCCTGTATTGGCAGCCCAGGTCAGGGCTTACAATTGCAGTTCGTGTGTGATCCCTTCTCTCCGAACTGGAGCACTTGCCTTTGCCACCTATACTTGAGGTACATTCACGAACATCTCCGTGGTGTACACTTAGGCCATGGGAAGGCCTGGACCTTTCACATGGCCCTAAGGACTCAGTTAACCCTGCGACTCTCCGCTGTCACTTCCTCTCCATTCTCGACATGTACCGGGACCATAAAGTGGTTTACATCCATGGCTCGATGGCTGATGGTCATGTTAACTTTGCCTGTGTTCATGGCAGACATATAAAACAGTACTCCTTGCCAGATGGCTGCAGTGTTTTCACTGCAGGGCTGGCGGCCATATCTCGTGCTCTTGAGCACATCCACTCATGCCCAGGTGAGTCATTTCTCCAGTGTACTGACTCCTTGAGCAGCCTACACGCTATCAACCAGTGCTACCCTTGTCATCCTTTGCTAGTGACCATCCAGGAGTCCATCTATGCCCTGAAATGGCCCAGTCGTTCAGTGGTATTTGTCGGACCCCAGGTCATGTCGGAATCCCAGGCAACGAACTTGCTGAAAGGCTGGCCACACAGGCTACACAGAAACCACTTATGGAGAGTGGCTTCTCTGAAACTAATCAGCATTCAGTATTATGCCACAAGGTTTTGTGGCTTTGGGAGATGGAATGGCATAATCTCAGTACGCACAAGAAGCTGTGTGCCATTAAGGAAACTACGAATGTGTGGAAGACCTCTTTGCGCGCCTCTCGCAGGGACTCTTGGTTCTTTGTCGCATCTGCATTGGCCATACGTGGCTGACGCATGGTTACCTCCTCTGTCGCGGGGACCCATCTCGGTGTCGCTGTGGCTCACAAATGACGATCGTCCACCTCTTGCTGGACTGCCCACTTTTAGCTGCTCTGTGGTGGACTTTTAGCTTTCCCAGCACCCTACCTCCAGTGTTGGGTGACAATGCCTCAACAGTGGCTTTAATTTTATGTTTTATTCGTGAGGGTAAGTTTTATCATTTGCTCTAAGTTTTAGCACGTGTCCTTTGTCCCTGTGTGTCCTCCACCCTAGTGCTTAATGTATTGCAGAGTGACTAGCTTTTCCTTTTTATCCTCATGGTCAGCCAGCCATGGTCACCAGCTTTCTTGTTTTAACTTCTTCTACCTGTTTCTTGCGTCTTTGTGTTTTCTTGTCCCCTTTTGTCCATTTAAGTGTTTGTTGCCCTTCAGTCGTTGCTGTGGTTTTTCCTTTCATTCTGTTTTGTGCTGTCTCATTGTCTTAGTCTCACCCTTGTGCCATTGTTCCCTTCGCAACAAGGGACCGATGACCTCATAGTTTGGTCTCTTCACCCCTGTTTTAAACCAATCAACCTGCTGAGGAGAAAGTCATGGCAGTAGTAGTTCAGCAGCTTTGGCATACAGACACTCAGTCGGGCTAGTGTAAAAGGTGCCAGTGGCCAAACAGGTGCTACAATGGTGGATAGTGTTGGACGACATAAGAGGGATGGACATGCAGATGCATAAACAAAGCACCCATAGTCTAGTTTCAAACGGACAAGGGACCGGTACAAATAGAGGAGGGTGGTTCGATCTCCACACCAGGAAGTACCATTGAGGCCACAGAGGACATTGAGGGACCACGTACAGTGGGCTGCCTGGTAAGATGCATGGGAGGACCAACAGATTTTCCTATAGAGCATGAGCCCCAGGAATTTCATAGTTTCAACAAAAGGAAGAGGAACGGGCCCAAGATGTAAAGATGATGGGAGGAACCAATTGTGCCACCAGAAATTCATAGAAACTGTTTTGTCAGTGGAAAGACGAAAGCCATTGTCAATACTCTGTGTCCATGAGTAAAGGCGATCAAGACATTGCTGAAGATGTTGCTCAATGAGACAGGTCCGTGGAGAACTGCAATAAATGGCAAAATCATCAGCAAAAAAGAGCTGAAGATGCTCGGCGTAAGGCAGGCCATTATAGGATTAATGGTGATACCAAAGAGGATGACACACAGGACGAAACCCTGAGGCACACCATTTACCTGGATAAAGGTGTACGACAAAGCAGAACCCACATGCACATTAAAAACCCTCTTTTAAAAATTCCTCAAGGAAATGGGGCAGGCGGCCACAGAATCCCCATATGTAAAGAGTACAGAGGATACCAGTTTCCCAGCAGGTGTTGTAGGCCTTCTCCACATTGAAAAACATGGCCGCAGTCTGGGATTTCCACAGAAAACCATTCATGACATGGGTGGACAAAGTGACAAGATGGTCAACTGCAGAATGCTGCACTCAAAATCCACACTGTGCAGTGGTTAGCAAATTGAGAGACTCAAGCCACCATACCAACCGGGCGTGAATCATACATTCCATCACCTTGCAAACACACTGGTGGGAGAGATGGGGTGGTAGCAAGAAGGAAGGTGTTTGTCGTTACTGGGCTTAGGTATTGGTGTGACGGTGGCTTCACGCCAACATCCGGGAAACATGCCCTCTGCCCAGATGTGGTTGTAAGTATTAAGCAGAAAATGCTTGCCCGCAAGAGAAAGGTGCTTCAACATCTGAATGTGGTGAGCATGTGGCCCTGGGGCGGAGTATCTGGATGAACTGAGAGCATGACCTAGCTCTCTCACAGTAAAGGCGGCATTGTAATACTCATGGTTCTGAGAAGAGAAGGGTATCGCCTGAGCCACCTCCACTCAAAATGTCCGTAAAATGGCGGCCCAGGGTGTTGGAGATTGCAATAGAGTCCATGATGACATTGTCTACTACTGTCAGGTGGGAACTTTGGGAATGGATCTTCATCCCAGAGAGTTGTTGGAAGTTGGCCCACATGACAGAGGAAGGGGGGGAGTGTTAAAAGAACTAGTGAGTAAAATCCAGCTAGCTTTTTTGCTCTCCCAAAGAATGTGATGACAGTGTGCGTGCATCTGTTTATAATGAATGCAGTTTGCCATCATAGAATGACAGTTAAAAATGTGAAGAGCACATCTCCGCGCAGGAATTACATCTCAGCATGCCTCAATCCACCAAGGGACTGGGATACAGCGTGGTAAAGAGGAAGTCCAAGGAATGGAACATTCTGCAGTGGTAAGGACAACATTTGTAAGATAGTCCACCTGGTCATCACAAATGGGGAAATCTTATTCTTCGAAGATCACCATGGAGGAGTAAAGCCACCACTCAGCCTTAGCAAACTAACAAGTGCATGCAGGTGGGGTAGGAGTCAGGAAATGGATAGCACTTGGGAAATGGCCGCTCGAGTAGGTGTCAGAAAGAACAGACCACTCAAGATAATAGGCAAGCTGAACAGTGCAGGAGGATAGGTTCAAATGGGAATGTGTGTGCGAGGAGTCAGAAAGGATGTGGGTGCTCCTGTGTTAAGGCAGAAGAAGTTAAGTTTATTAAAAAGGTCAACCATGAGGGCACCTCTGTGACAGGTTAAGGGAGAATCCTAAAGGGAATGATGTGCTTTAAAGTCACCGAATAGCAGAAATGGGTGAGGTAGCTGCCCAATGAGCTGGAGGAAGCCTGCCCTGGTGCCATTGGATGATGAGGACGGAAAAGATGAACTGCAACAGCTTGACGACAGGTAGTCAAGGAGATGGGTTTACTTTGACCATTATCCTGTATGAGCAGCATGACTCCCCCATGAGATGGAATGCCGACCTCAGGGGGAAGCTCAGAGCGGTTGTGGGGACATAATTTTGTTTCCTGAAGGCAGAGTACAAGGGGATGCTGTGATTCTAAAAGTATAAATTCTCTTTGTGGGATCAAAGACCGTGAACAGTCCATTGGAGGAGAGTCATGATGAGGAAAAGGTGGAAGGTTGTCACCTCAGCAGCTGCCAAGTGCCAGCCTTCAAAGACTCGCTGCTACATGACATGGAGACAAAAGGATCCTGCTCCATGAGGTCCACAGAAACATCGGCTTTCTTGTGTGTCACTCTGTGGCATCCAACACAGAAACACGATTGGTGGTGCACACTGGTGACATGGACACCAGTTGGGTGAAGGTATCACTTAGAAACACCATCGAAGAGGATCTTTGAGTTGACGAAGGAGAAGACCATTTGCCTATGTTGGACTTCTTCAAGCCTTTCCGGTTAGCATATTAAGACTCTGGTGTTGGTTGGCTGGAGGAACATAGGAAGTCTTCAGGGGAGTACTCCTTCTATACTTTCTGGCCTGCCAGTTGTGTAGCTGGTGGCTTCGTCCCTTGAGCGAGAGTTTGAAGGCTTGTTACACAGCTGGATGAGGGGACGGTGATACTAACCTGACACTGGTTGCTTTCGCAATCTCAGAGCTGAATTTGAGGTTGCATATCTGTGTGGCCATGTCCATCATGGACCGGTATGTAGCAAGAACAGAAAGTTCTGTAAGTGCCATACAGTAGAACGCAGGGTTTTCGACTAGCCAATAACTTGCAAGTGACCGGGTAAGGCACTTTTTCCTTTACCCGGATGTCCTGGACAGCCCGGTCATCAAAATACATGGGGTAATCTCAATAGCAGGTGGCAAGGCTGCCATTGTAGTTGATACATCGTGGAGGAGGAGGCAGACAATCACCCTCGTGTGTGCATCCCTACCACAGGTTACACATTTGGCTGGGTGTCGACAATATATTCTAATATGGTTGAAATGATGAAACTGGTATCAGCATATTGGGTTCGGAATGTATGGTCAGACTGTGATAATTTCATAGCCTGCTTTGATCTTGGATGAAAGCACCACTCTATTGAAGGTGGGAAAAAGAGCGCATGTGGGCGCTAAGGAGGAATCTGCCTTTTTCGTCACATGATAGATAGCAAAGACACCCTGATCAGAGAGGTATGATTGGATTTCAGCCTTGGTCAGACCACTGAGCAGCCTACTGTAAATAACACCATGGGAAGAATTCAAAGTTCTATGGGCCTTGACTCAAACAGGATAGCTGTGGAAAAGCGAGACGGCAAGCAGTTGTTGTGCTTGAGAATCAGTAGTAGTCTCCAAAAGCAAAGTGCCATTCCGTAAATGGGAGCAGGATTTCATAGGGCCTACAATTGCATCAACACCTTTCTGAATAATAAACGAATTTACCGTTGTGAAGGATTGACCGTCTTCAGTATGTGAAACCATGGGGAACTGTGGTGCAGCTAGGAGGGTCTTTGACTCATTTACCTCATTCTGATTATGTTTCGTAGACATTGATTGTGAAAATGATTGGCTCATTGCAAGAAAATCCCCCATGATTGCCAGAATCTCCAATGGCACGCTCCTTCCAACTGGGGGCCCCCGTCATAAGGGAGTGCACTCACGTTAGGTGATTGTTCACACCTCCTAAACACTTGACAGAGGCACCAATCGGCAATTTGAAAAGGTAGCAGCTTAGCCAATCACTCCTCTCTGGGCCTCCTGGCTTGTACAGTGGGTACATGTGAGCCCTACCTGTCGACCTGCGGCTGAGAATTACACATTATCCAGTCATCTCTTACGCATCATACATGTGGGCCAGCCTTCAGGAGTGCACAGGGAGGAAGAAGAAAAAGAGGAACATCAAATCCCGAAATGGAGGTAAGATAGGAAAAGAGAAACAAAGAAAGGAAAAGGGAACGAAAAACAGTGGTGAGACTGTTCTCATGTCAGTTTTGGACAATGCGAAACATTCCCAATAACACCCCAGACATGTACCCCAAGGGAGGGGAAAAAGAATATCAAGAGGATATACATGCAACATGGAAGGGAAAAGATGCTGCAAAGGCTGGGGCCCCTTGGTAGCCAATCATGAATACACCAAAGAGTGGCAAGCCCCATGGGGGGACAATGTGATGGTGATGTAAATCCTACAGACTATTTATACTATGTCTGTTGCATCTGTTATGCAACAATTTTACTGCCATTATCTGCATTGGCTTGGTAATGCATGGTTACATTGTGAAGTTCATAACTTGGGGAAGAATGGTGAGGCCAAGTTGGAGTAAGGAATTCCTGGAAGGTCTGTTCCTAAGAATACCAACCTTTTGGCAGAAGAAAAGACAACCATACACAACCTGAAAAAAGATCCAGACTTAATTATTCTCCCTGCAGACAAAGACTCCATCATTGTTGTGATGAATTGCAAATATCCACCAAATATCTGACTTCTCCACCTGCTCTGCCAGGGTGATCCCATCCTGGTAGTCCAACATAATCTCCAATCCCTACTGAAATTCATAGGTCCTTCCTAGAACCTCTTAACTGAGTCCATCTCCTTCCTCGCCCCAACAACACACCACACACCCACCTTCTAATGCTCCCTAAAAACCACAAACCCAACAATCCTATATGCCCCACTGCTCCAACTGAAAGTATTCCCGCCCTTGTTGGCCAACATCTCCAACAAATTGCCTGAAACCTAGCCTTCCACATCAAAGATACTAACCACTTCCTTCACTGGCTTTCCATCATCCCCAACCTTTTACCCCCTGGATCCCTACTCGTCACTGTTGATACCACCTCCCTATAAACCAACATCCCTCATGCCCATACACTTGTTGCTATGAAACACTACCTCTCCTAACATCCACCATCAGGGGCTCAACATGTGTTAGCTGGGTACAGGCTAGGTGCCCTGGGTTTCCTTAGCTGGTGACATAAGTGCTGCCAATCTCCAGTCAAGATAAACTCTGGGCATGTTTCAGTGACCACCCTGTGACACAGCAGTGGAATATTGTGTGTGTCAGGGAATGACAATCTTGGCTTGATCACGAGGATGGTAAAAAACCCTGTAAAAAAAAAACCTCAATCTCTAGATGTGCTGTTCAGTGATGAGATACATGGCTGTTGAGGTGGAACAGTCATATCATGCAACCTCTGGGGTATCTGCCGCACCTCAGTTGTATATGGCTTACTCAGGCATGAGGGGCTATGTCTGAGTGGACCCTTGTTTCCCTAGCTGCTCGTGGGACCAAGCTGGAACCCTCAAAATCTTCTCCTTCTTCGAGCATGACAGGTATACTGCCTGGGAGTACTCACCCACTCATCCAAACGAATTAGGGAGGTTAGTTGTCCTGACGATCAATTTGTCTTTAGTAATGAGGTTTCAAGGAGTCATAAACCAGAATGTTTTAAAAAGTGTCCCACTTCTATCTACATAAAGGCTTAGAGGGGCTTGCTGGTATCTTTAAGTCTATCAAGCAGTTGCAAAACGGTTCTGTACTGGTTGAGACTAACATGCAAAGCATGTGAAATTATTTAGAAAGTAATGAAAATTGGGTGATTATGCATACTTGTTGAGTTGCGTAACTCCCTTAGCTCCAGGAAGGATGTGGTCACATGCTGTGATATTATGGACATAGACATTGCCAAACTGAAACAAGAACAAACATCATTGGGGACAGCAGATATCTAGTAAAGGACACATAGTAATAATGGAGAAATTGAGAAGACCGCAACCTTCATTGTAACCTTAAAGTCTCCAACACTTCCTGAACACATCATGACAAGTATCCTCCGACTAAGGGCTAGGCCTGTGTAACTAACCCTATGTGATGTTAGAGATGCCAGCATTTTGGCCATACAATGCTAGGTTGCAGAGGCAAAGTGACCTGTGAGAAGTGTGTAAAGGCAGCCCATGAAGCTGGGACTGACTGTCCATCTCCAGCAGTCTGCATTAACTGCTCTGGAAGCCACCCAGTCTGGAGCTGAGACTGCACCATTTCTTTTGAGGTACATAGAATTCAGGAAATAAAAGTGACCAAGCGGATCCCCTTTGAAAATTAATATAAGGCGACAAAGCCCCCTATCTTTGCCACTTCATATGCTTCCATGGTGCAGAAATCTATTCCCAATGATGACACATTGACACAAATTATGTCCACCATACCGCTATCCACCATCAGCACCTATGTTTGCACCTATACATACTAAAGCAAATTTAGTAAAGATATAACGATCCAGGCAGCTATGACAGAAGTGACCTGCAATGCTTTCACAGTGACCATCACAAAGGCACCCCAAAAGCAGAGTGCCTCTCAGTGCCCACTTTCCTCAAAGAAGACAGCTCTCATCACTCACTTTCATCCTCATACTTGCTGGGAAAGGGAGCAGGGATAGGGTCTCAGCATTCGGGTCAAAAGCTTTCCCAGGTGCCATCAGACATCAATTCGCACATTTGAATGATGATGATATCATGGATTTTGATGCCCCCCCCCCCTCCCCCTCGTTCTACAAGTGCCTCACAATCCCTGTGTAAGGACGGGGTAAATCAAGACCAAACTGAGGAAATTCCCCTCCATACTCCAGTGGAACATAAATTGATAGAGAACTCATCTGCAGGAATTGAGACTCCTTGTACAGGACAGACGCTTTTGCCTCTGTCTTCAGGAGACTCATTTTAAACAGGCTGATGGACCTGTACATGGAGGCTATCACCTCTATAGAAAAAGCGACCATACTGGTGACATGGTCAAAGGTGGGGTATCAGTGTTTGTCAAGGACACTTTTCATTCCTCACTTGTGTTTTTAACCACAATGCTACAAGCAGTTGCTGTTCAAATAGTGGCCCATATTGCTGTCACAGTGTACTGTGTGTACCTACTGCCCCTTGAGCCCATTGGCAGTGTGGTCCTGTCACATCTTCTTGATGAACTACCCTGTCCCTTTCTCCTTTTAGAGGACTTCAGTGTGCTGTGGGGTTCTAACACCACTTTCCTCAAGCGAATACTTGAGAATCTGATATGCCCTACTGATATCATACTGATGAATTTGTGTCAAACTACACATTTTAGTACTACTACAGGTTCATCTACAGCCATAGACCTTTCCTTCTGCTCACCTGCCCTTGCAGATACTGCTCAATGGGGAGCGGTAGTAACCACTACCCTATCCAAACTGCCATATGGAGCAGATCGTGAAACATGAAGCCTTTGAGATGGTTCTTCAAAATGGCTAACTAGATGCTCCACAGGCAGTGAGCTGTTTTTGAGCAGTGTGACGGCATCCAGGACTGGGTGGTTCACATTACAGCCGTGACCCCCCATGCTGCTGGTGCATCCATGTCAAAGTGAACGGGAATACCTAGGAAGTCACCTGGCCCTTGGTGGAATGACAAGTGTCATTCTGCATGCAGGGACAGGAGGGCGGCTATGTGCAGATTCAGTTGATGGCCTATAGGTGTGAATCTTACAACCTTTCAAATGTTACATGTGAAGGTGAGGAGAATAATTCAGGAGAGTAAACAAGAGTTCCTGAACTCCATGAATAGGTCCACACCCACAAGTAAAATATGGGACGCCATCAGGAGAATCTCAACATGCTACTCAAAGCCACTTATAGCAGCTGTACAAATACAGGGGTGTCTCCTAACATTGCTGAGGGACATACCTCAGACAATTTCTAAATTGTGTAAGTCCCTTAGGATCAAGTCTAGCCAGGCTCCAGCTTTCCATAAATATCGTGAGACACATGTGAAGACCAATTTTGATTTCTTTTCCACCAACAAGGAGGAATACAACCAGCCTTTCTTTCCATGACAGTAGGATTCTGCATTGTCAGTAGGTTGTGATATGATGTGAAGAAAAGACCTTATAAAATACAGCGTGTTGAAGCTGTTGGACCTACAGTTGGAGGAGGTCCTCCTCCATCTCTTCAATGAAATGTGGATGATGGGAGACTTTCCCAACTCATGGTAAGGATCTATTTTAATTTCAGTTTTAAAACCAGGGAAGGACCAGACAAACCTCACTATATATTGTAACATTAGCCTGAGAAGCTGCATAGGAAAGACACTGCAGTGTATGGTCAACTGACATCAAATATAGGTTCCCAAAACCAGGTCCCTACTAAGTTGCTCCCAGTATGGGTCCAGGAGGTATCAATCCACACTAAATAATCTGACACTGCTCAGAGCTTCAATTCAACAAGCTTTCCTTTGTAAGCAACACCTTATCAGTGTTTTCTTTCTTTTGGAAAAGCCCTATGATACTACCCAGATGCACAATATTTTGCCTCAGCTCTTGGTGGACATCTGCCCATCCTCATTTGGTCCTTCCTCTTGGACAGGTGTTTTAGATACAAGATGGGGAATGTTCTGTCTGACCATTTTAAACATGAGAATGGTGCCCATCAAGGGAGTGTTTTCAGTGTCACAGTATTCGCCATTGCAATAAACGGTATTATGTCCACAGTGTGATGCCCCATACTGTGTTCCATGTTTGAGGACGACTTCTCCATCTTCTGTGCATCCTCTGCATCCTCAAACCTTGTAATGGCTGCTCAGCAATTGCAACTGATAATCAGGCAGTTGGAGGAGTGGTCTTACACCTCAGGTTTTAAATTGTCTTTAGAGAAAACTGTTTGTGTTGATTTTAATCACTCCCGCTCTCTTTTTAATTCACCCTTTTTAAAACTGGGGGGGGGGTACCTTGTTCATTTTTAAGGAAATGTGAAATATCTGGGCCTTACTTTTGATGAGAAGCTAACATGACTCTCACACCTTAAAGAACTGAAAGAGAGATTCCTCAAGGCCTTAAACATCCTTTATGCATCAGTCATAGGTCTTGGGACACTGAGAGAGCACATCTGCTCCAACTTTATAATGCCTTCGTGCGACCAGGCTTGAATAAAGATTCCAAGTTTATGGATTGGCAAGGCCTTCATACCTCAAAATGCTGGATGCAGTTCACCATAAGGGTATTAGGCTGTCAACATGGGTCTATTGCCCAAGTCCTGTTGCTAGCCTGTGTGCGGAGGCTGGCAAGACTCAATGTCTTCTTCATGTGGTGTGCCAAGCTTATAGGGCTTTCTCCATTCCTACATCACCCACATCCAGCTACATTATGCAAGTGCAACTGGAACGGGTGTTCAGTCATCAGCCACAGGCAATGAGGCCATTTGGGATCCATGTAAGCCAGAGCCTTGAATTGTTATGGGTAGGGGGTATTAAGGTCCAAAGCCAGGGGTGGAATGGGGCATCCTCCTGGCTATTAGTAATGCATAAATTACTATTAGAACTGACTGCTTACAGGAAGCATTGTACCCCAGACTATATTTTTACAATTAAATGTGATGAGGTTTTATGTCACCACCCAGATTTTATTACAGTTTACATGGAAGGTTCTAAGCAGGGAGATTTTTTTCAGTTGTTCTGTCATGTTCCCTGATATTATCCTCGGATCAGGACTCCCAGAGCAGTTTTCAGTTTATTACACAGAATTGTTTGCTGTGCTGAGGGCAGTGGATCAGATGACAGTGCCGTGGCAAGAAATACCTCATTTGCTCAGGTTCTCAAAGTGCCCTTCTCACTGTTGGTCAGATCTACCCAGCAGATCTGACTGTGCAAGAAGTGCAGGATGCTTTCCTTCCCTTGTGAAGGCAAGACAAGGAAATCATTTTATGCTGGGTTCCAAGGCACATAGGGATACAGGAAAACAAACTTGCTGATGCAGTTGCCAAGGAGGCTTGCTCCCTTCCTCCTATTGCTCACTGTCAAGTCTTCCTACAGGCTGTCACTTCATTTGTGACCAGGAGGGCTATGTGTTGGTGGAAGGCTCAGTGGTTGGATGTGACGAATAATAAACTATGTTCCACAAAACCTTCAGTGCAATTGTGGTTATCTGCTTTCACCCATGACAGTCTGAAAGAGTAGCCCTTAAGTGGCTTAGAGTGGGACATTATCCATTGATACATGGCTTGTTAGTGTGCCACAGATATGGGACACAGCTGTCAGTATGACATATTTTAAAGGAGTGTGTTTTATATGATGACCTGATGGTTGATCTGAGTCTCCCACAGAACCTGCCCTCTATTTTAAATGACAAGTGTAGTTCATGTTTTAAATTTTGTATGATGTCTGGAATTCTTCTCAATATATTGGCTGGGAGATCTTAATGTATCACAGAGTGGCTCAGTCACTCGTTATTTATAAGTTGTCATCCATCTGTCCCCTTTTAAACTTTCGTCTTTACTGGTATTTTATCCATGATTTTGTCTAGTTATGTGGCTGTGTCATGCCAGGATTTTAATATGCTCTTTTGTGAAGCTCACCTTATGGAGGTTTCCTTGCAGTTCTTGTGGGGGAATGAAACTTGGTTTTCCATTTCTATACAAGGTGTCCCATTTATCTTGACCACCCTAAATAATTGTTTGTCCAGATGCAAATTACAAAATGTTTCAAGGAAATGTTCTTTAGCCGTCAGGGGAACATCAATCAGCATGATTGCCTTCATTATAGCTTTGTTTCTTACAAAGATATGAACAGCAGTATGACTTTTTTAAATGGCACCCTGTATTTTTTATTCAGTAATTCATTTCCTCTCCTAAAGACTTAATCAAAAATGTATCACAGTGTACCATTTACTGAAACACAATGTTATTAATTACATAAAACAAAATTAACATTGATGCTCACAGCACTTAGTGCAGGTACTTGGTGTAATGGAACACATCCATGTGCTGAAGTTGACAGAGGACAAATGTAAACATACCTAGAATGCACACCTGTCATTCCGTTAACCATAGTTAGTTGAAGAGTTGTGTGAGTAGAATGTACACCAATGAAGAAAAGGTAGAAATGCTACTCATCTATGGGGAATGTAAGTTAGCAGAACGGTAATTGCAATACTTTTTTCTTATGTACGGGTACACTTAGTACAGCACTTAAGACCTTTTAAATACTGTTGTGTAGATTAGGCATACAGTAAAGGCTGTCCTTCCTACAAACTGCATCGACATAATGTTTCTTTTATTGTTGTTGTTGAAGGTACGCAAAATGCTATACAGGCAGCGGAACTGTACAGAAAGAGAGATCCTGACAATAACCGACCTTCCTGATGGACGTTTTCTCGTCTTGTGGCAACGCTTCAGGAAGCGGGAAGTTTCAACCCACGATAATGCAATCATCATAGCACTCGCACAGACGAAGATGCCAAAGTTACTGTTCTCACTTCTGTTACTATGAATCCACTTGTGAGGACACGACAGCTTGAACATGAAATTGGCATTCCTAAAACCAGTGTACATCATATTCTTACATGTCACTGGTTCCATTCTTACCATGCGCAACTACATCAAGAATTGCATGGGAATGATTTCCAGAATTGTGTACAGTTCTGTCAGTGGACACAGGAGCAAATCCTCGCCAACCCGAACTTTTTATTCAATGTTCTATTTACCAATGAATGTTCCTTCTCAAACTAAGGACAAGTAAATACAAAGAACATGCATTATTGGTCCAGCGACAACCCACGATAGCTTAGACACGTGGAACATCAGTGTCAATAGAGAGTTAACATTTGGTGTGGAATCCTTGGTACTACAATTATTGGCCCTTATTTCATCAATGAAGTCTAAACAGCACAGTGTACGCCAACTTCCTCAGATGAATTCTTCCTCCTCTTCTGGATGAAGTGCCGCTAAGAACCAGAATGCTTATGTTGTATCAACACGATGGATGTCCAGCACATAATGCCTCGTGTGCACGTCGTATTCTGAACCAAAGGTTTCCTGCCATATGGATTGCTCGAGGAGGAACAGTTACTTGGCCTGCCAGAAAAAAGAAAGAAAAAAAAGCTTACGAAATAACATATTTCAGCAGACGTGTACATTAACGTATTACAGCAGGAACATTTCTTAGAATTAATTGGCATTATGACTTCTGTTACAGCAAAAAGCTTCAATAGTATTTCATAACTTATTATAACTGTCTTAAAAGTAGGTAACTGAATTTGATTATTTACTTTTTTGCCTGTGACATAGTTTGTGTCTTCGTATACACCATTTTACATGTGTTAAATATAATGTAGATTTTATTTTATTGTCGCTATTATATCAAAACTTAAATACAAGAGGTTCATCATCATCATCATTTTGCAACTACTCTACAGCTGGCACCACTAATTGCTTCCTGTTTTACATTTCTTTGTATCCTGCCAGTCTCCTTCTTGTAGTCCTCTGGCAGCCATTACATCCCAGACCTCTTGACTCCAGCACGTCCTAAGCCTCTCACACTTTCCTCTTTCTCCTCTGTTCAAATGCTGCACTTCTCTTGGCTATTGGCTATTGTCCTTACTTTCCAGATGTCCATACCATTTTAGATGTTTCATCTCTGTTTTGTCTATTATTGATTTATTGATGCCCCTAGCCTCTCTTATGTTGTTGCTCTCACGCTTTTTTACTATCCCCATTTCTGCTCCATATATAGCAGTGTTTTCAACAAGTGAATGATACATCACATGTTTGGTCCTTTTTGTTACTTTGTTATTACAAAGGACTGAGTCCAGTTGTCATATGGCCCACCTGCCCCGCACTATTTTATACATCATCTTCACTGTTTCCAGTTGATGTCATTGTAACTCTCAGATACTTAAAGGACTTACATCTCCTGATTTTACTGTCTCCAACATCCAGATCCTCTATAGTATTGTTGCCAACCTTCAGGTATTTGATTTTTGTCATGCTGATTGCAAGACCTCATCTTTCAGACTCCTCTTTTAACTTTTGAAGCATGTACTCAGCATCGTCCTGCTCTCTTGTTGTGATGACATGGCTGTAGCAAGATGTTCATTATCACATTATTTCAAAAATGATTTGATTTCTCTGTGTGTTGTATTATTTTGAATTCCTTTTGATTTCAGGAATATGAGGGATCAATTGATATAAAAGAAGACAATATTTCTGTTCATTCACCAGGGTCACCCATGACAGAACAGCCACAACAGGAACCTCAGAGCTGCATAAAAAGAAAGTATCCTTTCCACAGCAAAGAACCAGAGAAAAGACCCAAGAGCAATCAGAAAGTGGAAGCTGTTACAGAAGCTGTTGCGGTATTAAGAGAAATAACTGAAAAAGTGGAAGAACTGAAGCAGGACGAACTGGATGCATTTGGGAAAACAGTAGTAGCGTATCTCAGAAAAATGCCAGATGATGTTGCCTTGGACTGCCAGGCTGAAATAATAAACTACTTAATTTCTCAGAAAAAGGCTTTGCTGCAAAGTGCAGATGGAAGCAACATTCACAGTGTATCAGGTACTTCTGCCTCATCAGACTGAATAAAATAAAATATATTTTAATGAAAAGGTGTGTCGCTCTTTATTTCATGCATATCTAGAAAAATTGGCCACATTTATTAATTAAAATTCCATTGTGGTGATTTGATATTCCCAAAATCACAATGAATACATGAAATTCTGTGGATCATGCTGTGTGGTAAGCTCTTAGACATTGTGGTGGGGAAATAATCTTATTTATGCTAAAGAAAGAATGGAATTCTTATTCCTCTTATTGTTTATGCACTGTCTAGCAGATACAGTCTGGTTATGTGAGGAGTGACATCACAAAAAATGTATCAGCATGCAACATTCACTTTGTAACTGGTGCACCTTGTTCAAGAGCCCAAGTAAAATAAATTATAATTCTATTGGGTCTGGTAGCTGGCTCCAACAGTGGCAGAGGAATTGTCCGTTTGTAGGTCAGGATGAGGAACCACCTCCTTCTCCTGATCGTGTGTTGAAAGTGGTGTTAGTGACTGGAAACGTATTGTGGGCTGCTAATATAACATCCCTGAATGTAATAGTCTTCATTCATGTTAGATACAGAAATAAGGTTGCCACTGGAATGGAGGCTGTTGCCCACCCCCTCCCCCTCCTCTCCCGATGACCACAGGGAAGTAGTCACCCACCAGCAGTAAGTCACCCAGCAGGTGACCTGTGGCGCGAAATCACCAAACAGTCTGCATGCAATCTTCTGTTCGGATGGATGCCTGCAGCTTTTGGAGTCAAAGTCTAAAGTAGGTGGCTGGCCGCATCATCTTGTACTGCAAGTCGTCTACCTCTTGAAGTTAGTGGCTGGTGCGGGCTGTGTCGTTCGTCATCGCAGACACATGTGGATTGGATATTGACAGAACAATTAAGACAGAGAGTCTAAATTGAGTAGTCTTTGTGAGCCAGGCTTGCTAGTGTTTTCCTTTGACAGTGCTTTGGCCCTAAAACCTGTTAGCGTGCTCAGCTACTACCATTAAGGAACAGTGACATTATACAGCCTGATTTTCTCATTGAATCAACTTTTCTGTATGCCCTGACTCTGCTGTAAGATTTCCCAACTTTGGCTTTCAGAAGTGGTGGTGGATATATTTTGCAGCATCAGCATACTGAATGAGTGAGTGCTCTTATGCTCTGAATGAGCCTTCCTACTCCATAGTGCTGTGCCATCAGGATGATGGCATCTCTTTTCCTATTTCATTAACACTAGGCAGTTCATTACTCTCCTCTTTGAAATAATCCAGCATCTGGGTTTGTACCTGCTTACTGTAATGCTAAATTGCCCTGCTCACTGCGAAAAATCTCGTTGTTGTTTTCTGTTAACTTATTGGCTCTCTCTAGAGACGATTTCGCTTAGCATCTTGCCAATAATAGTGTTGCATGATATTTGTTCATTTAATGCAGCTGGCTGGGTTGAATAAAGAAATCACTGTTTTAAAACATATTACTTTATTCCAGCTAAGTGGGCATGTCTGCACTCCAGCGCTGCCCCAATGGTAAAGACCCCAAGCAACATGTGTCTGGGTCCCTCACCACTTGCACTGCTTCCGCCACATTGCAACACCGAAAGTAGTCCGTCCAAAATAACAAAGATTTTACAACTTTCCAACATTCTGGCTTTCTAAAACTATTTTCTATGGCTAAATGTCACTGTTCTTGAGCAAATATAATTATTGTTTTTTAATTCTACAGAAAGTTCTTGTAATACATATGGCACATGGATGCCTTATGTAGGCATACTGATTTTCTGTGAAAATAACCAACATGTGGAAATAGTGTCTTTGCATTATTTCAAAGAGCTTCTATGATGCCTGCCACTGACCATCGATGTTATTGTAATGTTATAATCACCCCCTAGAGATTTTGGCCAAATCGCAAATGAAAAACAAAATCTGTTAGTGGTTAGATTTACTTATATTTCGAAACTATCCCGTCAAATGAAAACATATGTTCCCAGTGGGCATTCCAGCATAAAATAAATAAATAGTAAACAATACATAAGGCTACAAGTGACAAATAGAATTCTAGTATTTGCAAAAAATACATGTAATATTATGTATATTCCAGAAATGTGGAGGATGCTTCAAATTATTTTCCATTCCATGTTAAATACAAACATAAAAATTTGTATTTAAAAGGCTTAAGATTTTCAAATATACAATGAAATGCTTTAAAATTAATTTACTCTTATGCCACACAGAATTTCTCCGACAACAGTGTGTGACGTGTCAATTTCATAGGTGAGTTCTGAAGCATATTTTGCACTATATTGTGTACTCTGCTTTCACCTCCATTATCCACAGCACAAACTTTCAACACTCATTGATACATTAGGTTTCATCAGTCTTGTCTCTTGCAACAGTTGAGTCAGTATGTCCAATGAATCCAGAGTCCATTTCACTGACAGTTCAAGTATCAACCAGTGCATCCACAAGAAAAGAGAGAGAGAGAGAGAGAGAGAGAGAGAGAGAGAGCAGTATTAGTTTGTCTGTGTCCCACCCATCTTCCTTCATACACATACTTAGATTCCCAAATGTGAAACAAGCTCAGATATTCTGATGAATATAACATTCACTGAAATGTTACTGTGATAAGTCATCAAAGAAAACAAAACAAAGCTTATTTAACACACACACACACACACACACACACACACACACACACACACACACACACACACACACCACTCTTCTTCAGTCTCACTCACTCCAACATATTCCATCATGATCCTCCTTCCTTGTACAACTTTATCTTATTTATTTTTGTCAGCCCAATATTTTATTTGTCTGTGGCCCAACCAAACAGTACGCATTTGGATGTGGAATTGCCATCACCTCAAAAGGCCCATAATACAATTCAAAAAATTTCTTTATCTCCTTGATGTGCTCATTTGACGTCTCCTTTGTCCTCACCAACACCAGATCCCGACTCTTATCTCTGTCACTCTCTTCTTTCTGCCATGTCTTTGCTTTCTCTGTGTTGCTCTTCTCTCTATGTTCTCATTTACAAAAGTTTCCAACTCTTCTCTTCTCATCTCATTTGGCGGAGGGTAATTGACGTGTTCTGAGATCAGATTTGGTGGCTTTGTGTTGAACTCCACCTCCCATGGTGGAAACCCTGTTGAGCTATGCTTCATACAGTTCATTTCAGTTTCAAAATCTTTTAGACATTGCACCCAAGAGCTATGTTTATTGCTACAGTATGTCCTGCAGAGCCATCCCAGTTCTCGCATATATCGTTCTGCCAGATTGCTCGAGGGATGATACACTGAAAGTCCTATATGCTTTATCCCCGTAGTGTCTATAAACTTAATCCAATCATTACTAGTAAACTGGGATCTATTGACACTTAAAATAGCTTTTGGTACACTAATAATAATAAAAAATACTCTTGTGTGAACTTTGTAAAGGGACACTCTCCTCTAACATTACGTTTCTTCAACAGAAGTTATCGATACCAAAAGTACTTTCTACCTTTTTAACAGGTTAATATTATCTCAGCTGTTTAACTAAAAGAATTTCATATGATTTTGTGCATGATGTGTTATATTTCAGGCTAAAATGTATAAAAATAAATCACTTTATTTTCTTTGTTATGATTGATACGTACTAACTCTTTATGAACAGTTAACATTACTCTTCTTTAAGAAACATTTGAAATTACAAAATATCTGCCACACTTAAAATTCCTATTATTAATTGTACAATCTGATGCTAATTATTTAATTTATTTCTGGATTCATTTATAAAATAATAATAGAAAGTCATTTGTCAACATCATTTGTAAACTCTTTGGAATATTGCTAGTACCGCTGAATGAAGTAGTAGTGGGCATGCTTCTGATGTGATCGGACATGTTTTTATGTTTGGCAATAACAATGTAATTTTTGATACTGAAGTGGAAATTGTAAAGACAGTGTGATATAGAAAAATGTTAAAAAATAAAAATCAAGATAAAAACAGGCAATTCTTCAGTGGTTATTATGCCAGTTGGAACCTTGAGAATCAATATTATCAAAAATTTCAGCCTCAAGAATCAGTCCCTAGACATGAAGTACTGGAGCCAACTAAGAGAAAAGAAGATAAGTAAAACATTTATTGAAAATCTTATTTGCTCCAAAGCTTATTAAAAGATTTTATTTTGAAGAGTGACAATCAACTAAGTGATGTGAGGGAGGGTAAGATTACAACATGGAAATCAGACTCTTACTGGTTGTCCATTTGATTGCACACAACTTGAATATTTACAGAATACATACACTATTACAAAAATGTATTTGCATCCACCTCTTCCATGTGGCAATGGCCAAAAGATCTAGGGATACTAGATCTCCGACCTCTGGTATTATAAGCTGCATGTGTCCCTGACTGCGCATCTGGCTTGGCTTAACCCTCTGACAGGTGTCACAGCTCTCAAGTTGTTTCTGTACCCATATTTATTTTATTTATTTATTGATTTATTTAACCTGGCAAGATTAGGGCCATCAGGCCCTCTCTTACATCTAACCAGGCATTCTACTTATTTTACATTCATATGTTTTAGTAGGCATGTTAAACTACATCTAGTACAAAAAGTGAAATAAACAATTTGAAAGGTACACCTGGAAAAATACATACATATAGAGTTTATATTCTTAGGTCACAAGTACTGTTATAATTAGACATTATTGAAGAGACAGATTTTAGATAGGAGTGCCGGCAGCAGGGACTATGAAGGAGACTCATGGTGAAGGGAGGAGAAGAATAAAGACATGATGAAACATAATTAAGGAAATATAAAGGAAAAGAAGATTGCGTGGCTAATAGAGAAAGATGAAGAGGAAGGCATCTCAGGAGCAAGATAGGAGACGCTAGCTTTGCTATTTGACAGATGAGGGGATTGTCCTTGTACATTAATTTTGTGGAGAACTTTGTGAGGATGATAGTAGGAAATGCTTCAACTTCTTCTTAAAAGCAGCAGGAGATCGAATTTTGCGCAAGGTAAGGGGCAGTTTGTTCCAGAGGCGGACAGCGGCAACTGAGAAGGAGTTTGCAAAAGTTTTTGTTTTGTGAGTGGGCACAGTTAGGATACCAAATAAGGGTGACCTCGTGTTTCGATTATGATGACATGACAGGCTTTTAATCTCTGAAGCAAGGTACTGGGGTGCTTGCGCGATGAGGAGTCGGTGGAGTAGACATAGTGTGTGGTAGTCACGCAATTTGTCCGGCCGCAGCCACCCTAGCTCGGAGTATGAAGCACTAACATGATCATATCGGCGAATGTTGCAGGTGTAACGCACACAGGCATTCATGGTTAGCTCTAGCCGTCTTTTGTTTTCACTACTCATGCCTTGTTGAATCACATCACAATAGTGGAGGTTCGGTAGAACGAGTGCTTGCACGAGCTGGCGTTTCAAGTCCTGTGGAAATATGTTCCGAAACTTTTTGAGAGCATAGAGACAAGCAGACGTCTTTCGGCACACTGCGACTGTATTCTCCGCCCAGTTGAGATGCTCATCCAAAGTTACACCCAAGTTCTTCACTGTTTTCTGATATGGTATTGGAGTACCGTCGAGCAGAATAGGAGGTAGCCGTTTGCGGAAATCTGAACTTATTAATTTCTGATGGGCTATTAAGATTACTTGCGTCTTTTTTGCATTTAGTTTAAGCCCCAGGTTTTTCGCCCATCTCACTACTGAAGACAGATCATCATTCATCTGAGCGATTGCAGTGTTTACATCTTCAGGTCTGACGCTTAGGTAGAGCTGGAGGTCGTCGGCATAGAAATGATATTTACAGGAGGACAGAACCGACGAAATATCGTTGACATATAAAGAAAACAAAAGTGGTCCTAAGACTGATCCTTGTGGCACTCCCGAGGAAACATGTTTCCAGGAAGATTTTTCATTTACACAGACAACACATTGCTGTCTGTCTTTTAAGTAGCTTTCAAACCATCTCATTGCACTATCAGAGAAATTAAGCTGTTGCATTTTTCTGAGCAATATGTCAAAGTTAACAGTGTCAAAACTTTGCTGAAGTCCAGTAGCGTCAATGTTGTTGCCTTTCGATTGTCGATGGAGTATTTCAGGTCATCAGTTACTTTAATTAGAGCAGTGTTTGTGCTGTGATGTTTACGGAAACCGGATTTGTCATATAGGCTGAATTCATGCAAGTGTTCAGTGATTAGGTCATGATCAATATATTCAAGTGCTTTGGAAACAGCAGGCAGTATGCTAATTGGTCGGTAATCACTAGGCAGTTGCGGGTTTTCGATCTTAGGGATGGGTTGAATTAGGCTTCTTTTCCATGCAGTGGGATATATTCCGTTCACGAGGGAAAAATTAAATATGTCAGTTAAGACAGGTACTAAGATATAGGCAACATTCTTAATCATGGTTATACCGATACTGTCGTTGCCTATTGCATCAGAAGAGATTCTCATTATTGCTTTTCTTGCCGTATTTGTTGTTACATGTTTTAGATGGAAGGTATCGTTGTTAGTTATCCTGTTTGGGGATTCTTGTGGACGGTAATTATCAGCTGTGCTGGTATTCAGAGGTGCAGAGAAGAATTCATTTAATTCATTAGCTGACACATGAAAAGTAGTTTCTGATTTTGCCTTTCTGACCCCCAAGCTACGGAGATTCTTCCATAGAGTCGTGGGCGTCAGATCGCTGCATATAAGGGAGCGAGCGTGCCTGATTTTAGCATTGCGAATGCATTGTTTCATTCTGTTCCGTAGCTTTCTGTATTCTTCGAAACGCTCGGGTTTCGGATCTGCCTTGAAACGCCTGTGGGCAGCATCCCTATTAGTCATCATTTGACGTAATTCAGCTGTCAGCCATGGAGCAGGAGATTTTCTTACACGGATTGTGCGCACAGGTGCATGTTTGTCATAGAGGGCAGTGAGTTTATCACCAAGTTCATTAATTTTGCCGTCGATTGTGGGTTTTCTGATTATTTGATGCCATGAGATTTCTGAGCAATCGGCTGTTAGAGCGTCAAGGTCAATACGTTTCATGTTCCTACAAGTTATGTAACGCGATTTGATCCTTGGGGGCTGCACAGAGTAGGCCAGGAATATTACATCATGTGCTGAGAGGCCAGGGGCCGATGTTTGACCAACATCTCTTACTTTGTCAGTCTGTTTCGTTGCGATTACGTCTATAAGAGTATGACTGTGCGCCGTATGGTGTGTAGGTTGTAATGGAAGAATGTTCATGCTATTGCAACTAAACAGTCTTCTTAGGTTTATTGCGGAGGGAGTGTCTCTTAGCAGGTCTATGTTCAAGTCACCCATTACGATGACATGTTCGTATTGACACTGAAGAGAATGTAATTCCGACTGGAAGGAACTCATTGAGCTTATTTTTGGCGGCTTGTACACGACGCCAGTCAAGAATTTCCGACTTTGTATATTTATTTCAATGAACATGAATTCAGCCTCTTTTTCTTCAGCAGGATTTGACGTACATAAGACTTTCGCTTTGAGATCTGTTCGTATATACGCGCCGACCCCGCCACCTCGCTTTTTTGATCTGTCTGCCCTAAGAAATGTGTACCCTGGGAGATGAAAAGATGCAGAGGTTATGTGTGGTTTCAACCACGTTTCGGATAAGAGGATTACGTGGTAGTTTAGTTGGTTGAAGAGGAGGCTAAGTTCTTCGTAATGCGCAGGTAAAGACTGGATGTTGCAGTGAGTTGCTAAAAGCTCTGACGCGTTCCGCCGAGCAGCCTGGAGTAGGGTGGCAGACTGGTTTGTCCCTTATTGAACACAACATTTTCTGTTTATTTCAGTGCATTTTTGAGATCCATAGTGTCCACAGCTCAGATGCACATGCTGAACTAAATCACTGACATAGTCCTCTGGAAAACATAACTTCCATTCATCACTATTTTCGTTTGCCCTTCCGAACAAAATTCCCTTATGTATTTTCTAATATTTATTCAATTTTTTCTCATCTCTAGTTCCCCGGTGCCTCTTTATCTGTTGTAGCTTTGGATCTTGGTCCTGTGATCTTCTCATGTCCCTACATACTCCGTTGATATTTCTCCTGCTCAGTAAACCCTTCATGCATAGCATTTTAAATTCTTTGTTCCCACCCTCTTCCTCTTTTAACATATTCCCAGTTCCCACTGGTAATCTTGTAAAAGCATCAGCCACAACATTTTCATTTCCCTTTGTGTACTGGATGCTGTATTTAATCGCTGCAGGAATGTAACCCACATCATTAGTCTGCTGTTCAACAATTTACATTCACATAAATAGCTCAGCGCTTTATGATGAGTGAGAACAATCACTTCATGACCCAGTGGATAATTTCTTAACTTGGTGAATCCCCCCACAACTGCTAACAACTCCTTTTCAGTGATCCCGTAATTCCGCTCATGTTTGGAAAGATTTCTTGATGCAAAAGCTGTACTCCTGAGTTCTTCGTGTCCACCTACCATTTTTTCTGTGACAGTGCCACTCCCAAACTACAATCACTGCTGTCAGCATGCAAACAATAAGGCAGGGTTGGATCTGGGTGGTATAGGAATCCAATGTTACTTGAACTATTCTTTATCTCCTGAAAAATCTTTGAAACAATCCTGAGTCCACATCTATGTTGCATGTTTCCTTAGTAACTTGGTTAGATTTGGTGACTAGACTCTGATTCCTAATAAACTTTTGATAGAAATTACACATTCCTAAAAAGGGCTTTAATTGCTTCTTGTTATTAGGAATTGTTTAGTTAGCTATAGCCTCTGTCCTGTCTTTCTTTGGTATCTTTCTGTGGGTGTGATAACATGTCCCCAGAATTCTATTTCCTTCCTGGCAAACTCACACTTCCTTAGTTTTAGCTTCATGCCATCCCTTCTAAGGGCACCTAACACTACCCTCAGTAGATGGCAGCAACCTTTTCAATCAACAGATGCCATCAATATGTTGTCCACATAGATTGTCAGTTTGCTCAAAAGCTCTCTACATAAAACATGATCTAATGCTCTTATAAAAATAGCCGCAGAATTATTCGGACAAAAGGAACTACCTTAAATTGAATTGGTAGCATCTGTCACCATATACGAAAGCAGTAGACTGCCTACTCTTCTTGGATAAGGGGTTTGCCAGAAACCAGATGTCAGATCCACACCTGACATTATTTCGGCATGGTGGAACTCATAGAGCAGATCATCCATATTTTCTGGATGATCTATTTCCCTGCAGATTATGATATTCAGCTTTCTAGCATCTAACACAAGCCTCACTGATTTATCCCTCTTCTTGACAACAACTACTGGATTATTGTATTGACTATTGCTTCTCTCTATTATCCCTATCTGCAGCATTCTTTGTAGTTCAATTTCAACTGCCTTCCTTAGTGCAACACTTATATGTTACGGTCTCTCCATGAATGGTTCATGTGGTGTAACATTTACAACACATTAAAAGTCTTTCACCCTTCCTAGCACATCAGAAAATACATTACATTCACACAGTAGATCATGTATCGCCTTCCTTTGTCCTTCACTTATCCCTTCAATATTATTAATTTTGTGTTAAATTTCTTATATGTTTGTCTTCAGATCTCTGTGGGTCAGTCCCCCCCCCCCCCCCCCCCCTCTCCTCCTCTGTTCATTGTTTTCTCTTGTCCTTTGATCCACTAGAATGATTCTATCATCATTTTCCCTGTCATGACTTCTTGTTGTCTATAACTAAAGTAGCCTCACTTTCATCTATCTTTAACTGGTTTCTTTTACAGTCTAGAACAGCTCCTACATCGGTCACCCAATCTACCCCAATAATACACTCCTGGAAATTGAAATAAGAACACCATGAATTCATTGTCCCAGGAAGGGGAAACTTTATTGACACATTCCTGGGGTCAGATACATCACATGATCACACTGACAGAACCACAGGCACATAGACACAGGCAACAGAGCATGCACAATGTCGGCACTAGTACAGTGTATATCCACCTTTCGCAGCAATGCAGGCTGCTATTCTCCCATGGAGACGATGGTAGAGATGCTGGATGTAGTCCTGTGGAACGGCTTGCCATGCCATTTCCGCCTGGCGCCTCAGTTGGACCAGCGTTCGTGCTGGACGTGCAGACTGCGTGAGACGACGCTTCATCCAGTCCCAAACATGCTCAATGGGGGACAGATCCGGAGATCTTGCTGGCCAGGGTAGTTGACTTACACCTTCTAGAGCACGTTGGGTGGCACGGGATACATGCGGACGTGCATTGTCCTGTTGGAACAGCAAGTTCCCTTGCCGGTCTAGGAATGGTAGAACGATGGGTTCGATGACGGTTTGGATGTACCGTGCACTATTCAGTGTCCCCTCGACGATCACCAGTGGTGTACGGCCAGTGTAGGAGATCGCTCCCCACACCATGATGCCAGGTGTTGGCCCTGTGTGCCTCGGTCGTATGCAGTCCTGATTGTGGCGCTCACCTGCACGGCGCCAAACACGCATACGACCATCATTGGCACCAAGGCAGAAGCGACTCTCATCGCTGAAGACGACACGTCTCCATTCGTCCCTCCATTCACGCCTGTCGCGACACCACTGGAGGCGGGCTGCACGATGTTGGGGCGTGAGCGGAAGACGGCCTAACGGTGTGCGGGACCGTAGCCCAGCTTCATGGAGACGGTTGCGAATGGTCCTCGCCGATACCCCAGGAGCAACAGTGTCCCTAATTTGCTGGGAAGTGGCGGTGCGGTCCCCTACGGCACTGCGTAGGATCCTACGATCTTGGCGTGCATCCGTGCGTCGCTGCGGTCCGGTCCCAGGTCGACGGGCACGTGCACCTTCCGGCGACCACTGGTGACAACATCGATGTACTGTGGAGACCTCACGCCTCATGTGTTGAGCAATTTGGCGGTACGTCCACCCGGCCTCCCGCATGCCCACTATACGCCCTCGCTCAAAGTCCGTCAACTGCACATACGGTTCACGTCCACGCTGTCGCGGCATGCTACCAGTGTTAAAGACTGTGATGGAGCTCCGTATGCCTCGGCAAACCAGCTGACACTGACGGCGGCGGTGCACAAATGCTGCGCAGCTAGCGCCATTCGACGGCCAACACCGCGGTTCCTGGTGTGTCCGCTGTGCCGTGCGTGTGATCATTGCTTATACAGCCCTCTCGCAGTGTCCGGAGCAGGTATGGTGGGTCTGACACACCGGTGTCAATGTGTTCTTTTTTCCATTTCCAGGAGTGTACAATTCATACAGAGATCAGGAATAACCATACAGTTGTGACTAAACTGAATAACACCTATCTTAAAACACAGCATTACCTTGGTACTAACAGGTTTGCTTAACATGTTAGTTGCACCCCTAATCCACATTCCAATGACTGGCAATTCCATAACTTGTATAATGAATTTCAGATGTTCATAAAACATTTCAGAGACCCCACTAATGTAACTGCCTGAATCAAGAAGTTCATCAGTCTAAAACCCTCCAACATTCACTGTCTACCACACCAGTTTCATCAAAAAGTTCCTCCGTAGCTGCCAATAATTTCATATTTATTTCATTTTCCCCATGATAATTTTTTTCTCCACTGTGCTTTAGTATTTCTGGTGACCTGGTCTTTTCTTGTTGCTCTAAATTGCTGACTAATTGCATCTAGCTCTGACTTTGGTACCCAAAAAGATGAAATTCCATTTTGTTTACAATTTTCTTTCATATCCTTACTTATTGCTACCTATACATTTCTATTAGATACATCTACTAGTGCCCCCTCTCTGCAATAAATTTTGTCTTCTGTGCATGAAGAACTATTTACGCCAATAACATCTACATTGCACACAGGATCTGCCTCTGCAGCACTATTGGTTACAACAAAGACATCTGAGGCATTGCTCCCAATAATGCCCTCACAAAGATCTCCAGTAATACCACTTACACTATTAATATCATTAGGTGGATCTGCCTCCACTACCCCACTCACTGCATCCTCTACACTAGCATCAACATCAGCAATAGAACATGCAACATCAGCAATTTTCTTGACACAAGATTCAAAATTCACGTCACCATCAACATCATTTGATATCCCATATAGAACCAGCACAGGGAATATTAGCACATACAGGATCCACTCTTATAACATTTGCATGCATAGAAAGACAACTGCCAGTTACGTCATTTACAATTTTCTCCTGCTGCTCAGTAGTATTAATACACACACTCTCAACTTGTCATCTACAGTATCAGAACAAACAGCACTATAATACCTCAAAATTGCTGGACTAGCATATCTATTGTTATAAATATTTGAATCTTCACCATTTATTCCATCACTTGATTCGGCTCATTGAAACAAATCACTTACATTTTCACTGATACTCTTTTCTTTGAATTTTCTCTCTCCCTTCCTTTTCTTCTCAGCTCTTTCAAAAAATTCTCCCCAAATTCAACTTCACTCAAAATCCTCTCCATAAGGAATGAATTAAACTGCCTACACATAAGTTCCTTAGCCAGCCTTTCTCTCTTGGTCCTTTTCCAAGCATTTTCAGTCTTTATCCCAACTTGGACCTCAGTGGGATACCTGATTGTTTCCCCAGTTGTTAGATGTGTCTGACCCCCCAGCTATCCCTTCAAGATGATCACATTGTGGCCTATTGTAATCCCTTCTATCATTTGAGCCTGAATTTCTCCTACCATCATTTCTGGAATCTCAACAGAAATGTTGTCATCCCTGTAATTCCTCTTGTCTCTCCATCGTGATTTCTGTCATTTTGGAAATTTTTTCTGTTTCTGAGTGATAATGCAGTATCCTTATCCACAAGATAATCAAGGAATAAGTGTACATCATCTCCTGGAGCATTTATGAGATCCCTGTGTACATTTTCAGGTAGTCCCCTCTTGGCTTGTCCAAATGTGCAAATTTTTCTATTTCCCTCATACAAAAATCTCTCATATTTCCCTTCCCTCGTCTATATACAATCCCATTAAAAAATATATATATATATATTCTTGATTGTTTGGCTCTCCCCAGTATTTATTTAACAATCCCTTATCAAATTCATAAGTCATAAAATAGTTCCTATTTTGGTTTGCTCATGACAAAGCTTCCTCTTCTAATGCCCCTCTCATAAACTTAATCTTTTGTAAATCAGTCATTCCAGCCACAAATAGATGTCTACAACATGCAAGAAAATCAGCAGGATGACATTTTCCATCATTATTAAAACATCTAATATTCTGAATATTATGTATGGGCAGCATATTTACAATGTTGCTAACATTTCCATGTCCCATCTTAGCTACATTTGACTCTATGTTCTTGATTTTCTTTGATATCACAGTCACAAGCTTTAATTTATTCACTTTACTATCTACTTCACTAACATTTTCCATTATACCAATATGATTCCTTTCCAATTCCCTTTTTCTTGAAACTTTTTTCATTGTGTTTTTCCATCACTAGCACTAATAATGCAAAAACAGAAGCTGTTCGTGTTTCTGGCCACATCATCATGAACTTCCATGTACCTACCTCATAATCTGAATCTAACATAAATACTTCCACTACTACTTGTGGCAAGTTCCTTGCCCAAGCGACTTGATCTATATTGTTCAATTGTTACATGATCCATTGTTTTTTGTCATCCATGTCCTGCTAATATGTGATTGTGAGCTGTTTTCCTACTTTGTGCTTCAGGCTGCAGGTATCATGACACATGGTCCAAATTTCATCGTCCTTTGTAGCAGCCCATTGCAAATAGTGAACAGCAGCTTTGTTCTGACTAACTGACAGTCACATCAGCAGTTTGCATCTTGTGCCACTCTGCCAGGTTTTGACTAAGAGCTCAAATGACCTCAGTCTTTGTGCTTAATCCATCTGCACTGCCGTGCTTCTTGCCTGATATGTGCAGTACTTCATAATCAAATTCACTCAGTTTTAATTTCTATCAAGTCAGTCAGCTTGAAGGATCTTTCAGTTCAGACAGCCACTTTAACACTACATGATCTGTTAGGGCTCAGAGTGTCCTGCCTTACAAGTAACAAGAACATTAAGTAATACCTTATATCAGACTCAACAACTCCTTGTCTGTGGTTGGGTAATTTTGTTCAGCTTTATTTACCTGTATGAATGCATGTGCTACCAGGTGCTCTTTGCCATTCATATCCTGAATTAGAGTGCTCCTATTGAATAGGTGCTTGTGTCACAGGACAGAACAAATACTTTTTTGTAATTTGGGAGTACTAATATAGGGCTAGTTGTTAGTGCCTCTTTCAGTTTCTCAAAAGTGGCTTAACAGTCAGCTGTCCATTGATATTTTACACCCATCCTTAATAAAGGCATTAATGGTCTAGCAATTTCAGAAAATCGTTTGACAAATTTTTTAAAACAATTGGATAACCCTAAAAATTATTCAAGATGTTTCATGCTCTGTGGTGATGAGAAATGATGGACACCACGTATAAATCTTGGATCAGTCTTCCTGCTGTCTTGGCTAATCACATGGCTCAAATAGTTTACTTCTGTCAATGCAAAGTGACATTTTTCAATACTTACTATTAAGCATGTCAAATTCAACTGTTTTTACACTTCTTTCAGTTGCGGTGCATGCTCCTTCTGATCTTTAGAAAAAAAAAAAAAAACAGTAATGTTCTCCAAGTATACCATACAGTGACAGTTTAAATACTCTTAACACTCCATCTAATAACTGCTGAAATCCACATTCTTTAGTCCAGATGGCATAGATCGATATTGTTAATGCCTCAATTGGGCTATGAATGCAGTCTGTATCTGAAATTCTGGCACCATTTCCAACTGTGGTACCACTTTTTTAGATCCATTATGGAAAAGTATTTGCATTGATGCAGTTTGTCCAGTGTTCCCACTACAATCAATATAGGATATGCATCTGCAACTGTTCTTGCGTTTAGTGAGCAGTAATTGCAACAGAACCTGTAATTTTTCGTCCTGTTGTAATCTTACCCTTCCACACATCACTATTAGTGTCTTCATTAGCTTCAAAAGCTTCGAGAGGTGTAAGATAAAAAAAAAAAAAAAAAAAAAAACACAACCTAATCTTCATTTTCTGTTCTTATTGTTGGCACCGAGTCTCATATCTAGGGGGGGGGTACATTCTTGTGTCTGAAATTTTGATTTAACATTGTGGGTTCCTGATGACTAAGTAACTGATTAAGATTTGCCTGTATATTTCTTGAATTGTATTCTTTGTCACATTATTAAATACCACACCGTTTTTACAATTTCCACTTAATATTCCAAATTACATTGTTAGTGTCAATCACATAAATACGTCTGTCTCCATCAGAGGCATGCCCACCACTCCCTACACTCTGCGGTACTCACTATATTCCAAAGAGTTTACAAACCAAAAGAATTTACAAACCAAAAAGTTTAAAAACTTTCTTGACAAAAGACAAATCATCACAAAGATATATTATTATTTATAAATGAATCCAGAAATAAGTTTAATAATTACCATTAGATTGTCAATTAACAATATGAATTTTAAGTATGCATGAAATTTCATAATTTCAAATATTTTTAAAAGAAGACTAATTTTAACTGTACGTACAGAGTACTAACAAATTAATTTCTTTTTACATATTTTAGCCCAAAACACACATCGTATACAAAATGATGTGAAGTTCATTCAGTGAAACAGCGGAGAATGTTCACCTATACCAGATTCTGGATTAATCCTGGTATTAGCTACTTCTATAAAAAAAAAGTCATGTTAGAGGTGGGTGTCCCATTACACCATCCAATGATTTTTTGGGCACAATGACAATGAATGTTTCGCAGGGCTACCTCTCCTTTCAATCGTGCCACCATTCAGTGGTGGTTGATGGACTCCTCCGTTATTGATTGCAGAAGACAAGGTATTTGTATGGTTGTAGAATTTTAGAACATGTTTTTTGCTCGCGTATCATGTCGTTTTTGGAAACCCAGAATCTACTCTAGAGGAATCAACATGGATTCCAGAAACAGCGATCTTGTGAGACCCAACTCGCTTTATTTGTTCATGAGACCCAGATAATATTAGATACAGGCTCCCAGGTAGATGCTATTTTCCTTGACTTCCGGAGGGCGTTCAGTACAGTTCCGCACTGTCGCCTGATAAACAAAGTAAGAGCCTACGGAATATCAGACCAGCTGTGTGGCTGGATTGAAGAGTTTTAGCAAACAGAACGCAGCATGTTGTTATCAATGGAGGGACATCTACAGACATTAAAGTAACCTCTGGTGTGCCACAGGGGAGTGTTATGGGACCATTGCTTTTCACAATATATATAAATGACCTAGTAGATAGTGTCGGAAGTTCCACGCGGCTTTTCGCGGATGATGCTGTAGTATACAGAGACGTTGCAGCATTAGAAAATTGTAGCAAAATGCAGGAAGATCTGCAACAGATAGGCACTTGGTGCAGGGGGTGGCAACTGACCCTTAACATAGACAAATGTACTGTATTGCGAATATATAGAAAGAAGGATCCTTTATTGTATGATTATATGATAGTGGAACAAACACTGGTAGCAGTTAGTTCTGTAAAATATCTGGGAGTATGCGTGCGGAACGATTTTAAGTGGAATGATCATATAAAATTAATTGTTGGTAAGGCGGGTACCAGGTTGAGGTTCATTGGGAGAGTCCTTAGAAAATGTAGTCCATCAACAAAGGAGGTGGCTTACAAAACACTCGTTCAACCTATACTCGAGTATTGCTCATCAGTGTGGGATCTATATCAGATCGGGTTGACGGAGGAGATAGAGAAGATCCAAAGAAGAGCGGCGCATTTTGTCACAGGGTTATTTGGTAACCGTGATAGCATTACGGAGATGTTTAGCAAACTCAAGTAACAGACTCTGCAAGAGAGGCGCTCTGCATCGCGGTGTAGCTTGCTCGCCAGGTTTCGAGAGGGTGCGTTTCTGGATGAGGTATTGAATATATTGCTTCCCCCTACTTATACCTCCCGAGGAGATCACGAATGTAAAATTAGAGAGATTTGAGCGTGCACGGAGGCTTTCAGACAGTCTTTCTTCCCGCAAACCATACGCGACTGGAACAGAAAAGGGAGATAATGACAGTGGCACGTAAAGTGCCCTGCGCCACACACCGTTGGGTGGCTTGCGGAGTATAAATGTAGATGTAGATGTAGGACTCTGAAATAAAAAATCAAATGAAAGAAGCAATGTTTGTTGCTATTTTACTAGATGATACATTGGATGTCACAGATTTTTGGCAACGATCAAGTGTATTCAGATATACAAGGTGTCTCTCTTAAGAGTCGTCAGTCGCCTTTTCTCATGTGCTTCGGCAGATATTTGCAGTTCTGTTTTTGCAGTGTGTATCAGGGGCCAGCCCAAACAAATACTGCTCACCATGTCTTTCATATGACACTCAGTGTCAAAGGAAAGTGTCAGTTCAGTTTATGTCATCAAGAAAATGGTTTTTAAAGTGGAATTTTATGTGCCCAGTTGATAGAGCAGTCAAAAATTAGTCTAGTGCAATATTTGATTTATTGATATACATTAACAGGGACATTAAAAAACGAAGTGTAATTGGTAGTGCAGCAGTGACAGCACCACCTGGCCTATGCTGACTGCTACCACCATGCAGAAGCATTGCTCTGTCACTATTAGAGTAGTGGTTATTCTTCGTGTTTTATTGTCCCTGTCAATGCAAATCTATAAACTGAATATCACACTAGACTAACTTGAGACCACTGTATCAACTTGGCACATAAAATTCTGCTTTAATAATCTTCTTGATTGTAACAGGGAACAAACTGACATTTTCTGTCGACACTGGTGTTGAGTGAAAGACTTTATGAGCAGTATTTGTTTGGGTGAAGTCCAGCTACACATTACAAAAACAAAATTGAAAATATCTGCCTAAACACCAGAGAAAATGTGCCTGACGACACTTACGAAAGATGTCTTATACATACAGATTTATCGAAATTTTGTAGGCTTTCATGATAGACTGGCAGAGGCCATAGCAATGGTTGCAATAGACTGTGTTGGAGAATATGAATGCAAAAATAAGTTGATTGTGCAGACATGCGATGGGGCAGCTGTCGTGGCAGGAGTTTCAAAAGGTGTGCAAACAAAATTTAGAAAAGATATTGTGTGGTGGTGGGTTGAATAATAAGACTGTTATGAGGGCCTAAAAACTATTTTTGCGGTCAACCAGAAAGTGATGGAAAATACAGTGACCATAATTTCCAGTCTGCAAGTCCACATTCTTGTACTCACTGAAATAAATGTTTCTACTCTCTATTTACTCAACAGGCCCAGGAAGTATGTGATCATAAATGAAAGTTTTGAGTTCTAACTGATTAATGTATTTAGTAAAAATTGACATGCACAAACATAGCAATATTCCTAATGATGATGGTGGTGGTGGTGGTGGTGGTGGTGGTGGTGATGATGATGACTCTATCAGAAACAGCACTGTGAGCAGTTCATAGGTGATCTCTATGGTAAATTCCCATTAAACGGTCTTTTGCCCTGACTTTTGATGATCAGAGTTAATTGTTTGCCACAAAAGTGGCTATGCGGCTTTATTGACATTTTGGGTGGCACAAAAAGTTACTCCCGCAAAATCATAGTGATCCAGGATGGTGTACAGTCTTTGCGAGTTCACTTCCTATTTGTTCCGAAAACATGCATTAAGTAGCAGCATAACTGGACGTCATCTGAGGCAGTGCATAAGCAGCTGTTTGACTGATGTGGACAGACTGATAGCTTGGTGCAGAGAGAGAGAGAGAGAGAGAGAGAGAGAGAGAGAGAGAGAGAGAGAGAGAGAGAGAGAGAGAGTGTGTGTGTGTGTGTGTGTAGACAGACAGACAGACAGATGTGGCAGACAGACAGACAGACAGACAGATGTGACACACATGCATTCCATGCTTGATCGATGCAGTCGCAGTTTAAGCAGAGCCTGCTGTTCCTGCTTCAGTGACTCACAGTTTGTTTGTTTTCTTCTCTTTTTGGCTCGTCTTCTTGGTTGTATTCTTATTCTCTTGCTGCTAGGTTATCATTCCAGGAGCAGGTCCAACCATCTGGTAGCTGGGCACCAGTAAAATCAGTTGCCCAGTCCACTGACTAGCAGGTTTGTCAATGTCCATGCCAATGCATAGAATTTTGATGCAAGCTCGCGGAAGCATCACTTCAGTGTCAGGATACCCTGATGTCGTGTAGGTGCCTTGTGCCAAAGTCTCGAGGCAGATGAAGTGCCAGCCAGAGGGCTTTATCCCCACACAACAGCCACATACTCGAGCACCAGCCTGAAGAGTGCTGAGTACAGTGAGATGCCAAAGTGTGTGGGCAGAGCAGTTGTGGGGTTGAGTAGATGATACAGCAAGCGCATCCTTCCGATTGCTCAGCCATTCAGCTCCCGGATGTGTGCTCCCCACATCAGGTGCCAGCCCAAGGTGACACAGAGATATTTTCCAGTGCAAAACCATGGAACCATGGAATGGGGCCTCCCATGATCCACACTTGCTGCAGCACATGAGGAATGTGCCTGCGCACAAACACCACAGCTTGGCTCTTCCTGCACTGAACTTCAGATGCCATTTGGTGGCCCAAGCTCTGCTCTCATTGCAGGTGAGTTGCAAGCGGCTGTACATCAGCTGCGCACCCATACTTCATGTGTAAAGCATGATGTTGTCTGTATAGAATGCAAAATGAACTCTTGGCATCGTCTTCAGGACATTGTTGGTGTAAAGAGAGTACAGCAGGGGGCCAAGCACAGACTGCTGCGGTACACCAGCTCGGATGTGGCATGCTGTTGTCAGACCACCATCAGCTCGAACATGGAATGTGCGACCACTCAGATAGGGCTGAAGCAGGTGGGCTTACAGCATGAGTACCCCCAGTACCAGCAGCTTATACAGGAAGCCATCGGGCCATACACTGTTGAAGGCCTTCAAAATGTCAAGGAGTACCACCCCAAGGTATTCATGATGTTCCAGGGCCCGGGTTGCCTGCTCCACCAGTCACAGAAGTCAGTGTTGTGTTGAGTGACCATGTCAAAAGCTAAACTGTTTGGTAGGAAGCTACTGCCTCTCTGGCCATATTTATAAACGGGTACAGTGGGTGGCTGAAGGGAACATCTGTTGTCATCTGCTGTATGCCCAGGTAGCAGCATCTAAATGGCCACTTTCTCAGACACACTGTCATGTATCAATTTACAATCTTCATAATTTTTGTATGAATTGTGTTAGATTGGCTTTAATCACAGAAAAAGTTTTAGCTTGCCTGCATTTAAACTCTGCAGTCTAGAATTTTTAGAATGGAACTGACAGTAGAAAATGGCCTCTGAACTACATCTTTAAGAGACCTTGTATTGGTTAGTATTTGCATCAAAACCTTGAAACGTGTTATAGCTCTATTATTTGAAGGGTTTCAGCAGGTGCTGTAATCAAAACTTTCTATCATTAATATAAATAATACTTAATCTATTACAAATAAGGCTATTTTTGTTCCAAATTTAGTTATTAGTAAATTATTCTAAAACTGTTAGAGGTAGCTTAATGGGGTCACATAGTTAAGGTTTTTATATCATACAAATTTTCGTATTTATAAGTCTAATATTTAGCATCTTCAGTTTTTTATAAAAACGATGATTTTGACCAAAATATTGCACCGATCAAATTGAGACTTGTAACAGTTGATTTTGACATACACATGCACATTCTGAACAATTTTTGTCTTTGTAGCTTTATTATTTAGCACCACTTATTTCTTTCTTAAAACAATGTAAATAGGGAAACATATTCATCTGATTACTCTGAGACTTAACAATTTAAACATTGATACACTAAAGCCTATATTAACAAACTTTGGAAAAGCTGCTTTAATTTTTAATTTCTTCTTTAGATTATGATGCAATATTTGTATGCTACACACAGACGCCTTATGGCGATGTGGCACCAATAGCAGTGAACTGGGTTAAGTCCCAGCACACTTGCTTGCCTCTGTACCTCTCAAGTGATACAGTGCTTGTTTCACCACAATATGTCAAATGCCATATATGTGCACTGTTACGAACACTTATTGAATTTGGTTGTATCACAGGCAGTAATGTGTATGAGTGCATTTACAGAATTTTTTGCTGATCTTAGTGGTTTTGTAACCTTTTTGCCCACTCCTCAGAAAGAACTAACTCATTAGATACAGTAGTGAAGAATAGATTTCCAAAACTTGCAGCAACAAGGTGGAGTTATTCAAGTCACTTGGTACAAACTGTGGCCCTGAAGATACATAAGTACAGTTTGGAAAATGCACAAGATTGGGTCACAACTGCTGTTAATGAAGCATGTGGATTTTTCAAGATGTTACATTTTGTATTCAGCTTCCTTTCATGTCTATTTCAAGAAATGTTTTCACTGATAAATGTTACACTGTACAGTCGGAATCCTAAGACATAACATTTTGCAGCAAAGTAGTGGAAGACTTGAAAGAAAAGCTGTGTGCTGAGAGGTACAATGGCTTTGAGAAAATATGATGCAAGTCTGAAAGAATACATGTTATTGCAAGGAAGAGAAGAGAGGGGAAACTCTACAGAAACATTTGTACTTCGCAAAAGAACATTTGCCAGTTGCTAAGGAACAGCTGACAACTGCTGCGGAGCCCACATCCAGTGATAGTAAAAGGAGATATAGAGGGTGGGACATGCAACTGCAGCATAGCCTTTGCATGAATGCTCTGTATGCATTCAACTGTTCATGCAGTATGGCATTTGATGAAGACTCATGGAACTGATTGGTGTGACATTCCACGTTATATGACAACATGTCTGCAGGAAATAATTTGAGTGCTTATGATTGTGGATGAGCAGTACGGCTCAGAGTTGGTCAAAGTGTCACTACTGTGGCCACAGTAATGCATGTGTCCAAAAGTCTTATCTTACGATTAAAAAAGGCCACTGAAGGTGGAAATGTTATGCAAAAGGGAAATGTTATGCAAAAGCATGCCAGTAGTAGAAAGGCCACCACATCACAAGAGGATTGATTTGCAGCTCTAGGGGCGAAAAGGGACAGATACCTCACTCCTAGGCCAATTGCTGCAGACCTAGCAACTGCTACAGGTACATGTGTCTCTGCCAGAACCATTTCATGGTGATTAAATCAGGTTGGTTTGTATGCTTGTAAACTTGTTAAATGCATCCCACTTCTACCATGTCGTCGTTGAGAAAGGGTTCATTAGTATAGGCAGCATGTTGGTAGGTGTCAGCAACAGTGCTACAGAATGATATTCTCCAACGAATCTCACTTTATTGTGGCATATGACTCTGGCCACCATTTAATGTGGAGAGAGGGGGGAACATGTTACACACCACAGAATGCTCATAAATGACATCAGTATAGCCTAGACATCATAGTGCGGGCACGGATTATGCAGAATGGTCGTACACTGCTGCATATCTTTGTGCAAGGTACCATTACAGCACAGGGGTGTTGCGGCGAGATTATTCTGAATCATGTCAATTTGTTTAGTGGTACTTTATATCCTGACTTTCTGTTTATGGATGACAACACCTCCCACCGTACCGTTGAGGTGTCGGACACACTGGAAAATGAAGATATTGGAACTGAACATATGGACTGGCCTGAATACACCCTGTACATGAATAATGTAGAGTATGCCTGGGATGCTCTTGGCAGATGCGTTTCTCAATGAATGCCCCCTCCCTGAATGATGCAAGAACTGAAAACTGCCTTGAGAGAGCAGTGGGACAATAAATGCAGAGAAATTCGACAATGCTCTGCTGGACATGTTCAGGCATATGCTGACATCAACTTATTTTCTGTATGGGGCCAACATTATGAGCAGACAGAATATGTAGCCATGGCAGCCCTCTACCTCCAGTGGTTGCCAATATATTAGTGGAGAGATATGGAGAAGAGGCATTAGAAATGGCTGGATACAAACCCACATGCTTCTTCAGGTATGTGGATGACACCTTTGTGATCTCATCTTATGGTAGGAAGAGGCTCCATGAGTTTCTGGAGCATCATAACTCATGCCACCCAACTATTAAGTTCACCATGGAACTGGAAAAGGACAGCCAGTTTCCGTTTCTGAATATATTTGTCAAAAGAAGAGCAAATGGTCACTTGGCCACACTGTGTATTACAAACCCACACACACTGATTTACTTGTATACCTGCAAGCCAGCTAATGTCACCAACTAGTGCAGAAGAATGGAGTAATGAAGACATTGGTTCACAGGGCACACACACTGTGTGAGACCCTGATATTTTGGCAGCAGAAATAGAGCCTCTATGATCAGTTTTCTGCAAGCCAAAAAGATCAGGAGGTCATCAACCAACCACACGTTCTAGAAGAAGACCAAGATAAGGCAATGATTGTGATGTATTTGCACAATATAGATCTATTTGTACCAAAATCGGGAGGATTCTCAGGTAGCATAACACCAAGTATATGTTCTGTCCACCTACCAAAATGAGATGACTATGGGGAAATGTGAAAGATGACTTGGCACAACAAAAACCAGGAATTTATCATATATCTTGCCGGTGGGCCTTGTCACACATTGGCCAAACAACTAGGACAGTGGACATCAGGTGCAAAGAACATCAGAGGCACACCTGACAAAGACGGGTAACTAATTCAGCTGTCGCTGAGCACTGTCTGGAACTTAATCATTCCATAAAGTATGATGAAATGAGGCTTTCAGCACAGCGCTAATATTCTGGGACAGTATTATAAGAGAGACTATAGAGATAAAGGTGACCAAAAACCTTATGAATCGTGACAATGGTACCAATTCAGTTTGGCCTTGGATCCTGCACTGGAGCTGTTCGAGAAACAACAACGAGGGCAGCAGCAGAGCTCAAAAGAAACTTAAGTTGTGGACATATGGAACGAACCTTTGAGAGAATACCAGACATACTGGACTGAAGACAGAGCATTGCAGGTGCAGGATGCTTCTAGTGGGAGTGGACTGCAAAGGAAACACCTAGAGCCACACTGGACTGAAAACAGGACACAAGCACACAGATGAATGCACCGGACTGGAAGATGTAACACCAGCACTCAGCCTCTTACACTGCTCCGAAGAGGGAACGCCTAAGAACATTTATAGCGGAGCGGATCGCAAAAGGGACACCTGGAAACACACCAGGCAGAAAAGACAACGCCAGTATATAGACAGGTGCACTGGACTGGAGAGGGAGCACCTAAGGATGCTACTAGCTGGAGATGATTGCAGACAAATTGCCTAGAACTGACCACAATGGTGTAAGGCTACAGGTATAAATATTGGAGCCGTTCCACTTGACGAGCAGTCTCAGGTAGCACATGATGAAGATAACAAGTCGCAGTGTCTAAAAATTGTGTCTGGATAATGCTGATATCCAGCAGAACACCCATCATCTCAAGATGTCAGTTTTATTATAGTAGTACTACCTGGGAGACAGAATGTAGTGTCTTCTACGTCACAGGTTATATGATTAACTAATATCCCTCTATTTTGCAGTTCCAGCTTTGTTGCATCTGTGGGCCAACTCTGTTCATAACGTTTTACAGTCACTGCCTATGGAGTAAACTTGGAACAAATCCAGTTAACACTCAACCATTGAAAGCAAGGGTGCAGTGTCAGTTCATCTGTTTGGCATCCTGCTGCATCTGTTTCACCTAAAAATAATTGTATATCTTGTTCGTCAGTTTGTGCCATTGTGATTGGACATTAGTATTCCTTTTCCTTTGGCATCATTGGAGCTCACTCATCAACATCAGTGAGTAGCTACTCTTCTCCTTGAAGATTACCAATATCTCATGCATTTTCACCTGTACACATTTTCCCATAGCGTCCCATTTTTCATGGTTAACATAAAATGTGTGGCATCACTTGCTATAGGGTATTGAACAATGTAATATGTGTAGTTTAGCTCTCTCAGTGTTAATTTCAAATGTTGTCATATGGTAAAACAATGAAAACCTGTTCCGTTCATTTCACTATATGCTGTAGTTCAGCATTTGTTCTTGATGCATCTTTTGGAGGGCAGCTAGCAACTGCCTTGGAATTATAGTCTTTGACTCAATTGTCCATGTAATGGATGGTTCACCACCTGTAATGCTGTGACTTTCACTCTTGCTTCCCCTATGCTATCCACTTATGACTTTAGAAGTTTCACTATGTCACTTCTCGCATTTAGTAGATTCAGTTGGGTTTGTATCATATGCAGATCTTGATTAGCTGTGCCCACATTTGTCTTCATTTTTCCTGTTAGATCAGCAGATAATTCCTGTACCACTTGAGTTTTATTTAAGATGTCTTGCTCTATATGTGCCAGTTGTGTGGTATGCCACTCTATAGCAATTCCGTTTTTATTTGCTATTCCTTGCACTTGTTCCAACATGTCATTCAGTTCTTGGTTATTGTCGATGTCTGCTGTACCAAAAACTGTCTTCAGTAATTTTCGTGTGTCTGGCCATCCCCCTTTCCATTGCAGCAATGTGAATGGTGCTAATTCTTCCCGCTTCTGCCTCGCTCTCCCATTTCGTTACCACACTTGCCCCACCTTATTTATTTTATCCAGTGGTAAGTCCATTACTTGGCACATCTGCTTCCATCGCTGTTCATATGAAAGCCGCAAACCGTGATACTCTCTCGAAATCTGTTTTAATATTTCTTTCTTTTTGTCTTGATAATATAATCTAGCATATGTCTCCTCTAATGTCTGTTCCTTATCTTTTACATCCCATGTGCTGTAAATTAATCTTAGTGTCCGCTGGTGTCTGGTTAGTGTGACATATTCCTGCTTGGAGAACAGCACTGCTCCACCGAGTTGCAGATTCCATAGTGCAGCCGCCACTTCTGACTGGAGCAGGTGTAGTATCACAAGAACTATCATACACACATCAAAAAAAGTTTTGCATCACCTCAGTTCCGAGAGTTCCAGAACCTGTACAGAAAATTGGAATAGAGATCAACATAAACATCATTTGCGCCCTTTTTAAAGCTCATGGACACCACACATTGCTTGTTGTACCACCATACAGCGAGACCTTCAGAGGTTGTGGTCCAGATTGCTGAACACACCGGTACCTCTAACACTCAGTAGCACATCCTCTTGCATTGATGCATGCCTGTATTCGTCATGGGATACTATCCACAAGTTCATCGAGGCAGTGTTGGTCCAGATTGCCCCACTCCTCAATGGCGATTCGGCGTAGATCCCTCAGAGTGGTTGGTGGGTCACATCATTCATAAAAAGCCCTTTTCAATCTATTCCAGGCTTGTTCAGTAGGGTTCGTGTCTGGAGAACATGATGGCCACTCTAGTTGAGTGATGTCGTTATCCTAAAGGAAGTCATTCACAAGATGTGCACAATGGGGGTGCGAATTGTCGTCCATGAAGACGAATGCCTCGCCAATATTCTGCCGATATGGTTGCACTATTGGTTAGAGAATGGCATTCAGGTATCGTACATCCGTTACGATGCCTTCCATGACCACCAGCGGCGTGCATCGTCCCCATATAATGCCACCCTGAAACAGCAGGGAACCTTCACCTTGCTGCACTCACTGGACAGTGTGTCGAAGGCGTTCAGCGTAACCGGGTTGTCTTCAAACACATCTCCAATGATAGTCTGGGTGAAGGCTTATGCGACACTCATCGCTGAAGAGAACATTATGCCAATTCTGAGCGGTCCATTCAGCATGTTGTTGGGCCCATCTGTACTGTGCTGCATGGTATCAAGGTTGCAAAGATGGACCTCGGCACATATGTCGGGAGTGAAGTTGGGCATGATGGAGCCCATTGCACACAGTTTGAGTTGTAACACGACATTCTGTGGCTGCATGAAAAGCATGGTGGCTTTTCTGTCAGTGTTCCTCTGAGCCATAATCTGTAGGTAGTGGTCATTCACTGCAGTATTAGCCTTTGGGCAGCCTGAGCAAGGCATGTCATCGACAGTTTCTGTATCTCTTCCATGTCCAAACAACACCGCTCATCGCTTTGGTTCACTCCGCGATGCTTGGACACTTCCCTTGTTGAGAGACCTTCCTGGCCCAAACTAAGAATGCGGACGTGATCGAACCATGGTATTGACGATCTAGGCATGCTTGAAGTAGAGACAACACGAGCTGTGTACCTCCTTCCTGGTGAAATGACTGGAACCTGATCAGCTGTCGGATTCCGTCCGTCTAATAGACGCTGCTCATGCATGGTTATTTACATGTGTTGGATGGTTTTAGTGACATCTCTGAACAGTCAAAGGGACTGTATCTGTGATACAATATCCACAGTCAACGTCTGTCTTCAGGAGTTATGGGAACTGGGGTGATGCAAAACTTATTTTGGTGTATGTATGATAGTTCTTGTGATACTACACCTGCTCCATGTGTATGTTCTCTATTCTTGTCCCTTCCATTCTCACAAGGGCAAGTGTACATATTTCACTATGACACGATCCATCCCACTGGAATACGGGAATAGCATGCTTCCATTCATTTATTGGCTATCTATCGCCCCATTACAGATAAAAACAATACAACAAATGCAAAATAAATTTCCTTACACTGATAAAATATAACACCACCATCAAAAATAAGAGAATATAACTGTAATTAACGTTCGTTCAAAGCCATTCCATCTATCTCATAAGACCCAGTACCTATTGGTGCTATTCTGAATTCATAAGGCACTTCCTGCACATCCTATGCACTAGCTTCTGTCTCCTAGTTTCTTTGTTTAGTCTTCACTTTCTTCATAACTAACGACACTGGCACCTGTGGTAAAGTGCCGAGGGTACACATAAAAAGCTTAACACATCCTATATGGACAGTGGTTGCTTGCAATAGTAATTACAGGTTTCCTTTTACAGACGATGTCAGCTCTATGGCATGGTATGGCCCTTGATAACATCTAAGGAATTTTTATGTTTTTCAATTGGTGTTCAGGTACTTGCTAACATAACCCCTCTGCCAATCCTGTATTCATGCAAATTAAAAGCATGGCATCCCATTCTTTCTTGCTGCTCGAGTGCTTACATATTTTGCTGTTTTTACTCATTTCCAGATGTCCCACAAAATTCTGCAAAATTTCGCATTAATTCCCCATTTTTTCCAATTTTAGATTAATAACTACAAAAGGTGATGATATCTTCCTACTGTGTACCACCCTGTAGAGCAGTAACTCAATGTGAGAACCTGTTCACCTTTGAACTGTATGCAGCTATGACCTTAAGGCAGGTAAGCATCCCAGTCATTGTAGTGACTTATTACATAATAGCTCAACTTTTTACCAATGTACAGTGAACATGCTTTGTTCTCCATTGATATATAAGGGACAAGTCCTTAGCTTACAGGTTTGCAATAGATGACATAGTGGCTTAATTAGTTCAGACATGAAGTTGGTTCCCTGATATGTAATTACTGTTTTCGTGATGCTGAACGTAAATAATCAGTTATTCACCACCTGTTCATTCATTCAGTATTTCAGTCATCAGAACATAATGTGAAGAGTGACCTATGATGGTTAACACATAGTGTTTATATTCCAGTGTTAGGTAAAATGGAACCAAAATATCCATTTGCACTATTTCTAGTGGCTTGGAAGCCTCTAGTAATTTTTGAAGTGGTGACTGTTGATGGTTTAGGTCAATGCACTGTGCTCATAGCACCCATTTTCTCAAATAGTCATCAACGTCCTGTATTCATGTTCTCCACCATTTTGTGCAGCTGTCCTACGATCCATTGCTTTCATCCTCTGGTCCTGATAACATATGATATGAGCTTATTTGAATACTTTGTTCTTCAGTGCTGCAGGCACTATCTGACACATGGTTCTAATTCCATGTTTCTATGTAGCAGCACATTGTGGATAGTGAACTTCGACTGAGTCCTGAATAACTGTCAGTTCACATAAGCAGTCTGCACCATTTGCCACTGTGCAATGTTCAAGCCAAGTGCTTGTATGATCCCAAACTTTGTGCTTAATCTGTCTGCACTCCATACTTTCTGCCTGATTTTTGCAAAAATTCGTAATCGAATTCACTCAACTGTGATGTATATAGAGTCAATCAGCCCAAAGCATCCTGCAGCTTTAATTCCCTCAATGTTTATGCTCCCAGGTGCTCTTTACCAATCGTATCCTGACTTAGAGTGCATCCTATTGGTTGGTTGCTTGTGTCACAGGACAGGATAATTTTTTTGTAATTTGGAAGTATTAATACAGAGCTAGTTAATGCTTCTTTCAGTTTCTCGAATGTGGCTTGACAGTGAGCTGTTCACTGGAATTTTATACCCTTCTTTAATAAATGCGTTAATGTTCTAGCAATTTCAGGAAGTCCTTTAACAAATTTTGTGAGGTAACTACATGACCCTAAAAATGAGACTGTATTTGTTTTTTAATTTGTGGTAGTAAAAAATCATGGGTTGCACACACAAATTTTGAGCCAGTCTTCACATGGCGCAGATAGTTTACTTCTGTCAGTGTAAAGTGATACTTTTCAATACTTAACGTTAAGTGAGCAGAACGTAACTATTTAAACACTTCTTCCAGAAGTGGTGCATTCTCCTTCAGATCTTTAGAAAAAAACAGTAATACCATCTAAGTACTTCATATACTGATGAGGTTTCCATTCCCTCAATACTCCATGTAATTATCACTTAAATGTGCATTTGTAAGTCCAAATGACATCCACTGATATTGGTAATCAACCATGGGAAGCTGAATATGATCTTTGACTGGTCTTGGGGAACTACTTCAGACTCATGCATTAACACAGGTTGCCCACTGTTTTCGTTACATTCGGTATACAATACAAAACTATATCTTTCTTTCGTTTACATAGTGATAATCACAACAGCAGTTTGTATTTTTTCATCCAGTCCAATGATCTATTTGGCCATGATGACAACTGGTGTTTCCTAGGGGCTATTCTCTTCAATAAGGCCATCATTCAGCTGCTGACTTATAAACTCCTCCATTACTGGTTGCAGGTGATGAGGTATTCTGTACAGCTTCTTATAAACTGAATGGTTGTCCCCCAACGAGATTCTGTATTGTTTCATAGGCGATGCCTGTAATGGTTCTTTAAGACTGAACAAATCGACAAATTGTTGCTGCACTCACTGGACAGTGTGTCTAAGGCGTACAGCCTGACCAGGTTACCTCCAAGCACGTCTCCAACGATTGTCTGGGTGAAAGCATATGCGACACTCATCGGTGAAGAGATTGTGACGCCAGTCCTGAGCAGTCCATTCGGCATGTTGTTGGGCCCATCTGTAATCCGATGCTTGGTGTTGTGGTTGCGAAGATGGATCTCGCCATGGACGTTGGGAGTGAAGTTGCACATCATGCTGCCTGTTGCACACAGTTTGAGTCGTAACACGACATCCTGTGGCTGCACGAAAACATGGTGGCGTTGCTGTCAGGGTACCTATGAGCCATAATTCGTAGGCAGTGGTCATCCACTGCAGTAGTAGCCCTAGGGTAGTCTGAGAGAGGCATGTCATCGACAGTTCCTGTCTCCTTGTATCTCCTCCATGTCCAAACAACATCACTTTGGTTTGCTATGAGACACCTGGACACTTTCCTTCTTAGAGCCCTTCCTGGCACGAAGTAACAGTGCGAATGCAATCGAACCGTGGTATTGACCATCTGAGCATGGTTGAACTACAAGCAACAGGAGCTGTGTACCTACTTCCTGGTGGAATGACTGGAACTGATCGTCTGTCAGACCCCCTCCGTCTGATAGGTGCTGCTCATGCATGATTGTTTACATCTTTAGGCGAGTTTAGTGACATCTCTGAACAGTCAAATGGACTGCATCTGTGATACAATGTCCACAGTCAACGTCTGTCTTCAGGAATTCTAGGAACCAGGATGATGCAAAACCTTTTTTTGATGTGTATATAAAGCAAGACCCATCGTAGGTTGAAATGTTAGTTGCTTATCAGTGATGAAGGGAGGAAAATGTAGTGCAGTGAGTGCATATAAGCAAAGAGTGAAGTGTGGGTAGTCAAAGTGATACAGTGAGTGATACATTGAATATAAATTGAAAATAAAGTGTGAAAAACGTATAAACTGTACTCAGTGTATTTGTTAATAAAAAGCTTATTTGATCTATATTTTCAGACAATGCCCAAACGAAAAAGAGGAGGAGACCTTGCCAGTTCTGAACCAAAATGGCGTAAACAAAGTGAACAGCGACTAAATGAAGCAAAATAAGAACGCAAAGCATGTTTAAGTTTCCAATGAATGAGAATGAGCACCGTGACAATCAGAGAAACCGAAGAACAATGAAATCAACGCATTGAAGAATCAAACAATGCACACGGCCTTAAAAAAGAGGGACAGGGAATTCAAGACAGCCATGAAAATATCACCCTTCGAAAAGCGTCAACGAGGACAAGGAAACAGTACAGCCTATCAAATGAATCATTGTACTATTACCTGACAAAAGAATATAACAATCACAAACACACAATAATCGGAAAAGTGGATATCTGCCAATTTTGCAACGTGAAATAATTCAGTAGAGGAACACCAGGGCTTTGTTCCATGAATGGAAAAATTCGATTACAACCATTGGAAGCGCCTCCACAGGAATTTTTTTTACGTGGCCTAGGAAACTCCAGAGTCAAAACCAGGCGCGGCTCGTAATTAAAGGCTCTGAGGCGGAGCCGCCCCAAAATATATGTTAAAGTAAATTTCGCAAGAACGTATTACATAATTTAAATTATCAGGACGAATTTCGCATATTGCCCATTCCAATTAAAATAACGACGGTCAACGTTTTTGGAACTGCTTGTATTGATAGATGTTTTCCGAACGGTTAGTAATGTTTAGGCTGCGCCTTGGAACGTCCGTAAGCTGCATGTAGTAGCGGTTTGGGGGCGTGGCTTCTACATAGTACTGCTCTTTACGGGTGACCCGAAGGCTCAGAGCTTGCAGCCTAAGGGTGTCATACCAACCACCACACGTTTTTCACGTTCCACTATCTATGTAATAAAGGAATGTAGAGTGGCCGAAACTTCGCTATCCAATCTCTGTCTCTGCACGTCTCTACTACGCTTCGATGTGCCATTAATCGACGTTTAGTATTATTGTTTTGATAATGTTTTACATAGTTGTTTTGTTTCTGCCATTGGCTATTTTATCCACGTTTAGAATAAGTTTGCAAATATCCCGCCAGAGTGCACTAGACTACAGAAACATAACAGTACTGCCATCTAGCGAGAGTTTCATAAGTGATTAGAGGACAAAGCGCGCGAAATTTGTCCCATTATTTTACTTTCCTTGCTTGCTGATGCTGACTGCTTTTGTTGATATCGTGTGATATTAGCAAGTTTCTTTTTCAGAGTGTATTTTGCAAGATTTTAGTGAGTTTTACTTGCACAAGACCTGTGACGTCACCAGAACATCACAGTATCGTCATGTGAACTCGTAAACTTCGAGCTTTGGAGGTAAAGCACAATAAACGCCTTAAGTTTAGAACTGAAAACACCTAAAATATTAAGCAGCCGCAAAGTTAAGATTCGTCGCATTAAAGATCTCTCCGAAACGCGTCTTTTCATATGATTTGCTGCAAAGTGCCAGATAATGTAATGATGACGTATAAAAACACTAACCAAAGATTTTAACTCGAGGTTAGCTTCTAATGATATTTAATACCTGATTATAGAAGATACAGTACGTAAAATTATAGGTAGAAAGTGATATGCCCACCCTCTCCCCCTGAATCCTTAGTTGTTTATGTCAGACTAATCTGTAGCGTAACCCGACGTTTATGTTGGCTCCGATCGATAAATACCGCAGCCTTCCCCAGTATAGAAACCACGAGCCGCGCCTGGTCAAAACGCTTTCTTCAAAATATAAAAGCGTACAATGCCTGCTTCCAAATCGACTCTTTTGGTGTGTGTCCCTTCAGTCAGCACTGACAGAGATGAAATCGATTATATTATTCTCCATCCAAGGACAAATCTGTCAGAGCATGGGATCATTACTTTCACTAACCAACAAAGACCACAGATTTCTGTAAAAATATTTGATTGGAAATGAAGAAGCAGGAATTGATAAACAATGCACGAATATCAGTTGATTGAGATGACAAATAGTCCGAGATGTACAGAGGATTTAACACAAATACAATCAATTGATTCACACATTCAGAACAGCATTAGACCGAATGATTTCTAATAACTATAAGGTTATATTTAGAGCCGACAAAAAAGTACCTGGAGAACACGAACAGCGATTTAATGCACCTCAGATAGACGAAGTTGCCATCGTCACTGTGGACAATGAGAACACAAGCCATGACATAATTGTATAATGAAGAAGAGAAAGGCTACAATGCATTGCAGAGACACACCATTCATATGATGCCCTCCAATACCCATTAATATTTCTGCATGGAGAGGACAAATCCAACCTGAAACAGGTACTGAAAGAAAACAGAGGTCACTTCCATAGAGTAAATATCTCTGGAGTGAGCATTGCGTTCTGCGCATGTCAACATTAAACCAGGATTGTCACATGATCTCGGGACTGTGCCTGTGTGCTTTCTGCAGCGTTTGAAGTTTATAATACCAAGAGTTTTTGTTGTGTTTCACCGTTTGTTGATAGTGTAATAGCGATGGTGAATTACGTTGTTGCTACGGATGCAAAGAAAAATATGTGAAAGGAGGGATAGTAACTTTTCATGGGTACATTCCATATAGCTCTAATTATAGTTTTCATTTTAGTAAGACACACTGTATACGTTTAAAAATTTCGAGACGCATTATAATTAAGACTTGATTCTGTAGACCTATTTTTCTACGATTTTATGACTATATAATAGATATTATGGCTCGTACAAAAGCTTACAAACAATCGCTTCCTCTCGTAAATTTGCTAGTGGAACAGGAAAGGGAAAGGTTAGTTGTTTCAGTAAATACTATCCTCCATGCATTTATCAGTGACTTCTCAATTATGTATATAGATTACTCCGTCTACTATTTATTTAATGAACTGGGAGCAAGTACTTAAAATGCGTTAAATAAATACCTCAAAGTGCCACCAGTAAGAAAAATTGTGCTTTAGGTCGCGAAAACGAGAAAATAAATACGCAGAAATACAAGAAAAAAGGACGAATTAGCAGGGATATAATCGCTAATGTGTGGTAAATTCGGTGTTTTTCGGACACTTGCGAAAGTACTAACGTACTGTCAAGTCGTTTTGCAGGACTATCACTGCAAAAATGTACTTCAGGCTCTGTAATACTAGAAAGTGCGGTATCATACCAAAAACTACCAAAAATCGAGTGCATCTGAACTATGGCACCTATCACAAAGAAGCTGAATGTAATATCACTTGCCCTTAAAAGTTACGTAGCTGGTTTATTCCCGGTATCAAATGGATACTGTTAAAATGTCTGCGCAACATATATAAATAATCCACGACACGTACGAAAAGAATCCGTCTGTACTAGGGATCTAGTGACATTCTAAATATACAGGGCGCTGTACGAACAAACACACGACGTCCCGAGATCACGTGACCAGGCCGGCAATGTATGTTGACAACACAAAATCTGTTCTGCGCATGTGAGTGCTCACTCCAGAGATATTTACTCTATGGTTACTTCCAAGTACTTCTATGCTTACCGCTTAATGGTCAGAGCGAATGAAACATACAATCACATTATCAACACTCGCCATTTATTCCTGGTAGATATGTATCCAAAAATAGAAGCAGAACAGATACTTTACATAAGACTGAATGAGAAGAAACTACACATGGAAGAATAGATCCACCTTTGAGACACAATCATATATGACTGAACATGACGACATTGTAACAATGGTAATCTGACCCTTATCAAACATAGGCGCGCGAATACACCAAGATGCCAGGACCTACCTAAGAACATATGGACGACCTGATCTCTTCATAACCTTCACATGTAACTCTTCATGGCCAGAAATGAAAGAACAACTAAGATACGGACAAGCCCCCATCATGGGCACGACATAATAGCACAGTCTAACATAAAAGTAGCGACATTCCGTCTGTTTTCTCATCCGATAACGTGTTCAGATGTTACCCCCAGCAACAGCAGTGTCCCAAGCGGCCAAGAAGCGAAACATCTGAACACGTTATCGGATGAGAGCAAATACTTACGTTTACATTGATTTGGAACATAGTTTTTACAATAGTATGTGTATCTAGTGCTATAAAAATCGACAATAACTAAAAATTTAAATCACATTTTTGATTATTTAGTTTCCAGAGGACCATGGGAGAGACGAAACGGTACATTACAGGACAGTTTATTCACGATTCTCTTGTAACGTACAGACGTTTACAGAATAATGTTTTCCTTTAATAACAAAAAATCGCTGGTCAACACCAGAAGGCTTGATATTTTACAGAAAGACGTCATATATCTATCCAAAAAGCAGAATATTGTTCCCTAATCTTCCAGCTAAATCAGTGAACATGGAACACAGTAAACCTACATGGAACGTAATACCTACATTATTCAACGAATCAAATAAGCCTCATAACTGTAGCTTAAGGATAAATCACACAGATATGATAATAAATAATTAAAAGGAATAAAACTATTTCCCAACACAGGAGAAACCAGTTCCACAAATGTTGCTAAATCTGAGTCACAAACGGCAAGTATCTTCAACACATTCGCTTTTGAAGCAAAAGTAATTACATTTACAAATATATTCCTGTATTAGAAAGTCGAGTAAAGCGTAAGAAAGGACGAATCATTGGACCTTACAAAAAAATTTTAAGTGTCAAAGGAAGTGTCTGTGGAAATAACAGACAACAGAAATATTTACCTCTGTTGTATTAAATGTGTTTATATCGTCTTGCTTTCAGCGGAATATACTGCAAATATAGACATATTCGAAAGTATTTCCTCGTGAATGAGTTGTTGCTCATGTCACTGAATCAGTATGATTCGGCTGTTTTGGGATATATTTCACGATAATTCACGTTTCTTCGTAGCTTACTAAGGCATACAACGGAAAAATATAACCACTACTCCATTAATTAAGCAGAAAATAATTAAAAACAAACATTATCCTTGTGGCACAAGTGAGTATCCGCTTTCTTACTACCTGAAGCGCTTGTGTCGCTCCAGCTGTCAAACGGTAACAACTTTCACACCAGACAGTGTCTTGAACTGTATTTGTTAGACCGTGATAATAGCCCAAGCATTCCGACAAAAGAAGAGAGATTTGTTGAAGTCATCACAAAATACGATATCTTTGAAATCGTTAGATGCTCGAGGTACACCACTGAATGGCAAAAACGAGGACTGCCTCACTCACCCTCTCTCATATGGCTACACAACAGAATTCATCCCACTTATATCGAAAAAATCATCCAAGCTGAATTTCCCAATCCACAAGAAGATCCAGAACTGTACGAGATAGTAGTGAAAAACATTATTCACGGACCAAGAGGGCCATTAAACCTCTATTCGCTATGTATGAGTAACGTAATAATAAAAAAAATTACCCAAAACCATACTTGGATGACACACAAACCGGAGTTGATAGCTATCCCAAATACAGTAAACGATCACATGAAAACGGTGGCTTCACAGCAAAAATACGAATGCGAGGCAACAACAAACTGGAAGTAAATAATCGATGGGTTGTACCATATAACACCAAGCACACATAAACGTGGAATACTGCAGTTCAATGAAAGCCATCAAATATACCTGTAAATATGTAAACAAAGGCAGTGACATGTCAATATTTCAAATAGCCAAAGACAGCGAACAACAAAACAGAAGTGATGAGATTCCGGTGTAACAAATGGGAAGATACATAAACGGTAACGAAGCGACGTGGCGAATTTTCGATCTTCCTATGCATGAACGTGAATTAACTTTGCAACATTTTAACAGTATGTTGAGAGAATGGACAGAGAATTGACTTCACAAAAAACACCGCCAGAAAAATTGTAGCGAACTACCTCAGGACTCAACATTAAAAGCTTTTTACCATCTGTGCCAAACGGATTCATTCTCGAAAACATTACTACATGTCGAAGTCCATACGTATTATACTTGGAACACAGCAAGAAAAATCTTTGAATGACGAAAATAAGGAATTCCAGAAGAAGATCGTCCAGGAATCATGGAAACTGGCGCACTAGCCCGAGTATACACCATACATCCGACCAACGCTGAATGCTTTTTATCTCTGGATGTTGCTACATGAAATATGGGAACCAAAAAATTTCAGAGATCTCACGACTGTTGACGGTTACCTACGCCAGATATACAGAGAAGCATGCCAATGCTTAGGACTACTGGAAAACGATAACCCCTGGGAATGAATACTACAAGAAGCATCACTCACAGTCTCAGCTGTACAAATGAGACTTATTCGCCATAATTCTAACAACATGTTACTCATAGAATCCAAAACAGCTGTGGGACTGCTTCAAAGAAAATTTTAAAAAAAATCCGGTAAGCTTATCCTGAACTGACCATTGAATTCATAGACGACATCTTCAATGAAACACTCACTCGCCTAGAAGATAAATATTTAGCAGTAAACAACCAGACCTTAGTACAACTTGGAATGCAAGCACCACGAAAAGATGCCATCAGTGTGCTAAACTTCGAAATCACGAAAGAAGAAAGCTAAAACATGAACAATCTACCTGTATTGTATTGTATTTTTATTGATCCAGGCAATCATAGTATTGTACAGCTGTACATATGATGCTGGACGGGTAAAGAGAGCTATTTACAAGTAATTTTTACAAATTGTTTTTTACATTATTTTGTAGCAAGGAAATTATCTATCTTAAACAAAACAGTCAATACAAATCATAGAATTGTAAGGTTGTACATACGATATTGAACAGGTCAAGAGAACATATTTGCAAGTAATTTTTAATAAATTGATTTTGCATTATTTTGTAATGAGGAAGTTAGCTATCTTTAACAAAACAGTAAATACAAATGTTGTATGGTAAAATACAAATAGCCAATACAAATGTAATAGTAAAGTAGTCCACTGTATTTCATAGACATGCACAGTATATAATAACCTAGTATATTTCATAGACATGCACAGTATATAATTTTCAGACCTAATTGAACATTTATCATAAAATTGTTTACAATTTTAACCCCTTTCAAAAAAAATGATCAACTGCATAAGAGCAATGGTCCAAGAGATATTTTTTTAACTTACGTGTAAAGGCTCTTGGGTTCTTTGTTGCTCTGATTTCATTTGGTAAATTATTATAGATTCGTATCCCAACATTTAAAACACTTTTTTGGTAGCAGGTAGTTCTGGACTGAATCATATGTAGGTCAGATTGCTGCCTTGTTGCATAGCTATGAATATCTCCATTGAATTTTAGTGTCCAGTCATTGTTTAACAGGTATGACTTGACAAATGAGATGATATTATAAATGTAAGCAGAGGGCGGTGTCATAATGCCATTTGTTTTGAAATGTTGTCTGCATGATTCGTTATGTCTTAGATTGCATATTATGCGTATTGCCTTTTTGTGTATTTTGAAAATATATCTACCTCCAGGTGACTTTCCCCAAAATATGATTCCATACTGTAATGTAGAATGGAAGTAAGCATAATGTACATGTATGAGGACAGATTTTGTGACTGATTTTTTGAGTATCCTTAAAATTTAACACACAGTTGATAGCTTTTTCTTTTAGATATAATTTGTGTGATCCTCCCACTTAAGATTTTCTTCAAGCCATATGCCAAGAAACTCGAACTCAGTACATTGCTCACAACAAACCACTCCTCACTGACAATCGGAAGGAAATTTACAACGTTATCATGGACGGGATCGACAACAGCGCTGTGGTATTATCTACTTGGACATACCAGGCAGCACTGGGAAAACATTTGTAATAAGTTTTTGGCGGAAATACGTGCTAAACAATGCATTGCACTTGCGTCATCCAGCATTGCAGCCACACTTATGGAATGAGGACAAACCGCCCATTTCACCCTACAGTTACAATTCCCAATATGTAAAAACTTAAGAGGATCTGGCCGGGGTGAAGTTGTAAAGCAGGATAAAATTATCTCCTGGGACAACTGCACAATGGCACATTAAATAAAATCACTCGAAGCTATGGACAGAACGTTAGAAGACTTGCGAAGAAACTCGAAAGTGATGGGAGGAGCTGTTCTTATACTCTCAGGAGATTTTCAAGAAAAGTTTCCGGTTATACCCAAGTCAGCACCAGCAGATGAGATCAGTGCATACTTAAAAACATTACATCTCTGGTCACATATACAAATACTGCGACTAACAAACAATGCAAAGGTTGAACTATCGAAAGACGAAACAACAGCACATTTTGCTCAACAACTTTCATAAATAGGTGAAGGCACATATCCTACTGACCACACAACTGGCCTCATTAAACTCAACAGCGATTTCTGCAACATAGTGGCTGCTGAAAACGAACTCCTCGACCTAATTTATCCAAACGTTGTTCACAATTATACCAATCCGGATTGGCTGTTTGAAATGGCAATTTCGGCAACTAAAAATAATATTAAGAATGAGATTTTCACTCTGCAACTGTGTGTGCGCTGATATAAAACTTCCTGGCAGATTACAACTGTGTGCTGGACCGAGACTCGAACTCAGGACTTTTGCCTTTCGCGGGCAATTAATATTGTCGATGACATCAAATTTAATATTTCTTTATTTAGCCAGCTGTAGACATTTTAAAATGAATCGATGTTGTCAGTTCGTGTACATTCACTTATTTATACAGTTTGTTGTTACATGTAGTTAAACATTCTGAGACATAAGTTATTTTCAATCCTTTTTGCTCCTTATCAAAACTTTACATATAGTTAAACATTGTGAGACAAAAATTATTTACAATCATTTATCCTAAGACTTATGGTGTAAAAAGAATGTTCCTGCAAATACAATTTAAGATTTTTCCTAAAGCACTACATCTTACCCATTTCTTTTATTTTCTGTGGTGGTTTATTATACAGTTTTACACCTTTGTGCAAGAAACTATTTTGAGTCTTACATTTATTTTTCCTGTCTAGGTGAAGATAATGACATGTTCTTGTACTATAGTCATGAAACTGCTATTTGCACTATAATTTTCTGCATGCTCTTGATTTTCTTGGGATATAAATTCGCTAGGAACAGTTAGAATTTCTAACATTTTGAAAATTTCTCTACAGTGGCCCACTTACTGGTTTTTGTTACAATTCTTACTGCTCTCTGTTGCATTTCAAATATTGTTTGTAAATTCTGACCACTCTTTCCCCAGAAAATTATACCATAACTGATTACTGAATGAACATAACTGAAGTGTACCGTTCTCAGACATTCATCACTGCATGCAGCTACAAGAACTCTAAGTGCACAACATGTTGTGGACATCTTTTCTGAGAGTTTCACACCATGTTCACTCAACTTCATTTGGCTGTCAATGTGCAACCCTAAGACTTTTGTTGTGGTTACATCATCTACAGAGATGTTACCCAGTTTTAATTTTAAAGGACTATGTTTCCTATTCATTCTAAAACATATTGTATTTGTTTTATTTATGTTGAGAATTACTTTGTTTTCCTGTGACCATCTGTAGACATCCTTCAGCACTTCAGTAGAGTTTTCCAGCAGTGTGCTGGTGTCTTACTAGTGATTAATACGTGGCTGTCATCAGTAAACTATATCTTCTCTCCATGGCTAATATGTTGTGGGAAATCATTTATATATACCAGAAACAATACTGGGCCCCAATATTGATATATTGTGATCTAATATATGTTTCTCAATGTACTTGTATCCACTGGAGACATGTGTCATCTCTGCTGACTGCACTCTGTCTTCTAGATATGATCGAAACCATTTGGTAACCAGTCCCCCTACTCCTAGTGCCTCTAACTTATCCAACAGTTTCTGGTGGTCAACTGTATCAGATGCCTCAGATAGGTCTAGGAAAAGGCCAGTTACATAGCTGTTCTCATTTAGTGCTTCCAAAACAGTTTCTGTGAATTGTGCTACTCAAAATAAAACTTCCAGAGTGAAAATGTGCAAATCGATCGACACAATGGTAAACGGTGAAGAAAGTGTGAAACATTCCTACAGAATTTCTAAACTCATTGCAACTACCAGGAATGCCATTACATTACCTTCAACTTAAAATTGGATCTCCGATCATACTACTCTGAAATCTCAACTCACCAAAATTATGTAGCCTAGCTTATGACTGGAAAATATAAAGGACACTCCCTATTTATCCCCAGAATACCACTGATCTCTACTGAGCTGCCATTCCAATTTAAAAGACCGCAATTTCCAATCAGATTAGCCTACAGTTTTAGAAATAACAAAGTGCAACGACAAACTAAAATATTGTGGCATCAGTGTCAAAACTCCCGCTCCTCTCACGGTCTACTATACTTAACTTGCTGTCAAGTAGGAAATTCAAGGAATTTTTATATATGGATAACAAAATGAAAAATGTTGTTTATAATCAAGTATTGTAGCCAATTAAAATATATTTTCAGTAAAAAAGTTTTTAAATCTTATACTTTAAAAAGTATTGTAAATAATTTGAATATTTTTTTCAATAATTTCTTTTACCTCTTATACTTTAAAGTTTATCCTTTTCCTCCAGCTACAACACAATCTCATATCAACTCCTTAAGCAAAGCCAGTTACCCCAGCTAGTAATTAAATAAGAGAAATTGGAGTGCCTTACACAAATATTTAAGTGTTCGTTTTTCTGCGTAATTTTTCGAATCGAATAGTAGAAAAAAGCGTGAAGGTGGTTCGATGAACTCTCTGCCAGGTACTTAACTGTGAATTTCAGAGTAATCATTAGATGTGAATGTAGATGGAGATGCGCACATTAAGGCTCTCTGGGTGTTTATGTGAGTAGGCTGTACTATTGCCACAGAAAGTGGCTACCCAGAGATCTTTCCTCAACTTGTGTGGCACAAAACATGCAAAATTATATGATATTAAGAGAAACAGAACTTATTGTGTTGGATAATATAGGGATAAAAAAGGCAAATCATGTAGGAGGATTTTCGGAAAGATTTGAAAGGACATAACTACCTGTTTATTTCGCAGCGGTTTTTATGTAAATAAAAAACATTACACACTTGTTTTTGGCTGCCAAGCCTCCCTTAGAACTGAAATCAGGAGTTCACTGGAAAAGATGGATGCAGAGGATGGGGTTTAGAGGTTAGAGGCCAGTTCTGGGAGTTAATTTTTTTGTGAGAAAGGGTATCGATGCTGGTGTTTGCTGTGTTCAGTTAAAAGAACATGACGATACTGGTAATAAAATTGATGACAAACTGCTTCACCTCTGAATTCCAATTAATGGGCGCATTCAGCCTTACCTGCTAATTTACTGTTGTATCGACTGCAGCCAGCATCGGACACCATCTCTTCTAGCAGAGGTTTCTAATAGCTAAATGTATAGTCCTAGTAGGTAACAGGGAATTCATCAGACCAGAAGTCCGACAAAACTGACAAATCTTGCATAAATTGTTCCAAAGAAAACATGTGGGAATGTGAGGTAGCCTGTTACAACTTAGATACGATTTATTCACATCCAACCTAGCCTGAAAAGTCTTTCTACAGGAAAAAACAAAAGAAACAGATAACTGCAGCATAAACGAGCGTTTCGATAACTCGTCTAGCCTCTGATCAGAGAGGGAGAGAGAATACACAGAGATTTGTTAAATGATTAATAGCCACGAGAATTGAGGAGACTGAAGCTCAGGCAGGCCAATACTACGTACTACCATGAAAGCATGGCTACCTTCATCGCGACCACTGATTGAAGAGCAAACCATTGCATTTCTACAAATTCACGACAGAAATAATCGTGGCTGTGTTACAGTGAATATGAAACACTTCTAACCTGAGCTGTGAGCTCCATGGCTCTTACCAATAACAGTCACAAGGACATATAAATGGTGGCAACACCTGCACTAGTGAAGATCACGACACGGCTCCAGCCACTAACCGTCAATGAATGGAGATGAGGGGGCTTCTATCATCAATTTCTTCTTTTTACCAGGGGAACTGCATCTCACAATGCATCAGCTGGCAGAAAGAGGCGTCCATGACCTACATAAATAGGGCGAAAGTAAGAATTTGTTCTAGTCAGTTAGACCTTTTCTCATGGCTCATAGGTAAGGGTTTCTGGTGTGATGGTCTTGTGTCCCTGGACTGTAAGAAAGCTAAGGCAAAAAATTGAAAATAATGCCTCTATCAACCTTTGTGGCTAGTCGTCATATCGTGAATTATTTTGAACAAATAAATCAACTCCACCCCCATGAGAGAATAGTCCTTTGCTTATTCAAGCATATGGTGATATTTGAGTGCTGTGAAAAATTATTTTGATATCATGTAATTGATGTTTAATTTCATCAACTTCTGGAATATTATTCGGAGTGACTCAAGACTTATAGCAAACGATTCCTAAATTTCTGTACACTTTGAATCTAACATTGGAAATGCAAATTATATTTTATTGGAACACTTTATCTTTGTCAGGAAGGCAGGACAGGTCAACAGTCATTCTTACTGCATGCCTTGTGCTCTACAAGAGGACCACTCCAAGCAGGTGAAGTTGGAAACTAATACTGGGAGAAACCAGAATGAAGAGAAGCACAACGCTTCAATATGTAATAGTGATAAAGATTACAGATCCTGTCCTGCTCAAACAGAAGAACAGAAAAACAGGACAGCAACAATGGTGAAGGAATACTATAAGAAAATAGAAAGGAGAAGTGACAGTATAAGTTACTGGATAGAGGCCAAGTGCAACTGCTCACCAATGTTATAAATGCAGAGTTGCAGAACAAATAGTTGTTTATCTCTCCTTTCCAGTGGATGAAGAAACCACATAACTGAATGCACTGTCTTCCACTGGTTCTGCGCTTGCTGCATGGGTAGTTTGAGAAAACAGAACTCACTCTCTTGATCATAATCAATTTGGGGCAATTGTTGTACTGGGAGTGAGGTTTATACACCTTGTAACGCGTTGGGAGGTACTGGGTTTGGCCTGAGGAGGATCAATAGGAATTATAGCAGGTGGCAGTGTCAACTCACTACAATATGGTTTTAGCCTTTAAAAATGTGTGACCATGACATGGTCGGTTAATTGCATCCCAGCATTCACAGGTGTTGGGAGCCATTAAATCTGGAATGGAGTCTATAGGATGGGGAGAATTTCTCACCTTTTCCCTTTCTGATTGCAGGATTTCTCAGTAAGATCCTGTCCCTTGTTGATAATGTGGTAAGATGGGATCGTTTATTGCTCTTTATCTGCCTAGCAGTTGCTCTGGAATAATTATGTAAAACTTTTTTCAAAATAGTTTTAAGTTTCATGGATACCTCTCCAATTTCTGTACCTGCTGGAAACATTTATAATTCAAAAGGGGCACTCATGTTTTATGTGCACACAACCTCATTAGGATTGTGCCCAATGGACTAATTGATTCATCTGTTATAGGCAGACACAATGATGTATGGAAAATTGTTATCCCAGTCATTGTTAGTCTTATTGACATAATTTTCTCCACACACTCAACGCTTCCATTCACCATTGGATGAAGAAGAGTTCTCCATTTTCTGGTGCACAGCAGTTCACAAACGTGTATGAATAATGAAGACATGAAATTTGTCCCCTGATCTGCAAGTATTGTATCCAGTCTTCCAAAATGTAGGACCATATGCATAACAAAAGCTTCTGCAGTTGTCTCTGCTTTCGTGTCAGAAATCTGCATCATGAATGGGTTGCATGAGAAGTGATCAATAATCGATAATGGTCCTACGATGTCCAAAGCCAGTATTTCAAAGGGTCCAGAGGCCTCACGTAGTGTCTAAGTGGAATTGAGGTTTGCTAAGTTCTGTCTGCTGTGTGCAAGGGATGAAGAGGAATGTAAATGTCAATATCGCACTGTCGACACTTTCACCAGAATGACATGATTTTAGGTGGTTGTTGCTCACTTTCCACTATGACAAGCTTGGATGATGTCAAGTGTGATAATAGGTTTGTTTATAAATAATTCTTCTGCTACCAGTCACGATTTTCTTTATTTACTTTTCACATGATGCGTTTTGGGAAATGATTCTCATTTTCAAGCGGGTTTTCTGTATGTATTATGCCATTTTTAGATGATGTTGTCGATGTGTGAGAGTCTGCTTCATTTCATTGACTTTGCTGCAATATATAAGAAAAACGCGATTTTTTAGTTGGTTATCGATCTTTTTGTGACCATCTAAAAACTCATGTGTTTCTTATATTTTGCAATAAAGTCAACGAAATGAAGCAGACTCTCACACATCGACATCGCATAAAAACGGCACAATATACACAAAAAACGCACCTCAAAATGGAAATCATTTCCCGAAACGTGTCCCATAAAAAGTAAATAAAGAAAATCGTGACTGGTAGCAGAATAAACAAACCTATTGTTTACACAGTTGCAGACTTCGAAAACAATTTATAATGGATCAAAACAGTGTGATACTATGGTGCTGAAATGCTTTAGGTATTACTAATCAGTTTCCTTGGAGAATTCTAGAATATAAAATACCATCTACCAATAAATTCCAGTAGAGTAGCAAGTTTTAGACATTATTTATCTTGTTTTTGCACATCCTGCTATTCAACAATAAGTACCTCATTTTCTTGTAACATCCAAACTTTCCAGCTCAACACATCGGCATTTTGGTGCAATTTGCTAGGTTTGCGGTGGACCTTGTAATCATACTCTCTGACCTTTAAGTCAGTAGACTACTCAGGTATTTTAAATGTAGCAGTCACAATATGGCAGCTTGATATGTGATCAGTGCGAAATATCTGCCATAAAGCTAGCACTTGACATAATTTACTCCAAATACCAGAGAAAATAGCTCTTTGTCAGTTCCACTGTAATTAATTTCTACTTTTTTAAGCTGGCAGGATGCATAACCGACCAGTTTCTCAACATTATCTTCCTCCTGATTTATAACACAGTTGATGCCGTAATCACTAACATCAAAAGAGAGAGCAAAAGGTTTTTCAAAGTCTGAGCACATTAATAGGGGATTTTGTCACATGACTTTAATTGATTTCATTGCTGCTTTATATTCTGTAGTCCAATTGAAAGGTACCCTTCTTGTAAATAATTTAGTTAAGGGAATTGTGACAGTGGCGTAATCTTGCACAAATGAAGATGGCCAGGCCTTGAACTGATTGTGTTATTTTATAATTTTTGGTGTAAGAATATTGTCAACTTCTTCTGTGAGACAAGAATTAAATTTTATCGCAGCAGAGCTTATAATGTGGCCCAGATATTGCACCTGACACTTTACGAAAAAACACTTTTCGGTTTACGTTTAAGATGGCACTTTTTCAACCTGGCAGTATGCTTCTCAACTGTTCTACATCCTCCTTGATTTTCTGTGAAAAGACAATGGTATCATTGATATACATTAAGTAAATGGTGGGTTTCAATCTCTGCAATAATAGATTAGAGGTATTGGGTGTATTTCTTAACCCAAAAGGCATTCTGAGAAACTCATAGTCCAGGAGGTGTGAAAAATGTTGTCTTGCGTCTGTCCTGAGGCGTTATTAGCATTTGGTGATAACCTGGCTTAATATCCAAATTGATAATATACAAGGTGGTCTGAACAGTCTGAAAAGTTTGTAAGGGTGTTGCAAGGTAGGTTGTGCTGAGAACTAATTCTTAAAAAAATATGATTAGTTTCCAAGTTATTTAGCATTGTAGTTTGCCAATCAGGTTGTTATGCATGCAAATTCAAGTGGACCGCCAGATACAATTAGTGTCAGCTGTTCTCACAGCATAGATGGTAGTCATGAGGCTGCTAGACTCTGGCTCAGGTTCGACCATCACAACCATGTCATGTCCAATTTTTTTATCGCTCTCTTGCTCAGTTTTAAGAAACCAAAGGTAGAACATGTTTGGCTATCAAGTCTCTGGTGGACTGCTTGAGTCAGTGTGTACAACGAGCTGATTGGATAACTTCAGTGCCAGTTAACTCGAGAATGGGGCAATTTATCGAATTGTTTTCTTTTCAGACTGTTTCTGACCACCCTGTATTTGCAATTTCCCGGTATTTGTGCATTTCATCGGTTTGAGGGAGTGGATATGTATTTAGTGAGCTACGCAATTTACTGCTCATGCATCTACGTAGAGATGGTAAATCTTCTCTCCATTGATGCTTTTCTTTGGTACGATAACAGTAGGTGAGGCCCAGGGGCTACATTAACGTTAAATTATACCTGCATCTACTTACTGTTCAATATTTTCGTCTTGAACTGACTGAAAATAGTGGGGAACGTAGTAAGGCTTCTAAGTTATCGACCATGGATTCCCTGTTGGAATTTCGTGCTTCATTACATCTTTTTCTGCTAAATATCACCTTCTCCAAAATAGCTACTCAAATTTCTCTACTAATCGGTGCAACAGGCATCTCTCTGGTTCTGAGAAGTACAGCAACTTTTCTTTCAAATGTTTTCTAAGACGTGGTAAGACTACACATACTTTTGTGGTTGGCAACGTTTTCTGATTTCATAGTTCCAAAACTTCCATCTGAAACTGTTCTACATTCACTCCTGCTATATCATGCACGCTGGCCAGTACTGTTTCACATGGAACTGTTACATCTTGTGTGCTGAAATTATCCGGTCAACTGCTACAAACATTTACAAAGTCCTCATCCTGCATGAACCAGCTGATAGTCTAAAAAGATTCTGTAGCTCATACGATTTGAGTAGTTATCCAGAAAACTTTCCATTTTCCACGAAATATAGTTTCTGCAGCGCTGACCTTCAACATTAAGAAATGTGGTTTAACGTGGACTCGTGGAATAGGTCTTTTTCTGCTAGTCATTCGCGCGTTTGTAGTGCTGTCACTATCAAATCAGTGTACTGTGCCACTGAATAGGACAAATGCAACCAAAAGTCAATGGCTCCATTTAAGTGGTGCAGGAAATCATCCTCCTAGAATAACATGAAAATGGTGTCCCCTTTTTCTAAGCACTTCCATATCAAAATCATGTTCCCTTGTAGTGATCCCTATCTCGACATGGTGTGTTCCCAAGAGATTAATAATTTTTGTTTCTATTCCACTGATGTGGTAGTAAGGCAGCTTCATGCCTGCTTATCACCAGGGGGTAAAAGTAGTACAAGCAAGCTCACCTGATCGTCGTTGTCTCCTAAAATTTTAACTGGGCTACCTTGTAGGTAGCTTTTCACAGTCATATTTGCCGCTTCTGTTAACCCACAAAAAGTAACTGGGTTGACTGACTTTAATGGGAGCTCATTACGATGATAACAGCCCCTTTACCATTTCCTGGTCCATACCTTCCTTTACTTCTGGAACCTCATAAACCTCAATGGCCTGAGCTTTGCACATTATATGATGGGTTGCAGCCATCAGTGGCCAAACACTCTAGAGTCTAGAGAGCGTGCAACAAGGGGCTTCCTTTCTCTGATCCCAGCTTAAAAATTTTTCCCTGTGCGCTACCGAAGAGTGGACAGCTCGTCACAATAAACACTTTTTTTTTTCTTTTGTTGGAATACTGGTCGGGTAAACCCTTGGCCAACACATCAAAACAGACTTTATTTCACAGAGACTCGATCGATGTGAGTTTATGTAATTCCTAAGTCCTAGAGCAACTGAGAGAGAGAGAGAGAGAGAGAGAGAGAGAGAGAGAGAGAAAGGAGTGTGTGGATATCATCCTTAGGTGAGAGCGAGAGCCAGGGTCAGTGTGTATCTGCCAGCCCAACACTGGTGGTGTCCTATGGCCAATACATAAGTCCTCTCCCATGGTCTTTATTGGCTGTTCGGGAGACATGTGGGCACTTGACAATCAAAATATTTTACAATAAACGATTTCTGCAGAGGCAACGCTTTTACTTGGCCATAGGGCACAGAAGTCAGTACTTAATTTTTGAAACCAATGATTTAAGTCCAAAAATATCAAATTAACTAAAAAATTCACAATAATCCCTAGACTGACCAAATGACTGAACAAAGACTGTAGAAGGTAGGCATGTGGTGAGGAGGAGGGGGTTGTTGCAGTGAGGAGGAAGATGAATTAAGGGGAATAATTTTGGGATAGACCTAAGGATATGAGTAGGGGTTGGACTACTCCACTTACAAATTCTGCCAGAGTGACCCCCTCCCATTAGACCAACATAACCTCAAATGTCCACTTAAATCCTTAGGCCCATCCCAAAAATCTTTCGCTTGAATCAACATCCCTTCTCTCCACAATGTCTGCACCACACAGCAGCCATCTACAAATTTCTCATGGCACGTCCTTCCACAGCCCCAATCTTCCTACCACCTCAAAGAAGCAGCTGCAAAAGAGCAGCTCCTCATCACACAAAATATACCAAACTGCAGCAACTAAACCATGTCCTTTGCTAGGGGTTCAACCATCTATCACCGTGTGTAGAAATGAGGATCATTTTACCTACAATCCGTCCCACTTCTACAAAAGTGTTATTCCTTTGCCGACGCAACCTAAAAATCATCCTGGCCCCTCCATATGCCATTTTCACTCCTAGCCCCTCGTCACAGGGCTCACATCTTTGTAGAAGACCCAGATCCAAAACTTGCCTGAATTCATCTACGTGGCACATCCTACTTATCCTATCTCATTAGAAAGAGCGCCACCTGTGAAAGCTGCCATTTTCTATACCAGCTCTCCTCCAATTTCCACACAGTATTTTGCATGGATGTGACCAACAGCCCTGTATCTACAAGAAAGAATGACCACTTCTGAACAGTGCCCAAGGGCAGAGGTAATCCCACAGTGGCAAAACCCAATGCTGAAAATAACATGCTCAAGTTCAGTTGCTACTTTGCAATCATTGCCATCTGGATCCTTCCTTCCAGCACTAACTTTTCTGCACTATGTAGATGGGAGTCATCCTTGCAACACCAACACATACTTAATTCCTATTATTATTCTGGCTTTAACCTTAGTAACCCACTGCACCCACACCATTTACCCAGAAGTGTCCTTTACCTCTGTTCTGTCAACCCCACCCAATCCACTGTTCCACATCATCATTATTGTGTACCATAGATGCTCATTGGCTCCAGTGCCCATGCATCATATTTCTATCCTTGGTTCCCCACTTACTGCCTCTCTCTCCCACATTTCTATCCCACATGACTGCTGCCTCCCTCCAAATCACTGACTTCCCTTTCTCACCCCTCCCCATGCATCCTGGCTCTTTTAACTCTCTACCTATTCCTCCCAACACAGCCCCTCACTTAGATGTACTTTCTGAACCACAGTCCCAGCGTTATGTGTTCAGTCAGTTCAATGTAGCTGCACAGATTTGTGTGTGTCTCCACACACATATGTATGTGTACTCCAGCTCATTAAAGGATTCATCTGATAGTAGGTAAAATTTTCTTTTTTGTTTTACGTGCCTCTCGACACCTTAATGCTTCTGCTATTCATTGAGTTGCCTCCTTTACTCCTAAATTATTTGCATTCTGCGTGAATTTCACTTACTACATTTTTGTAGCCATCAGTACAGTGGATTTAAGTGCTAGAATTAGCCCTCTAATGCAGATTATAGGGAAACTGAGTGAAGATTTTCAAAACATATCTATTTTAGATACTTATAGCAAGCAACAAACAAGACTAGCTAAATAGATATATGATACAATTATACTTTATCTGGGTAGAATTGGAATCGAAAATCCCATACAACAATGCGAGTTTGATGAAAGTTTTATAGTGGCATGACCATTCTATGTTAGCTACCTACCTCACAAGCGTAAATTAACAGTTGAACATGCTGCTTTTGACTGGAATAATAACACCAATTGAAGACTTTATAAGCAAAAGTAAAGAAATTAGATGTGTTGCCATATAATCAAGAATCTTCATTTTCTGTTTATTATATAAAATGAAATAGGCCTTATTTCTTATGAATGAATCATGAATACAGTTATGGTATTTAGAAATCTGCTTGGCATATTAAAATAGCAATTAACACTACATGCATCAATGAATTCTCTTATACTGTAAAATGGATTTTCTTTTAATTAGTGCCTCACTTTAATTTGAAATTGTTTCAAAGATATGGACTGAGTCAGAGATGGTTATTTATTGAAGAGTTTTAGGGAGCTGACTCTGGGTTAGTGATCTGATTTTACTAATCTGTGTTTTGGAATACAAGTTTTCGGTTTAAGACTGGTGATGTTCTAGTGAAGTGAATAGTTTATTTTTAATTCAATTTCTTTACATTCATTTCAGTGCAAAGAATGTGATTTATGGTTTGATGCTATAAATTTTACTATCTTATTAAAAGAAGATTGTCAGTAATCTATCAGGTTAGCTCTGCATAACCAAAGCAAAATTGAAGCTACTGAAATGGGTCAATAATTTTAAGAAACATTTTTACTACTCTTTTTGAAAAATGGTACAAATTTCGAAACTCTTAGCTCTCTTAGGAAAGTACCAAACTGTAGTCATTTGTAAAAATGAATGCTTGAGGTTCACAGATCAAATTTACAATTTTTTGTAACTTATTTGAAAAAAAATTATAATCCACCCTTTAGCGAGAAGATGAAGATGGAGAATCTGTTACAACTTCAATGGATGTGATAGTAATCTATTAAGAAACTTTCTCAGTGGAACTGCTTATAAAACAGTTCAGTTACAAAAGTGACAGTTATGTTGATTTTGTTCCCACTTTATTTCATTGAAGATACAAAAAACTCATTCAGTATATGTGGTTGGACACATATCTTGACATGTATACAAGAACGAGTTCATTTGTGTAAATCTCCCATGCGGGTTTACAATTATTGGACACAGTTCCTATGTACATTTCACGCACTATTATTTTTGTATGCAGAATTTTAGCTTAATAATTCTCTTGTAAAGTAAATTTGATTTGTGAAGTGTATCACCCTATTTAATCCATCATTCATAGTTTTTTTTTAAATATGTGCTGTAAGAACAATATTTCTTCTGCAGTCATCTCAAGTTGATTGTCATACCAGCTTAGTAACTTAATTATAGCGTTACTTTTAAAATGAGTCTTTCTTCGAGGCAAACAAGAGTACTACATATCCATGTATTTCCTAGGTAATCTATCGAATATAGCTTCGTGCCAGTTTATTAGATTTTACTTTAATATAAGAAGTTTCGTATACATAAGCATCATTGAAACATTTCACATACTCATCTTTCCGAGTTCTCACTTTTGACACTACATGGATTCTCATAGAACATTATCAGTGTGACTTGGGAGTTTGTTACAGAGCGCAAGGATTAATGGTTTATGGTTTAAGAAAATCCATCTGTATAAATAACAGCATAAATATTAATAGAGAGGATAGCAATAATCTTACACAGTTGAGGAATATTTCTATATCTTCCCTTGGATACCTAAAAAGTGTTCAAGTATGGTATGCCGTTCTGATTCTACTCTAAACAATGCATGCAAGTGATGAACATACATGATTCTTAAGCTACGATTCCGTTCTGCCATCATTCCAAATATAGGAGTTATTTTCTTTTACGTTTACAGCTTCTATTTTTGAAGTTGGACAAAACAAACGTAAAGTCTAGTTATATTCCAGATGAAGTTCATTGAGAGGGATGAGGCAGGTTTCTCCATCATCAGCTAATCGGCGCTTATTCTGGCAAGATTTACATCAGCGACCATTAGTGATACGCGTCCATCTCATGAGGGGAGTGAAAACGCAAATGGAAAGATTTTCAAAATAGGCAAGGTAAAATGTTCTCAATGAAGTTATGATAATAATAATAATTAAAAAAATGAAGTGACAAGACAGGATTGATCATTTTAAATGTCAAATCACATTTTTACATAAAAATAGCAGAATAATGTCATTATTTTTCAATTAGTCATGCAAATATAATTAGTATGGTCGAGGTAGTACATGTTGAAGGTTTAAAATTTCTTGCTTTCATTGCACTTGAAGGAGATGTCGTTATTATGCTAACAGTGACTTGTCACATTCATTCCCTGGAACTGATTGCAAATATTTTATTTGTTACAGTGCTGTAGTAACCAAAAAAATTGTATGAGCGCCGAATACCCCTTGAAATACCCTTTACTGACGTGTACAATGACACTAGAGCCAAAGTCTTCTCAGACTTGGCGACGAATGACTTAGCTATAAACGCTTCGACTTGTACACAGTTGACAGGTACTTGGCAGAATCTCTAGCCGTTCTTGGGCGCTCTGGGTCGTCGAAATCCACGTAGTGCAGGCCTAATCTCATCCTATACAAAAGAAATCACAATTACAACATGTAACTACATTATGTCGTCGACATATTTCATGAGAAGTAAATGTGTTCAGGATGCACCATTAACGTACTTCGCAAACACAGAAAAAAATAGAAAGTATTGATGTATATGTTATTGTAACAGTACTCTTATCGGTAAAAAAATAAATCACAGATACCGTTTTGCATATGCTCAGAAGGCAAGAAAGAAATTATTATTCTGTGTGTAGGCCTACTGCTGCCTACAAGAAATAAAATATGCAGAAAGTCGTGGACTGTTATCCACTTCATAAATATTGAACCCTGGCTTTGAGCTCATATTCTAGTTATATCGCATGACAAACTTCGATGTGTTGTACTTTGTCGAAATTATGAGAATTTCTGCTTTTATCCAGTGTATGAATATTACATTTTAGTCGAAATGGGGGCGACATACGCGGTAATAATTGAGAGCGAGTTTGCCTTTTCGAGCATTTTTTGGCGAGTGTCAACTTAGTCAAAGAAGCCATACCATAATAAGGAGAAATATTTTCTTTGCAAAATTTAAAGATATAATCTTATTTTATTTGCAGGCGGATTTTCGTTATTTTCTGGTAGTCATCTCATCCCTATAATATCAAACAAAAGAGGATGCTTATCATTGTAGCTATTGCGGTGGAGGAAGCATGGGTGCAAAACTTGAACTTTCGTTGGTTACAACGTATGTCATTACTAATTAATACTCCCTGTGATTGTCATTTAAGAGTCTGTAATGCAATTGCGTTGGTAGTTGTCATGTATGCGCGATTGTGGTTGAGCGTAGTTATCATACTAGCGCACCGACGTCGTTTCTACGCACAACAAGCAGTTTCGTTGTCGCATTCCAATACAGCACTGCTGCGCCCAGTTTGTCATTGCAAGTAGAGGGCACTAATATGGCAAATTCCAAGTGAACGATCGATATACAAGCAGCTCTCTGTAAATGAACAATGAAATCTTTTGTGCATTTTAACAATAAACAAAAAATTGATTAACTCGAATAAATGTGTATTGCAGAGTGCAGAGGATAACCAGGTTTGTAAGGTATTGTCTTTTAGGTACAAGCACATTTCCAGCTCAGAAGATACTTACCTCACGCATAATAGTTATCATCATCATCATCATCGTCGTCATAATCATCATTTGTGATCCATTACGTAATTAAATAGTAAACTGAATATAGGACAAGTCAAAACTGAGAAAAAGAGAGAGAGAACAAATTTCAATTTACAAACTGTAATCATAAATCACAGGTAACAAACAACACAATTTAATTCGTAGAAATTATCAGTACTTACAAACCCAGTTCACAAAAGCTATATTTTAGAATTCCAGAGTTCTTTTAATGAGTGAAAACACTTTTCCATCAGAAACGAGTGAAGGTTGTTTTCAAATGTACTTTTATCTCGATGTTGTTTTAAATCACTAGTTAGGAAGTTGAATAACTAAACATGTGTTACACCCCCTGTTCTAGACTAACATATGTGGTCACAGGTATTAGCGATGTTAATTGTGTTATGGCTATGGACATGTTTATTTTGTTGCAGCTCTCCAATTTTGTTTGAAAGATATTCATTTGCACGCAGGATACACTCATACATGTAAAGGCTTGGTGGGCTCATTATTTCCTGTTGAATGAAGTCTGGCCTTCAAGGTTCCAGTTTGTTTACCTAAGTTGCAGATAGCCTTGACTGCTTCTTTCTGCACCTGAAGATTTTACAGAAATTTCATAAGCCAGCAACTACATAGTCAGTGCCGCAACAACAGTGTGTGCTAGCCGATCAGAGGGCATTTCCTCTCTGCTCTTATTCGTTGTTCGATGTCCGACGTGAAACGAGGGATTTCATGATCAGCTCTGGATGGTACCAAGAAGAATCAAGTGTCTACCTCGTACAGGGTGAGGCAGTTTCAAGTAATCTTGGTTTTCCGAGATTTAATTTCATCGTCGGAACATCTCTTTTACGTGTTTTGGTAATTATTCGTGGTCCACGGTCAGCCAATACAGTATCTGATTTTGAATACGATCTGGTATATCACCTTGACTAATTAACCTGTGACATGCAACGTTACTATGGTGTACACAATACATAAAGCATTACAAAGAGTTGCTGATTACCAATAAGAAAAAAGACTAATTATTTAACTTATAACTGATTTCAATTACAATTTACTTGCTTTATTGAAAGGACTAATTATTAAACATCTGACTGATTTCAATTACAATTTACTTGAAAAGACTGGTGACTATTATTTATTGATTCATAAATGATATCCCAAGGAAAGGCTACAGTAGCTGTTATTAGGCAGATTAGTCTGTCTGCTAGAGTATACGATGACTCATATTAATATTATTTATGAGAGGGATGTTTCACAGTTAAGAGTATTACGGTCACCACTCGTTAATTTGGAGTGCTTACATCATGCCCGGAGTGGCCGAGCGCTTCTAGGCGCTACAGTCTGTAACCGCGCGAGGATGTGTGTGATGTCGTTAGGTTAGTTAGGTTTAAGTAGTTCTAAGTTCTAGGGGACCGATGACCTCAGAAGTTAAGTCCCATAGTGCTCAGAGCCATTACATCATGCATTAGAAATCTATTACCAACTGCTGGTTGCGTGTCTGTAGTTTGCAGTGACATCAGTATTAAATTTAGAACATCACTAAATGTCAACTTGCCCCATTCCTCTCATTTTTTTCATTGCAGTTAAGTAAACTCACAATTGCTTACCACTTCCCAGGTGTCCGCACCAAAAAGCGCCTGAGTCTTCACAGCACGTTGGTGTGGTAAGCTTGCTGCTACGCAGTTCCTGGCATTGTACAAAATGCAAACACTCAGCCATTGTCGAGACGAACTCAGAAACATCCTGTTTTATCGCTACTAATCTGCGTACAGCCCCACACTGCCTTTGCCAGAAATTTACAGACAGCACTTCATGCCTCTAAGAACCAAGTCAGCCGAAGTAGTAGCGTAGGTACCGCTGTGCAGATGTAAAGGACCAAGGCCTAGTCCAGCACACAATTTTAGCTTTTGAGAGATATTCAACAATGCAGGCATTAGACGATTGGAAGCCTTCCTGATCCAGTATATCTACAACCATCCAACCATTTACAAAATGATTCAACTGTAAGAGAAATTTTTTACATGATTCCAATAACTGGGAGTTACTGTATGTTTTTCCGGAAGTATATAATCAATTGTATAGCGAGTGGATCGTCTTTTAGCACCCACGGATTCTGAGCATTTCCTATCTGCCTACGTCCATTGTCATGCCAAGTGAAAGCTAGTGTGTGTGTGTGTGTTTGGCTCTTATGGGCGCCCAACGGCAGGGTCATCAGCGCCCTTACACTTATTAAAACAAACGGATGTGGAGATGAACTAAAATTGTTGTACACGCATGCATGCACTCGAAATGGCCACAAAGTCACTATATCTCACATGGACTTCCACATGCACTAAAACCAGTTAGGAGGAAAGATAGGTAATCAAGAAATCAAAACACAGTTGTTGTTGTTGTGGTCTTCAGTCCTGAGACTGGTTTGATGCAGCTCTCCATACTACTCTATCCTGTGCAAGCTTCTTCATCTTCCAGTACTTACTGCAACCTACATCCTTCTGAATCTGCTTAGTGTATTCATCTCTTGGTCTCCCTCTACGATTTTTACCCTCCACGCTGCCCTCCAATGCTAAATTTGTGATCCCTTGATGCCTCAGAACATGTCCTACTAACCTGTCCCTTCTTCTTGTCAAGTTGTGCCACAAACTCCTCTTCTCCCCAATTCTTTTCAATATCTCCTCATTAGTTATGTGATCTACCCATCTAATCTTCAGCATTCTTCTGTAGCACCACATTTCGAAAGCTTCTATTCTCTTCTTGTCCAAACTATTTATCGTCCATGTTTCACTTCCATACATGGCTACACGCCATACAAATACTTTCTGAAACGACTTCCTGACACTTAAATCTATACTCGATGTCAACAAATTTCTCTTCTTCAGAAACGGTTTCCTCGCCATTGCCAGTCTATATTTTATATCCTCTCTACCTCGACCATCATCAGTTATTTTGCTCCCCAAATAGCAAAACTCCTTTACTACTTTAAGTGTCTCATTTCCTAATCTAATTCCCTCAGCATCACCCGACTTAATTCGACTACATTCCATTATCCTCGTTTTGCTTTTGTTGACAGAGAACAAAATACAAACGAGCTAAAGGAAAAGCACAGGGAAATGTGACTGGATGACCACTTACAAAAGCCTTGGGTGAGCCAGCCACCCTGTTGACTCATTGAAGACATCTATCTAAAATCTTGTTAAAAATGTTGGACAATTCACAAAACTTTAAAACACGAAAAACTCGAACCACATTCGTTTGATCATTACATAAAATACACTGCAGATCCGCCGGCAAATCTGCCGCAGTCTGTTGGTGGGTACATAAAATGCAGTCCAATAAAATGTGGCGCACCGTGATCTGCACGCCACAAGCACCACACACTGGAGGGTCCTCTCGCTGGAGTAAGACTCCATGCGTCATAGGGCTGTCGCCTCAGTGAAGACGAGTAAGAAGGACCTTGCCCAGTCGGCGTGGCTGGAAGGAAGTACGCCACGGCTGAGTTGTGGGCTTTACGAAGTGGAGCTTGGTGTCGGTCACTTTCAGTCAATCGTCTTCCCATCGACACATGTCTTTATACCTCAACAGCGAGGTGAGAGTGTGCAGGAGGATAGCACACTCAATCACCTGAGGGTCAATATATACCTCCTTGGCTGCTCGATCCGCCCTTTCGTTCCCAGCAATTCCCATGTGCCCTGGCACCCAGCAGAAAGACTCCTTCCCCAGTCGTTGTAGTTGGAGGAGTGCATCCAGGATATTCTGGGTTACTTTATCTGCTGGGCACGAACGTTGGAGAGAGTGAAGGGCGCTCAGAAAATCTTAACAGACGAGAAATCTGACACTGCTCCAGAGCCCGCAAGATCGCATATAAATCTGGATCGAAGATAGTAAATTCTTGAGGGAGTCTAACCTTGAGGACATGATCCGGGAAGACGACAGAGCACCCAGTGGGGTCCCCCTGCTTAGACCCATCTGTATAAACAGGTACATGGTTGTGGTACTCAGATAAAATGTTAGAAAATATCACATTAAAAACGGAAGCAGAAGTGCTATCTCTTCAGCACCGCACCAAATCTAAAATCAGTTTGGGCGCCTCCAGTAACCAGGGTGGCAGACGGTTAAAACCCTGTAAGTGGCTGTTTTCGAAATGTTAGTGAATCATGTAAATGAGACAGGACGTAGTTGCTAGACGGGTATTCATCTAGTCCGTTGGTTCTCAATCTTTCTGAGACTATTAAGCCTGCTCCTGAGAGAAATAACGCATTAGCTAATAACCGACCCCTCCCCAATCATAACATTAGCGCCTAACTAAATTTTAAAATGAAAAAGAATAATATATGTACACTTTTATTTCTAAAATAACAAAATAACAGAACGTACATGATGATTGGTTTTTGTATGTGTTTCATTAAACCACAAACTAATTAGTCAATGAACCAATTGATACAGCTCATTTCGGATAACGTATTTTTACACAGTTATGAAGCAATTCTCAGTTCATCGCGAGTGATACCTACAACTCATTTTCAGAAAAGAATGCTATCAGCGTTTAGTGTGTAAACTTGTTACAAAACGTGTTCCCTCTGTATCACTCCTCTCCCTAGTGACATTACTTCACCCACACCCTGCACCCCCATTTAGAATCACCAAGTTAAAATGCGTGCGCTATACTTATTGTTTGTTAATCAATTGATTCTTGTTTCCTTACTTCTGAAATGACAGAAACTAGAACATTTCAGGTTGCCAATGCTTTGTGTCTGGTCACTGTCACTAATAATAACAATCATAATAAATAACAATAATAACATTAATGTTGTGTAAACCAGACAGCAATGCAGTTACTGTTGTAAATAAAATGTCGTGTGACTACGGCCTGCCGTCGGGTAGACCGTTCGCCTGGTGCAAGTCTTTCGATTTGACGCCGCGTCGACGACTTGCGCGTCGATGGGGATGAAATGATGATTATTAGGACAACACAACGCCCAGTCCCTGAGCGGAGGAAGTCTCCGATCCAGCAGGGAATCAAACCCGGCCCGTTAGGATTGACATTCTGTCGCGCTGACCACTCAGCTACCGGGAGCGGACGTTACTGTTGTGTTGTGCTGTCAATTAGTTTTTTTTTTATCTAGTGCAAAATGAAAAACGATGCAATTCCGGGACCAATGTGGGAACTACGCACAATTGTGAGTAGGCCTTTTCATGAGATATTTAAGCATATGTGACGTATATGTCTCAATTCTACTGTTATAAATGCATCATCCAAACTACAATCTATGTGTGTAGTGGGAGAACATGTGAAGAAGCTGTTGTTCATTTATTCCTTTCAGAAGCTATAACCTCCACCACACCGTGTCACACGTTAATGCTAATACTTGAAAAAAAAATATAGCTATTGGTAACTAATGTAATTAGTATTACCAGCTTACGCATTAGTGATAACAGTAATGATCTTTTAAAATGATTTAGTTTCGTTACCGAAACTCAATGGAACCCTTTTTCTTAAAATTCAGTTTTCCTTCTCAGTAGGTAATTGTCCGCAGACTAGGAGTTACTGACCTAGGTGGATGAGGGAAACCACCTAAAAATGACATCTAGGCCGGTCGGCACATATGTCCTCCTTGTTAATCAGTCAGACGAATTCCATCCTGAGCCAGCACGCCTCCCCAAATCCCATCAGCGACATACTATCGCACACGGCTGTCAAGGTGGGTCCACATTGTGCTCATGATTCAAGAGAAACCTTGTGGTAATCGTCCAAATCTTCAGGGGAGTTCATATTATTTATCATGGTTACAGGCGACGTTACCAGCGATAATTAGGAAAACAGACAGAGAGGTGAGCAGGAATGTTAAAACGTGAATGCCTGAAGGCCAGGGTCAAAAGAAGCCTTGTCACGCATCGGGACATGCTCGTGTGCGTTCGTGGGAGACCTCAACAAAGAAAGAAACTCCAGATAATTAAAAACCAGGTACAGGATATATTATATCATGTTATTAATTTTATTTAAAAGTTCCCCAAATAGTAAATGCAAATTTGCCTCTGATTAAAAATCAAGGGAGAAGAGAAGTCGTAACTGAGAGTTCCCCCAACATATTGAGGAGCAATACGGTGGAATCTGAATTCTGATGAGATAAATTTGACAGGATTTGATTATTTGTTCAAGATTGGGACAGCCGTTAAATTCAGACAAAAATTCAAACGGATCTTCTTCTTCCTAGAAGAGGCGTAGTGCTACAATAACGACTGTGTTCCTATGGCTGGAGTCAAGGTAAAATCTCCGTGGGCAAAAGATTTTGTGTGTTCTCTCAAGTCCCAGAAGGTAGTCCTTGACGACCGCCTCACCCTGCAGTTGGTACTAGACCCAACTTTTTTTTTCCCCCTCAGAAGCTAACTCCTATGTGAGGGTTCAGAAGTCACAAAACCAGCGCAGCAACTGCAGCACAGTTTGTCAGCTTCTCTTCAGATCAACACTTGCAGCAAGACGACTCCGACGCACACGCGATTAAGGTTGGGTACTTGTCATCTTGAGTCAGAAAAAGTTTGGGCATAAGATAGAATCGTTGAATGTACACAGGCGCGACCTTTTGAAATCGGTGAGCTTGACTACGTCGTACTGGTGCAGTGAGACGACGTTCTCTGTCATGTAGTAAGCAGTCTGTCACCTCATGGGTTCACTATCTCTGTAATATATTATGAGTCTCCTCACATGAACTCAGCTCTCTCTAGCACTTTCAAATTCAGGGATCGTTTACGTTCTTTTGATAAATGCGCAGGAGTAAGCATAAGGAGCGACTTTAAGTGGAACGACCACATACAACAAACTGTAGGAAAAACAGGTGCCAGACTGATTCATAGGACGAATCTGAAGGAAATGTGGCTCATTCACGAAAGAGTCCGCATCTTGTCGTCTAGTAGCTAGCATCTGGATCATGGGGTCCCGGGTTCGATTCCCGGCCGCGCTGGGGATTTTCTCTGTCCGGGGACTGGGTGTTTGTGTTGTCATCATTTCATCATCATTCATGAAAGTGGCGAGATAGGACTGAGTAAAGATTGGGAACTTACACGGGCGCTGATAACCGCGCAGTTGAGAGCCCCACAAATCAAACACCATCATCATTCACGAAAGAAGTAGCTTACAAAACACTTATTCGACCTATTCTTGAATAATGCTCCTCACATTGGGATCCTTACCAGATAGGACTAATAGAAGGGAGAGTGTTTCACGGAAAAGTTTACTACTTAAATGCAGAAAGGGTGCGTTACAGGAAGAGTCGGACAACATATTACACGGTCCATTCACATTAATGTGGCAATCTGTCAAAAATCTGAATAACCAACTTTTCCAGCGCGGACATGCGGAAAGAGATTCAATCAGGTTCTGGAAGGTATCGACAGGGACGTGAAGCTACGACTCCAGAGCTGTGGCCAGCTGTGCTGGGTTTCACGATTGAGGATCCATGGCACGAACTGCCTGATCAAGATGGTCCCAAAGATTCTCGACTGGGTTTAACTCTGGGGGTTGGTGCCTGGGGAGTACAGTAAACTCATTCTGGAGCTCTTTGAAACACACACATACACTGTGAGCTATGCGACATGTTGCATTGCCCTGATGGTAGATACCACCATGCCAAGGAAAAACAGACAACATACAGGGGTGGACATGGTCCCTAATGATAGATGCATACTTGTGTTGATCCATTCTGCTTTGCAGAATGCCGACGTCATCCAGGGTATGTCACGAAAATATTCCCTAGACCTTAATGCTGTCCCCTCCAGACTGGATTCTTCTGACGACTGTTGCAGGGTCATACACTTCTAAGGCCATTTGTACGATGGAGCATAAAACCTGATTCATCTGAGAAGGCCTGCTGTCACCAATCAGTAGACGTCCAGTTGGGGAATTGGCGTGGAAACTGCAGCCTTTGTCACCGATAAACAGTAATCAGCATGGGCGCATGAACCAGGCGCCTACTGCACAGGCTCATACGCAGCAACTATCGCTGAACGGTCGTTGAGTAGATATTGATGGTAGCCCCTTTGTTCATCTGGGCGTCCAGTTGCTCAACAGTTGCACATCTATTATCCATACACATCTCTGCAGCAGTCGTTCAGCCCTGTCATCTATGACTCATGGCGCACCACAGTTGCCTCAATGACAGCTTTGGGTAGTGCAGATGCGAACAGTCTACAAACTTAGTTGTTTTGGAAATAATTCCACCCTTGGCCAGAAAGCCAATGATCATACTACTGAACGTCAGGTAAATAACTCTGTTTCTACATTACAATAACGACTGCACAGTTTACCACGTCCCCTCGACACACTTGATATACCTCCACTGCTAGTGCTGCCACCTGATGTCTGCGAGTAGTTATCTCACACTGACGTCGAACGTAAGCGGTAGTCACATTAATGTGACTGGACCGTATAATTCCTCCCACATACGTCTCATGATATGATCACAACGAGAAAATTTGAGAATTTAGAGCTAATACAGAGGTTTACCAACAGTTATTTTTCCCACGCACCTTTCACGGACAGACCAGGGGCAGGTGGATCGGTTAGTGGTACCAAAAGTGCTCTCCGCCACACAGCGTTAGGTGGTTTGCGGAGTACTGATGTAGATGCATGTTGATTCCTGCGCTCATTGATTACTGTCTGTATATACCCGCAAAAAGGAATACAAACGTCTCAAAAAAGAGATCGACAGGAAGTGCAAAATGGCTAAGCAGGGATGACTAGAGGACAAATGTGAGGATGTAGAGGCTTATCTCATGAGGGGTCAGATAGATACTGCCTACAGGAAAATTAAAGAGACCTTTGGAAAAAAGAGAACCACTTGCATGAATATCAAGAGCTCAAATGGAAACCCAGTTCTAAGCAAAGAAGGGAAAGCAGAAAGGTGGAAGGAGTATATAGAGGATCTATACAGGGGCGATGTTCTTGAGGACAATATTATGGAAATGGAAGAGGATGTAGATGAAGATGAAATGGGAGATACGATACTGCGTGAAGAGTTTGACAGAGCACTGAAAGACCTAAGTCGAAACAAGGCCCCGGGAGTAGACAACATTCCATTGGAACTACTGACGGCCTTGGGAGAGCCAGCCCTGACAAAACTCTACCATCTGGTGAGCAAGATGTATGACACAGGCGAAATTCCCTCAGACTTAAAGAAGAATGTAATAATTCCAATCCCAAAGAAAGCAGGTGTTGACAGATGTGAAAATTACTGAACTATCAGTTTAACAAGTCACAGCTGCAAAATACTACCGCGAATTATTTACAGACGAATGGAAAAATTGGTAGAAGCTGACCTCGGGGAAGATTAGTTTGGATTCCGTAGAAATGTTGGAACACGTGAGGCAATACTGACCCTACGACTTATCTTAGAAGAAAGATTAAGAAAAGGCAAACCTACGTTTCTAGCATTTGTAGACTTAGAGAAAGCTGTTGACAATGTTGACTGGAGTACTCTCTTTCAAATACTGAAGGTGGCAGGGGTAAAATACAGGGAGTGAAAGGCTATTTACAATTTGTACAGAAGGCAGATGGCAGTTATAAGAGTCGAGGGACATGAAAGGAAAGCAGTGGTCGGGAAGGGAGTGAGACAGGGTTGTAGCCTCTCCCCGATGCTATTCAATCTGTATATTGAGCAAGCAGCAAAAGAAACAAAAGAAAAGTTCGGAGTAGGTATTGAAATCCATGGAGAAGAAATTAAAACTTTGAGGTTCACCGATGACATTGTAATTCTGTCAGAGATAGCAAAGGACTTGGAAGAGCACTTGAACGGAATGGACAGTGTCTTGAAAGGAGGGTATAAGATGAACATCAACAGAAGCAAAACGAGGATAATGGAATGTAGTCGAATTAAGTCGGGTGATGCTGTGGGAATTAGATTAAGAAATGAGACACTTAAAGTAGTAAAGGAGTTTTGCTATTTCGGGAGCAAAATAACTGACGATGGTCGAAGTAGAGAGGATATAAAATGTAGACTGGCAGTGGCAAGGAAAGCGTTTCTGAAGAAGAGAAATTTGTTAACATCAAGTATTGATTTAAGTGTCAGGAAGTCGTTTCTGAAAGTATTTGTATGGAGTGTAGCCATGTATGGAAGTGAAACATGGGCGATAAATAGTTTAGACAAGAAGAGAATAGAAACTTTCGAAATGTGGTGCTACAGAAGAATGCTGAATATTAGCTGGGTAGATCACATAACTAATGAGGAGGTATTGAATAGAATTGGGGAGAAGAGGCGTTTGTGGCACAGCTTGACTAGAAGAAAGGATCGGTTGGTAGGACATGTTCTGAGTTATCAAGGGATCACCAATTTAGTACTGGAGGCAGCGTGGAGGGTAAAAATCGTAGAGGGAGACCAAGAGATGAATACACTAAGCAGATTCAGAAGGATGTAGGCTGCAGTAGGTACTGGGAGATGAAGAGGCTTGCACAGGATAGGGGAGCATGGAGAGCATCAAACCAGTCTCAGGACTGAAGACCACAACAACAACAACATGCCTGCAGTTTATATTGTCAGTGGAGGCTGCTCTCTGTTATACGTCCATAAATTCTAGGCGCATATAATCCACTGATAAAATTTAATCTGTTTTAATTAGAATTGTATCCCCTTTCCAGCTTACTAAGTCTCTAGTTAACTGACACGATCTGAGTACTCTGTAGTGATCTGTTTAAGAGCGCCTGCCTGGCGTTTAAAGGACACAGCAGGGGTGGTTACAACGCGTAGAACGCTTAGAAATTGACCTACTTTCCAATGTGATGTGAACATAATGTCGCCTAGTAATACGAAACATGTCCAGAAAGTCAGTGCAGCATTGCAGTTACAATTAATAGTGAACCAGTCTCTTCTGTGTAAGCATTCTGCGGCAATGCTGTGTATTACTTACGACAGTCCTCTGCCCCACTCGTAGTTGTCCATGAGAGTCCACGCAGTATATCCAATAACTCGACACCCATCAATGTTAATGGAATCCAGCAAGGCGGTAAGGTAATTCTGTGGGCAATAAAACAATCAATTACAAATAATTTTCTGTGGTTCATTTTTATCTCGCAGCTTACCCGAGACCACACTGAGTCAAAGAAGACTTGGATGAAACTGCTTTTTTTCAGCTATTAAATATAATTCCGTTTTATCATCCACAGCACCATATCGGCCAGTACTTAGCGTACTGCCTTGTCTATTTTTTAAACTAGAAAAGGGACCACATGGTACATGAAGTTCAGAACTCACACATCAATTAACAAAAGCAGTTCGATGCCATTCCCAAAATTTCTCGAGACAATCGACTTTGAAGATTTCTGACCCTCCGCAGTATGCTGAAGCAAGGTAAGTTTTTCTTGACAGGTCGTGTGGCTGTGTGGTAGAATGCTCGCCTACGATGTCTGTGGCTCAGGTTCGCCACCTTCCCTAGCTAAAATTTTAAATAAAGGTTCACCTTCCATGAACATTTCCATGAAGCGTAAAATACACCAGGATAACTTAATTTGTAATGGTTTTTAATTTAAAGAATCTTTTATAAAAGATCAGTAACTTATTTTGATACGATTGGGAACTAACAGCCAGCCATTAACAGAATTAAAGGTTTATTAGCCCTTTACCATGATTTCGACAAATATAGGTTTGTCTTCTTCAGAAACAAACAAACTATTACAAAATAGTTAAACTGGCAACTAGAAAAGGAAGTAAAATTTATAAACAGTATATTAAAATTTTTTTCAGAAAAGCACATTCACTCGTAGAATCACATATTGATAAAAAGTGGTGTTGTGGAAAAAGGCTCTTGTCTAGTGCAATGTGCATGTCAACCACAAATATGAACAGTTAAAAAGCATGACTGAAGGTAGTACCTCAATGCTGCAGAGCTTTGTCAAAAACTTTTAAAATAAAACACACGTGGCACTGGATCCAGCTGACGTTTAGTATGACACATACTTGGCTAGTGACGTGACCCAACTGACTTAGGATGTACAGGCACCAACAATAGATAAATTATGATAGTTTGTACTTACTGCGTGAGTAAGTTCAAAATGTTCAAATATGTGTGAAATCTTATGGGACTTAACTGCTAAGGTCATCAGTCCCAAAGCTTACACACTACTTAGCCTAAATTATCCTAAGGACAAACACACACACACACACCCACCCATGCCCGAGGGAGGACTCGAACCTCCGCCGGGACCAGCCGCACAGTCCATGACTGCAGCACCTTAGACCGCGTGAATAAGTGCGTGCACCACAGAACCGAGCAGCCAGTGGCTGATTTAGCAAATTAAATATTTACTAGGTGAAATTAAAGCAGTATAAGACTAATGAAATAGGAATAAAGGGGTGGGAGAGGTGGGAGGGAGGCGTTAAACTCATCTGCCCCGTAAAGAGCAAGCAGGCTCAGATAAACAGTGCTAATTATTTACAAGTGAGTGCATAAAACAGCATGGGAAGAATTTGCAGACATATAGGGGACCGTGCCAAGTAACAGTATATGAACACTGATCAACCAGAACAATATGGGCACCTACATAATAGCCGGTATGTCCACCTTTGGCACAGATAACAGCGGCGACACGTCATGGCGTGGAAGCAATGAGGCCTTGGTAGGTCGTTGGAGGGAATTGGCACCACATCTGTACACACAAGTCATCTAAATCCGTAAATTCCGGTGAGCGAAGTGATGAGCTCTGACAACACATTCAATCCCATCCCAGATTTGTACGATCGGGACTCGCCATTGTGTTCCTCGAAACACTCCATCTCACTCCTGGCCTTATGACATGGCGCATTACTTTGCTGAAAATTGCCACTACCGTTGGGAAAGATGATCGTCATGAAGGGGTTTGTAACCAGTACACCGTACTCCATGGCCGTCACATTGCACGAGCTCCACTGGACCCATATATGCCCACGTGAATGTTCCCCAGAGTATAATGGAGCTGCCACCAGCTTGTCTCTGTTCCGACATACAGGTGTCAAGGAGCTGTCCTCCTGGAAGACGATGAATCTGTGCCTCCCCATCAGCATGATGAAAAAGGTATCCAGATTCATCAGACTATGAAAAGCTCTGCAACTGCACCACATCTCAGATGTGTTTGATCGGATTCAGATATGGCAGGCTCGGTCCAGCACATCAACTGGAATAAGCCACTGTGTTCCTCTAACCATTCCATCCCACTCCTGGCCCTCTGAAATGGAGCATTATTTTGTTGAAAATACCACTACCGTCGAGAAACATAATCGTCATGAAGGGGTGTACATGGCCTGTACCCAGTGTACGATAATCTTTGGCCGTCATGGTGACTTGCATGAACTCCACTGGACCAATGGATGTCCACGTGAAAGTTCCTCAGAGCATAATCCTACTGCCGCCAGCTTGTCTCCGTCCCGCCATACAGGTGTCAAGGAGCTGTTCCCCTGGAAGGTGACGGATTCGTGCCGTCCCGTCGGCATAATGAAGAAGGTGTCGGAATTCATCAGACAATGTAATGCTCTGCCACTGCACAGACATCCAGTTCCGATGGTAACATGCCCATTTCAGTCGTAGTTGCCGATATCGTGGTGTTAGCATTGGCACATTCATGGATGTCGACTGCAGAGGCCCATCATTAGAATGTTGGCACTGTTTGTTCAAACACACTTGTGGTGTTAGTTTCGCCACAGTTCACCGCCTGTCCTGTTTTACCACTCTGCCCAGGTTACAAGATCCGACATCCGTAACGAGGGGTGACTGGCCAATCCCACGACATCTGGACATTGTTTCACCTTAGTGTCACCACGACTGGAAGACACTCGCCACAGCAGTCCTCAAACACCCGACAAGTCGTGCAGTTTCCAAAATGCTCCTACCGAACCTCTGGGCCATCACAATCTGCCCTCAGTCAAGTCCAGATGGATCGCGCGCCTTCCCTATGGTATACGACAGCACGCTCACTGATACTACATGCACTGTGCGTGTGTCTGACTGGCAGACATTCCTCACCAGGTGATGCTGCTATCGCCTGGACGGGTTTATACCGGTAATAGGTCAGTGACCATAATATTTTGGCTGATCAGTGTATAATGAGATGAACACATAAAACCTCTAAGGCAAATGGAAGATCACATTTATTGGAAGTGTTGTGACTTGGCAAGACAGCCAAGCTACTAGGATTGGCGACGAGGATGGGATCCAATTATTGTGACTTGGCAAGACAGCCAAGCCACTAGGAGGTAGCCGAAAGGCACGCGTTTAAGCTCACGCAGGCTGGCGTGAGGTCTGGAACAGTTAAAGGAGTGATACTAGCAAGAAAAGTACGTAGCTGCTGGAATACTTAACTTTAATCCATAATTGGTGAACATCAGTCTGACGGTACATGCATCACAAGATAAATAGCAAATGATAATGGCGCATTGCTAGGTCGTAGCAAATGACGTAGCTGAAGGCTATGCTAACTATCGTCTCGGCAAATGAGAGCGTAATTTGTCAGTGAACCATCGCTAGCAATATCGGCTGTACAACTGGGACGAGTGCTAGGAAGTCTCTCTAGACCTGCCGTGTGGCGGCGCTCGGTCTGCAATCACTGACAGTGGCGACACGCGGGTCCGACGTATACTACCGGACCGCGGCCGATTTAAAGGCTACCACCTAGCAAGTGTGGTGTCTGGCGGTGACACCACATGAAGTATTCTGGGAAGTACACTATATCCACACAGGAAATCACGTGCAGGGAGCTAGTGTGACCAATTCTAGAATACTGCCTTATAGTTTGCAGTCATCAACAAACAGGCATAACAGCTGAAGTTGACCGAATTCAGCCACGCGCTGCTACCATAGTCTCATTTCGTCATAGCCTTTACGAAAGTGTAACAGAGATGCTCGGAAACATTTAAATGACACTCTTTGGAAGAAATTGCCAAGCTATTGTTATGAAAACGTGGTAAATTTAGACAACCGATAGTCAGGAAATACTGCTCTACAAATCTGCTGGCATAACGGTATATGTCGCGCAGAGAATATGAGAATAGGTACGAGATTGGGGCGTCTATGGAATTAAATAGACAGTCATTTTTTACTCGCTCAATGTGTCAATGGATTAGGACAGATAATAGCTAAGTTAGTACAATATTAGTACAAAGCACTCTCAGCCACGCACTTAATGTGGCTTGTGGAGCGTATATGTACACGTAGAACTATATTTGCCTGGTGAAGAGCTAACCGTACAAGTTAAGCAGCTTCAGTGCTTTTTCAATGCAGCAATTAAATCTATACATTAAAATAACTTTGTTTCTAATTTATACGGAGCAGAATTAGTTAAAATGGAACTATTGCCGTGCGGGGTAGCCGTGCGGTCTAGGGCCACGGTTCGCGCGGCTACCCCCGTCGAAAGTTCGAGTCCTCCCTGGAGCATAAGTGTATGTGTTATCGTTAGTGTAAGTTAGTTTGAATTAGATTAAGTAGTGTGTAAGTCTAGAGACCGATGATCTTAGAAGTTTGGTGCCATAGGAACTTACCACAATTTAATTTTGGAACTATTTGTATTATATTTTGTGAGTCTTATTGGCTACTTGTTCCCGCCAAACCAGTAACTATCCCAGTTGCTATTACTGCTTCGAGACGTTAAGATCATTTCCCATACAATTTACCTGAATAAAGACATCATAACTCTGTTTGACCCCAATTAACGCTTTTTGTGGAAAGTATGCATTGCTCTTGGGTTAAAATACAGGTAGCTTATGATACATTCAGTAACCAAAGGTTTTTATAACATGTTACGCCTTGAGAAACTGAATTACAACCTTTATTGTGTAACTTACCTTGTAGTACTCAACACGAGCAGTGTCGTTCAGCCCAAGGTCTGACGATTCGTGGCCATTTTCAGTAATGAAAACGGGATAATCTTCGTATTCCGCTTTTATCCAGTTCAGAAGTTTACGCATTCCCCACGCCACCTCCTACAAAAAGTGAGTAAATTAAATGAAAATTTTCGATGTTTGTGAGCCACAGGCATACAGCATTTTCAAAAGGATACGCCGCCGTTTGACCGCATACTTCTGAGTATTTCTTGTGTACAGTCTAGATTTGGGTTTTCACGCCATTATCAAGTACGATGTTCTTAGAGCATTAAGATAATTTTGCTAGGTACTGAGCAGGATAACAAATACACAGTTCAACAGATTCAGTGCTAAGCACATGTTAAGCAAATCTGTTGAACTGTGTGTTTGTTATCCTGCAGAACACATTGCAAAATGATGTTAATGGTCTAAGAACACTGTAGTCGATAATGGCGTGGAAGACAAAATCTAGATTGTACACAAGAAATTTACATAAATATACAGTCAAATGGAGATGTGTTTTTGAAAAAAAATAATTAAATGAAGCATAGCATGAAAGACTGGAAACTTTATAATTTGGAGACAATAGTAGCCAGTAAATGTGAATATTTTCAGCTTTTTAAATTAACTCAGTAACCTCGACTATACACTGTAACAGTGAACTATCTAATCAAAAGAATCCGAACACCTATTAGTCGATACTGAAATGGGGTGTGTCCACCCTTCACGTTTATTACGACTTGAAGTCCGCTGGAAACACTGAATGTCTGAATGTGTCTGCAAGAATGGTAGTCCATTCTTCTCCAGAAGCTGAAACCAGAGAGGGTAATGATGTTGGAAGCTGAGATCTAGAGCGTAGAGACATTCTGACTCATCCCGAAGGATTCCCTTTGGTTCAGGTTGGGATTCTGGGCAGGGCAGTTCACTTCAAGAAAGTTACAGCCCACACACTATTGCCTCACAGATGTGACTTTATAACAGTGCGCATTAACATGCTAATAAAATCATCATCTCTGCTCTGTTCTTCTACCATTGCAGCACGCAACGCTGTAAACGGAGGTAAGCCAGTTAGAAGCCTGATGGTGGATGAGATTTTCACTGCCAGTATTCGGCCGCCAATGGGGAGGAAGTATTGGTGTAAAGTTTCTCATCACTAGTCTTTGTGCGAGTTTCCTGGGTTGAAGTCCAAACCAGTCTGCAGTGCCTTATGAAGTGATGGCAAGTAAACTGTTGATGGTCTGTCGGATGTGGACGTTAAATTCGGCGGCCCCCTTGCTGCTTTTCGAGAGGAGAAGGCTAAGTGTGGTGCGGGCACTGGGTTTCAACCTCTCCCTCCTCTCATCATCTCCAACATGAGCATGACAGTACATTACACACACATGCCATTATTGTCATCCATACTTAACTGACTACAGCTGTACACACAGCTTTCATTATTCGCAATGGAAAGGTGCCTGAGGGCGCGGAGAATAGGGAAACCTTTACAATAAGGCGGCTGAACCTGCCCTCAGGTATCTCCCAGCTATCCATGCGGTACGATTTTACTTTCTTTAAGGGATCACAATCTAACGATGAAAACATTCCTGCACCATAGCACAGTTTCCCTTTGGCACCACTGTTTGCACCTCACATGATGGTAGGTAAAGATCTCCAGGCATTCACCAAACCCAAACCCTCCATCTGGATTGTGACAGGGTATTGCGTGATTCATCACTCGTTTCCATTCATGCACTGTCCAGTGACCCTACACTAAGCGTCGCTCAGCACTGCCTACAGAAATGTGAGGCTTATGAGGAGCTGCTCAACCATGTACCTATTTCTCTCCTGGCATTCACCAAACCCAAACCCTTCCATTGGATTGAGACTGTGTATTGCCTGAGTCATGGCTCCAAATCACTCGTTTCCAGTCATTCACTATCCAGTGGCGTCTCTCTTTTCACTACCTTTAGCCTCGCTTAGCACTGACTACAGAAATATGTGGTTTACGAGGAGCTGCTCAACTATGTACTCATTTTTCTATTATTTCCTATGCACAGACAATTTGTTTGCTGGACTGTTGATAGCACTTCAGAACGCACATTTGATTCCTCCCGCTGATGTGATGCTTTTTCTACACCAACCCCCCGCAATGCCCAACCTGCCTGTCCGCCAATACCTGAGGCGTGCCTGGTCTTGTTTTAGTTGTGGTTGTCCCTTCGCACTTCCACCTCACAATCTTGGGCAGCATTAAAGAACTGAGATGTCCCTTATGGTTCAATTGCTCATACGTCATAAATTGACTAGTCCACGTTGAGAGTCACTGAGATCTCCTCACCGACCCATTCTGCTATTTCTGGTTCTCTACTGATCTACTGACAATGCGACACTCCCTGCCTCCTTTTATACCGATTGGTAGCCTCTTGTTACGTCTAGCGGTCAATTCCCTATTGCTTGGGGTGTTCGCATTCCACACTGTTTGGGATGTCTGCATATTCATTCTGTGGTTTCTGTATATGACGGTGTGTAGCTTATGAGCAGCTGAATATTGAAGAATTGGTGAACAGGGAATCACTGAGAAAGACTTCTCAGTTCTGAAAGCCTGTTTTCTGTGGTAATAGCAAATAGTTCACCATCTGAACGTAGTGATTTAGTTTAACTAAGTAAAAGAACGGAAAGGCTGAAATAAATTGTCCAAGAATCGCCATAGCGCCCTACCTCGCACATGCTGAGAGCGCGAAGAATCAGTTAAGAAGCTTGTAGAGCCTCCTCTTGCAGTTATCGACGAGGTATTTAGATAGACATTTACATAATAGTATCCAGAGACACACTCCACCTTTCATTCTGCAGCTACATTGCCCATTAACTAGCCCAGTGGCTGGTGCTACAGCAGACGAAACACATAGAAGATCAGTTGTGTCCAACGCAGGTCAGTTAATGTTGTTGAAACTAGCAGTGCCTCTGTGGTGCGACATGTATTGAACACAGAGAGATCATACTAGATGTGCTGAAAAGGTTTTGTTGCCATTTCAACTTGGGGAACCCAGTACCTCAATGCTGCATAATAATGGACGTACTCACACAGACGTTCACAGTCAAAAATATCTAAGTTAACCTTAAAGAAGTTTCAAATCTGCGTACGCACCGTTGCAGAGTGGAAATTCAATGTGGAAACATCTACGTGTTGTGGATATTACTCCTTGTCCTTCAGCCTCCACGATTCTTCTAGACTGGCACAACAAAAGGACTTAACGATACGTGAAAACCAACAGAAATTTTTATGACTTCACAAAACCATTCTTTTGATAGATTAGGGATTAGGAATAGTTAATGCTCGAATGAGAAGTTTTTTTGTTGTGTTTCAGCTGCACATTTTTAATTAGATTACATGTTTTGACACTTTGGGTCATCTTCAGACCGACGTACTTGCGTCGACAACCTACCTTATCTACTCAGAACCACACATCGGAATACTCTGAAATGTGGTAGTACTCTGAGTAAACAAGACGGGTTGTGACGCAACTACTTCGATTAGAAGAAGACCCAGAGAGACATGTAATCTAATTAAAAATGTGCAATTGGGGTTGTATAGTAAATGAGAATTACTTTTAACATCTATACAGTTGCTGAATCTCTCAAGACGATCATATCGACTGTAGTGAACTTTTCGTGTTAGGAACAAATATTATTCAAAGAGGGGTTTATTTAAAAACACAACAAATAGGAAAGGATGAACGCGTGCTTGAGGATTTTTCGAAGTTGGCCTGCACGGCCAGAGCTTTTAGAATCCAAGGTTTGCGTAGTCAGCCTAACCAAGCACTAGGAAGTCGTCTATGCGACATCCAGAGGCAACTGCAAAACATCTTCACGCACGGGTTCATACACACACAGACACATATTAGGGAAAATAGATACAAAGCGGGCTGTGTATAGATAAGTAAACAAACAAAGATTGCTTGTCCCTCCTCCTGTGTGATTGCAGCAGCATACAAACGGCAGAGAACCAGACACTACTCGCATATTACGACTCGAAAAACTCTTAACAATTACGAAACAGATTCAGCTGACCCATTTCAGTGTCTCCACACTTTAATTCGTGGACTGGTAAACACTTTTTGTAACCAGGACAGCACAAGATATGCCTACTGTATTATGACGTGAAAAAATTCCTTTGTCTGCACATTTGTAAATGTGTAAACCATCTCACGTTATAACCAAAGTGAAGTTTTATTCATATAGGATTATCAAATGAACACTGGTGTTGAGCATATTAAATTTTTAGAGATGTAGCTAGATTGGAAACTTTCTTAGAAGTATCACACTTAGGATCTTGTGCAGAAACTGAATGTTGTTATCTTCACCACATGTTATACAGATATAAAGCACAGTGTATGTCTGTATGCCCAGGATGCCCTTCCAAATCCCTGGATTGATTTCTATCAAATTTGACACAGTTGATGAGCATCAGTACTGTGGGATTTATGGTGTAGGTAAAAGGTAAAAAGGTTTTTTTTTTCAGCCCCTAGCAAATACACTGCCCTTCATGACAGGCATATTGTGTGGGAATAGTATCAGCCTGCCAAATCAAGCGACTTTGCAGGGCAGCCTACATATCAGGGCGCATTGTGTTGGTCTCCTTTGTCGACGTGCTTTGCATGGTGGCAAATAAATAATTTTCAAGTCCCTGATGTGTAGCCTGCACTGCATGACAAATGTGTTGCGGGTATAGTACCTATCTGCTTTATTGAACTGTACTACAGGAGCTACATGTACTGAAAAGCATGGCTGGAAACAGACTGAGATGTATAGAGGTAGGGATGACAGAGTGAGGGAAAGGAGGAAATAGACAGAGAGAGAGAGGGAAAGGGGGAGATGCATGAGGCAGGTGGAAGGTGTAGAGGGGCAGCTGGCAGATAGAAAAGGAAGAACGGAAGGTGAAGACGGAAAGAGAGAGAGGGGAGGAGAATATGGACAGAGTGAGGGGGAGGAAGATGTGGTTAGAGAGGAGGTGGGGTAGTTCAAGACAATAGACGATGTTGCTAAAGCACACCTGTGCTATGACGCTCGATTCATAAATATGTCAGTCCGAAAACTGGTTGTGGATGGGATTTCTGCTGCCAGTATTTGGCTGGCATGGGGAGGAGAGGTGGCAGCATAAAGTCAGGATCATCATTATTTGCGCCAGTCTTCTGAATTAAATTCCAAATCTCTCTGCAGCGTCTTATGAACTGAGTGTATGTTGACAGTGATCCGTTCATTGAACAGGGACGTTAAGCTCAGTGCCCTCTTGGTGCAATTCGACAGGTCTAGGCTATGTGCCAGCAACAAGTTTCACCATCTCCCTTCTCTGATCATTGACATACATCGTAAACATAAAACACTACACTATGTACACATAAATAACAGTCATCTACACTCCACAAATATATATATGACACAACTCTACATATCCGCAAGTAAAGGGGACAACATGTGCAGAGGAACCCTTCCCAGTAGATGGCTGAACCCACCCTGTGCGATATCCCAGCCAACATTTTTACTGATAAGAAACACCAACTTTTAATCAATGAACACTTGACAGAAAAACACATTAACCAACACAGAAAAACGATTTACCCATGAAGAACATCTTAATCATGGTGTACAATGGGGTACACTATAAATTTTCAAGAGATTTCCAGTAACACTGAAAAATTTGAATGACAATTCTAAGGTTATGACTTTCTTCTGACATGCTCCTTTCATCATTCACAGGGGTCCCTCGCAGTAATTTAGATCCTTTCTTTGTAATTTTTTCTCATATTTTCTAGATATTAATAAACTTTTTGAAGCATCTTGCAACATCTATTACAAATAAAGGCAACCTTGAGACTATTCGAATTCAACTGAAAACCTTTCGGATGCTTAATGAATGTTCTCTGCAGGATTACTCCACAAAAGTTTTTAGACAAAAAGAGAACGCTCTATACACTTTCTTTATGAAAAATAGAATCAATTTGAAAAGCAGAATATCTTTTCATTGTCACTGCTCTTATGAGATTGTTATATTGCTTTACCATAGCCATGTTCCAAAGCTGCCTCAAATAGGCCTCACTCGGTTGAGTAAGAATGTCAAGAACATGCATTTTCTAGTCCAACACAGTGAAATGACAACATTATGAAAAATAATCGTATTACAGCGCTCATATTACTAAATAAAATAACCTAAAGTGTTAACTTAAAGAGGTTCTGTCAAGACCTTTTCGTTGTCATAGAAGACGTTCCCTAATGTAAAGCCCTTAACTTCAACTATAAGACACTTAACATGCTACAGCATTTTGTTGAACCCATGTGCGCCCGCATATCTGCCCCCTGTATTCAGTTTTAACCCCTTAAAGTTTTTGTAGAGATTGTTAATGGTCATAGTATTATATTCATACTTTGCACAGTGTGCGTGTTGGGAGTGAGATATTTCATGAGTACTAAATTCTCAAAAGGGTGAGTAGGATAAATTAAAGTCCTCCTTCGTGTTTTCTGTCTGTATCTGAAGGTTATTATCAGAAACTACTATAGGGATTTTGATAGGATTTTCTTGAATATACAGACTGATTCATGAGGACGGTTTGTATATGCTCGAAGACCAAAAAAAAAGAGTGCATCATGCAGGAACTATTCGCATGGGACGGAAATCAATAGATGTACTGCACACGTACAGGCAAACAAATGATTAAAGTTTCAGGAAAATTTGATTACTTATTCAAGAGAAAGAGCTTCACAAATTGAGCAAGTCAGTAACGCGTCTGTCCACCTTTGACACTTATGCGAGCAGAATGAGATTTTCACTCAGCAGCGGAGTGTGGGCTGATATGAAACTTCCTTGCAGATTAAAACTGTGTGCCTGACCGAGACTCAAAGTCGGGACCTTTGCCTTTCTCGAGCAAGTGCTCTACCATCTGAGCTAACGAAGCACCAACCACAGCCCGTCCTCACAGTTTCACTTTCACCAGTACCTCGTCTCCTACTTTCGAAACTTCACAGAAGCTCGCAGGAGAACTTCTGTGAAGTTTGGAAAGTAAGAGACAAGGTACTGGCGGAAGTGAGGCTGTGAGGACGGGGCGTAAATCGTGCTTGGGTAGCTCAGATGGTAGAGCACTTGCCCGCGAAAGGCAAAGGTCCCGAGTTCGAGTCTCGGTCCGGCACACAGTTTTAATCTGCCAGGAAGTTTCACGTATGCGAGCAGATATTTGGCATGGCATTGATTGATGAAGTTGTTGGATGTCCTCCTGAGGGGTATCGTGCAAAATCCTGCCCAGTTGGCACGTTAGATCATCAAAATCATGAGCTGATTGGGGGGCCCTGACCATACTGCTAAAAACGTTCTTAACTGGGGAGGGGTACATCGAGACTGCTGGCCGAGGTAGGGTTTTGGAAGAACGAAGAGATGCAGTAGAAACTCTCGCCATGTGCGAGTGGGCGTTATCTTGGTGAAATGTAAACCCAAGATGGCTTGTCATGGCGGGCAACGAAACGGGCTATAGATTATAGTTGACGTACTGCCGAGCTGTAAGGGTGCCGTAGATGATAACCAAACGGATCGTGCTACGAAAAGAAATGGCACCGATACCATCACTCCTGGTTTTCAGGCCTTATGGCGGGTGACAGTCAAGTTGGTATTCCACTGCTGTCTGGGGCATCTCTAGACACATCTTTCGCCTGTAATATCATTGAATGGAGAAGAATTGTCTTTAGTCATAATTCTCGCTTAGAACTGAGCTCAGATGACTAGAGAAGACGTGTCTGAAAACGCCTCAGACAGAGCTGGGATACCACCCTAACTGTCGCCAACGATATGGCCCGACAACCTAGAGTGATGGTCTGGTTGCTATTTCATTCCATAATCAGGACCCCTTGGGTTGTCATCCGCGGCACCCATACAGCACAGCAGTTCGTCGACGTATTCTAAGGCCCGTTTCCCTGTCCTTCACAGCACGCCATCCTGGGCTTACATTTCAGCAAGATAATATCCCCGGCCCCCACACGGAGAGAGTTTTTAATGCCTGTCTTCGTGATTGCAAAACCCTACATTGGTCAGCAAGGTCGCTGGATCGCTCCCAAATTGAGAATGTTTGAAGTATTATGGACAGGGGCCGGCTGGAGTGGCCGTGCGGTTCTAAGCGCTACAGTCTGGAGCCGAGCGACCGCTACGGTAGCAGGTTCGAATCCTGCCTCGGGCATGGATGTGTGTGATGTCCTTAGCTTAGTTAGGTTTAATTAGTTCTAAGCTCTAGGCGACAGATGACCTCAGAAGTTAAGTCGCATAGTGCTCAGAGCCATTTTTTTTATTATGGACAGGACCCTCCAAGCAGTTCAGGATTCTGATGATCTAATGTGCGAATTGGGCAGAATATAACATCCACGATATATATATATATATATATATATATATATATATATATATATATACACAATATATTTTATTGCGAGTGGAATATGAACGTGCGGAAAACTACGTAACTCAATAATATTCATTCAATTATGTAATATTTCTTAAAAAGATGATAATTATGTAAAACAGAGACAATATTTGTCTCACATTCTTTGTTAATCTATGTCATTCTTTTCTTTTGTTTTGTACCCTTTTGTCGTCTGCTTCTGATGTACATCGCCGACCCAAGACGCGAATCGATTTGAGGTCTGTTGAATGAAAAACTTTTGATGTAAAATTATTGTAATTTTTAATTTTATGTTCATTTGCTGGTAAAAAACAAATAGAGCCAAATGCGTTAAAACTATTTATGATGAATTATTAAAAAATCGCTTCCTCTTTTAATTATAATTTTGTATTAATTGTTTTACCATAGCTGCAAGAAGCGCAGCCATTGTTAGTTGCGATTATATAGCAACTTCGTCTGTATTTCTAGTTGAAAATAACATGGGTTTGTGTTAAACCAATTCACAAAACAATTTAATAATTTTTTATTGGCGGTATCAATTTAAATGATTAATTATTTATTGAGCAAAGGAAAATCTTAATTAAAAAAGAAATCCTCTATCTTTTGTTGGCCGCCATCTTAACTTTTATCACAGCGGCAAATTTAAATTACTTGAAACTGCAAACAATATTCCGATGTGTAAGAAATAAATGTGCACCGGTGGTACCGAACTCTATAAAAGAAAAAGTAATCGAATCAGATTGCATTTTCTAAGAACAGTGCTGATGGTATTTATTGTGGAACAAGATTTCATTGCTGATGTATGAGGCCAAAATTAAACTACGGACGAATCATGGAGAAAAACATTTTTGGTAGCACACGTCAGTGTTGTGTACGGGTGGTATTCTGTGGTTCCCTTACATGATCAATTTGCTAAGAATAATTAAATCCATCGAAGACAAAAATTATAAAAGCTCTGATGTACGATCTGTAATTTTAGTGATATGAACACAGCTTACAGTCAACATTATTACACTACGTCAGGTGGAATTCTTGTGCAATTTGAACAAAATAATTATCCGGGAGAAGTTGTAGTATGAATAATGCATTATACATGTGTATGATATTGTCAGTGTCATTTATAAAATCAAATCAATGCAACTGCTAAAAAAAAAGAAAAAAAAAAAAAGAACCAGAGTGAATTCAAACCGCAGAATACCATAGAGTATCGTATCATCCATATTCGTTGCATTTGTCCATGTTGATGATACACAAGAAATCTGCCACAAGAACTAGGTACGATACCCCTCAGGAGGACTCTATCAATAAGTGCCACGCCGACTATCTGCTTGCATAAGTGTCAGAGGTGAGCCAACACGTTTCTGACTTCCTAGATCTGTGAAGCTCTTTCTCTTGAATAAATCATCCATTTTTTCTGTCTGTACATGGACATGAAACCTACCGGTGTCCTTTCCATTCGGATAATGCCTTCGTGGTGCGTCGTTTCTTTCTTGTCTCAGAGCGTACATAATTTACTACTGAAATTGGCTGAAATATTATGAATTAAGGTTCTCCACCTCATTTTTCGGTCTGTATGTGAAGGATAATCACAGGAACTAGTTTAGGAACTTCGACAGGCCTTTCACTAATAGACTGATTGACGAGGAAAGTTTGTGCGAATAATTTATTACCGCTACGCCAGACAAGTTGTCCAGTCACAGATAATGAGCGCTACCCCTACGAAGCCGTGGTGGATCGTTAGTAAACATTGACAATCAGAACTGGAGAATTTTTCACTCATATATATATTTGTAAAATGATGTTAACAGGCAGAAAATCCATCCATTTATAAATACATTTTTTGTAGATTCCATTTTAAAGCAAAAGATTTCTTCAAGGAATTGGTATATTACATTACTTTAGCCAAGTATTTATGATAACTGGTTCTCAATGCATTGTATTTCAGTAACTGATAATATCAGTAGAGTTACAAATATTGTATGCTGCTGCTTTTGTATTTATATGTTTGTATTTAATAATAAAAATATTTCATTCTTTGAACAGTAAAAGACTGTTTTTAAAGAGTAGCTAATTCTCAAAATAAATAAATAAAAGGGAGGGAGGGAGAGAGAGAGAGAGAGAGAGAGAGAGAGAGAGAGAGAGAGAGAGGGGGGGGGGGGGGAGAGGGAGAAAAACAGGCCAGTGGATACCCAAATTATTCATACGTTAATGATAATAGCAATAATAATAATAATAATAATAATAATACATTATAGGTTGGTAACCTTACCCCAAGTTGTGACCTGATGACTCCAGAGTCTCTGTCTAAAGAGGGAGAGAGCCCACTTTCACCACCTGTTGTATAATACGATCTGTAGTGGTTAATGCCGAGAAAGTCAGCACTTCCTAGAAATAGAGAAGGAAATTATTGTTGTTTATATTTGACACGTATTCCCAAAATGGTTCAAATGGCTCTGAGCACTATGGGACTTAACTTCTGAGGTCATCAGTCCCCTAGAACTTAGAACTACTTAAACCTTACTAACTTAAGGACATCACACACATCCATGCCCGAGGCAGGATTCGAACCTGCGACCGTAGCGATCGCGCGGTTCCAGACTTTAGCGCCTCGAACCGCTCGCCCATTCCGGCCGGAGCATTCCCAAAAAACAACTTTATTATAGATGTGGATCATATGGTTCGATGCAAATCACCATACTTGCTTGTGTTGGCCTTTCCGTACTGAACAGCTACACCTTGAACATACAAGCCAAAAAATAAAAATCAGAAACAATATCGTTAGGAAACTTGCTGAGACAAGATGCCGCGAGGAGGGGAGGATATTGTGCTCCGGAGTGGTTCAAAAGCGCAATCGTTAGAAAGCTGGTGTACAAATTCAATAAAACCATGAGGAAAATAACTAATACTTTAACATCCGCCCCACACCGAGGTTACCTGTGCTCTGCAACTCTGGACAAGATGCGAAGAGGAATTTTCGCGAGATTCGAAGAAATTTCGTGAGCTAAAAAAGTGAAATGATCGTCTGCGCACTGATAGCTGGAAGTTCCCACCTGAAGAAGTTTGGTCGCCGAGTTGCAAGTCTTATCAGTTGACGCTACATTGGGCGATAAAATCTCCGACCCGGCTGGGAACAGAACGAGGGCCTGCTGCATGGCGGTCAGATGCGCTGACCACTCAGCTAAGGAGGCGGACATGTCGTGACCTTATGAGCACAAACCATGTACCTCAAGATCGATGAAATTTCGGAAAAGAAACTGGGATATCGTTCCTGGGAGGTTTCAATGCCAGAAATTCTTGCATTTGCAGTAGTTTCTGGGATTGAATCTTCCCAAGAACGGTTGGACAAGGCTGAACAGAATAACAGCCTGTGCGAGCTGCAACTCCCTGAAGAACAAGTGGGCTGTGACTGTGCAGAGCCTAAGCACACTGCAGACTACAGACTGTAAGACTGCCCAGCTAGGAAATATCGAAGACCTATGAGAGACATGATCGAAGCAACCCATCCTGCAATTACTTGATTGACGATATTGGACTTACAAATCTAATATAACGTTACACAACTAAAAATAATATATGTTATATTTCTGTAATTTTATTGTATATTTTCAAACTCTGCATACAGCTATTGCGTATTTCCATACGATAAATTAATACATAATAAAGCGCAGTCTATGTTCATTTGAACCTGACTTTGAAGTCTCGGTCTGCAAAATGCTTTCAAGCCTCGGTCATCACCTGCAATTTTTACCTGCCTCGCTCCTCCTCTCACAACCTCTCCCCCCACCCCCCAATCCCTCCATTAACAAATTAAATATTCCTTTATGCCTCGAGATACCTCTGTCAACCTATCCCTTTTTTAGTCAAATTGTACTTTGAAGCTCTTTTCTCTCTGATACGACTCAGCACCTTCTCGTTAGTTGCTCTATCTACCTACCAGACCTTCAGCATTACTCTGTAACATCACATTTCAAACGCTTCTATTGTTCACATGGAATCATCGAAGATGGATATCGTTCTAATAGCAAGAAGCTGCGAGTGAACTTAAAAGAGTTAAAATAGACATAAGTGAATGTGGTGAAGGTACTAGAAACACAAGCAAAAGCCCTAAATAATAAACTGAAAGACACGAAATAAGCCAAAGAAGCAGAACAACACTGACAATGGAAATCCAAGAAATATGAGTGTAGAATATTACTATTGCCACTGAAATAAAGTTACTGGAGAAGAGTATAATAGTCTGGGCAATATTATAAAAAGAAGCATTAAGACGAAGTAACACACGAGTAGGTACATTAATATTAAATAATTAAATTCTGAAAAACCAAGCAGACTACTTGAATACTGATTTCGTTTGCAATGTGACATAGACCTCAGTTCACTATGGTAATGTGGCAGTTACTATATGCTTAATTTTCCGTATTGATGTTGTGCAGACAAATTATGTAGATGCTGGGATCACAATATATGTCATCTGTTGGCGAATATGGCAACTATGACCATTTGTTTATAGGTATGAACATAACTGGTGACATATAGTGGCTATAGAAATATGTAAAGAAGATTGCACTGAAATGGAAACAGAAATGTCAGTGTAGGAAATCAGTATGTTTAACAGGCTTAGGTAAGTATAACCCGCAGCCTGAAGTATTGCTTGTGAAAATATGTATAGTAGCGTTTCAAGATGCTTTTGTAAATGTTTAAATGGCTGATTATCTTTAGCGAGCACAGACGAACGTGTCACATGATACTACGAGTAAGTAAGTGTTGATATATAAGAGTGAACTGTCGTGGAATCGCCCTCAAGTGCACCGAGAAATGCGCATACGTATGGAAGTGTACAGGCGAGTTTTTATGGGGGATACTGGTACATAATCACCGAAGGACAGAGCTTTGTATTCAAGTCATAGCTGAGAAACATTAATGTACGCTACGCATTGTGGGAAAGTGCTTTAAATACCAAATATTGTGAAACAGTATAGTACATTGTACATGGCTATGAAACAGTGCAGCTACGTGTGTTTCTAGCCGCGCATATGCTACCAGTATGTGCAGTCGAGAGTTTCAGAGTAAATGGCGTAAGACAAGCTTTCAAAAGGCACAGAGTTTGAAAAACAAATTAGTATCAAATGTGTGACAGTGCCTTGTCTAACTCACCTAATCCAGACCACTCCAGCTACCAATCATAAGGACTTGTTGAACGGGTATTATGGTGACTCAGCTATCTTCATCTCTTATATACTAATAACAAAACTGTAAAACTGTCGTGCCCGTCTGTCTCTTTCTTCGAACACGATAATCTCCAAAACTGCTAGACGAATTGTCATGAGCATTTGAGAGGTAGCTTGAGCATAGCTTACGACAACGTAAAAGTTTTATTTCATCAAAATTGGATCACGCAAGCAAAAGATGGTATTTAAAGTTTTACCTAAAACCGTCGTTTCTTTTTGTCTGTTTGAACTCGCTAATCTCGAAAACTACCAAACGAATTTTCGTAGGCTTTTCACAGGCAACTTGAGCGTAGCTTGGGGGAACGTACAAGCTTTACTTAATCAAAATTGGATAACGAAAACAGAATGTCGTGATTTAAAGATTTATAAAAAACCGTCGTGTCTATCTGTCTAGTTTTTCACGTATTTCAATGTTTATGACGAGGTATCGTCTGAACTATGTGTCTAACAATAATATAATTTTTCAGGTACCTTCAATGATCTATGTGGCTACTGTTTGCAAATGTGTGACGAATAGAGTTATTAGAAAGGAAGCAACAAATCAAAACATCATAGACAATGCTGAAATTTTACTGCATGAACAACTAATATGTAGTAAGTGAAAACTTTTTTCTTTTCATAGTTTTGTGTTAAACTTTTAACAGAAGAGCATACCTCTTAATGAGTAGTTTACGACAGCATTTTAAATTTTTAAATTCGTTCAATAGTTACGTGAAATACTGAAAATCAACTGGAAACTATTAGATAGGCAACATGGAACTGGATCTTTCAATCACGAAGCATGAAACATGAACCATGAATCGCGTTAGGCCTTTGATAATATAGATGCTGCCGCCAGTTCTACCGTTGTAAAACCGGTAACGAGTTTGTTCTGGAAACCTGCGTCTTTGTGTACCTACTGCGCACGTCTTTACCTGACATCAATAAGGCACCCACTATTTTTAGTTGGTACACAAGAGCGGCGCGGCATTAAAAGCACTGAAATTCGCTACACGCGAATAAGCGCGTTCTCCCAACTGAGAACTGATCGATGCGTGACGCAGCCACAGTCGACCTCCAAACACTGGGTGCGCCCTGTTATCAGATCAACTATACAATCGGATGAAGAGAGGTACGAAGGATGAGTATTCGTGTCTCGCTCACAATGAAGTCATTACAAAACGTGCGTAGGTTCGGATTTGAAAGCAGTGAGGATGAAAAACGGCCGTTACCTTCTCACAAGAACAGACTCTTCATTTGTCTCAAGTGCTTAATGCATGTATGGGACAAAAAACTCTGCGTCATCTATTTATTTCACAAGTTAATTCAGAAGCTATTTCACACAAGTTAATTTTGCTACGAATTTGCAAATGAGGGTATCCAGTGAGCAGAGACTACATAGTTTAATAATGAGATTACGGACGTTATTCTTGTAGTTTATGCAGCAGAACTCACAAACTGTTTGTGCAGGATGGGCCAGAAGTCACGATCGGAAATGTTTAATGTTATTGCACAGAAGGAAGAAGCATCATGAAAGACAAACAGGAAAATGATACATGCAGGAATGGAATAACACAGAAACGAATGTTCTTACATACTCTTCCATATTTCGCACTCTCTCTGCATGCTGACCATCATTCTCGGTGCAGTGTTGGATTTGCTGCCATCTGCGTCTACTTTCCTGGCACAGTATTTCCGAAGTGATCATTCTCAGGGTTGTCTTTCACCCATATATAAACATTTAGAGACCACGGACTAAGATAATCTACACATTCATCTGTAACCACATCCTTAAGGCGAGCCGCTTATATTTGAAAAGGTGCATGTAACTATTCGCATGAATCACGTCGCGTATTCATGTCATTATCATTTAATTCATTGATGCCACCGGGCCGAAATGAACGGTAACCTTCTTTCTTCATCCAACGACGCAAGGAAGCGGTGTGGGATCTTCATCTCCACTGACCGCTGCCTTCTCGATTTTGCTAGCGAACGGAATAATGACGCATTTAAGCCTTCAGTGACTTCATTATCGTTGTCATATTTATCGGTTCTTCCAGTGCATGGTTGCGTCTGCCACAGGATCAGCTGCAAAGGCCTTTCTTTTCAGTTTCCGAAGATTGGAGATTTCTTCCTTGAGGCAATTAAAAAGGATTTCCCTAATTTAATCATATGTCTCAATCGTTAGCTTCTGTCCATGCTGAGAAGAAGACGTTTTTCAATTGTAACGAGAATATTTACAAGAGTATCACATTGGTAGCAAAAAAAAAAACAAGAAAAGAAAAACACGATCACGTGGCGTAGCATTCGCCGGCAACTCAAGGCGAAACAACACGAACACATGTCGTGTTTTCACGGAGTGACGGTTGCATTGTAGTTTGAGTGACCTTTTCCTGAAGATAAATGTGCTAAGCACGAAGAGAATTATTTTCAACCTAGAATACATTTCCACATCCATAACCACGAAATTATATGTTAAGTTACTTGAATATCTTTCGAAATGTGACTTTTGGCCCACCCTGTAGAACTGAAATGCACAACGAAGGCGCTTCTCTACCAATAGCACTTTAATTCTTTACATCTTCGTGCATGTGCTCAAGCATTTAGCAGTCAAGGAGAGCTGGAAATAAAAAATGGGACCTTCGAAATGGCATAACCCTTTTCCTAATTTTTCCAAACCGATTACTACAGCCGGACAACGTGCTCCACTGGGTCAGTTCAACATAGGACGGAATAGGCAGGTTATTACACGGAAAACAACTGGGAACTGGTTAAAATACACATCGACAAGCCAAATATTATGAGCACTACCCACCGCGACGTTGGATGCTCCCTGGTGGCTTTGAAGGCACGTGACACGGTGACAAAAGTATGAAAGCAGAGCAGACATACACGAGGGACCAGCCTAGCGAAGATATGGGCTGCAAATGGAGAAATCCACTGAGGTAAGCGATTTTGACAAAGAGTAGATTATTATTACGCAGAGCCTGTGAAGGCCTATCTTGGAAACGACGAAACTGGTCGAATGTTCACGTGCTACTGTCGTGAGCATCTATGGAAAGAGGCGAAGGACGGTGAAATACCACTAGGCGATAAATTGTTGGATGTCCACGACTCTTCATAGAACGTGGCTTTGGAGGCTTGTCTGCTCTGTAAAGTAGGACAGATGGTGATCTGTGGCAGCTCTGCCGGCAGAGCACAATACTGGTGAACGCACATGTGTTCGAAGAACAATGTTCATTGTACATTGGAGAACACGGAACTCCGTAGCAGGCCACCCCTACGTGTTCACATGTTAACCCAACACCATGGTCAATTACGATTCCAGTGGGCACGGGACCATCGAGATTCGACCGTCGTTCAATGGAATCGTGTCGGCTCTTCAGCTGAATCACATTTTTGATACAACAAGTCGATAGTCGTCTCCACAAACGTCGTGCCGGCCGTTGTGGCCGAGCTGTTCTAGGCGCTTCAGTCTGGAACCGCGCGACCGCTACGGTAGCAGGTTCGAATCCTGCCTCGGGCATGGATGTGTGTGATGTCTTTAGGTTAGTTAGGTTTAAGTAGTTCTAAGTTCTAGGAGACTGATGACCTCAGATGTTAAGTCCCATAGTACTCAGAGCCATTTGAACAAACGCCATTAAGGAGGTGAACGGCGGCTGGAAACGAGTAGCGCGCCACTGACGCAGGCTGGTAGGATCAGTATTATGCTGTGGGAGACATTCTCCTGTGCTTGCATATGACCTGTGGTAGTAATCGAAGAGACGTTGACAGTTGCGAATCTCCTGCATCACTTCACGCTAGATGTCACCCCTGACAGCGATGTCATCTTTTAGTAGTACACTGAAGAGCCAAATAAACTGGAACACCTGCCTAATATCGTGTAGGGCCCCCGCGAGCACGCAGAAGTGTCGCAACACTAAGTCGCATGGACTCAACTAAAGTTTGAAGTAGTGCTGGAGGCAACTGGCATCATGAGTCCTACAGGGCAGTCCATAAATCCATAACAGTACGAGGGGGTGGAGATCTCTTCTGAACAGCAGGTTGCAAGGCATCCCAGATATGCTCAATAATGTTCATGTCTGGGGAATTTAGTGGCCAGCGGAAGTGTTAAACTCAGAAGAGTTTTCCTGGAGCCACTCTGTAGCAATTCTGAACTTGTGGTATGTCGCATTGTCCTGCTGGAATTGCCCAAGTCCGTCAGAATGCACAATGGATATGAATGGATGCAGGTGATCAGACAGGATGCTTACATATGTGTCACCTGTCACAGTCGTATCTAGACGTATCAGGGGTCCCGTGTCTCTCCAATTGCACACGCTCCACGCCACTCCATAGCCTCCACTAGCATGAACAGTCCCTTGCTGACATGCAGGGACCATGGATTCATGAGGTTGTCTCCATACCTGTACACATCCATCCGCTCGATACGATTTGAAACGAGACTCGTCCGACCAGGCAACATGTTTCCAGTCATCAACAGTCCAATGTCGGTGTTGACGGGCCCAGGCGAGGCGTAAAGCTTTGTGTCGTGCAGTCATCAAGGGGACACGAGCGGGCCTTCGGCTCCGAAAGCCCATATTGATGATGTTTCGTTGAATAGTTCGCATACTGACACTTGCTGATGGCCCAGCATTGAAATCTACAGCAATTTGCGGAATGGTTGCACTTCTGTTACGTTGAACGATTCTCTTCAGTCGCTGTAGGCTCCGTTCTTGCAGGGTCTTTTTATGGCCGCAGGGATGTCGGAGATTTGATGTTTTAACGGATTCACGGTACACTCGTGAAATGGTCGTAGGGGAAAATCCCCACTTCATCGCATCGTATGCAATCCATCTGGGTCACTGTCGAGCGCCATCACCGAGTACGCAAATAGCGAATGTACGTCGACGTGTAATGCCACAAACCTCCAAAAACCTACTAACAAATGTCGGATCTCTGATATGCAGAATCAGTGATGTATTTCGTTTCAAAGACGGACAGAACAAGTTATTGGGCAGGTTCAAAAATGGCTCTGAGCACTATGGGACTCAACTGCTGAGGTCATTAGTCCCCTAGAACTTAGAACTAGTTAAACCTAACTAACCTAAGGACGTCACAAACATCCATGCCCGAGGCAGGATTCGAACCTGCGACCGTAGCGGTCTTGCGGTTCCAGACTGCAGCGCCTTTAACCGCACGGCCACTTCGGCCGGCAATTGAGCAGGAGTCATAATGTTTTTGTTCATCAGAGTGTTTGAGTGAAAGTACCACACACACGCCAGGAAAAGTCGCATCAGCTTGTAGGCAGATCAGCCTGAACTACCACCATTGCCCACTTACCACACTAACAGTGAAACACGTGATTTTTGCCGTTACGACTGTGCACGTCATGTTGTGCATACACATAGGGCACTTTCCTCTTACCGTAGCCATCGCCTCTCTCACAGCACACATCTCATGGCTTGACCGTAATATTAACTACAAGCAAAAAGCTCCCAGATTGGTTGGCTTGTGTTTAGAACGCTCAATTTCAAGGCTATTAACGCCTTAGAAGCTCCAAGATCGTTTAACGTACCGTCTGATTCCTGAATAATGTGAAGAGTGAATGAGACGAAACCTTGCCTGAAGCAATGCGTTCTGATCACTGGCATGTTCGCTCGCTGCGTATATTGGATAGAAGCATCCAAATGGCGAAAGAAAAAAAAACGAAGAGTAGAGTTTATTGTCCCGTCGAAGTTGTTAAAAACGGAACACAAATTTGGACAGGTCAATGGTAGGGAAGAAATTCGACTGTGCTTCTTTCAAACGAACTGCCCCATGAATGTTTTTCATCGATACAGAGACACCATCGGTAACAAAAAGTTGAGTGTCCAGGCGGGGTTTTGAAACTACTGTTGCTGAATGCGAGTCCAGTGTCACACTATCGAGTCTAGAGTCCCGCATGTTGCAGGTTTCAACCCGGACAACCCGTGTGTCGCGGCCTGACACATCCAATACACAGGCCAGCTTGACTACGAGACTGCAGCTTTGCGTAACGCAAGTGTCACTATGAAGAGGATTTTTTAAGCTATAACTACGAAAATTGATATTTTATTTGTCGGACAGAAATAAAAATGTATGTCTTTCAGCGTTTTTGGAAACTCAGCACCTAAGTGAGTGAAATATGGGACCAAAAGTATTACGAAAATATTTCATTATGAAAGATGAGTGGTTAGAGGTACTCGTACATTCGAAAAGATCATGTTTCCATGCCCTTAATTAACGTGAAAAGTTTAGAAAGTGTTGCAATTTGTGAACTAAGTCAAAGAAAGGTGTCTAACAATCAGCTCGACAATTCAGCTTTATCAGAATTGCCTAGAAAAAGAAATGTATCTTCAATACACTAATTTTTAAGTAGACGTAATATATGGCAATAAAATTATTTATGTTCCAGTTACTACACAAACTAACCATTACTGAAGACAAGATAGATATAACGTTTAAATTCTATTCCATGTACAATAAAGCTCGTTTGAAATGAGAGAATTCAGTACAGGCTGTACTGGTGCCAACAATTACTATAGAACCGCTTATCCGATTTACCTATTTCTTTTTTAACTCGTTATATGAAGTTAAATTAAACCCATGGAATACTTTAATTATGCAAAGACTGGGAGCCATGTAAATGCTCAGTCTTTTATAATTTATAGATTTTCATCTGAGCAAAGGGCATAATAACATACAAATTCGATTAAAGAAAAACAAAAGAAAGTCTTTGCAGTCCACGCGAGGGAAGCAGCAGGTGTTGAGCTAGTTAAGATATATGTTTGATACTAACAGACTTCTTTGGGCCACAGATGCCCTCTTTATTTCCGACTGTCTGTTTACTATGACCTCGTTGTATGATCCATCATGTGTTATTTTGCTTCTAAGATAGAACAATTCCTTAACCTCGACTACTTCATGGTCACCAAGTTTGATGTTCAGTTTATCACTAATCTCATTTCTGCTACTCCTCATTACTTTCGTCTTTCTTCGGTTTACTCTCAATCCGTATTCTGCACTCATTACACTGTTCAATCCATTCAGCTGGTCCTGCAGTTCTTCTTCACTTTCACTTACCTTTAATGTCCACTTACTCTCAATTTTAATCCCACTGTTTAAACTTTCATTTCCGTTAATATTTCTTGAACAGCAAAGGCTAAAGTTGCATTCCTGTGTTACACCGTTTATAGTCCGGGCATTTCGGTCTTGATTTTTCGTTTTTATTGTTTCCTCTTGGTCTTTGTTCACGTTGTATAGTACCCGTCTTTCCCTATGGATTATTCCCATTTTTTCAGAATTTAGAGCTTTTTGCACCATTTTACATTCTCGTACACTTATTATAAATCGAAAAATTGTATGACAGTGTCTTGATTCTTCCTAACTCTTGCTTCCGTTATGAAGTGCCTCTTTTGTGCTTTTATGTTTCCTAAAGGCAAACTGACCGATCCTCAGTTTTGGTTTCCATTGTTCTGTATGTTATGCTTGTTAACTACTTGAATGCATAAGGTGTCTGCGTCTACTGCGTAGCTGACTGCGAGATTTCTCACACTTAAGTGCTATTGCCATCTCCTGAATTCCATGAATGCTGTTTTTCCGAAAGTCTGATGGTGCGTCTCCAGGCTCATAGATTCTATACATCAGCTTGAATGGAAGTTTGGTTACAGCTTCCCCCAATGTTTTTAGAAATTCCGAGGGAATGTTGTCTGTACTTTCTGCTTCATTGGATACTATTTCTTCCAATGCTCTATTAAAGCCTGACTCTAATCCTGGAACCCCTATGTCGTCCATATCGACACCCATTTCTTCTTCAGTGACTTCATGAGACGAGCCGTCCCCCTTATAGAGGCCTTCATTGTATTCTTTCCTCCTATCCTCTCTCTCCCCTGCGTTGAATATTGGAATGTTCGCTTCGTTCTTAATGTTGACGCCATTGCTTTTAATTCCACCAAAGATTGTTTTGATTTTTCTATAAGCTGAATCAGTACTCCTGACGATCATTTTTTTTCGATGTCTACATATTTTTCATGCAGCCATTTCGCGTTTGCTTCCCTACACTTCCTATTTACTTCATTCCTGTAGCCTTTGTTCCCGTGGCTACACCCACGTATGCGTTTCACACATATATGGAACACACCTCCTCCTCACCCTCTCTGTATCCACTTCTTCCTCCTTCCATCTCTCCACGTCATTCTCCCACGCGTATCTGTCTATCGCGATCTACCTCCACTCTCTCTGTCCCTTCATCTCCTCTTACCTCTCCACCCTCTCTCTCTCTCTGACCATATCTTCCTCCTCCTCCCTCTAACGTATATACCTCCCTCTCTCTTTCCACCACCACCTCTCGCTCTTCCTTCTCCACTTACCCACTACCCTCTACACCTTCCACTTGCCTCATGCATTTCCCCCTCCTTCCCTCTCTCTGCCCATTTCCTCCTCCCCCTCACTCTCTCCATTCCCTCTCCAGTCCATCTCAACCTGTCTCCAGCCATAATCACTGGCATGTGTAGCCCTTGCATCTCCCCCTCTTCCCCTCTCTCTGCCCATTTCCTCCTCCCCATCTATCCATATTCTGTCCATCCCAACCTGCTCCAGCCATGCTCATTGGCGCATGTATCCCTTGCAATAAAGTTCAATAAAGCAGGCCAATTCTACTCGCGTATCACACCAGTTATGCAGAGGAGGCAACTTATTAGGGGTTTGAAAACCATTTGGCTGCCATGCAAAGCAGCTCAACAGAGCAGACCAATAGTACTCCAACACACACAACACACAGGGCAGCCTGCATTTTTGGGCCCAGTAAATCGTTTCTTGACCTTTGGCATGTAGGCTGCCCTGCAAAATAGGTTGATTTGACAGGTCTATGTTCCCACAAAACATGCCTGTCTTGCAGGGCAGCCAATATGCCAGGAGCTAGAAAAAAACTAGTTTTGACCTGTATCTCTGCTCCTATTGGAGCTAGTTGGTTATAAATCCCCTAGTACTAATACTCATAAAGCTTTCTGTTTCTGTACCAAATCCCAGACATAAACACACACACTCTGCTTTACATACATAACAGATGTGTATTCCTGTCTACCCCTGAACATTTTTGTACTTCCTTCTTTCGTCATTCAGTTGAAGTATTTCTTCTGCTACCCACACATGTTTGTCCAATTTCTGTGATGGTCGTTTTTGATAGTGTCCATTCCTCTTCAACTGATCTTCCTGCTGTGGTATTCATTATTGCTGTATCTGCAACCTTAGATAATTTTAAATGCATCTCATCATTCCTCAGTACCTCAGCATCTCATTTCTTTCCATATCCATTCTTCCTGACTATCACTTCAAACTTCAGACTACTCTTCATCATAACTAAATTTTGGTCTGAGGAAATATCTGTTCCTGGGTATGCCTTAAAATCCAATGTCTGATTACAGAATCTCTGTCCAACCATGATATAATAAAAGTACTTTCTTCCCATGTTTCCAGATCTTTTCCAAGTATGTCTCCGCCTCTTGTGATTTTTTATCGTTGTGTTCGCTTTTACTAGCTGGACATTATTGCATAACTCAATTAGTCTTTCTTATTTCAACTACGAAGCCCATATTCTCCCAATATTCTATCTCCTGTTCCTTCTGCTACTATCACATTCAAGTTCCCGTGTTACATTCTCCCAAACCCGTATTTTTTATTCATTACTGTTTTTAGCATATGTATGAAGGGATAGGATGCAACGTTTTCAATGGACACTTGAGCCTCACTTTACTACCAGCTTTTCCATTCAAGTTGCCTCCACCCAGCCACCGTATCCACAAAGGTACTTTTATTATTAGAAGAGTGCATGACAGCAATAAATGTTTATAGATTTTTAATTTCCAAATAACGCAAAGCAAGTACACATTGATGGAATTAAAGAGATTGCATTAACATATTCCTGGGCAGTGGTGCACACCTCGGAGATTAGTGGTCGTAATTCTACTAGTGAAAAAATTTCTCACCACCAATATTTGGCTGGCTAGGGGAGAAGAGGTGGTGGTGTTGAGTTCCCGATCACCACGCTTTGAGTCGAAATCCTGAATTAAATTACAAACGTTTGTACAATGTCTCATGGAGTGACGTGGCACTCTTGATGATCCATCCGTCAGATGATGTCATTAAGCTAAGCAGCCCCCTTGGTGCTATTCGAGAGCAACAGATTATGTAACAGCAGGGTATTTCATGCTCTCGCTTTTCTCAGCACCAAATAACAACAACATAAGGCCACACCTAGACTCAACATCTATATCACTGAACCACAAATCGGGAATACAGTTGATGGTTACCTATCTAATGGTCTGCAAGGGAAACAAAAAGTTGATTCCCAGTATTTCGTGTAACTATTGATATATGACTCGTTTACGGTAGAGGACTGCAGCATCATTCACCCTTTCATTTGTCGAACAAACGCAAGGATGACCGACATAGTGTTTAGTGTATCTGGGATTGTAAAACAGTTAAGATCCTTAGACGCCAGGAAGGCATCTGGCCCAGACGGTATCCCTGTAAGATTATATGTTGACTATGCTACAAATATAGCACCATTCTTATCCATCATCTGTCAGAGATCACTGGAACAGCGGAAAGTTCCACGGGACTGGAAGAAGGCCCAGGTCATAGCAATCTATAAAAAGGGTAGAAAATCGGATGCACATAATTACTGGCCAATTTCACTGACATCGATTTCTTGCAGAATCTTGGAACATATTTTGTGTTCAGACTTAATGACCTTTCTAGATTCTGAGAAGCTCATCTGCAGAAACCAGCACGGTTTTAGGAAAAGGCGGTAATGCGAGACTCAGCTGGCCCTCTTTGTGCATGATATACAACAGGCTCTAGACACCGGCTTCCAGGTTGATGCCATATTTCTCGACTTTCGAAAGGCGTTCGACTCAGTTCCGCACTCGCTTGCTCCAAAAAGTTCGCGCTTACGGTCTATCCGATGACATATGCGGTTGGATAGAAAGTTTTATAACAGACAGAGAGCAGTATGTCGTCCTGAATGCGATGACTTCAACAGAAATAAGCGTAACTTCAGGTGTGCCCCAGGGCAGCGTAATAGGTCCTCTTCTTTTTACGATTTACATAAACGATATGGTTTATGGTATTGGCAGCTGCATTAGACTGTTTGCCAATTATGCTGTAGTCTACAGGAAAGTAGTATCACACGAAAGTTGTGAACAAATAAATAAGGATTTGCAGAAAATAAATGCCTGTTGTAATGACTGGCAGTTATCTCTCAATATTAGTAAGTGTAACCTACTGCGTATAACAAGGCGAAAATCCCCATTAATGTACGAGTACAAAATAAATGCCCAGTCTTTGGAAGCGGTAACAACCGTCAAGTATCTGGGTGTGACTATTCGAAATGATCTCAAATGGAATAATCATATTACACGAGTGACGGGCAAGGCGAACTCTAGATTGTGGTTTATTGGTAGAATCCTGAAGCGATGCAGTTCTTCAAGAAAGAAAATTGCTTACAATACGTTAGTTCGTCGAGTCTTAAGAGTATTGTTCGTCTGTATGGGACCCATACCAATTGGGACTGATTCAAGAGATTGAGAGGGTCCAAAGAAGACCGGCAAGATTCGTGACTGGTACATTTAGCCATCGAGATAGCGTTACAAATCTCATAGAAAGTTTGAAGTGGGACACACTTGCAGATAGACGACGCGCTAAACGGAAGGGGCTGCTCACTAAATTCCGAAATCCGATCTTCGCCGAGGATGTAGGGCATATATTATTACCACCAACTTTCAAATCACGCAATGATCACCATTCAAAGATAAGGGAAATTAGAGCTCGTACTGAGGCGTTCAGACAGTCGTTTTTCCCTCGCGCGATCCGCGAGTGGAACAGAGGAGGGGAAATATGACTTTGCCGCGAATTCTCCCCTCCGCCACTCACCGCTTGGTGCCTAGCGGAGTACATATGTAGAGGTAGATGTAGAATTTAAAAATTTAAAATGCTGTCATAATCTATTGATTCAACAAAATAGTACAAATATTACAGTTAGATACTGTACGTTTGTCTTGCGACAGCGGAAGTGGTAGCCCACCAATACCCAGAAAGTATTCAGGCAGTATTTGAGAATGAGAGCACTTAGCGACTTCCAGCAGACTTTACACATAATTTCAAATCTTTACGAAAGATTTTCTCGCTGAAAATTCTACAAAATAACGAAAAGAAAAAAGTTTATCGTTTACCAGAAGGGACGATCAAAAAGTTTCCAGTTGATGGTGTTGACACAGTGCATACAGGGTGTAACAAAAATGTAGGCACAAATTGCAGAACACATTCCTCACAAGCAGATGAAGAACTTATGTTGTATGAACAAGGGTATAAAAACGCTTTGTTTCCATGTTACAACACATTTTCTCCAATTCATTAATCATGGGAAACACACACAAACAGAATGCCCCCTCGATGTTTTTACTTTCGAGCCATAATAATAAATCGGTTCTCTGCCGTGGATAAGCGCCATTGTATATTGAAATAAATGTGCTAAAGACAGCGCTAGATATTGCGTAAGATTTTTTCGTTTGAGTTAATTTAAATATTGGTTCTTTCCAATTCATTCGGTATTTAATTTCATTCTTAGTGAGTTTGAGATAATTTTCGAGAATGGTTTTTCATTTAGAAGGACTTTTAGTTTTTGATTTTTGTTTGTAGGTATGAATTCCTCTATTCCCATTAATATATAAGACTTAAAGCGGGTTTTGGGGGTAGACATGATGGCAACCATTCGATTTTAGCAAATGTCTGGTCTTCTTGCTGATTACGTTCGATTTCGTGACTACGGCGAACATATGGGCCTGATAAGTGTGTCTCCTCGTAGTACTCATGATTTATTCGTATGGAGGCGTAGCAAGGATCGACTATGGCGCTCAATTACACGAGGAATATGGTTTGAGAAATCGAAGCTGGCCTTGAGGGGTATAATAGAAATTATATACTGTTGTGTTTGATATAACCTGTGTGGTTGTGTGTGCATGAATGTCGTGTGAGTGAGCATACCATTTTTGTAGGGAAGTTTGTGGGGAATATACATAGAGTAAAGAGGGCTTTATGGGCGCGGGAGAGGGGAGGGGGGGTTACATACTCGAACAACAGGGAGGGGGGGGGGGGACATGTGGTGGGATTATGGGTTTGGTGGGCTGTAATTTTAGATCCATAACGTGATGATGTAGCTCTTAAAGTCTAATCGAACGAAGAAAGTTTTGGTGAAATTAATTGAAGATCATGTGGCACAGGGTTCTGTAGTTATTTCCAATAGTTTTACTTCATATAAGGATTTGGGGAACAGGGATTTTCAGCATCTTGTCGTCAATCATAAGGTTCTTGGTCAGTCATAAAATCTGTGGTAAGGAGGGGGAAACGACGCATTTCGACACTACAGAGCCGTTTAGATGAATATTCATGGAGGCGTAGTGTACCCGATACATGCCGCTCGTTTGTTTCCTTAAACGTGTTGGGCAAATGTATCCTCCAAAATTTGTTAGTTAATTTCAAGTTAGGATGGGGAGGGGGGGGATAACTGATAATTAAGGAGAAGGGTGGGTTTGGTCGGGATGATTAAAATATTGATTTGGATTTTTTGTGGTTGCTCCATCATTCTTCATTTTCTTATGTCAGGTAATTTCCTTCTGTGCATATTTCTTTAATTATTTTACTTCATTTAGTAGCTGTGAACTTCAGGGTTTATATATTTGTACGTATGTGTGTATGTATTCTTTTGTGAAGTTGTGTTTCTTTTTATGTGGGTATGTGATTCTTCTCGACGTCTTTGAAGGCGAGCTTTGGTTTCTTGCGGAGGAGTTTGCGTACGGTAAGTTTAGTCTTTTATTTTTATGTTGTGCTGAATTTGTCTATTTTCTTGTATTTCTTTGTTGTATTATATTGTTCTGCGTTAAGTATGGGTTAGTCAGCTGCAGTACAGAATACAAATACTGCAGTTGCCATAGGTCAAACGGATATCAACTGCGTTTTTTAAAATAGGAACCCCCATTTTTTATTACATATTCGTGTAGTACGTAAAGAAATATGAATGTTTTAGTTGGACCACTTTTTTCGATTTGTGATAGATGGCGCTGTAATAGTCACAAACATATGGCTCAATTTCAGACGAACAGTTGGGAACAGGTAGGTTTTTTAAATTAAAATACAGAACGTAGGTACGTTTGAACATTTTATTTCGGTTGTTCCAATGTGATACATGTACCTTTGTGAACTTATCATTTCTGAGAACGCATCCCGTTACAGCGTGATTACCTGTAAATACCACATTAATGCAATAAATACTCAAAATGATGTCCGTCAATCTCAATGCATTTGGAAATAAGTGTAACGACATTCCTCTCAACAGCGAGTAGTTCGCCTTCCGTAATGTTCGCACATGCATTGACAATGCGCTGGCGCATGTTGTCAGGCGTTGTCGGCAGATCACGATAGCAAATATTCTTCAACTTCCCCACAGAAACAAATCCGGGGACGTCAGATCCGGTGAACGTGCGGGCCATGGTATGGTGCTTCGACGACCAATCCACGTGTCATGAAATATGCTATTCAATACCGCTTCAACCGCACGCGAGCTATGTGCCGGACATTCATCATGTTGGAAGTACATCGCCATTCTGTCATGCAGTGAAACATGTTGTAGTAACATCGGTAGAACATTACGTAGGAAATCAGAATACATTGCAACATTTAGATTGCCATCGATAAAATGGGGGCCAATTATCCTTCCTCCCATAATGCCGCACCATACATTAACCCACCAAGGTTGCTGATGTTCCACTTGTCGCACCCATCGTGGATTTTCCGTTGCCCATGTTATGCCGGTTTACGTTACCGCTGTTGGTGAAGGACGCTTCGTCGCTAAGTAGAAGGCGTGCAAAATATCTGTCATCATCCCGTAATTTCTCTTGTGCCCAGTAGCAGAACTGTACACGGCGTTCAAAGTCGTCGCCATGCAATTCCTGGTGCACAGAAATATGGTACGGGTGCAATCGATGTTGATGTAGCATTCTCAACACCGACGTTCTTGAGATTCCCGATTCTCGCGCAATTTGTCTGCTACTGATGTGCGGATTAGCCGCGACAGCAGCTAAAACACCTACTTGGGCATCCTGATTTGTTGCAGGTCGTGGTTGACGTTTCACACGTCGCTGAACACTTCCTGTTTCCTTAAATAACGTAACTATCCGGTGACCTGTCCGGATACTTGGCTGATGTCGACCAGGACACCGTGCAGTATACATAGCACACGCTCGTTGGGCATTTTGCTCACAATATCCATACATCAACACGACATCGGCCTTTTCCGCGATTGGTAAACAGTCCATTTTAACACGGGTAATGTATCACGAAGCAAATACCGTCCGCACTGGCGAAATATTACGTGATACCACGTAGTTACACGTTTGTGACTATTACAGCGCCATCTATCACAAAGCGAGAAAAGTGGTCCAACTAAAACATTCATATTTCTTTACGTACAACACGAATATGTAATAAAAAAATTGGGGGTTCCTATTTTAAAAAACGCAGTCGATATCCGTTTGACCTATGGGAGCGCCATCTAGCGGGCCAACCATAGCTCCATCTGGTTTCTCCCTTCAAGCTAGACGAGTTTCCTTCTTTGTAGTTTTTTCGTTTGATGCTATTTCGTGAGATACTTGGCCCGGTCACTATCAATGTACCACCCTATCTCCACCACCTGTTTTCTCTCTGCTGCATTCCTTTGTTTATGAGCACTCGTCTTTCCTGTTAAATCTGAGTAATAACTCATCTCTTGCAAATTCTGACGTCATTGGTCAAAGCCACCGGGTTATATCCCGTCTCTCAGTAGTCCCCAATTTTGTTACACCTTGTATGCAATGTAGCGCGTCCCTGCTGTGGGTACATAAGTACCGACCTGTAGGCAAGGGATTACTGTGCCATTTCTTTCATTCCGACGTGCATGTGAGACGTTAAATATGACGATGTTATTATCAAATGCGACCAAACAAAAGCTATGTGCTGTTATCTTTTCCTTGGCTGCCGGTGGACATACACGAGTTGACATCCAAAGGAGAATGATGAATGAAGATCTGTCATTCTTCTTCCTGGCCACCAGAGGAAAACCACCAACAGATATGCAACAGAGAATGAAGAATGTCTATGGGGCAAGAGATCTGTCCAAAACCAGCGTTGCCAAGTGGTGGATCAGATTCCGTGCTGGTCGCAATTCGACACAAGACGCTCTTCGATCTGGGAGGCCAACTCAAGTGGGAGACACCCGAGCGCCCGCCCTATAGTTCTACTCTCTCCCCATGTGATTATCACGCCCTCGGTCCCTCAAGAAAGGCCTTCAAAGGTCGACGATTCCTGTTGGATGAGGATGCGTAGCAGGTAGTTACGGACTTCATGCAGCAGGACATTGACGTTTACTAAACGGTTATCTTCAATCTGGTGTGTCGGTGGGATGGTTGTTTCAATGCTCACGGCGATTTTGCCTGATCGGCGTATCGATTCTGGGCTGTACGGCCTTCGAACGGAAACATTTTGGTTTCCCCTTATACATTTTCACTGTTATGCAATCATACTTCATCGTTAGGCGTGACATTTTGGTTTATTACTTCTACTGCCGACTCTGTTCTCAACACAGTTTGCAGACAACATTCACATGTACCACTGTATCAATACACGACACATAATTCGGGAAATATGACGTCATACATACACTCCTGGAAATGGAAAAAAGAACACATTGACACCGGTGTGTCAGACCCACCATACTTGTTCCGGACACTGCGAGAGGGCTGTACAAGCAATGATCACACGCACGGCACAGCGGACACACCAGGAACCGCGGTGTTGGCCGTCGAATGGCGCTAGCTGCGCAGCATTTGTGCACAGCCGCCGTCAGTGTCAGCCAGTTTGCCGTGGCATACGGAGCTCCATCGCAGTCTTTAACACTGGTAGCATGCCGCGACAGCGTGGACGTGAACCGTATGTGCAGTTGACGGACTTTGAGCGAGGGCGTATAGTGGGCATGCGGGAGGCCGGGTGGACGTACCGCCGAATTGCTCAACACGTGGGGCGTGAGGTCTCCACAGTACATCGATGTTGTCGCCAGTGGTCGGCGGAAGGTGCACGTGCCCGTCGACCTGGGACCGGACCGCAGCGACGCACGGATGCACGCCAAGACCGTAGGATCCTACGCAGTGCCGTAGGGGACCGCACCGCCAGTGTCCCAGCAAATTAGGGACACTGTTACTCCTGGGGTATCGGCGAGGACCATTCGCAACCGTCTCCATGAAGCTGGGCTACGGTCCCGCACACCGTTAGGCCGTCTTCCGCTCACGCCCCAACATCGTGCAGCCCGCCTCCAGTGGTGTCGCGACAGGCGTGAATGGAGGGACGAATGGAGACGTGTCGTCTTCAGCGATGAGAGTCGCTTCTGCCTTGGTGCCAATGATGGTCGTATGCGTGTTTGGCGCCGTGCAGGTGAGCGCCACAATCAGGACTGCATACGACCGAGGCACACAGGGCCAACACCCGGCATCATGGTGTGGGGAGCGATCTCCTACACTGGCCGTACACCACTGGTGATCGTCGAGGGGTACATCCAAACCGTCATCGAACCCATCGTTCTACCATTCCTAGACCGGCAAGGGAACTTGCTGTTCCAACAGGACAATGCACGTCCGCATGTATCCCGTGCCACCCAACGTGCTCTAGAAGGTGTAAGTCATCTACCCTGGCCAGCAAGATATCCGGATCTGTCCCCCATTGAGCATGTTTGGGACTGGATGAAGCGTCGTCTCACGCGGTCTGCACGTCCAGCACGAACGCTGGTCCAACTGAGGCGCCAGGTGGAAATGGCATGGCAAGCCGTTCCACAGGACTACGTCCAGCATCTCTACGATCGTCTCCATGGGAGAATAGCAGCCTGCATTGCTGCGAAAGGTGGATATACACTGTACTAGTGCCGACATTGTGCATGCTCTGTTGCCTGTGACTATGTGCCTGTGGTTCTGTCAGTGTGATCATGTGATGTATCTGACCCCAGGAATGTGTCAATAAAGTTTCCCCTTCCTGGGACAATGAATACACGGTGTTCTTATTTCAATTTCCAGGAGTGTATTTAAATGCATGAAAAAGTAGCTTTTACTTAAAATGGAGAGCAAATTACCCAGATTATACTCATCCAGTGTTTCATAATGGGAGCACTTCGCGACTTCTAACACACTTTAAGCACAATTTCAAAACTTTCTTAAATTTTCTCGCTTACATGCTTTAATTCAAACACATTAATTCATCTGTAATCAACGTTTGAAGCAGTTTTACACATAAGAATTCGATTACTTTACAGAATCTAGGGTTTACTGATATACACTTGAAGCACAAAACTCACTGAGAGAAAAGGGACCACTGTGCGCAGAAAGCCAGTTATGCAGGAATGCGGCTCAAACCGTCCATCGGGAACTCCCAGCCAATAACGCAGCACTGTTGCATCCGCACATTGTAAACCGTGTACACGGGCGTACTCTGTCAACTGAACTTAGTAAAAGTGATGTATCATGTACAGGCCCGCACACAGGATTAATTTGGGGGGGGGGGTGACTTTTTGTATTATAATATAAATACAGATTCGAATAAACCTTTTAATCGATCACACAGTCGGACAAGAATTGATTTGCTGTTTTCATTTGCCTTAAATGATCTACAAACTCATCACTAACTCACATTTCCGCAAAACTATTACATGAATGTTTATTTAATTTACAGCATGGTTACTGAGGTATCAGTCTAACACACAATGGAGAGCCAAAGAAACTGGTACAGCTGCCTAATATCACGTAGGGCCCCCGCAAGCAGGCAGAAGTGCCGAAACACGACGTGGCATAGACTCAACTAATGTCTGAAGTAGTGCTGGAAGAAACTGAAACCATGAATCCTGCAGGGCTGTCCGTAAATTCGTAAGCGTACGAGGGGGTGGAAATCTCTTCTGAACAGCACGTTGCAAGGCATCCCAGATATGCTCAATAACGTTCATGTCTGGGGAATCTGGTGACCAGCGGAAGGGTTTAAATTCGGAAGAGTGTTCCTGAAGCCAGTCTATAGCAATTCTGGACGTGTGGGGTGACGCATTGTCCTGTTGGAATTGCCCTCGTCCGTCGGAACGCACAATAGACATAAATGGATTCACGCGATCAGACAGGATGCTTACGTATGTGTCAGTGTCAGAGTCGTATCTAGACGTATCATGAGTCCCCTATCATTACAGCTGCACAAGTCCCAAACCATTACAGAGCCTCCACCAGCTTGAACAGTTCCCTGCTGACATGCAGGGTCCATGGATTAATGAAGGTGTCTCCATACCCGTACACATCCATCCTCTTGATACAGTTTGAAACGAGACTCGTCCGACCTGGCAACATGCTTCCAGTCATCAACAGTCCAATGTCGGTGTTGACGGGCCCAGGCGAGGCGTAAAGCTTTGTGTCGTGCAGTCATCAAGGGGACACGAGTGGGCATTCGGCTCCGAAAGCCCATATCGATGATGTTTCGTTGAATGGTTCGCAGGCTGACACTTGTTGATGGCCAAACATTGAAATCTGCAGCAATTTGCGGAAGGTTGCACTTCTGTCACGTTGAACGATTCTCTTCAGGCGTCGTTGGTCCCGTTATGGCAGCATCTTTTTCCTGCCGCAGCGGTGTCGGAGATTTGATGTTTTACCGGATTTCTAATATTCATGGTACACTCTTGAAATGTCCGTACGGGAAAATCCCCACTTCATCGATACCTCGGAGATGCTGTGTCTCATCGATCGTGCGCCGAGTATAACGCCACAGTCAAACTCACTTAAATCTTCATAACCCGCCATTGTAGCAGCAATAACCGATTTGACAACGCTAGGCACTCTTTGTCATATACAGGCTTTGCCGACCGCAGCGCAGTATTCTGCCTATTTACATATCTCTGTATTTGAATACGCAAGCCCATAACAGTTTTTTACTTATTTACACGTCAAGTTTCATAGGTCCAAATTGAGGAGCAAATCTCCAAGGTCATGGAACGTATCAGTACATGAAATTACAACATAAAAGTAATAACAGATAACAATAAAATGTTTATGAACCCAAAAAAAGTCAAGCCTTAAGTTTCAGTAAACAGAGTCAACAATATAATATAAGAATCAGCTTAATTTTTGAAGGAATTCCTCAACAGAATAGACGGAGTGACCCCTGAGGAAACTCTGCAGTTTCAATTTGAAAACGTGTGGATTATTGCTAAGATTTTTGAATTCTTGTGGTAGCTTATTGAAAATGGATGCAGCAGTATATTGCACACCTTTCTGCACAAGAGTTAAGCAAGTTCAATCCAAAAGCAGGTTGGATTTCTGCTCAGTATTAACTGAGTGAAAGCTGCTTATTCTTTGGAATAAGCTGATATTGTTAACAAGAAATGACAGTAAAGAATATATATATTGAGAGGCCAATGTCAAAATACCCAGACTAGTGAACAGGGGTCGACAAGAGGTTTGCGAACTTAACACCACATATTGCCCGATCCGCGGCTTTCTGAGCCAAAAATATCCTTTTAGAATCGGAAGGGTTACCCTAAAATATAATACCATACGACATAAGCGAATGAAAATAAGCAAGGTAGACAAACTTTCGCGTCGAACGACCACTTACTTCAGATATCGTTTGAATAGTAAGAATGGCACCATTAAGTCTTTGAACAAGATCCTGAACATGTGCTTTCCACGACAGTTTACTATCTATCTGAACACCTAGAAATCTGAACTGTTCAGTTTCACTAATCATACGCCCATTTTGTGAAATTAAAACGTCGGGTTTCGTTGAATTATGTGTTAGAAACTGTAAAAACTGAGTCTTATGTGATTTAGCGTTAGTTTATTTTCTAAAAGCCATGAACTTATGTCACGAACTGCACTGTTTGAAACCGAGCTAATGTTGCACACAACATCCTTTACTACCAACCTAGTGTCATCTGCAAACGGAAATATTTTAGAGTTACCTGTAATGCTAGAGGGCATATCGTTTATATAAATAAGGAACATGAATAGCCCCAACACTGATCCCTGGGGCACCGCCCCCCCCCCCCTCCCCAGTTATTTCTTCGGCGCTTCAGTGCAATAAGCAATAGAAAGGCAAATATTTCGAAAAATTCAAAGAAAATACTAGAAGTTAACAAAGTAAAATCAGGTCATCTTGGGGATCGAATGAAACTGTCAGTTTTAGCAACAGGGTTCATATTAATATGGCGGTTAATGGACAGGTGTGCCAATCTATTCAGCCTCTATTCTTCCAGTATCGAGCGCAAGTAAGTTTTCCGTCGACACAGGCAGCTAATACTTCTCTTTCTCTCTCTCTGTCTCTTTCTCTCGTACACTGCAGCCGCTTGCGGTCCACTCAAGACTGTCCACGCGTCTGCAGGCCTCAGTCCTGCACATAATAGAAAGAATCTGGAGCAGGCTGGTTTGGGTTGGCCAGCGCTGAACTGGAGAGTAACTTGCTGCTCTGTGGCCCGTTATTGCATTTTTACAAAGCTCCATAGTCCACGGCGATAGCTGTACTCGAGTTGTGACCCATGGCAACTGACTCTGGCAACGTCGATTTTCCCCGGTGTCGATACTGACGGTACGCTTTAGTCCAGGCAAAGTGAAAGCACCGACGTCCTGGCCATAGACGGGTCATTTGGCCCCGACTGACTGCCGAGTCTTCCTCAGCCAGTGGATTAATCGAGATGCGGTATTCAGGGGCGTAGCGCAACGGTCTCCCGGCCGTTGTCGGCTTAGCAGACTCATACCGCAGCTACTAGACATAGTGGCACGTTATAAATCTCAGTGCCCGCACAACCTCGGAGTTTAAGCCCCTACCGTCAACAGTCACGCTGGCAGGCTGTACGAGGTCTGACGACATCACAGTCTCGTGGAAATGTGAACAATTCGGGGTTGACATAGAGCAATCTCTTCGCTCTAATACGTCAGCTACGCAATTTTATCACTCATTAATTTATGTAATGACTCCACAGCCCCAAGCTTGTGGTATATCGTTGAGTTGATGTGTTACTTAGGATGCATACTTTTTCAAAATGATATTACTAATATCATAATTGCAATGAATTCTCATGTGGGGTGTTTCTCGGTATCTCACTGTTTCAAGAATTACTGAGTTACGAGTTCACCTTGAAATCGTCAGTTCCTGCTGCAGACTGTGAGTACAATACTTTCAGGAGCATAGGATTTTATGGGAACCATCAATTCTCTAAATCAACGTCATCAGCCTAATGACGTCTTCTTCGACGAAGCGTTAAAGACTAATCTCCTTTCCTTACTTCCAACTTGATTCTCACTGTGTACTGCGTACGCCCATGCAAATTAGCCCCAAACTTCTGGTTCGAACCTTTCACATCTACATCTACATTCGTACTGCGCAAGCCACCTTATGCTGTGTGACCGAGGCTACTTGTGTGTACCACTGCGTATTTCCCCCTTTCCCGTTCCAGTAGCGAATGATCGCACAGGAAGATCGATTGTTGTTAAGCCTCCCTGTGAGCTCACGTCTGTCTAATTTTACTTTCGTGGTATGCTCCCGAGATATACGTGGGAGGAAGTAATATATTGGTCCGCTTCTCTAGGAACGTACGCACTCAGACTTTTAACAGTAAACCACTCCTTGATCCACAATGCCTCTCTAGTAGCATCAGCCACTGGAAATGGATGGCATCTGACTGATCCTTTCGCTATTACGAAACTCTTACCACGCTGCTCGTCTTTCGATATTCTCCGGTGCCTCTATCAATCGTATCTAACAGCGGTCACAGACTGAGCAGCAATACTCAAGTTTCGGTCGAACGATGGTTTTGCAAATGTTTGTGTGAATTGTTATGGGACGAAACTGCTGAGGTCATCGGTTCCTACACTTACACACTACTTAAACCAACTTACGCTAAAAACAACACACACGCGCGCACACACACACACACACACACACACACACACACACACACACACACACACACAGGCCCCAGGGAGGACCCGAACTTCCGGCGGGAGGGGCCGCGCGAGGGTTTTGCAAGCTGCCTCCTTCGTGTGTGGACTACTTGAAAATTCCTCCCAGTGAATCTCAATATGTGATGTGCCGTTCCCACGATTAGTTTGAGTGGTAGTTACATTTTAAATCGCTCCGTTCGCATACTCCTAGATGTGTAATGGATTTGACTGCTTCTAGAAACTGCTCGACAATCGTGCAATCATGCAGTTACAAGTGCTTGCTGCTTCTTAATGAGCAATACGCCACGTTTGTTATGATCTGGGTCAACTGCCCGTCCCCACCCCAAGCGTAAATCCTCTGCATATCTTTCTCCATTTCGCTGCAATTTACTAACTCTAAGACTTGTCTATAAACAACAGCGTCGACCACTAACAGCTTCACGGGCCTTTGCCGTTATCCATTAGGTTATATACATGTACTGTGGACAGCAACGGTACTGTAAGACGTCCTAGGGACACACCCTAAATTAATTTTACATCTTACGATGTCTCCTCTTTAAGAATGACATTCTGAGTTCTATTTGCTAGAAAATCTTAATCCAGTCACAAAACTGATGTGACATACCGCACTTTGTTCGTTGTGCAACACTACAGAACTGCATCAAACGCCTTCCAGAAGTTAATGAGCACGGCCTCAACCTGGGCTTCAGTAACTACTGCCTCTTGAGTCTCGTGGGTGCATAGAGCGAGCTGGGTTTCACACGGTCATTGTTTTCGGAACCCATTTGGATTCCTAGAGAAGAGATTTTCGGTCTCCAGAAAGGCCATAAGACGCAAGCATAAAGCGCTATCCAATGTTTTACAATATGATGGTGTCGGTGATATATGCCTATAGCTGTGCACGTCTGTTTGACGACCCTTCTTTAAAACGGGAATGACGTTCAGTCTGATGAAACCCTTCGTTCCTCCAACGACCTGTGGTAGACAGCTTCTAAGTCGACTAATTTCTTTCGCATACTCTGTGTAGAATCGCATACTCTACCTGGCCAGAAGTATGCGGCACCCCTTTGTAATGCGGAATTGACCACTGGATGTCACGAGAGGCGGACGCACCAGAATAAATGGAGTAGGGGAGTTTTGTGTTGTCGCTTAAGAAATAGTAACAGCAGAATGGGTCTGTAGGAGAGCTCAGCGACTTCGAATCTGGACTAATCATTATATATCACTTGAATGTACGCCACCGTAGCTGAGTGGGTGGCACACTGGCTTGTCATGCCAGGCGGCCCATGTTCGATTCCCGGCTGGGTTGGAGATTTTCTCCACTCAGGGACTGGGTTTTTGTGTCGTCTTCATCATTATCATTTCATCCTCATCGACGGACAAGTCACCGAAGTGGCGTCACTTCGAAAGACTTGCACCAGGCGATCGGGTCTACCCGCCGGGAGGCCCTCGGTACACGCCATTTCATTTTCATCTCTTGAATAAGAAATCCATCTGGGACATTTCAGACATTCTAAAGCTGGTGATGTGACCGTGAAGTAGAAACACAAAGAAACAGCCACAGCAAAACCAAGTCCAAGCTGACCTCATGTACTGCCGAACAGCGAGTGTTGAGCATTGTGAAGGTTGGTTGTAAAGCGGAAGGAGTCACTAGGGGTTCCAAAGTGCTACCGGCAGTCCATATAGCACAATGACTGTGAGGACGGAATTAAAAAGGATGGAGTACGATGCTCGAGAAGCTCCTCGTAACCTACACATTTCTGTAGCCAATACTGAGCGACGTTTGAGATGGTGTAAACAGCGACGCCGCTGAACGGTAGATGTCTGGAAACGAGTGAACGTGTGATTCTGGAGTGAGGTGTCCCGCTATATCCTGTGGTAATCCAATGGAAGGGTGTAGGTTTGGCGAATGCCTGGAGAACTTTACCTACCAGCATGTGTAGTGCCAACAGTGAAGTACGGAGGAGGTGGTGTTGTTAAGAAAACACTAAATGAGGAAGGATTTTGACACATTTTACAGCTTTGTGCACTACATCTAGTAGAAGAACAGTTCGATGAATATGACTGCTTGTAGCAACATGAACATGCGCACTGTCCTAAAGAGCTTCTGTGAAGCAATAGTTTGCGGACAATAACAGTGCTGAAATGGACTGGCCTGTCCACAGCCCCACCTGAACCCAATGGAACACCTTTGGGATGTGTCGGAAAGTCGACTTTGCTCCAGATTCCGGCGTTGTGCATCTCAACCTCCTCTGGTTCCGTTTATTGAGAAAGAATGGGGTTCCATTCCTCCACAGACACTCAGACACACCAAGGAAAGTAACCCAGCAGAATTCAAGCTGTCATAATGGCGATGGGTGGCTACACTCCGTGTTAGTATCCACTAATAGGTGTCCAGCTACTTGTGATTAGATAGTGTAAATGTCCCATCAGGTCCAGTCGCCTTTGCTCTGTTCAGCGGTCTGGCACACTTAAAGCGATGTAAGCCTCACTTACCCCTTATGCTTTCAACCTCCTCTGGCGTGAAGCTGGGCAGCCTGGAGCGCGGTCTACCCTCTGCTATGCTGTTTGCGTCCACCCTCTCGCGCACCACGGCAGGGTAGTCACCAGAGGAGCTGAAGATTGGGTGCGCGAACAGCCCCAGCTGAAAACCAGGAATCTTGCTCAGCGATAAGCGCAACTTGGAAGCAACACTCGTACAGCAAGAGAAACAGTGGAATCTAAAAGAAGACAAAATTATATTGCCACTTTCCCAGCTCTCCTCTGGTGGTAAAACCTAAATTTTCACTGACAGAAATGTCACGTTTACTAAAACGTGCCGAATTATTGCGTCCCGCTCGAATAAATTTCTTGGAGAAATTCAGTGTTTCCTCCCCATCAACAAAGGACATCACCAGAGGGGAGAAGGGAGAGCAGGGGAGTTCCTGTAAGCAATTAATAAATGTGAAGGAAATCAGTTACCATCCTCAAACGCTTCAGTGTGACATTCTCTTCAAAATGATAAATGGTCTTCCAGCTGAGTTAATCCAGTCCAGTACACAGTTTTAACCTGTGCAGGTATCAAATAAGCCTGCACTCCGTGCAGAGCGAACATTCATACTGGAAACAGCCCCCAGACTATGACCAAGCCGTTTCTCTGAGATGACCTTTTTACCCAAGAGTGCTAGTCCCACCAAGTATGCAGCAGAACTGTGAAGTTTGGAAAGAAGGAGATGGTATGCAGCAGAACTGTGAAGTTTGGAAAAAAGGAGATGAGGTACTGTCAGAAATAAACCAGTGCGGGGAGAGTCGACAGTCGTGCCTAGATAGCTCAGTCAATAGAGCATTTTCACGGGAAATGCTAACGTCCTGAATGCTGTCAGGACCATGTGCTCCGCTTACAGTCTTTAGCCTTTGGTCCTTCTGCGTACAAACTCATCATTGCTATTGAAAGGGATGCGTAGCAGCACGGTCTCTGCGTGTTTATTCAGAAGTACCTACAGGGTTTCAGAAGACGACTGTCCGAAAACTTAAAGACAAACAGAAAACAGACACACAACCGTGGATAGAGCATCTGTACAAGTTTTTAAGGGACGTCAAACGGGCCGACTTGGAGCAGGAGAGGCATCACAGGACATTTTAATTTCCAGTGTCTATACTTTTACAAATAAATTCATAAAACTTTGTCAGCATCACCAGGAAGGATTCAGGATTCACACTCATTGCAGTGGAAGTTCGAAAACATAACAAAATATTTTTTTTTGCGTGTGAAAACTCATCATTTTTTCACTTACTAATGGCTGCATTTGTTGCTACAGGTACACTTTTCTTCATAAGTTAGAGAGATTCTTCGATGAATTTTGCATATCATACATACCATACTTACAGGTGCATGAAACTCTAGAATTTACTTAATTTATGAAAAAACGAATGAGCTGTTGTATTTTAAACTTCATGCTTAGAAAAAACACAAATTTTGTGGTTAATTACCTCATTTTTACCACAGTTTTTAGATTTGGAAAATTCTAGAGTTTCATACACCTTTAAGTATTATTTATGAAGAAAAGTGTACCTATAGCAACAAATGCTGCCATTAGTAAGTGAAAAAATGATGAAATTATTTCGTTATGTTTTACAACTTCCACTGCTAAGAGTGTGAATTCTGAATCCTTCCTGGTCATGCTGACTAAGTTTTATAAATTTATTTGTAAAAGTATGGACAGTGGAAATTGAAATGTGCTGTGGTGCCTCTCCTGCTCCAAGTCGGCCCGTTTGACGTCCTACCCCCCCCCCCCCCCCCTCCTTAACACAGTTTACGGGTGCTCAATATTATCAGTGTTTGTGTCGTGAGAAGCGGCAGTATGTGTGTACAAATCCTGAAGTCACTGTTGCTGCAGAGCAACGGACACCGAGGGAAGCCTGTTTTTGAATCCGTTCGAATGTTCACGTTCTAATTCGACGCTACAATACGCAGACGCTTCTTCTACATGTTCTGACATGCCTGCCCCCTAGTGGTGCGCTCTGAAACTGTTCACGGCGCGTGTTACGAGCAGAAAGTTATAGATACTCTAGTTGCTTAAGTGTCATTCTTTTGAATATCTTGTGGCTTTTTCGCGGTCATCTTCTGAAACTATAGAGATACTTATGAATAATGTTTTATAATCTGGCTTTCCATAGCGTCGCTGGATGACGTTCCCGAATATTGCTCCTTATCTTCAATGTATTCCTCACGACACCCCCCACAACTCTTCAGAGCTTGCCATGATTCTTTTGTTACACCCTGCATATCGTAAACAGTAACAGTCTAACGATTTCTCCCGATTAAAAACGGAGTTAGTAAGTCTTTAGTGCACTCACAGAGCTGCTCAGGAATCCCGTAAGCTCATTATGTGATCCCGAACGAAATTTTCACTGTACACCGGAGCGTGCGCTAATATGAAACTTCCTGGCAGATTAAAACCAGACCGAGACTCGAACTGGGGACCTTTGCCTCGCCAACTTTTTTTCCCTAGACGTCTTCCACTTCACGCGTTGGCCCCTATCACCCCTACTATCCCCAAAAACCTATCTAACCTACAAACAAAACAACAGCTAGTGCCACCGCCACTTTCACCCTAAAAGCTAACTAGGACGGATGTTTGCCACCACTTCAGGCTCCACCCACGAACAGAACCTAAATACGCTCTTTATCGTTTTGTTAAAAAAAGAGGGATAAAAGAAAGGGTACAATATTTCTATTACTTTATTTGTTCCATTTTCATTCTTTTTTTTTAATTTTTTTTTAAATCTTCTTCCGGGGTTTTCCACAGCAAGCAGACGGTGGGATAACCAGGTCGTCTTCTCCTTCAGAAAGGGTGAAACACCCTGTAATTACATTTGATATCCCTCATCAGTCCATCCTGTGTCATACCTTCAATCTCTTTTCACACCTGGTACATCCTAATGGTCTGGAGGGTGCGTAAACAACGACCCCAAGTAATTCATGAAGAGCGAACCATACGAAACCTTGCGCCGTAAAAGCGTGCAGTTGCTCGTTAAATAGTGCCAAAAATCTAACAACTCTGCGACGCTCTCACTAAAAAAGTATGACAACGGCATACCGTTAACCCATACCGTGCCGTTATGGCGGGTAGCAGGGTAGTTGGTGACGTCGGGTTGGATCAGTTTGGTGGTCTCTACGGACTGAGGCGTCCGTCGCAGCAACAATGACAACATACGACGTGTGAGGACCCAGCAGTCGGCAGCCGTATCACAAACGAAACAGTGCATGTCGACAGCAGCGCATCTGGGGCAGGGAGGGTCCTCGGCCAGACTCAAAGTGTATAAACGTTGTCGGATGGAGAATATTTCCGTCGTTATCACATACTACAGCGCCCTCACCGCGGTGAGGAGGAAAGGTGAGTGTATGTTACTCCATACCCGCTTCCAGCCAATCGCCGGATGTCAGCGTTCAATCACATTACCAGGCAGTGTCCGTTGAAAGTAGCGGTGGAAGTCCTTGGTTCTAGGAGCCCGCGAGGTCGGTAGGACATCCAACAGGTAACTCATGCCGACCAGATAGCTACGAATGTGACACAATGGTAGCGCGATATGTCCATTCCAGACCGAGATGCGTACTGGGGACCTTTCGCTGACAAGTGCTCTACCGACTGAGCTATCCAAGCACGACTCGGGACCCGTGCTCACAACTTGACTTACGCCAATACCTCGTCTCCTACCTTCCAAACTTCACAGAAGCTATCCTACGGTACTGGCGGAAATAAAGCTGTGAGTAAGAGTCGTAAGTCTTGCTTGGGTAGCTCAGTCGGTAGAACACGTGCCCGCGAAAGGCAAAGGTCCGGAGTTCGAGTCTCGGTCTGGCACACAGTTTTCAGCTTGAAAGAAGTTTCATATCAGCGCATACTCTGATGCAGAGTGAAAATTTCATTCTGGAAACATCCTCCAGGCTGTGGCTAAGTCATGAGTCCGTAATATCCCTTCTTCCAGAAACGCTAGTCTTGCAAGTTTCTCAGGAGAGCTTCTGTGAAGTTTGGAAGGTAGGAACTAGGTACTGGTGGAAGTAAAGCTGTGAGGACGGGTCGTGAGTCGTGTTTGGGTAAGTCAGTCGGTAGAACACTTCCCCGTGAAAGGCAGAGATCCCGAGTTTGAGTTTCAGTCTGGCATACAGTTTTAATCTGCCAGGACGTTTCACTATGTGGTCATTGGTTGGCAGTGAACAACTGTATCGAACGCTTTCGGACAAGATACCAACTTGAGCGCCACTATCCACTGCGTTCTGTATCTCGTGAGCTAAGTGGGTGACCTGAGTTGCACAAGATCGTTATTTCCAGAATTTATGTTAAAGCCTACAGAGGAGATTCCAAACACATTATGATACGTGAGCATAAAAAGTGCTCCATAATAATATACGCCAACTTCAGCGACGGAAGTCTATAGTTATGTACACTTTTCCGAGATGTATAGCGTTGGAGTGCTTGCCAGCTGAGACTTGACAATATTTCTGTTAGATTCACTTATCGGTCAAGCTTGTGACCATTCATACTATCTTTATTTTTATACGCTCGATCTCCCTTGTCAGTCTCGTTGGTCTGACTACCAGTCAAGCATGAGCTTTACACGTGCTTTATATACAGTTTTTCTGATGGGCATTGACAGAGAGAAATTTATTTTTCTCGAGTGAATTTACACAAAGTGACGCTAACACTGGGGCGAGGGGGGGGGGGAGAGGGGGGGGGGGGAGAGGGGGGGGGGGGGTATAAACTTATTTGGAAGACTGAATGGAGAAAACACAACAAGGTATCCTTACATGTTTCACCTCACGACTTCAAAGTTAATGAGACAAAATCATAAACTGAACGTCAAATCGGCACCTCAAGTTGCGTACCAGAACAAGTAAGCAGCGAACTGCTCACAATATGGATCGCGCTTCCATGGATTGCATCATTTACATATCCTCAAAATCAGCAAAGCTGCACCCATCAGCACCAGACTGTGACCATCTCCCTCCTCAACTTTCTACGTTCAAAATACTCTACATGCAGGGAACAATTCAATGGCGTTGCCAGATTGACGGACGAAAATACCACTTATTTAACGAAAGAACAGGGGAACGCAGTAGAAACTTCTTATTCTTGACATACAAAATAAACATTAACAAACACGAGATTGGTACCTGCGTGGAGTAATGTCTCCTCGATAGTTCGGCTTCTTCGCGCCAAATGGCGAGGCGACGCATTCGACTGGATACACCTAAATAATTTTTGGAGAAAAAATAACTGTCTTTGTAAGAACCCCCCACCCCCCCCCCCCCCCCCCCGCTCGTACTAAACCTCCAGAAATGTCTAAGTTTAGCCGTGGATCCGTAGATGATGGTGTAAGGGGCGTACAGTATAACTGGTAACGCTTTCCCATCCGAGTTTTGCGATAACTCAGTCTGCTCTTGAACTGACATGGTGAGACGCCGCTTAGGAAATCTACCTATCTGCCATGTGAAGATGCTCTCGTAGTTTTCTGCCTCCTTGCAGAGCCGTAGCAGCGGCGTTGGATTCTGAAAGTACAATACTACAGTGTATGTTTTACGTAACGAAGCGGTAAGAAATTTTGTGAAAATAATTTATATACGGGATGCCATTATTAGGCGTTCATTTAAGAAACACCGCAAAATGAACTTGTTCACACTGATTATAGGCTAACTATTAACGGCACAAGAGCACGGTCTATTACATGACTAGGTCGAAAGGCATCCTATCGACGACTGCCGGCTATGGCACACAGTCTGAAACTCGAGCGTACAATCGGTATAGTTCGCACAAAATCGTACATCTTCGGTTATGCCAAAGTTATTCATTTATATATTTATATCAACGTTTCAGGCACTCTGAAATTATTGAAATATAATACTTATGACCTGTAGACGCCTCTTAATGTCTGAGTGGCAAATGGCAACTTTCATTAGCAAATATTTATTAATAACAATTACTTCATTCGCGCCAAAATAAACGTTCCTTCCTGCCGTTCGCTCCTTACTCTGTACGCAGTGCAGCGCTGATACATTCACTTCAGGTATGTAAAACAGCAAAATAAATAAATAAATAAAAGTAAAAAAATTGCGCTCTTATCTGCAAATATGTTAACCGGAGATCTAGAGACGACGGAGAGGCTCCGTCCCCGCCGCAGCCGCAGTGGTCCACAACCCCACAACGACTGCTGCAGTCCACTCACCCGTCCGCCGCCCCACACCGAACCCAGGTGTACTGTGCTGTTCGGCCCCCTGTGGACACCCCCCCCCCTCCCCCAGGGAACGTCTCACACTAGACGAGTGTAACCCCATGTTTGCGTGGTAGAGTAATAGTGGTGCACGCGTACGTGGAGAACTTGTTTGCGCACCAATCGCCGACATAGTGTAGCTGAAGCGGAATAAGGGAAACTAGCCCGCATTCGCCGAGACAGATGGAAAACCGCCTAAAAACCATCCACAGACTAGCTGGCTCACCGGACCTCGACCCAAGTCCGCCGGGCGTATTCGTGCCGGGGACCAGGCGCTCCTTCCCGCTCCGGAAAGCCGTGCGTTAGACCGCCCGGCTAACCAGGCGGGCAAAATAAGGGGTGGCTTACATCTTTCGCACACACCCCTCAGACACAGCAGACGTTACTTCGGCGTTTAGTAGATAACTTCCCATCCGGGATAGAGTGATGCCTTCTTCCTGTGATGAAATTTTAGACCTAGTTGTAAATTCGTCCAGATATCCCATAAGAATGAACTTCTTTTAAAAATGGTTCAAATGGCTCTGAGCAGTATGGGACTTAACATCTATGGTCATCAGTCCCCGAGAACTTAGAACTACTTAAACCTAACAAACCTAAGGACATGACACAACACCCAGCCATCACGAGGCAGAGAAAATCCCTGACCCCGCCGGGAATCGAACCCGGGAACCCGGGCGTGGGAAGCGAGAACGCTACCGCACGACCACGAGATGCGGGCGAACTTCTTTTACACGGTGTTCATGTGGTACTGAATGAAACGCTTTTTGAAAGTGTAAAAACCCCCGAATAGATGTGATTTCCTCTTACTGTGCCACGTATGACATCATGTGGCATCAGCACGAATTTAGTTTCTGTGAGTGATGCTTAAACTACGTTGATTTGCATGGAGAAGGTTATTTTATTACAGGTAGTTCATAGTGTCTGAACTCACCTCTCTTATGGAGTCTAAACCCTGAGAAACCTCTCTCTGAATGGTTAAAACAGAATCAGGTTGGAGCATTTAAAACTGGAGCTGGCAGTTCAGACGCTTGTCCCAGCCATCTCATTGCGAGAAAGTGCTGTGGAGGTGAGGCCCGTAGCAGTTACCTGAAACTGTAGCATCCGCTCGGAGGCAGCCTGGTCTTCCTCAGAGTCGCTCAAGGGCTCGTACCAGTCTGTGTTGAGCGTGATGCCGACAGTGCCTGCAACACAGAGTAACGTCTGCAGTCGGTTTACTCAGCCTGACAACAGGAGCGTTTCAGGAATTTAATGTAAGACGTTACTCAATACCTCTTCAATATAAAGAAACAGGATTGCTGATATTGCTTGAAGCATCTGGTTTTCTGATTTGAACTGTAACCTTACGTTGTGAGACCTTCCATCGATACCGGCCAACTGAGCATGGAATCCAGAAAACAAGAAAAATTAATAACAATTTGTCCATTATATTTGGACTGTTGAGCTCCGTGGCCGTGGATAATGATATTTCATTGTAAAAATACAGCAACCAGCCACTTTTTAATGCGTTTTATTTATGCCAATATGCATTTCGGGTTTGCACCCATCTTCAGCTAGCCAGCTGAAGATGGGTGCAAACCCGAAATGCATATTGGCATAAATAAAACGCATTAAAAAGTGGCTGGTTGCTGTATTTTTACAATGAAAGAAGAAAAATTTCTTTAAAGTCAGTATCCCCATTAGACTGTTTTTTATTTGCAGTGTTACATTTACACAATCATGATTTTAAATACGACAGTATGCCATCTTAGGCACTGCATAACATTAAAACACTTGGTAATGGCACTTTAAAGACGAAATCATGATCGTGTAAATGTAACACTGCAAATAAAATGGTTCAAATGGCTCTGAGCACTATGGGACTTAACTTCTGAGGTCATCAATCCCCTAACTAACCTAAGGACAGCACAAACATCCATTCCCGAGGCAGGATTCGAACCTGCGACCGCAGGGGTCGCGCGGTTCCAGACTGTAGCGCCTAGAACCGCTCGGCCACTCCGGCCGGTACTGCAAATAAAAACAGTCTAATGGCGATACCGACTTTAAAGAAATATATTATGACCGTGGCCCCACATTATGAAGAAATTATTGAAGAAAAATTTGATGCTATCGATGGATGTTAACAATTAGTTGGGTGGATCAAGTACGAAATGAAGTAATGAAAGGAATACGCTAGGAAAGAAGTCTACAGAAGATCTTTTCCAGAACAAATGGAACATCTCCTACAGCATCGAGGAGTAGTAACTTCATACTGGATACAGTGGTAGAGGTTAAAAATAGTAAGTACAGAGTGCAGACTATAACACTTTATCATACAATGAAGGCTTTCACGACAAGATGTTTCGGTTGCTTAGAATTCTTCCGGGTTGTATGGCCGTGGTCCATGGAACTCTTCAATCCGTGACGTTTCGTGCAAGGCTACGTTGGACATCTTCGGAGGTGCTCCTGATTGTGCTGAGTCTTATCGACTGACGAGTCGGACGTCGAAGAACGGCCTAAATACCGTGGAAAGTGGGTGTGGTCTGTATTTCACGTGATAGCAGAGATAAACCTTGTCAAAGATAAATTTTTTTAACTATCGATCACAGTAAGTCAAAGATAAAACATTCTCATCGATTCTGTAGCGCCACAGTCAATATATCACTGAGTTTCATGGCTTCTTCTTCTCCACGGTGTTTAGGCCACTCTTCAACGTCCGATTCGTCACTCGACAAGACTCAGCACAATCAGGAGCACCTCCGAAGATGTCCAAAGTAGCCTTGGACGAAACGTCATGGATTGAAGAGTTCCATGGACCACGGACATACAACCCGGAAGAATTCTCAGCAGCTATAACACTTTAATACAGATGTTCTACCTATTTTTTTTTATAATGTAAATTATATTTTTTTGTAAATTTTAAACTGTTATCTGGAGCTGAAAATGGAATATGTCTCGTAGCTAATGCAAATATCACACTGGGTCAGTAGCGACATGAAACTAATAGTAAAAGGGAAATTCTGTACGGTTTGTCAAAACGTAAAGAAAAACGCTAGCGCCGTCTCTGGACGCTGCTGTGTGGTGTCAAAGAGAGTGCACGGCACTCCAGTGCTATTTTTTAAACAATAATTGTGTGGACGAATGAGTTGCGTACTGAATGGAAAGTTAGGTCCATGTGAGACCAAATTGTTAATTACGAGGTATAACGGACGTGACAGGTGTGGGTAGATGTATAAGGCTCCAGGAACATCAACATCATGCCCCACAACTGGTCATTGCTAATCAGTGTGCCCTTAATACACTCTAACGGGAAAAAAAAGAAAAGAAAAAGCGCACCGCAAAGGAATATACTAATGGAACGTAATTCGATAGACGTAACATCTATGTACAGACAAAGAAATGATTACGATTTCAGAAAAACTGGATGATTTATTCAAGAGACAGAGGTTCACAAATCGAGCAAAGTCAATAATGTATTGGCCCATCTCAGACCCTTATGCAAGCAGTTATTCGGCTTGACGTTGATTGACGGAGTTGTTGGATGTCCTGAAGAATATCGTGCCAAATTCTGTCCAATTGGCGAGTTACGTCGTCAAAACCCTAGCTGGTTGGAGAGACCTACCCGTAATGCTCTAAACGTTATCAATTGGGGAGAGGTCCGGCGATCTTGCTGGCCAAGGTAGGATGTGGAAAGCTCTAAGGCAGGCAGTAGAAACTCTCGCCGTGCATGGGCGGACATTATCTTGCTCAAATGTAATTTAAGAATGGGTTGGCACGAAAGGCAACAAAACGTGGCGTTGAATATCGTCGACGTACCGGTGTGCTAAAGGGTGCAGTGGATGACAACCAAAGGAGTCCTGCTACGAAATGAAACGAAATCCCAGACCATCACTCCTGGTGACAGGTTGTATGGCGGGTGACAGTCAGGTTGGTATTCCAACGCTGTCTGGTGCGTCTCCAGTCCCTTCTTCACTGGTCATCGGGGCCTGGAATCTCATTAACTGGAGTAGATTCTCCACAGTGATGAGCCCCGATTCAACTGAACTGCAACGACCAGGAAAGACGTGTCCGGAGACGCTCCAGAGAGCAGTGGGTTACCAACCTGTCACCCGCCCTACGGACTGATGGCTCTGGAGTGCCATTTCATTTCATAGCTTTTGGTTGTCAGCCCCGGCAACCTTGTTGCACAGTGGTATGTCGACCATATTCTACGCCCCGTTTCGTTGCTCTACATGGCAAGCTATCCTGGTCTCACATTTCAGAAAGATAATGTCCACCCGCACCCCCCACTGTCTGCCATCGTGCTTGCCAAACTCTATCTTGGCCAGCAAGGTCGCCGGATCTCTCAGCTCGTGGTCGTGCGGTAGCGTTCTCGCTTCCCACGCCCGGGTTCCCGGGTTCGATTCCCGGCGGGGTCGGGGATTTTCTCTGCCTCGTGATGGCTGGGTGTTGTGTGATGTCCTTAGGTTAGTTAGGTTTAAGTAGTTCTGAGTTCTAGGGGACTGATGACCATAGATGTTAAGTCCCATAGTGCTCAGAGCCATTTGAACCATTTGAACCGGATCTCTCCCCAATTAAGAATGTTTGGAGCATTATGGGCAAGGCCCTATTGTCAGCTCGGGATTTTGACTAGCTAATGTGCCAATTGGACAGAATTTGGCACAATACCCTCAGGAGCACATCCAACAACTCTGTCAATCAATGCCAAGACTAATAACTCCTTGCATAAGGGCCAGATCTGGATCAACGCGTTATGGACTTGCTCAATTTGTGAAGCTTCTTCTCTTGAATAAGTCATCACATTTTTCTGAAATTGTAAGCGTTTGTATATTCAAACATTTACGTCACACCTTCCAATTTTCCCCTGATTCGAATAATTCCTTCGTGGTGCGTCTTTTTCTTTTCGTAGTGTGTGTATGGAGTAAAAGGAGCATTGTCGCAGACACCTAGGGCATCGCTGTAACATTCGCGAAGAACTGTGAGACTGTTCATTTTCGTCCAGACTAGAAATAATGTGAGGCATATCCGGTAACTTTGAGTGAACTTTTATAAATAATAACCGTTGTTTGTTAGAACTTCAGCTCCCTGATCTAATTAAAAAGCGTAATACTGCCAGTTTTGATTTCTTGTTGAAATTATGACTGATCATTAATAATCTACATCTACGTCTACTTATATACTCCGCTAGCCATCAAGCTGTGTGTGGCGGAGGGCACAATTCGCGTCAAAGCCATATTCCCCCACCCCCACTCTGTTCCACTCCGGATCGCGCGAGGGAAAAATGACTGTCTGAACGCCTCAGTACGAGTTTTAATTTCCCTTATCTTTGAATGGTGATCACTGAGCGATTTTAAAGTTGATGGTAATAATATATGCTCTACATCCTCGGTGAAGATCGGATTTCGGAATTTAGTCAGCAGCCCCTTCTGTTTAGCGCGTCGTCTATCTGCAAGTGTGTCCCACTTCAAACTTTCTGTGAGATTTGTAACGATCTCGCGCTGGCTAAATGTACCAGTCACGAATCTTGCCTAGCAAAAAAAGGAGAGAACCCAGAAGATATGGCCGGATGTTAATGTAATGCGTCAGGAAGTTGGATATTCTGTTCCGTAATAACCAGAGTCGACGTACGATTTTACAATGTAATAGAACTTACATTGAAGTAAATTTCATTTAATTATTACTGAAAAATTAAGGTTCAAATTCAAGATACAGAAAATTTTTACAGTTTTATTTCTTGTTGTTTATCCGAGTGTTACTTTGTGCTGCCTTAACTGGTTCATATTCCAGCAGTTTAGTTATTCTTCATTCAGGCGAGTAATTTCCTAGGTATTAAAGATATTTCAGTGAGCCTCATTCGTAAAATTCATGAGTCCTGTGCATGTAAGTAAACGTCAGCGTGAGGTTACGTAATTCCCGTTATCGCAGAGAGTTGTTACTTGTTATTCATTTCAGTAATGAGCATTTACTTATTATTCAAAATTATTACTTTTGATTTCTTAATAATTTTAAAACAATGGCTAATATTTTCAAGCTGTTATTTTGTGCTTTTTATGGTGGTTACGTCCATGAGAACATTCTGTATCCAGACATCTATTTAGACAAATACGTGAAACTTCCTGGCAGATTAAAACTCTGTGCCGGACCAAGACCCGAACTCGGGACCTTTGCCTTTCGCGGGCAAGTGCTCTACCAACTGAGCTAACCAAGCACGACTCACGACCCGTCCTCACAGCTTTAATTCCGCCAGTACCTCGTCTCCTACCTTCCACTTGCCTGCGAAAGGCAAAGGTCCCGAGTTCGAGTCTCGGTCGGCACACAGTTTTAATCTGCCAGGAAGTTTCACAGATGTCATGTGACGTCCGCAACGACCAAAACACAATGATCAAAAAAAAAAAAAAAAGTTGGTAGAGCACTTGCCCGCGAAAGGCAAAGGTGCCGAGTTCGAGTCTCGGTCTGGCACACAGTTTTAATCTGCCAGGAAGTTTCATATCAGCGCACATTCCGCTGCAGAGTGAAAATCTCATTCTAGACAAATACGTAAATGTTATTGCTCTCAATATGGATTAGGCAACAACAGGTGATCTTCAATTGGATTGATAGATATTAAATTGTTTTACAAATTATTTCATTTGATTTTGCTAGGGGTTATTCAAAATTTCGTGGTACCCCCTTTCGTTTCGTACTTTACAGTGTATGGCAGCAATGTTTTACATGCGTTATTCAAAATTCCCCCCCCCCCCCGCCCCCCCCCCCCCCCCCCATGAACCATGGACCTTGCCTCTTGGTGGGGAGGCTTGCGTGCCTCAGCGATACAGATGGCCGTACCGTAGGTGCAACCACAACGGAGGGGTATCTGTTGAGAGGCCAGACAAAAGTGTGGTTCCTGAAGAGGGGCAGCAGCCTTTTCAGTAGCTGCAGAGGCAACAGTCTGGATGATTGACTGATCTGGTCTTGTAACACTAAACAAAACGGCCTTGCTGTGCTGGTACTGCGAACGGCTGAAAGCAAGGGAAAACTACAGCCGTAATTTTTCCCGAGGGCATGCAGCTTTACTGTATGGTTAAATGATGATGGCGTCCTCTTGAGTAAAATATTCCGGAGGTAAAACAGTCCCCCATTCGGATCTCCGGGCGGGGACTACTCAAGAGGACGTCATTATCAGAAGAAAGAAAACTGACGTTCTACGGATCAGAGCGTGGAATGTCAGATCCCTTAATCGGGCAGGCAGATTAGAAAATTTAAAAAGGGAAATGGATAGGTTAAAGTTAGATATAGTGGGAATTAGTGAAGTTCGGCGGCAGGAGGAACAAAACTTTTGGTCAGGTGAATACAGGGTTATAATTACAAAATTTAATAGGGGTAATGCAGGAGTAGGTTTAATAATGAATAAAAAATAGGAGTATGGGTAAGTTACTATAAACAGCATAGTGAACGCCCGCGCCTATTACAGTGGTACAAGTTTATATGCCAACTAGCTCTGCAGATGATGAAGAAATTGATGAAATGTATGATGAGATAAAAGAAATTATTCAGGTAGTGAAGGTAGACGAAAATTTAATAGTAATGGGTGACTGGAATTCGAGAGTAGGAAAAGGGAGAGAAGGAAACATAGTAGGTGAATATGGATTGGGGCTAAGAAATGAAAGAGGAAGCCGTCTCGTAGAATTTTGCACAGAGCATAACTTAATCATAACTAACACTTGGTTCAAGAATCATAAAAGAAAGTTGTATACATGGAAGAATCCCGGAGATACTAAAAGGTATCAGATAGATTATATAATGGTAAGACAGAGATTTAGGAACCAGGTTTTAAATTGTAAGATATTTCCAGGGGCAGATGTGGACTCTGACCACAATCTGTTGGTTATGAGCTGTAGATTAAAACTGAAGAAACTGCAAAAAGGTGGGAATTTAAGGAGATGGGATCTGGATAAACTGAAAGAACCAGAGGTTGTACAGAGTTTCATGGAGAGCATAAGGGAACAACTGACAGGAATGGGGGAAAGAAGAAGAATGGATAGCTCTGAGGGATGAAGTAGTGAAGGCAGCAGAGGATCAAGTAGGTAAAAAGACGAGGGCTAGTAGAAATCCTTGGGTAACAGAAGAAATATTGAATTTAATTGATGAAAGGAGAAAATATAAAAAATGAAGAAGGCAAAAGGGAATACAAACCTCTCAAAAATGAGATCGACAGGAAGTGCAAAATGGCTAAGCAGAGATGGCTAGAGGACAAATGTAATGATGTAGAGGCTTATCTCACTAGGGGTAAGATAGATACTGCCTAAAGGAAAATTAAAGAGACCTTTGGAGAAAAGAGAACCACTTGTATGAATATCAAGAGCTCAGATGGAAACCCAGTTCTAAGCAAAGAAGGGAAAGCAGAAAGGTGGAAGGAGTATATAGAGGGCGATATACTTGAGGACAATGTTATGGAAATGGAAGAGGATGTAGATGAAGATGAAATGGGAGATACGATACTGCGTGAAGAGTTTGACAGAGCACTGAAAGACAGTCGAAACAAGGCCCCGGGAGTAGACAACATTCCATTAGAACTACTGACAGCCTTGGGAGAGCCAGTCCTGACAAAACTGTACCATCTGGTGGGCAAGATGTATGAGACAGGCGAAATACCCTAAGACTTCAAGAAGAATATAATAATTCCAGTCCCAAAGAAAACAGGTGTTGACAGATGTGAAAATTACCGAACTATCAGTTTAATATGTCACGGCGGGAAAATACTAATGCGAATTCTTTACAGACGAATGGAAAAAATTGTAGAAGCCGACCTCGGGAAAGGTCAGTTTGGATTCCGTAGAAATATTGGAGCTCGTGAGGCAATACTGACCCTACGACTTATCTTAGAAGAAAGATTAAGGAAAGGCAAACCTACGTTTCTAGCATTTGTAGACATACAGAAAGCTTTTGAAAATGTTGACTGGAGTACTCTCTTTCAAATTCTGAAGGTGGCAGGAGTAAAATACAGGGAGCGAAAGGCTTTTTACAATTTGTACAGAAAGCAGATGGCGGTTATAAGAGCCGAGGGACATGAAAGGGAAGCAGTGGTTGGGAAGGGAGTGAGACAGGGTTGTAGCCTCTCCCAGATGTTATTCAATCTGTATATTGAGCAAGCAGTAAAGGAAACAAAAGAAAAATTCGGAGTAGGTATTAAAATCCATGGAGAAGAAATAAAAACTTTGAGGTTCGCCGATGACATTGCAATTCTGTCAGAGACAGCAAAGGACTTGGAAGAGCAGTCGAACGGAATGGACAGTGTCTTGAAAGGAGGATATAAGATGAACATCAACAAAATCAAAACGAGGATAATGGAATGCAATCGAGTTAGCTCGGGTGATGCTGAGGGAATTAAATTAGGAAATGAAACACTTAAAGTAGGAAAGGAGTTTTGCTATTTGGGGAGCAAAATAACTGATGATGGTCGAAGTAGAGAGGATATTAAATGTAGACTGGCAATGGCAAGGAAAGCATTTCAGAAGAAGAGAAATTTGTTAACATCGAGTATAGATTTAAGTGTCAGGAAGTCGTTTCTGAAAGTATTTGTGTGGAGTGTAGCTATGTATGGAAGTGAAACATGGACGATAAATAGTTTGGACGAGAAGAGAATAGAAGCTTTCGAAATGTGGTGGTACAGGAGAATGCTGAAGATTAGATGGGTAGATCACATAACTAATGAAGCATTGAATAGGATTGGGGAGAAGTGGAGTTTGTGGCACAACTAATGAAGTATTGAATAGAATTGGGGGAAGAGGAGTTTGTGGCACAACTTGACTAGAAAAGAGGATCGGTTGATAGGACATGTTCTGAGGCATCAAGGGATCACCGATTTAGTATTGGATGGCAGCGTGGAGGGTAAAAATCGTAGAGGGAGACCAAGAGATGAATACACTAAGCAGATTCAGAAGAATGTAAGTTGCAGTAGGTACTGGGGGATGAAGTTTGCACAAGATATAGTTGCATGGAGTGTTGCATCAAACCAATCTCAGGACTGAAGACCACAACAACAACAACAACAACAGTATTGCCTATACGTTAACAGGGATACGCAGCAGTTTGGGTAGTTCTACTGATGAAGAGTTGGCCGCTGCAACTCGTGGGTTCAATGAATGCAATGGAAATGATCCAGGATGAAGCTGTGCTGGGATATTCCCATAGTTAGGCATCCACGTCAAGCACTCTTGCGTCTGTACGTATGAGTCTTAGCTGAGTTTTGGTGATTGCATTTGACCACAGGCTTTTTCGCTGTCGCGAATGTATTTCCACAGAAACAAAGGTATCTGATTGTATAAATTAAAGATGGATGGAGAGAAAGGAAAGTAACTATTGATGTCATCTGCATCGGGACTTTATGTAGAATTAGCGGCGACGAGCGAAAATGTGTGCCGGCCGGTCTGCTTATTAGGCATTTGCGTTAACCACTGCGCCATCCGGACACAGTGTTTATCGCAAATGCAATTTTAGATTCCCGCCTGAGGTTGAATGATGTTGTGCATCCGCACTAAAGACTGTGATTCATTGCCCATCGAGGCGAATTAGTCATATAATTCCTTCAATTTACCTAATCAGTTTGCATAATCAGTTACATAATTGATTCGCCTCGATGGGCAATGAATCTACAACCTTCAATGCGGATTCACAATGTCGTCAGCCTCAAGCAGGAATCTACGAGGATCACTCCAAAAGAAATGCACACTATTTTTGTAAAATGCAGTTTTCATTCTGCATGTGTGAAAGATTTACAGTGTGTAGATACATCCTTCCTGCTTGTTTTCAACCTGTTCCCATGAGTGGCGCCGTCACAGCATATCATCAACATGTCTGCTACACTTGACGTTCGTCCGAAGCAACGTGCTGTCATAGAATTCCTGGGCTGTGGAAATGAGACAGTGGGAAACATCCACAAGAGGTCGAAAAAGGTGTATGGAGATGCTCCTGTCGATCGCAGTACACTTAGTCGGTGGGCAAGCAGGTTACGTGATGAAAGCGGGCACGGCAATTTTGAGGATTGTCCTCGCAGCGGCACGCCTCGTACTGCACACACTCCAGACAATATGCAGAGAATTAACAAATTGGTGACTGCTGACAGACGCATCACAGTGAACGAATTGTCACGCTAGGTTGGGATAGGGAAAGGAAGTGTTTGCAGAATACTGAAAGTGTTGGCGTTAAAAAAGGTTTGTGCCAGGTGGGTTCCCAGGATGTTGACAGTGGCTCACAAAGAAACAAGAAAACCGGTATGCAGCGGACTTTTGGAACGGTACGAGAATGGTGGAGATGAATTTCTTGGAAGAACTGTGACAGGTGATGAAACATGGCTCCATCATTTTTCACCAGAGACGAAGAGGCAATCAATGGAGTGGCATCATACAAATTCACCCAAGAAAAAAAATTTAAAACCACACCTGCTGCTGCAAAAGTCATGGCTACGGTGTTTTTCGATTCCGAAGGACTCTTGCTTGTGGACATCATGCCAAGTCAAACTACCATAAATTCTGATGCATATGTGACGACACTGAAGAAACTTCAAGCTCGACTGAGTCGTGTTCGACCACATCGGCAAAAGCAGGATGTTTTGTTGATGCACGACAATGCACGGCCATATGTCAGTCAAAAAACCATGAAAGCTATCACAAAACTCGGATAGACAACACTAAAACACCCGCCCTACAGTGCTGACCTGGCTCCATGCGACTATCACCTCTTTGGGAAACTGAAAGACTCTCTTCGTGGAACAAGGTTTGAAAATGATGACTCCCTTGTGCACGCTGCCAAACAGTGGCTCCAACAGGTTGGTCCAGAATTTTTAACGTGCGAGTATACATGCGCTGGTTACAAGATGGCGTAAGGCAGTTGAGAGGGATGGAAATTATGTGGAGAAATGAAAATATTGTTCCTAAAGGATGTATCTACACACTGTAAGACTTTCAAACATGTAGAATAAAAGACGGATTTTTTTTTAAAATAATGTGTATTTCTTTTGGAGTGACCCTCGTAAAGTTAGCGAGCATGGATCACATGGACGGGACTGCAGATAGGTGGCATTTGGTGGCAATTTGGGTCGGCCAGGGAGCGTGCCTACATAGACTGTGCATTTGCGATAAACACTGTATCCAGATGGCGCAGTGATAAAAGCAACTGCCTAGTAATCAGGAGATCCCGCTTTCGTGTCCTGGTCCGGCACATATTTTCACTCGTCACCCCCGATTTAGCATAAAGTCCCAATGCAGCTGATATCACCAATACCTTCCCTTTTCCCCCTTCCACCTTTAATTTACAGAATATGTTTCAGAGCTACGGATTCCACAGACGCCAAAAGTTCATATAAAGATAACTGAAGTAACAAATCATTATTAGCCTATAACGAATCACATGAGACCCCAGAACCTTTGTACCAAATTACTCAGAAAATAATCGTTACCAATTTCCGAAATTTTGTCGGTGGGGATCAGACTGACCGTACGTAAGCAGCTGGACACTAGCAGAAAATAATGTATTATAATTATTTTGTTAATCTGGCGTTACGGTTTAAAATTATTGTAAGACATAATCTGCTGCTCCATATAGCACAACATTACGCTATGGAAGTAAAGCTCCCCTTCGTGTGTGTGTCGGGGTGGGGGGGGGGGGGGGGGGCGAGGGGGGCCGTGAGTGAAGCTCGCTTTAGTGACACACCGAGGTGAACTCAGAAGTGAAACAGACACTCACCGTTCTGTGTGGCTCGGTACTGCTCGTCGTACAGTCTGTAGACAAGAGCATGGGCTCTGAGGATAGTGTGACCCGTCAGGTAGTTTCCGATCCCGGAAGCGTTCTGGTTGGGTGCAGGGCCCTCCCCTATGCCACAGCTGTAGCCCCAAGCGATCACTGGCGGCTCGTTAAATGTGGTCCACCATTTCACCTGTAAGAAAAAACTGTGTTTCCATAAATGTAATCTATCTCGTCGCTGCAGTGCAGAACTCATCACCATGAATGTTATATACATCTTCATCTACGAGGAGCATTCAGTAAGTAATACAACACATTTCTTTTCTCTGTCAATTTCAGTCGAAAAAATGAGGAAGGTGTTGTGTAATATTCTCGCTTCAAGGCTTATAGTTCCGATAGCCTAGGTGGCGGCTCTATACGTTGCATTCAAAATGCCATCTGTAATGGAGGTGCGTTCCGAGCAGAGACCTGTCATTGAGCTTCTTTTGGCGGAAACTGAGAGCATCACAGATATTCACAGGCGCTTGCAGTATGTCTACGGAGACCTGGCAATGAACAACAGCACTGTGCCAGAATGAGATTTTCACTCTGCAGCGGAGTGTGCGCTGATATGAAACTTCCTGACAGATTAAAACTGTGTGCCGGACCGAGGCTCGAACTCGGGACCTTTGCCTTTCGCCGGCAAGTGCTCTGCCAACTGAGCTACCCAAGCACGACTCACGCCCCGTCCTCACAGCTTTACTTCCGCCAGTACCTCGTCTCCTACCTTCCAAACTTTACAGAAGCTCTCCTGCGAACCTTGTAAGGTCGCTGCTTGCAGTACGCTGCGTCAATCACATGGCGCGTGGTCAGAGGAACTTTCATCCGTCAGCACCGTCTACTGTGTGCATGATGCATTTCGGACACATGTTCATAAGACCTTTTTTCCTCCATTTCCAGTCAGGAATCCGCCCCTGCAATTTGTCGGTTTTATTAAAGTTCACCCTGTATTACATTAATAAGGAAGTCCCAAAATGTGATACAAACACGAAGCCGGCCGGTGTGGCCGTGCGGTCTGGGCGCTTCAGTCTGGAACCGCGTGACCGCTCCGGTCGCAGGTTCGAATCCTGCCTCGGGCATGGATGTGTGTGATGTCCTTAGGTTAGTTAGGTTTAAGTAGTTCTAAGTTCTAGGGGACTGATGACCACAGAAGTTAAGTCCCATAGTGCTCAGAGCCATTTGAACCATTTTGAACAAACACGAAGATGAATAAAATGTGTTTGCATATAGCAAAACACAGACCTACTTCTTTCCACTCCAGAACATGGCGTGCCTAACCACATGACCACAGTGAGTGCATGCAACTATTAAAAAAATATTTTTCATATTATGATCTGCTGAAGACTATTACGGCTCATGTGTCTTTAACTGCCATTTAATTATAAGAAATCAAACTAAAGTGATGCTTTGATGAATAATTTTCAAAGTACCGCTGCCTTGGAACGGCATGCTGACATTATACGCAAGTTATCATACAAAAAGCGACGAAAGCAATATGGCGTCTCCAAAGCTGTCGACTGCTGTGGCCTCGGCGTCATTTTGGCGCCACTTCAGAGTAAGCGTGGCGTGTCACAAACCACAGATATCGATGCACAGCCCCGCAACGGCGAGACGCTACTCATTCAGTAGCATGCTGTAGCTATAGCCACTCCATGGGTGAGAGTGCCATGTGGTTCACAGCGAACGTTTACTTTAAACACACAAAGAGTGTTCGAGTTCGATGCTGTCGGTTGATGTGTAGAGACACTGCTATGGTGGACTAAGATATGAAGCAGGATCGAAATCAGTTTCTGTTGTTCATTCTCAGATCTCTTACTGGAACTGTTTGCAAAGGTTCTAGTTTGTATTGCAACGTTTGCGTAGTGCATTCACAGCGGTTCCAGAATATTAACGAATATTTACCACGACTGAGCTGACAAAAGTCATGAGATACCTCCTAATATCGTGTCGGACCTCCTTTCGCCAGGCGCAGTGCAGTGTCTCGATGCGGTGTGGACTCAACAAGTTGTTGGAAGTCCCCCACAGAAATACTGGGCCATGCTGCCTCTCCAGCTTAAAACCATATCAACCAAAACCACTAAAAATAAACGCAAAATATATCTATTTAAAACAGCAGATAAAAATTCGCTTGATCCCTTCCTAAGATAGAGTGTCCATTCCTTCCAAGCTAATTGTGTAAGTGTAGACCAGATATGGCTCAAATTCAAAGATACAGTATCGACAGTATAAGTTATTATGAGACGGGGCTGATCCACCATGATACACAAAACACGTCAGAACACTGTTGCAGAAGCAACGAAAAAAGGATGCCAAATTCAGAAGAGCGCAAAATCCCCTAGACTGGCTTAGTTTCACGGAAGCTCGAAATTTAGTGCAGACTCAATGCGAGACGCTTTTAATAGTTTCCACAATGAAACATTGTCTCAAAATATGGTAGAAAACCCAAAGAGATTCTGGTCGCATGTCAAGTACACCAGCGGCAAAAAAACAGTCAATACCGTCACTGCGCGATAGCGATGGAAATGTTACCGATGATGGTGCCACGAAAGCGGAGTAACTAAATACAATTTTCCGTAATTCCTCCACGAAAGAAGACGAAGTAAATATTCCAGAATTCGAAACCAGAACAGCTGTTAGCATGAGTGACATAAAAGCAGATATCTTAGGTGTTGCGAAACAACTCAAATCACTTAAGAAAGGCAAGTCTTCCGGTCCAGATGGTATACCAATCAGGTTCCTTTCAGAGTATGCAGACACAATAGCGCCTTTCTTAGCAATCATATACAACTGCTCACTTGACGAAAGGTTTCTTCCTAAACACTGGAATGTAGCACAGGTCACACCAATATTCAAGAAAGGAAATAGGAGTAACCCATTGAATTACAGACCCATATCACTGACCTCAATTTGCAGTAGGATTTTGGAGCATATACTGTACTCAAACATTATGAATCACCTTGAAGAAAATGACTTATTGATACATAACCAACTCGAATTCAGAAAATATTGTTCCTGTGCAACACAGCTAGCTCTTTACTCCCATGAAGTAATGAGTGCTGTCGACAAGGGATCTCTAATCGATTCCATGTTCCTAGATTTCCAGAAGGCTTTTGATACCGTTCCTTACAAGCGACTATTAATCAAATTGCGTGCATATGGAGTATCGTCTCAGTTGTGTGACCGGATTCGTGATTTCCTCTCAGAGAGGTCACAGTTCGTAGAGATAGACGGTAAATCATCGAGTAGAACAGAAGTGATATCTGGCGTTCCGCAAGGTAGTGTCATAGGCCCTCTGCTGTTCCTGATTTACGTAAATGATCTAGTAGATAATCTGAGCAGCCCCCTTACATTGTTTGCAGATGATGCTGTAATTTACCGTCTAGTAATATCATCAGATGATCAATTCCAATTACAAAATGATCTAGAGAGAATTTCTGTATGGTGCGAAAAGTGGCAATTGGCACTAAACAAAGAAAAGTGCGAGGTCATTCACATAGGTACTAAAAGAAATCCGATAAATTTTGGGTATACGATAACTCGCACAAGTCTAAGGGCTATCAATTCGACTAAATACCTAGGAATTACAATTACGAGCAACTTAAATTGGAAAGACCACATAGATAATATTGTGGGGAAGTCGGAACAAAGACTGCGCTTTGTTGGCAGAACACTTAGAAGATGCGACAAACCCACTAAAGAGACAGCCTACTTTACACTTGTCCGTCATCTGCTGGAATACTGCTGCGCGGTGTGGTATCCTTACCAGGTAGGATTGACGGAGGACATCGAAAAAGTGCAAAGAAGGGCAGCCCGTTTCGTGTTATCGCGCAATGGGGGTGAGACTGTCACTGATATGATACGCGAGTTGGGGTGGCAGTCACTTAAAGGCGGTTTTCTTTGCGGCGAGGTCTGTTTACAAAATTTCAATCACCAACTTTCTCTTCCGAATGAGAAAATTTTTGTTGATGCCCACCTACGTAGGGAGAAATGATCATCATAATAAAAGAAGAGAAATCAGAGCTCGAACGGAAAGATTTAGGTGTTCCTTTTTCCCACGCGCCATTCGAGAATGGAATGGTAGAGAAGTAGTATGAAAATGGTTCGATGCCAGGAACTTAAATATGAACTGCAGAGTAACCATGTAGATGTAGGTGTAGATGTACAGCCGTCCGTAATTGTAAAAGTGTTGCCAGTGCAGGGTTCTGCGCATGAACTGACCTCTCGATTGTGTCCTATAAATGTTCGATGAGATTCCTGTCGGGTCATCTGGGTGGCCCAATAATTGTCCAAAATGTTTTTGGTACCAATCACGACCAATTGTGACCCGGTGACACCGCACACTGTCATCCACAAAATTTCCATCGTTGTTTGGGAACATGACGCCCATGAATGGCTGCAAATGGTCTCCAAGTAGCCGAACATAACCATTTCCAGTCAATCACCGGTTTCCGAAATGGGATGTCCCATGCGTCTAGCTCCATCTACTATTCCGCGTTCGAAATCTGTTAATTCTCGCCCTACTGCCTTAATCACTTCAGAAACCTTTTAACGTGAATCACCTGAGTATAAAAGACAAACCCCGCCAATGCACAGTCCTTTTATACTTTGCATACGCGACACTACCGCCATCTGTATGTGTGTATATTGTTATCCCACGACTTTTGTCATTTCAGTGTATATTAATTGAAATCACTTAGAGGTAAGAGAAATCGACTGGGTGAAGTTCCAAGGCATGCATATGGATAATCAACTGAGGTGGCTCCAGTGTGTGGATACGCTAACCAAACACCTCAGCACTGCCTGCTTTGCACTTAGAAATCTGTCTCAGGGTGTCGAAATGCAGTAAGTACTGCTAACATATTTTGTATACTTTCGCTAAATACTCTACTAGTCATTAAAATTGCTACACCAAGAAGAAATGCAGATGATAAACGGGTACTCATTGGACAAATATATTATGCTAGAACTGACATGTGATTACATTTTCACGCAATTCGGGAGCATAGATCCTGAGAAATCAGTACCCAGAACAACCACCTCTGGCCGTAATAGCGGCCTTGATACGCCTGGGCATTGAGTCAAACAGAGTTTGGATGGCGTGTACAGGTACAGCTGCACATGCAGCTTCAACACGATACCACAGTTCATCAACAGTAGTGACTGGCGTATTGTGACGAACCGGTTGCTCGGCCACCATTGACCAGACGTTTTCAATTGGTGAGAGATCTGGAGAATGCTCTGGCCAGGGCAGCAGTCGAACATTTTCTGTATCCAGAAAGGCTCGTACAGGACCTGCAAGATGCGATCGTGTATTATCCTGCTGAAATGTAGGGTTTCGCAGGGATCAAAAGAAGGCTAGAGCCACGGGTCGTAACACATCTGAAATGTAACGTCCACTGTTCAAAGTGCCGTCAATGCGAACAAGAGGTGACCGAGACGTGTAACCAATGGCACCTCATACCATCACGCCAGGTGATACGCCAGTATGGCGATGACGAATACACTCTTCCAATGTGCGTTCACCGCGATGTAGCCAAACACGGATGCGACCACCATGATGCTGTAAACAGAACCTGGATTCATCCGAAAAAACGACGTTTTGCCATTCGTGCACCCAGGTTCGTCGTTGAGTACACCATCGCAGGCGCTCCTGTCTGTGATGCAGCGTCAAGTGTAACCGCAGCCATGGTCTCCGAGCTGATAGTCCGTGCTGCTGCAAACGTCGTCGAACTGTTCGTGCAGATGGTTGTTGTCTTGCCGTTGGGATCCAGCACGGCGTTCCGTATTACCCTCCTAAACCCACCGATTCCATATTCTGCTTACAGTCATTGGATGTCGACCAACGCGGGCAGCAATGTCGCGTTACGATAAGCCGCAATCGCGATAGGCTACAATCCGACCTTTATCAAAGTCGGAAACGTGATGGTACGCATTTCTCCTCCTTACACGAGGCATCACAACAACGTTTCACCAGGCAACGCCAGTCAACTGCTGTTTGTGTATGAGAAATCGGTTGGAAACTTTCCTCATGTCAGCACGTTGTAGGTGTCGCCACCGGCGCCAACCTTGTGTGAATGCTCTGAAAGCTAATCATTTGCAAATCACAGCATCTTCTTCGTGTCGCTTAAATTTCGCGTCTGTAGCACGTCATCTTCGTGGTGTAGCAATTTTAATGGCCAGTAGTGTACAACTCCACGTCATAGTCTTCTGAGGCAGTCAGATAAGAGGAAAACAGTATCGATTGTGCAGAGGCGCGCAATAAGAATATTGTGCAAAGTCAATTGTAGAAGTATCTTCAGAGACGTAGGAGTTCTTACACCTTAGTGCCAATACTCCCTAATATTATTTCTGGTTAACAACAAGAGTGATTTTAGGATTAACATTTCAATTCACAGCGACAATACTAGATGTAAATATTACTTTCATAACGAGTATCCCTCTCTAGGGTTCTGAATAGAGTTTTATACTTTTGCTATAAAAGGATACAACAGGTTTCCGGTGGACATCGGACAGACACTGGCCATTCCTACACTTTATCAGAATATTTGGACTCAAGGATGTAAATTACGAGTAATTGAAATATTTTTATTAGACAGATTCTGACTGTGCCAGCGTGTAGACAGCTGATGGTGGTCTGTGTAGAGGTACACAAATACTTTGTCTGAAGCAGCAAAGTCGTACAGCAGAAGGTGCGCTGGCCCTTTTTTGTTTCAGAGTAGCTGTTTTATCCCTAATATACCTTTATAAGCGAATCTAAAATTAATGATCGCGATTATCGATATGAGTCTATTAGCACTAGTCATAATCTGTTATTAGTATACTTTACAGAAGTAGCCATCAGTGGCAACTCATGCCTGTAAACTTGATTCGTTCCACATCCCTAGGTGCTCTCTTTCGCGATGGGATTCACGAAATGCTATGTGTGCTTGAACCAATGAATGTGTGTATAGAATTCTTCTGTTTCTTTCCTATTGCAGTACTAAGGCATTTTTTAATATTATTTTATATAAGGTTCCCCGGTTTTGCAAAACACTTTCTTTTTCATGTGAGCCGAACACGTTTCAGCATGTCTGTGCTATCATCAACAGGTTTTCTTAATTGATATCCGTGAGATGTAAACATATTTTAAGTGATAACTAATTTACGAAAATTATGCCTAAAGAATAGATTTTGTTTAATGTAGGTTGATTGTTACAAAGAAGAAGACAGCAACCATCCACTATTAATACTGCTATTTATTTAAGTAAATAGCGCCGTAACCGGTTTCGAACCGACAAGTTCATAATCAGACGGCTGTTCACAAGATTTACAAGATGCACTTTACATAATCGTCAGTTTTCGATTTTTATTCTCCAACAGTAACGAAATATTCTTGGTGTGTTGGTGTCCTACGGTAAAAAACAGTGTTAGAAGCGGCCTATGTGAACATAATTGACCTCCAAACGATGAAATACAGAGTAAACAAATATGTGAGGTTAAGTGGTTATAGTACTTACATCGAAAATTCCGCGCAATTTTGTTGCGAAGTTGCAGGATTGTATTTTTGAAATATTGTAGAGTATATGCAGGACTTTGCGTATCATCATATTGTGCAAAGCACCACACCCACACCCACACACACACAGACACGCACACACACACACACACACACACACACACACACACACACGAAAAGGTATTTTAGTTTTTTAACTCCGACGTGGGATAGGAAGCATAAAAAAAAGTTTATACTGTGGTTTGATGAAGTGAAAAATGTTCGTTACAAACAAAATTCTGCAAAATATGTGTAGTATTTGTGTGTCTGTCAATAATTCATAAAAACACAAAAGGAAAAGGATCTGCCAAAGCAAAACATAATTAATATCAAATATATGCGTGAAATATTCTTACATGACAAAGTTACGTATAAACGTAATGTGGTGTGTTAACTTGCAAACGAAATTCACATTGACGTCGTTTGGTTAGAGATGACAGGCTACCAGAACATGATAATGTACAAAGGGTAAACTAAGGTAATGACAAAAACAAACAAAAACTGTTTAGTCCTGATTTTCGTAGATATCACTTCAAATATGGTCACAGTTCACAGATTTAAATGAAGAAAACGAACCGATGATGGCACAGCGGTCCTGAAACATGTTTTATTACGGACACACAACACCGTGATTCCAATACAACATTAGTTTATTTCTCTCCAAGGAACGTACATCATGGAATATAAAACATTAATTCTATATGTTCAAAGACTGTATTTAACATAGCAAAACTTCCAAAAGTTGTTTAAGTGGTGAATGCAAAGACACTGAGAATAAATGAAGGAGTTTTGCTCTTTTATCTTCTTCCAGTGTTATAGCCTTTTGTCGTTAGGAGCTCATGCTGAGCAGTTGTGCGGTGAAGAGACAAAAGTGATGGGATACCGATATGCAGATACACAGATGGCGGCAATAGCGCGTACACAGGGTATAAAAGGGCAGTGCATTAACCAAACTGTCAATTGTACTCAAATGATTCATGCAAAAAGCTTTACATGCACAGTGTCAAGTGTATGCCAAATTTCTCACCACGGCTAATGCGGTGGCCGATGGCCTTCACTTAACGAACTAGAGCAGCGTCCTATGCATAGAGCTGTCAGTCGTAGCAGGCAAACAGCGCTGGGTGAAACAATCGCAGGAATCAATGTTGGACGTAAGGCGAACGTATCCGTTAACAACAGTGCGGCGAAATTTGACGTTAGTGGCATACGGCTGCAGTCGACAGACGCGAGTTCCTTCGCTAACAGCACGACATTGCTTTCCCTTTGTTAACAGCACGACATCGCCTCCAGAGCCTGTCCTGGACTTGTGACCGTATTGGTTGGACCCTCAACGACTGGAAAACAGTGGCCTGGTCAAATGAGATCCGACTTCAGTTAATACACTACTGGCCAATAAAATTGCTACATCACGAAGATGACGCGCTACAGACGCGAAATTTAACCGACAGGAAGAAAATGCCGTCATATGCAAATGATTAGCTTTTCAGAGCATTCACACAAGGTTGGCGCCAGTGGCGACACCTGCAACGTGCTGACATGAGGAAAGTTTCCAACCGATTTCTCATACACAAACAGCAGTTCACCAATTGAAAACGTCTGGTCAATGGTGGCCGAGCAGCTGTCTCGTCACAATACGCCAGTCACTACTCTTGATGAACTGTGGTATCGTGTTGAAGCTGGATGGGCAACTGTACCTGTACACGCCATCCAAGCTCTGTCTGACTCAATGCCCAGGCTTATTAAGGCCGTTATTACGGCCAGAGGTGGTTGTTCTGGGTACTGATTTCTCGGGATCTATGCACCCAAATTGCGTGAAAATGTAATCACATGTCAGTTCTAGTATAATATATTTGTCCAATGAATACCCGTTTATCGTATGCATTTCTTCTTGGTGTAGCAATTTTAATAACCAGTAGTGTAAGAGCTGATGGTAAGTTTCAGGTGTGGCGCAGCCCCACGAAGCCATGGACCCAAGTTGTCAATAAGGCAATGTGCAAGCTGGTGGTGACTCCACAGTCATGTTGGCTGTGTTAACATGGGATAAACAGGGTTCTCTGGTCGAATGGAACCGATCATTGACTGGAAATGGTTATGTTCGCCTACTTGGAGACCATTTGCAGCCATTTATGACTTTCATGTTCCAAACAACGATGGAATTTTTGTGGATGACAATGTGTCATGTCACCAGGTCACAACTGTATGCAGTTGGTTTGAAGAACTTTCTTGACAATTCGACCGAATAATTTGGCCATGCATCGAACACTTATGAGACATAATCGACAGGTCAGTTCGTGCAAAAAATCATGCATTGTCAACACTTTCGCAATTGTGGTCGGCTGTAGAGGCAGCATCGCTCAGTGTTTCTGCATGGGACTTCCAACGATTGTTGAGTCCATGCACAACGCGGGACAAAAGGAGGTCGGACACGATATTAACATTTATCGTATGACGTTTGTCACCTCACTGTAAGTTTCGTATTTGTCAATATATCTAGTCGATAAAAATTATTTAAATCTATCTGTTGTGCCGGCTCCGTCATTGATTCAAGTCCCTAACTTGAGAATCATTTACGTTGTTATTTCCTCATGTTACACCCTAACGTAGGCGATGCTGACGGCGGATTTTTTGGACACGCCCGATCGGACATAATTGTGTCCATTCGCTAGTTACTTTCAATTAAGTGTCCGAATCTCCATGAGATATTTATTCCGATCATTTCTCGGCTATATGAAATCTTCTGCAATTAAAACTGCGCTGGTCTGATCGCTTTCCGTTTGCGAACAATGACGTCTGCCAATCTACTCAGTGGCTTAATACCAGGCAGGTCTACAAATAAACCACACAAGGGTGGATTTCTATAAGGTAAAAAGCAGGAGACTTTCCCTGGGACGCATCATATTGTGCCCTTCTTAGTAAAATTACCCATCCTCAACGGGGGTTGCCTCCATGTCGCAACTGTTCTATTATACTACTCTGCACCACATGAAGATTGTTAAATTCTCCAGCACCTATGAGAAACGCCTCACTTGCCTCTAATTACAACGAGCAGTAACGCTTCAGTAAAGTATTCAAGCCAGGAAGCAGATTCAGTTCATTTATGAAGAATAGAAATTTTCATGCCATTATAAGAAAAATTCTTAAGTATGAGATCTTGCCTCGATTAACTTAGACTGAAAGATGCGCAATGGATTCATGTGTCTCTGTTCTTCGATTGCTGCATGGCCATGTTGTAATGTACTTATCTGTTAGCTGAAATGCACTGAAGCATAAAAAAAACTGGTATAGGCATGCGTATTCAAATACAGAGGCAGAACACGGCTCTGCGGTCGGCAACGCGTATATGAGACAGCAAGTGTCTGGCGCAGTCGTTAGATTGGTTACTGCTGCTACAATGGAGAGTTATCAAGATCTAGCAAATTGCTGCAGATTTCAGTGCTGGACCATCAACATGTGTCAGCGTGCGAACCATTGAACGAAACATCATCGATATGGCTTTTCGGAGAGGAAGGACCACTCGTGTCCCCTTGATGACTGTACGACACAAAGCTTTACGCCTCGCCTGGGCCCGTCAACACCGACATTGGGCTGTTGATGACTGGAAACATGTTGCCTGATCGGACGAGTCTCGTTTCCAATTGTCTCGAGCGGATGGACGTGTACGGGTATGGAAACAACTTCATAAATCATGGGCCCTGCATGTCAGCAGGAGACTGTTCAAGGTGGTGGAGGCTCTGTAATGGTGTGGGGCGTGTGCAGTTGGAATGATATGGGACCCCTGACACGTCTGGATACGACTCTCACAGGTGACACGCACGTAAGCATCCTGTCTGATCATCTGCATCCTTTCGTGTCCATTGTGCTTCCGATGGACTTGGGCAATTCCAGCAGGACAATGCGTGACCCACACATCCAGAATTGCCAGAGAGTGGGTCCAGTAACACTCTTTTGAGTTGATACACTTCCGATGATCACCAAACTCCCCATACATAAACGTAATTGAGCATGTCTGGGATGCCTTGCAACGTGCTGTACAGAAGAGATCTCCACCTCGTACTCTTACGGATTTCCGGACAGCCCTGAAGGATTCATGGTATCAATTCCCTCCAGTACTACTTCAGACAACAGTCGAGTCCATGCCACGTCGTGTTGCGGCACTTCTACGTGCTCTCGGGGGTCCCACATTTAGGCAAGGGTACCAGTTTCTTTGGCTCTTCGTTGTATACACGTGGATATTTCACAAATATGGCATTAATCAAAGGAAGATGGAAATAGGGGCGATGGATATGTCGAAATACAGCGGTCTATGCACAAAAGTATGTCAGCAACAGACATATCCTTTTCGGAAACGTATATTCAAATAAAGGCCTTGTTATATTGGCAACCCAAGTTAACATGGATAGGACAAAATTCATAAAGGCGCAGTTAGCAGCTGGTGGCTCACATTAATCAGACAAACACACGCGTGTTCAAAAGCTCTGACAGATACTCCAACAATTATGTAGAACAAGTTTTATTCGACGGAGAATACGAATGAAACACACTGACGGAAAGAATCGCAACACCAAGAAGGAGTTGTGCGACATAAATGAAAGCTGGTAGTCGTGTTTCTACATCTGAAGGGTGATTTCGTCCAGCCGCAAAAGAGTGGCGCAAGTAGCGCCACTATGAGGATGCAAATCAGGTTTGCCTTAAATGCACGCTGTAACGGTCGTAAGCGTTAGTTACCTGTGAGACTGGACGTGGGCGAGTTGATGTTAGTCAAACAAAGCTTTAAGGCGACAAAGGCGTCATTATCAACACCTCACTGAGTTTGAATGGTGTTGTGTAATAGGGCTACGAGAAACTGAATGTTCCTTCTGCGATAGTGCAGAAAGACTTGCCAAGGACATACCCCCTGTAAACAATTGCTGGCAGCGGAATACTGCATCTGCAGCAGCAATCTGAGCAGCAATTGACACCACATTGACAAAACGAACTGATACAAGTCGGTTACTTCAAGGAAAGCTGCGAGTCAGACGCCTCGTAGCGTGGATTCCGACCACCAAAGTGCCACCATTGGTGACAAGCGAGAGCTCACTGGAGGTCAGGGTGGAGGTCTATTGTGTCTCCTGATGAAAGCTGGTTCTGCCTCAGTACCAGTGATGACCGTGTGTTGATTAAAAAAAGGAGGCCAGTTGAAGACCTGCCACCAACATGTCTGCGCGTTAGGCTCACTGGACCTACACCTAGAGTTATGAATTGGGGTGCGATTTCGTTTGACAGCAGGAACGTTTTCGTGGTTACCCCACGCACCCTTGTACGTCAAACTGGAGATTCGACCTGTTGTGCTACCATGCATGAACAGCATTCCAGGGGGTGTTCCCCAACAGGACAACGCTCTCCCACATACTGCTGTTGTAACACAATATGTTCTACAGGGTGTCGACATGTTGCCTTGGCCTACTCGATCACCAGGTCTGTCACCAATCGAGCACACATAGGTCATCATGGGGCGAGAACTCCAGCATCATCCACAGTCAGCATTAACCGTCCCTGTATTGACCGACCAAGTGCAACATTCGTGCAACTCCATCCCACAAACTGACTTACGGCACCTGTACAAAACAATGCATGCACGTTTGCATCCATGCATTCAACACTCTGGTTGCTACACCGGTTATTAATGCACCAGCGTTTCACCTTTGCGTTGGCTTATCTCAGCTTTACATTATCCTGTAGTCTTGCAATGTTAATCACTTAAATAAGCTACCTAGACAAATGTACTCCCGAAATTTCATTACCCTACATTAAATATAGTTCGGTATTGCGATTTTTGTTTCCGCCAGTGTAGTTACCAGTGTAAATTAAGCTCTGTAAATCATATAGACTTTCACGCTAGGTCATTATAAGCCAAACAGCATGGGAATCTGATCACAGTTACGCTGTTTCTAACTACGTGATCATAATAGGTATCCTGATTTGAAATATCTACGAAACTCGCATATAGGTATGAGTGACGACTTTAAATCAAAGGTTACTACGTTGAAGCAACGCATGCTCTGAAACAGAGCTTTAGAGAAACCAGCACATTTCAAGTAAACATGCCGCGAAGTGGCGTGAATTTGATAAACGGGAATCGCAATAAAATTTCGGCAGACGAAAACACTTCAACTAAACACTTCAACTCAAGTGCAGAATGAGCTGAACTCTGTTATCGAAATTGGCCGGCCGAAGTGGCCGTGCGGTTAAAGGCGCTCCAGTCTGGAACCGCAAGACCGCTACGGTCGCAGGTTCGAATCCTGCCTCGGGCATGGATGTTTGTGATGTCCTTAGGTTAGTTAGGTTTAACTAGTTCTAAGTTCTAGGGGACTAATGACCTCAGCAGTTGAGTCCCATAGTGCTCAGAGCCATTTGAACCATTTGTTATCAAAATTATATAATTGAAGCTGACTAAACACGACTACCAATCATCTGAAAACGTGGCCTGTTGCATGCCTCTACTTCTAAGAAGTCCCGTCACAAACCCATACCAGAATGCCTACAACCAACCAGCTATCCACAATGTATGAGCACACGGGCTATCTGGGCCATAAGTCGTTTGGCATCCCGTGCTATGATCCACAGCACGGCAAAGAATTTATACACAAGAGTTTGGCGTTAACCAACATTACAATTGTTCTTACTAAGCATACGGAAATTTTTTTCTAAAAGGTAAATTGTGTGGTGTGAGGGGCCGTAGTCACGGGGTGGCTAGATAGGTCTCCGCCAGAGCCAAAGCCCCAAAGTGGCATAAAAACTGAGCGAAAAAAAGAAATAAATGTGGTTTAAGGCTTAATCTGAAGAGGTAGTTGAAATCTCCTACGCCTCGTGTTCCCAAGTGCCCGTGACTATGAACACATGCTGTTGTCAGCGTAGCGGGGTAGCCACAGGGTTTGAAGCGTCATGTCACGGCCTGCGCGGCCCTCCTGCCGGGAGGTTTGGGTCCTCCCTCGGTCATGGGTGAGTGTGTTGTTCTTAGCATAAGTTAGGTTAAGTAGTATGTAAGTCTAGAGGCTACGAAACACCCTCAGACTTCAAGAAGAATACAATAACTCCAATCCCAAAGAAAGCAGGTGTTGACAGATGTGAAAATTACCGAACTATCAGTTTAATAAGGCACAGCTCCAAAACACTAACGCGAATTCTTTACAGAGGAATGGAAAAACTGGTAGAAGCCGACCTCGGGGAAGATCAGTTTGGATTCCGTAGAAATATTGGAACACGTGAGGAAATACTGACCCTACGGCTTATCTTAGAAGCTAGAGTAAGGAAAGGCAAACCTACGTTTCTAGCATATGTAGACTTAGAGAAAGTTTTTGACAATGTTGACTGGAATAGTCTCTTTCAAATTCTGAAGGCGGAAGGGGTAAAACACAGGGAGCGAAAGGTTATTTACAATTTGTACAGAAACCAGATGGCAGTTATAAGAGTCGAGGGGTATCAAAGGGAAGCAGTGGTTGGAAAGGGAGTGAGACAGGGTAGTAGCCTCTCCCCGATGTTATTTAATCTGTATACTGAGCAAGCAGTAAAGGAAACAAAAGAGAAATTCGGAGTAGGTATTAAAATCCATGGAGAAGAAATAAAAACTTTGAGGTTCGCCGATGACATTGTAATTCTGTCAGAAACAGCAAAGGACTTGGAAGAGCAGTTGAACGGAATGGACAGTGTCTTGAAAGGAGGACATACCATGAACATCAACAAAAGCAAAACGAGGATAATGGAATGTAGTCGTGTTAAGTCGGGTGATGCTGAGGGAATTAGTTTAGGAAATGAGACACTTAAAGTAGTAAAGGAGTTTTGCTATTTGGCGAGCAAAATAACTGATGTTGTTCGAAGTAGAGAGGATATAAAATGTAGACTGGCAAAGGCAATGAAAGCGTTTCTGAAGAAGAGAAATTTGTTAACATCGAGTATAGATTTAAGTGTCTGGAAGTTGTTTCTGAAAGTATTTGTATGGAAGTGAAACATGAACGATAAATAGTTTGGACAAGAAGAGAATAGAAGCTTTCGAAATGTGGTGCTACAGAGGAATGCTGAAGATTAGATGGGTAGATCACATAACTAATGAGGAGGTATTGAATAGAATTGGGGAGAAGAGGAGTTTGTGGCACAACCTGACTAGAAGAAGGGATCGGTTGGTAGGACATGTTCTGAGGCATCAAGGGATCACCAATTTAGCATTGGAGGGCAGCGTGGAAGGTAAAAATCGTAGAGGGAGACCAAGAGATGAATACACTAAGCAGATTCAGAAGGATGTAGGTTGCAGAAAGTACTGGGAGATGAAGAAGCTTGCACATGATAGAGTAGCATGTAGAGCTGCAGCAAACCAGTCTCAGGAATGAAGACCACAACAACAAGTCTAGAGACCGATGACCTAAGCAGTATGGTGCCTCAGGAATTCACATGCTTTGTTTTCTTTTTTCTTTTTTTTTTTGTCAGCGTAATTTCGTTCAAGAATCCTGATAAAGAAAAGACAACTACCGAACAGACGTCTACCGTTAACGTAGTATATGTGGTAAGACTGCACTTGGTATACAGAAATGCTGGGGAAGCTACGCTCAGCTTATTGTGAAGTGATATCATAATGACGGGTCAGTCTATACGACCATGAAACTCGATAGGAGTCGACGCAAGGTGCCGTGAGTGACTAGTTTTGTTCATCTCACTCGCAGCAGTTTAAGCTGTGCCCTAAGGTTCCCGCCTAACCACGTCCTCGCAAATGGTGGCATATTCCGAAACAAACAGCCAAACATTCGTGAGCAGTAAAAATGTACATGGTCTGTCCACAAAATTTTCCTATGCTTACCTATTCCATATTGAGCATGGTGTCGGGCAGTCTTGGTACGCCTCTTGCTGAATCGCGCGAAGCGCCGTCTGCGAATTTTCTTTCATCTCGTCTATAGTTGCAAATCTTCGTCCTTTCAACAGGGTTTTCAACTTCAGAAACAAAAGAGGGATTGCATGGGACAGTTCTGGAGAGTACGGACGATGAGTGATTTCGTTTTTCGTGCAATAGTCACACACCAACAGAGATGACTGTGCGGGTGCGCTACCGTGACGCAAGAGCCATGAATTGTCTCGCCCACACTTCATGCCGTTTCTTTCTCACAGTTTCTCGCAGGCGTCGCAACACGTCCCGATAGTACCACTGATTAACAGTTTGTTCCAGTGACGCGAATTCACGATGAACTAATCCTTCAAAGTCAAAGAAAACTATCAGTATGGCTTTGACATTTGACCTGACTTGACGAGCTTTTGTGCTCTTAAGAGAACCTTCCCCGACCCACTGTGAAGATTGAACCTTGTTCTCAACATCATAACCGTAGACCCACTTCTCATCACCAGCTATGATTCTCTTAAGGAACATCTCGTTCTCATTTGCGCGATCCAGAAGCTCTTCACAGATTGCGAGGCGAAAGTCTTTCTGGTCTTGACTCTTGATTAGTGGGACGAACTTAGCGGCAACTCGATGCATTCCATGATGCTGTATCAGGTTTTTATGACATGATCCAGTTGAAACGTTACATTCTTCTACAGTCTATTGGACAGTCAATCGTTGACTGGTACGCACAGTTTCGTTGAAGTCCCTGACATGAGTGTCATCAGTAGAAGTCGAAGGGCGTCCTGAACGAGGGTCATACGTCTGGCCATTATTAAACCGTGTGAAGCATTCACAACACCGAGTACGGCTTAAGCACTCATCACCCTAGGCTTCCTCAAGATTTGGTGTGTCTCTGTAAAGGTTTTCCTGAATTTCACGCAAAATTTAATGCAGATGCGTTGCACCTCTGACTCTGCCAACTCGAAATTCGCCAACTGTGCGACTCAACGTTCTGCTCAATACTGCGTTGGAACAATAACGAACTTACCTACGGCAATGAAACTTCCGGCAGTTACATATTACACACAAGCGTGTGCAGGGATGCCAACCGTATTTCGCTCCGATACGCCACTGGAATTTTTTGAACAGACCTCCTATATGTCAACTGCTCCGAGTGAAACGACAAGCAATTTAAGCTGTGCTCTTAGGTTCCAGTCTAGACACACCTTCGCAGGTCGCGGCAAACAGCCAAACATTTGTGACAAGCTAGAATCTAAATGCCATTGTGCTCGTTTCACCATCAGAAATTTAATCTTTCGTTTTTAGACTGAAGTCAAAAAATCGAACAAACTCACTCCTGGGAGAGACCACTCCTATACCTACAGGTAAGTGACACTGAATATTGCAGAACGTACTTCCTTTACAGTAATAAGAAATTCCCACTCTGTTTCACAAATGCGGACATGTACAAAAAATTTTACAATATAGTAGGATGCTAACTTCTTCTCTTCAACTCTGGAACTCCAAATCTCTATCTGTTCCACTGTGGCTACACCATGGACAGCACATGCAACTTTCAATAACAATGTTCTTCATCTTATCGCGTCTGAAGACTTTTATTGCCATTGTGCCTCTGACTGGCATTTAATTGTAACAGTCGTACCAAGAGTGATGTATTTGTTACAAATCTTCAAGTGTCCGTTTACTTAAAACGGCATGCTATTATATCACGGAAGGTATGATACAAAAACAACGAAATACGAACAAACTAACAGAATTCCTGCTACAAACGCAGCCTACACGGGTGATTCATACCCAAAAACTTGATTCCTGGCACAAACACAGCCCTCATATCCAACAAAGGAATTCCTGCTGCTACTTCGCTACGTTATTGTAGCTCGGCGAGCGGGTGCTGAAGCAAATAAGCTATTTTTAAAAGAGACTTAAGCATCGAAATAGGTTTATAGTTATTTATGACCATGCCAGTAACTGCAGCACCTTGTGAACAGAGTTTCAGCAAATTAAAGAGTATAAAAACTACTTAAGGTCGAGTATGTTGGAAAGCAGATACTCAAATTAACTGTTTTGTTGACAGAATATGACACAGCTGCTACTCTTGACTACTGTGACAATTTCAATGAGTTTACCTCCTTGAAAGCTGGGATATACAAAGTAAAATTGTAATAAAAACACAATTTCTAGAAAGGGATATTTTCTTGACTCATAACTATAGATATTTCTTTTACTCCATATTAAATAGTTTATGCACTATTAATAATTTATGAGAAGCAAATGAATTGTTTTCATTATTACACGTCATTCTAGAACCGACGTACGGTATCTCTCGTAAATAACAAAATATCAATTTCGTTGACTTTGAATTTTTTCGAAAGTTTGTGTAATTTGTTGGTTGATTTGGGGAGGCGACCAAACAGCGAGGCCATCTGTCCCAGTGTAATTTGTAATTACTACGGTGATTCGAGGAGCACTCAGTAAGTAATGCAACACTTTTCGTGAAATCAGGTTGGCTTTACTCAGAGTCCTAATACACATATTATTCCCCAATCTTTTGGCTAGAAAATCTTGCTTCTCAACGCAGTCTCCGTTCCATGCAATGGCCTACCGCCACCTTACTGGGAAGGACTGTGTGCCCGCATGGCGCCATTCTACTGGTCGACGTCAGAGACAACGTAGAGCTGCATCAATAACCTTCCCATCATCTACGTACAGCTTCCAGTGAAGCGCATCCTTTATTAGGACAAAAAGATGAAATTTGGAGGGTTCATGATCCGAGCTGTAGGATGGATGAGGAAGAACAGTCCAATGATGTTATCTGAGCTCCTCTAGGGTGCGCAGACTAGTGTGTGACTTTGCGTTGTCATGGAGACGGAGAAATTCGTTTGCATTTTTGTGGCGACGATCAAGCTCAAGTCGTTTCTTCAGTTTCCTGAGGGTAGCACAATACACTTCAGAGTTGATCGTTGCGCCGTGAGGAAGGACATCAAACAGAATAACCCCTCTGAGTCCCAAAAGACCGTCGCCTTGACGAGGGTGCGGCTTTGAACTTTTTCTTCAGAGGCGAGATGGTGTGGTGCCACACCATGGATTGCCGTTTTCTTTCCGGTTAGAAGTAATGAATCCCTGTTTCATCGTCTGTGACGTTGTTCGATAAAAGATTCTCATGATCAGCCTCGTAACGCGCATGTAGTTCCTCAAAGATAATCCTCTGTTGTTCTTCATGGTATTCTGCTAGTCGGTGAGGTACCCAGAGGCAACATACCTTTCAGTGCCCCAGCTGGTGGACGAATGTGCCAGCGCAAGCAACAGAGACGCCCAACTGTGCCGCGAGGTGTTTGCTTGTGATCCTTCGATCACCTCGAATGAGAGTGTCCGCACGTTCCAACACTGTATGAGTCAAAGCTGTGTGCGGCAAGCGCGATATCGAACAGGTTAGCGCAATCTTGATGCGATAACAGACGCCTGACCCAGCGACTCACCGTGATTTTGTTCATTGTCAGGCCTCTGTAAGCATTCTTCAAGCGCCTATGGATATCTGTGATGCTTTGGTTTGCCGTCAAAAGCAACTCGATGACACCTCTCTCTTCTAATGCACTTACATCACAGGTACCGTTTTGAAGGCTACGTATAGTGCTGCCACCTATTGAATTCCATGTAACTATAAAGACTCAAGTGGGAATACTCTACGGTGTCCCACAACAAATTACAAATTTTTTCAACCGAAACTGGCCGAAAAAAATGTGGATTACTTATTGAACTCTCCCCATACATTTCATTTCTTGAATATTTTTTTTATCAGTATGGTTTATAAAAGTAATTTTTTCAATAACGCTTCATATTCATTAAACATACTTATAGCATTATCAAATTTGTTAAATCTATGCACAAAGAAAAAGTATAGAAATAATTTTGTAGAGAGAGGGGAGGAGGGGGGAGGAAGAGGCAGCTGAGATTCATAGTTCTACCATGGCAAAAGGATAACCTCGGTGTGTGTGTGTGTGTGTGTGTGTGTGTGTGTGTGTGTGTGTGTGTGTGTCTGTATCTGTGGGTGGGTGTGTAGATGGGTGTGCACGTACAGCAAGGATAGATTGTAGCAAGGCAAAGACATGTGTCTATATGCAGTGACAATCATCTGCCACAAGGGATTCATCTGTAAACATCATACATTCTCTCAGCAGTGTGGTTAGAGACTGTTTCTTTACTACCCTTATGACACATAACAGCTGAATCCATGATCCACATACACAAGTTAAATAACAGGATCAGGCTCAGTTATGAAAATACCTGTTGCTGGTGCTACGGTCGCAGGTTCGAATCCTGCCTCGGGCATGGATGTGTGTGATGTCCTTAGGTTAGTTAGGTTTAAGTAGTTCTAAGTTCTAGGGGACTGATGACCAAAGATGTTAAGTCCCATAGTGCTCAGAGTCAGCCTGTTGCTGGCAGTTTAACTGCAGGCAAGGTGTGATGGTGTTCAGTGATGAAACAGAATTCAATATCAGAAATTAAATGAATCTCCCAGTCATAAGTCAATTTATTACTCATCATTTAGAATGCAGCATCTTCTTGTTCCACATATTTCAGCCCTCTGCCAGACTGTAGTCCTCATCAGAAAATCATCTGGTTCTCCTGCCGGGTCCTATTCCTTTAAGTAAGTGTCCCACAGATATGACGCTCCTTCGTGTTTCCGCATGCCATTCTCCCACTTCGCAATAGGTCGCCCGTCTCTTGTACCCCAATAAATAACTTCCTTAGCCCGCCTAAAATCGATTCGGCTACTTACATGTCGTGCCCACCACTGTTGTTCGGTACACTTGTTTGTTTTACCATCTAACACAGTAATTCTCAACATGCAGCTCACTATTTCTCGCTGAGCAATCTTCAGTTTTAAAGGCGGTTTTCTCACTGAAATTGCACTTCTCACTCTGTAAGTCAGAACTCGTAACACACTGCCAAAAAAAAAATAATAATAATAATAATAATAAAGCTGAAGCAACCACAAGAAGAGGAGGAAACTAAATGGAATTTCACAGCCCGAAAGGGTATATGATGTTATTTCAGTTATTACATTGTAATATCTCTTTATATTCGATGAATTATTCAGATACAATTCTACCCTTGAATGACGTTTACTAATTTTCTATCTTCATACTCGCAGAATTCATGCGAAAAGTAGTTCATACAATAGCTATGCCATGAGTGCATAAGTATTCTATGTAGTACTCTCTCTGGTGGTTCTTTAAAAAAAAAAAAAAAAAAAAAAAAGAGAGAGCTTCCGAGATTGTCTTCGTGCCGATTAGCCAGAGCTTGGTTTGGAAGAACTGTAATCTGATTATTGAGATTTATCACAGAAGATAACTGATACGAACAGTACGATTAAAAGGAAATATATATAGATGGCTTCTTCAAATAAAAGGGTGTGTATTTTAAATTTGAGAATTAATGATATTTATCGATATATTGCGTAGTTGTTAATCAGAAGGGACTTCCGAAAGACTGGATACGAACCTGCACTTAATAATCCAAGAGCTCCATTACTTCTTCGGAAGGTTAAACTTCATCAAAGCCAAATATCCGCTTGATTTGAGGTTTCCCGACTGATTATACAACGCTCCCAAAATTACGAGGCATTTTATTTGTACAGATTAGCAGACTGCCGCAAAGCACGAGCCTGCAGAGAAGAAGAATCATCGCCTGATTTCATTCTAACAAGTAAAATTTCAGAATCATTTTGAGTGACTGAGCTATGACTGTGTTTCCTATCATGAATGATTGATTGCTCGAACTAATTGAGAGCTACAGAATTACGTAGAAAAGATAGGAGGAAAAATTACAGTGGCGCCAGTGTGACAGGACTCTCTTGGATTGTTATATAATATATGTATTTTTTGTTTCATGAAAACCAACGAGAACGAGAGGTAACTAATCTGAAGAGAGATTCGGTGCCCATAGTAAAAGATTGCTGATACCAAGAAACGATTTCAACTATTGGACAACACCGAGACTACAGAAAAAGGCCAGAGAAATCTAATTTTTTATCCTGTAGTTAAAATAGTTTGAAATCAATTTAGAGAGAACTTTTTCCAGATAGTAGTTAGATTGTAGAACTGTATATTGTGTGATTTTCGTGTCTGGACATTGAACTTTATACCATCTGTGAAGTAATTTGAAAGTTAAGTGTGTCTACGATAGTAAATTTGAAACTATTTAGCGATTAGAACCTGATATTGACAGTTATTTAATGGTATTGACTAGAGCGGCATTTAAAATGTCATTGAATCAGCTACGAGAAGTGCAACAGCCTTCAGCTGTTTGCACAGAAGCAGAGGCCACGGATAGTAATTCTGAGACTGTTGTGGCTAGCGGTAGCAATATAAATAATCCCGCTGGTTCAGAAAACATTCATACAACAGCTGATCAGACTGTTGTTGACACATTAGTTGTTATTATGCAACAGTTGTCTCTATTAGCCGAAGGCCAAGCGGAGGTGAAACGAGACTTATCCGTTATACAAAATGAATTCAAAAATCAACTAGCCGAAAATCAAACAGAATTACAAAATCAGTTAAGAGCAACCTTTACCGAATTAGATCAGAGATTAAATACCCAGACACAGGAAATAAAGGAACAGGCAGAAAGGACCGAACAGAATCTTATTGCTCGAATTGAGCAGGTCCGCCAACAATGCCAAGAAAACAATAGTAAATTAAAAGCGGAACTAACCGAATATGTATCCGTCAAAATTGACACGATACAAAAACAAGTAGAACTGTTTCCTCAAGTAATACAAGCTCAAGAGGACATACAGTGTTCCGTAGCTATGATACCAGAAATAACAGAATCCCAAGATAATCTAAAGAAGCAATTTGACGAAGTGAAGGAAAAACAGGAGACAGTGGAACATAGAATGAATGTACTTGCGGGAAAGTTTTCAGAAATGACATTAGAGCGGCAAAATTCTCCTTCGGAAACCATAGAAGAAACTGTGAAAGTAGCTTTACAGTCCATTTCAGAGAGTTCCGATGATAATTTTTTCAACAAAGGGTTAAAGGAAGTTCGAGAACAACTTGGCGAAGATTTCTCGCGTTGGAAAGAAAATATCGAAAGATCACTAAATCTCTCGCAGGAGGATTTAGAAACACCGAGAAGTAGGAAACAAAACTCTCAATCTGTGCGTGACATTCCGTCCACGTCAAGATCCGATGTAGACAGAACTGGAACGTCACAAGTAAGATTTGATATAACGGATAGCCACAGGGAAAAGTACGAACAGGATGATTTTTGGAATCGTAGTAGCGTTGAGGAGAAGATGATTAAACAGAGACAATTTCAAATCTTTAACCCTGACACAAAGAATGTTCAGCCTGTAGTCTTTATTCGAAGTTTCAATGGTCTATTTCCACGATCTTGGACAGAATGGCAAAAGATTAGTTTTGTATCTGGATATATACAAGGAACAGGAGCATTGTGGGCATCCGAACAAACATCTTCTTGTAAATGTTACAAAGAATTTGAGCAGGCTTTTCTAGCAAAATATTGGTCTGCTGGAATACAAGAAAGACTTAGGCAGGAAGTATTATATCCTGAGCCTTTCTCGTTTTCTAGAGGATCTCTAAAGAGATATTTTGAGAAATACATTAATAAATCTTTGTATTGGGATGTACCGATTCCTTTGCCGGATATACTTAGACTACTCCAGTCCAGACTACGCACCAGTATAAGGAATCAGCTGTTATATACAAATGATAAGGATATAGACTCATTTATGACTACGCTTGATCGTATTGATATAATTGAGGAGGACAATAAAAGGGCAAGAGAAATGTCATATCAAAGAAGAGCAATAGAAGCGAATCCGAGCTGCAACTCGAGTGGGAATGGCAGTAATGGTAGCAGTAACAATAATCATAACCAACTACACTCTCCGAGGAGACTTAGAAATGGACAAAATGCAAACAATAATTATTACCATAATGAAAACTTTAGTAATGGTGCAGCGAGGGGCTATTTTAGGAACAGTAGGAATTTTAATCGATATGATCCAATGTATGGCAACACAGGACAGTTCTACCAACACCAGCAGAACAACAACAATAATTACACAAATCAAGCAAGACAATGTAGACCGAATGCACCACAACAACCAATAATCACTGAAGTAGCTGAAGAGATAAATACCAATCGGACCAGTAATCAGTCAAACTAAACATGACCGCATCGTGCCCCGGAGGAGCGGTCAGGGGATCTGTTAGGGGCGAAACAGTAAAATTACAATTGTTAAGATATAATGATGGTGAGCTGTTGACTGAAGAGTTAACAAAGGATTTAATAACGTGTCATAATGACAGATCGAGTGTTCCGGTATCGGAAGTATGTGTTGAAATAGAGGAAGTTCCAACGAATGTGATATTGGACACCGCCGCTTCCGCCAATGTCATCTCAGGCGCTCTTTTTCGGAGAATTATTATGAAGAAGAAGGTACCAATTTTGCCAGTACAGAACTGCAAAATCATCGGAGCTGTTGGAGCACGCTCTCCCAATGTCAAAATACAAACACAATTAGAGATGAAAATGGGAAATGTAGCAATAAAATGCACGTTCCTTGTAGTGGAGAAGTTATTAGTGGACTGTATTCTTGGTATTGGGAGTATGCAGGAGTACGATTGTCAGATTGATTTTTTGGAAGGATTAGTTAAATGTAGATTAAATGGAGAAGAGATAGCACTGGATCTAAATAGAAAGGAAACGGTGCATGAGAAATATTGTCGCGGTGCCATAATTCAGTTAATTGACACTAAAAACGGTCGTTGGAAGGAGCTTTCAAAGGACTTGATCCAACAGGAGGACTTTAACCAAACAACAATGATAAAAGCTAGAGAATCAAATCAGATTACCGGAGAACAAAGGCACCAGCTTCATTATTTGTTAGAGGCATATGAAGAGATTTTTGATGAGAAACCAGGAATTATTAAAGGGTATATTTGTCACCTACAAGTGAAGCCACATCAGACTTACTGTTACAAGCACTATCCGATCCCCTGGCGTTTAAAACAATCCGTTCAAAGGGAGATAAATAGACTGTTAGAATGGAACTTGATTGAGCCATCAACTAGTCCATATTGTTCTCCGCTCTTAGTCGTTCCAAAACCTGGAGGCAACGTAAGATTAGTTCTGGATGCGAGACAGATTAATAAAATACACTCCTGGAAATGGAAAAAAGAACACATTGACACCGGTGTGTCAGACCCACCATACTTGTTCCGGACACTGCGAGAGGGCTGTACAAACAATGATCACACGCACGGCACAGCGGACACACCAGGAACCGCGGTGTTGGCCGTCGAATGGCGCTAGCTGCGCAGCATTTGTGCACCGCCGCCATCAGTGTCAGCCAGTTTGCCGTGGCATACGGAGCTCCATCGCAGTCTTTAACACTGGTAGCATGCCGCGACAGCGTGGACGTGAACCGTATGTGCAGTTGACGGACTTTGAGCGAGGGCGTATAGTGGGCCTGCGGGAGGCCGGGTGGACGTACCGCCGAATTGCTCAACACGTGGGGCGTGAGGTCTCCACAGTACATCGATGTTGTCGCCAGTGGTCGGCGGAAGGTGCACGTGCCCGTCGACCTGGGACCGGACCGCAGCGACGCACGGATGCACGCCAAGACCGTAGGATCCTACGCAGTGCCGTAGGGGACCGCACCGCCACTTCCCAGCAAATTAGGGACACTGTTGCTCCTGGGATATCGGCGAGGACCATTCGCAACCGTCTCCATGAAGCTGGGCTACGGTCCCGCACACCGTTAGGCCGTCTTCCGCTCACACCCCAACATCGTGCAGCCCGCCTCCAGTGGTGTCGCGACAGGCGTGAATGGAGGGACGAATGGAGACGTGTCGTCTTCAGCGATGAGAGTCGCTTCTGCCTTGGTGCCAATGATGGTCGTATGCGTGTTTGGCGCCGTGCAGGTGAGCGCCACAATCAGGACTGCATACGACCGAGGCACACAGGGCCAACACCCGGCATCATGGTGTGGGGAGCGATCTCCTACACTGGCCGTACACCACTGGTGATCGTCGAGGGGACACTGAATAGTGCACGGTACATCCAAACCGTCATCGAACCCATCGTTCTACCATTCCTAGACCGGCAAGGGAACTTGCTGTTCCAACAGGACAATGCACGTCCGCATGTATCCCGTGCCACCCAACGTGCTCTAGAAGGTGTAAGTCAACTACCCTGGCCAGCAAGATCTCCGGATCTGTCCCCCATTGAGCATGTTTGGGACTGGATGAAGCGTCGTCTCACGCGGTCTGCACGTCCAGCACGAACGCTGGTCCAACTGAGGCGCCAGGTGGAAATGGCATGGCAAGCCGTTCCACAGGACTACATCCAGCATCTCTACGATCGTCTCCATGGGAGAATAGCAGCCTGCATTGCTGCGAAAGGTGGATATACACTGTACTAGTGCCGACATTGTGCATGCTCTGTTGCCTGTGTCTATGTGCCTGTGGTTCTGTCAGTGTGATCATGTGATGTATCTGACCCCAGGAATGTGTCAATAAAGTTTCCCCTTCCTGGGACAATGAATTCACGGTGTTCTTATTTCAATTTCCAGGAGTGTAATAGTATCTGTAAGAACTCATCCGGAAAATATAGATGAATTAATTCAAAATTTCCAGGATGTTTCGTAATTAACTAGTGTTGATTTGAGAAGTTCGTACTGGCAGGTCCAAATGGATGAAGAATCTAGGAAATATACCGCATTTATCTATGCTGGGAGAAGTTACCAATTTAGAGTTGTCCCGTTCGGACTTAATATTAGTGCCGGAATATTTATTTCAGCGTTGGATTATGTTCCTGGACCAGAATTGCGTAGTCGTATAACTGTGTTTGTTGACGACTTATTAATAGCCACGAAAACATGGGAAGAGCATTTGCATATTTTGGAAAGGATTTTTGCTGTTTTCAAGAAAACCGGAATTACAGTAAACTTACAAAAGTCTCATTTTGCTTTACCACAAACTAAGTTCTTAGGACATATGATAGATGCGAAAGGTATCCTGCCTACCGAGAAGAAGATAAGTGCAATTCGAAATTTTCCATCACCACGGAATAAAAGACAGCTGAAGGGATTTATAGGTATGGCATCGTTCTTCCGTCGTTTCATAAAGACTCAAGCCATGAATTCTGAGGCATTAAACCGGCTTCTACGGAAGGATGTGCCATGACAATGGACTGAAGAATGTGAACTAGCTTTTCGAGACGTTAAAGACCAACTCGTTAACGCATCCTTATTATATCACCCTGATATGAATTGTGAGTTCTGTCTGTCCACGGATTCATCGGATGTTGGATTAGGTGCTTGTCTCTTCCAAATAAGGAAAATAAAAGGGGTACCAACATTCTGTCCGATAGCATTTGCTAGTCGAGTGTTATCGCCCTGTGAAAGAGCTTATACGACCACAGAACTTGAAGCACTTGCAGTTATCTGGGCATTCAAGAAGTTTAACTATTATTTATATGGTTCGAAAACGATTGTGTATTGTGACCATCAATCACTAACCTTTTTGCAAACATGTAAATTATTACATCCTAGATTGTCACGTTGGACAATGACACTACAACAGTACCAATTTAAAATTATTCATGTTTCTGGCAAAGAAAATATTATTGCGGATGCGCTGTCAAGATCCCCAGAAGGTTTAACGCCGGAAATAGAATCAGTAAATACTTCGGATTTTCCAGTATTACTGTTGCAGGACAATATCTACAAGACTTATTATGTACATCTTTGTAGAGATATGGGAAATTTACAACGAAAAGACCGTCGATGGAAGAAGATAATTCAGCTAAAGGAACAACAAAATTCAAGGGCTAATTTAGATCATTATAAATTAGTAAATGGAGTATTATTCTTCAGATGTGGGAAGGACAATAATCCACGGTGGTGTGTATGCATCCCGAAGGAATATGAAGAAAAATTAATTTGGTTTACCCACTTATCATGGGGACATTTTGGTGTAATTAAATGTGCCAATAAAATAGGAGCATACTGTTATTTTCCGAATGTTCGGAGAAAAGTGCACCAAACAATACAAAACTGTTTACTCTGTCAAAAGGCAAAACCGGATAATAGAGGTAGTAAGCATGTTCTGCATTCAATTATTCCACGAGAGCCAAGGGCGTTAATTTCGTGTGATATCTGCGGCCCTCTCCCACGATCAAGAGGAGGAGTAAAATTCATTGTTGGATTCTTTGACGTCTTTACAAAATATGTAAAACTATATCCATTAAAGTGTGCTACTGCCAGAGCTGTTGTAGTGAGATTGGTGCGTGACTATCTTCCGCATGTAGGTTTACCGAAATCCATAATTACAGATAATGCCAGAATTTTTACTGGATTTAAATGGAAGCAAACACTAACACAACTTGGTATTCAACAAATTTTGACATCATGTTACCATCCACAAGGTAGTCCAATAGAACGAGTTTTTCGAGAATTAAACCGATTTATGCGTACATACTGTCACAGTAAACAAACATCATGGGCTGATTATTTGTCAGAATTTGAACAAATATTTAATAATCTGACACATACCTCAACTAACTTTACTCCAACAGAGCTTATGTTTAGTCAGACTGAAAAGAACTTCTGGATAAACCATCTGCCAAAGTATGAAGACCAGAATTTAAAATGGGAGGAAAAGATTCGACTCGCACTTGTCAATTTAACTAAAAAGGCAATACAACGGAAATTGACATATGATAAACGGATTCACCGGATTCAGACGTTTCATCTTGGAGAAAAGGTTCTATTGAGGCGACACATCCATTCCTCGAAACTGATGAGGAACATAAAGAAATGGAATCTTATTTATACCGGACCATATGTTATTGTAAATATACCAAATCCTGGATCATACTTGTTGGCATATCCCGAATCGAAAAGGATAAAGGGATTATTCCCGCATAATGATAATAAGAAATTTAGTGAAGGATCGTAGACCTGTGATACCAAATATGGAGAAGAATTTAGTGTGGAATTTGACTATGAGTCGAATGTGTATATAAATATCAAGAAGTTTATGTTGTCTAGAGGTTAAGAGACAGTGAGATTACTCTTGTGGTAGGTTAAGAGACTCTTGTGGTAGGTTAAGAGACAGTGAGATTACTCCTGTGATAGGTTAAGAGACAGTGAGATTACTCCTGTGATAGGTTAAGAGACAGTGAGATTACTCCTGTGATAGTTTAGCACAGAATTTTTAAGATAGGTAGAAGAATTTGTTAATTACTAGTGTTTGTAAGTGTGGACTATGAGCAGAAGCCACAGTGATATACAATGAAAGTGCATCTACATTTCCTCAAGACACGGCACTTATGTGAGAATTGCGTGTGAAACTTGAACAGTGTGGGATATGCAGGTAAATACGCTGTGTGTATGATGTGCGCTGTTCGCGCAAGAGAACAAATGAACTGTGAAATGAAGCAACAGTCGATAATGTCACTGTTGCAAACAATTGAAGAAACTCCCTGGTTGCGCGAGAGAAAATTATTATAATATTTAGATTTTTTCATTATGCCTTCTTTACCAGGAGAACTAATTTAAGAATTTTAATTAACTTTTGAAGAATAGCAGTTTGTGTGTTTCATGTTATGGACATAATTGTTGAAATATATTTCCATAAATGTTCATGAGAGGATGAAGAAGATTCTGCGATTGGATGATTTGTTAAATGAACATACGTCATCATTAATGATATTTATTTGCAAGTGGATCTATAAATCAATTAATTATAAGAATAATGAAAATTTTTCAAATTATTCCTTTTGTGGAGTCAGTGTCATATGCCTATGTTTAAAATTTTTCATCAAGTGTAAACTTAAATTTTATCCATAATTTTGTAATTGAAAGCAAACCTCGGACAGATCCAATGCTCTACTTCCACCTGCACTATAACAAAACGAAGATTAGATTAAAATTTTTTTGAGAGGAATACATTCGATATGAGCTACAACAAAATTTAAATGCCCACAGTCTATTTGGCAATGTTTTGGACAATCAGCAGTTGTAATGCAAAACAACTTTGGTATTGAGGACTACAAAAAATTCGCGATTGTCAGGACTGATGGATGTTCCAGTCTAGTACAGATGGAAGAATATAAGAATCCACTCCGATTTTGAGTTCAACGATGAAATATGGACTTCGTTGCCTTAATCCACTCTCTTCCAGGGATTTATTCAGTCAGAACCTTTTCTTATTCCACTTTAAACCTGTTTCATGTTCATGTACCTGACCATCTGTTCCTGAGATCATCTTCCTGTTTCTACGGCACGTTACCAGCTTCTATCCTGTACCATAAGCCATCGCCTGTCCTCCGTGCCGCGTCCACCAAACGCTGTACGTCGCCTACCCGGTGTCCGTACCCAGTGTTCCTGTTCCATCGACTTCACAACGAGATCGCCGGCTACATCGTCGAAAGAAGAATTTTGAAAATTTTTTTTTGAGCAATATTGTAAAAATTTTTTTTGGCTATGAGGCACTTTTCCTTCGATCTAATCTATAGAGCTTCTATATATTTCAAAATTACTGGATTTAGGCTTTCCTATCTTCTTTAATACCTGAGCTGGGGTCTATTCTTCCGGGTTTTCCAGGGTTTCCCTGTGAAGGCCAGTTCCCAAATGGGTAGACCTTTTTCGTAATTACACCAATCTACATCTTCCCTGGTTATGTACTCGGGATGCGGGTATACCCCGGTACATGTAAAAGCTACAGCTTAGGTATTCTCGTAACTTATTGTCTTAACATGTTACCCATACTCTCTACAGTAAAAGTCTACTAATTCAAAATATTCCTCTTTTGAATAAACAACTCAACAAATTTTTTCTGTTAGCTCGCAAAGTGTATTATCATTAACTTTGCTCGCTGCGAGGGGCAATTGTAATATCTCTTTATATTCGATGAATTATTCAGATACAATTCTACCCTTGAATGACGTTTACTAATTTTCTATCTTCATACTCGCAGAATTCATGCGAAAAGTAGTTCATACAATAGCTATGCCATGAGTGCATAAGTATTCTATGTAGTACTCTCTCTGGTGGTTGTTAAAAAAAAAAAAAAAAAAAAAAAGGAGAGCTTCCGAGATTGTCTTCGTGCCGATTAGCCAGAGCTTGGTTTGGAAGAACTGTAATCTGATTATTGAGATTTATCACAGAAGATAACTGATACGAACAGTACGATTAAAAGGAAATATATATAGATGGCTTCTTCAAATAAAAGGGTGTGTATTTTAAATTTGAGAATTAATGATATTTATCGATATATTGCGTAGTTGTTAATCAGAAGGGACTTCCGAAAGACTGGATACGAACCTGCACTTAATAATCCAAGAGCTCCATTACTTCTTCGGAAGGTTAAACTTCATCAAAGCCAAATATCCGCTTGATTTGAGGTTTCCCGACTGATTATACAACGCTCCCAAAATTACGAGGCATTTTATTTGTACAGATTAGCAGACTGCCGCAAAGCACGAGCCTGCAGAGAAGAAGAATCATCGCCTGATTTCATTCTAACAAGTAAAATTTCAGAATCATTTTGAGTGACTGAGCTATGACTGTGTTTCCTATCATGAATGATTGATTGCTCGAACTAATTGAGAGCTACAGAATTACGTAGAAAAGATAGGAGGAAAAATTACAACATTATCGAATCAAAATACAAAGAACTTGGCAGTATGAGCCCTCTTATCTGCCTGACGTTGTACACGTTGAGAGGGTGTGTGATGTTATTTCAGTGATTACATCATCGAAACAAATTGCAGCTCCCTTAACTATCTGAATAATTTCTTTTATCTCATCATACATTTCTTCATTCTCTTCATCATTTGCGGCGCTGCTGGCTTATAAACTTGTACTTGTGTGGTGAGTGTGGGCTTCATGTTTATGTCTATCTTGGCTACAATAATGCGTCCACTATGCTGTTCATTGAAGCTTATCCGCATTCCTATTTTTGTATTCATTATTAAACCTTCTCCTGCATTACCTCTATTTGATTTTGTATTTATTGTCCTATATTCACCTGACCAGAAGTCCTGGTTATGAACGTTAAAATCACCCAGAAGTAGAAAAGGTGGGGGGAGTTGGGAAATAAATGCATCCAATACGTGGTACAGCATGGCATCATCTGGAGGAAGGTAGATGTTAGAGACGGTAATTTCCTGCGTTGTCCTCACCCTGACAGCCACAGCTTCTAAAGATGTTTGAAGGGGCACAGGTGCGCTATATACAGCGGTAACGATATAGATACAGACTCCACCTGACATCCTGTTACAGTCAGAAGGATTTTTGTAATACCCCTGATAGCCACGAAGGCCAGGTGTCCACATTGCCTGAAACCAAGTTTCCTGAAGAGCAACGCAAAAAGCAGGTGTAACCCCTAAAAGTTGCCATCACTTAGGTGGGCGAAAAACCGCCGCAGTTCCACTGGAGCATGACTCTTTTTGAAGTCTGGGAAAGTAGGAAATGACCAAGGATGCAGTTTACGCCTCAGGATCACCTGCTGCCACTGACTGAGCATTTATATCCTTTTCCATTGCAGCTGAGGCGTTAGCGAGACCTACGTGCTCAGGGGACGCCAAAATCTCCACCTCGTTCTCAGACACAGAAAAGGTGGGGGAAAAACACTGGTGGTGTTGAGGCCATTGGAGTTTCTTGTTTCTTAGCAGACTTCTCCTTCATCTGCTTGCCTCTAGCTTCTCTTTAGCGGCTTCCTGGGAGGACTTCTCAGAAGAAGCTTCAGGCACTGAGGAAGACCGTGAAGCCCTTTGACAAGCAGCTTGTGACTCCTTCAACCACTGGCTAGTGTCCACTGTTGCACAGGGGCAGACATTGGAAGGTAGAGTCCTAAGGAGCCCCTTCCATGCGAGAGGAGCCAGAGGAGGTTGTTGCTTCTCCAGCTGGGGGGAGAGGACTGATGTCCCCAGCATTTGGAGGGGTATTGTTCCCAAAGTAGGTGCTCTGAGAGCAATGCCACCAATGGGGCAGGTGCATTTGGGCATCCCTGAGGGGCCACTGTATGAGGCAGGGTCGTGGGGACTATTGTCGCCAGTGATGGTGACATCAATGTAGCTGCAGCATATGAAGATGTGAGGTGAATGGGGTGCAGCCATTCATATTTCCATTTAGCCTCTTGATAAGTGAGCCAGTCAAGGGTCGGTCTTGAACTCCATAATTTTTCACTCCTTTTGGAGTACTGTGCAGTCCAGCAAGCAGGGGCAATGGTACTCTCCACAGTTGACACAGGTGGGTGGCGGTGCACATGGAGTATTCAGATGCAGCAGACATCTGCAGTCTCTATACATGGCGCTGGAATTGCATCGGGAAGATATGTGCCCAATTTTCCAGCTCTTAAAGCACTGCATAGGGGGAGGGACGTATAGTTTTACATCACATCGGTATACCATCACCTTGACCTTGTCAGGTAACGTATCACCCTCAGAGGTCAAGTTGAAGGCACCACTAGCAACCTTATTATCTTTTGGTCTCTTATAATGTGCTGGATGAAGTGAACACCCCACTATCCTAAATTGGGGGATGACGGAAATGGGAATATCACCTAGCTTGTCACAAGCTGGAGATGCTGTCTGAATCAAGACTGACCCATTTCTCATTTTGGATAGCACTGCCACTTCCCCAAACTTATCCTCCAGGTGTTCTACAAAAAGGAGAGGCTTGGTAGCCAGAGAGGAGTCCCATCAGTTTTGCTGCTCACTAAGTAACGAGGCGAGTATGGGTCTCTTCTTTCTGTAGCCATAAATTCCTTTCATGGTATAGTTAGCAAGGGGAATGACTTAGGGGTCATACATCTCAGCGTCGTATTCTGTCTTCCCTTTCTTAGAGACAGCTGGGGCCATTCAGTCCCCAGTAAAAGATGACTTTTTCTGCTTCAGTGAGGGTCATCCACACTGATGCCACCCACTCCAATCAGGGGCTCTCCCCACGAGTGCCACCCAGGCACAGCATAGGTCACTTGGCGTGGTGGCCATTGCCAGAAGTCCTGATGCCCCAAGAAGAAGGGCGGCATACATAGGGAGATTGTAGCTCAGGCATCAGCAGTGCGATTCCTGTGTCGTCAGGGGGCTATGACCAAGAGGGTACATGACAACCCCACGACGCCGGACGGGCTACTGTGCTGGATATTGGGTGTGAAGAAATCCAGTATTGCCATGGGGGCGAAAGAGGACAGTGGGGAATAGAAGTAGATGATGTATCCCATAAGGTGTCCTCCCCCAGAGCTGGATTGTGGGTGGAGTTCCAGAGCCATGATAATAAGAGGTGCAGAAGGTCGAACCGCACAATGGATATATGATGCACCACGTAAGCTGGAACCGCGCGACCGCTACGGTCGCAGGTTCGAATCCTGCCTCGGACATGGATGTCAGTGATGTCCTTAGGTTAGTTAGGTTTAAGTAGTTCTAAGTTCTAGGGGACTGATGACCTTAGAAGTTAAGTCTCATAGTGCTCAGAGCCATTTGAACCATTTTGAACGACGTAAGGCGACCTTTCCGAAATGGCCCGCACTTCTGCAGAATTTTGAAAGTGGAAGGTCAGTCCTTAACAGGGAAACATACCGTATTAGGCAGAAAAGTAGGAGACTCCTTTTAGTCGCACCATACAATAGGCAGGAATACCTCGGGCCTATTTTAAACTCCGAAGCTGCAGGGGGTCCGATGGTGTGTACACGTATGAACGTAACACTGACATGTATCCATGTCTACTGTTGCTTCACTATTTGTGTCTGGTAGCGTATACCCTGACTGTAAACTTTCCTTTTGAAATACATCATAAGCCTGGTTTTGAAAATTCTATTTAGTTATGTCATTTGTGCTCCTGTTTATTTCATTTGCTTTCCATTCAATCGTTGTCTTTAACTACAGAGTTGAAATAAAGGACTCATCATCTACAGTTTCTGACTTCTCCTTTCGATGTATTTATTACATATTAATTTAGTTGTATTGGTGCTGATTTCATGGCTTAATTTTAAATCTGTACTACTCCTGTTCTGCATTAGTGTTGCTGTAGTTTATCTGTATTAGAGGCAAACAAAATTGTATCATCGACAAAGTGATGTTAGTTGAGATTGGCATTAATAAGTACTCACCCTTCGTTTCCCCAGTTTAAAGATCTAATACATTCCTCTTGGCCTCATTACTCTACTTCTAATTCTGAAATTCCCACTAATCTTCTGAAATCTAATCGAAGTATATATATATAATCCCACTTATCTTGAGATCTTGACCACCCTAAACAACTATTTGTCCAGATGCAAATTACAAAATGTTTCAAGCAGATGTTCTTTAGCCGTCAGGGGGACTTCAGTCAGCATGATTGCCTACGTTGTAGCTTTGTTTTTTACAAAGATAAGAACAGCGGTATGACTTTTTTTAAATGACACCATGTATTTTTATTCGATAATTCATTTCCTCTCCTAAAGACCTATTCAAAAATGTGTCACAGTGTACCACTCACTATAGCTCAACACTGACTTTGAGCCCGGGATCACAGACTCGTCCACTTGCTGGAGTTGTCAAAAAATAAATGAAAACCAAATAAAAACATAACACAAAACTAACTTTGACTCTCCTGTACCATTGCCCAGTAGCAGAACATTCAAAGGTTCAAAATGGCTCTGAGCACTATGCGACTTAACTTCTGAGTTCATCAGTCGCCTAGAACTAATTAAACCTAACTAACCTAAGGACATCACACACATCCATGCCCGAGGCAGGATTCGAACCTGCGACGTAGCGGTCGCTCGGTTCCAGACTGTAGCGCCTAGAACCGCTCGGCCACTCTGGCCGGCCATTCAAAGGTACTCAAAGTGGTGACCCTGGACGCTGATACACCGGTGCATTCGTTGAATGAAAGAATTATTTACTGCTTCCAGTTGTGCCTGCGGAAGAGAGTTACAAGCAAGCATGACACGCTCCTGCATGTCCTCTGGAGTTGTTGGAATATCGCGATAGACAACGTCTTTAATGCATCCCCAAAGAAAAAAGTCCAGAGGATTTAAATCAGGAGACCTAGCAGGCCAAGTAACTGTTCCTCCTCGACCAACCCGTCTGGCACGATACCTTCGGTTCAGAACACGACGTGCACGCAAGGCATTATGTGCTGGGCATCCATCGTGTTGATACCACATAAGCATTCTGGTTCTTAGCGGCACTTCATCCAGAAGAGGAGGAAGAATTCGTCTGAGAAAGTTGGCATACGCTGTGCCGTTTAGACTACCATTGATGAAATAAGGTCCAATAATTGTAGTACCAAGCATCCCACACCACACGTTAACTCTACATCGATGCTGATGTTCCACCTAAGCTATTGTGGGTTGTCGCTGGACCAATAATGCATGTTTCTTATATTTACTGTCCTTTGTTTCAGAAAGAATATTCATTGGTAAATAGAACATTGGAGAAGAAGTTCGGGTTGGCGAGGATTTGCTGCTGTGCCCACTGACAGAACTGAACACGATTCTAGAAATCATTCCCATGCAATTCTTGATGTAGGTGTACAGGGCAAGGATGGAGCCGGTGACGTATAAGAATACGATGTACACTTGTTTTAGGAATGCCAATCTCGTGTTCAACCCATCGTGTGCTCACATGTGGATTCATAGCAATGGAAGTTGTTGTATCCTAGCCAGTAATGCCAACCGAGCCCGCTGCCAAAAGGTTGGCAGCATCAAAGTCCGGACGCCGTCCGCATAAGCAGCGCCAGCGAGACAGGAAATCGCCGCAAGTCTGCGCGCGCCACCGCTGGCTTCTGGCTTCTTAAGCGCTGGAGTCGCGAGCGCTAGGACAGTTCTGTATTCGCCGCTCAGTTGTATACTCGCCACCGAATTGTGTACTTGTTAGTCAGTTGTGTGTTCATCGCAGCAGAGTTGTTGTTTGTCGTCAGCCGACGCTGACCTAGCCGCTCCGATTCGAACTAGACAGATTTCTGTAGACACCGAGTTCACTACTGTGTTTCTGTATCTTCATGAGTAAAGATAAGTACCGACTATTTAATCAGAGTGTTTGGGGTTTCATCTTTCTGTTTACTGTTCCAGCGGACCGGTCGGCCCGCTATTAAAAGTGTGGCGGTGACTTCGTAAGCCATTTCTACAGCCAAATGTTTGTCGCTACGAACACCGCCACAAAAGAAGTGAAAATAGTAATTTCAGTAGCTTCGACTGCGCGAGCGCTAGGATTGCGTTGTAGTGGGTTGAAACTTCCCGTTTCCTGAAGCTTCGCAACAAGGCGAGAATACATCCGTCGGGAAGATGGGTTCTTGTCAGGATATCGCTCTCTGTACAGTTCCACTGCCTGCGTAGCATTTCGCCTACCTTCAACAACAACAATAAAAGAAACGTTATGCCGATGCAGTTTGTAGGAAGTACAACTTTTACTGTATGCCTACTCTACACAACAGTATTTAAAAGGACCAAACTACTGTACTAAACGTACCCGTACATAAGTAAACAGTATTGCAATTACTGCTCTGCTAACTCACATTCCCCATAGATGAGTAGCATTTCTACCTTCTCTTCGATGGTGTACATTCTACTCACACAACTCTTAAACTGACGAAGGTTGACGGAATGACGGGTGTGCATTCTACTTGTGTTTACATTTGTCCTCTGTTAGCGTCAGCAAGTAGATGTGTTCCATTACCCCGAGTACCTGCACTACGCGCTGGGAGCGTCAACGTCAGTGTTGTGTTATGTAATTAATAACGTTGTGTTTCAGTGAATGGTATACTGTGATACATTTTTGAATAGAACTTTAGGGGAGGAAATGAAATACCGAATAAAAAATACAGGATGCCATTTAAAAAAGTCATACCGCTGTTCATATCTTTGTAAAAAAAAACAAATCTACAACGAAGGCAATCATACTGATTGATGTCCCCCTGACGGCTGAAGAACATTTGCTTCAAACATTTTGTAATTTGCAACTGGACAAATATTTAGGGTGGTCAAGATAAATGGGACACTATATATATATATATATATATATATATATATATATATATATATATAACTCTGCCACCTCAACTATCCCTGGAACAACAATAGATATTCAAAAACGGTTTTCACCAGCATGAACGTACGGCAGAGGCTTAGGAAGCCAAATAATATGCGTAATTTTAAAACGTAAACAAACACTATTTTCAACCCAAACTTGTGTATTTTTTAATTGACACCCCCTATTATTTCGTATCCAATCAATAGCATGAAAAATCACAAAAATAATGGCGTTGGTTGCATCGCAATACGTCAGTTACATCCCGAGAAAATGCGAAGCGAAGTTCACGCTTAAAATAATGAAGCGCACAGCAAGTGCACGCCCTGACACTCAAGCGTGCACCTCACGCTGCCGGTAATCGTGATGTGATTGACATACTACGTCAGAGGAGTGTTAATGTATTGTGTGGTATTGCATGACAACACATCATTGGCCCATATTTCATTGATGGCACTCCTAAAGGGGAATAGTTTAGCTTCTTCTTGAGCTGTACCTTACTTGAACTGGTCCACCTCTTATAATGTGTCAAATAATGCGGTATCAGAATGATGGATGTCCTGCACATAATGTTTATTGTTGCGAAATGACAACTAGAGGTACAATTAGTAGTAACACACTTTGTTTCACGTTTCTAAACCTCATAAGTTCTGAAATATGTGGCTTGTAAAGGATAGCAACGACGTCACAGTTTCTGGCGTAATGCATCTCATGTAGTACTGTGCTCAGAGCAGGGGTAGCCTGCACTGGAGCCTGTATCCTGCCGTAAAAATACCAATATCACCACGGCAGGCTCTACCTTCAGTGTGCAAGTGTCTCCTAACCTGGTCTGCTGAACTGCTCTCATACTGTAACGTAATTCACATACGTTGCCACATTAAAATCTGTTTTCTTGTGGCTTGTTACATTTGCCGTCATCTAGTCGATATGCCGGCCTTCAGTAATGAAGAAAAACTAGGTATTATTTTAATTTATGGCAAATGTCACAGAAATGCAACCGCAGCTGTGACACGGTATGCTGAACGCTACCCAGATCGGCGGTGTCCGTCATGTCGAATCATTGGCAACATCTGCAAGACACTTACAGGAAGCTGGGTTCCCACAAAAAGTCGACGTACAACGCCAGTAACTAGCAATGGAAACTAAATTGCTGTTCTGCCTGCTGTAGCACACAATCCTCAGGTGGGTGTACGAGAAACTGAACGAGGTATAGGAATAAGAAACAGTAGTGTGTGCAGAATCTTGCATCGGCATCAGTTTCATCCGTTCCATATCTCACTACACCAAGAACTGTACGAGAATGACTTTGAATCCCGCATTGGATTCTGTCGTTTTGCACTTCAGCAGTTGCAAGGTAATCCAGTATTACTAAGTAATACGTTGTTTACGGACGAGGCTTCAATTACAAATCATGGTAATGTGAATCTGCGGAACATGTACTACTGGTCCGTGCAAAACCCCACTGGATTCGCCAAGTTGCTCATCAACGGCAGTGGAGTGTCAATGTTTGGTGTGGTATCATTGCTAACTGTATTGTAGGTCCCTATTTTTACCGTAGAGCAGTGAATGGACAGCGATATGCATCATTTCTTCAACACACACTAGCGCTCCTCATGGGGATCTAGGATGGGAAACTCGTCTATCAATGTGGTTCAACATGATGTATGTCCCGCACACAATGCAAACGTTGCCAGAGACGTTCTAGATGCGACATTTCCAAACAGGTTGATGGAGGGGGGAGGTACTGTGCGATGGCCAGCACGGTCCCCCAACCTGACGCCATTAGACTTCTTTCTCTGGGGTGCAGTGAGAGGCTGAGTGTATCAAGAACCCCCGACGACAGCAGAGGATTTGCAACATCGTGTTACTGTGGCGTGTGCGGCAGTATCTGTAGAAAACCTACAATCTGTGCAGCACACTCTCGTTACCCGTCTGCAAACATGTATTGATGCAAACGGAGGGCACTTCGAACATATGTTGACGTGACACAGTTTCACTGGTTAAGATATGGGTGTATTATCTGTGCTGGATGTAATGCATAAATATACAGTTTCTATGGGCGACAGGGCACTAGTAAATGTGTTTGGAAAAGTGAATTCAAGTGTGTTATCTTTAATTGTCCCTCCCCCGCCCCCCCCATGAACCATAGACCTTGCCGTTGGTGGGGAGGCTTGCGTGCCTCAGCGATATAGATAGCCTTACCGTAGATGCAACCACAACGGAGTGGTATCTGTTGAGAGGCCACACAAACGTATGGTTCCTGAAGAGATGCACCAGCCTTTTCAGTAGTTGCAGGGGCAACAGTCTGGATGATTGACTGATCTGGCCTTGTAACACTAACCAAAACGGCCTTGCTGTGCTGGTACTGCGAACGGCTGAAAGCAAGGGAAACTACAGCCGTAATTTTTCCCGAGGGCATGCAGCTTTACTGTATGGTTAAATGATGATGGCGGCCTCTTGGGTAAAATATTCCGGAGGTAAAATAGTCCCCCAATCAGATATCCGGGCAGAGACTACTCAAGAGGACGTCGTTATCAGGAGAAAGAAAACGGGCGTTCTACGGATCGGAGCGTGGAATGTCAGATCCTTTAATAGGGCAGGTAGGTTAGAAAATTAAACTAACCATTCCCCTTTTTAAATTTTAGTTAGATATAGTGGGAATTAGTGAAGTTCGGTGGCAGAAGGAACAAGACTTTTGGTCAGGTGAATACAGGGTTATAAATACAAAATCAAATAGGTGTAATGCAGGAGTAGGTTTAATAATGAATAAAAAAATAGGAATGCGGGTAATATACTACAAACAGCACAGTGAACGCATTATTGTGGCCAAGATAGACACGAAGCCCACGCCTACCACAGTAGTACACGTTTATATGCCAACTAGCTCTGCAGATGACGAAGAAATTGATGAAATGTATGATGAGATAAAAGAAATTATTCAGATAGTGAAGGGAGACGAAAATTTAATAGTCGTGGGTGACTGGAAATCGATAGTAGGAAAAGGAAGAGAAGGAAACGTAGTAGGTGAATATAGATTGGGCGTAAGAAATGAAAGAGGAAGCCGCCTGGTAGAATTCTGCACATGACATAACTTAATCATAGCTAACACTGGTTCAAGAATCATGAAAGAAGGCTGTATAAGTGGAAAAATACTGGAGATACAAGAAGGTATCAGATAGATTATATAACGGTGCGAAAGAGATTTAGGAACCAGATTTTAAATTGTAAGACATTTCCAGGGGCAGATGTGGACTCTGACCACAATCTATTGGTTATGAACTGTAGATTAAAACTGAAGAAACTGCAAAAAGGTGGGAATTTAAGGAGATGGGATCTGGATAAACTGAATAAACCAGAGGTTGTACAGAGTTTCAGGGAGAGCATAAGGGGAAATTTGACAGGAATGGGGGAAAGAAATACAGTAGAAGAAGAATGGGTAGCTCTGAGGGATGAAGTAGTGATGACAGCAGAGGATCAAGTAGGCAAAAATAAGAGGGCTAATAGAAATCCTTGGGTAACAGAAGAAATATTGAATTTAATTGATGAAAGGAGAAAATATAAAAATGCAGTAAATGAAGCAGGCAAAAAGGAATACAAACGTCTCAAAAATGAGATCGACAGGGAGTGAAAAATGGCTAAGCAGAGATGGCTAGAGGACAAATGTGAGGATGTAGAGGCTTATGCTGGCCGCGGTGGCGAAGCGGTTCTAGGCACTTCAGACCGGAACCGCGCGACCGCTACGGTCGCAGGTTCGAATCCTGCCTCGGGCATGGATGTGTGTAATGTCCTTAGGTTGGTTAGGTTTAAGTAGTCCTAAGTTCTAGGGGACTGATGACCTCAGATGTTAAGGCCCAAAGTGCTCAGAGCCGTTTTGTAGAGGCTTATCTCATTAGGGGTAAGATACATAGTGCCTACAGGAAAATTAAAGAGACCTTTGGAGAAAAGAGAACCACTTGTATGAATATCAAGAGCTCAGCTGGAAACCCAGTTCTAAGCAAAGAAGGGAAAGCAGAAAGGTGGAAGGAGTATATAGAGGGCGATATACTTCAGGACAATGTTATGGAAATGGAAGAGGATGTAGATGAAGATGAAATGGGAGATACGATACTGCGTGAAGAGTTTGACAGAGCACTGAAAGACCTAAGTCGAAACAAGGCCCCCCGAGTAGACAACATTCCATTAGAACTACTGACAGCCTTGGGAGAGCCAGATCTGACAAAACTCTACCATCTGGCGGGCAAGATGTATGAGACAGGCGAAATACCCTCAGACTTCAAGAATAATATAATAATTCCAATCCCAAAGAAAGCAGGTGTTGACAGATGTGAAAATTACCGAACTATCAGTTTAATATGTCACGGCGGGAAAATACTAATGCGAATTCTTTACGGACGAATGGAAAAAATTGTTGAAGCCGACCTCGGGGAAGGTCAGTTTGGATTCCGTAGAAATATTGGAACACGTGAGGCAATACTGACCCTACGACTTATCTTAGAAGAAAGATTAAGGAAAGGCAAACCCACTTTTCTAGCATTTGTAGACTTAGAGAAAGCTTTTGACAATGCTGACTGGAATACTCTCTTTCAAATTCTGAAGGTGTCAGGGGTCAAATACAGGGAGCGAAAGGCTATTTACAATTTGTACAGAAACCAGATGGCAGTTATAAGAGTCGAGGGGCATGAAAGGGAATCAGTGGTTGGGAAGTGAGTAAGACAGGGTTGCAGCCTCTCCCCAATGTTATTCAATCTGTATATTGAGCAAGCAGTAAAGGAAACAAAAGAAAAATTCGGAGTAGGTATTGAAATCCATGAAGAAGAAATAAAAACTTTGAGGTTTGCCGATGACATTGTAATCCTGTAGAGACAGCAAAGGACTTGGAAGAGCAGTCGCACGGAATGGACAGTGTCTTGAAAGGAGGATATAAGATGAACATCAACAAAAGCAAAACGAGGATAATGGAATGTAGTCGAATTAAGTTGGGTGATGCTGAGGGAATTAGATTAGGGAATGAGACACTTAAAGTAGTAAAGAAGTTTTGCTATTTGGGGAACAAAATAACTGATGATGGTCGATGTAGAGGGGATATAAAATGTAGACTGGCAATGGCAAGAAAGTGTTTCTGAAGAAGAGAAATTTGTTAACATCGAGTCTAGATTTAAGCGTGAGGAAGTCGTTTCTGAAAGTATTTGTATGGAGTGTAGCATGGACGATAAATTGTTTGGACAAGAAGAGAATAGAAGCTTTTGGAATGTGGTGCTACAGAAGAACGCTTAAGATTATATGGGTAGATCACATATCTAATGAGGAGATACTGAATAGAATTGAGGAGAAGAGGAGTTTGTGACACAACTTGACTAGAAGAAGGGATCGGTTGGTAGGACATGTTCTGAGGCATCAAGGGATCACCAGTTTAGTACTGGAGGGCAGCGTGGAGGGTAAAAATCGTAGAGGAAGACTAAGAGATGAATACACTAAGGAAATTCAGAAGGATGTAGGTTGCAGTAGGTACTGGGAGATGAAGAAGCTTGTACAGGATAGGGTAGCATGGAGAGCTGCATCAAACTAGTCTCTGCCAGTCTCAGGACTGAAGACCACAACAACAACAACAACAACAACATCTCTAATTGTAGTTCTAGTTGTCATTTCTCTAGAATAAACATACATTTACAATTTGAAAAACGTAACTTTGCATTGGACGTGTTACTCGTTTATTTTTGTGGATTGTGCATACCTTTCCATTGTGTGTGCCCCTGGCAGAGGCAGCGTGAGGTGGACGCTTGAGTTTTAGGACGTGCACCAGCTGTTCGCTTCATTTGTTTCAAGCGTCAACTTCGCTTCGCAATTTCTCGGGATGTAATTGACGAAATGCGATGCAACCAACGCCATTATTTTTGTGAATTTTCATGCTATTGATTGCATACGAAGTAATAGAGGGTGTCCATTTAAAAATACACAAGTTTGCGTTGAAAATAGTATTTGTTTGCGTTTTAAAATTTTGCATAGTATTTGGTTTCCTTAGCCCCTGCCGTACATTCATGCTGGTGAAAACCGTTTTTGAATACCTATTATTGTTCCAGAGATGTTTGAGGTGGCAGAGTTAGATGAGACACGCTGTATATTACAGGGTGTTCAAAATGTCAGAGCCGAAACTGTAAGATTTTACAACAAAACCAACAACAAATATATTTCGTTCAGCAACCAGGTGTCGGAAATGTATATTACGTAAGCACTAAACATGCATCAGTACGCCAGCGATAAAGAAGATAAACAAAAAATGCGTTTTCCAAACACCGTTACACGTAAGTTTATTTGAAGTACTTAATACTATGTCGTGATGAAGTTCCCACTGAGCCAGTAAATAGTATGTGGTTATGGTCGCATAGACGTACATAACATGAAGCGCTTCTCATGGAGAGAACAGTGAGACATGCATTTTGTTTACGGCAAGCTGAAGCCGATGATCGAAGTGTTCACTGAATATACTGCCAAGTTTTCCCTGCACAAAGATGTCGAACATTGACTCCAGTCCACTTTCGACTGGAAAAAGCGGACACACTGATGGTACACAATCCCAGTGCAGGGAGACCATGGACGATGCGTACATGTACCTTTGATAACGACATTTTGTTACACTTTAAGAATGGGTCCTAGTGAAGTTCACCATAGTTTAGTATGGAATGTGATGCATGAACAGCTGCCTCATCCTTTCCTTCCACCAGAGTATGGACTCTAGGATCAGATGATTATCCACTTCATCTTGAGTTCGTAAATTGGTTTGTGCAACAGCTAACGAAAACCCTTAGTTTCCTGAAGTTCTTCTATTTGCAAATGAAACTCAGTTTACTCAGGAAGATAAGCAAAATTGTCGTAACTCGCATGTATTGTGGAGAAGAAAACCCATGCACAACAGTTATGTGAGGCCATCAGAGACAATTTGGGGTAAACATGTGGGCCGGTATCGCGGGTGCCTACTTGCTTGGTTCAAAATGGCTCTAAGCACTATGGGACTTAACACCTGAGGTCATCAGTCCCCTAGAACTTAAAACTAGTTGAACCTAAGGACATCACACACATCCATGCCCAAGGCAGGAATCGAACCTGCAACCGTACCGGTCACGCGGTTCCAGACTGAAGTGTCTAGAACCGCTCGGCCACTCCGGCCGGCTACTTGCTTGGGTCATACATGTTGCCTCCTCGACTGAGGTGGCCAATGTGCAGACTGCTGTTGCAAGAGAACCTGCCGACGTTACTTGTAACTCTATGAATCAGCGAGAGGATGTTGTTTCCATCATGATGGGGCCCTTGCGCACGTTGATGAATCAGTACCTGTAGCAGTAGCCCGTGCTTTTGGCAATCGGCGGATCCGCCGGGGAGAAACTGAACACTGGTGTGCAAGGTCCCTGGACCGCTCCCAATTAGACTTTCTTCTCTGGGGCTACATGAAAACCAAAGTGTCTTCTACCCCGGTGGACTGGTTGCAGTTCTTGCAGCAGCCACCTACATACAAACCACGCCACATATTTTCCAACGAGCATGAGACGCCCTGCTACGTCAATACAGGCTCCATACTGAAGTTAATGGTGCTCATTCTGAATGTTTATTGTAAACGACATCAGAACAATAAAGGATTGTAACACACCTCACGCATGCTAAATGACGTCCTGGGTGATTTTTACTTACCCAGTATGCATACAGACTCCTGGTTGCTCAACAACGGATATTTCTCGGTATTCCACCATCATATATGTCAATATGAAGATTGAATTTTTGAAAACTTTTATGTTCTGCAGTATGTGAATGTAGATTGAAACTATGTCTTGTTCCTCAAAGACTCTTATATTTCGTTCATTATAAGAATAAAAATGGCGGGAGACGAGTTGTACTTAATGTTTTCCACAAGATTACAAGGAAAAAATCAGCTTTTGAAGTTGTTTTTTCTTAATTTATGTTACTTGTGGATATGAGATGTGTGGCTGGTAATTGCGAACTCTGTGGATGGCTGGATCGCATCTCACAATGGTCTTTCTTTTTTTTCGTTCAGTTCGAATACTTACATCATTTAAATTTCAAATCCATCAATCATAGCCCTACGTCAAACACAGCCCACGCAGAGAAATTACCCTGTGTTTAAGTTAGGAATTTTTATTACTCTTCTTTTTTAACTATAGTACTATGTTAACTAAGTACAAGAGTATCTTACGTTTTGAGTCTTCTCACCTAAGCAGTGTATTGCCATTATTTCATTCTGTTTGGAAATTAAATGACACTCGAAGCGATATTGTTTCTCTGTTCATCTCTTTTTTACGTTTTTAACTGCAGCTGCCACATCACTGCAGTTTAGTTGGACCAGCTGGTTTTCCAGTGCAGTCCAAATTAAATGCGCCGGTGACACTGTTGCGCCGTATCATCTCTGGGTCAGCCGCGCGGGATTAGCCGAGCGGTCTAGGGCGCTGCAGCCATGGACTGTGCGGCTCGTCCCAGCGGAGGTTCGAGTCCTCCCTCGGGCATGAGTGTGTGTGTTTGTCCTTAGCATAATTTAGGTTAAGTAGTGTGTAAGCTTAGGGACCGATGACCTTAGCATTTAAGTCCCATAAGATTTCACACACATTTGAACATCTCTGGGTCGATGATCGCGTGACGCACAGCTTTAACGACAAATGCGTCCTTGTTATCGCACTTGACTGTACTCGAGACAGTTTGGCTTCCGCTCAACATGAAATGAAATCCAATGAGGCTCCAGAAAGGAGGAAGAGTACATAGTGTAATGTCTACATCAGGTTTATTCTTACGATGAACGCAGATAGTACAGATTTCAACTTACTCAGCTTAATCTATGATTCCTAGACAAAGTTCACACTCTCACTCGTTGCTGCGTTTTATAATTTAATTTGCAAGTTGCACGTGATACATTGTGCTATGTATCTACTTCTGAAAGCAATTCCTTGCTTTATTTGACTAGAATCTAATGCGTTGCTTAAGCGGTTGTGGCCATTTTAGTGAAGATCTCGTACAACAGGGACTGGGATCCGATAGTTTTTAATATCTTGTCTATCTTCTTTCTTACGAAGCAGAACAATTGCAGCATTGTTCAAGTTTTTGGAAATTACCTTCTTCCGCAGACATTTTGTAAATCGTTTTTTAAGTTTCTATTGCATTATCTTTCCTCGAGTTTTAATCATTTCTACTGAAACTCCGTTACTTCCAGACGCCATTTCGTTCTTATTTCTAACAGCTTTCTACATCTCGTCTGATATTACTACCGGAAAAAGGGATTAATCATATACACAGCAGTTGGTAATGAAATTAACGAAGCACTTCGATGTGTATGTGAGTATCGCTGTTGAAGCAATGTAGAAAGTAAAGAGTAATTTTATTTCTTTTTTCATGAAATACGACTTTTCTCCCGAAACTTCAATCTAAAATCAGGGTTCGTTTTTCTGGATTATCCCCTATTGTACTGGTACCACAGTATTAAGTGTGACAGGATTGCCCTATTTACAGACATTACTTGTTGGTGGGACTTACACACTATGGAGAATACATGTGGGAATGTAATAAATTTTGAACTCACTCGGTCACCGAAGTTGTCGAATAGTATTCGCGCGTACTCGACGAAATAGTCTGCCAATATGGGATTAGTCCAGCCACCGATGTATTGCAAAGCTAGCGGTAGATCCCAATGGTACATGGTCACCTAGAATCAAAGAAGAACACCGAAAATAATTCGTTTCTGCTCATACGTCTACTGATTTAATAAAAGTCCACATAGTCTGCATCTAATCAGAAACAGTTTTTCCAAATTATTGAAAATTTGTTCACAACCAACAAAAGTTGCAACCATCGAGTACTCTCAACATAGAAATGAATTCAAGGTGCACAATTAAAAAGGTCCATTGCTTTTTTAATAAAATGTACTTACACGGTGTCTGAGAGACACGTAAAATTTTGTTCAAGTTGATGAAGTTGAAGACTTGATTAAATTCCCAGGCACAAACGGTTAGTAACTTACCAAAGGTTCAATGCCATTTTCCAGCAGGAGATTGATGAGCTTGTTGTAATAATCTATTCCAGGAGCATTGATCTGTGATATATCTCCCGTTGGGAGTATTCTAGGCCAGGAAATTGAAAATCTGTAGACGTTGGCCTGCAAAACAAATTCGGTTTTTTCTGTTATAAAAAATGGTAACTGAACTATTTATCTTAACTATTTTTATTTTGATGTAATGTTCATGCATGTCATCAAATTGTTCATTTTCCCGTTGTGCATAGCAATGCTGGCACAGACATAAGCGAAATAAACTCACATTAAGTTCTTTGAGCAGCCGAACATCTTCCTCGTATTTATGGTAAGAGTCGCATGCGATGTCTCCGTTTGCACCATCAGGGTCCGATTCTGGATAATTATGAAGGTAGTAATCCCAAATGCTTTCACCTTTACCTGATGGGGAACATATACAGGACATCGTTACTCTTGTGTGGGAAAGTGCATTGTCATGTATTTACACAAAACCGTTTTTTTTTTCTTTCTAACAATAAACGATACAGATAAAAGTAACAGATTTCTTTATGTTACGTTATTGCATGGCATACAAAAACATGCATTTCACAATACAAGACCACAGTAATAAGAGATGGAAAGACACTTCATTCTCCTCTCAAAACCTAATAGGCGTACTAAAACTCTCAACTTATAAAAGGAATCGACTCTTATTGTGGCTGAACGTTTGTTGAACGGGTGCGGTGTATGTCTTTCATGCTGGGCAATTATTTGTTGCCTGCATCATTCACCATTCATTCATCACCTAACCTCATCGCCCAAAGCTTGCACATATTTAATATGGGTTCAATCGTTTATGGAGTGGAAATAAAAACATTCTATCCGATTTATTGCGCGACAGTAATATCTGGGTAACGAAGAGTTTTGATCCTCGGAAACTGCGATGATAAGTCTTATACTTTCAAGATCAATCTGCAGTGGTTTACGTAATCTAAGGTTTAAATTTTGTTTTTTACGTTACCTGCCAGCCTTCTTTTGTGTGATGGTGTTGCTGGGTCTTCACCTCAGCATTTTTTTCGTATCGTGCAACCTCGATAATCTGTACGTATCAATCTTTGCCTTCCTCTTCAATTTTTACCTAATGTTGTTCGCCTGAAATAGACGCTCATGGATGCCTAAGCATGTATTCTGCGAACCTTTCTCTTCTTCTTGTAAGAGTTATACATAAGGTACCTTCCTCTCTTTCTCTACCTAGCCTCTTCTTTCCATTCTCTATCTCTCCTCTAAAAGTTTCACATGCTTTTGCAATGTGGTCTTTAAGGAGGTTTCAGTTTCTTTTAGTTACCTACTTTCTGTGACAGACATTTTAGTTCTTACGAATCGTTTTCCTCAGTACTCATTCACAAGTGGACTATATAGAGCCACTTGACCCTGTCAATGTTAAAATCGTTTCATTTCTCATAGTGTACACTTTTCAGTCCTGTCAGGAAGGTCGCAGTTCGTAGTAATAGACGGCAAATCATCGAGTAAAACTGAAGAGATATCAGGTGTTCCCCAGGGAAGCGTCCTGGGACCTCTGCTGTTCCTGATCTATATAAATGACCTAGGTGACTGAGCAATTCTCTTAGGTTGTTCGCAGATGATGCTGTAATTTACCGTCTAGTAAGTTCATTCGAAGACCAGTATCAGTTGCAAAGCGATTTAGAAAAGATTGCTATATGGTGTCGCAGGTGGCAGTTGACGCTAAAGAACGAAAAGTGTGAGGTGATCCACATGAGTTCCAAAAGAAATCCGTTGGAATTCGATTACTCGATAAATAGTACAATTCTCAAGGCTGTCAATTCAACTAAGTACCTGGGTGTTAAAATCACGAACAACTTCAGTTGGAAAGATCACATAGATAATATTGTGGGGAAGGCAACCCAAAGGTTGCGTTTCATTAGCAGGACACTTAGAAGATGCAACAAGTCCACTAAAGAGACAGCTTACACTAAACTCGTTCGTTCTCTGTTAGAATATTGCTGCGCGGTGTGGGATCCTTAACAGGTGGGATTGACGGAGGACATCGAAAGGGTGCAAAAAAGGGCAGTTCGTTTTGTCTTATCACGTAATAGGGGAGAGTGTGTGGCAGATATGATACGAGAGTTGGGATGGAAGTCATTAAAGCAAAGACGTTTTTCGTCGCGGGGAGAGCTATTTACGAAATTTCAGTCACCAACTTTCTCTTCCGAATGCGAAAATATTTTGTTGAGCCCAACCTACATAGGTAGGAATGATCATCAAAATAAAATAAGAGAAATCAGAGCTCGAACAGAAAGGTTTAGGTGTTCGTTTTTCCCGCGCGCTGTTCGGGAGTGGAGTGGTAGAGATATAGTATGATTGTGGTTCGATGAACTCTCTGCCAAGCACTTAAATGTGAATTGCAGAGTAGTCATGTAGATGTAGATGTATTTAAGTGGTTGTTATTCTCATATATGACAGACATGGTTTTTTTCATTGTTTATTTCTTTACGTTCGTGAATATTCTGTTGACCTGAGTATTCGTTGACAGAAGAATTTAGGACTGTACATATCTGGGGTTTTTTGTTGTAAGAAAATGATTTCTTTTCTGCTTCATGAAAGAACTGATTAACCTGACATGTCATCTTATCCTCATATCTCTGAGCAGTGCTTTCTTGAAAAGCATTCCAGTAAGGATTTGTTGCTGTTCGCAACTGACATTGCCATTCAAGTTAACTCCTATTGTAAACTTTCGAGTTAGAGCAGCTAATTGCTCAAAAAGAACCACTGATAAAATTGTTATACATAAAGTCTACTGAACAAAATTATAGCACAGACCTAATAGTCAATGCTTTGACATGTCAGGATACAATTCAATAAGTAGTCAGTGAACCAAAAACTGATTATTTTAAAAAATAGCTCCAAGACATGAACTAGAACGGTGTATACAGTGCTCAAGGCATTAATAGAAAATACATCATATTTATTAATAAATTCCTCACCTTATCTGAAGACTGTTTTCCCCAAGAAGTGACTCGGATTAGACCAGGTAACAGAAGGAGTAAACATAACACTTCACCATATGGTTGAGGTGTTGTTAAAGAAGTCAGAAAACATCAATAAGCTTTCAGATGATATCGTTCTTCAGAGTTGACTAGTACAGAGTACTCGTATATACATATAGACACAGATGCAATTGTACGACTATAATGTCCTAGCCCACTTGCAACGGCATTGTAGCCCGACTGGGGTGAAGAGTCGGATCGGTAAAAAAGAACGTGCGGAGGGGAAAGGAAAGCTGATGACATGGTAGCATGGCAGCAAGCACATGAGACAGGAACGTGGCACGCTTTGATGCGCAGTTGTGATGTGTGATGGAGCGATTAAGGATAGCAATGGACGATTTTGAAGTAAGACGAGGATCTACGGCCAAGAATGTATTTCGTTTGCACTGAAGAGCCAAAGAATCTGGTACACCTGCCTAATATCGTGAAGGGCCCCCGCGAGCACGTAGAAGTGCCGCAATACGACGTGGCATGGATTCGACTAATGTCTGAAGTAATGCTGGAGGGAACCGACACAATGAATCCCGCAGGCAAGTCCATAAATCCGTAAGAGTACGACGGGGTGGAGATCTCTTCTGAACAGCACTTTGCAAGGCATCCCAGGCATACTCAATAATGTTTATGTCTTGGGGAGTTTGGTGGCCAGCAGAAGTGTTTAAACTCAGAAGAGTGTTCCTGGAGCCACTCTGTAGCAATTCTGGACGTGTGGGGAGTCGCATTGTCCTGTTTGAATTGTCCAAGTTCGTCGGAATGCCCATATCTGAATGGATATAGGTAATCAGATAGGATGCTTACGTACATGTCACCTGTCAGAGTCATATCTAGACGTATCAGGGATCTCATACAATTCCAACTCCATGCGCCCCACATCATCACAAAGCCTTCTTCCGGCCGCAGCGATGTCTATGAATTCATGAGGTTGTCTCCATACCTGTACACGTCCATCCATCCGATACAATTTGAAACGAGACTCATCCGACCAAGCAATATGTTTACAGTCATCAACAATGTCCAATGTCGGTGTTGACAGGCCCAGGTGAGGCGTAAAGCTTCGTGTTGTGCAGTCATCAAGGGTACGCAAGTGGGCCTTCGGCTCCGAAAGCCCACGTCGATGATGTTTCGTTGAATGGTTCGCACGCTGACACTTGTTGATGGCCCAGCACTGAAATCTGCAGCAATTTGCGGAAGGGTTGCACTTCTGTCACGCTGAACGATTCTCCTCAGTCGTCGTTGGTCCCGTTCTTGCAGGATCTTTTTCCGGTCGCAGCGATGTTGGAGATTCGATGTTTTACCGGAGTCCTGACATTCACGGTACACTCGTGAAATGGTCGTACGGGAAAATCCCCACTTCATCTCTACCTCGGAGATGTTGTGCCCTTCGCACGTTCAAACTCACTTAAATCTTGATAATCTGCCATTGTAGCAAAAGTAACCGATCCAACAACTGCGCCAGACACTTGCTGTCTTTTATAGGCGTTGCCTGTTTACATCTCTCTGTATTTGAATATGCATGCCTATACCAGTTCTTTGGCGCTTTAGTGTGTTTTATGAACGCCGCAAATGTATTATTAGAGTTTGTAGTATTTTTGCTACAGATCCTGAATACTGACAACTAGCATTGTCTTTCAAAACACGTTCTTCAGTTATGAAAAGTGTTAGTTAACTGTTTGAATGCTACTAATTATTACTGATACAGAAAAGTACTTACTGGTCAGTGAAGCCAACATTATACGCTGCGTAATACGAGCGCTGTCAGAAAGTAACATAAGTTTTGAAACCAAAAACTAACAATATGGAAAAACCAAAAGTCTTTAAAGGTTCACTCTTGAGCTATTTTTCTACATAATCGTCATGCAAAGAGGCACTTATCATACCATGGCACAAGTTTTCAGTGCCATCTCTGTAGAAATCTGCCGCCTACGATTGCAACCACATGTTTATGCCGGTGTGCTGTTCGGCATCGGTATGAAAGTGCTGTATAGCGAGCCATGTCTTCATTCGCTCGGAACCAAATCCGGGCTGTATGGCAGATGATCTAACAACACCCATCGAAAACCCGCAGGAGGTATCGGGTATGATCAGCCGTGTGTGGAGGTGCGTTGGCGTGAAAAAATAAAACTTTCGCGCTAAGTTTTCCCTAACGCTTGTGTTGTATCGTCCGCCTTAACTGTGGCAGTGTTTGAGAATAGCCCTCTGAGTTAACTGTTGTGCCTCGTTGAATGAAAACAAAGAGAATCCCTCCATTAGACTCACACAATGCAATAACCTTGATCTTTCTTGCTGACAGCGTTTGCAAACACTTCCTTGGTTTCTTGGGAGAATTTGCGTGTCCCCATCCCATGATTGCCTTCTTGTTTCACAATGGACGTGCCTCATGCAAGTCTCACCCCAGTTACAATACAAAAAAATGGCTCAAATGGCTCTGAGCACTATGGGACGTAACTGCTGAGGTCATCAGTCCCCTAGAACTTAGAACTACTTAAACCTAACTAACCTAAGGAAAACACACACATCCATGCCCGAGGCAGGATTCGAACCTGCGGCAGGAGCGGTCGCATGGTTCCAGACTGTAGCGCCTAGAACCGCTCGGCCACTCCGGCCGGCAGTTACAATACAATCGATAACCTTGTTACCATTTTTCTCGAAGTCTTCGAAGAAGGTCAGTGCTGCAGCCAGCCTCTGTTTATTGTGGTCTTCTGTTAGGATTTTCGGAAACCAACTAGCACAAAATTTGTGGTAATCTAACTTCTCCGCCACAATTTCATGCACCAAAGTACGTAAAATTTGAGGAAAATGTTGCGAAAGTCCCGTAATCATGAAACGACGATTTCCACAAATTTTGTCGTTGACTTTCGTCACCAATTCGCCAGTCACAAGGTTAGGCCCACTACCTCGGTCCTCATCATGAACATTGGTATGGTGATTTCTAAAATCAATCCACCATTGCCTTACCCAACTTTCTCTCATTAATCCTTTTCCGTATACAACACAAAGGCCGCGATAAATTTCAGTTGATTTGCACTTTTTAGCCAACAAAAACCTAATCACAGAACGCACTTCACAAGCAGCGGGATTTTCTACTGTAGCGTAGATTTTAACACGTCACAGAAAGCAAAGTAGCACAGGCACAGGCCAGTGCCCCCCCCCCCCCCCCCCCTTGGGCGGGACCACCATCATTGCCACCCGCGCCGCCCCCGCCAGTCAGTCCGCACGCTATTCATTCGTTTCTGTCGTCAGTCGACTCGACTTATCGAGTCATCGTATTTTATACGTTTCTGTCTGGCACATAGATAGCTAACACATAACTACGGGAAAAGTCGCGGCCATTATAGTGATCTTGATACGGCATTTGTTCGAGAAAAGTCGCGAATGTTCTACTGTTTTCTTGTACAGAGAACCTTGGATACGTAGCGTTATAAATACGGACTATTCGCCGAATAGGAAGCTAGTTTATAGTCTGAAGGGAAAATATGACGGTAGAAGTAAAGGTAGCTCAATATATCCTTAGCTACCCCTCCTTGAGGTTTCTCTGTATCCGCCACTGCACAAACCACGCACTACCACCGCTGGATGAGTGTACGAACGCTATGGCGCCAAGACGGCGGCTTTAGCCCCGGCGACCGCCGGGATACACCGAAACGTTTGCTTCTTTCTGAAAACCCCTCGTAGAAACAGCATCCTCCCACTGCTGCTCATAAGCGGTGGTTTTGAGCGACACACATTCGTCTCAAAGGGCAAGGATGGTTATTTACTCAATAATGTGTGCATGTGTGTTTCTTTGGAAAAATTCAGACTCGTTCGGTATAGCGCACGGCGAGCGAAATTGCACGTTGTTTAGCACACAGGACTCGTATCTCCCATTTGGCCATCAATATTTGGGTTTTACACGATTTCCCAAAATCGATTAATATGAATAACGTGATGTTCTTCCCTAAAACCACGACCAATGTGCTTCCCCAGTCTTGTTTAGTCTAAGCTTGTGCCCTCTCCCTAATGACTTTGTTGATGACACATTCTTAACCCCCCTTTTAGTCCTCCTCCCTTAGAAAGAAAATGCGTCGCTGTATACTCTTACATCATAAACCAAAGACTAAACGTCTATCGTGTTGGAAGTGGGACTGCATCTGATTTCTTGTAAGTCCTGTGGCTGTGACTCACCGTCCTCGTTCCAAGCGCCTTCCACTTGGTATGCCGAGGTCGCGGCCCCAAGCAGAAATCCATCTGGGAACTCTGACGCCGACTGACCGGCTATCGACGTCCCCAGCAGAACAACCAGTGTAACCACATAGACCTTTCGCCCTTCCATCTTCTGCCACACAGCTTGACACTTATTTTTGCAACAGAGGGGCCGAACTATTTATTCGTTGATAAGTCAAGCAAGCTTATCTAATCAGTTTCGATACCGACAAGTGTTCAGTTTTTCATTTAATCACACACAGTCGTGTCGTTATACAATGGCTGTTTCCTTTCTCAAGCTCAGATATGGCTATAAATCAAAACTAATTTATCAGAAAGAGTTAACGATGTATAACTGGATATTTATCGGTTACAGCCTTGGGAACTCATTACATGTCATCTTCTGATATGGATTCGTGAGTTGCAAAATAACCTGTCACATTTCGTTCGGCGGCATTGGTGCTTTTTGAGAAGAAAAGGTCACATGCCACTGCCAGGTTTCAGCCTTTCCATTACCTCGCAACACCAGCATCATCAATATAAACGATACTGTACCAAGTACTCATCACACAAAAGACAGTGAGATTAGCGCAGGCTCCGAATCCACCCTTCTGCTTTGACCCATGACCTTATATTTGGAATAAAGAGCGCAAATGGATTCGAATATTTCATTTCATTTCACTTGATCTACGCTATTTCACTGACGACAGAAAATCGCAGCATTAAAAAATAAATAACGTAGAGTAATGAAATTTCGGGAATACATTTGTCTAGGTAAAATACTTAGGTAATTAACATTGCGAGATCACAGGTTAATGTAAACATTGCAAATGTGAAATGCTGGTACATTAATAGCCGGTGTAACTCCCAGAACGTTGAATAAAAGGATGCAAACGTGCATACAGTGTGTTGTACAGGTGCTGTATGTCAGTTTGTGGGGTGGAGTTCCATGCCCATTGCACTTCGTCGGTCAATACAGGGACGATTTATGCTGGTTGTGGACGATGCTGGACTTGTTTTCCGATGATGTCCCATGTGTGCTCGATTGGAGAAAGATCTGGTGATCGAGTAGGCCAAGGCAACATGTCGACACCCTGTAGAACATATTGTGTTACAACAGCGGTATATGGGAGAGCGTTGTCCTGTTGGGAAACACCCCCTGGAATGCTGTTCATGCATGGCAGCACAACAGGTCGAATCGCCAGATTTACGTACAAATTTGCAGTCAGGGTGCGTGGGATAACCACGAAAGTGTTCCTGTTGTCAAACGAAATCGCACCCCAATTGATAACTCCAGGTGTAGGTTCAGTGTGCCTAACGCACAGACAGGTTGATGGCAGGTCCTCAACAGGCTTCCTTCTTTTTAATCAACACACGGTCATCACTGGTACTGGGGCAGAACCAGCTTTCATCAGGAGACACAATAGACCTCCACCCTGCCCTCCAGTGAGCTCTCGCTTGTGTTACAACAGCAGTATGTGGACTTTGGTGGTCAGTGGAATCCACGCTACGAGGCGGCTGGCTCGGAGCTTTCCTTGAAGTAACCGACTTGTAACAGTTCGTTGTGTCACTGTGGGGTCAACTGCTGCTCAGATTGCTGCTGCAGCTGCAGCACTAAGAGCCAGAGCCATATGACGTACATTCCCGTCATCACTGCTGCCAGCAATGATGTATAGTCTCTTCATTCCTGCCAAGTCTTTCTCCAATATCGCAGAAGAAGCATCCAGTTTCTCGTACCGCTGTTACACGACTTCGTTCAAACTCAGTGAGATGTTGATAATGGCGCCTTGGTCGCCTTAAAGGCGTTCTTGAGTAACTGCAACTCATCATGCCAAATTTCAAAGGTTTCTAACGTTCTCGAACGTTACAGTATGTATTTAAAGCAAACCTGATTTGCATCCTCATTGTGGTGCTACTAGCACCACTCTTACACGACTGGCACGAAATTTGAATATGCAACATCATTCAGATGTAGAAATACGTCTACCAACTTCAATATAAGGTGCACAACTCTTTCTTGGTTTTGTAGTTTTTTCCGTCATTGTATATAGAACTTAACTGAAGACAGCGACACCAGCACCCTCATTCTCTCTCTCTCTCTCCCCCCCCCCCCCCCCCCAGCCACACACACACGATGCCAACCATTCTCCCCCTCCCAAATAAAACTAACCAAACAAAAATTTGAAAACTCTCATTTCAAAGAATTTCGCATCCAGAAACAAACTACAACCTCACAATAAACTTAAAAAATCGTAAAACATACACACCAACCATCGACAGCTCTAAATTAATCGAGGCTGGCCACACACACACACACACACACACACACACACACACACACACACACACACAAGACACGCACGCACGCACACTGCAAGCACTGCAATATTGAAACACAATTCCAAGGCAAAATTCCATAGAAACGAACGATAAAAACACTACATACGCCCTACCTCCATGACTTATGTAAGAACCACTATTATAAGTATGATCAACAGCGATTTCAGCTGTGCTCTTAGATTCCTACCTAAATTTACCCTCGAGAAACGTGCAACATTCGAGAAAGAATCAAACATTTGTGAGAAACAACATTATAAATATAATCGCTATTCGTTTCTCTAGCAACAATTTAAGCTAGGCTCTCAGGTACCTGTCCAACCACACCGTCGTAATCACGACATATCTGCAATAAACATCAAAGTTTACACCAGTTACTAAGACAGTCACGCACATCATTTAATAAAAGGTCACCTACATTCTTCGCAACGTAAACTCAAGGCGTCACTCACTACATAACTTTTCAAAGCCGGTGGATGGAATTGGAAAAAATGGTTCAAATGGCTCTAAGCACTACGGGACTTAATATTTGAGGTCATCAGCCCCCTAGACTTAGAACTACTTAAACCTAACTAACCTAAGGACATCACACACACCCATGCCCGAGGCAGGATTCGAACCTGCGACCGTGGCAGTCGCGCGGTTCCAGACTGAAGCGCCTAGAGCCGCTCGGTCACAGCGGCCGACGGTGGAATTGGACCATGCGCTTGACAAGACAGCTACACTCGAGACACGTGACACAGAAGACGTCGGAGTGACGCAGACTAAAATGGCTTGACCATACCGCGTGCCACACGAGTTCCGTACAGGGTGCTACCACCAGTTTCCGAGATTTGGCATACTGCGCACAAGCAGTGAACAGTAGAAACTTCCGTCGCTACGTGCCTGTCGTTAAGCGTTTCAACTGCTAGCCTGCCATTTGGTTTTATTGTGAGTGCATCGGTGTGAAAATGCTGATTTCTTTACATCGTATTCTACTGCGACTGCGAACTTCGAAATGGCTGACATGAAGAAACAAAGGGTCTAGATTAAGTTTTGTTTTGAGCTCCGCAAAACTGCAACTGAAACCCACCACATGCTAAGGCAGGCTTTTGGTGAGGAAGCTATGAACCAAATACGAACTTTTGAGTGGTTTTAGCAGTTTAAATATGGCCGGGAGTCTGTGGAGGTGACAAATGGGCTGGCTGTACTCACTCACAACTACGGAAACGATCGCAAAAGTGCATGAAGTGATCAACATGGACAGATGGCAGACAGTTACGGCAGGAGAGCTTCTGTTAAGTTTGGAAGGTAGGAGACGAGGTACTGGCGGAAGTAAAGCTGTGAGGACGGGGCGTGAGTCGTGCTTGGGTAGCTCAGTTGTAGAGCACTTGCCCGCGAAAGGCAAAGGTCCCGAGTTCGAGTCTCGGTCCGGCACACAGTTTTTATCTGCCAGGAAGTTTCAGTTCAAAAATGGCTCTGAGCACTATGCGACTCAACTTCTGAGGTCATCAGTCGCCTAGAACTTAGAACTAATTAAACCTAAGGACATCACACACATCCATGCCCGAGGCAGGATTCGAACCTGCGACCGTAGGGCAGACAGTTTATTATGTTTGCGAAATAGTTGGAATTTCATATAGAACATGTCAACGCAATCTAGCTGATGAATTGCAGTGAAGTTCGTTTCTCATCTTTTGAACGCCGACCATTGAAACCACCGGGTACAGGCGTACAATCAACTGTAAACAACAATCAAGATGATCCAATTTTCCTGTCCAGGGATCATGAGTGTAATGTTATGAATCTGAAACGAAAGAGAAGTCCTTGCAGTGGCAGACATCCTTCTCTCCGATGTGCAAAAAAGGGAACCAAGTTCACGGATCCATATACTCAACGCTACTGGTATTTTCTTGGCCTTACGGAATTTTTCACAAGGAATTCCTTTCATTTGATCACAAGCAAGTCCTACTGTGTGCGATGTTTTGCGGAGAATGGTTCAAATGGCTCTGAGCGCTATGGGACTTAACTGCTGAGGTCATCAGTCCTCTAGAACTTAGAACTACTTAAACCTAACTAACCTAAGGACATCACACACATCCACGCCCGAGGCAGGATTCGAACCTGCGACCGTAGCGGTCGCGCGGTTCCAGACTGTAGCACCTAGAACCACTCGGCCACCCTGGCCGGCTTGCGGAGAGTGAGGGAAGATGTTAGATACAAACGGCCTGAAGGATGGGATAACATAGCGTTGTTGATTGCATCGTAATAGTGCCCTTACACACAGCTTGCTCAATGTGGGGGAATTTCTGGGGCAAAAAAATAAAAAAAGAAGTAACGTAACAAATGTCTCCCATACACCCTACTGGCCTGTTTTAACCCTTATTATTTCTTCCTCTCCCTGAAAATGGAACTGAAGTTGAATGGGTGGAGTTATGAGTCCGCAAAAGAGATTCAAGCATTCTAAACACGATTCAATCTGCAGACTTCCAGCACTGCTTCCAACAATGGGAAAATGGGAAAAAGCTTGTATGCGTTGCATACAAGCTTGAAGGAGCTGCTGAAGGTGACAGTGAACATTAAGATGTAAGGTAAGTTTCCTGATTTTTACGCGGATATTTTTGGAAATTCAGATATTTTGGGAAATTCTGGGTAGCGCCTCATACACACTTATTAAAAATTTTTCAATATATTCTCCATGTACACTGAGAGATTCATAGTATCGTTGTGTAAGCCCTCTTCTGAGGAATCCGCACGATTTCACGACGCCAAGGACAACAATTTGATCGGCTCCGTATTGTGAGATGTTCCGAAAGCTGCTCAGATCCATTCAGAACAAAGGAATTATTATGTCACTGCAAGAGGAGTGACGTAGCCAAGAGCTGTGACAAGATCAAGACATGGCCTTTCAAACAATGCCAGTAGTCAGACAAAATAACAGTAAAGAGCAGTCAAATGAAAGCCTAACACCCACCACAACGGGACAATGGAATGATTCCATTCAGAAGTAATCACCAACCACGCGTATAAGACATTTATCCCACTGGGAGGTGAGACGATCAATTTCTTTTTCATAGAATGCGGTCAGCTGCTGACGGATCCACAACCGCACCCACTCTTTCACTTCTTCATCTGGCTGAAACCATCACCCATGCATTTCTTTCTTCATGTCACCAAAGAAGTGAAAATCACACAGCAAAATAACCAGATTGCACGGAGGACGTTGCTGCGTTTCCCAACGAAATCACTGAAGCATAACCTTCATCCAACTGACAGTGTGAGGATGGACGTTATCTTGCAACAGGGTGATTGCATTGGACAACATTTCTGGGCATTTTTACTTTACAGCTTTACAGTGCATCACAGTTTCTGCAATGTGTCTTCATAGTGCTCCACAATGATTGTGGTTCCACACTCAAGGAACTTGATGAGCAGAGGGCCCCTTCAGTCGAAGAAGAATGTCATAATGACCTTACTGGAACTTGTGTGAACAGGTTTGGATTTCTTCGATGGGGGAGATGGATATTTCCACTGTTGGCTTCGCCATTTGCCCCCAGGCTGCTGTCAGAAGGAATCATCCTGTTGCACGATAACATGCGCCCCCACACTGCCAATTGGATGAAGGCTACACTTCAGTGATTTGCTTGGGAACAATGAGACATCCTCTGTACAGCTCGGATCTGTCACCGTGTAATTTTCCCATCTTTGGCAACATGACGAACGACACGTATGGGCATCGGTTTCAGTGCAAGATTGGGTGCAATTGTGGATCTGTCAGTGGCCAACCACATTCTGCAAAAGAGGAATTGGTCATCTCGTCTTCCAGTAGGACAAATATCTTATCTTAACACATGTGGTGCTTACTTTTGAATGGAACCACTCCATGGTCCCGTTGTGGCGGATGTTCCATTTTCATTTGACTGTCCCTCATACCCGAAAAAGAGGAGGCCGTGCTGGTCGTCTTTTCGTGTTCTCTGGTCATGTTCTCCTAGGATATTCCAGAAGAAATTACTCCTGATGAGTCATGTGGATACGCCACTCTGAGGACTTGGAGCTACCAGCATGACAGCAAGGAAATGCAGAGGTCATCTTACACTCAGAGAAAGCAGTAGATCTTGTGTGTGGAAGACTTCCTGTGGACCAGATAATATGAGAGGGGATGGAGACATTCTCATTGTAGTACACCATGGTGTATGGTTACAGTGCGTAATTTGACTCTAAGCACCAAACCACCAACAGCTCCAGGAATATAAAGCTATGCGAGGAGTAGTCATACAGTTAATTATCACCTCAAAAATTACATTATTAATTATGGTGCTGTACTTTAATTGGTAGAAACGGAACCCTTATTGGATCACTTTTGCGCCCGTCTGACAGCCTGTCCGACTGTTAATACCCTTTTTCTCAGGACCGGGTAGACATGTCAAGCCGAAATTTATTATTTATTTGTTTGCCATTACATGTCTGCATACTTGGCACACTCTGAAATCCCCATGCCACAGTACCCTAGAACGCCGCTAGAGGCGGCAAACAAAACAGTGCATCTCAATAAGTGGAGTATCATGTGCTAATTCGTCTCTTTGACTTTAAGTGGAACAATGCTGCAACAATCCATGGAAGTGTACAGCAAAAAGGCACCATCTTATAAGAGTTCTTCAGACGCTTCCAGTATGGTCAAACAAGTCCAAATGGCGAAGAATGAAGTGCAAAGGGGAATGGCAAGATTAGTGGGGGTCCTGGTGCTCAAAGATCGGCATTTTAATATCGAGGCGAATGTGCGGGAAAATTAAATATAAAATTTTCTAGTTGTCTAGTTCACGAATGTGTTCTATCATATGACCAGTTTCATTGTGCTGGAAATCGTCTTCAGATTTAAAATAAACAGAGAAAAACATTGTTTATTAGAAATTATAACTACTTGCTAGACATACAATATAAAATTAAAAAATATGACAGCTCAATCTGTTTCCCTGCTTCATTTTTGTGAGTAATGTTATGATTCCCCCATTACAAAATGGCTCTGAGCACTATGGGACTTAACATCTATGGTCATCAGTCCCCCCCCCCCCCCCCCCACCCCCATTACAGGATACCGACTTGTGGCCCAGGTAGATAGGTGGTCGGGCTGCCGCACACCTGTTCTTCTTTTGGGGTTTGCGTCCCTTAGATGGTTGCCTTCTTTACAACTATGGGCCCATCTCTCCAGGATTTTTAGAGTGTCCTTCCCTACTCTTTATCAAGGTTGTCTCCTCTAGGATGATTGGCTTCCCTATGTCTAAGAGCTCCTCCCCTGTCTCCTTATGCTGTGGACTGTTCGTCGTTTGACTCCTGCCCAAGACTCCTGTCCAGCTATGATGGCCCTGCCAGAAGCTTATCCTCCCACCAGCGTAGCTGTGTGGATCATAACAGAGACAACACAGTAAGGCGGCAGTTCTCGGTCGGACTCGTAGGTCGCATTATAACATCCACGACATATATATATTACGAGTGGAATATGAACGTGTGGATAATATTCATTCAATTATGTAATTATTTCTTAAAAAGATGATAATTACGTAAAACAGAGACAATATTTGTCTCACATTCTTTGTTAATCTACGTCATTCTTTTCTTCTGTTTTGTACCCTTTCGTCGTCTTCTTCTGATGTACATCGCCAACGCAAGACGCGAATCGATTTGAGGTCTGTTAAATGAAAAACATTTAATGTAAAATTATTGTACTTTTATGTTCATTTGCTGGTAAAAACAAATAGAGCCAAATGCGTTAAAACTATTTATGATTAATTATTGAAAATTCACTTCCTCCTTTAATTATAATTTTGTATTAATTGTATTATCATAGCTGCAAGAAGCGCAGCCATTGTTAGTTGCGATTATATAGCAACTTCGTCTGTACTTCTAGTTGAAAATAGCATGGGTTTGTGTTAAACTAATTTTCAAAACAATTTAATAATTTTTTATTGGTGGCATCAATCTAAATGATTTAAACGATTTATTGGGAAAAGGAAAATCTTAATTAAAGAAGAAATCCTCTATCTTTTGTTGGCCGCCATCTTAACTTTTATTACAGCGGCAAATTTAAATTACTTGAAACTGCAAACTTTCAATATTCCGATGTGTAAGAAATAAATGTGCACCGGTGGGACTTAACTCTATTTATAAAAGAAAAAATTAATCGTATCAGACTGCATTTTCTAAGAACAGTGCTGATGGTATTTATTGTTGAACAAGATTTCATTGCTGATGTATGTGGGTCAAATGGCTCTGAGCACTATGCGACTTAACTTCTGAGGTCATCAGTCACCTAAAACTTAGAAGTAATTAAACCTAACTAACCTAAGGACATCACACACATCCATGCCCGAGGCAGGATTTGAACCTGCGACCGTAGCGGTCGCTCGGTTCCAGACTGTAGCGCCTAGAACCGCACGGCCACTCCGGCCGGCTGATGTATGTGGCCAAAATTAAACTACGCACGAATCACGGAGAAAAATATTTCTGGTAGCACACGCCAGTGTTGTGTGCGGGTGGTATTCTGTGGTTCCTTTTCATGATCAATTTGCTAAGAATAATTAAATCAATCGAAGACAAAAAAATTATAAAAGCTCTAATGTACGATCTGTAATTTTAGTGATATGAACACAGCTCACAGTCAACATTATTATACTACGTCTGGTGGAATTCTTGTGCAATTTGAACAAAATAATTATCCGGGAGAAGTTGTAGTTTGAATAACGCATTATGCATGTGTATAATATTGTCAGTGTCATTTACAAAATCAAATCAATGCAACTGCTAAAAAAAAAAAAACACACAGAGCGAATTCAAACCGCAGAATACCATAGAGTATCGCATCATTCATATTCAATGCACTTGTCGATGTTGTTGATACGCGAAAACCGCCGCTGTGTGGATCATAACAGAGTAAGGTGGCAATCCTCGGTCGGACTCATAGGTCGTATAAAGAATAGTGAAATCAGAACTGAACTGGGCGTCAGAAGCATACTACAGAAAATACATTATTATTATTATTATTAATATTATTTGTGGTTTGTGAGGCGTTCAACGGCGTGGTTACAAATTCCCTATTTTTATACTGTCCAGTCTCGCCATTTTTCTTAATGGGATGAGGACAACACAAAAGCCCAGTCTCTGAGTGGAGAAAACCCCGACCCAGCTGGGAATCGAACCTAAGATCCTTTGATCCACATGCTACAAGGTAACCACCAGACCACTAGCTGAGCAGTACAGAAGGAAACGTCATGAACATATTCAAAGGTTGTCAGATAAACGACACTCCTTACCTAGTATACAAACATACACCTCAAAGGAAAACATATGTTGCAAGAATGCCTAAACCAAAACTAGATGTGACGATAAAAGTGACAGAGAATGTACCACAACATTATTGTTACCATACATAACTCGTCACATGATCAGCGAAATACTGAGCATTAAAATGATTGTGTATTCTACGATGCTGCTATTTTTGCTATTTAAGATAGGAACAAGCGTACATCTGCTAGAGAACACAACATGTGCTGGAGGGCACCACTGTATGCACAATTACATAACAAAATAATCGTATTAAAACAAAAATTCAAGAAAAAAATGTCAGCAGTTCAATGTAGGGCAGTGAAAGCATTCCACATCTAATAACAGAAAAATATGGGTAGAGTATATGGGAACAGATAACAATTATTCTAATAAGAAAGCTGTTAACTGGTAATGGAAACTTGTCCACCAATAAATTACGAAAAAATTTAACAAAACGCTAGATACAAAAGGACAGAGAGGAAGTGTTGCATCGTCGATAAGTTCATTGTGAAACTGGTCCATAATAACCCATTTCATGTTCTTTTAATTATCAGGTTTCACTGTTTCATCTGTAAGGTCTTGTAGGCGACGTTTTCATGGTGTCTGGTTGAATTGTGTGTACACTGGTACCTCGGAACATAGTTTGCAACAACCTCGAATATTCTTTGTGAGACTTAATTGGTAGATCCGATCGGGGAACAAGTTCGTTTATTTCAGTTGTGCTGTAGGAAATAATTTGGTTCAAGTTTCGAAAATATTGCGGTAAAATTCAGGTGTAACGCGTGAATTGGTCGCTGTGCTTTGTCTTCGGTCAAGATCTGATCATGCGTCATTAACACATGCATTAGTTAGCCTTTAACTGTTTTCTCTGAACTTGCTGATTAATGCACATCATTTCACAAAGCGTAAAACTAGCTGAATAACGGACTTCGTTCTAATTTTCTGATTAGAATGCGTTTCGTGACCCGTGAGTGATAGCACCCATTCTTTTGTCCAAATCTTGTAAAGTCGTGGAAGACCCTACTTCCTATAACCAGTCCCCTATGGTGATTTTCCTATTATATCTGCTTGTGTCAGGTCTATAGTGGTTTCATAGTTATTTCTTTGGTGAATTGAAACGATCCTTTATGTGAACATACGAACACAGGCAGACAAACCTGTACAACGCCAATGGATTTAACTCCGTTCAAAAAAATAAAGGATTGTGGTTAGAATGAACTGTTATATGTGTACTGAATTGCTGCTTCTTAGCTATTTTCGGAATTAAATGAGTTTTTGTGATACGACCATCCCTCTGTCCGAGTGAGTAACCACTTGCAACCAAATTATTGTTCTATTAATGAGGGTTAAATGCTTTATATAGTGCAAGTAATGACAAATAAAAGGATGCCCTACATGGGTGAAGAAATTTTCTTGGATCAGGGTTTATTGAATTTAACGTAATTTTTCTGGGAGACTGTGAACCTAGGTATCAGACTGTGAACCCACTTCCTTTTTTGCTTTATAACTGTCTTTTATTGGTGTATGTGGATAGGACTTTCTTTAGGTTTACCTGTGAACGATTAATGGAATCAAAATGCAAAGCTATTCAGGTCTTTGAAACTGCTTAAGTTTGTACCCTTATCTTTCTGTCAGGCATTCCTACTAATACATAGATTAAATAACTCTATTTGCTACCCCTACGTATGTTAATGTACTGGATTTAATTAAGATTTGTTAGTGTAATAATTGTAGTGTTTTGTGAAGTAGCCAATATACAGGGGTGATTTAGGAGGACACGTAATTTGTGAGCTGATTCTACATGTGAAAATAAACCGAAAAAGTCCTATGAATATGTGTCTGATTTTTGATCGTTATGAAACTGGAGCACAGTGAATACTGCGCACATCCATGAATGGGTATGAAGACAAGTGTGAATATTTCCTACCAGAATGCTGTGTAGGCACTGTTGTGGACAGAATAATGGTGGGACACATGACTGATGGTGTGGGGTTTTCCAACACATGGCAGTACTGTGATGTCACACTGAGGCAACAGCTGCAAGCATGCCCAGTGCGCAATTGTGGGTTGGATCAGTGAGCAGTTGTGAGTCACTGTGCATGTTGTTTATTTGAACAGTTCCATGGTCTTGTACTCTATGATTTTTCTTTCTTTCTGTAAAATCCTGCAGTCTGGCGAGCAAGTGAATGATGCTCTCCGCAGTTGACACAGATGGGAGGCGAGGCGCAGTGAGTACTGGGATGTGAAGGACGTCCACAATCCCAACAGGTGATGCAGGAAGTACAGTGGGAAGACACATGGCCAAAATTCCAGTACTTAAAGCATCACATCAGGGGAGGGATATAGAGCTTGACGTCACAGCGGTAGACCATTACCTTGACCTTCTCAGGCAATGTATCACCCTCGAAGGCCAAGATGAAGGCACCAGTGGCAACCTCATTACACCTCATACCCCAATGAACGCGCTGGATGAAATGAACACCTTTTTTTGCCACTCCAAATTGGTGCACAGCTCGTCATCCAACTGCAAAAGAAGGTCCCTGTGGAATACAATGCCCTCGACCATATTTAAGCTCTTATGGGACGTGATGGTAACAGAAATATCCCCCAACCTGTCACAAGCGAGTAATGCCCATGACTGGGTAGAGGATGCTGTTTTTATCAAAACTGCCCCAGAGTGCATTTTGGACAAGCCCTCACCTCCTCAAACTTGTCCTCTAAATGCTCTACAAAGAACTGAGGCTTTATCATTGTGAAAGACTCCCCATCAGCTCTCGTACAAACCAGGTACCAGGGCGAGTAAGTCTCGCTGCCACCCTTAGCCTTTTGCTCCTTCCATGGTGTGGTCAGGGAGGGGAACAATTTGGGGTCATAGTTCTGCACGCTGAATTGAGCCCTGGAACGCTTAGAGACTGCTGGTAGCGGGTCACCAGCAAGAGATGATGTACCACGCTTCATTGTGGGTCATCCGCCCTGATGCCACCCACTCCGACCAAGGGCCCTCCCCACAGGCACCACCCAGCCTCAGCAAGGGCCACCCGGCAGGATGGCCATTGGCAGGAATCCTGATGCTCCAGGGAGATAGGCACAGATAGGCATCCACTCCTTGGCATACGTGGGGAGTTAATTGCGCACGCATCAGCAGAGCGATCCCTGTGTTGTCAGGGGGCTACAACCAACAGGGTACATGGCGTTCCTACCACAATGGACTGGCTACCGTGCTGGATATCAGGCACAAAGAAGTCCATGATTGTCGTCGGTGCAGAAAGCGACACTGCATAGCGCATGGGGGGAAACCGCACCCAGGAAGGTATCCTTGCTCAAAAGATGGAGAATGAGCGAGACTGCAATGCGACGACGAGAAAGGGGGCTAAAGACATCAACGCCCTATGGACACGATGCACCATGTAAGGCACCCTTCCCCCATTGGCTAGTCTTTGGAAAAATTTTGAAGAATGGAGGTCAAACCCTACAGGGGACCAACACATAAAGGCCGAAACGAGTGAGAGTCCTTTTAGTCACCTCTTATGACAGGCAGGAATACAGTGAACCTATTCTTACCCCCGAACTCGCAAGAGGGGGGGGGGGGGGGGGGGACTGGAGTATCTGAGGAATTTAGACGAGTTGGGAAAGACTGCTTTGGGGAATATAGTAGTTTTGCGGGAGGCTGAGCAGAGGATGCTTGACGAATTTTTAGTGAGATTGCCTTTAAATGTCAAGGAGAGTAGAAGCAGGGGGCTCCGATTCATTTGCATGCAGCTGTCAGATTAGCATTAGAATGTGAGGAAATTGATATGTCAACCGGATTGCAAATTAGATGGACAGTGGTTTCATCCAATATACGGTGTTGTAGGTGTGGACAGATGGTGCATGTGAAGAAACACTGTCACCAGCCATGGGGCAGTGGAAGTAGCATAATGGTAACAGTAGTTTCATCGGCAGGAGACCGGGAAGGAAGCAGGTGATAAAATGCTAAAGGGAACCAAAAGTCCACCTATGCTCATTGCCAGTAAGATTAGATCCAACAAAGTCATAAAACGAAGTGTAGGATGTTGTTGGGCAAAGGAGTACTTGTGCTGTCAGCAGTGATCTAGTGGAACATAATTTTTTAATTTAATAAAATAGCTAACATATGTACATATTCCAGGCCACTGATGATGCCTTGCAGAAAATAATGGCGAAACGCGTATGGCACTAAAATTGTGTTTTATTCAGTTGCTGTCAGACGGTCCATACGTAAAAATTATCATTATACCGTAATATTACATGCAACTGAGGAAGACAGGACTACAAAAGTTGAAGATATAAGTAGTTCAACCCACCATAGTATAGACTACATGGAGAAGGCGGATAGACATGTCACACCGTTGGAACAGTGAACACAGATTTTTTTGCCTGGGTACACTTCAGTTCAGGCAATGTGTCAAGATAGCGCCACACGCGAGTGAAGGGTGCAAAATGTTTCTGGGGTTGGATTTCTTGCCTCAGCATTGTGCAAAAATCGTAGCACGCGGTGGAGCTTGACGGAAAAATGTTTCAGCTGGGTGAAACTGTTGCCTGTGTTGCAAGATAGGTCTGTCACACATGACAAACCATTTAAACCCCCAGCAATCACACAAAAGACTCAATTCACACAACTGTATATCTAAGGGTACTGGGAAATCACTTTGGGTTAATGTTAAGTCTAACTTATCAGTAGGAGGGTTGTATGGTGGAACTGCTGCAAGTAAATGAAGTATTGGATCAGGCAGGATGCTTAGTGAAAAGAAGCATTGTACGCATATAAGAAGTACATGGTGGAAAAATAGTAGCTGTGTTTAATTTCAGTGCCGAGGATTTAAAATGAAACAGGTTGTTGATCAATAACATGGATATCCTGGAGGAGTAAGAGTGGGACATAAGGGGTGTTGGCCATGGACAATCACCAAACGCCATTGACACTACATCACCAGGAAAGGTGATGCATCTACAGGGAAGTGATAAGAAATGGATGGAGGAGTTACTGGTGGAACTTAGGAATTTGTTTTTTCCAAGATGGCCAATGCCAGCAACACATATTATGCAGCTCTCAGTACCAACAGGAAATTAATCACCTGCTTACCGCAAACTGTACGTGGTTCCGAGGTACTTGCAGCTGATTCTGGAGGAATTTATCAATCAGCAGATGAAGGATGGAATTACTGAGAAAAGAAATAGCCCAAGGGAGGCAGGCATTGTCATTGTATCCAAGAAATCAGCAGATGGAACATGAAAATATAGGTTTTGTGATTACTGACATCTAAATTCTAAGATCATAACAAGTGCCTACTCTTTGCTGAAATTAGAGACACCATATGCTATTTAGGCCAGTGCTATAATCCATTCATCATAAGAATAAACCTGATGTAAACATTGCACTACGTATTCTTCCACGTTTGCTGGAACCTCATTGGATTTCCGTTTCACGTGGGACTGCAGCCAAGCTGTCTCGAGTACTGTCAAGTACAATAATAAGGGTATGTTTTGTGCGGTGCATTACGCGCATATCAACTTAATGATAATACAGGTCAACTGTTTTAATGGCACATTTAACTTGGACAGCACTGGCTGGTCAGCTGGTACAGCTAGCCTGCAGAAATGCGGCCAGCTGCAGTTTACACACAAAAAGAGACGAGCAGAGGAGCAATACAGCTTCAAATGTCATTTAATTTTTAAGCAGAATGAAATAATACACTGAAAAATCTCCCACAATAAGCTCCTCAGACAACTAGACAAAAGCCGCAACACTTTATCTTTTTTAGCTAATATACTACTGTAATTAAAAATGAGAATGATGAAAATTCCCGACTTAACCACAGTGTAATTTTTCTGCATAATCTGTATGTAGGGTAAGAGAGTATTGAAGGATTTCACTACATAGTTAAATACTGAAGCCACTGATGGTATTACTTACAGTCAGTCATCTGGTAATCACTTAGCTCCTTCCTTATCTGAATCCGAGAAATACGTTTCAGTTCTGGAAGTGTCACCTGCTACATTGATAACGAGCTTATCAACAGCAGAATCCATGAAGCTAACCAGGCGCAACATTTTCTCTTCTTCTTTTATAACGAGCTGTTCTATGTTTGAAAAAGCTGTGTGAATTAGTTCCAGTATGTCTGGCACCTTAACAGTCTTGTTACTTCTCAGGCCAAATCCTGCAGCTGGCCTCCAAATGATTTCTGTTGGGTTCATATTATTATGGTACAGTAGCAAATGTGAAAATGCAGCATTTGTATGAAGTGCTCGAAGCTGTGAAAATGTTTGTTTTTCATGTTTCTATGATACTTATCTACCTTTGGGGCATAAAGCTATGGACATTGTCTAGATAAAGAGGATTTGGTTTTTCATTTTTGTCTTAAAAATCAAATTGTTACATTTTCTTGATTTAAATAACTTCTATGAATAGCCTTTCATTAAACATTGATAATTAAGAATTTGTATTTCAAATGAAAACAGGAATTTTGCTTCCAATATATAATTAGAAACAAGAAGACTTGCATTAGTCATTAAAAAATAACGATGAGTTTTATAATTATGAGATGTAGGTAGTTCAAATTGAACAAGAAAAGAAACTTATGTTGGGGAGATTTGTACCAAAACACAAATAACAGCATTTAATTCACATTCATTATGCTACCAGCTGCACTACATGTTTCATGCATGTTTGAACATCAACTGCATTTTGTACAATGCTGGGAAAACTTCAAAGCCGATTATCTCTGTAGCTGCACTACATGTTTCATGCATGTTTGAACATCAACTGCATTTTGTACAATGCTGGGAAAACTTCAAAGCTGATTATCTCTGTAAATTTATGAAAAACTTTAAGAATAGCCTATTTCTCGTGCGTGTTTCACTACAGAACAGAAACCAGTTCAGCCATTTTTATACTGTGCACTGACAGCTCAACAATGAGAGCACAACGCTGCAGAGGCTGTGACTGTACATGCTTTTTGAAGTAAAAACTACGTAGCTAAACCGTGATTACGAAAAACGTTGATGGCTCCTAATACATTTAAATATCTAATACATAAGCAGGACCTACTTCCAAAAGCGCACAACACCAGTCTAAGTGTGCTACAGCTTCTGACCAATCATCGCGGTTGTGTTTGTTTACATCAGGTTTACTCTTATGATGAACGGATTATAGCAGATTTTAACAATGGACTTAAGGGGTGGCTAACATCAGTTAGAATTCACTAAAGGGGATCAACCAAAACAGCATTTTCTTCGCCATAGGATCATTACAGATATGAGAGGATGCTTTTTGGATTAGAGAATGAACCTGCGAAGTTTCAGAGATTGTTGGATGCAGGTCTCAGAGGACTGAAATCATTTCAAGGCATGGCGTATTTTGACGATATAACTATCTTTGTGAGTGATACTGTCCAGTACATGCAACACCTAAAGGAATTTATCCTGAGACTGAGGGCCACAAATTAAACGTTAAGTACAGAGAAATGCAATTTTGTGCTAGACGAGGTAGAACATCTTGAAGCAAGGATGGGGTTAAGACAGACCCCAGACTGCTTAAATATAGGTGAATTTTTAGTGCCCAAGTTAGTGAAATGAGTCCAGTGAGTGATGTATGAAGTTGAAGTATGTAACATTTGAAGCAGCTGGTTCGACTAAATCTGACACGTCAACTGTGGACTAGTGTGAGTGTATTTTGGGGTGGCAAGCTGTCATATGGACCATGACAGGCAAGTTGAGTGCAAGAATCGCCTGCTAGCAAGCCATGAGGCCTAGTGGTCATCAGGGTTTTCCCAGACAACAGAAAGTAGGGTGTGTTCTGGTGACATGGTCGACTCAAACTTCCACGTCATACTCTCTATGGCCCCATTGCTCACATCTTCATTTGGATTCCCGCCATATGGTTTCAATGAGACAAATGTATTCAATATTAGTATTACAATTGTCACTTTGCAAGTCGATGTCTGTAATACTTATTTTTATTGTCTGAAGAAACAAACACTTGGGTGATGATCTTGTAGCTGTACTAAATTTATGAAATTCATTTGTAATTGCAGAATCTTTCTACAATTAACTGTGTTAGATAGGTCTTGGAAGCATGCTAGATAATCAAAGTGGGTAAGGTGACAGCTAATGACAACTGGGAAATCCGGGTTCGAATCCTGATCCAAACCAAATTTTCATATGTCGCAAATAGGTAATATCTTCATACCAAATGCAGCTAATGTCAGAAAAATTCTGCAATTGCGAATAAATTCCATTGACCTTTTTAAAGATTTTATCACAACCACACTAATACAGAATGGTTCCCATTTACTTTATGTAACTGGCACTGACAAACCAAACACAAAATTATAGTCTTGGAATTTCTGTCCAGTACCTTCCCATTTCTGTAGATAAACATGTGTGAAAGCGGAAACCAGCTTTTGAAAGTATTACTTTCTTCCTGAGGGAGAAAAGAACAGATTGCGAAGAGTTCGAAAGAAGCAACAGGTCACACTGACACCAGGATGAGAGGGACTCGCTTGTTTTAATAAGACAATCAGTTTTAACACAAATAGCAAACTTTCCTACTGATCAAGTACTGTCTCTCTGTAATTTTATAGATTTCTGAATGAATTCTGCTTTTGGTACAAATACCTGACACTGGCACAGAATGTTGGGAAATTAATTAAATTGGGGCTTTACTGAGTACTCCAATTAGTAAATTAAAAATTAAGACCAAAACTGAGGCACAAGATATAAATCTATACTCAAAAGTCATTTACAAATGCGCGTTATAAGTTTTTATTTTATTTTATTCACAATTTAAAGTTCATATTTATTTGTAAGTAGAAATACACTGCATATTTGGCAAAACAAAATTCTACCAGAAATACAAAGCACAGAAAACAGTGAAGACAACAAAGAACTTACTGCCTACATATTCTGGATGGCATTTTAACTTATCACAGAGAAACCACATAATAGAAGTTCCTATCAAAGCTTTTACCTTTAGTCATTAATGAGTTTAAACTTTCTGACAAACATATGACTACAGTAATTTCTCAACTTTTCAAGACAAAATTAACATTGCAAAAATATTAAAATAATATTTATGGGACATTACGAATATAGTACAACAAAGACAAATCAGCAATCATGAAACAGTGTCCTAACTAAGAATAAGAGCACATAAATTTACATTTCCTCACAAAATCATAAAATAAATTTATGTAGCACACAGCTAGATTCAGTTCCTTGCGTCAGCTTTGAAACAGCCAACATCCTAACATTATACGGTAAAGTATTTTGTACCTAATCAAAAGTATTAAAGCTACTTCTTTGGACACTGTATACTAAACAAACATTCTAAAAAAAGAACACTGGCTCACAAAACAATGTAATCAGAAACTAACTTCATGGAGACAAATGTCATATACATAAACACTGAGTTTAGCAAAAATATACATTAGACATCTTCTAGAGTGTCGAGTGTCATTCCTCAGAGAACCAAATGAACTGAGTTAACAGTACTGTTCCCTTCTCAACCCACAAAAACCATTAACAACACTTTCTTCAGTCTTTAATACCACTTCCCTCTGCTGCCTCCGGCTTACTTTCTCCTTCTTGCCCTTGCTGCTGCTTTTTCACAGCCTCAATGGACCATCCTGGAAGCTTATCATATGCCTTCTGAAGCTTTGCTCTGGAGAAATCAAACTGAGGGTTCTGAAAATAAAATTGTGATTGCAAGCAGGACCTTTAACCTCTGAGAGATCTCATATTATGCCACATACAGTTACATGAACACTGAGCATAATGTGCACTGCCATTTAAAATACTGTATGCCATTTCATTATGTATGGGTGAAGATACTTGGGAGGGGTGGGGGGAGAGGGGAGGAGTGAGGGGGAGAGAGAGGGGGAGAGGGAGGGAGAGAGGGGAGAAGAGAGAAATAATGAAAATAACAACGTAAATAAATAAAATAATAATCACACAGGAGTTAATGGAGGTCAAGTCCAGGAGTGTGGTGGCATGTTAGGGTGTGTTGGAGTGCAAGTTCCCATCTCTGGAGTTCAGGAAAACTAATACTTGTTGAAAGGATCCGAACAGCACAAATCATGCATCTGATCTTTTAAGTTACTGCAGGTCTTCTAATAAAATCCCTGATAAATAAACACAGTTATTACAGTTTATAGTGTTACTTGGTCTACACTATGTTGCACAGCAGGAGACTGAAGTAAATTGGAAAGCAATAGTATCACAATTATTATTTGAACATACATCTTTTTTCCAGTTCCATAATTTATTTGATTAGAGAGAATATTTCAGTAACAGCCAATGCACAATGGAGTAATAATGAGGGTAGGCAAGCCATCAACTGCAGCACCTGATCCACTTGGGACATAATCACTAAACAGCACATAATGTGTCACTTTTTTTAGAGCTACTACTCTTTTTTCAGTGTACATGTGCCAAGTGACACACACGAGAGAAACTCAAACAGACCCAGGCAATGGTGACAATTGAGTAGCAATATTCTGTTACATATATGTGAATGAAAAGAGAAATAGAAGGGCAAAGAAACCTGTTAGCTACAATTGCAGCCAGGAGAGAGTAAAGATACAAGGGGCCAGAATGGCCGGCCAGTACTAGGGTGTGAAGTTCTGGAAGCGCCAATACTTACATTTAAAAGAGTGTAAACTTCTACACTGGAAACTCCCATGTTGGAATATCAACAATATAAGAAAAAGATAGATTGCTACTAACCATAAAGATGGCACTAAGTTGCAAACAGGCATAATTAAAAAGACACTTACATATTAGCTTCCGGCCAATAGCCTTCATTAGAAAGAAAGAGTATAACACACCATTCATTCACACAAGCAAGCACACCTCACGCACACGTGACTGCCAACTCTGGCAGCTATGACCGGAATGCAACTGTCACATGGAATTTCATATGACAGTTGCATTCTGATCTGAGCTACCCAAGTTGGCGGTCATTTGTGTGTGATGTGTGCTTGCTTGTTTGAATGATTGGTGTGTGTTTTCTTTCTTTCTGATGAAGTCTGTGATTGAAAGCTAATGTGTAAGTGTCTTACTTGTGCCTGTCTGCAACTTAGTGTCATCTTTACAGCACTCTTATCTTCTCCTTACATTGTTCATAAAGTACTCCTACCTTCAGAACTATTAATTGTTTCCTCAGAGAGGAAATGAGGGAATGAAAGGCAGGTCACCCAGACTCCAGGTTAAGAGACAGAGTTATTGTGACGATGAAAAGACACAAAGACGAAACTGGGGGTATCAGCTTTTACTATGTGTGTGGTGGGGCGGCATATGCACCCGCTTTCTGTACTAGTTATCTCTGAAGGAGAACACAGTTTGAAAGCTTATCAATGTTTTCAGTCTTATTTATGTGCCTGGTGATAACTAAACGCCACAACTGTATTTTGAGTTGTTAGTTAACATTACAATTATTATTATTATTATTTGTTGAGGGAACATAAATCTAAGTCATCATTATGTATACTTCATTGTGTTTTCCTCTTCCCGTGCTCCAAATTTTCAACATCATGCACCTGTTAAGCTTTTGTCTTTTATGTCACATAAAAGGAGACTTGTGAAAGTAGACTGCAGTACAAATGTATATGAACAATGAATTTATTACTTTTATAGGTTTGACTTCCTAGAGTGAAAAATCTACTGGTACCATAACTTGAATTTTCAATTGTGATTGTAGCCAGTTCAATATCGCTAAAAGTGTGGCTCACCTCAATGTAACAATAGAGGTTAGAGTGCATAAGATTTTTTTCCATGACCAATTAACTCTGTGGACTGTTAAAAATTAATCAACTAATGGCTATATACCATCTGTGTTTACACAGACTTGACTTAAAATGATGAGTCAGCATAAAATTCATTATTTTCCAAAAACAAGCTGCTTCTTTTTACATTATTCTATATATCAACTGCTATTCACTTAATACTTTCAGGCCCCAATTCTTCATAAAACATCAAAAGTGCTTACACACTTTAAGACTACAGTCATTGTTTTCAACCCCTCAGTCTATTTAATGAAGTAATTTGTAGGAGTGCCTAAAATATGATTTTAATTTTCTTTTTAAATAGCCATGATTCATAGCGTTTTGGCCTCAAGCCTGTGTGGAAATGATTTGTGTGGATTCCTTGTGCTTGTATAAATTACATTCACCCGAATTTGATTCTTACTATTAACCACAAGCAACAATAAGTACTTGGAAGTGAGTATTGTGGAAGACAGTTATCTACTTCAAAGAATATTCTCAACGTTCATGTTTACTGGTGAAATATTTCTTTTAACCATGTTACTCCAGAGGATAATTACACAGTATGACAGAGAGAAAGTACACAAAATATACTAACGAAGTTTTCACTTTACAGAGAAAGACTCAACGTAAGATACCTTCTACGACTAGACAGAAGCAAACCAATGTATGATAAATTTCCTTTCCATAAAGAAAATGTGGTTTTTATAATACAGCATTGAGAATATTGACTTTACAGACAGAGACACAGACAACAGACCAGATAAGCATTTACTTCTCTTCTTCAAATCAGTATTCCATGTATTATTTCATAATTTCAAGAATTCATAGAAAAAAAAGATAAAATTGACATTTATGAGAAACAACTGCATTTTCTCTCTTTTGTTTCTTCAGCAGTGTCTCCAGAACTAACTGTAGCCCCTGGTTCAGAGTCAAGTGGAGGGCATAAATCAGATATTTCAAAGTTCTGTAATACGTTATGCCATCAGGTTGGGAACTTAATTAGAATCCCTCTAAATTGATCAGGTGTGGACTACATACCAGGGCTGCTATTGAGGTAGCTGACTGTATGTTGGGTGCAAATGGGCTTTTAGATTAGGGGACTTTTCATTCAGTCCAGGAGACACTTCTGCATTACAATCTTAAAAAAGGACCCACAAATGAGACTATTAAAATCCAAGTAATCAACTGCTGAAGCATTTACAACAAAGTGCCAGAGTTTGAAGTGCTCCTAAAAAAACAGGTGTGATGACATAATACATGGCACATAAAGCAGGCTAAAACCCACAATTGATAGCAGTGAGATTTCTGGGATACATTCAAGAATGTATCAAAAAGATAAGTTAACGGGAACAGAGGTGGTGTATTTGTTGCAGAAGACAAGAAACTACAACCCACTGAGATAGAATTTTAAACTACATGCGTAATTGTCAGGGGAACACTCACTCATTATTCTATTCACCACCAAACTCATCTCCAGAAAGCTTTAGAGAAAACATCAGTTCATTAGTATGTACATTCTCCAATCATGTCATTGTAAATCATTGACTCACATAACTAGTTTTGCAACTGTTGGCTGTGGGAAGCCATCCGTGAAATAATACCAACTTTTTTCTCTGACAACTACTTGGAACAAATATTTCTGGAGCTTACTCATAATGGAAATCCATTAGATTTAATGGTCAAAAGTAGATCTGGTTTCTTTGGAGATGTCCACATTGAAACTAGTATCAGTGACTACGACACTGTCGTAGCAGTAATGGTTACTAAAGAAGGGCAACTAAAACAAATAGATTTACACGTTCAGCAAAGTCGATAAAGAGGCAGTTGTATCAAATGAGGTACCTGAAACTTTTAGCTCAGGGCAGGTGCATACAGAAGGATGGTGGCTGAAGTTTGAAAGAGTAGTTGACCCAAGCACTGTGCACATCTGTACTACTAAATGGTTAAAACGATCAACCACACACAGTTGCAAGTTGCCTATTTAACAGCTTCCAAGGGCAACAAAAATTTGATTTCCCGAATTTTGCACATTTATTAACCAAATTCAGAAATTTAAAATATTGTCATAATATGCTAAACTAATTATACCTCTTATGTTAACAATTTAACAATATATGACAGTATTCAAGTTAGAAATTGTGACTATATCTTTAAGTAGGTAACCCACAGCGCACACATTACCCATACTATATCCATACAGTATTTGGGAATGAGAGCACATGGCTACATCCAAGAAAATTTACTCATAACTTAAACTTTATTGAAACATATTTTCACTGAGCCCGCCCTCCACAAAATAATGAAAGGATAAAATTTTAGCAGGCATGATGTTTCAATTTATTACTTCTTTACTGCCAACCCTATCCACAAGGAATTTTGCACACAAAATCAACATTTACCACTGAATGCACCTGCAATATTATATCACAGTACAGCACACAGCTCACAACATGACATCAAACACTGAGACACACATGAAACTAGCCTTTCTTAAAACATAACACTATGTTTTACTAGCAAATTATCCATTTGTAACCAGACGTTTGCAGCTGTTTTATACATGACTATACGGTTCTTTAAAGAATTCAGTATGAAGGGTTACTGGTATGTATCCATTAGAACAAATCATTATGAGAGGGACAACCCATGGAATACAGTTTCTTCGAAGAAATGTCTAGTCTAAAGAAATTAAGACTACTTTGTAAAATGTTTAACATTAATTATAAGGCAATAGACAGAGCGTAACTGTATAAAACATGCTTGGCATCAAAAGAGCATTGCATGCAGCCTTTAATGACTACTGCAGCAACTCTTATCAAAATATCTGATGAAACACAATGCAAATCTGGTAATATGTACAGGATATCAGTAACATTAAAATTAGCATCCACACACTGAAAGATGATCCATTAACCAAGACAGAGGGTAATGTAATTACTGTTATAGACTGTTTTGAGACTAGTGTTCTAATTGGTTTTGTAGCTGACCACTTAATTTCATTTCAGTAACTTCATGACCCAAGACTGTTTCAAGTCAGTTGACTATGGGAAAATTTTGAGACACAAATGTTGCACTTCTTAAACATAGCTCAGCCTTAGAAAACTCGGGCACTGTTTTCAACTTTCAAGGAGTAAACAAACAATCAATGAAAGGCTTATTTTTAATATTCTCACATGGCATTTAGATATGAATTTTCCCATTACAAAAATTTGTAGAAACAGTAAATTAAATGACAGTAAAAAGGTAACGTCTTTCTAGGCACTTATCTGCTTAGTTTGTGGTTTGACACACATAACATGTATGATCTCTTGAAAATACTGAAAATTAAATGTACAAAGACAGTTATAAAATGTGTGAATCACTATTTCACAAAGAGGTGAAAAGAGAAAAAAATAAATGTGTACAATCTAACTGCATTGTCTGACAATGTGTCTGGGCATTCGTAAACATTAGAGGTCATGATAGTATAAATACGCCTAAGGGAAATGTTTATTCCATTATAAATGATGAGGTCATCGATGATACCTATATTTTCAGTGACAAATTTAATGATTTATTTGTTGATTTAGTGAAAAATGAACCCATTCTGCATAGGGCAACTATAAATAATGACACAGACCTTAGCATGATTGATATGGGTATGCCACTTAGTATTACTACTGAAAATGTTATTGAGGTCATTGATATCTTAATGACAAATCCTCATCAAGCTGGGACAATGTTCCTCCAAATCTCTTGAAAAAATGTAAACTTCAACTGGCTCCCATTTTGACTAGCCTTGTTCAGTTGGTATTCTTTAAGTGGTATATTCCCAGATCTATTTAATTTTACCACAGTGAAACCTATTTCTAAAACAGGACCCAGAACCACTGTTCAAAACTTCATGGATTCTGTCCAGTGGCTGATCAAACAGTATGTAGAACAAAAACGAAACAACAGTCATATTACAATCAGTTCTTATTTATTTTTCTTTAAGCTACCAGTTTTGGCACTTCTTTGGTGCCATACTGAGGCCCCGGTGGATTAGAACATGTAGTGTGTGTCTGGTGTGTAACATAAGATAATAATACAGGTACAGAGCAAGACTGGTAAGGGTCACTAACTATATACAAAAAAAAGAGTTAAAAGTGCATACAAACCTCAGTAACAGAATATGTTCATATATCATACCGGTTGACATCAATAAACTAATACATTACATATAAAAGACGCATAAAAACAATCTTAATTCCAAAATTGCATTTCTACTTCGATTTATTTTCATTATCATTTCTACAAAACATGTCATTTGTATGACACGTTATATCTCCCAAGAAATTGTAATTACACAATCATCTTACAACAATGGAACAATGTGTTTTAAGTGATCTCTCTCTGGTTGATATGATGTCTGGACCTTCCCTGTTCGCCCAACCTCAGTATTTATCCTCCGGGTGGTTCAGATTACTCTGTTGTTGTTGTTGTTGTTGTGGTATTCAGTCCTGAGACTGGTTTGATGCAGCTCTCTATGCTACTCTATCCTGTGCAAGCTTTTTCATCTCCCAGTACCTACTGCAACCTAGATCCTTCTGAATCTGTTTAGTGTATTCATCTCTTGGTCTCCCTCTAAGATTTTTACCCTCCACACTGCCCTCCAATACTAAATTGGTGACCCCTTGATGCCTCAGAACATGTCCTACCAACCGATCCCTTCTTCTGGTCAAGTTGTGCCACAAACTTGGATTCTCCCCAATCCTATTCAATACTTCCTCATTAGTTATGTGATCTACCCATCTAATCTTCAGCATTCTTCTGTAGCACCACATTTCGAAAGCTTCTATTATCTTCTTGCCCAAACTATCTATCGTCCATGTTTCACTTCCATACATGGCTACACTCCATACAAATACTTTCAGAAATGACTTCCTGACACTTAAATCTATACTCGATGTTAACAAATTTCTCTTCTTAAAAAACGCTTTCATTGCCATTGCCAGCCTACATTTTATATCCTCTCTACTTCGACCATCATCAGTTATTTTGCTCCCCAAATAGCAAAACTCCTTTACTACTTTAAGTGTCTCATTTCCTAATCTAATTCCCTCAGCATCACCTGACTTAATTAGACTACATTCCATTATCCTTGTTTTGCTTTTGTTGATGTTCATCTTATATCCTCCTTTCAAGACACTGTCCATTCCATTCAACTGCTCTTCCAAGTCCTTTGCTGTCTCTGACAGAATTACAATGTCATCGGCGAACCTCAAAGTTTTTATTTCTTCTCCATGGATTTTAATACCTACTCCAAATTTTTCTTTTGTTTCCTTTACTGCTTGCTCAATATACAGATTGAATAGCCTTGGGGAGAGGCTACAACCCTGTCTCACTCCCTTCCCAACCACTGCTTCCCTTTCAGGTCTCTCGACTCTTATAACTGCCATCTGGTTTCTGTACAAATTGTAAATAGCCTTTCGCTCCCTGTATTTTACCCCTGCCAACTTTAGAATTTGAAAGAGAGTATTCCAGTCAACATTGTCAAAAGCTTTCTCTAAGTCTACAAAAGCTAGAAACGTAGGTTTGCCTTTCCTTAATCTTTCTTCTAAGATAAGTCGTAAGGTCAAATGGTTCAAATGGCCCTGAGCACTATGGGACTCAACTGCTGAGGTCATTAGTCCCCTAGAACTGAGAACTAGTTAAACCTAACTAACCTAAAGACATCACAAACATCCATGCCCGAGGCAGGATTCGAACCTGCGACTGTAGCGGTCTTGCGGTTCCAGACTGCAGCGCCTTTAACCGCACGGCCACTTCGGCCTGCTAGTCGTAAGGTCAGTATTGCCTCACGTGTTCCAGTGTTTCTACGGAATCCAAACTGATCTTCCCCGAGGTTGGCTTCTACTAGTTTTTCCATTCGTCTGTAAAGAATTCGTGTTAGTATTTTGCAGCTGTGACTTATTAAACTGATAGTTCGGTAGTTTTCACATCTGTCAACACCTGCTTTCTTTGGGATTGGAATTATTATATTCTTCTTGAAGTCTGAGGGTATTTCGCCTGTTTCATACATCTTGCTCACCAGATGGTAGAGTTTTGTCAGGACTGGCTCTCCCAAGGCCGTCAGTAGTTCCAATGGAATGTTGTCTACTCGGGGGGCCTTGTTTCGACTCAGGTCTTTCAGTGCTCTGTCAAACTCTTCACGCAGTATCTTATCTCCCATTTCATCTTCATCTACATCCTCTTCCATTTCCATAATATTGTCCTCAAGTACATCGCCCTTGTATAGACCCTCTATATACTCCTTCCACCTTTCTGCTTTCCCTTCTTTGCTTAGAACTGGGTTTCCATCTGAGCTCTTGATATTCATACAAGTCATTCTCTTAAATTTTCCTGTAGGCAGTATCTATCTTACCCCTAGTGAGATAGGCCTCTACATCCTTACATTTGTCCTCTAGCCATCCCTGCTTAGCCATTTTGCACTTCCTGTCGATCTCATTTTTGAGACGTTTGTATTACTTTTTGCCTGCTTCATTTACTGCGTTTTTGTATTTTCTGCTTTCATCAATTAAATTCAATATTTCTTCTGTTACCCAAGGATTTCTACTAGCCCTCGTCTTTTTACCTACTTGATCCTCTGCTGCCTTCGCTATTTCGTCCCTCAAAGTTACCCATTCTTCTTCTACTGCATTTCTTTCCCCCATTCCTTTCAATTGTTCCCTTATGCTCTCCCTGAAACTCTGTACAACCTCTGGTTCTTTTAGTTTATCCAGGTCCCATCTCCTTAAATTCCCACCTTTTTGCAGTTTCTTCAGTTTTAATCTACAGGTCATAACCAATAGATTGTGGTCAGAGTCCACATCTGCCCCTGGAAATGTCTTACAATTTAAAACCTGGTTCCTAAATCTCTGTCTTACCATTATATAATCTATCTGATACCTTTTAGTATCTCCAGGGTTCTTTCATGTATACAACCTTCTTTCATGATTCTTAAACCAAGTGTTAGTTATGATTATGTTGTGCTCTGTGCAAAATTCTACCAGGCGGCTTCCTCTTTCATTTCTTAGCCCCAATCCATATTCACCTACTATGTTTCCTTCTCTTCCTTTTCCTACACTCGAATTCCAGTCACCCATGACTATTAAATTTTCGTCTCCCTTCACAATCTGAATAATTTCTTTTATTTCATCATACATTTCTTCAATTTCTTCGTCATCTGCAGAGCTAGTTGGCATAGAAACTTGTACTACTGTAGTAGGTGTGGGCTTCGTATCTATCTTGGCCACAATAATGTGTTCACTATGCTGTTTGTAGTAGCTTACCCGCATTCCTATTTTCCTATTCATTATTAAACCTACTCCTGCATTACCCCTATTTGATTTTGTGTTTATAACCCTGTAGTCACCTGACCAGAAGTCTTGTTCCTCCTGCCACCGAACTTCACTAATTCCCACTATATCTAACTTCAACCTATCCATTTCCATTTTTAAATTCTAACCTACCTGCCCGATTAAGGGATCTGACATTCCACGCTCCGATCCGTAGATTACTCTATGTTAATGGTATGCTTAGTGCATAACTACTGGACTGGTATTTGCTATTCAGGTTTACTGGCTGCTCCACACTAGCTCATTATACAATCACTTGCATAATAATATGAGGACTATTGGTTTGTCACTGAATACATTTTCTTTGATAGTATAAGTGCTATTTCAGTTATTTTCACAAGTGGTGCAAAATACATGGGTGACAGGTAACCAGCACCATGTTATACTACACAAGTTGTAACAATGTTTAATGTGAAGGTCAGTAGTTTTCTTCTTAGAAATAGTATTGTTGTTACTGTTTGGCTTGAATATGTCTTACATTCAGTATATATATATATATATACGCACGCACGCACGCACGCACACACACACACACACACACACACACACACACACACACACACAAAAAGATGAGGTGACTTACCGAACGAAAGCACTGGCAGGTCGATAGACACACAAACAAACACAAACATACACACAAAATTCAAGCTTTCGCAACAAACTGTTGCCTCATCAGGAAAGAGGGAAGCAGAGGGGAAGACGAAAGGAAGTGGGTTTTAAGGGAGAGGGTAAGGAGTCATTCCAATCCCGGGAGCGGAAAGACTTACCTTAGGGGGAAAAAAGGACAGGTATACACTCGCACACACGCACATATCCATCCACACATACAGACACAAGCAGACATATGTCTTTAAATATGTCTGCTTGTGTCTGTATGTGTGGATGGATATGTGCATGTGTGCGAGTGTATACCTGTCCTTTTTTCCCCCTAAAGTAAGTCTTTCCGCTCCCGGGATTGGAATGACTCCTTACTCTCTCCCTTAAAACCCACTTCCTTTCGTCTTCCCCTCTCCTTCCCTCTTTCCTGATGAGGCAACAGTTTGTTGCGAAAGCTTGAATTTTGTGTGTATGTTTGTGTTTGTTTGTGTGTCTATCGACCTGCCAGCGCTTTCGTTCGGTAAGTCACCTCATCTTTGTTTTTATATATAATTTTTCGCACGTGGAATGTTTCCTTCTATTATATATATATATATATATATATATATATATATATATATATATATATATATATATATATATATATATATATATATATAAACAAAACTGTACCCTTTTACAAGAATGTTTCTATTTATCATCATTTCATGCATTTGATTGGTTATGTCGCACCTCATTTTTCTGTAGTTTCTATTAAATGTCTTATGATGTGTAATGTCGTAGTTAACTGATGCTAACCAGTATGTGAACATGTTATAGTGTGGTTTTTGTGCACATTTAACTTTTTATGTTACATTTTGTACAGTGACCTTTGTTGGTCTCACTTTGTATCTGTATTATCATGTTTGTTAGACATCAGACACACACTATATTGTATACTTATTGGTGTTTTAAAGTACGGAGGCTGGGGATGGTACCAGTGAGTGCAGAAACTAGCATCTTAAAGAAAAACTTATAAGAACTGACTGAAATACTGCTGTTATTTGGTTTTTGTTCAACATACTCAAAACTACAGGCTGATATCACTAACATCTGTCTACAGAAAATTAGGTCTAACTGAAAAATTTTTAGTTCTTACATTAGATGATCACTTAACCTCTAGAGGACTCATGGCTGATTTCCAACATGGCTTTCATGTGGTTCGAATCATAATAGCTTCTGCTGTGGCGTTTGTGCATGTAGTAGCACTTGATAAGCTTGGCTCCGGCTAACATGTAGCAGGTTGTGCCTTGACCTATCGAAGGCCTCTGACCAGGTCAACCATAAAATTCTTTTTCAAACTAATTGCTTATGATGTCCCTGGGTGGATATTAAAACTTATCCATTCCTTTCTTCAAACTGGAACACTGTATACTGAACTTCACTTTAATTATGGTAAGATGATAGCAGATGTATTTACAGTAACTGCATTATTGGTTCAGGAGTTCCTCAAGACTCCCACTTTAGTCCTTATCTGTACATTTACTATGTGAGAAAGATTTTCCTTCAATTGGTAATGTATCCACCAGTATGTATCCTGGCGAGACACCTAGACTGTGCCAGGGGAATAGCTATTTAGAATTAAAGGCTGTCCTCATCAAATTTTGCTGATGTCACATGCGATTTCTTCTTAGGATAAGATTTTAAAGTAAACATAAGCAAAACTGAACCAGATAATTTCAGCAGAAAGAATAATGTTCGTTTCTTATTAATTGTAAATAATAGTATAAGTTTTGACAGCAAGGTTTTTATGAGTTTTTAGCAATGTTTTTTGACAAAAATTTTTACTTGGAACAAACATATATAGATCATGTATGCTCAAGGATGTTGAGCGGTAGCTATCGGCAAAGAAGGCTTTTCCTTTATTTGGACACACATACTTGAAAGATGGTATATTTTAGGATAAGCCCTACATTGCATGTGGTTTGTTATTTTGGGGAGACACTTTTCACAGTATCACAAACAAGAGTTTTTGTGACACAAAAAAAGAGTTTTTGTGACACAAAAAAGAGCAATAATGTTGTTCGCCATGGATCAAGAAGATCATGTAAAGAATGATACACTGATGATAAATTACTCACAATATATGCAGTCTATTAGATTAGCACTTGTTTCATAGATCATGAGTACGACACTTCGTAATGATGTGGAACGTGTCAGGTTAATAAAAGGCGTCTATACAAGATATTACATTACACAAAATGTTGCATGACACTTTATATATATAGTGGGGGTTGGGGAAATTACCCACTTACTATATCCAAAAATCCATCTAATGAGTAGGAGGAGTGGCCTTTAAGAAATTCTTTTAATTTCCTTTTAAATGCTATATGGCTATTTGTCAGACATTTGATGCTATTAGGTAAGTGACCAAAGACTTTTGTGGCAGCATAATTTACCCCCTTCTGAGCCAAAGTTAGATTTAACCTTGAGTAGTGAAGATCATCCTTTCTCCTAGCGTTGTAGCCATGTACACTGCTATTACTTTTGAATTCATTCAGATTGTTAATAGCAAATTTCATAAGTGAATATATATATTGTGAGGCTACAGTGAAGATCTCTAGCTCTTTAAATAAGTGTCTGCAGGATGATCTTGGATGAGCTCCAGTAATTATTCTGATTACACGGTTTTGTACAATGAACACTCTTTTACTCAATGATGGGAAATATGGAAGCGTCCGATCCCACACGTCTGCTTTGACCCATGATGTCACAAATACGGCGGAAACAAAAACAAACACACATACTTTCCGCAAGAAGCCTAATGACACTAATGGGACAAGTGCGGGAAATGGGGTGTTTTGGGTGGGGGGCAAACTAAACATAAACAAATTTAGACACCTTGCGTAGCTACAATGTGTAAGTGAAGACAGCCATGCATGAATACCCACCCACCTCCCCAGGGGTCGTAACCCCTGCAACCCATAGAAGATAAAGATGCTTCAGTAGCTGATCAGTGTTTTTTGTCTTTTAAAAAAAAAAATCTCACGGGATAGAACGAACAGATCAGAAAAGTAAATAAATTAAGATAAAACAGAACTGGAGACAGCCACACTCAAACCAAACTCCGCGCCGTCATGACGTCACACACGACAACACCCTTACGTCACGGGTCAAAGCCGACGCGTGGGATCGGACGCTTCTGTCGACCCCAATGATGAGTTACCCCAGAATATGATGCCATAGGAAAGCAGAGAATGAAAATAGGTGTTGTAAGCTAATTTACTGAGATTTATATCACCAAAATTTGCAATGACCCTAATAGCACAAGTAGCTGAACTCAAACGTTTCAGCAGATCTTCAGTGCGTTTTTCCAGTTCACCCCTCATCAATGCATACACCTAGAAATTTTGAATATTCTACCTTAGCTGTTGATTTCTGATCGAAGTCTATGTTTATTAATGCTGTCATTCCATTTACTGTGTGGAACTGTATATACTGTGTTTTATCAAAGTTTAATGAGACCCCATTTGCAGAGAACCACTAAATGATTTTCTGAAAAACATCATTTACAATTTCACCAGTTAATTCTTGTCTGTTGGGTGTGATAGCTATACCTGTATCATCGACAAAAAGTACCAGTACCATCTTCATGAATGTAGAATGGCAAGTCATTAATATATATTAAGAACAGCAGAGGACCCCAAGACCAAACCTTGCAGCACCCCATTCTTGATTGTTCCCCAGTTTGAAAAATCACCAGTTTTTTTGCATATTATGTGAACTGCTTATTTCAACTTTATGCACTCTTCCAGTTAGGTATGATTTAAACCATTTGAGCACTGTCCCATTCATACCACAGTACTTGACCTTATCTAGAAGTATTCCATGATTTACACAGTCAAAAGCCTTTGACAGATCACAAAAAATCCCAACGGGTGACTTCCGGTTACTCAGAGCATTTAATATTTCATTAGCCTAGTGAAAGTACATATAGCATGTTTATCAAAGCATTACGCTGGCAAAAGAGGACCACAAATACATTCTTGTCCATAGTGAAGTAAATTACTACAAAACTACGCATAAGAATGACTGTTTTAGAATAAGAAGAAATTTTACCCATATTGTAAAAAGCTGATAGATGAAAGGTACAAACTTTTATAATAAATTATGAAGATACCACAAATACCTTGACGGTTCAAAATTTAAAACCAAGCTCACAAATTGGCTTACAGTAAAATGTCCCATTGCCTCAATGACCTTTAATTGTAAGTATTGTTATTAGGTTTCATTTGATACTCTGCATATCTGGATTGTGGACACTAAAACTATGCTGCTATCTTATATTAAGATTCAACTTATCTTGGCTAATTGTAATGTACAAACTTAATCTTTACTACAATAAAGAACAAAAAATAATAATGTCAGCTTCACAAATCTGATAGAAGAACGGGTGCTGAAGGAAGTAGCTAAATTACTGTATTTGTAGGGGACAAGGGTTTACACGGTGCAATTTAAAAACATCGAGACTCCCCAAGTCACTCACTTCAATCTGAAACCTTTCCAAGTCGAGCTTCTGTCTCATCTCATGTGCGGTTAGCATGTCTGGGCGATAACTACCATCCTCCATCAAGGCTGTCCATGCTTCGTCGTTCACAGAATAGTCTGCCTTTGACAAAATTATCGTTAGCGTCTTCCTGTCTTCGATTGTCCACGCCGTCTCATCGCCGTGAACAGTTCGAAATAGTGTCCCCTAGTTAAAAAGTTAGATACCGTTAATGTAACAAAAATTACTCTTGAGAAGTATTTTTACTAAATTAAACATACGTTATCGGCTTATTACCTTGAAAATAGACTTTTCGTACGCGCTGCATTCGATATAGTTATTTGTTACTTTGACAGCGACGTCACGAGCCCTAGTATTTGGAGGTAGATTTACTTCAATGTGAATTTCCGCCACTGTCTGCCACCACCGGCCCCAAGGTGTAGCGCACACTACGGCACCGCTTTTCTCATCAAAATGACTGAGTTGTTCGAGGGGCATGTTCAATGAAAGTTACTAAAACCTTTTGGGAGTCTGCAGTTAATGGTTCATCAGTAGTATACTACCAACTCAAATTTTTGACAATGACAACAAAAACAAACAGTGTAAACAATTTACACTTCTCTGTTTAGTTCTGTCTTCTACTAGATCATATTTTATAAAACAAAGGGAAACGCTTTTGTAATAAATAGTATTTTCTTAACACCCTCTTCACAGTCAAAACAACGTCAATAACACTCCGTTTGCGTAATCCTTTTAATGCGGCTTCTGAAGATCACTAAAGCACGAGTGCCGAGTGGGAAGATATCGACACTATCGAATTTGCTACCGGTCGTAAAAGCAGCAGTGTTATCGATAGTGCCTACTGCTTTCCACATTGTCAGCTAGTGTTCGGAAACAAAATGTATTAAAACTTCAATTAACGATGTTAAACAAACCTTCATTTGGACTATCTAATGTTTTTATTTGCATACAAATGGTGTTGTAGCGCTATTGCGAGGCAGGAATAAATATTGATACAGCTATTTAGAACTTGTGCAGTCAACCAATGAGGATGGAGTTCCAGAAGTTACCATCAAAAAGTTCGGCGCGGATCGAATGAAAATTAACTTCTGACGTTCACAAGACATTTGTGTGTTACTTAATGATCGGAGGAAGAAAAGCAATATTTGCCACGAAACAGCTGGGAGTTGCGAAAGGCACAACTCGTCCCAGTTCGGCCTCCTTTTATCCCGAAAAAACCACGATCCTCCAAGAATTTAATGTTTCCTGTTTGTTAATGTTGTAATATGAACATAAAGTAACGTCTGCGGAAGGATAAACATTGTGCGTAAGTGAAAAACGAAATGAATATCCACATCCCCTCCTCCCCCCACCCTCAAAAAAAACAAATTCATCATGGAATTTAATAGTTCGTGTGCGTAAGCTTAATTTGATTAGTTGCATTACAGAAGTCATTAAAACATTGGATATAGAGTGGTTGGAGTGTAACTTTTTTTTAACTTGTACTGAAACTTGGAAATTTGTGTCTTCTGTGTAGCTTTGGTGAATATTCTAAAAATCTAATGATAAAAAAATCCTGGAGTGATACTTCGTTAGCTGTGTATTATCGCTATAAATACAAGTGGGAGTGAAATGTGCATTGTTGTTAATGCCAGAAATTACCAGATATTTAGATGACTAATATCAATTTATTACTTATCATAATTACAGCGAAGAATACAGGATACAGGCAGAAGGGAAAAAACTGAAACAGCAAGAAAAACGCATATAAAGACAAATACCAAACAATGTGAAGAACCGTTACTAAATTGTCATTGATTCAACCCCCCTTAATTTTATAATTTCGTTAAGTATCTGTTAATTTCACTAATCCCCTCTTCGGGAACAGTCCATTGAACTGTATGCTTGAAGTTACTTTTTAAAAAATACTTGCTACTTGTTCTTTGGTGCTAATATATTGAACATTCAAATGTCCTTCATTATAAAGCTGATTACGAAACACTGTTTAGTATCCCCACGCTTTCGTTGTCTAGGTTTCCACGTCTATAATAGACATATGCCTGACAGATTATCTTTAGAAATTGTTGGAATTTTTACAAATCTTTTAAATTCTGCAAGAACATTCTTCAGCCACAGGATGTCTGTTGCAGCCGTTGCCAAAGCACTATATTCTGTTTCTGTCGAAGATAGTGAAACACGTCTATCTCTTTTTAGCACAACAAACAGTATTTCCAAAAACACGGAATACCAGAATGTATTTTGTTGATCTTCTGTCTTCTTGACTTCACCAGTAAGTATCAACGTAGCAGAGACGAGCACTGGAATCCCCTTTTTGTAACACGGACCCACATCAAGTGGCTCTTTAAGATACTGAAGAACTCATTTCGAACCTTTCAAACAGAATTATGTTGGTTTATTTTGATGGAAACCACTGTGAAAATCCAGTGGAACTTTGCACAGATGTGTTGGGCAGTATCTCTAGTGTGTCTGTCGATCGCTTCACGTCGCTCTTTTCAGTTCAGAGTGCAAATTGATCACAGAAATTCCTAAAACAACTTTCTCCCGCCGAATATCTGGTGACAGATTTCGCCTGAAGCTATGCAACCCACAAAACAAATACCACGCGTTTCTTTCTTCAAGACAATTCTCAGCCGCATTTTGCAGGGGCCATGAAGATGCTCCTGCAGCATTTTCGATGGGAAGTGTTTGATCACCCACAATTCGGCCCTTAATTGGCTCCCTCCGATTTTCATCTCTGCTCACATAAACCGCTGGGCTACGAAGACACCATTTTGGCACAAATAACGAAATGCAAACCAGTGTAGAGAATTGGCGGCTGCTTTCTGTGACGAGGATATTGAAAAGTTTGTACAACGCTACGACAAATGTCTTCGGAACGGCGACTATTTAGGGAGGTAGCTGGAAGATGTGGCTCACTGTTGTGAATAATTTTTTTTTACTTTCGCTGTGGTTTCCATTTCGATCGGACCTTACTTTCCAAACAGCCGTCGTAACTGATGCACTTACGTCTGGTTAGTTAGTTTCATTCTGATGTTCTTTTCTTCTGTTGTGTTCCGCATTCTGTTGTCCATCTGAACAGCTCTTTCAAGATCCAAGCATCACTAGCTTCTCTTTCTTCAAAAATGACGCCTCTTACCAATACAATCTTGTGTTGTTTAAGACAGTGAGCTGTAACCACTGGGACAATATTTTAATGATCTGATGTCAAACTTACTTGTCAATAGTTCCTCTGGAATGCAGAGGTACGCAACATGCCCAAACACACAGTTTACTCAAATTTGGCTTCCTTCTATACCATGGCTTTGCTGGAATCCCTCCATTTAAAGCTGAAGTTAATGATAGAAACAGCTGGCAACACTGCTTCTGACCCAAACTACTTCCGAAGTGTGCACCCCTGAATCATACAATGAACTTTTCCAATGGTTGTACTGTAGTGGTTGCATAGTGTCTGAGCAGCGCGGTGCATCAAGCTGTAGGAAGTGACTTGGTACCTGACAGCTTGAGCAACGAAAGGTACCTAACGAGTGGAAAAAAAGCGCAGGTCATTCCCGTTTTTAAGAAATGCTGTAAGACAGATACACACAATTATAGATCTGTATCGTTGACATAAATCTGTTGTACAATTATGGAACCTGTTTTATGCTCTAGAATTATGACGTTTTTGGAAAATGAATAGCTCCTCTATATAAATCAACATGGATTCCGCAAACAGAGACCCTGCGAAACTCAGATCGCTCTGTTCCTCCATGAGATCCACAGCGCAGTGGACAACGGCGCTCTGGTTTATGCTGTGTTCCTTAATTTCAGTAAGGCATTTGACACCATCCCGCATTGCCCTTTAATAAAAAAATAAAAAAAATAAAAAAACACGAGCCTACGGAGTATCAGAGCAGACTTATGATTGAATTAAAGACTTTCTTGCAGATAGAACTCGATACGTCGCTCTTAATGGAACTAAATCGACAGATGTAAAGGTAATATCCGGATTACCAAAGGGAAGTGTGATTGGACCGTTGCTGTTCACAATATATATAAATGATCTAGTAGAAAGCGTCGGATGCTCTATAAGGCTATTCGCAGATGATGCAGTTGTTTAAACCAAAGTAGCAACGCCAGAAGATAGTAAGAATTCGCAGAACGACCTGCAGGGAACTGATGAATGGTGCAGTCTCTGGCAGTTGACCCTGAATGTAAATAAATAAGGAAAAGAAATCCACTACTGTACAGCTGCACTACTGATGACAAACAGCTGGAGACAGTGTCTGTCGTAAAATATCTAGGCTTAACTATCCAGAGCGACCTTAAGCAGAACGACCATATAAAACAGTTAGTGGGAAAAGCAGATACAACACTCAGATTCATCAGAAGAATCTTAAGCAAATGTAACTCACCCACGAAAGAAGTAGCTTAGGCCTATAAGGCGCTTATTCCCCCGATTCTTGAGTATTGTTTATGTATCCTGGATCCCTACGAGGTAGGACTGATAGAGGAGATACGAGCAGATCCAACGAAGAGCGGTGCGTTTCGTCACGGGATCGTTTAGATGGCGAGACCGTTACGGAAATGCAAAACAAACTCCATTGGCAAACGTTACATGAGAGACGTTGCGCATCACAGAGAGATTTACTACTGAAATTTCGGGACATCACTTTTTCAGGAGCAGTCAGACAACATATTACTCCCCCCACATACATCTCGCATATTGACCACGACGGGAAAATTCGAGAAATTAGAGTGAATACAAAGGCTTGCCAACAATCATTCTTCCCACGTACTAAGTGCTAGTGGAATAGGCATCAGAGTGTGGTACCGAAAGTACCCTCCGCCACACAGCAACAGGTGTCTTGCGGAGTATGATGTAGATGTAGATACTCCCACGGTACAACAAGGTGTAAGACGACGAGGTTTTGTATGCGGAGAGATATAAAGCAACAACATTTAGGTAACACAAACTTCAGGGCTGCGCTCCTTGTGAATGTAAACTAAAGTCAGCATCTGAAAGCAGGCTTAACTTCGCCTTATGTAAGTTGCCATAACTTCAAAAGCTTAAACAATAGGGATCATAGCTGGACAGTATGAAGATAGGAGAAAGTATAAAAATGCAGTAAATGAAGCAGGCAAAAGGAAATACAAACGTCTCAAAAATGAGTTCGACAGGAAGTGCAAAATGGCCAAGCAGGGATGGCTAGAGGACGAATGTAAGGATGTAGAGGCTTATCTCACTAGGGGTAAGATAGATACTGCCTACAGGAAAATTAAAGAGACCTTTGGAGAAAAGAGAACCACGTGTATGAATATCAAGGGTTCAGATGGAAACCGAGTTCTAAGCAAAGAAGACAAAGCAGAAAGGGGGAAGGAGTATATGGAGGGTCTATACAAGGGCGATGTACTTGAGGGCAATATTATGGAAATGGAAGACGATGTAGATGAAATGGGAGATATGATACTGCATGAAGAGTTTGACAGAGCACTGACAGATGTGAAAATTACCGAACTATCAGTTTAATAAGTCTCGGCTGCAAAATACTAACGCAAATTCTTTACAGACGAATGGAAGAACTGGTAGAAGCCGACCTCCGAGAAGATCAGTTTCGATTCCATAGAAATGTTGGAACACGTGAGACTATACTGACCCTACGGCTTATCTTAGAAGCTAGATTAAGAAAAGGCAAACCTACGTTTTTAGCATTTGTAGACTTAGAGAAAGCTTTTGACAATGTTGACTGGAATACTCTCTTTCAAATTCTAAAGTTGGCAGGGGTAAAATACAGGGAGCGAAAGGCTATTTACAATTTGTACAGAAAGTAGATGGCAGTTATAAGAGTCGAGGGACATGAAAAGAAAGCAGTGGTCGGGAAGGGAGTGAGACAGGGTTGTAGCCTCTCCCCGATGCTATTCAATCTGTATATTGAGCAAGCAGTAAAGGAAACAAAAGTAAAGTTCGGAGTAGGTATTGAAATCCATGGAGAAGAAATTAAAACTTTGAAGTTCACCGATGACGTTGTAATTCTGTCAGAGACAGCAAAGGACTTGGAAGAGCAGTTGAATGGAATGGACAGTGTCTTGAAAGTAGGGTATAAGATGAACATCAACAAAAGCAAAACGAGGATAATGGAATGTAGTCGAATGAAGTCGGGTGATGCTGCGGGAATTAGATTAGGAAATGAGACACTTAAAGTAGTAAAGGAGTTTTGCTATTTGGGGAGCAAAATAACTGATGATGGTCGAAGTAGAGAGGATATAAAATGTAGGCTGGCAATGGCAAGGAAAGTGTTTCTGAAGAAGAGAAATTTGTTAACATCGAGTATAGATTTAAGTGTCTGGAAGTCATTTCTGAAAGTATTTGTATGGAGTGTAGCATGGACGATAAATAGTTTGGACAAGAAGGGAATAGAAGCTTTCGAAATGTGGTGCTACAGAGGAATGCTGAAGATTAGATGGGTAGATCACATAACTAATGAGGAGGTATTGAATAGAATTGGGGAGAAGAGGCGTTTGTGGCACAGCTTGACTATAAGAAAGGATCGGTTCGTATGACATGTTCTGAGTAATCAAGGGATCACCAATTTAGTACTGGAGGGCAGGGTGGAGGGTAAAAATCGTAGAGGGAGACCAAGAGAGGAATACACTAAGCAGATACAGAAGGATGTAGGCTGCAGTAGGTACTGGGAGATGAAGCAGCTTGCACAGGATAGAGTAGCATGGAGAGTTGCATCAAACCAGTCTCAGGACTGAAGACCATAACAACAACAACAGCTGGACAGTATGAAGATAAAAAAAATTGTACTAAGAAAGTAAAAAGTTTGTGATCTCCTTAATTATAAAATATCTTTTTGAACATGACATTTGTGAACAGCTATTGCAAATGTAAGCGCATGTAAACGCCAAGGAAAACATAATAATACTCTGTTTCTAATCGGTGTGGTGAAGTTTTTGTAACTGCGATTTGCGGCTGGTCCCGGCAGAGGTTCGAGTCCTCTCTCGGGCATGGGTGTATGTGTTTGTCGTTAGGATAATTTAGGTTAAGTAGTGTGTAAGCTTAGGGGCTGATGACCTTAGCAGTTAAGTCCCATAAGATTTCACACACATCTGAACATTTTTTGAGCTGTGATTTGGTTTTCATGTGAATGGCTCAGATGGATCTGAGCACTATGGGATTTAACATCCAGGTTCATCAGTCCCCTAGAACTACTTAAACCTAATTAAGCTAAGGACATCACACGCATCCATGCCTGAGTTAGGATTCGAACCTGCGACCGTAGCAGTTGCGCGGTTCTGGTCTGAAGCGCCTAGAACCGCTCGGCCACCGCGGCCGGATTTCATGTGAAAGGACTGTAGATTTGTTTTATAAATAAGTTATAATATTGGTAGAGCACTTGCCCGCGAAAGGCAAAGGTCCCGAGTTCCAGTCTTGGTCCGGCACACAGTTTTAATCTGCCAGGAAGTTTCATATCAGCGCACACTCCGCTGCAGAGTGAAAATCTCATTCAAGTTATAATATTGTTGCAGGCTACATTCGAAACAGCGATCTGTGGACATCAGCTGTCGATTCTACAGTCCAACACTCTACCAACAGTGTGCGAGGTTGTGGGTATAATGAGAATTTTTATTAAGAGTTTAATTTTGTCGACTGACCCTATCCTTTGCAACAGCATCTCGGAGGTAACTTAATGTTAACTTCAGAGTGCAAGACATTTCTAATTAAGTAAGGGAACTTGGACACTGACATGGTGGTATTTTGTTGGTACTGCGCAACCAATTTTTATGCATCTTCTCATCCTCTGAAACACTCAAAAACAATTTTTCAAGACTTTTATGGATATGTTTGTACAGTGTGATACTACACACAATTTGAAATCCATTTTCCGAAACGTAAATTCCAAAACGAGACATCACTGTGAATTAGCTTTATGGCATTAGGAGCAGCGAGATAGACAGTGACGTCACATGCTGCAGCGTTTATAGGGGTTTCAAATTATTTGAAAATCATTTCAGTTTTTATAAAAGGATACTGAAATTCAAGAAGGAACTAAGTATGTTATGAGCATAAAATGACGTAGTTAACCATTTAAGATGATTTCCAGAAAACAAACAAACAGCCTATTCGAATATTTTCTGTTCAAGGCAGTGTTAGATACGAAATGCATCCAGACAATTGCTTACCACCCGTCAACGAATGGTTTGATAGAACCCTGACACTTGCAGCTCGAAGCATCTTTTCAGTGTCGCAAGTCACAGCGTTGGACTGGGACAGTACCAGTCATGTTGTTAGGCTTCTGCACAGTCACCAAAGACGTTCTGAACACAACCACAACTGAACCTAATCTATGGTCAACCAGTTATACCTGGTGAATCCCTGTGCAGCATGTCGGACAACGACATCGATGCATCAGGCTTCTTCAGCACGTTAAACGCGCACAGATGCAACTCCGGTCTATTGCAGGAAGAGAACAAGTGACTCGTCGCTCACTCGTCTTTGCAGATTTGTCGATCTGCAAACAAATATCCATTCAGCACGACACAATACGTAAACTCTGTAACCACTGCGTGATGGGCAGTATACAGTACTAAGCAGGAAGGACAAAACGTTTAGAGTCGACGTCATGGGATCGCCATCAAGTTTCCAGTGACTGTCTAAAACCCGCTGTTAGTCCACAAAATATCGTATAATAAGTTTACGACGACCGAGTGCAGTCCCGAAATCTCTTCGAACAACATATTTATAAATTACACGGTCTTTCCAGTGCAGCCACACGGGATCCACCAAACATAATGTATGAAATCTTGCAGCTGCATACACCTGATACATATGAATCTTCTCCAGGTTTTATTCCGAGGAATTTCTGTCCTACAAATGAATCTGCTGTCACGTGGTGCCTCACTTTCAACAGAAAATATAGTGACCTCATGTTTCTGAAAGGAATCATGTCTGTGTCAGCGCTATTCGCACTTGCCGCCAACACGTACTTATTCTTCCACCTACATGTGATAGTTTTTATTTCTTAGTCTGTTGTCTAAAGGTGCAAGCAGTTACAAATTGTTAGACTCTGACATCAAAAACAAAAACTGAAGGCAGGCAATTATTCACCTCTAGATAAGTGATTCGTGGTGCCCAGATATAATCTGATATCTCAAGTTTTTGAGCTATAGTAATCTCTGTACCATGTAGGTTCTAGATGAGATTTACACATGCACACCTAGATTGAAATGTGAGACTGTCCGTTTTGTGTGCCAAAAGCAAGATCAAGGTCAGAGGCTACAAGAAGGCAGCACTGACCTTAGTTATCTGTGTCCCAAGTACTCTAAAATTAATTTTTCTTTCCTTAAATTAAACCTCAAATTAGGTGACTGAGGGTGTAATCCTTAAAAGGAAATAACCCACGCACTTCAAAACATCCAGGCTGTTCTGAATAAGTTAACATGACATAGCAAAGATAAAGTTATCTGAAGCACAGTGACTGTGGCACAATGATAACACTTTCTGACATATAATTAATACAGTCAGTTGTTCAGTGACTTTTGCCTGGGTATAACAATGATAGGTACTGCTAAAGGAACAGTTTCACAACTTTGGCATGGAAACACAAAAATAACAAGCAACTCCAATGTTGCCCAACATGCTACATCAAATCTTTATAAATGTATTGCTACATCAGAAGTACATAAATATATTCAAGTGCTGGAGATGTCATCCTTCCAATTAACAATGCACCTTCCTACTGGTAAATATTAGCTGCTCATTTACTTGTTTATTATTTAATAATTATGGTTTTACTTATTTTGTCTTTGATTTTTATAACTCCTTTCCTCTGTTTTTTTTCCGGGTATGCTTGTTTAACAATAATTCCCGGAAACGTGACGTCATTTTGACGTCAGGCGCAATATCAACGACCGCATGATTGACTATCGTCTCTGTGACAAGGAAGAATATGATATTATTGCGCCTCGACTCGCCCGCAGCATATTTCAGCGGCCCTCTTAGGTTCCTGCCTAACCACATACGCGGAAGTCGTTGCAAATTCGGAAATAAAAAGACGAATATTTGTGAGAAGGAAAACTACAAATTTTATTGCAGCACGTTTCAGTCGCAGCATTGAAAGTTATACTCTTAGCTTCCACTCTAACCACACACTCGGAAATCGCCACATATTCTGAAATAAAGAGCTAAATATTAGTGGAAATGCAGAATATGAATTTTATTGCTGCTCGTTTCAGTCGTAGCTGTTAAATCTATATTCTTAGATTCCTGCCTAACCACACGCACTGAAAACGCCACATGTTCCTAAAGTAAACAGAGAAATTTTTGAGACAAGGAAGAACATGAATATTAATGCTCCTTGTTTCTCTCGCAGCAATTTGACCTGTCCTCTTAGATTCCTGTCTAACCACACAATCCAAAGGCGGCACAGATTCGGAAATAAAGAACGAAATATTTGTGAGAAGGAAAAATATGAACTTTATTGTTGCTCGTCTCAGTCGCAGCAATTTAAGCTGTTCGCTTAGGTTCTTGCATAATCACACACTCGGAAAACGCTAAATATTTATTTCATCCTTCGTTCTCTGGTCAGACTGAATGTGAGTAACATCCAGTATTGCAGAACATACTTGTATTATATCCATAAGAAAGTAACAAAACGTGCTGACAATGCTACCACGAAAAAAATACATGATTAATCTAATCTAAATGGGATGCGAATCAACGACTTTCGACTCCACTAACCAAGACGTTATTCATTACGCTAGCACTTAACATTGTGCGGTTTAACTTTGGCCTTCGTTATCATATTCTATCTTGAAGGCTTGTATCGTTGATGCATATTAGGTGACATTTAATGCTAATGGTGACGTGTTTCTGATAAATTTTGAGTGCTCTGTTTCACTGAAACAGAATACTGCAAATTATAAAAAAAAAGTATGTTTCGTTCTTAATTTGAAAATTATTGACGATAATAACTCTCTCCTAAAACAGCACTCATATGAAGGCTTAGCCATCGATAAACCAGTACGAGACATTTTATAATAGTAATAAATATAATAAATTATTCCCGGAATGACATGTTTTTGTAAATCTCTGAAACGCGGGCATGAAATCTTATGAGGGACTCGTCTCGAGCGCTAGAGATAGTCGATAGCCCGTAATGCGGTCGTCGATATTGTGTGTGACTTCATATGACGTACCGTTTGCCAGAATTCTGATGCGCGCGTTATCCTTTTTGCTTCTGTCTGCATCTTGTCTTCATCGTTGTACTGCCATTGTAATTGTAACTGTGATAACTAATGAACTGATATTACTGATTTAAATACCTGGTACATTCTACCATTAACAACAGGTAATAGGCCCAGGTGCCATGTTTTACAGTAAAACAGAGGTGGAAAAACTAATTAATTAATTCAATAAATAATTCACAGTCATGACTCAGGAGATGGAGATTTACAGAATACCACTGTTAGAGGACAAGTTTGGTAATCTGCTGAAGTTACTGAATATTGTGGAAAATCCCTACTCAAAAATGGCAGACTCTACTCAGTATGACACAGTTGAAAAAAGTGCACAGAAGAAAGATCTTCTTGGAGAACTCAGCAAAAACGATAAGAAGTGTAAGTCACAAATAATCGAAAGAACTCCAGACAGTTGCTTGGAGTGTGCCAAGAACAAGGAAGCTGCCTGTGATTTGTGGAATTCACTAACTCAAACTTTTGAATGTAAAGTTACGGCTAATCAACTTTATTAAGAAAGGCTCTGTTGACAGTTGAAGTTTAATGCAAATGACAATTTGACTGAAAATAGTTTTTTAAAGTCTGATAAGTTGATCTGTGATTTGAAAGCATTGGGTGCTAATATTGAAGCAACTGATATAGTCTGCAGTTTGTTGTTCCCTTGTTGTTCCCATGTTGTTCAGACATGGAGATACAGAGAGACCGAAACTGTCAATGACACACCTCACTCAGGCCGCCCAAGGGTTACTACTGCAGTGGATGACCACTACCTATGGATTATGGCTCGGAAGAACCTTGACAGCAATGACACCATGTTGAATAATGCTTTTCATGCAGCCACAGGATGTCGTGTTACGACTGAAACTGTGTGTAATAGGCTGCATGATGTGCAACTTCCCTCCTGATGTCCATGGCAAGGTCCATCTTTGCAATCATGACACCATGTAGCATGCTACAGATGGGCCCAACGACAAGCTGAATGGATCACTCGGGATTGGCATCATGTTCTCTTCACCGATGAGTGTCACATGTGCCTTCAACCAGACAATCGTCAGAGACATGTTTGGAGGCAACTTGGTCCAGTTGAATGCCTTAGACACACTGTCCAGCGACTGCAACTGTTTGGGGTGGCATTATGTGGGGCCGACATATGGTGCTGGTGGTCATGGAAGGCACTCTAATAGCTGTACGATACGTGAATGCCATCCTCTGGCTGATAATGCAACCATATTGACGAGGCATTCGTCTTCATGGAAAACAACTTGCAACCCCATCATGCACACCTTGTGAATGACTTCCATCAGGCTAACAACATTGCTTGAATAGAGTGGCCAGCATGTTCTCCAGACATAAACCCTATCTGACATGCCTGGGATAGATTTAAAAGGGCTGTTTATGAACAATGTGACCCACCAACCACTCTGAGGGATCTACACTGAATCGCTGTTGAGGAATGGGACAATCTGGACCAACAGTTCCTTGATGAACTTGTGGATAGGATGCCACGACGAATACAGGCATACATCAATGCAAGAAGATGTGCTACTGGGTATTAGAGGTACCGGTGTGTACAGCAATTTGGACCACCACCTCTGAAGGTGTGGCTGCATGGTGGTACAACATGCAATGTATGGTTTTCATGAGCAATAAAAAGGGTGGAAATGATGTTTATGTTGATCTCCATCCCAATTTTCTGTGCAGGTTCCGGAACGGAGTTGATGCAAAACTTTTTTTTTATGTGTGTACATTGACAAAAGACCACTGTTACTGGACACTGTGGCTGGCCTGTGTGTGTGTGTGACAGAGTTGTGCTTGTGTGAACGTGTGTTTGTTTCACATCAGAAGAAGGTGTCATGGTCAAAAGCTAAAATGAATAACAGTCTTTTTGTTATGCTTGTCTGTGACTCAACATATTTTCCATATGGTGAATAGCAATCTATTCTTTTCAATGATATTGTTTTTATGAAAAAAGAATTGTCATCTGGAAGATACCGATGTTAAACATGAATTTGAATATATAGAGAACATGACAAGTTTAGACTTGACTTCTGGTTTTCATTGAATATCATTTAAACTTGACTCATGAAAGTGCAATGCCTTCCTGTATGGAAGTAAAAGCTACCAATACTGTATTGTTGCATTCAGATTAAAAGTTTCTGTAGCAGAGTTTATTGAATCTTTGGATTATATTTTGGGACATACAGTGTCCTCTAAGTTAACTGTTTATGTTGATGATGTTCTAGTAAATGGAAAGGCTTTGGAAGAAGGTTTTGCATCATTGAGGAGGGTTTGCTTGAGGTTAAGGAAAGGAGGAATGACAATAAAACTGGGAAATATAAATTTGGAGTGAAGGGGTTGAAGTTTTTAATACACATAGTTTTGGAGCAGGGAATTTCATCAGATCAGGATAAAATTGCAGCAACTGTAATATTTCTGGTACCGATGAACAAAAATCATCTGCAATCATTTTATGGGTTTGTCGTTTTTTATAGAAAATTTATTTGTAACCAAGCTTCGAATGCCCTATATCAAAGCAATTTGTTGAGAAAAAAATTAAGTTTAGGGTTGAAGACAGGAATACCAGGATGCATTTGGTGAAAGTAAAAATCCACTTTGCCATGGTAAAATATTGTATAGGTCAGACATGTCACTTCCTTTTTGCATAATGATGGAGAGCAATGATACTGATGGTTGCACATTTGTTTCAGTAGAGAGAAACTGGGGAGGATATCAAACACAGATCCATTGTTTTTGCAAACTGGATTTTACGAAAATATGAAAAAAGTGTACATTGTGATTGAAACGGAAATTTGGCAGCCCACTGGTCTTTCAATAACCATTTGTAGACAACACTAGTGGGGAAGGGGAGATCAAGATTATGTCCTTCAAGAGTGTAAAATAAAAAGGGAAATTTTGAAAATTTGCAGCATGGCATTAGAAGGTATCAAAATCATTATGGGAATTGGAAATCAGTCCAGAACTATGTTGGCAAGAAGAGGAAAGAAAAAGTTTGGCAATATGCAAGGTGCATAAAGGAATTTTCTTTAGAAGACCTAGTCTAGCTATAGATGGCTGGAAACTATGCTGATCTGAATAATACATTGAAACTTTAATAAAACACATACAGCAGAGTTTTGATCATTATGTCCAGCCAAGTGCATCCCAAAGACACAAGAGAACATCTACTTTTACAACATTAGGGAAGGTGAAAAAGAAACTTGCCACCTGCAACAGAGGTCGACACATTTATGTAACTAATCTAATGTGCAGAAGCCTAATGCAAAATATATTGCCAAACAACCAGTTGAATTTGATAACAACCAGTTGAATTTGATAGCTTGTGACATTATGGGCCTCTGCCAAAGATCAAGGGCAATATTACTATATTTATGGAATTATACCCATTTAGAAAGGCTACAAGTAGGGAAAACATTTTCAGAATTACAGATAATTATTTCCCAAATGTTTGTGCCCCTAGAGCAGTCTTTTCAGACAATAAATCTCAATTTACTTTCAGATCATGAAATTTAAATTTCTATCATAAAAAAAATAACACACATTCTGATTTCAGTTCACCATATTTCCTGAAATCCAGTAGCAAGGTACATGCAAGAAGAAGAACCATACCACTTGGATTGAATATATCAATAGTTTCAAGGATATAATGAATAGCTTACAGCATTCCTCTACCAATTTCTCTCCATTTGAAATTACATTTAACAGAAAGCCATTCAATTTTTATATCTGAAAGTGGTGAATTTCCAGTTTGAAAAGAAATGATGTCAGATGAAAGAGAATAAATAGTTAGGGAGACCAGGAATAGAAAGGGTGAAATAAGGAAAAAGAGGCATGATGTAAATGGAAGAATAACTCAGTTTGGGATGGGAAATTTAGTTTTGGTAAAAACACAAGAGAAATCAAACCATATGGTGTTAAAGAAGATTTTCAGTATCTACACAGGTCCTCTGAATTTAAAGAAAACCCTTGTCCCAATGCCTGCAGGCTAGTATACCCAAAATCTAGGAAGTTATTTGGGTTGCATGTTATCACTGAGTTAAAGTCTTATATTCATGACCTATAAAACTGAACAGTTTTCTATTTGAAAAACTACTTTTAGAAAACTGTATTCTAGAAATCTGATAAATGTTGGAAAACTTGGAAAACTTTTCACTACCAATGGAATTTAATATCGTTACATTGAAAACTGAAGAAAAGAAACACAAAATTTAGGACATAGTTTTAAGAGAGTAAACGCATGTACAGTAGAGGTGGGTAATTGGCGAATGAATGGGTCCACTGTGCTTGTTCATTCTCATTCTGTTTCAAACCAGTCTCGAATTCTGGACTTGTGGTTCTTTACGTATTCTATTCAGCATCCACGATCAGTAACTTAAAAGTATTTTATTATTATGGAACTCACATAAAAATTATGTTGTATGTAGTATATACATTTTTTCAGGCAATAAAAAGGCAAATCAGCTTATTTCATTGTCATTTTGACATAGTGACAGATAATAAAGCACACCATAGGTATGGAATGCAACACCACCTTCATTCAGCACAACATGATACATTTATCAATATGCTACTGCATGATATGAAGTCACAGACCGAACTGCATAGTCAGAGAATGTCTGCCTCATTGATCTTGCTGATCAGCATTGTTGTTGTTCCCACAGAGCTGCCCCCCCCCCCCCCCCGGTATTGCCAACCTGATGGCCTGGAACGGGGGCATTTTCACAAGTAGTGGGTGTATGCCCTAAGCCATAGAGTTGTTATTGATGTAGACGTGCAGGTGTGTGAACGCCGCAGCCTGCATGAGAAAGTTCAGTGACTCTTGGGGAAGAGGGAGTGTTGGTACACTCGTCAGGGCCAGGTGGTGCCAAGGTGAGCTTGCTGTTGGGGGTTGGCAAGCCTGACATGATAATGTTGAGAAGGCCGTTGTCACTGAAGCAGGCAGAGAGGGTCAAAACATCTACGTCTGTCAGCAGTGGGAATGTCTCACAAAAGTAGTGTTCATCAGAGTCGTTTAAAGCCTCACAGATGCATCCCTTCAATGATTAGACCAGCACCAACAACAGTGAGCTGAGGATCCTCAGTGTGGAAACACTGCACATCCAAGCACACTTTGAAGACAACTGATCTGCCTGAAGAAGTGGCACTGCGGGAAGCATTAGCTGAAGAGCATGCAGTGGATGATGAGACGTCAGCAGCCGAAAGTTCATCATTGAGTGTCCAGATCGGTTTGAATCTGCTGAGGGAGGCAGTGACAGATTTGCCATGCACCAAGATATCGAATGTGTGAACAATGTGATGAAGCATTTTGTGGGGTCCAAGTAAGAGGGTTCAGGGGCCACACGTATCATGTTATTGCGAAGCATGACGGACTGGCAGTCCACAAGCTCTTTCAACAGGAAGATCTTCCGAGTAGAGTGAAAAGGGGGGGGGGGGGGGGTAATGTATGTGGAGTCAAGAGAAGTGCTCTCTCACTGTAGAGAAGTTATTGCGGAGGGAGGTGGTGCAAAATGAAATTGGCAGGGAGTGACAATGTCAAACTGTAAAGCATCTTGACTGTGTGCACACTAGAACATACCCAGGTGTGAGTATCAGTCCACTCACCTCCATGGTACATTAGGACTGCCTTGAGGGGATGGTGCCACCTCTCAACAAGCCCATTGCTTTGCAGATGATATGCAGTTGTTCTGTAGTGAATTAAGTCGCATAAGTTGGAAAATTTGAAGAATAAGGCAGATTCTAACTATCTGCACTGGTCTGTGGTGATGACCGAAGGGCATCCAAAATGAGCAAAACCAAGCAAACGCAAGAGCCTTTGTGACAGTTCTGCCATAATGTTAGGAAGGGGGGTCACCTGCACCAATCATGTCACATGGTCAGTGACCAACAAGATATAATGGTAGGTGCTGAGAGAGGCAGGTGGCCTTCTAATCATGTGTATATGCTGGAACCAACCCTTTGATATTTCAAAGTGACTTAGAGGTTGCTGGATGTGTCTTAACATTTTGCTTCATTGACATGGAACACATGCAGTTGTCCACAACTTTCAGTCTTTTTTTGATGCTCCACCACACAAAACATTCAGTGATAAAGTGTATGGTCGGTCACACTCCAGTATGTGATTTCTCGAAGGTCAGGCAATGGAGAGATTGAGGGATAAGCGCATTTGTCTCGTTCTGTGATGTGTCACACAGAACTGGACAAGTTACACTTGGTACAAGCCTGGGTTCGATGTGAAGGTTTGTCATGGGATAGTTAAGCAGATCTTGGAGCTGCTGGTAATTATGTTCTGCCCACGCAAATTCTTTGTAATCAATGTAGAAAGAAATAGCACCAGTGCACAAGAGGTACTCAGCTATAACTTTGTCTGCACCTTTTAGATGCCAGACATTGTCGTATATGCTATATTGCAGTGCCTGTGTTATTCTGAATTACAATGCAAAGTTCCTTCAGACTGCAGTGACTACAGCCGTTATGAAGTACATGAAATGTATTCACAGTTGCAAATATGGACAACCATGAACTGTGTAATGGAATGATGACAGTGAAAATTTGTGCCAGACCAGGACTCAAACCAGGATTTCCTGGTTATCACAAGTGGTCGCCTTACCAGTTGGGTTCCCGAGCACGACTAATGGCCAGACCCAAACTTCCCTTTACCTCAACTGTGTACATGGTAGTTGTCTATATGGTGTGAATATTGAGGGTGTGATAATCACCACAGAAAGTTTGTGCTTGGCTGCACGGATGCAGCGGTGAATCATATTGTTGTAGTTCTGAAGTTGAGACCATACTGTATGAATGACCACGTGGAGCTGTTGGGTGTCCAGAATGTGTTCGATGAAATCGACACATTAGCACTGGTATTGGTTGACAGAACATGGTAGAGTTGCACAACCTGGTCATGGGTCACGGCACTCATGGCTTGTTGATGTGGCAGGATCACAATTTCCTTGATAGAATGTATGGAAGGTGAACATGTTAACTCAACCATGTGCAATGAGGAAACTAGGTTGAAGGCCGGAAAAAATTGGCACTGGGAACCAGTCTGCTCACATCAGTGAGAATGAATCTCCAAGCAATCAGTATGGAGAATTCCAGGTCGAGTGTGCGGGTATGTGAACCACAAGCAGTTGTGATGGAGTTATTGGTGGACTTTAGCTGAAGTCCTTGTGTGACAACTGTCAGTAAGGAAGGTGAAGGTAGTGAAGTGTTAACCTGAGAGCTGTTGTCTATGAGAATGAGGAGACAGCTGTTCCATTCGAAAATATACTGTCTGTTGTTTAGAGAAGTGTTGTGTGTAGCATGAGACATTCTAGTGATGATGCATGATGCACGAGTCACTTGTGCATCTGACATGGTCCACAGTGGCTCTCACTGGCCATGTAGCAAGTTGGGGTGTCGACAGGGCTGTCGACTACTACATGTCTAAAGCATTCATATACCAGCAATAGTGTGACTACCAACTTGCGGCGTCTGGGGTGGTATGGGTGACAGGGGTGTGAGAGTCTGTTTTGTCAACACTCAGGCCGATGACCGTGCTGCCTACAGTGACGTCAGCATCGGGTGGGATCAGAAGTGCTCAGTGGTATTCAGAGCAGGAAGCAGACAGGTCTGTGGTGGTGTTGCAATGCACCCAGAACTATTGTTGATGGCATTGTTGATTCATTTTTCGATGTTGAATAAGTACAAAAATTCGATAAGCCAGGTGATATGGGTAGCCAGCAGTTAATTTTCACTTCCATCTATCACCGTTTGAAATTGCATAGCAAGTTTTGCCACCTGAAGCATACGAAAGGCCTCATGAGACATGAGATGCAGGTCAATCTTTATACAGAGGCACCTCCACAGTTGGGATGGAGTCTCATCCTGTAAATGTTCATAGCGTTTAAACATGACAGTGACAATGGAGTTCACAGCAAAGGTGCTTTCTGCAGAAGCAAATCAAAGCTGAGAGTTATCAGTGCAGAATTGCTAAAGTTTGAGATGAGATACTGCATGTTGTTCTCCTGGACAGTGTAGCGGCAACAAGGCTGTGCAGCCTGGATGTGTTTATTGTGAATCTTGATTTGGTGGCTGGTGATGCAGCTGCATTGAGCTAATGCAAATGTTCACGTTCATGTGAGGCTTCAGAAGTCACACCATAGGTGGTTGGTTGGGTGGTTTGGGGGATTAAAGGGACCAGACTGCTACAGTCATCGGTCCCTTGTTCCAAGACTTGAAAACACCAACACAGAGTAAAAACGAAAAATGGAAAAGATGACAGACGACACAGGATAAGAGAAACTGAGACAAAGACCAGACAAAACGAATTAAAAGCACACAGAGTGAGACGGTGGTTGGCCGACCATAGAGAAAAAAAAAGGAAAAGCCAACCACCGAGAAATATATTAAAAACTCACTCTAAAACCGTAGGCCAAAGGCCAGAATCAACACTAAATAAAAATAAACACTTAGAGCAAATGATAATAGCCCCCTGCCCAAATAAAACGTAAAACTAAGCCTGTCATGGCAGTGTCATCTTGTAAAAGGGCAGGGAGCATACCAGGCAGCACAAATGTCTGCCTGACCACAGCTAAAATGGGGCAGGCCAACAAAATGTGGGCCACTGTCAAAGCCGCCCCGCATCGACATAGAGGAGGGTCCTCCCGGCGCAGTAAGTAATGGTGCGTCAGCCGGGAGTGGCCAATCAGGAGACGACAAAGGACAACGGAGTCTCTGCGATTGCCTCGCATGGATGACCGCCACACAGTCGTCGTCTCCTTGATGACATGGAGTTTATTGGGTGTGGTCCGATTGCGCCATTCAGCGTCCCATAGTGCAAAAACTTTGTGGTGTAAGAGGGCTCGCAGCTGCTTTCGCCAGGCGGTCAACATTTTCATTGCTGGGTATCCTGACATGGCCGGGGGTCCACACAAAGACCACAGAGCGGCCGCAATGGGCAAGAGTATGCAGGGACTCCTGGATAGCCATCACCAGACGAGAACGAGGGAAACACTGGTCGAGAGCTCATAAGCTGCTCAGGGAATTGCTACAGATAACGAAGGACTTACCTGAGCAGGAGCGGATGTACTCTAGGGCACGAAAGATGGCAACCAGCTCAGCAGTGTAAACGCTGCAGCCAGCCGGCAATGAACGTTGTTTGGAATGGTCCCCTAGAGTGAGAGCGAAACTGACCCAACCAGCAACCATCGAACCGCAAGTGTATACAACACCAGAGCCCTGATACATGGCTAGCATGGAATAAAAGCGGCGGCGGAAGGCCTCCGGAGGGACTGAGTCCTTCGGGCCCTGTGCCAATTCGAGCCGAAGGCAAGGGCGAGGAACACACCATGGGTGTGTATGCAAAGGGGCCCGGAAAGGAGGTGGAAGAGGGAAAACTCCAACCCCAGAGAGAAGCTCTTTGACGCGGACCACGATCGAACAACCCAACCGGGGCCGACGTTCTGACAGATGGACGACCGATTGCGGGAACAGAAGACGATAATTTGGATGCCCGGGCAAGCTAAAAACATGGGCAGCATAAGCGGCCAGTAAATGTTGGCGCTGCAACTGCAGTGGAGGGACACCTGCCTCTACAAGTATGCTGTCCACATGGCTGGTCCAGAAGGCACCAGTGGAAAGTCGTATCCCGCTGTGTAGTATTGGGTCCAGCACCCGCAATGCAGATGGGGATGCTGAGCCATAAGCCAGACTCCCATAATCCAAACGGGTCTGGATTAACACCTGGTAGAGCCGTAAGAGGGTAGATCGGTTGGCACCCCAGCTGGTGTGGCTCAGGCATCGCAGAGCATTTAGATGCCGCCAACACGTCTGTTTAAGCTGCCAAATATGAGGCAGCCAAGTCAACCGGGCATCAAAAACAACTCCCAAAAACCTATGTGTCTCCACCACAGCAAGAAGTTCTCTGGCAAGATAAAGCCGTGGGTCAGGGTGGACTGTTCGGCGCTAGCAGAAATGCATAACACAGGTCTTGGCAGCCAAAAACTGGAAACCATGCGCTACAGCCCAAGACTGCGCCTTGCGGATAGTGCCCTGCAGCTGACGTTCAGCAGCTGCAATGCCAATGGAGCTATATTAGAGGCAGAAGTCGTCAGCATACAGGGGAGTGGAGACAGAATTTCCACCGCTGCAGTGAGCCCGTTTATTGCAATTAAAAACAGACTGACACTGAGGACAGATCCCTATGGTACCCCGTTCTCCTGGACTCGGGAGGAACTATATGAGGCCGCGACTTGCACGCGGAAAGTTTGATGCGACAGAAAATTTCGGATGAAAATTGGCAGGACCCCAAAGATCCCATCCATGAAGCATAGAAAGGATGTGATGACGCCATGTCGTATCGTACACCTTCCGCATGTCGAAAAAGACAGCTACCAGGTGCTGACGACGGGCAAAGGCAGTACGGATGGCTGACTCCAGGCTCACCAGATTGTCGGCGGCGGAGCAGCCTTTACAAAACCCACCCTGAGATGGAGCCAGAGGGCCCCGAGACTCCAGTACCCAATTCAACCACTGGCTCACCATCTGCTCAAGCAACTTGCAAAGTAGGTTGGTGAGGCTAATGGGACGGTAGCTGTCCACCTCCAAAAGGTTCTTGCCAGGTTTCACAATGGGGATAACAATACTTTCCCGCCATTGCGATGGAAACTCACCCTCGACCCAAATACGGTTGTAAAGCTCAAGGAGGCGTCACTGGCAGTCCACTGAAAGGTGTTTCAGCATATGACAGTGGATGCAATCTGGCCCAGGAGCGGTATCAGGACAAGCGGCGAGGGCACTGTGAAATTCCCACTCACTGAATGGAACATTGTAGGATTCAGGATGGTGGGTGCAAAAAGAAAGGCGCTGATGTTCCATCCGCTCTTTAATGGAGCGGGAGGCCAGTGGGTAATTGGAAGAAGCAGAACTCAGAGCAAAATGCTCTGCCAAGCTGTTGGCAATTTTGTCGGAGTCTGTACAAACTGCTCCATTCAGTGAGAGCGCAGGGACGCTGACAGGGGTCTGATAGCCAAAGAGGCGTCGGATCTTGGCCCAGACCTGCGATGGAGAGACATGGATGCCAATGGTGGACACATACCGCTCCCAGCATTCCTGCTTGTGTTGCCGGATAAGGCGGCGGGCCCACGCATGCAGCCATTTGAAGGCGATGAGGTGTTCTATGATGGGATGCCGCTTGTGACGCTGGAGCGTCCGCCAGTGATCTTTAATCACTTCAGCGATCTCAGGCGACCACCAAGGCACAGTCCTCCACTGAGGGGACCCAGAAGAATGGGGAATGGCAGATTCTGCGGCAGTAACGATGCTGGTGGTGACTGAGTGAACCACTGCATCAATGTCGTCATTAGAGAGAGGCTCAATAGCGGCAATGGAGGAGAACAAGTCCCAGTCAGCCTTATTCATAGCCCATCTGCTGGGATGCCCAGAAGAGTGACGCCGTGGCAGTGACAGAAAGATGGGAAAGTGCTCACTACCACACAGGTCGTCATGCACACTCCATTGGACAGACGGTAAGAGACTAGGGATGCAGATCGAAAGGTCAATGGCAGAGTATGTGCCATGCACCACACTGAAGTGTGTGAAGGCACCATCATTTAAAATAGAAAGATCGAGCTGCGCCAATAAATGCTCAATGGTGGTGCCTCGACCTGTTGCCACTGACCCACCCCACAGAGGGTTATGGGCGTTGAAGTCACCCAGTAACAAGAAAGGTGGCGGCAATTGGGATATCAGCGCAGCCAGGACATGCTGCGCGACATCACCATCCGGTGGAAGGTAAAGACTGCAGACGGTAACAGCCTGTGGCATCCACACCCGAACAGCGGCAGCCTCTAAAGCTGTTTGTAGAGGGACAGACTCGGTGTGGATAGAGTTAAGGACATAGATGCAGACGCCACCAGACACCCTTTCATAAGCTGCCCGGTTCTTATAATAACCCCGATAGCCACAGAGGGCGGGGGTTCACATTGCTGGAAACCAAGTTTCCTGAAGAGCAATGCAGAAGAAAGGTTGAAGGCTGATAAGTTGTCGGAGCTCAGCTAGATGGTGGAAGAAACCGCTGCAGTTCCACTGGAGGATGATATTGGCCATGGCTGAGAAAGGCTTGAAGGGACTGGGAAGGCAGATTACGCCACTGGGTCACCTGCTGCCTCCAATTGAGCACCTGTGCTAGTACTATCCATGGCGGCTGAGGGACCGGCGAGATCGAGGTCTTCAGCAGACCCCAGAATCTCCACCTCGTCTTCAGACGCAGAGCTTGTAGGAAGCGGTGGGATGGGTACCACTGCAATGTCGTTATTCTTGGTGACTTTCTTCTTTTTCTGCTTCTCTCGCTGTGCCTTCGGTGGTTCAGGCTTGGAGGGCTTCACAGGGTCAGTCTCAGGGACGGACGACGACCGTGAGGCCCTACGACCAGGGACTGGTGATTGTTTCAGCCACTTGCAGTTGTCCGCTTTCCGCTGGTCGGTACTTGCGAAGGGAGGTCCCCTAGGGACCTCTTCCTTGCGAGAGTAGCCGAACTGATGTCCCCGATGGTTGGGGGGATGTTGCTCCTGAAGTAGATGGAGCAGGAGCAACAGGGTGTGAAGTGCCCCCCACAATCAAGTGGGCTGGTGGATTTTGACCAATCATAGATCCAACCGGACGGGATGACACAGGAGATGGGAGAACCATCGTTGCAGCAGCGGCATAGGTCGACGTCATTGGTACAGGATGGACCCGCTCATATTTCCGCCTAGCCTCTGGGTAGGTCAGGCGGTCTAGGGTCTTATATTCCATTATCTTCCTTTCTTTCTGGAATATCTTACAGTCCGGCGAGCAGGGGGAATGGTGTTCTCTGCAGTTAACACAGATAGGAGGCGGGGCACATGGAGTGTTGGGATGCAAAGGACGTCCACAATCTTGACACGTGATGCCGGAAGTACAGCGAGATGACATGTGCCCGAACTTCCAGCATTTAAAACACCGCATCGGAGGAGGCATATATGGTTTCACATCACAACGGTAAACCATCACCTTAACCTTTTCGGGTAAGACATCACCCTTGAAGGCCAAGATGAAGGCGTTGGTGGCTACCTGATTATCCCTTGGACCCCGATGGATGCGCCGGACGAAGTGAACACCTTGTCGTTCTAGGTTGGCGCGTAGTTCATCGTCGGACTGCAGAAGAAGATCCCTGTGGAAGATAATACCCTAGACCATGTTGAGACTCTTATGGAGCGTGATGCTAACTGAAACATCCCCCAACTTGTCACAAGCGAGCAACCTCCGTGACCGGGCAGAGGATGCTGTTTTGATGAGTACTGACCCAGAGTGCATTTTGGACAAGCCCTCCACCTACCCGAACTTGTCCTCTAAATGTTCCACAAAAAACTGAGGCTTGGTTGGCATAAAATATTCACCATCAACCTGCGTACAGACGAGGTACCGGGGTGAATAATCTCCACTGCTGTCCTTAGCCATGCATTCCTCCCATGGAGTGGCCAGGGAGGGAAATGATCTTGGATTGTATTGCTTGCCGTTGAGGTTAGACCTCGGTCACTTAAAGACTGCTGGTGGAGGCCCACCAGCGAGAGATGATGTACCACACTTCATTGCGGGTCATCCGCCCTGATGCCACCCAGTCCGACCAAGGGCTCTCCCCACGGGCGCCACCCAGCCGCAGCAAAGATCACCTGGCAGGATGGCCTTTGCCGGGAGTCCCGATGCCCCAGAGGGATAGGCATCTACTCCTCGGCATACGTGGGGAGGTAGCAGCTCAAGCATCAGCAGTGCGATCCCTGTGCAGTCAGGGGGCTACCACCAAGAGGGTACATGATGACTCCACTACAACGGACTGGCTACCGTGCTGGTTGTCGGGTGTCGAATATCCATTAATAAAGGGTGCAAAGATGGAAGTGCAGAATGGAGGGAATGTAGGCTACGTGGAACACACTGCAGCTGATGTGGCCGGAAGCTCAGTGTAAGTCCAACTCCATGACAGTAGCGAATATGCCAGATCTTAGGGCAAGATGGATATAGAACGCACCACGTAAGGCGTCCTTCCCCGTAGGGGACCATCACATTAAGGCCGAAACGTTTGAGACTCCTTTTAGTCGCCTCTTACAACAGGCAGGAATACCGCAGGTCTATTCTTACCCCCGTACCCGCAGGGGGGACACCATAGGTGGGTTCTGCAGCAAAGTCAATAAAAGAATTGTCCACTGTACACCACTGTTGTGTAATCACGATTGTCATCAAAACACCAGTATGTGGAGTGTCACTATCACTTTTTATCACTTGTGAAGCACAAGGTACACTGTTAGCAAAGAACGTGGAACAGCATCATGATTCACAAAGTTCACAACACAATTGGTGCAGCAAGACCTCATTGTTGGAATGGAATAAATGAATTCATACAAATGAACAGTACATGGTAGCTAAGGTCACCAACTGTGAAACTCTGGTATGTAATAGCGACAGATAATAAAGCACACCATATGTATTAAGTATGACAACACCTTTATTAGCACAACACAATACATACATCAACACGTGACCATATGCTACAAAGTCAAGACCGAACGGCCTAGTCGGAGAAAATCTGTCTCATCGCTCTTGCTTGTCATCAGTATTGTGGGTCCCACATATTTATAGGAAGGCAAATATTTGATTATCCATATGTTCCTAAATTTCATCTGCTAGCTTTAACGACTGGTTTTTAAGGTAACTTGTAATCTTTTCTTAACTTTTAGCGTAAGAAAGTTCACATAATACTGACGATTTTTGTATTTCTTCCAAAAATAAAACATTACAGTTAGGGAGCTTCTAATTTTGTAAGTTCGGTTATTTCCAATTTTTTCTGCCTACCAATCTAATTCTTTTGAGAAAAAAGTGAGATGTGGATGATTTTGGCTCTGTGCAAAAAGGAGAAGAGGTGCCTCTCCATTTGAAAAGAGGCAGAATGTCATAAAATCATATTTACTCTTTATCAAAAAATATTTGTTCAGAAATAGCATGTAAACTGAAATCTTTATTACTGTCAACTTAATTATTAGTATTGCTGCATTAACTTCTAATGACACATCCTACAAACCCACTCTTTACTAAGCATTTTCTTTTAAAACAATTTATTCTTTCATAAATTCTCTGCTGCCCCTCGAATCACCAGACAAACCGAAATACACACTGAGTGTAAATGACAATTGTTTACAACTTAGCACATTGGTGTACAGGAAGTAGAGACGAACAGTTTTATACAAGATACTTGTGGCTTATCATGTCGGTAAATAGCTCAAATTAGCCAACAAGAATCACGTGCAATCACCTGCAGCCCACAATTATCATGTGACATTTTCATATTCCCTTCTCTAGGTCTCTACACACAAACTATTGATCATAGAGAAAAAATGAATAGGACCTTTTTTATAGGAAATTTAATGTAGTTTAATTTTGTACTGGAATACGTTTTCACCAGAGGCCATGGCTTTCCAGTTAAGAAACACGCAGAAGAGTGACCTTCAAATATTTTCCATATTATGTTAAACACCAGAAATAGTATGTGTGACATTATAAGGATTGAACAAATATTGGATTCTTCTTTTATTTTCATATAAATTAGTGTATGAAATTTTTTCTTTTAAGTACAGTAGTACATAACTGATGGAACTGTTCAATTTGACATTTGTTTCAGTTTCCCTGACTGCCTGCACTCAATCAGAAATTCTTTTTCTTAAATAGCTGATGACTGACTTCATGCAGAACCCTCCCCTCCCCCCCACCCCCTTTCCCTGCAACTGTCACATGATCAAAAACTGGTTACATTTTTCAATTGTAAAGATCTTCAAAGCGCTGACGTGCGCTATGTCGGCAAAGTTTTGAAAGACCTTTCAGTTACAAAGTTCTGACTATATTCCAGCGTATTTATTTAGTTGCCGCTGTTGCTGATGCAAAGCTAATTTAGTATGCTGTTTCTCAGCTCAGAGGTCATGATTCCTCCACATGAATTTTCAATTCTCGCAGAGCTAGTGTGGCACATTGATGCATAGTTAATGTATTGTGGACACCAGAATGTTGTAAGAGAAAACTATTAATGTTGATTTCACGGTTTTCTGGCCAGTTATTTCATGCAAATTATTCCCACACGAATGTATATTATTTTACGCAAATGAACAGAAAACAAAGACGTATTTGCTACTATGATCTCACCTTGAAAGTGAAAGATGACTGGGCCCTGAGCTGGTCCGTGCTGCGCTGTCAACACATAGAGGTTCTGAAATCCACATTTCCATTCACTTTCAGTCTACCGGCCTCTCTTTCAGTAATTACTTGAATTTGTGGCACAAAAAAACATCCTTGTCTGTGCTTGTGGTCACTGGCATGTCACCCAACAACTATTATGGTGCTTTCCGAGAATACATTCTCTAAACCTAAGTAAACAACCTGCCTACATTAGGTAATAAAAGAACTGATCATGCAATCATACAGAAGTAATACTTTGCACACTTTATATTTTTTCTGGATTTTCCAGTTTTTGTGGTCTAGGGGCCTCCCTTCCCCTTATTTTATTGAGCTCAAATTTCACACAGGTCGTTTCTACATGGAATGAAGCCATTTGTGAAGAGGGGGCGTGGGGTGGACCCAAGAAAAGAAATATGGATTTTAAGTGTCGTAAAAGCAACCATAATGGTGCTTTGAATTTTTAGTCATTCAGTTGGCCAACTTTTCTGCTTCCTACTATATTGATTATCTGTAATTTTACATATTGATATTTATTTCTGATGGTTTGTACAATGCATACAGAGATTATCTTTAAAACTTTTCAAGCTAACTTGTTAAGGCAAATTAGTAATGAAACTTTAATAATATTACAGATGCCAAGATTTTCATCACCTGTAGTGTGGTGTCAAAAAAAAAAAAAAAAAAAAAAAAGGTGGATCAAAGGTAAAGCAAATACTGCAAAGCTACCATCAGTATTGCTGGGGGTAACTTAAAAAAGCATCTTATTAAAAAAAAAAAAAGAGCACACACATCCCACAGTGCTACGGGAGAGGACAGCTTTTCGATCTAGGTCTCCGTCATCAACATCTGCGGAAACAAGTTATGCATCGTCAACTGCATCTTGCCGCAATTCATCCGAGTCTCTACAACCTCATCCTTTGCTTCTGCTACTGGAAGTGGAATGAGTGAATCCATCAGTGATATTGATCCACTATCATTGAGTAAATTGATGACCTCTAGGATGTCTGCATGTGCCACCTTCGAACATATTTCAATAGGACAATCACCTCTGACAAATTTTGTCAACAGTATTAAGACCTTTCCAAGTTATGAAAGCAAACAAATCGGCATTCAGTTATTTAAAATTATTTGAGAGGATCATCATCCCTTCAGAATTGTGAAGGATAAGGAACTTATGAAGTTAGGAAGTTTGTTTCCCTGCTCTACTCCAATTACTATCTTCCAAGTAGGAAACCATGTTCGACCAGCTTGATGCCACAACTTTATAATCAATTGTGTGATAATTTGTAATAAAAATTGAATTCGACAACAGCAGTTGCTTTAACAACTGAAGTATGGACTTCCTTGAACAATCAAAGTTTTATTCCAATTAATGCACACTATTGTGATGACATGAAGCTTCATTTGAATGTATTAGATTGCCTGGAATTTTCACCTCGGCATGCTACCGAGAATATAGTTAATTTTCTAAAAGTAGAAGTGACCAACTAGCAAATATATAGTAAAAGAGTGGCAATGATAACTGATAATGAAGCCATCATTGTTGCTATGGTCAAAATTTGTAAATGGGCTCACAGCTCCTGCTATGTCCACACCATCAATTTAATTGCCAGATCAAGTATAAAACCAAGTGAGAGTGTTGTCCACAGGAATAAATCTCTCGTTCAGCTTTTTTTAAAAAGAAATTCATTTGCTGTGGAAAAAAAAAGAAAATGCAGGTGCAAATGAATCTGCCACTATTAAAACTGAAACAAGAAATTCCTACTTGATGAAACTCAATTCTCAACATGGTGGTCCATGTTTTTGCAAACAAATTGTTCATAATTTCCTATTTGGCTCTTCTCTAAAATAATGAACATAGATCGACACTCAAGGAATGGGAAATCATAAAACATTCAACAAAATTACTCAACTCTTTTATAAAGTAATTAAAGAGAGGAGTGTTAAGCAAGTTGTGTCATTGCCCAAAATGGAGGCTTTTATCTTTGACCCTTTAAATTTAATTTCTACATTTAAAAACCAGGAAGGATTGCTTCCTGTAATAATTGCAGTGTCCGAGAGTCTGAAAAACGTTGTGATAGCTTTCGGCCATCTCTCTCTCTCTCTCTCTCACACACACACACACACACACACACACACACACACACACACAAACAAACAAACGCAACTTGCTCACACATCTGCAGTCTCGAATGACTGAAACCACACTGCGAGCAGCAGCACCAGTGCATCATGCTGGGAGTGGCGACTGGGTGGGGGACTCTCTCTCTCTCTCTCTCTCTCTCTCTCTCTCTCTCTCTCACACACACACACACACACACACACACACACACACAAACAAACAAACAAACAAACGCAACTTGCTCACACATCTGCAGTCTCGAATGACTGAAACCACACTGCGAGCAGCAGCACCAGTGCATCATGCTGGGAGTGGCGACTGGGTGGGGGAAAGGAGGAAGCTGGGGCTGGAAGGGGGAGGGATAGTATGGTGGGAGTGGTGGGCAGTGAAGTGCTGCAGTAACTCAGTACCACCCCGGAGTGGAGCAACTGAATTACATTCTCCGCCAGGGTTTCGATTACCTCTCGTCGTACCCCGAAATGAGAAATGTCCTCCCCATTATCCTTCCCACCCCTCCTACAGTGGTATTCCGCCATCCACTGAACCTTCACAGTATAATCATCCATCCTTACACAAACCATAATCCCAGTCCCTCACCTCATGGCTCATATACCTGTAATAGACTTAGATTCAAGACCTGTCCCTTACATCCTCCTACCACCACCCACTCCAGTCAGGTCACTAACATCATCTATCCCATCAAAGGCAGGGCTAGGGCTACCTGTGAAATCAGTCATGTGATTTACAAGCTGAGCTGCAACCACTGAGCTGCATTCTATGTAGGCATGACAGTCAAGAAGCTGTCTGTTCGCATGAATGGCCACTGACAAACTGTGGCCAAAAAATAAGTGGACCACCCTGTTGCTGAACACGTAGCCAAACATGATATTCCTCATCTCAACGACTGCTTCACAGCCTGTGCCATAAGGATCCTTCCCACCAACACCAGCTTTTATGAATTGAGCAGGTGGGAACTTTCCCTGCAATACATCCTATGTTCCCGTAACCCTCCTGATCCCAACCTTCGTTAGTCACTGTCCTCACCCATCCAGTCCCACCCCTGTTCCCATTCCAGCACTAAACAGCTGTCATTTCACTGCCACACCCAGGCTTTTAATTTTCTTTTATTTCTCTCCTTTCCGCTACTTCTTCCCCCCCTCACCACCCAACAGTCCCCACCTTCTCTCCTGCCCTCTGTCTAAACTGCATCACTTCACTGTCTGCCATCGCCACCATACTCACTCTCTCCCTCCCCATCCCAGCCTCTTCCTGTCCCCCACCCAGTTGCTACTCCCATCATGCACTGGTGCTGCTGCTTGCAGTGTGGTTTCAATTCCCTGAGACTGCAGACGTATGTGCAAGTTGTGTTTTATAATTGTGTGAATCTCTTTGTTGTGCCTATCGTGACTTAGCATCTCTGCTATATGGTGAGTAGCAACTTTCCTTCTCTAATATTGTTACATTCCATCCTGGATTTTCCATTGTTTGATATTTGCCCGACGGCTTTTCTTCGATCCTAACCCTGTGCTGTTTTCCTTTGTCATTACTTTCTTTTGCATTGCTATACTCAATGTCCATCCTTCTTTCTTTTCTGTCCTGTTTTTCTTTTGTTGCCTTACAAACCACACTGCAAGCTCTACTTATGAGCCACACTGTCTCAACCAGCTCGGCTGCATGCAACAGATGGCCTCAAGACCACGCTGATTACTGGTGCTGCATCTTTTGTCCCACATTACTTCCGCTGATATAATTAATCCTATACTTTCAAACTAATCACTCTCCCTGCATCAGTTCCCGTATTTTTGCATGTTATCTCCCACACCTTTCCAGCACCACACGATCTTGTTTCACTACCTACGAAATCCCCTCCCCCCCCCCCACTTTCTCCATTCTATCCCTGTTCACACCTACTAAATCCACCTTATTCAGTCACATCTGCCATCCCCCTTATTTCCGCTTACCCGCCCTCTAACCTGCTACCCACAGTAATATTCATAGGGTAGAAGGAGGGATGTTCGCCAGGGAGGGAAGTTCGCCGTATTTGCCTTTCTATCGCAACAGATCTATCAGCACTCACTGCCATCTGTGGGTGATCATGAGAAAAACTGATTCAAAGCATGCCCTTTCTGTGTTGCCATTTGGTGGTAGCACAGAAAATTATGTATAGTCCTCACAATCAGTAGTGGAACACACTTCGTGACAAGACTGACACTGAGACAAGGGACATTTTTTCCATCTCAATTTCAGGTCCATTTTTGTTACTGTAAGTACAAGTAAATTATTATTTTGACTGTTAAAGTGTATAAATATGTGCTGCGAGTGAAACAACAAAGAATTAATTTTAAATTACTTAACAATGCTGTGATATATTATTGTATAATAAAGCGTGCTTTTGCCATTAGTGTGACGAAATTCCCTCCTGTTCTCGTCTGACACCATACATTGACATTTATTAGACTAGACTCGTGAACAATAAAAGAGATTATTGTAGAAGAGCTACCTTACGTAATACACTACTGGCCATTAAAATTGCTACACCATGAAGATGACGTGCTACAGACGTGAAATTTAACCGACAGGAAGAAGATGCTATGATATGCAAATGATTAGCTTTTCAGAGCATTCACACAAGGTTGGCACCGGTGGCGACACCTACAACGTGCTGACATGAGGAAAGATTCCAACCGATTTCTCATACACAAACATCAGTTGACCGGCGTTGCCTGCTGAAACGTTGTTGTGATGCCTCGTGTAAGGAGGAGAAATGCATACCATCACGTTTCCGACTTTGATAAAGGTCGGATTGTAGCCTATCGCCATTGCGGTTTATCGTATCGTGGCATAGCTGCTCGCGTTGGTCAACATCCAATGACTGTTAGCAGAATATGGAATCGGTGGGTTCAGGAGGGTAAGATGGAATGCTGTGCTAGATCCCAATGGCCTTGTATCACTACCAGTCGAGATGACAGGCATCTTATCCGCATGGCTGTAATGGATCGTGCAGCCATGTCTCAATCCATGAGTCAGCAGATGGGAACATTTGCAAGACAATAACCATATGCATGAACAGTTCGACGACGTTTTCAGCAGCATGGACTATCAGTTCAGAGACCATGGCTGCGATTACCCTTGACACTGCATCACAGACAGGAGTGCCTACAATGGTGTACTCAATGACGAACCTGGGTGCACGAATGGAAAATGTCATTTTTTTGGATGAATCCAGGTTCTGTTTACAGCATCATGATGGTCGCATCTGTGTTTGGCAACATCGCAGTGAACACACATTGGAAGCATATATTAATCATCGCCATACTGGCGTATCATCCGGCGTGATGGTATGGGGTGCCACTGGTTACACGTCTCGGTCACCTCTTGTTCGCATTGACAGCACTTTGTACAGTGGACGTTACATTCCAGATGTGTTACGACCCGTGGCTCTACCCTTCATTTGATCCCTGCAAAACCCTACATTTCAACAGGACAATGCATGACTGCATGTTGCAGGTCCTGTACGGGCCTTTCTGGATACAGAAAATGTTTGACTGTTGCCCTGGCCAAGACATTCTCCAGATCTCCCACCAAATGAAAACATCTGGTCAATGGTGGCCGAGCAACTGGCTCGTCACAATACACCAGTCACTACTCTTGATGAACTGTGGTATCGTGTTGAAGCTGCATGGGCAGCTGTACCTGTACACGCCATCCAAGCTCTGACTCAATGCCCAGGCGTATCAAGGCCGTTATTACGGCCAGAGGTGGTTGTTCTGGGTACTTATTTCTCAGGATCTATGCACCCAAATTGCATGAAGATGTAATCACATGTCAGTTCTAGTATAATATATTTGTCCAATGAATACCCGTTTATCATCTGCATCTCTTCTTGGTGTAGCAATTTTAATGGCTAGTACTGTATTTTGAGAATTTTTCCTTTAATTGACCACTTAATTAATGTTTATTAATATTCATCGATTTTAATATTGACAATAATTTTGGGGTAAATTAGAAGTTGATGCACATCTCATATTACGTTACCCTGTTTAAAATTAGCTAAATAGGCATTCTATATTGACTTTCAAGGCAATATGGTTAGACAATCGAAGGGTCTGTATGGTAAATGGAAAGAAGAGGATTTAAAAAGTGCTGTTACAGCTGTTCACATTGGACAATCTGAGTATGCTGCCGCTAAATTGTATGGGATTCCGAGGAAAACTCTTGAAGGCCACATAAAACGTGCTGGTAGCAGATCACTAAGAAAGATGTTCAGCATCCATCAATTCTTTCAGTGGATAAAGAAAATGAACTTATTACCCGCATCATCAGACTCCAGTCTGTGGGATTACAAAAGAAAAGCTACAGAGGATAGTATCTGAATATTGTGCAAAGAGAAATTTCTCAAACATGTTTAGAAATGACCATGAGGGAAATTTTGGTTTCAAGGATTTTGTGCACGCCACCCTGAAATAGTTTTCAGAAAAGGAGAAAGTTTGAGTTACGGAAGATTGATGCATTTTAATGCTGAAAGAGTATTTCAGTTTTATAATCTTCTGGGAAAAATTTATGATGACATGAATCTTTCGTCTACCTCATAGCTGATCTACAATGTGGATGAAACAGAATTGCTACTCACTCTCAATCCACAGGAGAAAATTTTAGCTTTGAATGGTTCAAAGCGGGATCACGTGGCTAGACACAGGGAAAAGGGAGAAACTGTGACAGTCTTGGCTTGTGTCAATGTGCCACTGGAACAAATTTCATCCCCCTCTCCCCATGATTCTATACAAGGGAAAGAACAGGAAGGATATTTGGGGTGATGAGTTGCCACAAGGCTCGATATTTGAAATGGTACCTAAAGGGTACATCACTGTCGATTCATTCTGCAGATTCATGGGTCATTTTAAGCTTCACAGACTGCCAGGAAAAGCACTCCATTCTGGATGGACACAAAAGCCATTTGGACGAAGTAGTCTTGAATATAGCGGAAAGATCCAACATCGAAATTCTCTGTCTGCCTGCTCATTGCTCTCATGAGCTGCAACCCCAGGATAAAAATTTATTCAAAGCACTCAAAGTTTATTGGAACAAAGCTGTAGACAACTTTAGACAGCGATACCCTGGACACCCTGTGTCGAAGATCTATTTTCCTACAATATTTACCAAGGCTTGGTCGAAGATGGCAGTCTCAAGCAACACTATTTCCAGTTTTAAGGCAAATGGGATTCACCCTTTTAACCCGGAAGCCATACCAAAGGAAGCTTTTGCAGCAAGCACTGTCTCAGGTAATCCAGTTCCTCTTGAACAGGGTTCTGCAAGCACATCTCGAAATCACCTGGAGAGCAACGACATTCACAATGTTTCTTTTCATGACCTGATGTCAACTCCTAACATCCAGAGAAAAAGGATAACAAATTCGATGAATTCGTTGGCAGTTTTGATCAATCGGAAGCTCTTCTCTTCCAACGAAGACGGGAATAATTCCATGATGAACAAAAGTAGACACAGTAAAAACAAACAGCTGCAGCCTGAGTGCAGTGGAGTAACACTGAATCCCAAGAAACGTAAATGTGCCACATCTTCTACCTGTAAAGACAGTGGAGAAGATTCCTACGATCCAAGAGCAAGGCAAGTGGAGTGTGACCAGTGTATAAGTTACCAGAACTGGTTTCACGAACACTGTGACAATCGGTCTGTGAAGAAGTGTGACTTGTGTACTGTTTCATCCCCCTCTCCCCATGATTCTATACAAGGGAAAGAACAGGAAGGACATTTGGGGTGATGAGTTGCCACAAGGCTCGATATTTGACTCTGGTACAGATTAACGTGCATGGAAATGTCACAAAAATTATCTAAAATTGTATTTATATGTACTGTAGAATTTTCAAAAGTCTTTTATAAACAGCAGAATTTAAAGTAAACAAAATTTGATTTTAGGCGAAATTCCCTCCCTGGGAGGGAAGTTCGCCAATTGGATACATTGTACGGAAAAAATTTCCTATCATTTAATACGTCACTTTCAATAGTTAATGGAGTTTTTATTTTGTATATAGAAGTAAACTTACCATATTAAAAAATATTTCATTATGTTTTCACGAATGAAAACAATTTAAAATATTATTTTGTAAGTTGGTGGTGAATATCCCTCCCTGTACCCTACATTTATTAATTATTAGGTATTCTCTATTTTGATCCTTGTGACTTCTTGCCCAATTTTAGTGAGTTGTCACCTTCCACTATTGTCATGCTCATCAGATTTCATCTCGTTTTTTCCCCTTGTGCATATATTTCCTACTTTCCATGACTTTTCACTCGTATATGGGTGTATTTTTGCGTAATTTTTCGGACGTAATTTTTTTTTTTTTTTGCACCACCATGGATACTTGCTCCTTCCATCTGTGTCAATACAGAAAAGTTTCCTTATCGCTAGCCAGAACTCAGTCCCACATACTGTTCCTGCATTTTTGCTTGGCTCATGAAATCCCCCCCTAATGGCCTTACCATCAAATTACCCATCTCCGGCTGCCACACCTCCTTCCAGAATTACCTCCACCTGTTCAGATTCTACCAATCCTTAGCCTTCACCAACATAGTCCTGCAAAACCATATCAACCACGCCCAATCCTCCTTGCAGTACCTTCTCTCCATCTGCAAAATTCTCCTGCTATGTAATCCCAAATTCCTGGAGCCCATTACACACATTGAAAATTTTGCCTTGCAGGAACTTGAGCAACATGCACAATGCCACCTCAAAAAGCTCTCCATCCTGCTCACTTCCTATTCCCACCTCGGAGTACCACTGTCTGTCACCTCAACAGCAACCTCCAAACCTCCCCCACATACCCTCATAGCTGAAAAACCCTGTCTTGCAGACCTACTACACTTACCCCACCCTCCAAAACTCCCTCCCACCACCACACAGAAACCAGAACCTAAACAGACCCACAACACAGTCATGAACCTTTCCTCCAGAAGCGTTAGTACCATAGAAATATCAGCTCTTTCCAAAGGCCTCACCTTTTGCCCCACTCCCAAATTCAATCATGCAGGACTTGTTAAAGACCTTCTCTTCTTTTCCCGCACCCTGTAGGGAAGCAGCATACTCACACCTTATAAAATTCACATCAGTCTTTCCATTGTGTGCCAGCCTAGTCCGCTGTAACTAGCTCTGACGTCATAAATATTGTGTAATACTTTAAAATGAAGTAAATAACCTGAAACATTTCTAGCATGTCAGGAGTAATACAAAATCAATATGTGTTGGATATCAGTTCAACAACTTTAACCATTTTCGAAATTTGGATGTTTTTCTGTAAAAATCATTTGCGCAACAGAAAAGAGCTAGAAACTTAAAAATTTATATTTACATTCCTTTTGCATAATAATTTAGTAGAAACAGTATTCTGGATCTCACAAATTAAAATTTTAGTTGAAATTCATGATTTTCTGGTTTTTGTCTTAGAAATTAAGGAAGAAAGATAGATTAAGTAGGCGAATAAATAAAGCTAGGATATTTAAATTTAAGTAGAAGGGAGATCCGCTATAATCATAAAAATGTGAGAAGTTTCAATAGAATAACTATAAAACTATAGCTCTAGCGTATCTCCAAAGAGCAAGTTCAGAGCTCGTCTACTGCGTGTAGTGTAATTAAATTAATTCTCTCGCCCAAAATATTTGACTTAGCCACGTCAGACTTTTATTATGATTACTTACTTGTGTGCTGATTGCACAATTAAACTGAAAGCTTCATCGGCCATCAGCAAAGGAAGCAATGATTTATTCGATAACTTAAAGTGGTGCATTACTAGCCCAGCGGCTAGTCGGGAGAGCAGATTTGATCAGGCGTTCCATTAGCTGTCCGCACCGCGGCTTTATATGTAAGAACGCTGCGCGAGAAAAAAGAAGGCCCCAGTTCTCTCCAGATGCTGATTAGCGCACCACCTGTGCCGGGAGTTGCGTCGCGTCGGTATCGTTGATATAAACAGCCTCAGATGCAGTAATAAGTTACTCGGGATACGCGTAACCATGAAATCGTTTTCGAGTGAAGTGTTAATTCTGGGATGACTTTAATGATCTATCTTCAGTTTGCGTATGTCATATTTTCACGTGCCGCCGCAGGACAGACATTCTACCATTATTTAGCGTGGCGTCTGATGAACATTATCATCAAATTATGGCGAGCATTCACTTAACCATTTAATTTGAACATTTATAGTGGCATCAGTGCATTAGACTCTGAACTGCTCTGGTAGTTGGATTGTGTGGATTCTTTTTGGTCTGTGACTTTCAGAATATAGAGAAAATTTTAGAGAGAATGGTATTTTGATTATGAATCCCAGACAATCTCCTAATTCCTCAGAGCTATAAGCTGTAGCTATAAATGTATTTCTCAGATGAAGTGGGCACTAGGAATTCTAATTACAGGCTTCACGTTTTGCTGATCACTTTCTGGTTGCCAATATTGTAGTTAGAGAGCCAGTGTTGAGAACGGCAAACAGCATAAATACGAAACATTTATTCTATTATTCCACCTGCCGCCCCACAACCCTACAGCAGAAACACTTTTCCACCACCAACCCGACTGGCCAGACTCAACCAAAGACCAATATTGAACCTTGCCTAATTCAGTTCACTCGTCTATTCAACCGTGATTCATCCCCACTGCCTCCAAACCACCCCCTGTTAACTTTTCAGAGTTTCTTAACCTCGAACCTTGCCTCACCATCATTCTCCAAATCCCTAAACATGCAAACTAACCTTACATCCGCAGAAAGAACCACAGTCCACCATCTAAAAACTGATCCCGACCTTATAATCCTACCTGCAGACAAAGGCTCCACCATCATTGTTTTGAACCACAAGGATTGCTTGGTGGAAGGACTCCATTAGCTGTCAGATACTTTCAACTACAAACCTTGCCACAGTGACCCCATTCCAGTAATCCAGCAGGATCTCCAGTCACTACTCAAATCCTTAGGCCCATCCCAGAACCTCTCCCAGAGTCCATCTCTCTACTTACCCCTACCACTCCCTACACCCCCACCTTCTACATGCTTCCTAAAGTCCATAACCCAAACCACCCAGGACGACCCATTGTGGCCTGTTACTGTGCCCCAACTGAGAGAATCTCTGCTCTCGTAGACCAACACCTTCAACCTATTACCTGGAACCTATCCTCCTATATAAAAGATACCAACCATTTCCTCCACCGACTCTCCACAGTTCCTGTCGCTTTACCACACGGTGCCTTGCTTGTCACTGTTGACACCACCTCCCTGTACACTAACATTCCTAATGCCCATGGCCTTACTGCTATTGAACACTACCTTTCCAGACACCATATGGATTTCAAACCAAAAACCACCTCCCTAGTTGCAATGACCAATTATATCCTCACTCACAATTACTTCTCTTTTGAAGGCATTACCTACAATCAAATCCGGGGTACGGCTATGGGCACCCGCATGGCACCATCCTATGCCAACCTATTCATAGGCCATCTAGAGGTATCTTTCCTAAAAACCCAGAATCCTAAACTCCTCACCTGCTTCAGATTCATTGATGACATTTTTGCTATCTGGATTAAAGGTGAGGACACCCTAAACACATTCCTCCAAGGCCTCAACAACTTCTCCCCCATATGCTTCACCTGGTCCTACTCTACCCGACAAGCCACCTTCCTTGATGTTGACCTCCATCCCAGAGATTACATCAGTACCTCCATCCAATTCAAACCTACTAACCACCAGCAATATCTCCACTTTGACAGCTGCCACCCATTCCATACCAAGAAGTCCCTTCCATATAGCCTAACCACCCATGGTCATCGCATCTGCAGTGACAAGGAGTCCCTCTCAAAATATACTGAAGGTCTCACTGAGCCTTCACTAACCGTAATTATCCTCCCAACCTTGTACAAAAACAAATCTCCCGTGCCTTATCTTTCCAGTCCCAGTCTACATCTACATCTACATGATTACTCTGCAATTCACATTTAAGTGCTTGGCACAGGGTTCATCGAACCAAAATCATACTATCTCTCTACCATTCCACTCCCGAACAGCGCGTGGGAAAAACGAACACCTAAACCTTTCTGTTCGAGCTCTGATTTCTCTTATTTTATTTTGATGATCATTCCTACCTATGTACGTTGGGCTACAAAGTCCTACAGTCCAGCCACAGAGGAGCATTCCCCCTCATAACTCAGTAACATCTGGGACTGGAGCAACTGAATTACATTCTCCACCAGAGTTTTTATTACCTCTCGTTGTGTGCTGAAATGAGAAATGTCATGCCCTCTAGTCTTCCCATCCCTCCCACAGTGGTATTTCACTGTCCACCAAACCTCCACAATATACTCGTCCATCCATAACACAAACCCTGCTCCCAATCCCTTACCTCATGGCTCATACCCCTGTAATAGACCTAGATGCAAGACCTGTCCAGTACAACCTCTTACCACAACCTTACTCCAGTCCGGTCACTAACATCACCTATCCCATCATCAAAGGCAGGGCTACCTGTGAAACCAGTCATGTGATTTACAGGCTAAGCTGCAACCACTGTGCTGCATTCTGTGTAGGTATGACAACCAACAAGCTGTCTGACCGCATGAATGGCGACTGACAAACTGTGGCCATAAAACAAGTGGACCACCCTGTTGTTGAACACGCTGCCAAACATGATATCCCTCATCTCAATGACTGCTTCACAGCCTGTGCCATATGGGTCCTTCCCACCAACACCAGCTTTTCTGAATTGCGCAGGTGGGAACTTTCCCTGAAATGCATCCTACGTTCCCATAACCCTCTTGGTCTCAACCTCTGTTACATTCCATCCTGGATTTTCCATTGTTTGATTTAAGCATTTTTTTGTTTTTTAGGGTTCCCTATCAGCACGAAATTATGCAGGTGTATGATGAAATTGTGAATGGAGTTCATCAGTTATTAGCACAAGAAGAAGATAATGAACCTACTTCAGTAACTTCCCCTTCAAGTGGCTTTTCATCATCATCACTGTCGTCATCTTTTCCCACAATAACAAATTTTAATTTGTGGGAAGACTTGGACAATGAAGTGGAAAAACAAGGGAGATTTGTGATTCTAAGTCTATGGCTGTTGTGGTATTGGACAAGTACTTGTCATTCTCGAGTGACGATGATCCTCTGTTGTGATGCGAACGAAGGAAACTTGTTTATCCACATTTATATTCATTGGCCATAAATAGGTTATGTATACCAGCAAGTTCAGTACCTGCAGCACGAATGTACCCAAGTGGGATGTGGCGAGAGGAAGTAAAAAATTTCTTAAACTGCCCCTGCACTTGATTTGTCCTGCTCGCTACACGTAGACATTTACACAAAACATTAGGTGTATGTAGTGTGTGGGGGAAACACCCACAAGAGATCTTACTTTATAGGTACTCAAATAAATATAAATATCATTTATTTAATTTAAATTTCTTAACTAGGTATCTATTTTAAAGGTAATTTTTAAGGATCTTCAGCAAAATGGTTTATGGGTTCTCCTGTGGAAGAATTGTCCATATTGCCTACAAGTTTTTTATGCACACTGAGCATATGAAGCCCATTTAACCTTTCTTTGATCATTCTTGATGTCAGCCATGTTTTGTACCCATCTGAGTGTACTGAATGACCTTTCAATTTTAACTGTGGAATAAGGCATTGCCAGTAAAATTTCTGGAAATTACATTTGGACAAAAAATTCTGCTTTTTGGATTAATACTGTTATCGCCAAAGTTAAAAGTTCACCTGTTTATTTATAAAAAAATATGCACCACCGTTCAGGATCTGGCATGATCCTAAGGCTGTGGAGAGCAGCGAGTACATTGTGAGCTGTCCAGGACATTCTTCATATTGCTAGTGCAACTGAAGCAAGGCAATATTGCTGATGATGTTTGGCACCTCATGATCACTCAGTCACCTTTGGGACTGATCCCAAGTGATACTGCTAAATTCTCTTATTATTTTCTTTTCATACTACTTAGTAATCTGATGTGGCTTTGGGTTTATATGACATTGAGGTAATGAATTTATTTTTCGACCCTAACATGGTAATTCCACATTTAAATTTCAATTAGTGTTGTATTTCATGCTATGAACTGTCTGCATTAACTACCACCAAAGCAATGGCAGAATGCAAAATGAAGCATTTTCATGTTTGCTCTATGGCCCCAGGTTGCTGGTTCGGATCTCTGACTACCGATGTGTCTCACTTCAATATACATACACTTCAAAATGTGCAGTAAGCCTGCATTACTATACGAATTCCTGATGGAAATATTGCACGAAAAATCCATTCTAAAAGGAAAAGAAACAAGATATAAAGCATTATTGATAACATTAAACAACATAGTGAGGTGTTTTGAGTGGATTACCAACCATAGAATTAATTTTGAGCCAGTCTCATATCGTGCATAGTGGTGTTCCATTATCTGGTGACTGCAACCACAGTGCAGTAGATAATTGGCAAGGAGCATTTTGTTGCCCAGTGAATCAGATGCCATACTGCCTCCCTACCAAATTTAAAATATTTGCAGATAAATTTTGTATTCACCCATGTCATCCAAGGAGATGCTGTGACTGCCACCCATTGTTCCCCACGCGTTTCTGACATCTACTCAAGAACTTATTCATCACACAATGTAGTTCTCTTTGAGAAATTGAATTAATTGACTCAACATATCAACAGAAAACACACGCAGTTAAATTGGGACTTCAAGTGGGGGCCAGATATTGTTACTAATGACACTGTCAATAGGGGGCAAAGAAAAATTGGCCATACGAGCCCTTGCTGAACCCAGTTGGGAAAACACAGAGCTTTGTTCTCGCTCATTCATTTAATTAAGAAATGGTTGTGAAATGTTTTGCACATAAAAAAGGCAGCCTATTATTCAGTCACCACTAAAGCGCACCACACTTCTGTTTTGTGATTGTGAAGAGGTCCTTCATGAAGCAGAATAAGTCTAACAGTGCTTCAGTGTTGACAGTTTTGGTAATTAACATACTTGTGTAAATGGAATCAGGCATCTTACAAAAACAGAATGAGGTAAGGATCAATTTTACAATCATGCACTTGTTTCAAAGCCCATTTGCAAAACATAACCCTATGTCTGGGACCACCAGGCTTAAGTTCTTGCACTACTGTTACTTTACAGGGCCTTACCACACACAACTTAGCAGCCCTTTGCACAGAGATGCGAGAAATTCAAATTTGCTGTGAAAGACGTATAACAGACTTTCTTGGAGAATTTTCCAGATGGTAAGCAATGTCATCAAGATGAGCTTCTGTGAGCACCGTATGCCGTCATTTACACTTCTTGCCAAGAACACTTCTGTGTCCACAAAATTTATTCACTAATTTGTAAACTGCATCATGATGCTGAATTCAAACACCTGGGAACTTTTGTGCAAACAATCTCCAGATAGTACAAGCACACTATGTATGCACATATGAATTTTAAACACACATTTATAGTGGAATGGACAATACGGTTTCACCATTATTGTGTTCTCAGGCATCACTTGTGATATTTGCTACAGTGTTTCAATAACATAGGACAAAAAGGCGCGCAGTGCGCCATTAACAGGGAAATGTGGAACCCTTTTGACTGGCCAGGGCCGCCGACAAACACAATCCCACATGTGTGGTTATCAGATAAATGGAACACCCTGTACACTACTTGCCGTATTATTAAAATGGTTTGTCTGCCTCTGTTGCTACTGAGTGTAAAAAAAATCTTTAGACATTTCTTGTGGAGCATCACTCAACAACAGTATAGCATTTTATACTATCCAAAGCAATTAGAGACAGCCGACTGTTTCGACAAAGGGCAAGGGAGCACAGCACCACTACTGCAGCTACTGCTGGTTGCCAGAAAATGGGTTATAGAGAACTCTGGCACACTTAGCATCCAAATGCAGACAGTCTGCCAAAAATTCTTTCACAAAAATGTTTTAGTGTGAATCTTTTTACTAGTGTGTCAGAAAGTTAAATATATTGTAGTTTCACTGCCATTACACTCACTGCTTCAGCATTCAGATGAAAGCCACTATAATAATTTAAGCATCAAGTGGTTTTGACCACTAGACATTGCATTTAAATGACATGTGGCTTATCACTAGACAATGCATGTGGATGTAGCATAATAGCTTGAATGGAAGACAAGACTTCCTCCAGGAACTGCCACAGCCTACAGTGTTGCCAGTTCTTACATAGAGCCGGACTTAAGATTATTACTAGTGTGGCCATGTCATTTGTCCCATGTAACGATCAGCATGGACTTAGGACTCTGCGGCAGCTGGCTGTCAGCCAGGTTTTACGTGAAAGAGTGCACCTTCATTGACAGAAACGAAAGATATTACACACAACTTGCTGCAATTTCTTTTGTATCACTTCAATACATAGTGGCTAGGTTGCTCTGTTATAGATGTCTAACAAGGGAACCTCCCCATCGCACCCCCCTCAGATTTAGTTATAAGTTGGCACAGTGGATAGGCCTTGAAAAACTGAACACAGATCAATCGAGAAAACAGGAAGAAGCTGTGTGGAACTGTGAAAAAAATAAGCAAAATGTACAAACTGAGTAGTCCATGCGAAGATAGACAACATCAAGGAAAATGTGGGCTCAGAAGCGCAGTGGTCCTGTGGTTAGCGTGAGCAGCTACGGACCGAGAGGTGCTTGGTTCAAGTCTTCCCTCGAGTGCAAATTTTAATTTATTATTTTGAGACAATTATTATCAGCCCGTCCGATGCGATCACTTTTTTGGGAGTGATTATCACATCCACAAGAAAACCTAAATTGGGCAAGGTAGAAGAATCTTTTTACCCATTCGCCAGGTGTACAAGTTAGGTGGGTCGACAACATATTCCTGTCATATGACGCACATGCCGTCACCAGTGTCATATAGAATATATCAGACGTGTTTTCCAGTGGAGGAATCGGTTGACCTATGACCTTGCCATCAAATTTTTTCGGTTCCCATTGGAGAGGCACATCCTTTCATCTACTAATCACACGGTTTTGTGGTGCGGTTGCAAAACACAGACACTAAACATATTACAGTGAACAGAGACGTCAATGAACGAACTAACAGATCATAAATTTGCGAAAATAAATTAAACTTTTCACTCGAGGGAAGACTTGAACCAAGGACCTCTCGTTCCGCAGCTGCTCATGCTAACCATGGGACCACGGCGCTCCTAAGCTGACGCTATCCTTGATGTTGCCTATCTTGCGCATGAACTACTCAGTTTGCATATTTTGCTTATTTTTTTCATAGTTCCACACAAATTCTCCCTGTTTTCTCGATTGATCTGTGTTCAGTTTTTCAAGATCTATCCACTGTGCCAACTTATAACTAAATCTGAGGGGGGGTGTGATGGGGAGGTTCCCTTGTAAGTATTTCATAGTGAGTATTATGCCGCAAAAAATGAATGTCAGAAACATACTAAGAATTATTATAAACCATACAGACAATGTTGTCATGCAACAAAATTTTGCTTCATGAAGCTCCTAATTTCATTATACAGCAAGGTTAAAGTGGCCCAGCAATTAATAATGGACTGAATATCGCACAAGCATTTCATGATTTTTTAGATATTTGTGCAGTTAAAGATATGGAAGAGAAACATACAATAATAATAATAATAATAATAATAATAATAACACAATGACAGAAGGAGATTTCAGATCACCAACAATATTCTCAGTAGCCCTAGAGGAAGTCTTCAAATCTATTATTTAAAAAACGGAAGGATTAGTAAATTTTAATGGGAGTATCTTCATTTTCTTAATGGCACTATAAGTTTGAAAATGACCTAAAGTCAACTATACAGACAATAAAGTAATTAAAATCAACATACAAAAAAGCATAAATTAAGATGTAGTTGATGATCACTAGATCTGTCTGTGCAGATGATATCTGAATTAGGATCTTTATGAAGGACCAAAATAAATAGTCATATGTAAACTTAGAGGGTTTGTTTTTACTTTAGGTCCAAAGAGCAGTTCACGGCATTCCTTCGGTATCTCTTCCGATGTACTTTTGCTAGTCTACTAGTTCTTGAGTCGTCTACGTAGTGTCTGAACTCCTGATTGCCAAACAAAACTGATTGGCATGGAAGAAGCAAACACAAACCAAGTAAGTGGGTAAATGGAGGTAGGAGGAGCGAATGGTCACAACTTCGTCAGTCAGTCCAAGACCCTTGATTCAGCTGTAAGATATTAAACAGGAAAGTGAGCCTTTAAAATTTCAGTATAGGATATATTTTCCATGAAAAATGAAATTGTAAATTCTATCAGGAAAAAGAAAATTGGCATTCTACGGATTGGAGCGTGGAATGTCAGGTCCCTTAACTGGGCAGGTAGATTAGAAAATTTAAAAAGGGAAATGGGTAGGTTAAAGTTAGATATAGTGGGAATTAGTGAAGTTCGGTGGCAGGAGAAACAAGACTTTCGGTCAGGTGAAAACAGGGTTATAAACACACAATCAAATAGGGGTAATGCAGGAGTAGGTTAAATAAAAAAAATAAAAAAAGGAGTGTGGGTAAGCTACTACAAACAGCATAGTGAACGCATTATTGTGGCCAAGACAGACACGAAGCCCACGCCTCCTACAGTAGTACAAGTTTATATGCCAATTAGCTCTGCAGATGATGATGAAATTGAAGAAATGTATGATGAGATAAAAGAAATTATTCAGGTAGTGAAGGGAGACGAAAATTTAATAGTCATGGGTGACTGGAATTCGTCAGTAGGAAAAGGGAGAGAAGGAAACATAGTAGGTGAATATGGATTGGGGGTAAGAAATGAAAGAGGAAGCCACCTGGTAGAATTGTGCACAGAGCACAACTTAATCATAGCTAACACTTGGTTCAAGAATCATGAAAGAAGGTTGTATACATGGAAGAAGCCTGGAGATACTGACAGGTTTCAGATAGATCATACAATGGTAAGACAGAGATTTAGGAACCAGGTTTTAAATTGTAAGACATTTCCAGGGGCAGATGTGGACGCTGACCACAATCTGTTGGTTATGAGCTGTAGATTAAAACTGAAGAAACTGCAAAAAGGTGGGAATTTATGGAGATGGGACCTGGATAAACTGACAAAACCAGAGGTTGTACAGAGTTTCAGGGAGAGCATAAGGGAACAATTGACAGGAATGGGGGAAAGAAGTACAGTAGAAAAAGAATGGGTCGCTCTGAGGGATGAAGTAGTGAACGCAGCAGAGGATCAAGTAGGTAAAAAGACGAGGGCTAGTAGAACTCCTTGGGTAACAGAAGAAATATTGAATTTAATTGATGAAAGGAGAAAATATAAAAATGCAGTAAATGAAGCAGGCAAAACTTTGTAGGGTTGCTGATGACATTGTAATTCTGTCAGAGACAGCAAAGGACTTGGAAGAGCAGTTGAACGGAATGGACAGTGTCTTGAAAGGAGGATATAAGATGAACATCAACAAAAGCAAAACAAGGATAATGGAATGTGGTTGAATAAAGTCGGGTGATGCTGAGGGAATTAGATTAGGAAATGAGACACTTAAAGTAGTAAAGGAGTTTTGCTATTTGGGGAGCAAAATAACTGATGTTGTTCGAAGTAGAGAGGACATAAAATGTAGACTGGCAATGGCAATGAAAGCGTTCCTGAAGAAGAGAAATTTGTTAACATAGAGTATAGATTTAAGTGTCAGGAAGTCGTTTCTGAAAGTATTTGTATGGAGTGTAGCCATGTATGGAAGTGAAAGATGGACGATAAATGGTTTGGACAAGAAGAGAATAGAAGCTTTCGAAATGTGGTGCTACAGAAGAATGCTGAAGATTAAATGGGTAGATCACATAACTAATGAAGAGGTACTGAATAGGATTGGGGAGAAGAGGAGTTTGTGGTACAACTTGACTAGAAGAAGGGATCGGTTGGTAGGACATGTTCTGAGGCATCAAGGGATCACAAAGTTAGCATTGGAGGGCAGCGTGGAGGGTAAAAATCGTAGAGGGAGACCAAGAGATGAATACACTAAGCAGATTCAGAAGAAGGTGGGTTGCAGTAAGTACTGGGAGATGATGAAGCTTGCACAGGATAGGGTAGCATGGAAAGCTGCATCAAACCAGTCTCAGGACTGAAGACCACAACAACAACAAAATTCTATTTTTCCTTAATTATGACAGAAATAATTTTTTTCTTTCAGTATCTGAAACTATTATTACATTAATTTTCCTTATCTTATGAATTTTCTATTACGAAGGTACTACATGCCCTGCTGATTTAACTGAAGCAACCTCTGTTACCTTATAAAAGATTCAGTACCAATGTGATGAAAGGAAACTTAAGTCCCCATATGTGTGAGACCTTTTCAGCACGAGGAAACCAGGTATATGGCCACGTATTGCAGGAACAGTGATCTATTAATTTCAGATCTATTCATGGTATCTGAGAAAACATAAACCAGCAACTAAATAACAGAACGAGATTCTGTATAAAATTACAGGGATGCCATCTTATTTGTCTGTGGAGTCCATACAAAAATTCAAAAAGTAGGAATTGGGCAACTTATTCCAAACACTTAACACAACTGTCAATGATACTAAATCAGCAACATGACACACATTGTGCCACTGTTGTTAATGTTGCATTTAAATCCAGTATGCCAGTAAAGTGTTGGTGTGTTGTAATATTCAAGTGTTTTAATTAGTGTGCCATGTCCCATTGATTACAGTGCAACAGCTAAACTATGTCTGTGTATTGCAGGATGGCAATATGAATCCATTGCTCTAGTTTGATGGATTCATAATGAATAACATCTAAATCAGTGCTGGCAAAGCGTGGCTTGCAAGTCTTTCCCCTCCACTCATTGCTTCCCCTTCCAACTCTACACTTGCAGTGACATCACAGCCTCGTCACAGCCTGTAGTTCACTTGTTTATCAGCAGTCGAGTGGGTCAAACTCTTTTAGCTTTCTTCGATAAAGCACAGGCTCTTGCACTTTCACTTCCTGTCCAATTGCGAAGAGGCATCGGTGTCTCATTAGTCTGGTTGATAGCTGCGTTTTGTTCAAATTAATTCTCATTAATATTTTGCTATCATGTAGGCTGTCATTTGTTATAACAGTGGCTATTATTCTGAATTTGATTGTGCTTATTATTGTGACTATTTTTCTACCACTGTTCTCAATAATGTCAAAACAAATGAATACTGAAAACCGAGTTTTCACAGAGGAGTGGGAGACTAAAAACTTCTTTGCACACAATTGTGATGAAAAGCGTCAATGTTTAATATGTAAAAAATGCTTAAGTCAGAAGAAAGGTAGTAATCTTGCTCAACATTTCTCTCCATTCCTTGAATCAACATACAGACATTATTCTCATGACAAACAATTTGCTTCATGGGCAAGTTAAAAAAAGAGAGATGAGTTGCCTGAACAATCAAGTCTTAAAAAGTTTAATGGCATCATATGTGGTATGCTTAAAACTAGCAATAGCTCCAAAAAATGTGACAGCATACTCGTGGAAGAATGTGGAAAAGATGTCACGAAAGCATTTGGTTTAGATGATGCTGCTGAGCACTTTAAAACAGTGCTTTGTCACCTAACACAGTAAATAGTAATTGATGTAAGTCATAGCATAATGAAGAAACTAAACAATTTAGTTGCAAGCTGCTGCTATTATTCTTTGTGTGGGGTTGAGAGTACTGATGAAATAGGTCTTAGTCAATTGCTATTTTTTTTCTGATAATGTATGACTTTTCTGCAAGTGAAGAGTTATTTGCTTTAGTTCTGTTACTCAGAAAAACAGGTTTGGATATTTTTAACAGAGTTAAAAAGTTTGTTGACAAAATTTCTGGTTTAAATAGAGCCCTATAGTTTGCACTGATTGTGCACCAGCTACGGTCACTAGTTAAAATGGCATCATTGTCAGTTAAGAAAGAAACTGAATAAATTGTTTAACTTCTCATTGCATTATAAATCTGGAAGCACTATGTGGGGAAACTGTCATAATGCCGTCCGCAATGAAATATGTGATGAAAATTATTTTTGAAAGACAATGGTGCGGAATATGGAGATTTCATTCTGAAATTTGTTGGTAGCATGCTGGAAAATGCTTCGCTCATATTTTTGCGCTCCAGAAAGAATTTTTCATGGTTTTGAATGGAGAAGTAAAATCAGATACTGGAGAATTTGAAAATAAGCTGAAGGATTCACTTCTTTTATCAAAACTGACATTTAAAACAGATTTTAATGATCATTTAAATAATTTGAATTTGTGTTTGCATGAAAATGAACGGACTGTTTGTGATATGTTTACACACATTAATGGACGCAAGTGCAACTTGCTTTGTTTTTATTGCAAACCAAACAAGGAACAACAGTGTCATTTCCGAAGTTGCTGTGAACTGAAACAAGAATAGGTGGAAGTAAAATTTTCAGGATTTACCTCCATCATTGATTAAGTATCTAAAGAGTTTTGGAATCATTTTCAAGATTTTAAATCTCACTTTCCTTATCAATACAATGAAAATTAGTATTGAAAGTGTTACAAGTAATCGTTAAGAAGTAGTCTGCAGTTTACGAAGTGATCAATTCATCTTATCACTTTTCAAGACAAAGAGATGGAGCAGTTTTTGAAATAATGTCACCCAAATATCTCAGGCTTCACTCTTAAAATAATTTTTTTGGACGAAAATACATTTGTGAATTCTTCAATGAAGTACTAAATCTGCTTGGCATAATGCAGTGACCAATGAGTCTGAAAATCAGCTTTGTTTTGCCACAGAGGAAACTGAAGTCAGTATCACAAAACTGTTCAAGATCAAGTTAAATCAATATAAGCCAAAAATTTAAATATCTCATTAATGTACATACGAGAATGTGAGGCGAATAAATAAAAGTGAAACTTTTAGTATCTATGTCGTGTGAGGTTTTAATGCATAGGGAATAGGTAGATCCCCCAACTCACAAGGCTGACAGTCGTTCCTGCGATTAGCCGGGATGGCTATGATGGGGTCGTGACCGCACTGCATGGATCAAGTTGCAGGGGAAGCACTCACTGGAGGTGAATGTCTCTTTGGCCACACTTTGCAAGCCCTGATTTAAATAATTCTTCCGTGGTTAGATACTCACTCCCTGCACACAAAAATGAACTTAGCTCAATATTGGGCATTAAATAGTTTGAGATTTATCTGCAAGCCTTCTTGAAATCTGTGTTGTATCAGTTTAATACTCATGATATATCAGTTGAACTTATCGATTCTCTGCACTACCTCATACTACAGCATGATCCCATGCTGGTTATCAGCTACCTCTATGGCTTTATGTGGCACAGCATGGGGACTTTTTGGCACTTTATGAACATTAAGAATCATCACTTTTAACATATTATACTACCCATGATTGCTGTAGGGCTAATATTTAGCTACACCCTCTAACTTCAAAAGGGCAACTTTCAAAAACTAAGGATACTAACAACAGTTTCATCATACAGTTATCCTCCCATGAAGTTAATTAACAGGTGGAGCATTAGGCACACCAACATATTAAAAAGAAACAGGCACGATTTGAAAACAACAGCATTCATAAATAACAGGATACAAACTGCTGCACGCACATGCTTAGTAGTTATGTGTTGTGCCACTAGGTGGTGCTAGTTTGGGGTATTCTGTTGTCTGTGTTCCTATTTCAACCCTTCACCGATTAATGACAAGGCTGACAACAAGGAGAAAACAGTCTGTGTGAAATTTTGTTTTCTGTTAGGGAAAACTGCAGCCGAGACTACTGGGGTGCCTTGGCAAGGCTTTTAATGATGATGCTTTGGGGAGTGTTTTCCTCATTTGAAATCTGGCTATGTGCCAACTGACGACATGCCACGTCCCGGTTGTCCTTCGACAGGAAGAAATAACGAAAACATTGCCACTGTCAAACGTCCATGGACCATTGACCAAATTTCTGAGGAAGCAAAAGAGACATGGAGCATGGTTCAAACCGAAGATTTGCACACGAGATGGCATATGCAAAATTTACAGTATCCTGCCTCAAGAGTTACACAACTGGTTTCAGCAGTAACAAAAGTGTTGGGACAAGTGATTTATGCACACAGACAATAGGGCTAAAGTACTGAGAATATACAGCTCAATAAAAATGCAATATAACAAAATTCCCTCCCTCCATATTCCTTCTCATGATAACATTGCAGATGACTCAAAGACAGCACCATTCCAGTATTGTGCAGTTCGGCAGTCAGTTGGTGGGGAACCCACTGTGCATAGATTTTTCGAAAGTTCAAGTGTTGATACTTTATGAGGTGGGCAGTGCCCGTGCTAATACCCAGTAACCAATGGATCTCGTCCGCGGTAGTTCTTTGATTTTCTAAGATTAAAGCATTAAATTCTGCAACCATTTCCAGTGTGACACATGATGAGTCTGTCCAGAACGAGCATCGTCTTCCAGTGACTCGTGCCCCTCAAGGAATTGATTGCGCCATTCCACAACACTTTAATGACTCAGACTGTACTCACTATACACAGCCTTCATCTGCCTATACATTTCACAGCCTCCAACTCCTACTCTTCATTGTTCCTACTTACTCAGGTGCAAGTTCAGTGGTGGGCGATAACTAGTGTGACCACCTCTTCGGCATGAAACCACACTGGCGCTACGCAACATCAAATGAAGCACACGGATCAGTCTCTCTACCAATAGATGGTGCCACTATACCCGCAGTTATGTGATGCCACCTAACGTGTAAGGCAAAGGTTGACGCACTGACCAGGTTTCATTTCAATGAACCTGATACATCAACAACAGTTTAGAAAAACATTTGACACTGAATTTTCTGGACAACTTTTCACTCCACTGACTACTTTCAGAAAAGATCCAGTCACTAAACATAACATCTGTCATGTAAATGATCAGCATACAGACATATTTTCACAAAAAAAGAGAGAGTGATTATTTTGGAAGCAATTTACAGTGTCCACAATTTAGCATGATACTGTGAATATGATTGATAGGATATACAAATAACTAAACTTAATGTGGTGGCAATGAAGACGCTGTAGCACAGTGTCAACCAATTTTGCAAGGTCATCAGGCTTAATGCCTATGACCTGGTCAAAAACAGTACCTCGTGTAATATTTGCATAGTATGTTGGAGATAGGTTTGGAATCACTCGTATCATTTCACAATCCAATGGTTGCAAATTGTATGCTGATGAGATTCATTTCCTTTTTTTCAAATCTGAATGATTATTTTGAACCCAAGATTTTCCTTTGTTTCTTCTAGCAACCACATACATCTGCTATAGGATTAAGCAACAATCCGAAGTCATTATATTAAATGAAATGTGAATGAGTGATTGTGGTTCCTTTATTAAAAATGAAAATAAATTTAACACAATTTTGGCAAAAGACCATTGTTATTAAAAATAATTACTTACATTTTGTTCAACGGCTTTCTGTCAATAAAATACTTAAAACTATATACACACTGTACAGTCAATCTTAAAAATTAAAATGAAGTAAAAAACTGATGACATAAAATGAAAATGAAGTAAAAAATTGATGACATGAAATGAAAATATGCATAAAAGCATTTTTAAAAAAATCTTGAAACTTTAACATGGCTTCTGTTTTCTCTCTCTGGAGAATTCTAATGTGAAAGGGTGTTTCACAGTCTATTTGTGCTTCATGTTTGGCAATTTTAAGATTTGTACCTTTATTGAGACTAGACACATTTTGCATAAGCTGTTATCAACTGTGCAAATCTTCACAATAATTCCATAACATTACCAAGCTTCACCTCTTTAGAAGGCAAACGAAGCAGCGTTGTTGTTTGGAAAATTCACATAACCTTCATGTTTCACACTACCATCTTGAGAAGAGAGAAAATCATTTTCAAAACTTCCTTTTGGATCTTGACCAGATACAGACATGTGATCAAAAGTCTCTAGCAGAGCCTTCTCTTTCCCTTTTAACAGACTTTTCTGTTGAGGCATATTCACATAATTGTCAGGCGAAGGATTAAAGTGGCCAATGTTATGGTAAGCAGGATTTGAAAAACTTGGAGTTATAGTATTTCCATTAACATACGTCCTATGTCCATTTCGTGCACCAGTATCTACACTGTCAGCAGTAGGTTGTTCTGATTCAGAGTCACTCATGCTCTTAAGCATGGGTCGCAACTCTGGACCACGAATAAGTTCTGCTTCTTTAACACGAGACTTTGCTTGAGGCGAACCATCAAAAGTGAAAACATTTCCTTCAGAACGGCTGCTGTGTGGGCTGAATACACCACCTTCTGAAGTTGACGGACTTCCCATGCACATGTACCCTGAGCTGGCTGGACCATCTGTGGCTTCTGCACCAGAACCGGGTAGAGGACTGCATGGAAAGAAAAACAATAAAAGCATGTGATCAGTGAAGTTACTTTGAAATACTGAACAATAGTTACATACACTGATGGAAAAAAATCCCAATGCCAAAAAGTAATTAATGTAGAGTAATGAAATTATGGAACATTTTGTCTAGGTAACATATTTAAGTGATTAAATTGCAAGATCACACTTAGTGTAACTGCAAGAAAAGCCACTGCAAATGCGAAATGCTGGTATATTAATAACTAGTGCAACCACTAGACTGTTGAATGCAAGTACGACAATGTGCACACACTGTGTTGTACAGGTGCCTAATTTTAATTTATGGTATGGAAATCCATGCCTGTTGCACTTGGGTCAGTCAATACAGGGACCGTTAAAGCTGTTTGTGGATGATGCTGTTATCAGATGATGTCACATATGTGCTCGACAAGACATATCTGGTGATCCAGCAGGCCGAGGTAACAGGTCGACACTCAGAGCATGTTTGGTTACAATAGCAGTATGTAGGAGAGCATTATTCTGTTGGAAAACACCCCCTGGAATGCTGTTCATGAAGGACAACATGACTGGCCAAATCATGAGATTGACATAGAATTTTGCAGTCAGGGCACATGGAACAACCACGAGAGTGCCCCTGCTGTCATATGAAATCACACCACAGACCACAATTCCAGCTGTAAGTCCAGTGAGTCTAAGATGTGGACAGGTTGGTTGCAGGCCCTCATCTGGGCTCCTCCTAACGAAAACACATCAATTACTGGTACCAAGGCAGAACCAGCTTTCATCAGAAAACACAACAGACCTCTACTCTAAATTCTTGCTACCTTTGTTAAAGTGATTATCATTTCTTGAAGTTATTTTTTGAAGTCATCTCACACATGCCATCATCAAAAATAATGATTTTCTTTCTATTGAAAGCACAATGAACTAACTCATTTTACGTAAATTCTACACAACACATTTTTACAATATCCCTGCACATGTATTCTCAATTCAGTACCAGTCTTATGAACAGTTTGGTGGTTGTTTATGTCATTTGTGTTTCCTCAGAGTCAATGTACAAGAACACAGAAGTGATTCACCTGGAGGAACGTCGAACATGTTTACTAGCTTATTTTTTCAATATGATAAATTTATGATTCAGAGAATCTGCCAACAGCGGGGGGAATCTGAACACATTTTCTGGAGTAAGCCATACTGGAAAAAATTTTTGAAATTCTGTAGAAACTTTGACGGTATTAATATACAAGCACATTCATGTCCTTGGGTCAATCCCAAACTTTGAAACTGGTGTATATAATTTCTATTAATCCATTCAACTGGACTTTAAGCATACTAGAATTATATAATAGGTATTATTTTCCACAATGCATATTAAATGGATTTTATAACACAAAATTACTTTAAATCTAAAGTGAAGTCTCTTCCTCAAACATATCTCAATGACAGGGTAATATTTGTGACTGTACATGTTATAATGCTAGTCCACTTTCTTGAAAATCTTAGTCAGTAGGAAACTATTTCGAAGCACACAGGTTCCAACGTACGTGACAATTCTCTACTGTCCCGGAGACACTTACTCAGAAGATCAGTGGGTTTACCTACACCTGGAAACAGGATAACAAGAACACCTATACTGTACCTGTGATGAATTCTGAAACCATTTTAAACCTCCACAAACAGGTAAGTATCAATACTGACAAACTATCCATGATTTTGTTTCAGTAAATGGTCTTGTTGTGGTAAGAAGTAAATAAATTTTCTCTAAATTTGGTAGCGAAACTTAACTGCCTGATACAGCTGTAAGCTCAAGAACCGCTCACTCACCAATAGATTTGTACCTACAGATTGGAAAATTGCGCAGGTCGCACCAGTGTTTAAGAAGGGTAGTAGGAGTAATCCATCGAACTACAGACCTACATCACTGACATCTGTTTGCAGTAGGGTTTTGGAGCATATACTGTATTCAAACATTATGAATCACCTCGAAGGGAACGATCTATTGATACGTAATCAGCATGGTTTCAGAAAACATTCTTGTGCAACGCAGCTAGCTCTTTATTCGCACAAAGTAATGGTTGCTATCGACAGGGGATCTTAAGTTGATTCCATATTTCTAGATTTCCAGAAAGCTTTTGACACCATTCCTCACAAGTGACTTCTAATCAAGCTGCGGGCCTATGGGGTATCGTCTCAGTTGTGCGACTGGATTCATAATTTCCTGTCAGGAAGGTCGCAGTTTGTAGTAATAGACGGCAAATCATCGAGTAAAACTGAAGTGATATCAGGTGTTCCCCAGGGAAGCGTCCTGGGACCTCTGCTGTTCCTTATCTATATAAATGACCTGGGTGACAATCTGAGCAGTTTTCTTAGGTTGTTCACAGATGATGCTGTAATTTACTGTCTAGTAAGGTCATCCGAAGACCAGTATCATTGCAAAGCGATTTAGAAAAGATTGCTGTATGGTGTGGCAGGTGGCAGTTGACGCTAAATAACAAAAAGTGTGAGGTGATCCACATGAGTTCCAGAAGCAATCTGTCAGAATTCGATTACTCGATAAATAGTACAATTCTCAAGGCTGTCAATTCAACTAAATACCTGGGTGTTAAAATTACGAACAACTTCAGTTGGAAAGACCACATAGATAATATTGTGGGGAAGGCGAGCCAAAGGTTGCGTTTCATTGGCAGGACACTTAGATGCAACAAGTCCACTAAATAGACAGCTTACACTACACTTGTTCTTCCTCTGTTAGAATATTGCTGCGCGGTGTGGGATCCTTACCAGGTGGTATTGATGGAGGTCATCGAAAGGGTGCAAAAAAGGGCAGCTCGTTTTGTATTATCACATAATAGGGGAGAGAGTGTGGCAGATGTGATACGTGAGTTGGGATGGAAGTCATTACAGCAAAGACGTTTTTACGAAATTTCAGTCACCAACTTTCTCTTCCGAATGCGAAAATATTTTGTTGAGCACAACCTACATAGGTAGGAATGATCATAAAAATAAAATAAGAGAAATCAGAGCTCGAACAGAAAGGTTTAGGTGTTCGTTTTTCCCGCGCGCTGTTTGGGAGTGGAATAGTAGGGAGATAGTATGATTGTGGTTCGATGAACCCCCTGCCAAGCACTTAAATGTGAATTGCAGAGTTATCATGTAGATGCAGATGTAGATTTCATTTAACAGATGATTATTACAGAACATATTCTAAATGTTACCTGTTGATGTAATCATTATCTTCAATTGGTGATACTAGATTGCCATATGTAGGAGCACTCATCATACTCAGATAATCACTTTGTGTGTTCTGCATCCATTCTGAATTCATGTCTATATATGGATCATTCAAATCAATGTAGTGCTGAAATTAAACAGAACAATGTAGAGTTCCTTACACTAAATTTCTTAATTTTTTGTCATTAAAATGTCTCATTTCAGTCAGAAGTGTCATTAGAGAGCAAAAAAAGTAAAAACATGGAACTATGAAGCATGCTTCTACGACTAAGGGCAAAAATGAATCACGAGACTGAAAGGCCATGAAGCACTGGTAATGGTGGGGAGGTAAAATATGAAATTAATGACAGAAGTGAACACACATTTACACAAAATTGTGATTAATTAAATCAATGTTACCTGGGAAGCCAATTATACTTCACTGTAAGGTAATATGAGATTTATTTACTATAATTAAACTGCAAGTTGTTGTGACTTAGTAGTGTCAAGGCAGATCCCATTCTTGTTATACAAAAGCTACTGCATGCTTCTTAAAACTAATCCAGTGACAATGTTTAATCAGTAGAACATAGAACAATTGACCAAATAAGACATGATATATATATATATATATATATATATATATATATATATATATATATATATATATATATATATATATATATATATATATATATATATATATATATATATATATATATATATATATATATATATATATATATATATATATATATATATATATATATATATATTATTTTAAAAGCAAAGGATTTTAGAAACAGGTATTCAAAGTCACATTAATGAGAAATCAATGCAGTTCCATAAAAGCAACCACTATACTTCCTAGACAGAATAACAGTGAATAAATTCTGACTAATTTTAAATGTAATTACTTACTTTCTTCACACTATCTTCGAGCATATTCCCAATTCTTTCACTTAGTTCCGTAAACGAAGGTCTTTTGTTTGGATTTAAATGCCAACAATCCAGCATTGTTTGGTGGCTGTAAAAAAAAAAAAAAAAAAATTGTAAAATTTGAAATATCTTATCCAAGACTCACTACAAATCTGTAATGTATGTGAAACTTAAATAGTTTAGAGCTAGTTTTTCTTTCAAATACAGGGGCAATTATAGAAGCTATGAGACTACTACTACTACTACCACCACCACCACCACCACCACCACCACCACCACGTTGCAGAAGTTTTCCTACATGACTCCTATTCCTACTAACTTCCTTGCTCTTTCAATACTCCAACCAAAAAACAAGAATGCCAGGAGCAGAAAACCTCTATGCGCAGAGCAGAGCTTAGATTAGCCAAAACTATTGAGGACAGGTGGCGTTCAGATAACAGATTTTCCAGGTTACTAGTCAATTACGAAAATATTTGTACCTGTGTTTACAGGAATATCACAAAAATAAACACTAAATTAAACACACGACTGTGTACACGGAAATGAGGGTTATCGTGCCAACAATTTTACAACATGGATTAATCCATTTTACTTTAAAGCCTGGTGTTTATGTTTTATTCATGATAATCTTTAAAGTAGCCTTTTACTACAAACTGAAATTTTCTCTTTAAAGTAGCCTTTTACTACAAACTGAAATTTTCTCAATGAAACCTTATATTTGAAATGCTCTCTGCATCTTTGAGTAAAAAAAGACAGTGATGAGATGCTGACAATGTGCAAAGGCTGTCCACATGGTGGGCTCCAGGTGAACCAAATTATTAGCAGTGGAGCAGTCTTTGTGAAATCTGCCCTGAGATGCAGCCAAAAGGCCCCTAGACCCAAGGAGCCAACACAGCCGCTTGCTCACCATGCTTTTGAGCACTTATGGAGAATCCATCTGGCTGGGCTTCCAGAGAAGCAACACTGAGGGAGCGACAGGAAGATCAGAAATTGGTCACTACCACAAAGGTCATCATGGGCCCTCCACTAGGTAAATGGCTGAAGATCAGGACTGCAAAAGGAGTAATCAATCGTTTAAGTCCTGTGTATGATACTGAAGTGTGTGGGGGTACCAGAGCTCAAGAGGCAAAGATCAAGTTGTGCCAGTAAAGTTTTGATGTGTTTACCATGGCCACTAACCATTGTTCCACCCCACAATGGGTTGTTGGCATTGAAGTCCCCAACACTAGGAACGGTGAGGGGAGCTGAGAGAAAAATGCAGACAGTACATCCTGCGACACGACATCATGGGAAGGGAGATAAAAATTACAGATGCTAAAATCCAGATATGCCCAGAGAGCCACAGCCTCCAATGGAGTATCAAGAGGCACAAGGTCACTGTATACAGAGTCCAGTACATATGTACGAACTCCACCCAATACCCTCTCAGTCAGTTCAATTCTTAAAATAACCTCGGTAATCATGATGATCATGGGAATTTGTTACAATTCCACTGGTTGGCATAAGGGGCCAGGGGAAGGTGGGGGGGAGGTCATGACCCAGGTTCATGTGCAGCAGACATGCACAATTCCTGCAGACAATGGTAGCAGTGCAATGGGAAGACATATGTCTGAACTTCATATACCTGAAGCATCTTGCAGGAAGAGGAACACAGGGTTTCACGTCACACCAGTAGACCATCACCTCAAGCTTCTTAGGCAACATATCTCTCTCAAAAGCCAAGATACAGGCCCCAGTAAGAACTCTGTTCTCCCTTGGTCCCCTATGGACAACGGATGAAGTGCACACCCCGTTGCTCTGAGTTGACCTGCAGCTCATTGTCAGACTGCAGAAGAAGATGACAGTGAAAGATGATGACTGGGAGCATTTTAAGACTTGTGGGGAGTGACAGTCATGTGAATGTTGTTTTAATGTGGAGGGAACTGCTCTTCATCTTAGAGATGGCTGCAACTTCCCTATATTTGGCCTCAATTTTTCCCCCACGAAAGATAAAGGCTTTGTGGCCAAAAAGGTATCCCCATCAGTCCCGGTACAGACCAGGTATGGGGGAGGGGGAGGGAGGATTTTGCTGCTTGTCATTTTGTTCTGCTTTCCTCCCACAGTGTGGCAAGGGAAGGGAACACATTGAGGTCGTACTTTGTTGTGGGGGTGCAGTGCAGGAACCAACGGTACGATCCCCGCGTGGTCAGGGGGCTACCATTGTGCAGGTACTTGACGACAACCTCCTGCCCCTCACTTAGTAGTGGAAAGGTATCAGAACCAGATCTAGGTCCTATACAATTCTAAAAATATAAGTGAAAGAACTTGCTGCCCTTCTAGCAGCAGTTATTATAGATTACTGGAGAAACCAACAGCACCTAGCGACTAGAGAAAAGTGCAGTTCATTCCCCATTTTCAAGAAGGATGCACATAATTATAAGCCTATATCATTGACATCAATCTGTTGTAGAAATATGGAATGCATTTTATGCTCAAGAATTTTTATGACCTTTTGGAGAATGAAAATCTCCTCTATATAAAAAAAAACTCAACATGGATTCCAAAAATGGAAATCTTGTGAAAAGCAGCTCGCTCCATTCCTTCATGAGATCCATAGTGCTTAAGTTGATCCTGTTTTTCATGACTTCAAGAAGGCATCTGACACTGTCCCGAACTGCTGTTTAGAGAGGAGGGGGGAAAAAGAAGAACTTATCAAGTGTCAGACCAAATTTGCAACTGGATTCAGAATCACCTCATTGATAGAACTCAACGCATCACTCATAATCAAACAAAACAGTCAGAAATAAAGGTAGATTACAAAGTACCCTAAGGAAGTGCGATACGACCATTACTGTTTACAATGTATATAAATGATGTAATAGAAAGCATCACAAGCTCTTCAAGACTGTTCAGACATAATGCGGTAGTATGTAAGAAAGTATCAACACCAGAAGACAGCTTCCATTTTCAGAATGACCCATGGACGATTGATGAATTGGTCAGGCTCTTGCAGCTGACACTGTATGTAAAACAGTAATGCATCACACACCACTGTTGTACAACTACACTGCTGACGACAAATTACTGGAAACAGCATCTACTGTAAAATATCTGGGAATAACTATTCACAGCAAACTTACGTGGAATGATCACATAAAATGAAGTAGGAAAAGCAGATGCCAGACAGATTCATAAGAAGAATCTTAAGAACTGTAAACCACCAAGAAAGTAAATGGCTTACAAGGCACTTGTTTACAAAAAGTGGCATGTTTTGTCACAGGATCGTTTAGTAGGTGCAAATGTGTTACACAGATACTCAACAAACTCCAGTGGCAGATGCTATAACACAAGCATTATGCATCACAAAGATGCTTACTATTGAACTCTTGAGAGAGCATTTTCTGGTAAGAGTCAGGCAGCACATTACTTCCATCCACATACATCCCGTGAAATGACCACAACAAGAAAATTCTAGAAATTAGAACCAATACATAAGCTTACTGCAGTCATTATTCCCACGTGCCATTCATGAGTGAAACAGGGAAGGGAGGATCAGTTAACAGTACCGGGAAACACCCACTGCCACATACCGTTACGTAGCTTGTGGAGTATGGTTTAGATGTAGATTCTCATGAAGTAATTAGTGCTATCAACACGGGATGCCACATTGATTCCATGTTTCTAGATTTCCAGAAGGATTTTGACACCATTCTTCACAAGTCACTTGTAGTCAAATTGTGTGCTAATGGAGTATGTCTCAGTTGTATGACTGCATTCATGATTTCCTGTCAGAAATGTCACAATACGTAGTAACTGATGGAATGTCATTGAGTAAAACAGAAGTAATATCTGGCATTCCCTAAAAAAGTGTTAAAGGCCCTCTGCTGTGCCTGATCTATATAAACGATTTACTAGACAATCTAAGTGGCCGTCACACTGTTTGCAGATGACACAGATATGTACCATGTCAAAGTCTTCAGATGATGAAGATCAATTGCTAAATGATTTAGACAAGGTATCTGCATGGTTCAAAACATGGTAACTGACTGATGAAAAGTGTGAAGTCACCCACATGCATCTAAAGGAAATCCACTAAACTTCAGCTACACAATAAACCACAATAATCTAAAGGCTGTGAGTGCAACTAAATACTTTGGGATTACAGTTACCAAAACCTTAAATTTGAACAGTCACATAGATTACATTGTGGGGAAAGCAAACCAGAGACTGTGAATCATTAGAAGAATAGTTAGAAAATAGAAGTCTACTAAAGGGACTGCCAACACTAAAATTTACCGTCCTCTTCTGGCATATTGCTGTGCAGTGTGCGATCTCCATCAGATAGGATTGGAGGAGGATATCGAGAAAGTTCAAAGATGGGCAGCTCATTTTCTATTATTGCAAAACAGGGGATAGAATGTCAAGGATATGATACGCAAACTGGGGTGGCAATCATTAAAACAATGGCACATTTCTTTGCAGCAGTATATTCTTGTGAAATTTCTTTCACTGTTTTTCTCTTCCAGATGTGAAGATATTTTGTTGCCACTCACTGACAGAGAGAGAAATCACTTCATACTGAAATAAGAGCAATTGGTAGTCACACGGAAAGATTTAAATGTTCATTTTTTCTACGTGCTGATCAAGAGTTCAGTAGTAGAGAAACAGCTTTAAGATGGTTTGATGAACCGTTTGCCAGGCACTTAAATGTGAATTGCAGAGTAACCATGTCAGTGCATATGTAGAAGGTTTCCGACACTGGAACAATCCCTAGAATTGGTCACACTTGTGTCTTGTATGTGACTTACAGACACATTGAAATTCCCCTGAACCCTTCCGCAAACCTTCCATTTGCCTTCTCCAATGACAGATTTTACATAATTTTCCCACTTCATATCACTTCTTAGTGTTACCCCTCAAGACATACACCATTAATTTTCTCCTAGTTATAGGTGGTACCTTGCATTTATCCATATTTGAAGAGAGCTATCATTACATCAAGTGGAAGGAAATTCAGTGCATCAGAAGAGGACTTCATAGAAGCCATACCTCGAGCTATGAAGTGGATCCAAGACCTGGACATTGTGTAACCAATAGCTTCTAGTCTCGCATGACACACACAATATTTCTGTATATCATATCACATTGACCACATGTATGTATAAAAAATATTTTATTCACTAATTCATTATTTTAAGTATATTTGTATACATATTCCTTTGCATTGTAATGCCACTTTTTGTATATATGCTGCTGGCATGTCTTGTGATAAATAAATAATAATTTGTTCAAGTCTTTCCGCAATTCCTCACAATTGTCCATTCATGGATACTTTTCTGTAGACAACAGCAATGACAGTGAACTAACAACTAAAACTGCTATTCCTATCTGATAAATTGTTTATGTATTGAGAGAAGATTAAATGACCTATTAAGCTTCCTATGGACACACTCGACATTATTTTTGTTCCTGAAAAATATTTGCAGTCCAGTATAGCATACCAGGTTCAGTCAATTCATTACTCACCAGTGCAATTTCACATCTGCAGAGACACTGCTTAAGGTAACATCTTTGTTACTACTTGATGTTGATGTGGTACAATGCTGTTGTTTTGTGCACCTACATTTTACTCTTTTTGTATACTGGAATTAGCTGCAGTGCCCGGCATTGCCTGGGATGTTTAATACCTGCCACACAAAGTGATTGGCCCTGTGCCTTGTTGATACTCGTAATGAATGCAAGCTCGATGGCAAACTGCAATCATTTTAAATCAAAGGGCATATTTGAACCACTAGGTGTCAACAGAAGTGATGAATGACTGTTTCTTCACCTGTGGTATTAATAAAAATCAGGGTCTAGGTTTCTAGCTATGACTTTTTCAAAGAAACACCAATTTCAAACCAAAAATTTCGTGATAATAATTACATCACAAATTATGCACTGCCTTAGCATTTGTATGGTACTGTGGACTTTACTAATAAAAATAACTACAAAATACGGACTAAAACATCTTCTAGGGTGTGCGTCATATGTAACAACTGCAATTAATCAATAAGAGTCTGTAATCATGTTTCTGTTAAATTATTAAGGTTTTGCTTGTCCTACAATCTAGTGACATGTGATGGTTCTATTTCTGAGATGGGCATTGCCATTTTAATTTATTCCCGCAATAGGAGTTTTAGACAGTTTACGACAACTCATTTTGTTTGATAGGCATTTAATTTTTCATTAATTATCTCCATTCTTTCATTTGAATGTAGAAATTTGAAGTCAGTCTGCCAAGAACTTTAAACTAAATCGATAAAGTATTTTTCAGGATGTTTGGTAACAATGTTTCTCCTTTATATATTTTATACATATTTATAAATTGTGTATATTAAAAAGAAAAAAATTTCCATGTTTGGTATAGTAAAAAACATTTACAAACTGACATGGGACAATAGGCCTACAACAAGGATCGGTAAGCACACAGGAATGGGGCGGGGGGTCACAAAGGCCATCTGTGGCAACCAAACTACTAAATGGTGTTGCAGTTATTTAGTCACATGCTACAAATGTGGACGCTCACTACAGGAGATGCTCAAAGTTTTGACTAGATGCCTCAAGACACACCTTACATTGATGTTGTATTGAATGGCACACCCTCTCAAAGGTGCCTGGTATATCTTGAAGCCAACCTGCTGCTCCAACAGTCCCGCCCACTACATCCTACAGTGACGTAACAGGTGTTTCAGAAACCATGTCCTTTAGATACCCCTCATAGGAAAAGTCGACTGGGAAAGATCGGGCGATCATGCTGCCCATGCAACTGGTCCATCATAACAAATCCAGTGGCCGATAAATGTTGCCCAACGATGTACCCTCACTTGTATGCTGAAATGTAGTGCGGTGGCGAATAGGCATGGGAATATCATTCAGCATGTCAGGCAGAACCTCTTGCAGGAATATAAGATACATGCGACCCACGAGTCAGTCTGGGAGAATGTACAGCCACATCAAACAGTAGACGTTAAGTGTAAATTTGCATTGTGAGGTGCACATATTTGTGGGTTCACATCTCCTCACATACGCAGAGTGTGAATGTTCATCACACTCTCAATTGAAAACATAGCCTCATTGGTGAAGAGGACACTTGCTGTGAAGCTTCTGTCTGCAGCAGATTCCTGCAGAAACCACCAAGCGAATCCCATGCACTTGTTGTAGTTCCCCAGTTTCAATGCCTGAACACATTACAAATGAAACAGATGCAGTCATTTGCCATGCACAATGCACTGGGAGTAGTATGGGGAATAGCAGTGACATGGGATACACCTTGTGTACTACTTGATGATGTATGCTGCACACTTTTGAGAATACTTTCCTTTGCTACAAATGTCCATGTTGTTTGTTGGCAACCTGTATGTGGCTTGTACACATGGAAGAAGCTGGTTTTGCCAGTCAGCAATGCAGAACAGCTAATAATGTGTGGCACAGCACCTTCCTATCAGGATATTTCACTTGACACAATCACGCGGCTTCTCATCCACTGCAGTTGGCCTTGCCATAAATGCAATGCATCTCAACCATTTTGCAGTATGTGTAGCTAGCCATGTTACTCCCAATGCTTTCAAGAGATGAATGGTGATGGCATCAGTGCATTCCACCCATGTTGGTATACTAACACCCTCTGGTGACTGTAGTGTCCTCTCATGGCATCTGCGACTCCCAATTCCTATGTGATTCCCGATTCTTGTATGCTTGATGTGTCACATCATTTTTATATATACATATATTTGAAACAGCCTATTGACTATTTCTGCCCAAATATCCATTAGGGGACATTGTAGAAATCTGGAGTAAATCAGCCAAGAGCTTTTAGAGATTTTGGATAACAACCTTTCCCTTTCCCTTTTATATATTGCGCGCGCACACACACACACACACACACACACACACACACACACACACACACACACACACACACACACACACACACACACACAGAGAGAGAGAGAGAGAGAGAGAGAGAGAGAGAGAGAGAGAGAGAGAGAGAGAGAGATATGACCTGTGCTCTTTTCTGGTCATGGGAGACTACTCACTGTGCCAGAGATGCAGAATTAATATGAGCTAGGGAAAGGGCTAATTCAGAAGCATTTTTGATGTAAAATCTCACTGGAATTCTGTCAGATACAGTGTCTTGTTGGTTTTAAGTTCTCTATTATTATTATTATTATTATTGTTATTATTTACTATTGTAGTGTTACTATGAACATTTCTCAATTGTGACTGTGCTGTGGTCAAACATTGGTGCAGTAGTATCATAGGGTGTAAATACATTTCTAAATACAGAATTTAACCCTCAAACAGGTGCTCATATGTATGAAGTGCGCCACCCACAAACGAAAGTGTTCTGCATCATGCCATTGCTTTTTCACAAATGTGAGCCTATACCTGTTCTGTTAGCTAACACAATGATAAAATATGTTGTCACACGTACAAGTAGGCAGCAGTAATATGAAACAAAAAACAAGCTAGGTAAGAAAAAATTTACACTCCATGCTATAAAATGACTGATTATGTGCTAACCGGACAATCCCACACTAAGGCAGTTGTTTACGGGATAGTTAGTAACTGAATAAGTGGTTAGCTGGGATCTGATGCAACTGCGCTGCTTAATGCTTTGAGTGCATCATTACTGTTGGGTAACACCTGTCTGTGGCAACAGAGTGATATAAAGAAGTTTCTTTCATTATTGTTTGATTAAACAGTACTTTAGCTCATTTTATGTAATTTTATTTTATCATTGTTTAAGTAAACTAAGATAAAACTGCGATTTTCACCACACACATTCACCTTAATAACGTGAGGACAGCTATTCTTAACACGTGTACAAAATACGCTAAGTGTCCACTCACGTTACGAAAAACGCTGTGCCCACTTGAGGGTTAATATTTCTGCTTTCTGTCTGCTGTCTTCACTTTAAACATCAGATGGATACACTGCAGACTGGTTGGAAGGTTCAGTCATGTTCACTGATCTGTATGATAAGAACTTCCTAGGAGTTTATGACAGATCTTTTGCCATATCTGAAGTGACTGTTACTGTGGGCTTTAAACATGGCCATTCTTACAGCTGCCTGAATTGCTATTAAGTTTGCTCTACTCATTTCCCTACAGGCTCCCTTGTAGTGAGTGGGTAGTGGTCTCTTTTCCATAAAATTTTCTGATTTGTATATTTAAACCATGGGATTTCTGTGTCAACTGTACATATTTGTCTTGACTTCTGTTTAAAACTTCTTCCAGATTTAACCACAATTGCTTTGCATTTGTCAGAATTGAACTCTTTTTCATCTGATCAGTAAGCTGACTGACTGCCAGTTCAGCCAAACATAAATACTGTCCTAGTTTTCTTTATGACATTTTTGCCTAGAGTAACCACTATTGCTGCAATAACATCATTGTCGCTAATAATAATGATGTGGATCTCACGGGAAGCGTGCAAGGGATAAGTCCCCGCAGGTGCACTATTCATCTGTGTCCTTGGTGGCTCAGATGGACAGAGCATCTGCCATGTACGCAGAAGATTCCAGGTTCGAGTCTCGGTTGGGGCACACATTTTCAACTGTCCCTATTGAGGTATATCAACAACACCGGTCGGCACCTGAGGGCTTCAATTAATTATCATTTACCTCTCTCATTGTTAACATTCTTCTAAAGATTAGTAGCTCATGGTAAGACATTCATTAAAGAGCTTGGTGACACCCTGCACAAAAATAGAACTGTTATGGCCCACAGAGTCAATGAGTGGCACTTTTGTAAACAAAGGAACAACATGAAATGGAGAAACTGTGTTTTGCCAGTTTATATATAATTGAGTCAGGAGCTCTTACAACTGGTCTTAATGGTACACTGTCTTTATGAATTTTTGGTAACCCCTATAGGTGAGGTCGCAGGGCTCCTGTGTTCTGCATATTCCTATGTACATCTACAAAAAAGAAGATTCATTTATTAACCAATTCATATTCTGTGAGATCGGTGGCATTGGATCTGTGGTTATCTTTCAGTATGTCATCAGATCTACTAGGTCATTTCTGTTCTGCTCATAATTGCCAATTTCTTCATGCAACATTTCAGAAGACAGGCATCGGACTTCGCACCTTGTAAAGTTGAGATGCAGTACACATAAGTTGAGCCCTAGTGAAAAATAGTTCATCGAGTTCCTAAGACATCAGAACACTATCCATGTCAACATAATATTTACTGTGGAGCCAAGAATGGACCAACAACTACCATTTCTAGATTTGTTGGTTGGTGAGAACCTGGGACACTGTGTATTGAAAATCAATATACATCAAACCGATGCTGCACAAACTGTCAAATCATAACCAGTGACAGACATAAGGAAGAGTTAATACAATCATAGCATGTGCAACAGGAATATGGGAGCTGCAACACCTCGGATGTGATATGCAAGAACTGGAATGAATTCCGAGACAACAGGTACTACTACAGTTGCGTAATGTGTCTCATGAAACCTAACACAGAAAGTGACATGCACAAAGAAGCAGTGTCTGTTATGGCCATACACCCAAGGGTAAAAGAAATATGCCATATATTGCACTAACATGATGTAATGACTATTTACAACCTGATCATCAAGATAAAAAAGTGTCACAGATCAGAATATACCACATAACATGTTTCTATGGAAAAATCTATGTTTGAATGACTGGATGATCTATCAATACACGATGGGTAGGGCAGGGGTGGGCAGAGGGAGCCATGGGCCGAGGTGGGCACAGGAAGAGGTGTGGGCCAAGGCAGCAGCATCACAAACTTACTTATTTTCTTGATATTGGGAAATTTGTCAATTTGAATTACCTTAACAACACACAGCTTGGCAACTCCTACTGAATGCAACACGTCATATAAACAAATTTACAACTGTGTGTTTCATGCCTGTACTTAGGAAGCTGGAACTGGTCACTTCTGTACTTTGTATAAAATTTATTCCCCCTTTCGTATGCTATACAGGAACTTTAATCTCATTCTCAAGGAAGACTCAAGTAGATTAACACCTCTGAAGTAATCATACTAAGTCAACCTCAATAACCTACTTCAGTGAATGTACTATATTCCTTTCATGTGTGTCTGCCATTAACCATGGTGAGAAAGGACATCCTTTTGTGGAAGGCTCCTGCAGCAATATAGTTAAGATGAGCCAAGAAGTTTTAATCTGAATGACCAGTGGCAGCTCGTATGTATACATTCTGGGTGTTCACAAATTTTTAATTTCAGATAAATATCAGAATGTGAAATTAATAGCATCTGCTGTATCTGTATAACAGTTATGCTTATCAACATATTTATATAACTTCAGCCACTGTCAACAACAACAACAACAACAACAACAATAATAATAATATGCATAACTTATCTGAAAAAAAGGAAGAATTGTTTTTGTGGAATTTTGTTGTTTTGTAAATATCTAAGTGGAGCTTTGGCTACTCTCCATTTCTCATTTTTGTGTAAGTGGAAGTTTTCATACTTTATTTTTTTCGGACAAATGTACAACATCCGTAACTCATATGGTATCCCTAAATCATATATTAGTTAATTCATTAACTTCCAGGCTGAAAATCAAACACTGTTACACTGCACCCACACAACAACTTATGCTTGTTACACACTTCTTTGTTAAATGTTCGCCTGTAGTCACACTTATTTGATTTCATTACTTTCTCAAGCAACAGATCTGGTCTGGGAGGGGCTACTTTCTTTGCGGCCAGTTTTTCCTAGTAATTTTCTTTTCTGCTAGCCCTTAATACAGGTTCAACAGATTCGTGTTGACACTACACAGGAAAGCAGAGTCCTGCACAGTAAGCAACCCACTCTAAGCGCAAACTGCCATTTGCGGAAATTATTAAATTCGAGTAGTACTATCTACCGACAAGGTCACTTGACTAGAATACAAATGAGGCACTGAGAGCAGCAAGGACCAAAAGCACACCACCTTCAACACCCCCATATTTACGCGAATACTAGAGAAACCATTTACAGACAAACCTGAGCCACCATAAGATCAACATATGACAAAAGCATAAATGCTACAGTTGCACTATCGACAATGATGTGCTTTATGCTTCTCAGCACCACAAATGGATTATTGTATGATAAAACCCAAACCTTGATGTACTATATCTCATCCAGAATCACATAACATAGGTTTTTATATCACTGTAACTATACTCTATTCACCATACGAATAAACCTGATGTAAACACTGCAGTTAGGTCACTCATTCTTCCATGTTTGCTCGAATCTCATTGTATCTCTCTTCACGTGGAGCGGAAGCTAAGCTGTGACCAGTACAGTCAAGTACGATCGTATGGATATGTTTTATGCTTGTTACATGCACGTAGACTGAGCAATAATGCGGAACAACAGCTTTACCAGCACATTAAACCTGAAGAGCACTGGACAGCCAATGGTCCAACTAAGCTGTAATATATGTGAGTAGTTGCAGTTCGTACATAAAAAAAGATGAGCAAAGAAATAATTCTAGCACTACCGTGCACTTCTTAGGTGACCAGACCGAAAGCATAAAATGCACTCTTTCTCACCTGACATAGTATTCTAATTACAAATAAGAGTTATGAAAATTTCTATCTTAAACATAGGGTAATTTTTCTGAGCGAGCTGTGTGTAATGCAAAAGCATACTGCAGGGATTTCACTGTACTGTTGAATACTGAAGCCACTGAAAGTATTAATTACAGTCAGTTGTCTGGTAATCTCTTAGCTCCTTCCTAATCCGAATACGAGAAATACATTTCAGTTCTGGAAGTATCACCTACTACGTTGATAACAAGCCTATCAAGAACAGAAGCCACGAAGCCACCCAGGAGCTGAATTTTCTCCTCTTATTTTATACAGAGCTGTTCTATATCCTGCCAGCATTCGACAGTAATGTGTGAAACAGCTGCATGCATTAGTTCCAGTAAGTCTGGCAGCTTAACAGTCTTGTTACTTCTCAGGCCAAATCCCGCAACTTGGCTCCGTATCAGTTCTGTTAGGTTTATATTGTAATGGTACAGTAGCAAATGTAAAAAAAGTCCAAATAAAGAGGATTTGGACTCATTTTTTATTTAAAAAATGAAATTGTTATGTTTTCATAATTTAAGCAACTTTTATGAACAGTCTTTCATAAAACATTGACAACTAAGAATTTTTATTTGAAATGAAAACAGGAATTTCGCATCCAATATGTAATTAGAAACAAGAAGACATGCATTATTCATAAAAAATGATGATGAGTTTTTTAATTACGAGATGTAGGTATTTCAAATTTAATGACAACAAAAAAATTATACTGGAGAGATCTGAACTAACTAACCATTAAATTTATTTGGCTAGCATTCCATTACACTACTGACTGCACTACACAGACAATGTGGGCTTATGTATCAAATGTGTTACATACAGTGACTGGGAAAACTTCAAAGCCGATTATCTCCATAAATTTATGAAAATCATTAAGAACAGCCTATTTCTTGGCCCTTTTATCCATATTCCACATGCATGTTTCACTACGGAACAGAAAGCAGCCTCAGCCTCAGCCATTTTCATACTTTGCATTAATAGTGCGACAATCAGATCCCAAAGCTGCAGAGGCTGTGGCTGTATACCGTTTTAAAACTAAAAACTACGTAGCTAAAGCGTGATTAAGAAAAACATTGATGGCTGTTAATACATTTGAATATCTTAAAGTTTCATTTAATGTAACGTAGTAATAATACATCTAATACATAAGTAGGACCTACTTCCAAGAGTGTAACAACACCAGTGTACATGTGCTATGGCTTTTGACCAATCATTGTGTTTATGTTTGTTTACATCAGGTTTATTCTTACAATGAACAGATTGTATAACATATACGATGACCAATCTAATTTTACTATATTGTGAGTGACTTGGTATATCTGTGGAGTGTGCTACCACCTAGCAGGGTTTATGCCAAGCAAACGTGAATAAATGTCTGCGGCAGTGTGCTACCACCTGGTGGCACTGATGTAAACGTGTTGGGTGGTAAGGGCTAGTACTGAACGCCACAAACCGGGCATATTGTTTATCAAATTTGTATGTATTTGGCCCATAAGGCAATTATGTCATGCCAATTGTACATGCACAGAAGCTCCTTAAAACACGCACAAGTGAAGATGCGCTCGCAACCCTGATGCCAAGTTTCACTGAGTAAAGAGGAGCAATGTAGGACAGCAGAGTAGAACGGTAATGTGCATTTCAGATTAGCACACCTACAATACGTTTAACGGCATTCAAAGAAAAATAACCAATAAATCCGCACGGTGTCAAAAGTTAGGGTGTTCACGTGCTATTGTGCTCTTACATAACAGCCACAACCGTGAATGACAAAAGTCATAAAATGTTACTAAGTTGCAGAAAAGAATCCAGTTTGTTTTGGTGATTTTCTGTTTCACTAGTGTTATGTCAATAATCATGTTCCACACCACTGTTCTATCTGAAAGGCCATGAGTTAGAAGTATAGTGTACATTTTAGTTTGTACTTACATATTATATGTTGCATATTCTGGTTTCTCCATTCGATAACCATTCAGCAACTTGTTATAAAGCTTCTCATCTGCTTCCATGCCTAAATTTTTAAACAAATGAAAAGAGTCATTTTAACACAAGGAACATACTACAGATGTAATTACAAACACCATAAAGGGTAGTCCTATAAATACAATAGTTTCACAGCTGTCTATATACGCTCACAACTAACCTGGGTATGGTGTCCTTGCCAAAGAAAAAAACTCCCAGAGCACGATTCCATATGACCAGACATCAGATTGTGTTGAGAATATCCTGTCTCTGATCGATTCAATGGCCATCCACTTAACAGGTAATGGGCCCTAGAAACAATGAGCTAGTTGTGAATGAACTGTGGGAAAAATTGTGCCCCTTAAATGCTGCTCTTAGTTATGAACTTACTGGAAGGCTACCACAATGTTCATCTTTGATGACAAAGAGTTAACAGAAATGGCAACAAACTAGTTCCCTCATTCCTGTATTTTCTGAGATGTTATTTTCAGCTTTTACACTGTTTCAGAGGCCACCTGTCCAAATAATATTTGTTGTAGCCTGAGGAATAATTCTCCTCCATTAACTGTGCTGTAATTGTATAATACTATAGTTCTTTCTGTGGGAGGAACACACTGAATTGGAATATGATATCTGTCCACTACTGGACTGAGTAAGTCCTAGACTTCTTTGTGGCCAACAAATAATACTGGCATACTTACTTTGGCAGATATATGTTCCAGAAAAACTATCTTCCCATTGAATAGTGTGTGTTAACTTTTTTATGTATCACATATGGAACAAAAATTTTGAAGTTTCCTTTGAATATTGTGAGTTAATGTGTAGATTGATTTTGTCATTTAAAGATCAGTGCTAGGGTAACTGTTGCCAACATAGATAGCGCAAGTGCAACATCCGAGTTTCCTTACTTCTCCTTAAAGAAACAATGTGCAAGTTCATTGCAGTGAAGGAAGGAAACTATCAGAAGTCACGTACTGGAAAACCTGCCGAATGTAAACAATTTTCTGCAGTTAGTATGCGCAGGAAATTGTTTATCTTATTTTTTTGTTTTGTTTTTTTGGTGTCTGATAACACATCTAGACATCTAAAGTTTATCACCTGTGCAACTACCATATTTCTCGAATCTGTTTTTTAAAGTTACTTTCTGTTAGCCTTCCACATTTCCCTCTCATTATTTTGTGATGCCAAAACCTCACGATCTTGTATGTATATTTTCTGTCAAGCATATCATCTTTAGCCAGTGTCTACAGCTTTTTATTTACCCTACTTTATTTTATTTTTATCCATTCTGCCCTATCTTCAATTACATATTAATTTAGACACTAAATAAACAGCACAAAAGGTAAAGATTCTTACATCTCCTTTCTTCTTATAGTTGTTTGATTTGTACATGCTCTTCGCTAGACCAAAATCACAGATCTTCACTACATTTTCATCAGCAAGTAAAATGTTCCTTGCGGCCAGATCTCCATGCAGAACCTTAAATAGGTAGAAAAAAAAAATTGTAAGAAAGAGAACAAATTATATTGAAAATGGGATTACAGTTAAAATAGGACTCATTTATGGCATATGGCAGCTTACAACATTCTTAACAGTAAATATCTGCTTTGCAAGGGTGTGCTGAAAAGTAATATCTCTTTATTTTTAATGTAAAAACTCAGATTTTTACGGAATACAGATGTTAGTAACACTCTATATCTTTCTTCTTCGTGTCTACACATTTGCAATCCTCTCTCATTATAGGGCTACGAATCGTAGCATGTAATATGGCTGTGTTTAATGTAACTATGTTAGTGCATGAGGAACAGTGTGCTGTAATTGAGTTTTGAATATGAAGAGCTCGTTCACACATGAAGCACTCTCTCCTTTAGCATGACAATGCCAGACCGCATACAAAAGCTGTGACCTCTCTAACGATCTGTTGCCTTGGGTTCACTGTCATTCATAATCTTCCATGCAGTCTCGACTTGTCCCCATTCGATTTTCATGCGTTTGCAAAACGCAAAGCACACCTTCTTCAACTTCACTTTGATAGTAATGGCGTGGTGAAAGCAGATTTGAAGTTGTGACTCCAACAACGAAGTCAAACCTTCTACAATGATGGTATCAACAAATTGGCCTCTCATTGGGAGAAATGTGTTTGTCACCAGGGTGACTATGTTAAGAAATAAATATGTACATATGAAGAACAAAGATGTAGACTGTTAGTAAAATTTGTTTTATTCAGAAAGCCTACAGAGTTTTCACATACAAATTTGGAGGCATCAGTTTTCAGCATGCCCTCGTATTTATGCCCACACAAGTTGATAAGTGTTACACTATCAATAAGAAATGCAACAATAAAATTGAGCAGAGTAAGTGTAATCTTCTTGGTCTTCTTCCTAACATTTTGTTTCCCCAATTACTGCTTTCCTGTCTTTTGTTTATCCTTTTTGGTTTTCGCATGAAATCCTTCAGCAAATATTTGCTATGTACATGATCGTCTCAGTCATCATTGTATTTATCAAATGCTAATAGTGATGCACATGTGTTTCACTTATGCTTGTTTATGTGGCTGCAAAATTTTTTATCAATCAAGGTGGCGCGTAATGGTAAGCCACTGGATTCACATCCATATTCAGATTTCATGAAGTATCTTTGCATCACTTAAGGCAAATTCTGAGATGGTCTCACTGAAAATGATTCAGTCAATTTAGTTTCCCATCTCTCCCCAATCTAAGGTTGTGATCCATCTCTAATGACCTCATTGCTGACAGGAAACGAAACCTCGATCATCCATCAATCCTCCCTCCCTTCACAGTGACCGGGAGTCTGGCCTCAGAATAGTTGAAATACCAGTACTTAGTGTCATCCAGACAATCACTACTAAGCTGGAAATGTCCTTAAAATTGTAGAAGAAGTTATAGTCCATTCATATTTTACATTTTGGTATAATGTATTATTTTAATTAATTTAATCATTTTGACAACAGGAAAGGCATATGGCCACACTGTACCACTTACATTACCAAACCCAGAATAACTAGCCAATCCCATAAAAACATGGGATAAAGTCAGAAGATAAAGAAGAAGAATAAATTTAATAATTTTGATCTGGTTTCAGTTCCAGTTTCTGTTCTCTCATTTTCTGCCTCTAAAGTTACAGAAAGCAACTGCTGCTGTTTACTTTCATTTAAAAATCTATTTATTTCTCATAATCATACAAGATAGCTAGCTAACTCTCATGTTGTTCACACAAATACTGACAGATGCAGAAATGTAAATTTTCACATGGGAATAAATCATAAAAAAGCTACCATGTGAGGATATACATAGCATACCACCCCTTCTGTTCAATAAATAAATATTTGGATTACATTCATACAGCACAAGCAAGATGAGGACAATACAATGTAATCAAATTAAATCAGGTGATGCTGAGGGAATTACTTTTGGAAATGAGATACTTAACAAAGTAGACAAGTTATTACTTGGGCAGCAAAATAACTGATGATGGTCGAAGTAGAGAGGATATAAAATGTAGAGTGGCGATGGCAAGGAAAGCATTTGTGAAGAAGGGAGATCTATTAACAATGAGTACAGATATAAGTGCCATGAAGTCTTTTTCTGAAAGTATTTATATGGAGTGTAGCAATGTATGGAAGTGAAATGTGAATGATAAACAGTTTAGACAAGAAGAGAATAGAAGCTTTCGAAATGTGGTGCTACAGAAGAATGCTGAAGATTAGATGGGTAGATCACTTAACTAATGAGGGGGTACTGAATAGGACTGGAGAGAAGAGGAATTTATGACACCACTTGACTAGAAGAAGGGCTCGGTCGGTATGACCCATTCTGAGGCATCAAGGGATCACCAGTTTAGTGTTGAAGGGACGTGTGGAGGGTAAGAATTATACAGGGAGACCAAGATATGAGTACACTAAGCAGATTCAGAAGCATGCAGGTTGCAGTACTTACTCAAAGATGAAGACGTTTGCACAGGATAGAGTAGCAAGGAGAGCTGCACTAAACCTGTCTTTGGACTGAAGAGCCCAACAACGACGACGACGTACATACAGCAATATAAAAGGTGTTCCTCAATTCCTATTGCAGACTTCTGGGTTGTAGAGCGGTCTTTAGTAGCTAAAGGTTTGACATGAAACCCATGTTAACTAATGCACCATCTGCATATGTAACACAAATTTCAAGAACATCCACTTTCAAATCCCCAGTTCATGGTATGCACCTCCAAAATAAAAAGAGGGCACCATTGTCAGTCCCTGCTGTAATTATGACATCACACACCATTTTCATCCAACTAAAACAACAGTTATGAGAATCTGGTTTGACTGTGGGCTGACTGTGGTACTCTGTACATGTGGTGCACATTTGACTATAAGGAGGATGTCCATCACACAAAAGAGAACCTAACAACAAGTACTCTAAGCATTACCCCCTTACTCTGCTGGTTTTACTGTGAAGTGGGCAACTTCAAAGTGATCTCAACTTCGAACTTTTTTTATATCAAACGGTACACTTTTGGGCATGGGTTCCTCACCAGAACTCCATCTACGAAGTCCTCACAGTAGCCACAGAAGTCTCTAATAGGAATTGTGAAATGCTGTTTATATGTTAATATTTTAATTCAAAATTTATGAATTCACCTCAGGGACAGTAACCTATGGAATGTAGGGAAGTTTTGACTCTCCATTTACACAACACAGTGCAAGTTAAATGCATTATACCCTTAGTCTTAAAATATATACCTTAAAAGAATGTTGTCATACACAGTTTTATGAACAATATAATATTACTGTTGACAAAAGCGGGTAAATGCTAACATTTCTACATCTACATTCATACTCTACCCCTGTGAAGTGTACAGCAAAGGATATTTCCTAAGTCACCATGTGTTACAGTTTCTAGTCATTCCTATCATATGTGGAGCATGCAAAGAACCATTGATTACATAGCTTTGTGCATTGTGTAACTAGACTAAACTTGTTTTCACAATCCTTATGGGGCTGATACATACAGAACTGAAGTATATCTCTCAATTCTTTACTAAATATCTGTTCTACAAATTTTATAATTAAGTTTTCACAGGATAATTTATGTCTGTCAGAGAATCTGCCAATACAGTCTTTTCCCTCCCTATAAACAATTCCATGACATTCTCCTTGAACCCAACATCACATGAACAATATTCTGAAATGGGAAGTTCAAGTGACTTAAGCAGTCTCCTTTGTAGACGACAGCATGCCAGCATCCTGCTGCTTAACTCAGGTATGCTCTCTGCCTTACCTATGACTAAGCATGTCTGAAGATTCCGTTTCATATCTCTACAAACTGTTATGCCATAGTATTTGTATCAAGTTGACAGAGCCTACTTGTGAATAATTATAACTGTAGTAATGTGATGCCACTTTTTTTTAAATGTGTAACTTTACATTCATGTACATTTAAAATAAGTCACCAATATTTGCACCATGTTGGAATCGTGTCAAAATATGACTGAATATTTCTGCAACTTTTTTCGCACAGTACTACATTACAGATATCTACACCATCTGCAAAAACTCACATTACTGTTAACATCACCAGGTAGATTAGTAACACACATAATGAACAACAAGTGCCTCAACACACTTTCTTGTAGCTTGCCTGGAATTACTGCTGTCAGTGTCCCTCCATCCAAAATAACAGTTTGCATTCACCCTACCAAGAAATCCCGCCATCATAATTTTGTTAATACAAGTTCTCAAGAATCTTTTTCTTTTTTTTCTATTTGACAATTTTTTTCCAACTAGGTTACTCTTAAGATGACTTAACTAAATAAACAAGCTTCCTTGTACCAAACGGTAATTTCTAGGTTCAGAGTATTTACTGCAGCTGGTTATAAAAAGGGAGTTCAATGTCAATAGTGACTACAGAAAATATAATTTTTTTACAGTGGAATTTTAGTGAATATTTCAGCTAAATATTCTGCAACAGGTAAAATTCAAAACTATATTGAAATAATGAATAATATCAACTGAAAATGTGTACCTTCCGAGAAGCAAGATATTCCATTCCTTTAGCTACCTGGAATGCCCAACACAGTAGGTCACAGGTACATATTGGACGAACATTGCCTTTGTAATCTCCTCTGTAATTGGATCTCCATTCTGGTTGTATGCTGTTGTTACTCATCACATAATCATCTTCACCTAAAGTGCAGCAGTAGAGCAATGAGTCACGTGTAGCATGTCATTATGGCAGCATGTAATTTAAGTACCTCACTTTATTGATACAGTATTGACAAATACTAAATACAATTAAGTCATGTAAACTAAATTTCCAAGAAATCTTACATATGATTGTAACCAAATTTAACAACCTCAAAGTAAATGTCATCCATCAATTGTGAAGAAAATGGTTGTGGGTGCTATTAAAAAATTTGTTAGCTCTCTACCCCCCCCCCTCCCCCCCCTCTTCCTCCCCAACTACCAATGCTATGGAAAGACTGAGAAAGAGGAGCTTGTGAGGAGTGGGGTGGAGGAGGGGAATGAGGAAATAGCATGTAACACTCAACTCCCGCATGATTAGGCATGCTCGACATTGCTTCTCATCCACTCACGAAATCCTGATGTGGTGCACTAGTAAGATGATGTGGCTTATATGGGACGCCATATAGAGCTCAGCTGCCATCTTGATACATTCGATCATAACTATCATCAGTTGTAATTTCAATACTATGAAAGGAAGCTACAAAAATGTGTAACTGATTACATCTGATAAAACTTGCATTGGGCATAGCACGCAGGTTCTACCTGGGACTTTAGTTTGGCCGTCAACAAACTGATATGGCTGAACGTTTGAAGATTTTGTGTTAGTATGTTATGGCAAGTAATATAACTGTCAATATTGACAGGTTAGCTGTAGCTTGTAAATGTCAATGAGCCACAGGTCCATGTTGCTGACACTTATAAACATGTACATCCACACGCTGTAATGGACGTAATTCAATTTACTTCTGCACACAAATGGTGAAGCCTCAGAGGATATCTCTTCACTTTTAGTTTCACTTTCCGTAGTAATTTGTAACATGAATGGTTCGAAATGATGGTAAAAAAACTAAGACCTGGACCTTCCAGTGTGTGTGTGTGTGTGTGTGTGTGTGTGTGTGTGTGTGTGTATGTGGGGGGGGGGGGGGGGGATAGAAAGAATAACAATTTTCGAGAAAAGACTGTCTGCTAGAGAGGAGATCAGACCAAAAGAACTGGGACTCTGAGAATGTGGATAGTAGTGATTAATGCATGAAAGTACAGCTTACAGATGCATCTCGTGGCAATGCAGAATTGAAGATACGGTCAGTAATAAACAAATCTTGTCACACTTGGTCTACCAAACCTCAAGTCATGCAGCATTATTGATTCAAAAGACAGACATTAGCGTACTCACGCTAAAGGTAACAAGTCAATAGATTTATTTAGGCTCACAGGTGAATTACTTCAACATACAGGTGACAAAACAAACAACAATGGAACAATATTTCCATGAAACATAAAAATAACTGGTCTACAGTTCATTACTAAATTTCTCCAAAGCAGTGGTGGTGGTGGTTATTGGGAGGTTTAAGGGGGACTAAACAGCGAAGGTCATCAGTCCCCCATTCCAAAAACAGGCGAGACATAAATTCACGAAGCAGGTAAAACCCCAAGGGGAAGGAGACTCCCCCCAGGCCCTAAAAGAACACAAATGCGGCAACGAACACAACAGACACGAAGAGTACAGAGGAACACCAAACAAAAGGAAACAGAAGAAAAGAAGATGGCCGGAGACCGGTTGACTGACCACGAGAACAAAAAAAAGGGAAAGAGTCAACCATCTGACGACACACCAAAACAGCAACAAATATTGAGAGATGCGAGGACAAAAGACACAGAAAGGGAAAGGTGCAGCACCTCCCTAAATGGAACCATAAAAAGGACTACCACAGATAAAATTTAAAACGTCATCAGCCATGGAGGCATCGTCACATAAAACCAAAGGCAAAGTGCCTGGGAGATTAAAAGACTGCCAGAGAGTGCGCAGTCGGGGACACTCCAACAAAATGTGGGTGACCGTCAGCCGGGACCCACACCGACACAGGGGGGGATCTTCCTGACGCAAAAGATGGCCATGCGTCAGGTAGGTATGGCCGATGCGGAGCCGACACAGGATGACAGAGTCCCTGCAAGAAGCCCGCAGGGAGGACCGCCACACATCGGTCGTCTCCTTAACAGCCCGCAGTTTATTCGGGGATGTCAGGCCACGCCACTCAGCAGCCCACATCCCAAGCACCTGACGGCCCGACACCAACTGCTGATCTCGAGCTGGGAGGCCGATCTCCAAAGCTGGGGCGTCGATCGCCCCTTAGGCCATCCTGTCGACACGTTCGTTCCCGGGGATGCCAACGTGACTTGGCGTCCAAACAAAGACCACCGAACGACCAGAGCGGGTAATGGCGGAAACAGACTCCCGAATAGAGGATACCACAGGAGAAGAGGGATAGCAGCGGTTGATGGCCTGGAAGCTGCTCAGAGAGTCACTGCAGACGACGATGGACGTACCTGAGCAGGAACGCATATGCTCAAGAGCGCGCAATATGGCCACCAGCTCTGCAGTAAAAATACTGCAGCCAGCCGGCAAGGAGCGCTGTTCAACATGGGCAGCGTGAGCAAAAGCGTAGGCAGTGCGACCATCAATCAGGGAACCATCAGTGAAGACAGTCTCACAGCCCGAAAATGAGGCGAGGAGCGCAAGAAAACGGCGACGGAGGGCCACAGGCGGAACCGAGTCCTTGGGTCCCTGTGCCAAGTCCAGACGGACGGACGGCTGGGGCCAACACCAGGGAGGCGTAGGTGCACGGGCCTGGAAGGGAGGCAGAAGAGGGAATGACCACAAATCCGACAGCAGGGACTGGACGCAGACAGCTATGGAAAGCCCAGACCAAGGTCACCGTTCGGGCAGATGGAGGACCACGGCAGGGAAAAGCAGGCGACGATTGGGATGGCCCGGCGAGCAATGCACGTGGACAGCATAGTCGGCGAGCAGTCAATGGTGGCGAATCCGCAGCAGGGGAACCCCGGCCTCCACCAGTAGACTATCCACGGGGCTTGTACGAAAAGCGCCAGTTGCAAGCCGAACCCCACAGTGGTGTATGGGGTCTAACAACTTCAACACTGAGGGTGATGCAGACCCATAGGCCAGGCTCCCATAATCAAGCCTGGACTGCACAAGGGCTCTGTATAATCGCAACAGCGTGCAGCGATCCGCACCCCAAGATGTGTGGCTCAGGCAGCAAAGGGCGTTGAGGTGCCGCCAGCACTTTTGCTTCAGCTGAGTAATATGAGGAACCCATGTGAGCCGGGCATCAAAGACGAGTCCTAAGAAGTGGCAAGTGTCCACCACGTCAAGCAGGTGGCCGTCGAGGTAAAGTTCAGGATGAGGGTGGACCGTCCGACGCCTGCAGAACTGCATAACTCGAGTCTTGGCTGCAGAGAACTGAAAACCATGAGTCAGAGTCCATGATGCTGCCTTGCGAACAGCTACTTGCAGCCTGCGTTTGGCGACTCCCATAGTCGTGGAGCCAAATGAGATGCAGAAGTCGTTGGCATACAAAGAAGGAGACACCGACGACCCCACGGCTGCAGCCAGACCATTAATGGCCACTAGAAATAAGGAGACGCTCAACACCGAGCCCTGCGGGACCCCATTTTCCTGTATATAAGATGAACTAGAGGCAGCACCCACTTGCACCCGGAAAGAGCGGCGCAATAAAAAGGTTTGAAGAAAAGCCGGGAGCTGACCACGAAGACCCCACTCATGCAACATAGCAAGGATGTGATGCCTCCATGTGGTGTCATACGCCTTCTGCAGATCAAAAAAGACAGCAATGAGATGCTGACGTCGGGCAAAGGCCGTACGGATACCAGATTCCAGCCGCACCAAATTGTCCGCTGCACACCGGCCCCGACGGAAGCCACCCTGGGATGGAGGGAGGAGACCACGCGACTCAAGGACCCAACACAAACGCCGTCCCACCATACGTTCGAGCAATTTGGACAAAACATTGGTGAGGGTAATGGGACGATAGCTGTCCACCGCCAGTGGGTCTGCACCGGGTTTCAAGATGGGGACAATAAGACCCTCTCGCCATTGCGACGGGAACACGTCCTCGCTCCAAATGCGGTTAAAGATGGTGAGGATGTGTCTCTGGCAGTCCCTGGAGAGATGCGTCAGCATCTGTGCGTGGATGCAGTCTGGTCCTGGTGCTGTATCAGGGCAATCGGCGAGGGCAGCGAGGAATTCCCTCTCGCTGAAAGGAGCATTGTATTTTTCAGAACGACGCGTGTGGAATGATAATGGCGTCTGCTCGGTTCGCTCCTTTAAAGAGCGAAAGGTGGGGGGATAAGTTGCAGTCACAGAGCTCTTATTAAAGTGCGCAGCAAGGTGTTCAGCAATGGTGGCAGCGTCCAAGCAGCCAGCGCCGTCCAAGGAGATCCCAGGGACACCCAGAGGGGTCTGGTATCTGTAAATCCACCGGATCCGGGACCACACGAGCGAGTGGGAGACACGGGAGCCCAAGGAGGAGACATACCTCTCCCAGCACTCCTGCTTACGCCGTGCAATAAGACAACGGGCCAAGGCACGGAGCCTCTTAAAGGCGATGAGGGTCTCGAGAGACGGGTGCCGCCTATGACGCTGGAGAGCCCGTCGACGGTCACGAATAGCCTCAGCAATCTCCGGCGACCACCAGGGTACAGCCTTCCTCCGAGGGAGTCCAGAAGAGCGGGGGATGGCAGCCTCGGCCGCCGAAATGAGGGACGTGGTTAAGACACAGACCACCTCGTCAATGTCTCCCTGTGGGGGAGACTCAATGGTTGCAGCGGAAGTAAAAGCCGGCCAGTCAGCCCTGTGGAGTGCCCAGCGGGGCAGGCGCCCAGAAGAACAACACTGGGGCAGTGACAAATAGATGGGAAAATGGTCACTACCACACAGGTCAGGATGCACTCTCCAGTGGAGGGACGGGACAAGTCCGGGGCTGCAAAGAGAGAGATCGATGGCCAAGAACGAGCCATGGGCCACACTGAAATGCGTGGGAGCACCGGTGTTCAAAAGGCTAAGGTCGAGCTGAGCCAACAAATGCTCCATGGCACGATCGCGGTCATCGGAGACAGTCCCACCCCATAGAGGGTTGTGGGCATTGAAATCGCCCAGCAACAAGAAAGGTGGCGACAATTGGGCTATCAGAGCAACCAGGACATGCTGGGCGACGGCACCATCCGGTGGAAGGTAAAGACTGCAGACTGTAACAGCCTGTGGCGTCCACACCCGAACAGTGACAGCCTCTAAAGCTGTTTGTAGAGGAACGAACTCGCTGTGAAGAGAGTTAAGGACATATATGCAGACGCCACCAGACATCCTTTCATAAGCTGCCCGGTTCTTATAATAACCCCGATAGCCACAGAGGGCGGGGGTTCGCATTGCGGGAAACCAAGTTTCCTGAAGTGCAATGCAGAAAAAAGGGCGAAGGCTGATAAGTTGTCGGAGCTCAGCTAGATGGTGGAAGAAACCGCTGCAGTTCCACTGGAGGATAGTATTGTCCATGGATGGGAAAGGCGTGAATGGACTGGGGTGGCAGATTACGCCTCCTGGGCCCCTGCTGCTACTGAGTCACCACCTGTACAACAGCCATCCATTGCGTCCGAGGGACTGGCGAGATCCAGGTCCTCAGCGGACGCCAGAATCTCCACCTCATCTTCGGATGCAGAGTGAGAAGGTTGCGGTGGGACAGGTGCCATTGCAATGTCAGTATGCTTGGGCACCGGTGGCTACCTGATTATCCCTCGGACCCCGATGGACGCGACAGACGAAGTGAACACCTCGTCGTTCGAGGTTGGCACGTAATTCATCGTCGGACTGCAGTGATCCCTGTGGAATATAATACCCTGGACCATGTTGAGACTCTTATGCAGCGTGATGCTAACTGAAACATCCCCCAACTTGTCACAATTGAGCAACATCCGGGACTGGGCAGAGGATGCCGTTTTGATGAGCACAGAACCAGAGCGCATCTTGGACAAGCCCTCCACCTCCCCGAACTTGTCCTCTAAATGCTCCACAAAAAACTGGGGCTTGGTTGACAAACGATTCCCCATCAACTCGCGTACACACAAGGAACCAGGGTGAATATTCTCCACTGCCTTCTTTTGCCATATGTTCCTCCCATGGAGTGGCCAGGGAGGGAAATGATCGTGGTTCGTATTTCCTGCCGTTGAGGTTAGACCTCAATCGCTTAGAAACTGCTGGTGGAGGCCCACCAGCGAGAGATGACGTACCACGCTTCATTGCGGGTCATCCACCCTGATGCCACCTACTCCGACCAAGGGCCCTCCCCATGGGTGCCACCCAGCCGCAGCAATAGCCACCTGGCAGGATGGCCATTGCCGGGAGTACTGATGCCCCAGAGAGATGGGCATCTACTCCTTGGCATACTTGGGGAGTTAACGGCGCAGGCATCAGTAGAGCGATCCCTGTGTTGTCAGTGGGCTACAACCAACAGGGTACATGGCTGCCCCACCACAACGGACTGGCTACCGTCCTGGATCTTAGGTGCAAGAAAGTCCAAGGTCGTCGTCGCAGTTAAAAGCAACACTGCAGAGTGCAGCGTGGTAATCGTACCCAAGAGATGGAAAATGAGCGGGACACCATTGCGACGACGAAAAAGCCGGCTAAGGGTCTCAATGCACGACGGATACAATGCACCATGTAAGGCGCCCTTCCCCAATTGGCTCGCTCTTCGGAATAATTTAGAAAGATGTAGGTCAAATCCGAGAGGGGACCATCACATAAGGCCGAAACATTTGAGACTCCTTTTAGTCGCCTCTTACGACAGGCAGGAATACCGCGGGCCTATTCTAACCCCCGAACCCACAGGGGGATTCAAAGCAGTAATCTCTGTCTAATCTGGATGTTAAACTGCAGGTCTGTGAGTATGGCAATCAAAGATCCTGTTGCTTATTTCCTTATCTATGTGCACTGCTGCAGACATGAAGTTATAATGAGACATAAAAGAGAAAGAAGGAACTAATATGAAGTTATAATATAGTGAGATAGAAAAGAGAAAGAACTTTCCAATCATGAGTCCACCATCTATTATAGGCCTATCTGATGTTGCCAGCTCGTGGAGAAGCAGAAAATGAACTGTTTGACAATGAGTGCAAAGAATGTTTTCTGTAAATCTCTACCAACTAAAAACTTATCTGATCTTTATGTTGACATGATGATTGGAAAATTGAAGTGTCTTAAGCACTGTAGATGCTTCTTAAATAAAGTTAAAATTACTTGCTCAGACATGTCACAACTCATGATAAAAATTACAAATGAACTACGCAAGCAGTCCTTACATAGACACTGATACTGATGTCTGCAACAACACCTACTTCTCTGTCTAAAGCAACATATATCTTTACATACTGATATCTGGTATGTTACTTATGCATTGCCTCTCAGCATTTCTTTGACACTGTGCATCAGGAACCTTTTTTTTCTCTCTCTATTTTTTTATATATATATTATTTTTTATTTTTTTTTTTTTCAACTAAACGTTGTCCCAAACTATGGTCCAGAAGGCACATCAGGTTCAGGAAAGTATTTTATAATGATAATGCAAATTCACAGAAAATGTTTTTACAATTACTGTTCGCAATAAACTTACCAGCTGGAAGCATGGACACATGATCAGCTTCACTGCCACTGCTGTTTGAAGATGGTACCATAGCACCTGCTGCTCGATAATCAACAGCTATGTCCCCTCCAGAGAGACTGTTTGTGAAGGAAAGTGCTGCATACTTCACCCTGGGGAAATTATGTTGTTTACAACTACATGCACTTGGAAGTCGATAAATTTATTGCAAGGTTGGAGTATTTTCGAAGTGGCTGAAACATCAGTCACTGCTCCTCACGAGCAGCTGTGAAACACCATCTTTTGCAACTAGAACGGCACTCATGGGGGAAAATAATAATAAAAATAATAATTTTTGCCGAAAATAAATTATTCATAAGGAAGGGAAACTTGAGTTTAGTGTATCATTCAACAGAAAAGTTGCTTCTGATGCTCAATTTTTTGTGTCATTCAATATTATTGCTGTAAGATAAAGATAATTACCACCACTGGTAATTACCACCACTGGTAATTAAAACTGATGGCACAACAGTGAACAAAGGTAAACTTTTTTAATTAATGAAAGACTGCTCCCATTTGCTAATAAAGATCATTTGACATTCTTCATCACAGTTTGATTTTCAGATCCTGTCAAAATTGGCATGAACGTGAAGGCCAAAACCAGTCATGAACTTCAATAAAGAATATGTCAGCAACTGGAGTGATGTTTCATTAACTGAGTGTACAGTTGCAGAGCAGCACTCTCTGGACATGGAGAAACTATCGATTTTTCACATAATATGCTTCTACACAATCTGATTAAAAAAAAAGGATTAAAGAAATACAGGGCACAAAAAACAACTGAGATCATAAATGCCCATGTCGTAACCTTAAATTACTAATAAGAAAATGAAGTTAATAGTGGCTATACACTAAGCCTAATTGACAAAAGACAAGAGCTAAATATGAAGATTTCCCCATGGAGAAAAGTCAACAAAAATGCTGTAGACACACTGGAGGACCCTAACCAAGGATTAAATATCCTTTACCATATTGCTACTATGGAGAAAAAATAATAAACAAGCGGCAGCCTGCGCATCATTTCCTAAAACGGCTGATAAATCATATAGCACTCACAAACTTGAATATAAGCAGTTTAAAAAAGAAAATTGGGTCAGGAAATTGCAAACCGTCACAGCTGGATGACAATTATCACAAAGTGATAGGGAATCGCCACTTAAAAAATGGCAATGGCTAAAAGGACAGTACGTAATAGGCAGTCTAGCAGGAAGTAACGCATAGGACATTAGGGACTGGGAACCGGGTGGAATAGTCAGGTAACCCAAGTGAGAGGACCGAAAAAGTTTCCTGTCAAGCATGGACTCCAGGAATTTTGTAGTTTCAGCGAAAGGAAGAGCAACAGGCCCAAGGTGTAAAGGTGGGGGAAGAAACTCACTGTGCCCCAGAAATTCATACAAATGGTTTTGTCAGTGGAAAATCGAAAGACATTTTTGATGCGCCATGAGTGAAGACGACTGAGACATCGCTGAAGATGCCGCTCGAGGCGACAAGTATGTGGGGAACAGCAACAGATCGCAAAGTCGTCGATAAGAAGGGAGCTCGAGATGCCTGGCAGGAGACAGTCCATAATAGCATTAATGGTGACAAAGAGGATGATGCTCAGGACGGAGCCTCGAGGCATCTGATTCTCCTGGATAAAGACATCGAAGAAGGCTGAACCCCCATGTACCTTGAAGACTGTTTTTCAAAAATTCCTGAAGAAAATAGGGCAGGCAGCCCCTGTAGCCCCACAAGTACAGAGTGTGGAGGACACCAGTTCACCAGCAGGTGCCACAGTCTTTCTCCACATCAAGAAACACAGTCACAGTCTGGTATTTCGGCAGAAAACGATTTGTGAAATTGGTTGACAAAGTGATGAGATGGTCAACTGCAGAACAGTGTGCATGAAATCCATGTTGTGTAATGGTTAAGATTGTGAGACTCGAGCCACCATAGCACCTGGTCACAAATCATATGTTCCATCACCCTGCAACACAGCTGGTGAGAGAAATGGGGTGCCAGCTAGAAGGAAGATGTTTTCCTTATTAGGCTTAGATACAGGTATGACGTGGCTTCATGCCGATGCCCGGGGAACATGGCACCTGCTCAAATGTGGCTGTACATACAAAGGATAAAACACTTGCCCACAAGAGAAAGGTGTTTCAACATCTGAATGTGAACTTCATCCGACCCTGGAGTGTAAAACTGGGAGGAGGCGACAGACGGTCAAGCTCGCTCATACTAAAGGCAGCACTGTAGCAGACAAGTCAGAGAGGAGAAGGATATCACTTGAGCCGCCTCCACTCATTTCCAAGGGAGGAAGGCGGGGTGATAGTGGGTGCAGCTCGAAATCTCCACAAAGTAGTGGCCCAAAGTGCTGGAGGTAGCTGTAGGGTTCACAATGACATCATCTAACATGGTCAGGCCACAAATCAAGGAATTAACTTTGGTCCACAAGAGCTGATAGAGGTTGCCCCCACATAACGGAAGAAGGAGTGAAACTGTTAAAAGAACTAGTAAAGGATATCCAGCCAGCATTTTTATTATTCCGAATAATGTAGCCACACAGTGCATGCAGCTGGTTAGAATGGATACAGTGCACCAGTGTAGGATGACAGTTAAAATCGTAGAGAGCATGCCTCTGCAAGCAAATTGCACCGTGGGATGCCGCAGTCCCCCAGGGGACCGAGACATGGTGCAGTAAAGAAAAAATGTGAGGTATGAAATATCCTGTGGTACAAAGGACAATGTTAGTAAAATACACTACCTTCTTTGAAGGTCATTGAGGAGGACTGAAGCCTCCAATCAGCCTTAGAAAGCTGCCAATTTGGATTACACTTAGCTGGCGTAGGAATCAGCAAACAGATAGTGTACGGGGAATAGTAGCTGAAGTACAGTCAGAAAAAATGGACCACGCGTGATGACGGACCACCATCTCTGTGGAAATGATAGCACAGTCATCTAGCAGCACAACTGCAAGCAAAGACCCAACGCAGCTGCAAGCAAAGACCCAACGCAGCTGCAAGCAAAGACCCAACGCAGCTGCAAGCAAAGACCCAACGCAGCTGCAAGCAAAGACCCAACGCAGCTGCAAGCAAAGACCCAACGCAGCTGCAAGCAAAGACCCAACGCAGCTGCAAGCAAAGACCCAACGCAGCTGCAAGCAAAGACCCAACACAACTGCAAGCAAAGACCCAACACAACTGCAAGCAAAGACCCAACACAACTGCAAGCAAAGACCCAACACAACTGCAAGCAAAGACCCAACACAACTGCAAGCAAAGACCCAACACAACTGCAAGCAAAGACCCAACACAACTGCAAGCAAAGACCCAACACAACTGCAAGCAAAGACCCAACACAACTGCAAGCAAAGACCCAACACAACTGCAAGCAAAGACCCAACACAACTGCAAGCAAAGACCCAACACAACTGCAAGCAAAGACCCAACACAACTGCAAGCAAAGACCCAACACAACTGCAAGCAAAGACCCAACACAACTGCAAGCAAAGACCCAACACAACTGCAAGCAAAGACCCAACACAACTGCAAGCAAAGACCCAACACAACTGCAAGCAAAGACCCAACACAACTGCAAGCAAAGACCCAACACAACTGCAAGCAAAGACCCAACACAACTGCAAGCAAAGACCCAACACAACTGCAAGCAAAGACCCAACACAACTGCAAGCAAAGACCCAACACAACTGCAAGCAAAGACCCAACACAACTGCAAGCAAAGACCCAACACAACTGCAAGCAAAGACCCAACACAACTGCAAGCAAAGACCCAACACAACTGCAAGCAAAGACCCAACACAACTGCAAGCAAAGACCCAACACAACTGCAAGCAAAGACCCAACACAACTGCAAGCAAAGACCCAACACAACTGCAAGCAAAGACCCAACACAACTGCAAGCAAAGACCCAACACAACTGCAAGCAAAGACCCAACACAACTGCAAGCAAAGACCCAACACAACTGCAAGCAAAGACCCAACACAACTGCAAGCAAAGACCCAACACAACTGCAAGCAAAGACCCAACACAACTGCAAGCAAAGACCCAACACAACTGCAAGCAAAGACTCAACACAACTGCAAGCAAAGACTCAACACAACTGCAAGCAAAGACTCAACACAACTGCAAGCAAAGACTCAACACAACTGCAAGCAAAGACTCAACACAACTGCAAGCAAAGACTCAACACAACTTTGGAATCCACCAAGAAGCTGAGTCATGATAAAGGATGTGGAAAAGTTATATTATCATTAAAAAATAAAAACTTCTGGGAGGGATGGGATACCCACTAAAGTGCTTCCAATAGAGTGTGGCATAATGGCACCTCCCCTAACTAAAATATTCAACCCGTCTTTTGAACAGGTATACTTTCCCGACATTTTGAAGCATGCTGAAGTCAGACCCCTGTTCAAGAAAGGGCTATGGGAGGATGTGGGAAACTATTTCTATTTCCATTCTTCCAGTCCTATCAAAAGTGTTAGAGAAAGTAGCTGCAAACCAAATCAAAAAATTTATTGTAAAATATTTTAAGTAACTAATTTGGATTTCAACTGAGAAAAAACACTTTGGATGCAGTGAGTATTTATTGAAAAGATAGGCAAGTAATTGGATCAGAGGAGTAAAGCTGCAGGGATCTTCTGTGATCTCAAAAAAGCATTTGACTCCACGAACCATGACATGCTTATCTACAAATCAGACAAACACGGGATTAACGACAATGCTCTAATTTGGCTATCATCATCCTTACAAAAAAAAGAAAAAAAAATTTTTAAGGGTAACTATCACCTCGGCTGCGGTGAACTATTATTGTTAATGGAGTACAGTATCACAAGCCGTGCCTCAAGCTCCATTTTGGGGCCAATCCTGTTCCTATTCTACATAAATGACTTACCCTAAATACAAATCCCCTATCAGTTCTGTTTGGAGATGATACTTCTATCTTAATTGAAGATGATAAAGCAGAAAAAATTCCAAACTCCATCATAAGGACACTAAATACATTATAAAGCTGGTTACAGTTAAGTGGGATGAAACTGAACATTGCAAAAACCCACTGGGTACATTTCAAAACCAAACATTTGAAATGAGTGGAACTTAACATAACAATCAACCTATAAAAGAAGTTGACACAGTCAAATTCCTGGGACTAGATGTGGACAAAAACTTAAGCTGGAATACACATGTTGACTTCTTATCAAAAAAACTAAGCATTTTTGCATTTGCAATGCAAATACTAGAAAATTCCACTGACTTTAGTACTCAAAAAAATGCTTATCATAGTTATTTTCAATCTGTCATTAAATATGGGATAATTTTTGGTGAAGTTCAAGTAGTGTATCTTGAATACTGAAAATGCAAAAGAAAATTGCCAAATACTTGTGTACAGTACAGCGAACAGAGTCTTGTCACCCATTATTTTGGAAACTGCAAATTCTAACTGTTCCCTCCATATACATTTATGAAATTACTGTCTTCCTACACAACATACAAAAATTATTTGAGGAGAATAATTTTAACCATACATATAATACAAGAAATAATAATAAATTTTATGCTACTCACACTCCAGTTGAAATTATATGCACATACTCCACAGGGGTATATGGGGATGACAATATATAACAAGTTAATGGGCAAAAACATATTTAATATGAAGCCAGAAACTTTACAAAAAAAAAGGCTGCAGCAGATTCTGTGGGAGAAATGCTACTATCCAATAGAAGAATTCATAGATGATGAAATGATCATTTGAGCAAGGGGTAATGGAGTGTTAAATTTTATTGTACATATGTATAACAAAACTGTATTATTATCATGATGCTGTCTGTAAACATCAGCTGTTCTTTGTTTATGGTGTAATTTTACCACAATATGACATTTCTCCTGTACCTGAATCAAATGATTTAGTTTATGTACATTATGAGACAAACCATAATTCACAGTAATTCTGACAACATTCAAATGTAAAAATGTATGTTTTGTTATCAGTACATTAATGAAACATTAGATTTTTGTGAGAGTTTCTACAATGTTCAAACAGGACCAGATAGATACACCCCTTAATTTCAACACAAACACTAATGATAACCATAAAATCCTTCCAATTTATCCTAACTGATGCTTTAAGGCCATTCTTTGTAACAGTGCAATATAGTTACCATCTTTTTGTGCTATCTATACCCATTTAAATTTCTGTTAATATTGGAAATCTAGGAAAATAAGTAGCTAATTTTCTATTTGCTTTAAAAGTTTAAGAAATAAATTTCGAAGGTGAGACATGAGAAATTTCATTTTCATGTCGTAGCAAATGAATGTCAAAGAACACACAAAAATGTAACAATGATGTGTGAACTGTATTAATTTGGGTAAGTATAAGCTGCTGATTTATACGAATATTTCTCAGATAACAGTTTCAAAGCATGAAATTGATATACAAAACTGAATGTGACAAACAAACAGGGATAGACAAATCAAATCTAATTACTGATAAGGCATGTGAAAATAGTAAAATACCAAGATGCTTACAATCTTGAGTCATCAGAAAGAGATATTCGTTCAACTAAAACTACAGAAAATGACAAGAAGGCGAAAACTATTGAAGACAGTAAAAGGGATTACAGAAAGGGATTTATGTCAAGAAATAAATGGCCAACTTAGAAATCGAGCCATGTAGGAAATTAGTGAGGACACCAATCATTGAAAGCATTTGAATATTTTTACTTGTGTGTGAATTCTAAATAATTCAGACATTTCTCTTTAACTTATTACAGAAGTAAACAGAATGTATGGAATAAACAGAATGTATGGAACAAACAAATATGAAAACCAACAATTCCACAAAATAATTTTGCAGTTTCAAATAGGTGATAATGGGGACTTGCTTATTTTCTTTCTGCCTAGGTCTTATTCACAATATCTTCTTGCAACATGGACTGTACCACTATTCATTTTCACACAGTTATAAACAGAACCTGTTAACATTTAAATTAAACATTACCTGTTCTTTTTATTAAATGAGTCAGCTCTTTCCAGTATCTCTTGCCCAATAGTTGGATCTACCGTTCCTGTTTTTGGATCTATCTGGTCAATAAATTCATCACGATGACGTAAAAGGTAGTTGTGCAGATTTCCATATCGGCAGTATTCCACTATAACCAACAGTTCCTCTGCAATGAAAGGATGTTATCAATGCTCATCATCATCATCATCATCATCATCATCATCATCACTGTTCCTTTAGAATAATTCCCTGAAAGGTTTTTTTATGGCTGAAGTTCCAAATTTTAATGACCTCAGTTTCTTTTGTACAAAGAACGAGTTTTACTTTAGTATTTGTAATGCATGCGAAAGCAAGCAGAAGTTTTCTAAATGTTTGCTAATCATGTAAGTGAGGTGTGACTTCAGTACCAGCTCACTTAATAGGGTGTGGGAAACTGCCGGAAAGCCACATCCAGGCTAGCTGATTTAACATGACAGCTGTCCAGGTGAGTTTTACTTTACTGGTTTTAATGGTGACAAATTAAGATTTTTGAGTTGCTATATCACTTATTAATTATTATATCAAGTTCAGAAAGAAATTACAGTCTTATTGATAGTTCTGTATCTTTTAAGTTCTTGCTACCCTTGGAAATTCCTTTGTTAATGTTGCCATTCTGTGCCATCCTGTATCATTGTGTGACAACCTCAAGTATATCTGAAATTCTAGCAGGAACTGCTTCAGTTGTTTTCCCTGGAATGTACTATCAACAGACTTCAATAGCAGTGACACTTCCTGTTTCTAACCAGACTCTCTTCACATTATTGTCAATATTAACGTAAAATATGAACTGCAAGAAAGTCAGTGAAGTAATACAATGGTTGCTTTTTACCCATTTCAAACCAAGCCTGATTATTCCAAGCTGACATACAAAATATTCAAGTTCAAATATGGATTGGCATTTATATTTTTTTAATACAAAATTACAAGAAAAGACGTTTGCATTTGTGTGAAAAAGTCACAGCTACTTCACAAAATCTCACGTGCACATTACACTCCATTGCACGATCATGCAATGGGAAACAAACATTGAGCCCAAGGGCACACAAACAATAATGAAGATTCCCTAGGTTTGTGTGCATATAGGAGGTAGCTGTGATCGAGCAACAAACATTACAATGCATTACTTCACCTTCCTTACACAGCTGCACAATCTATTTTTTCCAAAGCATAATCTCACAAGTAATGTTTAACAAAATGATTCAATGTTTATTTCCCTTCAATAATAAGCCTCCCTCTAGATTCTTCCAGAACTGCCTGAAATTTTAAGAAAATTCAGTTCCCTGAGAATCTGACGTATCACCATCCAATAATAAAAATAATATATAAATAAGGTGTATACTGAAGTATAGAGACAGGCATCAACAGAAACTGTGCACACATTAATACATAACATTCTCATGCTGAAGCTAATAAAATTTCATGTTGGACATGGTGTCTTAAGGATATCACCACAGAAGCTTTTATCAAACTGTGCTAACAAATAGAGGCCATGCACCAGGAAAGAGTATCAAAACCAACTGTATTAACTGTTGGAAAATATGTCTCATTTATCACTGTAACTTATATTTTTACCTATTTGTTTGCTGCCACCATTAGCAGCAAAGCATATTAGCACAAACATTTAAGTTACAAAATTAGGTTTGTTCTCAAGAACCTACTGGAATGCTTAATATTAAAAATTACAAATTTTGATATAAATTAACTCAATTCTACACTTTCTTTTGCTATGTTTTGGTACTCTAAACATAAATTTTGATATCAGCTCTATTTCTAAGGCAAAACAAACAACTAAATATTTTTAATCTCAGAAGGGACGTTACACAAGAACCTCTTCAATTTTTTATACTTACAGCATATAAAAATATTTCAACCATTTAAACAGAGTTGCTATTAGCTAAATAAATAGCACATAAGATTGTAATCATGCAGTAGTTGGTTCAATTTGTGCGAAAAAGTTTACCATTTCAACTAATTTTCCACTGCCACAATCATTTGAAAATAACAGCACACAAATGTTCAATGACAAAATTTGCAAATAATAATTTGGACTAAAACATCCCAATTTCAAAATTAATTTTATAGTTTATTTAGAAATAGTACTCACTCTTCGTTATGTTTGTTGTGCATGCTCCAAGCAAGTTTACAACATTCAGATGCTTTCCTAGATGTACCATTATTTTGAGTTCTGATGCTAATGCTTTGATGTACGTATAGTCAGTGTTTCTTTTCACCATTTTAACTGCTACTGTTGTGACAGGTTCTTCTTCCAAGATGCCAAATGCTTCTGCCTTCATAACAACACCAAAAGCTCCAGAACCGAGCTGTTTGCCTACGAATGATAAATAAAGGAAATGTAAGGTAACAAGTGGGAATCACTGATCAAAAAAACTGCCAGAAATATTTATTTCAACAGCACCAAATGAATTAAATTGCAGAAAGTATTTACCTAACATAAGAAAATCTTATTCAAGGGACTCACAATGAGGAGAACCTCCCAAACTTATGAAATAGGTATCCTATTCTATGTTTTTCTGGCAGGTTTTAAAGCTTTAATATGTTTACACAACATGAGAATTAACACATGTAGATTTAATAATCAATCTACATTCTAGGGTACATGAAGGCTTCAACAATGCAGATGTAGTAAAGAATTTCAACGCTCAGTATAATAAAATATGCTGAAGTTTAGTAGTATGCAACACACTCATGATAATATGTATGTGAATTTGTTCTGCTAAGAAACTCAGTGAAAAAATTAAGTAATTGTCCATGAATCAGCCATTTGGGCCAGCATTATAAGTTGCCTGTAAGAACTGGCCCCTCTTTGGTTTTCTTCATACTTACAGCGTCTGAAGGCCAGTGCGTGGCCATCTGTTTCTAAAACCGTAATTGCCATATTTTCACAGGTGTTAAGGTGATAAGAAATAAACGCATCAGGGTGGCACTGACAAAGCTGTGACTTCCATTCCCTTCAATGATTATCAGATGTGAGTCACTACTATGTGATGAAAGTGAAAACATGTTCCTAATTGCTTTCTTATTTAAATATAAAGGTTCACACAATTTAAAATTTGTTACATCTGCGAGTATACAAAGATGTATATGTACCAATATGTACATTGTAAATACCTTCCTCTCCATGTACTGCACTCTAATGAACCATAGACATTAGAGGATTCATGTCACTATGACTGACTGGTACTTTTAATGCATGCTAATACAGGTTAATTTTAATGGCATTAATACATGCACCCATAAAAGCAGCAGGTATAATTTCAACTGTGATTGTGCCACATCTTTTCAAAAATTTTTAATAACCAGTTACATCGTTTTAGACCTGTGTCTGAATGCCAATTTAAGTAGTGAATATTTGCCACAGTTTATTTTTTTCCTTTATTACCTTGGCTTCATAATGTAGTTTCCAGCAAAGTGCACTCTGAATCTCTAAACAAGAAATATGTATCTTGATGTTTAATCTTAGAAGGTACCCAACCAGATAGTTTACATTAACTGTACACAAACTACGTACTCCATTTTTTGTGTAGCAATGGTGCTCTACACAGCCCAATATTTGTAATGTGTGGCCCTTGGAATTACAGAGTCTAACATATTTAATGAAATCAATATCTTTATTATATCTTAGTTCTCTGTGCAGTTCACTTTTCCTTAAACTGGAAATTTTCATGCCCTGGGTAATCCACTTTAATTTATTTGTTATTTTATTGCTGCAGAGTAAGTGGAAATGTTTCATTGAAGATACCAAGAAAACTACTTAGCAATTTCTCAAGGTTTCCATCACCTAAGTTACAACGATCAAAAGACCATGTTTTCACTTTTAGCTTCTCACAAAATGTTAGCAAGTTTTCTTAGCTAAAGTTCCTGCTCAAATTGATTCTGATAAGTGAAATGTTCCTGTCTGTCTGTGGCAGCTCAATGCACAACGCACAATCATCTGAAATACCTAAATCTACACAAAATTTATACACATCTTCATATACATAATTAATTATATTGCTGACTGCCCGTTGTCTCTGGTAGATTCAAAGAAATTCAATTGGAAACCATATTTCTTTACCAAGCCAGTGAATCTTTAAGTGTGGCTACTCTCACATGTGTATCAATATTAAAAATCAGCAGCCATTACATTTTATTTTTTCCTCTACAAAGGTCTTCCAGCATGATTTGAAGCTTAGATAAGAATAGTTCTATTGTTGGTGTCCGTGGAGTTCTCTATACTTATAGTAGTATAACATTTGCTAGTGAGTCCACCATTTCTACACAACAGCTCTCAAACCCATTCTTCATTTACATAATTAATACAGTTTCTGGTCTCATAATTTGTATCACTATGCAGAAGTATACATGAGCCTCCACATGACATGTTTCTCCTGCAAAAGCTACTTGCTAATCTGAGGTTCTGTATTTTGTTTAGAATTTTAATTATGTCCTCAGTACACCAGTGCTCATGTAAACAAACAACTCTAATAGTTCCACATTCTGACAGAATAATTTCCAATTCTTCTATTTTGGAGATTTTATTGTTCGAAGCATCAGTGTTTAAACCATTTTTATTCCAGGGGATAACGTATCTACTTTGACTATTAGTTATGGGCCTTAACATATTTCTTGCCAGATAATGGTTTGGTTTTGTCTTTCTTAATGCTACACCAATTTTTTCAACCCCATCACTTCTTATCACTTTCTCTTATTTTTTATGATCTGGCAAATACTTATGAACATCTTACTGATATTTTTGAGTCCAACCTATTCAGATGTAGACCATCTTTGGCAAGACACTTTGCACTCAGAAATTTACTAGGATCAATAAAAATGACTCTTAGTTTATTGAAGTGTTTTTTCAATATTGCCATTTATTCTCTGCACATAGGTGTCACTCACTGATCTCCTGTATAAAATGCCAGTTATTATTATTATTATTATTATTATTGTATTATTATTATTATTATTCTGGAATTTGAGTAGTTTTCTGGCTGTTCGGATGAGGTTCCTTGTGTGGCTTACAATTTCTTCCTCGCTGTTGTTTCAATGCGAATTTGTTCCCACATGGATAAAAATACCTTATGGATTTCTGTTAAGGGAGAATGCAGCACATACACATGAGTTTAACACATTGTTTATGTGTGTATGCAAATGATGCATCCTTATTTCTGGTCGAACATCAATTTCAGTCCTATTATAATGAGTCTTTCTGGTTTTTTTTGTGTACATTACATTGGTCCATTTATATTTGTTTGGTTCTTCGGTACCTTCAGTTTCATTCGTAATGGCGGCTGAATTTTTTCGGGGTTTGTCAGTTGTATCACTCTGCGTATTTGGCTATGTAGGTCCATCTAGTACTGTGCTGCACATGTTAGTGCTGTATTTATCCATATTTGTTGTTTTCCCTTTAATGAAGGTCAGTCTCCTGAAGTTGGACCATTATGGAATACAGGGGTAGTTCACAATTGGTTCACCTCTTACTTTAATAACAGATGGCAAAACTTCATTCTCCACAGTGTTGAGAATGGCTATGATGTTGGGCCTGCATGAGGCACCATTAAATGGGAGGTGTCCCAGGGATTAGCACTGGGGCCACTCCTGTTCCTTATTTATATAAATGATACGCCCTCTAGTATTACAGGTGACTCTATGATATTTCTGTTTGCTGATGACACAAGCTTCGTAGTAAAGTATGTTGTGTGCAACACTGGCACCGTTTCAAATAGTGCAGTTCGAGATATAAGTTTATGGCTTGTAAAAAATAAGCCAAAGCAAAATCACAGTAAGAGTCAGTTTTTTGTTTCTAACACACAATTCAACAAAACCCGATGTGGAATTTCACAAACTAGGCATACGATTAGTGAAACTGAACAGTTCAAATTTCTAGGCTTCAGATAGGAAACTGTCATGGGAAGTCCATGCTTAGGATCTTGTTCAAAGAATAATGCTGCCATTTTTACTATTCGAACCGTATTTGAAGTAAGCGATAGTTCAACACAAAAAGTTGTCTACTTTGCCTATTTTCATTTGCTTATGACATATGGTATTGGAAAGTCTTGCAGTTACTGCTGAATCCATTTTCAATAAGGTACCCCAAGAATTCAAAACAGCTTTAGAGTAATCTAAGCACTTTCAAATCAAAACTGAACAGTTTCCTCATGGGTCAATCCTCCTATTCTGTCGAGCAGTTCCTCGAAAAATTAAGTTGATCCTCATGTTATATTGTTGATTGTGTTTACATAAATTTATGGCTTGTCTTTTTTTGGGTTCATATCATTTTATTTTATATTTTGTGTGTTATTATTTTTATGTTGTAATTTCATGTGACCCCAGAGAGTACCTTCCACACTGTACCCTTAAGAGTATGCATTTCACGAGCAAATTGACAAGTGTTTATTGCTGGGTGACGGGCCACACCATCCAAAACCATCCCCTCGATTTCTGATGTTCAGACATGTCTTTGACAGTAACCTTAGCCTCCTCTCTCTGGTGTGAACAACCCCATCTCTCATAAGCTGGTATCCATAAAAAATGAACTAATTCCAGTTAGGATGATGCCTGTATGACAAGTGTTCTCTGTAAATCCATACTGCTTTGTGGGCATTACACCCTGCTGCACCATATGTTATATGCATGTCTGTAAACTCTTGTGACGAGTAATGTTCTCATCTCAATATAATCATGTGTGGACCCACTATCACCTGTTTCAATTTGACCCAAAGGGTTTGAGACATCCTGTAAGTTACATCTAATACAAATTTAAGTGATAGGAAGCCCTTCCAGAAAGAATTTCTCTGCAGACTTACATTACACAGAAGTGAAACATGAATGTTATACAGCAAAGGCAAAAAGAAAATAGAAACTTTTGAAATGGGCTGCTACAGACAAAGTCTAAAGATTTGTTGGAAAGATTGCTTATGTAATGAAAAGGTACTGAATTGAATTGGGAGATAAGGGAGTCACTGTTCAGAACAAAGACTGGTTTGATGCAGCTCTCCATGCTACTATCCCACCTGCACAAACCTTGTTATCTCCAAATAATTAATGCAACTTGCATCCTTTTGAAACTGCTTACCGTATATGTCTCTCGGTCTCCCTCTACAATTTGTACCACCCACACTTCCCTTCAACAATAAACTGATGATTCCTTTCTGTCTCAGAAAGTGTCCCATCAACTGATTCTGTCTTTTAGACAATTAAGGCCACAAATTTCTATTCTCCCCAATTTTGTTCGGAATTTCATTAGTTATGCAATCAACCCATCTAATCTTCAGCATTCTTCTGTAGCATCACATTTCAAAATATTCTCTTCTCTTCTCATCTCATCTGGACTGTTTATCATCAATGTTTCACTTCTGCACAAGGCTACACTCCAGATAAATAACTTCAGAAAAGACTTCCTAATCTTTAATTTATATTTGATGTTAAGAATTTTTTTTCTGAAGAAACGCTTTTCTTGGCATTGCCAGTCTACATTTTACATCCACTCTACTTTGGCCATCATTTATTTTACTGCCAAAATATCAAAAATATCTATTACTTTTAGTGTATCGTTTCATAATCTAATTCCCTCAATATCGACTGATTTAATTTGACTACATTCCATTACCTTTGTCTTGCTTTTGTTGATATTCACCTTATCTCCTCTTTTTGAGACACTGACCTTGCCTTCAACTGCTCCTCCAAGTCCTTTGCTGTCTCTTGACAGCACTACAATGTCAGCAGCAAACCTCCATTTTTATCTCTTCTCCCTGAACTTTAATTCTGTCTCAAGTTTTTCTTTGGTTTCTGTTACTGACTAGTCAACACACAGACCGAACAGCAATGTAGATATGCTGCAACCCTGTCTCACACCATTCTCAGACATGGCTTCTCTTTCGTGACTTTTGACCATTATAGCCGCTGTCTTCTTCTTGTCGTCTTCTCGCTGTCTTCTTCTTGTTGTAAATAACCATTCACTTCCTGTATTTGATCTACTAATTTCAAAAGTTTTGAAGAATGTACTCCAGTGAATGTCGCCAAAAGCCTAAGTCTTTAAATGTTATAAACATAGGTTTGTCTTTCTTTAACCTATCTCATAATATAAATCGTAGGGTCAGTATTGTCTCGCATGTTCCCACATTCCTCTGGAACCCGAACTTTTCTTCCCTAAGGTCATCTTCTACCTGTTTCTCCATTCTTCTGTAAATTACTCATGTACGTATTTTGCAACCATGATTTATTAAACAGATAGTTTGGTGACATTCACACCTGTCAGCACTTACTTTCTTTGGAACTGGAGTATTACATTCTTCCTGAAGTCCGAGGGTATTTTGTGCACTGGGTGGAGTAGTGGAGTAGTTTTGTCTTGGCTGGCTCTCCTAAGGGCATCAGTAGTTCTGAAGGTATGTTCCTACTCCATGGGTCTTGTTTTGACTTAGGGCTTTCAGTGCTCTGTCAAATTATTCTCACAGTACCATATATCCCATCTCATTGTGTATTTCCATTTCCCTTTCCATCATATTGCCTTCAAGTTTACCTCTATATATTCCTTCCAGCTTTCAGCTTCTCTTCTGTTCTTAGTACTGGTTTTTCATTTGAGCTTTTAATATTTGTACAAATACTTTTCTTCTCTCCAAAGGTCTCTCCAATTTTCCTATAGTCAGTATCCATCTTTGCACTAGTTATAAATACTTCTATAGACTTGTGTATTTCTCCTAGCTGTTCCTGTTTAGCAATTCCACACTCTGTCAATTCTGTTTTTTAGGCACCTTTATTCCCTATCACACTTTTTATTTGCTGCATTTTATATTTTCTCCTTTCATCAGTTAAACTCAATATCTCATATTGTCCGAGTATTTCTGCTAGGTTTTGTCTTTTTATCCATTTGATCTGCTGTCTTTACCATTTCATCTTTCAAAGCTACTCATTCATCTTCCATTGCATTCTTTCCATTCAACTGTTGCCTAAGGTCTTCTCATACTCTCAACAATCTCCAGTTCTTTTAAATTATTCAAATCCCATCTCCTTAACTTCCTAACTTTTTGCAGTTTCTTCAGTTTTAATCAGAGTTCCTAGCCGATAAATTGTTGTCAGACTCCACATCCTCCCCTGAAAATGCCTTACTGTGAAAAACCTGGTTCCAAAATCTCTGTCTTAACATTATATAATCAATCTGAAACCTTCTGGTGTCTTCAGATCTCTTTCACATATACAGTCTTCTTATGCAATTCTTAAACCAAGTGTAGGCAGTGATTAAATTACACCCTGTGCAAAATTCTACCAAGCAGTTTTATCTTCCATTCCTTTCTTCCTTTTCCTATGATCAAATTCCATTCGTCACAACAATTAAAATTTTCCTCTCCCTTAACTATGTGAATAATTTTTTTTATTTTGTCACACATTCTTTCACCATCTTTGTCATCAAGCTAGGTGGCATATACACTATTACTAATGTGGTGGATGTTGGCTTGATGATCTTTGTTAGAATAATGTGTTCACTGTGCTGTTCATAACAGCTTACCTGCATTCCTATTTTTTTTATTCATTTATAGACCTATTCCTGCATCATCCCTACTTCATTTTGTATTTATAACTGCATGCTCACCTGATCACAAGTTCTGTTCATCCTGCCATTGAACTACACTAATTCCCACTACATCTGAATTAAACTTTTGCATTTACCTTCCTGAATTCTATAAGCAACCTACCTAAATTAGGAATCTAACATTCCATGCTCTGATCGGTAAAGTGCCAGGATGTCCTTCCTGATGATGAAATGCCCTTGTTTAGTCCATGCTCAGAGATCCAAATGGGTGACACTTTACCTCCAGAATATTTTACCCAAGAGGATGCAACCATCATTAACCCTACAGTGGAGCTGCATACCCCTCAGGAAAAGTAATAGCTGTAGCTTCCCCTTGCATTGAACGTGTGTGTGTGTGTGTGTGTGTGTGTGTGTGTGTGTGTGTGTGTGTGTGTGTGTGTGTGAAAGAGAGAGAGAGAAAAGAGAGAGAGAGAGAGAGAGAGAGAGAGAGAGAGAGAGAGAGAGAGAGAGAGAGAGAGAGAGTGTATACCCGTCCTTTTTTCCCCCTAAGGTAAGTCTTTCCGCTCCCAGGACTGGAATGACTCCTTACCCTCTCTCTTGAAACCCACATCCTTTCGTCTTTCCCTCTCCTTCCCTCTTTCCTGATGAAGCAACCGTTTGTTGCGAAAGCTTGAATTTTGTGTGTATGTATGTGTTTGTTTGTGTTTCTATCGACCTGTCAGCGCTTTTGTATGGTAAGTCACATCATCTTTGTTTTTGAATATATCTTTCCCATGTGGAATGTTTCCCTCTATTATGTTAAATAATTTAGATAGATGTGAATGTGTTGAGGTGAACTTCTTTAGCCAGAAATTTGCTGTTTTATCTTTTCCCGGGACTTTCCAATTGTGCGTAGAATTAATTGCTTGGGTGACTTCATGTTGCAAAATTACCACTTCAGGCATTTGTGGTATCATCTTGTATGTGTGTGTTTCTGCTTGTATCCACCATGCATGTCTTATGTTGTACCGGGTTTGACCATATGTTGCTCCAGAAGTGTTCCATGTCTGTTATATTTGGTGGATTGTCTATTTTAATGTGTGTGTTATCTATTGTCTGGTAAATTCTTTTGGTTTGTGTTGAATGTTTTGTTTTGTTTCCTTTTATTTTCACTTTTTTGTATCTTCTAAGTCGTCGTAATTTTTGCTTCTGTTCATCTATTTGCTCTATCACTTCTTGTTGTGAGATTTTACCTAACCTTTTTCGTTTTTTGTCTGATATTTCATTTCTTATAAATTGTGTTAGCTGTCCGATTTCTTTTCTCAGTTTTTCTATTCTGATCTGTAGCCTGTGTTGCCATGCTGGTTTTGCGGGTTTCTTCTGTGTGTTGGTTGGTTCTGATATCTGCCTAGTATGTATATTTAGTGTAGTGAGTGCTCCTATATAAACCAGTAGTTGTAACTCTTCCATAGTAGTATTTTCATTTATTTTGTTGTGTATGATTGTGTTGATAGTTGTTGTTGTTGTTTCGACTTGTGGGTTATTTGGTGGTCTATGCAAGAATGGTCTAATGTCTGTATTTGTGTCTTTGTATTCTATATATGTCAGCTGAAATTTTTCTTCTATATCTAACATGTGTGTCACTTCGTGTTCTATTTGTGCTTGTTCTGGTGGCTGTCTTAAGATTTCGTTTTCCTCTGATTGTTTAATTGATGCGTGTTGTTCTTGGTTTGTTTGCTCTGGGATGTTTGAATCCATTACTGTATTTTCTTCTTCTTCTGACTGTACATTATTTTGTTCCAGTATTTGTTGTACTTGTTGTTTGATGTTTTCTAATTCTGACTGGGGTATCCTGTTATTTGTGATTATTACACGGATCTGATCAGCTAGTCATTGTTCTGTTAAAAATTTTAATTCTGGGTATCTGGTAATAAATGTTGTGTATACTTGTGATCTGTATCCAGTTGTGTTGGTTCCTAAGTTTGTTGCTTGGTAATAACTAAACATGAGGTGTCGGTTAACTTCATCTGACCATCTCATCCTCTGTCTTTGTTTTCCTTCCGGGGTGGTTGCAGGGAGCATGTCCTGCACAACACCTCTATTTGGATTTAAATCACTTTCCGTGTGGCTAGCAGTGTTGTTACCATTATGGATGGGCATAGGGTTCAAGCGTCGTCCCCGACCATGACAGCGCTAGTCCGAGGCTTCATTAGTTCTGTCCTGAACCAACTAATCACACTAAAAGGGGGGGGGGGGGGGGTTAGCCCTATTAGTGGTTTGTTCTTTTCGTCGCCTTTTATGACTGGCAGAACATACCGGAGGCCTATTCTTTTCCTGGGCCTCCATATCATCATCATCATCATCATCATCATCATCATCATCATCATCATCATCATTATTATTAATCCAGATGCTAGCAAGTTTTTTCTTTCTTTTGTGTGGCTGTCAATGACTCAGCATTTCTGCATGTTGGAGAGTCATCTCCTTTAATCCAAAAGTATACATTCTATCAGAACTTTCCTACAACATTAATGACCATTGTCACAAAATTCTATGAATCTCTGATTTATGTCCTCTATCCAAATCAACACCAAATGACTGCTATCAGATCTGGAAACAATACTGCACTTTATAAGCTGTGCACTCACCTTGTGTACGAGGTTAGCTGTTTTCATCACTTCAATTAGATGTCTAAAGGAATGCAGGATGTCTTGATACCTGCTGGCAGGTATCATCCATGTTCATGTGAACTACAGTCTGCAATTGACTGCCTTCACTGGGGTGTGCTAATAGCTACTGCCAGAACTGCCTCCATATCTCTTGGCAGAATCCCCTACAAACAAACTAAGTACACATTGTTCTTTCCTTTCAACCTGCAAACTCCATTATCCAGCTGATGGTAAAGCCCCATAAAAGCACACATACCAAGCATATAACAACTTTGTTTTATAGTAGGAAAATTTTGGTAGACTGTGGAAGTTTCAGAAGTAAAGGAGACCACTCAACAAAAAGTAGAAGCATTGAGTCATCATCATCATCATCATCATCATCATCATCATCATCAACAACAATGTCTGCTTGCAGCACAGCTCTAGTCAGGAAGGTTATAGCTCATAGTTCACAATTTGGGATGCAAGAACAATTGCGTTTAACTGCCTTGAACCCACGGTAGCATATACATCATGGGAAGTCTTGTTATAAAATGCAATAGTTCAGACACTCACCGAGTCTTAACTTTTCTCGGGGGAACTCCCACTTCTTGTCATATGGAAGTAGTTCAGCCTGTTCATCAACAGGAAGGTCTGGATTCATGTTACTTATTGCCCCTTCTGTAAAATGCATAAGACCAGCAATCCTCTGTTCTTTGCGATTTTTCTGTTGAACAAAAGAGTTATTTTTAATTACATCAATCCAATAGAAAATTAAATTCATGTTGTTTTAAAATTAAAATCAATTAGCAAGCTTTCCACTTTCTGTTACACTTCTAATGACACTACATTTATGCATTTTACTACTGCTTCTTGCAGAGAGACAAAGGGTCTTTTCGTCTCTTTCCTTTGTTTCTTTTTTTCATTTAACTTGTGGTAAATAACTAGAATGGAGAACACCTTTCATTGTTTCATGTAGTGTAAAACATTCTGCTTCTATTATCTGAAATTTACACCCACCAGCAGAATGCTAATATGTTCATGATTACTACCAAAGTTCTCAGTGCTTTGACCCCCTTACTTACAGGTTTAAAGTTTTAAGTATTATGTTGAGAGAGAAAAATGGAAACAAACCCATAAACAATAGAGTGTTTATCTCAGAAATATATAATTTTAAAACAGAATTTCAGTCCCATACTTACCTTCAGGAGAAATAGACTGCTGACAGACACACCCTAGTTCCCTTTTCAGGGAAGGAGTGAGTGATAGACTGGGGCTAAAAAGAAAGGGCAGCTCACACAGACCCCTGGATGGTAAGACCCACTTATCCTCACAACTTGTGGATCCCTCTATCTTGGGGATGAAGTGAGCTGCCCTTTCTTAAAGGGACCATTATTTTTATTTCTATATTTCTATTGTTTTTTGGACCCGTTATCTTACAGTTATATAACATGTCATACATTTCAATTTACTGACATCAGTTCGACAGTAGCAAGGGAGAGTGCATGCCTAGGTGCTAGGTGTGATATTTACTATTGATTTGGAAAGTGTACAGTGATATTTTCACGTATTGCAGTGGTAGTCTGTGTTCTGTGCTGTTAATTGTCACTAATCTATGCAATATCTTTGCTGTCTTTTCAGTTACTATGTACGATGTCAGTTTCTCATCAATATGTACACCTAAGTATGTTGTATGTTTGTGTGATATTCTTATTTTAACAATATGGAAAAGGTAGAGTGCCACTCAGCCTACAGAGGAAGTAGTGAGACTGGTAAGTACAATCAAAAAGAATGCTAGAAATATTTTAGCTTTAGGATGAAGTCCTCCTCCAGAAGTAGGAAAAAACACACACAATCACACAGCAGTGACGCGCACGCGCGCAGCTCCTGACTTTTAAAGAATATAACACCAGATCTAATTTTGTGCTTAGTTTTGAGTATGTAATAGATTTTCTAATTTATTTTGACTATTCCTAATTAATACTTTTGTTATAGGATGAAATTAGTAATTGTTTCATAACTTAAATTCTGCTGTTGACTTATAAACAAATATAAATATCTGTACTAATTATAAACATTTGGAAAATAAAACACTGGCAATCTGTAAGTATTTATTTGGCTCTGTTCGAAAAGATGTTAGCAAAGCCAGCCCTTAATTCCAAAGTAATTACCAGTTTTGTCAAAAGTAAAGAACTATGAAACAATTGTGCAACTGTCTGCTACATCATTTAAAGTATTCCGTTTGAACTCCCACCCCCCTATTTTTCAGCCAGTATAACAATGCAATACATCGACACATAGGACAATTAATGAAGAAATAAAGCACGCGAACATCACATAGTCTCATTTGAACCACTAGTACAAGAGTGTCAGCATTTTTAAAATTTCATTGTTAAGCCAAGATGGGTCTTTTCGGTCCTTAATCCACTTACTCGGCATATACTTCTCTGAAGCATAATTTACAGTCCATTTAAACTCTGTCCATGATTCCTCTACATCCATCATACTGGAACTAAATTGTCTTAATCCACTGTCTATGTAAGATGCTAACAACGGCTTATCTGCTCTTTCTAGCAGAAGTACTCTCCTAGCCTTCTTGATTAATTTATTAACTTTAGTAATCATAGTCGCTATGATGACACCATCTGGGTCTATTGCAAGCATATGAGCCAAACGGTAAAGGGTTGGGAGCAGTAGTGGAGAAGGAACAGACAAGGAAATTGCATAGGTTGGGTGGATAGCAGAATGCCACTCTGAGAAGGGTGGGTTGGGTAATTCTCATTTGAGGACACAATGAAAGACAGTTGATACCATAATGGAGAATGTGATTCAGTTGCTCCAGTCCTGAGTAATACTGAGTTGTGAGATGAGTGCTCCTTTGTGGCCAGATAGTGGTTATGTGGGGGATAGTAGGTGATTTGTGGGATGAGATACAGATGATCAGTTTCTGAACAATGTTGGAAGGGTAATTTTGGTCTGTGAAGGCCTCAGTTAGACTGTTGAATAATTTGGAGCTTGTCACTACAGATGTAACAAATATGGGATGCTAGATGGTGGTGATGGTGAACAGCGGACTCGTGCAACGGTTGAGATGGAGGTTGACATCAAGGAAAGTAGCTTGCTGGGCTGAGGAGGACCAGATGAAGCAAATGAGGGAGGTGTTGTTGAGGTTCTGGAAGAATGTCAGTAAGATGTCCTCACCCTCATTCCAGATCACGAAGATGTCATCAATGAATCTGAACCAACTGAGGGTGTTTGGGACTCCCAACGATTATGGAGGATTCCTCTAGATTGCCCATGAACAGGTTAGTGTAGATGGTGCCATGTAGATGCCCACTGCAGCACAACAGATCTGTTTGTAGGTTATGCCTCCCCATCACATTCCTGCATGCTCCCACAGGCAGTACGAGCATCTTCTGCCACCTCTCCTCCCGCCCACCCCACTCACACATCTTGCTCACTCCCATTACCAACTCCAGGTAGTTTGCTGCTCATGCCAGAAGTCACAGTTGGGCCTTATCAGACAGTGGCCATGTGTGCGTAACTACTACTTGTTTGAATGTGTAAAGTTTCCCACTTCTGACGGAGTTTGTCCAAAAACTGGAATATTTCTAGCCTTCTTTTTCAGTGTGTCCACCTGTAACTCTACACCTCCGATAAGTGGTGAGCCACACACTGTCTTCTCTATATTATTGTTAATCAAGCCTGGACTTTCCATTGTTTGATTAGGTTTATGTTATCTAGTTTAATTGCTGGATTTATTTACACTGTGCCTTTCAGAAGCCTGCATAATTTTTTATGTGGTGTTGTGGGATTTGTTTTGTCTGTACCCAGTGTTTGTTTATTTTAATGAACCACTGACTTTTTTGCTCAAGCTGAGCTCATGAGTCTGCAGAGACCATTAGCAACTGGTTGGCTGCATAAGCAATGATTCCAATGATGCAATAATTGAACTCAATTACATTTAATAGAGATGCTGTTGTGAAGTCCTATGCACTGATTCCTGCAGTCATCTCAAGGTGATTTCCTGTACAACTGGTATTTGCCTGCATGCCACTCGCCCATCATGTCATGCAATGGTCAAGAAAGCTTGTATACAAGGCAGAGGGTAACTGCAAATCTCTCAGCCTTGCAAACATGATGGACCAGCATAGATTATTAAATTCGCCTGCTGAGTCAATAAGAAATTGTTAGTTCCGAAAGCTGGGACACTGCATGCATTCTGTTTGTGTTTAAGGAATGATAATACAAGAAGTCTGTAGGTGAATTCTTTTATCCCCTTCTACATGCTACAGGGAGTGAACTGACTTGCTTATATGTATACTTGTTACTGTACAAGCCATTTCCACCATAATACACAGCGAAGTTTAAACAAATTAAAATACTATGTGTTTAAGAAAAAAAGAAAAATTCACAATACTTACTCTGTCTCTTAGCATTTTTACAGCAAGTACAGCAGCGAGAATAAATATGACAACTAGAGCTACAGCAACAACAATACTTATTACCGTACCACCTTCATCTAAAAATAGAAAAAAAAGAAGTGTTAGAGAATCATCTGTGTTACTGGGTAATATTTTGTGCAATATCTTGTATTATCAGGAACAGACACAAAAATGAACAAACCTTTGAATTTCAATGTAGCTGTTACTGATTTCCGGTCATTTTTATTTCTGGGATTTATGGCAGTACATGTGTACAACCCTGCATGTTCTGCTGTGAACTGTTTAATTACAAGAGTAGTATGGTTATGCATAAATTCTATTGATGTGTCATTTGGCTTCACAGGAAGTGGCTTTCCATCCTGGAATGAAAAATTACAGTTCAAACAAATGTAATCGTACTAATGAAACACACTTATCATTAAGCCGTAACACACAACCCACAGTATTTACAGAGGGCATTTTTCTTTTCCTGTTTTAATCTTTCAGGTAACTACAATAGCATGAACCATTTGAAACAGAATTATATAAATAGCTAACTAAAAATTCAGCAAAAAAGCAGCTTAATAAAAATGAAACTGATATGGCTAATAAAAACACAAAGGACAGACTGTGGATTAAAACTGGTCCTGACCCGATTGCGGCACTATTTTTGGAGGTTGGCACTATGATTGTGAGACTGTTGTCTAGCAACAGCAGGGCCAGAGAGAGTGTGTTGTCCAACAGAGAATGTGTGCATGGGGTGAAGAAAGAGTTGCTGGTAGACAGTCATCAGGACAGGTGCAGCCTGGCAGTGTTGTGGACTAGATGCCATAGCAGGTGAATTCTAGTGTCTGATTCCACACATCAGCTTTGAGCAATTATGTCATTTCTGAGGCAAAAATGCTACATACAGACAATCTATGAAAGCAGTGGATCATACTCTACACCAAATGTAGCATACGATAAAATTACAATCCCATTCATGCAGTTATTAACTCAGTCATGAATTATAACTAAACGAATGGAAGATAATGAAAATAATTAAGAACAAGAATTAAAAACAAATTTTCATGTCTGATAAGAGGTACACTCGCAATTTATGCAAGTGGAAAAGCACGGAGAACCCTTAAATTGCATTACAGTAAAGCACATGGTGAAGACTTACTGTTATAAAATAGCATTAATTTTACTATTAATTACTGAATCTAACGGGAGAAGCACAGGGGAGGTTGGCGTTTTGGGCGAGGAGAAACTAAAATGTAACAGAAAAACAGGAAAATGAAATGAATGACAACAAATACGAAACAGTAGAATGAAATGTGGAGAAACTGACACACTAAATTCTAAACGAAAAGACAGTATATGACTAACAAATATCTACAAAAATAAAGACTATCAGAATTGATAACTAGAATTAACCTATGTAGGTAAATTCCAGTTAAAGATTCCAACCACTCCATGATTCATATGGAAATTATTTTTGCAGTTTTATGCACTGAAACGTAACAGCATTTTTACATTTGTAATTGCTCTCTAAAACTACTGCAGTGTGTAACAAAAAATTAGAATCAGTAACTAGAACTGACCTCCTATCTACGTCAATTCTAATTACCGATTCTGTTGGAATTTAGAATCGATGCCTCTGCTACATATTTATCTTTGCCGCAGTTGCTACGGACACTTTTATAGACGTTCCTATTAACATGGTTGTGTGTAGCCCACCCTTGTGTTACATTTGTTCTGTGCGAGTTAATAAAAGCATTTATGTTCACTTTCCAACCATAACCGCGTCTTTATTTCAAGGTTAAGTAACGACAGGTTATGGGCCCAGGCACAGTCACCCAGTGGTTTATTTTAAGTAAATAAAAACTATGTTTTTTCATCGCATCAAGATTCAGATACGGAACGCCAATATCACGAGTTGAGTCACTGTTAATTCGTTGCCAGTAACTGAAAAACTGAAAGGAAGAGAAAATTACAATTTGCAATGAAAACTTATTTATAGCACGAACAATTGTGGCAATGTATAATGGGCGCGATAAAAGATGAAGTTAAGATATGCACTGCATGGGCCAAAATAATCTTAGTTGATCCAACTATTTATGTGAATCTGCAGCGCACGTCATCTGCAAAAGAAGCATAGGATAAATTAAAACAAACTTAAGAGGATTAAGGACTTTATTGAAGAACAGGCTTGTTGAGAACGCTTTTCCTAACATGATTAGAGAACTGTTCAATTGTGGAAGAATACGTTGTTGTTGTGGTCTTCAGTCCTGAGACTGGTTTGATGCAGCTCTCCATGCTACTCTACCCTGTGCAAGCTTCTTCATCTCCCAGTACCTACTGCAACCAACATCCTTCTGAATCTGCTTAGTGTATTCATCTCTTGGTCTCCCTCTACGATTTTTACCCTCCACGCTGCCCTCCAATGCTAAATTTGTGATCCCTTGATGCCTCAAAACATGTCCTACCAACCGATCCCTTCTTCTAGTCAAGTTGTGCCACAAACTTCTCTTCTCCCCAATCCTATTCAATACCTCCTCATTAGTTACGTGATCTACCCACCTTATCTTCAGCATTCTTCTGTAGCACCACATTTCGAAAGCTTCTATTCTCTTCTTGTCCAAACTAGTTATCGTCCATGTTTCACTTCCATACATGGCTGTACTCCATACAAATACTTTCAGAAACGACTTCCTGACACTTAAATCTATACTCGATGTTAACAAATTTCTCTTCTTAAAAAACGCTTTCATTGCCATTGCCAGTCTACATTTTATATCCTCTCTACTTCGACCATCATCGGTTATTTTACTCCCTAAATAGCAAAACTCCTTTACTACTTTAAGTGTCTCATTTCCTAATCCAATTCCCTCAGCATCACCCGACTTAATTTGACTACATTCCATTATCCTCGTTTTGCTTTTGTTGATGTTCATCTTATATCCTCCTTTCAAGACACTGTCCATTCCGTTCAACTGCTCTTCCAAGTCCTTTGCTGTCTCTGACAGAATTATGTCATCGGCGAACCTCAAAGTTTTTACTTCTTCTCCATGAATTTTAATACCTACTCCGATTTTTTCTTTTGTTTCCTTTACTGCTTGCTCAATATACAGATTGAATAACATCAGGGAGAGGCTACAACCCTGTCTCACTCCTTTCCCAACCACTGCTTCCCTTTCATGCCCCTCGACTCTTATAACTGCCATCTGGTTTCTCTACAAATTGTAAATAGCCTTTCGCTCCCTGTATTTTACCCCTGCCACCTTCAGAATTTGAAAGAGAGTATTCCAGTTAACATTGTCAAAAGCTTTCTCTAAGTCTACAAATGCTAGAAACGTAGGTTTGCCTTTTCTTAATCTTTCTTCTAAGGTAAGTCGTAAGGTCAGTATTGCCTCACGTATTCCAACATTTCTACGGGATCCAAACTGATCTTCCCCGAGGTCGGCTTCTACCAGTTTTTCCATTCGTCTGTAAAGAATTCGCATTAGTATTTTCCCGCCGTGACATATTAAACTGATAGTTCGGTAGTTTTCACATCTGTCAACACCTGCTTTCTTTGGGATTGGAATTATTATATTCTTCTTCAAGTCTGAGGGTATTTCGCCAGTCTCATACATCGTGCTCACCAGATGGTAGAGTTTTGTTAGGACTGGCTCTGCCGAGGCCATCAATAGTTCTAATGGAATGTTGTCTACTCCCGGGGCCTTGTTTCGACTCAGGTCTTTCAGTGCTCTGTCAAACTCAAAAAGAATACGTGTCGAGATTAATTTCAACATCAAATAAATTGAATGATCTTAACTTTGAAGTGAAAGACAAGTGGGTAGGATGTATCTTGTTAGCTGGGCTGCCTAAAGAGTAAAAACCAATGATAATGGCTTTAGAGAACTCAAACTCAATGATAGTGGGCACTTCCATTAAAAATAAATTACTACAGAAAGTAAAGGATGAAGCGTGTGGCAACTCATATGTTGATGACATGGCACTCCACGCGAATAAAAAAGACAAGCAAATCAGCTCACACCACAATCCCAGAGGTCCAAGATGTTAGAACTGCAACAAATATGGACACACAGTGAAAAATTGTCGCAGTAAAAACAAGGCAAGTGAAAAATCAGTAATTAAATAAACATTCTTCATGATGCCACCATCAACTAAAGCTATGCCCAAAGACTGGTTTGTGGATTCTGGTGCATCAGCTCACATGTCAAACCGTCCATGTGATTTAAATTTTGTAGCGTCAGTTCCCAGTTCACAAGTGGCCGTGGCCAATAACAAAAATTTACCCGTTAAAGGGACAGGTTGCACGAATATTAAAGCTGTGGCATTCTGAGAGAAAATAAATATTAAGGCGATGGATGTAATTTATGTTCCTCAGCTGAGTACAAATTTACTTTTCATAAGCAAAAGAGTGCAACAGGGTCACTCAGTCATTTTTGACTATAGAGGCCGTCGCATTTGAGATACAGAGAAGAAATTGATAGCTACAGCATCATTAATCAACGGAATGTATAGGATGGGACAACCAAGTGATCGCAATGCAGAAACAAAATATGCATCCTGGCCTATTGATGTGAATCTGTGGCACAGAAGATTAGACCACCTGCACTCAGATGTGATTGAAGAATTACAAAACGGTTTGGCTAATGGCATCAAACATAAACATACCGGATGTTCCATCCAGTTCAACAAAGAATCATTAAATCCAGAGATGTAATATTTAAAGAAGAAATAATTCAAGAGAATAATAACAAGCCAGGAACATGTGACCATTTGCTGGAAGCAAACCAGATATATATTCCGTTCACAAATAAGGAGCAGAACATTACGATTCAAGATGACTCAAGGGACAACAGATCAGATAACCACACTTCAGAATAAACAGGCTCAGTTGAAATAGAAGAAGAATCAGAACCACCTCAGCAAGTGCTCAGAAGATCATCTAGAATATCCATACCAAAGATGATGGATGATTATGTGACATATTGTACTAAAGAAGATTCACAAGAATCAGAGCCATCAACTTTGGAAGAAGCTTTGCAATCCAAGATCCTACAAGAGAAATGGTTTCAAGCAACAGAAGAAGAATTGAAGTCACATGCAGAAAATAAAACTTGGGAATCAGCTATCCTCCCTCAAGGCAAAAAAGCGTTTGATGCTAGGTGGGTCTTTAAGATCAAAAAGAGACTTACAATGACAGATAATTCGCCATAAAGCTTGACTTTTAGTTAAGGGATGTTCACAAGTTAAAGGTTTAGACTATGAAGAAACATACTCACCAGTGATACGACACAATTCGCTCAGATATTTGTTTAGTCTACCTGCTAAATATGACTTTGACAATGATCATTGTGATGTGGTGACAGCTTTTTTGCAAGGTGACTTGAAAGAAGAAATTTATGTTAAAATTCCCACAATGGCTACGTGACAAAAAAAGTCAAATATGAAGCTACTAAAATACTCCAGAAAGCTGTGTATGGACTTAAACAGGGAAGTCACTGTTGGAATATCAAACTGGACAAAGTTCTACTAAGTTTAAATTTCAGCAGGTCCACCGCTGATCCATATGCTTATCACAGAAACCAAGAAAGTGATATATTAATTGTAGCTGTTTACGTAGATGGCATGGTATTTTGTAACAATATGCAACAGAAAATTGCATTTAAAGAACAACTAAAGGAATAACTTAAACTAAAGGACCTTGGAGAAGTATCCAATTGTCTAGGGATCTGAGTGACAAGAGATCATAAACTTGGACTTGTATGGTTGAATCAGACTTGTTATATAAATCAGATTTTATGAAGGTAATACATGGAAGACTGTAATCCAGTATCCACTCTGCTTGACAATAACCAAACAGTAACTCATGAAATGAGCCCAAAAACAGAGAACGAAAGAGATGCCATGAAGAAAGACCCATATAAAGAAGCCATAGGTTAGGTTAGTGTTTTTTTTTTTAACGTCCCATCGACAACGAGGTCATTAGAGACGGAGCACAAGCTCGGATTAGGGAAGGATGGGGAAGGAAATCGGCCGTGCCCTTTCAAAGGACCATCCCGGCATTTGCCTGAAACGATTTAGAGAAATCACAGAAAACCTAAATCAGGATGGCTGGAGACGGGATTGAACCGTCGTCCTCCCGAATGCGAGTCCAGTGTGCTAACCACTGCGCCACCTCGCTTGGTAAAGAAGCCATAGGTAGCTAAATGTATGCACAACTAGGTACTAGACCAAATCTAGCGTACTCAATTGGAGTTTTGAGTCTGTTTAATAATAACCCTGGAATATCCCACTGGCAAGCTGTAGTGAATCCTAAGGTATATAAAGGGAACTAAAGACTTCCAGCAACAATTTTCCAAAGATGATCATGACATCACAGGTTACACTGATGCTGACTGAGCTGGGGACATAGGAGATAGAAAATCAACCACTGGTCTTTTATTTATTTTGCACGGTGCAGCAATTTCATGGAATAGTACAAAAACAACCAACAGTAGCTCTCTCGATGACAGAAGCAGAATATATGACTTTACCTTCTGCAGGTCAGGAAGCACTTTGGCTGCAACGTCTGCAAAGAGAGAGATCCCCATTCCCAAAACAGGGCTTGATAAGATTGTTTTGCAACAACAAAGGTGCAATTGATCTGTCAAAGACAAGTGCATACAAAGGTCGCACTGAACACATTGACACCAGGCATCATTTCATCATGGAAAAGATAGATAGAGGAGAAATCACAGAGGAGCAAATTTCCGCAAATGGAATGCTTGCAGATATGACTATGGAGCCACTGCCAAGAACCAGACATCAGCAACTAACACAAGAATTTGAACTCCGAGAATGAAGTACTGAGACACATCGCTTCTAGTGGGGGTGTTGGAATTTAGAATCGATGCCTCTGCTACATATTCATCTTTGCCGCAGTTGCTACGGACTGCTTTTATAGACGTTCCTATTAACATGGTTGTGTTTTGCCACCCTTGTATTACATTCATTCTGTGCATGTTAATAAAAGCATTTATGTTCACTTTCAAACCGTAACCGCGTATTTATTTCAAGTTCAATAACAACAGATTCCAAAACTAATTTTTTTGCAGTAGTTCCGAGAAAAATCAGAATTGCAGAAATCATATTAGCCTACATTTTTGTGCACACACGTGCTGAAGAAATGACGTAATTCATTAATTATTGAATGGTTGGAATCAGCAACTAGAATTGACCTACATAGAAAGGAGAAGACTGGACCAAGGAGAAGAGACAATTGCAAGGCAAAAGAGAGGCCTATGTTCCATACAAACACAGCCAGAGGCTGGAAACTGTCCATCATGATGATGATGATGATGATGATGAAGAGGACAATTCTAGTTACTAATTACAGCTATTTGATGGCTCATAATTTTGGACATATTTGCAGTAAATCTGTGGACTATGTTTTTGTAGGATCTCTAGATTTCTTACTGATGTCAGAACTACTACGAAAAACTAATAAATACTGTACATAAAGCTTCTAAATTTTTCTCTTTTTCATACTAGTGAAGAAAGTAATACCATATGCAAAAATCTTTTAACACTTTAGTGTATACACTTCTTGTTAAAACGCTCTAAATAACAAATTGTGGAATGGTTGGAATTGGTAAGTAGAATTGAACTATATAGCCCAATTCCAGTTACTGATTCCAGTACTTGTTAGACCCTACTTCTTGTCAATTTTCGCTACTTGTAACTAGTCCCATTAGATTTAACAAGTAGTGTTAACAGTTAACCCTATTTTACAATATTATCACTTCTTCATGCACTATACTGTACTGGATTTAAAGGTTCTCTGTGCTTTTCTTATTCACATAAATTATGATAATTTATTTCAGACATGTGTACTTCTCTTTTTCTGTTCTAATTTATTTTCTTAACCTTTAATTCTTCTTTTGTAGCAAAGCAATTAATCACTTGAACTGTGTTTGTAATTTTATCGGATGCTACATTTGTTTGTTTACGAATTTGATCAGGCACTTTCAGATATTGCTCTATCTAGTGTCCCTGTTCTAGGTATGATGTCATTGCTCAAAGTCGATGAGTGGAATCTGACACTAGAACTGACCCCACCATAGCTATAGAATAGTCAGAAAATCAAGATTGGTACACTTGTCTGTGCAATGTTTATTTATGGCTTGTGAAAGTTGCTGCAAGGCACATCAAAGTTTGCTCCACTCTGTGTTCAATCCATTCAAAATAAACAACAAGAGTAGTCAATGAATCAGCAACATAAGAATGAATATGTCATAACTCTTGTAAAATTTACTTAATTTAATTAGTGTGAATTAAGTCTCCACTCAAAAACAGATGTATTTAGTTGGATCCATGATAAATGTTCATGGTTATATGTACTAGCCCAAATTCATTTTAAGAGTAGAGATTGGAGATCGATTATTAAGTAACATATTAGGAAGAAACACACATCAAGATTTCATGGTTTTGTCACCCAGAACCCTCTCATGATGTTTCATTATTTGACGATTATGTCTTTCTACAACCCACTCCTCCCTGATACTTCAGTTGAAACTTCTACACAAGTTTATTCACTGGCAATAAACCAACATGTTAATACAAATAAGGGAGAATTTTATCAAAACACTTAATGTGTTTCCAACTATGGATGGGCACTAAAGACACTAGAGAAATGATGAGTCATTAAATCAGAGGCCATATTCAAGCAGCAAAATGGAAACCATATGAAATTTTATGAAGAAGAGCATGAAAAATAGTGCATATTACACATTATTAATATTAACTGCACAAATAGGTCACTAACCTTCAGAAATCTGAATATGAAGTTTCTACAAGCCATTCTATCTAACAGAATGAAACAGATACCAATATCTGCAGGCACTATACAGGCACTGAATGAATCATTATGACTCTAAAAATAAAAATTTACTGTAGAGGACAACATAACCAAGAAGTTATTAACATATGAGTGAAGCATTTAACTGAACTCCTATTGAATGGTTTTGATGGTGTACTGAAACAGGGAATATTTCCTGAACATCTACACTATATAGTTGTAAGACCACTGCATAAAAGATGAGGCAGATGCTGCCAAGTATTGACCAGTATCACTTGTTACAAATATTTTCAAGGTTTTGGAGAAACTAATGCCAATCAGGATTGCTTATCATATTGGTGGCCTTATCATAATCCGCAAAAGCCAGTTTTGGTTTCACAAAAGGGATATCAACAACACATGCTACATTTGATTTTGCAATCAAAATTTTGGATACCATCAATATTTGAGGTCACTCCAAATAGAATGTAACTTATCGGAAGCATTAGACTGTCAGTCATAGAAGCTCTTACAGAAAGCAAAATACCTAATTACAACTTGGGCAGCATGTGTGTCTGAGCACAACTGGATAGTGGACAGTGCAGAAGAGGTGTTCCGGCATCATCTGAACGGGGGTCAGTTACTTGTGGAGTGCCACTGGTCTTGGGCCCAACATTTTATTTTATTTATTTTTTTAATTTTTTAATTAATTAATTAATTTATTTATATTTTTTTGTAAAAGACCTAACTCTTAGCAGACAACTTTTTGCTGATATTACTATGATTTTTATCAATAATTCAGTACACATATTTCAAATGACAGTAAATAAGGTGCTCATGGATACTGTGCACTGAGTAACTATTTATGTACCTTCTGTCAACAGGTCAAGCCACGTTTCAGATATCTGCAAACGACTGTTCTGAAACTTTTGCTTTACATATTGTTTGCCCTTTCACAAATACAGATGTTGCTAAAGCAACATAGTACAGTTACTTTCTAGCAGTTATACAACAGGAATTGTCTCTTGGGGTATCAGAAACTTGCTACAAAAGGCTATATATACAGAAGTAAGTCATACTCAGTATCTTAGAATTGTGAGCTGAGCATTTTTTGGGACTACATTCTCATAATTGTCACAAAACATACATTCGTTTTTGAGTGTTTTGTAAGAGAAAAAGTCCCTCTTTTAATCCAATAATATGTATCATAGTAGAAGAAAATATTATTTCTACTTTGACATTACAAACCCGAGCACAGAGCACAGTGCAGAAGAGGATCCACTTCAGGAGCGTCAACTCCACAAATTAAGTTTCTAGGTAATATTAGCTCTTTTTTCCTTAATGACTGATGCTAAGATCATTTTTGACAATAGTAGTGTTTCTGAACTGTAATGTACTTGCATCATGAATATTCACCCTGAGATACAAACAGGTATATATGAAAGCTTATCACTGGATGCATTAATTACAACATTTTTTTCTGTAAGGAAACTTGCCTAACATGTACACATGTAAATATTAATTTATTTGTACTATTTATTTAATCCCATGTAATAATTGTAGTAAACACTACAAGATCGCAAAACCGATTCAGTCCAGATCCTGTGTAATGTTCACAACATTGGTCTACAGAACACAGAATAAATAAGATATCAAAATTAATTGGACAACATAATTCACCGTGAGGACTTCAGAATGAACTTATTCAGAGTAAAAATTGTAGGAAGAGAGAGACCAGAAACACTGACACATCAGCCATTAGTGTAAAAAAAAAAAAAAATGACGTGGTGCAGTTGTAGTGACTACAAACTTTATCATCTAGTCACTGAATGTGTCACACATTACACAATCACCGACAACAGCAACAGCTTCAATAACCCCGGGCCACTTCGATCTATTTCCCCTTCGACAAGGCAAAACAATTTTACTAATTTTCCATTTCTTTTCTACCCTTTCCATATCTGCTAATGAATTTAAAGTGATTACTTTTCCACCAACACATATAAATCTGTGTACTGCAAAACTGAGTTTAGTTTACAAGTTACAATGGATGTTTTGTTATGTATTTCAGTTTTTATACTAATTTGTTAGTATTCTTGTACAACTGTACAATGATTGTTTAATAACTTTTATGCATTAACACAACAGAAATTCTGTAGTGGAAGCAGTAAACATAAAATGACTTCTGGCAACTACTCACCTACTGGTAAATGATAAGTAGCATATATTAATAAAAAACTCACTCTGAAGTGCAAACCCCCCTCCCCAAAAAAGATAGATTGCCTGTCTTCATCTTTTGTTCTATAAATAAAAGAAAATTCTTTGAAACTTGTAGCTAAAAGATAATCACCTTCATCCAGACAATTTGAGGTTTTGGAACTCCACTTGGCCTGCAATTAAGGCTGTACCGAGACAGGTTGTCTAAGAGATGTTCACCGCCATTCATGTTTGTGTCCTTGCTGAACTGCGGGCTTTTCATAGCTGCAAACCAACAATGGAATGAACTGTATTAAGGGTGGTGACACAAAAAAATGTTTGGCAACAAAAGTTCTCACGGAAAAGCCGTATAGATGTTTCTAATACCATGTCTCGACACCTAGTTCCAAATATTTATACAACAAGAGCTAAAAATTAGTGGGATTTAGTTAGTAGTGCATAAAATGCTGATACACAGATCTCCAGGCCCTGTTCACTAAATTACACGCACAGCTGCTGGCGTAGTTACTTTGCGATTAACAAAGTGCACTGGTTGGGGGGCAGTGTTGCCGGCTTAGATGCTTACCAACAAAACCATCATTCCATCTTCATGTGTATTATTTGCATGTAGTACAGCAGAAAGGGCATGGAGGTGTTTGATACAGAGATTCAACGTATCCTCCCCATCATACAATAAGAGTTGGTTTGCCAAGTGGAAATGCAGACAACAACTGTAAGCCACTTGCTCTTAAATCGGTATCTTCTGTTCTACCCCCCCCCCCCCCTCCCTCTCTCTCTCACACTCACACTCTCTCTCACACTCACACTCTCTCTCACACTCACACTCTCTCTCACTCACTCACACTCTCTCTCACTCACTCACACTCTCTCTCACTCTCTCACACTCTCTCTCACTCTCTCTCACTCTCTCTCACTCTCTCTCACTCTCTCTCACTCTCTCTCACTCTCTCTCACTCTCTCTCACTCTCTCTCACTCTCTCTCACTCTCTCTCACTCTCTCTCACTCTCTCTCACTCTCTCTCACTCTCTCTCACTCTCTCTCACTCTCTCTCACTCTCTCTCACTCTCTCTCACTCTCTCTCACTCTCTCTCACTCTCTCTCACTCTCTCTCACTCTTACTGTTTGTTTACTGGAAACTCAACAGCACAAAGCAATGAGCATTAAGTTCAGTTGCCTCATCCCACAGTGTTTTAGTTCCTCCCCAGCAGTTGGAAAAGGATCTAACTTTAATTCTGCAACTAAATTTTGCCCACTGTACTACTTGTACCATGTAATCAACAGTTTGTGAAACAGAAGTTCTGATCATTTATGAGCTAATGTGACAAAATTTCAAATACTGTACCAGTAACAAGTTCAAGACAATGAGTTTATGAGCACAGAAGTGGAAAATAAAAATGTGTGATCACTGCATTTTAGACCCCAAATTTACTTCTAATGTAACGTCCTGGAACAGACACCAACAGCCCTCACCAAGTGCTAGTGTTTTCCAACCTGCACCCATCATGAAAGTACCCGCCCAGGTAGCTATGCTTGTTTAATTCGTTTGTTGGATGTTCCACAGATCATCTGAACAATTCTTTTATAAAATTATTTGTAACGAGTCAGTTTGCAAGATAAAATGGTTAGTGTCATAGAAGTAATAAGCACTAATAGAGACATTATTATTTTTAGCTCCACTCATGCAACTACCCTTTTTTTGCTACCTCTCAGACATTATATGATATCAGGAAAATGAGCAGAAATTTTATTTGCTGCATACTGAACTCCTTTCTGAGCCATGACAATTTTAACAATGGGTAATAAATGTAATTTTCTCCCTCTAGCATTGCGGGTATGGACAGCACTTTTTCTCAAATTGTGATGGATTATTTACAATGAATTTCACTAGCAAATATATGTTTATTTGTTAATTTACTTGTCCTTTGAATCATTTCTGTACAAGACATGCACATGGTGATGCACAAACATACAACTGATACGGAGAACTCCTAGCATGATGTGATGTGTAGAAATGTACAAACATAACGAAATTTTCACTCTTTTGGAGTGTGCGCTGACGTGAAACTTTCTGGAAGATTAAAACTGTATGCCGGATCAAGACTCGAATTTGGGACCTTTGTCTTTTGCAGGCAAGTGCTCTATCAACTGAGCTACCCAAGGTTGGAGACGAGCTACTGGTGGAATTGAAGCTGTGAGGATGGGACATGAGTCGTGCTTGGGTAGCTCAGTTGGTAGAACCAAATGCAAAGGTCCTGAGTTCGAGTCTCTGTCCGGCACACAGTTTTAATCTGCCCTGAAGTTTCTATGTACAAACATGATTTTACATAGTTCTTAATTATTTTAGCTCCATTTTTTCTCACATATATACAAAACACGTCTGGTTGGCATAATTAAAGAAGAGTACACAATTTGGATATTTTTCGATGGAATAAGCACAAAACTATTCCACATATATTTTACATTAATGTTTACTTCTTGTACAAAATTCATTACTGCAATTTATTTCATATTTCTTTTCATAAATATGGGCCAAAAATTCAGTTACTGTGTAAAAGCAATGATTAAGCAGCTCCCATGAACCCAGAAGCGGATACATATGGGGGTGGCAAAACCCCGCTTTGTCGGGCTGCCCGCATTGCCACCTGGACCACCTCTGACAGTCAGCCCACACGCTATTCGTTCAATTCTTTTGTCAATCGACTCGACTGAATCGAGTTATCGAGTAATTGTACTTTCCTACGTAGCATACACATCCGCGTCGTCATATTTGATACATTTCTGTCTGGCACCTAGATAGCTAACACATGCCTACGAGAAAAATTGCGGCCATTCTATTGATCTCAATACGTTATTCTGTCTGGCATTTGTTCGAGAAAAGTCACAAATATTCTACTGTTTTGTGATTAAAAAGAAACAAATGGGAGAGATTCTTCAATATAAGCAAATGAGCATAACACCCTTGATGATTGTGATTCCGTTATGCAAGTGTTGTCTGTTTGTCCTAGATCTGACTACCCTACTTTGCACATGCTGAACAGAATATTTGCTTGTCTACCTCATCTATTGCAACAGCAGAAAGAAGTTTTTCCAACATTGCAACGTACAAAGACATGGCTAAGATCAACAATGGAGGAGGATCGACTTAATGGCTTAGGTCTGTTGAACACTCACCCTGACATTGATCGTCCAATTGATGATTTAATTAACCAATTTGCCAGGAAGAATAGGCACATACAATTCATCATTTAAGGAAGAACACAATTTTAACTTTTTTATATTATAATAAGGCATTGTCTTGTATATGTGTATAATCACTTTAAATAAAAGTTTCTTAAACTTTGCAAGTGACTTTATTATTTTTGCTACAGTAAAAGTAACGGTAGCTCACAGTATCTTTAGTGCCCCCTCCTTGAGGTTTTTCTGTATCTGACACTGCATGAACCATGGACTTTGCAACTGGGCAGGATGCTTGAGTGCATCAGCGACACAATAGCCGTAGCTAAGGTGCAACCTTAATGTAGGGTTATCTATTAAGAGGCCAAACATATGGTGCCTTTTCAGTAGTTGCAGGGGCAACAGTCTGGATGAATAACTGATCTGGCCTTGTAACATTAACCAAAATGGCCTTGCTGTGCAAATACTGCCAACGGCCGAACGCAAGGGGAAACTACATACTTAACTTTTCCAAAGGGCATGCAGCTTTACTGTATGGTTAAATGATGATGGCGTCCTCTAGGGTAAAATATTCCATAGGTAAAATAGTCCCCCATTCAGATCTCGAGGCGGGGACTACTCAGGATGATGTCATCAGCAGAAACAAAACTGCCGTTCTATGGATCAGAGCATGGAATGTCAGACTGCTTAATCGGGCAGGTAGGTTAGAAAATTTGAAAGGGAAAATGGATCTGTTAAAGCTAGATATAGTGGCAATTAGTGAAGTTCGATGGAAGGAGGGACAAGACTTCTGGTCAGGTGAATAGAGGGTTATAAATACAAAATCAAATAGGGGTAATGCAGCAGTAGGTTTAATAATGCATAAAAAATAAGAGTGTGGGTAGGCTACTACGAACACCACAGTGAACACATTATTGTACCAAAGAGACACGAAGCCCACACCTACCATAGTAGTACAAGTTTATACGCCAACTAGCTCCGCGGATGACAAAAAGATTGAAGAAATGTATCATGAGAGAAAGGAAATTATTCAGATAGTGAAGGAGACTGAAATTTAATACTCATGGGCGACTGGAATTCGGTAGTAAGAAAAGGAAGAGAAGGAAAAGTAGTAGGTGAATATGGAATGGGGTTAAGGAATGAAAGAGGAGCCAGCTGGTAGAATTTTGCATAGAGCATAGGTTAATCATAGCTAACACTTGGATTAAGAATTATGGAAAAAGTTTGTATACATGGAAGAGGCCTGAAAACACTAGAAGGTTTCAAATAGATTGTATAATGGCAGGACAGAGCTTTAGTAACCCGGTTTTAAATTGTAAGACATTTCCAGGGGCAGATGTGGACTCTGACCACAATCTACTGGTTGTGAACTGTAGATTAAAATTGCAGAAAGTGCAAAAAGGTGGGAATTTAAGGAGATGGGACCTGGATAAACTGACAAAACCAGAGGTTGTACAAAGTTTCAGGGAGAGCATAAGGGAACAATTGACAGGAATGGGGGAAAGAAATACAGTAGAAGAAGTATGGGTAGCTCTGAGGGATGAAGTAGTGAAGGCAGCAGAGGATCAAGTAGGCAAAAAGACGAGGGCTAGTAGAAATCCTTGGGTAACAGAAGAAATATTGAATTTAATCGATGAAAGGAGAAAATATAAAAACGCAGTAAATGAAGCAGGCAAAAAGGAATACGAACATCTCGAAAATGAGATCGACAGGATGTGCAAAATGGCTGAGCAGGGATGGCTAGAGGACAAATGTAAGGATGTAGAGGCTTATCTCACTAGGGTAAGAAATTTTGGAACACGTGAGGCAATACTGACCCTACGACTTATCTTAGAAGATAGATTAAGGAAAGGCAAACCTATGTTTCTAGCAGAAAGCTTTTGACAATATTGGCTGGAATACTCTCTTTCTAATTCTGAAGGTGGCACTGGTCAAATACCAGGAGTGAAAGGCCATTTACAATTTGTACAGAAAACAGATGGCAGTTGTAAGAGTCGATGAGCATGAAAGGGAAGCAGTGATCGAGAAGGGCGTGAGACAGGGTTGTAGCCTGTATCTGTATCTGATGTTATTCAATCTGTATATTGAGCAAGCAGTAAAGGAATTTGGAGTAGGAATTAAAATCCATGGACAAGAAATAAAAACTTTGAGGTTTGCCAACGACATTGCAATTCTGTCAGAGACAGTAAAGGACCTGGAAGAGCAGTTGGTGGAATGGACAGTGGTTTGAAAGGAGGGTATAAGATGAACATCAACAAAAGCAAAATGAGTATAATGGAATGTAGTCTAACTAAATCAGGTGATGCTGAGGGAATTAGATTTGGAAATGAGACACTTAAAGTAATAGATGAGTTTTGCTATTTGGGGAGCAAAATAACTGATGATAGTCAAAGTAGAGAGGATATAAAATGTAAACTGGCAATGGTAAGGAAAGCGTTTCTGAAGAAAAGAAATTTATTAACGTCAAGCATAGATCTAAGTGTCAGGAAATATGTTCTGAAAGTATTTCCATAGAGTGTAGTCTGTATGGAAGTGAAATATGGGCGATAAATAGTTTGGACGAGAAGAGAACTGACGCTATCGAAATGTGGTGCTACAGAAGAATGCTGAAGATTAGATGGGTAGGTACGTAGCTAATATGGAGGTACTGAACAGAACAGGAGAGAAGAGGAATTTGCGGCACAACTTGATTAGAAGAAGGGATCAATTGGTAGGACACATTCTGAGGTATCAAGGGATCGGATGAGCAGAGGGTGAAAAATTGTAGACGGAGACCAGCATGAATACACTTAGCAGATTCAGAAGGAGGTAGGTTGCAGTAGTTACTCAGATATGAAGATTGCACAGGATAGAGTAGCATGGAGAGCTGCATCATACCTGTCTCTGGACTGAAGACCACAATAACAAGAAGGAAGGTTTTTCAAATTCTTGTTAAAGAAGGGTGGAGACCTCCTGTTCGTTATTTCTGGTGGCAGACTGTTGTATGGCCGGATGCCTTGGTTATATGCTAAGTTTTTGAAGGTGGAGGCACGCAGATTTTGAACATGGCGTTTCAGTTTTTGTCTATTACCATGATCATGAACATCCACATTTTTGTTGAATTTAGTAATACCACATTTAACAAACTTTCAAGTTTCTAATATTGAGAGACTGTCAAGAGAAAGACTGAATGAACTTTGGGAGAGAGGTCCGCAGCTGTCAGTTGGCTTTGCCCTGATCATTATTCTCATAGCTCTCTTCCAGGTGAGGAGAATGTCTCTGCAATGTGTGGAGTCTCCCCAGAGTCTGCACTAAACTATGAAATTGTGCATAGTAAGCAGAATGGACAGTGCAATGTGTGAGGATAAGTAAAGCTTAGCACACTTGGTTCAGCTTACTGTTTGTTTTGCTGATTCTGTTTCCCATGGTAGATTTCCTACATCCACAGGCCTAAAAATCTTGTTTCTGATGTGGGGGATATTACAGAGCTATGTTGTTCCATATCAGGCATATATTTTGCAATTCTGAGGTGGAAGTTAAAGGTGGTGATTTTCTGTCAAACCAATCACCTGTCTTTTAGTTACGACCTCTTACAGCTCATGTCATTGCTAATGGTATGAAGGATACTGGTATCATCTGCAAGAGTATATTGGTAGTGGCACTAATGTACAATGGTAAGTTGTTAATGTAAAGAAGGAACAGAACTGGTCTAAGTATTGAATCTTGGGGCACACCTTTTGTGATTTTGCCATGGAGTAGCAGGTGTCAATAAGTCCATGATCACAGAGTGTTAATGCTACTAATTGTTTCCTGTTTTGAGATATATGATCTGAACCAGGCAGAGGGATGCCTCTGATGCCACATTACTGCAATTTGTTAAGTAGAATATTGTTGACTATCACGTCAAATGCCTTTGACAAATCTAGGAAGTTCCAAACTGCTTTTTGGTTTTTGTTTAGAGCATCTAGGGTGTACTGTATGCACTCATACATATCTGTTGTTGTGGATTTATTTTTCCTGAAGCCACGCTGGGTTTCTCAGAGGATCTGGTTCTTTTCCGGAAACTTTGTTAGTCTTTGATAATTTAGTATCTCCAGAAGTCTACCAAATGCAGATAACAATTTATTGTGATGATGCAGTTTAAATGTGACATCTGTGGGTGAACACCACATAATATTCTTATACTGCTTGCTTTTGTGCAAGGAATATTTCCTTTCCAAGACAGGGTTTACCTCAGAAAATTATTCTGAAAGACATTACTGATCGGCAATATGCAAAATACGTCAGGAGACTGATATGTTTATTTTCAAGTTTAGCAATTATACAAAGAGCAAAAGTAGCTAAACTTAATTGTTTGAGAAGCTCAGTAATATGATTCTTCCAGTTCAAGTATTCAACAATATATACACACCCAAAACTTTTGAAGCATTCTACCCTATTTATTGACTGCTGCTCATGTGCTACATCAATTGCTGTTATGATTATTGGTTGTATAGAACTGAACGTAGTGGGCATTTTCATAATTCAGGGATGGTCCATTTTCAGAAAACATATTTAATAATTGTTTGGAAAATATCATTTACCATCTCTTCTTCTGCTTTCTTTCTGTGAAGTACCAATTTTGCTTGTTGAATGTTAAGTGGAAAGTCATTAATATATATAAGGAGCAGGAGTGGACTAAAATTAGAACCTTGAGGGATTATCCCTTTGTGATTTTCCCCCCAGTCACTAAATTTCCTACTTTCCCAACACTGTCCAAATCATTCAGCGCAACCTTCTGCATTCTGTTTAAGTATGATCCAGAACATCTGAGTGTAAAGCAATCGGTTCTATAAAACCTGAGGTTTTCTATCCTCCATGCAACTTCAAAATGCACGTGGACGAGGAGCTGATAATGTTACAGTGTGGAATAGCATGTTCCACTACAATGTGGAGTGTGAAATGAAGAATCGGGCATGTTAGATTTTTGCCTTGTGAAGATGAACATACCCAATGAGACACCACATTGTTTTACATCACAAATAGAACTCATGATGTTCCATATTGTATCAAGTTAAACTATGGGCTTTCTTCAAAACAAAGTACATAGTACGAATACAAGCTGTTTCAAAGCAAATTGAGGCTCTCTTGAAATAATGATTTGTTATAATAAAATGTATTTCTTGAAATTCTTGTTGCAAAGTCAAATAACTGGCATGTTTCCCTAATGGCCAGATATCTTTATGTAACTGTCAGTCTGTATCAGCAAGTAAACCCAAGTTTCACACTGGAAGTTTTTCTCTTATGAAGCTTTGTGCTTCAAAAAAATCTTGTCTTCCATTCAAAATAATTACAAAATGACTCTCGATCTTGTATTCTCCGTAATGAATTACATAACTTCTGAGTAATTGTAGTCACACCAACATCGAAAACGCGTATATTATGCGCAAAGTGACATTAGACACTATAACTATATTCAATTTAAAGACAAAAATAGGATGAAGATTCACTTGAGTTAAGGAATAACTTCTTGTAGTACATATGTCAGATTGTTTTACAGCATTATTCACTGTTAAGCCATCAATGAGTCCAGAATCATCTTTGCGTTTTCCTTAACTTTTATTTGACAATTGCTTACAGTGCATGTTACACCAAGCACCGCATACTGCGACTGGAGAGCACTGAAAGTGCAAATCATAATAACCTGCTTGCCCTGTGGGTCGACAGTGCTATCTCTCTAGCCAGGTGGGATGTCACATCTGCATAGCCCGTAACATTAGCTGCCTCATCCAGTGTGAGGATGGCTTAAGAGATAATACAGTCTACTGGTGATATATTATTATTTAAGGCTCGTACTATTTGATGAGTGAATGTATAAATAGCATTTTTCAGTCTATTAACCCTTCTGGAATCCACACCGCTAAGTAAGTTGTTTCCACTTCAGTGAGAGGTTACTCTTGAGTTCACGACTTTTTAGAATATTTTGGAATAAGATGTCAAGTCAGGAAATTGGACAATAATTGTTTGTTTAAATCTGTCTTGTCAACTTTCTTATGAAGTTAACCTGACATTAGTTATGAAGATGGAACAATTTTTCAGAATTCTGTTTGATGTTCTATCAAACCCACAAGAGGTTCTCTTTTCAGAATTTTTTATAATTGTATTAATTTTAGTGAATGTTGTCAGTACTGCTTCTAGTTTAGCAGAATGGCATTTTAATATATTCTCTTGCTTCTGTGACAGAATCACTTAATCCTGTATTTGCAGCTACATTTAGAAAATGTCTGTTAAAAGCAGTTGCAACCTGTGAACTATCAGTCACAATATTGTCATTTAGTTTAATTACTAAGCAATCTTAGCTGTCCTGTCTCACATTCAAACGTATCCAATATAATTTTAATCTTATTACCTGCATTATTTATTTCTATCAAGACAGGTATACTTCTGGACATCTTAATGAATTTCCTTAAAATAATACTGTACGTTTGTAGCATGCAGGTAATGTCAGATCTCGACTTACTCTGGCCTTTACTTAAGTTTCCCTCTTCCTCTTACATGAGATTTTAATTCCCTTAGTGATCCATGGGTTACTTTTTTTTTAATGGATATTGTGGATAATTTTTTAGGAAAGCAACTTTCAAATATTGACATAAATTTACTATGGAATAAATTGAAACTGACATTAGCACCTCTCCCCACAGACACCTCAACACATAGCATCAGTTCCGGGATAGCAAGGTGTGCTGGCTATGGTTTGAAACCACCCAGAGAATTAACGAGGTGGTTCAGTGTGTTGCTTAGCATGGATATGGTTTTTGAGAAGCAGGGTCACAGGAACGGCACCCAGCCACCCCTTAAACTAACCATGCCAAATCAATAACCACGCCAACTCTGCACCGACATGGAACTAAGGCACATGAAGAAGAAGAAATCACTGAAGTAGTATTTCGGTAGTGGGCAATTGAGAATAAGAATTTATGTTCTACATTTACCTACTGTATGGAACTGACAAAATTCACTCTGATTAGAATATTGCCTTTTTGTAACCATGGAACTATTACCTTGTTGTTATAGTTTCAGCAAGCCTACAGACTACACTGGACAATAATGAGTACTGTGCTAGTGAAATACACACATCAAAAAAGTTTTGCTTCACACCAGTTCCCAGAACTCCTGAAGATAGACGTTGACTGTGGATATTGTATCACAGACACAGTTCCTTTGACTGTTCAGAGCTGTCACTAAATCCACCCAAAGATGTAAACTACCATGCATGAGCAGTGCCTATTAGATGGAGAGGGTCCAACAGCCTATCAGTTCTAGTCATTCCACCAGGAAGGAAGTACACGGTTCGTGTTGTCTGTAGTGCGGTCAATACCGCGATGCAATCATGTCAGCATTGTTACTTAGCGCCAGGAAGGGCTCTCAACAAGGGAACTGTCCGGGCATCTCGAAGTGAACCAAATTGATGTTGCTTGGACATGGAGGAGATACAGACAGCCAGGAACTATTGTTGACGTGCCTCGCTCAGGCTGTCCAAGGGCTACTACTGCAGTGGATGACCGCTACCTACAGATTATGGCTCGGAGGAACCCTGACAGCAATGCCACCATGTTGAATAATGGTTTTTGTGCAGCCACAGGGCACCATGTTACAACTCAATCTGTGTGCAATAGGCTGCATGATGCGCAACTTCAGTCCCGATGTCCATGGCGAGGTCCATCTTTGCAACCACGGCACCATGCAGCACGGCACAAATGGGCCCAACAACCTGCTGATTGGACCGCTCAGGGTTGGCATCATGCTCTTTTCACCAATGAGTGTTGCAACTGCCTTCAACCAGACTATCATCGGACACATGTTTGGGTGCAACCTGGTCAGGCTGAACGCCTTAGACACACTGTCCAGCGAGTGCAGCAAGGTGGAGGTTACCTGATGTTTTGGGGTTGGATTATGTGGGGCCAACATATGCCGCTGTTGGTCATGGAAGATGGCGTAATGGCTGCACGATACGGGAATGCCATCCTCCGACCGATAGTGCAACCATATCGGTAGCATACTGGTGAGGCATTCATGTTCATGGACGACAATTCGTCCCCCATCGTGCACATCTTGTGAATGACTTCCTTCAGGATATTGACATCACGTGACTAGAGTGGCCAGCATGTTCTCCAGACATGAACCCTATCCAACATGCCTGAGATAGATTGAAGAGGGCTGTTTATGGACGATGTGACCCACCAACCACTCTGAGGGATCTCCACCAAACTGTCGTTGAGGAGTTAGGCAATCTGGACCAACATTGCCTTGATGAACTTGTGGATAGTACGCCACGACGAATACAGGCATGCCTCGATGGAAGAGGACGTGCTACTGGGTATTAGAGGTACCCGTGTGTACAGAAATCTGGACCACCACCTCTGAAGGTGATACAACATGCAATGTGTGGTTTTCATAACCAATAAAAAGGGTGGAAATGGTATTTATGTTGATCTCTATTCCAATTTTCTGTACATGTTCTGGAACTCTTAGAACCAAGGTGATGTAAAACTTTTCTGATGTGCTTATATCCATAAATGCTCGTGTCTCATGTTTTTAATCACCATAACAGAAAACATAATTGTTACGTAAATTTTAAAACTGTTCCCATTGTAAGCAGACACACTAAACCTCTCTTAATCAATGTTCACTTTTATTTCTCATTAGAATACTTGTAACAAAATTTTAATGAATTATATAAAGTGAAAATAACTTACCTGCCACTTTGAAAGTGGAAACTGCATCTGAGCAATTGCTTGGACTGGGTGTACAGGCAACACATTTATATTCAGCTTCATCAGACTCCGATGCATTTGCAATTATCAACTCCGACTGAAATGAATAAACTGTTTCTCCTTGCCGTATTGAAATACCTGATAACAGATTGTCTTATTAACATTTTGGAACAATAACATTCCTTCATTCACAGGAATAATGAAATCATATGTTTTCAATAAGAAAAATAATCAATGCTTATGAACCACAGGAAAGAGTGAATTGTATGGTTTAATGTGCGTCATAAAAATCACATTTATGCATATTCTGAATTTCTTGTTTTTAAAAGAGTGTGTGTGTGTGTGTGTGTGTGTGTGTGTGCAATTATTTTATTGGTCCCGTAAATTACCTTTTGTACAAATATCTACTTTTAACATGTGACAGGTCATTAGGCTTACAATCTAGATAATATGAAATATGTAAGTACATAAAATACCTCACCATTAAATATACATAGGAGCTTTCACAGTATATATATAATATTACATCATACACAATTACTTATGATGCAGTATATTCATAATATTACACGTTACAAAATGACTTATGATACATACAAAAATAATAATAACAATAATAATAATAATAATAATAATAATTTTGTGAATTTAATTAGCTTATATTATACATCAGTGGTTCCTAATTATTGTTAATTTTTTTAACACTGATTTCTGTTGCTAGTTCTTTTTATGATGTGAGAGATTTATCACTTACAGGATGAACTTTTGATCAATGTTTGGTAATGTAGTCACCTACACTATAAAATTATCCTTCTATCAGAAACTTTTTTAGAGTTGTGGGGATTGTTTCCTCAGTTTTGAGGTCTTGTAATTCCCTTGGCATTGCTTGTATTAACTTGATGCCAGGTTATTTGGGTCCTTTTTAAAGAATCTAAGGTCTACAGGGAATGCACCGCAGCTGTTTTCTGTTGCTTGTGTTGTGTGTATGAACAGTCTCATTAGTCTCCAGTTTTGAGTGATCACATAATGCACTCACATTGGTCTTGAACATATACAATGATGGCAGGGTTATAATGTTTAGTTCTTTGAAACAACTTTTACACAATTCTTTTGGCTTCTTTTTCAACATAATTCGAATGGCTTGACTCTGTAATGTGAATAATCTCTCCATTCCTGTGATAGTTGAGTTCCTCCATAGTGTTACTCTATATCACGTGTACGGTTCAAAAAGTCCATGCTGGACAGTGCGCAAGAGGTCTCTGAGTACTGAGTCAGTTGTGTCATCATAAATATCACTGAGCTTAGCTTACTGAAAATAGTACTTATCTGCCGTTTCCAATTTAGCTCGCTGTCTATTGTAATGCCCACAGACTTAACTGAAGCTACTTCTTCCAGTCCTTTCTCATCTAAGAAAACAACAGTGAGTGAACAACACACTGTCAAAACTAAAATGAGTCAATGCGGTAAACAACAGTTAATAATGAATTGTGAACAACAAATATGTATTGATAGGGCTGCAAAAGATGAAACTGGTAATTGCATAAATGAGTTAATATTTGAAGTTGGTGCACATTTGAAAGTACAGTGAGACAATCAGCTGTTACAAATACTCTACCAATGGCAGAACATTCTTCTTTGTTTTTGTGCACATTCTAAATTGCTGACAAGGAAACAGGTCTTCTCCAATTACTCTCTAACAAAATGCTATTCAGTGAGGTCTCATTGTTTGAGCCAATATCTTAGACATTAAGCAATAGTGATGCATTTTCTAAAATAGCAATGTATACTCTTATGGATCTGTCACCAAAAAAATCTTAAGCATCATTATTTCGCGTCCGCTTCTGAACGCAATATGCAATGGGCTTACACTAAGGTGACAAAAGCCATGGGATAGCAGTATGCACATTATGAACAAATGGCCATAGTATCACATCCACAAGATATAAAAGAGCAGAATGATATTTTCACTCTGCAGCAGAGTGTGTGCTGATATGAAACTCCCAGGCAAATTAAAACTGTGTGCCAGACCAAGACTTGAATTTGGGACCTTTACCTTTCACGACAAATCCTTTACCGACTGAGCTACCCAAGCAAGACTCTCAATTCCTCCTCACAGCTTTAAAGAGCAGTTCATTAGCAAAGCATACTCAGGCAATTCACCTGAAAAGATTTCCAATGTGATAATGGCCACACTACGGGAAGTAATAGACTTTGAATGTGGAATGGTTGTTTGTACTAGATGCATGGGAGAATCCATTTTGGAAATTGTTAGGAAACTCAATGTTCTGGGATCTGCAGCACCAAGAGAATGCTGAGAATAGCAAATTTCAGGCTTTACCCTCAATACAGAGAACAATTGGCTGAAGGCTGTCACTTAACAACTGAGAGTAGCAGTATCTGCATATAGCTGTCAGTGCTAACAGACAATCAACACTGCATGAAATAACTGCAGAAATCTATGTGAAACGTAATGCGGATGTATGTGCTAGGACAGTGAGGTGAGATTTAGCATTAATGGACTATGGCAGCAGAAGATGTTTGTCAGTTCCTTTGCTAACAGCACGACATTGCCTGCAGTGCCTCACAACCATATCTGTTGCGCCCTAGATGACAGGAGAACCTTAAGCTGGTCAGGTGAGTCCTGAGCTGATGGTAGCGTTTGAGCATTGTGCAGACCACCCAAGACCATACACCCAAGTTGTCAACAAGGCACTGTGTAAGCTGGCAGTGACTCCACAATGGCACGAGCTGTGTTTATATGGAATGGACTGGGTCCTCCGGTCCAACTGAACCAATCATTGACTGGAAGTGGTTATGTTCGGCAACATGGAGACCATCTGGACTGTGTTCCCAAACAACAATGGAATTTTTATGGACGACAATGCACAATGGCAACAGGCCACAACTGTTTGCAACTGGTTTGAGGAACATTCTAGACAATTCCAGTTAACAATCTGGCCAGCCAGATCATTACCTGAATCTCATTTAACATTTATGGAACATAATCAGTAGGTCAGTTCTCGCACAAAATCCTGCACCTGTGACACTTTCACAATTATGGGCAGCTATAGAGGCAGCACGGCTTAAGACATAAGATGCTCAAGACATAACAGATCCCATAAGGAAAGGAGTGGGAAGGCAGAAGGCAAGCGTGAACCACCAAACCCAGTTGAAGCCAATCCAGTCAGGGCAAAGGAGGGAGCAAGAGGGCCTGCCAGCCCCTCCACTCACCAATAAGGTGGAAGATGATAAAAACCTCCATCACAAATAAAATGTAAAACAAGATCCACAGCTGAGGCATTGCCAGCTAACACCAGGGGGCAGAGAGTCTGGAAGGCTAAAAGTCTGTCGCAGGGTGGCTAAGTTGGGGCAGTCCAGTAAGATGTGAGCCACAGTCAACATCAATCCACAATGACAGAAGGAGATAACTGTGAGTCAGCCAAGTATGGCTGCTACGGAGCTGGCATGGGATGACAGAGGCCTTACAAGAGGCCCGGGAGGAGGACCACCACGGAGTTGTAGAATCCTTAATCGCACTGAGCTTGTTTGGTGAAGAAAGAGAGTGCCATTCTGCATCCCAAGGGGCCAAAACCTGATGACAATGTCGAGCGAAGGTCTATTTCTGGAATGCCAATAGCAAGAGATTGCCTGGTACTAGCCAATTTAGCCAGTCGATCAGCAAGTTCATTGCCAGGAATCCCAACATGGCCTGGGGTCCAAATGAAAACCATCGAGCATCCAAGTTGAGCAAGGAGAGAAAGGAAGTCCTGGACAGTGATGACCAACAGGTGGTCTGCAAACTGCTCAATGAGTCACTAAAGATAGTGAAGAATAGTCCTAAGCAGGAGCAGATATGGTCCAGAGAGCGCAAGATGGCTACCAATTCTGCAGTTAATACACTACAGCCATCTCCTCAGTGGGAGGACGATAGACAAAAATTAGCCTGAGTTTCACCCAGAGTTGTGAATAGGGGGGTGTGTGGTCCTATGGCAGCTACATATCATTCCTAGCAAATCCATTTCAGAGATTTGATTGGGTAGCGGGCTCGGGTGTGGAGTCGTTTGAAGACCAGAAGAAGAGCAGTAGAAGGGTGTCACTTGAAGTGTTGAAGAGCACGACGGCAGTCTCTTATGGCTGCAGTAATTTCCGGAGTCCACCAAGGGACCATGTTTCGGTGGAGGGAACCTGAGGAAGAAGGGATTGCTGAAACAGCTGCTGAAAGGATGGCGGCAGTCGAAGTCTGTGTAGATTCATCAACACTGTCATGTGGCAATATAGGGGGGATGGGAGCAGAGGAGAAGGCACCCCACTCAGCCTTAGAGATGGCCCACCTGGGAGGGTGACGGAATGAGACACACTGAAGGAAGGTCAAAAATAATCGGGTAATGGTCGCTGTCACATAAGTCATCGTGGACACCCCACTGAATGGAGGGAAGAAGGCCGGGACTGCAGATGGAGAGGTCAATGGTAGAGAAAGCGCCGTGCGCCACACTAAAGTGTGTGGGAGCACCTGTGTTTAGCAAACAGAGGTCAAGCCCTGCCAGAAAAGCTTCAACTGTCCTGCCCAGGGCAGCAGTTGTATGACTACCCCAAAGAGGGTTGTGGGCATTAAAGTCCCCTAGTAGCACGAAGGGAGAAGGGAGTTGTTGGGGAAGGGTGGCTAGGTCAAGGGATGTGGGAAGCCTGTCAGGTGGGAGGTAGAGATTACAGATTGTGATTGGAGTGGCCAGATGGACCCTGACAGCAATGGCTTCCAGAGTGGTATGGAGGGAAACCCATTTACGAACAATGTCCTTGTGGACCAAGGTGCAAAAACCACCAGAAGCCCACAAGGGCCAATTTGGTTCAGACAGAAAGTGTGGAACCCATGAAGGTCAGGTGAGTACGAACTGACAAAATGGGTCTCCTGGAGCACAATACAAGTGGCAGAGTAGAAGGAAATAAGGGGCTGCAACAATGGAAGGTGATGCGAATATCCATTACAATTCCACTGGAGGATTCTCAAGCCAGAGTCCAAATGGGGACCAAACAGACCAGAGTCGGTCACGCCGCTGAGTCACCATCCGTCACTGATAAGGATGGGGTAATATCCATATAGGTGGGGTCAGACACTGCTGGTTCACTGACTGGACGGGGGAGGGGGGGAAGGCTGCACCTCAGTGGGTATGAGAGGGGCCTTGCCCTTGTTCTTGCGTTTCTGCTTATTCTCATGGGAAGGAAGATAAGGGCAGAAGTCAGCGATGGCAGGCATGGCATTACACCAGGCAATCTTGGTGCCCACTGGTCGCGGATCGCACTGCCAATATGGAGCAGCAGATCACCTTTCAGGCGGGAGCTCCGGTACCGGCGGCAGCCAAAGGAGGGGAGCACTTCTCTGGTGAGGGAGGGGGAGCAGTATCTGAAGGGTATGGGTACTGACGTAGAGAGGGGGAAGGGGAGTGGAGAGGTAGGAGGAAGAGGCAGAAGGCATGGGGCGAATGGGGTGGGGCTGGGAAGAGGAGGGGGTAGGAGGGGGAATGGACGTAACTGAAGTAAAAGTAGAAGTCACAGACACAAGATGGAACCAGTCATACTTTTGTTGAGCCTCAGTAACAGGTGAGCCAATCTAAGGTTCTGTACTCTTGAATCCTCCTTTCTTTCACAAACACCGGGCATGCAGGCGAGCATGGAGAATGCTGTCCATGACAATTTACACACACTGGCAGGGGAGCACAGGCACTCCCCTCATGGAGGAGGCACCCACAGTCACCGCAGAGAGGATCAATGGTGCAGCAGGAAGACATTTATCCAAACCATAAGCATTTAAAGCATCTCATCGGTGGTGGAATATAAGGTTTCACATCACACCGATACACCGCGACCTTGACCTTCTCTGGGAGGACATCCCCCTTGAAGGCCAGGATAAATGAGCCCAAACCAATGCAATTGTTTGGAGGGCCTCGCTGCACACGGCGAATAAAACGAACCCCCACCACTCGAGGTTAGCACAAAGCTCCTCGTCAGATTGGAGAAGAAGATCTCAGTGAAAAATAGTGCCCTGTACTGAGTTCAGAGATTGGTGGGGCGTGACAGAAACTTGGATGTCAACAAGATGGTCACAAGCGTGCAGGGCATCAGACTGGGCAGTAGAAGATGTCTTTATGAGCAAAGCACCAGATCCCATTTTACTCATTGATTCCACTTCGCCATACTTATATCTTCAATCGTCTCCACAGAAATCAAAGGCTTGGTCATGCCAAAACTTCCACTATCCGCCCTGGTACAAACCAGGTACCGAGGGAGAGGTTTCAATCCAAGCCGGCGAGTTCGACCCTCCTCCCAGGGGGTGGCCAGGGAGGGGAAGGCTGAAGGATCAAAAGGAGTGTCACATTTGCTACCACTCAGAGAAGGCCACAGAATGGCCAGGATGGTGAAGCTTTTGTCGCTTCATGCGCAAGGTATCTGCCCTAGTACCACCCACTCCGATCAGGGGCTCTCTCTGTGGGCGGCACACAGCCACAGCAAGGACCATCTGGCACGGCAGCCATTGCCTGGAGTACTGGTGCCCCAAAGTGATGAACATCAACTCTTGGGCATACATGAGACATTAGCAGCTCAGGCAAACACGTATGGTAAATGATACAAAAGTATTGAGACAATAAGGAGTAGTCCAGAACATACATGCAAACACCACCTGACACACTTCACTTCATAGTCAGTGGGATTCACAAAATAGCCCCCATAGCAGCAGGGGGCAAGGGGCTGCATTGCTGGGATACAAGTTTCTTGCAGGGCTATGCAAGAAACAAGAAACATGCACAAAAGGTGTCACAGTTCAGCAAAGTGATGGAAAAAAACCACTACAGTTTGGCTGGAGGATCATGGTATCAGGATCCTGTGAGGGTGTGAAGGGACCAAGGAGGCAGTCATGCTTCAAGGCCACTTTCTGCCACTGGTTGTGAGGATAAACCACTAATACACAGGTTGTTTGAGGGAGTCTGGGACCATAGAGGCCACCAAGAATGGAAACAGAGGCAGAGCATGTGAGGGTCTGGTGGCATGGGAGCTACCAGGCTTGTCTGCTCCATACTCTGGGACAGAAGAGAAATGCCAAGTCCTATGAGCTCCGATGTGTTGCTCTGTCAGCCGCCACCTGGCTTCCTGTTGCAGATCAGCATAATTCTGGAGGGGAGCATCCCGAGGGACCCCTTTCTGTTCAGGAATGCTGTAGGAGGGTATTGTTTCTCCAGCTGGGGGTGTGGGGACTGATGTCCCCAGCAGACAGGGAGTTGACACTCCCAAAGGGGTAGCAGAAGGAGAAGAATCCCCAACTGCCATGGGAGCAGATCCAAGAGCTAGAGACGGAAGAGACAGAGGAGTGTGCTCCCTGCCGTCGTTGGATAAGCAGCTGCAGCAGCAAGTCGTATACTCCTAGCTCACTCATTTGTTACATAGTTTAATTTTTAATTTCTTTGCGTGTTTTTGGTACTTGCATTGTTTAATTCATAAATTTCGGGCGTATTATAGTATTTGAGAGTTGTAGCACCGCGTTTTAGTACCTGAATAGTGTAAAAACGCGTAGTCTCCTTCTGCCGCCGAGCAGTGTGTCAGCAGTGCGCAAGTAGCAGCATTACTGCATTTACAATCTTGTATTTTAATACCCGTTTAAATTTTGTGTTGATTTATTTGCGCTCTCTGTAGATTAGTTCAGACGTACTTTGCACAATAGTTTTTAGCATGGATAGGGACTGCAACTGCTGTGTTCGGATACAGGCTGAGTTGGCATCCCTTCGCTCCCAGCTTCAGGCAGTGTTGGCTTTGGTCACACAGCTTGAGGCTGTTGCCAATGGGCATCACTGTGGGGTTCCGGATGGGGGTTTGTCGGGGACGGCCAGCTCGTCCCACGCATCGCCCGATCGGACTACAACTGTGGTTGCCTGGGATACTGCCCGCATTGAGGCTGATCCCTCACCTGTGGTAGAGTGGGAGGTCGTTTCAAGGTGTGGCAGGGGGCGAAAGACATTCCGGAGGGCTGAACGGAAGGCCTTTCCAGTTTGTCTGACTAACCGGTTTCAGGCTCTGTCTCAGGCTGACACTGATCTTCGGCCTGACATGGCTGCTTGTCCTGTTCCAGAGGTTGCCCCTCAGTCTGCAAGATCCGGGCAGTCGCAGAGGGTGGGCTTACTGGTAGTTGGGAGCTCCAATGTCAGGGGCATAATGGGGCCCCTTAGGGATATGGCAGCAAGAGAGGGGAAGAAAACCAATGTGCACTCCGTGTGTATACCGGGGGAGTCATTCCAGATGTGGAAAGGGTCCTTCCGGATGCCATGAAGGGTACAGGATGCACCCATCTGCAGGTGGTCACTCATGTCGGCACCAATGATGTGTGTCGCTATGGATCCGAGGAAATCCTCTCTGGCTTCCGGCGGCTATCTGATTTGGTGAAGACTGCCAGTCTCGCTAGTGGGATGAAAGCAGAGCTCACTATCTGCAGCATCGTCGACAGGACTGACTGCGGACCTTTGGTACAGAGCCGAGTGGAGGGTCTGAATCAGAGGCTGAGACGGTTCTGCGACCGTGTGGGCTGCAGATTCCTCAACTTGCGCCATAGGGTGGTGGGGTTTCGGGTTCCGCTGGATAGGTCAGGAGTTCACTACACGCACCAAGCGGCTACACGGGTAGCAGGGGTTGTGTGGCGTGGGCTGGGCGGTTTTTTAGGTTAGATGGGCTTGGGCAAGTACAGAAAGGGCAACAGCCTCAACGGGTGCAGGGCAAAGTCAGGACATGCGGTGATCAAGCAGCAATCAGTATTGTAATTGTAAACTGTCGAAGCTGCGTTGGTAAAGTACCAGAACTTCAAGCGCTGATAGAAAGCACCGAAGCCGAAATCGTTATAGGTACAGAAAGCTGGTTGAAGCCAGAGATAAATTCTGCCGAAATTTTTACAAAGGTACAGACGGTGTTTAGAAAGGATAGACTGCATGCAACCGTTGGTGGAGTGTTCGTCGCTGTTGGTAGTAGTTTATCCTGTAGTGAAATAGAAGTGGATAGTTCCTGTGAATTATTATGGGTGGAGGTTACACTCAACAACCGAGCTAGGTTAATAATTGGCTCCTTTTACCAACCTCCCGCCTCAGCAGCATTAGTGGCAGAACAACTGAGAGAAAATTTGGAATACATTTCACATAAATTTTCTCAGCATGTTATAGTCTTAGGTGGTGATTTCAATTTACCAGATATAGACTGGGACACTCAGATGTTTAGGACGGGTGGTAGGGACAGAGCATCGAGTGACATTACACTGAGTGCACTATCCTTAAATTACCTCGAGCAATTAAACAGAGAACCGACTCATGGAGATAACATCTGGGACCTACTGATAAACAGACCCGAACTTTTCGACTCTGTGTGTACAGAACAGCGAATCAGTGATCATAAGGCTGTTGCAACGTCCCTGAATATGGAAGTTAGTAGGAATATAAAAAAAAGGGAGGAAGGTTTATCTGTTTAGCAAGAGTAATAGAAGGCAGATTTCAGACTACCTAACAGATCAAAACGAAAATTTCTGTTCCGACACTGACAATGTTGAGTGTTTATGGAAAAAGTTCAAGGCAATCGCAAAATGCGTTTTAGACAGGTACGTGCCGAGTAAAACTGTGAGGGACGGGAAAAACCCACCGTGGTACAACAACAAAGTTAGGAAACTACTGCGAAAGCAAAGAGAGCTCCACTCCAAATTTAAACGCAGCCAAAACCTCTCAGACAAACAGAAGCTAAACGATGTCAAAGTTAGCGTAAGGAGGGCTATGCGTGAAGCGTTCAGTGAATTCGAAAGTAAAATTCTATGTACCGACTTGACAGAAAATCCTAGGAAGTTCTGGTCTTACGTTAAATCAGTAAGTGGCTCGAAACAGCATATCCAGACACTCCGGGATGATGATGGCATTGAAACAGAGGATGACACGCGTAAAGCTGAAATACTAAACACCTTTTTCCAAAGCTGTTTCACAGAGGAAGACCGCACTGCAGTTCCTTCTCTAAATCCTCGCACAAACGTAAAAATGGCTGACATTGAAATAAGTGTCCAAGGAATAGAAAAGCAACTGGAATCACTCAACAGAGGAAAGTCCACTGGACCTGACGGGATACCAATTCGATTCTACACAGAGTACGCGAAAGAACTTGCCCCCTTCTAACAGCCGTGTACCGCAAGTCTCTAGAGGAACAGAAGGTTCCAAATGATTGGAAAAGAGCACAGGTAGTCACAGTCTTCAAGAAGAGTCGTCGAGCAGATGCGCAAAACTATAGACCTATACCTCTGACGTCGATCTGTTGTAGAATTTTAGAACATGTTTTTTGCTCGAGTATCATGTCGTTTTTGGAAACCCAGAATCTACTATGTAGGAATCAACATGGATTGTGGAAACAGCGATCGTGTGAGACCCAACTCGCTTTATTTGTTCATGAGACCCAGAAAATATTAGATACAGGCTCCCAGGTAGATGCTATTTTTCTTGACTTCCGGAAGGCATTCGATACAGTTCCACACTGTCGCCTGATAAACAAAGTAAGAGCCTACAGAATATCAGACCAGCTGTGTGGCTGGATTGAAGAGTTTTTAGCGAACAGAACACAGCATGTTGTTATCAATGGAGAGACGTCTACAGACGTTAAAGTAACCTCTGGCGTGCCACAGGGGAGTGTTACGGGACCATTGCTTTTCACAATATATATAAATGACCTAGTAGATAGTGTCTGAAGTCCCATGCGGCTTTTCGCGGATGATGCTGTAGCATACAGAAAGTTGCAGCATTAGAAAATTGTAGCGAAATGCAAGAAGATCTGCAGCGGATAGGCACTTGGTGCAGGGAGTGGCAACTGACCCTTAACATAGACAAATGTAATGTATTGCGAATACATAGAAAGAAGGATCCTTTATTGTATAATTATATGATAGCGGAACAAACACTGGTAGCAGTTACTTCTGTAAAATATCTGGGAGTATGCGTGCAGAACGATTTGAAGTGGAACGATCATATAAAATTAATTGTTGGTAAGGTGGGTACCAGGTTGAGATTCATTGGGAGAGTCCTTAGAAAATGTAGTCCATCAACAAAGGAGGTGGCTTACAAAACACTCGTTCGACCTATACTTGAGTATTGCTCATCAGTGTGGGATCCGTACCAGATCGGGTTGATGGAGGAGATAGAGAAGATCCAAAGAAGAGCGGTGCGTTTCGTCACAGGGTTATTTGGTAACCGTGATAGTGTTACGGAGATGTTTAGCAAACTCAAGTGGCAGACTCTGCAAGAGAGGCGCTCTGCATCGCGGTGTAGCTTGCTCGCCAGGTTTCGAGAGAGTGCGTTTCTGGATGAGGTATCGAATATATTGCTTCCCCCTACTTATACCTCCCGAGGAGATCACGAATGTAAAATTAGAGAGATTAGAGCGCGTACGGAGGATTTCAGACAGTCGTTCTTCCCGCGAACCATACGTGACTGGAACAGGAAAGGGAGGTAATGACAGTGGCAAGTAAAGTGCCCTCTGCCACACACCGTTGGGTGGCTTGCGGAGTATAAATGTAGATGTAGATGTAGGGTGAGGACAGAATCACTGAAGAGGATGTAGGTGATCGTATTTCTTCTTGGTCTCTTGATATGTGAGGGGGTCACAATTCTTGTGTTCCACAACAAGTGTCCAAACTGCATGCATTCATAGTACCGCATGGGAGGAGGAATATATGGCTCGACATCACAGCAATACACCATCACACTGACCATCTCTGGCAACAAGTCACCTTCAAAGGCCAAGATGAAAACTCCAATATCCGCTTTGTTGATTTTTGGTTTCCACTGGACACAACTGACAAAATGCACATTTTGTCACTCCAATTTATCATGCAGATTGTCATCAGTCTGTAAAAGAAGATGTCAATGGTAAATGATACCCTGTACCATATTCAGAAAGTTCAGTAACAGGAACGTCTCCCATCTTGTTGCAGACAAGCAGCACCCTTGACTGGGCAGGAGAGGCCATTTTAAGCAGAACGGAGCTGCTTTTCATTTTTTAAATCAGAGCCATTTCCCCAAACCTGTCTTTGAGGTGATCAATGAAGAATAATGGTGTTGTAGTCAAAAAAGAATCCCTGTCAGTCCTAGAACAAATCACGTATTGCAGGAAGTACTTATCCCTTGCCTCTGAGCACTATGTCCCTCCCATCATGTAGACAGGAAAGGGATCATCTTGAGCTCATGCCTCTCCACATTACAAAATGTCTTAGCTTCGGAAGAGACTGCTGTGGACATTTGGCATGCAGCAGAAGAAGAATGTCATTTGTTTCATATGTGAACCTTCTGCCATGGTACCATGTGAGCTCTCCACATGGGCACCACTCAGCCACAGCAAAGTTTACCTGGCCAGTAAACCGCTACCTGGAGTCCCTTTGCCCCAGCCATGATGGGCATTTACTCCTTAGCTTGGGTGGGGAGTTTCCACCTCAGGTGCCAACAGTGTGATACCTGCACGATCACGGGCCTACCACTGCAGGTACTTGATGACAAAACAAAACAAGAACAAAACAGCACTACCAAAAACACTCCCTGCAGATGAACAGAATGAGCCAGGTTGAGAACATAGATGGCACTGAACTGGCAATGAATTGCACAGTACACTCTTCGTGACAAAAATGTGTGCTACACAAGCTCCACCCACTGCCCACATGGCAATGGTGTGTGTGTGTGTGTGTGTGTGTGTGTGTGTGTGTGTGTGTCTAGTTGGGGGGGGGGGGGGTATGGCCTCGTATGTCATATCTGACAGTATGCATTGTTTCCATATGATTAATTTGGCCTCAAGGCCTACATTATAAGGAAGGTGTCCAGGTTGGCATGGAAACACATGGAATGGGACCTACATCAGTGGCATCAGGTGCTCTTCACTTCATTGTTAATGCATCCCATTTTCTTTTTGATGTGAGCACTGTGTGTTATTTTAGACTTCTTACAACTGATTTTCAGTCAATTTCAAACTTCCACTTGTAAATTCTTCCATTCATTTTTGAGATTTATATGCTCTAGAAGATAGCAGTACAATATACTGGGTAGTTGTATTAGTAGTAGTAGTAGTAGTAGTAGTAGAAGAAGAAGATAATCATCATCATCAGCAGCAGCAGCAGCAGTAATTTATTGATCCAAGGATTATATTAAAATGATATAGGATATGAAACTCCCTGGCAGATTAAAACTGTGTGGCCGTTGGAGACTCGAACTCAGGACCTTTGCCTTTTGCAGGCAAGTGCTTTACCGACTGAGCTACCCAAGTTTGAGTCTCAGTCCAGCACACAGTTTTAATATGCCAGGAAGTTTCATATCAGCACACACTCCACTGCAGAGTTAAAATCTCATTCTGGATGTAGGCTATGTTGGCTTAATAGAAAGTAAAGGTAATTCATAATTCATAAATACGGACAAATAAAAGTTTCATTGTGCTTAATGAGTAGAGGACAGGTTGTCAGCGATGGCCTTCTTGAAGGAACCACCCCATAATCAGCAAAATGTAGGTGGTCGAGGTATATTCCACTAACACGCATAACTTCTTAGTTATCCAGCTTCCTCATGAAGGCTGATAGGAACTGAAGCATTTCTGCCATATTCTTTAGTATACAGGGTGGTTATAGTTAAACATTCCCCACTTGATAGTGTTCCCATGAAAAACAAGCAATCTTAGGGCAATGAAAGTTCATAAAAACATTTTTAAGGAAATGAGAAATAATGAATACACTGCTGAAACAAATATTTTAATTTCCACAACAGAGGGTAACATTTTTTAACTTTGTTGCACGTTTACATCCCAGATTAGAAGAACTCCTCAATACGACAACCATCTGCATCCATGACAGCCTGGAACCACACTAGAGATACCATTTCACAAATGTTCGTAGCACTTTTAGACCACAGAATGTTCAGCTGTCTTAACACAGCTCACGCACTGCTTGAAGATCATACATTGGATTCTCAGACATGACAATGGTAACTTTTTCAACAATTTGTGGTGCTGCTGGTCATCAGCCTCACCCACGAGTAATTCCCAATCACCAGTTAATTTGAACTTCCGAATCGTTCTTCAACAGCAGTGCAAAAAGAGGTCCTCTCCGTATTTCTTTAATGTGTCAATACTTGCGAAGAGCAGCAGCACTGTTTCTGTTTTGCTAAAACAGCTTCACAATTGAAGCCTGCTCACCTGGTCCAGATCCATGTTGATTGCCTGCAACTATAATGCGCACAATGATGCTTGTGTTTTGACTCTTGCATTGCCATAGCAGTACCGATGCCTAACAGCAAGTCATGACAGTAACACTACTAACAATGTAAATACTGTAGCATACATTCTAAATGTCAGTCCTATACAGCTGGGCACCCATACAGGAAATAGTTTTCTGTGTGCACTGGTCCAAGTAGCAAAAGTTTAGTTATAATCACCCTGTACCAATATAGGTCAAGTCAACTCTTTTTTCAAAGGCTGCTGGTGCAGATTTTGTTGTAAGTGAGTTCCATGCTTTCTTTAACACCCCGAATTCCAGGCAAAGTGGTAATTTAAACTCGTTCTGTTTTAGAATTCTGTTCAAAGTTTGTAGACTGTACTAAACTCGCAGTTAAAACAATTTTGTTTTAAATTTTTTGTGTATTAGAGATAATATGCTGTTAGGCTATTGTTTTTTATTTCTTGACTGTCTTCTTTATCGCAAAACAAAATAACTACAGTTAACTCCAGTCTTTGGAACTTGTTTTCATTTGTGAATATTCTTTTCACAACTTTGCAAATTCCTTTTGTATAACTTTTACTCTTTTTCCACCTTTATCGAAACTCTGTCCTCTCTCAGCACTATCATCCCTCAAATAGCTTTATAATCATCCTCTGACATTATTCCAGTATTAACTACACACATATTTCATATTACAGAAGTTATCTGGAATGGCTCATATGAGATGTTCCATGGCAGGGGCTCATATGAGATGTTCCATGGCAGGGGCTCATATGAGATGTTCCATGGCAGGCGTCTACTGAAGTTGGCAACACACTGATTAAATGCTTGAATGATTTGCAACTATGCACACATCTGTTACCACTTCATCATTTACTCTTAAAGTTATCTGCTCCACTTCATCTGTGGTTCTGGCCGTCTCCTCCATCACTTTATCCCATATTGTCTATCTTTTGACCGGATGTAATTATCTTATCGTAATGAATTTTCTTTGAAGTCTGTTTACGGCCTTCAATACTCTGCAGTATCAACATCAGCACTACCTCTGACTGACAAGCGCAGTTTCCTTTTCGTGCTACAATATGCCTGTAGTCTTTTTCTAAACATTGGTCTAATCTGGGTTAGTTTTCAAATAATGTAAAGACTTTAGTAATGAGTGTGTAATATTTTTCACTCTTGTCATGAGCACTGTATTCATGACTCCAGTTAGCATCGTATGAGTTTCCTGAAGTAATCAGTTTTTGATGAACTGAGAACCTTCTTGAACTCAGATTTAACAGATTTTGTTTCCTGACCAGTGAAAATGAAATGAGTGTATGGCATTGTTGGCCAGGAGGCCCCATTAGGGGAAGTTCAGCCACCATATTGCAAGTACTTTTTAGCTGACGCCACATCGGCGACTTGCGAGTCAATGATGATGAAGGACACACAATACCCAGTCCCCTGCTGGGAATCGAACCCGGGCCCCATGCGTGGTAGGCGATAATGCTACCGCTATGCTACAGAGGCGGACTCCTGATCAGTGTTAACATTTAACATAACGAAGTGCATGTCATGGTCCGCTACTGCTTTTGTAATACACCATAATATTGTTTAATAGATCTATAAAAAGATTTTCTATTTCCATTTTTAAACAGTTAGCTACTTTAGTTGGACAATTTATGGCAAGAATGTGTTGAATCATATTGCCAACGCAAACAAATTATTAATGAAAGAATTTTAAAATTGAAACACCCACCAAATGCCTTATTTCTGTTAAATAGGCCAATAGAGTTTCAGTTTGATTTATTAACTTATTGATGTTTGCTGTAGCCACTTTTCATACACTTACTATATTATAATGGATTTGATTTGAAATTTTACTTCTGTTACACATGCTTCCATATGCTACCCCATGCAATATTCATAAATATTTATGCTCTTAAGTAAGTGACAGACCCTGACAAATGTGGCAAATCATCCTTCCTCCATTTTTGCTCTGCTGAAGTGAGATGCTAACCTAAATCCTGTAACACTTCACGTATCTATACCAGTGGTCACATGATGTTCAAAGAGGCATATTAATTCAAATGAGTTTGATAGACAATTCCCAATGCAAGTAATTTCTCATTACTTTATTCCTTAGCCTTCTACTATTCTGATGTAATAAGGACAGCCGGCATTTCACACTGACAGATGTAACTGTATGGAAGTAAATTTTTGGTTATTGTTAAAAATCTTCAGTTAATAGCTGTTTGTACAGATTCAATATTCTAGAATTATGTGGTTTAGTTTCTGTCTGGAACTGATTGTTTGCTTAAAGCATAACCTCTCTTGAAACTTCATTTCTTTGGATCTTCACAACCCTAAAAGAGATGCTGCTCCGATACTGGTAACCAGTGGTATTTTACCATTCATGACCTTACGTTTTTTGATATTAAGCCAGCCACTTTCCCTTTCCCACTGTGGTGAAGGCCATGCCTAATATAATACCACCAATTATAGAACCAACAGGAACCAAAACAACATGTGACTCAGAGCTGCAAAAGCACCCTTTAAATCCCCTGACCCAACATCTTTCTTTTCCACTGCCTGCTGCCACTTTCCACTTCTCTCTACCCCTCTACCTTATTCACTTGTCCAGTTATTACCTAGCCTAGTCTGTTTCAGCCTGAACAGCTACAACAATTCCCCCCCCCCCACTACATTTTCCTCTCTACTGCACATCCTGCAAAAGGATAACTAATTTACTCAATGTTACCCAAAACAGACAGAAAAATGTGGACTGACATGAAGCCTCTTATTACACAAAAGTTATGTGGCAGGTAACAAGAGTATAATCATTCACTCTTTAGCATAAGGCAAACATTTACTTTAAACTTCATACCAAGTATATATTGAGTTGTTTAATGCAGTCATTGTATGTTTTTGGGAGTAAATCAAGTCTGCCCCGTCACAAGAAGAACTGTTGCTAAGTATGACATGGCTGTTACTCCTTTGAGACATTACACCCTCATTTCTGAAGCTAAGTGTCATACTATCTGAAACTGAAGCCAGTTTTCAGAAACACATATGAATATTTATATAACATTATGTAAAGCTGGACTGCAAAATACTTCTAAGTAACAATTTAAAATATTTATAGAATACAGTACTGGATTCCAGTATGTTTTCCATTTCTAAACTCACGTTTGGTATCGCTGTATCCATCAACTTCATCTCCATTTCTATACCATTTCATGTTATTAGTGAAATTACGACGTGATGCTCGGCATGTAAGAATGACAGTGTCTCCTTCTACAATTTCTTCCTGCACTGGTAATATTCCAAAACCATCTGCTACATCTGAAAGTTTGTGAAATATTGTCATTGTGGCCAACAAACTCTGTGAATAACAGGAAAATTAGATTAAAATAATTTGAACAGTTTGCTCTTCAAGTGAGCTACTATTTTAATGAAACAGTCCATATTTTAAAAGCATCCATATTTATACAGCAGATAAAATCTCCCTCAGAGTTGTGCCGTATGTTAGTTTGGTAACACATTCATTTCTCTTGAGTATACTTTCTTCTTTATCATTTTTGTATGATGGTAACACACATAACAAAACAATTTTTTGTTTCGGAACTACTTAAGAATCCAAAAAAGGCGCCAATATTGTGTGACCTGCAAGTGTATCATTATGTGTAAAAAAAAACACACCTGAACTTTCACTATCTAATGGATTTCAACAGCCGAAATTCTCAAAAACTGTTTATGTAAGACAGTTAACAAGCTATAGTGCATTCCTTTTCATTGACAAGTGCAACACCTCCTCCATCCATAGAGTACTGATTTGTACTCACATAGAAATTCATTTTCAGTCCACTAATTCAAAATTAACACAAATAAATGAATACAGCTGAGAGAGAGAGTAAGAGCAAACATTTATTAGCCACCAAAAGAATTAAAGATGGCACACAAATTTGGCACTGTAAGGGCTGTAAAATACTGCCATTTGTAAATGTGTACTGACAGACAATTGTTTAACTATGCAACATCCAGTGGACTTATTTATTCAGCTGTGTATTATGCATATTTTTCTTATGATATCACTGTGTGCCAAATTCTCTGAAATTAGCATGCCACAATGTAGGCAGGATTGAATCCAGCCATTGCTGAAAGCATGACATTCAAAATGCGTAGTGGACATCAGAATAAGATAATTACAGCAGTAAGTGAATGTTTTGTGTGTATTAAAAATAAACAAATCTCTTAAGTTTCAGATTTTAAATAATTTTATCTTATTTCAATGACCTAAGAAAATTATGACCAAAAAATGTCAGGAGATACTGGAAAGAAAATGTATGTATTCCAAGAAGTTTAGGGTGTGAAAGCACCACGACTATTTCTAGAAATGAAATTTTTGATGCAGCTAACCTGATGCTTTGAATTAGATCATACAGCTAATGAAGAGGTACTGAACTGGACCAGGGAGAAAAGAAACTGATGCCATAACTTGATGAAAAGAAGGCCTCTGTTGATAGACCATATCAAGGAACTGTCAGTAATGAAGGAAAGAATGGCGGTAAAAATCACAGAGGAAGACCAAGGCTTTACTGCAACTAACAAGTTCAAATGGATGCAGTATGCAGTAGTTGTGGAGAGATAGAGAGCATTGCACACCACTTACTTGAAAGATGATTTGCTCTACTTATAAACATGAACTTGATATTATTTGATGAAGGTGAAGAGAGAGACTCTGTGTACCTAAAGTTTCAAAAAGTGTGACACAGCACCTCGATTAGCGAATACTAACCACGCCATTATCATATTGAGTATATTTGTGAACATGGAACTGACACTGAATACTTGACCAGTGAACACAATAAGTGATACTAGATAGCCTAAGTTTTACAGAAAGCGAAGTAACATTGAGTGTGCTCCTAGGAAGCCTAATGGCACATCTAACATGTTCAATATACATGAATGGTTTATCAGATAGAATCAACACCACTATAATACCATCACTGATGACACTGTTGCATACAGAAAAGTACTGCAATTGGATTCTGATGACATTTCCACGTGTAATGAATTGTAGTTACCTTTAAATGGCAATCAAAGGGGCTCAGCCAGAAAACAATAAGCTCACAACAAAATTAATAATCTGTGAGCATGAATGAGAACATGAATTTAAGAATTATAACTTAAAAAAGTTAATTTCCTTTTTGTGAAGTTAATATTGCTTATTACTGTCAAAGCATGACAGCCAGCAGGTGTAATCCGTAATGTAAACAAAATAATTATTTTATTTGATGTACTAACTGATGACTTACAGCATTATGGCATGATTAGTTGGAAGTCACGTTAAAATGAAACTCTGGAAAGAAATTCTGAAGATTCAGGGAAAAAAAGGAAAAAATCTGTGGTGCAGTATGTAACTTCAAAAAATTTAATGTTTCGTTACAGGCATTGAAAGTTACTTTAGGTAGTTACCACAAAGAAAAAAAAAATCTTTGCCACCAGAAGAAGCACAACTGATAAATACAAATTTAAGAAACACTGTTGAGTCTCAGGCTTCTTAATTTTTTCTAAAATTTGTTCTAAAAAAAAAAAAAAAGGTAGTTTGAATAAATGTTAGTGAAAAGAGTAATCCATTGTTAGGCCAGGTCAGGACAGAAAAATGAGTAACAGTGGAGTAACAGGCTACATTAGAACTAATAACTATGAGCTCAACTGTGCCCACAATTTAACTCTGAAGACCTAGTGGTTTCAACATAATTCATTCAATTTTTTAAATTACCCACCAGTGATGATGATCTGTGTTTTCTCTGTGTCACTTCCATACTTATTAGCAGCAATGCATTCCACTGTTCCAGACACTGTAGCATTCAGCTGCAGTTCTGAAATTGTTTCATATCCATCCTCTTCATCCTCTTCACTGACAATATAATTTTTGAAATTTTCATTCTGTAAATCAAATTTAAATTCATTGAGACATGTATTTAACTTTCCTTCGAGATCAGTAATAAAACCTAGAAATTAACTAAATTGAATTATTTATAATCACAAAAATAATGAATGAATGAATGTATGTATGTATGTTTGTATGTATGTATGTGTAGTTCACTGTTCCATCTATAATTCTGTGCTCAAACCAAAATTTCCAGTGATATTTGTTGCACTTTATGAATTAAACAGCTGCTTCATTTTTCTGTGATTCTGTTTATTAAACAGAAACACACAGTTCTATGGAATTTCAACAGCAATGGAAACTTACATTCTTCACATATCTAAATTTAAATGCAGATTTATCTTTTAACCACACCTTCATATCCAATTTGATGATATTTATTCTGATTAAGTTTTCTAAACAGCTGAACTGTACATAATAAACACATATCGTTCACACCCTTACATCTTGATAACGAATAAGAAAGCAAATATGAAATAATGACATCTACCTACAGTTTTATTCCTCAGATGGTGTGAAGAATCACAAACAGGTCCTCACAAGTCCAAATAAATAAATAATGGGAAAATGGTAAAAGTAGTATGTGATGAATGTTTGTGATACTAATAGATTATATAGATGTAGCACAGTACATACAAGTTTTAAAATTATAAAAGGCTCAAAATAACTTTGACACACAATAGTAAAAGGAAACAGCAATGCAACTGGTTTACAGAATGGTGAATTAAAATTAAGAGAATTATACAGTCACTTATAGAACCTAACCAACTAGTTATGACAATTACTACCAACCATAACATTTAATTCAGCTGTTAGTGCACATTGGTGCCAAGAGATTTCAGTAAGGGCAATTATGTATGGCTTTTTGCACAATTGGAATTTAATATAATGATACTGATGGTCACCATTCAACAAAGCTTAGCAAAATGAAAACATGCTCTTCATACATTGAAAACAAAGTAAATGATTTTCATCGTAAGTGACAACATGAAAAAACCTGAGTTCTCCTATTGCTACCTTGCCACCTTTACAACATTCTTCCTTTTTTTCTATTCTATTCGATACTGGGAGGAAAAACACCTTCGGATCAAGCAACACGTGCATCAAAACCACTGAGAATTCACTACTTCACACTGCTGGTACACTTGCTGTACCTGTAGTTTGGAATGAATACCAGTTTCCTTTCTACGCGATGTTCTTGTCGGGCCTATAAATTTGTATGTCTTTGCTGTAATAATACTTCAATACTGCTCTGCATGTCCGCAGCTAGTGGTCTTGCGGTAGCGCTCTCAATTCCCGCGCACAGGGTCCCGAGTTCGATTCCCGGCGGCCTCGAGATAACTGGGTTTTGTGTGTCTTTCATCATCATTCATCCTCATTCACTCGCAAGTCGGGCATAGTGGGATTAAAGAACTTGTTGAGCGGCGGCCGAACCGCCCCACGAGGGGTCTACCGGCGACCAATGCTATACGCTCATTATTGTTTTTATTATTATTATTATTATTCTGGATTTACAATGTGAGTAAATTATTATTATTATTATTATTATTATTATTATTATTATTATTATTATTATTATTATTTACTGCTCTGCATCAATTGAAAATGGTTTATATCTTATGCCACCAAGTTTAACATTATTTTGTAACGTTAAGGATGAGAAATGTACAGCTGGAGGATGACCTGTCTTTGATCTGTAAGTTCTCGTCTTGCCTTAAGAAATGGAACGGTGATGAACTGCAGAAAAAAATGGTACTCCCAAAATATGAACAACAAAAAAGTTTATTTTCATCTTAGAAAAGTAATGTCCGTTTTATTCTGATTAAAATGTTAGCAATAACTGAAGACTTCCTCCCAATTTTTGTACTGTAGCTTGACAAAACATAAGACACACTCAGTTTTCATAATCATGTTTTATTAGGAGACTGATAATGAGAATAATAGTGTGTGTTCTGTGATTACCTCCAAGACGAAATGTTGATATGTTTGAACATGCAATGCAGCAAACAGAAAAATCAAGCAGACAAATCTGCAAATGACCCCTCCTTCCCCCCAATGACAACCCCTTCCCCCTTTTCACCACCACCTCTTCCCAGTTTTCTGCAAAGACAAAGTTTCCCTTAGTATGATAATGGTTCACTGACACTCAGAACATTCTAGCTATAACACAGAATCTGCAACGTATTGTGTTTCTCAAAAAACAACTTACAATGCAATATTCAGTAACTCAATGGTTGAGTTTTAAGATATTTGTTTTGAATGTGTATCTGAGAAAAATCTCAACACAGTCCTTTTAATAAAGTGCAGATTTTATACAATGGTTCAGCATTTACTCCAATATTGATACAACTAATTAATGAAAAGCTATGGAAGTAATATTTATGGAGGTTACTTACATTGATGGCCATTCTCTCCTTACCCTCTGGCTGAAAAAACCAAGTCACATTTGGGCTTGGCCTTCCAAGAATAGTGGCATTTACTTTGGCACTTGCTTTCTGAGATGGTTTATACAAAAATTTCAGTGGATATTGTGGCATGTAGACATGAGGTTTTCCTGAAAACATGGACAATGTTAGCTCAGAAAGCTCACAATACATTGCAATTGCATTGCACCTCCTCAGAATTACTTTCATAACTTTAATGTATTATTCCAGTTTCCATTTTTCTTCAAACTCTCAAAAATGTGAGTCTTAATCACAGCATAACCCACCGAGTCCAGTGGACTTCTTTCATTACTAGCCGCTGTATTTTTAATGACCCAATGATGCACCACCTAATTAACTTATGATGGGTTGTTAATTGTCACTTGGTCATTGTGACTGGAGTATGGCACCCAATGGGGCATGATATACAGCACCCGCTAGTCCCCATCTCTGCTCACAACGTTGCCCGTGTCTTACTACCTGGAGGCGAGCATCATTTGTATCCTTGTTCTTTCAGTATTTATTTTTCTGCAGTTTTTTTCTTACTTTTGAAATATAAAATAATTGCAGTATTTTAGGAAGAATGGAAACAGAAGATACGAATGAAGAGACTGCATTGCTGCCATCATCAGTTTTGTGTGTGTGAATATGATCGAGACACTGACCACCAGTCTCAATACCTTCATTAAGTTACATTAATAAAGGCTAAACTAGAAGTTATATAGACTAGAGGTTGTCTGCTATTTAATACCACTTGCTTTATAAATTAGTCACACACTGGAGATGCACATTGCCCTGTTGCGCCAGATACGTAGCTGGCACTCATTATACTTGCTACATGCTGATGCATCGCCATTTTTCCTCTTACCAAGTGTTGCCATTTGGTTGTTATTTGTTTAGTTCTTGTTCAGTGTTTACATTATATTATTAACTGTTACTTTCTAGTATCTAATTTATAAATTACTGCCTATTGTAAGGCTATTATAATGCAGCAAAGCTGTTGAGGAATTGTGTTGATCGGTTTTCTTCCACCCTTTGGGCTCTGTCTGCCTGCTACATGTAGGCCTGCTGCCTTGTTTGTGTATACTTCTCAAATGTGATTTTAGATATCTTGTTTGCCAAGATGTTTAGCTGTGTCCACTGTTCTTCATTTTTGATTATGCTATGGATGTCGAGTTCTGTGTTGCCCTAGTCTATTTGTAGTTCATTTCTGATATTTGTGTACTGTCCACATAAGATGACTGTATCTGCTGGGGAACCACCTTCCTTGTCCTCGTCTGACTGCTGCCTCATTACTGATCAGTGTCAGTCTATGTGTCCAGGCACTTGCAGCAGATCACAGTACTTATTGGAAGACGGTACAATGCAAGTTCTTGTGATTGATAGAGGTAGTCTGTAGTGTTCTTAATTTAGCCTTGCCAATTTGTGGAGTACTTTTTTTCTGCTTTGTTTGTTGCTAGTTTCATGTGTTCATGGAAGTTCACTTTCTTATCACTGCATACACTATGGATTGCTACAGTTGTTTAAGCACATTGTGCCCCGAGTGTGGTTTATTGCTATAGCTGTTCGCAGCTATGTGCTTGTGGTGAACTGCTGTAGATGTTTTGAAACATTTTGTAGTGGTGGAACACAAACCCTGTTTGTTTGCAGCAGTGTGGGCAAACTCACCACAGTTAATTATTTGTTCTAAATCCAATGTAAGAAATTTTAATGCACAGTACACAACAGTTGTCAGTTTGTTATCAGAGGATACTCATCACAAATAGTTTGCTGTGGAGATGGAGAGATGGGTAAACGACTAGTGGGTGCCCTGGAGGAACATAGCTGTGTGTAGTACTGGAGTGGGAGCAGGGAAGGGGTAGGTAGGTGGAGAACTGGGACTAGCATAGGCTGATGACAGGGGGTTACAGGAATGAGGTGATGTCGTACGGCGAGTTGCCGCCTGCACACTTCAGAAAAGCTGGTGTTGGTAGGAAGGATACAGATGGTGCAGCCTGTGAAGCACTCACTGAAGTAAGTGAAGCACATCATGATGGGCAGTGTGTTCAGCAACTGGGATGTCCAACTGTCTATTGGTCACAGTCTGGCAGTGGCCATTCATACAGATAGACAGCTTTTAGTTGCCTTGCCCATGTATAAAACAGCACAGTGCTTGCAACTTACTGTGGACTACATGGTGCTTTTACAGCTGGCCCTGCCTATGATGGGATAAGACACACTGGTGACAGGACTGGAGAAGGTGGTGATGGGAGGCTGTATGGGGCAGGTCTTGCATCTAGGTCTATTGCAGGTATCTGAGCCATGGCTCAATTGATTTGGAGAAGAGGTGGAGTGGAGACGGACAATGATATTATGTAGATTTGGTGAGTAGCAGAGTATCACTGTGGGAAGGATTGGGAGGGTAGGCAGTAGGATATTTCACTTCACAGCATGAAAAGTGGTTGTCAAAACCCTGGTGGAGAATATTTTGTAATATTGTTATTTCATCATGGACTTTGTATTGTTTAATACGCAGGAATTTAGTCAATGACAGTCCATTTAGTGAAAAGATTAATTATTTTCAATAATTTACCTTTCAAATTGTTGAAGTTTCTCTAATTTGCATTATCAGAGATAACTGCCTTAAGCCTGTACATAATAGTTGGATGCAAAATGCGGCACCAGCACGATACAATTCAAATATTCTGCAAACAGCAACTGTGCAGCCAACCAACGCAGGCCACCTGCAGTGGGCCACATATCTTGTGCACATGGCACAGCATCCACTGTACAATCTACTGGAGCTGTCGTATTTGTAAGTGCAGGGCAGCAGACACTCACTCTCTCACACTGTGTTCATACTTTGCTAGTATCAGTACCTGGATTGTTCGTAAGTATGTGTCTACATTCCAAACTGTTTTTCACTCATATGTGGAAGAAAAATAAACTTTGGTTCATTGTGGCCGTGCTGTTATTTGCACCTTACAGTATGATACAACTGGCGACAAGCATGGGGTTCACTTCTGCGTGTTCAGTCCATTTGGTTGTTACTTCGGGTCTACTGTCAATGGAGTCACTGCTCCAATCTTTCCTTGAGTAGCAGCAGGCTCTTATGGTTGCTATCATGAACTTGTTGGTCCACACCATCAGCATACCTGCCACCCCTATCCCCCTTACGATTATGAAACTGAAGACTGGTAGGCTTACGAGAAGAGGCTTCAGCAACACTTCCTCGCTTTTGATGTCATTGTTGCAAACTTTTTAATTCTCTGTTCTTTTGTTGTATTTGCCTTCAGATCTAAAAGTTAGCCCTGCTCCAAGAACCTGCATCACTTTTGTTCAGCAAACTATGTAAGATGTAGTCAAATTATCACTTTAAACCCATGCATGTCATTGGATCATGTGTAGAATTCTATCTTTGTCATGAACAGCACCACCAGTCCTACCAGGCTTGGGCAGTCAAACTCCACAACCTCAGTCACAAATGTTAGTTCGTGGCTGATGCTCAGCATGATCCCTATGCAGATTCTATGGTCTGTGACGCTATCATTCTGTTGGACCCTGACAAGGTGGTCTGTCAACGAGCACTACAGTGCAACAATTCATCTTTGGCTGAAGTGTTAAGTATTGCTACATCTTCTGAGGTATACCGTGATGCTGGTGCTCAGACTGAGGCATGGTGTGCCAGCGCCATGGTGGCTCCTGTTCCTGGTCATAGGCAATCAGTTGGTTCTCAGAGGATGGCAAGGTGGAATCAGTACAAAAACAGCCTCCTCGCTGCACTGGACAGTGACATACCAAATAGCAGCAGCGCTCCTATATTGCCCATACTGTTTCATGCCATATGACAGGTCCACATGCCCTAAGCACATGGCAACTTGCAGCAACTCTACGAGCTGAGGACATATAGTGAGAGCGTGCACGCGTGTCATTCCCAGCCCCCTCCTGCAGGCATGGACATTGATGTTAATTGCATGCCCCCAGCAATTAAGTGGAGCAACTCATGGAGGGGATGAGCCAACATGGCCACAACTGGAATAAAGTGCTGGTAGTAAGCAAACTGTCTATCGTAGTTCAGGCTTGCTTGGCATTTGGCGAGTTACAACAAGCAGCCTATTGCAATTTTGGGGAAATTTATGGTTCCCACCATATATAAATCTGTGGTTTGTTCCTTGACTTTTTTGGCAGTGGGTGATCACGGTGCTGTAAATTTTTTTGGTCTGGATGCTTTCAATGCATTTGGTTTTTCCATTTTGGATATGGTTCACCTCATCTCAAACCTGGTCCCTTACCAGCAGTTAGGTTCTCTATGTTATAAGTTATCGTTTTTTCTTGGATGTTTTAGGTTGTGTCACTAATTTTATGGCCCTCATTACCCTGAAACCAATGGCACACCCACACTTGTTCTTTGTGCGCTCCTTTCCAGTGGCTTTACATGATCAAATGAAATCTGAACTGGACAGACTGGCATGACTGGGGGTCACGCAGCCTGTTACATCAAATGGCAAGTTTAAATTTTCAGTTAACACTTCATCTATCATTGACACTTATCATTTGCCTTTCAGAACAACTCGCAACATTCATACCAGGGTGCATCAACTACCTCAATGACATCATCTCGACTGGAGCATCCACAAAAAAGCATTTACATATGCACCTCGTTCACGGTCTTACACACTGCAGGGTTGAAACGCAGCTTAGTCATCCATTGTGTATTTGGAATTTGAGGTTTCTCAGGATGGCGTTAAGCATTTACGTCATGTCACCACAGTTACAGCTCTGCCTTGCACTACTATGTCAAAGAACTTCAAGCATTTTTACATAAGATTGCTTACTATCACCACTTTATTCCAGTTGTGGCCATGTTGACTCATCCCCCCCATGAGTTGCTCCACAAGGACATTCCTTTCCAGTGGATGCTGGCCTACAAGTGCACACTTATGCTTTTGAAATCTAAATTACAGTCTGCTCCTTGTTTGGCTACTTTCAATCCTGGCCACCACTTGGTTTTGGCTACGGATACTTCTCAGTGCAGAGTAGAGTTTCCTCTCTCACATGAATATGAAGATGGTTCCAAATGTCTGACAGCTTACGTGTCAAGAATACATTTCCTGGCTCCTTTGTCTCCTGATGTGACTCCAGAGGATTTTAGTAAATGAGGATTGATCACTGACATTGTTTACAGGACAAGGGTTCGAAATCTAATAGATTTAAGCAAGCACCTCTGATGCTTAAGAACATGTGGTGGGAAGTGGAGTATTGTTTCAATATCTGTAGCACTACAAACAGGGCCCACACTGAACTTTGTCAACAAGTATAAAAATGTGGGCACTCCTGTGTACCATGTTATAAATCTCAATAGCTGCTGATATATAAAAAAATGTCGTTTTCTACCTCTAGCCCAGATGACCATGAGACAACCATGTTTTTTTGGGAAAACTGGATCATAGTCTCTAATTAGGAAACATAACTAACAGTTAAAAATAATTTTTTATATCAAAACTGATACTTAAATATTGCTATTAATGTCATTAGATATTTCTATCAAAATTTACGTAAATTAATGAATCATTCCCCCAATTAAATACATACAAATGAAGTAAATCTGCTTAACAATAATCTCATATGTTGCTTTTTCTGTACTTACCAAGCACAATAAGTTTCAGTTTCAGTTCTTCAGTGAAATTTTCATTTGTTGCACGCATTTCGTAAGTACCTCTATCTTCAATAGTAACCTGTTTTATTTCCAGTATAGACTGTTTCCCATTATATTTGGTTGAAACAATCATTCTAGATGAATTGTTGATTACATCATCATTCTTGTACCACGAAAACTCAGGCTGTGGATGTGCTTCAACAGTGATGACCCACTTCAAGTTCTGTCCTTCAACAACTTCCATATTAGTTTTGTTCCCATTTACTGTCAAGTTTATGTAAGCCTCATTCCTTTCTGAAAAATAGACATGTTTAAGCAAAGCTGCATAAAAATATCCATAGAAATGGACTATTTACAATGAAACGTGTAAATCATATTGATCCATAATCAGAGTGTACTGCCACTTGTAAACTGTTAGACAAGGACCTTAAGCTATTCTAATGATGAGAACAGGCAAATGAGCAAGACAAAGGGAACAAGCACGTTGAGTATCATGGAGACAAATAATGAAGACAAACAAATGGTTAGAAAAAGAGACAGCAGTTTACTGTGCGACTCTGCCAAATAAAAACAGAATAATGATTGAGAGATGAACCAATGGATTTACTGAATCACAAGAATAAAGACAGATACAGATCAATATTGATTGGGATGTAACTAAGCCAAAATAGATAGCAACTAGAAATACAGAATTGAATGAAAAAGTATGTACAGAGAAGAAACCATGTACAAGGAGGAGGTAGAAAAATACATTTCCACTACTTCTAGATTTTCACTTATGCCTTATTTTATGACTATGGCATTTCGCAAAGAAAATATTTACCTACATCTGTAAATACACGGTCCTATTACACAGTACACTAATATTTGTCATGCAGCTGTACACGAACACTGCTACTTGCCATGTAGTTGACAGAAATATCCAATAAACAAATCCATGTAACAACAAAAACAACCAATTATTGATAAAATTATTTACTTGGATAGAAAAAAAAAAATCTACTCATCATGCTGTGGAAGAACACACATAAAAGACTGTTGTGATTGGGAAGTTTTCAGAGCCAGTGGCTCCTCCTCCAGGTACAAGGGTTGAAGAGGAAGGAAGAAGGGTGAAAGAAAAGGACTGGGAAGGTCTAGGAAAAGTGGTAGATTTCGGTAAAGTCAACCAGAACCATGGGTCAGGGGACACTTGTCATACGGGATGAGAAGAAAAGACTGATTGTTGGGGTCTGCATAGGACGAGATTTGAAAACCTGAGAGCTTAAAAGGTGGAACATAGGATAATATGCCGACCGAGATTACTGCTTAAACATCACACACGAGTTAATACGAGTGGGAAACTAAGTGCATTGTACATAACATGTAGAAAACTAAAACTGAGTGAAGCAGGGAGTAGTTACAGTGAAGAAAAGCTGAGATGGAAGAAATTAACATAAATTAAGGCTCAGGTGGGTGGCGAGAACCAAGGACATGTTGTAGTACCAGTTCCCACCTGCAGAGTTCTGAGAAACGTGTGTGTGAGGAATCCAGATGGCGCATGTGGTGTAACAAATGCCAGGGTCACGAATGTCATTTTGTAGAGCATTCTCTGCAACAGGATATCGCAAGTTGCCAGTAAATACCTTCTGCCTATGTCCATTCATCCGAATTGATAATTTGGTGGTAGTCTTGCCGATGTAGGAGGCTGAACAGTGTTTACATAATAGCTGGTATATGACATGTATCGTTTCACAGGTGGCTCTCCCTTTGATAGTTATGTCTTGCCAGTTACAGAGCTTTTACAGGTGGTGGCAGGAGTGCATAGGGCAAGTCTTGCAGTAGGGATGGTCACAGGGGTAGGAGCCATTGGGTAGGGAGACGGGTGCCGAAGGAGCATAGGGTTTGACAAGAATATTGTCGAGATTGGGAGGGCGACAGAAAGCTATTCTATGTGTGGTGGGCAAACTTTCAGACAGAATGGATCTCATTTCAGGGCACGATTTTAAAAAGTCATGTCTCTGTCAAAGTAACTGATTAACACATTCCAGACCAGGATAATGCTGAGTCATCCACGGTGTGCTCCGAAGCTGTTTTGTGGAGGGATCAGCCGTACCAGTATCGGATGTGATGGCGCGGAAAATCTGCTTTTTAACTAGGCTGGTGAGGTAATTACGTGAAGTGAAGGCTGAGGCGAGAATGGTGGTGTATTGCTGTAAATAGTCTGCATCTGAACATATACGTTTGCCTCGAATGCCAAGGCTGTATAGGAAGGTACGTTTGACATGGGAAGGATGGCAACTGTCAAAATGTAAGTAGGCCTACTTTTGTTTGTTGGTATGTTTAATGTGGACGCAAGTGTGTATCTCGTCTTCAGTGAGGACGAGATCAACACCAAGGAAAGTGGCAAGGGATTCAGAATAGGACCATGTGAAATTTAATTGGGAGATGATATTCAGAAATTCCAGGAATTTTAGCAGGTCAGCATCACTATGAGTCCACGTGGTAAAGATGTCATCATGTATCTATACCAAACCAGAGGCTGAAGACTTACGGATCCCAGGAAAGCCCCTTCCAAGCAACCCATGAAAATGTTGGCATAGGAAGGAGCCATCCTGGTTCCCATGGCCGTACCCCTGATATGTTTGTTTGTCTGCCCCTCAAAGGTGAAGTAGTTGCTGGTAAGTATAACGTTGATTGAAGTGAGTAGAAAGGACGTCAAAGGGTTGGAATCAGGTGGGTGCTGACTGAGAAAATGTTCAGCAGCAGACAGACCATGTATGTGGGGGATGTTGATATAGACGGAGGTGGCATCAATGGTGACAAGCAATTTGTGTCGTGGGAGTGGGATGGGCACAGATTTCAGACGATCTAGGAAATGGTTGCTATCTTTGATGTATGAGGAGAGTTTTGCACAATGGGTTGCAGGTGTTTATCAACTAAGGCTGATATTCATCCTATAGTTGCTGGCTTCAAAGCACCCACCGAACGTGTATCTGCCATAGCTGATCTCCCTATCCTATGGTTCCTACCCCTGTGACAATCCCCACTGCAAGACTTTCCCCATGCACCCTCCTACCACCACCTATAATAGCCCTGTAACTGACAAGACATATACTATCAAAGGGAGAGCCACCTGTGAAACGATACATGTCATATACCAGCTATTATGTAAACACTGTTCAGCCTTCTACATCAGCATGACTATCATCAAATTATCAATTCAGGTTAAGGGGCACAGGCAGTAGGTATATACGGGCAACTCGCAATATCCTGTTGCAGAGCACACACTCATGACCTCGGCACCTGTTTCACCACACGCACCATATGGATTCTTCCCTCAGACATCTGTTTCTCAGAACTCCACAGGTGGTAAGTAGCACTACAACGTGTCCTTGGTTCTCGTCACCCACCTGGCCTTAAATTACGTTAATTTCTTCCGTCTCAGCTTTCCTTCAGTGTAACTACTCTCTGCTTCACTCAGTTTTATTTTTCTACAACTTTCATTGTCTTTCCAGTCTATTTTTCGCTGCTCCTCTCCCACCTCCATTACGTACAATGCACTTGGTTTTTCACTCTTATTAATTCATGCTTGATGTTTATGCAGTAATCTCTGTCTAAATATTACCCTGTGTTCCACGTTTTAAGCTCTCAGGTTTTCAAATGTCATCCTATGCAGTCCCCAATAGTCAGTCTTCCTTTCTCATCCCGTACGGTAAGTCTCTCCTGACTCTCGGTTCTGGGTGACTTTCCCAAATCTCTCTCTTTTCCTAGACCTCTCCAGTCCTTTTCCTTCCTCCTTCTTCCTTCCCCTTCAACCCTTGTACTTGAAGGAGCCACAGGCTCTGAAAGCTTCCCAATCACAACAGTCTTGCGTGTGTGTTCTCCCACCGCTTGGTGAGTATATCTCATCAATAAACAAATCTACTTGAAAAATGTGTGTGTGCCTAATACCATATCTGCGCATGTCGTAACATGGTTGAAAATTATATTTACTGTCAGTAACAACACACATTAAGGTGTCAATGCACCAGGAAATGACTAAGCACCCCAGCATTCTTAACATGCTTCTGAAAGACATAACAGTTATCCATTTTACACAATATTTTTACAGCTCATGTTTGCTAAATAAGCCCTTTATTTACTTTAATTAACTGACCAAGAAAATAATAATGGGTTGGAGAAAAAAAGAAAAGGGGTAGCACTTCTTTCTTTCAGTTAACACAGTGAGAAATGTTGTCAAGGGCAATACACAATGAAATGAGATTCTTCATTAGTTTATGTGTGTGTTTCACTTAGTATATGACAATGTATATTGCTTGTTCTGAAGAGGTCATTATTTGCATGTTCGAAACTGCACAGCAGTAGTCTTCATGAGAAAAAACCTTTGACTGCTGTAGACAAGTTAACTTGTCATGCTCCACTGTTCCCCAGGTGCTGAGAATGTGTTTAAATGTGGCTCATGGGTTTTATTTTTGGTGCTATTCATGTGTTCCAATGTCTCTCAGTGTTTTGAATGAGCTACGTCATATATCTTGGTAAATAAAAAAGTTTCAATTATTTACCATACAACATGTGTGCCTCTGTGTGCTATTGTTTGCAAAAAGACTTCATTTTAATACTTTTATGAATGATGATAATTGTTACGACCACGATTCCCCATGCACAGGGATGGAATTGGGCATGTCACACGCAACTGCCTGGCAGATATAAAAATAATAACTCATGAACATACTAAGATACAAATCTTCTCTCAATTTTAAATAAAATTTCGATACCTTATGTACATTTCAAAAACGTCAGTTTGTGAGCCGAAATCAATAATATGCAATGAGTTTTTTCCTCTATGAACTCCGGAAGTTTGTGCAATGATTTACTTAATTTTATGCAGTACAGTGACTAGACAAGTGATGAAAAGAAACTCAGTCCATTATCAAACAAAGATATCAGACTGTAAAATGTTCTCTTACAATCGGATGATAAATATTTCATAGTGACCAGAATGATGTCTCAGCATATGTAGAAGCGTATGGCAATCAGAACAGTGACAACAAAGCCACACTCGACACAGAACGCGGAGAACACATCTGGCAGCATAAGGGCTATGACTAAGTGTTAGCTGTGAACAATTCATGGGCCTGTTCAACCATCTGAACTGTATCTTCCCCTTGATTAGCATCTTTGTGCCATCAGCTAACATTACGGTTATAGAACCATCCTTTCAAGTCATTCTGGGCTCAGTATAGATCTTGTGGGAACCTATCTATCACATTCACCCACTGAACTTACTTTGATGCATATCACACAGTCTGCTAATGAGACACTCAACTGTTATGAAGGTAAGGTACCATCCACTAAAGAGGGATGCAATTCATTCCATAACTTATTTGTGTGTTAAGTACAATTTTGTGATCCACCCGATAAAAAGCTTTGACAAGGTCACAAAAGCAGGATAAACTTTTCTTGTTCAGCTCTGCTGGTACCTCAGGTTTGAGGTTTTACATTGCTGTCCCTGAGAAGAGTCATTTACAAATGCCAATCTGAAAGGTAGTTAACAACTTTTGCTTGGTTAATGAGTCAGCATCAGAGTTGTGCAACTACCATAGGCTACCGCAGAGTATCATGAAGTCTTGCTGCTGTGAAGGGTGCTGGTCAAGTATTAGCAACAACTGGTTGTGGCTAATGTCCATCACTTTTGTTCCAGTTTCAGCACTTCCTACAATTTTGGGCTGTGACTTCTACTTCAGGTTCGCCAATGGTTTTAACCGTTACACTTCCTCAATGTGCTGGCCAAAAGGAAAGTTGGTATGTTTTGTAGAACGTTGTGCATAGGATGCCTGCTCACACTGACTTGTCTCTACAAGCCAATAGTTTTCACCATCCTGCTCAGAATGAAGGTGTACTTTGCACCTCGGTTCACAGGGCCCATGTTGTTTCAGAGCCTGAGAGTTTGTCAGCTGTGTTAGCCAATCTGAAGGTCACTTTTCATCAGAATGGATGTGCTGAATGACAAATCAGATTTATGTTGCACTATCAACCTACCACACACCGTGCGAGTGATGATAATACCAAGCTGGTTCCAAAGTCTACGGCCTTTCTACGCAGGGAACATTTCAATAAGACTAGTCATATTTTGTGGAGACTTGATGTGCAATGGGTTTTCTGACAACCACATAAGATTAGGGACTTTTACATAGTTAAGGATGATAGTGGTCTGCGTAAAGCAGGCATGTATTTTATTCCTTGCAGTTGTGGCACATCACTATTGGTTTGACTATTCGGACCATAAAGGATCAGTGCCCTGAGCTTAAGTGTCACAAAAACTTATAACAGCCACGCAAATCTGTTATTGCAGAACATTGTCTTGGTACCTTTCATCCTATGGAACGTAACACAGATTCCGACACACACTTCCAGCTACTGAGGTAGTGTTATTATGGAAGTAGTTGAAATTAAATTAGCAAGTAACCTTGTAAATCGAGATGGATGTTTTTGCTTAAATTCTGCCATGGAATTCTGCTTTCTCTCTTGCCAAAAGACACAGTGGAATAGGGTTAACAATGCTCTCCACTAGTTTGGTGTTTGCTATGTAAATGTATTTAAAACATACATGGCAGTTCAAAATTTCAGCTACAATAATTTTCAATCAATCTGATGCCAATAATGTTTTAAGAAAGTAGATAAAAAATATGTTAGTAAAATCTACTTACTAAAAATTTTCAAATATATCGTTTCACTGTTGATATTTTTTGCATGATCTTTCACTTTACAAGTGTAGTTCCCTGTGTCTTCCAATTTTGCATTAAATATTTTTAATTTTCTTCTTCCTGTTGTTAAATGGTGCCCAGGGCTCATTGGAGGCTCTATCTCTATTTTTTCTACTGTGATACGTTCACTCTGTTAAGAAACAAGAGTCAAAAAATCAAATATGGGTGCAAAATTTCAAAATGCTGTATCATATCAGAACACCATTATACATTATTTATATTTATAAAAAATTATTTCATCATTACATTATTTGTAGCTTCCCAAGTCCCTCTCCACAGATTAAAGATACAACAAATTAACTAGAAGAGAATTTAAACGCTGCTCACCTCATTTGGAACTATCCATTCCAAATCATACCTTGTTGAAGTGGGTACAGTAATTCTACACTCTATAGTCACATTCTCACCAACTTTCACGTGTTGCAAATGGGTCTCATCAATGGCTGGTCTTGCTACAGAATCTGCATGTTCTGTAGAAACAACAGACAATAAATTGGCAGATGTGCACATTATTATGAAAAAATGCATCACATGGACAGAATATTTCTGCAAGAAGGATGAAAAAGTAAACACCAATAAAGACAATACATGACTAAATTAATAAAATTGAGAAAAATAAAAATAACACGAGGGTAATCCCAAAAGTAAGGTCTCCTATTTTTTTTATAAGTACATAGACCTGTTTATTTCTACAATGGTTTACATTAGTTTACAGCTTGAACATTTAGCTATTTTTCGACATAATCACCATTTTTGTTGATTCATTTTTGTAGATGCTGTGGCAGTTTTTGTATGCCCATGTAATACCAGCTCGCTGCCATGCTGTTCAAAGAGTTATGAACCTCTTCTTTCACCTCGTCATCGGAGCTGAATCACTGAGACCACAATTAACGCTGACAGGTACTGTGAGACTCTGAAAAAACTTAAACGGGCAATTCAGAACCGGAGAAGAGGAATGTTGAGCAAGGGCGTACACATTCTCCATGACAACGCTCGCCCACACATCGCTCTGCTAACAGTTGCTCTCCTGCAACAGTTTCAGTGGAAAATAATCACCCACCCACCCTATAGTCCTGACTTGGCACCCAGTGTCTATCACATGTTCCCTTGGTTAAAAGTTTGGCTGGAAAGTGATTCAGCTCCGACGACGAGGAGAAAGAAGAGGTTCATAACTTTCTGAACAGCATGGCGGCGAGCTAGTATGACATGGACATACAAAAACTGCCACAGCATCTACAAAAATGCATCGGCAGAAATGGTGATTATGTCGAAAAGCAGCTAAATGTTCGAGCTGTAAACTGATGCAAACTATTGTAGAAATAAACATGTCTATGTACTTATTAAAAAATAGGATATCTTACTTTTGGGATTACCCTCGTAATAATAAATAAAAATGAGAGGGTAGAGGTTGTATTTAAATCTTGGAAGGTGTCCAGTCAAGATGCATAGATACGTTTGAAAAGAAGTTCCAACCTCCGGAGTTAAGAGAAATTAGAATTGAGTGTTGGGATTAAAATAGCTCATGCAGCATAGTAAAGCACTCGGGTCCCTTAATTTATGCAATGGAGAATTTTCAACAACTTGGTACTGGGGGTCCTTGAAACAAGCACTACTTCAATAGCTCTTAATGGGCTCAGCCAGTCTTGTAACAGACATTCCCATATAAAATGCTGTAGACAACATGTATTGTTTAATGTTTTACTTTGCCTTTTATGTTGTATGATTCACAAGTGTTGCAGCTGGAGTAAGTGGCACTGGCTGGGTGCACAAGACATGTTCAACAGTGGGAATTGCTGCATGAGTAGGAACCGTGGGGTACGGATACTGGTCTGGAAATCTCATTGTTTGATTAGTATGTTAACAAGGTTACATGAGCAACAGTGGATGATGTGGGAGCGATATCAAGAGATTATCTCATTTCAGGGCTTGACCTGTTACAGGAGTTCTTCCCATTCCATTCACAGATTGCTCGTGGGAAGAATGATTGTTTCAATGCCTCTGTGCATGTTGTAATTAATCTAATCTTGTCCTCTAATTCCCTATGCGAGTGACATAGAGTTTTACTATATCCTTTTGTTATCATTACTACTTTGTGATCACTGCTATTTCATTATCTCTCATACTTCTCAAATGCAGAGATAAATAATTTAAAGTGTAATATGCTGCTGACTGACGACCTTCACAAAACCCCATAAAAAATTCGAAGTAATTATTTTCAGCAGTACAGTCATAGAATGATAATGTATTCTAGAACACAGGAGAATGCATTATTTTGGTAATTATCTGTAAAAGTGATTGAGTGCCTATAAAGGATCATGTAGAAAGATGTTTTCTGAACACCACAGTAACAGCTCTCATATGGAAAGAGTTGTCCAGGGAAATGCCAAAAATTTTATTGAATGAGATCTATGTCATATCTTGTCATAATTTCAAGTGATGCAAAGCAAACAGAAATAAATTGTGGTCATTATGAAAACCTGGGAAGGAGTTGCTAACAATTTCATTAGATTTATTTAAGGAGTATAGTAACAGCAATTCCTGGCAAGTAAGAGAGCATAATTAGGACAGATGGTCCCTTAGGCTCCAAAGTTTTGATGTTAGGTGTCCTCTATTAACTTTTTGTGAATTATACACTGTTATACAGACATGACAAATACTTAAGTAAATATTACTTGAATAGAATGTTTTGCAAGTAAAGAATGTTCAAACAATAAGAAACAAACTCTCTGTTCTATGCATTCCATGACTCAAAATAAGGATGTTGGTTTTGTGTCATACTGGAGCATCTATTAAGCTCAATCCTTACAATATTCTTAAATTTTTTACACAAGAAGTAAAATTACAGCTACAGAGATAATTACAGCAAGCAAATTAAAATAAAGAATTGCAGTAACTGTGCATACAATAAAAACCAATTTCTTTGAATATTTAAGACTAACATGCAGCTTCACTTAATTCATGTGAAACTAAAGGTTATAAATTTTGATTTGGCTTCAAGTACTAATGTTAGTTACTGAATATGCATCTTCAAGTTTGAAATACTTGCAGATGCTTATTTTTACTTGCTGCAAAAATAAAACAGAACTAACAACACACATTAGTATTAACAATTTGAATTAATATTAATTAACTTAAAGGTACGTTATTTTATAATTTTAAATGCTCATCTAAAAGAGGAAACATTGTTAATATTTTATGCCAGGGTGGGATAAGACGCCACAACTACAGAAGCAGAACACAAATGCACACAGTTGAAACTTACTCATAACTGAGAGAAAGAAGAACTTTTGTTGGGTATTATTACCATATGTTGCAGTACACGAGCAAATGTCTCCTCTAATTACTTTTTTAATAATGAGCCTGTATCCCACCCTGGGATGAAACATCTGCAATGTGAGAATTTCACAATATACTACTGTTTTGAAAGAGAATGTAAAATTTAATGATATAGAAACATACTGCACTTTTTAATGCTTTTAGAAAGAGTGTGTGCTGGCATTTTTACATTCTGCACCACTTTTTTCCCTTCTCTCCGACCACTAAATTTCTAAGCTCAGATTTTCATTCTTCAAGGTTTTTCAACTAATGTAATGCCTTATGGCAGTTTATTCACATATGTCACTTTTTGATAACACTGATAAAGACATTTCTGCACTATTTGAACAGTGTCACTGAAGTAGAGAGCAGTACAGCTAACCAGCTTAATGCCTAGAAGAATACAAAATCACATCCACAACTTTATGTATTATCTTCGTATTAGTTACACTTTGCATGTAACAATTTTACCCACCTTCGAATGATTATGTACAATATTATAGTGCAAATCATCATTTTAATATGTATCTGTATTAGAAACCATCAGTTTTATTATGTTTCAGGTTTAATGTAAAATTTTTCATTGTATTGTCAAAGTAAGAATAATACCTACTCTCACAAAAGCTAAATGACTGAACCATTGAAATTATTTGTCAGCTTACTTGAAATGGTTCAAAACAGTCTGTTTAAAACAGAAAGGGTTAAATCTCAGAGCTCAAACCAAACTGTTACTGAAGCACGTGTATGAGAGATTTTAATTTTTATAGCTGATAAATCTACAGAATGGAACGGATTATGATCTACAGAGCTCTCTGGACAGAAGAGCCACTTTGTGACTTGTAAGTGTGTGCAGAAGTATGATTACCAGCCGGACTTTTGAAGATATTCTGTAGAGAAGAAATGTGCGAAACGAACAGAATAGATTAACAGCAACAAATGATGAACAACACTGGGTTACTGGATGGATTTATGTAACTTCCTGGATTTTTCACAGATTTATGTTGCTGCTCCTTCCTCCTGATAATCATCCCCTCTTTATTTCCCTTTTTTGCTACTTTTTCTCTACTGCATCGTTCTTTTGTTTATCAACCGCCTTTACAGATTTTTTCCTTATCTGTGAAGTCTTTGCAAAAGCTCTCTAAAGCAAGACTATCTGGAAGTTCAGTTAGTAATCACAGTTTTCAATTTGAATTTCTGCTGGTGATCACTTTTATTCAGGACATATGGATGTATCCTCTTATAGATACTGTAATGTATATTTTTTTAAAGTTTTTAGATTTTTATTTTCTCTGATAAAAGATCAACCTGATGGTAAAAATAATACAATGTTAATATATCTAAATTTATCTCAATATTTGAAGCTATATGTTTCTCTCCCTCTCTCATCTTGCTACATATACAAATTTGCAAATGTTTCCATCCTGCTAATCAGTCAATAATTTAGTAAGTTTTGAGGTGTTATTTCCACTTGTCTCCTAACTGATTCCCATTTCTTCTTGATATTTATGCATAATAATTACATGGTTCGCAAAACACAACATAAAAATTACCAAAAGGTGTCAATATTTGTAGAGTCTTGGAAGGTCGTATGTTGTACTTGTCTCTTGCATGGATATGAAGCTTTACTAGTATCATTTGTCTGAGTGAGTCAATTAAACATTACCACATATGACTGTTAATCTCAAACTAAGCAATGATGGAAATTTAGTTGATTGAAAACAGAGCAAAATCTGACACCATGAGAGACTAGGCTTTGATGTATCAGAAGTGGGCATTGCTGCCATTTGGAAAACAGGGAAAGGATTAAGGAACTTTGACCAAATAATATTCTGGCTGGTTCAAATGATTAATTATTGTTTACAAATGTGCTGCAAAATGAGTCAGTAGATAATACCGGTTCCCTTTCCCCAGGGGACACAATCAAACTATTCAACGTGCATCATGGCTACTCCTACAAACAGCAGGAAAGAGGTGCCTAGTCTTTTGGAAACCATTTGTAAAGCAGGTGCTGGACTAGCACCCTGGGAGCCTATGGTGCAGTGCAGGTACGTAGATGGCTTCATCATTTGGAGCCATAGTAAGGAATGCCTCGATAAGTCTCTGAAACACCACACTAGTCAACACATCAGTATTCATTTATCACGTAAGTAGAGGAAGATAAAAATCTACCCTTCTTTGACATACTAGTGATGAAGGTGTAAACCTGAGCCATATCATATACTGCAAATATACATTCATGAATCAGTATTTACGTAAGCTCAAATCTCCTTCCCACCCAATATGGGACAGACCAATACTCTTGTCACTTGCTCTAGAACCATGGTTCCCAACCTTTCCGAGACCATTACCCCTGGCCAAGACAAAATGCCATCTAATACCCCAAACAAAGTTTCAGACCTAATTAAACATTAGACTGTAAAAAAGTTAATAGTCACATGTTTAATGTGAGCAAATATTTGCAATACTACTTACTTAATGATCAATGACAAACTGAAGCATTTTCTATGTTTTTCGTGGTTCTGCATATTTCTAACAATAATTCTTATATTTGGTTTGGTGTACACAATTTCACAACAGAATTTATGTACCAAGTTCATTCAGTTCCTTACGTTTGTTCTCATTGCTACCACAGCTGGAAGTCTACCATAACTCAAGTATGCTGTGGCGAATGGAATTGGTATTCTTTTAAGGTTTCTTCCAATAATAATGGCTATTGGTGACACACGTTCATCAAAACAATGTCATTCTGTTTATGAAAATCTATTTATAGTGTTGTCTTTGCGAGGTGAAGAAATTTTACTACCTGAAAACATTCCTTCACCCACTGAAACTAGTTTACATCAAATGTCAAATCTGAAAAAATAGCTACTATTAGAATTTATTAATGATGGCACATGGTTACTACCATACAACGGATTGTGACAGCGAGGAATAGAAGAGTAAAGCTGACCTCAAGTGATTTTGGTACGCCAATTAAATTTTCAAAACAAATTTTTTATGTTTATGAAACTAAACGTTAATGCATAGTTCGTATTAACAGTTTTGACTCTTGACAATAAGAGATGATCTCTTAACACGAAGATCATTCAAAACTTGAGGGTGGGTTCTTCAACTATGGAGTGAGATGCATGTCGAAATTACTGGGAGAGACAAGAAAGCAAATAAATGCATTACAACTGCAATATGAAAAGAAGTGGAAGTGGGCTAGACAACACCCAAGAAGGTAAGTTATTTTCTGAATTCCAAAAAGACAGGAGCAACTGTGAAGGCAATCTTATGCAAGGTAAGCCGATAACAACAGAGAATACGCAGGAGCTACAATGATTTGTATCGCTCAAGATTACAGTACATGGACTTATGCAGCTGAAGCTTTTATTCCGCGATTCATATCATATGGCTTCTGGTGACTTACAAGATGTTATATATTAACGTCTACCAACATTTTGACAATGGAGATAATTTTAAAACAGATTCTGTTTCTACCCCTCAGGATTTTTCATTTTACACTGGTGTGTGTGAATGGGGAACAGGGGGTCTGCATAATAACCCCTTGGTTGGGGATTGCTGCACTAGAACAACTTGTGAGCCATGTTGCCTCAGACGCGAGAGACAGTACTTTCAGTACTTCCCAAGAAGCAATGTATGTTCCACTAAGGATACTGGAAATGTCATGAAGACAAGCACCTGGCAAAATGGCATTTTAAAGATGGAATAAAGACACAGTATAAAAACCACATACATAGTTTGGCCTCTGACTGCCCAAAGCCAAACAGGACCCATTCACAGCATCGTGGGTTGGTATAGCAAAGTGTACACTGGAATGACAGGATGATCTGTTTACTTCAGAAGTACATAGCAAAAACTAAATTACATGTTGTAACACATTAACAACTCTCCTGTGGTTAAGAATGTGTTGAGTGATACCAAGCATTCTGGAACTTTCACTGAAACCTGTAAGACTTGAGTGGACAGGAATTAGCATATCCTCCTGTTCCAAAAACAATCAAGATCTACAAGTGTAATAGATGATACTGGTATGTACAATAAAGCAACTGTGAATGGAGATGTCAATCATATACTGATATATTACAAAACATTGGTATGAGGATCATCTAGGCAGTAAATGTTTTGGCATAACTAAATAAAAATTAAAGACATCAACACAAAACTTTACTAAATTTTTCAGTGTAGTCACCATATCTGTCAAGGCACTTACAGCAACTGGGACTAATTTTTCAATTCCTGTGCTGTACTCCTCTACCGCCAAAGATCTGTGCCAGGATGTCACTGCTCGTTTGAGTTCATTATCATTTGCACATGTTTTTCCATCCAAAAATTCTTGTAGTTTTTTGAATAAGTGAAAAGAACTTGGTGCCAAATCAGGGCTGTATGGACAATGCCCAAAAATTTCCCATTTGAGACAATGAAGTTCTTGCTGCATTCTAACTCATGTCCGAGGTCGCGCATTGTCATGGATCCAAAAAAAACCACTGCCACCAACATTCCACACTACTGAAGACCCATTCACTGCAGTATCACTACAAACACTCTTCGATTTTCCTATAAATTTTGATAGGCCAAACATTTTGTGTATTCAGAAAAATGAACGATACTACGCACTCTGCATTAGGCAGCATTTGCAACAGACACCGCCATTTTGAAGGGTTACACAACAAAGAGGTACGATTGTTTGGCAACAAAACTCAGCTCACTCTGAGGTGGGTAAACGAGCTAACTGGCATGCATCACAATGTTTAGGGATCAGCACTTGGTGTGTACATAGTCATTATTTCCTAAATGTCCCTCATAACGTCTACAAATGATAAGATTACACACTTTTTTTTTTAAACATAAACAAAATGCATACATCTCTCTAAGTTGATATAATTCTATTTCCTACCTACTACTTCTGGATTTTCAGTATCAGTGAGCATTATTTTTGACACGTTCCTCTCAAATGAACTGAACAAAACCAAGATTCTATAAATATTTCTTATATATAATTCAGACAACATCATACTATGAAAATTAGAGTAATTCCTAGTATGAGGTCTGTTCATAAAATTCCTGAACATTCATAACTTCGTACCAATGGTGTGTAGGAGCAAAATGTGGTTGGCATTCCTGAACACGCCTGTGTTTAATGTGTAACTGTCAGATGTTTCACTGTTGTATGTCTGTTAGTTATTGTACAGAGCTGTATTCAGTAGAACATCATGCTGCACTAAAGGAGAAATGCATCTGCATTAAATTTTATGCAAAACTCAAGAAAACCTTTACAGACACACACTAAATGATGCAGGAGGCCTATGGTGATGTGTGCATATGCTGTACTTTGTGTTACAAATGGTTCACATGGTTTAAAAATGGACGGACTGAAGTTAATGATTACCATTTGATGTCTATCAACAACGCTAATGTCAGCAATGTCACGGAAATTGTGTGTGCCATTCGAAAACTGGCTGCCCGAGAGAGTGCAGATGAATGTAATACTTTAGTTGGATGATCACGAATCAAGCATGACTATTGATCAAAAAAACAAAATCACTGTGCTACCTCACCCTACAGTCTCCAGATCTGGCTTGTATGAACTACTTTTTTTAATTTCCAAAGTTGAAAACCCTGATGAAAGAATGAAGACTTGCAGCGATAGAGGAGATAAAAGGAAATTGGAGACAGCACTTCGCACAATCCAGCAAGAGGCGTATCATGTCTGGTCCGGAAGCAGAAACGGCATTGGGAGTGGGGGTATCAATTGTTGGTGAGAGTATTTCAAAAGAGATCATGTACAATAAGTAAAAGGTATGTGTAGAAAAATTTTGTGGACCTTGTACATAATACCAGTGATCATTTTAGGGTGGGAGGGGTGGTGGTGGAGGAGGAGGAGGAGGAGTAAGTCAGGATGTGAGAACACATTTGAATTCCACATTATGCATGGTACTAGGGTCATTCAATAAATAATGTGGAACAGAGTTTTTTCCTCACGACATATCTGTTATTAAGGATTAGACTTGGTTACAATACCTATCAACATTTCTTGTCCATGTACTAATTTCCTACATACTCTCCATCATATTCTAAGGCCAGTGTTGTGTAAGAGCATATATTCTCTGCTGGTAATAGCTCTTGTCCTTCACGTGTAGCCATGTTTCAATTATATGCATCATCATCATCATCATCATCATGATCATGATGGCTGGTCCCTCATGGAGAACCTCTACATGACTGACGAAGATGGAAGTCCAAGGGCTTTAGGATGGATGAGGCAATGATTTCCAACACAATTTGGTGATGTGTTCCCATAACCAGAGAATTGCATAAGGGTGTGGACTGTTGTGTTGGCCGAAGATTTTTTCCAATTCTCATCAGACCAAACAAGTCAGAAATGGTTCTTGCATTTTTTTCATCTTCACATGGGCCCCTGAATTAATGAGTGATCCTCTTGGTGACATCTATGAGAATGACACCATGCTATACCAAAATAGTGTCATCATGACTTTGCCACCAGATGGAGCAGCCTTGAACTACTCCATGTTTCGTAATCATGTGTGGTATCTCTCTAGAGGCAGGCTTTTATTTCCAGATTAAAGTTATGCACGCTCGTTTTGGCACCTGTAATGACCACTGACAGGAAAGCCTTCCCATTGGCCTCAAACTACTTGAGTAGTTCAGATGACATGCTTTTTCTTTTAATCTTGTGGTCTGTTATGAGTTCCAGAAACCCATCCTCAGTACACCTTTGAATATCAAAGAGTTTTCAACAAAGCACACACTTCCAATGCTCACCAATAGCTGTAGAGCAAACTTATCTAATTGTTAGATGGTGGTCTCCATGAATAACGGCATCCACACATTCACCATGTTGGTAGCAGTGGTTACGACAGTGTCCCGAACGAGTCCCATTGTAGAGCTCACTTCCTCCACTTATTGGCACTTTAAATCTCTTTGCCAATCACCCAATACTTGGTTGGTTGGTTTGTGGGGGTTGAAGGGACCAGACTACAAGGCCATAAAATCCTACAAGGGGGGAAAGAAAAAGAGAGAAAAGCAACTGAGATGACAAGGGACGACATAGAACCACAAATACACCGACAAAAGGAATCAAAAGCACACAGTATGACAGTGGTTGGCTGACCATGAAAACAAAAAAGAAAAGTCAACCACCAAGAAAAACACTAAAAACCACAATCTAAAACCATAGGCCAAAGGCCAGACGGAAAAAAAAAAAAAAAAAAAAAAAAAAAAAAAAAAAAAAAAAAAAAAAAAAAACCACAAACCCTTAGATCGAGCGATAAAAGCCCCCTGCATGAAAAAAACTCAAAACTAAGTCTGCCATTGCAGCGACATCCAATGAAAGTTCAAAGAGTGTACCTGGCAGCGCAAACGTCTGCCTGAGCACAGTTAAAAATGGACAGGCCCACAAGATATGAACAACTGTCAAAACTAATCCACAGCGACAGAGAGGTGGGCCCTCACGTTGCAAGAGATGACCACGCGTCAGCCAGGTGTGGCCAATGCGTAGCTGGCAGAGAACAACTGAGTCCTTGTGGGAGGCTCGCAAGGAGGAGAGCAACACACCTGTAGCCTCCTTGATGACTAAGTTTGTTGGGTAAAGGCACGGTGCGCCATTCATCACCCCAGGCACCAAGTACCTTCTGCAACAAAACTGACTGTGAAAGGCCAATCTCCAAGGCCGGGGCACTGACAGCCTGTTTGGCCAGTGTGTCTACCCGTTCATTTCCCGGGATGCCGACATGACTCAGGGTCCACACAAAGACCACGGAGCGGCCACAACAAGAGGTTCGCAGTCAAGATAAAGCCGTGGCTCAGGGTGAACAGTGCAACGCCGGCAGAAATGCATAACTCAGGTCTTGGCAGCCAAAAACTGGAAGCCATGCGCTACAGTCCAAGACTGCGCCTTGTGGATAGCACCCTGCAGCTGCCATTCAGCAGCTGCAATGCCAGTGGAGCTATAGTATAGGCAGAAGTCATCAGCATACTAGGAAGCTGAGACAGATGTTTCCACCGCTGCAGCGAGCCCATTAATTGCAACTAAAAAGAGGCAAACACTCAAGACAGATCCTTACAGGACCCCATTCTCCTGAACTCGGGCAGAACTATGGAAGGCTGCAACTTGCACGCAGAAGGAATGAAGTGACCGAAAATTTTGTATGAAAATCAAGAGCAGACCCTGAAGACCCCACCCCTGAAGCGTGGAGAGGACGTGATATCGCAGTGTCGTATCGTACGCCTTCTGCATATCAAAAAGGATGGCAGCCAGATGCTGGTGGCAGGCAAAGGCCTTACAGACAGCAGACTCCACACAGACCAGATTATCGATGACAGAGCAACCCTTACGGAACCCACTGAGACGGAGCCAGAAGGCCCTGAGACTCAAGTAGCCAACTCAACCTCCGTCTTTCCATGTGTTCGAGCAACTTGCAAAGAACGTTGGTGAGGCTAATGGGGCGGTAGCTGTTCACCTCCAGTGAGTTATTTCCAGGTTTCAATATGGGGATTATGATGTTTTCCCGCCATTGCGATGGGAACTCAACCCAGATACGGTTGAAAAGGTCTAGGAGGCATCACTGGCTGGATGCGATCTGGCCCGTGAGCTGTATCAGGGCAAGCGGCTAGGGCACTTTGGAATTCCCACTCACTGAGCAGAGCATTGTACAATTCAGGGTGGCACGTGTGGAATGAAAAGCCCCGTCATTCCAACTGCTCATTCAGGGAGCAAAAGGGCTGCAGGTAAATCGCAGAAGTGGAACTCTGAGCAAAATGCTCCGTTAAGCGGTGCGCAATTGTGTTCGAGTCAGTACAGAGTGCTCCATTCAATGAAAGTGAAGGTACGCTGACGGGGGTCCGATAGCCATAGAGTCACCGAATCTTGGCCCAAACCTGCGATGGAGAGGTATGGAGGCCAATGGTGGAGACATACTTTTCCCAGCACTCCTGCTTGTGTTGGCGAATGTGGCGGCAGGCTTGCACACGAAGCCATTTAAAGGCAATGAGATGTTCCAATGATGGATGCCGCTTTTGATGCTTGAGGGCCTGCCTGTGATCGCCAATCACCTCAGCAATCTCATGTGACCACCAAGGCCGAGGGGACTCAAAAGCACACAGAATTGCAGATTCTGCGGTAGTAACGATGCTGGTGGTGATTGAGTGAATCACTGCATCAATGGTGTCACTGGAAAGAGGCTCAATGGTGTCAATGGAGGTGAACACGTCCCAGTCAGCCTTATTCATACCCCATCTGCAGGGCCCCCAGAAGAGTGACAAAAAGATCAGAAAGTGGTCACTACCGCACAAGTCGTCATGCTCACTCCATTGGGTAGATGGTAATAGGCTAGGGCTACAGATCAAAAGGTTGATGGCTCAGTACGTGCCATGCGTCACACTGAAATATGTGAAGGCATCATTATTTGAAAGAGAAAGGTCAATCTATGCCAACACTTGCTCAACGGCACTGGCTCAACCTGTTGCCACTGATCCACCCCACAGAAGGTTATGGGCGTTTAAGTCGCCCAGTAACAGGAAAGGGGGCAACAATTGGGCTACCAGCGCAGCCAGGACATGCTGCGGGACATCACCATCCGGTGGAAGATAGAGACTGCAGACAGTAACAGCCCTTGGTGGCGTCCACACCCGAACAGCGATAGCCTCTAAAGGTGTTTCGTGAAGAGGGACATGGAGGGTGGGGGTTCGAATCACCAGAAACTAAGTTTCCTGTAGAGCAATGTAGAGCAGGAAAGGGTGAAGGCTGAGAAGTTGTCGGAGCTCAGCAAGGTGGTGGAAAAAACAATTGCAGTTCCACTGGAGAATGACATTGTCCATGGCCGAAAAAGGCGTGACAGGACCAAGGAGACAGATTACGGCACTGGGTCACCTGCTGCCACCGACTGAGTACCTATGGGAGTGACATCCATCGTGGCTGATTGACTAGCAAGCTCTAGGTCCTCAGCGGACACCAGAATCTCCACCCCATCCTCAAACACAGAGCTGGTAGGTAACGATGGTGGTGGGGGGTGCCACCACAATTTCCTTAGTCTTAAAGGTCTTTTTCAATTTCTCGCACTGATGCTTGAGTTGCTGTAGCTGGCAGGGCTTCTTTGATTCAGTCTAGAAGACTGAAGAGGAACACGAAGCCCTACCACCAGCTACCTGGGGCTTCTTCAGCATCCAATGGTGGGTGTCTGCTTTGCCACTGGTAGGAACCTGGGAATGGAGTGACTCCAGGGACCCCTTCCTAGTGAGAGAAGCCAAAGACGACTTACGCTTCCCTGGCTTAGTAGTGGAGATGGATGTCCTCAATGGTTGGGGGGGGGGGGGGGGGGGGGGGGCGCTGCCCCTGAAGTACATGGTGCGGGAGCAACAGGGAGGGAAGTGCCCTCTTCACCATCAAGGGGGCAGGTGTCGTCTTAAGGCTCTGAGAGCCGACCGTAATTGGTGCAACAGATGGGGCTATCACTGTTGTCGTATGAGGAAGTCATGCACACAGGATGGAGTCTTTCATATTTCCTATTACCTCAGTATAGGTCAGTCGGTCCAGTGACTTATATTCCGCTCTTTCTGCAAGATCCTGCAGTCTGGTGAGCAAGGTGAATGATGCTCTCTGCAGTTGACACAGATCGGAGGTGGGGCACATGGACTATTGGGATGTGATGGGCGTCCGCAATCTCGGTATGCGAGGCTGGAAGTACAGCGGAGAGACATATGGCCGAACTTCCAGCACTTAAAGCACTGCATCGGGGGTGGGATATAGGGCTTGATGTCACACCGGTGGACCGTCACCTTGACTTTCTCCAGTAATGTACCAACCTCCAAGGCCAAGACGAAGGCACCAGTAGCAACCTGATTTTCCTTCAGACCCGCATGAATGCGCCGGACGAATAGCTCGCCGCTCTAGATTGGCGAGCAGCTTGTCATCAGACTGCAAAAGAAGATCCCTATGGAATGTAATACCCTGGACCACTTTAAAGTATTATGGGGCGTGATGGTAACTGAAACATCCCCCAACTTGTCATAAGCAAGTAACCTTCGTGACTGGGCAGAGGATGCTGTTTGTATTAAAACAGCCCCAGAGTGCATTTTTGACAAGCCCTCCATCTCTCCAAACTTGTCCTCTAATTGCTCTACAAAGAACTGAGGCTTCGTCGCCATGAAAGACTCCCCATCAGCTCTCGTACAAACTAGGAACCAGGACAAATAAGTCTTGCTGCCATCCTTAGCCTTTCACTCCTCCAACAGCGTGGCCAGGGAGGGGAACGATTTTGGATCGTATGTCTGAGCATTGAATTGAGCCCTAGAATGCTTAGAGACTGCTGGCGGCTGGCCACGAGCAAGAGATGATGTACCACGCTTCATTGTGGGTCACCCGCCAATACCATCCACTCCGACCAAGGGCCCTCCCCACGGGCACCACCCAGCCTCAGCAAGGGCCACAGGCAGGATCGCCATTGCTGGGAGCCCCGATGCTCCAGGGAGATAGGCATCTACTCCTTGGCACATGTGGGGAGTTAACGGCGCCAGCATCAGCATAGTGATCCCTGTGTTGTCAGGGGGCTACAACCAACAGGGTACATGGTGGCCCCACCATAACGGACTGGCTACCATGCTGGATTTTAGGTGCTAAGACGTCCACGGTTGTCGCCTCCGCAGAAAGCAACACTGCACAGTGCATGGCGGAAATTGCACCCAGGAATGTATCCTCGCCGAAGAGATGGAGAACGAGCGGGACTGCAATGCGACGACAAGGAAGCAGGCTAAAGATCTCAATGCACTATGGACACAATGCACCATGTAAGGCACACTTTCTCAATTGGTTCGCTCTTCGGAAAATTTGGAAATAAGGAGGTCAAACCCTACAGGGGATCATCACATAATGTGAGAGACTCCTTTTAGTCACCTCTTACGACAGGCAGTAATACCGTGGGCCTATTCTTACCCCCGAACCCGCACGAGGTCACCTAACAGTACTCTTATCAACTGCACAGAAATGTTTAGGCATGTTCATACCTTCTTTGGAGCCATTTTTTATGGCTCACTAAATCCCTAACATCTGTTGGAATTGTTCAAAACTTCACAAACATGCAAAAGATGCATCACATTTGAGGCATATAAAATGACTTTTCCTCTATGAATTGTGAGTGAATTGTGTTTTATTCATCTCATGACATACATTTGCAATCCATTTGGTTTGCGTACAAAAGACATGTCAAAAATTAATAATACGCTTACAATGATTTTTACACTAATAAATAATAGCACTACAATAAATAACAACACTATAAGGATATTTCTTGGAATATGTAATGCACTGTATCCAGCTAAAATTTCCAGTATGTCCTGTATGAATTCATTCACTGAGTAGTAACACTTCAGTGTCAGTACCTCATACAGCTTTCTTGTAAGTGGACCTAAATTCATCTGCATCAATTTGTTCCCTTTTAATTTATTAAAAATTTTCATTCCCATGTATTGAGGTCCCTGGGCACACAGTCTGAGGCAGTGGGTGGGTAGCATAAAATTTTCTTCGTTTCTAGCTTGGTTTCCTTCAAATAATTCATGTCTGGTATACAAAAGTGTAACAATCTCTTATGTATAAGGATGGCAGAGTTAATATTTTAAGTTTTCTAAATAATGGTTGCCATGGTTCTTTGTGATTAGCAGTGCACATATTTTCAATGATTCCTTCTGTATTTTTAGTATCTACACTGTAAAAAAACCACCGCACCTAATAATGGATTTAAAGTAGCTTGAATATAATATGCTACTTTTTATGTGTACAAGTCAGTTGCAGTTGATAGTATTTGGATTGCAAATGCAAAGTTGCTCAGTTTGTTTGCTAAGTATTCAATGTGTGCCTGCCAGCTCAAATTTTTATCTACATTTAAACCTAAAAATTTGACTGAGTCAACTTCTTCTATATCTTGGTTGTTGTGTACAACCTTAATCTGCTCACATTTTGACCGTTTGGTTTTTAGATGCATCATGTGAGTCTTACGTATGTTTAGATTCAACTCATTTAGCTGAAACCAAGTTTCTAAGGTACTGAGGGTACTGATCACAGATTTGGGAATTTTTTCTGAATCCTGACCTTCAACGAAGACAGAAGTTTCATCTGTGAACAGAATTGATAGGGACCTGATATTTAATGGTGAGTCATTAACACAGAAGAGAAACAGGACTGAGCCTAATATGGAGCCTTATGGAACAACCTGAGATTTTTTTTTCCAGCCAGAAAAATAAAATGCACCATTTGAATAGCTGTTAAACATTTGACAAAAGTTACATAGTAGGCACCAGATTGCATATTTTGTAGCTTAATGTATAATGTGTGTGTAATACACATCAAAATACTTATCGAAGACTTTTCCATTATATGTTTTTGAAATTACCATGCAGTTTTAGCTTTTATGATGAAGTGTGTGTTTAAATGTGTCACTAAAATTCCAGGCTATGATATAGCACTGTCTATCAGCAGGGGGGTTGGTTGCAACACTGTAGTAAAAGAAATAGAAGGTAGAGGTTTTGGGGAATAATGGCTTGGCACAAGGAATGACAGAGGGAAAGACTAATTAGTCCAGCAATAAATGTCAGATAGTACAGACAAATACACTGTTCAGCAGCTAACTCCTTGCCAATTTATTTTCAAAAGTTTGATTCTTCCTGATGAGTCTCTTAAACTTCAGGAATCACAGAAGGAAGAAGTAAAGTGTGAAGCAGTGGGATACGTAAATAATGAGGAAAAATGAAGTGTGTTTGAAACTCTCTACAGTTGTAGACACAATGATAAGGAATACCACAGTAGAAAATTCAGTTGTAGATTAATAGATATCCCTAAAAAGGGCAATCCCAGAAGTTAGGCAGACTAATACAGTTACAAGAAAATAATTAGTCTTGCCATGGCCACAGGAGTGTGCATTTAGGTGTTCGTGTGGTTGTGTTTGTGTCTGTGTGAATAAGTGCTATTGCTAGAAAAAGAGCTAGTGCACAAAAGCTAGTGTGAATGCTGTTTTCTGTTGTGTGTTTCTTTGCTTCATGCACCAATCTACTTTAAGTGAGTGGTTGCTTTTCCTGCATATGACACATAGTTAGCAGGAAAGTAACTGAAGGAACTTTGTCTGACAAGAGAAGTACCTCAGTTCATTGAAGAAAGAGGAGAACACAAAAAAGGTTTCAGATAAAGAAGGCTATACAATAATATGTGACTTATGAATGAAGTCAATAGGAAGTCCAATGAGCTAAAGTGAAATGGCTGCAAGAAAGACATGTAGTCCAAAAGGAAATGGTTGTCAGGAGGACAGTTTCAGCATGTGGTAAAGTCCAAACAACAATCACAGGTATTAAAAATTAAGGCGTCAACATTATGAGTGTGGAAAGAATTTTACTGTGATAGACAATTGAGTGAGAGGATAAGTCCTCAATGAAGGTAACAACTGTGTGATGATGTGATAGAAGAAGAATTCCTGTCAATTTGGAAGATATAGGAAATCCAATGTCAGAGTCAGTGTTTCACAGCAAATGTTACAGCTGCAGACTACTGAAGGACTTCATGCAATGTGTCTAGCAACAGGGAGCAGCAGTTTCAAATACAACCCCCTCGTCCACTATTTACACTACAAAGACAAACTGCAACAGTGGCTAATTAACATTTGACAATGGCACAAATCAAAGATTTATTGTTTCCCCTCAGACACATTTATTTTTCCTCCTTTGAGCTGTGGTCAGTATTTTTCATAAATCTATGTATTCAGAGGACATGATCCAGAGACTTGAGATTATGCAGAAGTTGTATTAGTCTGCTTAAGAAAATATCCCCCATAAACAGTCAAAATTACAAAAACTCTGATGGCTTTGGTACTGTTTTAGATTTGTTACGGTGGTTACATCAACAGTGTGTTATGACATTATTCTGTAAAATACTTTTGAAAAATAGAAATGGATATCCATTAATTACAATATGTAAGATAGGTTGAGGTTTTAGACCTGCAATATCTAATTCACCCCCACAGTAATATACAAACGAATACACTGACAATTTCGGTAACACTGGGAGATAAAAGTAGGAAAATGGTAAGCCATATAATAGCATCATGTATTTCTGTGATAGATATTGGTCTTTTGCAAGTCTCTGACACCATCATCTTGTCTGTGCATTCATTTTAATTGCCACTGTTTTCTATCCAGTTGCAAGTTGGCTACATGCTGTAGTGAATTGTCATATCCTCTCTCAACCCGCAACTGACAATGACATTGTGTGTTTTTGGCTAAAATACAACCAGAAAATTGTGCACTGCACACCCCAAATAGAAGAGACTCAGTTTAAAACAATGTATAGCATTCTATAAAATAACGTATCTCATATTTCATAATAATAGGACTGTGTTGGGCACTAATTGCTTTTTGCTCATTTTATATCTCCTTTATGATTCTGATGTGACAAAGGGAATTTAACTGCAAATTTAAAAACTATTACTGTTGCTACAACTACCAAATTTTATGAACCTATATTATATAGAATATCGAATACAAGTTTCTATATTTTAATAGCAGTGCAACCATTAAAAACAATATCAACACTCAGAGTTCACTACATACTTAGCACCTCAAGAGAATATTGACGAGGACATTCGTCTTCACTGCAGATGCCACCAGGAAGTACGCAGCAACTATAGAATCCATTGTTTATCACCTGGACATTTTCCAGAATGAAGCCCACCTTCTGGTCATATCTGATGACTCCAAGGTCATCATTTTCACCAATATGCAGCTTGAGTATTAAATAAAAGCAATATTACCATATTTGAAAGACGTTTGAAGAATTAAAACTTTTTAAATTTATTAAAAAATAAAAACAAATGTAATGAACAGTTAAACATAAGATTCCATTAGTAACTGAGTGAAATTAATAGATGTTGCAAACTCCCTTTAAAAGTTCAATAATGATGGAAATATATTAAAACACAAAAATAACAACATATAAAGATGAACAAGTTACTCAACTATATTTCATGCAATGTTTGAAGACTATTTTGGTTTTATTAGAACTTACATACAAAAATGTATTTATTTTTGTTTTGTGTCCTGAGAGAATCACTGAATTTACAAGAGACTAACATAGCTAACAAACAGTCTAACAACTGTGTAATAACTTTACTATCATTTTCATGAAGTGCAGTATGTTTAGAGGTCATAAACGAACATTAAACAACCTTAAAAGATAATAGTTACTGAACATCATAACAAATAACTGACTATTAACAAATTTTAGTATAGTGACATTTGGTACAAAACTTCAGTAGCTCTGTGCCACCCTATGTGCTTTTGGGCTGCATTCAAATTTAATTTTATATCAAGCAAATGAATTTGATGTTAAGGCAGTATTGCAGAAATAGTTTATTTTTGATAACAAATTAATTACTGTTCTGAAAATTGACTTTCTACTCATTGGCAAGTGCATTTTTACAAATTCAGATGTAACAACAAAATATTTTAATATACTGTAATCAAAAAGCAAGACATAATATTCAATTTTTGCTTTGTTTCTTCTACATTTCCTTGTTGAGTGTCTAAGGTAGCACATTTATCCACACAAATATCTTATCTTTTTTTATTTCTGCTTTTTTCCTAGCATTCTCCAGTCTAAAAAGCCTGAATGTTCAGTGTTTCATGTACCGGTACATCAAACAGTGACAGACAGAGACTGACTGACTGACTGTGCTTGATTTACTCCCTTTCTTTCTTTGTGTCAAGTTTTTAATTTAATTTGTGGACTTAATACATTGTTTTATTTGTATTTCATGGATGTTCAAGGTATTAAGTATTATTGAATCATAAATATGAGATTACATATTATTGACATTATAAAGATGATATTTTGATATGCTCCTCATATAAATGGGGAAAATCAACATTACAAAGGTCTATAGTGATGCCACTGCCCCAAAGGTCTATAGTGATGCCACTGCCCAGAAGCAACATATCATTAAAAATGTGCTATGTCTCTTAGCATGGTGTCAAACTGTTACAGTGGAGCAATGTCGGAAGATTTTTTTGAAGGGGCGAGACCTGATATAATGTGTGGCAATAAGGTGCCTGGTAAATATTATTTACCGTATCATCTTTTGTCGATAAGTTTTGGTGGTGGTGGTGGTGGTGGTGGTGGTGGGATGGATCAGGATAGTTTCCCTGGTTTAGGCTGATGGCCTTAGTCTAGGTCAAAAGTGAAGTTAATGTACACATTCAGGGGAAAAAGCAATAGCATGAAATCAACACTATTTGAAACTGACCATCTCTGCATACCCCATGGAACACTTCTGGTTTCCAAGTAGCTGAACTTCCTTCTCTAATCTTTATCTGACATTGATACAGTTTACTACTGCAATTTACATGTTGCAATATAAGATTTCGGAAAGTTATTTAGGCTGAATTTCACTTTGATGCACTGTTCAGATCATTACTTCTGGTACACTGATTTTTGTAGTGTATGCAGTTTTTATGATAGTGTTGCTAATCAAAATGTATGGATAACTGCAAATATCATAAGAGCTAATATGTATTTGAAGACTTAGTGACCACTCATATAAAGACTCCCATTCCAACTTTCCAATAATATCATTCAAATTCTAAAGAAACAAATTAACTTATAAAGTAATTGAAATTAAAGTTCTGAAGTAGCTATGAATTCCTTCACAGGTATTACCTTTGCACTTATCAGATTCCTACCTTTTCTATTAATATTTTATGGACCTATTTTATGCACAAGGTGGCATATTTACTAGACTGATTCATGTTTGCAATGATGAGTGGCAAGGGAAGACAAGACATTGTGTTTCATGTTGAGGGCCAGGTAGTAAGAATCAAAAGTGAACCTCGTGATGACACAGGGAGCAAAAACCAGAATTTAAAAATGAATTTTATGATGATAGCAGGGCAAAATTAGAATAATCTACCTTTTTGATGAAGTGACAAAATAGAAGACTAAATGACAAGGGCTTCATCTACATCTACACTCTGAAAACCATTGTGAAGTGCCTGGCAGACTGTAAGCCCCAATGTACTAGTTATGAGCATTTCTTCCCACTCTATTCACACGTGGAGTGCGGGATGCGTGACTGATGTGTCTGTGCATGCTGTAATTAATGTAATCTTGTCCTCACAATCCCTATGACAGTTTCATTGAGGAGTGTTGTATATTCCTAGAGTCATCATTTAAAATCTGTTCTTGAAACACTGCTAATAAACTTTCTAGGGATACATGTAAACTATCTTCAAGAGTCTTCCAGTTCAATTTTTTCAGTATCTCTGTGACACTATCCCTTTGCTAAAACCAACCTGTGTCCATTTGTGCTGTCCTTCTCTGTATACATTCAATTTCCACCATTAGTCCTATCTGGTATGGGTCCCATGCCCTTGAGCAATATTCTAGAACCAGTCACACCACTGATTTGTAAGCAATCTTCTTTGTAGACTGATTGCACTTCACTATTATTCAACAATAAACTAAATTCTACCACCTGCTTTACCCACAACTGAGCCTATTTGATCATTCCATTTCATATCCCTACAAAGTGTTAACACAGGTATTTGTACGTGTTCGCCGATTCCAAAAGTGACTCACTAATATTATAGTCATAGGATACTACGTTATTTCATTTTGTGAAGTGCACAATTTTACACTTATAAATATTTGAAGCTAGTTGACAATCTTTGCCCCACTTTGAAACCTTATCAATATCTGACTGAAAATTTATGCAGCTTCTTTCACACAGTATTTCATTGTAGATAACTGCATTATCTGCAAAAATCTGAGGTTACACTTAATATTGTCCAGAATGTCATTGACATACAACGTGAACAGCAAGGCTCCCAACACACTTCCCTGGGACACACCTTGAGTTATTTCTACATCTGACATGACCCTCCATCCAAGGAAACATGCTGTGTCCTTCCTTGCAAAAAGTCCTCAATCCAATCACAAATTTCAGTTGATACCCCATATGATCATACTTTTGACAGCAGGCAAGATCCTGAGTCAAATGCTTTTCAGAACTCAAGAAATACTGCATCTACCTGATTGCCTTGGTCCAAAGCTTTCAGTATGTCACGTGAAAAATGAGTTGGGTTTCAGATGACAGATGGCTTCGGAATCCGTGTTGGTTGGCATTGTTGAAGTAATTTTGTGAATCCATCGATTATGACAATGTAAAGAGTGAAAAGGATAGCTCGAAATAAGTGGAAAAGGTTAACAAGGCCACAGGAAGGGTCAGTAAACAAGGACATTACGCCATGATTAATTAAGTTTATTAACAATGAAAGTGACATTGGTGGTTCAGAGATGGAAATAAATAAAACTGGTAGTGACAAAGAATTTAAGAATGAAATTAGTAGCTTAAAATTAGATTTGGGCAAGAAAAAAAGATTCAGTGCAAGTCTGCATAGAAGAGAAAACAGATGAGTTTGCACAAAATGTGGAATCATCATCACCAGATGCTTGTAGTCAGAATTTGCAGGTAGTACAGGTGAGCTTGAAAAACTATGTAATGAGGAGATGGAAGAACAGGTGGTTGATTTCTGTCAGTCTGAATTAACAGAAGTACTGAAAACCTACTCCTATAATGTCAGTTCAAGAAATTGTCAATGCAAATATTGAAAATGAAAGCATGCAAGTAATGAATAAAATTGGTAGCAAAGTTTATAATCTTAATGAAGAGAAGAGTATGATGTGTAATTAGCAACAAGATGTACAGAATATAATTAGTAATGCTTAATGTAAGTGATGCAGAAATGAAATGTGGACAGGCAAATACAGTGGAGAAAGTGAAGGTGCGTGTTGTGAAGTTTCCATCAATATCAATGTACAACTGACCAGAAGTTGACAGTGAAGTAAACTATCTGAAGGAAGAAATTTTTACTGTAAATATACAGAAGGTAATTTTCAATATAAAAGCACTTGTGTTTGTCGGTTGTCCAACATTCAACGATTTTGTTGTTTGTTGCAGTCAATGGCAAATGTTTTAGAAAGTAAATACGGAAGTTCCAAGAACACTGCAAAATTGGATGGGAGAACAGGGGATCAATGTAAGTCCGAATCCACGAGAAGGTAGGATGTTCACTGCTCTTTAGTGAAAGCATCACATGCCAAGTAATGCCTCCTCAGCTGTGCGATTCTATTCTTCCTTTTATGGATCACTTCTCCTCTAACATTCCTCTCAATACATTATAAGGAAATGTAGTCGTCTACTTTGATCTATTCCCAAGTATATAAAAGTTTAGTATTTTAACGATTGTTTTCTGTGTGACTAATGCTAGCAGTATATCACAGGATGGAAACACACAATGTTTGAACACTACGTTTGCAAAATTTGGTGAAAAATTGTCTTTTCAATGTTCGGGAATTAGTAATCTTGCTAACACTTGTGTGAAAAAGGGCAAAATCCATTTGGCTGTAATGTAGTAAGTTGAGAATACCATCAGTAGATAATGCAGCAGCAGTATCAATAAATTTAAAATTGTTTTGCGAGTTCAGAACAGAAACAGAATCAGTTCATCATCATAATGTGCCAGTGGTCACAGGAATATGTGAACTTCACACAGTCATGTGCTACTGAAGAGATGATCATGAAAAAGCCTACACAAATCAGGTTCATCATCTTACATAGGCACAACTGCATCACAGGGGGGAAAAAAATGTTAGGTTTTGCTAGACGTCTTTTGATGAACTGTCATTTTGTTAATGATTTTTCTCTGTTGGGAACCAAAGTCATGTAATGCTTCTTCATTGGAATTTCCACCATTTGACTGTACATGTTAATATCCATTTATTCAGCATTGTATAATTTAGCTTTATAGCCATTAACAAATGTGAAAATGAAAGATCATAAAATGTCTGACATTTCTGAATGGTATGTCATTGTCAAAATATTACAATGAATGTCTGGTCATATATACAGTACCAGTCACATGATTACATGATATGAGTAAGAATTAAAAATAGATGGTGCAGCGATACTGTGCACTGTGTTGTGTTTATGATGGCCAATACAGGGCCGTGGAATGCATGTGTCCATACATGGACATGACATGTTCGTATCACATAACTGTATTGGCCACTGTAACACAACAGTGTGCTGTGCACGATGTCAGAAGCATTGTCTACTTTTAATTCATACTCTTTCTGTAATCCAATGACTGGCCTATATGACCAGATATTAATGATCTCTGATGTGGAAGTGGCGAAGGCAGAGGATGGAACAGACAGGCAGCACCAGAACACCAGCAACATAAGAGAAATTTTCACACGTTTCAGAACAAATTTTTTGCCCTAATTAAAATAAAGAGCAGATTTTTGACATGTTTACAGACACCATAGACATCTATACTATGTTTCAATTTCAGATTTCATGCACAATTCTTGTTGAAAATAAAACACTTCAAAGTGATTTTCTATTGCCACAGTGTGTGGAGCAGCGTGGTGGCTGCCTGCAGACAGTACTTGTCACAAAGTCGTGATTTTGGCCCTTAAATGTCAGATGACTATAGACTCATTATCCTTTGCTGTCTATTCAATATTGTCAGAAGTTACATTATTAGATGATCTTGTACCTGGAACTAAAGCAGTTAACAGTAATTACACTAATCTGAACCTCAAGTTTTCCACCCTTACTAGCACCTTCACATCACTGACAATTTGGCTGGTGTCTAACAGGGATCAATGCGTTACTGAATGGGAAACTTAAGAGAGTTTATGAATTACATAAAAAGAGCAGTGACTCAGAGCTGCAGTCACTAGTTAGCACAGAATATGGGATTACTCTATTCCTTCTAATACCACTTATGATGATTTCTTTTTTCTTGTTTTTCTTTTATGGTCTCTTTATTACTAATGCATATACTATGGGTACACAAACAAAATTCTTATTGAAGTTATATTGCACAAAATTTTACTATTTTCTGAGAAATTACTATTTTAAAAGATAGCATTCAGAATTTTCATGTTCCAGGATTCCCAGTCTTAAAGTAATTCTTTCCTAAAACGAATGTTGTTATTTTGTAATCCCCATTTTTCTGTTCCCAAAAAGGTATACTTTCACATGGATAATTAGTTAATTACTTATTCCAAATAGAAAATTTCACTTTTTTCAAAATTCTTGGCAAACTATGAAAATCTTTGTGCATATTAGAACTTCCCTCTAATAACGCAGTACCTATTATTTTGCCATTTTCTAATTATATAGATTTCAGTTCAACAAAATTACTTCAGTGCCCATTGTGTCTTTTTCCTTCACCCTTTCAAGTTAATATCTAAGATATAATAGTCATATATTTTACGATTCCTTAATTTCTCCAACCAGTGCATCTTTATATAGGCACCATGCACAAAGCAACAGTTGTCCGTACGTAAATATCTATGTGAGTCAGTCATGGCATATCTACCATCTGCTACAGTCATTTTGTCGTAGCTTGCTGTCAAATTCATTGTCTTTTGTCCAGTGCCACCAGAAACATGTAATCCAGCAATTTTGAGATCAAGTACTATTCAAATCCACAAATGTTGTGCATGGATTTTCCTCATACAGAAGACAGATGGGGTGATTTGGAAGATGTGGTCTTTGGAGTTGATAGCTGTGACTACACACTATGATGAGACCACAAAGTATGAATTTATTCTACCACATGTTTATCTTCTCAAAATTAGATGACTACAATCAGTTCACATTTTTTCCCCTTGATTTACACTCAAAGATAATAGCCTCTAGCAACGTATATTTAATAGACAAAGCAGAATTATAAAAGTGGATAACTGGTGTATACGCACATTAATGCAAAATTAATGCCAAAATTTGATCACAGAATTCAAAAATACAAACCAGATGTAACAATAGTCCTTTGATTAAATGAAAATCAGATTGAAGACACGGCTAAAACATAAAAATCAGACTTGGGCACATGACTGACTGAACTGGAAAATGGAACAGGGACAGAAAAATATTAAATACAAAGCTGAAGTTTCCAACTGACTTAGATATATTAAGTAATATGGGAAAAAACCACAAGACGACCAATAATGAGTACTGGAATAGAATAAAAAGAAGTCATTCTCACAGCTACAAGTAATAAGCTACAGAGAATAAAGAAAGGCAGGAAGAAATGGTTTCGGCAGGAAGAAATGGTTTGATGATGAGTTGAGGAAGCTGAAGACAGGGTTATGAAGTATCATGAGAGAGAGAGAGAGAGAGAGAGAGAGAGAGAGAGAGAGAGAGAGAGAGAGAGAGAGAGAGAGAGAGATCCATCTCCAGAGGAGCATAGGCATAGATTGTGTGAACTAGGGCATGTGGAGATTGGATATCAGAATTGGGGAAAGGCAAGGGAAGGGAAGGAATTGTTTATGTAAATGATTGGATTTAACATAAATCTGCATACTTTTCAACCTTCTGTTTTAAATGATCTCTTGATTTTCATGATGGACCAATTATGAAATAATAGTGAAAAATCATTCATTTATTTAACTGAATCTGGGTGTTCGAGTGTTGTATTGTCTATTTACAGAGCAGGATTAGAAAGTTATGCACAATGATTTTTTTCTCATCTGATATTATAGCTAGAAAGTTGAAATTTCACAACAAAAGTTTGAAGTTTGCACTATGAAAGGCATTTTGATTTGATGTGCAGCTCTAATGAGGTAAGTCTGAACTACAGACCAAAAACGGCACTTGTGGTACTGTTGTCAAACTGTGAAGAGCAGCGAGGTGTAGTTCCAGATATTTGTGGGTCAAAGGGTAAAAACCAAGCAAATTTCACAGCAACATGCACAGTACGTATGGGGACGACAGTGTGGACCATAACAATGTCTTCTAGTGATACGCAGTCTTCCAAGAGGGCCATGTGAACATTAGTAATTCACCACCCTCCAGGTGGCCAATAACATCTACAACCTGGCAAAATGTTGAAGTCACTGATACAGCAACTTTGAAGAACCAGCGTGTGCAACTGCGAACTTTTTCATGAGCACACACTGCACTGCTCTCTCTCTCTCTCTCTCTCTCTCTCTCTCTCTCTCTCTCTCTCTCTCTCTCTCTCTCTCTCTCTCCCCCCCCCCCCCCCTACACACACACACACACACACACACACACACACACACACACACACACACACACACAGAAGTAAATCAATAATGAAATAATCAACAAATGAGGTAGCATAAACTCTGTCCATTTGTTTTTTGACAAGTGAGTGCAACAATTTAAACAAAAACCACCACCTCTATCTATAAAGTTACTTCTAATTTAATTTCAACAGCTTCCATAACAACTCTCTCCCAACAGCTGGAAGTGCATGCCAGAATCTCCGTGTTGTTATATTCTATAGGATGACCAGTGCCAAGACAATGTTCCGCAATGACAGATTTGCTCAGCTGTTGTGTGTGTGTCCCGCTTATTCTCAGTACACTGTTCCTCCACAGTCCTGATAGTCTGAGCAATATGTGACAGGCCACAACTGCAAGGAATACATAAACACCCACCTCACACACACCAAGATCATCGTTTATGAACCCTAAAAGGACCCTGATCTTAGATGGTGGTCAAAAAACATACTTCATATCGTATTTCCACAAAATACGACCAACCCTGTTAACTATATCCATTTTGACGAAAGATGACTTCATGACAGGCTAACTGAGTTGCACACACACACAGGATCTTAAATGATATGGGCCCTGTGAAGAAAGGTACGAAGTACCCCTTCATTTTGACCCAGATGGTGAAAACTGTCAGCATGCAGACACAATTCAGTGTCAGTTGGCTTCCTATAAATGACATGCTCCCAACATACCACCCGCCTTCTTCCTGACGAACACATCTAGGAAAGGAAGACAGCCATCCTTTTCCACCTCCATCATGAAACGAATATTCAGGTGGATTGAATTCAGGTGTTTAAGTGTTTTAGAAACTCCTTCACATTCTCAGTGCCACGACAGCAAACAAGAAGAGTACCGTCTAAATATCTGAAAAAACACACAGGCTTCAAAGCTGCCTGCTCTTACGCACATTTCTCAAAAACTTTAATTTAAACAAATTGGCATTAATAGGCGATAATTAGCTTCGCATTGCTACTCCATCTGTCTGCTCTTATTGGGTCACTGAATATAAAGTAAGTGGAAGTCAAAACATTTCGAAACAGGTTTGTTAATTCACCACCAAACTAAACTCGATCAACTGTAATGAATCAGACCAAGGAACACAAGTGAAGAGAGAGATCACGTCACGACTTACTAGAATATCAGTGTCAATCAAACACATTCCCTCTATCAACAACAGAAATCCGAGTTCTTAATGCAATGCTCACACAAAAGTACTATAAGGCTCAACAGAGTAGCAACGTGTTTTATACATGATATGTCAGAGCACCAATGTTACTCACAATCTGACGAAGAGGAACACCTTCATTGTGGACCTTAGGGAGGCTGTGTTACTTTAGCATTGTATACAGGAGGAGAAACTAAGGTCTTAATTACTACAAAAGTGCTTGTGACAGTGTCCCGAGATATGCACGCTGTGTTATTAGTGGACTTTGTTGAACATGAGATCACTGTGAATGCTGCAGTCATGACATTAACACTGTTAGTGTCAAACTTCTACATGACAATGCTCGCCCCCCCCCCCCCCCCAGCCTCCTCCCAGTCACTGCTCCTGTTCATGAGAAATTTGGGTGGGAGGTGTTCCAGCAACCACTATACCGTCCAGACTTTGCACCATCAGACTACCATCTGTCTAGTCCCATGAAGAAAACACTGATTGGCCAATGCTTTGCAACAGATGTGGAAGTGAAATCAGGGTCTGCAGATGACTATACTCTGACTGAACAGACTTTTACAAACAGGGCATATTGAAACTGATACCACAAAGGGAGAAAAGTATTAATGTTGTTGACTATGTAGGAATGTAAGTGAAAGAAGTACGTTCATTTTTGCTCTGTTATCGGGAAACTTTTTCGTAACAAAATTATTGGTGTTACTTTCTGATCTTCCCACTTAACATTGTTTGGAGAAGCAATTGTGAATCATTGTTTGTAGGCCAGATGAAAATGAATTCACCAGAAGTATTTTAATGAAAACACATTATTCTGTAAAGATACCGTTGAAAACACATACACAGAAAAATCCACAGAATATGGGGCCATTTCCAAGTACCTTCAGAATTTCATATGACATCTACGCAACAACTAGAACACATGCAGAAAATGACAACTATCAGTATACAGCCTATCTCCAAATTTCGATTTCTTAATGTGTGCTGTGTTTTAGTTGCACTAGGAGGCAGAATGTCAGAAGGTGTAGACAATTCATCTGCTCCATAGTGTCGCATCAAATTAGTTTGCATGTGCAGGCAGGCAATCCAATGAACAGGTTTCCAAAAGAGAGCTGCTGAGACACTTTCCCAGGCAATTTGTGTCAGCAACTGTAATGGCTTATGTACATGTTGACACAAACAGGACCCTTATTGAAACACCTGTAATGAAAATTAAATATTTGTAAAGATGCTCTATTCACCAGTATGTCGGTATCTTCCATGCATCTCTCAGTTTACATGCAGTCATCATCTGAAATCTTGAGGTACTTATGAATAATCATGCATACAGGATGACCCACAAAGAATAGCCTATATTCCAGGATATGACAGGAACGATCACTCAAACCATGGGCTCTGAAATGCATACCTTAAGAGCTGTGAGCACTTGTTCAATAGCTGTGTAGCACAGTAACAAAGATGAATATAAGTGGTCACAGCTCTCAAGGTACGCATTTTGGAGCCCATGTTGACCACACTTGTTAGCTTTGACCTTTCATCCTGGGACACCCTGTACAGTTAAAGTACACAAATAAACTCACACTGCACATTTACCCACGAAATACTTACTTTCTCATCACCATTGCGGCAGAGGGTCACTTTCACTTCAGGGTGTGTTGGTTTACAAGGAATGACAATGTCCTGATACTGTATACCATGTATTGGTGCAAAGACTATGTCACTATATGTAAGCAGGTTCTTCGTATCTGTGGCAACAAAATAATACATGTATCTCATTAAGTAGTACAAAGCAAAAGATGACAGTTAAATGTGGGAGTTCATTATCCATCACAGACAGATATTTCTAATGAAAGTAACATATGCATATAACGAAGAAAATAAATGAACTTTTCCTTAAAGGAGTGCAGGTGCTGCAGGATATCCAGGAGAGTTTCTGTTTAGTTTGGAAAGAAGGGAAGAGTTACTGGCAGAACTGAATATGTGATGATGGGCAATGAGACACGCCTGGATAGCAGCTGATACGAGATTCTCCATGATGGGCAAGGATGTAAATTCAAGGAGCCACATTTCAGTCCTGGTCTGATACAGTTTTTGCATGTCATGTAGTTGCACTAAGTATCACTGTAATGCCAGGTTCCTTTTTTCTAGTCTTACTATTATGAAGAAAGAAAGTTTCACACAAGTGAAGGGAGTGACAAAACAATAATAGATGCAGAACAAAACATCAGATGCAATATATGAGATAAATATTTGAATGGGAATTAAGAAATGAAGTGCAACTGGATAAAAGCAGTGATTAGGCAGTTATTGTACAACATTATTAGAAAATTATAATGAAGTAAGCTGAAAGTAAAGATATTCTGCAACAACTGATTTAAGTTAGACACAAGCAAAACTCAACTAACTAGTAAGTTTCTTTCTGTGAAAGTGTTAATCTTGTGATAATGACAAAATAAACTGCCAATATCCTGCTATAATACTACTTGGGGGTAAGAACAACAAGCTTACCAATGAGTGGGAGCGCAGAAAATTAGCTTGACCAAAAGTAGAAAATGATTTTGTAGTAGGGCTGAATGAATTCTTGTTGCTTCCGTAACGATAGAAAAGGTGGTGATGTCTCCACATAAATATTTTATTGTGGAGAGTAAAAACTATTGTTTTACTGCAACCCGCAGTTTAGCTTAACTTGTCAGATGCATAGCGATTGCACCCGAGCATGCTGCCTTATGATAAACCAGTATACTTGCCAAAGGGATATGACATTGACTATTTTTCAAACATGTATGAATACAAAGCCTTGAAGCTTCAAAACTGGTCACAAATTCATTCTGCTTAAAACTGATATGTAATGTCTTCAGCTTAGACACTACACAAGAGTTGCTTCTTAATACGTGAAATCCTAATCACAAGCACATAAACAACACAAAACAATAGAAAAATTTATATTTGTGGCGACTTCAGTCAAACATGACGTTGCATCAAGCATTTACCATGTACCTCATTATGAGCAGATTGCCACCTACTGTTATTCAATTTTTTAAGAAGCCATTTTTATCAGTTGGCATATCAAAACTCCTCACCCCCTCCCCCTCCCCCCGCCCAAGAAAATAAGCCTGATTAAATTCTTATCTAGTATTCCCATGCTTAAAACCATAGTTAAAAGTGCAATTTAAACTAATGACCCCATAACAATAACTAGTTTACTGAGGAAGGCTGTAACCGAAAGCTTTGTGTTTCTTAATTGTGCCTGTTTACAACTTAACATGTCTTCTTTACGGTAAGTAGCGATCTGCCTTTTTCCTACACTATAGGGATTGAATCTCTGTATTTACACTCCGGAACTTATTCACAGAGACAACAAGCCACATGTGTACAGATGCTGACTCCTTGGGGTCTGAGGGGGCCCGAACCTACTCAAAAATTTGTTTCGGGGGTGGGGGAGGGCGGAGCCCCTCATTAATTTAAGAAAATTATTAGTTATATTATGCTCTGTGAAATTGCAAAATTGTGTTGGAATTTTTTATTTTCCTTGATTGACTATAGTTACCATTTAAAACATATTCAGTAATGAGTTAAAACAAATAATTATTACGGTAATAAGCAGGTTAACTGAAAATGAGTGGTATGAATCATGATAGTGGTACGGAGCTGCGAGCACACTTAGAATTTGTCCCGGTGAGCGTACCTTCGGGTAAAGTCTGACGCCAGCGGGCCAGTGCTGCAACTGTGGCGACATCAAAAGGACTGGAGTAGAGGCGCCTGGAATCCGCCTCGTGTCGCCTTGACGCTTCGAGACATTATAACGCTGTAGCTATATAAAGCCCACCCTGCTGTTGCAGTCATTCCATGTGGACAGTTTCGTTCAGTGCATGCTGCAGACGTGTTTAGTGTTCCGACTTCAGTGTCTAGTGGACTATTTTATATGACTATATTTTATTCGTTTTCTTTAGTCTCTTAGTGCATTGTGAATTAGGTTTGGAATGGATAAATTTGTTACCACAAAGGTGTGCTCAGAAGTAGTTGATACTGCAAGTCAACCTCCAACAATTATTGTGTCATGAATTGCTTTGTCACCTTCAGGTGAGAACCGTTCACAGCCGAAACCTGGACAATCCAGTAAGGGAAGATCATTTCAGAAGTCTTGGTTGATCAAATATACGTAGCTAGAATATGAAGCATCTACTGAACAACTTTTTTTGCAAAACCTGCAACGAGGCAGATGCTAAAAATCTATTACAATCTTCTTCGAAAAAAGAAGATGCATTTACTTCCATAGGGTTTTCTAACAGGAGAAAGGCTTTGGAAAAATTATATCTCCATGAAAATACATTTACGCACAAAGGTGTTCTGAAACTAACTTCTATCACTAACCGAAGTGTGGCCTTCCAATTGAATGAACAGTTAGATAGTGATACGAAGAAAGACCTTTTAGCTCTTGAGACAATTTTTACTACCATGCAATTTCTATGCTGACAAGGACCAGCATGAAGATGTAAACTCAAATTTTTTTCAATTGTTGGAAGTCAAAGAATGACATACCTGAGTTTAAAGATTAGTTAGCGCTCAGGGAAAAAGTGGACGTCCCACCATATTCAAGATGAGATCATTGATCTACTAGAAAAGTCTGTTTTGAGAAAGGTATGGGCTTCAATCAAGAAGACTGAACATTTTTCTATTATGGTTGACAAAACAAGTGATTCTTCGATTCACAAACAAGTGTCATTTTGTATTCATACTGTCGATGATTACTCAATCATCAATGAAGACTTTATTGGCTTATATGAGATGCCCAACACTGAATCACAAACTCTGTTTAGTACTACAAAAGATGTTTTTGCTTGTCTTGATTTGTCAATGCATAACTTATAAAGACAGTGTTCTGATGGTGCCTCAGATATGAAAGCTAAGTTCAAAGGACTAAAAAAGAGTTTTGGATGTACAACCAAAAGCACGTTACGTGCACTGCACTGCTCACTGTTTAGACTTTGCAGTTGTAGACAGTCTCCACCATCTTACATCTAATGAGGGATATTACGGCTTTAGCCAAGGACTTGATAAACACCGTAACAGAATCCAACAAAAGGATGGGACATTTCAGAAGCGTACGCTGAGAGAGCGCCAACGGCCAAGCTGGTCTATGACCCCTTTGCCTAACTCTATGAACTATGCGAGCTAGTATCTTAAGAATACAGAAAAACTTTGAAGAACTTCTCAAGTTTTTGAAACATTTTCTGCAGAGGACAAAACAGAGGCAGGTTACAAATGTGCAGGATACCTTGAGTCAATGATACAATTCAAGAGTCATTTCTTTTTACATCTTTATTGCCATGCAGTGGAGCTCACCTAAGTGGTGTTGATCTGGGAAAAATATATGAGGGCTTGATTTGTATATTCAATGTAACATGTGATAGTTCTGAACACTTTTGGGAATTGTGTTTAAAAGAAAAACCTTCACAAGTTGATGAGCCTTCCCTTCCTCGGAATCTAAGTATACCAAAGAAGTATGAAAACAACAAAGCCAGCTCACTGCACTCTTTCAAAACCCCAAAGGAATTCTACAAAGCTATTTACATTGAAGCTTGGGGAAACAGTGCAATCTTGTATTACTGAGCGGTTTGCTTCAACCGGACTCGCACAGGTCATTGCAGTAAGAGTGCTTGCTTTTAGTAAACAGAGGTGAAACAAATCTGGAAAAATCAACTAAGTTTTTCAAAAATGATGCAGACATTGAGAAACTGTGCTTACACTTGAATATGTTAGCCGACATCGCTATAAAAAACAACTGGTCTTAAAAACCATGCATGATGTAAGAAAGTACATTACACAAGAGCTTGAAGCTGAAGAAATGTTATGTGAAGTAGTGAAGTGCATTAAGCTTCTTCATGTAGTTCCAATCATGACAGCAACAGCAGAACGGTCATTTAGCGGCCTTAGACGTCTGAGGTCGTATCTCCAATCAACAATGGGACAGAAGCAATTGAACAACTTGGCTGTTCTTCATGCCCACCACGACGTTTTGGATAAATTGGATATCCGACCAGTCATCAGCAACTTCATATTCAGTAATCCAGTCAGATGGTCGACATTTGCAACTTTCTGAAGACACTCTAGCCCTAATAATGGCATTTAGAGCAATATTAAAAATATTTACAAAATGGAAAATTAAATACATACATAATGTTAAATTTTCAGTTTCGAAATATTAGTACTAGTTTAGTACTGTATTACTATTAGGGTGTAAAACCCAATTAAAACCCTCTATTTACACACTTTTTTACTGAAAGTATTAGCCATACTGTATTAACTGCATTAATTGTATTAAAGCATTAGCTTTAAGATATTGTTTTTATTTGATGAACTCTGAGCCTTATTCAAAGCAAGCTTAAATTAGCTATTTCACTTCTTAAAGTGTTATTACTGTGCGACAGCAATATTTTAGGTTTTATTCTTTTAATGATAGTTTAGGATTTATTTAAATATATTTTCAGTCTTGTGAGAGCTATATATTCACTGTTCTGCAATAGTCTAAAAGCATGATTATTATTGTACATTAAATTAGCTTTATATGAGAATACTGTGTGTGTTATGTTTTGTTTCTTTTTTCAAAGCCACAAAATGTGTCAGGCTTCTCGAGTTTCCTGCAGTGTTGAGTTATCAAGAGTCAAATTTTTGGGGTTCCAATGCTGATCATATGACTCTAAAATGCTTAAAAACTCACTATTTTTCATCTAAAATTTAGAAAATTTCTCAGGGCAAGACCCCCAGTATGCCCGCCCCCAACCCCCTCAATATTTTTTGTAAGTAGGTGCCCCTGCACATGTGTAATAGTATTCATGCACTGAAACTAAGCAGTTAATAAGCCAACAACTTTACTTTGACATTCTCTTCTCACCTTTCACATACAAGTATATAGATGTATTTTTCTCACTGTTATTATCGAATGAACAACGGTAATATCCAACATCCTTATATGTTATATCTGTCAACTGAACTGACGATATGTATTTTCCATCCCTCCAAGTCGTACGTATGTTGGGTTCACTGTCCTAGAAGCAGAAAAACAGATATAATTAATAGCCTTTTAGCACCAGAAGGTTAGAGCTGGCACCAGACTCACTGGCACATGTTTTGTAAACATGGCAATATCCCATCACAGTGATATGTACAGTAACTTAATACATAATATAAATACATACACACACAGTGTAATAAGAATATATTGACAAATTCTGAGGTGTTATACATTATGTCTTAAGGAACAGATTGATGAGAATAGTAATGCCTCAAAACAGCATTCACAAACACTAAAGACCACTTGATTTACAGGGGAAACATCTGCTGTCAGGACACTCCTTCAGCAGCCAACAGGAGTCATAACCCTGATAAACTGTGGGTCACATTGTACCTGACAGGGCATTAGTTGGTGTGAAACACATATGTTCCTGTCACAAAACAATAGAAGTCACAAAGACCAACGCATGTGTCATTGTTACAACTCATATTTGCTGGAGATAGAGTGGTCTAGGTGCAAGGTTTCATCCCCTGTAACTTCAAAGCGCTGTAAATTCTGAGAAAAACACACACACACACACACACACACACACACACACACACACACAAACGAGAACATAACCCTGTTGAGTTGCGCAGAACAATATCGCTGCCCTGAGGTAGCTCAACTAATCTCTCTGGACCTGCAGTTAGTTCGCTCTGATCGATGTTTGTGACTGCATGCCTGTATAAGACAGTACAATATTTTTGTATGGAATCTTATGACCCGTTAGTTGTTGTCATACATAAGTACTACACGAGTTCCATATTTCCGACACATACATACTTATTATCAAACCCGGCAATTCTTCACAATTGCTAAATACATACACCACCACCTCCTCCTCCCCCTCCCCCCCCCCCCAATCAATGTGTATAAGTTCCTTCCCCACGTCACTCTTCTTATCTCCCCCATCCTCCTCTGGATGGCATTTTCCGCATTAATGTTCAGCAGAGCATTGTGTAAAAATTTGTAGTATATTGGTCAAGGGCTTTTAGAGACTTTCAGTAACGTTTTCCCTTTACATATTACATTTGCATTTATATACATTATATACAGACAAAACTGTCAAACTCTTTTTTGTTATGAAAGCATGCGACATCAGTTATGTCAAACTGAACGCAGTTTTTTTAATCATCATTCCAAAACTAACATTACCATCCTCCTCAAGTGATGATCTTTCACAACTGATTTTAATTTTCGACTTTCCTGTTGGAGATCCACAATTTTTTTTCATATAAACCTTTGACAACAACCAACACAAAAACAAAAAAAAAAACAACCAAATCGGTCCAGCCGTTCTCCGGTGGTGGTCTTTCATACATGCTGCAATTTATTTCTATATCTATATCAATGTGAGCGTTCATACATACAGTATGGGCCTCCAGCACAGATAAAACTGACTCAACATACGATCACCAGATGTCAGAAGCATGAAAAAATCCTACAAACTCAAAATCGAGGATTATGTGCTCTAGGCCCTTATAGTTCTCAGCGCCTCATGTACAAACTAATGTACTAAAGCTATAACGACTGCTCAAAGAATCAATTCAATGTATTTTGATGTCATTTTAAAGCATTTCCAGTTCCTTAGCCAATCTCCTTCAGCCTGCCTTTAAGCAAAACGTTTGTTGGACACATGAAATTAACCCACAGATGGGAATATGAACAACCATCGGCTGTATAATGGAATGACAACTGCGAATACATTTGATGTATTTCGTAACGACTGTAGTCGCCACACTGCCCTTCTCTTCGGACAAAAACGCATCCATCGTACTTCAGAACAACCCAGGCACTACAATATCGTATTTGTTGAACTTTTTCGAGAAATAGTCTCAAGAGTGACCTCTGGGTATTTTGTATTTTTTTGATTGGTACCACAAGCTGCGATGGCCTCAGATAGCAACCAGGAATAAACATGGGGAATAAGAAGAAAAAAAAAAAGGCAAATTAACACAGTGATCATCGTTCTAGTGGCAATAACTGTTTTTGGCTTCTTCGGTGCCCTGTAATCAGCCATTGTTCACTTCCATAATTGTTGCTTGCAGTTAGAATTAATTCACCTTTGAATTTATTCACCTTCATTACCATAAGTACAACACACACTTCCTTGGTAGTTGTGCGCTTCATACAGGGGGTTTCATTCCCAGGAACTTCAGAAGTATCATGTTTGCCAACATCGTAGCCTTTGTTGCTTCTATCTGTGATATAATTCGCCTATGGTACCTCGCAAATTTAGGAAACAGTTGTTTGGTCGTATTACTCTGAAGGTTATTGCTGAGATAAATTCGTTCGAATGCCTTTTTTAGTTTTTCTTTTCAGTAATTGCAGTTGCATACAAGAGTGTTCTTAATGCGGATTTAAAGACAGTAGCTTTGGCTTTACATACTACTAAATCGATATGGGCGTTTGTGCGCAAAATAAAATAAAAAATAAAACAAAAATAAATTTAAAAATCTAGATTTTAGCTTACCGAAATGTTGGGATAATTCCAGATTATCGACGCATCGCCCTCGCATGTTATTGTATAATTTTCACCGGGATTTACAACAACTTCTGAGAGAGTCGTAGACGTTATCGCAGGAGAACCGCTGAGTCCATGTGCTGAATCCAACAGCCCTGCAAGGCAAAAAATAATGTTAATTTCCAACAACTTAAATTGAACACTGCTATGCTTGTTTTAATATCATACTAAAGACACAAAAACAAGCAATTACTTTTTAACATCAACACAGAAACTCAATGAACTGGCATCTGAAATACTGTACCTCAAATTTCCCAAATGAAGCGTTTGACTCCTATTCATTCGTTTGAAAGCAACTGTTTCCATGTGAAAATGTAAGGAAAAAGCACATTCCAGTTATGGATGAAGAACTGATTTCAGCTTCATTGAAGCCTATTTCGCTTTTCCTATAGTTCACTACTCTGAATCAAAACATGTTTTCACTTGACAATTTGTTTCCATGTCCAAACCGGTAGCGTTATGTCAATAAGTCAATTGCAACAAGAGGCATCTTGTACGTTATCAGTAGTACATTTGGAGACTTAGATACTCATGAAACAACTTGACGTACGATAAAATCTTCTCATGTGATGGCTACCTTGTCGCACTGTTTCGATGAGTTTCGAACCCATTATCTTCAGGCGAAGATGAAGGGTACGAGGCTCACAGAAAGTTTGCAACAAGATCGCGCCATTGCTCGGCCGATCACCTGAGAAGATTTTACCACTGGAACACAACACGAAAGCCTGCAGCGTCACATATAAAACTAGACTCATGAATAAACTTTTTAACTTCTAAACGTAATGGAGTAATACTACGGGGAAGTAATTTAAATGTTTAGCGCATACCCACTCAAAAGCAGTACTTTTAAATTCCTTGCCATTTCATACAGCCTTGGTTTCCCTCAATAACTTACCAATGGCAGCGCTGCCATTGATATTTTTATGCACGTACACTTTGAGACTGCAAACCCACTAGTGCATACTTTTAGTTAAACCATGAGAGTAATAAATGAGAAAAAAATTGAAGAATTCGAAATGTAATTGCGAAATACAGACTGAAAATAGTTTAGAACTCATCTGGCGTTGATGAAAAGCATAACCGGAATGTCCTCTGTAACACAACCTTATTCTACTTACAAGGGAACCTCCCATTCGCACCCTCCTCAGTTTTAGTTATAATTTGGCACAGTGGATAGGCCTTGAAAAACTGAACACAGATCAATCGATAAAACAGGAATAAGTTGTGTGGAACTATGAAAAAAAAGCAAAATATACAAACTGAGTAGTCCATGGGCAACATCAAGGATGACATGGACACAGGAAGCGCCGTGGTCCCGTGGTTAGCGTGAGCAGCTGCGGAACAAGAGGTCCTTACTTCAAGTCTTCCCTCCAGTAAAAAGTTAAAACTTTTATTTTCAGACAATTATCAGAGTTCAGGTACTCACACCTAATTAATTTCGCTCTCCAGAATTCCAGGACATGTTCAGATTTGCTTGGACATATGCAGGATTTGACGGTCTACACACGGAAAAATTTGAAAACGTTAAAAACATATGTTTTGACAGAGCACACAGAAAACTGTGCGACTGTGAAACTGTTGCATTCATTTGTTGCAGTTTATGTGACACACTCTTGTGTTTTCATCACTTTTTTGGGAGTGATTACCACATCCACAAGAAAACCTAAATCGGACAAGGTAGAAGAATCTTTTTACCCATTCGCCAAGTGTGCAAGTTAGGTGGGTCGACAACATATTCCTGTCATGTGACGCACATGCCGTCATCAGTGTCGAATAGAACATATCAGACGTGTTTTCCTGGATCAAATGTTTTCGGTTCCCATTGGAGAGGCACGTCCTTTCGTCTACTAATCGCACGGTTTTGCGGTGCGGTCGCGAAACACAGACACTAAACTTATTACAGTGAACAGAGACGTCAATGAACGAACGGACAGATCATAACTTTGCAAAAATAAAGTAAGTAAACTTTTCGCTCGAGGGTAGACTTGAACCAAGGACCTCTCGCTCGCAGCTGCTCACGCTAACCACAGGACCACGGAGCTTCCTGTGGGCGTACCATCTTTGATTTTGCCTATGTTGCCCATGGACTACTCAGTTTGTGTATTTTGCTCATTTTTCCATAGTTCCACATAACTTCTTCCTGTTTTCTCGACTGATCTGTGTTCAGTTTTTCAAGGCCTATCCACTGTGCCAAATTAGAACTAAATCTGAGGGGGGTGCGATGGGGAGGTTCCCTTGTTAGCAAACTGCTGTCCTAAAAAGTTTGCTAGGTAAGTATATTAAATGCTACCGAGTCCTAGATTACAGAAAGTATCAGGATTCACTCAAAATGAGCATCGAGGGACACAGATGGTTATGAATCGTCCCGCAAATTTCGTTGCAAATCAGAGTATCATAATGTATTTTCAAGAACAATATTGTTATTTCCTCCAGCAGCATGATAAGAATTATTGGGGACATATAAAGAAAAACAGGAAGAACGAATCTGGAAACTAAGAGTATTTCTATGAATGTACATAGTAAACTGAACAAAGATATCCCCAAAATTGTCGACTCTTTCAAAAATGTTGGAAGGTAAACAGCATATAATTTAGGTTGGTACACGTTCTTAGAAGATAGTCCACTGCAGAGTTTCAAAACAAGCTTAATAAATTTTAGCTGTTTCAACAATTAATTATTAGTCGACTTACGCTGACCAGCAGTTAATTTTCCATAGCAAAACTCCAAGGCACGGTGGCGTTCGAAACACTGGTTGAATTTATTTGGTAAATCGAATGTGTGTTGCATGGACGAAGCAAGCGGCAGACTGACAAGCGATAATGCTGGAGAGACTGCCTGCCAGTTATTGCAGGTGTGCACACATGATCGCAGCAACCGATCGCAGGAGTCACGATCTGCCCGCAGATCGCACTTGTATGGACAAATCGCTGCCATGGATCGATGATTGCTTGTAATTCACAGCCAATATCGCCGCAACTTGCGCAAAAAAATTCTGAGGTAGGTCAGTCGAAGAGTAATCATTGCAGGGATACGTTGTCTTTATTACAGTTGATGGAGAGAGACAGCAAATGTCTATATTATTCAACTCTATTCTGTTCTGGATACTCTACAGTCGAAGAGACCAACTCGAGGAAACTTGCGGTAGATGAGATCCTGTCATCACGGGAAGTGGGTTTCCTCCGACACTAGTCACCACAGAAACAAATAAAGCAAAGTACTGAACACGCGTTTTGTAGACGATAGTAAAATTTTAATCCGCTGTGGCCTAGTGACACTAGTAGAAACCAAGCGACAATGACCAAAAAACTGTCAGGTATATACTGAGACGTGTGGTATGCCCTGAGGTGCCTGGATAGCCATTGCGGTGCCTCAAACAATTTTTTTTTGTATATGATAATCTCCCAAAACCACCTACGCAGTTCTACTGGAGTTGTACGTTGCCTTCAATGAGATATTGGGGCGTCTCTCTAGAAGGCTCCGGACTTTTCACTGGGCACGAAACACTGCTCCAAAACATTCCTCATGACAAGATCTTGGCTGAAGACTGTTGCGAAACCTATATGAATTTACCTCATTGTTCTATAGTGCGACAAGTCTATTTTTAATCAAACTGTACGCTTAACTTCTCAGGGCTGTTGTTAATTTGAAGTATTATCCTCGTAAAGAGTGTTATTTTTGTGGGCGAAGTGGGTGCTACATTAAGTGACCAACATTCACTGACTAATATAGGAGCTTAAGTCTAGCGAACAAAACGGCTATATGGCGAACTGACGACGTGTTTAGCGTGCTAGAGCCTTTTCAAAGAGCCCCCGGAAGATAAAAACACTGTAGTTCTCTGTTAGGTCACCCCTGTAAAGGGGAAGGTCATATTGTGTACAGAAAATGCAGCCTATTTCTATTTCGTGCCGCATGATCGTCTTGAAAAACGAAGTATTTCTTAAGCTGCACAAGACCGACTCCACTAGAGGTAGATTACTGTTTAAGATCCCGTCGACGATGATGTCGTAAGCGACTGAGCAAACCTCAAAGTTTTTATTTCTTCTCCCTGAACTTCAATTTCCCATCCACATTTCTGCTTCGCTTCCTTCACAGCTTGCTCAGTGTTGTTGGTTTTCACTCCTAGGACTCGTTTGGTGCAGTTCACCACAGTACTGTATTTTTTGCAAGTCTCGAACTCCGAATAACTACTGCAACCTACACCCTTCCGAACCTACTGAATTCACCTTTTGGTCTCCCTCTACAGTTTTCACCTCCCACAATTCCCCCAGTGCTACACTGATGAGCCTTTTATGTCTCAAAATGTCTCCTATCAACCAGTTCTTTCTTTTAGTCAAGTTGTGCAACAAACTTTTTTTCTCTCTAATTCTATTCAGTGCCTCCTTCTTTGTTCTTATGATTCACCCATCTAATCTTCAGCATTCTTCCCTAGCATCATATCTCAAAAGCTTCTATTCTCGTCCTTTCTGAACTGTTTATTGTCTACGTTTCACTTCCATACAAGGCTACACTCCAAACAAATACATTCAGAGAAGACATCCTAAGAAATCTATTCGATATTAACAACTTTCTCATCTCCAGAAAAAAGAATTTTTTCTTGCCATTGCCAGTCTACGAGGGGCGTTTGAAAAGTCCGTGCAAAGTCCGTGAGATGGCACAACTGGCGCGTATCGAGGCCATGTTTAGTTAGTAACATCTTTGGAAATAACGCACATCAAGTTTCAGCCATATTGGTCTACTTCTTTGTGTTTGACATTCGTGTGAATCAAGGAAGTCAAGTGATTGTCAAAAAATGGACGAAAAAGAATTTCATGTGGTGATTAAACATTACTTTATGAAAGGCAAAACGCCTCAGGAGACAACAGAGAAGCTTGATAAACATTACAGTGACTCTGCACCTTCGATTAGAACAGTTTATACGTGGTTTCAAAATTTTCGGGGTGGCCATATGGGCACAAGTCATGCTGAACGTTGTGGACGCATTGTGGAGGTTACGACTCCAGAAATCATTGATAAAATCCATGATATGGTGACGGATGACGGAAGAGTTAAGGTGCATGAGATTTCTAGTGCTGTGGGCATCTCCAATGAATGGGTACATAATATTTTGCATAAACATTTGGACATGAAAAAGCTATTCGCAAGATGGGTTCCGCGACTGCTCAAGCTTGACCAAAAACGGAATCGTGTGAAGTGTTGCAGGGATGGTTTGCGGCTGAGCACGAAGAATTCGCAGGACTTTAAGCGTTGTTTCATCACGGTGGATGAAACATGGATACATTACTATACTCCTGAGACCAAACACCAACTAAACAATGGGTTACCATGGGATAATCTCCACCAAGAAAGGCGAAGACCATTCATTCGGCCGGAAAGTTTGTGGCGACTGTCTTTTGGTACTCGCAAGGGATAATCTTCACCGACTATCTGGAAAAGAGTAAAACTATTATGGGTGCCTTTTATTCTTCGTTACTGGACCGTTTGAAAACCGAGCTGCAAGAAAAACGCCGGCGGCTGGACCGCAAAAAAGTTTTTCCATGACGACAATGCACCAGCACACACCTCAGCAGTTGTGTTCGCAAAGTTAATGGAAATAGGATTCCAACTCGTTTCACACCCCCCCCCCCCTCCCCTCCCCAGTTCTCCAGACTTGGCTCCCTCTGACTGCTATTTGTTCCACAATTTGAAGAAATGGCTGGCGGGACAAAGATTTTATTCAAACAAAGGGGTGGTTGCAGCAACTAATAGCTATTTTTGCTGACTTGGAGAATTCCTATTATTCGGAAGGGAACAACAAATTATAACAACGCTGGATGAAGTGTCTTAAAAGGAGACTATGTCGAAAAATAAAAAATGCTTACCCCAAACACGCAAGTAGTTTCTATTTTTGCACTGACTTTTCAAACGCCCCTCGTACAGTAATCCCTATATTCCGCCCATCATCAGTTACTTTACTGCCCAAACATCAAAATTCTTCCATTACTTATAGTGCATCGTTTACTCATCTAATTCCCTCAGTATCGCCTCACTTAATTCGACTCCGTATTTGATTAACCTTGTTTTGCTTTTGTTGGTGTTAATCTTTTACGACAGGGTGCTGATAAGTCCTTGGCTTTATAATGAAAAAATGCTATTACGGGTTTGACAAAATTTATTTACTCAACATATTCCCCTTTGAGCTCAGCACATTTATGGCGTCTTTGTTCCAGCTTCTTTAACACACTTCAAAAGATTTCGATTGTGCATCAGACCACTCATTCGCAGCCTTTCTGGCTCCTTCACTGCACATAAATCGTCTTCCACTGAGATGATCCAAAAATCCCACAGAATCCCGGCGAAATTGAACCAAAATGGACAGTGAAGCAACAATTCGTTCACGCATTTGGTCTGCACTGAGACATTTGGGAACTCATTGGTCTGGGAGCTCTCTCCTGTCCAAAATTTCGTGAATAATATGATCCACACATTCTCTGGATTTGCCCATGGCATCTGGTATCGTTTTAGCAGTTATCCTCCGATCATCCAGGATTATAGAATGATCAGTATCCAAGGTTTCCGGTTCGAGTTGCCTCTCCAGGACGCTTGATTTTCAGTGCTGAAATGCCCCGTTTTAAATGCTGCTGCCCAATTCTTGACAGTGGAACAGGAAGAGCAGTTACCACGCAGTGTACCAGATATATCAAATTGATTGGGCCATGTTCCCTTTAAAAACAGAATACTTCATAGCACGACTCTCTTCCTCTATTTTCGTGAGCCATTTTCATGTTCACTTCAAACCCGCATAGGAAATTAAAAACCTGCGCAGTTACTATCACGTATAATGTAAAGAACAGGGTTTAATGCAAGTCTGCAGGCTTTCGTGGCCGTTGTCACTGAAGTTTAAATCTTCTGGGTTATTAGACCGCAGTGTTCTACCAGCAGTGGACACCGGAAGATCCTGAAGAAGATCTCAGCAAAGGGGTCGAAACGTCTATCATTTTAGAGGAAATGTGACGCGGCCTAATAACCCAGAAGATTTTAGCTTCGCCAAGGTTTAGTGCCAAAACATCAGAACTAATCTACATCAGTTTTTATTGGAAAAAGCCAACGACTGATCAGCATCCCCTCGTATTCTCCTCCCACCCGCCCCTTTCCTCGCGCCCCCCTACCCACACTACCACAACTGAAAATTAAATGCGGAATGAAAATCAAGCGCGGGTGTAACGGACCATCTTGGCATTTGTTTGAAATGATCTGGGCACACCTTAGAAAACGCCGACCACGCTGGAGGTCAACACACTGCTCCTGCATATGAATCAATTCAGCATTTTCGCCGCATGAATCTCGACTGCCCGTCAGAGCATCCCCACGAAAAGTTGTATGCTTCCTCTTGTGAGTTCACTTGGATTACGTCAGCCTTTGCTTCTGTAACACAAATATGACGTCATGCCCTCGAGCAGCTAAACCAGATAGGATGCGCAGTGCTTACGCGAAGTAAATGCTGGAGGAGAGAAAAAGTTGAAAGCTGTAAATTCAGCTCTACCCTCAGTGTCGCGAGCGGAACTTCTCGGGTCGTCTGGAGGAGCGGCCGTCGTTCGCTCTAGCAGAGCACATCGCGCCGTTGACAAGAAGAAGCGAAGCGCGTGATTTAAAGCAGGCCAGAGGCCCAGGCTTAATCTGCAGTCCGCAGAGTGCCTGAGTCACAAGTAGCAATGCTGACATGTGCTTTAAACACACTAAAAACTACTGCGTTTGCTAATCTTTAAAGTCGTAGCTCATTGGCATCGAACATAAAAACTTGAATTCACATATTTCTGAGTTTCGGGAAAATACACGGCTACCAAGTCTAACACACAGAGTCGGTGTCAGGGCCAGTTGGCGGTACTTGTCGTTTAAGTCTGCGTGCAGGTGCCGAGCCAAAAACAATTAAAACTTTTATTATTAGCTCATGTATTTCTTGTAATTCAAATGAATGAGATTACACTAACGAAAATGAAATCACCCGAGAAGCATGTGAGGATCCTACAGCCTCACAGGCCATGTTAGGTACTCTGTTTTGGCTTTATAAAGGTATTTTTTAGTTTTTCTATATACTGAGTACCGACATGAAGGTACAATATGGACAGCTGTCATGTCAAACCAGAAGCCGACATCCGCCATGTCAGTTGCCCGAAACAGCAGCTTCCAGTCCTTTGAGTCTGGAGTCGTGCAAGTGTTGCGATCAAAAATGCCAGCTTGCGTCATTTATTGGTGTAAAGAAATCTCACATTCTCAAGGTCGGTCAATATTTTCCTCTACACACATGAATTTTGCGTAAGCTGTTTATTTTTACTGTAGTGGTTTCTTTCCTGTCATATGATTTTAAATTTCCTATCAATTCAAATTGTAAAGCTGTTTGTATGAACGCCGTGAGAAAGAGAAAATCGAAACCGACCGAACTCAGCAAAATATGCTTCCAGCATTTTCGGGAAGAAGACCCAGACCGAACATCAGTTTTGTCAGGCAGCATTAAGTAAAATGCCGGATTATGAAAGCAGTCTTATCACATCACATACTTCTTGTTTATTCGAAACGATAAAACAGCTACATTAATGTCTAATGCGCCTTATTACTGAATCAAATACGCATGTAAGACCACGAAAATGTATGGAACTGCCCTGCTGAAATTGTGTTACAAAAGCACGGTAACATACACGTACTACATATTTACAACAACTGCTGCTGCGTGCACGAGGCAGAAATTAAGAACGAAAAGCAATTGTAAACAGCAGTCCGCTACTGTTTTGGACCAACCAACATGGCGGTGTCGGTTTCAAAGCAACGTATAGACGAAGCCTGTATCGAAATAGGTTAAGCTACATTCAGCAGTAAACGTTATCTTTCTCTGCTGACAATGTTTTAGGAATTCTCCTCGTCTGTCGCGCTGCGCGCACGCTGGGTATAACATTTGTTCAAATGGTTCAAATGGCTCTGAGCACTATGGGACTTGACATCTGAGGCCATCAGTCCTCTAGAACTGAGAACTACTTAAGCCTAACTAACCTAAGGACGACACACACACATCCATGCCCGAAGCAGGATTCGAACCTGCGACCGTAGCTATCGCACGGTTCCAGACTGAAGCGCCTAGAACCGCTCGGCCACTTCGGCCGGCCATAACATTTGTATCAGGCAGTTGGTCGGCAGCGTAGTTTAGGTGCTTACACGTTGACATCTGCATCCATACTCCGCAAGCCACCTGACGGTGTGTGGCGGGGGGTACCTTGAGTACCTCTATCGGTTCTCCCTTCTATTCCAGTCTTGTATTGTTCGTGGAAAGAAAGATTGTCGGTATGCCTCTGTGTGGGCTCTAATCTCTCTGAGGCGTGTGTTTCAGTATAACCGCGATGGACTTGCACTTACCGCTTAATTATGTGTAGCTGAACCATCCACACCGCGTTTACAGTACACCTGAAGTTTCGGCGTGAAGAAATTCAGTGTGTGTCGTGGCATATGTGATTTTTCTGAGTTAAAGGTGTAGCTTGAAACTTTTGAAGAAAGAACATGTGCAACGATAAACAATAAAATTTGTGTTTTGTCATTGTTGTCCGTTACATCCTTCATTGTCTGTATCGAATTTGATACTGATGGAACACGTAAATTATAATTTGACATAATGAATTTACTGGTTGGGGTCACGAACGTTGGCGGCCGAGTTTAGGCTCCTCCAGCGCACCTACGCCACGCATTTCCTGACAACCAAGGAGCGTACTGCTGTGAATGTCGTAACCGATGCGAGTATCAGATGTGATCGTAGCGAATTTAGTTATTTTTTATTCCATTCGTTACAAATCGTCATCGCTGATGATGCTTGTAAGCGACAAATTCTGCATAAGCCAAGACAAGCACACGATATGCTGGATACACTCTTTCCTCAATCGCAAAGCACGTGTGTTAGGGTACCGTGACTGTCGCTTGGAACCGTCAACAATTTCATTCCTAACCGGGGCTCGACCTGAGTCAATCGCCATCGTTCGTGAACCGGATTAGTTATGATTGGCCGCCTCGAGAAATGGATTTAGTGAGGGGTAGTCATGTAACATGTCGCTAATACTGTAATGAGAGTGTAACATGCAAGTCTTATTTTACGCTGGATGAGAAGCAGATAAAAAAAATAAAAGCGACACCCAAGGCAACTAGAAACAATGAATTTAGAATGTCTACCTATATTTTAAGATCTATAAATAAATTAGGTTACAATTGTGTCATGACTTTCTGAGGGCATCTGGATAATTTACACGCAGACACTTAACACAATGTTTGATAGTAATAACGTGAAAAATCTGCAAAGGCAAGCTAATGTTGAATTTTGGTGTGAACCGTGTTATTTTTGTTTCTGTGTTTTACATTCTGTCCACACGAAAATTAAGGGAAAATTCAAAGCAAGAATGCTGAAATTCTGAAACAATACACAACTGTAATGAACAAACTGCTACAGAAACAGTTTGCATTGAGAAAAAGAGAGTTACACACACAAAATCATATCTGTATGATACCAGTAAGGTCTCTGAAATCTGCACCTAGTTTCCAGTCTGGATCCCGGATCCCATTATTTACGTTCGATGATGAGGTGCTATTCCACAACTCTGAGAACCTCGGCGATTCTGTTCGTGTGTAAGGGAGACTTTAAAGCAGACTGGGGCGGCAGTGAGAATATGGAACGAAGAACAAGGCTGTGTGAACCGCTGTGCCAAGATCGCCTACTGGCTAACAGTAAGCAGAAAACCCGGGTTCGATTCCCGACCTTGGTACAAGTTCTCACTCGCCGCTTCAGTCTGTATACAGAAGAAGCATCCTAAATTTTTTAACGACCATTTGTGTAATAGTCTTGGAATTTGAAAATGTGCCTGGTAAATTTACATGTGTATCCTCTTCAACAATTTAATTCTGGATCTGGAGATTAAACAAGACACACACAAATTCTTGCGTACACATTGTACATTTTATTAATAAGGAAAATTCGCAGCAAGTAGAAGAATAAAGTGTGTAACCACAAATTAAGTATACCTAATCCAATTCGTGAAATCTTAAGTTACAGGAGCTTATTCAACCTGACTGGGAAGCACGTACCAAATTAAGCTAACGTAAATTTCAGAACCTAATATCAGCTTTTATTTACATCGAGGATCTACACGTAGATGTACTGGATGGCTATAATTAAACTTCCTCTACTTGAGAGGAACTGGTTACGAAATTCTTAATTAGTGACAACGGCTAAACGTACAGTACTCCGAAACTATCTGAACATTAATCGTTTTCGGAAAGATTCATTTTTTAACTTTTTTAATGAGTTACAACTTCTACTCATGCGACTGGCGAAAAGAACTCAGCCTAAGTCTTAGCGTATGTCGTGTATTGGCCCTTCACAACGACTCTAGCAACAACAAAAGTTAATTGTACTTCCCAATTTATAGAAACACATAAAACTTCAAAATTCTTGGAGGAATCTGATGTTGACCGTGTTTTCTCGAGCGGTTCTCCTATGAACAAACATTCACGAATGCGACATGAGTGAGCCCTAATAAACGCAGTAACAATGTTATTGACAATTGTTTCTTCATCCATTGTTCACAGTCTAGTGGTGCAGTGATGAAGTCATTACTGGAAGTGTCTGTATGAAGGTAGGTTGCAGTCCTATTTGTTGCATCATGTAGTTGAGACAATAAGAGCTGTCAGAGTGAAAACGCCGCCAAGCGTGAATCAGGTGTGCTGAAGAAATATATAGCCTGCATGTTTTAGAACTGTGTTAACTAGGCTGGCCAATGTATAAAATTCTCATGAACAACCCAGTTATCTTACAACTGATAACTTAACTTCACCCTCAGTTGAATGCATTAATTTTATTAGTTCCAGAAATATTTAAATGTATAAGTCCAAACTGGTCAACTTCGCCCCATTTGACAATGTGTGAATGGCCAAGTTACACCATTGTTGAGACTTAATTACGTCTCCATCCACACGAATGCTCCTCAAGCCACTGCAGAGTGCACGTACCAATACTGTCAATTTTCTTTCCTATTCCATTCACCTGCTGAGAGCGGGAAAATTTCATATGCCACAATATCTTTTCCTCGTGATGCCTGCATGTGGTGGCGCGATAATGGGTTCACATTCAGAACAAAAATTCTCTCTATTTACTCAATAGTCTCTACGTGTGCCCCACCTCCACTTCGCCCCGAGTAATGTGCTGCGTATGACAATTCGAATGTCAGCAGAGGGCAAAAGCCTGCCACTCCAACAAGACCAAGCCTATTAAGGCCCTGCACTGATCTAGGACAGAGGCTAAAATAGGCGCCTGCAGCTCACGAGCTCGTCAGGGCGTCCAAGATGTTGGTAAATGGGCAGGCCTAAGTCTGGAGGCGTGACCAAAACATCAACACAGGATGTCGGCGCAGTGTATTTACATCCCTGTTATAGGCGCAGGAGGCGAGGAGCCGACAACCCGCCTGAAGCAAGGCCCTCAGTCTGCGTAATCGCCTTCTCAGAGGAGGCGCGGCAGGATCTGCCCATCCGCGTGTGAGGTCATGCACTTTCAAGAAATACCATATAACGTCATTAAGACGGCACAGAGGCTCAGCTGGTTTGCTATGTAAGAGTCGTGTCGGAGATGATATACATTATGTGATCAGAAGTGTCCGGGCACCCCCAAAAACATACTTTTTTCATATTACGTGCATTGCGCTGTCACCTACTGCCAGGTACTCCATTTCAGCGACCTCAGTAGTCATTAGACATCTTGAGAAACCAGATTGGGGCGTTCCGCGGAACTCACGGACTTCGAACATGGTCAGGTAATTAGGTGTCACCTGTGTCATACGTCTGTACGCGAGATTTCCACACTTCTAAACATCCACAGGTTCACTGTTTCAGATGTGATAGTTAAGTGGAAACGTGAAGAGATACGTGCATCACAAAAGCGTACAGGCCGACCTCGTCTGTTGACAGAGAGACCGCCAACAGTTGAAGAGGGTCGTAATGTGTAATAGACAGACATATGTCCAGACTACCACACAGAAATTCCAAACTGCATCAGGATCCGCTGCAAGCACTAAGACAGTTAGGCGGGAGGTGAGAAAACTGATTTCATGGTCGAGCGGCTCCTAATAAGCCATACATCACGATGGTAAATGCCTAACGACGCCTTGCTTGGTGTAAGGAGCGTAAACATTGGACGATTGAACAGTGGAAAAACGTTTTGTGGAGTGGCGAATCACGGTACACAATGTGGCGATCCCACGGCAGGGTGTGGGTATGGCGAATGCCCAGTGAATGTCGGCGTGTGTAGTGCAAATAGTAAAATTCGGAGGTGGTGGTATTTTGGTGTGGTCGTGTTTTTCATGCAGGGGGCTTGTACCCTTTGTTGCTTTGCGTGGCACTATCAAAGCAGATGACTACATCGTGTTTTAAGCACCTTTTTGCTTCCCAATGCTTAAGAGCCATTCGGGGATGGCGACTGCATCTTTCAACACGATCGAGAACCTGTTCATAATGCACGGCCTGTGGCGGAGTGGTTAAACGACGGTAACATTCCTGTAATGGACTGACCTGCACAGAGTCCTCACCTGAATCGTACAGATGGGATGTTTTGGAATGCCGACTTCGTGATAGGCTTCACCGATCGACATAGATACCTCAACTCAGTGCAGCACTCCGTGAAGGATGGGCCGCCATTTCCCAAGAAAGCTTCCAGACCTGACTGAACGTATGCCTGCGAGAGTGGAAGCTGTCACCAAGGCTAAGGTTGGGCCAACACCATACTGAATTCCAGCATTACCGATGGCGGGCGCCACGAACTTTTAAGTCATTTTCTGCCAGTTGTTCCGATAATTTTTATCTCATATTGTTTATATAGCTGTCATCAAGCTGCAAGTTCACGTTGTAACAACTGAAAAACCTTTTCATAAATGCTTTGATAGAGACAAGAACGAAATCCATCGTAAACTTTACCAAATAGTAAGCAACGTCTAACATAATGGAAAAAATCAATAAAGGATACAAAACGAGGCACCAGCGACAGAAAAAGGAATTTGAAATAATGGGGCATTTGTAAAGAGTCTGAAACTAGTCATGGTTTGATCCAAATAACCCATGTTGAACCATACTTGTGGTTGATTGCTGATTCGATTATGAATCTTTCAGTATGACAGCCATGTTCTGAAACTGTCAATTTTCAACAACATCGAGAACTGAAATATTACACACAACGTACATGCAGTCATACACTGAAGCGCCAAAGAAACTGGTGTAAGCATGTGTATTCAAGTACAGAGATATGCAAACAGGCAGAATATGGCGCTGCGGTCGGCAACGCCTATGTAAGACAAGTGCCTGGCGCAGTTGTTAGATTGGTTACTGCTGCTACAATGGCATGTTATCAAGATTTACGTGAGTTTGAACGTGGTTTGTAGTCCGCGTATGAGCGAAGGGACGCAGCATCGAGTCCGAGGTAGCGATGAAATGGGGATTTTCCCGTACGACCATTTCAGGAGTGTACCGGGAATCCAGTAAAACATCAAATCTTCGACATCGCTGCGGCCCGAAAAAGATCTTGCAATAACGGGACCAACGATGACTGAAGAGAGGCATTCAGGTGACAGAAGCGAAAACCTTCCGAAAATTGCCGCAGATTTCAATGCTGGGCCATCAAGAAGTGTCAGCGTGCAAACCATTCAAAGAAACATCATCATCGATATGGGGTTCCGGAGCCGAAGGCCCACTCTTGTGTCCATGACTGCACGACTCAAAGCTTTACGCCTCGCCTTGGCCCGTCAACACCGACACTGGACTTGTTGATTGGACATATGTTGCCTGGTCGGACGAGCCTCATTTCGGATTGTATCGAGCGGATGGACGAGTACGGGTATGGAGACAACCTCATGAATCCATGGACCCTGCACGTCAGCAGGGGACTGTTCAGGCTGGTGGAGGCTTTGTAATCGTGTGCAGATGGAGTGATATGGGACTCCTGATATGTCTAGACACGACTCTGACCGGTGGCGCGCACGGTAACATCCTGTCTGATCACCTGCATTCATTCACGTCCATTGTGTATTCCGACGGACTACGGCCATTCCAGCAGGACAATGCGAAACCCCACATGTCCAGAATTGCTACAGAGTGCCTCCACGAACTCTCTTCTTAGTTTAAACACTTCCGTTGATCACCAAACTCCAGGCACAAACGTTGCTGAGCATATCGGGGATGCCTTGCAACGTGCTGTTCAGCAGAGATTTCCACGTGGCCCCTTGCACTGTTACGAGTTTATGGACAGCCCTGCAGGATTCGTGGTTTCAATTCCCTCCAGGACTACTTCAGACATTAGTCGAGTCCATGTCACGTCGTGCTGGGGCACTTCTACAGGTGCAACAGTTTCTTTGGCTGTTTAGTATATATTTATAACAGTTACTACAAGAAAAATTTTCGCACATATAAGTAAGCAATATGCGCTAGTGAAGAAAAATTTTTCCAGTTCAAAATCTAAATAACCCATCAGGTCCACCAGTCTCCAGCAACGTCCACGTACAGGAGGCGGCGGAGGAGGAGGAGGACGATATTGGGCTACCAGACGGGATCGATCTTGTAAGATTACGAAGTCCAAATAAAAACTGTTATATTTAGAAATGCTCCGCGAACCACTCTGCAATACACGGCGGCGAGCACTTCGCACCATTATTAATATTCCACAGCGTCCGAGGGAATACTTACTATCTACTTCGATGTGCGCCTGTACACAGAGGTGACAAAGTCATAGAGACTTCCTAATATAGTGTCGGAACTCCTTTTGCCCGGCATAGTGCAGCATCTCGACGTGGCATGGACTCGACGTGTCATTTGAAGTCCCCTGCAGAAACACAGTCATGCTGCCTCTGCAACCGTCGAAGAGGCAGCCGTCCATAACTGCGGAAGTGTTGCCGGTGCAGCATTTTGTGCAAGAACTGACTGGAATGTTCGATGGGATTCATGTCAAGCGATTGGGGAGGAGGGGGGGGGGGGGAAATCACTCGCTATAACTGTCCAGAACGTTCTTCAAACAAATCTCTAACAACTGTGGCCTGGTGACATGGCACACTGTCATCCACAAAAATTTCGCGTTGATTATAGAACATGAAATTCGGCTGCAAATGTCCTTCAAGCAGCCGAACAATCATTTCGAGGCAATGATCGGTTTAGTTTGACCAGAAGATTCAATTCATTAGATGTGAACACAGTCCACACCGTTATGGAGCCACCACTAACTTGCATAGCGACTTTTTGACAAATTGGTTCCATGGCTTCGTGGGGTCTGCGCCACATACTAACCGTGTCATCAGCTATTAGTTATTAACAACTGAAATCGGGACTCATCTGACTATGCCATCATTTTCCAGACGTCTATGGTCGACCCAATATGGTCACAAGCCCAGAGAGAGGCGCCACAGGCGATGTCTTACTATTAGGAAAGGCAGCCGCATCGGTCGTCTGCTGCCATAGCCCATCAACGGCATATTTCGCCGCACTGTCCCAACCGACGTATTCGTCTTACTTCCCACACTGGATTCCGCGGTTATTTCACACAGCGTTGCTTGTCTGTTAGCACTGACAACTCTACACAAACACCGCTCTCTCCGTCATTAAGTGAAGGCCGTCGGCCACTGCGTTGTCCGCGGTGAGATGCCATGCCTGAAATTTGGTGTTCTCAGCACACTCTTCAAACTTTGGATCTCTGAATACTGAATTCCCTAATGATTTCCGAAATGGAATGTCCCATCCGTCTATCTCCAATTACCATTCTACGTTCCAAGTCAATTACCGTCATTCGGCCATAATCACACGGGGAAACGTTTCACATGAATCACCTCAGTACAAATGAGAACTCCGCTAATCCATTGCCCTTTTATACCTTGTGTACACAATAACACCGCCATTTGTATATGTGAATGACTTTTGTAACCTCCGTGTCTCATAATCCTTATGAAAGAGACACTACCTGATCAGAAGTATCCGAACGCCCGTATATAACAAGTAATTGATCGTTAGATGACACTCGATGAGGACGCCCCAGTATAGGAGGGAGTGGTGGAGGGGGGGGGGGGGGGGGAGTATTGTCAGTAGACAAATAACGGCAGAATTAATCGGTCAGGAGAGTACAACCAGTTCGAACTCTGTCTAGTCACCGGGAGTCACCTGAGTAACAATTCACATTTCGGCTCTTCTAGCGACTATGAAGTGAAAACGCGAAGAAACAACCTCAATTACACCATGACCAGGCAGATCTCATGTCCTGGTGGACAGAAACCTCAAGCATTGTGCAGACTGATTAAAAAAAATGTAGACAGATGCTTCATCTATATCTTGATTAAGTTTACGAGTATCAAAATATGTGAAACAAATGGCTGCATATTTTGACAGCATAAGCACACAGAAAACTAAATTCCTGGTTTACAAAGTCTGGCACAGAACAGACGCTCAGAATATCTGCACATGCATTCGCCAGTGAACTGCAGAGCGTCTGTGAAATCAAACTAACCGACAGCGAGTTTGTTGTTCGGAGCATGGAGTGCCAAACATTGCCTCTTTGCGATTACAGGTAGTGTTCACATATCAGATGCTCCCGCAGAAGCTGCAGTGAATCTGAATAAATCATTACATTTTGCTGGTGTGTGACCGGACTCTTCAACGATCCTGAGTGCTGCCGTAAGCTGTACACACAATCAAGTTGTAGACGCCCTTCGTGCTGTTAGTTCGGAAAGCAGCTCCACGCACAGGAGGTCATACTGTTATTTTTTAAAAAAATCGTAATCTAGGACTCAGTTCTTCATATTTCGCACTACTAAACCAACAACGAAAACGGTTTTAACTATTTTGGTTGTACAGTCTTTGGAATTCAGGTCATGCTAAATTAGGTCAACATCCATTCATTCAAGCTAGGGATTACGCTTCCTCTGAATCGCTGACTTAAAAGATGTCGAACATGGAGCCGAAATGGGTTATCTGTGCAAATAAAATGTGACGAAGCCTTTGAAAGATACGATCTGTTTCTTTTCGCACAACAATGGCGGAGTTTAAGAATAGACATAGCAAACAAAACTTTGAAACAAAATTACTCATCATAGACGAGGATTGGAACTTTAATAGCGGCAACTATTTATTTACAGCTCGTACAAAGCAGATACAGTACGTGTTTCAAAGTTTTACTGACCTTCAAAAGTAGTCAAGCATTGTGTATAACCCGTTGCCAGCGATGTGGAAGTCGTAGGATACCCTTAGCAGTGCCAGTTGTGTTGACAGTTCGAGCGGCGCTGTCTATTGCCCGACGAATTTGTAGCAGTTCTGAAGCGAATGCCGTGAAGTGTTTCCTTCAGTTTAGAAATCGAGTTGAACTCACGAGGGCTTAAGTCAGGGAAGTGCAGTAGGTTGTATAGCACTTAGAAGCCCGGTCAGTCAAACAAAGCAGCAACAGCTTGCACTGTAGGTGCTTGATTGTCAGGTCCTGCAGAAAGTGTCATCTCTTCTTTCTCTAAGCTGTTCATTTTTGGAATACAACGTATGTAGGAAACACTTCACAGCATTCGCTGCAGAACTGCTACTAATTCGTCGGGCAATGGACCGCGCCGCTCTATCAACACAACTGGCACTGCTGAGAGTATCCTATGACTTCCACATCGCTGGCACACAGTGCTGAAGAGTACTTTGAAGGTCAGTAAAACTTTGAAACACATACCTATTTTGTACATGCTGTGAATTAATTGTCATTACTAAAGTTCCAACCCTCGTATATTTGTTATATGTGAGCCATCTTAACAAAAATATTCACCAGAGACAAGAAAATTTAGGAACGTATTGCCTACGCATTGCTAGTAAACTGTGGGAAGTGGGGGAGAGGGGTGCGGGGCGCGAACGGACACATTTGTGCTCCGCGAGCCAACCCATTGTGTGGCGGTGGGTCATGATAATTTCCTTATACCTGTTCGGCAACACCCACTCTGTGCGTACTTCACAACCAATGGAGAGGTGGGCAAGCGATCTTTGGCAGGTGTAATAAGAGTACAGTACTGGTGCAGGCGGGAGTGTTTCGGGGCTTACCCTTCAGAACAAATGGTTGAATGGTTGGCTCTGCAGCAAGCGACCCCTAAGTATCCCCACATTGACCAAACAACATTGGCAATTAAGATTGCAGCGGGCACAGGATCATCGAGATTGGACCGTGGATACGTCTAGATTCGATTCTTGACTGGTGACACGGACGTAAGCATCCTGTGTGATCACCTGCATCCATCCGTTTCCACTGTGCATTTCGACGGACTTGGGAAATTCCAGGAGGACAATGCGACACACTACAATTTCACAACTGCTACAGAGTGGCTCCAGGAACACACTTCCGAGTTTAAACATTTCCCCTGGCCACCAAACTCGCCACACATGACCATTATCGAGCATATTTGGGATTCCCTGCAACGTGCTGTTCAGAAGAGATCTCCACCCCATCGTACTCTTACGGATTTATGGACACCCCGGCAGGATTCATGGTGTCAATTTCCTCCAGCCCTACTTCAGACATTTAGTCGAGTGAATGCCACGTCATGTTGCGGCATTTCTGCTTGATCGCGCGGGCCCTACACGATATTACGGAAGTGTACCAGTTTCTTTTGCGCATCAGTGTATTACTTTATTGGTTACCGAATTCGTTCTCTCATTTAAATAAGTTGTTTTGATCATCTTTGTATACAAATGTTTCAGTTTCATGTCGTGAGCAAGAGTGCCGCAATGTGCCGACGGCAGAATCTTTTTCGCTGCCGCTAAAGACCAACCGAACACTGGCACACAACAATCGACGGCCAGAGCGAAGAAGATCCTGCTGACGACTGCTGCCGATCTTTGCCGTCATCTGAATTATTTACGAAAAATCGTGAGGGCAGGGGCTGCCGCTATCTGAAACAGCCCGAAACATTAGCAGACTACTGTTTACGATAGCTTTTGTTCATTATTTCCGTCGGGTGCACCCACAGCTGTTTTCAATACTAAAAGTTAAGTTACAGTGCTTACATGAATGACACGCGAAAAATATTGTAAATGAGAAGTGTCGTGTTAACTAACATGTAGCGAAAACATCAGTACGCTGATTGACGTCTTACTGTCAAGCACTGTTATGCATTTGTGTGTAGTAAAGAGCATGAAAAGTGAAATCAGTTGTTCGACAAATCATTCAAAAAGTATGCAGTGATTTGTCATTTATGATATCCAACGAAGTTATTGTATATGTGGTGATGGGAAATTGCACAACAACCCACATCAGTCGTAGTAATAATTTATTATGTCCCATCTTCACGTAACTAACAAACGGCAACATACAGAAGTAAAGGAATGGGGAAATACAATACGGGGAATCTGGCAAAACCAGACGAACATTCTAATGAAACAAAGCAACTCACTCACTGTACTTGATCATGCATGAAACCGGACGTGCCCGTCAGTGCAAAGTGAGGCTGTTGATAAAATATATATATCAACATCTAAAAAAATGTATCGACATATATCGGCTGTAAGTTATACGGCGATAGATCGAAATGTCAAAATCAAAATGGCAATATCGATTGCTCGTTTTTATTTTATATTACATTTTTTCGCAATTTTCCGGCAAGTCTTTGAAATTTTACCTTCACTGAGAGATGGATTCTTACTTAACTACTTTTTCAGCTTTCATCACGTCCAGCGTCCAGTCTCTCTCTCTCTCTCTCTCTCTCTCTCTCTCTCTCTCTCTCTCTCTCTCTCTCTGACTGTGTGAAGCAAATATAAGTGGCACAAAAGACTTAGTCCAATTCCACTCGAGGGAGGGGGTGGGGGGGAGGGGGAGAAATATAGCAACTTTTCCTATGCGAAGAAATAGGACACCAGTTGCGGAAAAAAATTAACTTGTGTGCTATTTCTTCACACCGTCATTTTTCATAATTTTTCAAAATAAGTTACTGAAAATGAAAAGATTGGGCTTTACGGTAGGTGGAGGCGTGTGAGGGCATTATATTGACGTAATCGGCGCTCGGTGCTACTAAAAGAAACTGCAACATTTAGCCACACGACGCAGTTTTCCTACACCAGCGTGAAATAATGTTTATTTCGACGCGTAGCCAATGACAAATTAAGAAAATAATGTATGAGATGTTAACTGGAATGAAATATTGGATGATAGTGCACCATGTACACAGCTGTTAATTAACAACACAACAGTCGACCAAAAATGTATTGCAATACAAACTTTTCATCTGCATGAATTGCCATTATTAGCTCACAAACTCTCAAATTAAGAGTTTTTCTCTCAATTTTTGCTCTAAGGGGTTTAGGCAGGCTGCTAGCTTGTTGACGTACAGAATATCTAATAATAAATCAATACTTAAATATACAACTCTAAAACCGGCAGTGTATTTAACATGTGCAGCCGATATTTTTATGGCCTTGGGAATGTTTCAGAATGAAATTTTCACTCTGCAGAGGAATGTGAGCTGGAAACATCCCCAAGACTTCGGCTACGCCATATCTCCGCAATATTCTTTCCCCCAGGAGCGCTAGTTCTGCAAGTTTCGCAGGAGGGTTTCTGTGAAATTTGGAACTTATGAGAGGAGATACTGGCGGAAGTGAAACAGTGAGGACGGGTCGCGAGTCATGCTTGGGCAGGTCAGTCGATAAAGCACTTGCCCGCGAAAGGCAAAGGTCCTGAATTCGAGTCCCGGTCTGGCACAGTTTTAATTTGCCAGAAACTTTCATATCAGCGCACACTCGGCTGCAGAGATAAAATTTCATTCTGGAATTGCAACTCTCATCACTTCAAACCTGCCGATGGTGTGTACGTGCACCAAGTTACATTGACATCTGACAATTTTTTTCTGGGTGCTTTACTTTTTGGTCAGGGAAGTGGAGAGTCCTTGTGTCTTCCTAAACGTAACCAGACAAGCCTCCAGCTGGGTTCCCCAGAGGGATCATTCCGTTTCTCTCCTGCGTTGATTAATAGGTTAGTGTTCCACAATAAACTACCTCGTTCGAGGCCTGACATGTTCTGCTCTTCCTGAACATGTTTTGCCGGATATAACTTTGGCCCTCACGCAGCTCGCGACAGTCTACTAGTGCACGATTTGTTCTATCCCCGTGAACACGCCCAAAAGGATTCTGTCGCTTCAGTCAAATCTCGCCCTACCTTCTACATTCACTGACATACAGCTTGCTCGAAGTTGCAGGATTGATTTTATGGAATGGAGTTTAATAATCTCTTTGAAAACCAATCTGGAAAACCATACTGCGGAAATATGTTTTGAAAAGTTTTTGATAGCATAAAGCGATAAGCTGTGAACTAAAAGCTATCATACGCCTTTACGAAAATAGAAACATGAGAGTATTAGACTTTTATTGATCGCAGGCTCTTTAAACCAATCAAAGCATGAAGCAATACTAGATCCTTTCTCCAACGTTATCTGACACACACATGAACGATATTCTCAAAGAATGGAACACTAAGGCAAGAAATGGTATTAAATTATAAGTAAATGTATATATTAACGCTACTGTTTCGTGAAGATCAAAGTTTTTCACGATAAAGAAGATAACCTTCCAAGAGCATTCCACTAACTAACTCTAATTTGTGAAACAACATGAAATGAACAAAGCCGAAGGCGAAAATAACGTCTCTCGGTGTTAATCATTTCGGAGCGAATACAGATTGCGCCAGCCATCGAAAGCCGCTCTTTGAACCCCCGAGACTGGTCAAGAGAACGAGTGAATGAATCATTCGCGCTACGACTCATAGCTTTGGCGAAATGTAATTTCCGAGTGTTTGTAAGGCAGCGCCTGTCAGAAAGCCACAGCAAAGATGAAGGAACGGTTCATAGTTATCGAGAAGTAATGACTGTGCTTCCAGAGAACTAGGAACCGTCAGTCCAGAAGAGCTCAACGGGTGAGGTGGCGCACTGGTTAGCAAACTGGACTCGCATTCGGGAGGACGTTGGTTCAATCCCGCGTTCGGCCATTCTGATATTGGCTTTCCGTGATTTCCCTAAATCGCTACAGGCAAATGCCGGGATGTTCCTCTGAAAGAGCACGGCCGACTTCCTTCCCCGTCCTTCCCTATTCCGATGAGACCGATGACCTCGCTGTTTGGTCTCTTCCCAGAAACAACCCAATCCCAACCAGAAGAGCTTCAACACGAGGGCTTTTGTACACGGGAACTATTACGGTCATGGCTTAACGCAGTTAAAATGTCCTACTGTACACTGCATAATCTCTGAGAAGACACTGTCATTAGATTTCGGTCTCAGGTACGGAACAGTACACACCGTTAAGCGCTATGAACAAGCAGTGCTTGGTTATTGTGGCCACGTCGAAACGGAGCAGCAGTTGTCCTATAGTATGAAGTACAGTCTCACCTGAACAATAAAATTTAGTGAACACCCAGCTTCAAGTGTCTTGCTTCAATTTTGAAATTTCAATTGGTAATGGTTTTATGACATGACTTTCGTGTTCCACTAAAGGGAAACAGCAGATTTAGAATCGATTCCTCCTGTAGCAAAGTAAAGGTTTTTTATTGCTCTGAGTTCTTAACAGATGTTCGCATCTGATGACTTCTAAAGGGCCCACAGCCCACACGATGTATATGGCCCAGATGGAATCGATGCTTGTTACTACACCGAAATGTTAATAAGCCTAATTTTTTTCAATGCATCATATGAATTTGAACTTTAAGAATGAAATTGACTATATGTGATGAATCTCAAATACTGTGGTGCGAAATCCTCGCTACAATGTAGGTCCTCATAAATGCAAGCCTCAGTCAATTTACACGAGGGGCCTAGGCGTAGCATACAGCTAGAATGTCACGGTGAAGGATTGCTTTACACCTTCAAACCCTGCCATCGGATTGCCACAGGGTGTAGTAGGATTCGTCACCTCCAATCACTTGTTTCCAGTCCTATTGCTGTCCAGCAGCATCGCTTAGCACTGACTGCAGAAATATGGACCTTATGAGGAGCTGCTCAACCACTGAACCCCATGTTTCACTCCCACGCACAATCATTGTGCTACCTGGGGTGCTAGTAGTACTTTTGAACTCACGAGTGATACTTTCCGCTGATTTCATGCGATATTTTTTACAATTCCCTCAGCTATGTTTCCTATCCGCCAGTATACGAGGTCTGCCCGGTCTTCGTTTAGACGTGATTGTACCTTCGCGCTTCCACTTCACAAGCACACAAAAGTCGACTTGAGCAGCTGCAGGAAAGTTGCAGTCTCCTTGATGGATTTGTTACTCAGGTGACATCCAGTGCCTAGTCCACATTCGTAGTAACTGAGCTCTCCTGCCCGACTTATTCTCCTGTTACTACACTACTGGCCATTAAAATTGCTACACCAAGAAGAAATGCAGATGATAAACGGGTATTCATTGGCGAAATTATTATACTAGAACTGACATGTGATTACATTTTCACGCTATTTGGGTTCATAGATCCTGAGAAATCAGTGCCCAGTACAACAACCACCTCTGGCCGTAATAACATCCTTGAGTCAAACAGAGCTTGGATGGCGTGTACAGGTACAGCTGCCCATGCAGCTTCAATACGATACCACAGTTCAAGAGTAGTGACTGGCGTATTGTGACGAGCCAGTTGCTCGGCCACCATTAACCAGACGTTTTCAGTTGGTGAGAGATCTGGAGAATGTGCTGGCCAGGGCAGCAGTCGAACATTTTCTGTATCCAGAAAGGCACATGCAGGACGTGCAAAAGGCGGTCGTGCATTATCCTGCTGAAATGCAGGGTTTCGCAGGGATCTAATGAAGGGTAGAGCCACGGGTCGTAACACATCTGAAATGTAACGTCCACTGTTCAAAGTGCCGTCAATGCGAACAAGAGGTGACCGAGACGTGTAACCTATGGCACCCCATACCATCACGCCGGGTGATACGCCAGTATAGCGATGACGAATACACGCTTCCAATGTGCTTTCACCGCGGTGTCACCAAACACGGATGCGACCATCATGATGCTGGAAACAGAAACTGGAAACATACGAAAAAATGACGTTTTGCTATTCGTGCACCCAGGTTCGCCGTTGAGTACACAATAGCAGGCGCTCCTGTCTGTGATGCAGCGTCAAGAGTAACCGCAGCCATGGTCTCCGAGCTGATAGTCCATGCTGCTGCAAACGTCGTCGAACTGTTCGTGCAGATGGTTGTTGTCTTACAAACGTCCCCATCTGTTGACTCAGGGATCGAGACGTGGCTGCACGATCCGTTACAGCCATGCAGATAAGATGCCTGTCATCTCGACTGCTAGTGATACAAGGTCATTGGGATTCAGCACGGCGTTCCGTATTACCCTCCTGAACCCACCGATTCAATGTTCTGCTAAAAGTCATTGGCTCTCGACCAACGCGAGCAGGAATGTCGCGATACGATAAACCGCATTCGCGATAGGCTACAATCCGACCTTTATCGAAGTCGGAAACGTGATGGTACGCATTTTTCGTCCTTACACGAGGCATCACAACAACGTTTCACCAGGCAACGCCGGTCAACTGCTGTTTGTGTATGAGAAATCGGTTGGGAACTTTCCTCATGTCAACGAGGTGTAGGTGTCGCCATCGACGCCAACCTTGTGTGAATGCTCTGAAAAGCTAATCATTTGCAAATGGCAGCATCTTCTTCCTGTCGGTTAAATTTCGCGTCTGTAGCATGTCATCTTCGTGGTGTAGCAATTTTAATGGTCATTAGTGTATTAGTCACGCACAGCACCATTGATGTATTGCCAGATAGCAATCCAGACAGACAGCTGTGAAGTACCATCTTAAATCCGATTACAGGCATCAACCCCAACAACGTCAATGAATCTCTGCTACCAGCATGGACCTCGCCAGCAAAACTGGTTATGTAACTCGGCGTATTATTAACTGTCGACGCAGCAAAACATCAGATGCTCCAAGTGAGGTTGAGAACATTTGGCTGCGCAGGACTAGAGCGAACTTACCGGAGAGGCTTCCAGGGCCAGTGTTTAAAGCCCACTGACTGCTCAGCGGCAGCGCCATATGGCCTTCCGCCACGCCACGCCTCGCTTGCCTGGGGGCGAAGGAACGCGGCAGCGAACTAAGCCGCTGACTCAGGGCTACCTGCGATCGTCACCTAATCGGCCCGCCGCTTGACTCACGTCGGCCTCGTAGGCGCGGCCAGACGCAACTTGCCGTGGGCCCAGTCACAAGCGACTTCCACGAACGCAGAGCCACAGTTCCGGCGAAATCTCTCACTTCTCAAGGCGGCATTTGGGGGAGATGGTAGCGGTCGTATGCCCAAAAACGTTTTTGGCGCGATACAAGTACAAATGGTTGTACAATGACAGCGCAGGAGTCTCCGGGATACAATTCGCCGAATGACATTTTCTCTGGCCTTCGACGCAAGTTATCTATGACACGGTCTGTAGATGTAAAAGTAAATGATTGCAAGTGGCTCGCATTCGATGAACAGTACAAAATCCTAATAAACGCCTGATGAGCGTCTTCAGGCTGTAAGATGGGAACAGCACACCACCTCCAGCAGAAACCTACTTAGTAAAGCAGACGCATTACTTGACTAGACTGCTATGAAGTGTCTTGAACAGTACGCCGACTGCCAGCCATAAAAATTGTTTTGGTTACCGTCACTCGATCTTCTGCAGATAATATGTGAAATAGGCATGTGATTTCCACGTGCATTATCCTTTTTCCCGCGCCATTCGAGAGTGGAATGGTAGAGAAGTAGTATGAAAATGGTTCGGTGAATCCTCTGGCAGGCACTTAAGTGTGAATTGCAGAGTAACCATGTAGATATAGAACATGAACCCGACAAGATTCGAAAACACTGCTGGAATTGAACTGACTGAAAAAAAATGTATAATGTGTGTGAAATCTTATGGGACTTAACTGCTAAGCTCACCAGTCCCTAAGCTTATACACTACTTAACCTAAATTATCCTAAGGACAAACACACACACACACACACACACACACACACACACACACACACACACACACACACACACACCCGAGGAAGGACTCGAACCTCCGCCGGGACCAGCCGCACTGTCCATGACTGCAGCGCCTAAGAACGCTCGGCTAAGCCCGCGCGGCAAAAAGACTGAAGTTTTCTGTGTTTACATTAAATAAACATTCACGGGTCCTAGAACATCCATAATGGATAAACTTAAAATAGGGAACACAAGTTAACACAATTAATTGCCCGAGAAAGGAAATATTCTGCCAATCATCTCTGTTGGTTTCAAGGAAGCACCTCGATAAATATTTAGGGGTAACAGAGAACAAACTCATAAAATACGTTCGAGGGAAGTTGGTGGAATACCTTCATGGTTCTCCAGAGAACAGGTGTGAGTGGCTCGTTACAGTCATTCTCAAGTGCTACTAAAGTTGCGAAATTCAGGAACATTCAGGGACGAGTTCAACTTCTACACATCTGAAGTAGAGAAAAACAGACTATTACGGGTGAAGGTAAACTCTATTTCACGATGCTTGATTGCAAAAGCACTAGACTTACTTTATGTACTTTGCAAGCATACAGAACTAAGTTTATGAAATATGCCCTATTTATCTGTACACAGGAAATGTGTTTCTTAAACGTTCCACATTCTTGACTAAAACTTCATTCGGTATTTGTCGAATGACAACGAGTGTAATTATTTTATTTCTTGAGGAGAATACGCCTATTTTCTTACGTGCTATTCAACGAGCCCCATTTTATTAGGGACATCTGTCATATAGGGTGGTCAGGGACAGTCTGAGAAGCTTATAATGAAGTTGCAGGGTAGATTACGCTGAGTCAATAGTTAAAGATTGGCTGTGCGGTCTAATGCACTGCTTTCCGGGCGGGAAGGAGCGCCTGGTCCCCGGCACAAATCCGCCAGGCGGATTTGTGTCAAGATCCGGTGAACCGGCCCGTCTGTGGATGGTTTTTAGGCGGTTTTCCATCTGCCTCGGCGAATGCGGGCTGGTTCCCCTTTTCCGCCTCAGTTACACTATGTCGGCGATTGCTGCGCAAACAAGTTCTCCACGTACGCGTACACCACCATTACTCTACCACGCAACCATAGGGGTTACACTCGTCTGTCTGGTGTGAGACGTTCCCTGGGAGGGAGGGGGGGGGGGGGGGATCCACCGGGGGCCAAACCGCACAATAACCCTGGGTTCAGTGTGGGGCGGCGGAGGGGCGAAGTGGACTGCGGGGTTGTGGACCACTGCGGCTGCGGCGGGGACGGAGCCTCTCCGTCGTTTTTAAGTCCCCGGTTAACATACGGTACAATAGTTAAAAAGACGATGCGTTGCGCCGTTTACGAGTTAGTCAGCACTGAAGTTCGGTAATAAAGCCGTTGCGCGTGGAAATTCAAGCGGCTCGCCAGATGCGGTTAGTGTCCGTTGTTCTCACAGCGCAGGCCACAGCGCACGAGACTGCTCAGCCTTTGGTTGGGGTTCGATCCTTGCTATCATCCCATGTATTTCTTGTCGCTCTCTTGTTCAGTTTTAGAAAACCAAACGAAGAACACGTTTGGCTACAGCATCTCTGGCGGGGTGCTTGAATTTGCGCGCGTAAGGGCCTGATCGGCGAACTTTAATGCTAATTAACCCGGAAATGGCGCAGCGTACCGAAGTTTTTCTGAACAGTTATTTCTCAGCACAACGTACCCTGCAACAAGCTTTTCAGACTATTCCAGACGAACCTTTACAAAATGAGTACATATTTAACCCAGCACCGTAATGAAAATGTACCGTAAGAAGCACCTAGCGCTACTGAACAACTCGTCCGACACCAGACGAAACGTTGGTATCACTCCGGACTGTAGTTAGTTGGCGAACAGGTCTCGTTCAGAACTGTGTTTTTTCAGGTGCGCTGATACACTGCTGGGCTGGGCTTTGCTTATTTCCATCGGAAAGCGAGTCTGCGATTAGGGCGCGCTCAATGCCAAGGCTATTCGTTTCCAAGGTGACTCTCCAGTTCTTTTTATAAACTTGTCGAGTGAAGTGCTGAGCAACGTTGACATCTTAAGTTTCCGCACGTATCAAGACGGAGCTGCGGTCGGTTCTTTTCTAGCCGCCCTGTTTACGACATTCGTGGGTTTTCCAAGACCACTAACGGAACTGTTTACCTTCAGGCATCTCCCACTCATAACTCGGTTCAAAGCTTAGCGTAAGGCGACGATGTTCCTCCCATTGGAGTAAATTAACTTCAGTTATGGATGCATTCTGAAAAAAACTCTTAATGGTTCTTCAGCAGCGTACAGTAAAACAGAAGGAAACAATTATCATCCGCAGCTTACAATAAATGTCACACTGATTTACTGCAGCTACTCCTATTCGAAGGCCCTTGTTTCCTAACTCTGGATATTGGTGACGTCATCTGTTAATTTTTTGTTAGGGAGAATAAAGGTTCTTCTCTTACATTTTTTTCATCCAGTCAGCTCTGTTAACTGATTTCTTTATTCGCTATCTATTTCGAAGCAACTGTGGCTTCATCTCTAGGCACTTTAGCACGGAGATCGTTGTGATAGACAGGGTGATTCCGTGATGACACAACAAACTTTCAGGGTTGATGGCGAAGAATGAGGGACCGTGATCTGGGAACGATCGCATCTAAAGTTATAAGCGAAAATCGTCCTGATACCTCTGGCAGTGAACATTTACTACTGCACGCTCTGTTTTCCATATTTTGGGAGGAGGTACTGTGGACGAAAACATGAAAAAACTGTCTAGTAAACGTGGGCCCTAAAATGCATGCATTAAGAGCTACGGGCATTTGTTCAGTAGAAGATTTGTGTTTCATAGCAGCAAACATGAACAAGTGCTCATACTTAAAGGTTTTTTCTCTTTTTTTTTAGATCCAATGTTTAATTGATTTATTTCTTGTTGTTTTGGTGCACATTTCCCCCTCACGAAATACAGGAAGGAAAGAGCCTGCAGAGGAAGAGATGCACTGCTGCAAGTATCAGAACGAGTTTCGCTTGTAACTTTCGACTCTGTCGCTTCCGGATCAGGGTCCCTTACCTCAAGCTGATACCTTTACGCTTCTCCATCATCACAAATTCTGCAACATCATGGCATTATTATGTATGTGAGTTGTACCTTTTGCAATTTCCATTAGTAATGTCTTATGGAATAATATTCTGGAGTGACTCATCACTTAGAAAGTGCTATAGATGGGCAAAGTCGTTCATCCTTCGGAACTACTTCACTGGTGATCGCTCTTTTTTGGGAACCGTTCACTTTTACTCGTTCGCCGTTCATTGTGCTTGGTATATGGATCTTATGAAAAATTGAAAATTAGTAGCATAGGTGACTGAAGGATGGAAGGCGCCAAGAGAGGGCACTTGCCTCCCTCTGGAGTACAGAATTTTTATTCATAACAGAATTATCACACCCTTGAAATTTTCGTGATTACAAAACATCTCGTTTAGCCAACTGTAGCGTTATGTGGCTGATCTCAGAGAAATAATATAAGGTGGCGCACGAAAAACCTGCCCCGAGTACAGACTGATCGCCAGTTACGCACGATTTGTTGACCGCTACGAGCAGAATAGATAAACATGTAATACTTAGGCAGTGAAGAAATAACACAAAAGCTAATGCAAACAACAACTTAGGAACAATAGATGATGATTGGTGGGTGACAATGAGCAGTCTAGTACTCGGGGCCGATTTTTCGTGCGCCACGGTTTACCACTGAAATAATATTGTAGAAGTTATCATATTCTCTTTACAGAATGTGACACCAGACACTCGATTATGGAGCGCGGGCTTCGTTCGGTTGTAAGTCGGGCTGCCTTCCATAACAATGAACATGCTCTGAGTGTCGTGCTGACTTCCTTTGCATGTGTAATAACAAAAATTCTTGCCTTTTAACAAGTACTTCCGCTGTTATTCATCGAAATAGTGGAGTAAGCTGATATGCCGTTTTGTTACATACCACGTAATTTTTATGTAACTTACGTAATTATAAAATACATTTCAATTACCGGTTATGGACGCTGAATAGAATACGAAAAGAACCAGAAGTTCAGAGTTCAAAAAAGGTTTGGAACTGATCTAGAGTGGGCGTGCGCAGCGAACGAAACGAACAGCTCTATACTGAACTCTGAGCAGTCGGCAGTGGAACTGTGACGAGTGGGCACGCGAAGAAGGAAGAGTCTGGCCGAGCGAGACCGAGACAGACGGGAACGGGACCGAGACTGGAACGAGACCGGGCGACGTGCCGTTGCGGGAACGAGACCGACCGTTTCCAATTCCCGTACAAGTAGAAAGCCGCGATCGAAATAAACTATGGAAGACCGTTCCTTAGAATTCGTTCCTCACTCGTTCCTTTGTACCCGTTAGTTCGCGAACGACCCATCTCTAGAAAGTACTGAATGCACAAAAGCGAGCAGTAATGTGTGTTTATCCGTGGACATCGTGGAGGTACCTTTTCAAGGGCTAAGCATTTTAACTGTACCGTCACGATACACATATTCGATAACAGAATCAGTCATTAAAAATCCATCACAATTTGATAAAAATGAGATTCACACGTTCAACATTAGCGGGAGAAATGATCTTTATTACACATTATCAAAGCTGTCAGTGGCTCCGAAAGAGTTGAGTATGCAGCTAGAAAAATCTCATCGTTTGTCCAACAACATAAAACGTTCCTTCTATAATGTTATACACGAGATAATTTTTGGTCTTCCTTAAACTGCAACATGCGAATATTTCCAGGTATTTTAATGGATGTGGTTCCAGAGATTGGTCGCCAATCGTGTAGTCTGACACGATGAGCTGTCCATCCCTACAGCAAGCGTCGCTCCTCTACATATCCTTCTCCAATTCGTTTTATTTTCTAGCGTTGTGGCTTCCCTATATGCAACACCATCTGTGAACCTTCCGACGTTATCCCTTTGTTTGTCGACAGTAAATTTCGTATACAGGGTGTTCCAAAAATGAAAGATGTAATTTCAGGCGTGTATTCCTACATGCAGACAATAAAAATTGTCACTACAACTTCTGTCCAAGAAGTGACTGGTTTCCAAGTTCAGGCCTGCAAAAACAGTGATATTTACCCGAACGTTTCTTGCCGCAGGTAGTTGCCGCGACAAGATGTTACCTAGATAGTAAATTCCGAGGCACTAAGTGTCATGTTGGCGTTCAACATCCACTCAGACCAGAAGCTGGTAGAAGTGTAATTCACGCATAGTAAAATGCTACGCTGGCTCGTCTTATGTACCGCCCTACATGAGGTACACACAGCGGAATCGTCCAGAACGGAAGAAATTTGCACGTTTCCATCGCCGTCTGTGGGTTCATGTGACGTTTGCATCTCCTGGTTTGGAGAACAGACGACAAGAATGTGCAACTCCAGATGAAGAGATCCGTGGATATATGTACGAGTCTCTTATCGATACACGAAGGTTCGCGTTGCAAGCGAATGGTTCCTCTTAGCACTGTCTGGTGACTGTTCCGAGCGCAACAATTGTATCCCTATCACTTGCAACGAGTATAGGCTTTGTCAGCAGCAGAAAATCTTGCACGAGTTATATTCAGCCAGTGGTTCTTGCAACACTATGCTACAAACCCGGGCTTTCCTGACTTAGTTTTTTTATAGTTGGACAGTTCCTAAGATATGACAATACAAACTTCCACAATCACAGGGTCTTCGGGGCCATGAAAACCGAAATGCAGTTGTTGCACCTCATCAAGTGCGGTTCTTCGTCAACATGGGGGCGGCATCACTTGTGATCGGTTAGTTGTACTATGCACTTCTAAACAGCCTTACACGGCAGGTGAACTCTAACTTCCAGGGAAACACCACACCTCATTGGAGACCCGAGTTTCTCCCGGCGTATACAATGTTGAAAGAACTTACAGATACCTTCGTCGACAATCGCCGTTACATCAACAGCAGCACACACCGCCATTTGACACAGCGTTTACTTGCTGCAGTTATGCCTCGAAAACGTCTAGGTGTGCTCCAGTCGAAATAAAGTACGGTTGTCGACGACGTCCCTCAGCTGCATTCCCGGAAGTTATTTGACCATAGCTCATGTTTTTGAGGAAAGTCCAATTATTCGTCAACAAGCTCACTTTTTGCATGACGGCGCTCCTGCACAGTTCAGTCGCGCGGCTCGCCTGTATTTGGATCAAATGTTTTCTTGATTGGTAGAGGTGACCCAATTGCTGTGCCTCCACACTCGCCTTATTTGAACAATATCTATTTCTACTTGCACGGCCACTTAAAATCCTTAAGTTTCGTCTCCGGTGCGGACATGGAATGCATTCCGAAGGCAATTGTGGCATTCCTGGAATTTGGGATCGCATTCGCATGGCAGTGCAGTGCAGTATCGACGGACCTGTATTCAAGCAGGAGGTAGACATTTTTAACATCTTCAGTCTCGCTTACAATTTGTACAGAAACCAGATGGCAGTAACAAGAGTCGAGGGGCATGAAAGGGAAGCAGTGGTTGGGAAGGGAGTGAAACAGGGTTGTAGCCTATCCCCGACGTTATTCAATCTGTATATTGAGCAAGTAGTAAAGGAAACAAAAGAAGGATTTGGAGTAGGAATTAAAATCCATGGAGAAGAAATAAAAACTTTGAGGTTTGCCGATGATATTGTAATTCTGTCAGACATCAAAGGACATGGAAGAGCAGTTGAACGGAATGAACAATGTCTTGAAAGGAGGATATAAGATGAACATCAACAAAACCAAAAAGAGAAAAATGGAATGTAGTTGAATTAAATCGGGTGATGCTGCGGGAATTAGATTAGGAAATGAGACACTTAAAGTAGTAAAGGAGTTTTGCTATTTGGGGAGCAAAATAACTGATGATGGTCGAAGTAGAGAGGATATAAAATGTAGACTGGCAATGGCAAGGAACGCGTTTCTGAAGAGAAATTTGTTAACATCGAGTATAGATTTAAGTGTCAGGAAGTCGTTTCTGAAAGTATTTGTATGGAGTGTAGCCATGTATGGAAGTGAAACGTGGACGATAAATAGTTTGGACAAGAAGAGAATAGAAGCTTTCTAAATGTGGTGCTACAGAAGAATGCTGAAGATTAGATGGGTAGATTATATAACTAATGAGGAGGTATTGAATAGAATTGGGGAGAAGATGAGTTTGTGGCACAACTTGGCTAGATGAAGGGACCGGTTGGTGGGGCATATTCTGAGACATCAAGGGATCACCAATTTAGTATTGTAGTGCAGCGTGGAGGGTAAAAATTGTAGAGGGAGACCAAGAAATGAATACACTAAACAGATTCAGAAGGATGTAGGTTGCAGTAGGTACTGGGAAATGATGAACCTTGCACAGGATCGAGTAGCATGGAGAGCTGCATCAAACCAGTCTCTGGAATGAAGACAACAACAACAAGTCTCGCCAACTACTTATGGGAAGAAAACCATTCCGAAGAATACGATTGATTTGAGGTCCGTAACTGAAACAAAGGAGCATAGGTTGAAAACAACGCTTCAGTTGTAATTTTTTTTTTATTTTCACACGACCGGTTTCGGCCTGTTACAAGCCCATCTTCAGGTGTCATAGCTGTGCTGTGGTCCCCGAGCGCCGCGTGTACCAGGTGAGGTGTGCTGCCTGTTCTGCGCTCATAGGCAGCACACCGCGACTGGTACACGCGGCGCTCGGGGACCACAGCACAGCTACGACACCTGAAGATGGGCTTGTAACAGGCCGAAACCGGTCGTGTGAAAATAAAGAAATTTACAACTGAAGCGGTATTTTCAGCCTCTAATGAAATGCTCAGTTGCGGGTGTTCTCCCAACAGGATTGTTTGCAGTGAAACAAAGGATTTATGGACATGCTGTAATGAACTTTTTATTATCCACTCATGGAGAATATACAGTTATAAGTATGCCCTCTTGTTTTGAAATTCCCTGCGTAATCGAAATGGTGCGCAGTACAGGAGGCACACTGTGACGTGGTCGCGGTCCTGCTGCAATGCAACACCAACTGAGGGTCACCGCAGGAAATTGCTGCTCCGCTCGGTGACTGGCGTTCGCGGGTATCGGAGAGAGCCGTGACTGCGCGCCGGTGTGTGCTGCTGTAAGCGAGAAGCGCCGGCTGCGGTTCCGGGCGGGCAGCACGCCCCAAGCCTTCCAGCTCACCGCGGCCGGGCGCTGACGCACTCCCGGCAGACGACGTGTCCAGCTCCGTCTGGAGCACCACGGTGGCCGGCCTGCAGACCACCAGCAGGGGGCCCACAAGACCCTGTGCTACGCCAGTTTCGCCGTACTAGTAGGGGGCCCCGCTCTAAAGCAGCTCTTGCCAACGAGATCAGATCACTATACTTTCGCTATCGAAAAAAAAAAACATTAATGAAGTTCACGATGTACGATGCGTTTCGGGATATATGACATCACAACATTCGAAAATCAGGAAATTTTAACATTAGTCACGCAACACAATCGTTTTTTTTGTGAAATCGTGGAATTAAGTTATTCCGATCAGGAGCACAGGAAGTGAGGGTATGCGACACCACTGACAGCGATACGTCCGTCGAAACGGGGAGTTAAGCTTGATGGCACCCTCGCTGCTATTCGAGTGGAGTAGGCCATGTGCTGACACCATGTTTGACCCTCTCCCTTCCCTTCTCCTATAACAGGCATGGGCAAACTCCGGTGACCCGCAGGCCTGATTCACCTGCTTCCTTCAGATCGTGGGCCGCCTCGTCGCGTGACGCCACAGTAGCGCTCCTACCGCATACAGCATCCATGACAGTCTGGGGTGATTATTGTCTTCGGTCCGAAGCCTGGTTTGCCGCAGCTCTACATGTTGCTCTATCCTGTGCAAGACCACAATACATCTCCCATAACTACTGCAACTTATGTAAGTAGGCTGTTTAGGTTATTATGTTGGTAACGCCACGTAGCGCTCTGTATGAAAATCACTGACTGTGCTGTGTGAAGGCTGTGGTTGGTTTGCATTGTTGGAGTATATGCTATTTTAGTGTTGGGCAGTTGGCTGTTAACAACGCGTAGTGTTGGGCAGTTGGAGGTGAGCCGCCACCGGTGGTGGATGTGGGGAGAGAAATGGCGGAGTTTTGAGAGCGGATGATCTGCACATGTGTCCATCAGACAGTAAATTTGTAAGACTGGATGTCATGAACTGCTATATATATTATGACTTTTGAACACTATTAAGGTAAATACATTGTCTGTTCTCTGTCAGAATCTTTCATTTGCTAACTATGCCTATCAGTAGTTAGTGCCTTCAGTACTTTGAATCTTTTATTTAGCTAGTAGTGGCGCTCGCTGTATTGCAGTAGTTAGAGTAACGAAGATTGTGAGGTAAGTGATTTGTGAAAAGTCAGATTGCGTTGCGCTAAAAATATTGTGTCAGCTTAGTGCTGATCAGAATAGGTAAAGAGCGAAATGTTTGAGTACGTTCAGTTGTGCTCAGCTGTTTGAAAATCAAATAATGTAAGAGGTTTATCAGCACAGAAATTCGTTAATTTTTCTAAGGGGACGTTTCACTTACTTCCTTCTGCATCTGTTTACTGTATTCATCTCTTGCATTCCCTCTACAATTTTTCCCCTCCACACTTCCCTCCTCTACTAAACTGGCGATCCCTTGATGTTTCAGAATGTGTCCTTTGGGTAGTCAGGCTGTGCCACAAATTTCTATTCTGTCCAATTCAGTACCTCTTCATGTGATATACCTATATAATATGTAGCAACACATTTCAAAAGTTTCTATTTTCGTGTTGTCTAAACTGCTTATCGTCCACGTTTCACTTTCACTGCAAGGCTACACTCCATACAAATATTATCAGGAAAGACTCCATGACACTTTTAAATCTCATGTGGATTATAATTACCCGGGCTGTTATGCCGTGGTCGGTTGATTAATTCTGTGTCAATTCCCAACGTTTCGTCCCCGTCTGCGGAGGACATCTTCAAGGGGGTCTGTAGCTCGAAGGAATGTCCAACACACCCACTGGCTAGCTACTGACTGCCGCTAAATTCCGTGTCCGTGCGCTCCCGCGCCGAGGCGTGACGTCACGTGTTTTGAAAACGTCAGTGCAATTGGCCGCTGTCCGCTGCCGTCGATCGCCTTTGCCAGCACCCAGTGGTGGACGGGTGATACACATCTTCAATACCGGCATCCATATGCCGTTTAATTTCACGCCCTCCTCCTTTCGATTGAAATATTAGGGTGTTTGGCGATTTCGATTGCCTCCCTGTAGAGCCTTTCGTAATATCCGCTTGTGGCCGCTAGTACATGCGTCTCCTCGAAACGAATATGGTGGCTACCTGGCTGGAAAGCATGCTCCACAACAGCTGATCGTTCCGTTTCTCCTCTTCTACAATTGCCCTTGTATTCTTCCAAACGTTTTGAAGCAGTTCTTTTAGTGGTACCCACATAAAGATCTTCACAGCTGCATGGGATCCTATACACTCCTGCTTTTTCCAATGGTTTGCGAGCGTCCTTGGCAGGCTTAAGGTATTCCTGCATCTTCCTGGTGGGCTTGTAAATTACGGTAATATTCAGCTTCGTCAAGATCCTCCCTATTCTTTCCGTTACATTTTTAACAAACGAGGAATACCTTACCTTTTGCAATAGCCTGTACGTCACTATGGTTTCTGCGTGGCTGTCTCAAATGGCTCTGAGCACTATGGGACTCAACTGCTGAGGTCATTAGTCCCCTAGAACTTAGAACTAGTTAAACCTAACTAACCTAAGGACATCACACACATCCATGCCCGAGGCAGGATTCGAACCTGCGACCGTAGCGGTCTTGCGGTTGCAGACTGCAGCGCCTTTAACCGCACGGCCACTTCGGCCGGCGGCTGTCTCAACGCACTTTTTATTTCGGCGGACGAATATCCGTTCTTCATTAGTGCATTATGGAGATGTTCCATCTCAGCGTCGAGCAACTCAGGTTCACAAATATTTCTAGCTCTATCCGTCAACGTCTTGGTAACACCCCGCTTCTGTTGTGGGTGGTGGTTCGAATCCCGGTGCAAATAACGGTCCGTGTGCGTGGGTTTGCGGTATACTGAGTGGCCCAAACTACCATTTTCGTTTCTAAAAACAAGCACATCGAGGAAATGTAGTTTGCCGTCTAACTCCTCCTCCATTGTAAACTGAATTCTCGAGTTTATACTATTCAGATGTTCGTGGAACCGCCTTAGTTCCTCTTTGCCATGTCTCCACAGCACAAACGTGTCATTCACGAATCGGAACCATACATTTGGTTTTTTGCTGGCAGTACCTAAGACCTGTTCTTCGAATTACTCCATAAAAAAAGTTTGCAATTACGGGACTTAAGGGGCTTCCCATAGCCACGCCATCCGTTTGTTCATAGAACTGTTCATTCCACTTGAAGACTTAAATCTACATTCGATGTTAAATTTCTCTTCTTCAGAAACTCTTTTCTGCCATTACCAGTATATATTTTAGGCCTATATCCCCTGTACTTCTGCGATCGTCAGTTGTTTTATTGCCCAAACAACAAAACCCATTACTGCTTTCAGTGTGCCATTTCCTAATCTAGTTCCTTCAGCATCGCCTGATTCAATTCGACTATCCTTGTTTTGTCTTTCTTGATGTTCATCTAACATCCTGCTTTCAAGACCCTGACAATTCCGTTCAGCTGCTCTTCCGAGTCCGTCGCTGTATCTGGCAGATTTACAGTGTCGTCGGCAAACCTCAAGGTTTTTATTTCTTCTCTCTGAACTTTAGTTCCTATTTCAGATTTTTCACCGATATGAACGGCACCCTTTTCCCGACACGCCGCGCCGACGAATTAGGCCTCGAAACAAGCGTTTTCTGGAGTGTATTCATTTCTCGTCTATCCTTTCTTCAGATATTTTCATTTGTATACGCGCCGTGAACATTGTTTACATACTTTTTACAAAAGCTGTCTTAAAAACTTCCGCTCCACGATTCTGCATGCCTTGAAAGAAATAATGTTCACACCAGGTATATAATTGTAAACAACTGAACATGGGATGCCAGGCATCTTCATATTTCATCATGGAAAAATAAACATCTATGAAGGCAACTGGTAACAGCTACAATAATTCATTAATTACCTTCAGTTTCATATAGCAAGAGCTTTTCTTGAGCATTTGTCGAAAAATACTTTTTATAACTGATGGAATAGGCATGGGTTCTTCCTGCAACACTAAATAAATTAAACCATCATTCTTGATTCATTTTAAAATGTTTAAAATTCTAAATCGCTTGGGATCAGCATATATCGGCTGTATTATATGGAAGCCTAGCTGGAAAACTGCTAACAGAAGAATGGCGAATTGACAAAAGCATAATACTCGCCCTCTTGCGCTAAATACATACTAGTAATACTGAGAATATTTTGGTAGGCATCAATACTTTTCGCCACTATTCGCTGTACTGACAATACGACAACACTCTGAACTTCCATCTGACATTTCTACCATAGACACGAATCGTACGTCGTTAGCGTTCCTCGAAGTGGCCGAAACTTCAAACTAATGACAGCAGAGCGCACTAAAATCTTTAATGACTGTATGTCCAAGAAGAAAGCAGTACTCACACACCGAGCCGAGCGTCGGCGGAAATATCTGAAAATGCGTCTCGAGCGGAGCACAAGCTCTCTCCCATGAATTTCTTCCGCGGGCCGGGACATGGTTGCGGGTCACAAATTGCCCATTCGTTGTTCCGTAACGACATAAACCGAACACTACATTATACAATTAATCATCACCGCCATGCACACGACAGATATACACTTTGCACTTCGTAACACGTCCGATGACGGCAAAGGCACTTAACTAAACCTTGCCTAGAACGGCGATGCAGGATTACTGCCTCTGCTTCCCTGAACTCACTTCCCTGAGTTTGACTTGATCCGTTCCAGACACATCTGAGGAGGAAGATCGCTGCTAACTGGGGTAGTGGCCAAGTGACGCAATGCCGACTTAACATGCAACAGTCTTCTGCGTGACGTGCGAACGCAGCATTCTCCTATGGCAGTGTTGGAGCCTGTATATCAACGTTAAACGTTAGACATGTTACTTACAAGGGAACTTCCCCATCGCCCGCCCCCCCCCCCCCCCCCCCAGATTTAGTTATAAGTTGGCACAGTGGATAGGCCTTGAAAAACTGAACACAGATCGATCGAGAAAACAGGAAGAAGTTGTGTGGAACTATGAAAAAATAAGCAAAATATACAAACCGAGTAGTCCTGCGCAAGATAGGCAATATCTAGGCAACTGTGAACGGAGGAGCGCCGTGGTCCCGTGGTTTGTGTGAGCAGCTGCGGAACGAAAGGTCCTTAGTTCAAGCCTTCCCTCGAGTGAAAACTTTAATTTTTTATTTTCGGTTTACATGACAAACTCTTATGTTTTCATCACTTTTTTGGGAGTGACTATCACATCCACAAGAAAACCTAAATCGGGCAAGGTAGAAGAATCTTTTTACCCATTCGCGAAGTGTATAAGTTAGGTGGGTCGACAACATATTCCTGTCGTGTGACGCACATGCCGTCACCAGTGTCGTATAGAATATATCAGACGTGTTTTCCTGTGGAGAAATCGGTTGACCTATGACCTTGCGATCAAATGTTTTCGGTTCCCATTGGAGAGGCACGTCCTTTCGTCTACTAATCGCACAGTACTGCGGTGCGGTCGCAAAACACAGACACTAAACTTATTACAGTGAACAGAGACGTCAATGAACGAACGGACAGATCATAACTTTGCGAAAATAAAGAAAGTAAAATTTAGACTCGAGAGGAGACTTGAACCCAAGACCTTTCGTTTCGCAGCTGCTCACGCTACCCACGGGACTACGGCGCTCCTGAGTTCACAATATCCTTGATGTTGCCTATCTTGCGCATGGACTATTCAGTTTGTATATTTTGCTTATTTTTTCATAGTTCCACACAACTTCTTCCTGTTTTCTCGATTGATCTGTGTTCAGTTTTTCAAGGCCTATCCACTGTGCCATCTTATAACTAAATGTGAGGGGGTTGCGATGGGGAGGTTCCCTTGTTACATTTAAAAAAGGTGCTTTGGATTCCTTGGAATCCTTAACTTCAGCTTCGCGCATTTTGGCGCTTCAAATACGCAGGAAAGCATCGCGGCTCGGCAATGTTTATTGTGGTAATTGTTACTGTCAATACAACACGAACAATGCTCTTTTTCCACTTTTTTAAAGGCGAAATAGCTCATATGCTAGCCATGTTGTCCTGTCTGCAGTACACACTGTACTGAAATATGACGGAATCAGAGTGTCACGGACAGTAATATTGCAAATCTTTGGTCAACAGTCCCTGACACGAAATACTGGAATTTTTTCGCTACTACAGAGGCCCTCCATGAAAAACGACCCCAGGACAATGAAACTGCGTGGGCACATGCGTAATTACATGCAGAAAAAAGTAAAGAATTAACCACTTAAAGGTACACATTTTGATTTCCACTTGTTAGCGTAACATTTGTTAATTGCGTACCACATTTGCGACACAGGTTACAAACGCTGATCACGATCGGTTCAAATGGTTCAAATGGCTCTGAGCACTATGGGACTCAACTGCTGTGGTCATAAGTCCCCTAGAACTTAGAACTACTTAAACCTAACTAACCTAAGGACATCACACACATTCATGCCCGAGGCAGGACTCGAACCTGCGACCGTAGCGGTCGTGCGGTCCCAGACTGTAGCGCTTAGAACCGCTCGGCCACTGCGGCCGGCTGATCACGATCGGTGTGACGACCATCTGCACCCACGAAAGTCAGGAACCGCACTAGAGATACCATCTCTCAACTGTTCACAGCACTTTCTGAACGGTGGACCACGGAATGTTCAGCTCTCGCGATACAGACTCTAAACTACTTGAAAATCGCAAACTACGACCAGTATTGTCGGCTATGGCAACAATAATTTAAACAATTTGTGGCGCAATTGGCCGTCGGCATTCCCAAATTAATTCCCAAATTACCAGCTACTCTGAACTTCTGAATCATTTTGAACAGCACCGGTGCGGATAGAGGACCTCTTCCTATTCCTTAAATACGTCGATATTCGCGAAGAGCACCAGCACTATTGTTTTGTTAAAACAGCTTTACGAGTAAAGCCCTCGACTCATGTTAACTATCTGCAAACTGATACAGAATGACGCTTGTGTTTCAACCCTAAGTCACCGTACGAACACCGGCGCCTAACGGCGGGTCATGACACTAACACTATTAACAACACAAACCGTGCATCGCACAGTCTGAACGTCATTCCTATGAAGTTGGGTAGCCATTCGGTGAAACGTTTACCGTCTATACTGGCTCAAGTAAAGGAAGTTTAATTGTAACCAACCTGTAGATCAAACTCGCCCCAGAATGGAGTGCGTTCTTATTTATACTGACACCGAATATTCCAGAACATACTTCTGTTACGTTAACTAGAAACCCCAGAATCTTATAAAAGACGTATATGAACAAAAATATTTGCTCAAACCACGATATGAACTGGTATCCTTTCAGCTGTGAGTCCGCCTAAGTACCCCAATACACTGCAGCTGACAGTCGTTACTGCAGTGTGTTTGATTTTCCGATATCTTAAATGGTTTAATCTACTATTTACACCATTAACTGAAATTATAATAAATCATACCAAATCTTGAATGCGGTAGTACCCTGAAACGCCATGATTTTATACCACGCATATTATGAAACGAAAATCTTAAACTAGGGAAAGCCTTTAACCAATGACACGTCGTTCACAGTCAATTTCTTGAAACAAATTGTACCAAAAGAATTTTCGACAAATCTTCAACGTCTCCGTGCTTTGAAACAGGGTGTTTTCATACACTGAAGCGCCAAAGAAACTGGCATAAGCATGCGTACTCAAATACAAATATATATGAACAGGCAGAATATGGAACTGCTGTCGGCAACGTCCATACAAGACAGCAAGTATCTGGCGCAGTTGTTAGATCGGTTACTGTTGCTACAATGGCAGGTTATCGAGATTCAAGTGAGTCTGAATGTGGTGTTATAGTCAGCGCACACGCGATGGGGCACAGCATCTCCGAGGTAGCGATTAAGTGTGGATTTTCCCGTGCGACCCTATCACGAATGTACCGTGAATATCAGGAATCAAATCTCCGACATCGCTACGGGCCGAAAAAAGATCCTGCAAGAACGGAACCAAAGACGACTGAAGAAAATCGTTTAACGTGACGGAAGTGAAACCCTTCCGCATATCGCTGCAGATTGCGATGCTGGGTCAGCAACAAGTGTCATCGTGCGAACCATTCAACGAAACATCACCGAAATGGGCTTTCGGAGCCGAAAGCCCACTCGTGTACCCTTGATGACTGCACGACACTAAGTTTTACGCCTCGCCTGGCACCGACGTTGGACTGTTAATGACTGGAAACACGTTGCCTGGTCGGACGAGTCTCGTTTCAAATTGTATCGATCGGATGGACTTTTATGGGTATGGAGAGCCTCATGAATCCATGGAAAAAAATGTTCAAATGTGTGTGAATTGCTAAGGGACCAAACTGCTTAGGTCATCGGTCCCTATACTTACACACTACTTAAACGTATCCTAAGAACAACACACACACACACACACACACACACACACACACACACACACACACACACACACACACACACACACCCACACCGATGCCCGAGGGAGGACTCGGACCTCCGGCGGGAATGGCCGCACAGTCCGCGACATGACGCCTCAAACCGCCTGGCCACTCCGCGCGGCTGAATCCATGAACCCTGTCTGTCAGCAGGGAACTGTTCAAGTTGGTGGAGGCTCTGTAATGGAGTGGGCGTGTGCACATGGAGTGTTTTGGGACCTCTGATACGTATAGATACGACTCTGACAGGTGACACGTACGTAAGCATCCTATCTGATCACCTACATCCATTCATGTCCACTGTACATCCCGATAGACTTCGGCAATTCCAGCAGGACAATGCGACACCCCACACGTCCAGAATTGCTACAGAGTGCCTCCAAGAACACTCTCCTGAGTTTGAACACTTCCACTGGCCACCAAACTCTCCAGATGTGAACATTCTTGAGCATATATATGGGATGCCTTGCAACGTACTGTCCAAATGAGATCTCCATCCTCTCGTATTCTTACAGATTTATGGACAACCCCGCAGGATTCATGGTGTCAGTTCCCTCCAGCACTACTTCAGACATTAGTCGAGTGGACGCCACGTCGTGTTGCGGCACTTCTGCGTGCTCATGGGGGCCCTACACGATATCAGGCAGATGTACCAGTTTCTTTGGCTCTTCAGAGTAGTAGTGAACGTCCATGCCGCGGTGGATACACCGGTTTCCGTCAGATCACGGAAGTTAGGCACCGTTGGGAGTAGCTGGAACTTGAATGGGCGACCATCCAGGGTGGCATGAGCTATTGATCTACAGGGATGCACTCACTCTGCCTCGTGGTGACATTTAAGGAGTTGCTTGTACTTGTCCGAATACTACCGCCTCCAGGTCACGAATACGTGCAACTGCCGGAAGAGCGGTGTGCTAACTCCACGCCCCTCCATATCCGCATCCGATGACGCCAGTCGGCTGAGGACGCGGAAGTCGGTCGGTACCGTTGGGCCTTCTGAGTCCTGCTCGGACTGAGTTCATATTCACAGTACATAAGCAGTCATTGTAAAAGCCACCGAATACGGGGTTCAACGGCAAATGACGTAATACAGTACAGTATTTCCTAAGTTCTACTTTCCACGTAGGAATCACTCTTTCATCTCACTGGACTTGTTCCCCTTCACAAAGCGAAAATCTGGTTTGTATGACTGCCTTTCACGCTTCGGTATTCCCTGAAACGTGAAATTCCACAATGTGACGTCACAAAACACGTCCCCTTTCAAATCCCGTGTGAGGACGGCTATTACGAGGGGCAAGTATTGGGGATTTGAAACAGTAACGGGGTCCAAGGCTTGATACGTTAAGCAACGTCGGATGGCTCCGCTGAAAATGACAATCGATTTCGTAACTCAACCTATTCGGCCTTGTGCTTCGGTTATAATCACCTCTTCGTCGACAGGGCGGTATATTCGAAGCCTCTTTTCTTTGACATAAATCTAGTTTTTCCATTAATTTCTTTTTCTAATTCAGATACAACAAATACAGCGATAATTGTAGAACAACACATTCACGTTGTCTTGGCTGCAGCCGCCATAAGAATATTCCAGGAAGTTTGTCTGACAGGAGTCAATTACCAACAAACTAGACGCGTTGACATTTCCCAGAATGTTGGCGAATGATTCTCTCAATCTGGACGTTTACCCTAATAGTCCTCGGCACGCCCTTTAATTAAGCGGCACGCGGGCTGTTAATGTCTTTGAACTCTGTTAGCCACGCATCTTTTTTTTTTCACAATCCCTAAGGAAATCACTGACAAGTCGCATATGAAACTTACATCCCAAGACATTGAGTCTCTCTCTCTCTCTCTCTCTCTCTCTCTCTCTCTCTCTCTCTCGCGCGCGCGCGCGCGATCTCACACGCATACATATTAAGGCTTTCTAGTATGGGTTGTTAGGTAGGTGATCATAATGTTCGGGCTTATCCGTGTGGAGTCCTTGTGTTAAACCGTGAAACTAATCACCTCGAAAACAGTAACAGCTGCACTGTTGTAAAAACCATTTATGGTTTTCAGCAGTTAAAGCAGGTGAAAAGGGAAGATTGTCGGCGAAAATTTACAATGACTTATGCAAAGCATAAGGAAATTTAAAGAGACCTTTGGAGAGAAGAGAACCACTTGTATGAATATCAAGAGCTCAGATGGCAACCCAGTTCTAAGCAAAGAAGGGAAGGCAGAAAGGTGGAAGGAGTATATAGAGGGTTTGTACAAGGGCGATGTACTTGAGGACAATATTATGGAAATGGAAGAGGATGTAGATGAAGACGAAATGGGAGATAAGATACTGCGTGAAGAGTTTGACAGAGCACTGAAAGATCTGAGTCGAAACAAGGCCCCGGGAGTAGACAGCATTCCATTAGAACTACTGATGGCCTTGGGAGAGCCAGTCATGACAAAACTCTACCATCTGGTGAGCAAGATGTATGAGACAGGCGAAATACCCTCAGACTTCAAGAAGAGTATAATAATTCCAATCCCAAAGTAAGCAGGTGTTGACAGATGTGAAAATTACAGAACTATCAGTTTAATAAGTCACAGCTGCAAAATACTAACGCGAATTCTTTACAGACGAATGGAAAAACTGGTAGAAGCGGACCTCGGGGAGGATCAGTTTGGATTCCGTAGAAATGTTGGAACACGTGAGGCAATACTAACCTTACGACTTATCTTAGAAGAAAGATTAAGAAAAGGCAAACTTACGTTTCTAGCATTTGTAGACTTAGAGAAAGCTTTTGACAATGTTAACTGGAATACTCTCTTTCAAATTCTGAATGTGGCAGGGGTAAAATACAGGGAGCGAAAGGCTATTTACAATTTGTACAGAAACCAGATGGCAGTTATAAGAGTCGAGGGGCATGTAAGGGAAGCAGTGGTTGGGAAAGGAGTGAGACAGGGTTGTAGCCTCTCCCCGATGTTATTCGATCTGTATATTGAGCAAGCAGTAAAGGAAACAAAAGAAAAATTCGGAGTAGGTATTAAAATTCATGGAGAAGAAGTAAAAACTTTGAGGTTTGCCGATGACATTGTAATTCTGTCAGAGACAGCAAAGGACTTGGAAGAGCAGTTGAACGGATTGGACAGTGTCTTGAAAGGAGGATATAAGATGAACATCAACAAAAGCAAAACGAGGATAATGGAATGTAGTCAAATTAAATCGGTTGATGCTGAGGGGATTAGATTAGGAAATGAGACACTTAAAGTAGTAAAGGAGTTTTGCTATTTAGGGAGTAAAATAACTGATGGTCGAAGTAGAGAGGATATAAAATGTAGACTGGTAATGGCAAGGAAATCGTTTCTGAAGAAGAGAAATTTTTTAACATCGAGTATAGATTTAAGTGTCAGGAAGTCGTTTCTGAAAGTATTTGTATGGAGTGTAGCCATGTATGGAAGTGAAACATGGACAATAACCAGTTTGGACAAGAAGAGAATAGAAGCTTTCGAAATGTGGTGCTACAGAAGAATGCTGAAGATAAGGTGGGTAGATCACGTAACTAATGAGGAGGTATTGAATAGGATTAGGGAGAAGAGAAGTTTGTGGCACAACTTGACTAGAAGAAGGGATCGGTTGGTAGGACATGTTTTGAGGCATCAAGGGATCACAAATTTAGCATTGGAGGGCAGCGTGGAGGGTAAAAATCGTAGAGGGAGACCAAGAGATCAATACACTAAGCAGATTCAGAAGGATGTAGGTTGCAGTAAGTACTGGGAGATGAAGAAGCTTGCACAGGATAGAGTAGCATGGAGAGCTGCATCAAACCAGTCTCAGGACTGAAGACCACAACAACAACAACAGCAACAGTATGGGTTGTCGACTAGAGGCAGGTTATGCACTTTTTAATTCGCAGTATGCCAGTACCCATCGCTACCAAATATCAGTACGTTCTTTTATATTTTCTTGGTAATCCAGTCTCACTAAATGAGGTCACACCACTATTATGAAATTTTGTACTACTCCCGTAGAACACTCCGCAGATGCCAAAAGTAGGTTAACATGTCACTGGGAAACAATGAAAATATTTATAACTGCAACCAAGCCTGCTTTTTTTCTTCAAATCGTACCTACTGGTTGCGGTACCAACCCCGTCATAAACTGGAAAGCGTTGTTCGAAGGCAGCCCAAGTCGACTGTAGCTGATGTGATTGTGAAGAGGAAGCGCGACTGGGCAACCGCAGCTACACAAGGACGAGACAGATCTCATGTACTGACGACAGGGACCGTCTAGTGTTACGGAGGGAGCTCGTAAAAAACTGCTTAAAGCTGCGAAAGGAATCATTCGCCAGCTGCAGAGTGCTACCAGCACTTCGGCCAGCACGATGACTGTACGTAGGGACTTAAAAAGAAAAAGGTGTAATTTTCTTTTGTTGAACTAAATCTGGCTGAGGAAGAGAGCAAATGAATTCACATACTACGTGGGGCTAGTAGTGGTCTCGCTCGGAAGTACTTGATTCAGTCAATGTGTAACGTCTGATTAATGGCATCAAGATTTAAGGCTGCGAACTTTGAACGAAGACCTGTTTCTACTTTGTTGAAATGAATTATCATAAAATGAAAATACCTGAACTATGCTTAGAAATTACTTCGCCACGCTCAGAAATCATTTCACCACTGCACTGCTGTGATACTCACCTCATTACATTGGCTTTAGTTGTATTAAAACGCTAGGAGGAACTTCAGGAATCGTATTAGTCACGGCACGCCTCTGTACAATCTGGTTTACGAGTTTGAAAACCTGTTCGGAGCTCAACAGTATGAAGTTCAGCTGCTACAGAGACGCTTCGTGAGCCCCGATTCGCAGCGTCACTGCGTTGCGTCATTCTAATGGCTGCGGCCGAGAGGGAAAGTAGATGTGCAGAGTTGTTACGAAAGGGTTATTAAACTCTTTTACGGGACTGCGTCGCTGTCCCTACCGGAAGTAGCGACGTATTTCTTGCCGCAACGACAGATGACTAAAGACGATATGGTCAGTCACGAAGCTGGCCAGACGCGAATTTGCTGCTACACTTCCATTTTCTAAAACCCGCCTGACTATCGCCGATTAACGGAGCTGTAGTTCGATGTGTTCCAACAGCTTCCTCCGCATCTACTACACGTCACGTTCTGGATATACACTGTCCAGTCACATTACTGTGACCACCTGTCAATAGCCTGAGTAACCACCTTTTCAAACGCATACTGCTGCCAGGCGTGCAGGAAGACCGTTGCTGACTTTCGGTGCGGTACAGTAAGGGATGTGGAGCCTCGCCGACTCCAGTGGAGAGGGCAGTTACGCTTGTTTCTCGGCTGAGGAACATATCATTTACGGTAGCAGTGATTTGTGCTCTTAATCAAATCAGCACAACCGAGGTTTCTAATCGAATGTTTGGTGAACAGAAGCAATGATCTGTAGAGAAAGCGTGCGCGACTGGGTTTGAAAAATCACCTCTCTAATATGCATCGAAACTAATTTTTAACGAAAGTAGAGAGCAAAATTTAATGCAGATTATAAGAGGATGAGTTCCATTTTAAGAGACGTGGAGAAAGTTGCTGAATAATACAGAAAGAAAGAAGAGGAAAGAAAATTTAGTGGTAAGCCTAGCTAACAGCAACAAGGCTTTCTATAAAAAGACAGTTACTAACACAAGAAGTACAGGAGAGGAGGCTTAGTTGAATTGATCGAGAAATGAATGAAGGTAGTCTGCAATTTATTAGCAAGAAAAGTGCCTAACTAAAAATGTAATGACTAAGAGAGAAAGTAGTTTAGTACACATCAGTCGTTGCTGGGAACTGTTGTTGAGGAGATGATGAAAAGCAAAGAATAGCAGGCGCAGGTTTAGATACGGTTACATAAGGCATATCATTGGTGATGTAAGACCTAGCAGCTATGCTGAGTTGAAGAGGTGAGGTAAAAGATGGAGAACTGCATGAACCAAGCTTATGATCGATGACTGAAATAGCGAGAGGCATTAACCTTGTCCCCGCCCCTCCCATTTCAGTCCAAATTTCTCGTCATACGCTCCTATCGCCTAGAATCGAACCAAAACAACCTCTGATCACTATCTACCATGGTCGAGCAGGGCAGTTCCTAAGCTGCTGATCTTATGACTGTAATACGGAATATTACATAACGCGAAACACAGAATCCAACAAACCGAATGTATCATGGCATCCAGCTTCTAACTGCGGTGTATCTAGTTCGATCCAGCCAATGGCAAACTTCACGTCTTGTTCTACTGAAGCGTTTAACGGTGACACTCATTTTCTTTAGGACTACACATAAAATTTAATAATCTCTGTTAATTAATAAAACTACAAAGCTTTAAATGGACTATTTCTATTTAGAGCAGATCTAGATCATAAAGACAACCATCCCGTGTGCACACAGTTATACAATAACAAAAAACCGATTCAATCTCCCCAACACTGTCACTTATGAAATTTAAAAAAAAAAAACAGATCTCTTCCACTCATTTTCCGCTATTTGCCCTAAACATCCCACGCCACGTACAATAACACACTCTCCTGCTTAACAAAAAGCCAATGTCTAAAGGCATGCGAACACCATAACAAAAAGAGTGATAGAGAAAAAACACCGTCGCAGTAATTGACAGTGGTATGACTCGTAAACACAAGAACAACCAGCACACATTTTTAAGAAACACGTTGCGAAAGAGATGTGTTTATGTGAAATATGCTCTCAAACGCCGAAAATAGGACATCCTGTGCACGCAGGACAACGAGACACTATTCAGGAGTGACACAGCTTTAATAAGATCGCAAAATACTGTAAATAGTATCAAATAGCAATTTAACTTTACGAAACTTGCGCTCCAGGTAGTAGTTTCTTACCGAACAACAACAGAAAAAGAAAAAAACTAACATGATAATACATCTACAAAAACATTATATGCACACAATTATCACGTATTACAAACCACCGATGATGCTTCACAAATAAGAAGCGAAACACCTGTGACATAAAAATAAACAGCCTTTTATTTAGTTGCACAGACGTACCATGTATCCAAGAAGATATTACAAATAGTAATACAAATTCAAGTCCTTGGTGAAGAAGTATTTTTAAGCTAGGATATATAATTTGGTTTATCGGTTCAAAACGCTAATTTTGAAACGATAAATTACGGTGTATTTATCTCAAAGAATGCACAAACAACTCAAACCACAGTATCTGGTACCTAGATAACTGTTAACATGCAGCATCTCTGCATAAAGCTATGAAGCTGTCGAATCTTACAAAAAATACATAATTATTCACAATATAAGACACAAAGAAAATTACGACCACATACAAATCCAGTATACAAATACGTTATAAAAACTTATCGCAAGGAAACCTGGGTCAAGTTAATAAGCTGTCAAAATAGAACCAACTGCAATATAAAATATTATCGAAAGTACATAATCGTTCATGATATGACAGCAAGAATAAAGCTACCAGACACAGATGCAGTATGTACTGTACCCACGTTGTGAACAACTTAATCTAAGTACGCCTCTGTACATATTCTATCTGAAATACTACGTATATAACTGACGACATCTATACTACGTATGACGACGCAGGTTGTACTAGAAAAGGCAATAACGCCGAAATGAGCTTATAGTATGACAGAATAAAGTTTAAGCGCTAACGGGAAATAACTGCTCATTAAATGACATACTGTTACCTATATTACGCTGCAGGCCCTACAATACTGAAATTGTGCATTTTCTTTGGCAGATAGCACGTGGTCAAATAATGAATCTGCGGAGACGTATGATACTCCAAGGTGCGCCGCGAGCAGATACTAAGAAGTCCGGAGGAAGCTATGCATTTCAAGGAAAGGGCAGCAAAAAAGGTAGTGTGTATGATCGCACCTAAAATAGAATCCAATCTGAACACTGCTACGTTCACGGTGAAATTCCCCAGCCTCAAAGTCATCTGAAGTTTGACAACTTTCTGCTGATCAAAATAAACCGTTTTCATGTGTATGTATACATCTACACTTCTTTAGCCCCGTCCCATTTCCGTAACTTCACTTTGATTGAAGTTAATGCTACATTTAATTGGACGAGATATAATAGCGGTAGAGAGATATTCAGTATGACATGTCTTTGCTTTCATACTTTTTCTTGCCATGTTAGACTAACTTAGAAGCTTAGGATTTGGTTAAACGTGAACATTTTAAAGGCCCTAACAAAATGTGAAACGTGACACTGTCGGTGGTTGAAGCTTATCTCATGTGTGAGAAACTCAGAGCAAATGTCGCCGGGTGGTGTTTGCTATTTGCCTTTCCAGATAAGGAAGGATTCGCTAGTGTTGCGGAGAAATACGTAAAAAAACGTAGCTCGGAGAACCGCTTTGATCGCCGCTCATGTCTGAGAACTACAGTATTTGTAAAGCGTAAATTTTATTCGAAGAAATCACAGAGACCAGTGTTGGTTTCTGTGGAAAAGTGTGATACTGGATTGCCAACATCCTAGACGCAGTAGTAATTCATGTAATCTTGCATACATCGTAAACATGCTTTCATGGTTGTCACTGCTGACGCTCTTTCGAAGACCTCGCTAATAGCAATCTATCTTCCTACGTCAGATACGCGGCGCGTGGGAATCTTCACCCATGGACTGATTCACAGCAACGTGACAAACTGGTACTTATAGGTCGCACAGCCTCCAAATAAATCTGTTAATGAACTTAAATAATTTTCATATATAGACAAGCGATTATAAAAAAAATTTAATGGTAGTGCAGAGATTACTGCTAACTTACTGATGTCACTGGCAAATATCAGCCGATTATTATTCACATTTCGAACATGATCATGAAGACGAGAGACAAAACACCAAGAAATGCTCGGCAGTATGTTGCAGACAAACTATTCTGACGATGGAGAAAATATGTAAATAAGCGACGTCTTGAACTTTAAACACTGCAGCGGACTCTCATCGGCGGTTCTTCTGCCTTCACGATGTGTAACAAGAGAACAAGTGTCTTAGAATTTTACGTTTGTTCAGTCAGATGCATATCTTTTTCTTCTAAGCTCATACAAATGTATGAAACTGTCATAACAAGGATGTCCAACTTGCACGTCGTATTGTACGAAATTTCGTTTACGTCCTCAAAGCGGTAACCCTTTATGTGAATTTCTGCACTTAGTCGTTTTGCAGTACATGTTTCGTCACCCGTGATGACTTTCAGAAACGAACTGCCCGCGTTATGCGTTTCAATGATGTCATGGCAAGTGTTCAGGCGTCGCTGATTTTGTTCGGGTGTCATGGTGTGCAGGACTAACTTTGCACACTTTTCTTGTAAACATTCCGGCGAATGTCTTTAACATGTTATATAGAGACGAGGCTCCATTGCGATTTGCGACATAAACGATAACACACTACTGCTGCATGTCCACGTCTCATGTCCACGTCTCTAACACTGCTTGCCCACAACTGACTGTCGAAAGCACATCAACTGTTGACGGTAGTCTGTTCAAGCTACCGTCGTGGTTACTGCGCTGACGTCGCTTATAAGCCAGGAAGAATATCAGTCTCTAAACTTTTTGGACGGACGGTGTACACACATATCTCTCTATCAATCCCTATTATTCTTCCATTCCACCATCCGTTAAACCACAGTTTTCAGCAACGTTTTATGCTTTAATAGGTGCCCGACTTCTGATTCATTATATTCTTCACTAGGCACGTTTTTCGTTGGACAGACGTCTTCACTCCTTAGTAGACCAGTACATCTGATCTTCAACAATCTCCTGTAAGACAACCTCTCAAAATTCAATAATCCGTTGTTTTTTTTTGCCAACGTATCCCACCCATACACAAGTCTGCAAGTAACAATTATTATTACTTACTGATCTTCATTGAATTTATTTGGTCTCAGGGTTGATAGTTTTCGTTGTTTGCAACTTTTTTTAAAAATTCTGCTTTGTGCGATCCAATTTTTCTTCCACTTGCCTTATTTACCAGTTATAAAACAAAAATCGCTCGCATCTTCGGATGTCTCTTCTCTGAATTCAGCGTTTCAGCCTTCACTTGCACATGCTCTTTTGTGTTCCTTTTAGCGACCGTAATTACGTTATCAGCTAATCGCACTACGCTGATAGTCTCTCCATAAAAAACACGTCCCGCATAGAGATCGCCCTTTCCTATTCAATATGAGGCGAACTATAATCCATCGTAGAACCCTCTAACAAAAAACAGAACCCAGTGGTTGCAAGAAAGCACAGGTCACACCCGTCTGTAAAGAAGGGATGCAGAAGTGATCCACAAAACTAACGTCAAATATTCCTGATACCCATTTGTTTTAGGCTCTTAGAACATATCGTGAGGTCTCGAACTTAAGATATCTCCCACAGTATGAGCTCCTCCATGCCAACCTCCTAAGACACGGATCTTGTGAAAACCAACACGCTCAGTTCTTTCGCGACTAACTGAAAACCATGATCAAGGCAAACAGATAGGTGCAGTATTTCTCTATTCCCGGAAACTATTTGACGCAGTACCACACCTAAGTTTATTATCAAAAGTATGATGTATGGGGTGGTTGTTGATTTGTCGTCTTCAGTCTGAAGACTGGTCTGATGCAGCTCTCTATGTTACTCTACCATGTTCGAACCTCTTGTCTCCGAATAACTACTGCAACCTACATCTTTCTGATTCTGCTTATTGTATTCATATTTTGGTTTCCCTCTCCGATTTTTGTCCCCCACACTTCCATTCAATGCTAAACTGGTGAGCCCTTGATGTCTCAGAATTTGTCCCATCAGCTGGCCCTGCTTTTAATCAAGCTGTACCGCAAATTTCTCTCCCCATTTATATTCACTATCTCCTCATGTAATTTTCAGCATTCTTCTGTAGCACCACATTTCAAAAGCTCCTATTCTCTTCTTGTCTAAACTGTTTATCGTCCATGTTTCACTTCCATACGTGGCTACACTCCACAAAAATATCTTCACGAAAGACTTCCTAACACGTAAGTCTGTATTTGTTATTAACAAATTTCTCTTCTTCAGAAACGCTTTTCTTGCCATTGCTATCTACGTTTTACATCCTCTCTAATTCGGCCATCATTTATTTTGCAGCCCATATAGAAAAACTAATCTACTACTTTAAACGTCTTGTTTCTTAATTTGATTCCCGCAGCACCACCTAATCTACTTCGACTACATTCTATTATCTTTGTTTTGCTTTCGTTCATGTTCATCTTACATTCTCCTTTGAAGACCGTGTCCATTCTGTTTAACTGCTCGTCGAAGTCCTTTGCTGTCTCTGACAGAATTACAACGCCTTCGGCAAACAACGTTTTTATTTCTTCTTTCTGAAGTAATTCGTATTCCAAATTTTTCTTTCGTTTCCTTTACAGCTTGTTCAATGTACGTATTGAATAACATCGAAGATAGGCTACAAACACGAAGAGAAATTTGTGACTGGATTGAGGATTTCTTAATGGGGAGAAAGCAGCAAATCATCTCGGATGGAGAGTCATCGACAGATGTTGAAGTAACTTCGAGTGCAGCCCCATGGAAGAATGGTGGGTCTCTTGCGGTTCATGTTGTATCTTAATGACCTCGCGGACAGTATTAATAGTAACCTGAGAATCTTCGCATGTGATGCACCAATCTGCAGCGAGGTACACAGTCTGAACGAAGCTGCCCTTACATTAACACAAAGTTTAATTTCAAAGTGGTGCACAGATTGGCAAAACGAAAAAACATAGTACCCTATAATTATAATAGCAGTGAGTCAGAACTGCAACTTGTAAACTCATACAAATACTTGTGTGTAACACGTCGTAGGGATATGAAATGCAAAGATCACATCCGCTCATTCATGGGTGAGACAGGTATCAGATTTCGGTTTATTGGTAGAATACTAGGAAATGCAATCAGTCTGCTAAAGAGATCGCTTACAAATATATCGTGCGATCCAACCTACAACAGTGCTGAAGTGTGTGGGACCCATACCAAACAGGTCTAACAAAGGACATTGAACGTGTACAGAGAATGGTGGCACGACTGGTCACATAACAGTGTCGCGCAGGAGAGTGTCACAGAGATGTTGACATAACTACACTGGCAGATACTTGAAACACAGACACATACTATCCCGAGAAATCTTGCTTACGTAGCTTCAGTAAGAGTCTTTGAACAATGAATCTAAAAATATAGAACAAACCGCTGCATGTCGCTCCCACAGACATCGTGAGGACAAAATGAGATTGATCACAGCATGCACAGAACCATTTAAGCAGTCATTCTTCACGCACGCACTCCTTACGGGAAAGGAACGGGGAGAAAACCCTAACAACTGGTACAATGGTACGTACCCTCTGCCAGGCAAGCCACGGTAATGTGTGGAGTGTGGATGTAGATGCAGAACCATCAGTGCTGACAATGATAAACCGTGATTGTCTGGAGTTTTGATTTTGGCCTCTTATTCCCTCAGAGTCTAGTAAAAATGGCTCTGAGCACTATGGACTTAACATCTATGGTCATCAGTCCCCTAGAACTTAGAACTACTTAAACCTAACCAACCTAAGGACATCACACAACACCCAGTCATCACGAGGCAGATAAAATCCCTGACCCCGCTGGGAATCGAACCCGGGCGTGGTCAGAGTCTAGTACTACACTTTGCTTGGCATGACGAATTTATTACCCTTTTATCCATGCTTTCGATAACACACTGCCGAAAGTGGGAAACATTTTCAATTCTACGTGTGTTGTGTATTTAAACTCAAACAAACGCAGTGCTAAAACTTTCTGTACGTCCCACTCCCACAATTCTCCTGAAACCAAACTGATTACTTACCAGTTGACTAGCTATTTTGCTTTCGATTCTTCCACAAATAGCGTTTATTACGCCTGTGATATTATACACATTGCGAGGAAATTTTTAGGTTTAACTACTCCTATTTTCTTTGAAACTCAGTTATATTCTTCTGAAAACCTAACGGAACTTCCTCAGATATATAAGTTTTATTCACGCGCTTATGAAGCTGTTGCTCCGTTCTTTGGCCAAGTGCCCCTCCGTGTTCCCCGGTATTTCATCAATACCTGGGAGCTAGATCCTTCATAGCATATTGAAATTCAGATAATAAGATTGAAACTGGTTATCACGTGTGTATCCCGAAAACGAGAATAATCGAAGGAAACAAAGTTTATGATTATATAAATTGTATGTGAATTATGTAGCTTGTTTTAGATTCCGAAATCGTATGCATCGTAAAATAGTCACGTATAATAGGGGCGATAACAGTCAATAACTGGGAATGGTGGCGACCTTGGGACGTAGCGATCCAAATAATGTTGCTAGGGTGAAATTTTTCTGTATTGATAGCAAAGTATTTTCTTTTTTAACGTATGACCGGACGTCGATTCCAATGGGTGTACTATTATCAACCAAACCTTCCCTTTAGTACACAGAAGATAACTTTTTACGAGTAAACGTCATGTATTCGTCCGACTCAAGCACTACGTGCGACAAGATAAGAAATACTGCGATTCATATCGTTGTTTGACATGCTGGCTTCGGTTCCATAACGTTCCTATCCGAGTAACAGATCGCCAACAACACCTTACCACCACCACCACCACCACCACCACCACCACCACCATCCTCTTCCCTGCTTTTAACACCGTACCTCACAAGTAGCTTATCAAATTGCGTGCGCATGGAATGTCATCTCAGTTATGCGGATGGATTCGTGATTTCGTGTCAGATAGGTCACAGTTCGTAGTAATTGACGGAAAGGCATCGAGTAAAACAGAAGTGATTTCTGACATTTCACAAAGTAGTGTTATTAGACCCTCTGTTGTTCCTTCTCTATAAAAACGATTTAGAAGACAATCTGAGCAGCCTTCTTAAGTTATTTGCATATGGTGCTATCGTTTAGTAAAGTCATGGGAAGATCAAAACGAATTGCAAAAAGATTCAGAAAGGATACCTGTATGGTGGGAGAATTTGTAATTGACCCTAAATAACAAAAAGGGTCAAGTCATCCACGCGGGTGCCAGAAACGAATCCGTTAAATTTCGATTACACGATAAATTAGCCAAAACTAAATGCCATAAATTCAACTAAATACCTGGGAATTACAATTACGGCCCACTTACATCGGAAAGAACATATAGAAAATGTTGTGGGAAAGGCAAACAAAAGACTGCATTTTACTGGCAGAATACTTAGAAGATACAACATGTCTACTAAAGACACTGCCCACATTAGGCTTATCCGTCCTGTTTTGCAGCCCTACTGCGCGGTGTGGGAGCCTTACCAGATAGTACAACGAAAAAGTTGAAAGAAGAGCAGCACGTTTTCTATTATCGCGAAATGGGGAGAGAGTGTCAATGACATGTTACAGGATTGGGGTGGACTTCACAAAAACAAAGGCGTTTCATGTTGCGGCGGAACCTTCTCACGAAATTTCTATCACCAGCTTTCTCCCTCGAATGCGAAATTATTTTGTTGAAGTCGACCTACATATGAATAAACCATCATAATACAGTAAGGGAAATCAGAGCACGCACGGAAGATTTAGGTGTTCGTTTCTTCCGCGCGCTGTCCGAGAGTGGAATAATTTTGACGGGGGTTCGATAAACCCTCTGCCAGGCACTTAAGCGCGATTTGCAGAGTAGTCACGTAGATGTAGGTCTATATTCGACGAGGGTCACTCCAAAAGAAATGCACACTACTTTTGTAAAAATACAGTCTTCATTCTGCATGTGTGGAAGTTTTGCAGTCTGTAGATACATCCTCCCCGCTTGTTTTCAAACTTAGTTCAACCTGTTCCCGTGAGTGGCGCCGTCACGGCATGTCTTCAAGATGGCTGCTACACTTTACGTTCGTCAGAAGCAACGTGCTGTCAGAATTCCTGTGCTGTGAAAACGAGACAGTGGGAAACATCCACAAGAGGTTGAAAAACGTGTATGGAGATGCTGCTGTCGATCGCAGTACAGTTAGTCGGTGGGCAAGCAGGTTACGTGATGAAAGCGGGCACGGCAATACAGAGGATTGTCCTCGCAGCGGCAGGCCTAGTACTGCACACACTCCAGACAATATGCAGAATGTTAACGAATTGGTGACTGCTGACAGACGCATCACAGTGAACGAATTGTCACGCTAGTTGGGATATGGGAAGGAAGTGTTTGCAGAATACTGAAAGTGTTGGCGTTATAAAAGGTTTGTGCCAGATGGGTTCCCAGGATGTTCACAGTGGCTCACACACAAACAAGAAAAACAGTGTGCAGCGAACTTTTGTAACAGTGCGAGAATGGTAGAGATGAATTTCTTGGAAGAATTGTGACAGTTGATGAAACACGGCTCCAGCATTTTTCACCGGAGTCGAAGAGGCAGTCAATGGAGTGGCATCATGCAAATTCACCCAAGAAAAAAAAATTCAAAACCACACCTTCTGCTGGACAAGTTATGGCTACGGTGCTTTTCGATCCCGAAGGACTCTTGCTTGTGGACATCATGCCAAGTGGAAACACCATAAATTCTGATGCATGTGTGACGACACTGAGGAAACTTCAAGCTCGACTGAGTCGTGCTCGACCACATCGGCAAAAGCAGGATGTTTTGCTGTTGCACGACAATGCACGGCCACAAGTCAGTCAAAAAACCATGGAAGCTATCACAAAACTCGGACAACACAAACACCCGCCTTACAATCTTGACCTGGCTCCATGTGACTATCATCTCTTTGGGAAACTGAAAGACTCTTCGTGGAACAAGGTTTGAAGATGACGACTCCCTTGTGCACGCTGCCAAACAGTGGCTCCAACACGTTGGTCCAGAATTTTACCATGCAGGTATACAGGCACTGGTTTCAAGATGGCGTAAGGCAGTTGAGAGGGATGGAAATTATGTGAAGAAATGGAAATATTGTTCCTAAAGGATGTATCTACACACTGTAAAACTTTCAAACACGTAGAATAAAAGATGGGTTTTTCAAAAAAAATTGTGTGCCTTTCTTTTTGGAGTGACCCTCGTAAGCAGGTTCCATCACGGGGGGACTAGAGATCCTGAGGATTCTTTCAATAAATTCCAGCCTGACGTTTAGCCTTCCTACGTTTTAGTTTGATGTGGTCGTCCCACTTTCGGTCTCTACATAAGCGTATCGCCACATATTTAATGCATACCTGTTTCCAGGGATTATTAGGCACTCGTGTAATCTAACTACAACACTGAAATTATAATTCAGTTTAAATTTATTTGCACCTGGCGTCTAGGGTCCTACGTTGAGACGTTTTCGAGCCAAGCACTGTCTGCAGGCAGCGGTCACAACGCTCCACTGTCTGCGATCATAGATAATCGTCTTTAAGGACTCTTCTACAAGAAGCACGCAACGAATCTGACAATGTTCAAATGTGTGTGAAATCTTATGGGACTTAACTGCTAAGGTCATCAGTCCCTAAGCTTACACTACTTAACCTAAATCATCCTAAGGACAAACACACACACACACACACACACACACACACACACACACACACACACACACACACCCCCATGCGCGAGGGAGGACTCGAACCTCCGCCGGGACCAGCCGCACAGTCCGTGACTGCAGCGGATTAGACCGCTCGGCTAATCCCGCGCGGCCGAATCTGACAATGTATGATACGAATCTCTACAGGATCTACCAAGGTCAAAAATCTGTTCTTAATTTTACTTAGGGTCGGAGTTAACTTTTTTAATAGCTGGAATTACCGCGCCCATTATGTTTCATGCGTGAGAACTGAAAGACATAACGCTTTACGCATGGAATTGTCAGTACAGTGGGAGCCGACAACGTCTGGGTCCTAGTGGTGTACTGCTGGTGGGAGAATTCCTGCCCGCTAGCTGTCAAATACGAGCTAGTTTGAACTCTGATAACAGGCTGTGTACTGCGAGGCAGATACGGACGCGCTCGCTAGTCCGGCTGGACCTGCCGCCGGCGTGTTTACACCGACAGGCGGCACTTTCGCCGTCGCGCGGCGAGCGGCGGGGACTTTCGGTGATGATAGCGCCGGGTCAGAGCCCCCGACGGCGGGCGAAAGCATGCACGCGTCTGCCCGCATCCCGCTACACGTAAACGCTGGCTGTGCTTAACGACGCGGATGGCCAGCAGCGCTGTTTTGATCGGAGTCTGGCCGCCGTCGCGCCTGCATCCTGCGCGCCATGCCCCCGTTTTTAATTCTTCGGCGGTACCTGCAGCCTCTAAGATCAGAGTCTGACACAAAGTGTTGTCGTCGCTGTCTTCAGTCCGACGGCTCGTTTGCTGCACCTGTCCATGCTACTCCATTCTCTGCAAGGTTCTTCATCTCAGAGTAACCTACAACCTTATGAATCTGCTTCCTGTATTCATCTCTTCTTCTCCCTCTACGACTTTTTACCACCCACCCTTTCTTCCTTCAAATACTAAATTGGTGATACCTTGATTTCTTAGACTATTCCTATGAGCTCATCCCTTCTCTTAGTCAAGCTGTGTTACAAATTCCTCACTTCCATACATCTACATGGTGGTCCATTGATAGTGACCGGGCCAAATATCTCACGAAATAAGCATCAAACGAGAAAACTACAAAGAACGAAAGTGGTCTAGCATAAAGGGGCGAAACCAGATGCCGCTATGGTTGGCCTGCTAGATGGCGCTGCCATAGGTCAAACGGATATCAACTGCGTTTTTTTTTTTAAAAAATAGGAAACCCCATTTTTATTATATATTCGTGTAGTACGCGAAGAAATATGAATGTTTTAGTTGGACCACATTTTTCGCTTTTTGATAGATGGCGCTGTAATAGTCACAAACGTATAAGTACGTGGTATCACGTAACATTCCGCCAGTGCGGACGGTATTTGCTTCGTGATACAACACCCGTGTTAAAATGAACCGTTTACCAATTGCGGAAAAGGTAGATATCGTGTTGATTTATGGCTATTGTGATCAAAATGCCCAACGGGCGTGTGCTATGTATGCTGCTAGGTATCCTGGACGACATCATCCAAGTGTCCTCACCGTTCGCCGAATAATTACGATATTTAAGGAAACATGAAGTGTTCAGCCACATGTGAAACGTCAACCACGACCTGCAACAAATGATGCCGCCCAAGTAGGTGTTTTAGCTGCTGTCGAGTCTAATCCGCACATCAGTAGCATACAAATTGCGCGAGAATTGGGAATCTCAAAAACGTCGGTGTTGAGAATGCTACATCAACAACGATTGCACCCGTACCATGTTTCTATGCACCAGGAATTGCATGATTACGACTTTGAACATCGTGTACAGTTCTGCCACTGGGCACAAGAGAAATTATGGGGCGATAACAGATTTTTTTGCACGCGTTCTATTTAGCGACGAAGCGTCATTCACCAACAGCGGTAACGTAAACCGGCATAATATGCACTACTGGGCAACGGAAAAGCCACGATGGCTGCGATAAGTGGAATATCAGCGACCTTGGCGGGTTAATGTATGGTGCGGCATTATGGGAGGAAGGATAATTGGCCCCCATTTTATCGATGGCAATCTAAATGGTATGCTGATTCACTACGTAATGTTCTACTGATGTTACTACAAGATGTTTCACTGCATGACAGAATGGCGATGTACTTCCAACATGATGGATGTCCCACATAGCTCGCGTGCAGTCGAAGCGGTATTGAATAGCATATTTCATGACAGGTGGATTGGTCGTCGAAGCACCATACCATGGGCCGCACGTTCACCGGATCTGACGCCCCCGGATTTCTTTCTGTGGGGAAAGTTGAAGGGATTTGCTATCGTGATCCACCGAGAACGCCTGACAACATGCGTCAGCGCATTGTCAATGCATGTATGAACATTACGGAAGGCGAACTACTCGCTGTTGAGAGGAATGTCGTTAAACGTATTGCCAAATGCATTGAGATTGACGCACATCATTTTGAGCATTTATTGCATTAATGTGGTATTTACAGGTAATAACGCTGTAACAGCATGCGTTCTCAGAAATAAGTTCACAGAGGTACATGTATCACATTGGAACAACCGAAATAAAATGTTCAAACGTACCTACGTTCTGTATTTTAATTTAAAAAACCTACCCGTTACCAACTATTCGTCTAAAATCGTGAGCCATATGTTTGTGACTATTACAGCGCCATCTATCACAAAGCGAAGAAAGTGGTCTAACTAAAACATTCATGAAACTTCCTGGCAGATTAAAACTGTGTTCCGGACCGAGACTAGAACTCGGGACCTTTGCCTTTCGCGGGCAAGTGCTCTACCAACTGAGCTACCCAAGCACGACTCTCGCCCCGTCCTCACAGCCTTACTTCTACCAGTACCTCATTTCCTACCTTCCAAACGTAACAGAAGCTCTCCTGCGAGGACGTTTCATATCAGCGCACACTCCGCTGCAGAGAGAAAATCTCATTCTGGAAACATCCCCCAGGCTGTGGCTACGCCATGTCTCCGCAATATCCTTTGTTTCGGGAGTGCTGGTTCTGCAAGGTTCGCGGGAGAGCTTCTGCAAAGTTTGGAGGGTAGGAGACGAGGTACTGGCAGAAGTAAAGCTGTGAGGATGGGACGTAGCTCAGTTGGTAGAGCACTTGCCCGCGAAAGGCAAAGGTCACGAGTTCGAGTCTCGGTCCGGAACACAGTTTTAATCTGCCAGGAAGTTTCATATCAGCGCATACTCCGCTGCAGAGTGAAAATCTCATTCTTAAAACATTCATATTTCTTTACGTACTACACGAATGTTATAAAAATGTGGTTCCTATTTTAAAAACGCAGTTGATATACGTTTGACCTATGGCAGCGCCATCTAGCGGGCCAACCATAGCGCCATCTGGTTTCCACCTTCAAGCTAGACAAGTTTCGTTCTTCGTAGTTTTTTCGTTTGACGCTTATTTCGTGAGATATTTGGACCGGTCACGATCAATGGACCACCCTGTATATTCAATGTTAAATTTCTTCTTCAGAAACGCTTTCCTTGCCACTGCCAGTCTACATTTTATTCCTCTCTATTTCAACCTTTATCAGTTGTTTTCTTGCTCAAATATCAAAAACTTACCTATTGCTTTCAGTTTCGTTTCATATTTCCCTCAGCATCATCCGATTTAATTAGGCTACATTTCATTATACCAATTTGGTTTTTGTTGTTGTACATCTTATGCCCTCCTTTCAAGACAGTATCCATTCCGTTGAACTGCTCTTCCGTTTCCTTTGCCCTGTCTGACAAAATTACGTCATCAGAAAACCTCCAAGTTATTTCTTCTAAGTGAACTGTATTTCCTTCTCCAAGTTTTTCTTTGTTTTCCTTTACTGTTTGCTCAGTATACAGCCTGAATAACATAGGGGATACGCTAAGACACTGTCTCACCTTTTGCAACCATTGCTTTCTTTTCATGGCGCTAGACTCTTGATTACCGTCTGGCTTCTGCACAAGTTGTAAATAGCCTTTCGCTCCCTGTATTTTACCCCTGCTATCTTCAGAATTTCAAAGAGTATTCCAGTCAAAATTTTCAAAAGTGTCAAAAGCTTTCTCCAAGTCCACAAATGCTATAAACGTAGCTTTGCCTTTCCTTGACCTACCTTGTAATACACGTCAAAGCGTAAATAATGCCTCGTCTATTCCTGCATTTCTCTGGAAACCAAAATGATCTTCCCCGAGATCGGCTTCAGGCAATCTTTCCATTCCTCTGTAAATAATACGTGTTAGTACTTTGCAGCTATGGCTTTTGTTATATTCCTCTTGAAGTCTGACGGTATTTTGCCTGTTTCACAACTGTTGCACACCAGATGGAATAGTTCTGTGATGGCTGGCCCTCCCGAGGCTTCAGTAATTCTGACGGAATGTCGTCTACTCCAAAGGCCTTGTTTCGACTTAAGTCTTTCAGTGCTCCGTCAAATTTGGAGGAGGAGGAAATGATAGTATGAAAGCTTTCACGACAGGATGACATATCTTCTGGTAAACCTTCCGGGATGTAAGGTCGTGGTCCATGAAACTCTTCAGCTCCTAACGTTTCGTCCAGAGCTGCGCTGGACATCTTCAGAGGGGTGTTTCTCCTCCGGTGAGTCTTGTCGACTGACGGGTCGGACGTCTGAGAGCGACTTATATATCGTAGAAAGTGGGAGTGACCAGAGTTACACGTGATATGCAGAGATAATCTTTGTCAGAGATAAAACTTAACTATCGATCGTAATCTCGTAACGGATAAAACTGTCTAGCAATTCTGTAGTGCTACTGTCCAAATATCACTAAGTTTCATGGTCTCTTCTTTCCGATTAAAACGACCTTACATCCCGGAAGGTTTACCAGAAGAGGAGGAAATGACTGTAGGCTGCAGCAGTTATGCAGAAATGAAGACGCTTGAAAGAGCAGGATGGACTACCATGGAGAGCATCAAACCAGTCTTCTGACAATGGTTTCATTAAAACCTAATATAATATCAAGAATGTGTATCAATTTATCTATTTACTTACATGATTCCATGATTAATTTTCAAACGTTAAAGGACTTTTTGGTCACCCTGTACATAACGACGCTCACAAACAACTGGCGAGCATTCCGTAGATACATTTCGGCGTCTGCTAAAACCGCTAGTTTGAACAATTGTTTACACCAACAAGCTGCTGAGAACGCAGTTGTGTTTAAATACAGATTTAAAATTTCAGATGCCCTACCTCTAACAACGATCGGACCGTCGATAGAAGAGCAGCGGCGCAGGAGAAATGCGTGTGGCGGGCTAAGTGCTGGTCAAAGTGGATGAGAGTCTGCTTCCTCGTCCCAACAGAGCGTCCCCTTCCTTAATAAAACATGAGATGCTGTGCCGACCTCGCTACACGTAGTGCAGCCAACTTCTGTGCTGACCTGCTGTCTCACGGACAGGAGTGAAAACCCTGAAAGTTTCTTGTAAGGAAAGATGTGACCTTTTGGTCGCTACAATTGCTTACCAAAACGAGTTAGCAATACCCGTTCCGAAAACTTCCTGTTTGATGTTATCAGTACATTAATTTACGTTGTGTTTTACTAGATTCCTTAGAGACGAAACTGTAAATGGCAGCAAGCTGGTGAAAGCCGTCGCTTCCGCTAGTTTAATGAGGGCTATACAACAGGTCGAGTACTCATTATTCAGCACAAGATGAGTAAAAAAATGAAGAACTTGAAGTTAGGAACTGTGGAAGTTGTCTTACAACCGATGTACAAGGTGCTTCAAAATGAATATTCGAGTTTCAAAGTTTGTAGCATTTATTACATCCAATTTACAATTTTAAATAATACATCAAAGTAAAGAAAAACTCCAACAGTTTTGTTTGTTTACATGTGTGCAAGGGGAAGCGCATGAAACGACTAAGAGTGGCTGAAGAACGTGTTGAACGGGTCAGAGTCTTTGAGGCGTGGCCCCGATAAATCAGTTAAGACAGCTAGTCGTGAATTATCAGTTCCATTGTCGTCTCTGTGGAGATTTACGGAGACTCTTATCACTGCGTCCTTCTCGTTTGCAGTTGACATAAGCTTGAAAGTCTACAGACTGCGTTTTACGTGCCAACTTTGCAAATGAAATGCTGCTGCATGACGAAGACTTTCTCGATCGTGTCGTCTTCAGCGATGAATCGACATTTCACCTAAGTAGAAATGTAAACACATAATGTGAACATCCGTTGGTCAGCAAACCCATCACGATATGGTGCACTTCAGCTAGACTCCCCTAAATTGAATTTTTTGTGTGCCATTTCTTGAAGGTGAAGCAGCTGCAACTGGTTTTTTAAATCCTGATACGCTAGAACTATGGCTCTTTCCTCAGCTCGATGAAGCTGAACCACTGACCTTGATTTGGCAGAAAGATTGTGCGCCGCCTCACGGGCATAGCTCAGTAAGCGATTGCTTAAACGATGTTGTACCCGACCGACGGACTAGCCACAAGGGACCAGATGCCAAATTGTTTTGCATGACCTAAATGTTCATCTGACGCCACGCGATTTTTACCTTTGATCTACCCGACTTCAGAAACAACACTGTTGCAACAACTACTCCAGACCACTGATAAAGGTTTTTGGAAGAATTCGCCTATCGGCGTGATGCGTCATTAATTGTTCTCACACTCAAAACTTAACAAAAACTGGGTTGCTCTATCATTTGATGTATTATTTGTAATTGTAAATTGAATGTAAAAAATACTACAAAGCATTAAAACTCATTCTTTTTGAAATACCTGTATTTTTCACGAACAGCATATTTTATTTTTTCTCGACAGCTAGTGGACAAGTAATTAGCTTGAATGTGGTAGTGACGTCATGAAACAAAATGGTTCAAATGGCTCTGAGCACTATGGGACTTAACATCTGAGGTCATCAGTCCCCTAGAACTTAGAACTACTTAAACGTAACTAATCTAAAGTAATCATACACATCCATGTCCGGGGCAGGATACGAACCTGCGACCGTAGCGGTCTCGCGGTTCCACACTGTAGCGCCTAGAACCGCACGGCCACTCCGGCCCGCCGTCGTGAAACATATGCTACAACGTGTGAGGATTATTTATTTAGTCGTTGTCAGTTAACCATTACACACGAAGCTGTGAACGCAAAGTGTTTCAGTAAAGTGACAGAATTAAACACGTAAAAGTAAAATTACGATGAACAAAACTGTCACTAAGAAAATCGCAAGTAACAGCATCACACATTAACTTAAGTCAAAATTTAAAGTTCTCAGAAACATTTCTCTGCGCACACTGTACTTCCAGCGAGAGAAAATACGGTGAATTACTCCCGGGAAATTTCTACTGCAGTCGCGTGGATGGAAATTAACAGATAATATCTCTGCAGATGAGTTGGGTATCTCCCCGCAGTGCATAACACAAACGCATGCATAGAACAAAAACGACGCAACACACTTGAACGTAATTTTAATTTATTTCTGTCCCGGAGGTAAAGTAATCCCAATTTCCAGGTTCCCAACAAGGTTTTCTGAAGGTATTCGTTGGTTCCCTAGTAAACGCTGAAACTGCTAAGCCCTTTTCATTTACACCCACTTAGCTGAAAACGAGCTGCTTCGCTTGGTCTTTATTTTCATTCCTTTTTTGAGAACATTCCATATCACTCGATAATATCGTACGAAGGAACATTCAGTAACTTCGTGTAAGTATTTCTACTGGCTTGTTATAATTAAAGAGCAGCTACTCACAGAGGTCCAGTGTAAGCTGTTATCGTATGGCAGCGAAACTTTGTAGATATGAGAGAGTGTTAATGCGGTACATACTGACGCAGGAAAAATTAGTTCCAATATTGGCAGACAGGTGCAAATCTGGCGCTGTACAGCATCATCTCGACGTCCCCGGAGCTCAAAGTGAACAAATTGTATAAGCGACGGTTAATAATGAAACCAACATTATGCCTTTCTCACTTGTTTGACCTTTTCTGCCGACGTGCCGTTCCTAATCCATTACACTTGGAAACATTTCTATGCATCTTTCTTGCATTCACAGCGGCGTATTTGCACCTGGCGGCCAAAATTGGAACTAATTTTTTTTCCTAGTGTAAATCGGTTCCCATTAACGCGTTAGAATATCTACCAAGTTTCGCTGACATACGGTAACTACAGTCCACACTGGAAGTATGAATAGCTGCACTTTCATTGTAGCCACCCGGTATTTCACGCTCTCTATGCTCAAAAATACTATTAAGTATTCTTAGATCCCTTTAATTTTTCAACAATACCCTAATTATAAATAGAGTCAATTGTCACGCATCCATTTCTTGAAACACCGAGAACATACAAAAACATTCATAAATACTCGAGAAAGTTAAAGAAATCTATGAAACTTTCTGAAACATTATTCATTGCTCATGGAGGTAGCACCAAATGATGTCATTTGAAATCAAGCATTGTACGTTCTCATATTATGTAGAAAATATTTTTATTCCAGAGTTTCTCAGATCATGCAATGAAATAGTTCTAGTGGAGGCATTTCCGATGGTGCTATTTACAGGAAAACATTGAAGCAATTCAGAGGCGGGCTGCCAGATTTGTTTCCAGAAGGTTCGATCAATGTACACTGTATTACGAGGGAGCTTCGTGAACTCAAAACATAATCCCCACCCCCAAGGCCCTATTGCAGAAATTTACAGAACTGACATTTGAGGCCGACTGCGGAACGATTACACTGCCGTCAACGCATAATTTGCGTCTGGTCTATGGAGATACGGTGTTAGAAATTAAGAGCTTGTACGGGCGCTTTTAGACAGTTTTTCCCTCGCTGGGTCTGCGAGTTTAATAGGAACAAAATGTCTAGTAGTGGTACGAGGTGCTCTCTGCCATACATGGTGCGGTGTACTGCGGAGTATGTACACGATGACAATTTTTGAACTATATTAAATAAAATCGCCATAGCTTCTGAACGGTTTGCGTTAGGACGTTCAAACCGCACTATTGGCCACAGGGCGTGATTGGAATTAGTATGCGCTGTATGGTTTGGTTTAACGAAGATGCCCACTTTCATCTGGATGGGTTCGTCAATAAGCAAAGTTGGTGCATTTGGGAGACCGAGAATCAGCATTTCGCGTTCGAGAAGTCTCTTCACACTCAACGGGACACACTGTGGTGTGGAATTTCCAGTTACGGAATAATCGGTGCGATATTCCTCGATGGCAAGGTGACAATCGAACGGTACGTGAAGGTTTAGGAAGACTATTTCATCCTCAATACCCAAAGTGAGAATGATTTCGACAAGATGTGGTTCATTCAAGACGGAGCTCGATCCCATCGGAGAGTGATGTCCTGGAGGGCCACTTTAAGGACCGCATTCTGCTCTGGGGTACCCAGAGGCCACTGGCATGGGTCTCGATTGGCCTCCATATTCTCCGGGTCTGAACACATGCGACTCCTTTTTGTGGGGCTATATTAAAGAGAAGGTGCATATCAATAACCCCAAAACCATTTCTGAGTTGAAACAGCCCTTCAGGAGGTCATCGACAGTGGGCCATGCAGAATCTCTCTATTCGCCTGCGCCATATCATCGCCAATCATGGCAGGAATATCGTACAAGTCATAACATAAATCCGTGACGTTTACGTGTTGAATCAGGTGTGTGCATGCGGTAGTTTCAAACTAACTTGCATTTTTTATATAGTTCAATAACTGTTACTCTCCATGTAGATGTAGATTCAAAACGTACGTTGTGTTTCCCTTCTGAATTTCTTGGCACTGCATAACACACACACTTGATCCATTTTGCCAATGAGAATGTGTTGTGCTCTTCAGAAGGGTTATAACGGAATGCTTCACCGGCCAAACTATAATCCCTAATCAGAAACTGGATTTTTTGTAGCACAAATACAGGGCGTTTCAAAAAGAAAGAGCAGATTTCAAACATTTATTTCTCAAAAACTACAAATGATAGAAACACAATTCCAACGGTCCTTCACTCAATATGAGTACCAAATGTTACACAACAAATATCAAAACTGTACCTCAATATGAGCACCATTTGTTACACGACAAATATCAAACCGGTATCTCATTTCTTGCCACACACGACGCAACTGGTCTTTAGTTACCGAATTCACGGCCGCAACAATTCGATGTCGTACCTCTTGAAGAGTAGCGGGCATAGGTGGGACATAAACACAGTCCTTTATGTACCCCCACAAATAAAAATCGCAGGGAGTAAGGTCTGGTGACCTGGGAGGCCACAGACGATGACATTGATCTTGTGCTCCTGCTCTTCCAATCCACCGTCCTGGAATGGTGTTATTTAGGTACCGTCGTACAGGTTCAGAGAAGTGTGGTGGGGCGCCATCTTGCATGAAGATGAAGTGATTTGAATCTTCCTGAAGTTGAGGAAATAGCCAGTTTTCTAACATGTCCAGGTAAATGGTTCCTGTGATAGTTTTCTCCATGAAAAAGAAAGGTCCATAAACTTTGTTTACCGAAATTGCACAAAAGACGTTAACCTTTGGTGAGTCTCTTTCATGTTGAATAACGTCCCTCGGAGTTTCACTCGCCCAAATTCGTACGTTATGCCGATTAACTTTACCAGAAATGTGAAACGTTGATTCATCTGAAAAAATTAATCGTTCGGCAAAATTGTCCTCTTCCATGTCCAGTAGAATTGCAGTTGAAAATTCGAACCTTTTGTTGTGGTCGTCAGGACGCAATGCTTGCAATAACTGCAGTTTGTACGGCTTCATGTGCAGACGGTTACTCAGAACGCGCCATACCGTTGTTTTAGACATGTTTAGTTCGTGACTTGCCCGTGCCGTGGATTTTCTAGGGCTCCTTTCGTAAGCTGCACGGACACGCTCGACATTTTCATCCGATGTGCGTGGACGACCCGTGCTTTTTCGCTTGCAGATGCAACCATCTTCTACGAATCTGTGATGCCACTCATAAATTTGCTTATGACGAGGCGGCTGTTTGTTGAATTGACGGCGGAATGCACGTTGCACACCAACAATGGACTCTAACTTTGCAAATTGCAGCACACAAAATGATCGTTCCTGTGGTGTCGTCGCCATTTTCCTACAAACAAACGCCAGCGCCACTGCGGATTTGCATGGAACTTCTGCGCGGACCATTGAAAAACTTTGAACCTTTCTCTGACAAGAAACGTTTGAATTGTGTTTCTATCATTTGTAGTTTTTGAGAAATAAATGTTTGAAATCTGCTCTTTCTTTTTGAAACGCCCTGTACTTTATTCTCTGTAATATAATACATTACTTTGTTCAAATTTTCGGCGTAATTTCTTTCACAGGTATCGTTGAAATGGAAAGCTGCTGAACAAATCGTTGATTTGTTTATCAATTAAGAACTATTTTCAGCGTTTTCTAAAAACAAAGGCGTGTACATAATATTTTGTCCCTTCGGCGTGCTTTTTTAACGTGAGTCCCCTTGCCTACCATTGCGTGAAATGGTCGCCATTTTGAACATTTGCTTATCATTTTTCTACAGTTTTAACTGATTTTGATTTTTCTCGATTACTGCACCATTTACCATGCAACGAAAACAAAACTAATTAAAAAATTACGTATTCTCCCCCCCCCGTACAATCCGAATCCACATTAAAAAAATTGGGATTCCTATGTAAGATTTCAACGTTGACCTCCCTTCAGCCCCCTGGAGGGGGGGGGGGGGGGGGGGGGAGGGGGGCGGGCGCGCGCAGAGGGTCCACTTTGGTGTCTCTGAATGTCCCACTACGAGAAACAATTTTTATTGCAATATTTTTTTAATTCGATTCGCAGTTTTGCAAATATCTTCAAAAACAATGCACACTTTTTAGCTGTAAACAGGATAATGGAACTTTATGGCTTGTCTTTGCCATTTCGGAACTATTAGAAATGTTCTCAGCTGCTTCACCAACTTCCCATAAGGAGTTAATTTGGTAAGAGGGCCTGTTAACACCCTTATCTTCGAATCCAGTCACCAATTCTATAACAAAATTTTCTTGGATCGAGGTTGAGGTTTACCATACCCCAGGTGCACAGCCGATCGCTAGTCGGCTGTGTGCATCATGACAATGTGCGTAACTCAAACGGCCGACGAAAACGTATATTAAGACAATGGAATTACAGACATTCCATGAGAGTGGCCATCGATTAAATCAATGGGGAAAGTTCAAATTTTGTGCCAGTCAAGGATTCGAACCCGGGCCTCCTGCTTACTTGGCAGATGCGCTAACAACTGCACGCACTACCCTAGCACGTGTCCCATCAGACCCAAACTTTCAACTTATCCACACACTATTGATGTTTCGGCCCTTGCCCATTTATCTTAATTTCTCGCGGCATTTCGCCGGTTCCTGTAACAGTTCGAACATGGGCACATCCGCACTGAAGAGATCATTGACCGCTCTCGCCTCTGACGGAAGGCGTGCTAGGCTGGTTGGTGCAGTTGCTGTGTTCGGATGGCGCAGTGTTCAACATTTCTGCATAGTAAGCAGGAGAACTGGGTTCAAATCCCCGTCCAGAACAAATTTTCAACTTTCTCCATTGGTATAATTAACGTCCACTCGCAGCCAATGTCTGTACTTCCTTTGTGTCTTAATTCATAGTCCGAAAGAACACCAAATATACCACAAATATACACAAAATGTGAATAAATGACCGTCTCTGTATGATCTATCGCACCTCACAGTTTGTCGAAGTGGTCCTGAAACATCCTGTATATTACCTCTGTTACGGCACAGAGTAATACGGGTTCCAAGTTATAAGATTTTTAAGCGAGTGCAACCACCTTGACGTAAGATAAACTGGTTACGCTACGATTAGCGGTGGACCAGGATACATGGTGCTGCAAGACAGACGGGCAGCACAGTCTACAACTCTGCAGTAGCAGAGAGACAGAGAGAGAGAGAGAGAGAGAGAGAGAGAGAGAGAGAGAGAGAGAGAGAGAGGGGGGGGGGAGGACATGCAGCGAGAAAACAGAAAAGGGCAGCGACTAAGCAAAATAGTACGCTTGTTTGAGCGGCTGGATGCCGCAAGAAGCTATGGACACGGATAGGGAAAACACTCAAAGACCAATTTAACTAGCTACTAAGAGACAAAGCAAGGGTCGCAGAATAACGAGGCCACATGCGGTCATCGCTAGTAAACCGCACGTTACAGAACTGCGGAGAGCTCTCTAAATACCGAAGCCCCAGCTCCAATTAGGGGAGAACAGTTCAGGTCAATAGGAACGATGAAGATTCCATGACCATGCTGTTTTAGCAAGTCTTGTATCAGTTCAACTGGCGCAGTACCAGCCAGTTGTGGAGTGCCATAGAGCTGAACTCCACTGATGAACTTCATGCTACGCCACACTGACAGAAGAGATGATGAATTACCAGCAGCAGCAGCAGTGCAGTACCAGGTGCTGTACTCTGAGTGTGGAGCGAAAGACGACGACCAGATTTCCTGGCGGACCACCGCCCTGTTCGCCTAAGCGCATCCAGGTGCGGGACCTACAGGCCGGCAGTACTGGGTTCAACGCCTGCCGCCTACACGACACCGCGGATGGGGTGGTCCAGGGAAGAAGAGGCACGGAGTGGGTTCGAGTACACTCCCTCAGCCGGTAGCAGTTATCCCGTATCGACGCTAGAGGAACGACGTCTCGCTAGGTCGTAGGCACAAGGATGTGCGCAGCGTCCGACACCGAGAGTCTGTCCGTGACCAAGGGAGGAGGCCAACAGTGCACCAGCGTTTTTGAAGTTGTCACACTAAACGATTCACTGAATGATCAAGTTTTCTTAGTGCCACGGGCGCTTCCAGACCATTCCTGACATCGTGCAGAGGCGCCGTCCGCTCGGCCCCTCTGCAACTATGCAAGTTCGCCTGTTGACTGACTGGAAAGAACCAGGATTCTGTAATGCGCCGCATCACACACAAGCGACGGAACGCAGTAGTCTGTCGAAACGATACGGCTGCAATCGGTCGCTCGTCTCGACACCGCCACACGCGAGCAATTTGCCAATTTCAACCACATTACGAATACCACTGTGTCGATAAGTTCTGCTATGGAAAATGAGCCGATCTGTTTAGCAACAGTGGCAGATGATCTCCGTATACCCACAAATACTTGCAAGAAATAAATTATTAAAAAACTAAATTTTAATTCATTGAACTACTTCTCAAAACGCTCTTCTTGGGAACTGTTGGTTGCTTTCCAGAATACATTACATTTTTCACTGACGCCAAGTGGATTTCACACATCTTTCTAGTGTGATAATTCAATTTCTGTTTCACTCAATCATAGCTTAATTGCAGATACTTACACAATTTGTTTTGCAACATCTACGTGTCTGCAGAAATGCTGTCAGTAACAGCACTCCTGATTACCGTAACTCGTTATAACTAGCTTAAGAAACGGTCAGTTTACTTGAAATTACAAGAGACTGGAGACGGTTGTATAATAGATTTGCTCTGAACATTTCAATTAGGTTCAACTTTAGAAGTTACACAACTTTCATAATGCGTATAGCTTTCTCAAATGTGAGGGGCAGTCAAACGAAAACCGAACATCTGCCACAACAAGACCGTCGAATGGTTCCGTTCGTAATTAATCACCACTCGTGCTCAGACATTTATCCCGCTGGGATAACACAGTCGGCCGCTGACGTATCCACAACCGCACCCACTCTTCCACTTCCTCGTCCGACTGAAACCGACTTCCACTTATGTCGGTCTTAGATCGCCAAAGATGCGAAAATCCCATGGCGAAAGATCCGGGCTGTACGGTGGATGTTGCAGTGTTTCCCAACCGTTTCCCAACCAAATCGCTGCAATGTAGCTTTCGTCCAATTGGCATCGTGGGGACGGGCACTGCCGTGCAAGAGTGATTCTGTTCGTCAGCACTCCTGGGTGTTTTCACATCACGGCGCGTCGCAATTTCTGCAGAGTCTCTTTCCAGCGCTGCGCATTCACTGAGGTTCCACGCTCGAGGAACTTCACATACTACATCCCCTTCACATATATCTCGCGCAATGATCATGAGGAGAACATTCGAGAAATTAAAGTCAATACAGAGGCTTCCCGACAACCATTCTTCCCACGCACTACTCGCGGGTGGAATGGGGTTGGAGGGCTCAGTGGTACTAAAAGTACCCTCCGCCGTACGCCATTAGGTGGCTTGCGGAGTATGATGTAGACGAGTTGAAGCATCCTCTTGCACGATAACGCCCACACTCACATTGCCAACTGGACGAAGGGTGTTTCGTCGACTTGGTTGTGAAACACTATAATATCCTCCGTACAGCCCGGATCTTTCTTTCAGCATGTGATTTTTCACATATTTAGTGACCTGAAGATAGACATGCATGGTAGTCTATTTCAGTAGAACGAGGAGGTGCTAGAGTGCGTGCAGTTGTGGATCCGTCAGCGGTCGACCGCATTCTACGAGACAGGAATTGATTGTCCTGTCTTCCTGTGGGATAAACATCTTAACGCACGTGCTGATCACTTTTGAATAGAATTTGGTGCCGTTGTGGCGGCGGTTCGGGCTTTATTTGAATGTCCTCTAATAAAACTCTGAATTATATCAGTTAAACCTGTGCAGCACAAGTTTCAAAAAGCTTATCACTGCAAAATCGGACGGCGTATTTTTGTAACTTTTAATACAAATAGAAACTCCCGCCTCAGAATCACTTCTCAGGGCGGGGCATGATCCCTGGAAAACTAGAATCTCTAACGCAAATTTCTTACTCATCATTGGCGACGCCAGAGTTGCACAATCACACTTAGTAACTAAACAAACGAGTCGCAGCCAACCACTGAATGCGATTCATCTGATTGTGCGATCCGTCGCTCGTGTGTGGTGCCGTTTAGACAGCCCGCTCTACTCTGTGTAAAGAGCGAGAAGTGCAAAAAAGTTGGGTAAACTTCCAGACTTGAACCTCGTCCCAATAACAGTTGATGTTCCCTTCCTCTGGCAAGGAACGGGAGCGAAACTTGACAGCGATAGGATTGCAGCCTTCCCTGTAAGCAAGTTGTAGGCTTCCTTTCTGCTTCCCCTGATAACGCGATTGAAGTCTAGAGGGGTGTTCAATGTTCAGTAAAAATCCCTTGAGAAAAGCAGAATTCGTCAGCTGATTCATTCCATCAGATACCAGTGCTTCCACCCAAGTGAACACGCTGATTTCGCCTCGCTCAGCACATTCACAGGTTGCAAAGATTTGCAATGTGCGTTTATTTGCCCTCTTGCTCCAGTCAGTATTATATACAAACACCAGACCGCTTCTAGAGTCAGGGTATTAAGCAAAGTTTGAAGACTTTGCTTAAGTGGCCTTGAAGATAGCAATAGTTTCTGGGAATTAACAGTTGTATTTGTTGGCAGAGGGATTAAAAGATTAATACAAACCTATGGGCAGAATGCGCTTCTTATAATTATTTTGGATACATCTGTGTAGAACTAATAATGGCGTTCGAGATAGTTTTGGCCATGTTCCCGCATTCGAGAACAAAACGCGGTACAATATTTGTCAACAGGAAGTAGTCACGATCCCTGTAGTCAGTAGTGACAACACTGGACTCAAGGGTAGTTTAAAAGTGTAACCTCACTACTTGCACATCGCTAGTGCAGTGATGAAACAAACCCACTTGACTGAGCTTCAAGGGCGCACTTAACTTGCAGCTTTGCTGCCCGTACCAACGGTCACACGAAAGTAGTGTGTGTGTGTGTGTGTGTGTGTGTGTGTGTGTGTGTGAGAGAGTTTGAATATAATATGAATTATGGAAGTTACTTTATCAGTCCAACATTTTTACTAATCTGTTCACGTAGCAGACGTCGAAATGGACAGTACCAGCAGCTAAATTTGGCTCTGAGCACTATGGGACTTAACATCTATGGTCATCAGTCCCCTAGAACTTAGAACTACTTAAACCTAACTAACCTAAGGACATCACACAACACCCACTCATCACGAGGTAGAGAAAATCCCTGACTATTGCTGCGGCACTGCTCAACTTAAATCACTGCCGCGGAAGCTCTCTTCATGGCCAAAGCAATTGAAGGCTAAGACGTTGTAGGAGTTGAAAAGACAAATGAAATACTAACTAGAAATCACATAGTTACCGGAAATGTTACTATTAGTACAAAATAGTAGGTATAGCGGGAGCCATTTTAAACAGAAGTGGTAGGTGGTATAAAGATACACTGACTGGTAAAAAGTTACCCTGATTGACTGTACAAGCTCCGCAGCAGCAATATTGTTTTGCAATATTGCTCAATATAGGACTTTTCATGTTTAATTTGAATGCACTGGATATTCGATAGATGTCATGTGAAGGTGATCACTATTGAAGGGGTATTATTCTAGCAGTAAAGGCCTTTTAAAAATTACGTTCGCTGTAACGAAATTGCAAAAAACGCTTTTATAATGTGTGGAACAAAATACTGTAGATGTCTTGGAAGAATGCCCTGCGCTCAAGTCACTTGCAACAGTTTCCCAATGAATTCAACTGCGTGCAAAACAAGCGCCAAAAATCGTCCCCAAATATTTGTATGTTTGAAAATACTTGTATTTCTAATTGTGTGGTTAGAAGCCACCAGAGTTCTTTGTACTCTAATTGTAAGTATATCTGAAAAAAATGCTCCCTACAGATCGAAATACACTCAATAAGATATAAAAAATTCTTGTGATTAGCGGCTTTTAGGACAATTAAAACGCGTATTCAACGTTTACAAAATGTCACTTTGGAGTAAAGAAACCATTGCGTAACTTGGTAATTCGAAATGCGTGCAAATGAAGTACAGAATTTGTAATAATTTACTAATATGACTACTTGAGATGTCCAGAAGTTTTAATAGTTTTCAGAACTGGATTTAGGATACAAGCAAAACAGCATGCACGAAGATGGCGGATGTTGGAGAAGGTAACTAAATAACATTCTTGTAGGCCATAACCGAGAAGTGTGAACTTGAGACCTACAGTAATCACAGAGCGGTTGGGAGAAGGGTGTCATAATTGATAAAGAAGCGTTTCCGTGTGCCAAGCCTTTGTCTGCCATGTGGTAAAGCAGGAAGGCAGGCGCCGGCAACCTCCATGACGTATCGCGGTAGTTTGCGCTTGACGAAAACAAGGTTGTGCAGTGCTTTCGTGTCGTGCGAAAACCCGATAGATGTGCCCCATAGGAGGGCATTAAGTAATACATTAATACAGTTTATGTCATATGAGTTAAGAACCATATATATAAATCTGGTATCATTCTGTAAACGTTGAAAACGCGTTTTAATTATCCTAACATCTTATTGAGTGTATTTCGACCTGTAGGGACCTTTTCTTCAGATATCCTTACAATTAGAGTACGAAGAACTCTGACGGCTTCTAACCACACAATGAGAGATGCAAGTATTTTCAAACATACAAATATTTGGGGATGACCTTTGGCACTGGTTTTGCACAAAGTTGAATTGATTGGGAAACTGTTGCGCAACTGACTTGAGCGCAGGACATTCTTCTAAGACATATGTTAAGAACATTCAGCAACCAGATAATCAGCGGTAAGAATTCTCCCGACAGTAGTCTGGAATATTTACTACGATGATATTTCGTCGGTCGGTCAGGTCCTGACATTGGAGACATTTAATGATATTGTGGCTGTAAGTTTACTGGCTCTCGACTGTCGGCTAAATTCGGGACCATTCGGTCAATTTAGACAGTCCTTTCTCGTGTGGTGTACTTTATGTTAGAACTGTTTTATTCGAAACAGAATTATTTCAACCCGCGTTAGGGACGATGTTACCACTCGCTAACTTCCCATGAAGATAATCCCGTTTTCACGTAAAACAGGAATAAATTTGTATCCATTAATGTCTGAAATGCATATTACCTGAACACACTGTAACAGTTTGAAAAGGGTCTGTCGATCTTAACCTAGGATCGATGGCATTTAGCTGAGAAGTCGCTGAAATACGAACCACGATACCTTTTTACTATCTAAACAGCCACTGGATTGGAAAAAGACCAGCGAAATTAGTAATTCAGTGATATAAACAACAATAACGTCCGACCAACAAATGGTCGACGATTAGAGTTCAACGTTTCGTCGCCGACGTGGTCGTTACAGAATGCGGTGAAGTCGAAATTGAGGGAGGAAACCACCGTGCCCTTACAAAATCAATTTAAAATTAAGGTACTTGGCTTTTTAGGAAAACCACAGAAAATCTCATTCTGGATAGCTGCAAATGGATTTCACCCATCGTCCCCTCGAACGCGATTCCCATCTCTTGACACTGCGCCACCACGCTTAAACAGCTAATAAAATATTTCTTTTGCTGTACACTGGTCGTGTCTGCCCCTCACTTGAGCAATCCCAAGCTTTCCAAATTATTTGGGAAAACAGCGCCAAACACTGCACCTATACATTAGTAGTATCTTCGAACAGCATTGTACTACTTACAAGGGAACCTCCCCATCGCACCCCCCTCAGATTTAGTTATAATTTGGCACAGTGGATAGGCCTTGAAAAACTGAACACAGATTAATCGAGAAAACAGGAAGAAGTTGTGTGGAACTATGAAAAAAATAAGCAAAACATACAAACTGAGTAGTCCATGCGCAAGATAGGCAACATCAAGGATAGTGTTAAGCTCAGGAGCGCCGTGGTCCCGTGGTAAGCGTGAGCAGCTGCGGAACGAGAGGTCCTTGGTTCAAGCCTTCCCTCGAGTGAACAGTTTACTTTATTTCCGCAACGTTATGATCTGTCCGTTCGTTCATTGACGTCTCTGTTCACTGTAATAAGTTTAGTGTCTGTGTTTTGCGACCGCACCGCAAAACCGTGCGATTAGTAGACGAAAGGACGTGCCTCTCCAATGGGAACCGAAAACATTTGATCGCAAGGTCATAGGTCAACCGATTCCTCCACAGGTAAACACGTCTGATATATTCTATACGACACTGATGGCGGCATGTGCGTCACATGACACGAAAATGTTGTCGACCCACTTAACTTGTACACTTGGCGAATGGGTAAAAAGATTATTCTACCTTGCCTGATTTAGGTTTTCTTGTGGATGTGATAATCACTCCCAAAAAAGTGATGAAAACATGAGAGTTGTCAGATAATAATTGTCTGAAAATAAAAAATTAAACTTTTCACTCGAGGGAAGACTTGAACCAAGGACCTCTCGCTCCGCAGCTGCTCACGCTAACCACGGGACCACGGCACTCCTGAGCTCACGCTGTCATTGTTGTTGTCTATCTTGTCATGGACTACTCAGTTTGTATATTTTGCTTATTTTTTTCATACTTCCACACAACTTCTTCCTGTTTTCTCGATTGATCTGTGTTCAGTTTTTCAAGGCCTATCCATTGTGCCAACTTATAACTAAATCTGAGGGGGGTGCTATGGGGAGGTTCCCTTGTTAGGTATAACTGAAGTTTCTTATTCTTTGTGTGCAGCACCAAAAGGAATCCCCAGAGAGCTCGAAATACGTAATGATTAAATAAGGTGCAAACATCTACCGTTACTGATATCTCACAATTTACTTCAAGTATCTTACAACAAGCGTTATGAAGATCCAAGATGTATCTTTCGGTACTACAAAGAGACAAAAAACTTGAATTATAAAATAATACTTTCATATAATCATATAATTGCAGTAACGACAGCAAACGCTTTTTGTAAAGATGTAAGGACTGAAAATAAGCCTTAGTTGTTCGAAAAGCATTGTCAGCTAATCTGTGTGATCTTAATGCTTCACAAATGTGACTGCATTGTAATCAAGTAAAATTTTCTGAACAATGTAGTATATATAACCATTACTGTAATTGGTAACAGAACAGATTTTTTTCTAAGTTCATAGTGAGGAAAAGAATGCTTTTACACAAGCATTATAACTGGCTTGATTCTACAGGGATTCTAGGGTCTCTTAATAAGAATCCCGTGGGAGCACAAAGTACAACCACTGCAAACGACTGGAACAGCGTATCAATGGAGAAGAAACCCCAAGATCTCGTGTACAAAATGGATTTCTCATTTTACGTGGGAAGAATGAGGTCTTCGTCGCTAGATCTGATCACTGATTTTTGTATGCTACAATGAGGAACTAGACGATTTTTTTGCCCGCAGTTACGAACACGGGCAAGAAATGATGGGAAAAAATGAGGCAGGCAGTCAAGACCAAAACGTAAATTGACTCTTTAAGCTCTCTCAGCAGCTCTGAAGTTCCGCGAGTTTTCGGAAGTTCAACCGGATCGACGTAATTTCCTGGAAGAATATTTCGGCTGGAAACTGCCCAGATCAGTTCGTAAAAGCTCTAGAGTTGTAGCCTGAAACGATTACTGGTTTGCATCACCTGAATACGACTTACTATGACTGTAATCCAATTACGGTGCAACAGACAAGAATTTTCGAGCAGGTGATTGCGAATACGTCTCTACTCTGAGATCAAATACTCATTTCCTGGAGAACTATGACTACTGAAGTTTGTATTATTGCTATATAATCCGCTGTTAAGATTCAGTTAATGGCTTTTGAAATTTCAGATTATCTTTGATCCAGTAGTGAAGGAATGGACGGAAGTGGCATGAATGGTAGTTGCGCACGTAACGTGTTACACAGCAGCCTGACACATAATCGGCGCATCGCTGATGCGGAGTAGTTTGTTGAATATTACGCGCCTGCCAGAGCGAGCGGCAGAGATTGCGGCAAACAGGCCCCGGAAGGCGGAATTCCGGTTTCCTTCAAGACATTGACGTCACCCGTCTGCGTCGGTTGAGACACAGCGCCAGACCGAACTGCGGTCCGACCGCCGCTCTACCAATTGTGAACCAGTCCAAAGTGTGTGGCTTGAATACGGTCGAATCAAAGTAAGTTCCAAGGGATACAAATGCAGCTTGTTAGTATTAATTAAACCTCACCATTTCTTCCATCATCAAGCACTACCTCATACTAACTGGCAACTCCATGCCTACAAACACTGAAGAAACAAAGAATTAGATCTCTGCGCCCGCACGAGGGAAGAGTGTGTGGGAATTACTGTAAGCTTAACACACTGACAGAAAAACATTTATCCATCACTGTCGATCATTAAGTCTCTCAACTTCATAAACCAGAAACACTACGAAATTGCTGCTTTACCCCCAGACGACCAACGACACCACAGGAGCCAAGAGTCCTGCTGGCGAACTTTTGGGTTTCAGGAGGTCCAAGCAACTGCGATAATTGTTTAAATACTGTGACCTTTCAGTATAGTCACACCATGCGTGCAGAAAGACTATTTCAAGTGCGAGCATACTCGTCGCCCATCCCCTAATTCCCGTGTAATACTACTCGCCTCCTGGCAGGACTTCTCGTCTACTTGCAACTTTTGGAACCTGGAAAACACCTGACATCGGTGGAACGTCTCCTCCCTGCCTCCCACGCAATGCCACCGCCACCGCACGAAACCGATGGGCTCGGCTCGGACCACAATATCCAGCATGCCTTTGTGCAACTCCCCTGTAGCACTCCTTAAGCGGATTAGGTAAAACCGATCGCTAAGTCTCATATAGCGAGAAAGCGTATAGCCGAACCCCATTGGGCATGGGAAGACTCGCAGAATCTCTGATGGATACCTTTTGTTGCTGAATTGTCCAAGTTCGTATCATGAGCTGCGACCGGCCGCACTATTTTGAAACAATTCTTTTTTTATTACTGGTTTCGGACATAAGCCCACTATCAAGCTTTTAGAGGATTTCTAGCACAAATTTAGACACTTTAATCATATGATATAAAACATTAACTCGGCCGTATCCGATAGCAAGCCCGATTGAAAAAGGACGGGATGCGGGGAGTAGTGACAACTCGCAAAAAAAAATCTTCGTTTGTATGGCTTCAGAGAATAATACCCAGAAAGGGCCCCCGTCCAATGTGATAGATGAAGTAAATCAACGACTTCGATGGAAGAAGAATGCGAGAATTTCAACGGGAGAGAAGCAGAAGGAATTTTCTCGACTGAACATGAACTTAATTCAGACGTATCTACTGTGCCGAGACTGACAGGAGCAAAGGTGCAGAGTACATTCCAGAGGCGTCGGTGGTCCACGTTACGTGTGCCCTGTGTACATCCTCTGAGGCTCACTACCACAGTTTTAATCCCACTACAGCTACTACGATAGACCAACAAATAAATCGACTTGCTGTAGTAATCAGGGAGCTCATGATAAACAGCAATTTACCCCAGAGGGTGCTTCATCCTCTGTCAACTTTGGTCCACACAAGTAGGCTAATTCTGGGGATCCTACTCTGTGAGCGAAGGAAGAGTCTGAGCTCTACATTACCTTAGCATCCATACTGCATCGGATATAAAACAGAAGGCCAAAAAGTAACTTTAAACTAGGTCCATTAACATACAGACCATGACCAAGGGTAGCAAACAAAGTCATAGTATGGCATCTTGGCACTGCAAGAAATGAAAAGAAATCCAGTGATGAGAACAGAGTGGAGTCGGAAGAGTATATCATATTTAAGGCAAGATCGGATCACAGGGTTGAGCAACGGCCTTTTATGTTCCGAACAACGCTTGAGGCAGACACTATTCTGCTACTGTCAGTGAATGGAAGGGTGTTAACGAGAGGCTATCATACCTAATAATGCAGACAGGAAACAAAGCCTATACCCCGATAAATACACATGCACCACTAATGGTAAGAACAGATTAGACAATGTAGTGACATAAAATTCTTAAATGCGCTGGATAATATAGTGGCACAAACAGATAGAAGGAGGGATAACAGTCTTGTTGGGTCATTTCAATGCACAACTGGGTACAGAGAAGGTATTCCAAGACCCTATGAGATAATACAGGGCACAGAAGAGAATCAATAACGAATGAAGGAAGGAAGGCTATTACTTCTGTGAAAGAGGCACAATATGAGATTCATAATCACCCACCATGAAGCGAGAACAACTAAGACGACCCAGATAACAAGACTGGTGAAGGACCATTAGACCATGCTGCGACTGAGGGGGGATGGAGTGGCGGCAGGGAGGGCATCCGGCCGCCCCTTAAAATTAACCATGCCAAATCCGATTTAACCATGCCGAGCCTACGCAAAGATACGGGACAAGGGCGCTAGCGAAAGAAGGGTCCAAGTACTCGAGTGAAGAAATAAAGTCTGATTTCCTTATGGTGTATCCAGCTTATTCGGAAACTGAACATGTACGCAAGACAAACTGCCTATTGGCTTCTGTCTCGGGTTCTTCGGCCAACGTTCACCTAATGATTTTTCTGACGTTTCGCCAGCACGAGTGGCTGGCATTGTCAAAGCTTCACCCTCCATTGCCGGTGGTGAACCGGAGCCGAGCTCGCGGCCGCAGACTATATGTATCTGGCGCGCCAACGTCCGAGGGAGGCTTTCCTCTTTCTTGTTGAAACTGTTCGCGTGTTTATGTATTCGTACAACTTCTCTGAACAAGCGCGTCTGATAGTCCTTTTCCACAGCCAGAACTTCCGTGTCGGCGAATTTTATTATGTGGTCGGTCTCATTCAGTGCGTGCTCTGCCACGGCCGATTTCTCTACCTGCCCCAACCTGCAATGTCGCTTATGCTCTTTGATCATGGTGTTAACTGATCGTCCAGTCATTCCGACAAACTTTTCCGCATGTGCATGGTATACGGTACATTCCCGACATTGCAAGTGGGTATCTTTTCTCCTTCGCCGATCTAAGACACTCTTTGATCTTCCTTGTCGGTTTGAAAATCGTCTTTACGCCATATTTGCGCAATATACAGCCGATTCTGACCGTCACTCTGGGAATGTTTGGCAGAAAGGCCGTACCCGACATTTCTTTTTCTTGTTCCTTACTTCGCCGAGTGTTTGGCTCTGTTACACTTCTAATATAATTTGTGGAGTACCCATTGCTCCTCCGAACAGTTTCCAGGTGTTGCATTTCTTACTAATCATGCCTCTTTTCTGGCTCGGGTGGTGGTTTGACAGTTCGTGCAGGTATCGTTCCGTGTGTGTCGGTTTTCGATACACGCTGTGTCACCGGTGTCCCCAGATCATCACCAACTTCCGCACCTAACTAAACTTTAGAATGAAAGATTTTTCTTGGAACACTTATTTTTAAAATGATACAAGAAGAATGATATTTAGTGTGTGTGTGTGTGTGTGTGTGTGTGTGTGTGTGTGTGTGTGTGTGTGTGTGTGTGTGTGTTACCTAAAACTACTTCTCAAATAAGGAAGGTAACTATCCACAGTGAGGGTGGAATACTTGTTACAAGACACACTTCCCCTGCATTACGCCTCTTCGCTGTGGCACTTGCTTGATCTGCACACTGCAACCCCACTTAAAATCAAACAGGTTCATCTATGTGCACTATACTTACTGTTTGTAAATCATTTCATTGCTGCTCTCCTTACTTCTGGGCTGGTACAAATTGGATGACTTCAGACTGTTAATGCTCTGTGTCTAACCACTATTATACCAGTATAATAATAACAATAATAATACTGTGTATATCACTATAGTAGCCCTTAATGTAGTTACTGCTGCGTCGTGCTATCAGTTCATTTATCTATCTCAAACCGAGTAATGCAATTTATGGACTACTGCAGTTACTACCTACAACTTGGAGCAGACATTTGCTTGACATATTTAGCATTTGTTACGTATATGTCTCACTTTTGTCATCAGCGATGTGCGGGACATTGCGCAACATACGTGTGTAGTGGGTGGACTAAGAGGAACCTGTATCCACTGCATTAATGATACTGAGAAAAAATAATTATTGATAACTTATATCATCAACCTTAGACTCTTACAAAATTGTAATAACAGTAATAATCTTTTGAAAACAATTTAACTTCGAGTCAAACAGAATACAATCTTTTAATTTTTATCCCTCAGAGGGTAATTACCTTCAGGTTGGGAACCACTGATCTAGGCGCTTATGAGTAGCACTAGTCTCCAGTTGTCGTCCACAAACGTGCCCCTTGTTCATCGTTTCTCCTCGTCTACACCATTCACGAATCGCTTTAACTCAAGTGTATTTCAAAACCCGGGAAACGCTGGTATGTACGTGCCAGAGGCAACAGCTGATAGCTCGTCGCGACTTTTCCTTTATCAAACACCCATAAATACACTCCTGGAAATTGAAATAAGAACACCGTGAATTCATTGTCCCAGGAAGGGGAAACTTTATTGACACATTCCTGGGGTCAGATACATCACATGATCACACTGACAGAACCACAGGCACATAGACACAGGCAACAGAGCATGCACAATGTCGGCACTAGTACAGTGTATATCCACCTTTCGCAGCAATGCAGGCTGCTATTCTCCCATGGAGACGATCGTAGAGATGCTGGATGTAGTCCTGTGGAACGGCTTGCCATGCCATTTCCACCTGGCGCCTCAGTTGCACCAGCGTTCGTGCTGGACGTGCAGACCGCGTGAGACGACGCTTCATCCAGTCCCAAACATGCTCAATGGGGGACAGATCCGGAGATCTTGCTGGCCAGGGTAGTTGACTTACACCTTCTAGAGCACGTTGGGTGGCACGGGATACATGCGGACGTGCATTGTCCTGTTGGAACAGCAAGTTCCCTTGCCGGTCTAGGAATGGTAGAACGATGGGTTCGATGACGGTTTGGATGTACCGTGCACTATTCAGTGTCCCCTCGACGATCACCAGTGGTGTACGGCCAGTGTAGGAGATCGCTCCCCACACCATGATGCCAGGTGTTGGCCCTGTGTGCCTCGGTCGTATGCAGTCCTGATTGTGGCGCTCATATGCACGGCGCCAAACACGCATACGACCATTATTGGCACCAAGGCAGAAACGACTCTCATCGCTGAAGACGACACGTCTCCATTCGTGCCTCCATTCACGCCTGTCGCGACACCACTGGAGGCGGGCTGCACGATGTTGGGGCGTGAGCGGAAGACGGCCTAACGGTGTGCAGGACCGTAGCCCAGCTTCATGGAGACGGTTGCGAATGGTCCTCGCCGATACCCCAGGAGCAACAGTGTCCCTAATTTGCTGGGAAGTGGCGGTGCGGTCCCCTACGGCACTGCGTAGGATCCTACGGTCTTGGCGTGCATCCGTGCGTCGCTGCGGTCCGGTCCCAGGTCGACGGGCACGTGCACCTTCCGCCGACCACTGGCGACAACATCGATGTACTGTGGAGACCTCACGCCCCACGTGTTGAGCAATTCGGCGGTACGTCCACCCGGCCTCCCGCATGCCCACTATACACCCTCGCTCAAAGTCCGTCAACTGCACATACGGTTCACGTCCACGCTGTCGCGGCATGCTACCAGTGTTAAAGACTGCGATGGAGCTCCGTATGCCACGGCAAACTGGCTGACACTGACGGCGGCGGTGCACAAATGCTGCGCAGCTAGCGCCATTCGTCGGCCAACACCGCGGTTCCTGGTGTGTCCGCTGTGCCGTGCGTGTGATCAGTGCTTGTACAGCCCTCTCGCAGTGTCCGGAGCAAGTATGGTGGGTCTGACACACCGGTGTCAATATGTTCTTTTTTCCATTTCCGGGAGTGTATGTCGAAGTTCCACGAGACTCTTCGCGGATGATACTGTTGTATACAGAGGTGGTGGTGGTGGTGGTGGTGGCGGCGGCGAGTTCCCATGGGACCAGACTGCTGGGGTCATCGATGCACAGGCTTACGCACTACTTAATCTCTGCAGATGTCGCTGTCGTTTATCGACTAATAAAGTCATCAGAAGATGAAAACAAACTGCAATACGATCTATAAGAAATATCGAAATGGTGCGAAAATTGGCAGTTGACCCTAAATACCGAAATGAGTGAGGTCATCCACGTGAGTACTAAAAGGAACTCGTTAGACTTCGGTTACATAAATCAGCTGAATCTAAAAGCTGTAAATTCAACTAAATACCTAGGTATTATAATTACGAACGACTTAAATTGGAAGGAACACACAGAAAATGTTGTGGGGAAGGCTAACCAAACACTGCGTTTTATTGGCAGGACACTCACTCAGAAAATGTAACAGACCTAAGGAGACTGCCTACACTACGCTTGTCCGTCCTCTTTTAGAATACTGCTGAGCGGTGTGGGAACCTTACCAGATAGGACTGACGGAGTACATCGAAAACGTTCGAAGAAAGGCAGCACGTTTTGTATTATCGCGAAATATGGGAGAGTGTGTCACAGAAATGATACAGGATTTGGGCTGGAAATCGTTAAAAAAAAACGCGTTTTTCGTTGCGACGGAATCTTCTCACGAAATTCCAATCACCAACTTTCTCCTCAGGAAGCAAAAATATTTTGTTGACACCGACCTACATAGGGAGGAACGATGAACACGATAAAATAAGGGAAATCAGAACTCGTACGGAAAGGTATAGATGTTCATTCTTTCCGCGGGCTTTACGAGATTGGAATAATAGAGAACTGTAAAGGTGGTTCGATGAACCTTCTGCCAGGCACTTGAATGTGATTTGCAGAATATCCATGTAGAAGTACATGTTAATGTAACTTAAACTAATGTACGCTAAGGTAACACACACACACACACACACACACACACACACACACATATCCATGCCCGAGGAAGGACTCGAATCCCCGACGGAGGCAGCCGCGCGAGCCGTAGCAAGGTGCCCTAGACCTCGCGGCTACCCCGCCCGGCTGTATACAGAGAATTCTAAAGACTGGAAAATTGTACTGAAATGCAGAAAGACCTGCAGAGTATCAACGCTTGGTGCAGGGACTGGCAAATTGACCCTCAACGTAAACGTTACGCATAAACAGACAAAGAAACTCACTACTCCAGCCGGCCGTTGTGGCCAAGCGGTTCTAGGCGCTTCAGTCTGGAACCGCGCGACCACTACGGTCGCAGGTTCGAATCCTGCCTCGGGCATGGATGTGTGTGATGTCCTTATGTTAGTTCGGTTTAAGTAGTTCTAAGTTCTAGGGGACTGATGACCTCAGATGTTAAGTACCATAGTCCTCAGAGCCATTTGAACCAAATTTCACTACTGTACGACTACACGATTGCAGAACGATCACTGGAACTAGTCACATCCATTAAACATCGGAGTATGCGTATAAGATAAGAAAAGAGGTGGTTCTTCGCGGTAGGCGATGGCAGAAATAAGTGGAAAACACTGACGAGAAGAAGGGACAGGAGGATACGACATATGTCACAGCATCAGGGAAAAGTTCCATGGTACGACAGGCAGCTGTAGAGCATAAAAACTATAGATTGCATCTACATCTCCATGGATACTCTGCAAATCACATTCAAGTGCCTGGCAGAGGGTTCATTGAAACACCTTCACAATTCTCTATTATTCCAATCTCGTATAGCGCGCGTACAGAATGAACACCTATCTTTCCGTAAGAGCTCTGATTTCCCTTATTTTATTTTGGTGATCGTTCCTCCCTATGTATGTCAGTGTCAACAAAATATTTTCGCTTTCTGAGGAGAAAGTTGGCGATTGAAATTTCGTGAGAAGATTTCATCGCAACGAAAAACGCCTTCTTTTAATGATGTCCAGCCCAATTCCTGTGTCATTTCTGTGACACTCTCTCCCATATTTCGCGATAACACAAAACGTGCTTCCTTTATTTGAACTTTCTCGATGTACTCCGTCAGTCCTATCTGGTAAGGATCCCATACTGCGCAGCAGTATTCTAAAAGAGGACGGACAAGCGTAGTGTAGGCAGTCTCCTTAGTAGGTCTGTTACATTATCTAAGTGTCCTGCCAATAAAACGCAGTCTTTCGTTAGCCTTCCCCACAACATTTTCTATGTGTCCCTTCCAATTTAAGTTGTTCGTTATATTGAATCACTGAGGACGTCGGGAGAGGGGGTTACTCTGAGATGGAAAGGTTGGCACGGGGTAGGAAGTCGTGGTGGACCGCATCAGACCAGTAAATTATCTGGTAACAGAAAATCCATTTAAAGTGGAACGACTAGACGTAAGTAATCGTAGGTAAGGCAGATACCAGACAGATTCATTGGAATAATCCTCAGAAAGTGAAATCCATCCACAAAAGAGTCGCTTACAAAACCCTTGTCCGTCCAATACTTTTAATATCGCTCGTCAGTTTGGGAACCATACCGGACAGGACTGACACAGGAAATACGGAAGATCAGACGAAGAGCTGCGCGTTTCTTCACAGGTTCGTTTAGCGAGCGCTAAAGAGTAATGGAGGTGCTCAGCCAACAACACTGGCAGACGCTAAAAAACGTACGTTTTCCTTCTCGGTGTGGTTTATTATTACAATTCCGATAGCTTACATTCCCAGAAGAGTCAAGATATATATTGCTTCCTCTTACGTGTGTCCCGCGAAGAACAATGAAGGGAAAATTAGAGATACTGCAACTCTTAAGGAAGCTTACGAACAATCTTTCTTCCCGCAGACCATTCGCGAGTGGGTCAGGAAAGTGGGTAAATGGCAGTGGTGCACAAAGTACCCACCGGAACACACCATAAGGTGGAATGCGGCTTATCGATGTAAATTTAGAATCCACACTACATAGCCTACTTACTGGCAAGGGACATATCTCGGTTCGAACAGGAATTTTTACTAAATCATTTGTACAAAATGGTTCAAATGGCTCTGAGCACTATGGGACTTTACTTCTAAGGTCATCAAGTCCCCTAGAACTTAGAATTACTTAAACCTAACTGACCTAAGGACATCACACACATCCATACCCGAGTCAGGATTCGAACCTGCGAACGTAGCGGTCGCGCGGTTCCAGACTGTAGCGCCTAGAACCGCTCGGCCACCCCGGCCGGCAATCATTTGTACACAGACCATCTCACATTCCTAACCACGTCTGCGACGGCGTGTGATTGTGTTTCGCTTGGTTTGTACAGAATAGTACTGGAAATCTTGGAGGTCGAGGGGAAAGGAGCTGACCTGTTAAGTATTCGCGTTTCAATACAGCAAAAATTAACAAAACAATGTTTGGAATATTTTAAACATTATAGCAGAAGGCTTTATCCAACGGGATACTGTGCAGCACAAGTTGATGACACATTCGCACTGTTTTTGGTGGCTTTTCTTTTTCAGAACCACGAAGATTCATTTGACTGCTCAATTCAAGTTACACTGGAAGGACAGTGGATGAAGAAAACGACTTATGGATAATAACGCGATTAATAGTGTTCAAGATTGTAATGCTAGTGGGAGTGGCGCAAACAGTATTCCTCAGAAGCTAAGAGTTCTGGTGAGTATGAACGCCCACCAGGAAAGAAATCCAATACTGTTATTTTAACAAAATTTTCCGAAGAACGTCTAACGTATTTATGAGGATTATCATACACTTTCACGTGAAGTTGCGACCTAAAGCCCATCATCGTAGACACATTCATATACTAAATCATACCTTACATCAAAGAAATATTTGGTTATGTGGAGAAAAGAGAGGTAATCATCCATTTCGAGGAAACAAGCCAATCAAAGAACTAGAGATAAAACAATACATTCTACCCAGATTGGTACAGTAAGGCATGAAGAAAAATGTGTCCATTTCTGGCACCTGAAACACTGGGCAGCGCAAAAGGCAAGAGAAATTAGCCAAACACAAGTTTAATGTTCTGCAGCATTTCTAGCACGTCTCAAGGAAGAATAAAAAATATGCCGTAGACACATGACGCTTTTCATGACAGCCAGATATGTACAGGAAGACCGAGATATTCATCACTCTGGGGCTCGTTTTGTCGAAGCAGTAAACCAGAAAACTGCAGTTTTGCAGATACAGCCACACTGCATTTGGAGCACTGATGAAAGTGGATTTAATTATGAACTTCTGGCACGACACTATCTAAATGAGGGGGAAGAATCAACAGTTCATTTTGCATGACCTCCATGTTCACACATTATTTGACGCCATGCGGATTTTACCTTTGATCTACCCGACTTTAGAAAGAGCATTGTTGCAACAACTACTCCAGACAAACCGGTCAAGGTTTTTGAAAGAATTCAGCAGTTCCCCCGGTCCATTCTGCACACAGTACAACTTGTAAAACAAATGTTGGACTTTCAATCAATGGACACCTAACAAAAAACTGCATTTCTCTTCAAGAAAAACCTTTGGCGCGAAAGTTAAATGGCTACTGGCGATAATCTTCCACCAAAAGTACATTTGGAGGCTAGCAAAGGTGGGAAAATGTTTAAAAAATTAAAATCCTTCTTCCTGAATGTTGATAATGATGTCGCGAATACCCAAAAGCTTCTACTAAAAATACTAAACTTCGTCCGAACAGGTCTCGGAAGACTCAAAAAGTACTTAGCGACCGTCGTGTAATCCTCAGCCTATAGGGGTCACTGAGTACGGATATGGAGGGGCGTGTGGTCAGCACACCCTGACTGGAGCCACTACTCCTGAATCAAGAAGCTCCTCAAATGGCCTCACAAGGGCTGAGTACACCCCGTTCGCCAACAGCGCTCGGCAGACCGGATGGTCACCCACTCGAGTGCTAGCCAAGCCCGACAGCGCTTAACTTCGGTGACCTGACGGGAACCGGTGTTACCACTGCGGCAAGGCCGTTGGCCAAAAGCGTTTACTACTTTCTGATTCTTGAACTGCTCGTAAGGACACAATAATAGTAAATGATTCATTTGCGGGTGAAGATACTTAATGCTTTATCAATCCGCCAAAAACAACAAAATATATACAGCCTTTGGATGTGTCTTTCTTCCAGCAATTTAAAATATATGCACGAAGGATAATAGACGCTATAATGACCCTCTGCAATGACTTCGACACGTAATTAAGAAACAGAATTTTCATACTGACTATGCATTCTGTTATTCATAACCAGCTGTGTGCTTCCTGTGTACCAGCGTATGTTTTAATATTCCTGACAAGCCGCTGGGCCGGCCGCGGTGGCCGAGCGGTTCTAGGCGCTTCAGTCTGGAACGGCGCGACTGCTACGGTCGCAGGTTCGAATCCTGCCTCGGGCATGGATGTGTGTGATGTCCTTAGGTTAGTTAGGTTTAGGTAGTTCTAAGTTCGGGGGGACTGGTGACAGATTTTAAGTCCCATAGTGTTCAGAGCCATTTGAACAAGCTGCTGGGTGCAACACTCCCCGCACATGATGTTGAATTTAAGAATGTGAGTCAAGTGGCACTTTATTTTACAACTCAGCATTGCGGTTGTGAGGAATGTCCAGACAGTGCCTTCGCAAAATGCACCTATTGTTATTCCGCGTATCGTTTCATCCATTTTGTTGAGGAACGTCATGTACATTTTTCGAGTCAGTGAGCAAAGAGAAACGCAATCTAATAGCTTCACCATCCTAATCACAGTGGTGTGTAAAGCTTCTAAATACAACTGGGACACAGAATTCCTGTTCGGACCAAGAGGCTTCGGTGTTGAGTAGACCATCACGGCGCACCACTGGGTCGTGCCACGATCCATGATGAAGTTGTGTCTCCTCACAAGTTGGCTATACGGCCGTATCGCTCAGTGAAAACGAGGATACTTGGACTACCAGGAAGTGGACTGGTTGCAACAGGACATCCCTTGTAAACCGAACAAGTCCCTTGTTTTTGTAAGTACTGGGCGGAGCAGATTGCTCCTCTGAGACCTGTGGGCGCGCCCACTGAACGACACGTCCGGTGGGCCTCAGACAGGGCAAACGTCCATCCCGTGGCTCGAACTAACAGGAAGGAAGCGGCGGGGGAGCCGGACAGCCGCCGGAACCAGATACCATCCACCGTCCCAGGGGACTCGGCCGAATGACGGAGCCGCGGCGTGGGCGGCGCACCAGCAGCTGCTGCTCTCGGCTGCTTTGGTCGGCCGCTCGCGTTCGAAACGGAGGAAAGAAGGAAGGTTACAGAAAGTTCGTTTGAGCAGTTACCAGACAGCGCCAGACAACAGGTGTACTGCTCATGCGCAGCTACGATGACGTAGGCAGCCCGTGCTTGGTGCTTGCTCTGCTCATACGCTTTTCGTCGCATTTCTGGTGGAATTTCGTGCGTGGTGGGTCATCACGTGACCATGTGCAGCCCTGCGGCATGTTGTTGAGAGGACATACAGAGTTGTACTTAGAGCAATTGCTTTATCATATCCCACCCAGATAAAGGATTCGAATAAGGAAGCAGTTCTTGGCAAAACACCATTTCAAAATTATACTCCACAGCTCGAAGTACCATAACATTTTGCTATGGGGTGAATGACAGATTTTTTTAAATTTAATTTCTTTTTTTTAAATTCGTACTCTGCAATATTGTTATGTAGCATTTCCAACAGGTTTACATCTACACAGCACTGCAGAAAGCTAGTAGGAATAAAGGACAATAAATTTCGTGACTATTTCAAAATGTGCAAAAAATTAACAAGGTTGTCTGTGATGCAAAGAAACTGTACAACTGACAGTTTATATTCTACTCTAGGATTAAATATGAAGCCATGTGCGGAGTTAAAACGATAAAACACGGTATGCTGCCAGTCTACAATTTACCATAGAATGGCTTTCTATGAATTTAAGTACTAGACAAGTGCCTTGTGATCGAAAAACACTTTCACAGAAGGCAGATTTGTAAAATTCTGCTACAGCTGTCATTATATTTGAAACAAAATATTTAGTTAAACTACTGACCAAATTTGCCTACTTAGTCAGCTTCAAGTGAATGTTTACGTATGTAGCATTAAGAGATCTTACAGTGGCATAAAAGGAACAGGACATCAGAGAGTACTCCAACCAGCATCGGAATTTCATGAACCATACTAAAATGCTTCATTCCGCTCTAATTGCACATTTCTATGTCCAGATGCACTCTGAAGTACCTGATATTCACTTTTCATTTGGTTTTCGTGATAATTTTCTCGGAGGCCCGGTAGTGTATTCTCATGTTTGGTTCTTTATTATGATATAATGTCATTCGTCCCAGAAAAAGAAAATTTGCACTTAAGATTGAACGAAGTTGAAAGTAGCCAACAGTGCGGAATGAAACACTTCGTTTCAAATAAACTAACTGCCTCAGCGGAAAAAAATTAATAGAAGCAAATTTCTCTACAAAACAGACAGAAATAGCTTCGTTAAGACATTAATGGTTGAATGCTAATATCGTGGAAATAGTATAGAATCAGAAAATTGAAACTAGCAACTTATTTTGGTCTTTCATGGTTATGCGAATGTTTATTACTTCACTTGATGGCTCCCGGCCACAGAAATCTGTTTTGATTTCATTTGACGTGGGAGCTGTAAACGAAGAGACCAGCAACATTAGGAAGACACGAAACATATACACGGGTCACGTGGGGAAGGACCCTCCCCCCACTGTAACTCAGCTTGCTTTGCGCATGCGCGAATCTGGCAGCTTGGGCGCGCCGGAAAAATTTTTCCGGGTAGCATCTGGCTACTTGCTGCTACAGCTCACACAGCAAACAGCCACGCTTGGGTAGTCAGAAGTGGGAGGAAGGCACTGCTCATATGCGAATTCAGCTCTGCGCATGCGCACGAGCCCGCTGGCAACTGCTCATGCGAACCTAGAGAAACGCCCCATCCAAAAGTTCGTCGCTAGAGATGGGAGTCAAGCTCAGATGGACAATAAGGGGAAAGAAATCGTCTGTGATCTCGTACAAGGTAGATAAATGGTGAAGGCTCTGGCAGATGACCCTGAACGTCAATAACTGTATCTTTTTGCGCATAAATAGGAAAATAAATCTAGTACTGAACAACTACACAACTGACGACATATTGCTGAAAACCATTTACCATAAGGTATCTTGCAGTAACTGTTTAGAGCACCCTTATGTGGAATCTAGTAGTACAAGGACAAATCAGAAAGTGCTTGCCCCCCTTTTTTTTTTTTAGCCAAATTATGGCTGTAAATGCGAAGTCAACATATCCATTACCAGCGTTGCACCTTTCTTGGTTCGTGCGGCTGTTAGTTGTTAAAGATGGCGGTTGTGCTTCACATGTACACGGCGTTAGAGCAACGAAATGTTATTCGTTTTCTATGGACCGAGGGACGAACGCCCATCGCGATCTACAGGGAAATGCAGCCCACATATGGGGAAAACTGTCTCGCTTTGATAACTGCGAGGTTGTGGTGGTGTGAGTTCGACGAAGACCGTGAAGTCTTGCATGACAATGAGCAGTCGGGGAGGCCGCCTTCGTCGGTCACGGCACCATTTCCCGTGGATACAATTGTGAAAGCAAATCGGCGTGTGCACATCACGGCCATTTCCCGGGAGCTTGGCAAATCGTATAGTAGTGCTTACGACATCGTTAACGGGTCCTTAGAGTACCGGAAGGTTTCATACTGGTGGGTGCCTAAGCAGCTGGATGACATGATGAAAGGCAAACAAATGGTGTCTTTACTGAACCATCTGGAACAGTACTCCAAGGAGGGTGAAAGTTTCCTGGACCGCATTGTTACTGACGATGAAACGCGGATAGTGCATTTCACGCCGGAATCCAAGCAGCAGAGCATGGTGTGGAAACATCCCGGTTCGCCGGTGACAAAAAAATTGCATTCAGCGACATCTGTTGGAAAAACGTCAACGGACTTCTGGAATAGCCGTGGACCGCCACAAGGTACAAATGTCAATGCCGATAATTATTGTTCCAAACTGTCACGTCTGCGGGTTGCCATCAAGCGAAGGCGCCGAGGGGTTCTCGATGTGGACAACGTGATTCTGCTCCACGACAGTCTGAGATCACATGTGGCGATCATAAATGCCGAAAAAGCCCCGGTCATTTCACTGGGAGATTTTGGGCCACCCACCGCATAGTCCAGACCCCGCCTTTAGTGATTTCCACGTTTTCGGGCAGCTGAAGAAGTTTCTGGCAGGACAGTGATTCACAAGTGACGAAGACAGCAGTCCGACGGTGGTTCCGTAGTCAGCCAGACGAATTCTACCGCAGAGGTATCTCAAATTTCGTGCTCCAATGGGACAAATGTGTGACCAGTGTGGGGACTATGTAGAAAAATAGCGTAAGGTGTGTAGAATAGGATGTGTATTTCTCATTGGCTCTATGTATGGTATCTTACTTTGCCTAGTAAAAAAATATGCCTAAGACCTTAATTTGCCCTCGTATCAAAGGCAAACACCAGGCTGGAGATTCTAAGGCAGAATCTAAGGAAATTTAACTCATCCACGAAGGGAATGACATACAAGGCGCTTGTTCGAGCGATCTTGAGTATTCGTCATCGATCTGGGATCCTTACCAGGTACGACAGAGGGGCGGGAGGGGGAGGGAAGGAGGAGGGGAGGGGGAGAGAGATCACAGAAGGTTTTGAGAGGGAGCAGTGCCAAGGAAGGGGAGGTAGGGAGACAGACAACAACGAGAAAGACAGACAACAACGAGAAAGACAGACAACAACGAGAAAGACAGACAACAACGAGAAAGACAGACAACAACGAGAAAGACAGACAACAACGAGAAAGACAGACAACAACGAGAAAGACAGACAACAACGAGAAAGACAGACAACAACGAGAAAGACAGACAACAACGAGAAAGACAGACAACAACGAGAAAGACAGACAACAACGAGAAAGACAGACAACAACGAGAAAGACAGACAACAACGAGAAAGACAGACAACAACGAGAAAGACAGACAACAACGAGAAAGACAGACAACAACGAGAAAGACAGACAACAACGAGAAAGACAGACAACAACGAGAAAGACAGACAACAACGAGAAAGACAGACAACAACGAGAAAGACAGACAACAACGAGAAAGACAGACAACAACGAGAAAGACAGACAACAACGAGAAAGACAGACAACAACGAGAAAGACAGACAACAACGAGAAAGACAGACAACAACGAGAAAGACAGACAACAACGAGAAAGACAGACAACAACGAGAAAGACAGACAACAACGAGAAAGACAGACAACAACGAGAAAGACAGAAAAGGGAGGTGGGGGGAGGGTGAAAAAAAGGGACGAATCTTTATGAAAACTACCACAGACGTGACCAGTAAGTTATAAAGAGTGGCACATTGCGGAAAATATTTTTGTGTGACTTTGTCCGTATTCATTCCAAAAAATTAATATACTGCCTACACAGATGCATACAAAACTACGTATTAAACGACGAACTAATGGAAGGTGTATGAATGACATCAGAAAACATTCAACAGCAGTAAATAAAACATGTGGAGAACTGCACTTTGGTTGATAAAATTACGCATACCCATATCAACACTATATTTTTTTCAGGTGCACACGAATAGCACTCCCATTGAACTGCTCGTCACACATACGAAATTGATGGTTTTGGGATGAATTTGCTGAGCAACATGGACTGTCTACAAGCCACGTTCCACGACTAAGGAGGGAACGACTGTCTACTCCCTACTCGGACACCACACTATAGCTAAAATTTGAACTAACCAAAGGAGGGCCGGTCAGTTTTTGCGCTTTTAGTTAACAGTTTACAGGCTAGGCGTATCAATTTTTTCATGACGGTCGTAATGTAACAGGTTTACGATGATTGTCGATCACCGAAGTACTGATTACTCCGACTCAATTGGAAGCTGTTTTTCTTCTGACGTAATATTAAAAAAATCAGCTAGTTATTTGCGAAACGAGAGTTGGTGGCAAACGACGACGATACTTGCTTCAGTAGAAGAAGTAACTGGAACGTGAGAAATTGACGCAGTCCCTTTTCTGCAACACACTGACGCCCATTAACATCTCTGAGTGCGTGTCCGCATTGCCTGTGGAATAGGTGAGTACGTGATCAGGCAGTAAGTTCTAAATGTGTGTGACTATTTTGAACTCTGAAACAGTTTTCTGAGTTCTAATCCTAACTTACAGAGCTGCTCTGTAATTAAGCTATTTATTTATTGATTTCATTATTTTGCTTACTTCATGTGCAGTAAATGGCAGACATCTGTTTGAAAAGATCACTTTGTTAGGACACTTAGAGAACTACTGTTCTGTAATAATATATGAACTTCTTCATTGCAGATGTGCTAAATGTTACGATCTCCGATGAGTATTTCGAGGAACCTATATCAAATAACTGGTTACAGTCAATTCACCAAGTATAAGTAATGAAGAAACAATTAGAAACATAACAAGCTACTTTTTTGATTAGTAGTTAATCGCGTGTTATGTTGGCCTCTCATGTAATGACCTCATCGATAAAGAAGAGTTAATTAACAACAGCATAGCGTGTCAAATTGTGGACTGGAACCGGCGTTATGGTCACTGCATTCTACACACACGCATCAGGGACTACGTTCCCTCAAGTGCGTATAGCTTTAATCTTGCACTGCAGGGCGAAACGCGACCTCAATTTCGCCTGTAGTTGAAGGATACATCGGCGTGTTGTTGTCCTTGTGGAACAAGGAAAGCGCTGGTATACTTCCTTCTAAGATTCGAAGTAATGTAAAATACAAATAACAAGGAAAGAACAAAGACCAGGCTTTATTGTCACGTCGACGGTGAGGCCACTACAGATGTGGCCCAAGGTCCCGGACAGGGTGAAGATGGGAAAGAAATTCAGCCACATTATTTCCGAAGTTAGTACCCTGGCATTCGTCTTGGTCGATCCAGGGGAACCAGGATGGCCGGAGACTGTAACTATCAGGAGCTTTACTACTTCAGTCGTCGCGAAGCTACAGCGAATAATTAAAATCTCAGCTTGCAGAGCAAGAAGACAGACTACTATTACACGGTTTCTTTCTAGTGGTCTGGGCGACACACACACACACACACACACACACACACACACACACACACACACACAGTTTTACTTTGACGCCGGTTTTTGGTCGTATCTTTTTTTTTCCAACCCTGGTTCCTGGTTTAACCTGAATGTTGCAATCGGTCAAAACAGCCATTTCTGAACTACCCAATTTTCGGATATTTATTGCTATTATTTTCTGTAATAAACTTAGAAAACGAACAAAGACTGAAAAAATCTCTCAGTTTCAAGATACGCAGAATCAAAATATTAAATTAAGTAGGCAAATAAAACAAAACTTCGTACGTCAACCGTTCGCTGCTTTTCTGTGGTTGAATACTAGGAGAAAATCTCCAGTATCTCCAAGTGATTCTAATTATTTGTAATCACTGCCCAAAAATCATGTTGTAATTGAGGATCATAACAATATTTGGGCATTACAAACAGTCAGTACGTAAGTGTGAAAAATGAATATGAAGAACTATTTTGAGTGTTAATTTGACAGTTTTCAAAGGCTAAAAGCTGATAAAGACATATCATGTAGACACAGGTAGCAGATCAGCTTCTCTCTATGTTTAACGCAAACTATGAATGAATTGTTAAGTTTTAAGTTTTCTCCTCATCTGACGTCGCAAATTTGTTGTGGTTCCTCCAGTTTTTAATCTTTTATATCGAATGGAGCATTGTACTTAAATGATACCGGACTTCGTAAAGTATTTCCAAACTACGGATGGTGCCATTCTGTAATGCAACTGATGTCCGACGACGACGCGAGAAACTACCATATATACCACACGAGGCAAGTCTTACGCTCTGCATGTACATGCGTACCATCTAACAGGCCATGCCACATGGTAACAGGTACAATATTGTCTCAGCAACGCTGTCCAATTCCAACGCCACGTGTTTACTGCGAGTTCCTATCGGCATTGTTATTAAAACAGCACTGATCGCTTTATCCATTTTCTGTTATAAAGTAATATTTCGAAGAAATAATTTCACGAATGAAGTATGTGGCGAGGGTCTTCCAGCGAATAGGCCTGATCGCATGGTGCAAGTTTTTTTGAGGTGACACCACTTCGGCGACTTGCCCGTCGATGAGGATGAAATGATGATTATGCAGACGACACAAACAACCAGTCCTTGAGAGGAGAAAATCTCCAACCCAGCCGGGAATCGAACCCGGGCCTCCCGGCATGACAAGCCGGCGCGCTGTCTTCTCAGTTATGGTGGTGGACAATTTACGGATAAAAATTACTCGTTTTTAAAAGGGTTTATTTATCATCAAATTTAGCACGGTCGCTATGGCTAATTGATATTTCGGTCTTTTAGCCTGTTAGTAAAAAGACCTGTTATAACCGAGACCGAAAAATACCGGTTATTCAGACCTAAAATACTGGTCTCTATTTTAACCGGTCGGTTTATGCCATCCCTAATTCCAATGCTCACATCCGATCGAGGTTTCCCTTGCCAAGCGAATGTCTTCAACTGGAAATCCTCGTCTCTTTTTCCCAAATGGAAACCTACTGCGCAACGTCCAGCCTGATGCGATATTTGGCCGAAAAGAACAAAAACAACTAACAGTAATGAGAGATGTAGTAAAATAGAAGCTGTGGTGGAGGAGGGTCGGGGGGGGGGGGGGAGGAAGAGATTAAGATTGAAACCCGGATCCATTTGTTAAACTTGTTTTACGAATGCATATAACACGAATTCATTGCGTCATTCGGGAGAGAGTACCAAACTTATGTCCCAACGCTTGCAAAGCTAGTAGTTTGTCATTTGAGAGAAAATTTCCCATTTGCTAATAAAATCTGCATTATGCGCGCTTCTTCCCGGCACAGGAGACTTGATTTATGACATATGCGCTGCTTTAGTTGCTGACGAATGGGCAGAAAAAGCTACGGCGCGTTGAGACAGCTGTGGAGACGCAAGAAACCCTCGGCAAACACTTCCGCGGCGCTGCGGTGCATTCCTGCACACGAGGCACGCCTCGCCAGCAGCAGTGACGTCACCCACGACTGCCGCGTTCAGTTGTCTAGAGCTCCGTGCTGTCAGCTGGCAACAGATCCTGGTACAGCTGCTCTCACACAGACGCGACTTATGCCGCTGGGCGTGCGACAGACGCGCTCTGTGGAACCAAGAGCTGAGTGCTTGGGAGAGGCAGTAGCGTAAAGTATTCTGACGAACAGTTGCTTTTTGCTTTCTTACTGAAAATAAAACACTCGTGCCAAGGCCACGCAATGTCAGCAACTGGAAAGCAGTATGGGCATTAAGGGTAACTTGCAGGAATTATCAAGAATTAAGGGAAAATTCATAAATATCCGTTAAATACTTCAAAATATCAGTGATGTCTTGAGTCATGTGCTGTACTACGGGCTAATTTAATGCCGAAAACAACGCAAATGAAGCTAGGGAAAAGAGACTGGATGATACACCAGAACTAATCTGTTTACAAGATGTATGGAGTACTATGCCTGTAAGCCGCTGCTTTCTCATCAATCAATTTAAGCCAATCAAAATTACAGTTTAACGGGCAGTCTACGACTAGGTATTAGGGACTGATGGCAGCCGGCCGCTGTGAAGGGCGGTTATAGGCGCTTTAGTCCGGTACCGGGGGACCGCTACGGTCGCAGGTTCGAATCCTGCCTCGGGCATGGATGTGTGTGATGTCCTTAAATTAGTTAGGTTCAAGTAGTCCTACGTCTAGGGGACTGATGACTTCAGATGTTAAGTCCCATAGTGCTCAGACCCTTTTGAACCGTCTGAATTTGGATTGATGGCAAGACCGAACTGGAGAAAGATGCAAGGAAATCGGCTATGTCCGTATCAATGGCAAATCGTTCCAGCATTTGCCTTACATATTTATACTTCCACAGAAAACCTAAATCTGAATTATGTAAAATATTCCTCTTTGATAGTTGGTGAATGACGCAACCAGCCAAAAATACTTTTTCAATGTTTTGTTTTACTACCTTAACCCGTTTCGGGCTACCATGCCCTTCTTCATATGGCTAATGTTTTTCCTTAAATAGTTGTTTCTGTCAACAGAATGTCGTCTGCTCCACACTGCACAAGTATATTGGAGCATTTAGTGTCACTTCATCACTTTTTGTTAAGCAAAACACCGATGTAACGTAAAATATTTGCCGTATAAAGATGGGCATGGTAACCCACAACCGGTTATGGCAATAAAACAAAACATTCAAAACGTATTTGTAGCTGATTGCGTCATTCTCGAACTATCATTAAGTCACGAAGTTCACAAGATCCAACATGGATAAAATAACGCTCCTCTCTGAACTAATTATTTTAAGTAATCATTGTATTGTATCGCATTGTGTAGCAACCTTTCTGTGGCATACTATTTTATGAATCAACAAATAATGAGAATCATTCTTTTCAATAAATCAAGTAAATTATTCCCCATCAACAGCTCTTTCGAATGCACTCTGTACCGTACAGTTAATAGGCAACTAGAATGTTACCTCACATTTAATTAGAGTAATATACCAGCTCGTCTCCAAACGCTGATTCTGAAACGACTGACCATGGACTACGAATAATTACGAAAATCAATTAAATGAGATGTTCCGATACTTAAACCTCAGAAAACCGAAAATACGTTAAATTCTTTCACCATTTTATTATTCTTGATACTGTTACACATCAATTATGAATGCCATCATTACACTTCGGATATCAAACAACAGCAGAGGGTAAATCCATGACCAGGAAGGGCACAAGATTGTTGCTGCAACTAATTATATCGTCTCTGGCACATGAAACCTCTAAACTTATTTCAGGCCTAGCTGTTACCCGTGGCTCACCTCTCATATCAGTAGCTTTGTTATGGTGTGTATGAAAGCTACTGTACCTGCAATTACGTCAGCTGCCCTCATGTGTGTGCCTTTTCGGGTAAGCGCAGCTCGCGATTTGCGTCCAGGTCCTAAGCTGTCAAAGTTCACAACGTCGCTGCCCAGCAGTGCGTACAGAGGGGCATGGGCAAGAGCACGCATCTACGCATCGTGCTATCGAAGTAGCTGTACATTATTCATAGTGTCCATTATACAACAAATAGTGTGAAGTATCGAAGATCGTATAGGCAATGTATTCATTACGGTGAATCGTAACACATCAACTAGTAAAAGTATTTTCGTCATAAGGCAAAGAGTAAAAAGCTTTTTCAAACAGTAAGTCGCGTGATATTGTTCAAATTCATATATATCTTTTACTACATGCTTTCCAACGTATCCTACGTTCTTTCCCAGGGACGAAGCTATCTCCATATTAACTTTCATCGAAATCTCGTTCTGTGGGTTGGTCATGAAAACAGACTACTTTCGCATTTACAATATTAGTATGGATAAAACTTTCAGTTGCGATACTTTCTTTTTTTCGTGATTCCTATAGGATGCCCCAAGCTACGCTTAAGTTACCTTCTAAAACCCCATGAATATTCGTCTAGTAGTTTTGGAGAAGCTTGTTCAAATAAACAGACACGACAATTTCACAAAAAAAAAAAAAAAAAAAAAAAAAAAAAAAAAAAAAAAAAAAAAAAGCTCTGAGCACTATGGGACTCAACTGCTGAGGTCAGTAGCCCCCTAGAACTTAGAACTAGTTAAACCTAACTAACCTAAGGACATCACACACATCCATGCCCGAGGCAGGATTCGAACCTGCGACCGTAGCAGTCGCGCGGTTGACAATTTCACAGATTTATTATATGTAGATATAAAATGTCGGGGATTGAATACCGCTTCTTCTGAATGCGAAAACAGTGTTAACACCTCGCTCGATGACGATGATGATTATTAGTGTTTTAGGACGCACAACACCGAGGTTATCAGAGCCCGTTCCCAAAATAAATGTTGACGAGTGCAGCCAAGATCTGTTAAACAAGGATCAATTGAGAGCCGATCTTTGCGAGAATTGTAAATGCCCAAACTTCAAAATTGGACACAGCACATCAAAACAGGTAGATAAAACTAAAAATAATATACCAGTACAAAACAGGTAAAAATAATTAACTGTGGCTGGGTGACCACTTACAAATAATGGGCGATCAAACCACTTTACAGCACATTAAGATCTCAATCCCAATATTTTGGGAAGAAGTCCAGACATCATACAAAAACGTAAAACTCTAGCCACACTCACCTCATTATTTGTTAAAATAGAGGGCAGGTCTGGCTGGAAACTTAAATTCTTCCCTCAAACCCGCATATAAAACACTCAAAATATGTCGTATCGACAGCTGTGTCCCACATGTCTGACACGTTGGTGGCTCTCACGACGTAACAGAAAACCATGTGTCAATGGACGATGTCCTATTCGAAGCCGTGTAAAGGCTACTTCCTCAGCTCGTCGTTGTCGGAAGGAGGTAAGCCACGGTCGGACAGAATCCTTCACCGCTCGCAACTTCTTATCCCTCACTTCCAGCCACTGAGCCTCCCACCAACGCATGACCTTCCGAGTCACGAATGATGTTATTGCCTGCAGGGGGACGGAACAGCGACCTCGCTCGATCCCAAATGAATTATATGAATTCGGAGATCAATTTTACTGGTACAGAAGGAGATATTCCTTGACAAATTAACACATTCTAAAAACATTCCAGTAAATAATACACGAAAAATACGATGTACACTCGCTTTAGCCGACGAATACTATACTTTCGAAGGTAGGTTTTTCCTAACATGGATTCCCAAATATTGAAGAACCGAATGCGCTGTGCTGCAAGTCATCACTTACACAGCGACTTTAAGAGGGGTTAGACAAAAATTGCAGACTTGTATGCTGGTGGATGCTGCAGTAGGCTTCCGGGAAAAAAATCCAGAAGTGGTTAAAGGAGCTTTACGTGGTGTATTGCAGCATGTACCAACACATTAAAATGAGTTGTGTTAAACATACTGTTAACTGCCATCCTGCACTCAAGTACAAGGCTGGTACTCAGCAGTAAGGGAGGTTGAACTTTTGACAATGCTACACATTACTGTCTGGGAAATGACAAACACGCCAACAAGTGGCCACGAAAGCCTCAACAATTTTGTGTTTGGCACCATATTGTCTACCTATCGGCAAATAATGCCACTTTATCGAATTCTACAATTAATCTGAAATTTAAGCGTAGGTGTTGCGAAACAACTCAAACCACTTAAGAAACTCAAGTCTTCCGGTCCAGATGGTATACCAATCAGGTTCCTTTCAGAGTACGCAGACGCAATAGCGCCTTTCTTAGCAATCATATACAACCGTTCACTTGACGAAAGGTCTGTTTCTAAAGACTGGAAAAGTATCCCAGGTCAAACCAATATTCAAGAAAGGAAATAGGAGTAACCCATTTAATTACAGACCCATATCACTGACCTCAATTTGCAGTAGGATTTTGGACCATATACTGTATTCAAACATTTTGAATCACCTTGAAGAAAATGACTTACTGATACATAACAAAACACGGATTCAGAAAATATCATTCTTGTGCAAGACAGCTAGCTCTTTGTTCCCATGAAGTAATGAGTGCTGTCGACAAGGGATCTCAGATCGATTCCATATTCCTAGATTTCCAAAGGCTTTTAATACCGTTCCTCACAAGCGACTATTAATCAAATTACGTCCATATGGAGTATCTCAGTTGTGTGACTGGATTCGTGATTTCCTCTCAGAGAGGTCACAGTTGGTAGTGCTTCACGGTAAATCACCGAGTAGATCAGAAGTGATATCTGGCGTTCCGCAAGGTAGTGTCATAGACCCTCTGCTGTTCCTGATTTACATAAATGATCTAGGTGATAATCTGAGCAGCCCCCTTAGATTGGTTGCAGATGACGCTGTAATTTACCGTCTAGTAAAATCATCAGACGATCAATTCGAATTACAAAATGATCTAGAGAGAATTTCCATATGGTGCGAAAAGTTGCAATTGGCACTAAACAAAGAAAAGTGCGAGGTCATCCACATGGGTACTAAAAGAAATCCGATACATTTTGGGTATATGATAAACAGCACAAATCTAAGGGCTGCCAATTCGACTAAATACCTAGCAATTACAATTACGAGCAACTTAAATTGGAAAGACTACATAGATAATATTGTGGGGAAGGCGCAACAGAATGCGCTTTGATGGCAAAACACTTAGAAGATGCGACAAACCCAATAGACAGCCTACATTACACCTCTCCGTCGTCTGTTGGAATATTGCTATGCAGTGATGGAACCTTACCAGGTAGGATTAGCGGAGGACATCGAAAAAGTGCAAAGAAGGGCAGCTCGTTTCGTGTTATCACGCAATAGGGGAGAGAGTGTCACTGATATGATACGCGAGTTTGGGGTGCCACTCACTTAAACAAAGGCGGTTTTCTTTGCGGCGAGATTTACGAAATTTCAATCACTAACTTTCTCTTCCGAATGCGAAAATATTTTGTTGAGACCCACCTACATAGGGAGAAATGATCGTCATAATATGAGAAATCAGAGCTCGAACGGAAAGATTTAGGTGCTCCTTTTTCCCACGCGCCAGTCGAGAGTGGAATGGTAGAAAAGTAGTATGAAAACGGTTCGATGAACCCACTGCCAGGCACTTAAGTGTGATTGCACAGTAACCATATAGATGTAAGCTGTCAGAGTAAAGGCTCAACATGATTAATATTAATCAAGAAATACAAGAATAAAGGAAATAAAAATATTCTCAAACTAAATAGATGACACCAGGAAACAAATGACAGCCCATGAATATTTTAAAAACATTCCTATTAAAAGCGTTTGATGCAGTCTTTAAATTCGAACTAATAGCACGTGTCTGTAGGATAAAATTTTGTACTAGCAATGAAAGAAACTAAGTGCATGAAGTGTCACGACTGAGTTACTGAGAGAAATACAGACGTGACTTGGCGCGAGCATGCAGTCTTAGCTCCGAGAACTGGATTTCGAGAACGGCTGCTGGAATGCATTGTCTGGTACAAGTTACGAGTGTCTCCCTTTGCGTCACGAATTGTGAGGAAAGATAAGGACGCCGCCAGGAGATATAACAAACAGCAAAGAGCACATCTCGCACCGTGACATCACTCTGCCAGCCCGACTTGCTTGTCAGCTTCGCTCGTCTGTGGACACGTGTACGTAACAGAGAACAAGTCTTCGAATTAGCAGGTGGGAGGACGGGGGTGGTTTCATCCTCTCGTTAATTTCAACCGGCTCATCAAGGAAAAATTCTTTCCCTGCCAGGGAACATTTTTTTTCTTTTTAATGTAAGTACTATTACAGCTCTTTGAAAATACAAGAGGACACTGAACACTTTCGACGCAGATTGTAGACAATATGAGTGCGAGCTGTGGATAAGCGAAAGTATCGTATCACTAATACCAAGCAAACTAAACTCTAAACAATTCTCAGGTTCATTATCTGGTTACCATTCAGGGTTACAAGTCCAGCAGCTCTGCGCCAGCAATGACGATTGCAGTATTCTTTTACCCAGTACTTCACAAAGGGAGAAAACCATCCCTCAGTGCCTCCGGGAAGCATAGAAACTTTTCGAGGGTTCCTCAGAAAACGAATTCACGGAATTGTTTCATGGAGTTAGTGCTGTTTACGTATATTCTGGAAAGAAAATCACTTCCAATGTCCCTGCAGTCTAGAAAAGCTGATGCTGTTTTGGAAATAAAACTCTACTGGTGCTTTGCCTGCAATGAAAGACATGCCTGGAGTACATCTTCAAGCTGCTGAAGTCGAATATAAAGTTACAAAACATTTAATGTTCATGCTACATGCGCGCCTTCAGGCACTGTGATTGAATTGCAAGATTTTTTCACTACTAGCACAAATTTATTCTCGAAAGGGTGTAGAGTTTTAAATAAAAAGCGGTGGCCATAGGGACAAAACTCGTAAATGTTATTTGGTGATAAAGTCTTCTGATCAGCTAAAACATTATGAACACCGACCCGCTACCAATATAAACCCGTCCAGGCGATAGCAGCGTCACCTGGCGGGGAATGACTGCTAGTGAGCGCGCTGTCCGTGTGTAGAATTGGGAAGGCGCGCGATTTATCTGAGTTTGACCAGGCCAGAATGTGATGGCTCGGTGGCTGGGCACGAGCATTTCGCGAACTGAACGCCGTGTCGCGCGTTGTATGAGTGCTGCGGTGTCTTCAACACGTGGCGAAAACGAAGTGAAGCAACGTCCGTAAGTCGTTGGGTTGGGCAGCCACCCCTTCCTCACTATAGATGTCGGACGTTGTAAGCTGGGCAGACTGGTACAACAGGACATGCAGCGAACTGTGGCAGATCTAACATCAGACTTTAATGTTGGGCAGAGTACAAGTGTGTGAACAGTGCACCGAACACTCCTAACGGTGGACCTCCGCAGGCGACGACCCACCCATGTGCCAATATTAACACCACGACATCATCAACAACTGTTACTGAAATGGGCACGTGGCCACCGGCACTGGACATGGGCGTAATGGAATAGGGTTGCATGGTCTGATGAATCCCAATACCTTCTCCATCATGCCGATGGGAGGGCGCGAATACTTCGTCTTCCAGGAGAACAGTTGCTTGACACCTGTACTGCGGGAGGAAACAAGCTGGCAACGGCACCATTACGCTCTGGGGAACATTCACGTGAGCATCGACGAGTCCAGTGGAGGTCGTGCAGCGCACTATGACGGCCAACACTCGTTGCAGACCACTTACACCCCTTCATGACGGTCATGTTTCCCTACGTCAGCGGCATTTTTCAACCATGTCACAAGGCCAGGGATGTGATGAAATGGTTCTAGGAACACAGTGGCGAGTTCCAGTTGATGTACTGGTATCCCAACTCACCAGATCTGAACCAAATCTAACACGCCTAGGATGTGACTATGTGGCGTCGGAACTCGTCATCTCCGCTTCGCGGAATTTACGGGAATTCGATGACTAGTGTGTGCAGATATGGTTTGTTTGTTTTGTTCTAGGGCGCAAAAACAACTAAGGTCATATGCACCAGTGTCGGAACGCTACAACACTAAAAAAAGGAGTTAAAAACCACTACACGTTAAGCCCAAGCGACGGAAGAAAGACAGCTAAAACATGGACTTGGACAAAGATCCATAAAATACTCCATAGAGAGAACGGAGGTCCTGACCTATACATTAAATCCCCTTTGACATATTGCTGCGACGGATGAGAAGTAAAACGAGATCGACCGCACGGGCGTTGTTCGCTAAAACGGCCAATAACTCAGACGGCAAACATAAATGAAAACTTAACAGGAATGAAATTTTCACTCTGCAGCGGAGTGTGCGCTGATATGAAACTTCCTGGCTGATCAAAACTCTGTGCTGGACCGAGACTAACTCCGGAACTGTCTTCCGCAGGCAAGTGCTCTAGCAGGTTCGAGTCTCGGTCCGGCACACAGTTCTGATACACCAAGAATTTTCAGAATGTAAGTGGTTAAAAAAGGGCATTCCGTCAGGAAATGGCGAGCCGTCAAAGGTTGAGGACAATGAGCACCAAGCCGTGGGGATCACCACTTAAATGGTGATGGCTAAAAAGATAGTGCCCAATACGCAACCTCGCAGCGAGAGGTCCAGGAGGAAGTCTGTTAAGCTGCTCGGAGAGGTTTAATTCCCCGGAGCTTGTTCCCATGAAGGAGAGGCCACAGGTGATGCCAAAGTGACACCAACGCTGACGGACGGCAACAGAGAGATCGTCTGAGAGAACGGAAGACCTCGCGGGCGGATGTTCAAGGACTGCAGCCCTGGGATCCGCGTCAGCGGCCTCGTTTCCTGTCAGACCGGCGTGACCAGGGACCCACATAAACATCACACTAGGTCCATCAAGTGTGCGCGAGTGAAAGCTTTCCTGGACCCGTTGCACTAAGGGATGGACGGTGTGCAACACTCATAAGCTCTGAGGGGCACCGAGAAAGTTGGTGTAAATGACAATTGAAAGGCCTGTGTCGCCGGATGTAATGCATGGCCAGATACAGGACGAAGAGCACTGCTGTAAATACTGAGCAGTGTTCCGGAAGCCGATAGCGAAAAATGTCGGTGCCAGTAACGGAGGCACATCCGACACCACGGTAAGTCCAAGAGCCATTTGTCGAGAAACCTTCGATAGAGCGAGTCTGGAGTAGTGTCCCTAGCAAGCAAATGAAGTCTAATGTGATCGCAGGCTGGCGCATGAAGCCAAGGTGGTGATGGGTTCGCACCCATTGGGAAAGTGGCAGGTAGCGTGAAGTTAAGCTGCCGGAGCAATAGTCGAGTGCTAACTCCAGGAAGTAACAGAAGAAGGACGCGCTCCAAACTGGCGACCAGAGGAGTCATCGAATAAGCAAACAGGGTGGGTGGCCAGGCATGGCAGACAAATGGCGTGCGTATCGGCGGAGGACAAAATCACGGCCGTATGACAGTGGTATTTCGGCTGCTTCTGCAGACAGGCTCTCAATCGGGCTAGTGTAAAAGGCGCCAGCAGCCACGATGGTGAATCGTATTGAGGCGGAGTAAGATAGACAGACGTGCAGATGCATAAACAAAGCACCCATAGTCTAGTTTCGAAAGGGATCGACACTAATGGAGGGATGGTCCAATCCGCTCCCCAGGAAGTACCGCTGAGGACAAGGACATCGAGGGACTGGATACATTGGGTGGCCAAGTAAGACCCGTGGGAGGGCCAAGAAAGGTTCCTATCGCCATGAGCCTCCAGGATTTCGTAGTTTCAACGAAAGGAAGAACAGGACCAAAATGTAATGTCAGTGAGAGTAAAGACGAACGAGACATCGTCGAAGACACTGCCCAAGGAGACAAGTCCATGGAGAACTGCAATAGATGGCAAAATCGTCAATGGAAAGGGAGCGCGAGGTGCCCAGCGGAAGACAGGCCCTAATAGGGTTAATGGGGATAGCAAAGAGGAGGACGCTCAAGGACGGAACCCCGAGGCACAAGGCATCCGACAAGGTAGAACCCACACAAACTCCATCAAACTCCATCTTTTAAAAATTCCTGAAGGGAGCTGGGCATGTGGCGTCGGAAGCCAGACATCTAGAGAGTACAGATGACAGCAGATGATGTAGGCTTTCTCCAAATCGAAAAACACGGCCGCAGTCGGGTATTTCTGCAGAAAACCCTTCATGACATGGGTTGACAAAGTGACAAGATGGTCAACTGAAGAACGGCGTGCTCGAAATCCACAATGTGCAATGGTTAGTAAATTGCAAGACTCGAGCCACCATACCAGCTGGGCAGGAATCATACATTCCATCACCCTGCACACACAAATCTGCTGAGAGAAATGGGGCAGGAGATACAAGGAGGTGTTTGTCCTTACTGAGATTAGGTATGGGTATGACGCCAGCGCCTGGGAAACGTGCCTTCTGTCCAGATGCAATTGTATGTATAAAGGAGAAAGTGCTTGCCCAAAGAGAAACGTCTGAATGTGATCATTGTCTGGCTCTGTGGCGGAGGGTCTGGATGAAGTGAGAGCATGATTTAGCTCCCTCACAGTAAAGTCGGCATTGTAGCACTCACGATTCTGGTAGAGAAGGGTATCACCTCCACTCGTTTCCGACAGATGAAGGCAGGGTGATAGGGAATGGAGCTCGAAATCTCTACGAAATGGTATCCCAAAGTGTTGGAGATAGCAGTAGAGTCCACTATGACTTCATCTGCTACAGTCAGGCTGGAAATTGGGGAATGGACCTTGGTCCCAGAGAGCTGTCTGAGGTTGGCCAACACGACGGAAGAGGGAATGGAACCGTTAAAAGAACTAGTAAATGAAATTCAGCTAGTTCTTTTGCTATCCCAAAGAACGCGATGAAACTGCACACAATTGTTTATAACGAATGCAGTTCGTAGTCATAGGATGACGGTGAAAAAGATAGAGAACACGTCTCAGCGAGCTAATTACGTCATGGCACGTCTCAGTCCACCAAAGGACTGGGACACGGCACAGTAAAGATGAAGTGCGAGAAATGGAATGTTCTGCGGCAGTAAGGATAACGTACGATCGCAACTGGGGAAATGATGTTCGTCGAAGGTTGCCAGGGAGGAATGAAGCCTCCAGTTGGCCACAGAAAGCTGCCGTTTAGGTGTGCACGTAGCTTGTTTAGGGATCAGCAAACAGATAGCACACGGGAAATAGTCGCTCGAGTATGTGTCAGAGAGAACATATCACTCGAGACGACAGGCAAGCTGGGCAGTGCAGAAGAAGAGGCCCAAATGAGAACAGATGTGTGTGGAGTCTGAAAGGGGATGAGGGTGGAGACCAAAAGGGGATTAGGCGCACATAAGTCACTGAGCAGCAGAAAGGGGTGATGGATTTGCCCAATAAGCTGGAGGAAGTCTGCCCTGGTGACACTGAATGAAGGAGGGATGTAAACGGTACAAAGTGAAAAGGTCAAGTGAGGAAGGAAAAGGCGAACTGCAACAGCTTGGATCTGGGTAGTCAGAGAGACTGACTCAGAATGCCATCCTGGATGAGCAGCATGACTCCCCATGAGATGGAATGCTGTCCTCAGGGGAAAGGTCAAAGCAGACTACAAAGAAATGCAGGAGGTCAAAGCGTTCATGAGGACGCAATTTTGTTTCCTGGAGGCAGACAAAAGTGGTCGCTGTGATTCCAAGAGCAGCAATAATTCCTCTTTGTTGGATCTAAGGTCCTGAATTTTCCATTGGAGGTGAGTCATGACAAGGAAGGGGGAGGAAGGAAAAAATGAAGGGATGTCATCTCGGCAGCTGTTGAGTGCCAACCTTCGAAAACTGCTACAAGGCGCGGAGGCTGGAGGATCCTGCTCCACGAGATCTACAGAAGTGTCGGCATTCTCCCTCTGTTGGTTTGCGAAGTCCTGGGCAAGAGAAACGGTTGGCGGTGCGCACTGGAGACTCGGAGGTCGGCCTGGTGAGGGAACCCAGTGGCGATTCTGTTGAAGAGGATCTTCGAGTCAGCAAAGGAGAAGACCGTTTGCCTCTCATTTCTTGCAGCCTTTGTGGATGGCAAATGACGATTGAGATGTTTGTTGGCTAGAGGAATGTAAAAAGTCTTCGTGGGAGTATTCCTTCTGTCCTGCCAGTTGTGAAGGAGACGACTTTGTCCCATGAGGCGAAAGTTTGGTGGCTTGTTGCACAGCTGGAGGAGGAGGATATAGGGATGCTACCATGACACTGGCCGATTTTACGACCGCAGTGCTGAATTTGAGGTAGCATGTCTTCATGGTCATGTCATTCGAGGAGCAAGATTTAGCAAGAACAGCACTGTAAATGCCGGATGGTAGAACACAGGGTTTCCAACTAGCAAACAACTTGCAAGCAAAACGGTAAGGCACCTTTTCCTTCATGCGGGACTCCTGGATGGCCCACTCACTGAGATACACGGGACAGTTTCAGGAGGAGGCTGCAATGTCGCCACTGCAATTAATGCAGTGGGGAGAAGGAGGCGGGGAATTGCCCTCGTGAACGTCCCTACCACGAATTACACATCTGGCCTGGTACAGACAGGACATTCGAGTGTAGTTGTACCGATGACACTGGTAGCAGCACATTGGATTCAGAACGAACAGTCGGACTGTGATAGCTTCATAGCCTGCTTTGATCTTTGATACCTTTTTCATCACCCAAGGGACCGCAATGACGCCCTGATTAGAGAGAAGTTCGGATTTCATGTGCAGAGGTGATGCCAACGCCCTCCAGCGACCTACCAAGTCGTCATTGCTTCCATGCTACGAAGCGTCGTCGCTGTTATCCATACCAGTGGTGGACATACCCGCTGTTAGGTAGGTGATCATAATGTTAGGGGCTTATCCGTGTGGAGTCCTTGTGTTAAACCATGAAACTAATCACCTCGAAAACAGTAACAACTCTACTGTTGTAAAAACCATTTATGGTTTTCAGCAGTTAAAGCAGGTGAAAAGGGAAGATTGTCGGCGAAAATTTACAATGACTTATGCAAAGCATAAAGAAAATTAAAGAGACCTTTGGAGAGAAGAGAACCACTTGTATGAATATCAAGAGCTCAGATGGCAACCCAGTTCTAAGCAAAGAAGGGAAGGCAGAAAGGTGGAAGGAGTATATAGAGGGTTTATACAAGGGCGATGTACTTGAGGACAATATTATGGAAATGGAAGAGGATGTAGATGAAGACGAAATGGGAGATAAGATACTGCGTGAAGAGTTTGACACGGCACTGAAAGACCTGAGTCGAAACAAGGCCCCGGGAGTAGACAACATTCCATTAGAACTACTGATGGCCTTGGGAGAGCCAGTCATGACAAAACTCTACCATCTGGTGAGCAAGATGTATGAGACAGGTGAAATACCCTCAGACTTCAAGAAGAATATAATAATTCTAATCCCGAAGAAAGCAGGTGTGGACAGATGTGAAATTTACCGAACTATCAGTTTAATAAGTCACAGCTGCAAAATACTAACGCGAATTCCTTACAGACGAATGGAAAAACTGGTAGAAGCGGACCTCGGGGAAGATCAGTTTGGATTCCGTAGAAATGTTGGAACACGTGAGGCAATACTAACCTTAAGACTTATCTTAGAAGAAAGATTAAGAAAATGCAAACCTATGTTTCTAGCATTTGTAGACTTAGAGAAAGCTTTTGACAATGTTAACTGGAATACTCTCAAATTCTGAAGGTGGCAGGGGTAAAATACAGGGAGCGAAAGGCTATTTACAATTTGTACAGAAACCAGATGGCAGTTATAAGAGTCGAGGGACATGAAAGGAAAGCAGTGGTTGGGAAGGGAGTAAGACAGGGTTGTAGCCTCTCCCCGATGTTGTTCAATCCGTATATTGAGCAAGCAGTAAAGGAAACAAAAGAAAAATTCGGAGTAGGTATTAAAATTCATGGAGAAGAAATAAAAACTTTGAGGTTCGCCGATGACATTGTAATTCTGTCAGAGACAGCAAAGGACTTGGAAGAGCAGTTGAACTGAATGGACAGTGTCTTGAAAGGAGGATATAAGATGAACATCAACAAAAGCAAAACGAGGATAATGGAATGTAGTCAAATTAAATCGGGTGATGCTGAGGGAATTAGATTAGGAAATGAGACACTTAAAGTAGTAAAGGAGTTTTGCTATTTGGGGAGCAAAATAACTGATGATGGTCGAAGTAGAGAGGATATAAAATGTAGACTGGTAATGGCAAGGAAATCGTTTCTGAAGAAGAGAAATTTGTTAACATCGAGTATAGATTTAAGTGTCAGGAAGTCGTTTCTGAAAGTATTTGTATGGAGTGTAGCCATGTATGGAAGTGAAACATGGACGATAACTAGTTTGGACAAGAAGAGAATAGAAGCTTTCGAAATGTGGTGCTACAGAAGAATGCTGAAGATAAGGTGGGTAGATCACGTAACTAATGAGGAGGTATTGAATAGGATTGGGGAGAAGAGAAGTTTGTGGCACAACTTGACTAGAAGAAGGGATCGGTTGGTAGGACATGTTCTGAGGCATCAAGGGATCACAAATTTAGCATTGGAGGGCAGCGTGGAGGGTAAAAAGCGTAGAGGGAGACCAAGAGATGAATACACTAAGCAGATTCAGAAGGATGTAGGTTGCAGTAGGTACTGGGAGATGAAGGAGCTTGCACAGGATAGAGTAGCATGGAGAGCTGCATCAAACCAGTCCCAGGACTGAAGACCACAACAACAACATGCAAAGCATACAAATGTGTTTTGATTCGTGCGGCAGTGCAATAACAGCACGAAACTCTTATCCATTTTCAATCACAGTCGACACGCCCACCAATTCAGACGACTATCAACAAAGGACTGTACATTGTACATTATTTAAATTCTTTATTCGATCCTTGGAATAAATAATCTTACCAAACATTAAGACGCAACAAAAATGTAATATTCTATCATGGAAATTTACGAGACTTTTCAAACCATCCTCATAACGAGGTTCAGTTCACGAGCGGTTACAGATAACAGTACAAATCCCCTAGCTCCGTTGTAACCTAAGTAAGTGGTCAAGAGAACTGCTGGAATTATACTTGAGCGTCGGTTCTCTTCACTGTTGAGTGCACGATTTGCCTGTTGGCTCATGATCGGCTTAGAGGTATACGGGGGCGGACAGGTACCAATGTCCGCGCCAGGCATGCACTTGCGCAGGTGTGGATTGTGTTTTGGACCTGTAGGGACCGGTATCATGTACGTTTTATTGCTGTCGTGGATAGTTTGAGATCTGTGCAGTATCGGGATACGATTTTCTAACCTCTTGTCCAGCGTTACTGTTAAAATTGCGCGATTGAAGGTGGTATCTTTGAAGACAATACTCGAGCGCACAATGCGGCAACCCTCTGCACAAATTCATCCAGGAGGAGGAATCAACCGAATGGAATGGCTTGCAGTTTCTGTTGATATGGATCCGAATGAGCATGCTTGGGACTAGTTAAAACATGCAGTGCATTGTCGGAAGAACCGTCGTCTTACGCTGAATAACCTCAGAAGGGACACCTTCGAAGATTCGCTTGAAAAACAATCACCTGAGCACAGACAGTATACCCTGGAGAATCCAAGGGTGTTATAATGTTCAGGATGCAGCAGTACTCTTTTTACACCATAGATGTATTATTGTTGTTTGGTTTTGTTTTGTTTTTGTTTCACAATGAATTTGTTCTTTTAGTTTCGTAAAGCTGATTCTTTCGTATCCTGATCTCCTAGAAATTGATACATGGCTGCCGATTTGCAGGCGGTAGAAACGTTTTCGTCAGTGTATACTATGAATCTTTGCCGATTAAATCTTTGAACAAGTTATGTACTTTAAGTGCATCTTCATGTTTTCGTGGCCAAATGACCGCGCCATTAACTTTCGAGCGTGCAGCCGCATAAATTCCACTCTGAAGAAGCCTTAACGATACACAGCCAAAATGCGTGTGCAGGCTCGAAATTTAATGGAACAAGTTATGTACTGTCATTACCGAAGTAGGTGGAGGTCGATTAACCCAAGAGAGTGGTCCATCTTCGGTATAGAAAAGCCAACTAATCGCACTCCAACCACTTATTTTCTTTAAAAGGTAATGGCGTCAGCCACTGCCTCACCAATACCTGCCCAACTACTATGATGAATATGCAATCTTCGCGTAGTTAACTGCGGATAGCTCAGACAGGAACGGCGGATACGAGTATCATTGTGGAGCGACACAATCGTAGGTCCTTCATTTAGTTTTATAATCGTATTGCAAGTGTGATTCTCTGGCTAAGTAGCTATGTGCCAGACTACGTTTGACCCCAGGCCAGCCCTCGGATTTTTGCCTGTGACTTATACTTTCACCTCTGCTAACATTTGTTAACGTGAAAAATCAGTTACATCGAAGTTCGGTGGCCACGTTAAGCTGTAGACGTGCCTATAAATAGCTGGGTAACTCTGTCAAGGGCCGGAGGATGACCATGGCATACCACCTCCAGAAGAATTATGCTTAGTGAAGTACTGTGCTCTTCAAACCAACTTTCCAGTTTGTCATTTTATTGTATTGTAAGGTTCCAGTAACACTATTCTCATCACGCCATTTTTTTCTCTTTTCTAAATTTCGATACAAACATTAAATATCAGCCTTAGGCGTTGTGTGAGCGACACAGAGTCGAGGCAGTTTCTTACGCTTGGATACTCCATCAATGAAACCATGGCATCTGGCGACGCACGTTATTCGTGTGTTGCGCTTTGGACACGTTATTAACACTACTGGGCAGGATGGAGGATCTACCAATTCCTTTCTAAGGTAAGAGAGAGATTAATAACGTCATACGAAGGGAGCTATACAATACCTCTCGGGACATGTCCATATCCCAACTCCTTACCGAAAATACTAAACACCAGACACTTGCGGATGTCTAACAACCGGCACCCCCAAACATGTCGTCTGGAAATTTTCCATGAGACAATATGTTACAGACCAGAATAGGGACACCTTTGGAAGTACACGGACTACACATAAGGAGTGAGGAGTGGTGGTACAAGCAGAACTTGCTGGGAGATCAAATATCGGCTTCCAAACTGCAAGCCCACATAGCCAAGAGACAATCAAGACGAGGCCATACAACATAATGAGACGCACCACGGCAGACCAAACATTGCAACGACGTTACGGAAGCAGTGATGATATGAGCCTCGGGGAGGACAAGAAAGGGTTTTCTGAGTTCCTGATAGCCGTCGCCCGATCTCACCTATTAAGTGGCACAGCAGCACAGCCCCTGTGACTCCTGAGTTGTGCCTCAGAAAGAGAGGAATTAACCATCCAAACAAAATGAGGAAATTAGTTCTGATTCAAGCACTGTAGTGTAGTGCCATTTTATAGCACTGTGTAGTTCCCAATTATAAATTACAATGCTTGTAATGTAGCAATGTAGCCTGGTATAACAAACTAGTTGCATGTACCTTCTGGATTCCAGATGAACTGTAGCCTCTGTACGCCAGATGGCCAAGGGTAGTATGTATATTTTTTAAATTATTTTTTAGTAGTTTACCGAAATTTTTAAATAAATAGCACAACGCTTAGTCTTACTAACTGTATTAAATTATGTTAAAATTGTGAGTTACAGTCAAAAGTATCAATTCATGTGCAACATTTGGTCTGCTTTTGTGTCTAGATAACAGACTAAAAAAAATAGCAAAAACATGAATAGTGTTAACTGCAGTAGGAATTTCTTTACCTTATACATTAAGAATTTTACTCTGTGGGCTACCAAGCCACACTATCTACAAGCCGTAATGATTAAGAACTGCGAGGATTAAATGTCTTCGCAGTATGTTGCGCCTGACGCAAATATTGTGACAGAAGGTGGAACAGAAACAAAAATAGCAGACTGGTTCTTACTGAGGACTTCCATGAAGCATGAAGTGTATAAAACAGGTTCTGTCGAGGAGTGGCGTTGATGGGAGGTTTGTGTGTGTGTGACGCGCGTCATTGGGCACTGAGGTGACCTCGACAACACTGCCTGGAACTTGCGATCGCTGGTCTACTGCAAAGGTCGCTCACAAGTGACCTTGGGCACGGCCGCTGAAGATGTGTGACGTCAGTCTTGTGCCAAAGCTCTTGTGCTCGCTCTCTCGCTCGCTCCTCCGTCTGTTACGGAAATCCCCGGCGCAATCAGTACAAATGGATTTCCTGGACCAGTCGGTTAGCGACAGAACAAGACCGCCTCAGTGGCGTGCTTCTTAGCTTAGAACCCCGCTCATAATCGCTGCTACAGTAAACCCAGTAACCACAACAGACGCTGTTTCCGCTGCCGTTACCTGCCACGGCATATTTCCTGTAAAATTAGGAGCGTATAAACTTTGAACTGTCCCACACCATCTGTAATGAAAGCAGTTTCTTCTTGGGCAGCAACGTAATAGATTCGCGTTATTCATTATTTCCTTGTCTAATTCAGTGCCTCCCTCACCGCACGACCACCTGTTTTTCAGCTGGTGGTGTATTTTCGGTATACTAGTCGTCCCCCCCCCCCCCCCCCACACACACACACACAAAAACGTACCCATCCACACAGACCGTCATTCAGCTCGTCCTTCCGAAGCCATATAACTCATTTACTGTTGCACGACTTGGTATTCAACCTTACATCCTTTCAGGTTGTATAACGTATGATATTGGCCGACAAAATATCTGTAATATAGCTCGTCTTTTGTCCATCACAGAAGTATTGTTGCCAATCTGAGAGCTAGAAACCATCAAAGGTTTATTGCTCTTTTGATATAAGTTCATTTTTCTCTCGTCCCATATTTTCTTGATCGTATCGATGGTACTGCTATCAGTCTGACTGGACTAGTTCGCCGTTTCTCGCCGCTATTCTGAAGCAACCTCAATCATCCGCGTCTTCGAGTCAGCCTTTTGGATCATTCTTTGCTTTCGCGTGCCAGGAAACTTGCACTGCCTACGGATCTAAGCTATTAAAGGAGACTTGCAGTCCGTCTGTCCTGTTATATCCCTACTGTATTCGACTTGCTGGGTCTTTGAAAACGACTCTGACGAGACTGTTTATGTTCAGAAGATGAATCAAGGCTTATTTCCAACCAAAAAGTAGCCATTCTTTATCATATATGTCGAAGAAGATCTACTGCTTCTAGGGTCATGACATTTCCGAAGACGACTGATTTCACCTCGATCTGGAAAATCTAATGCAAAATCTTGTGTAACAGGCACAGGATGCTCGGATGCGAAAAATGCTGTAAATGGAAACGCGCGACCGCTACGGTCGCAGGTTCGAATTCTGCCTCGGGCATGGATGTATGTGATGTCCTTAGGTTGGTTAGGTTTAAGTAGTTCTAAGCTGTAAATGCACCGACCATGTCAGGTAAAATCAACACAAATGTAATCAAAATAAGTAATGTAACTATGGATCAGGAAAAGTAATTTCCAACTACAGTTTATCACATAGCTTCATGTAATGAAATTAGTCACACTGTCTTCCAGCGCGGTTACCAAATAAGCTCGGGGACATTGTGTGATTACAGCTGATACATCGAATTCATATTCGGGAGTAATGGCAGAGTTTCGTTCTTCGTGATTTGCCTAAACCGCTAGAAGAAAATCACTGTATCCTCTGCTTCAAATGGCCTCCACAGAACTCCGATCTTACACGAGTTCTTGGGGCTGTATTGGTGAAACGAAATGATCGTATGGCATTGTTGGCCGGGAGGCCCCATTTGGAGAAGTTCAGCCGCCGTATTGCAAGTCTTTTTAGTTGACGCCACTTCGGCGACTTGCGAGTCAATGATGATGAAATGTTGACACACAACACCCAATCATCACGAGGTACAGAAAATCCCTAACTCCGCCGGGAATCGAACCCGGGACCCCATGCGCAAGAAGCGATAACGCTACCGCAAGACCAAGAGCTGCGGACGCTGTATTGGTGACTCAGTCGCACTGACACCAGTCCACCATTTAACTGCGTCCCAACACTCACTCACATGGCAATGCAAACCTGTCTATAATGCTAATTTACTGCATCTGTGATAAAGAAAGGAGAAACAAGACGCTCTTTCAATACGAGCTCGCCTTTCACTGCTTACAATTTCCATGGGGACCCGCTCTTCATATGCGCGCACGTATTTCAGAAGTCAGTGCAGGACAATCATAGAGAAAACCCACGAGCGGTCCCCCCCCCTCCTCCCTCCCCCCCCCCCCCCCCCCCACACACACACACACACACACAAACACAAACTTCTACGCTCGAAATCTCTCAGCTTCTATGTTCTGCTACTATTATGAACAGCACAATCTACGCAAAGAAAGCCGTGGAAGAGCACAATATAAGGCATGTCCCAGTTTTGTCTTATTCTCATCTCGTATTCTGGATGAAAGGGGTTCAACTGCCCGTCCGACCATCTACATTCAGGCTTTTCCAGGCCTTCCTGAAGCACAACGACACGGTGATTCACTTGAAATGGACAGTGCGGAGTTTCTTAGTCATACGTTAAGTCCAATGCATGATTCAACCCTGTCCGTGATGACACTGTCGGTGGAACTTTAAACCCTGAAGTTAGGGAACTCCTTACTTTTTCTTCAGTCTTCACTTTTGTGTGCGATACCTGTAGGATCATCACATTCTATTGCTCGCCGTTGCTCAATACATCGTTAAAAATGAGGTATATAGAAGCAGAAAATGAGAAAGTTGTGTGTATGCGTACCTAACATTTTGTACTTGGTAACTCACACGAGTCAAAGGACTCCCTGATTCAAATTCCGATTCGCTACAATAATAATGAAGTGCCTCAGCGCTCTGCCAAAGAAACCGGCAGCTATAAACGAAGTGTGACACCGCTTTTGAGCGGTACTGTAAAATCACTTAGCTCTATTTTTCTGTGTCGTCCTAATTTGAAAGTTAAAGTAAGCGCTGGAATTTAGCCTCCTGTGTGGCCCGAATAGAGCTGATTCTAGTTATATCCACGTCAACATCTATTGGTTTTTCATCGAACGCAGTCTTGAAATTCGGTGACTAATTAACTGTTTCTACTCTACTAGGCGAATATCCATGAGTATATCCCGTCAGTTATGTTTCATATGGGCACAGAAATACACATCATCTAAAGTTTTTAATGACACTACAGAACCCATGTGACGTTGTCTGGATATTTTGTAAACAAGTAAGCACCACAGTTGCGAGCAGGTGCAGTGCTATAAGCAACGGTACAAAGCGTGTAGAACTGACACTTGAAACTTGCAGATGGTAAGAAGTGGGTGGTCATTCCTCATACTTGCTTTGGGAAAGGGCAGCGTGGAGATATACATTTTGGAGGTCTGCAAAAATGGACTGGTGGCGGACCTATAAGTTCCCGCCGATATTTCTGTGAGTACAGTAGCTAGTCATAAAACTACAGTAATTAATGTGGCGTCTGATATGGGTCAGCTGGAGTGCAGAAGTGAGGGGTGTGGAAAAATTACTGATCAGTTGTGCATATTGTTCAGTTCCACTTTGCTTCAAACACTTCATTGACATCACATACCTACACTTTGAAGACAACCGCTTTCCAAAACTATCAGGTCGGTAGTGATTTATAGTCTAAGCGTATTTCCGTGCGTTTCTCAGCGCTTGAGTTCACGCACATCCCTTGTCAGTTCCAGATTTATGTGCTTTTACTGATGCAGTGTTGACTGCATCGTTGAACCACTAGCGAATAAAATTCGGCGGAGATGTTGACATGAGGACGACATAAGGGAACTGGCTCAACTCTCACTAAAAACTTTTTTTTAAGCTGAGTAAACCAGTTCTGCACTCTTCAACGCTTACTCCGTTGCGACTAACTCATCCTGGCTGGCGATGTGGTCGACCTTCTGTAATTGCTGACACTGAGAATTCTTGCACGAAGTAGGTTGCGCCGCCATTTGCACGTCTCAGGATGGATACCGGTGAGTCTCCACTGTTCAGCCGTCCTGAGATAAATCTGATGCAGCTAGATGTTTATATTCTAATGCTCCTCATGTACCATGTAATCACACAACGTAGTCTATTTGCATGTTCGTGACGTCAAGCCGCTGCAGGTAAGTCTAAGCTTCTACATGATTTCAGATTCCACAGCAGCGAAATGTTTAACTTCTGTATCTCACCTTTTCCTCATAAGGAAGTGCTCCTTTACATATATCACAACTTCTGCAGTTGCATTTCGATGATAAAGTGGTTTATGGATGAAGCTTAGTTTGTATTCCTTGCAGAAGAAGCTACAGAATTAATAAAATTCTTCTGGCTGTGCACGAGTAAACTGCCGTCTTTTCACATACTATAGGATATTTTTCCATGGTAAAAATAGGTTCAGACTACTTTTATGATCATAACATTCAAATAGGATTTTCGGTTAATATTCTTACAAAATCTTACTTTTATGCAATGTCACTGTATGGTCACGTGATCGAGAATGCAGTTACTCGCTGAAGCTCTGGTGACGTCACAGGCTAGGAGTAAGACGAAGCTATTAAGTGTGTTAAAGGTGTGTAAGACGCAATTTCTAATGTTTTTTCAGTACTTTTCTGCAAACCGTTGTCCGTCTCCGTTGTGTAGCGGTAGCTTTCTCCGCCTACCACACAGGGGGCCCGGGTTCGATTCCCGGCAGGGGACTGGGTGTCGTGTGTCCATTATTTACATCATTGACCCGCAAGTCGCCGAAGTGGCGTCAACTAAAGAGGACTTCCAATACGGCGGCCGAACTCCCCCGCATGTGTCAACAATGCCATACGATCATTTCATTTTTTTGCAAACCGTTTAGTTATTTGCCGATGAAAACGTATTTACAACTTTTAAGAAACAATGGAAAGGAAGGAGTGAAGGCTGATAGAGGAAAACTTTCGACGATTATGCGTTTATGATACCTTAGTTCTGCAAAAACAGCTCAGAGTTTTTGTGTTTAGGAAATAAATGTGGAAACTGGGTTGCATGATGACTGGAACAGAAGTACTGTGACACACCAGAAAGTCGCAGAATTGCAGTGAAACTAAGAGAATCTAACTGGATTATTTGCTCAGTCCATGCTGAAAAGATTTCCCAGGACAACCAGTGAAAGCCTGCACAATAAAACGCAGAGGAAACTTGTCATTCAGAAGATAAATCTGACCTAACTGCTGTGGTTGTTACCAACACTACTACTGTTTTCCAGGTACCTCTTTTCTCAATTTTCAGATTTTCAGACAGCAGTAAGATTAGCTGGGAACTGCAGAGCATCATCTTGTTTGCCTTCAACAGCTTTACACATTGCAGTTTTTCTGTTCCTGTAGGTTATTACGTTAAACCACCAGAAAATTATGTATATGATATATGCAACTGAGGTAGCAGAACCGTAATAATCTGTTGTTCTACTGCATACTTAATTGCTGCTGTAACAGTACGGGTTGAGAGTACTTGAGCAGGACCAACTTTCGTTTATTCGTAATGTCCTAGATTTACTACTTTTCCTCTAACGTTTCACGCAATGTTCAATTTTTATCCTTGAAAAAAAATCACACAGCTTTACAACAGTCTCCAAAGAGGCAGTTGGAGTGGTATATTACTGCCTTCACCGCCTTGTTTGTGAACAATAATGCCTTCGGAATCTGTCAAATTATTTCTCGGATTATGCAGAGTTAGAGCTACATCAGGCGTGTAATACAATTGCTTAATACCAACCTTGTGATTACATCTCACAAGGATCAGGTGCAAAATGAAGCTCCTAAATGAAAATGTATATTAACAAGTAATATGATACAGAATGTAGGGTTCTTAAATAACTGTAGTACGAATAAAGTGAACTTCAGAAGACAGCAATATTCAGCGAAGAAGGGAAAAAAAACTCCCAGTGAGGATCGATCTGCGAACGTAGCATTATAAGTCCAGCAGCCTATCTATTACGCTACAAACGACAATGTTCATGTAACTTCTTACTAATATCAAAATCATTCTCACACAAACACTTGTAGTGACCACTATTGGATGTGGATCTCTATGAGTCGCAACCACATTTTACGTTTCTCCTCATTCCTTAGAGCACTCAAAATTTTTCAAGAGTTTTTATACATTTATTTCTACAGTGTGGCACTACACGCTATTTGTAAGCCATTTTCAGAAATTTTAATCCCAAAACAAGATACCACTTTGAATGAGCTTTACAGCAACAGGACCAGCAAGCTAGGCAATGTCGTGACTGGCATCACATGACTCAAATGGAGCGTTTTAGACAGCTTTCAGTAATCTGTATTTCATTTAAGTTTTTACAGTACGTGACAAGCATAAATGACTTGATTAACCACTTAAGACTATTTCCAGAAAACAGTCAAATATCCTAATACAGACAGTCTTTATCAGGGTGACAATCTGTGTTGCTGTCCCCCACACCTGCAGTTCAACATGTTTGGATGATCTAACATACAGACAGTGACAAGTTAGAACATTGGACTGACGTGTGCCAAGTCATGAGAGACGCCCTAAAATTGTGTCGGACCTCCTCTTGCCTGGCGTAGTGTAGCAACTCGACGTGTCATTGACCCAACAAGTGGCTGGAAGTCCCCTGCAAAAATATTGAGCCATGCAGCATCTATAGCTATCTATGATTGTGAAACTGTTGCCGGTGCAGGATTCTGTAAATAATCTCCCTATTACGTCCCATAAATGTCTATGAGGCTCATGTCGAGCGATCTGGGTGACCAATCAGTTGCTCGAATTGTTCAGAACTTTCTTCAAGTCAATCGCGAACAACTGGGGCCAGGTGACATGACACCGTTGTTAGGGAACATGAAGTCCATAAATGGCTGCAAATGGTCTCCAAGTAGTTGAATATAACCGTTTCCAGTCAATGATCGCTTCATTTGGACCACTGGACCCGGTACATTCCACCTGATCACAGCTCACACCATTATGGGGCACCACCAGCTTGTACAGTGCCTTGTTGACAACTGGGGCCCATGGTTTCGTGGCGTCTGCGCAACACACTAACTATCAGCAGCTCCTAACAACTGAAATCTGGACTCATATGACCAGATGACGGTTTTGCAGACACCTAGGGTCAACCGATATGGTCACGAGCCCAGGAGAGGAGCTTCAGGCGACGTCGGGCTGTTAGCAAAGACACTCGCATCAATCATCCGCTGCAGCAGGCCATTAACGCCACATTTCGCCGCACTGCCCTAACGGATAGGTTCGTCGTACGTTGCACCTCGATTTCTGCGATTATTTCACGCAGCGTTAGTCATCTGTTAGCAATGACAACTCTACGCAAACACCACATCTTTAGGTCATTAAGTAAAGGGCGACGGTCACTTCGTTGTTCTTGATGACAGATAATGCCCGAAATTTGGTACTCTTGACACTGTGGATCGCGAAATTCTGAATTCCCTAACTATTTCTGAAATACACTACTGGCCATTAAAATTGCTACACCAAGAAGAAATGCAGATGATAAACGGGTATTCATTGGACAGATATATTATACTAGAATTGACATGTGATTACATTTTCACGCAATTTGGGTGCGTAGATCCTGAGAAATCAGTACCCAAATCTGGCCGTAATAACTGCCTTGATACGCCTGGGCATTGAGTCAAACAGAGCTTGGATGGCGTGTACAGGTACCGCTGTCCATTCAGCTTCAACACCATACCACAGTTCATCAAGAGTAGTGACTGGCGTATGGTGACGAGCCAGTTGCTCGGCCACCACTGACCAGACGTTTTCAATTGGTGAGAGGTCTGGAGAATGTGCTGGCCAGGGCAGAAGTCGAACATATTCTGTATCCAGAAAGGCCCGTACAGGAACTGCAACATGCGGTCGGGCATTATCCTGCTGAAATGTTGTACGGTTTCGAAGGGATCGAACGAAGGGTAGAGCCACGGGTCGTAACATCTGAAATGTAACGTCCATTGTTCAAAGCGTCGTCAATGCGAACAAGAGGTGACCGAGACGTGTTACCAATGGCACCCCAAACCATCACGCCGGGTGATACACCAGTATGGCGATGATGAATGCACGCTTCCAATGTGCGTTCACCGCGATGTCGCCAAACACGGATGCGACCATCATTGTGCTGTAAACAGAACCTGGATTCATCCGAAAAAATGACGTTTTGCCATTCGTGCACCCAGGTTCGTCGTTGAGTACACCATCGGAGGCGCTCCTGTCTGTGATGCAGCGTCAAGGGTAACCGGAGCCATGGCCTCCGAGCTGATAGTCCATGCTGCTGCAAACGTCGTCGAACTGTTCGTGCAGATGGTTGTTGTCCTGCCAATGTCCCCATCTGTAGACTCAGGGATCGAGACGTGGCTGCACGATCCGTTACAGCCATGCGGGTAAGATGCCTGTCATCTCGACTGCTAGTGATATGAGGCCGTTGGGCTCCAGCACGGCGTTCCGTATTACCCTCCTCAACCCACCGATTCCATATTCTGCTAACAGTCATTGGATCTCGACCAACGCGTGTAGCAATGTCGCGATACGATAAACCGCAATCGCGATAGGCTACAATCCGATCTTTATCAAAGTCGGAAACGTGATGGTACGCATTTCTCCTCCTTACACGAGGCATCACAATAACGTTTCACCAGGCAATGCCGGTCAACTGCTGTTTGTGTATGAGAAATCGGTTGGAAACTTTCCTCATGTCAGCATGTTGTAGGTGTCGCCAATGGCGCCAACCTTGTGTGAATGCTCTGAAAAGCTAATCATTTGCATATCACAGCATCTTCTTCCTGTCGGTTAAATTTCGCGTGTGTCGGACGTCATCTTCGTGGTGTAGCAATTTTAATGGCCTGTAGTGTATGTCTCATGCGTCTAGCTCCAACAAGCTTTCCGCTTTCGAAGGCTGTTAATTCCCATAGTGCGGCCGAGACCACGTTGGAAACCTCACATGAATCACCTGAGTACAAATGACAACCCCGTTAGTGTACTGCCCTTTTATTCCTTGTATAAGCGACACTGCCGCCGTCTGTATACGTACATAGCGCTGTCCCATGACTTGTCGCCTCAGTGTATGTCCACTGCTGACCACGAAACTGAATGTCGTCTGGCCGGCCGATGTGACCGAGCGGTTCTAGGCGCTTCAGTCCAGAACCACGCGGCTGCTACGGTCGCAGGTACGAATCCTGCCTCGCGCATGGATGTGTGTGATGTCCTTTGGTTAGATTTAAGCTGTCCTAAATCTAGCGGACTGATGACCTCAGATGTTAAGTCCCATAGTGCTTGGAGCCATTTGAACCATTTTTGAATGCCGTCTGCTAGTACTGGCGGGTGACATGTTAAGGAGAGAATAGATGCGAAGCAGCGACGAATGTGGACTTTTCTATCTCTCGGAATTCAGATATACTTTCTTGGTCCATCTACCAAACTTTCATCTACGTAAATGCACCGTCTAGGAGCACTTTGTTCCCTAACATTAATGACAATGTTTTTACTTCGCGCCGCATTTGTTTGGTTTCCTGTCTCTACCAGTAATTCCAGCCGTGCATCTCTCCTTTATTCATTATAATCGTCCGTCTTGATCACACATTATTATATCATTCACAATATGACCGGTTTCGGTTTACTGCCATCACTCGGTCCGTTACAACAAAATGCAAGAAAGCACTAATGTTATAATAGGTTCAATTGGCTGAACGCCGAAGCTACAGAAGAAAATGGGAGTACATAATAAGGATAATATGGATGAGGAGCATAACAAACCATTAAGAGTATTCTGATACTCGTATCAGCATCAGATACTTTGATCACTCATGCGGATGAACAAGTGCTAGCGATTGTCTGAGGGCATCCTGTATTTGCGCAAACACGAGCTATAGCCGAAAGACGACGCTAGTGATGAGGTATCAGGTGTCCAGCACGACAGATTCAAGAGTTTAAAATAGGATATTCCTAGCCATTAATTAAAATGGTTTTACATGGCTGAAGTGTGTTTAAATTAGAAAGACGTAACATCCGATACAGCATCTAGCAACAAAATCCATACGTAACGTCAGAATAAAAGTGTAAGTGTGGTAAATTATCTGCTAACAGAAAATCTTCCAGCGTGACACAGTAGATAAAACAAGACAATATGTGAAAGACGGTCAAGTGAAACAGTAACTAATTAATAGTCTGGTCCAAAGCGCATTCACAGGTCACTGCAACTGGCGCCGGCTGGCGTCCTTTGTGGAATGTTTTGTTTTTGTGTGGCGGATCACACGGGTTAGGGGTCCACTGACCATGCCTTCAATCTACTGTATATGCATCTCTCCATTGCTCGCCCTCCGCTCTGAATGGGTTTCGCACTGAAGGCCGGTGCACCATAAGTCAAAATTGAAAGTCACTGATTCTAAAATTTCCGTGACGTTTTCATACGGAAGCTCAGACATGAACATCCTATTCACTTTAAATTAGTTCCCATGCCTTTCTTACGCATCCATTTATTTCCCTGTTCATTCAGTCACTATCTTCCTCTACCCTGGATATACAAATTTAACTTTTTCAGTTACCCCGACTCTCTACGCTAGCAGCCACAAAGGAATGTTCTCTAGTATGCTCTAGTAAGATAAATTTGCACTGCCTGAAAGAAAGAACATAAAATGTAGCACCCAGGAGAGGAGGAAACGAAACGAAACTTCACGAGCTGGGAGAGTGCGTAATATTATTTCAGTGATTACAAAATCGAGTCAAATTTACAAAGCACTTTACAGTATACACCAATTATCAGTATGACGACGCATCCTGCCTGGCCTGGATGCATGCATTGATTTGGTTTGGAGGGATGTAGAAGACGTTGAATTCTCTCTTGAGACAAGCTGGCCGACGACTTTTAAGAAGTCCTTGATATCTTCGATGCTGGTACTGGGACGGAGTTGACACACTAATTGATCCCATCCATGTTCTGTCGGGGATAGATCTGGAGAAGTCTGACCACGCATTGTCCTGTTGGAAAACGACACCACGATACTATCACATCGACTGTGTGTGTGTGTGTGTGTGTGTGTGTGTGTGTGTGTTCCTAGGGGACCAAACACATGAGAGGATGCAGGATGTGCGTGACGTACTCTGTCAAGAGTTCTCTCTAATCACTGCCAACCGCGACCTGGTGTCATACTTGATGCCTCCTCGCACGATGATGTCAGGGAAACACCGTTGTGCTTTTACAAAACGTTGGGAGGATGAGACTCTTCGCCATACCGTAGTCATACTCGCCAATGATAGTTGTCAGGCGTAGTACAGAACCGCGACTCATAACTGAAAACAATGTGAAACCTTTCATCAGTTGTCCATGCTGCCCCCTCACGGCACCACTCCAAACGCAGCCGTTCGTGCCGCTCAGCCGCATGGGAGCCTAATTCCCCATTCCGGCTGCTGTCAGGTTCCGACCGATGGTAAATTGACACCGATCGTATCATCAGGGTGCTTTTTCTTTTTTTTGTCAGGTAGTATGTGATTATTTCTTAGAATGAGTAGTTTCACAGCAGTATTTCGCAAACTGAAGAACAAGAAACACCATTTCATATAGCATTATGAATTATCCGTTCTGGATGCGACATATAGAAAGGACCTAAAGAAGCTCGGCATCGTCCATTATTCGGTTAGAGAAGTCAGTGTGTTTCGTGTATTTGCGTGCTCAGGTGTGTGTGTGTGTGTGTGTGTGTGTGTGTGTGTGTGTGTGTGTGTGAGAGAGAGAGAGAGAGAGAGAGAGAGAGAGAGAGAGAGAGAGAGAGAGAGATATAGTTGTTTGGGGGGGGGGGGGGGGGAGAAGAGTGGCGTGGTAGTTTCGCTAGTCAATGTAGAGGAAGGACGATGTCGATGACAAACTAAGAGCAGCGTTCGCCCGTGGCAAGATAATCAAGGCTACCTCGGCGCTCTAAAACAAGATATATACAAATCGAAGGCAGTAATGTCGCACCAAAGACTTGAAATAATAACCGAACGTATACGAATCTAAAGACCGCATTAAGTTCTCATAAAATTTTGACAAAGTATTTGGTAAGTAATTATTCGATCCATTAACTTGCTGTAACTCTGCTTCATAAATTTTATGAAGTTACTTCCCTATTTTATAAATTACCATTACTGTGGGACCGGTGAGCGTTAGACAATTTTAACTGAGATACAAAAATGGGCGGTAAGTAAAGAGTGACTACCCCTGGTCTGTGTTGATGCAATTATCTTGCGTGTCCGACGCTGAGGTATTCTATAAGCACGTATTTTTGTTTATTCGACGATGGAGCGAGACGTTATCGAAAACTTCCCAAAAGTGAAATGAGACATCAACCTCGGCCACCTTATCTACACTGAACGAACAGTGCAATTTGAGCGATCTGCGTTTGTGGAATCCGCGAGGGTTTCCGAAAATTTGTTCTCTTTCCAAAGATGTCATGACATGCGAACAAAAAAATTTCAAAATTTTGAAGTGAGGAAGGCCTTTAATTTTGCGCATCCATCCTGCGACACTTCTCGAAGACAAAGCCTTGTGCCTTTTCAGCAGGAACTAGCGTTGCTCCGTTGTTCTAGCGATATAAAACTTAATGCTAGAAGACAGGTTCTTATCCAGCCTATACGATATGAAACTGGCCAGCACAATTTCATGTCCAACTGACTTTCATCTATGAAGCTAGGTGTGCGTTATTCCAGTCTTACATAACTCGTTTCAACAGTTCTTCCACGTCTCCTGTCAGATGGAATTACTAGTCCATCGGCACCTCAAATTTTTTTACTTCTTCCTGAATGTTTAACTTCCCTTTCAAATTTATCTCTGGTTACCTTCACAGCTTGCTCAAGGTCTGATTGAATAACATCGTAGATAGGCTACAAGCCTGTTTCGCTACCTTCTCTATTACTGCTTCCCAGTCTAGTTTCAACTGGTTCAACTGACTAAGCACTATCTGAGGTCAACACGTCTTAAAATTCAAGATGCTTAGCATATGTTAGAGCTTAATTTAATGAAACGAAGTTTTATGAGCGTTACCTTTAGATACCATAGGGAACTAAAGATGCAGTATTTAAAAAATTTTAGTACCCAGCGCGACCTTCAATCGGCCAACGCACAATACGAAGCTTTTCAGCGGTCTCTTCTCTACGAGTCCATACCGCCAACTGTTTTATTCCTACATGCATACAGGGCGAACCAGCAGCTATCCGTTCCGAGAACAGAGGAAAGTGTGCGGGACTTGGCGCCTGAAAGCCCGGGGACCGCTTCGGCCGCTCCAGCGCAAGACGTATGGGCCCATGCCGGTGGGGCCCCTCGGAGGTGTACGATCTGATGGCGCTCAGCCGCAGTGGACTCCGCCGTAATGAAAACACGGCAAGTGGTGGCCGGCATGCGAAGGGAGTGCGCAACGCTAATTGCATTACATTTCAAGCGTGACCAAGTGCGCGTACGGGAGACAGCTGCACAGGTGTGATTCTCAACGCTGGAACATTTTCATAGTCGTGGTCTTCGCAACAAGCGTTATCTCCGCTGTAGCACATGCTACTCAGGTGTTTGACATCTACTTACACCAACCAATATTTTCTTTTAGATGTACTGATACTGACCCTACGACTTATCTTAGAAGATAGCTTACGGAAAGGCAAACCTACGTTTCTAGCATTTGTAGAGTTAGAAAAAGCTTTTGACAATGCTGACTGAAATACTCTTTCAAATTCTGACGGTGGCAGGGGTAAAATACAGGGAGCGCAAGGCTATTTACAATTTGCACAGAAACCAGATGGCAGTTATAAGAGTCGAGGGACATGAAAGGGAAGCAGTGGTTGGGAAGGAAGTGAGACAGGGCTATAACCTATCCCTGATGTTACTCAATCTGTATAGTGAGCAAGCAGTAACGGAAACAAAAGAAAAATTCGGAGTAGGAATTAAAATCCATGGAGAAGAAATAAAAACTGAGGTTCGCCGATGACGTAATTCTGTCAGAGACAGCAAAGGACTTGAAAGAACAGTTGAACGGAATGGACAGCGTCTTGAAAGGGGGATATACGATGAACATCAACAAAAGAAAAACGAGGATAATGGAATGTAGTCGAATTAAGTCGGGTGATCTGAGGGAATTCGATTAGAGAATGAGACACTTAACGTAGTAAAGGAGTTTTGCTATTTGGGGAGCAAAATAACTGATGATGGTCGAAGTAGAGAGGATATAAAATGTAGACTGGCAATGGCAAGGAACGCGTTTCTAAAGAAGAGAAATTTGTTAACATCGAGTATAGATTTAACTGTCAGGAAGTCTTTTCTGAAAGTATTTGTATGGAGTGTAGCCATGTATAGAAGTGAAACATGGACGATAAATTGTTTGGACAGGAAGAGAGTAGAAACTGTCGAAATGTGGTGCTACAGAAGAATGCTGACGATTAGACGGGTAGATCACATAACTAATGAGGAGGTATTGAATAGAATTGGAGAGAAGAGAAATTTTGTGGCACAATTTGGCCAGAAGAAGGGATCGGTTGGTAGGACATATTCTGAGGCATTAAGGTATCACCAACTTAGTACTGGAGGGCAGCGTGGAGGGTAGAGAGAGACCAATAGATGACCACACTGAGCAGATTCAGAATGATGTAGGTTGCAGTAGGTACTGGGAGATGAAGCATGCACAGGATGAAGTAGCATGGAGAGCTGCATCAAACCAGTCTCTGGACTGAAGACTACAACAACAACAACAACAACAACAACAACAACAATTAAGATGGACCTAAGAAACCGAAAGGAGCAGGAAATGAAAAGATTTTGCAACTGTTCTAATTATGCTGGGTGTTACAAAAGCATTCCATAGTTTAAGAGGTGGTAGAATGGATTGCAAGAAAAAAAAGTCCAGTAAGCATGACATAAATACATACCCTAAGGGCCATGTGCACTTACCTTTGTTAATGTAAAACGTCTCTTCTACAAGTTCTTTGTTGTTACTAGAGTTAATGTAACGTACTCGCAATTACATACGATTTGCACACGTGAGCCATCGCTAAAGATCACGTCTGCCATTTCCCGTGTGCAATAAAAGGCTTGTATTACGCTGATAAGTGCGAAGGTGAAACAACAACGTAAAAGCATCTCACAAACGTACCAAAACACAAACTCGTTCAACTATTACCAATATAGACCTATGCACTGCACTTACCAGAATTGTGAATACGATTCTGTAACACATTTGTTTAGTGTACGGTGTATCCACGAACAACTCAATTGTTTACGGCATCCTATACTGTAGGTTGTTCGTAATTGCAAAGAGCTTGCAGTAGAAGAGATGTAATTGACTGTATCTAGAATGAGGTAGTGCTCATAGCTCCTAAGGTGTGCGTTTTAGAGCCAATGTTTACTAGATTTTTTCCTCGTTTTGGTCCGTACTAGCACCTATGAAATTGAATTCTCTACAATCTTAGCAAAAACACTACCGGTACACGTATTCTACAATCAGAGGTATCAGAACGATTTTAGCTTGTAACTTTAACAACCTGGACTTTCCGGACCAGTGTCCCTTACCTTACATTTATACATTTACCGTTCTTCATCACCCCCTGAAAGTTTGTATTATCAAGGGATCATCTTGCACAGGCGGGAGGAAGATCACTTCCCTTGAAACAGGGATTCTCAGAATTTTAACAATAAACCTCTCCGCAAGGAATAGCCTCTCGTATCGTCACTGGAGTTCGATGACTATTTCTGCGAACCTCTAACGCTGACTAAACGACCCGGGACAAAATATTCAGCTCTGCTTTGAATCTTCTCAACCTGTTCTCCTACTCGGTGAGGTTCTTGAAGGAAGAGAAATATTGAAAAAAATGGTCGTACGAGTGGCGCGTAAGCTGTAATCTTCGCAGACATTTCCTTGTGAGTCGTCCAGTGTACATTATTTGTCATGTGTTTCTTGTAATTTTAATGTCGTTCTGCTTTAGATTGTTGCATACAGATTGTTCTACATATTTTACGGGTTTTACTAGTTCCAATGATCGATTCTCAATCATATAACATGGCAATTATGCATTCTTCCGTCCATTTCCAATAAAAGCGTAACATTATGTTGAGCATTTACTGCGAATCCTTGCACCAAGCACTGATATTTTGCATGTCTGGCGGCATTTTTCTTGGAACTGCGACTTCCTTACACCAGCACCACCAGCTTTTCCCGCGTAGCTCCAACGTAATCCATAGCTATCACTGAGACCTTTTTCCAGAGCGTATTGTAACATTTCTTTCGTTAACTTCTTTTCGTTCGCGGTACCCCTAGCAAAATTCTAGTTACCTGCAAATTCGTATGTAAGTTTGAGATTAGCCTACTCAAAAAAGACGAACACGACTGTTTTACATATTTATTATTAGCACAAACATATGAAATGTGAGGTGATATGCTTTAAATTTTGGTAGTGTACAGTGTACATGAATCAACTCATTGTACAAGCGTACACTATGATGGCGGTGAAAAAGAAAAATTTTGAACACTTTTTCCCGCTTTTAACGGAAAATGTTTTGTCTCCCTGCCTCAGAAATCGCAAAAAGTTGACATCGTCGAAGAAAATCACCGCACCCACGCGCAAAATCTTGGTATGTTGCCAATGACTGTCGCGAGTCTGTACGCACAGCTCAATGGACAAACTTCCGCGCGCTCGTCGCTGATTCCTTGTTTTGGGGCCGGAGTTCCCTAATGCTTCTGATATTACCATCAGACAACTTGTCTCTATCTCTAATAGCCAGTGTGCCGAGGTAAGGAAAACTGCTACTTTCTGTAGAATTATACACGCCTTGGCAATATTTGGCCGACTCAGCGCAGGAACTACACTACTTGGCATTAAAATTGCTACACCACGAAGATGATGTCCGACAGATGCGAAATTTAACCTACAGGAATAAGATGCTGTGATATGCAAATAAGCTTTTCAGAGCATTCACACAAGGTTGGCGCCGGTGGCGACACCTACAACGTGCTGACATGAGGAAACTTTCCAACCGATTTCTCATACACAAACACCAGTTGACCGGCGATGCTTGATGAAACTTTGTTGTGATGCCTCGTGTAAGGAGGAGAAATGCGTACCATCACGTTTCCGACTTTGATAAAGGTGGGATTGTAGCCTATCGCGATTGCGGTTTGTCGTATCGCGACACTGCTGCTCGCATTGGTCGAGATCCAATGACTGTTAGCAGAATATGGAATCGGTGGTTTCAGTAGGGTGATACGGAACGCCGTGCTGGAGCCCAACGGCTTCGTATCACTAGCAGTCGAGATGACAGGCATCTTATCCGCATGGCTGTAACGGATCGTGCAGCCACGTCTCGATCCCTGAGTCAGTAGATGGGGACATTTGCAAGACAACAACCATCTGCACGAACAGTTCGACGACGTTAGCAGCAGCATGGACTATCAGCTCGGAGACCATGGCTGCGGTTACCCTTGACGCTGCATCACAGACAGGAGCGCCTGCAATGGTGTACTCAACGACGAACCTGGTTGCACGAATGGCAGAACTTCATTTTTTCGGATGAATCCAGGTTTTGTTTACAGCATCATGATGGTCGCATCCGTGTTTGGCGACATCGCGGTGAACGCACATTGGAAGCGTGTATTCATCATCGCCATACTGGCGTTATCACCCGGCGTGATGCTATTGGGTGCCATTGGTTACACGTCTCTCTCACCTCTTGTTCGCATTGACGGCACTGTGAACAGTGGACGTTACATTTCAGATGTGTTTCTATTCCTGCGAAACCCTACATTTCAGCAGGATAATGCACGACTGCATGTTGCAGGTCCTGTACGGGCCTTTCTGGATACAGAAAATGTTCGACTGCTGCCCTGGCCAGCACATTCTCCAGATCTCTCAACAATTGAAAACGTCTGGTCAGTGGTGGCCGAGCAACTGGCTCGTCGCCATACGCCAGTCACTACTCTTTATGAACTGTGGTATCGTGTAGAAGCTGCATGGGCAGCTGTACCTGCACAGGCCATCCAAGCTCTGACTCAATGTCCAGGCGTATCAAGGCCGTATTTACGGCCAGAGGTGGTTGTTCTGGGTACTGATTTCTCAGGATCTATGCAACCAAATTGCGTGAAAATGCAATCACATGTCAGTGCTAGTATAATATATTTGTCCCATGAATACCCGTTTATCATCTGCATTTCTTCTTGGTGTAGCAATTTTAATGGCCAGTAGTGTATGTCAATGAACAAGCAATAACTCTGAAACGGAAGATGAAAGCCACTATCTTCGCGATGTGACTAGTTACAGCGATGGCATCATCACTGCGGACTCAATCATAGCTGACGTCACGATATTGGCCACCTGGCACGGCGTTCTTATCACTCGTCATTAAACGGGCTTTAAGGCGCCACAAACAGCTTGGATCCATCACTTTTTTCATACGACCTCAGTCAGTTAAAAAGCAGGGGCCGATTTCATTTCAGGATTCTAAAATCAGTTTGATTGAAAATAAATATGAATTTATAAGGGACAGTCGAAAGAACGAGACCGATGGAAAAAAGTGGGTAAACTTTTGTTTCAAAAGCAATCGCCATTACTGTTATCCCCCTGTGAGACAAGGCGGTCAATGCCTTCAGGGACGAATGTTTGTGGTAGCCTGTGAAACAAGGATTGTACCCAGGCGTGCGATTCTTCGTCCGAAGCAAACCGGCGGCCACGAAAGGCTTTCTTCAGGGCTCCAAAAATATCTGAATTGCATGAGGAGAGATCGGGAATGTATGGAAGATGTGGGCACGCTCACATGTTGCCTAGGTTGTTTCGAGTAAGCTGCAGAAGTTTCGCTGGGAAGCCCTTACACGTCCTCCACAGTGTCCCAATCTCTCTCCCATGCGATTTCCGCAATTTTGGAGCTCTGAAGAACTACATTCTTGGCCGTCCATTGGCATGGAACGAAGGCGTGTACGCCTGGGAACAAACTTTGTTCCGTAGGCAACTGCCAGAAGTTGTCCATAAAGGAGCCATTGACTGTCTTGTCTCACTGAACAAGCGTCCTATGTGTATCAGCATGCCTCGGTGGCTATGTGTGCGTCAAACTAGGGACCCAAAGCTCTATCGTTCAATCATCGATTGGTACGACTTTTCTGTCACGGCGTTTCTTTTAACTTGGGCAGTGACTTTTAATGTGAAAAATGTCAGTTTACACTGTAGGTCCTCTTGCAACTGTTTAGGTAAGTCAGTTCAAAGGTATGATGCCAAGGGAATCCCACCTTAGACAGGACTGCGCCGTACTAGCTGGGTCAGCGTACGTTTACTTGTATACCAGTGAACGTAAAGGAAAAGTAACGTGAACACTGTCACGCAATGTGCGGTGCTTCGCCAGCTTCCTAGCTGCGCACTGGGGATTTACCGGAGAACCTCTTGCCGAATGGAATGACGCGCTTGTGCTGGAACATCCCGCACACAACAGTCGCTGTCTCTCTTACCTACACATTAACGTGGTTCATAATATAGGCGTAGCTCCGTGCTAACGCCTTATATTCAACGATAATGCTCGAATACTGTTGTATAAGAAATGATTTTCTAGTACGTTGCTGCGCTCTACCAGGAACTGTTGTTTCTATGTAACATGGTTCAAAATGACATTCTTCCTACAGAAACATCAAGTTTAATACAGATGCAGTCACTGGCACCATGCTTTCTGAATACACATCTCCTTATCACAAAGTAAGTAAATAAATAAATAAATATTAAAATTACTCTCCTGAAGACAAGGATCAGAAGTATGTTTTCGAAATTTTGTTGATACGTTTGTGCGTTCCATTTCTCAGTACGATGTAACGGTAAGTTGAAAGCCAATGTGATAGCGCAGACTTACAGAAGGACCGCGTGCAGATGAGCATAATTCCGGAAGTATTACTGGTATATCACTGTTTCCAGTTAGCATATGGTTCTTTTAGCTGGATGCCACAAAAAGTATGTTCCCGTTAGAGACGAGGACTAGAGTGATACATACTTCAACAAAGCACTTCGTGTCTATACCATGAGTATCCATGTCAAGAATTGTGTGGGGAGGGGGAGGAAGAAAACATGCCACTTAAGCTCAATGGGTGAACTATAGGGAGTAAAATTCGGCCACGAAAAAGGCCGCTCAAAAATCTCGCGCTCAACTGATTAATATCGTTCGTACTTCTGGAACCCTAGCTTCGATTAACGGAAGAGATACCGAAGATTTGATTATTTTCGGCGCTGGCCAAATACCAATATAGTAGAGGGGGTAATCTACCTGGTCTGTTCTGAACAAAACGCAGTGGCGCACTGAATTTTATCAGGTTTTTGTTTCCTCTAAATATTAACCCCCGAGTCAATAAAAGTCGTTGATGATTGTACACAGTCTATGTTGTTATATTTGGACTTCCTCTGTGTCGAAGACAATCTTATCATCCTTATATTTCCGCTCCAGCTACTATCGCCACACTTTGTGTAGTATCCCACGGAACCCATATTCCACCACGCCGGGTTACTTGGTTCATACGCGGAAGGAAAGCGAAGCTAGTGGTGTGTGTCATCGAAAGCTACCCACGTCGCTCCCTCATTTTTTCTTTTTTCCTGTTAATTTTACATACTTGGGCGTAACGAGTTAGCACATGTCATCTACGTTAAAACTGAACAGTTTGTGGCATATTTATAACTTAGAGAACGTTCGTGCAACATATTTCCCGCACAGTTGATGTTGCTCGGAAGTGGCTTACTACTATAAACAATTGGTACAACAATGTACCCTATTGCCGAAACGCTTCTTGCTCATTCAGTTATAGTGTAACATAGCGACTGCAACAGCAAATAATGCTAATTTTCCACCTCTCTATTACCAGTTTATAAGCAAAATTTCTGATGCATAACTACGGTGCTACAAACAGCACACCCCTTTTTTCTGCAAAAGGCGAACAGTTACGAAATACGTTTAGAAGATAAGTTAGCGTTATTCTTAGCTGATACATGTTTAAAGTTGTTAGGAATGTTAGGTTTTGATTATCACAAGCAAGCGCTCCGTTTAAGAAAAGCGGCACAATCCGATCCATATCTGCTCAGCTTTCGTCTTCGGAGAACCCATTACAAAGTAAAAAATCTTATTTCCTACAACTGCAAGTTTGTAGATTCCTCAGTATAATATATTCATAAAACGTGATAACTACTCTGGACGAGAAAATCTTACTGTGTGAAGGATTTCTCTAGGTAGGGGCTACGCGATTTCGTTTAAGAGATTACATCCAAAATTAAATTTGCTTTCAGGCTGTATTTCATCTGCAATGCCACTATTTTCAATTTCGGAACTACCTAGACAAAAGCCCATTCCACGGAGCTCTCGTATCTCCAACAATAACGGCATACTAGCGAAATAGGTGACTGTTCGGGAATGGTGGTTGAGCAACAAGAAAACACCGGCGCTGAAATAAATATGCTCGTCAAAAAAGAAAAAAAATCAGAGCTCTACAAGGAGCTAGATGAGAAACGAAGCTCTTGGCACAGCTGTTCCCGGCAGTTAGAACAGAGTCTAGATAAGGCGCAGGAAGTGGTATCACTTGACGCCGAAGACAAGCACATTATGAAACGCAGCAACAGAACATGAAGGAATAAGTACGCACTTATAAAATCAAATTAAAAACCGTAGCAAATTAGCCATGATGGATTTTTCGCGCCAGACTCTGTGCCGCTTTTCATAAACGTTACGGAAGCGAATGCTGTTTCTCATGGTCTCTTGTTTTTACGATGAGGAAAATAGCAATCGTATATGTTGCCCATCTAATCTTACCTCCAGGACTGAATCACTGGAGAAAACATGGGAGTCCTGTCCCTAATAAGTCTTCACATGCCTATTATTTACTACTTCTAAGTATTCACTTCATGAAGACATGAACAGCATGTGGTTTCACACCCTACAGTCTACACAGGCGCTATTTCTGAACACATCCACAAGTTGTGTTACATTAAATCTGTCGTCTTAGTCCGCTGACAAATGAGTAGTTTGATCCCTCACAACAGGCAAGTCTTCATGACAGGAGATACAAATAATCAAGCAAAAGAATGATGTATACGTTTAACTCAAACCTTTATAAAATGAAGCATAAACGATCATAACGGAGACAAGTAGTTTAAGGAAAATCACTGTAGGAGCCAAAGGAGGAAAGCAGGGAATGTACGTATTGCAGAAGAGATACTTCGAAATCTGGTAAATGATTTCGTTCATCTTAAAGTAGCTAAAATAGTTTGACAGAAAAAATTCCTTCTACTATAAAAAGAACACCTCTGTTGCACCATTGACATTAACGAAAATCCTGGTGGAAAGGTGTGCCGATGCTTTAAAAACCATCAAGAGAATGAAATGGTGTAAAACACACATATAAAATAAAACTGCACTACGGCGATTGAAACTACGCCTTTCAGAATAAACTAGTTTGTTAATCCACTTTGCAGCACATTTGTCTTACTCTGCGTTCGCAAAAATGTTTATTACTCACAACAACATTGACAGTACCTGTGACTGTAGCTAGCAGCACCAATGTAAACAAACACTTTGACAGGGCCATTGCACGCACATATCACCGCGTCCACTCGTGTCAAATTTTCTCCGCGCAGTGTACGTCGCTTTCGGACTTTCGTATGTCCCCACCACTTTGTGCCAAAGAGTTCAAACGGGAAGCGATACCACCCGTGTTACTGAGTTCGTACGACTTCCACAGCCAATGCGATTATACGTTTCTGAATAATTAAGAAGAAACACAGTCTATTATGTTAGACTGTGGAAGTAGTGTATTTAAATAATCTCAGAACAGTTGGACAATTTGTAGATATGACGTAACAAGGAGCTTTCTCGCTGTCTTAAGTATAGTAACACGCCATGTATTCGTCTTCAGATTGGAGTAATACTTTTCTTTCACTTCCCTAAACGTCCAAAAATTGACATATATTGGAAATGTTATGGGGATGTTCATCGCTTAACAATGAATAAAATGTAATTTCTTTTAGTAGTTGTTCAACTGCTTGCTTGTAGAAACTACCATCGTCAGACATCGATCGAGAATAACATCGAACACTGCAGGCCCAAAGAATAAAGCGGAGGATTTGAACTTACGTATATTTTGATCGTAGAGATATTAGTATATACCTCCACGGTTGTGATGATATTTTTGCTGTTCTAAAAGCAAACAGACAGGCGAACCATTGATGCTGATGTTTAGTAAAAAATAGGTACAATTATCTTTGGACATAACTCGTCAGATTTTACGAGAATTACACAATGAAATAGCGCCGGTTGGTATTTTTTGCGACCTATGTAAGCCCCTTAACTGTCTGGTTTCGCTGATAAATTGAAGTGTTATGGGATTGATGGTATAGCCAACCAATGGATAATGTCGTACCTAACGAAAAGAATGCAGAGAACTGTACTTAGTGGTTCAACCAATATAGCCCAGTGACATAATTCTCTTTTTGCAGTGAACACATCGTGTGTAGTGGGGCAATCACTCTGTTGTAGAAATAATTCAAAAGCCAAGATCGCTTAAACACTGTTTACTGGATAACCGGTTTCAACACACTAAAGGTGCCATCATCGGATCTGAATGTAGATTAACATTATCCAAACGGTTTGTAAATGTTAATCTACATTCAGATCCGATGATGGCACTTTTAGTGTGTCGAAACCGGTTATCCAGTAAACAGTGTTTAAGCGATCTTGGCTTTTGAATTATTTCTACATAATTCCCACTGGGAGAAACACGTACGGGGTTTCCTAAGATTCGATCTTAGGTCCACTATTGTTCCTCATATATGTAAACGATCTTCCGTCTGACATATAAGAAGCAGAATTCGTTTTTTTGACGCTAGTAATTTAATCAATCCAAGTGTGTAAACAGAAACAGAAGGAATGGCAAACAAAGTTCTTAAAAGCGTCATTGACTGGTTTTCTACCAGTGGTCTCACCCTCAATTTTAAAATGACATTAAGTTCAGCACGCTAGGGGTACTAGACCAGTGGCAAGTGTAACTCATGATGCGGAAATAATAAATAGGGTGAAAACTTCAAAATTCTTAGGTATCCACACTGATGAGAATTTAAACTGGAAAAAGCTAGTTTTACAAGTCCTAAAACAACTTAGTTCAGCTGTATTTGTACTTCGAATCATTGCAAATTTTGGAAAGAGAGAAATGAGTTGAGATATTTTGCACAGTTTCAATCAATAATGTCATATGGAATGATGTTCTGTGGCAAGAAAGAAAGTTTTCATTGTGCAAAAAGATGTTGCAGGAGTAATCATAGTGTAGACTCTGGGTAAGGAGTTGGTCATTCTGATTACTGCTTCATAGTATACTTACTCCATCATGAACTTTGTTGTAAATAATCCTCTATGATTCAAAAGGAATAATGCTATACATAATTACAATACCAGAAAGAAACATGACTCATTACTCTACATAAAGGTTGTCTTTAGCACAAAAAGGATGCACAATGCAGCAACAAAAATTTTTGATCACTTATCCAGTGACATAAAATGTCTGATAGGCAGCAAAGTAAAACTTGAGAACAAACTGAAATAGTTTCTCCTTGACAACTCCTTCTATTCAGTAGAAGAATTTCCATTAGTTTAAAGTGTAAAAGGTGGTGCATAGTAATTTCTAACTTACACCTGTATAACTTTTTATTTCTGTAAAATAAATAAATAAAAGTAAAAACAACAACATCTTAGAACTGTTCAAATTGTAATCATTTGTGCAAGTTAATTTGCAATGTGAATGTAAAATGACCCGATCCACATCATGATGATATGTTGTGCAAAATGATCCATGGAACATGTAACTAACTAACTGGTAAACTGATGTGTATGATACCAGTACTTCAAGTGGTGCACAGACACAACCATGTTTCTGTTTGCTATATATTATACTTGTGCATGCAGGTTTACTAAATTGTGGATGTCATTACTGTCTGCCCTTCCAAGGAATATGGAACACTTGACACTACAAATTATTATATTTTCAGCATTACTGTTTCGCATAATCCATAGGAAAGATCTGCAAAAAGTTTAGTGAGTGTCTCTTGCAGCCAGTCATGTGAAGAGTGTAATGGATGACAAAGTTAATTTCAAATGCAAACTCAAATCACATCTGGTTAATAACTTCTTGTACTTCATAGAAGAAGTTACATACATCTATTTTTAAAATGTGTTTTTGGGGGTGGAGATATTGCACACAGAGTTGACTTCAAATCACCTTTTGTAAAAATGAATATAAGCAATAAGTAATGCAGAAGACAATCCTATAAATGATCAACATGTTGACATGCTTTTCACTGAGCTATTGTATTACATTTGTGAATAAAAAATGACAGGCCTCTCATACAACAAACTGAAATAATAACTGATTCAGTTTTCAAAATGAACAGCTTTGTTCAAGTAACAATAATTTTTGATGTATTGATAATCCAAAATGTTGGGTATATCAATATTTTACCTCTGATAAATTGTCAGTACTAATATCCCTCATTTGATTTATAAAAAATCAGTGTGTTGATACTTTAGAAAATTTTGCCAGATATAATTGAGAGTTGTCAGGAAAAGATAATAATGTGTTTCTCATTTAAAGCCATAACTTGCTAACATTTATTGTTATTGTTTACTTTAGACTACTGAAGCGCTTGAGTGATATTAGCTGTGGGTATTTTGCATTATGCCTGAAGAGCATGATCTAGTAGTTTAAAATGAAATCTTCTTGCCCACTATTCACATACATAAGAAAAAAATTACCAGAGCTGTTCATAAATAATGGACAGATGTAAATACAAAAATTGAAATAATGGCCTGCTCTTGTCATGCTTGTGTCCAGAATCAGGCAGCTATTTCACAGCATTTTCCCCATGACCAGAACCTGAGCACCCTTGGGAGAGGGTGAACGTTGATTAGGCCAGAACCTCCGAAGGTGCATTGTGGCTGTTGGTGGTGGATGCTCTCTCCAACTTCTCCTTTTGTAGCCAAGATGTCCTCAACAACTACCCTTGCAATGACTTGGGCCTTCAAAAACACATTTACAATAGAGGGATCAAACCACACAATTGTTTCAGACAATGGACTTCAGTTTGTGGCATCTGAGTTTAAAAAATCAGCCTTGGATGTTGTCCATACCACTTAACCACTGTTCCTTCCGACCCAGCATTAAACTCAGAAGTGGTATGGCTCATTAGTAGAACTGCTACACAGGTGCTGAATCTGCAATCCAGAGTGGCCACAGGCCACAGTCAACGCTGTATTACTATGCAGTATTTGTATTTATTTATTTATCCTGTGGATCACATATTGTACAAAGTACACATGATATAGGACAAGTCATTTTTCTTAACAAATATCATTTTAAAAAATGTACACAAAATTGTTCATTGATGAATATAGTAACTTCACATACAGAGAATACAAACAATTTACATGGGGAACTAAGAAACATGTAGGCAATGTAGTGCTACTTTAAATTTATGCAAATAATCACTGAGATTACAGAATAGTGAAAATGTCAACTGGAAACACAACAGAAGGACAATGTCATTTAAAAACTACATTAAACATGAAATTTACATTGAGATTTCACAGACAATTAAGTTTTAATACCAATAGAATGTGTACTTGTACATTAAAAAAGCAAGTTGAAAGGTTTTGGGAAGTGAAACTGACACATAGTTGTGTATAGTAGAAATAAGGTTATTATTTTGCCTACAGAATGTTTTGCTTTAATCACAGTATTTTACAAAGGAACTTCATAATTTTTCATTTCCAGGAATTCTTGTACTGAATAGAAACAGTGCTTTGTCAGAAATTCCTTTAGTTTATTTTTAAATATTGGATCTGGAGCAGTTTTTATTTGTTCTGGAATTTTATTGTGTAATACGACACCCAGATGAGTTATATATTTTTGGTACGATGATGTCCTTCAAAAAATTTAATGGATATTAGATTGCCCTCTGGTATAATCAGCGTGTATATCATTGTTTTGGATTAAGTTGCCTGTTCTTGAGAGGTATTCCCTGGTGAATGGGATTGTTTCTTGAATGAATAGAGATGGGATGCTTAGAACATTAAGTTTTATAAATTGACATCTACAGGATTCCAGCTTTTTGAGGCCACAGATTATCCTCAGTGCTCTTTTTTGTAGTTTAAATATATTTGTGCTGCGAGTTGAATTTCCCCAAAAGATGATTCCATAGCGGAGCAACGAGTGGAACTGCGCATGGTATGCTTGCATTAGTGTGGATTTACTTGTAGTAGATTTTAGTATTCGTAGTCCATAGCACAATGATGAGAGTTTCTTTGATAAGTTGTTTATATGTGTGTCCCATTTTAAATTTTGTTGGACCCATAGACCCAAAAAGTTTTGTTGCATTTACATTTCAATTTTATCATTATTTAACTTTACTTGGATAGTTTTTTGACTGGATGTGGGAATTAGATGGAAGTTGATACATACAGTTTTCCCACTATTAACAATTAGGCAATTTTTGTTAAACCACTCAGAAAGTTTTTTCATAGAGTTATCTGATATTGTCTGAAGGGATTCAGGGCTAGATCCAGTCAACACTATGTTTGTATCATCAGCAAATAGGATAGTTTTTAGTGGGCTCATACGTTCAACAAGATCATCTATGTAAATGAGGAAAAGTAATGGCCCTAGAACAGAACCCTGGGGAACATCATATCTTATTGTTCTTTCGTCCGAGAGGAAAACTGTGTTATTTATTTTATTCTGTACATTAATATCGTATTGAAGTGATACCTTCTGTCTGCGGTTTTGTAGGTAAGAGCATAGCCAGTTGTGAGCCACACCTCTTATTCCTCTTCTTTCCAATTTAGCAAGCAGTATTTTATGATCTAGTACGTCAAAGGCTTTAGAGAGATCTAAGAAAATATCTGCAGCTATATTATGTTGGTCAATTGATTTCAGTATGTGGTCCAACAGTTCAAAAATTGCTGTCTGGGTGGATAAAGATTTACTAAAACCATGTTGTTGAATGCTGATTGGTGCGTGGTTTTTTATGAAATTTATAAGCCTGTCATAAAAAAGTTTTTCCAGGATTTTTGAAAAGATGCTTAATATGGATAATGGTCTATAATTGGATACTGAATCAGGGGAACCTTTCTTTAGTAATGGTGAGACTTTAGCTATTTTGAGAGCATCTGGAAAAATGCCAGTTTTTAATGATTAGTTGTATATGGTTGATAATGGCTTTACTATATTGGGAGCACACACTTTTAATATGAGGTCAGGTACTTAGTCTTCCACATTTGGGTTCACCCGTTTGGTTGTACCTTGGGGTGGACCCCAGGCAGGGTTACAGGCTATAGGGGTGCCAATTATTTAAAGTGATGAGGCCAGAAAAAGTTTGTTTACCAATGTAACCATTTGTGGCTGTGACAACAGGTCACCACCACACCCTCTAACAGTGCCATATCCGATTATCTCACACATGCCCGAGACAAAAAATCGCCCTTGCTTTGATTTATACAGTGGCACAATCTCCACCTTCACACTAGTCCAGTTTCATAACAAGCCACAGGAGGCAAGCCTGCGGAGACTGAGCCACATCACAGACTGCACTATGACCTATATCTCTCAACGTGCCTGCTGAACTCGTGGAGGTGGGCCACAGGGCTGACTGCCCAGAAAATCTTGCTGTTCTTAAACAAGGTATTTGTCACCATCCCTGTATCTCTTGATGGCAGAGCCATTGGCTGGATTATCAGCATCTCCAGCACTTATTTGGCACAGGGAAAAGTGCCGTCCATGGCATTTCTGTCCCTAAGTACTGGTTAAAAAGAGGAGAAATATTGTATCCTCATCTGGCAGCCATGAAGATACAGAGATGCTTGACCTACTGCTGCCGGCCAGGGTGGCTGAGCGGTTCTAGGCGCTCATTAGTGGGACCCGTATTCTGTTGATTACGGACTTGAATTTGAACACTGCTTTGCAGAACTTTCATTCAGCATGTATAGTGAACAATGTTTGTATCTTTTGAGATAAACATGTGTGTGTGTGTTTATTTTAATCATTCTTGTCATGCTTTTAATTTACATGTCTTTTATACGAGAGATGCCATTCTACATTTTAAAGACTCATTATTCTCTCCAAACTGTCATGGTTACCACACTTCAGGTACCTGAAAGCCAGGATCCAGAAGACACTGGACATCTTAAAGTGCCTTATCCACAGATCCACTGGTTTTCATGTAATCACAGCTAGATTATGGAGTATGGATCAGTAAATCCATGTTATCTGAAGATCATTGATGCGATCCAGCATGAGGGGATTAGGCTGATGATAGGTGCTTATTGGACCAGCCCCATGCCCAGTCTCTTGCTGAGGCTGGGGAACTGCCACTTACCATCCAGTGGAAGTGCCCCATGGTGCATCAGACATGTAAGTTCCTCACTGCTCCAAATCCACTAGCATACCACACTCTTGCTCGTCCATCTCCAGAATGCATTTTTTCCAACTGTCCATGAGCAATAAAGCCGTTTGGGATCTAAGTGCAGCATTTGCTAAAGTCACTTGGGGTGCAAAATAAGTACAGCCCCAATCCCAAGGTTTTAGCTGCCTACCACCCTGATTACTGCATAGGCCCATAGTAATTTTAGATTTGAAGTGTAGGAGGGGCTGACACCCGGCATACATTGTTAATACATTATTTTATGACATTTTAACTGAGCACCACAACTCTGTAGTTGTATTTACGGATGTTATATAAGTAAGAGACAACAATCACCATATTACATAGTACTGGTTAGATGAGTGCGTAATTAGAATCACAATTAACAATTATGAATTTTTGACAGTTTGAATACAGGAATTGTTACTGTAAAGTGGGGTTACTATTCTTACAGATGCAGAATTCTGTTAGCAATACACCTTTTGATAAAAAGTTAGAGAAATACATTTCATAAACAATTAGTACAGAATAAAGTGAATTCACATTTTAATTACACAGTGAATCTTTTACGTAAGTTTCACAGATTAATTCAGTCAAATGTTTCACAAAACTGTGTAAATATCTTAAAGTTAATTTAAAGTTGTTACAGTGCTTTCTAGAACTTTCCAAAATCAATTTTTTATACAAAGAATAATAATTTTAATATCTGATGGTATATATTTAGAATATTACAATTGCAAACTGGTAAAACATCAAAACTATGAACCTCAAAAAGTTCCTGTGAACTGTATATCAGGATTTATATTAAATATAAGGATCGAATAGCGTACTAGTCTGTACCATTACAATACCATTAACTGTACTGCTAGGTGATCTGTGCAGACCTATTACCGTATGGGAAACAGGAATACAGATAACTGTATACACAACAAACTGTCCCCATAAATGCTTATACATACATATATTTCAGCACAAAGAAAGATAGATGTGTACCACTGTACAAGGTACAAAGGCTGACTGGAATATTAACATGGCAGCTTGTCAGAGCTGTTAGAGTTCAAAGCCCATGCTTTACGTGGTCAATGTGACCTATCAATGCCTCAATGCCACACAGCCCCCCCCCCCCCCCCCCCCCCCCCCCCCCCCCCCCCCGCGCAGTATGGAGTACGGCCTGTGAGGCCTGAGGGGAGGTCATGTGGGTGTTGGCGTTGGAGTGAGTAGGGCGACGAGGTGACAGGCACACGACTGGAAGCTCCATCTCAGTGAGGGCGGCGTGCAAAGGCGTGGTGGCGGGCTGCAGGCCCACATTGTAAACAGACAGCCAGCGGGGATGGATGACGCGTCGACCGGCCTGGGAGTAGAGGTGTGGGGAGGGGTGAGGCATGCGTGCATGCCTGCCCCTAATGCAGATTGAGCCATCTGAGGAGATGAACGCACAAGCTCCTGATGGATTGCACTCTCGGGGGAGGGACAGGCCATGCACTATCTTGACATCTAGTTCCTCATTGAGTGTCGAGTCTACAGTGTCTGTAAAGAGCACAAGCACAGGTCATCGAAAGCAACACATCGTCATCATGGTTAGATGGTATATTGCAGCACAAGTTGAAAGTCAGGGAGCAAGTCTCTCCAGAAGATGAAATATGATCAAAACCTGCACATGGAGTTGATGACGACATGCTTGAGAAACCCGCAAACTGTGGTGACAAATCATCGGAAGGAGAAGACCCTACCATGGGATGAGCTAACACATTATCGGGCTCAGCAATGGAAAATTCGTCTGGATGGTCCGACTGGGATGGCAGAGGGGTGTCGGAGTCCATGAAAGCAGGCTTGAGCCTGTGTAGCGAAACGGTCTGCGGGCTATCTTTAACCATAATGTTGAACGTTGTCTTGCCCCTCCGGAGTACTTAAAAGGGGCCGAGATATGAGGGCTGCAGGGGTTCTGAATCATCCCTGAGCATAATGTGGGAGCATGTGTTGAGTGCGGTTGGCATGTAAGTGTCTGGCAGGGTATGACTGACAGGCGGGTGTAGCCGTGCGTGTCTAAAGTGGGTGCGCATTCTACTAATAAAGTCTGGGGAAGTGGGGAAATCCTCAGGTGCTTATGGCAGGATAAGTTCCTCAGGTAGAACCGGGTTCTTGCTGAAAACGAATTCAGAGATGGTTCCCTGTGAGTCAGGTTTATAGGTCGAACGGAGACCGAGTAACACTCAAAGAAGTGCCGGCCCTGAGTGCTGTTTTAAGGGTGTGATGCCATCGTTCCACTAAACCGTTGCTTTGTGGGTGATAGGCTGTTGTATGAATTTTTTTAATACCGCAAAGCTTCCATAGAATCGTGAAAAGTGCAGACTCTAACTGTTGACCCTGGTCAGTGGTGATGGTGGACGGGCAACCGAACCTAGCGATCCACGATGAGATGAATCCCTTGGCCATGGTTTCTGCTGTGAGTTTGGGTAAAGGAACAGCTTCCACCCAATGAGACATGCAGTTGATTGTGGAGAGAATATATCTGTGGCCCTCTGATGGTGGCAGAGGCCCAATAAGGTTGATAGGTACATGATGAAAACATCCTTGCCGAATGTCAGACTTGCCAAAGGGGGGGGGGGGGGGGGGTCAGGAATGCCAGGGTGGGCAAGGTTATGCAAGGCGTTAAAGGCTTGTTGGCCCAACATGGGAGGGAGCAACAGCCACAGAGTGCCAGTAGGAGAGTCGCACTACACTTCGTCCAAAATGCTGGGGAACTTGGTAACTTTGGTAAACACAAGCAATGTCTGGGGATCCATGAGGAGAGCTTGAGATTCCTCGTCAGAGGCCTGGAGAGCGGCGAGGTCGGATAAATCGATGATGCATGAGACAGTATTGATCCACGAAAAGAAATCAGCGGGGATGTTTTCCGTGGCTTTGATGTAGTGTACATCCGTAGTAAATTGAGAGACCAGGTCGAAGTGGCAGAAAAGCCGAGGGGGTGGGTTCTCGGGAAGGTTGCAGAAGGCATCCGCCAGTGGTTTGTGGTCAGTAAGGATGAAGAGAGAATGGCCCTCGATGTCAGGGTGAAAGTGTTTGACGGCTTCATAGACCGCCAGAAGTTCTATATGAAGGAGTGAAACCGTGTCGCCTTTGTGTTGCTGTAATACTGCCCCGACCGCGATTTCACTGGCATCCGTAGTGATGAACAACTTTGCAGACGGATCAGGATGAGTGAGAACGACGGCGTGAGCCAACACTGTCTTTAGAGCCCTGAAGGCCTCTAGCATAGGTTCAACTGTTCCCATAAATGTTTATACATATATGTATTTCAGCACAAAGAAAGATTCACGTGTACACTTTACAAGGTACAAAGGCTGACTGGAACATTAACATGGCAGCTTGTCAGAGCAGTTAGAGTTCAAAGACCATGCTTTACGTGGTCGATGTGACCTATCAATGCCACAACAATCAGGAGCACTTTATTTGCAACTAGCTTTATTGTTGATATTTTAGGTGTAATTTCAACACTAAGTTCTGTGATGAAATTGAGTTTTGTGAACTGAAGATTGTCTTCAAAATTACAATGCAGTTTTCCAACTTCCCTGTTCTGTTTGGTTGAAATTATTGCCAGAGCATAACTGTTTATTTTAACATTTTTTTAAGGTTTGAGACTGAACATGTCCTGTGAGAATGACAACATGTGCATTCTCCTCAGCTTGTGTGAGCTGTAATAATATGCACTTGTTGCTGAGATAATGAATATTTTGATGTAGTGTTTAGAGAACTCTTTATTTTCTCTTAGACTGCTTTTAGGCCTAACCATTTTTGTTACAAAATACTTGTCATTACCATCATACCTTATTCATTTTCCCTATTATTTAGAATTGTACCCATTCCAGCATAGATATGAATAAAAATTTTGCATTCTAGCTAATTTAAATGTAAACTACCATTACCCAAGCCACTCATTGCTTAAGAATTTATTCAGATTTATGGACATGGTTCCTACACTATTACCAGAAAATCATGTACTGAGAGCAATGAATCGCTGGATTCATTGATCCAATATTATAGTTTTATCAAGAACCAGTGATTACTATGCTAGAATATGCAGAGAGGTCATAGAAATTCCAAACCATAAAAACAACTTTAATAAATGAGAAGAGTGACTAAAATTAGACAAGTTATGGAGCTTAGTACTACATAAAGCAAACAGTGCCAACTATTCCTCACTACAGGCACCATAACAGATGCCGGTGCCAATCTGTACTCTTAGAGTATGTGTGAGGTAGGGACGCTCAACGACATGCCATAATCTTAGAACACAGTCAGATGACATCACAACCCAATGGGATCGGTAATCAGGATACAGAAAACTTAATTTCCATATATGTCGTAGCTCATATATATTTACACTTGACATTGCATCCATACAGAATGAAGTATAACAAAGAACTGACTAAAGTAAAGTAAGATGGAGGCTCGACAGAGCACTTAGAGTTCACAGACATTAAGTTTCGTGGTCGATACAAACCATCAATGTTACACATGGATACTTATAAACAGTTTGGCCTGCTGGGCTTGATTGAGTTTTAAACTTCAATGTGGATTTTTTAACCTCTTATGATGTCTCCAGTTTTATGAGAAGAAATATTAGGCGAAGGATCATGCTTCAGACCAGCATTTCTTAAACTGTATTCCACAGAAACCTGGGGTTGCTTGGAGATCACTGAAGGGTTTTATGAAATTTATTTGCCTTTCTTCATTACGTCCAAGAAAATAACTTTGAAGAACAATAAAAATTTATGCTTCTGCAAAATTAAAAATATAGAGTAACAGCTATCCCTCTCTTCTGCTTAAAACTTCGAACAGACAGTGAGTACGTTTGTACTTATCAGAGACCAAACAGCAAACTCAGCAATGAGGAAATGACTGCACAAGGTGCGATTGTAGCAGTCCACTCAAAATGCAAATTTCTCCTGTCTCACAGTGCATACATATCCACAGTGGTCGATATCATTTTGTTATCTATCGTCAGAAAACTTTTATATAAAAGGGAATGCTTGTTCGTATTAATGATTTTGTACTAATAATTGTGTGAGTTTTGTGTTTTACTGTTAACAATTATCAACATAAGTCATTATTTAAATCTTATTCTGCCTTAAAAGATAGCTACCACTGTATTTTTGTCATGAAATAATTTTCGACATTTTGTTGCAGGATGGAGTGAAGGCTTCAAAAGGCATTCTAAGTCAATCTGCTGTAGAACTTCCCTCTTTTGCTTTGTGCTTATTAACAAGCAGGTGGTAGACTTTGGTTTGTTGGTAGAATACTGGGAAAGTGCAATCAGTCTACAAAGGAGATTGTTTACAAAGCACTCGTGCAACTGGTTCTAGAATATTGCTCAAGTGTGTGCAACCCATACCAAATAAGACTAAGAAGGGGTATTGAAAGTATACAGAGAAGGTTAGCATGTTTGGTCCCTGGTTTGTTTGATCCATGGGAGAATGTCACAGAAATACTGAAGAAACTGAACTGACATACTCTTGAAGATTGGCATAAACTATCATGAGAAAGTCTATTAACAAAGTTTCAAGAACCAGCTTTAAATGATGGTTCTAGGAATATACCAGAATCCCCCTTTGTAGGCATTGTGAGGATAAGATTAGAATAATTATTGCATTCACAGAGGCATTCAAACAATCTTTCTTCCTGCACACCATATGTGAATAGAACAGGAAGAAACCCTAATAACTGGTACAATCAGATGTACCCTCTGCCATGCACCTCATGGTGGTTTGCAGAGTACAGATGCACATATAGCTATAGCTGTTTTTCCACAGTTAGTTACTGTAGTAATGAAACTGATAACAAAGTCATTGCCTGAAAAGATATTAAGGCAACTAGTGCTTCTGCAAGAAATCAAACCAGAGTAGTTGCTAACAAGCATGGGAAATATGGTGCAAGTTATATATTTTTAGGATTCCTGAACAATAATTTTAATCCTCAGGTTGTCATATGGAGAAAAGTTTTGCTAAATAGCTTCATGGTCCAAATTAAAACATGTTGTAATTTGGAATGTTGAATCCTTCATTCAAATGCATGAGAAATTCTTAAAATTAAAAATGGATATGGTTCAAACCTTAAAAACAGTGACTTAAAAAGTAAACAAGGCATCTTTCCAAGTCAGCAATCAGATAACTCAGTCTGGTGAAGCCTATTCAATTATAAAAAATCTTATTTAACCTTCCACTATGAAGATGGTAAAATCTATGTTAGGGGAAAAGAAATAGCTAAGATCTCACTTTCAAATGACAGGGAAACTCAGTGCAAAAGAGATTTTAGAACCCATTGTAATATCTCTTTATTTTCCATCTTCAGCATGTTATGAATCAGATCAGTAATTTTAAAACAACTAAAGCTGTTGCATATCTGTGAGAAAAGATTAATAATAATAGTAATAATTAAAAATCTATTCAGTGTCTTCTGTACATTATTAATCCATATTAAGAATTTTATTTCCAGACTCCTATCCCTCATTTATAATATTCCTCTTCCCAGAGCTGAGAAAGGAAGGCTACAATGTAATAAAAGACAAAGAATGTAAAAAATATAAGGAACAGGATTAAAAGAACTGCCTATAATAATATGCAAAACAAGGAAAGACAGGAGGAGTATAATAAAGAGGTGAAGTGAGTGAAAGGACCTACAAATATTTGCTAGATTAATGTTAATTAATTACAAATTAATTTCAGTCATTTGAAATATATGTATAGGTGTCTCATAATTAGGTTGTGCTGAAAATTGCAGAGTGAATTAAAGCAAAGTTAAATAACAAATTGCACTTTTTGTTAAAATCAAAAAGTGACACCATAACCACAATAAGAAAACCAAAGATATATTTTTGTAATGTCACAGAACGTGGTCATGCACAGAACAAACATAAATACTGGTGCGAACACATTAAAAATGTTGAAAATAAGGTCATCAACAACATGCAATACAACACGCTCACTCTTGTCAACACTTCTTCTCTTGTTTTATATTATTTTGTTTCTGCCTGATGTGAATTTGTCCCTAGTTAAAGATTTAATAAATAAATAAGAACAAACTTACATCTCATTATTTTCAAAATGTTCAAGAGTATAATGGTATTTAATGTCTATGTGTTTGGTACATTTGTGATGTTCTGTGTTTTTAATCAAGCAAATAGCACTTTGATTGTGGACAGAGCGGGGCTGGTTTTTCGAACTGAAAACCAAGTTCATTGAAACAACCACACAACTGAACAACTTCAGTAGCAGCATCTTATGCTCCTAAGTATAAGGCCCCTGTTGTTGATACAGTTGCACATTTCTTCCTATGTGAGCACCATGCAACAGGCCCAGCTACTAACAACGGCCCATAGCCTGTTATAGATCGACATGTGTCAGTCAATAGCAAAATCAGCATGGTCTACATCAGTCTATTAGAATCAGCTTTGTACCTTATGACCAGGTCCTTTATACCTGGCAGATACTTCATAATCCTTTTATCAGCATGTCAATGATGAAGACCTGGATAATGTAGAAACCTAATCATCATAGTCACAGTAAATATAGTGTCTGACTCTGAGGCAGTTTCTGGAAAAATTAAGCTGCTGACTGCCAGTTGATAGACCTTGCTGCCCATCTCCTTTACCTTGTGGTGGTTTTCAGGAGATTATCCACTGTGCATCATGGTTTCAGCATAAAAAGGGCTGGAGTTTTGCTTTGAAACATCTGTGTTGAACTTCTGTGTGCATGACTGCTGAGCCTTGCTGCTCTATGTAGATTTCTTTTGCAGAATGGTTGTGTTCAATTTCCAGTCCAGAGAAGTATTTTCCATTGCCAGTAGTAATTTCCCATTGTTGCCAAAATCTCTTCCAATATTTTTGGAGGCTTACAGATGCGCAAGTCATCATCCACATAAAGTGCCAGGTAGACGTCAGTGTCATCTGTTAAAACATGGAACACTCATTTGTCTGCATTCAGTTGTTCAAAGCCAGACACTGTGAGTTGCTCCATGTATACATTTTCTTTCAAATTCCCATTGGGGAATGTAGTCTTGACATCAAACTGCCTGATTCCCATATCTTGTGGAGCTGCTGCAGTTAATAAAACTCTGAGTCATATCAGACAACAGAAGAGAAGACTTCTTCATAACTGATGCCTTCTCATTGTGAACAGCCTTTTGCACATAACATAGCTTTAAGTCGGTCACTTTTCCCCTCAGAACTCTGCTTCACATGGTAGATCTACCCTTACATCCAACTGCCTGCAATTGTGTGGTAATGTTATCAAATCCCAAATATTGTTCTTCTTCAGAGATGCCATTTCCTTTTCCATTCCTCACTTCCACTTGGATGACTCTTGTGATGCCATTGCTTCTGCAAAAGTTTGATGTTTAAAGATAATAGAAAAACAGGGTACATCTTGGCACCAAAAGAGAGCAGCTGCTCGCAGATTAGATTGATCTCTCAGATTCATTCTTTCATTTTCTTTGACTTATACACTGGTGTCATCACTTTCAGATTCCCCTTGAACATCTTCTGCAGCGTGGTCTCCTAGGCAAAATTCAGCATATCTCTGTGCCATGTTTAAACCATGAGTTTCTTCTTCATTGAAGGAGACACTGCAGGTGATTGTAATTTTTTTTACTCAGGATTGTAGACGCAGTAAATGGTACTATACCCATCATAGTTAACCATGATCAATTTCTTTAATTTACTTTCCCCTTTGGATCTAAACTGATCAGGCACATATACATATGCTGCTGATCCAAGCTTCTCGTTTTTTTATTTTATTTTTTATTTTTTAAATCAAGAATAGAAGTTTTTTAAACTATTTTTCATACAGTGTAACATTATTGTTTGCTTTGCATGGTCATTGATTTAAGACATATGCAGCACAATTTATTGCCTGTGCCATAATTCATGCGACAAGTCTGTACTCAATAACTAAGTGTGTGCACAGTCAACAATGAAACTGTTTTATAACCCAATTGGTCAATTCTGCTGTGGTGTATAGAGACTTGTTTTCTCATGTATTATCCAATTTTGTTTGAAGTAATCCTCAAATTGCTTGATTACAAATTTGTTCCATTGTCAATTCCCATAACTCTGATTTTGTTTCCAGTGTGTCTTTCAATCGGTGTTTGAAATTTCAACAATATAGGAAAATTATAATGTTTGGTTTTAAGACAGTATATGAATCTGTACAAAGTGCAATCATCCTTTAAACGCATGTACAAATATGCATCTCTATGAGATGGTTTTCTTATCCGTCTGCTAAAATCTACTTGAATAAATTCAACAGAGACTTTTGATCTTGATTTCAAATTTGAATTATACAGTTTTCTTTTCATCTTGCCATACTGACATGATTCAAAATGCAGATCTTCATCTTTCTTTGTTTTTAAATCAGGAATTAAGTACATGTCAGTCATATTCTTCAGATTTTTGAAATGGATGTGTCCACATCTCTCATGCCAGATCACTGTGGAATTCAAAGAAGCAGCATTTGTCTGTAGTACAATTCGACATTTAAACAACGTTTGACAACACTGACTGCCCATCTTAATTCCTGCTGCAACTAGACCTGAATTGTGAACATCCATTCTCATTCTCTTGTCATCAAAAATGACTTTTATTCCTCTTTTTGTAACTGGAGTGACTACAATGACCGAGCGAGGTGGCGCAGTGGTTAGCACACTGGACTCGCATTCGGGAGGACGACAGTTCAATCCCGTCTCCGGCCATCCTGATTTAGGTTTTCCGTGATTTCCCTAAATCGCTTCAGGCAAATGCCAGGATGGTTCCTTTGAAAGGGCACGGCCGATTTCCTTCCCCATCCTTCCCACACCCGAGCTTGTGCTCCATCTCTAATGACCACGTTGTCGACGGGATGTTAAACAGTAATATCCTCCTCCTCCTCCTCCTGACTACAATGATGGTATCAAACAATTGTTATCTCGTTGGGAGAAATGTGTTTGTCACCAGTGTGTGACTATGTTGAGAAACAAATATGTAGACATGAAGAATAAAGACGTATAATGGCAAGTAAGTCTGTTTTATTTAAAAAGCTATAGAATATTCAAATAAAAAATTCAGAGGCATTATTTTTCAGCATGCCCTGGCATTTCACTCTCACCAGCTCCATTTGACTTCTGTTTCCCCACCACAATATCAAGAACTTTTTCAGGATGTAAAATAATTTGCAACTGATATTTCCACAGTTGGAAATTAACATTGCAAAATTTCTGGTACTGTAGGTCTTCAATTTATCAATCTTCTTGTAAATCTGATTGTAATTCAAACTTGCAGTACTTCATTCAAAATAACAACATAGGTTTTCCCAAAATATCAATAAATACAATGGTTCCAGAACATATGTGTCAAAACTGAAGCATTGCAGTTCACATAAATGAAACTCCAATCAAACACAGTGAATTCACAAGACAAATATATGTACAGTTGCCTGGGCCCATAGCCCATATGTATCAGCAACACTCAGCTCAAGATGCTCACTCTTGTCAACATGTATGATAGTTATTTTTCAACTCACTAATATATGGTTGTAATTTTTGTTGCATGGAACAAAACTTCAGATGACGGACAAGAAGAGAAAAGAGGAAAATCCAGATGGAAATTAAAAGCAAATTAACTCAGATGGAAATTAAAAGCAAATTAACTGCAACCTCTGAGCAATATTAAACCCAAACACAGGAAGAAAATTCTTTTTCTTGAACCTCAGAGTTGCATATTCTGCTCCGCTAGCTATAGAAGTTTCTGTTTAGCAAATTTGGCAAATAGAAGAACTAACATCACACAGAATTTTATTAGTTATATATATTGTGATTATTACAAGAATTTTTTTTATCACAATGGAACATGTAGCATGTGTTCCACTGTTGAGTATAAAGCTTCAAGACTGTTTATTGTAATTTGATGAGCCAATATTATATGCAATTGTTAATTAATATAAAGCTCCATTCATTCATTTTGAGAAGTGTTTAATACAGATAAGGAATGTTACTTCTGTTTTTAAATTGAAATTTTTTCTAAAATTAAGGCTGATTTACAAGGTCAAACTAAACTTAGGTCTGAAGTTGATGAGACATTAACTCCTGAACCTAAAACTATGAATGAAAGTACAACTGTGAAAATCTTCCTAGTTAAAACTCCAAATTTGTTATCCAATTTCAAATCTGTTGTTGAAGTTGTTACCTCAGTGGCAGTGGAACAAAGCCACATGGCAAATGAGCTGAACCAAATTACAAAAATTTAGAAATTACAGATTCCGTTGCAAATGAACAGAAATGTATAATGCAAAAAATTAAAAACTCAATATCATTATAGCTGAACAGTACCACTGGCCAGTGAACAAACTTGGATAACTTAGGCTATAGGTAATGAATTTTGTTGTACAGATAAAATAATGAAAGAGATAGAAAACCATATCAATGGAAACCTGGGCAAATAAGTTTCCATGGCAAGAGAAGAGCTGTCCAATTGAAGAGATCAGAAAAGCTAAGAAATGATATAAACAATAGGCAGCAAAATATCACTATTAGGAAGAGAACAGAATAAACATGTTTCAAAATGGTGCCAGGATCAGACTAAACAAATCCTTGCTGAAGTCAGAATGATACTCTGAAATCGTTTGAAAGGTATGGAAACATGTGTTTCTGCAGTTGTCGCAATTAGACAAAACTGAAATTGGCTATGATGACCAAATAGTGTGTCTCTACAAAGAGATGAAATCTGTGCACCATGGGATTACTAAGTTAATAAATAATTCAATATTATTAACACTGGAACATATATTTCTGACGAAGATAGTACATCTGTAACATGAATAAAATAACTTTGTGATTGACATATTGCACTCAGAAGGTTTTGTGTGTGTGGGGGGAGGGGGGGGGGGAGGGGGTGTTACCATTATGCAAATATAAACACTAGACCCATGTTTCTCAACCTTGGGGCACAACAAAGAATGTTTCAAACTTTCATGACTTCTCTACATGTGATATTTTTCTAGATGCAAAAAGCCAAGCACATGAAGTACAAACGAGATATATTTTATTTTATTATTTTGTTTGAATGACTATGACATATAATTTTACAAATTTATCACGCAAGACTCTTGAACAGGAATATATGAACATAAACATATGGCATGCAATAAGAGAAACTTATTACTATTAAGCAGTAACATACAAAAAACAGCAAACACATAATGTATTTTGTTATTATGGGATGACTAAGAGAACTCCAAACTATACAAGCTACATATGATGTAAACACATTTCAATAACTCTCCTGTATTTTGCATCCCATATATAAGAGCATTTACAACTATGGGTGGACAGATCTCTCTTCAATTCGTAACTCCATAAACTGTTACATGCAATAATTTCCATACAGAATCTCAGAACAGAATGACTTTTTTGTAAGCTTTCTCCAATGGTTCCCAGGCATTTTTATTATTGTCAGCATCTCTTGCTAATTGCCTTTCAAGAAACTGCAAAGCCATGATGCCAAGGTATTAGCAACCCCACCACTGCAGGTGGAGACACTCAATCACCATTGTCTGTTGGTGATGTTCTGTGCTTATGTGTCTCTCACCACATCTACATGTGCATCAAACAACAACACACACAGTGTGAAATTCTCTACTTAAAAACTATGTCAACAACTTTTTTACATGCACATCTTTTGTCAGTTTGAGAAGAAAAAGTGCAACATGTTGTTTTGAATGAACAACGTGTCACACCACAGATCCTTATTCTAAGTTGAAGAAGTCATGTAAAACAACTTACTTAACCAATTACAGTCATTTTATAACCTTTAACTTGTGTTAAACTGTTACGATTATTAAACTTAAGGTCTCTTGTCGAAAGTAAATGACATAATATGGATTTCCATTTCAGGTAAGTATTATCACCTTATTCAGTTTCCTTTGAAAAAAGTATCATGTCTTTTTAATATCCGTATTTCCACCTTAACATTACTTATTCAGATTGCTATGGTATACTGATTTAACTATGATGTTGTTTCTTGTATTCTAATATAGTAAGTGACTTGCTCATTTCAAATTTTATTGCACTATAATCATCCTCCAATGAATTTGCTGACATTGTTGAACTGTCTTAAAAACACATGAGAGATATTTGTCCTGTTTGACCTGTCTGGATCATGATTACAGTATTTTCACTCAAAGATAATCCCATTTGAATAATTAGTAACAGCAGAAGATTCTCAAATTTAATTAGATGTAAACAATTTGAGTCTTTATTTACCATAAGGTAATGCTGACATTATGATTTCTACTTTCCATGATTTCAAATCTTAGTTCTGTATTTAGTGAAACTGCTATAAAAAAATGAGATTCAAAGAACACCATTGGTCAGTTAAAACTATTTAATTTTAACCAGTCTGGAGAATACTTTGTAATATATTATGTATATTATAAGAATATGTAGCTTATGCCTGTTCAAACATTTATTAAAGTATTGCATAAAAATTCAAAGTATACTAGTCAAGAACCTTTTGAGATTTTCACTAGCAGAATTGTCCCTTTGTATGCCTGTGTCCATATGTGTGTGTGTTTAAGTTCTAGAATTCTATTTTTTTTCTTTGGAAAGGTAACTGATTTTGCTGTGGAATAGCAATACTTTGTAATCTGCACCTATTTATTTATAGAGTTTCTCAAACACTTGTGTTTTTATATGATGAGTTTTTACAAAGTTTATATGAAACCAACCTTTTGAATGACATCACTCAAAATGATTTCCATCCATGGTCTTCACCATTAAGGCCTCTCTTTGTAAAAAGCAGTGAGTGGTTACTGATGGGCTTTAATTCTGCACTAAAGTTAGAAACCCCTTTACATTTCCTGTTATTGCAGCAGCACCATCAATATTTACAGCAATGCCATCTGACTGGGTCCATTATCTTGAATGACACAACAGCAACAAATATATCAGCACCAATAGTTGTTTCTAGTTCTTGACAAAATGAGCATGGTATTACTCAATAATTTCTGATGTGCAAACAAATCTGATAGAAGATAATAACTGAGCTTTTCTGGATATGTCAGTGGTTTCATCTGACTGGAGAGCAAACTGCATGTTTGTTAAGTTTTCTATAACTTTACTTTGAATAGCAACTGACATGTCTATAATGTGCTGATGAACTGTATCATTTGACAAATGTAATTTTGAAATCTATTCAATGACTTCTAGTCCCAAAAGAGTAGCTACCATTTGACATATGTAATTTTGAAATCTATTCAATGCCTTCTAATCCCAAAAGAGTAGCAACAATTTCTTTATTTGCTGATAAAATAAGCTCTTTGGCAATGTTATGCGGTTTTGGTTTCTTACCTGTGTTTTTATGTTTTGCAGATGATGATGATGACACAGTTTTTGTTCTCTTTTGAATATAAGTACATTCATCTCTCCTTGGATGTAGAAGAGCTGTTGGCATCTAGGTCTTTCTTTTTCCTTATGATCACTATGATGGGCAGATTCTTGCAAATTAGGCTACTCAAAGAACCAATTTGGTGATAAATATTTTATGTACTAGATATTTTATCTGCAGGAGATTAGAATACATTAAAAATCTTGTGATACACATGATGTGTATTTGGAGAAAGAACTATGATTAGTTGTTGGTTGGCTCCCACTATTGACTCATTGAAACATCAGTCACAAAGTTATTTCCTTATTGGAGTATGAGTATAGTGGGACTAGCAACTATAACAAAAATATTAATAGTAATATAGGTGCCAAGGTGCCACCAAAATGCAGAGCATTGTCGGATCACCTAATGTACAGCAAGCTATGAAGGCAATACCATGTTTTAACAATACTGTGTTTTACTGCTTATACACTAAAGAGCCAAAGAAACTGGTACATCTGCTTAATATTGTGTAGGGCCCCCGCGAGCATGCAGAAGTGCTGTAACACAACGTGGTATGGACTCAACTAATATCTGAAGTAGACATGGTGGGAATTAAAACCATGAATCCTGCAGGGCTGTCCATAAATCTGTAAGAGTATGAGGGGGTGGAGTTCTCTTATGAACAGCGCATTGCAAGGCCTCCCAGATATGCTCAATAATGTCCTGACTGGGGAGTTTGGTGGCCAGCAGAAATGTTTAAACTCAGAAGAGTGACCTCGGAGCCACTCTATAGCAATTCTGGAGACATGGGGTGTCGCATTGTCCTGCTAGAATTGCCCACGTCCGTCGGAATGCACAATGGACATGAATGGATGCAGGTGATCAGATAGGATGTTTACGTACATGTCACCTGTCAGAGTTGTATCTAGATGTATCTGGGGTCCATATCACTCAAAGTTGACATGGTCCACACCATTACAGAGGCTCCATCAGCTCGAACAGTCCCCTGCTGACATGCAGGGTCCATGTATTCATGACATTGTCTCCATACCTGCACAAGTCCACCAGCTCAATACAATTTGAAATAAGACTCATCTGACCAGGCAACATGTTTCCAGTTATCAACTGTATTGGAATACACATGCCTATACCATTTTATTTGGCACTTCACTGTATTATGGAGTAAAACCTGCTCTTATAGTGGCAACTCACAATTTTTGAGCTATGAAGACAGTAAGTCTGCTTCGTGGTGTTTATTAAGTCATTTCATTGTGTCATTCCAAACAGTCAGAATGATATTTTTAAAAAACGAAATACAAACCAGGATACAACCAAGCGGTTTCCACTCTGTGAGTCACAGAAGCATCAGAGAAGTGTTTAACTGACAGTGACTTTGAACAAGCGTGTTTGGCCAAGTACTGGTCCAAAGGCCACTAAGAAAGATTACACAAAGAAGAGCTTAATGCTGCTGCCTGCAACAGTAAGCAAGGCAGTCTGTGTGCTTGCTTTGAGAGATACCTAAGTGAAACTAAATACTGGGATGAGGAAATGGTCCCGCTGACTGTTAAAGATATCAAAGGTAGCCTCTCATTTCACATCAGAGAGAAATGTCATTGTTCCTGATGATGACATGGATGAGTGACTGATACAACCAGTTTATTTGAAGAGGATAGACAAACTGCCAAAAATAATGCTCGTCCATCACACGACAATAATAACAGATGTATGAGTGAGCAGAATGATCAGCACCCACATGAAATTTGTGCAACTAACAGGTACTACCAATGCATGAAAACCCATGTTCTGAGTGGCAAGGTAACTCGAATGGCAATGAGCAAAATTCATGACAATCAATTTACAGGTGGTGGAAGAACTGAAGAAATAAATGTTACCATCGTGGATATCAAAAAAGAGTATGTGATCAGAATCATGATTCAGATGAACTGTCTGATTCTGGTCCATAGTAAAACTAATTGTGGCCAGAGAAGTTATCCCCAATGTATTGGTTGAAAGGAATGTGAGAGGCAATGATTTAGATGTTCACATGCTACGCTACAATAATGGCATGGTCATGACAGATTATTTACAAGATGTCCATAAAAGTTCCCTGTGACTGTAACTGATCACCTATCACCACTTGAATTGAAGGCATTGATACAGGGCAGTTATTGATTTTGGAGCTGAGATGACATTAATCTCAACTGCCTTGTTCAGAAGAATATCTGAATGGAAGAAGGCCCAACGTTGCGAGTTAGCATGTGAATTATATTAGATGTTGAAGTACAAGAAGTAGGGCAGTAAGGCTACAGGTCCATCTGGAATTAAAACTTAAGGAACAGGTAGTGTGTCACAACTTCCTTATTGTTGCCAGACTCTTGGCTGATTGTATATTGGGTGTCAATTTACTAGCAGAGAAAGGTTAATTGAGAGACTTTTCTGTAGGAAAATTTGTTTTGTGACTGTTAGACCACATTTTAGAGATAGATATATTAGCTTCGCCTGAGTTCTGTTGCTGATTCTGTTTGCAGGTATGAGTGCAAATGGTTGGAACCAATCCCAGGCCCATGCATCTTAGCATCTTCGATGCTGTAGTGTTGCTAATTTAATAATGACCATAAGCAATAAAGTATATGAGTCAAGTCACATCAATGACCTATGGAACACCAGACTGCATCATGTTCTAACCAGTTAGTGATTTTTTTGAGGAGACACCTGGCATTATAAATTGCTGTGATTGCAGACTTGATTGTGTCACCAACTGTCATTCTACTCCATCATGTGGGCAAAAAGAACAGCCATTACAAAAAAGACACATCAGGTGTTACATCAGGTAATCATCCTGACAAACACAACAACAAACTAAATGACATAGGAGTTGCTGTTAGACAATAAGGAAATCAACGACTGATGCAAGCCCATTCCAAAGCTTGAATGTGATAGGAAATCTCACAAGAATAACGAAAAAGAAGTAGTAATAAAATAATTATACAAATCAAAGAAAAAATATTTTAGCAGAAAAGTTACTCTTATTCAAAATTATATAGTCAGCAACTTAATTTCAGTCTGAAACCATAACAAGTCTCCACTGACAGCTGAGAAAATACAGAAGTGTGAATTTCTGTGTATTGGTCAATTTGAAATCTTACATATACAACACCCAGGATCATATTTGCTTTGCTTTCCCAGTTCAGGAAGAATAAAATGACAGCATTTGTATCAGGATATGAAATCTTACTATAAGTGGTTGAACTCACGAATCTTTTCTGTAGTAACCTGTACATTAATACACCTACACCATCACTACAGCAGTGTTCGTCACACAGTTTAAGTAGCGCATCGTTTGGCTGCTCTAGGCCTCCACTAGAGGCTACCAGTCATGGTTTGGCACTTCAGCTGCATGTACCTAATAGCCCCAGGTGGGCAAATGCTCTTTATATTCCCATGCACCAGCTCCGGCTGGCAGTTCTGTACCTGTTACCAAGAATACTTTGTTCCTGTCCTGTAGCTGTCATATGCTGTATTGTAGTACTTACATTTACACTGTCACACGATGACCTAATAAACTGTGGATTTCTTATAACTGTGTCTGTAACTATGTTATGAGAGAGAACACAGGTGGTGATGAGAAGACCTTTCATATGTTCAACTTAGAGCTTTCGTGTGTGCAAGCTCAGTAACAGTTTTTTCATGTGCTTCTCAAACACATCTATGGCAACAGCAACTCTTCATAGCTCTCTTAGACAACCTCATGGCGTCATGTACTATGAGGTGTTCAAACCAAGTGACAGAATCACAGGTGCTCGTTCATACCTCTTTCGCACAGATGCTGTGAGTTGTCTGTAACAGTGGAACCATCATTATCTGCAGTAGAGCTACAACAAACACCAGCAGCAAAGGCTCAGATGTTCTCAGCAGCAGTGTCTGATAAACCAATAGCAGCAGAATCACCACAATCATCAGCAGAGCTGTCGTCATCAGCAGCAGCATCCAGAACAGCAGACCCCATAATACTACCTCAAGGCAATGAAAATGCATGTGAGGAAAACATACGAAGGTCATTAGCTGCAGCAGCTAACAAAGAAGAGCAGTCACCAAGTCGGCGAGCACAGGAGCCACCAGCAACAGCAACTACACAGAAGAGGTGCCTGAGGCCTGGGAGATCAACAGCAGAAGCAGCTTCCAATCAAGACAGATGCCTGAGAACTAGGAGATCTGCTACACTAAGTGAGAATTTTTTATGGTACCGAGTAAGCAGAAAGAGAACATGGAAAAAGATGTAAGTAAAACTGTCCATTTTAAATACCAGTGTGACAATAGTGAGAGGAATATAAACACCGGACAAAGATACGTTCCAGGTTTATTGACACAAACTGAAAAAAATCACTGCATAGTACCAGAAGCAAAGGGAGCAAGTGAACTGCTTAGTATATTACAGGAAGGGGAACTATTACATTTAAAGCCAACTGTTAGAATACTTCACCAAAATGTTCAATACATAAACAATAAAACAGAGGAACTAGAGGTAATATTACAGGAGTATAGGCCAAACATTCTAGTAGTTACAGAACATGGGCTAAAAGAAAATCACATAGGAATGTACAACTTGAAGAATTATGTGAAAGTAGCCAGTTTTTGCAGAACTTCCTATAAAGGTGGTGGGGTTGCTATTTTTTCTAACTATAAATCAACTAAAGCCATAAATATAACAAAATATGCTATAGAATTGAGCTTTGAAGCTACAGCACTGGAAACTAAAATTGCTGGGAATTTATGTTGTGTATTAGGTTTGTATCGATCACCAAATGGTATAATTAAAACCTTCTTTGAACAGCTGGAAGATATAATCCAACACCTCTCAAAAACATATGCTTATTTGATCATTATAGGAGATCTGAACATAGACACGAGTAAAAATACAGACAATACTAAGACCCTACTGGACTTATTGTGCATATACAATCTAAAAATAAAAATAGATAAACCAACCAGAGTAACAAAGCATAGTGAAACTATTATTGATCATGTAGTAACAAATATTCCTACATGCTATTGTGACACACAGGTAATAAACTCCACATTAGCAGACCATTTTGCAATCATGATAGACATAAATATAAAGACTAGTGATTCAGTGCAGAAGATATGGGAGATGAGAAGACAGAACTACCCACATAACATAAATCTGCTAAAAAAGATGTTAGAGGCAGAAAACTGGGAAACAATATATGCAGCTAAAGATGCAAACACCAAATGGAACCAGTTTTATTCTTTATTCAATTATTATTATGATGTTACATGTCCTGTTAGTAAAAGGCTTGTCAAACAGCAACAAAAAAGGAAAAGCTGGGTGACTGGAGAAGTAATCCATGCCAGAAATAATCTGAGAGTGTATTATGACCTCTCCAAACAAAAAAATAATGAGGCCTACAACACACTGTATAAAATAAAAAAGAAAGAGTACTGTAGTTTTATCAGAGAAACTAAAGCATCATTCATCAGGATGTCTATAGATAAGGGAAAGAACTACTCAAAAGGTTTATGGTCGTTCATTAATGGAGAGAGAGGAAAAGTAACAACTCGGGCAGAGGACATCTGCCCACTCATGAGTGGGAAAAGCAACGCAAACCCTCTAGAAGTAGCCAATACTTTTAACAGATATTATATTACTGTAGCAGACGAATTAATAAGTCAAAATAAAACAAATGCAGTAAGTAAATTGTTAAACCCCCCACATACAAATCATACTATGGTTTTCATACCTACAACAGATGCAGAAGTGTCAAACCTAATAAAACAACTTAAAATTAAACATTCTTCTGGCTTGGATGGTGTCACATCACATCTCATAAAGGAATGCAGAGAATGTATATTAAAACCATTGACACACATGCTGAATGCTGCGATAGAAGAAGGTATATTTCCAGATTCACTGAAAGTAAGTAAAGTGAAGCCAATATTTAAGAAAGGGAACAGGGATGAATTAGGAAATTACAGGCCAATATCATTGATCTCAACATTTGCTAAAATCTATGAAATGATAATAAAGAATAGAATTGTAAGTTTTATAACAAAGTACAGTATACTGCATTCATCACAACATGGTTTCAGAGAAGGGAAGTCAACAAAAACAGCATCAACAGATATAATTGAGCACATTCTTAATTTACTTGACAGGCAACAAAAGACTTGTGGGATTTTTATGGACCTATCTAAGGCATTTGATTGTGTGAACCACTCAAAATTAATGATGAAATTATATCAGTATGGAATTAGAGGAAAATGCTATGACATACTTAAATCATACATTACAAATAAGAAACAATGTACAGAAATCAGACATACTAGTGGGGGAAACATAACAAACTACATATCAGAATTACAAACAGTTAAACACGGTGTGCCGCAAGGGTCTGTGCTTGGGCCAATACTATTTATACTCTACGTAAATGACTTCCCTAACTATATAAATCAGAAACTTATAATGTATGCTGATGACACAACAATCATTTGCACAGCTGACACAAAGGAGGAGCTTGAGAAGGAAGCACTCCTGACTATTGAAAATGCAAATAAATATTTAACACAAAACAACCTGTTTATGAATCAGTCTAAAACAATGAATGTAGTATTTCAGACCAAGCATAGTGAAAATTATAATATAAATGTTAATATAAATGGAAACACTATTAAAGAAGTAACCAGCACAAATTTTCTAGGAACTATAATAGACAAACATTTGGCATGGGGGGAGCACATAGATGCACTGTGTAAAAAGATAAACAAACAGATCTTCATCATGCATAAAACAGCTAAGACTGTGGATGATAAAGTCCTCAGATCAATGTATTATGGACTTGTCTTCCCACATTTGTCTTATTCGGTTCATATATGGGGAAATGCACAAGCTGGCTACCTAAAAAGAATATTCACAATTCAGAAAAGGGCAGTGAGATGCATTGCAAAAATACCACCAAGACAGACCTGTAGGCAAGCTTTTGTACACTATAATATTATGACAGTATATTCACTGTATATATACCAAAGCATAATGGTGGTAAGGTCAAGTGATAAACACCTCCTAAATAAAGATGTACACAAACACAGTACAAGAGGAAATGAAAATTACTACATGATAAACAGAAATCTAAAACTGTCTATGACTGCCCCAGAAGAAGCAGGCAAAAGGTTTTTTAATAAACTCCCCAAAATCATTAAAAAAGAAACAGATCTAAAATGTTTTAAAAATCATTTGAAACTATATCTCACAGAGAAATGTATATACAGTTTGAGTGAATACTAAGATGTGTTTAAATATATCATTACTGAAATGTACCTGTAAAAATTATCATTTCTGTATGTTTTTTTGATTTGTGTGTACATATAATGTGAAACATGTAAAACCTTTGTATGATTATGGACTATTTCTGTTTAATCATTTGTTTCATTTATATATATATATTGAAATCAAGTTGGATGTTAATAGGCTATTGTATGACACACCCAATACTCTCAGCTGGATTTTCAGCTGGAGTCCATGGGCAAAGAATAAATAAATAAATAAATAAATAAATAAATAAAAAACTACTATCATTCCCCAGTAATTGGGCCGGCCAGGGTGGCCGAGTGGTTCTAGGCGCTACAGTCTGGAACCGCGTGACCGCTACGGTCGCAGGTTTGAATCCTGTCTCGGGCATGGATGTGTGTGATGTCTTTAGGTTAGTTAGGTTTAAGTAGTTCTTAGTTCTAGGGGACTGATGACCTCAGATGTTAAGTCCCATAGTGCTCAGAGCCATTTGAACCCTAGTAATTGACCCCTGACTTTGACTTGTATTTTGGTTACATCCGGACGTGTGGAAATGTTTACTTTTATTTGGTGTATGACTATTACATTTTAATTGAAAAGGGAGTGGTAATATTTTACAATAAGTGTGCTTTTTTGAACATTTTTTTGGTGAGTAATAGGTCTGAAGAGATACAAAAGCCAGACTGCAATTGTGTTGACAGTTTCCTTTGCACTGTTTAAACATACAACCATTCCTTTCGAAATCATCATTTTGTCATAATAATGGTGGATGTAGATGGCTGCAATTTGCCTAATGGTGATATGTATGGTCAAGACAAAAGATGTAAATGCAAGCTCTGTTGTTGCCTTTCACAAATGGGAACAGACTAGTGATATGCACCAGGAAAAATGGTGTAAATCCTGCAGTGTCTTGTTTGACGGTAGCACCTCATCCCAGTTGCTCTGCTCAACACTGATGAACATTGATAGCATGTCGGCCAAGGTCTTATTAAGGCGTTCAGTAAGCCTAGTAGTTTGCAGAAGGTGGACAGTTGTCATGTGATGAGTAATGCTGCACCAACGGTTTATCTCTGTCACAAGATTTGATGGAAAAACTTTCCTTCGGTCCATAATTAATGACCTTTGGGCACCGTGTTTTAATACAATGTCTTCCACAATTAATTTGGCTACCTCAGATGCTTTGGCTGTTTTCATGGCTTTTGAAATGCCATAGCATGTCAGACAATCAGTGCAAACAATAATCCAACTATTGACACTAGCACATGTTGGAAATCATCCAAGGAGGTGAATCCCAACATGCTGTAAAGGCGTTTTGGCTGGTGGAATTGGTATGATTCGGCCAGGTGGTTTCTGAGGAACTGCCTTTCTCCTCTGGCACTCTCGACAGTGCGGCACATAGTGAAAGACACTCCAAAATAAACCTAACCAGAAAAATCTCTTGCGGATTCTATCATATGTCTTAATAAATCCTAAATGTCCGGCCTCAGATGTGTCAAGGAATTTCTGTAGAACATCTAAGCGCATGTGTTTAAGAATCACTGGTAGCCACCTCTTTCCAAACGGATCAAAGTTTTTCTTGCTAAGTACTCCATTAACTACCTTAAATTGTCCTTTCACATCCTCTGGCTAATTTAAGGCACTTCATAATTTGAGATATCTTGGCATCCTTCTTTTACTCAGCAGAGAGATCTTGGAGTGCAGCGAGACAGTCACTATCTTTGTCAAAGTCTTGATGGTCTTGCTCAGGGTTTCTTGAGAGACAGTCGGCATCTTGATGTTTTCTTCCACTTTTGTATACTATGGTAATGTCATACCCTTGAAGACATAGTGCCCACCTGGCAAGTTGTTCTGTTGGATCATTAAGACCTGTCAACCAACAAAGCGAATGATGGGCTGTAACAACTGTGAATGACCTTCCATAGAGATACTGTTGAAATTTGCACATGGGCCAAATCACAGCAAGACATTCTCTTTCTGTAGTTGAGTAGTTTCTCTTGGCTTTTGTAAGTGTCCTACAAGCATAGGCTATAACCTTCTCTTTTCCATCCACAATTTGCACCAGAACAGCACTGATCCCATACCCGCTGGGATCTGTGTGCAGTTCTGTAGGTGCTCTCTCATCATACAGACCAAGTACAGGGTCAGTCATCAAAGCTTTTTGCAGCACATCAACAGAATCTTGTTGAGCACCACCCCAGATAAATTTAGCATCAGCTTTTAACAACTTTGGAGTGGCCTGGCTTTGATACAAAGTCTTTGATTAAACGGCAGTAATAAGAACATAATCTGAGGAAGCTTCTCACATCCCTAAACTTTTAGGAATAGGAAATTCCGTTATAGATCTCACCTTTTCTGGGTCTGGCCACACACCTTTGTTTGACACAAGGTGTCTAAGTATTTTGATTTCTTTTACTCCAAAGAGACACTTTCTTGGATTAAGTTTCAGTCCGCCTTATTGGAGACACTTAAGAACGGCCCTCAGTCTTTTTATATGTTCATCAAGTGTCTCTGAGAACACTATAATGTCATATAAATAACAAAGACACATCAGCCACTTCAGGTGCTTTAGAAGATCATCCATCATCCATTCAAAAGTTGCTGGTGCATTACAAAAACCAAACGGCATTACCTTAAACTCATACAGGCCCTCAGGGGTGATGGATGCAGTTCTTTCACGATTAGCCTCATCTACTTTGATTTGCCAGTATCCCAAGTACATGTCCATGGTTGAAAAAACTTAGCCCCCCTCAGACAATCTACTGTATCGTCAGTTGGTGGAAGAGGGTAAACGTCCTTTTTAGTTATCTTATTATGCTTCCTGTAATCAATACAAAAGTGCCAACTGCCATCCTTCTTCCTAACGAGGACCACTGGTGATGACCAAGGGCCCTGCAAAGGCTGAATGATGTCACTCTTCATCATTTTCTCTACCTCATCACAAATTATTCGATGTTCTGTTGCTGACACACGGTATGCTTTCTGGCTAATTGGTTGATGGTCTCCAGTGCTAATCTGGTGCTTCACCATCAATTTGTCTAATTTGCTCTTCACCTGCAGATTGAAGCATTCAGAGGACTCTTGAAGAATGGCAAGTAGCTTCTTCTGTTGTTCCTTAGTGAGATATGGTGATAGTTGAGCTAGAAGATCTTGTCTCATAGTGGTAGTGCTAATTTTGCCCACAGACTCGGCATGGAAGGTTTCTATGACACTCAGCTGTTCTTCAATTAATGGCTGCATCTTGGAAGGATCTGCGATTCTTGGCAACAGTTAACTATCCACAATACACCAAATCTGTTCTTAAACGAGATGACAGAGGCTGGGATGACCAAGTTATTCTTCAGTGGTATGCTTCTCTTACATTCCACTACTAGATCCATGGGTTGATGCATGGTATGACACGTGACAAGTTACCTTTCTAGCGCTGACTGCAGGAATGATCACTTCATCCAGCACACGTACTCTCCACACACTCGGATGTGCATCTTCCTCTCCACAGTATGTCATCTCATCTCGCATAATCTTCGAGTGAATACGATCTATAATTTCCCGAGAAGCTCTCAAAAAGTCCCATCCGAGATTGACGTCATGATTACACTCTTGTAAGACGATGAATTCTAAGGGCTGTGTATGGCCACTTATACCCACATGAATGGTACATCTTCCTGTAGGTTTTACATATTTCCCATTGGCCACCTTCAGCAGAGATGTTTTGTTGTTGACGAATATGGTTTTCTGCAGCTGGCAATGGTACTTCTCCAAAATGACTGAAAATGGTGCTCCAGAGTTCACAAGAGCTTGGGCTGGTCGGCCATCCATGAGGATATCGACATAGTTTCCTTTCATTTTTATAGTGATTGATGGTGGAGGATTTTTCTCTTTGGTGGCCTCACCTCCAAGGAAGGTCGCACCCTTTAGTTTTCTGGGTTGTGATGGTAGGTGATCAGCTGTAGCTTCTAAACAGTGATGGAGACCTTGATCAGTGTGTTGGGGAGTGTCCTCTCCAGTGGCAAGCTTGTGGTGATGGTGACCTACTTCGTCCTGCACCCACATCTTCTTGTTCATCTTTGTCGTCCCAAAGTTGGCATCAGCTAAGATTGGTCTGCGGTCTTCTGGTGTGGGTGTCATCAAATATCCGCCACCTTTCTCGACAATAGCACACCACATGTACCGGTTGTCCACAGTGGAAACATACTGGCTTGTTATCCTGGGTCCTCCAGACGTCAGTCTTCCTTGGTGCCTAAACAGGTTCCTCATGCAGCGTTGTAGGAATGTAACCCAGTCTGGGTCTTGACTTTTTCACTATTTTAAAGGGAAATGAAGGACGAGAGATGGGGTTCAATGTCTGCTCCGCTTCCTCCATGATGGCCTCTCAAAGCATCTCGGTTTTTTTGCTCACTGTGCAACCCAAGTGCCTTTTGAACTTCCTCTCTCACTATCTGACGAAGAAAACTTGTGAAATCAATTACTTCCTCCATCACAGACATTGATAGCCAAACACACAGTGTCATCCCATTTGTTAAATTTGGCTATACGCTCATATACCGTCAGCCACTTGTTTGGATCTTGGCCATCGTCACCAGAGAAGCCAGAAGGATGTTTCATGTGGTGGCACACAGTTGCTGTCATTGTAACGCCCTCTTCTTCTTCTGTCTCCTATTGATTTCAATCTGTTGAATATGGCTCAAACTTGGGTTTCTCACCACATAAACGGCGGCTCTGTCGTGGCCTGATGGGAACCACTGTGTCGTCGATAATGTGCGCTATCACAAGTTCCAATACCCAGCGCCTCCACCAGAATAATGTCACGTAGAAGAAGGTGTAATTAGATGAATGATGAACACTAACTTCACTTAATGAAGGTTTATTCAGCACTTGCACATACAAGAGCATTGAGTGAACTGCCTCTGACCAGAACGCATACAGTATATATACAGCTACAGAACATTCCAGTAGACTGATTCTTGACATTTGTGGATACTTCTAGAGTGTACTTGAACTGAATATAGAAATTAAAATGGTACAGTCCAGGGGAGTTTTGAACTCACAACCCTGCAAGCAACAGTTCAGTATCATAACCACTAGACCACAGTGCTACTCAGCTTGTTCCATGAACATATTACATAATATGTTGTTGCATATGAAATTTAGCTTGTCTGCTTGTGTCTGTATGTGTGGATGGATATGTGTGTGTGTGTGCGCGAGTGTATACCTGTCCTTTTTTCCCCCTAAGGTAAGTCTTTCCGCTCCCGGGATTGGAATGACTCCTTACCCTCTCCCTTAAAACCCACTTCCTTTCGTCTTTCCCTCTCGTTCCCTCTTTCCTGATGAGGCAACAGTTTGTTGCGAAAGCTTGAATTTTGTGTGTATGTTTGTGTTTGTTTGTGTGTCTATCGACCTGCCAGCGCTTTCGTTTGGTAAGTCACCTCATCTTTGTTTTTATATATAATTTTTCCCACGTGGAATGTTTCCCTCTATTTTATTGAATTTTTCTTTAGAGTTGGGTAGAGGTATCTATCACCAGTCTTTAGAAAATTGATCTAATGTAGCACACTCATTTGCAATCACGCTGTGCCAGTGGTAAAGCCAGAGATTAGTATCCACAACATTCCTCTTATTTCGTAAACAGTTTCAGATTTCTAAATGAGATTTTGTCAAATGACAGCACACATCGTTATTATGCAAAAGTTCATTATCTACATGTTATTCCAGTAACTACAGACTTTTTCAATTAAGGAATGTAATTTTTAAGGCCATCAATAGCTGGTGAAACGAGAAATGCTATGGATTTTGAAACGTAACTGAAAACATTACACATTTTTTTGTACTGAGGATGTGCTTTTTCATACCTCACTGACCTTATTTTTTACTCAGTTCATCACTTAATAAACCATTGTTTCCGAATTCTCTCACAGCTGCATACGGGCAACATGTTAGTGAGGTGAGACTGTGTAAACTCTGCTGCTTTCTGACAAAAGAACCAAATTTTAACATGGCAACCAGAGAACTGTGTAGGTTTTACTCAAAATTCACCATTCATGACACTTCTCTGAAAGTTACAAATGATTAAGAAGCCAAGCAAAAATAAATCGCTGCATTTTTGGCAGAATTCTTTTTAGATACAAATATATTTACTTATACTTTATACTTAATATTTATAAAAAATGTGAGCATAGGTTTCAGTGTAGAAAGGCACTTCCCATCCAGCTCTTGGAATTTCCCCTACAATGCCTGCCTGTAGCTCCCACCACTACCATCCTCCACACGCATGCCCTTCCGTCTTCCCATTTACTGACCATGGCATTCTCCGCAGACTGCCACAAGTGTTCAAATCAAAAGGTGATACGATGCACTTCTTTTTTGGCCCTTGGCTAGTACCCGCACTACCTCGGGACCAAACCCATGTCGACTTTGCTGAACCTTTCTTAGTTACTTTTTGGTTGGTGGTTGCTGATGCCTTTTCCATGTTCCCATAGTTTTTTGTTGCCTATGTGACTGTCACACCATTGTCAAATGTGTTTCCTGTCAAAGGCCTAACTTTTACCACGGTTTCAGACAATGGTCCTCAATTTTTGGCTTACTCCCTCCAAGATTTTTGCTCCCACAGTAGTGTCCACGAGCATCACAGTCACTGTGGGCAATATGCTGTCTAGGCTGTACCCACCTGCCATCTCGCATGTCTATTTGATTTTGGGGAGGGACAGACACTGGGGCTTCTTCAGCATGCCTGTAGATGCCTCCTGTATTGATGCAGACTCCTCCTACCTGGACGTAGGTGCCTCCTGCATAGACATGGGTATCTCTGGGAGCCTCCTGCACCAGCACGGTCACCCCCAGATGACTCCTGAACCAAAGTGGGTGCCTCCCACAGAGATGCGGGTGCCTCCAGTGCCAATGTGGGCACCTCTGGATGACTCCTGCACAAGACATGGGTGCCTTCCACACTGATGCACATGCCTGCTGCACCAACAAAGATGCCTCCCATGCTGTCAAGTGGCCTCCTGCACTGATGCGGGCACCTCCTGCACTGACACAGGCACCACTTGCACTGATGTAAGTGCCTGCCGCCCTCCTGTTGGTGCCACTTGTATTGCCTCCAGACAACACAGCTCCCCTCCTCACAGCACATGGTCTGAAATAAACCTGACGTGTGCCTGTGGGGTGCCAAGATCATCCAGCTGCTTTCCTGGAGGAGGAGGAGAGTACAGGTCCACACTCCTTCCAGTTCCACCCATACTCACTGTTTAGCACAGCCTTCGATCTTTGCGTACCCAGGACAACGGCTTCGGACTAAACCTTCACCACCACTACCGTGGGGCTGCTTCGGGCCCCCATCAGAGATCACCCGTCATGGTAGAGCATCTCAATCACTTACAGCCAATAGCTACTGACCTCTGCAGGCAAATGCTCTTTATATTGTCATGCACTGGCTCTGGCCAGCAATTCTATACTTGTCACCAAGCAGTTTGTATCTGTCTGTATCTGTCACTATGCTGTATTGTATTACTTACATCTACGCTATCACACCACGACCTAAGTAACAGAGGATTTCTTATAACTGTCTCTCTTATTGTGTACTGAGCCACAACTTGCCTTGCAAATAAATATTTTCCTGCAGACATATGAACTAACGTTGTCAGTGGCACAGCATGGGTATATTATTCAAGTTTGGGTTGGTTATGATGTTCTGCATGATTTGATTTATGAGTTTTGGTGGCAGTTAAGAAAGTTATGTGTTGCTTAGTTTAACAGTTTTTCATGGGCGACCTGTACTGTTAGAATAATGCTATATAGGCCATGATAGTTAAATTTTCTAGTAATTGTTATGTACGTGCAATGCTGATAAATTGTAATTGTGAATTGCCAATGGCTTGTTATCCTTTCCAGATTGGAAATGACTGTGCTCTGTATTTTTTTCTTGAATTTGATAAGAAACCTGGTGCAGAGTTTGCCAGTGAAAGACTGATAGTTAAACCACTTGATGTCTGGATTCAATTTGCAGTACTTAAATAACAGTAATAAACATGGTCTCCATTTTGATGATAAATAGTATTGTATGACAAGAGGTGCAGTTGCAGATTGAGTTGTGCAGATTGATTGGTGTGCTGCCAGTGCTTACCTTGTCTTAGATGATCTGATTGGCCAAATGAGGTTTATGGATATGAAACTTTCGCAGCAAGTATGTAATTTGTGAGCAACTTGTTTACACTCTCCAATGTGATGCAACAAAGCCATTTGCTATATAGTAAATGTAACTCCATCTCAGGCTCAGGAGCATGGGATGGTGGCTGGTTGATGAAATATCATAATAGTGTACCAACAGCTGTTATTTTGATATTGTTTTATTAGGCAACTAGTTCTGATGTTCCAATCACATCATCTTCAGGCCTGTTGCATGAATGACACCAAGTACCACTAATAAATGTATAAGAGAAGGCATCAATTTTCATATCCGGTTCCATAGATATCCAAACAACATGAGCATGTGTGCTCTTCACACATGTGACAGTTGCTCTCACCTGCGTAAAGAGCACACATGCTCATGGTGTTCGGATAGATACCTATGGAACCAGATATGAATATTGGCACCTTCTCTTATACACTATGTGATCAAAAGTATCCGGACATCACCAACAATACACATTTTTCATATTAGGTGCATTTCACTGCCACCTACTGCCAGTTACTCCATATCAGTGATGTCAGTAGTCATTAGACATTGTGAGAGACCAGAATGGGGCACTCTGCGAAACTCACAGACTTTGAACGGGGGCAGATGATTGGGTGTCACTTGTGTCATGCATCTCTGCACAAGATTTCCACACTCCTAAACATCTCCAGGTTCACTGTTTCTGATGTGACAGTGAAGTGGAAACATGAAGGGACATGTACAGCACAAAAGCATAGAGGTGGACCTCATCTGTTGATTGATAGAGGCCGCCAACTGTTGAAGAGGGTCATAATGTGTAATAGGCCGACATCTATCCAGACCATCACACAGGAATTGCAAACTGCATCAGGATCCACTGCAAGTACTATGACAGTCAGGCAGGAGGTGAGAAAACTCGGATTTCATGGTCAAGCGGCTGCTCATAAGCCACACATCACACTGGTAAATGCCAAACGATGCATCTCTGGGTGTAAGGAGCGTATACATTGTAAGATTGAACAGTGTAGATTAACATGTGGAGTGACGAATCACAGTACACAATGTGGTGATCTGATGGCAGGGAGTGGGTATGGCGAATGCCCGGTGAACGTCATCTGCCAGCTTGTGTAGTGCCAACAGTAAAATTCGGAGGTGGTGGTGTTATGGCGTGGTCGCATTTTTCATGGAGGGGGCTTGCACCACTTGTTGTTCTGCATTGTACTATCACAGCCCAGGCTTACATTGATATTTTAAGCACCTTCTTGCTTCCCACTGTTGAAGAGCAATTCGGGGATGGCAATCACATCTTTCAACACGATCGAGCACCTCTCCATAGTGCACGGCCTGTGGTGGAGTGGTTACACAACAATAACATCCCTGTAATGGACTGGCCTGCACAGAGTCCTGACCTGAATCCTACAGAACACCTTTGGGATGTTTTGGAAAGCCAACTTTGTGCCAGGCCTCACTAACAGACACCGATACCTCTCCTCAGTGCAGCCCTTCATGAAGAATGGGCTGCCATTCCCCAAGAAACATTCCAGCACCTGATTGAACATATGCCTGTGAGAGTGGAAGCTGTCATCAAGGCTAAGGGTGGGCCAACGCCATACTGAATTCCAGCATTAACGATGGAGGGTGCCATGAACTTGTAAGTCATATAGTGCCAGGTGTCTGGATACTTTTGGTCACAAGTGTACATGCATGAGTGGTACTTCATTTCATTCATACAACAAGCCTGAAGATGATGTGATTGCAATGTTGAAACTTGTTGCCTAATAAAATAATATCAAAGTAACAGCTGTTGTTGCAATATTATTACACATGCTGTATAGTTTAAACAGTTTTCTCTAATGTGCTGCACTGAGCAGAAGAGTAACTGAAGCAATCTGTGAATGTGAACATAAAACATGGGTTATGAGGTGAAGTGAAGTGGAGATGTATTGAACTGTCTGAAATCTTGACATAATCAATTAACTTGATAGTGCTAAGTATCAAAGAGAACTGTGAAGACTGTTATTGAAATAAAGAAACTGTAAAATGTCTGTCTAAACATTTCCATCCTCATAAAAATTTAGCATTATGAATTACACCTTTAGTTTAAACATATTGATTTTAAGTTTGAGTCTTTTAGCTTGAGGAGGATTAGCAGGTTGGTTGCACCAATAATCACACCCATTTAGCAATAGTTCATTTATTAACCTTAACACATACAATGATCACAAAGAACTGAACCGAACATGGTGGAACAGCCAAAGATAATGCTTAGAGTCCAAAGATAAATGCACATCGATGTTGGTGTTGATTTCATTGGCGCCACGTATCCCAGCCTCCCCCCCCCCCCCCCTCTCCACGGCAGTACAGAATACTCTTGAGAGGCAGGGGGGGGGGGGAGTGACTATGGGGTCGGCATGTTCAGCTTGATAGTGTCGTCGGGGAGCTGTGTGGGTAGATGTCGTGAAGGAAGGTCGGCCACCAAACCTGGAAGTCGTTGAAGCAAGTCAGGCGTCGTATTGGGCGTGCTGGTCATGCGGCGACAGGTAGGCCGGTGGTTTGCCGGTGGAACGGAGCGACAACGACGATGTCTACAGTGGGAATGGCAAACACATGAAGCATGTCCATGTTGACATCAGGCGGGAGGGGAACACATTTCACCAGGTGGCAGGGAATGGTGGAGTTAGTGTCATGAGCACTGGATGAAGAGAAACACATGACTAACAGTGTATAATCACACAGTATTATTGAGATGTCGTGGATTATGTCCGGGGGAACAGGCATAAACACCTCGAGCGAGGGCACTTTCAAGACGGGGGGGTGGAATTCCGCGACAGGGTGAGGCAGGTGACAATGGAGAGGTCAAAGGGACTGGTGATGGGCCCGGCGGAGAGGGCGTGATCATAGGTAAGCTCGACGTGGGGAGCATGTGACCGGAGTAGGGGGCGAGGTTGGAGGAGGGCTCGACGATTGGAGCTGGAAGTCACTCGATCAAGTGTGTAAGTCCGACGGTCCGACGTGGAGGGAGTGGTTGGAGCGTCATGAGCCACAACAGTGAGTGGCATGGTCGTGGCCTGAAGGGGGGTAGAAGAAAGCTCGACATGAGCAGGCTTAAGTGTGTTGAGAAAGACTAACAGCTGAATTTTTCATCTGGATGTCATAGGTGTTGGCTGAGCACCGGAGAACTTCGTACGGGCTGGTATATGGAGGTTGGAGGGGAGCATGGACAGTGACATCTCGGAGCATGACGTACTCGCAATTGTTCAGAGATTTCGGGACGTGAACTTTAGGTCGGGAATGGCTGGTGGGCGGACGGATATGGAGGTTGATGAAGTGGCGTCTGACATGGTCCACGAAGGAAGGTAAGTCAGGCTGAGGGAGAGAAGCGGAAGGGCTCACAAGTTTCCCAGGGAGAACAATGTTCTGGCTGTATATGTACTCGGCTATTGTGCCTTTGAGGTCTTCCTTATAGATCGCATGAATGCCGAGTAGCATAAGGGGAAGGGCCTCTGTCAATAGAGAGTCATGGCATCGAAGAGCCGCCTTGCCAGTGATCGACTAGCCCGTTACTTTGTGGGTGATATGTTTTGGTACGGATGCACCGGATGCCGCAAATGTTACAAATCCCGATGAACAGGGCCTACTCAAATTGTCTGCCCTGGTCAGTCGTGATGATAGCTGGACATCTGAAATAATGCAATACCCATGACTCGACGAACGCTCGAGCAACAGTTTCTGCCATAATATTGGGGAGGGGGACAGCCTTGACCCAGGGAGTTGTTCGGTCGATAAACAAGAGAACATAACGAAAGCCGTTAGAGGGGGAGAGAGGGCCAACAATGTCAATGTGAATATGCTGAAAACACCCAGGAGGGATCAAAAAGGCGCTGGGGGGGGGGGGGGGGGTGAAATGTGCTTGTGTACTTTGCAGCATTGGCACGCAGGAGCGTGCCCATTGCTGGCAGTCCTTTTTGACATTTCTCTACACAAAGCACTCTGCTACGAGGCAGGCGGGCGCACGAACAGCGGGATGGTCTAAATTATGCAATGCGATGAAGACAGCCCGACGGAGTGTGATTGGGATGAGGGGGCGTAACGTGCCCTTACTCTCATCGCACCAGAACTCACAAGAAATGCCAGCTAGGGAAGGTGGTGCGGATGAAGTGTAGTGAAGAAGTAGAGTGTGAAATCAGGTTTTTTTTTTCCTCGTCGGCGGGTTGGAGGTTAGGCAGTTCAGAGAGGTCTAACAGTGAATGGACGGCGTTGACTCATGAAAGGAAATCAGCGACTATATTGTCAGTACCCTTTATGTGTCAGACATTGGTGGTGAACTGAGATATGAAGTCCATCGTCAGTCTTAAAAAGCTTAATCGCTTTGTAGACTGCGAGCAACTCCCTGTCAAACGCGGAATATTTCTGTTGTTCATTGGTGAGCTTGCGCGAGAAGAACTGCAGAGGCGCAGTTTGGCCATCGATTGTCTGGCTAAGCACAGTGCCGATGGCAGTATCACTCGCGTCTGTGGTGATGAAAAGCTGTGCATCGGGATGAGGATGCGCGATGGTGCAGGCCTCGGCAAGAAGATTTTTGAGGGCAGTGAAGGAGTAAGTCATAGCAGGGGTCCATGGAACGGGCCGAGATCCAGAAGTGTTAGTGCCTGCCAAGGCGTCTGTCAGTGGAGCCCGAATCTCCACAGCTCGAGGTAGATGTCGGAAATAATAATTAACCATACTCAGAAAGTGCCGGAGCTCTTTGAGTGACGGAGGTCTGGGTAGGTTTAGTATTGTTTGTACTTTCTCAGGGGGCGGTGAAATGCCATCGGCAGAGACCCGAAAACCAAGAAAACTGACAGCGGGTTGATGTAGCTGCAATTTGTCCTGGTTGGTCTCGATGCCTGCAGCCACGAGAGTGTTCATAACAGTTTGCACATGTTGAATGTTGTCATCGGCGGAGGAGCTGAACACAAGAATGTCATCAAGATATGCAAAGCAGAATTTTATGTCGAATAGCGCTTCGTTGATGAAGTGTTGCCAGGTCTGGGTTACGTTTTTCAGATTGAAGGGCATGAATCGAAACTGAAATAACCCGACTGGGGTGGTGTTTGCTGTCTTCTCGATGTCTTCAGGTGCCATGGGGATCTGGTGGTAGGCCCGTTTGCAATCAATGACAGAGAACATGGTCGCACCTGGGAGGGAACTGGTAAAGTCGGCAATGTTGGGTATGGGGTAGGTGTCCATAATTGTTCATGCGTTTAGTCGACGGTAGTCTCTGCACATGCGCCAGGACCTGTCTTTCTTGGGTGTCATATGTATGGGCATAGACCAGCTACTGGCACAGGGTTCAATGACGCTGGAGTTTAGTAGTTCAGAAATCTGATTTTTAAGGTCGGAGAGGTGCTCAGGACAAAGTCGACATGGTCTGCTGGAGGTCAGGGGACCTGGCATGAGGCGAAGCTTGTGAACCGTGCCATTGGTGATGACGGAAATGTTGCCAGCGGCAAGGGAGGCGGTTTGTTTACAATGTGCGGCGGGTGGGTCAGGTGAGGCGTGGTCGTGGTGTTCAGAGCCACTCGGCGGATCCGAAGGGAGCCGAGGTGGCAAAGTGTCCCAGGAGTCAATGTGACAAGATGGCCGCCATCCTGAAGCAGTGGCACCTTGGTCGGGTGAGCTCGGTAGAGCTCGTGAGCCGTTAGTGAGTCCATTGTCCGATTGTGCAGCCTGTGGCAGCACGGTCGCGGGCGAAACACCTGGCATGAGTGCACTGTTTGTGTTATCAGTGGCAGTCACACGGTGACATGCAAGAGCCAAAGTTGCATAGTTTGAGGTGCTGTCCACGAGGGGCAGGGTAGGAGCTGTCAGTTCGGGAACACGTGACACTCGTCGCGCATGCGCACTTGTGTCTGGCCGAGTGTCAAATGCTGCTGTGTTAGGAGGGTGTGGCCCTGCAAAGCTGTCAGTACACGTTATGGCAGTCTTGATAGCACAGTTGCGAGGGGTAGTGGGAGTAAAGACATGGAGGCTCGATTGCTGGGATTCAGTGCACTTACTGACCTTGCTTTGTCCTTGCTGTAGTGTCTGTAATTCCTTCACTGCATCGGAGAGCTGGAGCTGTGTTTCGTGGAAACAGAGAGAGAGATCGAAGTTTTCCTTGCGGAGATGAGCAATGTGTTCAAGTTCGACAAAGCACTTGTGCATGATTTCTTGTAACGTCGTTGGCAGAGACGAGCATGTACGGATGAGATGAGCCCAGACCGATGTGTCACAGGGGGGGGGGGGGGGGGGGGGGGTTACTCGACGGAGCACAGGGCAAGTGAGTCTTGGACGGATGATGAAACATGGTGTTTCACACTAGGTCCGGTGATGAAAGTTTGTGGTGGCCCAAGAAGTCAATGCCTAGTATAGGTTTGTCAATTTTGCACACTAAAAAAGTCCACTCGAGGTTGCAGTGTGGAGAGAGTCAGACGACGTGTGAAGTTGAACCCAAGCATTGTAGTTTAGTTGAATTCATGGCTTGCAGTGAAGTATGATGAGGGCGGATGTTTGATGATGCTAAGGACGTAGGCAGCAGCGAAACATCGGCACCTGTGTACATTATGAAAAGGTATCCCGACGAAATATCTTTAATGTAAAGTTGTCTGCAACTATCCAGTCGTTCCCAGAGAGAATGGAGCACTGGGAGTTGCCTGTCATGTTGTGCACTGGAGGCGGCACCCGGACCTGCCTGCGATTGGCGTTTGGGAAGTAGCATGGTGGTCAGCAGTTCTGTGCCGCCTCACCAAACCGTGTGTGGAAGTAACAGTACGGGTAGTGGGGTTGCATTTCCTGCGGAAGGTTCCTTGCCAGTGGCGGTGGCTGAGGTTTGGTGGCTGCAGCAGGTTCAGTTGCAGGAGGGGCCGTGACCGTGGGCAGAGCCGGTGATGCCCCGGTTGCTTGTTTACTGCTTCCCGGAGCGAGCAGAACGGTCGGCACAGTATGGCCCCAGCTACATCTGGACGCAGGGTGAGTTGCCTGAACCTGAGACTTGTCAGGTAGGCAGTGGCTGGCAAAATGGAGCAGTGATGTGTCGTGTAGCTTGTCAACAATTGTCATTCTTTGCTTGACAGGTTCAGGAGACTTGAGCCAGAGCAACGCCTATGTGAGGAGATAGTTTATCTGACCAGATGGCGAGGAGAGCTGTGTCAGAGAGTAGATCGGAGCTGACAGGGGAACGTAGCTGTCTCCAGAGCTGGGAAGGTTTGTCATTGCCTACTTGCTTGTTTGGAGCACTTGCTATATTTCTGCCTCAGTGGAGCGTGCAAGCCGATGTCGAACTGTCTCTTTGGCTAGAGTGTACCAGGTAGACGAGTCCGTGGCGTCGACCAGGTCAGCAATCAAGTCCTCCTGGTCGTGCAGGTGGGTCATGAGGCACAGAAACCTGGTTGACTCATTGAGTTTGTAATGGTCGAACACTTCGTCCACAATATTGAACCAGGTTGTTGCTCTGCTGGGATTAAGTGGTGGCAGCGTCGGTAAGCCATGTGGAAAGTTCGGAAGAACAGCTTGAGTTGAGTTCGTTGAGGCACTGCCTAAAACGAGCTGTTGTTGCTGTAGTATTCCAGGAGAGTGTGCCTCCAGGGGATGTGGCAACGACTACTGTTTGGGAGGCAGCGTGAAGGTGACACGTTGTGGTTGAGTGCGATCCATCGCTACGTGGAAGGCCGACATGGGTGAGACACCGTAATGTGTCGATTGCAGTTTCAGAAGCTCATCACGTTGTGGGAGTGTTCGGATTGACGTGTTGCAGAAGTCTGACGCGGATGAGCCACTGAGATGAGCCGAGAACAGTAGCGGAAGACCGACTGGAGCTGGTGCATGGGCGACAGGTGAGAAAAAGTTCAAAGTTTGAGAACGTGTGTTAGTCCATGGAAAGCTTGATGTATGATCAGAGCTGGGGCTTGCTATGTTGCAGGGAGGCTGCGGAGGTGTGCACTGTCCAGAAGCACAGTGTGGGAAATGATTTCAAACATGGGATGGAATGTGTGAATGTTCACTCTTCATAGTCACTCCTCTCAAAATGGAGTGCAGATAAGGTGAATGTCATGGCACAAATCACTGTGGCGTAGCAGCAGGACGGAGGTGGAGGTCAGGCACAGATAACAAGTTACTGTTCCTGTTGCAGACCGAGGTATCGAAGTAGGAATGCAAGTGCTGATGCTGAACCAAGGCAGGTGCGAACGTGGTCGAATGCTGAGTAGGTTGACCTGTGAATGAAGCAGTTCCAGCTACATGGCAGGTATCCCCGTGGTACTGCACAGATTTCGGCGTGGCAAATCGTTGTCCTGGCGGTAGTAGGTTGTACGTCGAAGCATTTGCAGAAATCTGAGGGAAGGCACAGGTGGCGGGAACAAAGGCATTTGATAGCCGGAGTCATGCGCACTCCTAACCTCACCTATTGTTGCAGGCTCAAAAACGTCTGGCAAAATCGGTGGAATCATCAAGTGAGAGGCATCTTGTTGCATTCCTGGTGGGTGTACATCGTCAGCAACATGATGCATGTCGATCACAAAATCCGGCGTTAGGCACTGGGCCAAAGTCATTGTTTGAATGCTGTGTTGATGTAATACACGCAAAAATACCCAGAGCAGAGGTCGCGTACACAGTAATATGGCAAAAAGGGAAGTCGTTACAACTCGGGGTCACCAGTGATTAGGATTACCGGGTTGGTTGCACCAATAATCACATCGATTTAGCAACGTTACAACTCGGGGTCACCAGTGAGGGGATTACCGGATTGGTTGCACCAATAATCACACCCATTTAGCAATAGTTCATTTATTAACCTTAACACATACAAGGATCACAAAGAACTGAACTGAACATGGTGGATTAGCCAAAGATAATGCTTACAGAGTCCAAAGATGAATGCGTATTGATGTTGGTGTTGATTTCATCGGCGCCACGAGCTCTTTTTCCACCTCTTACATTACATGTTACTTGGCATGAAAAACTAAAGTAGGCAGTATGAATATGTGTTGCTGTAGATATCTCTGGCACAAATATGCTATTTGTATGGATTTAAATTAATGTGTCATACAATTTGTTGCAAGTACATCCTGATATGCAACATTATGTGACCCAAATTGAAAAGGTAGGCTCACATTTTTGTTGATATCTCATTTCAGTTGTTACCACTCCTGTTCTCAAGACATCTAAGATACATAATACTAAACCTGTATAGAAAATGATACATCAAGATGCTACTCCATTGTTGATTTTCGATGGTTTCCTAACAACTAATGCGTGAATACTCAAAATGGCATTGTCAGAAAAAATGTAGTTCAACAATGTTCGAAAAGGGAACATTATTTTGGTTGTATTCCTGTGTATCTGAACAAAATGAAAATGTGAGTGTTTACAACCATTGTATCAGGATCATCTGTTTACATTTGTAATTGTGTATTTCTCAAGACATTGTTCCCACCATGAAATTCTATGTGCTTATGTATGATTGCTATTTATCTAATGTCATTATTAAGTAAGGCTTATTCTGAAAAGACATATGGAACTTTGATAATTGGACACTCTGATGAACTCTTGTTCCAATGTGTTGCTGCTGTAGTGAAGCAAACTGAGACTCATGTAAAAAACATACATTCAAAACGGTGGACAATGAACACTAATAAAAAGTAATTAATGTGCTTTGTTTAATTACTTTCTGCAGATAATATATTTCCAATGTATATGTATGTTTACACCCTTTCCTTATAGATGTTGGTCAGTTTTCTGTTCTGTCTGCCTTTCTCAAAGTATGTTTCGACAATCCATATACTTTCTTTGAAAATTTGAATAGTCAATAAGTCAGTGTAAAAATTTCCCAACAAAGATGATGTGACTTACCATACGAAAGCGCTGGCAGGTCGATAGAAACACAAACAGACACATACATACACACAAAATTCTAGCTTTCGCAACCAATGGTTGCTTGGTCAGGAAAGAGAGAAGGAGAGAGAAAGACGAAAGGATGTGGGTTTTAAAGGAGAGGGTAAGGAGTCATTCCAATCCCGGGAGCGGAAAGACTTACCTTAGGGGGAAAAAAGGACGGGTATACACTCGCACACACACACACACACATATCCGTCCACGCACACACACACACACACACACACACACACACACACACACACACACACACACACATCTGTCCGCACATACACAGACACAAGCATACATTTGTAAAGGCAAAGAGTTTGGGCAGAGATGTCAGTCAAGGCGGAAGTAAAGAGGCAAAGATGTTGTTGAAAGACAGGTGAGGTATGAGCGGCGGCAACTTGAAATTAGCGGAGGTTGAGGCCTGGCAGATGACGAGAAGAGAGGATATACTGAAGGGTAAGTTCCCATCTCCGGAGTTCTGACAGGTTGGTGTTAGTGGGAAGTATCCAGATAACCCGGATGGTGTAACACTGTGCCAAGATGTGCTGGCCGTGCACCAAGGCATGTTTAGCCACAGGGTGATCCTCATTACCAACAAACACTGTCTGCCTGTGTCCATTCATGCGAATGGACAGTTTGGTGCTGGTCATTCCCACATAGAAAGCTTCACAGTGTAGGCAGGTCAGTTGGTAAATCACGTGGGTGCTTTCACACGTGGCTCTGCCTTTGATCGTGTACACCTTCCGGGTTACAGGACTGGAGTAGGTGGTGGTGGGAGGGTGCATGGGACAGGTTTTACACCGGGGTGGTTACAAGGGTAGAAGCCAGAGGGTAGGGAAGGTGGTTTGGGGATTTCATAGGGATGAACTAAGAGGTTACAAAGGTTAGGTGGACGGCGCGAAGACACTCTTGGTGGAGTGGGGAGGATTTCATGAAGGATGGATCTCATTTCAGGGCAGGATTTGAGGAAGTCTTATCCCTGCTGGAGAGCCACATTCAGAGTCTGATCCAGTGCCGGAAGTATCCTGTCACAAGTGGGGCACTTTTGTGGTTCTTCTGTGGGAGGTTCTGGGTTTGAGGGGATGAGGAAGTGGCTCTGGTTATTTGCTTCTGTACCAGGTCGGGAAGGTAGTTGCGGGATGCAAAAGCTGTTTTCAGGTTGTTGGTGTAATGGTTCAGGGATTTCGGACTGGAGCAGAGTCGTTTGCCACAAAGACCTAGGCTGTAGGGAAGGGACCATTTGATGTGGAATGGGTGGCAGCTGTCATAATGGAGGTACTGTTGCTTGTTGGTGGGTTTGATGTGGACGGACGTGTGAAGCTGGCCATTGGACAGATGGAGGTCAACGTCAAGGCAAGTGGCATGGGATTTGGAGTAGGACCAGGTGAATCTGATGGAACCAAAGGAGTTGAGGTTGGAGAGGAAATTCTGGAGTTCTTCTTCACTGTGAGTCCAGATCATGAAGATGTCATCAATAAATCTGTACCAAACTTTGGGTTGGCAGGTCTGGGTAACGAAGAAGGCTTCCTCTAAGCGACCCATTAATAGGTTGGCGTACGAGGGGGCCATCCTGGCACCCATGGCTGTTCCCTTTAATTGTTGATATATCTGGCCTTCAAAAGTGAAGAAGTTGTGGGTCAGGATGAAGCTGGCTAAGGTAATGAGGAAAGAGGTTTTAGGTAGGGTGGCAGGTGATCGGCGTGAAAGGAAGTGCTCCATCGCAGCGAGGCCCTGGATGTGTGGAATATTTGTGTATAAGGAAGTGGCATCAATGGTTACAAGGATGGTTTCCAGGGGTAACAGATTGGGTAAGGATTCCAGGCGTTCGAGAAAGTGGTTGGTGTCTTTGATGAAGGATGGGAGACTGCATGTAATGGGTTGAAGGTGTTGATCTACATAGGCAGAGATACGTTCTGTGGGGGCTTGGTAACCAGCTACAATGGGGCGGCTGGGATGATTGGGTTTGTGAATTTTAGGAAGAAGGTAGAAGGTAGGGGTGCAGGATGTCAGTGGGGTCAGGAGGTTGATGGAGTCAGGTGAAAGGTTTTGTAGGGGGCCTAAGGTTCTGAGGATTCCTTGAAACTCCACCTGGACATCAGGAATGGGATTACCTTGGCAAACTTTGTATGTGGTGTTGTCTGTAAGCTGATGCAGTCCCTCAGCCACATACTCCTGACGATCAAGTACCACGGTCGTGGAACCCTTGTCCGCCGGAAGAATGACGATGGCTCGGTCAGCCTTCAGATCACGGATAGCTTGGGCTTCAGCAGTGGTGATGTTGGGAGTAGGACTAAGGTTTTTTAAGAAGGATTGAGAGGCAAGGCTGGAAGTCGGAAATTCCTGGAAGGTTTGGAGAGGGTGATTTTGAGGAAGAGGGGGTGGGTCCCGCTGTGACGGAGGACGGAACTGTTCCAGGCAGGGTTCAATTTGGATAGTGTCTTGGGGAGTTGGATCATTAGGAGTAGGATTAGGATCATTTTCCTTCATGGCAAAGTGATATTTCCAGCAGAGAGTACGAGTGTAGGACAGTAAATCTTTGACGAGGGCTATTTGGTTGAATCTGGGAGTGGGGCTGAAGGTGAGGCCTTTGGATAGGACAGAGGTTTCGGATTGGGAGAGAGGTTTGGAGGAAAGGTTAACTACTGAATTAGGGTGTTGTGGTTCCAGATTGTGTTGATTGGAATTTTGAGGTTTTGGAGGGAGTGGAGCTGAAAGTGGGAGATTGAGTAGATGGGAGAGACTGGGTTTGTGTGCAATGAGAGGAGGTTGAGGTTTGCTGGAAAGGTTGTGAAGGGTGAGTGAGTTGCCATTCCAGAGGTGGGAAACCAGGAGATGGGATAGCTTTTTGAGGTGGAGGGTGGCATGCTGCTCTAATTTGCGGTTGGCCTGTAGGAGGATGCTCTGAACAGCCGGTGTGGATTAATGAACACACCCGTCAACTCCTATCCTTAATAAAAGTCCTCAATTTTTCCTCTCCCACATCTACTCAATCTCCCACATGTCTGCTTGTGTCTGTGTATGTGTGGACGGATATGTGCGTGTGTGTGCGCGAGTGTATACCCCTTCTTTCCCCCTAAGGTAAGTCTTTCCACTCCCGGGATTGGAGTGACTCTTTACCCTCTCCCTTAAAACCCACATCCTTTCGTCTTTCCCTCTACTTCCCTCTTTCCTGATGAGGCAACAGTTTGTTGCGAAAGCTTGAATTTCATGTGCTTGTTTGTGTGTCTATCGACCTGCCAGCACTTTCGTTCGGTAAGTCACATCATCTGTGTTTTTACATATATTTTTCCCACGTGGAATGTTATATATATATATATAATGTAGGAAAAGATGATTGCTAACTACTGTAAACAAGACATGTCAAGTTGCAGACAGGCAAAAATAAAAGACACTTACACATAGCTTTTGGCCACAGCCTTTGTCAGTAAAGACACACACACACACACACACACACACACACACACACACACACACACACACACACACATTGCTCTTGGCCTCAGTTTGGCGGTGGCCATTCGTGTTGGTGGACAGCTGGCTGGTAGTCATACCAATATAAAAAGCTGTGCAATGATTGCAGCAGAGCTGGTAAATGATATGGCTGCTTTCACAGGTGGCCCAGACCTGGATGGGGTAGGATAAACCTGTGACAGGGCTGGAATAGGAAGTGGTGGGTGAGTGGATTGGACAAGTTTTGCACTTGGGTCTTCCACAGGGATGTGATCCTTGTGGCATGGGGTTGGGATTGGGAGTGGCATAGAGATTGAACAGGATTAGGCGGGTGATGGAACACCACTGTAGGAAGGGTGGGAAGTATCACGGGTAGGATGCCCCTCGTTTCAGGGCATGATGATAGGTAATCAGAGCCCTGGTGAGAGATGTGGTTCACTTGTTCCAGTCTGGGGTGGTACTGGGTGATGAAGGGGACACTCCTTTGTGCTGGTGTTTGGGGATGATGGGAGGATTGGGGTTGTGAGAGGAAATGGCACAGGAGATTTACACTAAGTTTGGGGGATAGTGCCTGTCTGTGAAGGCCTTGGTGAGACCCTCACCATACTGAGCAAGGGAGTTTTTGCCACTGCAGATATGCCATTCCCAGGCAGCCAAGCTATATGGGAGGGATTTTTTGGTGTGAAAGGGATGACAGCAGTCAAAATGGAGGTACTGTTGATGGTTGGTGGACTTAATGCGCATAGAGGTGTGATTGGAGCCATCAGAGAGAAGGAGGTCAACATCTAGGAGGGTGCAATGCTGTGCTGAGGAGGACCATGTGAAGTGGATGGGAGAGAAGGTGTTGAGGTTATGAAGGGACAAAGACAGGGTGTCTTGACATTGCATCTAGATCATGAAGATATCATCAATGAACCTGAACCAGACTAGGGGTTTGTTGTTTTGGGAGGCTAGGAAGCTCTCCTCTAGATGACCCATAAAAACAGTGGCATAGGTGTGTGCCATGAAGGACCTATGGCTGTGCCACGAATTTGTTTACATAACTTCCCTTCAAATGAGAAGTAGTTGTGGGATAGGATAAAGTTACTAAAGTTTATGAGGAATGAGATAGTCAGTCTGGAGTCTGAAGGATGTTGGGAAAAGTATTGTTCAATAGTGGTAAGACCATGGGCATGAGAGATGCTGGTGTACAGGCAGGTGGAGTCAACAGTAGTGAGTAGTGATCCAGGAGGTAAAGGGGCGGGGATGGTGGAGAGTCAGTGAAGGAAGTGGTTGATGTTTTTGAAATGAGAGGCTAGATCATGGGCAATTGGTTGGAGGTGTTAGTCAATAAGTGCCAAATTCTTTCAGTGGGGACACAATAACCAGTCACAATGGGGCATCCAGGATTGTTGGGTTTCAGAATTTTGACAAGCATATATAAGGTGGGTGTGAGCAGTGTCCTAGGGGTGAGAAGGGAAATGAATTCAGGGGAGATGTACTGGGAATGGTGTAAGGCTATAAGCAGGGATTGGAGTTTGTGTTGGACTTCTGGGATGGGACTGCTGTGACAGAGTTCTTAGGTGGAGGTGTGAGACAATTGGCAGAGGCCTTCTGCCAGGTAGCCACTGTGGTTCATAACAACAGAGGTGGAACCTTTGTATGCAGGTAGAATGATTAGGTCAGGATTTATTTTCAGCTTGTGTATGGATGTTCTTTCTTCTACTGAAAGGATGGTGTTCTGGGGAAGGATGATGAGGCTAAGTTGGACATAAGGAAACCCTGGAAGGTGACCAGCAAGGGGTTAGGTGGGAAAGGGGAAAATTACAGTTGGATGGATGTATGAACTGGAAGAGACAGGATTCAATGTTGGAATTAGGGTGGTTTTTGTTGGAGGGAGTGACAGCAAAGAAGTGCTTCCATAGCAGGGATCGGTAGAGGGAGAGTAGGTCATTGACAAGTCCAGTATGACTAAATTTGGGTGTAGGGCTAAAGGTGAGGCCTTTGGATAGGACTGAAACTTCTGTGTAGCTGATGGTTTTGTTGGTAAGGTTAACAACAGCGTTACAGGAATGTTTTGGGTCTTGATTTGGTGGAGGGTTGGTAGAGAGTTTTGGAGGAAGTGGCAAATTGAAAAGAACAGCTAGACAGGATTAAGCTGCTGTGAGGGGTGGACGAGGAAGAACACTGTAGGTACGACAGGGGTTGGGTAGTGGTGCCTCAAGGTGGAAGTAGGATGTCCACAGGTTGGATAATTTATGGAGGTAGTGTCTGGAATGCTCCTCCTGGTGCTGGAGAGCAAGGTAATCAATATCAGAGATGTGACGTATAGCACAGGGATTGCAGAGTAGTAGTATCTTGTGGAGGTGGCAGAGGTGGTTCTGGGATGCCTGTGCCATGGAGATGTGTTTTTGCACTACGAAGTTTGTGGGGGCCAGGGATTGGCAGAATCTGAAAAGGTGTAAGTCATTGTGAAAGGAAGGGTGGAATCCAGAGAAAGGAATCTTTACAGTTAAGCCATGGGCACCCGCATGGCACCCACCAATGCCAACCTTTTAATGGGCCATCTAGATGAGATTTCCCTAGCCTCCCAAAACACCAAACCTCTAGTCTGGTCCAAGTTCACTGATGATACCTTCATGATCTTAATACAGTGCCAAGACACTCTGTCTCCATTCCTTCTCAACTCTCCCGTCTGCCTCACATGGTCCTCCTCAACCAAGCGTGCCCACTTCCTAGATGTTGACCTCCTCCTCTCTGATGGCTCCATCTGCATCTCTGTCCACATTAGGCCCACAAAAGACCAATGGTACCTCCATTTTGACAGCTGTTATCCATTTCACACCAAAAAGTCCCTCCCGTATAGCCTGGCTATCTGGGGATGGCATATCTGCACTGACAAAAACTCACTTGCTCAGTATGCTGAGGGTCTCACCAAGGCCTTCACAAACAGGCACTATCCCCCAAACTTAGTGTACAAACACATCTTCCATGGCATTTCCCTTCACAATTCCAATCCTCCCACCACCACCAAAAACCAGCACAAAGGAGTGTCCCCTTCATCATTCAGTACCACCCCAGACTGAAACAACTGAACCACATCCTTCATAGGGCCTTGATTACCTATCATTGTATAAGAAGATAGTAACTTTCCTGGAAAGAACAGATATCGTTTATGACCATGCAGCTTCTCTAGAATATATGATAATTAATTGAAGCACTCAGCTGCTGACAGGTGTTGTTGATATACCTCGATGGGGCACACATTTTCAATTGTCTCCATCGAGGTGTATCAACAACACCTGTCAGCAGCTGAGGGTTTCAATTAATTATCATCTTCCCACCCATCATAAAGTGGTGTTCCATCGTCTACTCAATCTTCACAATAGCCTATTCCATCCCTATGCCACTCCCAATCCCAACCCCTTGCCACAAGGATCACATCCCTGTGGAAGACTCAGGTGCAAAACCTGCCTAATCCACTCACCAAGCACTTCCTATTCCAGCCCTGTCACAGGTTTATCCTACCCCACCTGGGTCTGGGCCTCCTGTGAAAGCAGCCTTATCATTTACCAGCTCTGCTGCAATCATTGCACAGCTTTTTATATTGGTATGACTACCAACGAGCTGTCCACCAAGATGAGCAGCCACTAACAAACTGTAGCCAAGAGCAAAATAGACCACCCTGTGGTACAACATGTAGCTGAATGTAACACACTTGATTTCAATGGCTTCTTCACTACCTGAGCCATCTGGATCTTTCCCTCCAACAGTTTTTCTGAACTGCGCAGATGGGAATTATCCCTACAATACATTCTCCACTTCCATAATCATCCTAACCTCAACCTACAGTAACATACTAACCCCAAACCTTCCTCCCAACTGTTTCCACCCCCTCTGTCCTATCATCTCCTTCCCATTCCCATCTCCCACTGTGTTTATTTGCAGCTCTCTGCCAATGCATCTGACCATCTTTCCCTGCTCCTTTCCTTTTCGTTCTCTACTTTTTTCACCTCCCTGTCCTGCAACTTCCGGATGCCACACCTGTTGGTAGGCTAGACCCTGCACACTCCACCATACAGCCTTCATTTCTCCCCCCACCTGTACACTGCTATCCCTCCCCCTTTCCCAACCCCACCCCAGCCTGAGTGCTTGCATCCCACGTAATGTTGCTTTCTCATCTAAGATGCTAGGATTGGTGGTTGCATGTGCATGAAGTGTGCTTGTCTGTGTGTGTGTGTGTGTGTGTGTGTGTGTGTGTGTGTGTGTGACTGTATAATTTTATGTGAGTGTCTTTTAATCATGCTTGTCTGCAACTTGATGTGTCTTCTTTGAGGTAAGCAGCAATCACTCTTTTACTACATAGTTGATATTTCTACCTGGAGTTTCCATTGTTTTTTTATTTTGTTAGAAATAACAAAAATATAGATTTTTGCCAAATGGCTTTCTTCCATGCTATAACCCTGTGATGGTTTCCTTCGTTACTCTTGTTTTTTGCTATTTTTTGTTATCTCCACCAGACAGTGACAGTCTCTCTCCTCATCCATACCCTACTATCCCTCTCCTTTTCCCAACCCCAACCCCTCCAGATTGCTCCTTGCATCCCATGTGATGTTGCATTCTGCCCTGAGATGCTGGAGTTGGCGGTCATGTGTGCGTGCGTGAGGTGTGCTTGCTTTTGTGTGTGTGCGTGTGTGTGTGTGTGTGTGTGTGTGTGTGTGTGTGTGTGTGTGTTTACTGACAAAGGCTATGGCCAAATGCTATATGTGAGTGTCTTTTAATCATGCCTGTCTGCAACTTGACATGTCTTCTTTACAGTAAGTAGCAATCTGTCTTTTCCTACATTGTTGATATTCCTACCTGAACTTTCCAGTGTATGAAAGCTAAAAAATAATCTTTAACTGCAGAGAATTCTTTTTGCATGACAAGCTTAAAATTTTTTTTGGATAACATTTACGAGTTTATCTTGATGCCAATATGAGTTTCATCTCTCTTCCCTGGTAATAAAAAATAATGTTTAATCAGAAAAGAGAGATAATAACATATGCAGAAATGATTGTATATTCAATCATTTCTACCTGTGTTGGGGTGATTTAATATCTCTGTATTTTTAGACAACAGTGTGGTTATAAATCACATTAGTAATTTTAGAATAAATAAAGCTATTTTCAGTGAGTAAACACATGACCAATTAATTAGGCCCCATATAATAATAATAATAACAATTCAGTCGTGGATTTCTGCTTTTGTCTCCCTCTTTCTGAAGAGGAAGACAATGAACATGGACAGTTATTACTAGAATGCCATCCAAACAGATGCATTTGCCTACTATCTGCCATTAACAGTATTTTAATGAATGGAAACTGTAATCTTCTATTATATATGAGCTTAAGAGATAGGTTGAAACATGTAGATATTAATATTGAGGAGAAATTATTATTATTAACTGAAAGGACAGATAAATAATAAACAATGAGGTAATAAGTGAATCTATTCTTAATCCACACTGACAGTTTTGTTCCCGGACTCCTGTCTTTGTACATTATACGCCTCATCCAATCCAGAGAAAGGAACATTACGTAATCATAAAAAAACGAAGGGACAGAACTAAAAGAACCATCTAATAGTATTCAAAGCAAAGAAAGAAAGGATATTATGATAAAGAGTGAACTTAATTTTCATTTCAAATCATGCAAATTTTCAGTACCGATGAGCAAACCTAACAATGTAGCTGGACTCACATTACTAATTGTAATGGTTAAGTATCACCATGAAAACACATTGCTGGAGGATTTTCTTTAATGAAAATCTCTAGTAGCATGTGCAACTGGAGATGAAATATTTTATCTCCTAAATTCTTTTCTTGAAGGGAATAAAATGCGCTGGGACAACTGCATTCATTTCTCTCCTGATGGTGCAGTGGCCATGAGTGGAGTAATTTATAAAGCTGTACAGCTTATTAAAAATATCACCATAAACTATTCTAGGTGCTGCTGCATGATCAATATAGAGGCACTTGCTGCAAAAGAAGTTATGACTCAGTTAAAATTATTAACTTAATAAAATCATGGCAACTAAATACTCTGTTATTCAAAATACTGTCTGAGGATGTGGAAGCTATATATACATCTTTTCTCTCACATACTGAGGTCAGATGGTTATCTCAAGTAAAGATACTAATCCACAGTTTTGAAGTAAGGGAGGAGGTGCATGCTTTCTTTTTAGAAAACAGTTTAGAATTGAAAAGTTGATTATTTGGTATAAATTGATTGCTTCAAATTATCTTTTTAACAGACATTATTACAAAGGTTAATGGACTTCATTTAAAACGAGAAACTGAATTTACTAATCACAGAAAAATTCTTGCTTTCAAGATAGAGTTTTGGACAATCTGAATGTCCTGCAGTGAGTTTGATTGCCTCCTAAGAATAAAAGGAAAGATCTGAAACAGCAGAGATTCTTGTTGAAGTTATTTAGCATCATATCTGAAAGGTTCCAATGAAGCTTTCAATCAGTATTTTCCAAATGAACATCAGACTAAATATCAAAATGAATTGTGGATTACAAACTCATTTATTGTTCAAAATGGTTCAAATGGCTCTGAGCACTATGCAACTTAACTTCTGAGGTCATCAGTCACCTATAACTTAGAACTAATTAAACCTAACTAACCTAAGGACATCACACACATCCATGCCCGAGGCAGGATTCGAACCTGCGTTGGAAAGTCATCAATTTACTGCAAGAATAGTAGTGGTTCATAATTAAACCCTGTCAAATACCGTGAGTGACCCCACTCACAAAACAATCCATTGTAGAACTGCATGTTACTCATAGTACCTGGAAACCTTGAACTTTACTTTTTTGCTAAAGAATGTTGTGGTTTACAAAGCCAAATGCATTAGACAGATTTTAAAAATACCTCAGTAAGTATAACTGTGTCAGTTGACTATTTCAACACACAATCAATGAAACAGTAAATGGCATGTTCTGAGGAGAGGCCCTGTAGCAGGCAGAGGATATTATATTCACAGTAATGTATTATTAGATAAAATATCTTCCATTCCACCAAGCAGCCAAGTGTAGAAAGTCTTGGTTGCAATCCATACATTATGTGTGTGTGTGTGTGTGTGTGTGTGTGTGTGTGTGTAGGTATGACATCATAAACATTGAGGTGCATGAAAAATTGGTGCACGATGCATAACATTTAAATTTTTTAGTTCTTTGCTAATAACTCTATTTGGAACATATTTTGATGAAAGTATCCACACATACTCCTGAGTGTATCTACACAAATATATCAAGCTGCAACTCATAGTTCGAGAGATATGGCATCATAGACACTGAGATGCATGAAAAAATGCCACATAATGTATGATGTTTTAATTCAATTTAAGGAAATCCCTGACATTTGCCAGCACTTTTGACAGCTTTCAGCTGCAAAGCACAAGTCACTGTAGGTGTAAAAAGCATCATACAAAGCTATGAAGAGGTGTTGCTACAGAGACATTTGCTAAATCATTTTAAGATACGAGAAACATATGTGCTCAGCATACAGAAACTATACATTTTTAATAATAAATTGGCTAAATGAATACCTGGGAGATGCGGGGATTGTCAGCTAGTTTATAAGAAAAGAATAAATTGCAGCAAATACTGTTTTTAATTCGAAATTTCTGGAAGAGAAGTTATTAGTGAAACAAGTCAGTAGTTATTAACATCTATCGTACTACCTCTGACAGAGAGGAATCTAACAACAACACACTGTGGTCAGTCTGGAAAGATCCTTTTTGAAAGTGGGGGATTAAAAATATGGCTGAATACAGTAACCGCCTCAGAAAAACATGTTTTTAATATTACAACTGGAATATTATTAAGCCCACAAGAATTATTGCTTCTAAGAGAGTAAATTATTTTCCTGATTTCCCCAGAAGTGCCACACAGGATGTCTATTGAGGACAAAAAGCCCTTCAGAGGATGTTAAAATGTAGGCCTAACCACAATTGCATGAAAGGTGCAAGATTTTGTGTCTCTGAAAGAAGGAGTGACAAAATTACAATTAGGCATGTTTATTTTTTTTATCACGTAAGTCATTTACAACCATTCAAACAGCAACAATGTACAGCACCCAAAAATTCTGCATCTAATTGTCACCATCATGCTGCACATGTGGTTTTTTGAAAGCATAGATGACATATAGAGGCAATGATCACTCTAAACATTTTATGTGGTGCTGCAGATTACAAAATGCTACCGTACAATGTTGCAGGCAATATACATTGCTAACTAACATTGCCACTCATTGGAAACAATCCAATATCAACCAGCTTTTATGTTTGGCTTTTAGCATACATACATTTCAGCTATCAAAAGTTAAAAGTTTACAAATGTAGAAAAGTAACATCATATATCTGTTTTAGAGTATGCATTCTTAAGTTTGGCATCTAGTTGAAACTGTTATAGAAATACAGTTATACTACTAGTTATAAATTGATAGCTAAGTAGCCATTTTTATCAAAATTATTTACTTCAGTTATATCATTAAATTCAACATCTATGTTTCCTTATAAATTTTTTATGTCAAATCTTGTGCTATAAACCTTACTATGGTGTCAAAAGCACTCCTAGATGTATTTACAAAAACTGGCAGGTTTAGAGCGCCTTTTAAAATTTTACTCTGCATTTCTCGTAGACCTCGCACTGAAAGAGGATGAGATTTACATCACAATCTGTTATGTCACCCCACTATCAGTAGGGTGTGCCCAACATAACAATTGTATGCTGTCGGATGGGGCAAGGTATGTAATTGAGATGCATTCTCACAATTGATGTTATTATTTTCCTAGACTTTTCTAGACTTTGCAAAACATGGCTATTTTAGTATGAATTGCGGAAACCTTGCATAATTTTTATCTCTTGTTTTTTACTGTCATAAAAGAATAATATTGACAGTATGTGTGGATTCAGTTGCCTGAGTCTGCAGTCATGTGTGTGAGTTGCATTTGTGTGAGAGTGTGGGTGTGTGTGTACATATGTGTGTGTATTGTTGACAAAGGTCTTAATGGCTGAAAGCTTTAATTGTGAGAGTTTTTTTGTTGTGCTTATCTGCGACTCAGCATCTCCACTATATGGTGAGTAGCAACTTTCCTTCTCATAATATTGTTACATTCCATCCTGGCTTTTCCATTATTTGAAAATAATAATTTTGATTCCCAGGAGGCAGTCTGTGTCTGGGGTTTTGTCTTCTTGATGTTGTACGTTTTGCTAGTTGAGTAATGCAGAAGTATTTTTGTGTGTTCATGGAGAAGTACTGTTTATGCAGAAGACACTGTGCTGGTCTTTTGTTTCTATTACTATTAAAATTTATAAATGTGGTGGTAATAAATGGTTTGTATAAACTTAAAAACCCATATCCTAAAAGTGAAAAAAGAACTTCATGGTTTATTTAAGAGCTTCATCTACAAGCCACCACTTGTTACTGTAGATATATTTCAGCTCTAGGTTTTGAGTGATATTTAATCATTAAATAGTAATAAAACAAGGAATCAGATGTAATAACCATCATGTATAGTCTCTATAAAAGCAATTGAAACAGTTGTGTCGTGGTTGATTTTAACTGACAGTGTAAAACAAAGAAACAAAAAATAACAAACGTAAAATGTTGTAGTCACTAACAAATGATAATACATAAAAGGGTGGTGCAAATGGAGTGGGGAGGGGAGACAAATTCACACTCTGATTTATCTGATTACCAATAAACGTGGGCAGAGGCTTAATGGTCACTGGGAAACAAATCCCTAATAACTGTATAAAATCTTTCTAATGTGCACAACAGAGGTACTTTATTTTGTATAAATTATGCCCATATGAAACACTTAATTTTGTTATGTCATGAATAGCTACCTATTGTGATGAGAGACCTAAAATCAAAGCTTAATTATGTGCAGATAATGCTTTGAAACAGCATGTAATGGAGATGGAACAGTTATATCTTATCCTTTCACTGATTCAGTGTTCACAATCTAAATGTACCTAAAATAAAAACCGTTGCTCACACTTCAAGCTACAATGAATTTTAACACATGATGCTGATAATGTACTGAGAAAGTAGATAAAATACGTATCACCATATTTATTCACTAAAAATCTTTGAATATATAATTTCACTATTGGTATTTCTTGCATGGTCTAGCACTATACAAGTGTAGTTTTCTGTGTCTTCCAATTTTGCATTAAATATTTTTAATTGTCTTCTTCCTGTTGTTAAATGGTGCCCACAGCTCACTGGAGGCTCTATCTCTGTTTCTTCTACAGTGATATGTTCACTCTGTTTGTTAGGAAATCAAGTACAGGTACAAAATATCAAAACACTTTATTACATCAAAACACTTTCATCACTATAAAATTATAAACAGTCAATACACCATTTGTATCTACTCAAGTCCCTCTCCATGGATTAAAGGCACAATGAAGTAACTAGAAAAGAATTAAAATATTGCTCATCTCATTTGGCACTATTCATTTCAAAGCAACCTCTGTTGAGGTGCATACGGTAATTATTCACTCTATCATCGCATTCTCTCAAAGTTTCACATGTTGCAAATTGGTCTCATCAGTGGCTGGTTTTGTTACAGAATCTGGATTTTCTGTACAAACAAGAAACAATAGATTAACTTTTTGGCAGAGGTGCATGTTACTATATCATGAAAATTATGAAACTTAAAGGATAAAATAATTCTGCAAAGAACTATAAACCCTCACTCCCATCCCCGACACACACACACACACACACACACACACACACACACACACACACACACACACACACACACACACACACACAGACAGATATGCACACACGTGAGTGCGGAAGTGTGATTTCTTTTTGGAGGGTGAGGAGGCAACGAAAAGTTAAGGTTGAAAAATGTTACAATTTTACTGGGCTTTAGTCATGCCATATGCATCAAAACCCAAGTAAACATCCATGAGACCACCACAGGAATAATACCCCAGGTGCAGTGATGAAGGTTAGAGCTACAAATCTGGGGTGTACTTATGCTGCTTGGGGAAGCTGTTAACCTAGGGTGTCCCACATGGTACCTGTCAGTGGCCAGGAGGTACCAAAATGAATTCCAATTAATGACTGTGCAGCAGTAGCTGCCAGTCAAATGACTCCATATTATACAAGGACACAAGATCTGCTTCAGATGTTATAGTGTAACACTAAAACTAAAAAACTATATTTTTAACAGCTGTGTGGCAAATGCCAATTAATTTGAACATTTATTGAGAATTTCCTTTGTGAGGATCTTCAAAGAAACATTCACACTTTATATGTTTTGGTGCTTTGAACACTAGAGATGTTTCAGATAAATGTTAGGTGATTCATTACTGTAGTAATAATTTGAAGTCTTTTTCCAGTTTTGTAGTAACATGAGTGTTGTGGTAAAAATATGAGCTATTTTACATAATGTTGTTTGAAGGATTTAATGTGTTATGTAATTGTTTGTAGAAGAAATTTTACTACAATGAGGTCAAAAATTATTTTATTACCTAATTAATAATTTTCTACTGTACTACAGGTAAAGGATTCAGCAATCTATTTATTGTGTGTGAAGGTTTATTTCATGGTACCTTTTTTGAGATTCAGCACAAAATAGTAAGCATTCATTAGACCCATCACAAACATCTGCTCTCATAGTAATTCTTGTAACAATGTATAATGCTGGTCCTGAAAAGGTCATTATTTGCATGTCTGAAACTTCATAGCAGGAGTCTTTGTGAGAATAAACCTTTGACTGCTGTTGACAAGTTAACTTGTCATGCTCCACTGTTCCTCAAGTGCTGACAAAATGTTTAAATGTGGGCCCTGGGTTTCATTTTCAGTGCTATTGATGTGTTCCAATGTCTCTCAGTGTTTTGAATGAGCTACGTCATATATCTTGGTAAATAAAAAAGTTTCAATTATTTACCAAACAACATATGTGCCTCTTTGTGTGCTATTGTTTGCAAAAAAACTTCATTTAATACCTGTAACTGTTTATGAATTATGATAATCGTTACAACCATGATTCCCCATGCAAAGGGATGGAAGTGGACATGTTGTACACAACTGCCTGGCAGATATAAAGAATAGTAACTCAAGACCGAAATAAGATCCTGTTTTCCTCTCAATTTTAAGTAAAATTTTGATACCTTATCTACATTTCATCTACATCAATGTATGTGCTGAAATTAACAGTATGCAATGTGTTTTTACCACTATGAACTCTAAAAGTTTGTTGAATGATTTACTTAATTTGATGCAGCACAGTAACTATGACAAATAATGAAAAGAAACTCAGTCCTTTATCGAGCAAAGATATCCGACTGTAAAATGTTTTCTTAAAATTGTATGATAATTATTTCATAGCAGCTGGAATGCCGTCTGTCAGCACATGTAGAAGCGTATGGCAAGCAGAACAGCAACAACAAAGCCACACACAGCACAGAATACAGAGAACACATCTGGCAGCAAAATGGTTATGACTAAGTGTTAGCTGTGAACAATTTATAGGCCTGTTCAGCCATCTGAGCTTTATCTCCTCTTTGATTAGCATCTTTGTGTCATCAGCAAACATTACAGTTACGGAACCACCCTTGCATGTCATTCTGGCCCCAGCATAGATTCTTGTGGGACCCTAACTGTTATATTCCCTGATTGAGCTGACTCTGATGCATATCTCACAGTCTGCTAATGAGATGCTCAGTTGTTAAGAAGGTAAAGTACATTCATTCCATAATATATTAGTCTGTTAAGTAGAATTTTTAATCCGCCCAATAAAAAGTTTTTGCAAGATCACTAAAGCAGGATAAAATTCTTATTCAGCTCTCCCAGTACCTCAGTTTTGATGTTTTCTATTGCTGTCCCTTCGAAGAATCCTTTACAAAAGCCAATTTGAGAGGTAGTTAACAACTTCTGCTTGGTTAAATGAGTCAATATCAGAGTTGTAAAACTACCATAGGCCACTGAAGCCCACATCACCTATGATGTCACTTCCATGCATAACGATGGAGCAGAAAGGAAGCCTGCGGGGGGTGAGGGGGTGGGGGGGGGGGGTGGGGGGGGGGGGAGATGAGAACTGTGCATGTGCGGTATCAGAGAGTGGCCAAGCAAAGTCCACATTGCTGAACGGCATTGCTGCAGACACCAGCCAGGCTCATCTGCCCACGGTACATTGTATTTATACATTCAAGTCTAAGAGGGGAATAGTAGATATTAAAACCAATTTCGATCAATTGTCATGAGAGAAATATTAATTCATGTCATTAACTCATGTCAATTGCTCCACAGATTTACTCTGCATGACGTCAGGAGGCGAGAACTGCTGACACAACTTTGTGAAGACGTGAAGTACAATTTCTCTCAAAACAACATTGAAACTGCTTGCAATAATTACCATTTATTGTGATTTGAACAGCATTATAAGTAAAAATTTAATAATAAGAAAATTAACTTCAGGCACAAACTGAAATCATTATATTTGCTTGACAACTGATTCTGCTCAATAGAATTTTTAAAAATGTGTAAGGGGTGTGTGTGTGTGTGTGTGTGTGTGTGTGTGTGTGTGTTTGAAAATATTCAAGTGTAATCACTGCATGCAAAAAAGAATTAGTGGTAGAAAAGATTAATGTAGAAGACTCTATAAAAATAGTCAGTAAGATGTCATATTTTTTGTTGTTAATGGACATTATGGTGTAAACAAACATGTTCGATATTACAGTGAGAGACCACATTTACAATCCACTGAACAAGCAAACAATTAACCATCATCTGCGAATAACTCCAGGGAATCTGACCAACAACATTGAAACCCACTGATATCTCAACAAGTAACAGTTACTCTCATTTTAAGTCTTTATCCAGTTCGTGCGTAGAAAATGACAGAGGTTTACAACATGGTGGGAGAAGCTTAACTTCTCCTCAGGCAATACGAGCTGAACATTATAGTCTTCATAATTAAAAGAATACAAAGTCCTAATAAAAAGGCTAGGAAGTTCTCATTTATGCATGCAACTGGTATGTTGACAAACACATTTTTTATACCACGAGTTCTTAAAACTAAAAAATATTATTACTCTGTTCCAACGTCTACATCATAATACCATCATCATTTCTATTTGAGTCTGTTTTCAAACAATCTGATTTTAAATTTATGATGATAGGTTCAAGGCTTATAACCATCATCACTTCCCTGTCAAATTCTTCCTTCTGAAGCTTTTCAGCATGCCACACAGACTGTGCCCATGCTACAGGTGGGATGTTGTCTGTTGTGTCATTGTCTATTGCCTCATGCACAAGCAGTTCACTGTATGTTATCTTGAATGTTTTGTTTTCTGCTCCCACATAGACTTAAAACTCATTGCCCAAATTAATTCCATGGGGCTATAATGACAGTGATACAAGGGGGAACGCAAAATGGTGTGATCCCATTCACATGCAAGGAAGTCAAGTTTGTTCATTCTGTCATGCGACTTGTACAGTATAAATTAACAAGCTGCAGGAGTTTGGTATGAGTCTAGTTTATACGGTGCTTAATATTTTTATTTTCATGCCGGGGAAAAATAACCACTTTTCTGATGTTTGTACTTGATGTTTTCTCTATAGCAGTTGAATTATAACTGACAATGACCAATTTCAAAGCAAGGTATGACAAGAATTGTGAATCACATCATGAAACTGACAGCTTTCATTGCCGAATGGTAATCACTGCTGTTTTTCTTGCACGTAAATAAAAGTTTTATCTCTGAAATGAAATCAGAAGAAGAGTCAGCATGCAGGATAATTATCCAAGAACCCAACCCTGTGAGAAATTTAAAACTGCCAGTACCATCACTCCATCACTCATTTTCCGCGAGATCATCTTGGAATGATTCTAATTGATCCATGTTTCCTCAAGGTCATACACCGTTGAACTACCTCCTCCTTTTGTATCACAAATCTTTATATGGGATATAGTTCTTGCTGCACCTAGGTTACTTCTTTGAACTAAAAACTCTCTTCTTAACATATCAGGAACCAATGTCTTTTAAAATTCTTTACCTTGACGGAGCACTTACCATTGAAGCCTGCGTAACTGTCACATGTTTTTGTTATGTCAGGCATTCATCATTCACATGGAGCACTATAAAACATCATTGTTAAAACTATCAGTTTGCGTTACAGGTTCCTTGCGATTTTGTTGCTTTCCAGGCAACACGAAACCAACTGTTTCTACAGTTCTTACAGCTCTGACAGATTCTCACTCTCCAGCTGTAACACTCTCCTACCTGCTCGGAAAGTGGCTAGTGGAAAGGGATGCACAGAATGGCTGAAAATTGGGCCATCTTCTTACATAACACCAACAGTATCATGAAATCTTGCTGCTGTTGAGGTGTGCTAATCAAGTATGGGCGATTGCCAGCTGTGAGTGATGTTCATGGCTTGTGCTCTGATTTTGGTGCTTGCTGCAATTCTGGGCTCTGTCTTCTGCTTCAAGTTCTGCTATGGTTTTGACCATTACACTTTCTTGATGTGTTGGTCAGGAGGAAAGTTGATGCTATGTTTTGTGAAGGATGCTGTGTATAGGATGCCTGTGCACACTGACTTGTATCTACAAGCTGATAGTTTTCACCATCTGGCTCACCATGAAGGGGTACTTTGCACCTTCATTCATAGAGCTTATATTGTTTCAGACCATGAGAGTTTCTCAGCTGTGTTAGCCAATCTAAAGGTCACCTTTTGTCAGAATGGATATAGTGAATGACAAATCAGATGTGTGGTGTGCTATCAACCTACACACACTGGGTGAGTGGTGATAATACCAAGTTGATACCAAATTCTACAGCCTTTCTGCCTTATACAGGGAACATTTCAACAACATTTGTCATCTTTTGCAGAAGTATGATGTATGATGGGTTTCCTCATCTACACCTAAAATTAACGACTTTTACATTTAGTTAAGGATGATGTTCATCTGCATAAGGATGCATGTAATGCATTCCTTGCAGGTGTGGAACATCATTTATTGGTCAGACTATCGGGACCATAGAGGACTGGTACCCTGAGCCTAAGTGTCACACAAACTTACAACAGACAAGCAGATATGTTATTGCAGGACATTTTCTTCACACCTGTCATTCTATTGCATGTAACACTGAGATTCTGGCAAGCACTTCCAGCTATTGGGGTAGTGTTGTTATGGAAGTAGTTGAAATTAAATTAGCAAGTGACCTTGTAAATAGAGATGGAGGTTTTTGCTTAAATTCTTCATAGAATCCTGCTCTCTCCCCTGTCAAAAAACACAGTGGAATAGAGCTAACTTTACCCTTCACTAGTTTAGTGTTTACTATGTAAATGTATTTAAAACATAAACACCAGTTCAAAATTTAAGCTACAATAATTTTCAATCAATCTGATGCCAATAATGTTTTAAGAAAGTAGATGAAATATATTCGTAAAATTTACTTACTAAAAATTTTCAAATATACTGTTTCACTGTTGGTATTTTTTGCACGATCTTCCACCTTACAAGTGTAGTTCCCTGTGTCTTCCAGTTTTGCATTAAATATTTTTAATTTTCTTCTTCCAGTTGTGAGATGGTGCCCAGGGCTCATTGGAGGCTCTGTCTCTATTTCTTCTACTGTGATACGTTCACTCTGTTAGCAAACAGAAGAGTCAAAAAATCAAATATGGGTACACAATTTCAAAATGCTGTATCATATCAGAACACCTTCATTATATATTATTTAAATTCATAAAAAAATATTGCATCATTACATTATTTGTATGTTTCCAAGTCCCTCTCCATAGATTAAAGATACAATATAGTAATTAGAACAGATTTGAAACACTGCTCACCTCATTTGGAACTATCCATTCCAAATAAAAACTTTTTGAAGTGGGTACAGTAATTCTACACTCTATAGTCACATTCTCACCAACTTTCACATGTTGCAAATTGGTCTCATCAATGGCTGGTCTTGCTACAGAATCTTCATGTTCTATACAAATAACAGACAATAGATTGGCAGATGCATGCATCACCATATTATTATGAGAAAATTAAAAAAAGAAATGGGCAAAATATTTCTGCAAGAAATATGAAAAAGTAAACACCAATAACGATAACACATGATTAAATTAATAAAATTGAGAAAAATAAAAATAATTATAAATAAAAAGTGAGATGGTGGAGGTAATATTTTAACAATGGTTAAATCTTGGAAGGTGTCAACATGCACGGATATGTGGGGAAAAAGTTCCATTCTCCAGATTTAGAGGAATTAGTATCAAGTGCTGGGACCTAAGTAAGTCATGCAGTGTAGTCAAACACTCACGCCCATTACTTTATCCAGTGGAGAATATTCAGCAACTGGGAAACAGGTATCATTAAAATGGGCACTACTTCAATATATCTTAGTAGGCTCAGCCAGTTTGGTAACAGAAATTCCCATATAAAATGCTATGAACAACATGTATGGTTTAATGTTTTATTCTGCCTTTTATGTTGCAAGTAGCTGTTGGTGGGTGCACAAGACAGGTTTAACAGTGGCAATGGCTGCAAGAGCAGGAACCATGAGTAAGGATACTGGTCTGGAAATGTCATATAGTTTGATCAGTATGTTAATGAGGTTACATGAATGACAGTGGATGATGTCAGAAGGATATCAGAAAGAGATGACCTCATTTCAGGACTTGACTTGTTAAAGTCATAGCTTGGTGGAGTAATGTATTGAGGCATTTGAGACCTGGTAATTTGGGGAGTGGTGGGGGGGGGGGGGAGGGGGGGGAATGTTCATCTGAGAGTTTTTGGAAGAGAGATTTATGTTTGTGAAGAAGTAAGCAACTGATACGGGTATTTGCTAGTGGACAGGATTTGTGCATTAGTTGCAGGAGAGGGAGCCCAGCACCGGTTGTTTGTGTAGGTATTGGGGGATTCAGTGATGGATCAGGTTTACCATAGATTCCTACACTGTAAGGGTTGGCAGCAGTCTAAATCATATCGTTGCTTATTCGTTGGTTTTTTTATGAACCAAAGTTTATTTATTGATCATCCATTTTATCATGTACAATGATATACGACTTGTCATATCTTAACACAAAAAAACTAATAATAGTGTCTGTATACAACTCATGCAGATAATTAAGTACATAAAAAGCAAATCATACAGATACATATAAAACTATACAGATAACCCAATAAGTAAACCAAACAAATTCTAAGTTTACATTATATCCAGTCACATGGCTAAGTTTGATAAAAAATAAAGAGGAATGAGTTGGAAAAGGAGTTTAGCTGTTATTGGAACTGGAGAAGTTTTTGTTCTCTGTAGGTAAGATGGAAGAGATGTACAGCTAAGAATGAACAAGCTAAGAGATCAGGATTCCAGGTCTTAATGAATGTCTCTTCCATGCAGCTCATTAAAGGTTACCATAGGATGTGTCCTTTGTTTCCATTGTGATATTTACTGCATATTGCCCACTGATCAGCATCACCTTCATCAAGGAAGAAAATGATTATTTCATTGTTGTTCTTGCATCTGAGTATGAGGTAAAACTTTTATTTTGATAGGGCCGAGTCCTACCACACAGTTCTGCATGGACTACATCTACATCAATGATCTTCAAAACACTGTGAAATATATGGCACAGGGTAGGTCCCATTGTGCCAGTTATTAAGATTTCTTCCCATTCCATACACAGATTGAGTATGGGAAGAAGGCCTCTGTGCATGCTGTAATTAATCTAATCTTGTCCTCTAATTCCATATGTGAGTGACACAAAGAGTTTTACTATATTCCTTTGTTATTGTTACTACTTTATGATCACTACTATTTCATTACCTCTATTACTTGTCAAATGCAGAGCTAAATAATTTACTGTGTAATATGCTGCTGACTAACTGCCTTCAATATAACCCTGGAAAAAAATTCCAAGTAATAATTTTCAGCATTACAGCCACAAAATGATAATGCATTCTAGAACACAGGAGGATGCATTATTTTGATATTTATCTGTAAAGGTGGTTAAATGCCAGCAAAGAATCACATAATAAGAGGATTTCTGAACAGCATGGGTGCAGCTCTCATATGGAAAGGCATGTCCAGAGACACGCCAAAAATTTTATTGAATGAGATGTATGTGATACTGTGTCGTAATTTCAAGTGATGCTGAAACAGACATAGAAAAATTGTGGTCATTATGAAATATCTGGTAAGGAGGTGGTGCCAATTTCAGTGGATTTATTTATGGAGTATAGTAACAGCAATTCCTGGCAAGTAAGGGAGCATAATTAGGACAGATGTCCTCTTAGGATCCAAAGTTTTGATGTTAGGTGTCCTCTATTAACTTTTTTGTGAATTATACACTGTAATAAAAACATAAAAAAAACCATTTAAGTGAATATTACTTGAATAGAATGTTTTGCAAGTGAAGAATTTTCAAACATAAGAAACAGACTCTTTGTTCTATGAATTCCATCAATCAAAATAAACATGTTTATTTTATGTCATATTTGAACATCTAATAAGCTCAATTCTTAAAATATTGTTATATTTTTTACACAAGAAATAAAATTACAGCGACAGAGATAATTACAGCAAGCAAGCTACAATAAAAATTGCAGTAAGTGTACATACAATAAAAACCAGTTTATTTAAATAGTTAAAAAAACATGCAGCTTCACTCAGTTCAGGTGAAACTACAGGTTATAAATTTTGATTTGGCCTCAAGTAAAAATGTTAGTTACTGAATGTGCATCTTCAAGCCTGAAACCGTTGTAGCTTCTTAATTTCACTTGCTATAAAAATAACATAAGACTAACAACACATATTAGTTGTAACAACTTGAATTAATATTAATAAACCTATAAGTACATTATTTTATAATTTTACTGCTCATCTAAAAACAGGCAACACTGCTAATATTTTATGCCAGGGTGGCATAAGATGTCACAACTATGGAAGTGAAACACAAATGCATATAGTTGAAACTTACTCATAACTGAGAGAACAAAGACCTTTTGTTGCATATTATTACCATATGTTGCAGTACTTGAGCAAATGTTTCCTCTAACTACTTTTTTTTACACTGAGCCTGTATCCCACCCTGGAATGAAACATCTGCAATTGAAACACTTACACAACATACAACTGTTTTGAAACAGAATGTAAATTTAACAATAGAAACATACTGCCCTTTTTAATGCTTTTAGAAAGAGTTTGTGTACTGGCATTTTCTATGTTCTGCACTACTCTTTCCCCTTCTCTCTTAACACCAAATTTCTATGCTCAGAGATACATGATTTTATAATTTTTACATAATGTTATGCTTTTGGGCAGTTTATCCACATATGTGACTCTTTGAGAGCACTGAAAAGGACATTTCTGCACTATATGAACAGTGCCACTAAAGTAGAGAGCAGTACAGCTTTCCAACTTAATGTCTCGGAAAATACAAAATCACATCCAAAACTTAATGGATTATCCTGGTACGAGTTACACTTTGTATGTAATAATTTTATCCACCTTCAAATGATTATGTACAGTATTATAGCATGATCATCATTTTAATATGTATATGTATTAGAAACCATCAGTTTTATTATAGTTCAGGTTTAATGTAAAAATTTTCATTCTTATTGTCACAGTAAACATAATACTTACTCTCTCAAACGACTTCTCACAGCTAAATGATGAACCATTGGAATTAAATGATTAATGGAAAATCTCATATAAAGATGTGAAACAAATACTAACAAAGAGATAGAGGGGCTGGCCAGTACTTACCTCAGCTCAGTACAGCCGATAGATACACAAAAAACAGAACCAAAAATTTACGTTCCTAGCTTTCGGAACAAATGTTCCTTCATCAGGGAGGAGAGAGGGGAAAGAAAGGGAAGAAGGGAAAGTAGATTCAGTTACTTACAATCCAGGTTATGAAGCAACAGGGAAAGGAAAACAGGGAGGGTAGCAAGGATGGTTCTGTTTTTTGTGTATCTATCGGCTGTACTGAGCTGAGGTAAGTACTGGCCAGCCCCTCTATCTCTTTGTTAGTATTTGAACCATTGGAATTATTTGTCAAATTGCTTGAAGTATTAAAATAGCCAGTTTGTAGTGGAAAGGGTTGAAGCTCATAGCTCAAACCATTTCACACACACACACACACACACACACACACACACACACACACACACACACACACAAGAACACCACCAGATCCAGATTCTGACACCATGGGAGACTGAGCCTTGAGATATCAAAAGTTGGCATTGCTCCTATCTGGAACACAGGGAAAGGATTAAGGAATTGGGAACAAATAATGTTCTGGCCAGTTTTGATGATGATTTCTTGTTTACAAATATGCTGCAAAATGAGTCAGTAGATAACAATGGTTCCCTTTCCCCAGATGATACAATCAAGCTATTCAAGGTGTCTGTCACATCTCTTCATGCAGAATGGTTATTCCTACAAACAGCAGGAAACAGTTACCATGTGAAGTCCATCTAGTCTAGTGGAAACCATTTGTAAAGGAGGTGCTGGACTTAGCACTCTGAAAGCCTACAGTGCAATACATGTATGTAGACATCTTTATCATTTGGAGTCATAGTAAGGAATGCCTTGATAAATTTCTGAAACACCAAACTAGTCAACCCATCAGTATTCAATTTATCATGTAAGCAGAGAAAGATAAACATCTACCCTTTTTTGACATGCCAGTGATGAGGAAATGTGTAAACCTGAGCCATACTGTATATTGCAAATACGTATTCATGAATATTTACATAAGCTCAAATCTTCTTTCCAGCTAATATCAGGACAAAGACCAATACTCTTGTCACTTGCTCTAGAACCGTGGTACCCAGCCTTTCTGAGACCATTACCCCTGGACGAGACAAAATGTTATCCAAACAAAGTTTCATACCTAATTAAAAATTAGAGTGTAAAAAAATTAATAGTCACAAGATTAATGTGACCAATTATTTATAATACTACTTTCTTAATGATCAATGAGAAACTGAAGCATTTTCTATGTTTTTCACAGTTCTGCATATTTCTAAGAATCATTCTTATATTTAGTTTGGTGTACACAATTGCACAGCAGAATTTATGTACCAAGCTCATTCAGTTCCTTACTTTTGTTCTCATTGTTACCGCAGCTGGAAGTCTGCCCTAACTCAAGTATGCTGTGGTGAATGGAATTGATATTCTTAAGGTTTCTTCCAATAATAATGGCTATGGGTGACAAACTGTTCACCAACACAATGTCAGTTCTGTTTATGAAAATCTATTTATAGAGTTGCCTTTGCGAGGTGAAGAAATTTTACTTGGGTTCTAATTTCAGTACCTGAAAACATTCCTTCACCCACTGAAACTAGTTTACATCAAATGTCAAATCTGAAAAAATAGCTACTATTAGAATTTATTAATGATGGCACATGATTACTACCATACAATGGATAGCAAAAGTGAGGAATAGAGGAGTAAAGCTGACCTTGAGTGATTTTGGTACACTAATTAAATTTTCAAATTGAATTTTTCACATTTATGAAACTAAACATTAACACGTGTTTCACATTAACAGTTCTGGCTCATGACAGTAAGACATAATCTTTTAACACAAAGATCATTCAAAATTTGAGGGTGGTTCATTGATGAATGGAATGAAATGAAATGCATGCCAAAATTAATGAATGGAGACAAAAAAGCAAATAAATGAATTACAGGTGTGATATGAAAAGAAGTGGAAGTGGGCTGGACAGCACCCATGAAGGTGCGATGGTAATTAACCAAAACAAGTTATTTTCTCAATTTCAAAAAATCAGAACAACTGTGAAGGCAGTCTTATGCATGGTAAGCCAATGACAATAGAAAATATGTAGGAGGTACAATGATTTGTACCACTTAAGATTACAGTACATGGACTTTTGTAGCTGGAGCTTTTATCTAGCAGTTTGTATCATATGGCTGCTGGTGACTTACGTGATGTTATATACATAAGTCTACCAACATTTTGATAAGGGAGATTATTTTTAAAAAATTAATTGAGAGTAATCACTAAAGCTTCATTGGACACATTTTGTTTTTACCTCTCAGAACTTCCATTTTACCATAGTGAAAGGGGGGGGGGGAGGGGGTAAATATCCTTGGTTGGGAATCACTGCACTAGAACATGGGAGTCATGGTACCTAAGACATGAGAGACAGTACTTTCAGTACTTTCTAAGAAGCAATGGATGTTCCACTAAGGATACTGGAAATGTGATGAAGACAAGCACCTGGCAAAATGGCCCTTTAAAGAAGAAATAAAGACACAGTATAAAAACCACATACAGACTAAGTGTATATTGGAATGATGGAATGATCTGTTTACATCAGGAGCACAGAGCAAAAATTAAATTACACATTGGAACAGATAGACAATTCAAGGATGTGTTGCGTGATACCAAGCATTCTGTAACTTTCACTGAAACCTGTAGGACTTGAGTGAACAGGAATTAGCATATCCTTCTGTTCCAAAAACAATCAAGATCTACAAGATCTACATGTGTAACACATGATATTGGTATGTATAATAAAACAACTGTGAATAGAGATGTAAATCATATACAAACATATCACAAAATAATGGTATGAGGATCATCCAGAAACTAAAGAATATTTTGGCATAACTAAATAAAAATGAAAGACATCAACACAAAACTTTACTACATTTTTCAGTGTAGTCACCAAAACTGTCAAGGCATTTACAGCAACATGGGACAAATTTTTCAAGACCTGTGTTGTACTTCTCTACCATCAAAGCTATGAGTCAGAATGTCACTGCTCGATTGAGGACTTCAGCGTTTGCAAATGTTTTTCTATCCAAAAATTCCTGTAGTTTTTGGAATAAGTGAAAATCACTTGGTGCCAAGTCAGGGCTGTAAGGAGGATGCCCAAAAATTTCCCATTCGAGACACTGAAGTTCTAGCTGGATTCTAACTGATGCATGAGGTCACGCATTGCCATGAATCTGAAAAACAGTATGCGAATTTTGAGACAGCAGAGTTAGAGGAGCAATGTGTCTGCATTATATTTTGCAAGAAACTGAAAAAAATCTTTACAGAGACACACCAAATGATGCAGGAATCCTACGGTGATGAATTTCTAGGCCATACTTCATGTTACAAATGGTTCACATGGTTTAAAAATGGCCAGATGGAACTTAAAGATGACCCTTGTTCAGGGTGTCCTTCAACTTCTGCTGATGATGCTCATGTCAGGAATGCCAACAAAATTGTCCATGCCAATTGAAGACAGACTGTCCGAGAGAGTGCAGAAGAATGTAGTATTTCAGTTGGATCATGTCATAAAATCTTGAAACAGCCTCTTGGAATCCATCAAGTTGCTGACAAGTTTGTCTCATGGCTCAGGAGTCATGCATGGCTATTGCTCAAAAAAAGGAACCACTGTGCTGCCTCACCCTGCGTATTCTCCAGACCTGACTCCCATGGACTTTCCTTTTACTTACAAAGTTGAAAACCCCACTGAAAGTACGAAGATTTGCAATGATAGATGAGATAAAAGAAAATCCACAGACTGCGCTTCATACGATCCAGCAAAAGAAATACTGAGATTGCTTCTGGAAGTGGAAATGATGCTGGGAGTGGCATATCAGTTATGGAGGAGAGTATTTCGGAGGAGACCATGTGCAGCTGGTAAATCGTATGCGTAGAAAAGTTCTGAAATTTTTTGAACAGACCTCATATGTAATACCAGTAATCATTTGAGTTGAGTGGGTGGGGGAGGGGGGGGGGGGGGACGACAGTAAGTCTGGATGTGAGAACACATTTGAATTCCACATTCTGCATGATACCAGGGTCATTCAATAAATAATGTTCAATTAGTTTTTTTTTCTCAGGACATATTTGTTATTAAGAATTAAACTTGGTTACAATATCTATCAACATTTCTTATCCATGTACTGATTTCCTACATATTCTACATCACATTCTAAGGCCTTACGCCAGTGTTGTGAAAGAGCTGGTATTCTCTGTTGGTAATAGCTCTTGTCCTTGGCTGTAGCCATGTTTTCATTGCATGTGCTATGCTCTTCATCATCATCATCATCATCATCATCATCATCATCATCTTCAACGCCGATTCCATGTAGAGAATCCTTAAGTGACTGAAAATGATGGAAGTCCAAGGACACCAGGTTTGGGCTATAGGGTGGATGAGGTAATGATTTCCAACCCAATTTGGTGATGTGTTCCCATGACCTAAGAATTGCATGAGGATGTGGACTGTTGTGTTGGAGGAAGATTTCTTTTCAATTCTCATCAGACCAAACAAGTCGGAATTAGTTCTCGCATTTGTTTAGTCTTCACACAGGCCCCTGGATAATTAATGAGTGACCCTCTTGGCAACAAATTCATGAGAATGACACCATACTGTCCCAAAATACTGTCATCATGACTTTGCCAGCAGAGGGAGCTGCCTTGAATTCCTTCATGATGGGTGAACATGGGACATGTTTCCAGCTTAAAGTTACACACCACATTTTCGCACCTCTAATGACCCATGACAAGAAAGGCTCTCCATTGGCTTCAAACTATTTGAACAGTTCAGATGAAATGCCTTTTCTTTTAATCTTGTGGTATGTAATGAGTTCATGAAACCAATCCTGAGTACATTTTTGAATATCAAAGAGTCTTCAACACAGCACACACTTCCAATGCTCATCAATAGTTGAAGAGCCAACTTGCCTAGTTCTTACATGCTGGTCTCCATGAATAATGGCATCCAGACATTCACCATGTTGGTAGCAGTGATTATGACAGTGTGTCCAAATGAGTCCCATTGTAGAGCTCATTTCCTCCACATATTGGCACTTTACCTCTCTTTACCCATCTCCCAACAGTACTCCTGTCAACTTCACACTGAACACAAATTTTTAGAGATGTTAAAAACAGTTTCCTTTTCTGCAACCCAGAATTCAATTACAGCATACTCCTTGCAACGGGTGCCTTGCATGGAGCCATTTTTGATGGCTTACTATGGCTCTAACATCGGCTGGAATTGTTCAAAACTTCATAAACATGCAGAAGATACATCAAATTTGAGTTGTATAAAACTACTTTTCCTGTATGTATTAACAACTGTAAAAACATTACGGCAATATTTACTGAAAGACCCTCATAAGATGACAGAATGATTTTTTGATTTTATCAAACAGTCCCCACACCATTCTTTTTCATAAACTATTTTCTCTGATATCAATTGCAAATACAGGTACAATTTAGCAAATGAGTTTTATAGTTTTCTTTATTTTAAAAGCAGTGAAATTGACAATTACTGCTTTAAATTAAGCAAATCTGTTAAACAAAAAGTGTGTAAATCAGCAGTGGGATACTTCTCGGACAACAAATTTAAATACTAAGTCATTCAGAACTCATTGTTCCATTCACAGCTCATCATTCCATTCAGTTCAAATAAGAATCAATCTTTTTGATGTACTGATACATTAAAAATAATTTTTTACCCCTGGTGCATCTCCAGTTTGATCCCTGTCACTGTCTCGATCACCAATAACAATCATCAGCAATGGTGAACAAAGACTTCTGGTATAATGAGTCATCCTCAAACTCCCTACAGCCTTGTTAAAGAGGGTAGAGGAGAAGATGGAAGTTTCAAGACACATTATTGCCCTTAGCATGTGAAACGGCACAAAATGAAAAGGTGATAACAGTCTATGGTATAAGGTGTACACCACAGTCTATGGTATGAGGATGCAGAAGGCAAGGAAAACATCGCTTTGAAGGAAATTTGTATCCAGTGGAAACATTATCAGTAACTGATGAAATGTCATGATAATCTCTCCATTCGCAGAAACTTCAGGTTTGTTCTCTATCCAACTGTCAAGGAGGAGACCACGAGAAAAAACATACTAGGGGTCTGTGGCATGGAGCAGAAAGAAGAGGTAGTTTCTAGCCAACCAAATTTTGGGTAATCTCCATAAAATATGAAAAAAAATGTAGAATTTTTTATATGTAGGAAGGTAGGGCAAAGAGTCACTTACTACAAATATTACATAAATGGAAGGTGGAGGAGGGAGCAAGAAAAGAAAAGGAAAAGGAAGGGACTATTGATGTCAGCTACATAGGGATTTTATACAGAATCAACAATGATTCAAAATGTGTGCTGGACTGGGATTTGAACCCAGAATCTCCTGCTTACTAGGCAGTTGCATTAACCACTGCATCATCCAGACACAATGCTTACTGTAAATGCACTGATTATTTCAGCCTGCCTCCCAGCCGACGCATATTCCCAACTAGCGCCACCTATTGGCAGACCCCATCCATGAGATTTTCACTGGTGGTCATCAGAAAGAATCAAAGTTAGAAGAAGTGGGATACTGAACTAATGAAGAAAAAAGAATTGTGTTTGAAATTTCCTGCATCTACAGACACAGTGATAAGGAATTCCACAGTAACCAGTTCAGAAGTAGAGGAATAAATGTCCCTAAAATGGGCAGAAGTTAGGCAGACAAATACAGTTACAAGAAAATAATTAGTCTTTCCTTGGCCACAGGAGAGTGCATTTGGGTGTTTGTGTGATTGTGTTAGTGTCTGTGTGGATGTAAGTGCTATTGCTAGAAAAAGAACTGGTGCACAAAGGCTAGAGTGAATACTATCTTCTGTTGTGTGTTTCTTTGTTCCATACATCAAAACATTGTAGATGAGTGGTTGCTTTTCCCATATTTTACATACAGTTAGTAGAAATTAAATGAAGGAACCTTATCTGGCAGGAGATATACCTCAAGTGATTGAAGAAAGAAGGAAACATAACAATTTTCAGGTGAAGATGGGAACATAGTAATATAAGTCACTTATGAATGAAATCAATAGGGAGTCCAATGACACTAAAGAGAAATTGCTTCAAGAGAGACGTGAAGAAGTAAGAAGGACTGTTTCAGCATGTGGAAAAGTCAAAACAACAATCACAGATATTAAAAATAAAGGCATCAACATTGTGAGTGTGAAACGAATTCTACTGTGTGAGACAACTGAGTGAGAGGATAAGTCCTCAATGAAGGAGACAAACCGTGTGATAAAGTGATAGAAGAATAATTTCTGTCATTTTGGAAGATATAGGAAATCCAACATCAGAGACAGAGTTTCACAGAAAATGTTACAGCTGCAGACTATTGAAGGGCTTTATGCAATGTTATTAACTGTGCCTAACAACAGGGCCAGCAGTATCAAATACAACCCCCTCGTCCACTATTTACACAACAAAGACAATTTGCAGCAGAGGCTAATTAAAATTTGACAATGGCTTAAATAACACAGATTTATTGTTTCCACTCTGAAACATTTGTTTTTCCTCCTTTGAGCTAAGTTGTTTTAGCCTCCTTAAGAAAATATCCCCAATAAAAAAATGTTTTTCCTTTTTAGGGCACAAGTAGTAATCTCAGACTGTTGAACTACATGGTACACAATATTAACTGTAATCATTTTCCTTACAACATCTTTGACAATTATAAACAGTCCAAATTACCAAAAATCTGACAGCTTTGGTACTGTTTTAGATTTGTTATGGTGGTTGTGTTAACAGTGTGTTATGACATTATTCTGTAAAAAATTTTTCAAACATAGAAACTGATATCCATTAACTATCCTATGGGATATGTATTGTTTGCATGGAGAGCTGCATCAAACCAGTCTCAGGACTGAAGACCACAACAACAGGATATGTTGAGGCTATAATACCTAATTCATCGACACAGTAGTATACAAACAAATATACTGACATTTTTAGTAACACTGGGAAATAAAAGTAGGAAAATGGTAAGTCATACAACAGCAGCATCTATTTCTGTGACAAAGATTGGTCTTTTGTAATTCTCAAATGCCTACAGCTGCAAGTCGGTGCATTCATTTTAATTGCCACTGTTTTCTGCACAGTTTTAAGTTGGTTACATGCTTTCATCAGTAAATAACCCATTTCACATATACTAAAAATGTATGAAAATTTTAACACTTTGTATTCCATTGTTCACAGTCTGCTGTGGCTCTGCACCTTTTCTTTTTTAATGGAGCTCTGGTGAAGCATCATATCCATTCTCAACCCTCAACCCTCAACAACAAATTAAATACATGCATTAGTGTATTGTTTAGTCTTGCTGTTAAAGGTTTGACTTTTATTTGCGTATTTTTTCAGAAAACACGAAAAGCTCGTAACTTCGCGAAGTCGTGCTTAGGCTTAAATTTTGTAAACGTGTTTGTTTCTTGTTTCAAGGTAATTTAACTAGTTTCTCAGTAACAAATAAGTAAACTACCGTAAATAGCGTATAACTTCATTGTTTTAATACAGATTTCAGAAAAACAGCGTAACTTTATATCAGAAACTTGCCTATATACGTTTGTTTATAGGCCTATTCTCTTAACGTTTTTGGAGAATCAAAGTTAAAGTATCTCGTTTAATTGCCCTTTTTTCATTCCATCGAGTGAAATATATAATAAATAGCGTATACCTTCGTTGTTTTAATACAAATCTCAGAAAACCAGCGGAATTTTAAATCAGAAACTTGCTTATATACATTTGTGAATAGGCTTAATTCTTGTAACGTCTTTTTTGATTTTTGGTAATTTAATTGATTTATTCTAGCTAAAGTATTATTTTTGCCATGAGTGAGAAGTGCCTGACTTGCCATAGAATTGTTAGTTCCGGGGTTTGGTGTGATGGATGCAGTAGTTTTTTTCACTGGGGGGACTGCAGTGGCGTGGGTGTTGGGAAAGTGGATCAGGCTCATCAGTGGTTATGTAGGATTTGCAGCAGAGATAGGAAGATAGTGGAACAGGAGGGGAAAATTGCTGCCCTTCAGGCTGTGCTAGATCAGGCTAGGGAAGATCTGGACAGGTTAAGGAGGGAGAAGGGCAAAGAGAGGTGGGAAGTGGCAACAGGTAGCAGAAGGAACAGGCCTAGAACTAAGTCTGACAGTTTTGTGGTGAATGTCAAAAATAAGTTTGACCTGTTGCTTCAGTTAGAAACTGATGAGCCTCAAGCAGAGGTAGGTGTAGACAGGACAACAAACTTTCAATAGGAAATTGAAAAAGAATGTAGGAAAGTCATAGAAAAGGAAGAAAGTTTTGTTGTTAGGCAGTTCTCATGCCAGAGGTGTAGGCCAACTTCTGCAGGAGGAATTAGGACCAGAATACCAGGTCACAAATTTTTTCAAACCAAGTGCTAGTCTGGATCAGGTGACAGAGGATTTAGGTTCACTCTGTAAAGGATTTACCAGGGAAGACACCGTGGTTATTGTGGGAGGGCCAGGGAACAGCATCGACAGAGATCCTGGGTACAGTATAGAGTGTGACCTGGTAAAGATTGCGTCGGCATCGAGACACACCAATGTTGAATTTGTATCTGTCCTGAGACGCCATGACCGCCCTCATCTGAACTCTTCTGTTGGGAGAGTTAATTTGGAGTTGGAACGGCTGCTTGTGTCGGGTGCGGGGGCTCATATTGGTGTGGTTCCTGTTGATTATCTCAGTAGGTGGGACTATACCAGGCACGGCCTACATCTCAACAGGAAAGGGAAGGGGAAACTGGCTTGGGTAATAGCAGGAAATTTAAGGGGGGGAGGCACTGCCATGAATGGTAAAATACCAGTGGTTACAGGTGTTGGAGCAGCACCTTTTTTAGGATAGGTAAGACAGAAAGATGTCAAGTTCTACGAGAGGTCAGGATTGAAACAAATCTTCAGTTTAGGAAAGAAATTCAACAGCACAATTCTAGCACATTGGATCACCAATCACAGCTATCAATTATAAATTTTCACCAATCACCAGAAATTTTATCTCCACCAAGTTGTATCTCAGTCCTAGGTAATTGCATTGATGAACTAAAGTCACCCAACCCAATTGACATAATCTGCCTCTCTGAACACCATGTGACCACTGGTATAGGAACTAGGCCTAAGCACAATGAGAAACTCAGACAGGAGAGTACTGCAAATGTTAGAATAAGGAAAGGTTCTCATAAAAGTATAATTAAAAATAATGTAAGTATATTTCATCAAAATATTGGGAGTTTAAAGAATAAAGTAGATGAGCTTCTGGTTTGTTTGGAAGATTTAGAAGCTGAGAATGAAATAGATATACTATGCCTGTCTGAGTATCACATTGTTACTGATATGGATAAGGTAAATGTAAGTGGTTATAAGCTCTCTGCACATGTAATGAGAGAAAATATGGAGAAAGGAGGAGTTGCCATATATGTCAAAAGTTATCATTGTGCAAAAAGTATAGAAACAAAAAAGTTTTGTGTAGAGAAACATATAGAAGCATGTGCCTGTGAGCTTAAATTAAATAAAGGCACATTTATAATTGTAACTGTATATAGGTCCCCATCAGGAAATTTTCATCTATTTCTGAAAAATTTGGACTCCTTGTTGTGCTATCTGTCAGACAGGGGGAAGCAAATTATTATTTGTGGGGACTTCAATGTAGATTCTCTGAAAGAGGGTAATAGGAAAAATGACCTTGAAGTATTACTCGGTTCTTTCAATTTGACACCCGTTATTGATTTTCCTACTCGGGTGGTAAAGGATAGCAGCTCACTGATAGATAACTTCTTTATAGACCAAGATAAGTTTAACCAGATAAATGCTCAGCCTGTTGAGAATGGTCTTTCTGATCATGGTGCACAGCTAGTTAGAATATATGACGTAGCTCCATTCAGCAATACTAAACAGTCCTTCAAAGTAGTACGTTCAGTCAACAATTTAACAATTGCAAATTTCAGGGAAAGCCTACAGCAGTTAGACTGGGATGAGGTGCACCGTGAACCTGATGCCAATTTAAAATATAATTTATTTCATGAGATTTTTGTAAATGCATTTGAAAACTGCTTCCCCAAGAAAATAGTTAAATATACTCGTAAGAAACCTTGTAACAAACCATGGCTTACTAAGGGTATAAAAATATCTTGTAACCGGAAAAGGGAAATGTATCTGACAGCAAGAAAGAGTAGTGACCCAGAAACTATCAAAAATTATAAAAACTACTGTGTTATATTAAGAAAAGTTATTAAAAAATCCAGGAGTATGTGTATCATGTCTGAAATCAGCAACTCTGATAATAAAATTAAAACAATTTGGAATATTATTAAAAGAGAAACAGGTCAACCAAGAGCAGAGGAAGACAGTATTACCATCAAATTGAATGAAAACTTTACGAACAAAAAGTCAGAAGTTGAAAATATTTTTAATAATCATTTTCTAAATGTTGTGGATATAGTAGGATCCAGGTGTTCATTAGAAGATGCTAGGCTGTTAATGGAAGAGGCCATACCTATGCAATTTGATACAATTGAAATCTCACCCACTTCTCCCTCTGAAATTAGGAAAATAATAAACTTGCTTAAAAGCAAAAACTCACATGGAATTGATGGCATTTCCAGCAAAATACTAAAAGCTTGTTCTCAACAGATAAGTAAGATTCTCAGCCACCTGTGTAATAGCTCTCTGGAACAGGGCATTTTCCCTGATAGACTGAAATATGCTATTGTTATACCTTTGCATAAAAAGGGGGATAGATCTGATGTCAACAATTACCGTCCAATCTCCCTTTTAACAGCTTTATCCAAAATTTTTGAGAAAGTAATGTATTCAAGAGTAGCTTCACATATCTGTAAAAATGAAGTACTAACAAAATGTCAGTTTGGTTTCCAGAAGGGTTTTTCAACAGAAAATGCCATATATGCTTTCACCAGTCAAATTTTGAATGATCTGAATAACCAAACACCACCCATTGGGATTTTTTGTGATCTCTCAAAGGCTTTTGATTGTGTAAATCATGAAATTCTGCTAGACAAGCTCAAGTATTGTGGCATGAGTGGGACAGTGCACAAATGGTTTAATTCGTACCTCACTGGAAGAGTGCAGAAAGTTGAAATAAGTAGTTCTCGTAACATGCAAAGATCAGCACATTCCTCAAACTGGGGAACTATCAAGAATGGGGTTCCACAAGGGTCAGTCTTGGGTCCTTTGTTGTTCTTATTATATATTAATGACTTGCCATTCTATATTCATGAAGAGGCAAAGTTAGTTCTCTTCGCTGATGATACAAGTATAGTAATCACACCTGAGAAACAAGAATTAACTGATGAAATTGTCAATACTGTCTTTCAGAAAATTACTAAGTGGTTCCTTGTAAACGGACTCTCACTGAATTTTGATAAGACACAGTACATACAGTTCCGTACAGTGAATGGTATGACGCCATTAATAAATATAGACCTTAATCAGAAGCATATAGCTAAGGTAGAATATTCCAAATTTTTAGGTATGTCCATTGATGAGAGATTAAATTGGAAGAAACACATTGATGATCTGCTGAAACATTTGAGTTCAGCTACTTATGCAATAAGGGTCATTGCAAATTTTGGTGATAAACATCTTAGTAAATTAGCTTACTACGCCTATTTTCACTCATTGCTTTCATATGGCATCATATTTTGGGGTAATTCATCACTGAGGAACAAAGTATTTATTGCACAAAAGCGTGTAATCAGAATAATAGCTGGAGTCCACCCAAGATCATCCTGCAGACATTTATTTACGGATCTAGGGATATTCACAGTAGCTTCTCAGTATATATACTCTCTTATGAAATTTGTTATTAACAACCAAACCCAATTCAAAAGTAATAGCAGTGTGCATAACTACAATACTAGGAGAAAGGACGACCTTCACTATTCAAGATTAAATCTAACTTTGGCACAGAAAGGGGTGAATTATACTGGCACTAAAGTATTTGGTCACTTACCAAATAGTATCAAAAGTCTGACAGATAACCAGCAAGTATTTAAGAAGAAATTAAAAGAATTTCTGAATGACAACTCCTCCTACTCCATAGAGGAATTTTTAGATATAAATTAAGAAAAAAAAAAGAAAAAAACAAAAATATTAAAAAAAATTAAAAAATAAAAATAAAAAATAAAGAAAAACAAAAAACACAAAAAATAAAGTTGTTATATTAACTTAAGTATGTTGTTAAATTAACCTAATTATGTCATGTATTGGAAAATTCGACTCGTTCCACATCATTACGAAATATCGTATTCATGATCCATGGAACTAGAATTAATCTAATCTAATCTAATCTAATCTACTGACAATGACATACTGTGGTTTTGGCTAAACTACAGCCACAAAATTGTGCATTGCACACCCCAAATAGAGAAGACTCAGTTTAAAAGAGTGTATAGCATTACTACAAAATAATGTCCCTCATATTTCATAATAAGAATGTCATTTGGGCACTAACTGCTTATTGCTCATTTTGGATCTCCTATATGATTCTGATGAGACAAAGAGAAATTATCTGCAGGTTTAAATGCATTAATGCTGTTACAACTACCAAACTTAGGGAACCCATATTATACAGACTATCAAACACAAATTTCTATATCTTAATAGAATTGCAACCATTAAAAACAATATCAACACTCAAGAGTTCACTACATACTTAACACTTCAAGAGCATATGTACGAGGACATTCGTCTTCACTGCAGATGCCACCAGGAAGTACGCAGCAACTATAGAATCCATTGTGCATCACCTGGGCATTTTCCACAATGAAGCCCACCTTCTGGTCATATCTGATGACACCAAGGTCATCATTTTCACCAACATGAACCTTGAGTGTCAAATAAAAGCAATATTACCAAATGTTAAAGATATCTGAAGAATTAAAACTTTCTAAATTTATTAAAAAATAAAAACAGATGTAATGAACAGTTACACATAAGATTCCATTAGTAACTGAGTGAAATTAATAGACATTGTTAACTCCCTTGATGAAAATATATTAAAATACAAAAGTAATAACACGCAATGTGTGAAGACTATTATGGTTTTATGAGAATTTATGTATAAAAATGTACTTATTTTGTTTTGTGTCATGAGATAATCTACGAGATACTAACTTAGCTAATGAACAGACTAATAATTACATAATAATTTTACTGTCAAACTCTTTCCTGAAGTGCGGTATTAACAAGTAACAGATTATTAACAAATTGTAGTATGCTGCATTTATATTTAATTTTATATTAAGAAAATGAATTTGATGTTAGGGCAATATTGCAGAGACAGTTTATTTTTGATAAGAAATGAATTTATGATCTGAAAATTTACTTTATGTTAATTGGCAAGTGAATTTTTACAAATTCAGATGAAACAACAAAAGTTTTAATACACTGTAATTAAAACCAAGACATAATATTCCATTTTTGCTTTGGTTCTTCTTTCTTTCCTTGTGGAGTGTATGACAGCATATTTCTCCACACAAATAATTTATCTTTTCTTTTGTTATTGTTTTCTGTCTGGCATTCTCAATTGGAAAAGGATCAGATTAAAAGCCAGAAAGCTCAGTTTTTTGACTTGATTGACTCAGCCAATAGTTAAGATTTTTACATAATTTGTGGTGCTTATACTCATAAATAGGACTTTCCTGATACAGATGTATAAAATGGGTTCATAAACTTTTACAAATTCCTAGACCACCACATTGGAAGGTTTCAGATAGACTATATAATGATAAGACAGATTTAGGAACCAGGCTTTAAACTGTAAGACATTTCCAAGGGCAGATGTGGACTGACCACAATCTATTGGTTATGAACTGTAGATTAAAAATGAAGAAACTGCAAAATGGTGGGAATTTAAGGAGATGGAGCCTGGATAAACTGAAACAACCAGATGTTGTAGATCCAAACTGATCTTCCCCGAGGTCGGCTTCCACCAGTTTTTCCAATCGCCTGTAAATAATTCGCGTTATTATTTTGCAGCTGTGACAGAAGAGATATTGAACTTAATTGATGAAAGGAGAAAATATAAAAATGCAGTAAATTAAGTAGGCAGAAAGGAATACAAACATCTCAAAAATGAGATTGACAGGAAGTGCAAAATGGCTAAGTAGGATGACTAGAGGACAAATGTAAGGATGTAGAGGCATATATCACTAGGGTTAAGATAGATACAGCTTACAGGAAAATTAAAGAGACCTTTGGAGAAAAGAAAACCACTTGTACAGATATCAAGAGCTCAGATGGAAAACCAGTTCTAAGAATTGAAGGGAAAGCAGAAATGTGGAAGCAGTATATAGGGGATCTAACAAGGGTGGTGTACTTGAGGGCAATATTGTGGAAATGGAAGAGGACATAGATGAAGATGAAATGGGGGATATGATACTGTGTGAAAAATTTAACAGAGTGCTGAAAGACCTAAGTTGAAATAAGGTCCCAGGAGTAGACAACATTCCATTAGAACTACTGATAGCCTTGGGAGAGTCAGCCCAGACCAAACTCTACCATTCAGTGAGCAAGATGTATGAGACAGGTAAAATACCCTCAGACTTCAAGAATAATATAATAATTCCAATCCCAAAGAAAGCAGGTGTTGACAGATGTGAAAATTAGTGAACTATCAGTTTAATGAGTCATGGCTGCAAAATACTAACATGAATTGTTTACAGAAAAACTGGTAGAAGCTGACCTCAGGGAGGATCAGTTTGGACTCCATACAAATGTGAGGCAATATTGACCCTATGACTCAGTGTCAGTGGTAATTAAAATGCTTTCCTACTCTCACACATTTAAGGGTTGCATTTTAATATGGTGCCACTGAGCTGGGATAGGTGTAAGTCTGTGTACTAATTTTTCATGTTCATTATAATTATACGGGCTGTTATGCCGTGTTCAGTTGATGAATTCTGTGTCGATTCCCAACGTTGGGAATCGACACAGAATTCATCAACCGACCACGGCATAATAGCCTGGATAATTATAATGGATAATTCCCAATGTTGGGAATCGACACAGAATTCATCAACCAACCACGGCATAACAGCCCGGATAATTATAATGGACATGATATGGACAGATTAAGGAAGAGCAAAGCTACGTTTCTAGCATTTGTAGACTTGGAGAAGGCTTTTGACAATGTTGACTGGAATACTCTCTTTCAAATTCTGAAGGTGGCAGGGGTCAAAAACAGGGAGCGAAAGGCTATTTACAATTTGTACAGAAACCAGATGGTAGTTATAAGAGTTGAGATGCATGAAAGGGAAGCAGTGGTTGGGAAGGGAGTGAGACAGAGTTTTAGCCTGTCCCCAATGTTATTCAATCTGTATATTGAGAAAGCAGTAAAGAAAACAAACAAAAATTTGGAGTAGGAATTGAAATCCAAAAAAAAATCTGGAGTTTGCCGATGACATTTTAATTCTGACAGAGGCAGCAAAGGACCTGGAGGAGCAGTTGAACTGAATGGACAGTGTCTTGAAACGATGACATGAGATGAACATCAACAAAAGCAAAATGATGATAATGGAATGTAGTCAAATTAAATCAGGTGATAGTGAGGGAATTAGATTAGGAAATGAGACACATAAAGTAGTAGATGACTTTTGCTATTTGGAGAGCAAAATAACTGATGATTGTCGACATAGAAAGGATATAAAATGTAGACTGGCAATGGCAAGGAAAGCGTTTCTGAAGAAGAGAAATTTGTTAACATTGAGTATAGATTTAAGTGTCACAAAGTCATTTCTGAAAGTATTTGTATAGAGTGCATGGAAGTGAAACATGGATGATAACTATTTAGATGACAAGAGAATAGAAGCTTTCAAAATGTGGTGCTACAGAAGAATGCCGAAGATTAGATGGGTAGATCACTTAACTAATAAGCATCTACTGAATAAAATTGGGGAGAAGAGGAATTTGTGACACAACTTGACTAGAAGACGGGATCAGTTGGTAGGACATGTTCTGGGGCATCAAGGGATCACCAATTTAGTACTGGAGGGCAGCATGGAGGGTAAAAACTGTAGAGGGAGACCAAGAGATGAATACACTAAGCAGATTCCAAAGAATGTAGGCTGCAGTAGTTGGAGATGAAGAAGCTTGCGCAGGATAGAGTAGCATGGAGGATTGCATCAAACCAGCCTCTGGGCTGAAGACCATAACAACAAAATACAAAACAAGAAAGGTGATATACTCTATGTTTTATTTAAAAATTAGTACATTAGCAACCTCAAACTCGGGTTTTCTGAAGCAACAACCCCCAAGGATATGAAAGTTGAGTATCTCACCATATGGAGCAGCGAAGTTATTATGTGAACTTCCATTAACTGATTGAAATTTTCTAGTTTTCAATCGTACTTGACTTGTGAATGGTGGAGGCCCAAACTATTAAGTTGCTCCAATGGTGTGATTGAGAATTCACTGTTACCACTGTCCATTTATATATAGAGTTATAAAAACTGTACATTTTATTATCACTCAGTGTCAGTGGTAATTAAAATGCTTTCCTACTCTCACACATTTAAGGGTTGCATTTTAATATGGTGCCACTGAGCTGGGATAGGTGTAAGTCTGTGTACTAATTTTTCATGTTCATTATAATTATACGGGCTGTTATGCCGTGTTCAGTTGATGAATTCTGTGTCGATTCCCAACGTTGGGAATCGACACAGAATTCATCAACCGACCACGGCATAATAGCCCGGATAATTATAATGGATAATTCCCAATGTTGGGAATCGACACAGAATTCATCAACCAACCACGGCATAACAGCCCGGATAATTATAATGGACATGATATTTCCGGCCGTGAAAGTCTACATTTTAGTACTAATTTTTCACTCAATTTCAGAGTCTAATTGTGACAGGTGACAGTTGATTATTGGACAACAGTTGGGACGAGACAGAAAGTGTATTGTGGAAACTGATCATTGGATCACATTTGAGATGAGTACAATTTTTAAATTTGCATTTCTTCTCCTCAGCTATCAGTTTTCCAACTTTCTTTTGTCGTGTGACTTAATAGGCAGGATTATTGTGAATTTTAATGTGACGATAATCTGGTTAGGTAGGTTTATTTTTCATATTTTTTTACCCAATATTATCTTCAAATATGGCAAGAACAGAAAATCTTGATACAACTGGAGAGGTTTCATATACTCAGTGTCACCAGTCGTCAACACCGAACCTGCAACAGTCATCCAAGGCATCACACTTCTTAGGATTTTCTCCAAGTGAATAGCCTTCAGGTTTATTAGACAGATTATCTCAACTCTTGGATCACAAGCTTACAAGTCAGTCTCAACTCTTGGAACACAAGCTTACAAGTCATAATAATGATTGAAAGAATGGACTTGCAAGTCAAAACAGTGACCTAAAAAAAGAGTAATCTGGAGGCCACAGTTGGGACAATGAGGAGGAAAACTCATGCTGCACAGGAACAAGTAGCAAACTCCCTTTCAAAACTTAGTCAATTACTTGAGTCGACTGCCCTTGAAATTCAAACAGTAAATGATAAGGTTGATTACATACTATTGCATGTGAACATTGAACATGTTATTCACGCTGAATTAGGTAGAAGAAACTGTGAATTCAAAATCATGCTTGAATATATAGAGCAGGAAAGTGAATTCATTAAACAGAAATTAAAATTAAATAATGATCAGGTTCATAACCATACTACCAGTGTTAACAATAATATTGTGTCTTTGTCTGAAAATTTAGATCAGTTTAACATCCAACTAAGTGATGTTGAAACAAAAATGTCATATTTACAAATTTTGTACAATTTTGTGACAATTTATGTCTTAAATACTTCCCTGGGGATTTTAAAATACACACAGTGGACTTCCTATGGCAATGTAAAGATAATTTTCCTCCGAATGTGCCCGATTCTGCAAAACAAACTAGCCAAACAGTTCCTTGATGGTGAAGCATTGTCATGTGCTACTCATAACATAAAGCTAAACATAATATTTAATGAATTTGAACAGATGTTCTTGAAAAATTCTGGTCCAGAAATAAACAAGCAGGCATCAAGACATCATTTTTGAACAGTAGTAGGTACAGACCAGGTAATCTCTTGATTGCAAGAATTTTATGAGAAACAGTTACATAATCTTGCTCACATAGACAAACCTTTTGATGATCTTATTCTTATGGATGTCTTGAAAAGACATCTACCAATGAAAGCTCATTGGGGCCTTGCTTGCAGTCCCAATGATTCATTATAGATATTTTTAAACATGTTGATAAACTTGACAAAGCTTTTGAGGAAGAGGTCAGGGTTAATAACTCACATTACAACAGAAACAAAAATTACAATGGGAGGTCATCTCAACACAACCAGCAAAACAGACAGAATGGTAAAAGGAGAAACCATAATACTTTTAATAACATTAATAATAGCAGTAACAGGAATGATAGTGGTAATGACCAGAACAGAAACCACAGTAACCAGAAGCAGAAAACTTTTAAAACCTTCACCTGGTGCCTGTCAGGTGCAGGGGGTAAAGAATTTTCATGACCAGGCAATATTGTATTGTATTGTATATTTATTGTCCAGTGAATCATACACTGTACAGGGGTACATAATAATATAGGACAAGTCAAATAATTTGCAATAAAGTGTAACAGAAAAAACTGTCGTATGGTTTTCAGTATATAGCAATATAACATATGGGAATAACATTTCACAAATACACAAATAAATTTTACACGCACACATTTCATACTTTTGGCCTTGATTATACAGACACACACATATATGTAATAGGCCACATATAATACACTGATAAATCTACATGTACACATTTCTTATTTTGGCTTTAATTATATAAACTAAATTTTTCACATATTTACATTGTAGATAAAAATTCATCAACACTATAGTAGCAATTCTGTAGCAAGTAGTCACTCACTGCAGTTTTGAATTTATGCATGCCAGTTATTGCCTTAATTAATTTAGTTTGTTATACAGGTTTTTTCCTGCTTGCAAGGGTCCTTTTTGTTTTAGTGTTGTATGTGAAAACTGCATATGTATATCTTGGTTATTTCTTGTGTTGTATGAATGGATACTTTTGGTTTTTTGGAGGAATCTTGCTATTTTCATCTACAATTTTCCTTATAAACATTATTGTTTCTAGGATATATAGGCATGGTAATGGTAGAATATGAAGTTTTTTAAATGAGGGTTTGCATGAAGATCGAGGTGCTGAGCCTTCCATTGCTCTTATAATTCTTTTTTGTGCAATAAAACAGCTTTTGCTGGGTGGTGAATTTCCCCAGCAAATTAAACCATATCTTAGTAGTGATTCTGCTTGGGCATAGTACACATTTTTTATTGCTTGCATAGATGTGCATCCAGCAAGAACTTTTATACTGTAACAAATGGTATTTAATTTACTACATAGGTGTTGTGTGTGTTTCTGCCATCTTAGGTCATCTTGGATCCAAACTCCCAAAAATTTGGTGCTATTTACAATTTCAAATCTTTTGCCTAACAGTTCTACGGTTGCAGTTAAAGGCTATTTATTCTGCACTGTGTGTAGATGCGTAGTGTTTGTTTTATGTGTGTTTATTATTAAGCTGTTCATTGCGAACCATTCTGATACATGTGTAGTGCTCTTTTTTATTTCATTTTGGAGCTCTTATGGGGTCTTTCCTTTGATAAGTATATTTGTATTATCGGCATATTTAATGTACTTATACTTAGGGCTGGATGGTTCCAGGTCATTTACAAACAGCAAGAACAGGATTGGTCCCAGTACAGAACCCTGCGGCACTCCGTATTTAACACACTGTTTTTCTGATTGATAGGAAGTTAAATTTTTTCCTTCTTTCTACAAGACTTCAACTATTTGGTGTCTGTTTTGTAGACATGACTTTACCCATTCATAGGCAATAGACCATGGTTAATGATGTCAAATGCTTTTGAAAGATCTAGGAATATTGCTGCTACGTGTTCTTTTTTATCTAATGCATTTAAAGATTCATTGAAGAAATTGATAATAGCTGTCTCAGTGGATTTACATTTTTGGAAACCATGCTGTGTAGCTGAGAAAGGTTTATTTTTTTCAATGAAATCTACAAGTCTTTTATAAAAGATTTTTTCAATTATTTTAGAAAAAACAGATAGACTGGCCTATAATTTGTTATATCTGTTTTTTCACCCTTTTTGAACAATGGCTTCACTTTAGCTATTTTTAGCCTTTCTAGGAAGATTCCCTGAGAAAGTGGACTATTGCATATGTCTACCATGGGCTTAACTACTAAGGGTGCAAATTTTTTAATGATATGGTCTGGTATGTTGTCAGTACCAGAGGAAAATTTTGATTTTAGCTCCCCTATTGTTTTTAGCATTTCCTGTTTGTCTATTGGGTATAGGAAGAGATACTTGTTACTAGGGATAGTTTTAATCTGATTTGCAATGACAGCATTTTGAAAATTTTGCTTCACCAGAATCTCAGCTGCCTCAGAGAAATATGAGTTAAAATTATTTGCTATCTGCTGGGGATCAGATATTACAGAAGTGTTTTCATTCAGTTTGATATTATGGTATTCTCTCCGTTTTACTCCTGTTTCATGCCTTACAATCTCCCATATGGCTTTAATTTTATTTTGTGCATTTGCTATGAAGGAACTATTTGCCATTCTTTTTGCTTCTTTTATGACTTTAGTTAAAATCTTTTTGTAATTCTTAATCTTTTTGTAATTCTTAAAATAGGAATCAAATTCTGTTGAAGCAACTTATTTTGAAAGTAAGTTTTGGGATGTAATAATTAAACAGATGTATAGTGGCAAGAAATGTACTGTGGCTCCTTATGAACTTGAAGAAGCTGTTTTAGTAGAACTGTGTATCTCTGAATGTTCTGTGGAAGATGTAGATGTTGATAGTGTTTACGTTGGTACTGGTATTTTAATGTACCCCGAGTGGGAGACTTTTGGGCTAATTGTCATGAGGAGGGGCAAACTTATCCTGAGTCAGTTGTGGTAGAAGTGTGTCAAACCCAGGTGCATGGTATCAACACTAAAGATTTAGTGGTTGGAGCTGATACACATAATTTAGGAGAGCTAGAATGTGTGGTTTATATTGAAGTTATTGATCATGACCGGGCTAGTGGTGAAGCTCAAGAGAGTGAACTTTTTCCAGTCGACATTAGTGATATTTTGCGTGAATGCCAGTACATTAGAACACAGTATTTTGAGGTGAATAAGAGGTTTATTGAACATTTCAGTGATGTTGGTAAGGATGGGTCCGATTTCAATTCAGATAGTCAGTTTATTGATCATTCTCAGTCAGATTTTACTTTCATCTCTAATGGATACACCTATTCAAGTCCAGTTTGTAAGTCCAATCATGCATTAGAAGTCATTCATGGCACAAGCGCACAAGTACTACTTTGACCTATACAGCTATTTAATGACAATGAGAATCACTTGCAGAAAGATTTATATTTTGAAGATATAGAGGATGATTTGGTTAGAGAAACTAATGTTAACAAATAGCAGGATTTATGTGGTAGTCCATACACCAAAATCACAGTTGGCAATTGACATGGTGATTGTTAGATTGACACATGTAGTGCAACTTCTATTATTTCTGAAAAATTAAGGGACAGAGTTACGCAGAGTTCTGAGTCCATTGAATTTCCTATAATGGGAGTTGGACATTGAAAAATGATGTAACATTTGACTGGGTAAAGTTTAAAGTAAATTTTTCTAATGCCAATACATATTTTTCTATTTATACTGGGTTAAAGCTGATGATGCATCTGGTAATAAATGTATGGTTTAACATTGAGGTAGAAAGATGCTGTATAGTTAATGATGATTTGTCAAGTAATGATACAACTGATGGGGATTTTGATCAACTTGTTGCTGACAAGGTAAATGAAGCAGACAAGCTTACTGGAGATGGCAAGTCAGAACTGAAAGAAGTATTGAGATCCTATAAGGAGATATTTACTGCGAAACCAGATAGAGTTAAGAACTACGCATGTAAGTTAAGGCTTAAAGAGCACCAGCCTTTTTTTTATAAAACCATATTCAGTTCCTGTTTGCAAAAGACAGGTAGTGGAGACAGAGCTGCAGAAGATGCTTAAGTGGTGGATTATTGAAAGGATTACTAGCCAATACAACAACCCTTTGGTGGGGTCAGGCTAGTGATTGATTCTCATCATCTCAATACATTTTTGGAAAAAGAAACTGAGCACCTTGAGTCACTGGAAGAATTACTCAATAAGTTTTATGGTGTCAAGTATTTTTCATGCCTAGATTTGACCTCAGGTTTCAACCAGACAACATCAGAATCAGAATCTTGGATATATACCGCTTTCTTATTCTCTAGTAAAGGCTATTAGTACTGTGTAGTATCTTTTGGTTTAAATATATCTGCAGCAGAGTTTATTAGAGTCTTAAATCTTGTGCTGAGTAGTGAAATATGTTCAAAACTGATAATTTATGCTGATGACGTAACAAGCAAAACCTGGAACGAGCATGTCAATATGTTTCGGTTGTGGTGGATTTGGCCATATAAAAAAAAAATTGTCCAAATGTGAAACACAAACACAAACCAAGCTCTGCTACCACAGAAGAAACCAGAGTGCCTATTGCAGAAACTTCAAGAAAAAACTAAAGGCCACAACATAAAGCATACACACAACATAGTTGCTATAACAAGACATGTATTTTATTTTATGACACCAAGCAAAGACAGATATAGTACACAGCAGAGAGATTAATATAAGCATTTCACTTCAACACAGTACAATCAAAGAGCTAGCTAATAATTTCAGGGAGAGAGCATGAAACTTAAGTTAGCTAAATATAAATATTGGTGTAAGAACTGTGAACTTTTTGGGACAAACTATTTGTGAAGAAGGAATATTACCTGATCCCGATGAAATTAAAGCTATTGCTAAATTTCCTAAACCCAGAAATAAGAAGGAATTAAGGTCATATTTTGGTCTATGCAATTTTTATTGCAAATATGTTAGGACTCAAGCTTTAAATGAACCTAGTTTATATCATCTTTTAAGGGAAAACACAATATTGGGATGGTCAACTGATTGCCAGTTAGCTTTTGATGAGATTAAAAACAACTTTGAAACAGTCAAATTTTACATAGATCTGATATTACTTTACCATTTTGCCTTATGACTGATGGTAGTGACTATGGCTTAGGTGCTTATTTATTCCAGCAAAAAGACGTAGATGGACAGAAGGAGCAGTGTGAAATCAGGTTTGCAAGCCATAGTTTGTCAAAACACAAGAGAAGCTATACAGTAACAGAAAAAGGAAGACTTGCCATTGTGTGGGGATTCAAATTTTGCTGGACATAAGGTCATTGTTTTTACGATCATAAAGCTTTATGCTATTTGCAGGTATGTAAACTTTTCATAACAGGACGACACATTGGGTCTTGTTCTCAAAAAAGTTTGATTATACTATTTTACATGTTAAGGGTAAGCAGAACTATGTTGCAGATGCCCCATCTACATTGGCAATAGGGAATGAGCAGAAAAAGGTCAAGATACAGTATGATAAAAATTTCAGAATCATATTTATCAAAAGTGTAAAAGGCAAAAAACCAATAGTTAAGATATGTGGACAACTGAGGAGACATGAAAATCAGGGCGAAGACCTTAAGTTGGTAAAGAGCTTACTTGGAAAAAAGGGGTATGGGAAAGTTGTACAATACTATCAGGTACATGTGGGAATTCTGTTTAGAAGACATAGATCTGATTCAGAACATTGGAAATTATGCTGGCCTGAACATCGCATTGATTTGTTTATTGAGCTTGTACGTGAAAATTTTGGACATTGTAGCACTGTGAAGTGCACCCAGAAGTTGCAGGAAAATGTTTATTTAAGTAACATCTCTACGGAAGTGAAGTCTTACATTGCAACTTGTGATAGATGTCAATGGGTAAAGGTGACGATTCAAAGTCATAAAGGATTCCTACATAGCATTATTCCTAAAGTTAAGTCTGTGCTCATTGGAGTCAACTTCTATGGTCAACTTTCTTGTTCAAGAGAGGGTTACTCTTATGTGTTTGTAGATGTAGATTTGTTCACTAAATTAGTTAAGCTGAATCCAATGAAGAAAGCTGTTAGCCACAGATATATTCAATCTTTTGTCAATGATTACTTCACTAGTGTGGGTAATCCAAAAGCAGTCCTATTTGACAGTGGGACTCAATTTACATCGAAAGTTTGGAAGCAGGTTGTTATAGATAAGACCATCAAAAATTTATGCATTTCAGTTTGTGTAAGGATGGACGGGTATATTGTGTAGCTTCAGCGGATGGTGGAATACCACAGTAGGAGGGGAGGGAAGGATAGTGGGCATGACATTTCTCATTTCAGGGCACGACGAAAGGTAATTGCAACCCTGACGGAGAATGTAATTCAGTTGCTCCAGTCCCGGATGGTACTGAGGTACCTGAGGTACGAGGGGAATGCTCCTCGGTAGACGGACTATGGGACTTTGGAAGGTGGTGGGAGAATGGAAAGATAAGGCACGGGAGATTTGTTTTTGTACAAGGATGGGAGGATAATTATGGTCAGTGAAGGCTTCAGTGAGACCCTTGGTATATTTTGAGAGGGATTACTCATCACTGCAGATGTGACGACCACGGGTGGCTGGGCTGTACGGAAGGGACTTCTTGGCATGGAATGGGTGGCAGCTGTCGAAGTGGAGGTATTGCTGGTGGTTAGTAGGTTTGATAAGGATGGAGGTATTGATGTAGCCATCTCTGAGGTGAGGGTCAACATCTAGGAAGCTAGCTTGTTGGTTTGAGTAGGACCAGGTGAAGCAAATGGGGGAGAAGTCATCAATGATTTGGAGGAATGTGAATAAGGTGTCCTCACATTCAATCCAGATAGCAAAGATTCATCAGTGAATCTGAACCAGGTGAGGGGTTTAGTATTTTGGGTTTTTAGGAAGGATTCCTCTAGATGGCCCTTGAATAGGTTAGCATAGGATGGTGCCATGCGGGTGCCCATAGCCGTACTGCAGATTTGTTTCAGGTAATGCCTTCAAAGGAGAAGTAATTGTGGGTGAGGATATAGTTGGTCATGGACACTAGGAAAGAGGTTGTTGGTTTGGAATCCATAGGGCATCTGGAAAGATAGCATTTGATAGTAGTAAGGCCACGGGCATTAGGAATGTTAGTGTTCAGGGAGGTAGCATCAATAGTGACGAGCAGGGCACCGTGTGGTAAAGGGACAGGAACTGTGGAGAGTCAGTTGAGGAAATGGTTGGTATCTTTTATGTAAGAGGATAGATTCCAGGTAATAGGTTGAAGGTGTTGGTCTACGGGAGCAGAGATTCTCTCAGTGGCGGCACAGTAACTGACCACAATGAGGCATCCTGGGTGGTTGGGGTTATGGACTTTAGGAAGATGTAGAAGGTGGGAGTGCGGGGGGTGGTAGGGGTAAGAAGAAACATGGACCCTGGGAGAGGTTGTGGGATGGGCCTAAGGATTTGAGTAGTGACTGGAGATCCTGCTGGATTACTGGAATGGGATTATTGGGGCATGGTTTGTAGGTGGAAATATCTGACAGCTGACAGAGTCCTTCTACCATGTAATCCTTGTGGTTCAAAACAACGGTGCTGCAGCCAATGTCTACAGGTAGGATTATAAGATCAGGATCAGTTTTTAGATGGCAAACTGCAGTTCTTTCTGCAGATGTAAGGTTAGTTTGCATGTTGAGGGATTTGGGGAATGATGGTGAGGCAGGGTTTGACATTAGGAAATTCTGGAAAGTGAACAGGGGGTGGTTAGGCAAGGTTCAATATTGGTCTTTGGTTGAGTCTGATTGGTCACGTTGGTGGCGAAAAAGTGTTTCCACTGTAGGGGCTGGGAGAAGGAGACAAGGTCTTTAACTAGTCCTGCATGGCTGAATTTGGGATTGGGGCAGAAGGTGAGCACTGGAAAGGACTGATATTTCTATGGGACTAAGGCTTCTGGAGGAAAGGTTCATAACTGTGTTGCGGGTCTGTTTAGGTTCTGGGTTCTGTGTTGTGGTGGGAGGGTGTTTTGGAGAGTGGGGTAAGTGTAGTAGGTCTGCAAGATGGGGTTTAGGGGGAGTTTGGAGGTTGCCATAGAAATGGTGGACAGTGGTACTCCGAGGCGGGAATAGGAAGTGAGCAGGATGGAGAGGTTCTTGAGGTGGCATTAAGCATGTTGCTCAAGTTCCTGCAGGGCAAGAGTTTCAATGTGTGTTATGGGTACCAGAAATTTGGGATTACATAGCACGAGAATTTTGTGGATGGAGAGAAGGTACTGCAAGGAGGATTGGGCTTGGTTGATATGGTTTTGCAGGACTATGTTGGTGAGGGCTAAGGATTGGCAGAATCTGAACAGGTGGAGGTCATTGTGGAAGGAGGGGTGGCAACCAGAGTTGGGTAATTTGATGGTGAGGCCATTAGGGGGGATTTCATGAGCCAAGCAACAACGCAGGAACAGTATGTGGGACCGGGACCTGGCTAGGGATAAGGAAACTTTTCTGTATTGATGTAGACGGAAGGAGCAAGGATCTATGGTGGTGCAAAAAATGAGAAAAATTACGTAAGAAAGTAGAATTACGTCCGAAAAATTATGCAAAAATAAACCCAAATACGTGTGAAAAATACGAAAAGGACAAAATGGATGCACAAGGGGAAAAAACGAGATGAAATCTGAGGAAGACGGCGATAGCAGAAGACGAAAACTCTCTAAAATTGTTGAGAAGTCACAAGGGTCAAAGTAGAGAATAGCTAATCATAAATAAATATATGTATATTACTGTGGGTAGCAGGTTTGAGGGCAGATAAATGTAGAGAAGGTGATGGCACATGTGACTGGATGAGGCGAATTTAGTGGTGCAAACAGGGATAGAATGGAGAAAGTGTGGGGGGTGGGGAGGGGTTCGTAGGTAGAGATGTAAGATCGAGGGGCACTGGAAAAGTGCGGAAGATAACATGCAAAAATACAGGGACTAACACAGTGAGAGCGATCAGTTTTAAGGTATAGGCTTAATTATATCAGCGGCAGTAATGTGGAACCTGCATCAACAATGATCCCAACCTTATAACCCTACCTGTAGACAAAGGCTCCACCACTGTTGTTTTGAACCGCAAGGATTACGTGGCAGAAGGACTCTGTCAGCTGTCAGCTACTTCCATCTACAAACAATGCCACAGTGATCCCATCCCAGTAATCCAGCAGGATCTCCAGTCACTACTCAAATCCTTAGGCCCATCCCAGAACCTCTCCCCAGAGTCCATCACTCTACTTACCCCTACCACCCCCCGCACTCCCACCTTCTACATGCTTCCCAATGTCCATAAACCCACCCACCCAGGAAGACCCATTGTGGCCGCTTACTGTGCCCCCTTCCCCTCCCCCCCCTCCCCCCCCCCCCTCTCGACCCCCGAGAGAATCTCTGCTCTCATAGACCAACACCTTCAACCTATTCCAGGAACCTATCATCTTATAGTCTTATATAAAAGATACCAACCATTTCCACAATCGACTCCACAGTTCCTGTCCCATTACCACATGGTGCCCTGCTCATCACTATTGATGCTACCTCCCTGAACACTAACATTCCTAATGCCCGTGGCCTTACTACTATCAAATGCTATCTTTCCATATTCCCTATGGATTCCAAACCAACAACCTCCTTCCTAGTCTCCATGACCAACTACATCCTCACCCACAATTACTTCTCCTCTAAAGGCATTACCTACAAACAAATCTGCAGTACGGCTATGGGCACCCGCATGGCACCATCCTATGCTAACCTATTCATGGGCCATCTGGAGGAATCCTTCCTAAAAACCCAAAATACTAAACCCCTCACCTGGTTCAGATTCATTGATGAATCTTTGCTATCTGGATTGAATGTGAGGACACCTTATTCACATTCCTCCAGATCATTGATGAATTCTCTCCCATTTGCTTCACCTGGTCCTACTCAACCCAATAAGCCACCTTCCTAGATGTTGACCTCCACCTCAGAGATGGCTACATCAGTACCTCTGTCCATATCAAACCTACTAACCACCAGCAATACCTCCACTTCGACAGCTGCCACCCATTCCATGCCATGAAGTCCCTTCCATACAGCCTAGCTACCCGTGGTTGTCACATCTTCAGTGACGAGCAGTCCCTCTCAAAATATACCGAGGGTCTCAATGAAGCCTTCGCTGACTGTAATTATCCTCCCATCCTTGTACAAAATCAAATCTCCCTTGCCTTATCTTTCCATTTTCCCACCACCTTCCGAAGTCCCATAGTCCGCCTACAGAGGAGCATTCCCCTTGTACCTCAGGTACCTCAGTACCATCCGCAACTGGAGCAACTGAATTACATTCTCCGCCAGGGTTTCGATTACCTTTTGTTGTGCCCTGAAATGAGAAATGTCCTGCCCACTATCCTTCCCTCCCCTCCTACCGTGGTATTCCACCATCCACTGAAGCTACACAATATACCTGTCCATCCTTACACAACCCCTGCTCCCAGTCCCTTACCTCATGGCTCATATTCCTGTAATAGACTTAGATGCAATACCTGTCCCATACATCCTGCTACTACCATCGACTCCACTCTGGTCACTAACATCGCCTATCCCATCAAAGGCAGGGCTACCTGTGAAACCAGTCATGTGGTCTACAAGCTAAGCTGCAACCACTGTGCTGCATTCTATGTAGGCATGACAACCAATAAGCTGTCTGTTTGCATGAATGGCCACTGACAAACTGTGGCCAAAAAACAAGTGGACCACCCTGTTGCTGAACACACTGCCAAACATCATATCCCTTGTCTCAATGACTGCTTCACAGCCTGTGCCATATGGATCCTTCCCACCAACAGCAGCTTTTCCGAACTGCGCAAGTGGGAACTTTCCCTACAATGCACCCAATGTTCCCGTAACCCTCCTGGCCTTAACCTTCGTTAGTCACTGTCCTCACCCATCCAGCCCCCTCCCTGTTCCCATTCCAGCACTACACAGCCGTCATTTCACCACCACACCCAGTCTTTTAATTTCTTTTTATTTCTCTCCTTTCTCTTACTTACCCCCTTCCCCCTGTGCACCTTCTCTCCTGCCCTCTGTCTAAACTGCAATACTTCACTGTCCACCACTCCCACCGTACTATCCCTCCCCCTCCCCCTCCCTGCCCCAGCCTCCACCTTACCCCCACCCATTCGCCACTCCCATCATGCACTTGGCCAAAAGCTATAATTGTGCGAATCTTTTTGTTGTGCCTATCACAACTCAGAAACTTTTGTTTATTGTATGTGACGTCATCTATTACAATGGAAACTTACACTTTGTGTTGTTTCAGGTACTGAAAAGACAGTGTTACTTGAAGTGCCACATTGGACTGTAGAGGGTGGAGATCCCACCGGAAGAAATAACTTATGCAGAAAATGAAATTCCAAGATGAATATAAAAATGGATCTTGTATTAGACAGGAATCCTATGTTACATGTTTTAGATTTTGTTTTGGTTCTCACTTTAGCAGAATCTCAAATATGCTTTTAGGATGTTTTGTTGTAATTAAAGCCTCATGCCCCTGTAAACTCTAATATTTCAAATTGTTTGTCTCTAAAGTGTTACGCACTATTAATGCTATAACTTGATAATTTTGCACATTTTGGTTGTAACACATATGACCCATGATTTCTCTTATATAATTTAATGTTTTTGGTACTTCAGACCACCTGTATCTCACTATTTTTGGTATTTACACCTATATTTGACAGTTTACCTTTGGGAAAAGGATTGTAAATATTTTTCGAAGTTGTCTACATTCCACCTTCAGAATCATAGAATAGCGTTTTACTAACCTTTGGTTAGTAAAACCTCTTTGGGGAGTACTGAAATGGTACAACCTTCCCGTTCCTATCTTAAATTCCATCATATCAACATTCTCTGAAGAGATCATTTTAGCTTGAATTTTTAACTTTCTGGACTTGATACTGTTACGTCTTTACCCAGTACCAGTAATAAACTGCCCTTTAAAAAATTAGTGCAAATGAGTTTACTATTTCAGATTAAATCACACATTAATATGTTATCCAATTTATATTAGCAACTAAGGGGAGTAAGCCATTTGTTAATAATCCAACTCTGAAATTTCATGGTATGAACTGCGTAGCCATGTTGCCACATATTCTTGAAAACTTACTTCTCCCCTATTTCTGAAAAGCCACAATGTTTGTTCATTATAGTCATTTAAAATGATAGCTCTACTTTACAACTATCCAAAACACCAATAAAAATATCTTATTCAAAGTAGTTTGTTTATAATTAACTAAAATGCAAATATGAAATTAAGTAAACTCTTCCAAATTGCATATCAGAACATACAAGGGATGTTTTTTAATGTAAGTAACTGAAATCATCTAATGACTTAATAGTTATTTTATAAATATTACATTTAACAATGCATTCAGCTGTTTAGTTTTGTATAAGAGTAAGTCACGCATGAGCCACACAGGCAGAGCACAGCAGTGTGAAGTCAGTAAGGAAGTAGTAGTAAGAAAAAAATCAGACAGTTAGTCTGCATTATTGTCTTTCAGAAGTTGTTCGTGTGAGACTCTTTCGGAGGCTGTCAGGTGATAAAACATATCTACCATCAATGTATATATTAATCAGTCACAATAAAAAACCAGAAAGATGGTACTAATTTAAGAATTAGTACATCAGCAACCTCAAACTCGGAGTTTCTTAAGCAACAACCCCTGAGGATATGAAAGCTGAGTATCTCATCATATGGATCAGCTAAGTTATTAGGTGAACTTATATTAACTGTGATAAAATTTTCTAGTTTTCGATCATCTTTGTGTTTGTGAATGGTGGAGGCCCAAATTATTATGTTGCTCCAATGGTATGATTGAGAACTCATTATTACCACTATCCGTTTATAGATAGAACTATAAAAACTGTATATTGTATTCTCACTCAGTGCCATTGGTAATTAAAATGTTTCCCTCCTCTCACACATTTAAAGGGGGCATTTTACATTGCAAGATGGTCAATTTAAGTGTGAATCCTGAGTACGTAGGGTGTTCACTGCTTTTTAGTGAAAGCGTTTCATGTCAAGTAATGTCTCCTCAGCTGTGCGATTCTATTCTTCCTTACATGGATCACTTCTCCTCTAATTATCCTATCAGTACATTATAAGGAAATGTAATCATCTACTTTTCTCTATTTGCATGTATATAAAAGTTTAGTATTTTAATGATTTGTTTTTTGCGTGACTAGTGCTAGCAGCATATCAAAGAATGGAAGCGTATAATGTTTAAACACTATGCTTGCAAAAATTTGTGAAAAACTGTCTTATCTATGTTTGGGATTTGGTTTGTGTAAATATAACCAAAATCCATTTGGCTGTAATGTATTAATTTGAGAATTCAATTGCTGATAATATGGCAGCTGTAGAGATAAATTTATAATTGTTTCGGTGAGTTCACAACAGGAACAGCATCAGTTCATTATCATAATGTGCCAGTGGTCATAGGAATATGTGAACGTCTACAGAGTGGTGTGCTACCGAAGAGGTATTCATGAAAAAGCCTACACAAATCAGTTTCATCACCTTACATAGGCACAACTGCATCACAGAAACAATAAATAAATAAATTAATTAATTAATTAAATTAATTACATTCTTAGGTTTTGCCATACATCTTGCGGATGAACAGAACTGCTGTTAACGATTTTTTTCTTGGTTGGGGCCTTCATTGGAATTTCCACCATTTGACTGTAGGTTTTAATATCCATTTATTCTGCATTATCACAACTTAGCTTTATAGTCATTATCAAGTATGAAGTTGAAAGACCACAAAATGTCAGACATTTCTGAGTGATACATCATCATCAAAATATTACAACATGTATCTGATATTACAACATGTATCTGAATATAACGGCTGAAAGCAAGGGGAAACTATGGCCATAATTTTTCCCGAGAGCATGCAGCTTTACTGTATGGTTAAATGATGATGGCGTCCTCTTGGGTAAAACATTCCAGAGGTAAAATAGTCCCCCATTCGGATCTCCGGGCGGGGACTACTCGAGAGGATGTCGCTATCAAGAGAAAGAAAGCTGGCCTTCTACAGACCGGAGCGTGGAATGTCAGATCCCTTAATCGGGCAGGTAGGTTAGAAAATTTAAAAAGGGAAATGGATAGGTTAAAGTTAGATATAGTGGGAATTAGTGAATTTTGGTGGCAAGAGGAACAAGACTTCTGGTCAGGTGACTACAGGGTTACAAACACAAAATCTAATAGGGGTAATGCATGAGTAGGTTTAATAATGAATAGGAAAATAGGAATGCAGGTAAGCTACTACAAACAGCATAGTGAATGCATTATTGTGGCCAAAATAGATATGAAGCCCACACCTACCACAGTAGTACAAGTTTATATGCCAAGTAGCTCTGCAGATTACGAAGAAATTGAAGAAATGTATGATGAAATAAAAGAAATTATTCAGATAGTGAAGGGAGATGAAAATTTATTAGTCATGGGTGACTGGAATTCGTCAGTAGGAAAAGGGAGAGAAGGAAATGTAGTAGGTGAATATGGATTGGGGGTAAGAAACAAAAGAGGAAGCCGCCTGGTAGAATTTTGCACAGAGCACAACCTAATCATAGCTAACACTTGGTTCAAGCATCATAAAAGGAGGTTGTACACATGGAAGAAGCCTGGAGATACTGACAGGTTTCAGAAAGATTATATAATGGTAAGACAGAGATTTAGGAACCAGGTTTTAAATTGTAAGACATTTCCAGGGGCAGATGTGGACTCTGACCACAATCTATTGATTATGAACTGTAGATTAAAACTGAAGAAACTGCAAAAAGGTGGGAATTTAAGGAGATGGGACCTGGATAAACTGACTAAACCAGAGGTTGTACAGAGTTTCAGGGAGAGCATAAGGGAACAATTGACAAGAATGGGGGAAAGAAATACAGTAGAAGAAGAATGGGTAGCTTTGAGGGATGAAGTGGTGAAGTCAGCAGAGGATCAAGTAGGTAAAAAGACGAGGGCTAGTAGAAATCCTTGGGTAACAGAAGAAGTATTGAATTTAATTGATGAAAGGAGAAAATATCAAAATGCAGTAAACGAAGCAGCCAAAAAGGAATACAAACTTCTCAAAAATGAGATCGACAGGAAGTGCAAAATGGCTAAGCAGGGATGGCTAGAGGACAAATGTAAGGATGTAGAGGGTTATCTCACTAGCAGTGAGATAGATACTGCCTACAGGAAAATTAAAGAGACCTTTGGAGAAAAGAGAACCACTTGTACAGATATCAAGAGCTCAGATGGAAGCCCAGTTCTAAGCAAAGAAGGGAAAGCAGAAAGGTGGAAGGAGTATATAAGGGTCTATATAAGGGCAATGTTCTTGAGGACAATGTTATGGAAATGGAAAAGGATGTAGATGAAGATGAAGATGAAATGGGAGATATGATACTACGTGAAGAGTTTGACAGAGCACTGAAAGATCTGAGTCGAAACAAGGCACCGGGAGTAGACAACATTCCATTAGCACTACTGACAGCCTTGGGAGAGCCAGTCCTGACAAAACTCTACCATCTGGTGAGCAAGATGTATGAGACAGGCGAAATACCCTCAGACTTCAAGAAGAATATAATAATTCCAATCCCAAAGAAAGCAGGTGTTGACAGATGTGAAAATTACCAAACTATCAGTTTAATAAGTCGCAGCTGCAAAATACTAACATGAATTCTTTATAGATGAATGGAAAAATTAGTAGAAGCCGACCCCGGGGAAGATCAGTTTGGATTCCGTAGAAATATTGGAACACGCGAGTCAATACTGACCCTACGACTTATCTTAGAAGCTAGATTAAGGAATGGCAAACCTATGATCCTAGCATTTGTAGACTTAGAGAAAGCTCTTAACAATGTTGACTGGAATACTCTCTTTCAAATTCTGAAGGTGGCAGTGGTAAAATACAGGGAGCGAAAAGCTATTTACAATTTGTACAGAAACCAGATGGCAGTTATAAGAGTCGAGGGACATCAAAGGGAAGCAGTGGTTGGGAAGTGAGTGAAACAGAGTTGTAGCCTCTCCCCGATGTTGTTCAATCTGTATATTGAGCAAGCAGTAAAGGAAACAAAAGAAAAATTTGGAGCAGGTATTAAAATCCACGGAGAAGAAATAAAAACTTTGAGGTTCGCCGATGACATTGTAATTCTGTCAGAGACAGCAAAGGACTTGGAAGAGCAGTTGAACGGAATGGACAGTGTCTTGAAAGGAGGGTATAAGATGAACATCAACAAAAGCAAAACAAGGATAATGGAATGTAGTCCCATTAAGTCGGGTGATGCTGAGGGAATTAGGTTAGGAAATGAGACACTTAAAGTAGTAAAGGAGTTCTGCTATTTGGGGAGCAAAATAACTGATGATGGTTGTAGTAGAGAGGATATAAAACATAGAATGGCAGTGGCAAGGAAAGCATTTCTGAAGAAGAGAAATTTGTTAACATCGAGCATAGGTTTAAGTGTCAGGAAGTCGTTTCTGAAAGTATTTGTGTGGAGTGTGGCCATGTATGGAAGTGAAACATGGACGACAAATAGTTTGGACAAGAAGAGACTAGAAGCTTTCGAAATGTGATGCTACAGAAGAATGCTGAAGATTAGATGGGTAGATCACATAACTAATGAGGAAGTATTGAATAGGATTGGGGAGAAGAGAAGTTTGTGGCACAACTTGACTAGAAGAAGGGATCGGTTGGTAGGACATGTTCTGAGGCATTAAGGGATCGCCAGTTTAGTATTGGAGGGCAGCGTGGAGGGTGAAAATCATAGAGGGAGACCAAGAGATGAATACAGTAAGCAGATTCAGATCAATGTAGGTTGCAGTAGCTACTGCAAGATGAAGAAGCTTGCACGGGATAGAGTAGCATGGAGAGCTCATCAAACCAGTCTCAGGACTGAAGACCACAACAACAACAACATATCTGATCATATACACCAGTCACTGGAATACATGATATGAGTATGAATTAAAAATGGATTATGTGGCTGACATTGTGCAGCGTGTTGTGTTCATGATAGCCATTACAGGGCTGTGGAATGCACACATCCATATATGGACATGACATGCTAATGTCACAGAATTGTATTGGGTACCATAAACACGACAGTGTGGTAAAGTGTTTCTGCTGTGCACACTGTCAGAAGCATTATCTATTTTTTATTTGTACTCATTCAGTAATCCAACGACTGGTGTATATGACTAGACATCAATGATGTCTGATGTGGTAGTGGTGATGACAGAGGATGTAACAGACAGGCAGCACCAGGACACCACCAATTGGCAGGAAATTTTCACCCATTTCAGAAAATATTACAGCTGTTTGTCCTAAATGAAATAAAGACCAGATTTTAATGTTTAGGGACACCATAGACATCTATACTATATGTCAATTTCAGATTTTGTGCACGATTCTTGTTGAAGATAAAAGACTTCAAAGTCATTTTCTACTGCCGCAGTATGTGGAGTATTGTAGTGGCTGCCTGCAGACAGTACTTGTCATGTCATCAGAGCTTTGGCCCTTAATTATCAGATTATTATAGACTCATTATCCTTTGCTGTCAATTTAATGTTGTCAGAAGTTACACTATTAGGTAATATTGTACAAGGAACTAAAGCAGCTAACAGAGTCTTACACTAACCCAAACCCCAAATTTTCCACCCTTACTTGCACCTTTAGGTGTGAATTAGGCACATCCTTGTCTGTAACAACTTAAGGGGTAATTTACAATTTGGCTGGTCTCTTAACAGGAATGGATGGAGAGGTATGTATGGGTGCACGATGGCAAGGTCTTCAGCGCCTGCTCAGTAACAGATTGAGATCGGTGTCAAGAAAATACTCAGAACAGTAAGATAAAACAGAACGTAAAACACAGGTAACAAGCTTGGAAAAATATATGCCTATCCACATCAAAGCATGGGACAAAGCATGCCGTCAGCAGTAAAACGTGGACAACACAGGAAGAAAGTGGTAGAGGGAGCTAAAACAATATAGCAGATGGAAGTGGCTGGCTGACCTTAAGGAAAAAAGGAAGGAGCCAGCCACTCTGCAATATGCTAAAACCTCCAGCCTAAAAGTTTAGGCCAGAGTCCAGAAACATCAAAAAACTTTAAAACCCTATACACATGTCTCATCATTAGCTAAAACAGAGGGCAGACCCCCATCAATTTGTGCTTCTGCCCTTGCATCACGGTATAAAATGCAGTCTGTTAAAAGGTGCTGGACAGAGATGTGCACACCACAAGCATCACTTAATGGGAGATCCTCCTGCCGTATTAGAAAGCTGTGTGTGAGAGGACAGTGTCCAATCCAAAGATGCATGAGGGTCACTTCTTCCCGCCTGAGCAACTGGCAGGAGGGATGCCACAGCCGAGTTGTTGACTTCACCAACTGCAGTTTATTGGCCATCACTGCCAGCCATTCTTCCTCCCACAACTCCATGCACTTCTTGTAGAGTGCAGAAATGACAGACTGCAAGGGAATAGGATACTGGACCACATCCTGCTCTCTGCAGGTCTCCTTGGCAGCCTGATCGGCCTGTTCATTGTCCCCTATTCCTACATGACCAGGCACCCAGCAGAAGGACACCTCCTTACCCCGCCATTGGAGCAAGTACAGTTGGTCATATATCAGCTGAACCATCTCCTCAATTGGGTACAGATTCTGCAATGATTGTAAGGCACTAAGAGAATCGGAGCAGAGGAGAAACCGATTACCCAAAACATGATTCATCCGCTCCAGTGCCTTCAGGATTGTGTGGAGCTCTGCTGTGAAAACAGGGAGGCGAATCTGGGTAACATGATCAGGGAACACTACAGAAGAGCCAAGGAAATTCTCTTGTTTGGAGCCATCAGTGTAAATGATGGTAAAACCATGATGCGTATCTAAAATGTTAAAAACAGAGACTGGAATGTAAAATCTGGTGTACTATCTTTCTTAAAATTAGTCAAATCTAAAATAAGTCTGGGTCTCCGGAGGAGCCAAGGTGGAAATCTGCTCCAACCGCAACAGAAATATGAAGACCAGCCATATCCATTGCAGAGAGGCAATCCTGTGTGTGAATCCCATAGGGTCGCGTCGCTCATTGCCGGTTATGAAATAGCCGTGCTAGAGGAAGCTGAGCAACGGTATGGTATGCAGGTGTGTTTGGTGTGGACAAAGTTTTATACGCCTGGCGCACCGTAAGTAGCCGTCACCACACATGAAGTGGTGGTTCACCAGCCTCTGCACAGAGGCTTGGTATGGGGCTAGTTCTGAATGTCCCAGTGGCCAGCCTAAGCCTTTGATTGTGCACAACGTCCAACATCTTTAAGTAATAAGGCCTTTCAGACCCATACACCATGCACCCATAATCGAGCCGAGATCACACAAACGCCCTGTAAAACTGAAGCAGACAAGTCCTATCGGCTCCCCATGTACTGTGGCTAAGACATTTTAAAATACTTAAAGCCTTAACTGACCATCATTTCAGGTCTTTAAGATGAAATAACCACATAAGCTTCGAGTCAAAAATGAGCCCCAGAAATCTCACCATGTCTGTAAAAGGAAGGACAGTGTCCCTCATTCTCAACCCAGGAAAGGTTAAAATTGATTGAGAACAGTGAAAAAGAACACACAAGGATGTCTTGGTGGAAAACTTAAAACCACTCTTCTGCATCCAGTCATCCAAATGTCTAAGGGTAAGTTTGCAACAGACGCGTTGTAGTTGCAATGCTTGAAGAGGAGCGAAACAAAGAGAAATCATCCACAAACAAGGAACACTGGACAGGACTTTTCACTATGGAGGTAACGCTATTAATAGCTATGGCAAAGACAGTCACACTTAAAACACTACCCTGAGGGACACCATTCTCCTGCTCAAAGCGATCAGACAGGACATCACCAATTCAGTATCTAAAATATCGTGGCGAGAGGAAAGACTGAATAAAAAGAGGAAGACAACCACAAAAACCCCCTTTTGTGAAGCTGCTCCAGGATGACATGCCTCCAAGTAGTATTGTAGTCAAAAAATACACTTAGAAGGCGGTGACAGTGTAGGAAAGCTTGTTGTATAGCCCCTCCAGGAGAGCAAGGTTATCGAAGGTGGAACGAAACCTCCTGAACCCACACTGAAAGTGACTAAGGAGTTGCCGGGATTCTAACATCCAGACAAGGCGGTGGTTGACCATCCGCTCTAAGGTCTTTCCCATGAAGCTAGTGAGAGCAACACTACAGTAGCTACTTGGGCTCATGCGGTCTTTCCCAGGTTTTAAAAAAGGAATTAAAACTGCCTCATGCCACGAGTCAGGGAAGTGACCTGACGCCCAAATGGCATTAAAAAGTGCAAGGAGGATTTCTTTGTTGTGCCTTGTGAGGTGCCGTAGCATACTGTAATGGATCTTGTCGTGACCAGGGGATGTGTCATGAGCTGCATACAATACAGAATCCAGCTTCCACTCTCGGGTTAAATTCCCGGCGGGGTCAGGGATTTTCTCTGCCTCGTGATGGCTGGGTGTTGTGTGCTGTCCTTAGGTTAGTTAGGTTTAAGTAGTTCTAATTTCTAGGGGACTTATGACCACAGCAGTTGAGTCCCATAGTGCTCAGAGCCATTTTGAATCATTTGAACCAGCTTCCACATGGAAAATGGGCAGTTGTAAACTTCATTAGAGGTGGACTGGAAGTCCAGACTACACCTCTCAGCAATCGCTCTATTGCACTGGAAACCCAGAGCCTGACTGTCTTTTGCAGTAACCATGGCAAAATACGCTGCCATAGTCTGGGCAATGTCTCACGGATCAGCGTAGAGAGTGCTGTTATTCATTACAGAAGTCATGGGGCAACTCCCTCCTCTCCCAGAAATGCTCTTGATGGTCTACCACACAACTTTTGGTGGAATGATTAATGGTGTTCAGGAACTGTTGCCACGACCTCTTCTTGCTCTCTCAAATAATGCGGTAACATTTTGCCCTCACCACCCAAAAGGCTGCAAGATTCTCAGCAGTCGGCTGACACTGCAATCGACGCAGAGCCACATGCCTGGTCCTGATTGCAGAGCGGCATTTGGCACTCCACCAAGGGACAGGCTGCCTCTTCCAGTGGCCTGGGGACTATGGAATGGATGCTGCAGCGGCATGGTGGACCACTTTGGTAATGTGATCACTCATGTCTCGACATTTGCACAGTGTTCGAACTGGCCCAACTGGCTATAAAGTGTCCAGTCGGCCCCCATGAGCACCCATCGTGGTGCTCTCCTTTCAGGGCCCATGCCATCTGGCAGGTGAATCCAGTTTGGGAAATGATCACTTCCATGCAAGTCACCGACCACTTCCCACTGGGCACTGGTGGCAAAAGCTGGAGAGCAAAGCGAGAGATCAATGGCAGAGAATGACCCAGTCGCTGTGCAGAAGTGAGTGCTCTGTCCTGCATTGAGCAAGTATGCACAGGTTGACAGGAGAAGCCTCTCAATTGCTCTACCCCTGGGACAGTAATTGCAGAGCCCCAAAGCACATTGTGGCCATTAAAATCACCACAAATAATGAATGTCTGGGGGAGCTGTGTAAGAAGGTTGGTGAGGGCCACTTCATCAAGTGCATCATGTGGGGGCAAGTAAAGAGAACATACAGTCAATGGTTGACGCACGTGCACAGACACAGCAATGGCTTGTAAAGTCGTAAGTGAGAGAGGCAAGGAGTCTCCTGACAAAAATACCTATGCCTCCTCTAGCTCTCTCTCTCCACACAGGTTGTCCTTTTTGTGGAGTGTATAGCCTCGTAGCTCAGGGGAGTGTGATCGATGGAAGCAAGTCTCCTGGACACACAGACACAGTGGTCTACCCTGAGAGAGTAGACAAAGTTCCTCTACATGTGTCCTGAACCCCTGCAAGTTCCACTGAAGTATGGGAGACATCTATGATGGCGGTAGCACCTTCATTCTGTCTCTCCAACCAGGTGGGGAGGTGGTGGAGCAGGCGTGGGGCGAGATGATTGCCCCACACATATGTCGTACTCCATCAGCTCTTATTGAAGATGTATTCTTATTGAAGATGTATTTCACAAAATTTTATTATTTTATGAGAACTTAATGTTTCAAAAATTATTTGTTTTCATAATTTTCGAGTTGCAGAATGTCACAGTCTAAAAGTGTAATTTCTCTTAAAAGCAGTGTTATAATTTTGTAATCCCAGTTTTTCTGTTTCCAAAAATGTAGACTTTTACATGAATAACTAGTAAATTAATTATTCCAATTAGAAAATTTTACTTTCTTCAAAATTCTTGGCAAACTATGGGAATCCTTGTGTACGTTAAAACTTCCCTCTAATAAAGCAGTACCTATTATTTTGTCATTTTCTGATGATACAAATTTTTGTTCAATAAAATTACTTCAGTGTCCATTTTATCTTTTTTCTCTAAAATATAATATTCATATACTTTACCATTTTGTAATTTCTCCAACAAGTGCATCTTTATATAGGCTTCATGCACAAAGCAAGTCATCAGAGGTGAGCATTGAGTATGTAAATATCTATGTTAGTCAGTCATGGACTATCTTTCATTTGGTACAGTCACTATGTCATCAAGTAGTTTCCGACATCAGTACATAGCAAATCATCATTTTAGTAGCTTGCTGTCAAATTCATTGTCCTTTGTCAAATGCCACCAGAAGCATGTAACGCAAGCAATTTTGAGTTCAAGTACTATTCAAAGACACAAATTTTGTGTATGGATTTCTCTCATACAGAAGACAGATGGGGTGATCTGGAAGATATGTGGCCCTTGGACTTGATAGCTATGACTACACACCGTGATGCGCTCAAAAAGAATGAATTTATTATACCCCATGTTTATGCTCTCAAAATTAGTTGGCAACAATAAATTCACATTTGTTATTATTGTCTTTGATTGCACTCAAAGATAATAGGCTCAGAAAACATCTACTTAACAGACAAAGCAGAGTTATAAAAATTGGGTAATAGATTTATATACATAATATTGCAAAACGGATGCCAAAATCTGATCACAGAATTCAAAATGGGATTACAATATAAAAAAAGTACAAATCAAAAATAACAGCAGTCTTTTGATTAAATGGAAATCAGGTTGAAGACCCACCTAAAACAAAAAATCGGACTTGGACACATGACTGAATGTGAACTGGAAAATGGAACAGGGATAGAAAAAATATTCAATAAAAAGTTGAAGTTTCCAACTGATTTAGAGATTCTAAGCGACATGAGAGAAAACCATAAAACTACCAATAATGAGTAGTCTAACAGATTAAAAGAAGTCATTCTCACAGCTACAAGTGATAAGTTACAGAGAGTAAAGAAAGGCAGGAAGAAATGGTTTGAAAAAATGGTTCAAATGGCTCTGAGTACTATGGGACTTAACATCTATGGTCATCAGTCCCCTAGAACTTAGAACTACTTAAACCTGACCAACCTAAGAACATCACACAACACCCAGTCATCACAAGGCAGATAAAATCCCTGACTCCGCCGGGAAATGGTTTGATGATGAATTGAGGAAGTTGAAGACAGGGTTATGAAATATCATGTCAGAGAGAGAGAGAGAGAGAGAGAGAGAGAGAGAGAGAGAGAGAGAGAGAGAGAGAGGATAAAGGGAAGGAATTATTTATATAAATCATTGGATTTAAGACAAATTTTCATATTTTTGAATTTTCTGTTTTAAGCAATCTTTTAATTTTCATGATGAGCCAATTATGAAGTAACAAAGAAAACTTCATACATTTATTTTACTGAATAATCTGGATATTTGAGAGGTGGAGTTTGGTATTGTCTATTTACGAAGCAGGATTGGAAAGTTATGCACAATAATTTTTTTTCTCCTCTGGTATTTTAGCTGGAATGTTGAAATTTCATGGCAACGAAAGTTTGAAGCTTGCACTATGGAGGGTATTTTGCTTTGATGTGCATCTCTAGTTAGACAAGCATGAACTACAAAATAAAAATGGCGCTCGTGTTACTGTTGTCAAATTGTGAAGACAGCAAAGTGTGGTTCTAGATATTTGTGGATCAGGGGGAATAATCCAAATGAAATTCACAGGGACATGTGCAGCGTGTATGGGGATGACAAGACCATTGCAATGTCTCTTGGTGTTGTATATTCTTCCAAGAGGGTCATGTGAACTTAAGCCATTTGCCACACTCCAGGCAGCCAGTAACAGCTGCAACCCTGCAAAATAACGAAGCCATTGAGAAAGCAATTTTGAACAGCCAGCATGTGAAACTGTGAATCTTACTGCAGTGGTAACTTATGGGAATCAGCCATGTGATGTCATCAACAATTGTCAATATTTCAATAGGAGCACACACTACCAATTTCAAGGTAAAACTGCAGCAAGGAAGCACTAGGTTAGATTAGTACTTGTTCCATAGATCGTGAATACGACACTTCGAAATGATGTGGAATGTGTCAGGTTAATAAAAGGTGTCTATAAAAGATATTACATTACACAAAATATTACATGACACTTAATATTTTTTTTTATTTATTTTTTTTTTAATTTTTTTTTTTTTTTTTTTTTGCTTGCACTATGCAAGCAAATTAAAACCACAGTCTTCAGAGTAACTCCATTCACCCACCCACCCACACACACACACACACACACACACACACACACACACACACACACACACACACACACACACACACAAGCACAAAGATGACCAACATGAAAAGTAATCGATAGTGAAATTAATAATCAACAAGTGAGGTAGCAAACACTTTGTCCATTTATTTCTTGACAAGCAAGTGAAATGGTTTAAATAAGAACCGCCATCTCTATTTATAAAGTTAATTCTAATTTAATTGCAATAGCTTCCTTAATAACACTGTCCAAATAGCTGGAAGTGCATGCCAAAATCTCTGTGATGATATATTATATAGGATGACCAGAGCCAAGACAATGTTCTGCAATGGCAGATTTCCTTAGCTGTTTTAAGCTTGTGTGCCATTTACGCTCAGTACACCGGTTCTCCACAGTCTGAGATAGTCTGACCACTGTACGACAGACCACAACTGCAAGCAATATGTAGACACCCACCTTACGCAAACCAAGATCATCCTTTATGAAACTTAAAAGGACCCTGATCTTAGATGGTGGTCAAAAAACACACTTCCCATCAAATTTTCACAAAATGTGATAAATTCTGTTTGAAATGCTCCCTATGTAAGGCAAAAAGGCCATGGACTTTCGCCCACCTTGGTACTGCCATCACTCAACTGGAGCACAGTTGGTCAATAGCCCAACACATGTGTAATTTGTCTTTCACTATAACTGTTCTGGCGATACATGACCCTGTGAACCAAGGTATGAAGTAGCCCTTCATGCTGAGCCGGATGGTGACAATTGTCTGCATGCAGATACAACTCAGTGTGAGTAGGCTTCCTATAAACAGCAAGGCTCAACATACAACCTGTCTTCCTCCTGACCAACACATCATGGAAAGGAAGACAGCTGTCCTTTTCTACCTCCTTCGTGAAACGAAAATTCAGGTGGATTGAATTCTGGTGTTTAGGTGTTCTAAAAAGTCGTTCAAATTCTCAGTACCTTGAGGGCAACCAACAGGAGTATTGTCTATCTGCAAAAACATGCAAGTTTCAAAGCCCCTACTCTAAGGCAGATTCCTTAAGATCTTCGACAAACAAATAAGCAGCAATAGATGAAAATGGGCTTCCCATTACAACTACATCTGTTTGCTCACAGCACTGGTCATCGAATAAACAGTAAGTGAAAGTCAACATATGTCAAAATAGGTTTGTTAATTCAACACCAAACCTATCCTCAATGTACCATAACAAATCAGACAGAGGAACACAAGTGAAGAGAGATACCATACCAAAACTTACTAGAACATCAGCGTCATTCAAACACATTCCCTCTAATCTATGTAAGAAATCCACTGAGTTCTTAATGTGGTGTCCACACCAACCTACAATAGGGCTCAACAGAGTAGCAAGGTGTTTTCTGCATGATCTGTTTGAGCACCAATGTTGCTCACAATTGGATGAAGAGGAACATCTTCCTTGTGGACCTTAGGGAGGCTGTATAACCTAGGGGGAACAGCACAATATGAATTGAGACTCTTTATACTCTCCTGCAATATTGGTTCATGACGGTGCTAGTGTTCATATATAGACACACACACACACACACACACACACACACACACACACACAGACAGAGAGAGAGAGAGAGAGAGAGAGAGAGAGAGAGAGAGAGAGAGAAGATTTTAAATTCATTTGCACAGGACTTAGTTTCTGCGGTTTTGCCTTGAAAATAGCAGCGTGCTCTTGTTGAAATACAAGTAGTTGTCATCAATGTCACCCACCTGCATTGCCATAAGTTATTTTAACATTATATACACTGGGAGAAACTAAGGAAAGTGCTTGTGACAATGTATGGTGTGTTATTAGTGGACTTTGTTGAACATGAGATTACTGTGAATGCAGCAGCCTCCATTAAAAATTTGATTATCTGTCTAGTCCCATGAAGAAATGCCTGACTGGCCAACTCTTTGCAACAAAAGTGGAAGTGAAATCAGCAGCCTACAGATGGCTATACTCCAACCAACCAGACTTCTAGAAACAGAGCTTATTGAAACTGGTACCACAATGGGAGAAATGTATTGCGAATGTTGGTGACTGTGTAGAAAGGAAGGCAAAAGAAGTAAGTTCATCTGTGATTTTTTTTTGTTAAATATTTTGGTAATAAAATTATTGTGTGTTGCTTTCTGATCTTCCCTCATAACATATGGTTTGGAGAAACAACTGTGAATTACAGATATTGTTGGTAATGTACATATATAATAATCCACAGAACATAGGGTCATTCCCAAGCAGCTCCGCAATTTCATATGATGTCTGTGCAAAAACTACAGCACATACAGAAAATGACAACTACCAGTATATGGCATATCTCCACATTTTGATTAGTTAATGTGCACTGTGGTGTAGTTGCACTAGAAAGAAGACTGTCAGAAGGTGTAGGCAAATCATCCATTCTGTATTGTCAACTCAAATTACTTTTTGCATGCAGGCAGGCAACCCAACAAACAGCTTTCCAAAAAGCTTTCCAAAAAGAGCTGCTCCAACACTTTCCCAGGCAATTTGTGTCAGAGACTACAATGAACTATATGTACATATTTGACATCTGCCACTTCACAAACAGGACCTGTACTGAAACACCTGTAATGAAAGTTAAGAATTTGGACAGATGCTCTATCCACCAATATGTGGTTATATTCTGCACATCATTTAGTTTAAAAGTGCACTCATCTTCTGAAACCCTGGGAGTACTTATAAATAATCATGTATACATGATGACCCAGGAGGAATACACAGTATTCAGGGATACGACAGGAACAATTATTTGAAGCAAAAAAGTCTGGTAAACATAGGCTCTAAAATGCATACCTTAAGAGCATTTTAGAGCCTGAGTTTACTACACTTGTTAGCTTCAAATGGTCATTCATACCATTTATCTGCATATCAACCATTCATAGAGCATTTCAGAGCCTGAGTTTACTACACTTGTTAGCTTCAAATGGTCATTCATACCATTTATCTGCATATCAACCATTCATACTGGGACACTCTGTATAGCTAAAGTCACTCAGTACATTCACACTACATATTTACCCATGAAATACTTACTTTTTCATCACCATTGTGGCAGAGCGTCACTTTCACTTCAGGGTGTGTTGGCTTACAAGGAATGACAATGTCCTGATACTGCATACCATGTATTGGTGCAAAGAATTCGTCACTATATGTAAGCAGGTTCTTCGTATCTGTGGCAACAAAATAATACATGTATCTCATTAAGTAGTACAAAGCAAAAGATGACAGTTAAATGTTGGAGTTCATTATCCATCACAGTCAGATATTTCTACTAATGAAAATAACACAAGCATAAAATGAAGAAAATAAGTAGACTTTTTCAGAAAAGAGTGCTGTTGCAGCAGGATATACAGGAGAGCTTCTGTGTACCTTGTAAAGAATGGTAGAAGTACTGGCAGAACTGGATACATGATGGTGGACAAAGAGACATGCCTGGATAGCCAGTTGGTAAGAGCTTGAAAGGCAAGGATCCATATTCGGGAAAAGACATTTTAGTACTGATCCAGTACACAGTTTTTACCTGTCATGAAGTTCTACAAGTAATCTTATAGACTAAGTATCACTGAAATCTCAGATTCCTTTTTTCTGGCCTCCAATTACAATGAAAAAACATTTCACGCAAGTAGAGAAAGTGGTACAAACACTAAGAAATGCAGAACAAAAGATCAGATGCAATATGTAAGATAAATATTTGAATGGGAATTAAGAAATGAAGTGCAACAGCTCATATATGATTGGATAAAAGCAGTGTCATCAAAGATTAGGCAGTTATTGTGCAAGAGTATTAGAAAATAATAATGAAATAAGCTGGAAGTAAAGGTGTTCTGCAACAACTGATGTAAATTAGATCCAAGCAAAATTCAAATAAGTAGTAAGTTTCTGTTTGTGAAAGTGTTAATCTTGTGATAATGACAAATTAAACAGCCAATATCCTGCTATAATGCTGCTTGGGATATGAAGACCCAACTTACCAATGAGTAAGAGTGCAGAAAATTTGATGGACCAATGGTAGAAAATGATTCTATAGTAGAGATGAATGTATTCTTATTGCTTCTGTAATACCAGAAAAGTTGGTGATGTCTGCTCATATATATTTTATTATGGAGAATAAAAACTATTATATTATTATTTTATCTCCAATCTGCAGTTTAGCTGAACTTATCTGTTGTGTAGCAGTTGTGTCAGAGGATGCTGGCTTATAGCAATCCAGCATACTTGCAGAGAGATATGACATTGATTACTCATCTAATATGTATAAATACGAAGCATTAAACCTGCAAAACTGATCACAAATAGATGTAAAAATTTGACTGAAATTAAACTGAATTGATAAAAGAATAAGTAGGTTTTATTCTGTTTGAGACTGGTATGTAATGTCTTCTGCTTAGACACTACACAAGAGTTACTTCTTAATATGTGAAGTCCTTATCACCAGCAAGTACAAAACACAAAACAATAGAAGAATTTATGTGTGAGGCTATTTCACTCAAGCATGATGTTGCATCAAGCATTAACCATGTATCTCATTAAGAGCAAATTGCCTTTTATTGTTGTTCAGTTTTTTACAAAGCCAATTTTATTAGTTGTCCTGTCAATACCCCCAAATAACCCCCCCCCCCCCCCCCCCCATAAGCCTGATTACATTCTTACCTAGTATTCCCATAGTTAAGTGCAATTTAAAATGATGACCCTATCCACACAAATTAGTTCTATAAATTTATAATACATTGGCAATGCCAGAAAAATTTTGTGAATAGGGTAACATGAAAAAATGACTTCAAATTTGCATATTTCCCCAAAATAACATGATTTAGTGCTTTTTAAAAAATGCAAAATTTGTGTGGTATAAAACTGAAATAGTGGTCAACTTTGTACCCCCATAGTTCATCAATAATTTTGGCAAGGAATGCAGAAAAAGAAGACAAATTCACGCATAACTTTAACTTACAGTACACTGTTCAAAACCTTCCTTTTCAGAATCTTATTCACTAAACTGTTACTACACAATCTACTGCGATAGGGATGTGACACCTATCTGTTGCACCTTAAAAAAATAAAGAGGCAATAAGTGGTACAATTTATACTTCAGTAAATTCCTAAGATGCAACTCCACAGTTTATCTTAGAACAATAAATGTCACTGTAGACATTAAAGAGCTCTCTCTGTCACTTAAATGCATAACAAAAATAATACTCCAAAAACATTGTTAATCATGTACTTCCTTGAAACTAATGACAGAATATCTAAACCAACTGATTTTAATAAGACTCAGATGTTCATTGTCACAAAAAATACAACATAACTTGTTCAAAATTTAAAAAATTCTCTCAAACACATAATAATATAAGTGACCATGTTGAGATTTCACAGCAATAAATAAGTTTATATTCAGTTCAGTGAAGATCTCTGTGAAGCAGGTCAATTGAAATAATGATAATTTATATGACAAATATAATGGCTATTGCATATCATTAAATATCTCTGCTAAAAATTTATACACTGTTTACAAAGCAAGAGAATGCATCATTTTCATGAAGTGCTTTACTAGGCATGGTCCACTTTGGAGTAGTGTTCTCACCTCCCTCTGACCTTTGAACTGATTGTCCCCAGTGAGTTTTAGGGTGAACAACAGTTTCACATGGACTCTGAACCACAGTGGAACTTGGTATCCTTTTGTGTCACAAATCATTACCCAAGTTGAAAGAAGCAAGGTGTGACAGAAAAACCCAAGGACTGATTAGAAACTGAATCTTTTATCTCTGGATTTACATTCTGGAATTTACTCACAGAGACAACAAGCCACATGTGAAGTAGTACTCATTCACTGGAATAGAGCAGTTAATAACCCAACAGATTTACTTTGACGTCCTCTTCTCACCTTTGACATACAAGTATATAGATGTATTTTTCTCACTGTTATTATCAAACAAACAATGGTAATATCCAACAGCCTTGTATGTAACATCTGTCAGCTGAATTGATGATATATATTTGCCTTTCCTCAAAGTTGAATGTATGTTGGGTTCACTGTCCTAGAAGCAGAAAAAAAGACAAAATTAATAGCCTCTTAGAATCAGAATGTCAAAGATAGTACCAGATGTTTATTGACGTATGTTCCATAAATATGGCAATATCCCATCAAAATTACATGTTCAGTAACTTAATGCATACTATAATTACACATACACAGAGTGGAACATGAATACCTGTATATTGACATATTCTGAGAGGTTATAGATCATGTCCTGAGGAACACATTGATGAGGATATAACATCTGGAAACATCATCCACAGAACCTATAGACCATTGGATTTACAGGGGACAACATCTGCTGTTAGTACATCTCTTCAGTAGTGAATGTGAGTCAAAACACTGATGGACTGTGGGTTGCAGTGGACGTGACAGGCACTAGTTGGTGCCAAACACATCTGTTCCTGCCACGAAACAATAGAAGCCCCTAAGAGCAATTATGGTTCATGTGTCATTGTTACAACTCATATCTGCTGCTGATATTTTATCTGCAGATTCTAAAAATAATCCCAAAAAATTTTGGTCATACATAAAATCTATGAACGCTACAAATAATTCAATACCTTCTCTTGCTGACAGTATGGGTAATGTAATGGATGATGATAAACAGAAAGCCAAAATTCTAAACCTAACTTTCAAAAACTCATTTATGGTAGAGGACTGCAGCACCATTCCCTCTTTCAATTATCAAACAAATGCAAGGATGGCTGATGTAGCGTTTAGTGTATCCGGGATTGTAAAACAGTTAAGATCCTTAGACACCAAGAAGGCATCTGGCCCAGATAGTATCCCCGTAAGAATTTATCTTGACTATGCTACAAATATAGCACTATTCTTACCCATAATCTATCAGAGATCATTGGAACAGCAGAATGTTCCATGGGACTGGGAGAAGGCGCAGGTCATAGCAATCTATAAAAAGGGTAGAAAATTGGATGCACATAATTTCTGGCCAATTTCACTGAGATCAATTTGTTGTAGAATCATGGAACATATTGTGTGTTCAGACATAATGACCTTTCTATACTTTGAGAAGCTCATCTGCAGAAACCAGCATGGTTTTAGGAAACAGCGGTCATGTGAGACACAGCTGGTTGTCTTTGTGCATGATATATAACAGGCTCTAGATACTGGCTCCCAGATTGATGCCATGTTCCTCGACTTTCGACTCAGTTCCACACTGTTGCTTGCTCCAAAAAGTGCCCGCTTATGGTCTATCTCATGACATATGCGGATGGATAGAAAGTTTTCTAACAGACAGAGAGCAGTATGTCATCCTGAATGGGGAGACTTCTAAAGAAACAAGCGTAACATCAGGTGTGCCCCAGGGCAGGGTAATAGGTCCACTGCTTTTTACGATTTACATAAATGATCTGGTTGATGGTATTGACTGTGCAGGAAAGTAGTATTACACGAAAGTTGTGAACAAATCAATAAGGATTTGCAGAAAATAAATGTGTGGTGTAATGACTGGCAGTTAACTCTCATTATTAGTAAGTGTAACCTACTGTGTACAACAAAGCAAAAATCCCCTCTAATGTACAAGTACAAAATAAATGCCCAGTATGTGGAAGTGGTAACATCCATCAAGTATCTGGCTGTGACTATATGAAATGATCTCAAATGGCGTGATCAGATGATACAAGTAATGGGTAAGGCAAACTATAGATTGCAGTTATTGGTAGAATCCTATAGCGATTCAGTCCTTAAACAAACAAAACTGTTTACGATACTTTAGTTTGTCCAGTCTTAGAGTATTGTTCGCTATATGGAGCCCTTACCAGTTGGGTCTGATTCAAGAGATTGAGAAGGTCCAAAGAAGAGCAGCAAGATTCATGACTGGTACATTTAGCCATCGTGAGAGCATTACAAATCTCATAGAAAGTTTGAAGTGGGACACACTTGCAGATAGACCATGCGCTAGATGCAAGGGGCTGCTTACTAAATTCCAAAATCTGATCTTTGCCGAGGGTGTAGAGCATATATTATTACCACCAACTTTCAAATTGTGCAATGATCACCATTCACAGATAAGGGAAATTAGAGCCCGTACTGAGGCGTTCAGTCATTTTTCCCTCACACAATCTGTGAGTGGAACAGATGGGGGGGGGGGGGGGAAATATGAATTTGGCGCGAACAGTGCCCTCTGCCACATGCCATTTGTTGGCTAGCGGAGATATGTGTAGATGTGTAGGTGTAGATAGAGTGGTCTAGCAGCAAGGGCTTACCCCTGCAACTTCAGCACTCTGTAAAATTAGAGGGGGGGGGGGGGGGGGAGGGAGGGGGAGAGAGAGAGAGAGAGAGAGAGAGAGAGAGAGAGAGAGAGAGAGAGAGAGATACATGGGGTTGTAACCCCTTGGGTCGCCCGCAACAATATTGCTGACCTGAGGCAGCTCAATTAACCTCTCTGGACCTGCAGTTAGTTCACTCTGATTGATGTTTGTGACAACATGCTTGTACCTTATAGAACAATAAAAGATGTTTGTATGGAATAGTACGACCTGTTAGTTGTTGTTATATGTAACTGCTACCCGAGTACTGTAGTTCCTACACATACATACACATGAACATACATACTATAGGGTGTTTAAAATTAGTTGCCACTTTGGTGTTTGACTGACCAGAGGGGAACGTGGTGCTGTTGCCCAGGTAACACCAATAGCAAGCCAGCTTCCCCTATCACACACCACCAGCCGTTCGGCTGATAACGCCCCCCCCCCCCCCCCCCCCCCCCACGTTGCCCCACTGTGAGCAAATAGTATCACACGGTGTCATGCCTCAGATACATGAATGTTTGTCGATAAAGTCGTATTTTCTGGCATTTAAGTGTTCTGTAGGTATTGCGAAAGAAGTGTTTTGTGTTGGCGTTGCATTAATGATAACAGTGCAGTACATCGGAATATGAGATTTGCAATAAAATTGTCATCCAAGAACATGTTCACCAGCTGGGAAGACAATGATCTGCTGCAAAACATTCATCAGAATTCAGCAATAGTAATGGATAAAACGCCATACCACTCAGTTGTGATGCATAAAGCCAACAATGCAGTGGACAAAAGCCAATATTTTGCTTGGGGTACAAAGAAATGTTCCATGAAATAAAGTTTAACGTAATATGTATACGGCAAAGTTCATGGAATTTTTTAGTGCTGTACAAGCCAAAACTTCATGCTACCATGTCAACGAACTGGCTAACGACAAAGGACATAGTTTAAGCTTTCATCTGTATCATGCTCATTTAAATCTGACAGAGTGTATGGGCCTAGGTGAAATGTAATGTGCAAAAAACAGCAAGAAGTTTACACTCACCGAGACCGAAATGCTGATAAAAGAAGTCACTGCAAATGTTAGACGACAGGATTAGTCGTGAGTTGTTTGGCTTAATACCAAGAAGGTAGATGAGGAGACATTGATTCATGAAGAACTGTGATGAGTTTTGAGGAATACATAACTTCTCCTGTTGCAACATCTCTTGTTAAGACACAGCAGAGTTTAGAAATATATTGCAATGCAACTGAAACTGCAGCAGAATCCTGAAATAGTGTATTATCAAACTAACAACTGAGTGCAAGTCAGGTCAACAGTTTATGAAGCAGCAAATTCTGGGTATAAAAATAAACATGTAACTCCTTCACTCATATTGTTGAAAAAAACACAGCAGTTCTTGTTTCACCATGGCCCTCAATAATAACATTATTTAACTGAAAAATCTGTAGACATTTGAATATCGCTGTAGATATGGAAGTTCCACATATTAATCATGTGGCAAAACAGTCTCAATATTGTTATCGTTTCCCAGAATCTTGTTTCGATAACTCAAAACATTTGTGAGATATGAAGAATTTATGAATAGGTCATCCTAATTGTTTCACTGACACCCAAGTTCATGTTGGAGAGCTTTATGTACATTACATTTTCTTAAGACTGGAAACAGACAGCGATATCCTGGCAAGTTTAAAGAGTAATTCAATGTATTATCTACATTTAATACACAGCAACATGTGACCTAACATGCATCAAACACAAATTCATAGCAACACCTACTTTTCAATGCAAACTAAAAAATTCTTAAGTAATTTACCTATTACTGAAATATCACAATAACTGTGACTGTTGATGACATGATAGGTAGTTCGTCATGAAGCTGATGACTTAAACTATAGGATGTGAGAGAATGAGAATTTATTACCGAGTAGTTTCTGGTATGTGACAATTACAGAGGAATATCTCTGCTAGATGTCAGCTATAAAGTACCATCTCTATGCCTCCTAAATAGGATACTACCACTTGCTGAAGAAACTGTAGGAGACTACCAATGGGGGTTTAGATGCAAAAGATCAACAGTGGACCATCTATTTACCCTAAGTCAAACAACGGAGAAATGCTGGGAATATAATACAGACATGCACATGCTCTTCATTGACCCCATAAAGCCTATGACAGCGTACACAGAGGTACTGTAATCAGAGTACTAAAGGAATGTCAGTTTCCATCTAAAATAATCCAATTGGTGGCAATGTGTCTAGAACAAGTACCGATCTATCAGAACAGTTCGAAGTTCGAACCGGCCTCAGGCAGGGAGATGCCCTCTCACCTATATTATTCAACCTTGTGCTAGAAAAAATAGACTGGGAATTTATGAAAACTGACCCCTTTGGAATACCCCTAGACATGTCAACGACTCGGTTGGCATACACGGATGATATAATCCTAATCAGCGGTAGTAGAGAAGAGCTCAGAATAATGGCAGGCTCATACTGAAGTTTGCCAGTAGGGCAGCCCTGCAAGTCAGTGAAAATAAGGCAGAATACATGGTCTTGAGCAAGTCAGCGAGAGATGGGGAGCCGCTCACGGTGGACAGTCTCTGATTCAAAAGGTCAAATACTTTCAAATACCTTGGTAGTCTCTGCAGTGATCAGAACCACTGTGAAATTGAAATAAATGCAAGAATTGTCGGAGGCAACAGAGCATACTTTAGCCTTCGGATGTGTTGAAGAAAAGATCCCTGTCAAGAAGTTTTAAGATCAGGCTGCAACAAAGTATGATTATGCCAGTGGTTATGTATGGTTGTGAAAGCCTCACCTTCAGGAGAACAGATGAAGAGAAACTACTTGTTTTTGAAGGAAAAATCCTCTGAAAAATATATGGTCCTGTGATATATTCACAAACAGGGGAATGGAGAATTCGAAAAAACCAAGAATTAAAAGAGGTTTACTCACAGCCTGACATTATAAAAAGAATAAGAAGAAGAAGGTTGACCTGGGCTGGACATGTAGCACGGATGAATGAAGGGAGGATACCCCATGATGTGTTTCAGGGAGCTGTAGCTGGAAGGAGGTACCGGGGATGACCGTGAACTAGATGGAAGGACAATATTGACAAGGACACCAAGGACATGGGACTAGGAGTGGACGAGTGGTGGCAGGAGGCTCACAACTGGGAATGATGGAGGAGGAGTGCGGAGCAGGCATATGGTCACTAAGGCCCAAGCCGCAGATAAGGCAAAGTTTCTTTAAAATCATTTCAGAAAGACTGCAAATCAGCTAGCTTTCTGTTCACACTGTGTGGTGTGCATACTGTAAGACCTTCAGTACACACACCATGAGATTATTTGGCTTGTCGCTCTAATGAAGTAGGCGAGTGTCAGCAATATGTCTCGTGGTCTTATCGTGGCATGTTTATCTTCTGCCGTTAGGTTAGATGATAGAAATGCCACTTGCACACTTAGAGTAGCAGATTGACAGTGACCAACTTTAAACAGAACTTCACACACATTTATTAAAATAATAACAAGCAGAAAAATAACTTAACTTGGTTCTGGATGCTATTTACAATTGACAATCTGAAGTTCCTTTGGTCTTGGTACGTTAATCTTCTTCTCACCTAACTCTGATACTTGACAAAGTGTCTATACATTTCTCTTCATCGCTATGTACAGGAATATGATAATCTTACTAGGCGCATACTGAAACTTGACTATAGACTAATGCAGACTGACTAATCGGAGGTCTGTACACTCAATATAATACCTCGTGCATTCAGGTATCACTGCGCGAGTGTGATCCGCGAGGTGAAAAGGTTCTATGTTAGCAGCAATCTCATTGGCTGCATTACGTATTAATACGCGGATCAGCGGAAGCAGAATTTGGTCCGTCTCTATGACAGCGTCATCTTGTAGTGCGGAGACGGACGAGTGCTGCGCCTCCGCTGTTGAGCTTAGCAGGGCGCGCTGTAGTGGGAAAGTTGTGTACGCGCTGACTACGCGGATCTATGTACACAACACATTGTCAAGCAAGCCTGCCAGGTTCTGCATTGAGTAGGACTGGCATTATACTGTGGTCATCTGCTGACGGGTGCTACAACACTGACAACTATGCTTCCCTCCATTCGCTCTGTGCTGAGCTGTCAAAAGTTGCAACTTACTTTAAACACACTACAGAGACCCTGGTAATGCTTTACAACTGCTAAATATGTATGGAAATTGCATATACATTCTAAATTTCTTGTCCCTTCTCTCTTTGTGCATCTCCTCATCCCCCCCCTCTCTCCATACATCTCCTCCTCACCCCACCTCTCTGTGTGTAACCTCTTCCCCCTCTCTCCATCCATCTTCTCCTCCTACTCTCTATGTCCATTTCCGTCTGTACGTTCAGTAGCTCCATACATCTTCTCCTCCCCTCATCTCTATGTGCAAAAGCTCCTCCCACCCCCCCTCTTTCCATCTCTTCTTTGCTGCCCTCTCTTTCCTTCTCTTCCTGTCCCCTCTCTACATCCATTTCCGCCTGAATGTTCAGTTGAGTATCATGTAAAAATGTGTAGTAAATTGGTCAAGAACTTTTCGAGAGTTTTGGTGACAACACCTATATCTACATCTAGATGGATACTCTGCAAATCACATTTAAGTGCCTGGAAGAGGATTCATTGAATCACCTTCACAATTCACTATTATTCCAATCTCGTATAGTGCATGGGAAGAATGAACACCTACATCTTTCCGTACGGGCTCTGATTTCCATTATTTTATCGTGGTGATCATTTCTCCCTATGTATGTCAGTGTCAACAAAATATTTTCACATTCGGAGGTGAAAGTTGGTGATTGTAATTTTGTGAGAAGATTCCATCACAACAAAAATGCCTTTGTTTAAAGATTTCCAGCCCAAATCCTGTATCATTTCAGTGACACCCTCCCCCATATTTCACGATAATACAAAACATGCTGCCCTTCTTTGAACTTTTTCAATGTACTCCATCAATCCTATCTAGTAAATGTATATATATCTTGGTATGAAACGTGATGGCAGAAACGTCAAACAGAATGCAATTTCATTATTTTCATTCCAAAAACACCATTACCATCCTTCTCAAGTGATGATCTTTCACAACTGATTTTAATTTCTGACTTTTCCCATGGATTTTCCAAAAATTTCCAATCATACAAATCTTGTCCTGACAATTACAAACACTAAAAAGGCAAAAATCCACCAAAACTGTTGAGCCATTCTTAACTGGTGATATTTCATACATGCGGCAAATAATGTTGATTTCCGACTTTTCTGTCAGATTTTACAATAATGTTCAGCGATTTTCAAGAATGCTTACAAGCAATATATATCGAATGTGCGACTGTCTTGGAGCAAGTTATCAATTTAATTTATAGTGATAGGAACTACTATGACAAAAGATGAACGATGTGGATTTCGCTTGACAGGTATATTTTCATTGTGTAGAGCTACCCGTAAGTAATAAATGTTCAAACACGCCCTGAGAATAGACTTGAACAGTTTATTACTCAGTATTACAGAAAAAGAAGCACAGTTGTTATAGGTGACTTGTAACAACAAAACAGCAACCCAGGAACAGAATAAACATAAAAACAAAAGTTATAACTCCATGGAGTAGGCAACAACTTTACTCAGCACTCCAAGTGGCTGATTCAAACTTGGCAGTTTATGCCAATCATTTGTTGGTTGGTTGGTTGGTTGGTTGGTTTTGGGGAAGGAGACCAGACAGTGTGGTCATCGGTCTCATCGGATTAGGGAAGGATGGGGAAGGAAGTCGGCCGTGCCCTTTCAGAGGAACCATCCCGGCATTTGCCTGGAGTGATTTAGGGAAATCACGGAAAACCTAAATCAGGATGGCCGGACACGGGATTGAACTGTCGTCCTCCCGAATGCGAGTCCAGTGTCTAACCACTGCGCCACCTCGCTCGGTAATCATTTGTTGTTGTGCAGTCACTGAATTTGTGACTCAACTGTATCTATGAATGGCGCGAATGGAACTATCATGTATGGACACAGCAGTTGACGTGAGTAGCAGTTACTACGGGAGCTGGTGGTGTGTACAGGTTCTGCATCGACCTGTTGTGGCGGCAGTGCTGAAAGTCGAGGTGTTGCATCTGTCAGGCATAGAGCTCTTGACGATAGGGTGGGTGATGCCTCTGTGAAAATGTAAGCCGGCTTCACTCTGCTAAGAGACACAGTGGCCTGTTTGCCATTACTATGATGACCATCGTGTGTGTGTCTCTGCGGAGGATGTGATGGGGTTCAGTATACGGTGGCTGCAGTGGTGGCTTGATGCAGTCTGTACATAACATAACGTGTGAATACCTTTCGAGGTTGTTATGCACAAAAGTTGTTTGTACAACCATGCCTGGAGGCCTTTGTGGGTTTGATATGACTTACAAGTTCCCATAACTTTTGAAGGAACTCTGGTTAGTCATGCATTTCTGACAGTAGGCCTGTGCCAACAAACTCCCATGGTAGGTGCAGAGTCTCACCATAAACCAACTCAGCTACTGAGGACTCTGCATCTGGTTTGTATGTGGCTCATAGACCCAGCAGGACTATGGGTATTGCAGATGTCCAAGATGTCCCATGGCACAGTCTTTAGCATTCGATGCCAACATTCAAGCATGCCATTGCTGGCCGGATGATAACTAGTTGTTTTGTGATGGACGTAGTCACAGAACTTCGCCAATTGTGTGAACAAATCTGACTCAAACTATTGGCCTCTGTCGGTGGTGATATGGAGCGGACAGCTGAATCTTGCCAGCCAGGTAGATGTGAAAGCAGTGGCTAGTGTTTTCACAGAGATGTTGTCCCTAGATACTGCTTCAGGCCATCGCATATATCTGTCAATCATTGTGAATATGCACTGCTGGCCATCCGATGGAGGAAGTGGTCCTACCACATGAAGATGAACATGGGCGAAGCAAGAAGAAGTGTCTGGGATCTCCTATTTGGGGATGAATGTGGCGAGTGATTTTGCAATGCTGGCACATTCTCATCCATTTGTGGCAGTCTCTTTCTATCCCCTGCTACACGAACCTTTGAGACACTAGCTTGAATGTCAACCGGACTCCTGGGTGGCAAAGATTATGTAAGGACTCAAACACTGGCTTGTGAAATGCAATGGGAACAAAAGGGCGTGATCTGCCATGTGACACTTCACAGTACAATTTCATGTTCTCGCCAGGAATGTTTACTTGCCGTAACTTGAGTGCTGCAGTGTTGTCCTGCAATATGGTGTGTAGCTCAGAATCTTCTTGTTGCACCCTGGCAAGTGCCATCCTGTCCACAGGCTGTGAGACACTGGCCACTCTAGAGAGGCAGTCCACAACCAAATTAGTGACGCCTGATATAAGGCAATTCCAATTGGCTGTACTGCGGTGGAGAGCAAGTGTTGCTGTTTTTATTGAAGGCATATGTCAAAGGCTTGTGGCCAGTGTATATTACAAACTCTCGTGTCTCAACCTGTGGTTGAAAGTACTTGACTGCTTGATATATGGCTAAAAGTTCCCAATCATATGTGCTTCATCTTTGTTGTGCAGGTGACAGCTTGTGCAAGAAATAAGCCAGTGGCTGCGAGGCACCATCCACCCATTGTTGGAGGACTGCACCAATGGCTAACCGATTGGCATCCACCACTAATGCCAGTGGAACTTTGAGCTTGTGGTGCATCAGCAGTGCTGCTTGTGCTAGGCTCTTTTTGGTTACTTCGAAAGCCACATTCATCTCCTCGGTTCACTGCATAGGAGAGCTGCTCTTAACCTTGGAACTAGCCAGTGCTGCGTCAACAGCACCTATTGTTTGGCAGTGCATAGTAAATGATGGCAGTAAAAATTGAGCATTCCTAAGTATCTGCATAGCTCTTTTATTGTAGATGGCTTGGGTAATTGCAGTATGGCTTCAACCATATCAGGGAGCGGTAATGAGCCTGAGAAGATATTCGATGACCCAGGAAATCAACTTGATGTTGGCCAAACACACATTTAGCTGTGTTTAACACCATGCTGTACTTCTCAGAATGCTCAAAAACTTCTCTCAGGTGCTGGTGATGTTGTTCCTTGGATGATGAACACACCAACACATCACCCACATATACAAAACAAAAGTTCAGCCAACATAAGACAGAATCGATAAACCTCTACCAGGTTTGAGCAGCATTATACAGGCCAAAGGTCATAAACTTGCTTTCATACAACCCAAATGGCATAATAATAGTGGTCTTTGGAATGCCATTTGTTGCCACAGGAATCTGGGAATACGCTTTTGCACAGTCTATAACACTGAATACAGCAGCTCCATGCAGTGCATGGCTATGGTCTTTTAGTAGTGGCACTGGGTAGCAATCAGGCATGGTCCGTGAGTTGAGCGCTCTGTAATCGCCACATGGGCGCCAGGATTTTCCCTTTTTGGGTACTAAATTCAGTGCAGATGATCATAGACTACTTGAGGGTCAGATGATACCTTCTTGTAACAACATGTTGAATTCTGTTTTAGCATTGGCAAGGCGTTCTGGAGCCAATCATCTTGGCAGGCAAGGCACAGTCTGTAGTTTTTATGTGGTGGACCGTATCGTGCAATACTTGCTGTGACACGCATGGAGGCCTTGTTAAGGTCAGGAACTCATGCAGCAGCAGACGATACTCCTCATCTGCAACCTGTATAACCTTGATGATGTATGTTCTGGCATCACAATGGTACCCAGTGGTTGTGAGTCCAGTAACACTGTCTATTAGGCGGGAACTCGCTACATTCGATAGGAGCTTATAGTGAGCTAATAAATCGGCACCGATTATTGCTTTGGCCACGTCTGCTACAGTAAAGACCCATGTGAATTAACAGCAGAGCCCCAAATGCAATTCTTCACACTGTGTGCCATACTTTGCAATTGCTGAATTATTTGCGGTAGACAAGCTAAATGCAGTGGATGGCATGCAACAGTGCAGTGATGATCTGGGCAGGATACTAAGATTGGACCCTGTGTTTATTAAATACTTCTGGCCTGATACTCTGTCAGTAAGAATAGGTGCTGGATGATGTAGTTGAGCAGTCGGTGGCACCTACGTCTAACCACCATTTGCATTTGGGTAGGCACAGGGGTTACTGCACTTTCTAGCCTGCTCACCAAATCTTCTGTGGTATCAACAAGTGGTCAGACCAGCATCTGATATAGATTAAGTCGAGGAATGGCTCCTAGATCATTTGCGGCTACGTCTACATCTACATCTACATCTACATCTACATCTACATCTACATCTACATCTACATCTACATCTACATCTACATCTACATCTACATCTACATCTACATCTACATCTACATCTACATCTACATCTACATCTACATCTACATGACTACTCTGCAATTCACATTTAAGTGCTTGGCAGAGGGTTCATTGAACCACAATCATACCATCTCTCTACCATTCCACTCCCTAACAGCACGCGGGAAAAACAAACACATAAACCTTTCTGTTCGAGCTCTGATTTCTGTTATTTTATTTTGATGATGATTCCTACCTATGTAGGTTGGGCTCAACAAAATATTTTCGCATTCGGAAGAGAAAGTTGGCGACTGAAATTTCGTAAATAGATCTCGCCGCGACAAAAAACATCTTCGCCTTAATGACTTCCATCCCAACTCGCGTATCATATCTGCCACACTCACTCCCCTATTACGTGATAATACACCCTTTTTTGCACCCTTTCGATGTCCTCCGTCAGTCCCACCTGGTAAGGATCCCGGTGTGGTAAGGATCCCACACCGCGCAGCAATATTCTAACAGAGGAAGAACAAGTGTAGTGTAAGCTGTCTCTTTAGTGGACTTGTTGCATCTTCTGAGTGTACTGCCAATGAAATGCAACCTTTGGCTCACCTTCCCCACAATATTATCCATGTGGTCTTTCCAACTGAAGTTGTTCGTGATTTTGATACCAGGTACTTAGTTGAATTGACAGCCTTGAGAATTGTACTATTTATCGAGTAATCGAATTCCAATGGATTTCTTTTGGAACTCATGTGGATCACCTCACACTTTTCATTATTTAGCGTCAACTGCCACCTGCCACACCATACAGCAATCTTTTCTAAATCACTTTGCAACTGTTACTGGTCTTCGGATGACCTTACTAGATGGTAAATTACAGCATCATCTGCAAACAACGTAAGAGAACTGCTCAGATTGTCACCCAGGTCATTTATATAGATCAGGAACAGCAGAGGTCGCAGGATGCTTCCCTGGGGAACACCTGATATAACTTCAGTTTTACTCGATGATTTGCCTTCTATTACTACGAACTGTGACATTCCTGACAGGAAATCACGAATCCAGTCACACAACTGAGATGATACCCCATAGGCCCGTAGCTTGATTAGAAGTCGCTTTTGAGGAACGGTGTCAAAAGCTTTCCGGAAATCCAGAAATACGGAATCAACCTGAGATCCCCTGTCGATAGCGGCCATTACTTCGTGTGAATAAAGAGCTAGCTGCGTTGCACAAGAACGATGTTTTCTGAAACCATGCTGATTACGTATCAATAGATCGTTCCCTTCGAGGTGATTCATAATGTTTGAATACAGTATATGCTCCAAAAACCTACTGCAAACTGACCTCAATGATATAGGTCTGTAGTTCGATGGATTACTCCTACTGCCCTTCTTAAACACTGATGCGACCTGTGCAATTTTCCAATCTGTAGGTACTGAACTATCGGTGAGTAAGCGGTTGTATATGATTGCTAAGTAGGGATCTATAGTATCAGCGTAATCTGAAAGGAACCTAATCGGTATACAATCTGGACCTGAAGACTTGCCCTTATCAAGCGATTTGAGTTGCTTCGCAACCCCTAAGGTATCTACTTCTAAGAAATGAATGCTAGCAGTTGTTCATGTTTCAAATTCTGGAATATTCCATTCATCTTCCCTGGTGAAGGAATTTTGGAAAACTGTGTTCAATAACTCCGCTTTAGCGGCACAGTCCTCGGTAACAGTACCATCGGCACTGCGCAGCAAAGATATTGACTGCGTCTTGCCGCTTGTGTACTTTACATACGACCAGAATTTCTTTGGATTTTCTACCAAATTTCTAGACAATGTTTCATTGTGGAACCTATTAAAGGCATCTCGCTTTGAAGTCCGTGCCAAATTTTGCGCGTCTGTAAATTTTAGCCAGTCTTCGGGATACATTCTCGGTCAGTGGTGCTGTGATTATATCTTGAACTTTGGAAGCATAGCATTGCTTGAGCTGACTCACTATTAATGCGAACTTAGTCGCATCCACTGTAATTCCAGCATAGCAAAAGCTGGCCTCAACCTGGACGAACCACAGAACTGGATTATGTGGCCAAAACGGTGGGAGGCGAACAGCCAGTCTCAATACTGCAGGCGATTCCATTCTGTAATCAATTGTGTTGCAGGACCAGTTTTCTCAGCGCGAATCACATTGGGCTCACCACTGATGGGTATATTTTTGTCATGTAGAACTACTCGTACTTAATAAATATTCAAACATGCACTGAGAATAGACTTGAACAGTTTATTACTTGGTATTACAGAAAAAGAAGCACAGTTGCTATAGTTAACTTGTAACAACAAAACAGTAACCAAGGAACAGAATAAACCTAAAAACAAAATTTATAACTCCGAGGAGTAGGCAACAACATTATTCAGCACTCCAAGCAGTGGATTCAAACTTGGTGGTTTACGCCATTCATTTTTGACCGTGCAGTCACTGAATTTGTGACAGAACTGTATCTATGGATGGCGCGAACAGAACTAACATGTGAAGACACAGTAGTTAACGTGAGTAGTGGTCACTACATGCTTATAGCGTTGGCAACAATGAAAACAATAAATGAAAATGATCCAATGACGACATATATAATTTCACTTACCTTACTCGTCATTGATATCTTCATTCTTGACAACTCTGGGTGATATGTTTACTGCTGGTATAAGTCCTTTTTTACCATAGTCTGTGTTGCAGTCTAGCAATATCTCTTAAGAAAACTGACAAAGTTTCACAGGTAAGTTTTATACCACGTAAGTGCAAACTGTGGAAGTAGAAGTATTGAAAGATATACAGTGCATCTTGGTCTCCTGTTCGTCCTTCCCTTTGGATGGATGATTTCTGGGATTTCCATAATCATTTGATGCTCTGTGTGTGCACAGACGGGTCATCAGAAGATGCAAATTCAACAAAATGGTTTACAAACTCATGGTGAAACCTTTCTTCCTTTAAAGTGTTGTCCGATTTCCATCCATCTGTAAGGACTTTGGTGCCAGTCATGATAAAGTTCTTAATAAGAGACACTAAAGTTTGTTTGGTCCTGGAATACACTTCCACAACGAAACATTTTCTTGAGTCTCTTTCAATGCATCCGAATACCCTAATCTGTTCAGTTTAGTTCTTGAGAAGTCATCCTTTCACGTATTTTCAAGTTATGTATGACCCATCTATTTCTTCAATCTTGTTGACACTACCTATTGGACTACTGTCATTAGTCACAATGACTTAACACACCGTAACAGTCACAAGCAATATTTTTCGACAGTCCAGTTTCCAGCACTGTGTTTTCCAGTTTGTTATCTTTAATCTGGCAGGAAACCTAAATGATGCTCTGCTGTATTGTCAGTTCAGAAGTAACAAACTGTGTGTTTTTCCTTATACTTGTTCTTTCTGACATTTGCTACAATACAGCTGTAACGGGAACTCACAATTGCTACTTTTTGAATCAAGTTTGATGTAGTTCTCCCCATAACAATCTACACACTTTCTAGTGTCTTGACTTGGTAGAAGATGGTACTCTCAATGGGGGTCCAAACAATTTTTGATGGTACTCAATCTAGCAATCAAATCATGCCTCACGGCAACTGGCCTGACCTGATCTTGAAGCTGTGGCTGCAGCTGGTGATGCCCAGCCATCTCATTATCTAGCATGGACCTAGCATTGGGGTGATGCTACTGGACTCTGAATGAATCTGCCTCAAAATTCACAGACATTTATGTGGCTCTGAGGTGCATTTTTATCCAGCTCCCTGTCACATAGCTCACAACATGGGTATTGCCCTGGTGTGGTGACACTGCCCTGTCCACTTTGGCTATTACTGCAGCATGGTGCAGGTTTCGCCTAGCACACAGCTGGCCCATCTCACAGTCTTTTTGCATATTTTTTGCCCTGATCAACACGTTGCCACACTGTGCTTACCATCCTGTGGTTTACAGTGGCTTCCTTATAAATTTCTCTAAAAACTGCACAGTGACACTACACGGTAGACAGGTATACTCTGTTCGTAGAACAGAACTGATACATGTTCTGTCACTGACCACTGGCTGCATCTCTCAAGCATCTGGTGTAAGACTAATGGAAGTAAGTCTTACACATATTAGGCTTCTTGTTGTGAATGAAACTCACACAATATAGGGAATCTTAAGTTTGTTTGCTGACCACTGTGCTAAACACTTAATCCATATAGTTCTAGTATCAAATCTCACTGGACTGTTGGTTTTGAAGTACCTGTCAGTCATGCCATTAAGGACCACTATACAGTAGTTGCCACACACAATAAACACTTAAAGATAGTGTCACAGAGCTGAAAAATATCTGAGACAGTGTAATTAACATTCTATCAATAATAGAGCCACACAAAATCAAGCATGCCTTGACAATATTTTTGTCAATTTTAAAACTGCAGCAGAATTGGGAGATGTGACAATATTTCCATTTCCAGATCATAATTCTGTGTTGCATTAGCTACCATGACAGGTAAACGCAGTTTGGTGACCTATAGTTCATAATAAGATGTACGAAAAAGGCTTGAGAGAAGGGCTAACTGTGCTCAACAAAACCTACACCACACAGCAGTAATAGCCATGGTGGACAGGATGATTCACCACACTGATGAAAGACCAATGTTGTGAGCTAGATGACCAGGAGCCACATAATAGTGCAACAGATGCACCTCAGAGCCATATAAATAGCTGTGAACTGTAAGGCAGATTAATCCAGAATCCAGCAGCACCACTATAATGCCAGGGTCCTGCTAGGAGACGAGATGACTGGGCGCCACCAGCTGCAGCCATGGGTTCAAGACAGGGTCGGGCCAGTTGCATCCTGCTCTGAGTATTCTTTTGGGAGAAGGTGCCACAGTGACGCTAACCAGCTGTCTGTGCCTCTGGTCACCAGACAGTTGCCAGGGAGCAGCAGCTCATGTCCTGTGCATAGCAGTCTTCACTTGTCTCCACGATGGACCCGAGCCGAGCCTGAGTCACCAGGTTCTGCAGTGAAATGCAGTTACAGCAGAAAATGGAGAATGCTGCTGATGTCAGGGACTTGGCTGACTGTCAGACCACAAGCCACTGCTCAGCCTTATGTCAGCAATGCCTATGCATGCATCCAGTGCAGAGACCAGCCACCTGCTAGCCATCTCCGGCCTAAGATGGAGTGGTGTGATTCTGCTTCACATTACTCATGATTCAATGTGTACCTGAAGTTTAATAAAACAATTATCTTTACCACCCGTGTGTCACTGGACCCACAGACCCATCACTCCACCACTCAGCTTACTGAGTGCTGTTTGCACTCTGCAGTATCTAAATTATATAAGTAGGCTCTGTTCCAATAAGACTAATGTAACTAGGCATGTCCCAAAAGTTGGGATCTCCAGATCTGTCATTAACGATAAAATTTTCAGATCTTGTAAGTCCCTTGCTGACGGAGACTGCCTTGCCCAATGTTACGGTGACACACATTATACTTCAAGTACTGTGTCAGGAAAGATAATATTTGATAGGTTTCTTAATCCACTTTTGACACAATTTAATGAGAGCTTTCCATAAACAAATGCAAATTAATTGGACAATGGAACATCCAGGATGGAATGTAACAATATTATTATGAAAAGGATAGTTACCACTCACCATATAGTGGAGATGCTGAGTCGCAGATAGTCACAACAAAAAGATTGTCAGAAAATGATCTTTCAGCCATCAAGGCCTTCATCGGAGATAGAAAACACACACACACACACACACACACACACACACACACACACACACATGACCGCAATCTCTGGCTGCTGACGCCAATATATTTTTATAATATTGTTTCAAAATAATTGCCAAAGCCTTGGAAACCATGGTTCCAAACAACCAAAATAAAACTAAACGTCTGGCCAATTTGAAAAACCATGTTATGCTGTTGTATAGCATGTCTAATAGTCTGAAGACTGACCATGCAAGATTATCCTGTGTTAAATGTAGTAATGAGTATGAAAATGCCATTGTGGAAGCTAAAAAGCACATAATTGCAGCACTGTAGAGAATTCCACTGTTGTTGTTGTTGTTGTTGTTGTCTTCAGTCCTGAGACTGGTTTGATGCAGCTCTCCGTGCTACTCTATCCTGTGCAAGCTTTTTCATCTCGCAGTACTTACTGCAACCTACATCCTTCTGAATCTGCTTAGTGTTTTCATCTCTTGGTCTCCATCTATGATTTTTACCCTGCACGCTGCCCTCCAATGCTAAATTTGTGATCCCTTGATGCCTCAGAACATGTCCTACCAACCGGTCCCTTCTTCTTGTCAAGTTGTGCCACAAACTCCTCTTCTCCCTAGTTCTATTCAATACCTCCTCATTAGTTATGTGATCTACCCACCTACTCTTCAGCATTCTTCTGTAGCACCACATTTCAAAAGCTTCTATTCTCTTCTTGTCCAAACTATTTATTGTCCATGTTTCACTTCCATACATGGCTACACTCCATACAAATACTTTCAGAAGCGACTTCCTCACACCCGATGTTAACAAATATCTCTTCTTCAGAAATGCTTTCCTTGCCATTGCCAGTCTACATTATATATCCTCTCTACTTCGACCATCATCAGTTATTTTGCTCCCCAAATAGCAAAACTCTTTTATTACTACTTTAAGTGTCTCATTTCCTAATCTAATTCCCTCAGCATCACCCGACTTAATTCGACTACATTCCATTATCCTCATTTTGCTTTTGTTGATGTTCATCTTATATCCTCCTTTCAAGACACTGTCCATTCTGTTCAACAGCTCTTCCAAGTCCTTTGCTGTCTCTGACAGAATTACAATCTCATCAGGGAACCTTAAAGTTTTTATTTCTTCTCCATGGATTTTAATACCTACTCCGAATTTTTCTTTTGTTTCCTTTACTGCTTGCTCAATATACAGATTGAATAACATCAGGGACAGGATACAAACCTGACTCACTCCCTTCCCAACCGCTGCTTCCCTTTCATGTCCCTCGACTCTTATAACTGCCATCTGGTTTCTGTACAAATTGTAAATAACTTTTCGCTCCCTGCATTTTACCCCTGCCACCTTCAGAATTTGAAAGAGAGTATTCCAGTCAACATTGTCAAAAGCTTTCTCCAAGTCTACAAATGCCAGAAATGTAGGTTTGCCTTTCCTTAATCTAGCTTCTAAGATAAGTCATAGGGTCAGTATTGCCTCACGTGTTCCAACATTTCTGCGGAATCCAAACTGATCTTCACAGAGGTCGGCTTCTACCAGTTTTTCCATTCGTCTGTAAAGAATTTGTGTTAGTATTTTGCAGCTGTGACTTATTAAACTGGTAGTTCGGTAATTTTCACATCTGTCAACACCTGCTTTCTTTGGGATTGGAATTATTATCTTCTTCTTCAAGTCTGAGGGAATTTCGCCTGTCTCATACATCTTGCTCACCAGATGGTAGAGTTTTGTCAGGACTGGCTCTCCCAAGGCTGTCAGTAGTGCTAATGGAATGTTGTCTACTCCTGGGACCTTGTTTCAACTCAGGCCTTTCAGTGCTCTGTCAAACTCTTTACGCACTATCGTATCTTCCATTTCATCTTCATCTACCTCCTCTTCCATTTCCATAATATTGTCCTCAAGTACATCGCCCTTGTATAGACCCTCTATATACTCCTTCCACCTTTCTGCTTTCCCTTCTTTGCTTAGAACTGGGTTTCCGTCTGAGCTCTTGATATTCATACAAGTGGCTCTCTTTTCTCCAAAGGTCTCTTTAATTTTCCTGTAGGCAGTATCTATCTTACTCCTAGTGAGATAAGCCTCTACATCCTTACCTTTGTCCTCTAGCCATCCCTGCTTAGCCATTTTACACTTCGTGTCGATCTCATTTTTGAGAAGTTTGTATTCCTTTTTGGCTGCTTCATTTACTGCATTTTGATATTTTCTCCTGTCATCAATTAAATTCAATATTTCTTCTGTCACCCAACGATTTCTACGAGCCCTCGTCATTTTACCTACTTCATCCTCTGCTGCCTTCACTACTTCATCCCTCAGAGCTACCCATTCTTCTTCTACTGTATTTCTTTCCCCCATTCCTGTCAATTGTTCCCTTATGCTCTCCCAGAAACTCTGTACAACCTCTGGTTTTGTCAGTTTATCCAGGTCCCATCTTCCTAAATTCCCACCTTTTTGCAGTTTCTTCAGTTTTAATCTACTGTTCATAACCAATAGCTTGTGGTCAGAGTCCACATCTGCCCCTGGAAATGTCTTACAATTTAAAACCTGGTTCCTAAACCCTGTCTTACCATTATATAATCTATCTGATACCTTCTAGTATCTCCAGGATTCTTCCATGCATACAACCTCCTTTTATGATTCCTGAACCAAGTGTTAGCTATGATTAAGTTATGCTCTGAGCAAAATTCTATCAGACGGCTTCCTCTTTCATTTCTCTCCCCCAATCCATATTCACCCACTATGTTTCCCTCTCTCCCTTTTCCTACTCTCAAATTCCTGTCACATATGACTATTAAATTTTCGTCTCCCTTCACTAACTGAATAATTTCTTTTATCTTATCATACATTTCATCAATTTCTTCATCATCTGCAGAGCTAGTTGGCATATAAACTTGTACTACTGTAGTAGGCATGGGCTTCACGTCTATCTTGGTCACAATAATGCATTCACTATGCTGTTGATAGTAGCTTACCCGCACTCCTATTTTTTATTCATTATTAAACCTACTCCTGCATTACCCCTATTTGATTTTGTATTTATAATGCTGTATTCACCTGACCAAAAGTCTTGTTCCTCCTGCCACCGAACTTCACCAATTTCCACTATGTCTAACGTCAACCCATCTATTTCCCTTTTTAAATTTTCTAACCTACCTGCCTGATTAAGGGATCTGACATTTCACACTCCGACCCGTAGAATTCCAGTTTTCTTTCTCCTGATAACGACGTCCTTTTGAGTAGTCCCCGCCTGGAGATCTGAATGGGGGACTATTTTACCTCCGGAATATTTTACCCAAGAGGACACCATCATCATTTAACCATACAGTAAAGCTGCATGCCCTCGGGAAAAATTATGGCTGTAGTTTCCCCTTGCTTTCAGCCATTCGCAGTACCAGCACAGCAAGGCCATTTTGGTTAGTGTTGCAAGGCCAGATCAGTCAATCATCCAGACTGTTGCCCCTGCAACTACTGAAAAGGCTGCTGCCCCTCTTCAGGAACCACATGTTTGTCTGGCCTCTCAACAGATACCCCTCCATTGTGGTTGCACCTACAGTACGGCCATCTGTATCGCTGAGGCACACAAGCCTCCCCACCAACGGCAAGGTCCATGGTTCATGGGGGTAGAATTCCACTAATAAGTGAAAACTGCATGGAAATATAAAGAGTGTTACTGCAGATGCTAGAGGAGTTTTTTGTTAAATCTGTTGAAGAAAGGGAAACTCCTATTATCAAACCTGATATCAATTCACCGGATTTACTTAAAAAATGGTTGTAGATCATCAACAAATAAAAGTATGTTTACATTCTCCTAGGTCTCACCTAGTTTCATCCTAAGAATAGTAAAGCTGTTGAAATCATCAGACAGTGACATATTTTGCGACATACTAAAGAAGGTGAAGACTGTATTGTGTACTCCTAAACATGTCGTATAAACAAGTATAAATCTGAGGGGCATTTTCCTAATGAGCTTAAAGTGACTCTGGTAGATCCACAGTATGTAAATAGGAAGATATAGATTCCTTTCAAGTCACTGGCTAATTTCTATAGTCCCAGATTTTTCCAAGGTACTGCAATGTGTAACTTACCAACAGTTAACTGTTTTCTTTGTACATTTAGGAATAATTAGCGTAACAGACTCTGTAGTCAAATATTTATATCGAGTGATTCATGATAAAAGCTTTGCTCAAGAAACTTTTTCGTCTGCGTAGGGTACACACTACTTCTGGAAAAAATGGAATTAGAGATAACTGCAGTAAACTATTAAAATCTAATCTACAGAGATGTAAACAAGTTATAAGTGTTGGCAAAGAAATGTCCAGTATAGAGCAAGTTAAGGTAGGTGTTCCAAACGGATCTGTACTACGCCCTTTCTCATTCCCAATACTGATTAATGATATACCATCATTTATTAAGTCCAGTACAGTGTTGTATGCAGATGATACAATTTTCCTTCCCACTACTAATGATTTTAGTAGCTTTAAAACTTATATTGCAAAGAAAAGGATAGTTGCTACTCGCCTTATAGCGGAGGTGCTGAATTGCAGATGTCACAACAAAAAGATTGTCTGAAAGTGACCCTTCAGCCAGAAAGGCCTTCATCAAAAATTGGCAAAACACACACACACACACACACACACACACACACACACACACACACACACACACACGCCACATGCAAACACAATCACACACACTGACCACAGTCTCTGGCTGTTGGTCCCAGAAGCCAGAGACAGTGGTCTTGTGTGTGTTAGTTGCATTTGTTCGTGTGTGTGTGTGTGTGTGTGTGTGTGTGTGTGTGTGTGTGTGTGTGTGTGTGTCTTCTGAATCAGAAATTCCATTCACAAAAGATGGATACTTATGCTTTAAAGTGAGCAGAATTTTGAAGCTTGTGCTGTAGAAATAGAAATTCATGGGAAATTCATAGTAATAAGCACAGTGCACAGGCTCCAGCAAATGATCCTGTATTACTTAAGAAACAATTAGATTTGTTGTAGTATCGATAGATGAGGTGGCACAAATACAAGCAGGTATCTACAAAAAGGTGCTGCAAGGCAGGTTGGACTGTGTCAGTCTCATCATGACACAGTTGCAGTATTTTAGGGCTTGACGAACAAAGATATTGTGTGATCTGTGTGCCTGCAGGGGTGGTATCATGAGGCATGTAGTGTTCTGCTTGACACTCCAAATGAGCATAGTGGGTTCCTTGTCCATTGACCATTGAGTTCGTGATACAAAGTCTACCAGTAATGTGAGAGGTACACTGTGTTAAATTTCAGCTAAGAAGACATGGAGGTTTTGCCATATATGCTGAATGCATGTCTACAAGCATCCACAGCAGGGATTCCATCAGATTACCCCCATGACATATGAGTGCTCTTTTAAGTATGCTGTGCTAGCACTCCAATAAGCCATTGCTTTGAGATGCTGTGGTTTGGAAGTGCTGAACACCACACAAGTTACAGAGCTTGATGAAGAGTGCCAATTTGAACTGACAGCCAGTTCTGTGACAAGTCTAGCTGTCAGTGGACACACAGATGTGACAGCCAGTGCTGTTGGTAGAAAACAGTCTTCCACATAACGAATGGGACTCCGGGGAAACCGGCGCTTGTCGTAATCATTAAAATCCTCTTTTCATTAATAAATAAAATGCTTAATATGGCTCTTTAACATTATATTATTCACACACATAAACACACACACACACACACACACACACACACACACACCCCGAGATCGCAATACTGCTTGTCTAAAATTGGACATCCTCATCATCCTTCTACATACAAGAGAGTTAGACTGTGTCTGTCTAAAACAAAGAACTGTACAACAAATTGAATGAGAAAATGTATTTCATTTGTCTGTGCCTTATTACGCATTCATAATTAATGTCTTTGCCAACCCTCTGGTCACTTGGTGTTTTAAATATATGTTTTATAAATATTAATTTTACAGCATCCTGGGGACCTTTCATCATGTACGTACACAGATTCCACCTTCAGTGACACTTTTCAGAGTAAAGTACACTGCTGGAAAAAAATTAGTACAGCTGGAAACATGTCAATTTTGATCCAGTAGTGCTGTATGCCACCCAGGGGATAGTAAATGTACTGATAATGGTTTCAGTGTCGTACACCAACATATAGAGTAGTGACACAGCTACCAGAGAATGCTCACAGCCACAAGGCTCAGTGTGGTAGCAAACTTGTGAAGCAAGCAGGCAACCATGTCATGGAGACGCTTGAAAGACCCGCTGTGGCAGATCGTACAAATACTACAGCACAGATAAGAGGGCTTGAGAGGCCAGACGTGTCAGCAAGAACTATTGCAAACTGGACATTAGCATTGGGAATACAGGCACGCACATGTATAGCCCATATTTCACTAATTCCACAGCACTGACACGCATGGCTCAGATGGTGCCAACAGAGCATCAGTTGGAAGATGGAAGGGTGCACCGTGATCTTCGGCAATGAAAGCAGATTCTGCCAGCATGCAAGTGATGGTCATTTGCACATGCAATGTAGACTTGGTGAGCACTGTCTCACAGAGTGCATTCGTCCAAAACACAATGGCCCCAACTCAGGTCTTATGGTGGGGTGCAGCAAGCTACAGCTCTTGTTCACCTTTGGTGTTTCTGGAGGGGACACTAACCAGCATTTGGTACATGTAGAATGTTGTTAGGTTCATCCTTTTGCCATTATTGCAACAGGAAGGTAATGTGTTGTTCCAACAGGATAATGCTCAACCATACAGTGCCCATGAAACTCAATGTGCTCTGCAAGATGTGCAGCAACTTCTATGGGCAGCATGGTCTCCACACTTGTTTCCAATTGAGCATGTGTGGACAAGAAGTAATTTGTGCAACTCATCAACCAACAAATCTTGTAGAACTACATGAATAGGTTGAGAAAGCACTGAATAAAATATCCGAGGACAGTATTCACCTCACCAAATACTGATGTAGGTGTTACAGCATGGTTGTATACTTGGTACCTCAGAATCTTTTGTGCTGTTGATCTGTAGATGTAATCATTTGATGTATTCCATAAGCACTGTTGCAAAAATAAATCTTGAGTGAACTGGAAACCTCTAAAATGGTCTAGGAACTTTTTTTCCCTCCAGTTTATTTATTCCACATGGGCATACCAATGCAAAACAAAACTACACAATTTTGCTTAATAACCATAGTGTAATTACTAGACAAAAATTACTAGACAAACAACCATAGCCAGTCAGCCACATTGCTGCACATGGGTGATTCGTTTCGTCACAAGCAATTCAGCAGTTTGTTTTATGGGCAATCTTTGATCGACCACTGTGATCTGCAATTTTTTTGACCACTGTGATCTGTGATTTGCTTACAGATGTGTGATCTATAGTCAGATCACGCAAACTGGCATCGACTGCTATCTGTGGCTTGTGTGTGAGGCTCCATAAACAGAAACATCTCAAGAATCATGCTTGCTAGCTCTATAATCTGATTTATTATTTTGGCATCTGGAAACTTAATTCATCTGATGGTATCTCATATTAATCTGAAGCTTATTTCTGAGATGCCTTCCTCTGCTCTGGTTGTTCTTTTCTACTAGTTTCTATTTTTAATAATTGCAGTTACAGACAAGTGATAAAAAGGAAGAGGATGCAGCTCTGTCATCTTCATCAGTCATTATGAAAGATAATAACTTCTGTTTAAAATTCCACTTAATCAATAAGGCCCCTCTTGTGTGCAAAGGCAAAAAAGAAATGTAGACTTTGTTTGAACTTACCGAAATGTTGGGGTAGGTCCAGATTACAGGAGTATCACCCTTGCATGTTATAGTATAATTTTCACCAGGGTTTACTACAATTTCTGAGAGATTTGTAGACGTTATTACAGGAGACTCGCTGCTTCTATGAGAGGCGTCAGATAGCTCTGTAAGAGAAATAGTAATGTTAATTATGTCTGTTCAAATGCAATTACTACACTGAAGACATGCAGCTTTATGTAGCACTATGAGCAATGGCCATAATCTAAATGTCCCTTACATGCAGTTCCATTTAAAGTGTTCCCTTGGAAACTGGTTGAGATGGCCTTACGCTCACTGCCATTAGCAATTCCTGTCTAGTTTTTGTCTGTCTATTATTGACAATGTGTGACATTCATTTCTGGTTCCTGTCAGTGAGGATCTTTTAAGGACCACTGTTTTTATGCCATGTTACATGACTATAAGTGTTACACTATTCCTTACAGACACACTGTACAGTTTACACAGATACACCAATAAGTCAGGTAACTTTATTCATGGAGTGGTCATCCACACATCCAAATGAAACAGCTCCTTTTTGGCATGCTCCACACATGTTACTGTGCTCATTCTACAAAACTGACTGGGACGCACAGTGTGGATAAGGAAATATGAACTTCCTTACATTACTCTCTGATATTTATAAGGTGCTCTGTATTCAGTCAGTGCCATTCAATGTTTTTTTTTTTATTATGACATGTTCACTGCACAGGCATTATTGACAGCAATAATAATTGTTTTTATAACAACATTTCTATCATTAAGTATTGACAGATGAAAAAAAATAATGTTCTGGAAAATTTCAAAAACATGAAGGATTTTTGGAGATATTACATGTTTTTCGATGATTTTATAACTGCCATGGTATTAAGTTGAAGTTTGACAAGAAACATGTAACTGAAATATGAGACACAAAACACTTTCATTAGGTTAGGCTTCTCTGTTTAAAATTTGGGTTGAGTAATTTCAGAAGAAACTGGTGAGATGAAATTTTTAGTAGCATCAGTTTAGATTACTTACCTTGTGGTTCTGACTTACAGTGTTGAAATTCTAATACCTTATGAATTTGAGAAATTAACAATGTGTGGCTTTTGATTATTGTATCAAATATTTTAGCCCCATCGTCTACTCAAGGAATGTCTGAGAGCATGCAGACATTTGTGTCATATACTTAAAATATTCTTTTACCTGGGCTTCACTCAGGAAAGTGCTGTATCCAGTGATTACAATGGAACATCAATTGTTTGCGCAGCAGAACAGAGATGCATGCTCTGTACAGCACTGTAGGAGTGGGGCACTGCAAAAAGTACTACGCCTCTTGCTGTTAACTAACATCAACCAGCAAACCACTTCCTATATCTACAGAGAAATGTAGGAACACACAAGGCAATATCAACCCTACACTTTATTCTAGAAGAGAGCACTCTGTCTTCAGGATGCAAGTGGCCCATCCGGACCATCCGACAGCCTTGTCATCCTCGGCTGAGGATGTGGAAAGGAGGGGCATGTGGTCAGCACACTACTCTCCCAGTTGTTATACTTTTTTTTGACTGGAGTCACTACTATTTGATTGAGTAGCTACTCAATTGGCATCACGAGGCTGAGTGCACTCTGAAAAATGGCAACAGCACATAACAGCTGGGAGGGTCACCCATCCAAGTCCTGGCCACACCCGATAGCGCTTAACTTCGGTGATCTGACGGGAACCAGCGTATCCACTGTGGTAAGGCTGTTGCCCATCATAGAAGAAAGGCAAACCTTATTTTATAATAGCACTTGTAGATTTAGAGAAAGCTTTTTATGGTATTGGCTGGACTATACTCTCTGAAATTGTGGAGGTAACAGGGATAAAATACATGGAGCAAAAGGTTATTTTGAACTTGCATAGAAATTAAACTGCAGTTGCAAAGAGTTGAAGAACATGAAAGGGAAGCATTAGCTGTGAAGGGAATGAGATAGGGTTGTCAGAACAGTCCTGTGTTGTAGCCTATCCCCAATGTTATTCACTCTGTACACTGAGCACACAGCAGAGGGAACCAAGGAGAAATCTGGAACTGGAATTCATGTTCAGAGAGAAGAAGTAAAACCTTTGAGGTTTGACAGTGACATTGTAGTTTTGTCAGAGATGGCAAGGGACATGGAAGAGCAGTTGAACAGAATGGACAGAATCTTGAAAAGAGCTTATAAGATGCACATCAATGAAAGGGCAAATCATGGGATCTCACCCTCACTCCAGTTGCAGTTGAAATTGGCAGGGATGTGACATTGGCAATCTGCCAACAGATATTTGAACATTTGGCCACGGATGCATTCTGGCTCTGGATAATGATGATGATGATGATGGTTGGTTTGTGGGGCGCTTAACTGTGCAATTATCAGCACCCGTACAAATTCCCAACCGCCACTTTGACTAATGATGATGAAATGATGAGGACAACACAAACACCCAGTCATCTTGAGTCAGGCGAAAATCCCTGACCCTGCTGGGAATCGAACCTGGGACCCCGTTCTCAGGAAGCGAGAATGTGACTGCGAGACCACGAGCTGCAGACTCTGGCTCTGGAGCCATGTCAGGGAAAAGGTCTATGCACCAAGAAAATCCCATTCACTAAATGGAGCATTATATGGCTCCAACTGACATGTAGTCAAAGGTAAGTGAATTGACTCCTCATGCTGCCTGAGGAAACGAAATGCAGGCTGATAATTCTCAGATGCATAGGCTCAAGCATAGCACATAGCAAAATGTTCAGTGATAGCATTTGGGTAATTTTAGGCAACCCATTACTCATGGAGACACCAGGTAAATCTGTGATGGGCTAGTGTCCACAGAGGCATTGAACATAAGCCCAAACCTGTGAAGGAGGAGTACGTGGTCCGCTGGTAGACACACACTGTTCCCAGCTTTCATTTTTCTGTCTTGTTACTAGGTGGTGGATCAAAACGTGGAGCTGTTTGAAGACAATGAGGTGCCCCATTGATGGATGTCACTTATGGCATTGGAGAACCTGTCTGTGATCTTTAATGGTCATGGTGATTTTGGAAGTCCACCAGGATATTATTGTCTGATGCGGGGGATCCTGAGGAATAGAAGATTGCTGAGTGTGCTACCAATAGAATGGCTCCAGTTTTTTTTTTTTTTTTTTGGGGGATGCAAGAAACAACTTGAGTCATACGTGCACAAGTCAAAACTATAGGACACAAACACAGAGAGGAGGGAAATGACTACACGTCAGTCCCAATGAACAGAACAGGAGACAGCTAAAAACAGGCACGTGGAAAAAGGGCTAAAAAAATATCATACAAAACCAGTGGTCCAAAACTAAAAATTAAATGGTCTTCACCATATTGCCTCAGTGGATAAAAAGTAAAATTCTGTCGAAAGCCCGCCCATCATTCGCTAAAATGGCTGATAAATCAAATGGCAAACCCAAGCTGGACTGTAAATGGTTAAAAAAAAAAGGGCATTCCAGCAGGAAGTGGCAGACAGTTAAAATTTGGGCGCAATGCGTACAGAGTGGTGGGATAGCACCACTGAGAAAATGACGATGGCTAAAAAGGCAGTGCCCAATATGCAGCCGAGTTAAAATAATCTCCTCCCTGCGGGAGGGCTGAGAGGAGGTTGTCCAAGGCACCAGGAGAGGCTAAATAAGCCGAAGCTTATTCCTGTGAAGGGAGGAACATTGGTGATGCCAAAGGGACACCACCTCATGACAGACAGCAACACAGTGATCATCGGAGGGAATATAGGTACTCGCAGGATGCGGTATGAGGACTACAGCCTTGGCAGCAGTGTCAGCAGCCTCATTTCCTGGCTGACCGATATGACCAGGGACCCACAGAGACATGACATTAGCTCTACCGAGAGTGAGCAAGTGACAATTTTCCTGGACCCTCTGCACTAAGGGATGAGCGGTGTACAGCGCACAGAGACTTCGGAGGGCGCTGAGTGAATCTGAGCAGAGGATACAATTGGGAATGCTGTGTCACCGGATGAACTCTGTGACTTGATACAAGGCGAAAAGCTTGGCTGTAAATATTGAGGAATGTGTCAGAAGCTGATATCTAAAGACAGGGGTGTCAATGGTGAAGGCACATCTGACCCCATGGTCAGTCCAAGAGCCATCAGTGTATACAAAGGTACTATCATGAAGTTCCATGTGAAGGTCATGAAACTGAAGGTGATAGACCGAGACTGGAGTAGTGTCCTTAGGAAGCAAATGAAGGCCAAGGTTAACATGGGCCACTTCACGAAACCAAGATGGTGGAGGGTTCGTACCCACTGGGAAGGTTGCAGGTACCGTGAAGTTATGCCGCCATAGCAAGTGCAATCGCGGACTCCAGGAGGTAACAGAGAAGAGGGACAAGCCCCATACCGACGATCGAAGGAATCATTAAAGGGGGCATAGGAGGGGTGGCCACACATGGCAGACAAAAGGCATGCGTACCTGCTGAGGAGAAAGTCACGGCGGTAGGACAGTGGTAGTTCAGCAGCTTCAGCATACAGACTCTCAACCAGGTTGGTGTAAAAGGCACCTGTGGCCAAACAGACACCATGATGATGGATAGTGTTGAGACAGCAAACAAGGGATGGGCAGGCACATGAATAAACAAAGCACCCATAGTCGAGTTTTGAACGGACGAGGGACTGGTACAAACGGAGGAGGGTGGTTCGATCGGCACCCCAGAAAATACCACTGAGGAGACGTAGGATATTAAGGGACCGCATACAGAGGGCTGCCAGGTAAGATACACGGGAGGACCAAGAGAGTTTCCTAGCGAGCAGGAGCCCCAGAAATTTCGTAGTGTTAATGAACGGAAGGGCAACAGGCCCAAGATGGAGAGATAGTGGGAGAAACTGTTTGCTCTGCCAGAAATTCATACAGACGGTTTTGTCAGGGGAAAAGTGAAAGCCATTGTCGATGCTCCAGGCATGAAGACGATCAAGACAGTGCTGAAGACGCCGCTCAGTGAGACAGGTCCGTGGAGAACTGCAATAGATGGCAAAATCATTGACAAAATGGGAGCTGAAGATGCGCGGTGGGAGACAGGCCATTATAGGGTTAATGGTGATGGCAAGGAGGATGACGCTCAGGACGGAATCCTGAGGTACACCATTTTCTGGATAAAGGTGTCCGACAAGGTAGAACCCACACACACCTTGAAAACTTGGTCTCGAAAAAATGCTTGAAGAAAACAGGGCAGGCTCGCACAGAAGCCCCACATGTAAAGAGCCTGGAAGATACCAGGTCTCCAGCAGGTGTCGTAGGCCTTCTCCAAATCGAAAAACACAACCACAGTCTGGGATTTCCACAGAAAACCATTCATGACATGGGTGGACAAAGTAAAGAGATGGTCAGCTGCAGAACGCCGTGCTCGAAATCCACACTGTGCATTCGTTAGTAAACGGCGAGATTCGAGCCACCACACCAGCCGGGCATGAATCGTAAGTTCCATCACCTTGCAAACGCACCAGGTATGAGAGATGGGGCGGTAGCTAGAAGGAAGGCTTTTGTCCTTACTGGGCTTAGGTACGGGTATGACGGTGGCTTCATCCCAGCGTCCAGGAAATGTTCCCTCAGACCAGATGCGGTTGTACATGTTAAGCAGAAAATGCTTGCCCAAAAGAGAGAGGTGCTGCAACATCTGAATGTGGATGGCGTCTGATCCTGGGGCGGAGGATCGGGTTGAGCAGAGAGCATGATCTAGCTCCTTCATAGTAAAGGCGGCATTGTAGCACTCATGATTCTGAGAAGAGAAGGGTATCGTCCAAGCCTCCTCTACCTGTTTCCAATGGATGAAAGCAGGGTGATAGTGGGAGGAGCTCGGATCGTCCGCAAATGGCTGGGGAATGGATCTTGGTTCCAGAGAGCCGTCAGAGCCCACACGACAGAGGAAGGTGTGGAACTGTTAAAAGAACTAGTGAATGAAATCCAACTAGCTCTTTGCTATCCCCAAGAACTCGACAACACTTTGCACGCATCTGTTTATAATGAATGCAGTTTTCCAGCATAGGGTGGCAGTTAAAAATGCAGAGAGCACATCTCTGTGCGTGAATTGAGTCGCGGCATGCCTCAGTCCACCAAGGGACTGGGACATGACGTGGTAAAAAGGAAGTGCGAGGAATGGAACATTCTGCAGCAGTAAGGATAAGGTTGGTGAGATAGTCCACCTGGTCATCACAGCTGGGGAAATCTTGTTCTTCAAAGGTCGCTAGGGAGGTGTAAGGCTGCCAGTCAGCCTTAGTAAGCTGCCATTTGGGCATGCATACGGATGGGGTAGGAGTCAGCAGACGGAGAACACATGGGAAATAGTCGCTTGAGTAGATGTCAAAAAGAAAGGACCACTCAAGACGATGTGCAAGCTGGGAAGTGCAAAAGGATAGGTCCAAATGGGAACAGGTGTATGAGGAGTCAGAAAGGAAAGTGGGTGCTCCAGTGTTAAGGCAGAACAGGTTACGTTGATTAAGAAGGTCAGCCAAGAGGGCACCTCTGACAGTTCCTGGGAGAACCCCAAAGGGGATGATGTGCATTAAAGTCACCGAGTAGCAAAAACAGGGGTTGGGATGGGGGAGGGGGGGGGGGGGGTTGCTGCTCAATAAACTGAAGAAAGTCTGTCCTGGTGACAGCGAATGACGGAGGGACATAAATGGTACAGAGGGAAAAAGTTAGGCAGCGAAGAAAAGGGGGAACTGCAACAGCTTGAAGACGGGTAGTCGGGAGATGGGTTGACTATGAAAGTCACCCTGTATGAGCAGCATAATGCCCCCATGAGATGGAATGCTGACCTCAGGGGGAAGGTCAAAACGAATTGGTAAGTAATGTGAAAGATCAAAGCAGTTGTGTGAGTGTAATTTCGTTTCCTGAAGGCAGAGTACAAGGGGATGCTGCAATGCTAAAACCAGTTGTAAATCTTCTTTGTGGGACCAAAAGCTGCGAACTTTCCATTGGAGGACAGTCATGAGGAGGAAGAGATGTAGGGATGTCAACTCAGCGGCCGCCGAGTGACAACCGGAGTAGAGTCGCTACTAGAAGGCACAGAAGCAGGAGGATCCTGTTCCATGGGGTCCTCAGAAGCATCGGCATGCTTGTGCAGTTGGTCTGTGGAGTCCAACACTGAAAAATGGTTGATGGTGTGCACCGGTGAGACAGAGGCCAGCCAGGCTAAGGGACCATGTGGCGACACCGTCGAGCTGGATTTCGAGTTGGCGAAGGAGAAGACCGTTTGTCTTTAGCGGACTTCTTTGAGCCCTTCTGGTTAGAGGAAGACTTGGGTGTTGTGTGGCTGAAGGGATGGAGGAAGTCTTCACAGGAGTACTCCTTCTGTCCTCTCCTGCATGCTGGTTGTGTAGTGGGTGGCTTTGCCCCTTGTGTCGAGAGGTTAACGGTTTGTTGCACAGCAAGATGGGGGGATGATGATGCTACCTTGACAATGGGAGATTTCACAACCTTAGAGCCGAATTTGAGGTCATGTCTGTGTGGCTACATCCTTCATGGAGCGAGGGGTAACAAGAAATGAACTATAGGTGCCAAACGGGAGAACACAGAGTTTGCGACTAGCCAGTAACTTGCGATCTACTGGGTAAGGCACTTTTTCCTTCACCCAAATCTTGAACAGCCCGCTCATCTAGATACACGGCAAAATCCCTAGAGGAGGGGGCATGGCGGCATGCAGTTGATTCGGCAGGGAGAAGGAGGTGGACATTCACCCTCGTGTGCATCCCTGCCACAGAGTACGCATTTGGCTGGGTGTCAACAACATGTTTAAGTGGGGTTGAAATGATGACACTGCTAGCAGTGCATCGGATTCAGAATGTACGGACTGTGATAATTTCATAGCCTGCTTTGATCTTGGACAGCAGCACCACCGTATCAAAGGTGAGGAAAAGAGTGTGGGTGGGCACCAAGGAGGAATAGACCTTTTTCATTACACGATGGACAGCAATGACATCCCATCCTGATCAGAGAGGTGAGATTGTATTTTAGCCTCAGTTAGACCATCAAGCACCCTGGTGTAAATTACACCACCGGAAGAATTCAAAATTCTATGTGCCTCGACACAAACAGGGTAGCCATGGAGAAGCGAGGCAGCAAGCAGTTGTTGTGTTTGAGAATCAGAAGCCATCTCCAAAAGCAAAGTGCCATTCCATAGACAAGTGCAGGATTTCACAGGGCCAGCAATTGCATCAACACCTTTCTGGATAATAAGTGGATTGACAATGGCAAAAGACTGACAGTCTTCAATACGTGACACCACAAGGAACCATTTTGCAGCAGGAAGGGTCTTCGAATCAGTAGCCTCATTACGTATATGTTTTGTAGACATCAATGGGGACTATGATTGACTCATCGTGAGGTAATCCCCCATTGTTGCCAGCGTCTCTGATGGTGCGCTCCTTCCAACTGGGGGCCCCTTCACAAGGGTGTGTACCCGCCTTAGGTGATTGTTCACACCTCAGGTCACACCTCCCAAACACTTGATGGAGGTACCAATCGGCAATTTGGGAATATTACAGCTCAGGCAGTCACCCCTCCCTGGGCCTGGCCTGTACCAGGGGGTATGCACCAACCCTACCTGTTGACCCGGGGATGGGACTTATGCATTATCCAGTCACCTGTTACACGTCAGACGCATGGGCCGGCCTTCAGGAGTGCACAGGGAGGAAGAAGGAAAAAAAGGATCCTCAAACACCAAAGCAGAGGAACGAGAGAAGGGAAACAAAGAAAGGAAAATGGAGCCAAAAACAAAGTTGAGACTGTTCACACATCAGCGACAGAATGCAGAACATTCCCAATAATGCCCCAGACATGTTCCCCAAGGGAGGGGAAAAAGTATAGTAAGATGATAAAGATGTAGCATGGAAAGAAAAAAGTGCTGCAAGGGCTGGGGCCTTGTGGAAGCCAAGCACAAACCCTTGTGGGGCTCCAGTTGTGTGCTGACAGTTACATCGGTACCTGCACATGGTGGGATGCTTATGGTGAAAACAGAGGCAAAGGCATCCCAGTCAGCATTGTCAAGAACCCATCCACTTTGAAAACCAGGCAAGTGATACTGAGGAAGAAACAAAACAATCAAAAAATGATCACTGTCACACAAATGACAGAGCAGTTCTAGGCACTTCAGTCCGGAACCGTGCTGCTGCTATGGTCACAGGTTCGAATCCTGCCTCAGGTATGGATGTGTGTGATGTCCTTAGGTTAGTTAGGTTTAAGTAGTTCTAAGTCTAGGGGACTGATGACCTCCGATATTAAGTCCCATAGTGCTCAGAGTCATTTGAACTATTTGTCACACAAATCATAATGGACTCTCCAATGGATAGAGGGGACAAGACCAGGGCTGTCAGTGGGAAGATCAATGGCTGACACTACACTTATGTGTGTGGAGTAACCAGCACTCCAGAGACAGAGATCAATCTCTACAAACAAAGTTCTGATAACCAGTGATCCTAGTTCCATCCCACAAAGGGTCATGGGCATTGAAGTGACCCCAAATCAGGAAGGGTGGGGGAGCTGAGAAATCAGGGTAGACAATAAATTCTGAAACACATTGGGAGGTGTATACACATTACAGATAGTAAAATCCAGAGGCATCCTCACATGAACAGCGTCAGCCTCAAAGGGCATATCAAGTGGCAAGTGTTCACTGTGGCTGGCTCTGAGCACTATGGGACTTAACATCTATGGTCATCAGTCCCCTAGAACTTAGAACTACTTAAACCTAACTAACCTAAGGACATCACACAACATCCAGTCATCACGAGGCAGAGAAAATCCCTGACCCCACCGGGAATCGAACCCGGGAACCTGGTCGTGGGAAGCGAGAACGCTACCGCACGACCATGAGCTGCGGACAGTGTTCACTGTAGATGGAGTCCAGAACGTATATGCAAATTCCACCTGAAGCTCTGTCATAGTCAGCTTTATTCTTAAAATAGACTCAATAGCCATGGAAGGAATGGGTTAGCAATACTGGAAACCAAGTTTCCTGGAGGGCAATGCAGCAAGCAGAGGAAACACATAAGAGATGTTGAAGCTCAGCTAGATGGTGGAAAAAAACCGCTACAGTTCCACTAGAGGGTCATTGATATGAGTATCTTGTGGGGGAGTGAAGGGACCATGGTGGCATGTCATGCCCCACAGTCGTCTGCTGCCACTGCTCACAACGATATAGCATAAATACACAACAGTTCTGAAGCAGGTTCTGTGTGTGTGTGTGGGGGGGGGGGGGGGGGGGGGGGTTATACAGCGCCATATGGACCATCAGGATCTCTGTCTCAGGTACAGTGTTCGAACAAGGGACATGGTGACACTGGAACTTACTTCATGCTGGAGGTCTCCTTTTTCTCCTTTTTGTCCCTCTTCTTCCTGCTACAGTTTCAGGGGCAGAGGAGGAATGTGAAGCCTCATAACCAGCAACCTATGGCTCTTTCAGCCACTGGCTGGTATCCAATAGCAGTTCAGCAGAATGCTGGGAAGAAAGTGTCCTGAAGGACCTCTTCCTGGAGAGAGACACCAGAGGAGAGTGTTGTTTCTCCAGCTGAAGGTTGGTGATCAACATTGCTGGTGGATCGGGAGTCAATGATATCAAAGTGGATGTGGGGGAAACAATATGAGAAGGGCTCACAATCCTCATGGGAATGGGTGTAGTTGAGTGACCCCAAGGACCCAACGTAGAAGTCATGAAGGGTGAGGATGACATCATTGTATTCATAGCTAAGGTTAATTTAATGGTAATATTTATTCTTGATTGCTGATGAGTCTTGAAATCTTGGAGTTTCGTTTCTCTTTGGAAGAGAAGAGAGGAATCCAGTGAACAGGGAGAATGGTGCTCCCCACAGTTAACATGGATGGGGGAAAGGGCACATGTAAAGTTTGTAGGCAACTGATGTGCTCAGTCCATGCAGATGGGGTTAGCATTACAACCCAAAGACGTCTGCCCAAATTCCCATCATCTGAAGCACTGCATGGAAGAAGCATCATACTGTTTTAATAATACTGATAAAATATCATTTTTCAGATAATGCGTCACCTCCAAAGATGAAGATAAAAGCCCCAGTGTTAACCCTGTTGTTGTATGATCCTCATTGGACACAGCAAAGAAAATGCATATCCTGTCATGCCGAATTACATGTAACTTGTCATTGGTCTGTAAAAGAAAGTCACAATGGTAGATGACACCAAGATGATATTAAGATTGTTATGGGGTGTAATGGCTACAGGAATATTATATAGTTTGTCACATGTGAGCAGCACCTGCAACTGAGTGGGGGATGCTGTTTTCATCAGAACTGAACCACTTTCGTTTTTCAAATAGCTGATACATCCCCAAATCTGTCCTCAAGATGTTCAACAAAGAATAATGGTTTTTTAGCCGTAAAGGACTCAGTGTTGGTTCTAGAACAAGATAAGAATTGTGAGGAGTATGTATACCCTTGGCTCTTAGCCCCATATTTCTCCCATGGTGTAGCCAGGGAAGGAAACATTGTGGCATCATCTCTCTCCACATTCAAGTAATTCTTTTCTTCAGCAAAGACTCTTGGGACCAGGCAGTCACCAGTGGAAGAAAGTTTATGCCGCTTCATTGGCAAGTCATCCAGCTTGGCACCACCCACTCTGAATTCAGGCTCTCCCCATGGGTGCTGCCGAGCCACAGCAGTGGCAACCTGCCTGGTTAACTGTTGCCCAGAGTCCCATGCCCCAATAATGATGGGACATACTTTTTTGTATATGTGAGGAGTTCCAGCTCTGGCACCAATAGTGCAATCCCTACACAGTCAGGGAGCTACCACTGTGCAGGTACTTGATGAGCCCCCACATAATGGGGTGGCTAATGGGTTTGTTGGATATTGGGCCAAAAAGGAAGTATGCAGATAGAAAGCCAGGAAAGGGGGGATGTGCACCACCTTGGGAGATCTTCACTGCACAATCCTCTCTTCTGTAGAAGTTGGAAGGGGAATGGTAGGTCAAACCTAACGAAGGGGACCACATAGTGAAGGATGAAAAGTTGTATAAAGCACTGGAACAGAAAAGAATGAGTGTCCAAAATGATAAGGCAAAACCAGACATGATCAGCACCAAGAGGACCATACAATGGAAGGGCAGTAAGAGCCAAAGGACATCAAAGTGAGGCATTAACTGAGGAAGGAGTCAGACAGGATTGTAGTTCAACCATGTTCATCAGTCTGTGCATTGAACAAGCAGTAAAGCAATCCAAAGAGAAATTTGGAAAGGAAATTATAGTTCAGGAAAAAGAAATAAACACTTTCAGGTTTACTGATGTTATTGTGATTTTGTCGCAGACAGAAAATTATTCAGAAGAGTAATTGAATGGAATGGATAGTGTTTTGGATGTAAGTGTAACAAAAGTAATGGAAAAGAATCGAATTAAAAGGTATGATGAGTGAATGTATTTTGCTGTTTGGGTAGCTGACAATGGCAGGAGTAAAGAGAAAATGAAATACAGACTTGAATAGTAAGGAAAGCTTTTCTGGAGAGGAGACATAATGTAATAGTAAACGTAAATGTAAGAGTTAGAATTCTTTTTCGAAACTTTCTGCACTGTGTGGAAGTCAAACATGGTCAGTAAACAGGGCAACCAGATAAGAAAACACGCATTTCAAATGTACTGTAACAGACGAGTGCTGAGGATTAGTGGGGTAGGTCTAGTAACTGATGGGGATGTATCTACACTGAATCGTATTGTAAAGATCTTTATGACACAACAGGAGAGAAAAATAGGAATTGGTTGATAGACTTTCTGAGGTATCAAAGAATAGTGACGCTGTTAATGGTGTGAAGTGTGTGTGTATGTGTGTGATTGTGTGTCTGTGGCAGTGGGAGGTATAAAATTGTAAATCCAGACCAAGGGTTAACTACAGTACGCAGTTTCGAGAGAATTTTGGTCGAACAGTTATGCAGAGATGAAGATGCAAAGGATACAGGGTGCGGCATAAAATCCCGACAAATTTCAGTTTGAATTTCCCGCCATATCGTAGTTCCACCGGAGGTTTCGATTGTCTTTCTTGAAAGGCATGGCATCTAGTAAACAGTCATAACCTCAAAATGGCCGAGACATTACGGACAAGTGCAGAGTACAACCAAGGAGCCGGGATAATCGAAAATTTTCGCGCTGTGCGTTCACCCTCTGAAATAGTTCTATTCTTTGTGTACCTGAGAGGGCTGTTTACGATATTGTGGCTAAGTAAAACGCTTCAGAGAAGTCTGGGTAAGGTTCGGCTAACCCAGCGAGGAAACCTCATTCAACGAGACGCATGTCGCGAAGTGTGGCAGTCATGAAAAGGTTCAGGTGCTGATTTCGGAGGACCCGGGGCAATTGCTGAGAAATCTGGCGTCAGTATTGAATGTCGGCGAGCGAACAATGCGTTGGATGGGAGAGGAGGACCTCATATGTGCCATATAGTCCACAACTGGCTCTCGGATGATGTTGACATGTTCCGGTCAAAGGAGTTGCGGTTTCCGAATAACCCGCATTTGAAACCCCTCGACTACTATGTTTGGAGTGTAGTCGAAAGAGTTAACAATAAGATGAGGCACCCTAATATCGTATCTCCATGCACCGCTTTCGAAGCAGCATTCGCAAATATGGAGAGTGCTTTTTAAAGAAGCGGCTATTGCTTCAGGACGAGATTGGAGGCAATCATTGTGACTGAAGGGGGGGGGGGGGAGGGGGTTCCTTCGAGTATATTACTCTTTGAAGATACCGATACTTATATGTACGAGGGTTGACTGAAAAGTAATGTCTCCAACTTCGTAACTCTTCAACAGTTGGCAGCATTGGTATGCAGCAGGTACTGGCTTGTTCCGTAGCCTCTTCTCTACAGCTCCAGTTGGTGGGAAGCTTTATCATTGAACGATTGTGTTGTTACAGTGTAAAGTAATGGAACGCTGTGCAGACGGCCTGTCAATGCGATTTAAGCAACTTGAAGTCATTGAACTCTTGACAGCAGAAGGTGTCACCCCAAAGGAGATTTATCAGAGAATGAAAGCAGTTAATGTGATTGTGTTGATGTGAGTACTGTGCGTCGTTGGGCGAGTAAGTTTAAAGATGTTGAGGCGGGAACATCTGACCTGCGTGACAAACAAAGAGTTGGACGTCCTGTGACAGCAACCACTGAGTTTCACAAGCAAAATGTTGACAGATTGAGTCAGGACGATCGTCGTGTCACTCAGAGAGAAATTGCAAGCATAATCGGTATTTCAACAGAACGTGTGGGTCACATTATTGCTTTGCTTGGCAATCCATACACAAATTGCCACCACAGCAGGATTCCAGAGACTGAATCTCATCACCATACAGCATCCTCCATACAGTCCAGATTTAGCACCGTCTGACTTCCATCTGTTCCCGATAATGAAAGACGATCTGCGGGGATATCATTACGCTTCTGATAAAGACGCTGAGAGAACTGTGAGACTGTGATTGGGGAAACAGTATGTCGACTTCTTCCGTGACGGCTTCAGAAAACTTGTTCATCGTTTGCAGAAATGTATCCAATTGGCTGGTTATTATGTGGAAAAGTGGATATTGGTAATTAAAGATCACATTCTAGAGATTGTTTCGCCGTTTGATTTATTAAAATATTCCCATCCAAACCCAATTAACGAGGGTGGTGGCATTACTTTTCATTCAACCCTCGTACAAGGATTGTCATTTTCATTTGTATTTTGTTTTAATAAATTTGCTTTTTAAAAAAGTTTCACTTGTCCGGATTTAATCGCTGCACCCTGTAGACTACTGGTAATGAGAAGCAGTTCTTCGAGAGAGACAAGTTGTGAATCCTGGGATACTGAAGGCACCGACAGATGTCTCTGCATTCAGCCTTTATTAAAGTCCTGAATAAAGAAAGTATTGCCATCTCGGAGGCAGCCACCCATTTTGGACCCAAGGACCTATAGCAGCACTATGGACAGAGCTATTAATTTCTCGTTTACGAGTTAGTAAACTGGACTATATTTGCATGTGATACCTTAGTGCTTTAAAGTAAACAACGAGCTACAGTTTTTGTTTCCTGTTTTCTACTGGAAATACAAAGTGAATAAAATGACTTTCATAGTACAGCATACTGTATGTCCTTGATGTAATAATACAGGGTGATTCAAAAAGAATACCACAACTTTAGGAATTTAAAACTCTGCAACGACAAAAGGCAGAGCTAAGCACTATCTGTCGGCGAATTAAGGGAGTTATAAAGTTTCATTTAGTTGTACATTTGTTCGCTTGAGGCGCTGTTGACTAGGCGTCAGCGTCAGTTGATGCTAAGATGGCGACCGCTCAACAGAAAGCTTTTTGTGTTATTGAGTACGGCAGAAGTTGTTCAGCGTGCATTTCGAACGAAGTATGGTGTTAAACCTCCTGATAGGTGGTGTATTAAACGTTGGTATAAACAGTTTACAGAGAATGGGTGTTTGTGCAAAGGGAAAAGTTCTGGACGGCCGAGAACGAGTGATGAAAATGTAGCACGCATCCAGCAAGCATTTTTTCTTATGGGGGTATGTTAAGGATATGGTGTTTCGGCCACCTCTCCCAGCCACCATTGATGATTTGAAACGAGAAATAACAGCAGCTATCCAAACTGTTACGCCTGATATGCTACAGAGAGTGTGGAACGAGTTGGAGTATCGGGTTGATATTGCTCGATTGTCTGGAGGGGGCCATATTGAACATCTCTGATCTTGTTTTTGAGTGAAAAAAACCTCTTTAAATACTCTTTGTAATGATGTATAACAGAAGGTTATATTATGTTTCTTTCATTAAATACACATTTTTAAAGTTGTGGTATTCTTTTTGAATCACCCTGTACTATACATGATGCCCATTCAGTTTGTTTGAGGGAAATATTTGGGAATTGCAGACCATACTGAAACACAAATGCATACTTCTGTTTACTTGTTAACGTCTTTAATGTTTCTCTCAGTTTTCAAGATTATAGCTCTCTTTACGTTTACATAACATAACTAACGAAAAAATACAGGAAATGAATTATCTGCCTGGTGACGGTCTCTTAAAATAACCTTACTGCATTTCTCATCCCTACATTTTTACGTTTACATCTACATATTTATTCCGCAAGCCAGAGTATAGTGCGTGGCGGAGGGTACCCTGTACCACTACTAGTCACTTACTTTCTTGTTTCCCTCGTAAATAGAGTGAGGGAAAAACGACTATCTACAGGGTGTTACAAAAAGGTACGGTCAAACTTTCAGGAAACATTCCTCACACTCAAAGAAAGAAAATATGTTATGTGGACATGTGTCCGGAAACGCTTACTTTCCATGTTACAGCTCATTTTATTACTTCTCTTCAAATCAAATTAATCATAGAATGGAAACACACAGCAACAGAACGTACCAGCGTGACTTCAAACACTTTGTTACAGGAAATGTTCAAAATGTCCTCCGTTAGCGAGGATACATCATCCACTTTCCGTCGCATGGAATCCCTAATGCGCTGATGCAGCCCTGGAGAATGGCGTATTGGATCACAGCCGTCCACAATACCAGCACGAAGAGTCTCTACATTTGGTACCGGGGTTGCGTAGACAAGAGCTTTCAAATGCCCCCATAAATGAAAGTCAAGAGGGTTGAGGCCAGGAGAGCGTGGAGGCCATGGAATTGGTCCGCCTCTACCAATCCATCGGTCACCGAATCTGTTGTTGAGAAGCGTACGAACTCTTCGACTGAAATGTGCAGGAGCTCCATCGTGCATGAACCACATGTTGTGTCATACTTGTAAAGGCACATGTTCTAGCAGCACAGGTAGATCATCCCGTATGAAGTCATGATAACGTGCTCCATTGAGCGCAGGTGGAAGAACATGGGGCCCAATCAAGGCATCACCAACAATGCCTGCCCAAACGTCCACAGAAAATCTGTGTTGATGACGTGATTGCACAATTGCGTGCGGATTCTCGTCAGCCCACACATGTTGATTGTGAAAATTTACTATTTGATCACGTTGGAATGAAGCCTCATCCGTAAAGAGAACATTTGCGCTGAAATGAGGATTGACACATTGTTGGATGAACCATTCGCAGAAGTGTACCCGTGGAGGCCAATCAGCTGCTGATAGTGCCTGCACACGCTGTACATGGTACGGAAACAGCTGGTTCTCCCGTAGCACTCTCCATACAGTGACGTGGCCAACGTTACCTTGTGCAGCAGCAACTTCTCTGACGCTGACATTAGGGTTATCGTCAACTGCACGAAGAATTGCCTCGTCCATTGCAGGTGTCCTCGTCGTTCTAGGTCTTTCCCAGTCGCGAGTCACAGGCTGGAATGTTCTGTGCTCCTTAAGACGCCAATCAACTGCTTCGAACGTCTTCCTGTCGGGACACCTTCGTTCTGGAAATCTGTCTCGATACAAACGTACCGCCCCACGGCTATTGCCCCGTGCTAATCCATGCATCAAATGGGCATCTGCCAACTCCGCATTTGTAAACATTGCACTGACTGCAAAACCACGTTCGTGATGAACACTAACCTATTGATGCTACGTACTGATGTGCTTGATGGTAGTACTGTAGAGCAATGAGTCGCATGTCAACACAAGCACCGAAGTCAACATTACCTTCCTTCAATTGGGCCAACTGGCGGTGAACCGTGGAAGTACAGTACATACTGACGAAACTAAAATGAGCTCTAACATGGAAATTAAGCGTTTCCGGACACATGTCCACAGAACATCTTTTCTTTATTTGTGTGTGAGGAATGTTTCCTGAAAGTTTGGGCGCACCTTTTTGTAACACCCTGTATACGCCTCGGTATGAGCTCTAATTCCTCTTATCTTCGTTGTCCTTAAGCGCAGTTTATGTTGGCAACAATCGAATCGTTCGGCTGTCAGCTTCAAATGCCAGTTCTCTAAATTTTCTCAATAGCGTTCCTCAAAAAGAACGCCGCCTTCCCTCCGGGGATTCCCATTTGAGTTCCCGAAGCGTCTCCGTAACACCTGCGTGTTGTTCGAACCTATCAGTAACAATCTAACAGTCCGCCTTTGAACTGCTTTGATGTCATCCTTCAATCCGACCTGGTACGGATCCCAAACACTCTAGCAGCATTCAAATATAGTTCGTACCAGCGTCCTATATGCGGTCTCCTTTACAGGTGAACAACACTTCCCTAAGATTCTCAAAATAAACCACAGTCGACCATCTGCCTTCCCCACACAGTCCTCACACGGTCGCTCCATTTCATATCGCTTTGCAACGTTACTCCCAGATATTTAAACGACACCTTTTAGAGCTAGTTGCCACCAATCATGCCAATTAGATATTTTGTGTAAGTCATCTTGTACCCTCCTACAGTCACTCAACTTCGACACCTTACCGTACACCGCAGCATCATCAACAAACAACTGTAGGCGCTGCCCACCCCATCAGCCAAATCATTTACATATACAGAGAACAGCAGCAGTCCTATCACACTTCTCTGGGACACTCCTGACGATATCTTTGTCTCTGATGAACACTTGCTGTCAAGGACAAAATACTGGGTTCTGTTACTTAAGAAGTCTTCGAGCCACTCACATGTGTGTGAACTTATTGCATACACTCGTGCCTTTGTTAACAGGCTGCAATACAGCATCGTGTCAAATCTTTTCCGGAAATCTAGAAATATGGAATCTGCCTGTTACCCTTCATCCGTAGTTCGCAGTATATCGTGAGAAAAGGGCAAGCTGAGTTTCGCACGGGCGATACTTTATGGTTCAAATGGCTCTGAGCACTATGGGAATTAACATCTGAGGTCATCAGTCCCCTAGAACTTAGAACTACTTAAACCTAACTAACCTAAGGACATCACACACATCCATGCCCGAGGCAGGATTCGAACCTGCGACCGTAGCGGTCGCGCGGTTCCAGACTGAAGCGCCTAGAACCGCTCGACCACACCGGCCGGCTGATGCTTTATGAAACCATGCTGATTCGTGGGCATATGCTTCTCCGCCTCAAGAATATTTATTATATTCGAACTGAGAATATGTTCAAGGATTCTGCAGTAAACCAAAGTTAGGGATATTGGTCTATAATTTTGTGGGTTCGTTCTTTTACCCTTCTTATGTATACAGGAGTCATCTGCGCTGTTTTCCAGTTGCTTGGGACTTAGTGCTGGGCGAGAGATTCCCTGTAAATGCAAGCTAGGTAAGGCGCCAGTGCCGTACAGCACTGTTTGTAAAATCGAAATGGGATTTGATTCGGACCTGCTGACTTATTTGCTTTCAAATCTTTCAGTTGTTTCTCTACATCAGGGACGCTCATTACAATGCCATCCATACAGGAGTCTTTCCGATGGTCAATGACGCGTACGAGTCTTCTGTGTGAGCAATTTCTTGAACGCGAAATTTAAAACTTCGGTTTTCGTTTAGTTATTTTCAACTGCCACACCACACTGGTCAAGAAGGAAGTGAATGGAAGCCTTAGACCCCTTAGTGATTTTACATATGACCAGAATTTTCTCGGGTTCTCTGCCATATCAGTTGCTGAGGTGTGACGGTGGTAGTTGTATGCTTCGCGAATAGATCTTTTCACAGACGCACGAATCTCCACTAACATTTGCTTGTCGCCGTTTGTGCGTTCTACTGCCACGTTTTGCAGTGGCGTCCATCTCTGCGTGGTAATGGTTCCTCAAAAGAATGTAATCTCTCTTGTCAAAAATATACGTACCTACACTTTTCTCTGTAACTGTGTGACAAGACTGTTTACTATGAGGGAGTTTCTTGGCTGTTTTATATGCATTTCCCTTCAGTATTTGAATCAACTTCGATTCTATAACTTGTTTTTCATTGACATGGAAAACTTTTTCTGTCATCTGAATAGCAAATGTTTAATGCTGCTTCCGATAGACATTATACGCTGTCGTCGATCTTTTAATTCTTAGTTCGGTTGCTCTCTGACCTCTTTCTTACACAGCCCGTTCACTTGCTGAAAGTAGTACACGGTACCCATCACATAACATGTATTTCTGCCCAACTCTTTACCGCTCTCCCAGCTAGATAATTCAGAGACTGTTCTTCCTCTTCTGAAATGTCTTCTATTTCGCTTATGTCTAAATTTGCACTTCCAGACAAGACTGCATCGTCATTGCTTATCACAAGTACACTGCGCTTTAGGTAGCCAATGAGGAGCTCAGCATTTCTGTTTGATAATTCCCGTGGTGACTTGGACGAAAATACTGTGACACAGCAATGGACAGCAGAATTTGGTTAAAACGGAAGGATTCTGGATTTTGATGATATTCTCGAGCCCTGCTGGAAAGTTTTTGCAGGGAATCTTGTGAAAGCCTGCGCAATAAAATACAATGGAAAGCTTCTTCACTCAGAAGTTAATTCTGGTCGTTAACTGGTGTGCCAGAACTACTACTGTTTCCCAGGTAACTGTCTTCCAAATTTCTAAATTCTCAAACAGCGTAATAACACTCGTGGGGAACTATAGAGTATCATTACGTCTGTCTTTTAACAGCTTTGTATACTGCAATTTTTCTGTACCTCCTGCGGGAAAATTATGTCTGAAATATGCAGCTGACACAGTAGAACCTTGAAATACTTGTTCTTACACGGTACACGTAACTGCTGTTGAAACACTATGATTCAAAAGTACTTAAACAGGACCAGCTTTCAATTTTATTGTAATTCCCTGGTCTTGCTACACTTTTTAGCAGGTTCCAAGCAATGTTCAGTGTTTTGTCTTTGTCAAAATCATACAGCTTTACAACAGGCTCAGTGGAGACAGTAGGGAGCGGCAAATTATTGTCTTCAGTGACTTGTCTGGGAAGCATAATGCGCTTTCAAATTGTCAATTGGTTTGACAGATTCTTCACTCTAAGCGTTAGTCGTAGATCAGGCATGAAACACAGTTTTTTTAACCCCATCCTTACCATGGTCTCAAATTGATCAGGTGTAAAATGAAGCTAATAAATTAAAATTTAATACGATATGGAATTTAAAGCTTTAACATAACTGTATTACAAATATATCAAACTTAAGAAGACACTAGTATTAAGCAAAATGAACTAGAAGGAAAAAGACGAAAAAATAGTATGAAACAGCATCGATCTTCCGAACCTTGCACGTGTAGCCCAGCACGGTACCAACTACGCTGTAAGTATTAACACCACACAGTTCGTGTGTAATGAAATATATAAGATCATTGTTAAGTAATCCACAAGAAAGGAAATGTTTATGTATTGCAAATAGTCTAGCAGATTCGTATGAAAATGCATATTTCCTTTCAATTCCATGCAGCCATATTTTACGTTTATTCACAATCTTTTCGCCTTGCGGGATTCGGAAAAACCTGATACTACCCTCTGACATGCCCGGCCGGCTAGCAGCGCGGTCTAATGCGCTGCTTCCCGAGTGGGAAGGCGTGCCCGTCCCCGGCACGAATCCGCCGGATTTGCGTCGAGGTCCGGTGTACCGGATAGCCTGTGGGTGGATTTTAAGGAGGTTTTCCATCTGCCTCGGCGAATGCCTGCTGGTTCCCCTTATTCCGCCTCGGTTACATAAGGTCAGCGATTGCTGTGCAAACACTTGTCTCCATGTACGCGTACATCATCATTATCCTACCACACAAACTTTTGGGGCTACACTCATCTGGTATGAGATGTTCCCAGAGGGGGCGGGGGGTCAACTGGGGGCCGTACCGCACGATAATCCTGGGTTCGGTGTGGGGCGGCTGTGGGGTGGATGGACTGCTGTGAAATTGTGGATCACTGAGGCTACGATGGGACGAAGCCTCTCCATCGTTTCTAGGTCCCTAGTTCAACACAACACGCCCTCTATCCTCAAACTGCTATGTATTGCTCAACACTGAGGCATTCCTCACTGCTGAAAAGTTGACAAGTTTTCTTAGGCTCTTAATTTAAGACAAAATGAGTATGTGTATTTCATACATCACTGTATACTACGATAACCGCTAATTATGTTAATTATCCACTTACTTTCACGTAATACTTGGGTTCAAAATGGCTGCCTGGTACTACATGACTTCAGTTTACCAGAGGCAGCGCTCAGTTATCGGCATTCCACACATAACAGGTTATCTCTACTTTCTTTATATGGGACTTTACGTATCATGCTCCTACATGCAGTAGCCATTCAAACAGTGGAAGTTATATGTTCAAGTGGCACTTCGTTGATGTATTTTACGTGCTGCTGTTCAATAATCATTTGAAAGTTTTTTATTGAAATGATGTGAAACAATTCAGTTTACAAGATATGTATATATGATTTACGAACCTGGCAATTCACTGCAAGTGCTAAATGTAAATGGGAATTGGAGATACATTCTAATCTCCTTCTCCTCCCCTCTCTATACTTACATCCCCCTTCCCCTCTCTTTGTCCATCTCCTGCTGCTTCCCACTCACTCCGTCCATCTCCTTCTTTTCCCTCTCTCTGTCCGTTACCCCCTTCCCCTCTCCCTGTCCACCTCCTCTTCACCTCTCTCTCCACCTTCTCGCCCCCTCTTTCCCGCCCACTCTTTGTCTATCGCCTCCTTCCCATTTTCTACGTCCATTTCCTCCCACTCTCTTTGTTTGCCCAACTCCTCTTCCCCCACTCTCTGACCGTGCGACTTGTTTACTGTTATTGTGGTGTCACCGCCAGACACCACACTTGCTAGGTGGTAGTTTTAAATCGGCCGCGGTCCATTAGTACATGTCGGACCCGCGTGTCGCCACTGTGTGATCGCAGACCGAGCACCACCACAAGGCAGGTCTCGAGATACGGAATAGCACTCGCCCCAGTTGTACGGACGACTTTGCTAGCGGCTACACTGACGAAGCCTCGCTCCTTTGCCGAGCAGATAGTTAGAACAGCCTTCAGCTAAGTCCATGGCTACGACCTAGCAAGGCGCCATTAGTAACATTGCATGTATCTATGGAGTCTCACTTATATCATCAATAGCGATGTACCAAGGATGGAATAAAGTTAAGTATTCCAGAAGCTACGTACTTTTCTTTATAACATTCATTACGTATCCTGTTACAGACCTATAACTTGCCTGCTAAACGCGTGCCTTTCGGCTACTCCCATGGCGTGGCTGTCTTGCTACGCCACAACAGTTATTTCAAATTCAGATTCCATAGTAGTATCCTAATCATAACACAATAAGCCAAAAACGCCCTTTTTTCTGTTTTCCGTGGAAGCCGACTGCGAGGAAGAAAACAAAGCAGCACATTACCCTACGTACAATTTCTGTTTAAAATATATACATAATGAGAAAAATTATATATAGGAGAAGCAATATGACTATAGTTTCAATGGCCTACTATCGTAGTTAAAACTGACTGCGGGAAAAAGATCAAAACCGCACATTTTCATAATAGAGCACAACACAGCATTTTTTTCTTGCAGTCGATTTTAACAGAGGGCCTGTACAACATCGTTTAAAAAACGTACAGTGTTTCCGTACTAACGTTAATTACAGTATCGTGCAATAGCTAGAAGTAAATCAGACCAGATATTTTCGAGGTTTTGCTAACAAACTTGGCACAATTAAGTAGCGTTTTTCCATAAATTCAATTATCACAACAAATACACGCAACAGAGACTTTGGTTATCGATAACATATTCTCCTTCATTACTTGCAACAGTCTGCCAAGGCTGGGTAACTTTCTAATTCCACTACTGTAGAAATCACGTCGTTTTGAGGCGAAGAACTCGTCGAGCCGTGTTCAGAGCGCATTTTCAACCGGAAAGGAAGTTCCTTGAAGGTCGTTCGATAGGGAGTGGAAAATATGAAACTCTGAGGCGGTAAGATCAGGTGAGTAAGATGGGTGAGGAATGACTTCCCAACCCAACTCCTGTACAGTGTTTTTTTTTTGTCAGTCTAGCAGAATGCAGGTGGGAGTTACCGTGGAGTAGCATCGCTTCACGCAATCTTCCTGGTCTTTGTTCTTGGATTGTGTCTGAAAAACGTCTTAGTTGTTGGCAATAAATGTCAGCAGTAATAGCTGCAATGTGCAGCACACCTCACCGTCGCTGTTCCACCAGATGCGTAACACTGTATTTTATGGACCCGTGCAGGTCTTCATACGGGGAGTTGTTGCTATTTGTGGGCTCAGCCATTCATTTCTTTTCCTTATGTTGGCATAAAGACACCATTTCTCTTCACCATTAAAGATAACGGATAGGATTGGTCAATGTCATTTACGAGCCAATTGATGACGTCAAGCAGGGATGCACTTATGGCCACCTGCTGATTTCTGCGATTTTGGTCTAGAGCATGCGATACCATTACATCTGATTTTTGAACCTCCCGCACTGTATGCACATGTCGCACGATGGTTGAATAATCACTGTTCATCACTTTCACAATTGCCACTTCTCGAGTACAATGACGTGTATCAATGTAGATAAATGCGTTTAAACGATCTTCTTCAAACCCTGAAGGTCTTCCTGAACGGGGGAGTCACTAATGACAAAACGATCTCCTTAAAATGAGAAAATCCGCTCTTTATTAAATCCGTATGTACACTACTGGCCATTAAAATTGCTACACCACGAAGATAAAGTGCTACAGACGCGAAATTTAACCGACACCAAGAAGATGCTGTGATATGCAAATGATTAGCTTTTCAGAGCATTGACACAAGGTTGGCGCCGATGGCGACACCTACAACGTGCTGACATGAGGAACGTTTCCAACCGATTTCTCATACACAAACAGCAATTGACCGGCGTTGCCTGGTGAAACGTTGTCGTGATGCCTCGTGTAAGGAGGAGAAATGCATACCATCACGCTTCCGACTTTGTTAAAGGTCAGATTGTAGCCTATCGCGATTGCGGTTTATCGTATGGCGACATTGCTGCTCGCATTGGTCGAGATCCAATGACTGTTAGCAGAATATGGAATCGGGGGGTTCAGGAGGGTAATACGGAACGCCGTGCTGGATCCCAACGGCCTCGTATCACTAGCAGTTGAGATGACGGGCATCTTATCCTCATGGCTGTAACGGATCGTGCAGCCTCGTCTCGATCCCTGAGTCAACTGATGGGGGCGTTTGCAAGCCAACAACCAACCATCTGCACGAACAGTTCGACGACGTTTGCAGCAGCATGGACTATCAACTCGGAGACCATGGCTGCGGTTACTCTTGACGCTGCATCACAGACAGGAGCGCCTGCGATGGTGTACTCAACGACGAACCTGGATGCACGAATGGCAAAACGTAATTTTTTCGGATGAATCCAGGTTCTGTTTACAGCATCATGATGGTCGCATTCGTGTTTGGGGACATCGCGGTGAACGCACATTGGAAGCGTGTATTCGTCATCGCCATACTGGCGTATCACCTGGTGTGATGGTATGGGGTGCCATTGGTTACATGTCTCGATCAACTCTTGTTCGCTTTGACGGTACTTTGAACAGTGGACGTTACATTTCAGATGTTTTACGACCTGTTGCTCTACCCTTCATTCGATCCCTGCGAAATCCTACATTTCAGCAGGATAATGCACGACCGCAAGTTGCAGGTCCTTTACGGGCCTTTCTAGATACAGAAAATGTTCGACTGCTGCCCTGGCCAGCACATTCTCCAGATCTCTCACCAATTGAAAACGTCTGGTCAATGGTGACCTAACAACTAACTCGTCACAATACGCCAGTCACTACTCTTGATGAACTGCGGTATTGTGTTGAAGCTGCATGGGCAGCTGTACCGGTACACTCCATCCAAGCTCTGTTTGACCCAGGCGTATCAAGGCCGTTATTACGGTCAGAGGTGGTTTTCTGGGTACTGATTTCTCAGGATATGCACCCAAACAGCGCGAAAATGTAATCACATGTCAGTTCTAGTATATATGTCCAATGAATACCCGTTTATCATTTGCATTTCCTCTTGGTGTAGCAATTTTAATGGCCAGTAGTGTATTACGCCCGTAAGGCAATTACGTCACGCGACTGCGCATGTGCATAAGGCCCTTAAAACGTGCATAAATGAACGTGTGCTCGAAATCCTGATGCCAAGTTTCACAGAGTCTAGAGGAGCAGTAACATGGTACATTTAAGTGCCATATCTTTCAGACTGCAGCATCTATATTACGTTTTAATAGCATTCACAGAAAAATAACCACTAAATCCACAAGGTGTCGAAAGTTAGGGTGTTTTCGTGCTGTTGTGGGGTTGGGTTGTTTGGGGGAAGAGACCAAACAGCGAGGTCATCAGTCTCATCGGATTAGGGGAGGACGGGGAAGGAAGTCGGCCGTGCCCTTTCAAAGGAACCATCCCGGCATTTGCCTGGAGCGATTTAGGGAAATCACGGAAAACCTAAATCAGGATGGCCGGACACGGGATTGAACCGTCGTCCTCCTGAATGCGAGTCCAGTGTGCTAACCACTGCGCCACCTCGCTCGGTCGTGCTGTTGTGCTCTTACACAGCAGCCGCCACTTCTTTTACTGCAATAATCGATTCCCGCAGTTACTCGCTGCTGGGCGACGTAATTTACTTGCAGTGAGTAACACTACATTTCTTCCTTATTTCAACAGCCTACGTGGCGAAAAGAAAATGGAAACACTAACTGGCCTACTGATGTATTTTGTATATGTTTGCCATAACCACCATTTTCATTTTCTCCTTTTTGCGCTCTTAGCCTTTCGGGGTTTGGCCTACACTAGTGTCCGAAGCATAGCGCCGACGTCGTCAAACTGCGACCGGCGGGATCCCGGATCAAGTGTTTGAGCGGCCCGAACTTGATCCGTTATTTTTAGTAACTTTTTTTGTTTTTCAGTCGTCTGATTTAAGATAAGTAATTTATATCGTTCCTGTTACCTCACGTGTATGGTGACTAATTATTTTTTATAATATCAATGCCTAAACAACGTGTTTTGGCCTATAAGTGTACTTCCTTGTTGTATCTTTCGGTTTGATAGTTTCATCTCAACCACTGATGGCGACCTCGCGTCCGATCGGGGAAAAGTGGCCACAATACTCGTCGGGAAAAATGGACAAGTTGTTCACCCCAGTCAGAGTTAGTTACTTCCGGAAAACACACGTAATACAACAGATAAAACTGACTTCCAAACCATTTTATGTAGCGAGCTATCATCCGCCATTCTACCCCTTCGTGACAATTCTGAATTAAGTTGTACTATTTAAAACCGTCTCAGTTCTATTTGCCCTAATCAAAAAGTGCGACTGAAAACGGTGTGCTGGAGCTACTTGTAGTCCAGGAACTGGTGTTCAGACCAGCTATTCTCGTAAAAAAAAATTTCGGAAGTATATTTCTCAACGCTTGTTTACGTTTTTTGGGGTGCTGACTCCAAATGGTTCAAATGGCTCTGAGCACTATGGGACTCAACTTCTGAGGTCATTAGTCCCCTAGAACTTAGAACTAGTTAAACCTAACTAGCCTAAGGACATCACAAACATCCATGCCCGAGGCAGGATTCGAACCTGTGACCGTAGCGGTCTTGCGGTTCCAGACTGCAGCGCCTTTAACCGCACGGCCACTTCGGCCGGCGGTGCTGACTCCGAATTTCATATTTGCTTCCTTGTAGGATGTTGACTTCACCAAGAAAAACGCAAAAAACATCAAAATTGTCACACTTTCTTAAGTTTTTCGCGTATTTCTCGAAAACTGTGAAATTTTCGAAGACGGCTATTCTATACAAAATTAAAGTAGACAAAATTCCTACAAAATTTACTAGCCATGTTTTATTTTCTAAAGAGTGATCAACATTTCATATATATATTTCACATGTACTTAACATTTTCACACGTATTTGTACACTTTTTCACCTGTGTCTCTAGCGAATTTCGCACTGCAGTTTCATTTCCACACAACTCAGTGTTTATGTAGTCGTATCTCCTGAACTATTTTGCAGGTACGTCCCGTCATATACGTGGCTACTACCTGCGAAATGTGTTGTGAATACATTAACTAGTAAAGAAGTAATAAATTAAAACGTCGCGCTTCATGCAGCAGTTTTACTGCAAAGACAGCGAAAATGTAGTAAACGATAATCTTTCTTCGTTTCATCATTTTGTGGAGGTTGTCAGCGAGAAGAACTTTCATAAAGGTTTGATATTATGTGTAAAGTTTGTTGCGAGTCACTAAGTGCTCTCATTATTAAATAATAGATGAATAAAGTATGGGTACTGGCACGTCGTGGGCTACACTTAGGCCGGCCGTGATGGCCGAGCGGCTCTAGGCGCTACAGTCTGGAACCGCGCGACCGCTACGGTCGCAGGTTCGAATCCTGACTCGGGCATGGATGTGTGTGATGTCCTTAGGTTAGTTAGGTTTAAGTAGTTCTAAGTTCTAGGGGACTGATGACCTTAGAAGTTAAGTCCCATAGTGCTCAGAGCCATTTGAACCATTTAGGGAGTTTGGTGGGTAGCGGAACTGTTTAAACTCAGAACAGTGTTCCTGGAGACACTCTGTAGCAATTCTGGACGTGTGGGATGTCGCACTG